>NC_133449.1:146794518-149194518 GCF_048565385.1 Saimiri boliviensis | reverse complement strand
CAGGCTGTAAAGGGAAATACCTTCCTCTAAAACCAAAACGGAGCTATGTAGCAGAATCATTGTCAATGAGTGTATTCAACTTCCAGAGTTAAACTGATGTGTGTTTGCAGCAGTTCAGAAACCCTTTCTTTGGAGAATGTAGAAACAGTCATTTCCAGCCCTAGAGACCCATATAAGAGTTAGCAGTAAGAATGCCTTTAAAACACAGAATACCCGCTTCGTACAAACTCATCTGCTGTGTGCTAGTTTCTCTTAGGAAGTTGCATCTATGTTTAGATTCAGCGAGGCAGAAACACGTTTCTTTGAAAAACTGCATTTGGAAATTCCAGAGTGAATGGGAGAACACGCGGTAAAGAGAAATACCTTGCTCTAAAACCAAAACGGAGCTATCTAGCAGAATGGTTGTCAATGTGTGTATTCAACTTCCAGAGTTAAACTGATGTGTGTTTGCAGCAGTTCAGAAACCCTGTCTTTGGAGAATGTAGAAAGAGTCATTTCCAGCCCTAGAGACGCATATAAGAGTTAGCAGTAAGAATGCGTTTAAAACACAGAATACCCGCTTCGTACAAACTCTTCTGCTGTGTTGTAGTTCCTCTTAGGAAGTTGCATCTATGTTTAGATTCAGCGAGGCAGAAACACGTTTCTTCTAAAAACTGCATTTGGACATTCCAGAGTGAATGGGAGAACACGCTGTAAAGAGAAATACCTTGCTCTAAAACCAAAACGGAGCTATCTAGCAGAATGTTTGTCAATATGTGTATTCAACTTCCAGAGTTAAACTGATTTGTGTTTGCAGCAGTTCAGAAAGCCTTTCTTTGGAGAATGTAGAAAAAAAGTCATTTCCAGCCCTAGATACGCATATAAGAGTTAGCAGTAAGAATGCCTTTAAAACAGAGAAACCCGCTTCGTACAAACTCATCTTCTGTGTGTTGGTTCCTTTTAGGAAGTTGCATCTGTGTTTAGATTCAGCGAGGCAGAAACACGTTTCTTCTAAAAGCTGCGTTTGGACATTCCAGAGTGGATGGGCGAACAGGCTGTAAAGAGAAATACCTTGCTCTAAAACCAAAACGGAGCTATCTAGCAGAATGGTTGTCAATGTGTTTATTCAACATCCAGAGTTAAACTGATGTGTGTTTGCAGCAGTTCAGAAACCCTTTCTTTGGAGAATGTAGAAACAGTCATTTCCAGCCCTAGAGACACATATAAGAGTTAGCAGTAAGAATGCGTTTAAAACACAAAATACCCGCTTCGTACAAACTCATCTGCTGTGTTCTAGTTCCTGTTAGAAAGTTGCATCTATGTTCAGATTCAGCGAGGTAGAAACACGTTTCTTCTAAAAGCTGCGTTTGGACATTCCAGAGTGGATGGGAGAACAGGCTGTAAAGAGAAATACCTTGCTCTAAAACCAAAACGGAGCTATCTAGCAGAATGGTTGTCAATGTGTGTATTCAACTTCCAGAGTTAAACTGATGTGTGTTTGCAGCAGTTCAGAAACCCTTTCTTTGGAGAATGTAGAAACAGTCATTTCCAGCCCTAGAGACGCACGTAAGAGTTAGCAGTAAGAATGCGTTTCAAACACAGAAGATCCGCTTCTTAAAAACTCATCTGCTGTGTGCTGGTTTCTTTTAGGAAGTTGAATCTATGTTCAGATTCAGCGAGGTAGAAACACGTTTCTTCAAAAAGCTGCGTTTGGACATTCCAGAGTGGATGGGAGAACAGGCTATAAAGAGAAATACCTTGCTCTAAAATCAAAACGGAGCTATCTAGCAGAATTGTTGTCAATGTGTGTATTCAACTTCCAGAGTTAAACTGATGTGTGTTTGCAGCAGTTCAGAAACGCTTTCTTTGGAGGATGTAGAAACAGTCATTTCCAGCCCTAGAGACGCATATAAGAGTTAGCAGTAAGAATGCGTTTAAAACACAGAAACCCGCTTCGTACAAACTAATCTGCTGTGTTCTAGTTCCTCTTAGGAAGTTGCATCTATGTTTAGGTTCAGCGAGGCAGAAACACGTTTCTTCTAAAAACTGCATTTGGACATTCCAGAGTGAATGTGACAACACGCCGTAAAGAGAAATACCTTGCTCTAAAACCAAAACGGAGCTATCTAGCAGAATGGTTGTCAATGTGTGTATTCAACTTCCAGAGTTAAACTGATGTGTGTTGGCAGCAGTTCAGAAACCCTTTCTTTGGAGAATGTAGAAACAGTCATTTCCAGCCCTAGAGACGCATATAAGACTTAGCAGTAAGAATGCCTTTAAAACACAGAATACCCGCTTCGTACAAACTTATCTGCTGTGTGGTAGTTCCTCTTAGGAAGTTGCATCTATGTTTAGATTCAGCGAGGCAGAAACACGTTTCTTCTAAAAACTGCATTTGGAAATTCCAGAGTGAATGGGAGAACACGCCGTAAAGAGAAATACCTTGCTCTAAAACCAAAACGGAGCTATCTAGCAGAATGGTTGTCAATGTGTGTATTCAACTTCCAGAGTTAAACTGATGTGTGTTTTCAGCAGTTCAGAAACCCTTTCTTTGGACAATGTAGAAACAGTCATTTCCAGCCCTAGAGACGCATATAAGAGTTAGCAGTAAGAATGCGTTTAAAACACAGAAACCCGCTTCGTACAAACTCATCTGCTGTGTTCTAGTTCCTGTTAGAAAGTTGCATCTATGTTCAGATTCAGCGAGGTAGAAACACGTTTCTTCTAAAAGCTGCGTTTGGACATTCCAGAGTGAATGGGAGAACAGGCTGTAAAGAGAAATACCTTGCTCTAAAACCAAAACGGAGCTATCTAGCAGAATGGTTGTCAATGTGTGTATTCAACTTCCAGAGTTAAACTGATGTGTGTTTGCAGCAGTTCAGAAACCCTTTCTTTGGAGAATGTAGAAACAGTCATTTCCAGCCCTAGAGACGCACATAAGAGTTAGCAGTAAGAATGCGTTTCAAACACAGAAGATCCGCTTCTTAAAAACTCATCTGCTGTGTGCTGGTTTCTTTTAGGAAGTTGAATCTATGTTCAGATTCAGCGAGGTAGAAACACGTTTCTTCAAAAAGCTGCGTTTGGACATTCCAGAGTGGATGGGAGAACAGGCTATAAAGAGAAATACCTTGCTCTAAAATCAAAACGGAGCTATCTAGCAGAATTGTTGTCAATGTGTGTATTCAACTTCCAGAGTTAAACTGATGTGTGTTTGCAGCAGTTCAGAAACGCTTTCTTTGGAGGATGTAGAAACAGTCATTTCCAGCCCTAGAGACGCATATAAGAGTTAGCAGTAAGAATGCGTTTAAAACACAGAAACCCGCTTCGTACAAACTAATCTGCTGTGTTCTAGTTCCTCTTAGGAAGTTGCATCTATGTTTAGGTTCAGCGAGGCAGAAACACGTTTCTTCTAAAAACTGCATTTGGACATTCCAGAGTGAATGTGAGAACACGCCGTAAAGAGAAATACCTTGCTCTAAAACCAAAACGGAGCTATCTAGCAGAATGGTTGTCAATGTGTGTATTCAACTTCCAGAGTTAAACTGATGTGTGTTGGCAGCAGTTCAGAAACCCTTTCTTTGGAGAATGTAGAAACAGTCATTTCCAGCCCTAGAGACGCATATAAGACTTAGCAGTAAGAATGCCTTTAAAACACAGAATACCCGCTTCGTACAAACTTATCTGCTGTGTGGTAGTTCCTCTTAGGAAGTTGCATCTATGTTTAGATTCAGCGAGGCAGAAACACGTTTCTTCTAAAAACTGCATTTGGAAATTCCAGAGTGAATGGGAGAACACGCCGTAAAGAGAAATACCTTGCTCTAAAACCAAAACGGAGCTATCTAGCAGAATGGTTGTCAATGTGTGTATTCAACTTCCAGAGTTAAACTGATGTGTGTTTTCAGCAGTTCAGAAACCCTTTCTTTGGACAATGTAGAAACAGTCATTTCCAGCCCTAGAGACGCATATAAGAGTTAGCAGTAAGAATGCGTTTAAAACACAGAAACCCGCTTCGTACAAACTCATCTGCTGTGTTCTAGTTCCTGTTAGAAAGTTGCATCTATGTTCAGATTCAGCGAGGTAGAAACACGTTTCTTCTAAAAGCTGCGTTTGGACATTCCAGAGTGAATGGGAGAACAGGCTGTAAAGAGAAATACCTTGCTCTAAAACCAAAACGGAGCTATCTAGCAGAATGGTTGTCAATGTGTGTATTCAACTTCCAGAGTTAAACTGATGTGTGTTTGCAGCAGTTCAGAAACCCTTTCTTTGGAGAATGTAGAAACAGTCATTTCCAGCCCTAGAGACGCACATAAGAGTTAGCAGTAAGAATGCGTTTCAAACACAGAAGATCCGCTTCTTAAAAACTCATCTGCTGTGTGCTGGTTTCTTTTAGGAAGTTGAATCTATGTTCAGATTCAGCGAGGTAGAAACACGTTTCTTCAAAAAGCTGCGTTTGGACATTCCAGAGTGGATGGGAGAACAGGCTATAAAGAGAAATACCTTGCTCTAAAATCAAAACGGAGCTATCTAGCAGAATTGTTGTCAATGTGTGTATTCAACTTCCAGAGTTAAACTGATGTGTGTTTGCAGCAGTTCAGAAACCCTTTCTTTGGAGGATGTAGAAACAGTCATTTCCAGCCCTAGAGACGCATATAAGAGTTAGCAGTAAGAATGCGTTTAAAACACAGAAACCCGCTTCGTACAAACTAATCTGCTGTGTTCTAGTTCCTCTTAGGAAGTTGCATCTATGTTTAGGTTCAGCGAGGCAGAAACACGTTTCTTCTAAAAACTGCATTTGGACATTCCAGAGTGAATGTGAGAACACGCCGTAAAGAGAAATACCTTGCTCTAAAACCAAAACGGAGCTATCTAGCAGAATGGTTGTCAATGTGTGTATTCAACTTCCAGAGTTAAACTGATGTGTGTTGGCAGCAGTTCAGAAACCCTTTCTTTGGAGAATGTAGAAACAGTCATTTCCAGCCCTAGAGACGCATATAAGACTTAGCAGTAAGAATGCCTTTAAAACACAGAATACCCGCTTCGTACAAACTTATCTGCTGTGTGGTAGTTCCTCTTAGGAAGTTGCATCTATGTTTAGATTCAGCGAGGCTGAAACACGTTTCTTCTAAAAACTGCATTTGGAAATTCCAGAGTGAATGGGAGAACACGCTGTAAAGAGAAATACCTTGCTCTAAAACCAAAACGGAGCTATCTAGCAGAATGGTTGTCAATGTGTGTATTCAACTTCCAGAGTTAAACTGATGTGTGTTTTCAGCAGTTCAGAAACCCTTTCTTTGGAGAATGTAGAAACAGTCATTTCCAGCCCTAGAGACGCATATAAGAGTTAGCAGTAAGAATGCGTTTAAAACACAGAATACCCGCTTGGTACAAACTCATCTGCTTTGGGCTGGTTTCTTTTAGGAAGTTGCATCTATGTTTAGATTCAGCAAGGTAGAAACACGTTTCTTCTAAAAGCTGCGTTTGGACATTCCAGAGTGGATGGGAGAACAGGCTGTAAAGAGAAATACCTTGCTCTAAAACCAAAACGTAGCTATCTAGCAGAATGGTTGTCAATGTGTGTATTCAACTTCCAGAGTAAAACTGATGTGTATTTGCAGCAGTTCAGAAACCCTTTCTTTGGACAATGTAGAAAAAAAGTCATTTCCAGCCCTAGAGACGCATATAAGAGTTAGCAGTAAGAATGCCTTTAAAACACAGAAACCCGCTTCGTACAAACTCATCTTCTGTGTGTTGGTTCCTTTTAGGAAGTTGCATCTGTGTTTAGATTCAGCGAGGCAGAAACACGTTTCTTCTAAAAGCTGCGTTTGGACATTCCAGAGTGGATGGGAGAACAGGCTATAAAGAGAAATGCCTTGCTCTAAAACCAAAACGGAGCTATCTAGCAGAATGGTTGTCAATGTGTGTATTCAACTTCCAGAGTAAAACTGATGTGTGTTTGCAGCAGTTCAGAAACCCTTTCTTTCGAGAATGTAGAAACAGTCATTTCCAGCCCTAGAGATGCACATAAGAGTTAGCAGTAAGAATGCGTTTCAGACACAGAAGACCCGCTTCTTACAAACTCATCTACTGTGTGCTGGTATCTTTTAGGAAGTTGAATCTATGTTCAGATTCAGCGAGGTAGAAACACGTTTCTTCTAAAAGCTGCGTTTGGACATTCCAGAGTGGATGGGAGAACAGGCTCTAAAGAGAAATACCTTGCTCAAAAACCAAAACGGAGCTATCTAGCAGAATGTTTGTCAATGTGTGTATTCAACTTCCAGAGTTAAACTGATTTGTGGTTGCAGCAGTTCAGAAACCCTTTCTTTGGAGAATGTAGAAAAAAAGTCATTTCCAGCCCCAGAGACGCATATAAGAGTTAGCAGTAAGAATGCCTTTAAAACAGAGAAACCCGCTTCGTACAAACTCATCTTTTGTGTGTTGGTTCCTTTTAGGAAGTTGCATCTGTGTTTAGATTCAGCGAGGTAGAACCACGTTTCTTCTAAAAGCTGCGTTTGGACATTCCAGAGTGGATGGGAGAGCAGGCTGTAAAGGGAAATACCTTCCTCTAAAACCAAAACGGAGCTATCTAGCAGAATCGTTGTCAATGTGTGTATTCAACTTCCAGAGTTAAACTGATGTGTGTTTGCAGCAGTTCAGAAACCCTTTCTTTGGAGAATGTAGAAACAGTCATTTCCAGCCCTAGAGACCCATATAAGAGTTAGCAGTAAGAATGCCTTTAAAACACAGAATACCCGCGTCGTACAAACTCATCTGCTGTGTGCTAGTTTCTCTTAGGAAGTTGCATCTGCGTTTAGATTCAGCGAGGCAGAAACACGTTTCTTTGAAAAACTGCATTTGGAAATTCCAGAGTGAATGGAAGAACACGCTGTAAAGAGAAATACCTTGCTCTAAAACCAAAACGGAGCTATCTAGCAGAATGGTTGTCAATGTGTGTATTCAACTTCCAGAGTTAAACTGATTTGTGTTTGCAGCAGTTCAGAAACCCTTTCTTTGGACAATGTAGAAAAAAAGTCATTTCCAGCCCTAGAGACGCATATAAGAGTTAGCAGTAAGAATGCCTTTAAAACACAGAAACCCGCTTCGTACAAACTCATCTTCTGTGTGTTGGTTCCTTTTAGGAAGTTGCATCTGCGTTTAGATTCAGCGAGGCAGAAACACGTTTCTTCTAAAAGCTGCGTTTGGACATTCCAGAGTGGATGGGAGAACAGGCTGTAAAGAGAAATACCTTGCTCTAAAACCAAAACGGAGCTATCTAGCAGAATGTTTGTCAATGTGTGTATTCAACTTCGAGAGTTAAACTGATGTGTGTTTGCAGCAGTTCAGAAACCCTTTCTTTGGAGAATGTAGAAACAGTCATTTCCAGCCCTAGAGACGCATATAAGAGTTAGCAGTAAGAATGCGTTTCAGACACAGAAGACCCGCTTCGTACAAACTCATCTGCTTTGTGCCGGTTTCTTTTAAAAAGTTGCATCTGCGTTTAGATTCAGCGAGGCAGAAACACGTTTCTTCTAAAAGCTGCGTTTGGACATTCCAGAGTGGATGGGAGAACAGGCTGTAAAGAGAAATACCTTGCTCTAAAACAAAAACGGAGCTATCTAGCAGAATGGTTGTCAATGTGTGTATTCAACTTCCAGAGTTAAACTGATGTGTGTTTGCAGCAGTTCAGAAACCCTGTCTTTGGAGAATGTAGAAAGAGTCATTTCCAGCCCTAGAGACGCATATAAGAGTTAGCAGTAAGAATGCGTTTAAAACACAGAATACCCGCTTCGTACAAACTCTTCTGCTGTGTTGTAGTTCCTCTTAGGAAGTTGCATCTATGTTTAGATTCAGCGAGGCAGAAACACGTTTCTTCTAAAAACTGCATTTGGACATTCCAGAGTGAATGGGAGAACACGCTGTAAAGAGAAATACCTTGCTCTAAAACCAAAACGGAGCTATCTAGCAGAATGTTTGTCAATATGTGTATTCAACTTCCAGAGTTAAACTGATTTGTGTTTGCAGCAGTTCAGAAAGCCTTTCTTTGGAGAATGTAGAAAAAAAGTCATTTCCAGCCCTAGATACGCATATAAGAGTTAGCAGTAAGAATGCCTTTAAAACAGAGAAACCCGCTTCGTACAAACTCATCTTCTGTGTGTTGGTTCCTTTTAGGAAGTTGCATCTGTGTTTAGATTCAGCGAGGCAGAAACACGTTTCTTCTAAAAGCTGCGTTTGGACATTCCAGAGTGGATGGGCGAACAGGCTGTAAAGAGAAATACCTTGCTCTAAAACCAAAACGGAGCTATCTAGCAGAATGGTTGTCAATGTGTTTATTCAACATCCAGAGTTAAACTGATGTGTGTTTGCAGCAGTTCAGAAACCCTTTCTTTGGAGAATGTAGAAACAGTCATTTCCAGCCCTAGAGACACATATAAGAGTTAGCAGTAAGAATGCGTTTAAAACACAAAATACCCGCTTCGTACAAACTCATCTGCTGTGTTCTAGTTCCTGTTAGAAAGTTGCATCTATGTTCAGATTCAGCGAGGTAGAAACACGTTTCTTCTAAAAGCTGCGTTTGGACATTCCAGAGTGGATGGGAGAACAGGCTGTAAAGAGAAATACCTTGCTCTAAAACCAAAACGGAGCTATCTAGCAGAATGGTTGTCAATGTGTGTATTCAACTTCCAGAGTTAAACTGATGTGTGTTTGCAGCAGTTCAGAAACCCTTTCTTTGGAGAATGTAGAAACAGTCATTTCCAGCCCTAGAGACGCACGTAAGAGTTAGCAGTAAGAATGCGTTTCAAACACAGAAGATCCGCTTCTTAAAAACTCATCTGCTGTGTGCTGGTTTCTTTTAGGAAGTTGAATCTATGTTCAGATTCAGCGAGGTAGAAACACGTTTCTTCAAAAAGCTGCGTTTGGACATTCCAGAGTGGATGGGAGAACAGGCTATAAAGAGAAATACCTTGCTCTAAAATCAAAACGGAGCTATCTAGCAGAATTGTTGTCAATGTGTGTATTCAACTTCCAGAGTTAAACTGATGTGTGTTTGCAGCAGTTCAGAAACCCTTTCTTTGGAGGATGTAGAAACAGTCATTTCCAGCCCTAGAGACGCATATAAGAGTTAGCAGTAAGAATGCGTTTAAAACACAGAAACCCGCTTCGTACAAACTAATCTGCTGTGTTCTAGTTCCTCTTAGGAAGTTGCATCTATGTTTAGGTTCAGCGAGGCAGAAACACGTTTCTTCTAAAAACTGCATTTGGACATTCCAGAGTGAATGTGAGAACACGCCGTAAAGAGAAATACCTTGCTCTAAAACCAAAACGGAGCTATCTAGCAGAATGGTTGTCAATGTGTGTATTCAACTTCCAGAGTTAAACTGATGTGTGTTGGCAGCAGTTCAGAAACCCTTTCTTTGGAGAATGTAGAAACAGTCATTTCCAGCCCTAGAGACGCATATAAGACTTAGCAGTAAGAATGCCTTTAAAACACAGAATACCCGCTTCGTACAAACTTATCTGCTGTGTGGTAGTTCCTCTTAGGAAGTTGCATCTATGTTTAGATTCAGCGAGGCAGAAACACGTTTCTTCTAAAAACTGCATTTGGAAATTCCAGAGTGAATGGGAGAACACGCCGTAAAGAGAAATACCTTGCTCTAAAACCAAAACGGAGCTATCTAGCAGAATGGTTGTCAATGTGTGTATTCAACTTCCAGAGTTAAACTGATGTGTGTTTACAGCAGTTCAGAAACCCTTTCTTTGGAGAATGTAGAAACAGTCATTTCCAGCCCTAGAGACGCATATAAGAGTTAGCAGTAAGAATGCGTTTAAAACACAGAAACCCGCTTCGTACAAACTCATCTGCTGTGTTCTAGTTCCTGTTAGAAAGTTGCATCTATGTTCAGATTCAGCGAGGTAGAAACACGTTTCTTCTAAAAGCTGCGTTTGGACATTCCAGAGTGAATGGGAGAACAGGCTGTAAAGAGAAATACCTTGCTCTAAAACCAAAACGGAGCTATCTAGCAGAATGGTTGTCAATGTGTGTATTCAACTTCCAGAGATAAACTGATGTGTGTTTGCAGCAGTTCAGAAACCCTTTCTTTGGAGAATGTAGAAACAGTCATTTCCAGCCCTAGAGACGCACATAAGAGTTAGCAGTAAGAATGCGTTTCAAACACAGAAGATCCGCTTCTTAAAAACTCATCTGCTGTGTGCTGGTTTCTTTTAGGAAGTTGAATCTATGTTCAGATTCAGCGAGGTAGAAACACGTTTCTTCAAAAAGCTGCGTTTGGACATTCCAGAGTGGATGGGAGAACAGGCTATAAAGAGAAATACCTTGCTCTAAAATCAAAACGGAGCTATCTAGCAGAATTGTTGTCAATGTGTGTATTCAACTTCCAGAGTTAAACTGATGTGTGTTTGCAGCAGTTCAGAAACCCTTTCTTTGGAGGATGTAGAAACAGTCATTTCCAGCCCTAGAGACGCATATAAGAGTTAGCAGTAAGAATGCGTTTAAAACACAGAAACCCGCTTCGTACAAACTAATCTGCTGTGTTCTAGTTCCTCTTAGGAAGTTGCATCTATGTTTAGGTTCAGCGAGGCAGAAACACGTTTCTTCTAAAAACTGCATTTGGACATTCCAGAGTGAATGTGAGAACACGCCGTAAAGAGAAATACCTTGCTCTAAAACCAAAACGGAGCTATCTAGCAGAATGGTTGTCAATGTGTGTATTCAACTTCCAGAGTTAAACTGATTTGTGTTTGCAGCAGTTCAGAAACCCTTTCTTTGGACAATGTAGAAAAAAAGTCATTTCCAGCCCTAGAGACGCATATAAGAGTTAGCAGTAAGAATGCCTTTAAAACACAGAAACCCGCTTCGTACAAACTCATCTTCTGTGTGTTGGTTCCTTTTAGGAAGTTGCATCTGCGTTTAGATTCAGCGAGGCAGAAACACGTTTCTTCTAAAAGCTGCGTTTGGACATTCCAGAGTGGATGGGAGAACAGGCTGTAAAGAGAAATACCTTGCTCTAAAACCAAAACGGAGCTATCTAGCAGAATGTTTGTCAATGTGTGTATTCAACTTCGAGAGTTAAACTGATGTGTGTTTGCAGCAGTTCAGAAACCCTTTCTTTGGAGAATGTAGAAACAGTCATTTCCAGCCCTAGAGACGCATATAAGAGTTAGCAGTAAGAATGCGTTTCAGACACAGAAGACCCGCTTCGTACAAACTCATCTGCTTTGTGCCGGTTTCTTTTAAAAAGTTGCATCTGCGTTTAGATTCAGCGAGGCAGAAACACGTTTCTTCTAAAAGCTGCGTTTGGACATTCCAGAGTGGATGGGAGAACAGGCTGTAAAGAGAAATACCTTGCTCTAAAACAAAAACGGAGCTATCTAGCAGAATGGTTGTCAATGTGTGTATTCAACTTCCAGAGTTAAACTGATGTGTGTTTGCAGCAGTTCAGAAACCCTGTCTTTGGAGAATGTAGAAAGAGTCATTTCCAGCCCTAGAGACGCATATAAGAGTTAGCAGTAAGAATGCGTTTAAAACACAGAATACCCGCTTCGTACAAACTCTTCTGCTGTGTTGTAGTTCCTCTTAGGAAGTTGCATCTATGTTTAGATTCAGCGAGGCAGAAACACGTTTCTTCTAAAAACTGCATTTGGACATTCCAGAGTGAATGGGAGAACACGCTGTAAAGAGAAATACCTTGCTCTAAAACCAAAACGGAGCTATCTAGCAGAATGTTTGTCAATATGTGTATTCAACTTCCAGAGTTAAACTGATTTGTGTTTGCAGCAGTTCAGAAAGCCTTTCTTTGGAGAATGTAGAAAAAAAGTCATTTCCAGCCCTAGATACGCATATAAGAGTTAGCAGTAAGAATGCCTTTAAAACAGAGAAACCCGCTTCGTACAAACTCATCTTCTGTGTGTTGGTTCCTTTTAGGAAGTTGCATCTGTGTTTAGATTCAGCGAGGCAGAAACACGTTTCTTCTAAAAGCTGCGTTTGGACATTCCAGAGTGGATGGGCGAACAGGCTGTAAAGAGAAATACCTTGCTCTAAAACCAAAACGGAGCTATCTAGCAGAATGGTTGTCAATGTGTTTATTCAACATCCAGAGTTAAACTGATGTGTGTTTGCAGCAGTTCAGAAACCCTTTCTTTGGAGAATGTAGAAACAGTCATTTCCAGCCCTAGAGACACATATAAGAGTTAGCAGTAAGAATGCGTTTAAAACACAAAATACCCGCTTCGTACAAACTCATCTGCTGTGTTCTAGTTAATGTTAGAAAGTTGCATCTATGTTCAGATTCAGCGAGGTAGAAACACGTTTCTTCTAAAAGCTGCGTTTGGACATTCCAGAGTGGATGGGAGAACAGGCTGTAAAGAGAAATACCTTGCTCTAAAACCAAAACGGAGCTATCTAGCAGAATGGTTGTCAATGTGTGTATTCAACTTCCAGAGTTAAACTGATGTGTGTTTGCAGCAGTTCAGAAACCCTTTCTTTGGAGAATGTAGAAACAGTCATTTCCAGCCCTAGAGACGCACGTAAGAGTTAGCAGTAAGAATGCGTTTCAAACACAGAAGATCCGCTTCTTAAAAACTCATCTGCTGTGTGCTGGTTTCTTTTAGGAAGTTGAATCTATGTTCAGATTCAGCGAGGTAGAAACACGTTTCTTCAAAAAGCTGCGTTTGGACATTCCAGAGTGGATGGGAGAACAGGCTATAAAGGGAAATACCTTGCTCTAAAATCAAAACGGAGCTATCTAGCAGAATTGTTGTCAATGTGTGTATTCAACTTCCAGAGTTAAACTGACGTGTGTTTGCAGCAGTTCAGAAACCCTTTCTTTGGAGGATGTAGAAACAGTCATTTCCAGCCCTAGAGACGCATATAAGAGTTAGCAGTAAGAATGCGTTTAAAACACAGAAACCCGCTTCGTACAAACTAATCTGCTGTGTTCTAGTTCCTCTTAGGAAGTTGCATCTATGTTTAGGTTCAGCGAGGCAGAAACACGTTTCTTCTAAAAACTGCATTTGGACATTCCAGAGTGAATGTGAGAACACGCCGTAAAGAGAAATACCTTGCTCTAAAACCAAAACGGAGCTATCTAGCAGAATGGTTGTCAATGTGTGTATTCAACTTCCAGAGTTAAACTGATGTGTGTTGGCAGCAGTTCAGAAACCCTTTCTTTGGAGAATGTAGAAACAGTCATTTCCAGCCCTAGAGACGCATATAAGACTTAGCAGTAAGAATGCCTTTAAAACACAGAATACCCGCTTCGTACAAACTTATCTGCTGTGTGGTAGTTCCTCTTAGGAAGTTGCATCTATGTTTAGATTCAGCGAGGCAGAAACACGTTTCTTCTAAAAACTGCATTTGGAAATTCCAGAGTGAATGGGAGAACACGCCGTAAAGAGAAATACCTTGCTCTAAAACCAAAACGGAGCTATCTAGCAGAATGGTTGTCAATGTGTGTATTCAACTTCCAGAGTTAAACTGATGTGTGTTTACAGCAGTTCAGAAACCCTTTCTTTGGAGAATGTAGAAACAGTCATTTCCAGCCCTAGAGACGCATATAAGAGTTAGCAGTAAGAATGCGTTTAAAACACAGAAACCCGCTTCGTACAAACTCATCTGCTGTGTTCTAGTTCCTGTTAGAAAGTTGCATCTATGTTCAGATTCAGCGAGGTAGAAACACGTTTCTTCTAAAAGCTGCGTTTGGACATTCCAGAGTGAATGGGAGAACAGGCTGTAAAGAGAAATACCTTGCTCTAAAACCAAAACGGAGCTATCTAGCAGAATGGTTGTCAATGTGTGTATTCAACTTCCAGAGATAAACTGATGTGTGTTTGCAGCAGTTCAGAAACCCTTTCTTTGGAGAATGTAGAAACAGTCATTTCCAGCCCTAGAGACGCACATAAGAGTTAGCAGTAAGAATGCGTTTCAAACACAGAAGATCCGCTTCTTAAAAACTCATCTGCTGTGTGCTGGTTTCTTTTAGGAAGTTGAATCTATGTTCAGATTCAGCGAGGTAGAAACACGTTTCTTCAAAAAGCTGCGTTTGGACATTCCAGAGTGGATGGGAGAACAGGCTATAAAGAGAAATACCTTGCTCTAAAATCAAAACGGAGCTATCTAGCAGAATTGTTGTCAATGTGTGTATTCAACTTCCAGAGTTAAACTGATGTGTGTTTGCAGCAGTTCAGAAACCCTTTCTTTGGAGGATGTAGAAACAGTCATTTCCAGCCCTAGAGACGCATATAAGAGTTAGCAGTAAGAATGCGTTTAAAACACAGAAACCCGCTTCGTACAAACTAATCTGCTGTGTTCTAGTTCCTCTTAGGAAGTTGCATCTATGTTTAGGTTCAGCGAGGCAGAAACACGTTTCTTCTAAAAACTGCATTTGGACATTCCAGAGTGAATGTGAGAACACGCCGTAAAGAGAAATACCTTGCTCTAAAACCAAAACGGAGCTATCTAGCAGAATGGTTGTCAATGTGTGTATTCAACTTCCAGAGTTAAACTGATTTGTGTTTGCAGCAGTTCAGAAACCCTTTCTTTGGACAATGTAGAAAAAAAGTCATTTCCAGCCCTAGAGACGCATATAAGAGTTAGCAGTAAGAATGCCTTTAAAACACAGAAACCCGCTTCGTACAAACTCATCTTCTGTGTGTTGGTTCCTTTTAGGAAGTTGCATCTGCGTTTAGATTCAGCGAGGCAGAAACACGTTTCTTCTAAAAGCTGCGTTTGGACATTCCAGAGTGGATGGGAGAACAGGCTGTAAAGAGAAATACCTTGCTCTAAAACCAAAACGGAGCTATCTAGCAGAATGTTTGTCAATGTGTGTATTCAACTTCGAGAGTTAAACTGATGTGTGTTTGCAGCAGTTCAGAAACCCTTTCTTTGGAGAATGTAGAAACAGTCATTTCCAGCCCTAGAGACGCATATAAGAGTTAGCAGTAAGAATGCGTTTCAGACACAGAAGACCCGCTTCGTACAAACTCATCTGCTTTGTGCCGGTTTCTTTTAAAAAGTTGCATCTGCGTTTAGATTCAGCGAGGCAGAAACACGTTTCTTCTAAAAGCTGCGTTATACATTCCAGAGTGGATGGGAGAACAGGCTGTAAAGAGAAATACCTTGCTCTAAAACCAAAACGGAGCTATCTAGCAGAATGGTTGTCAATGTGTGTATTCAACTTCCAGAGTTAAACTGATGTGTGTTGGCAGCAGTTCAGAAACCCTTTCTTTGGAGAATGTAGAAACAGTCATTTCCAGCCCTAGAGACGCATATAAGACTTAGCAGTAAGAATGCCTTTAAAACACAGAATACCCGCTTCGTACAAACTTATCTGCTGTGTGGTAGTTCCTCTTAGGAAGTTGCATCTATGTTTAGATTCAGCGAGGCAGAAACACGTTTCTTCTAAAAACTGCATTTGGAAATTCCAGAGTGAATGGGAGAACACGCCGTAAAGAGAAATACCTTGCTCTAAAACCAAAACGGAGCTATCTAGCAGAATGGTTGTCAATGTGTGTATTCAACTTCCAGAGTTAAACTGATGTGTGTTTACAGCAGTTCAGAAACCCTTTCTTTGGAGAATGTAGAAACAGTCATTTCCAGCCCTAGAGACGCATATAAGAGTTAGCAGTAAGAATGCGTTTAAAACACAGAAACCCGCTTCGTACAAACTCATCTGCTGTGTTCTAGTTCCTGTTAGAAAGTTGCATCTATGTTCAGATTCAGCGAGGTAGAAACACGTTTCTTCTAAAAGCTGCGTTTGGACATTCCAGAGTGAATGGGAGAACAGGCTGTAAAGAGAAATACCTTGCTCTAAAACCAAAACGGAGCTATCTAGCAGAATGGTTGTCAATGTGTGTATTCAACTTCCAGAGATAAACTGATGTGTGTTTGCAGCAGTTCAGAAACCCTTTCTTTGGAGAATGTAGAAAGAGTCATTTCCAGCCCTAGAGACGCACATAAGAGTTAGCAGTAAGAATGCGTTTCAAACACAGAAGATCCGCTTCTTAAAAACTCATCTGCTGTGTGCTGGTTTCTTTTAGGAAGTTGAATCTATGTTCAGATTCAGCGAGGTAGAAACACGTTTCTTCAAAAAGCTGCGTTTGGACATTCCAGAGTGGATGGGAGAACAGGCTATAAAGAGAAATACCTTGCTCTAAAATCAAAACGGAGCTATCTAGCAGAATTGTTGTCAATGTGTGTATTCAACTTCCAGAGTTAAACTGATGTGTGTTTGCAGCAGTTCAGAAACCCTTTCTTTGGAGGATGTAGAAACAGTCATTTCCAGCCCTAGAGACGCATATAAGAGTTAGCAGTAAGAATGCGTTTAAAACACAGAAACCCGCTTCGTACAAACTAATCTGCTGTGTTCTAGTTCCTCTTAGGAAGTTGCATCTATGTTTAGGTTCAGCGAGGCAGAAACACGTTTCTTCTAAAAACTGCATTTGGACATTCCAGAGTGAATGTGAGAACACGCCGTAAAGAGAAATACCTTGCTCTAAAACCAAAACGGAGCTATCTAGCAGAATGGTTGTCAATGTGTGTATTCAACTTCCAGAGTTAAACTGATTTGTGTTTGCAGCAGTTCAGAAACCCTTTCTTTGGACAATGTAGAAAAAAAGTCATTTCCAGCCCTAGAGACGCATATAAGAGTTAGCAGTAAGAATGCCTTTAAAACACAGAAACCCGCTTCGTACAAACTCATCTTCTGTGTGTTGGTTCCTTTTAGGAAGTTGCATCTGCGTTTAGATTCAGCGAGGCAGAAACACGTTTCTTCTAAAAGCTGCGTTTGGACATTCCAGAGTGGATGGGAGAACAGGCTGTAAAGAGAAATACCTTGCTCTAAAACCAAAACGGAGCTATCTAGCAGAATGTTTGTCAATGTGTGTATTCAACTTCGAGAGTTAAACTGATGTGTGTTTGCAGCAGTTCAGAAACCCTTTCTTTGGAGAATGTAGAAACAGTCATTTCCAGCCCTAGAGACGCACGTAAGAGTTAGCAGTAAGAATGCGTTTCAAACACAGAAGATCCGCTTCTTAAAAACTCATCTGCTGTGTGCTGGTTTCTTTTAGGAAGTTGAATCTATGTTCAGATTCAGCGAGGTAGAAACACGTTTCTTCAAAAAGCTGCGTTTGGACATTCCAGAGTGGATGGGAGAACAGGCTATAAAGAGAAATACCTTGCTCTAAAATCAAAACGGAGCTATCTAGCAGAATTGTTGTCAATGTGTGTATTCAACTTCCAGAGTTAAACTGACGTGTGTTTGCAGCAGTTCAGAAACCCTTTCTTTGGAGGATGTAGAAACAGTCATTTCCAGCCCTAGAGACGCATATAAGAGTTAGCAGTAAGAATGCGTTTAAAACACAGAAACCCGCTTCGTACAAACTAATCTGCTGTGTTCTAGTTCCTCTTAGGAAGTTGCATCTATGTTTAGGTTCAGCGAGGCAGAAACACGTTTCTTCTAAAAACTGCATTTGGACATTCCAGAGTGAATGTGAGAACACGCCGTAAAGAGAAATACCTTGCTCTAAAACCAAAACGGAGCTATCTAGCAGAATGGTTGTCAATGTGTGTATTCAACTTCCAGAGTTAAACTGATGTGTGTTGGCAGCAGTTCAGAAACCCTTTCTTTGGAGAATGTAGAAACAGTCATTTCCAGCCCTAGAGACGCATATAAGACTTAGCAGTAAGAATGCCTTTAAAACACAGAATACCCGCTTCGTACAAACTTATCTGCTGTGTGGTAGTTCCTCTTAGGAAGTTGCATCTATGTTTAGATTCAGCGAGGCAGAAACACGTTTCTTCTAAAAACTGCATTTGGAAATTCCAGAGTGAATGGGAGAACACGCCGTAAAGAGAAATACCTTGCTCTAAAACCAAAACGGAGCTATCTAGCAGAATGGTTGTCAATGTGTGTATTCAACTTCCAGAGTTAAACTGATGTGTGTTTTCAGCAGTTCAGAAACCCTTTCTTTGGAGAATGTAGAAACAGTCATTTCCAGCCCTAGAGACGCATATAAGAGTTAGCAGTAAGAATGCGTTTAAAACACAGAAACCCGCTTCGTACAAACTCATCTGCTGTGTTCTAGTTCCTGTTAGAAAGTTGCATCTATGTTCAGATTCAGCGAGGTAGAAACACGTTTCTTCTAAAAGCTGCGTTTGGACATTCCAGAGTGAATGGGAGAACAGGCTGTAAAGAGAAATACCTTGCTCTAAAACCAAAACGGAGCTATCTAGCAGAATGGTTGTCAATGTGTGTATTCAACTTCCAGAGTTAAACTGATGTGTGTTTGCAGCAGTTCAGAAACCCTTTCTTTGGAGAATGTAGAAACAGTCATTTCCAGCCCTAGAGACGCACATAAGAGTTAGCAGTAAGAATGCGTTTCAAACACAGAAGATCCGCTTCTTAAAAACTCATCTGCTGTGTGCTGGTTTCTTTTAGGAAGTTGAATCTATGTTCAGATTCAGCGAGGTAGAAACACGTTTCTTCAAAAAGCTGCGTTTGGACATTCCAGAGTGGATGGGAGAACAGGCTATAAAGAGAAATACCTTGCTCTAAAATCAAAACGGAGCTATCTAGCAGAATTGTTGTCAATGTGTGTATTCAACTTCCAGAGTTAAACTGATGTGTGTTTGCAGCAGTTCAGAAACCCTTTCTTTGGAGGATGTAGAAACAGTCATTTCCAGCCCTAGAGACGCATATAAGAGTTAGCAGTAAGAATGCGTTTAAAACACAGAAACCCGCTTCGTACAAACTAATCTGCTGTGTTCTAGTTCCTCTTAGGAAGTTGCATCTATGTTTAGGTTCAGCGAGGCAGAAACACGTTTCTTCTAAAAACTGCATTTGGACATTCCAGAGTGAATGTGAGAACACGCCGTAAAGAGAAATACCTTGCTCTAAAACCAAAACGGAGCTATCTAGCAGAATGGTTGTCAATGTGTGTATTCAACTTCCAGAGTTAAACTGATGTGTGTTGGCAGCAGTTCAGAAACCCTTTCTTTGGAGAATGTAGAAACAGTCATTTCCAGCCCTAGAGACGCATATAAGACTTAGCAGTAAGAATGCCTTTAAAACACAGAATACCCGCTTCGTACAAACTTATCTGCTGTGTGGTAGTTCCTCTTAGGAAGTTGCATCTATGTTTAGATTCAGCGAGGCTGAAACACGTTTCTTCTAAAAACTGCATTTGGAAATTCCAGAGTGAATGGGAGAACACGCTGTAAAGAGAAATACCTTGCTCTAAAACCAAAACGGAGCTATCTAGCAGAATGGTTGTCAATGTGTGTATTCAACTTCCAGAGTTAAACTGATGTGTGTTTTCAGCAGTTCAGAAACCCTTTCTTTGGAGAATGTAGAAACAGTCATTTCCAGCCCTAGAGACGCATATAAGAGTTAGCAGTAAGAATGCGTTTAAAACACAGAATACCCGCTTGGTACAAACTCATCTGCTTTGGGCTGGTTTCTTTTAGGAAGTTGCATCTATGTTTAGATTCAGCAAGGTAGAAACACGTTTCTTCTAAAAGCTGCGTTTGGACATTCCAGAGTGGATGGGAGAACAGGCTGTAAAGAGAAATACCTTGCTCTAAAACCAAAACGTAGCTATCTAGCAGAATGGTTGTCAATGTGTGTATTCAACTTCCAGAGTAAAACTGATGTGTATTTGCAGCAGTTCAGAAACCCTTTCTTTGGACAATGTAGAAAAAAAGTCATTTCCAGCCCTAGAGACGCATATAAGAGTTAGCAGTAAGAATGCCTTTAAAACACAGAAACCCGCTTCGTACAAACTCATCTTCTGTGTGTTGGTTCCTTTTAGGAAGTTGCATCTGTGTTTAGATTCAGCGAGGCAGAAACACGTTTCTTCTAAAAGCTGCGTTTGGACATTCCAGAGTGGATGGGAGAACAGGCTATAAAGAGAAATGCCTTGCTCTAAAACCAAAACGGAGCTATCTAGCAAAATGGTTGTCAATGTGTGTATTCAACTTCCAGAGTAAAACTGATGTGTGTTTGCAGCAGTTCAGAAACCCTTTCTTTCGAGAATGTAGAAACAGTCATTTCCAGCCCTAGAGATGCACATAAGAGTTAGCAGTAAGAATGCGTTTCAGACACAGAAGACCCGCTTCTTACAAACTCATCTACTGTGTGCTGGTATCTTTTAGGAAGTTGAATCTATGTTCAGATTCAGCGAGGTAGAAACACGTTTCTTCTAAAAGCTGCGTTTGGACATTCCAGAGTGGATGGGAGAACAGGCTCTAAAGAGAAATACCTTGCTCAAAAACCAAAACGGAGCTATCTAGCAGAATGTTTGTCAATGTGTGTATTCAACTTCCAGAGTTAAACTGATTTGTGGTTGCAGCAGTTCAGAAACCCTTTCTTTGGAGAATGTAGAAAAAAAGTCATTTCCAGCCCCAGAGACGCATATAAGAGTTAGCAGTAAGAATGCCTTTAAAACAGAGAAACCCGCTTCGTACAAACTCATCTTTTGTGTGTTGGTTCCTTTTAGGAAGTTGCATCTATGTTTAGATTCAGCGAGGTAGAACCACGTTTCTTCTAAAAGCTGCGTTTGGACATTCCAGAGTGGATGGGAGAGCAGGCTGTAAAGGGAAATACCTTCCTCTAAAACCAAAACGGAGCTATGTAGCAGAATCATTGTCAATGAGTGTATTCAACTTCCAGAGTTAAACTGATGTGTGTTTGCAGCAGTTCAGAAACCCTTTCTTTGGAGAATGTAGAAACAGTCATTTCCAGCCCTAGAGACCCATATAAGAGTTAGCAGTAAGAATGCCTTTAAAACACAGAATACCCGCTTCGTACAAACTCATCTGCTGTGTGCTAGTTTCTCTTAGGAAGTTGCATCTATGTTTAGATTCAGCGAGGCAGAAACACGTTTCTTTGAAAAACTGCATTTGGAAATTCCAGAGTGAATGGGAGAACACGCGGTAAAGAGAAATACCTTGCTCTAAAACCAAAACGGAGCTATCTAGCAGAATGGTTGTCAATGTGTGTATTCAACTTCCAGAGTTAAACTGATGTGTGTTTGCAGCAGTTCAGAAACCCTTTCTTTGGACAATGTAGAAAAAAAGTCATTTCCAGCCCTAGAGACGCATATAAGAGTTAGCAGTAAGAATGCCTTTAAAACACAGAAACCCGCTTCGTACAAACTCATCTTCTGTGTGTTGGTTCCTTTTAGGAAGTTGCATCTGTGTTTAGATTCAGCGAGGCAGAAACACGTTTCTTCTAAAAGCTGCGTTTGGACATTCCAGAGTGGATGGGCGAACAGGCTGTAAAGAGAAATACCTTGCTCTAAAACCAAAACGGAGCTATCTAGCAGAATGGTTGTCAATGTGTTTATTCAACATCCAGAGTTAAACTGATGTGTGTTTGCAGCAGTTCAGAAACCCTTTCTTTGGAGAATGTAGAAACAGTCATTTCCAGCCCTAGAGACACATATAAGAGTTAGCAGTAAGAATGCGTTTAAAACACAAAATACCCGCTTCGTACAAACTCATCTGCTGTGTTCTAGTTCCTGTTAGAAAGTTGCATCTATGTTCAGATTCAGCGAGGTAGAAACACGTTTCTTCTAAAAGCTGCGTTTGGACATTCCAGAGTGGATGGGAGAACAGGCTGTAAAGAGAAATACCTTGCTCTAAAACCAAAACGGAGCTATCTAGCAGAATGGTTGTCAATGTGTGTATTCAACTTCCAGAGTTAAACTGATGTGTGTTTGCAGCAGTTCAGAAACCCTTTCTTTGGAGAATGTAGAAACAGTCATTTCCAGCCCTAGAGACGCACGTAAGAGTTAGCAGTAAGAATGCGTTTCAAACACAGAAGATCCGCTTCTTAAAAACTCATCTGCTGTGTGCTGGTTTCTTTTAGGAAGTTGAATCTATGTTCAGATTCAGCGAGGTAGAAACACGTTTCTTCAAAAAGCTGCGTTTGGACATTCCAGAGTGGATGGGAGAACAGGCTATAAAGAGAAATACCTTGCTCTAAAATCAAAACGGAGCTATCTAGCAGAATTGTTGTCAATGTGTGTATTCAACTTCCAGAGTTAAACTGACGTGTGTTTGCAGCAGTTCAGAAACCCTTTCTTTGGAGGATGTAGAAACAGTCATTTCCAGCCCTAGAGACGCATATAAGAGTTAGCAGTAAGAATGCGTTTAAAACACAGAAACCCGCTTCGTACAAACTAATCTGCTGTGTTCTAGTTCCTCTTAGGAAGTTGCATCTATGTTTAGGTTCAGCGAGGCAGAAACACGTTTCTTCTAAAAACTGCATTTGGACATTCCAGAGTGAATGTGAGAACACGCCGTAAAGAGAAATACCTTGCTCTAAAACCAAAACGGAGCTATCTAGCAGAATGGTTGTCAATGTGTGTATTCAACTTCCAGAGTTAAACTGATGTGTGTTGGCAGCAGTTCAGAAACCCTTTCTTTGGAGAATGTAGAAACAGTCATTTCCAGCCCTAGAGACGCATATAAGACTTAGCAGTAAGAATGCCTTTAAAACACAGAATACCCGCTTCGTACAAACTTATCTGCTGTGTGGTAGTTCCTCTTAGGAAGTTGCATCTATGTTTAGATTCAGCGAGGCAGAAACACGTTTCTTCTAAAAACTGCATTTGGAAATTCCAGAGTGAATGGGAGAACACGCCGTAAAGAGAAATACCTTGCTCTAAAACCAAAACGGAGCTATCTAGCAGAATGGTTGTCAATGTGTGTATTCAACTTCCAGAGTTAAACTGATGTGTGTTTTCAGCAGTTCAGAAACCCTTTCTTTGGAGAATGTAGAAACAGTCATTTCCAGCCCTAGAGACGCATATAAGAGTTAGCAGTAAGAATGCGTTTAAAACACAGAAACCCGCTTCGTACAAACTCATCTGCTGTGTTCTAGTTCCTGTTAGAAAGTTGCATCTATGTTCAGATTCAGCGAGGTAGAAACACGTTTCTTCTAAAAGCTGCGTTTGGACATTCCAGAGTGAATGGGAGAACAGGCTGTAAAGAGAAATACCTTGCTCTAAAACCAAAACGGAGCTATCTAGCAGAATGGTTGTCAATGTGTGTATTCAACTTCCAGAGTTAAACTGATGTGTGTTTGCAGCAGTTCAGAAACCCTTTCTTTGGAGAATGTAGAAACAGTCATTTCCAGCCCTAGAGACGCACATAAGAGTTAGCAGTAAGAATGCGTTTCAAACACAGAAGATCCGCTTCTTAAAAACTCATCTGCTGTGTGCTGGTTTCTTTTAGGAAGTTGAATCTATGTTCAGATTCAGCGAGGTAGAAACACGTTTCTTCAAAAAGCTGCGTTTGGACATTCCAGAGTGGATGGGAGAACAGGCTATAAAGAGAAATACCTTGCTCTAAAATCAAAACGGAGCTATCTAGCAGAATTGTTGTCAATGTGTGTATTCAACTTCCAGAGTTAAACTGATGTGTGTTTGCAGCAGTTCAGAAACCCTTTCTTTGGAGGATGTAGAAACAGTCATTTCCAGCCCTAGAGACGCATATAAGAGTTAGCAGTAAGAATGCGTTTAAAACACAGAAACCCGCTTCGTACAAACTAATCTGCTGTGTTCTAGTTCCTCTTAGGAAGTTGCATCTATGTTTAGGTTCAGCGAGGCAGAAACACGTTTCTTCTAAAAACTGCATTTGGACATTCCAGAGTGAATGTGAGAACACGCCGTAAAGAGAAATACCTTGCTCTAAAACCAAAACGGAGCTATCTAGCAGAATGGTTGTCAATGTGTGTATTCAACTTCCAGAGTTAAACTGATGTGTGTTGGCAGCAGTTCAGAAACCCTTTCTTTGGAGAATGTAGAAACAGTCATTTCCAGCCCTAGAGACGCATATAAGACTTAGCAGTAAGAATGCCTTTAAAACACAGAATACCCGCTTCGTACAAACTTATCTGCTGTGTGGTAGTTCCTCTTAGGAAGTTGCATCTATGTTTAGATTCAGCGAGGCTGAAACACGTTTCTTCTAAAAACTGCATTTGGAAATTCCAGAGTGAATGGGAGAACACGCTGTAAAGAGAAATACCTTGCTCTAAAACCAAAACGGAGCTATCTAGCAGAATGGTTGTCAATGTGTGTATTCAACTTCCAGAGTTAAACTGATGTGTGTTTTCAGCAGTTCAGAAACCCTTTCTTTGGAGAATGTAGAAACAGTCATTTCCAGCCCTAGAGACGCATATAAGAGTTAGCAGTAAGAATGCGTTTAAAACACAGAATACCCGCTTGGTACAAACTCATCTGCTTTGGGCTGGTTTCTTTTAGGAAGTTGCATCTATGTTTAGATTCAGCAAGGTAGAAACACGTTTCTTCTAAAAGCTGCGTTTGGACATTCCAGAGTGGATGGGAGAACAGGCTGTAAAGAGAAATACCTTGCTCTAAAACCAAAACGTAGCTATCTAGCAGAATGGTTGTCAATGTGTGTATTCAACTTCCAGAGTAAAACTGATGTGTATTTGCAGCAGTTCAGAAACCCTTTCTTTGGACAATGTAGAAAAAAAGTCATTTCCAGCCCTAGAGACGCATATAAGAGTTAGCAGTAAGAATGCCTTTAAAACACAGAAACCCGCTTCGTACAAACTCATCTTCTGTGTGTTGGTTCCTTTTAGGAAGTTGCATCTGTGTTTAGATTCAGCGAGGCAGAAACACGTTTCTTCTAAAAGCTGCGTTTGGACATTCCAGAGTGGATGGGAGAACAGGCTATAAAGAGAAATGCCTTGCTCTAAAACCAAAACGGAGCTATCTAGCAAAATGGTTGTCAATGTGTGTATTCAACTTCCAGAGTAAAACTGATGTGTGTTTGCAGCAGTTCAGAAACCCTTTCTTTCGAGAATGTAGAAACAGTCATTTCCAGCCCTAGAGATGCACATAAGAGTTAGCAGTAAGAATGCGTTTCAGACACAGAAGACCCGCTTCTTACAAACTCATCTACTGTGTGCTGGTATCTTTTAGGAAGTTGAATCTATGTTCAGATTCAGCGAGGTAGAAACACGTTTCTTCTAAAAGCTGCGTTTGGACATTCCAGAGTGGATGGGAGAACAGGCTCTAAAGAGAAATACCTTGCTCAAAAACCAAAACGGAGCTATCTAGCAGAATGTTTGTCAATGTGTGTATTCAACTTCCAGAGTTAAACTGATTTGTGGTTGCAGCAGTTCAGAAACCCTTTCTTTGGAGAATGTAGAAAAAAAGTCATTTCCAGCCCCAGAGACGCATATAAGAGTTAGCAGTAAGAATGCCTTTAAAACAGAGAAACCCGCTTCGTACAAACTAATCTTTTGTGTGTTGGTTCCTTTTAGGAAGTTGCATCTATGTTTAGATTCAGCGAGGTAGAACCACGTTTCTTCTAAAAGCTGCGTTTGGACATTCCAGAGTGGATGGGAGAGCAGGCTGTAAAGGGAAATACCTTCCTCTAAAACCAAAACGGAGCTATGTAGCAGAATCATTGTCAATGAGTGTATTCAACTTCCAGAGTTAAACTGATGTGTGTTTGCAGCAGTTCAGAAACCCTTTCTTTGGAGAATGTAGAAACAGTCATTTCCAGCCCTAGAGACCCATATAAGAGTTAGCAGTAAGAATGCCTTTAAAACACAGAATACCCGCTTCGTACAAACTCATCTGCTGTGTGCTAGTTTCTCTTAGGAAGTTGCATCTATGTTTAGATTCAGCGAGGCAGAAACACGTTTCTTTGAAAAACTGCATTTGGAAATTCCAGAGTGAATGGGAGAACACGCGGTAAAGAGAAATACCTTGCTCTAAAACCAAAACGGAGCTATCTAGCAGAATGGTTGTCAATGTGTGTATTCAACTTCCAGAGTTAAACTGATGTGTGTTTGCAGCAGTTCAGAAACCCTTTCTTTGGACAATGTAGAAAAAAAGTCATTTCCAGCCCTAGAGACGCATATAAGAGTTAGCAGTAAGAATGCCTTTAAAACACAGAAACCCGCTTCGTACAAACTCATCTTCTGTGTGTTGGTTCCTTTTAGGAAGTTGCATCTGCGTTTAGATTCAGCGAGGCAGAAACACGTTTCTTCTAAAAGCTGCGTTTGGACATTCCAGAGTGGATGGGAGAACAGGCTGTAAAGAGAAATACGTTGCTCTAAAACCAAAACGGAGCTATCTAGCAGTATGTTTGTCAATGTGTGTATTCAACTTCCAGAGTTAAACTGATGTGTTTTTGCAGCAGTTCAGAAACCCTTTCTTTGGAGAATGTAGAAACAGTCATTTCCAGCCCTAGAGACGCATATAGGAGTTAGCAGTAAGAATGCGTTTCAGACACAGAAGACCCGCTTCGTACAAACTCATCTGCTTTGTGCTGGTTTCTTTTAGGAAGTTGCATCTATGTTTAGATTCAGCAAGGTAGAAACACGCTTCTTCTAAAAGCTGCGTTTGGACATTCCAGAGTGGATGGGAGAACAGGCTGTAAAGAGAAATACCTTGCTCTAAAACCAAAACGGAGCTATCTAGCAGAATGGTTGTCAATGTGTGTATTCAACTTCCAGAGTTAAACTGATGTGTGATTGCAGCAGTTCAGAAACCCTTTCTTTGGAGAATGTAGAAACAGTCATTTCCAGCCCAAGAGACGCACATAAGAGTTAGCAGTAAGAATGCCTTTAAAACACAGAAACCCGCTTCGTACAAACTCATCTTCTGTGTGTTGGTTCCTTTTAGGAAGTTGTATCTGTGTTTAGATTCAGCGAGGCAGAAACACGTTTCTTCTAAAAGCTGCGTTTGGACATTCCAGAGTGGATGGGCGAACAGGCTGTAAAGAGAAATACCTTGCTCTAAAACCAAAACGGAGCTATCTAGTAGAATGGTTGTCAATGTGTGTATTCAACTTCCAGAGTTAAACTGATGTGTGTTTGCAGCAGTTCAGAAACCCTTTCTTTGGAGAATGTAGAAACAGTCATTTCCAGCCCTAGAGACGCATATAAGAGTTAGCAGTAAGAATGCGTTTAAAACACAGAATACCCGCTTCGTACAAACTCATCTGCTGTGTTCTAGTTCCTGTTAGGAAGTTGAATCTATGTTCAGATTCAGCGAGGTAGAAACACGTTTCTTCTAAAAGCTGCGTTTGGACATTCCAGAGTGGATGGGAGAACAGGCTCTATAGAGAAATACCTTGCTCAAAAACCAAAACGGAGCTATCTAGCAGAATGTTTGTCAATGTGTGTATTCAACATCCAGAGTTAATCTGATTTGTGTTTGCAACAATTCAGAAACCCTTTCTTTGGAGAATGTAGAAAAAAAGTCATTTCCAGCCCTAGAGACGCATATAAGAGTTAGCAGTAAGAATGCCTTTAAAACACAGAAACCCGCTTCGTACAAACTCATCTTCTGTGTGTTGGTTCCTTTTAGGAAGTTGCATCTGTGTTTAGATTCAGCGAGGCAGAAAAACGTTTCTTCTAAAAGCTGCGTTTGGACATTCCAGAGTGGATGGGAGAACAGGCTGTAAAGAGAAATACCTTGCTCTAAAACCAAAACGGAGCTATCTAACAGAATGGTTGTCAATGTGTGTATTCAACTTCCAGAGTTAAACTGATGTGTGTTGGCAGCAGTTCAGAAATCCTTTCTTTGTAGAATGTAGAAACAGTCATTTCCAGCCCTAGAGACGCACATAAGAGTTAGCAGTAAGAATGCGTTTCAAACACAGAAGATCCGCTTCTTAAAAACTCATCTGCTGTGTGCTGGTATCTTTTAGGAAATTGAATCTATGTTCAGATTCAGCGAGGTAGAAACACGTTTCTTCTAAAAGCTGCGTTTGGACATTCCAGAGTGGATGGGAGAACAGGCTCTAAAGAGAAATACCTTGCTCAAAAACCAAAACGGAGCTATCTAGCAGAATGTTTGTCAATGTGTGTATTCAACTTCCAGAGTTAAACTGATGTGTGTTTGCAGCAGTTCAGAAACCCTTTCTTTGGAGAATGTAGAAACAGTCATTTCCAGCCCTAGAGACGCATATAAGAGTTAGCAGTAAGAATGCGTTTAAAACACAGAGTACCCGCTTGGTACAAACTCATCTGCTTTGGGCTGGTTTCTTTTAGGAAGTTGCATCTATGTTTAGATTCAGCAAGGTAGAAACACGTTTCTTCTAAAAGCTGCGTTTGGACATTCCAGAGTGGATGGGAGAACAGGCTGTAAAGAGAAATACCTTGCTCTAAAACCAAAACGGAGCTATCTAGCAGAATGGTTGTCAATGTGTGTATTCAACTTCCAGAGTTAAACTGATGTGTGTTTGCAGCAGTTCAGAAACCCTTTCTTTGGAGAATGTAGAAACAGTCATTTCCAGCCCTAGAGCCGCACATAAGAGTTAGCAGTAAGAATGCGTTTCAAACACAGAAGACCCGCTTCTTACAAAGTCATCTGCTGTGTGCTGGTTTCTTTTAGGAAGTTGAATCTATGTTCAGATTCAGCGAGGTAGAAACACGTTTCTTCTAAAAGCTGCGTTTGGACATTCCAGAGTGGATGGGAGAACCGGCTCTAAAGAGAAATACCTTGCTCAAAAACCAAAACGGAGCTATCTAGCAGAATGTTTGTCAATGTGTTTATTCAACTTCCAGAGTTAAACTGATTTGTGTTTGCAGCAGTTCAGAAACCCTTTCTTTGGAGAATGTAGAAAAAAGTCATTTCCAGCCCTAGAGACGCATATAAGAGTTAGCAATAAGAATGCCTTTAAAACACAGAAACCCGCTTCGTACAAACTCATCTTCTGTGTGTTGGTTCCTTTTAGGAAGTTGTATCTGTGTTTAGATTCAGCGAGGCAGAAACACGTTTCTTCTAAAAGCTGCGTTTGGACATTCCAGAGTGGATGGGCGAACAGGCTGTAAAGAGAAATACTTTGCTCTAAAACCAAAACGGAGCTGTCTAGTAGAATGGTTGTCAATGTGTGTATTCAACTTCCAGAGTTAAACTGATGTGTGTTTGCAGCAGTTCAGAAACCCTTTCTTTGGAGAATGTAGAAACAGTCATTTCCAGCCCTAGAGACGCATATAAGAGTTAGCAGTAAGAATGCGGTTAAAACACAGAATACCCGCTTCGTACAAACTCATCTGCTGTGTTCTAGTTCCTGTTAGGAAGTTGAATCTATGTTCAGATTCAGCGAGGTAGAAACACGTTTCTTCTAAAAGCTGCGTTTGGACATTCCAGAGTGGATAAGAGAACAGGCTCTAAAGAGAAATACCTTGCTCAAAAACCAAAACGGAGCTATCTAGCAGAATGTTTGTCAATGTGTGTATTCAACTTCGAGAGTTAAACTGATGTGTGTTTGCAGCAGTTCAGAAACCCTTTCTTTGGAGAATGTAGAAACAGTCATTTCCAGCCCTAGAGACGCATATAAGAGTTAGCAGTAAGAATGCATTTAAAACACAGAATACCCGCTTCGTACAAACTCATCTGCTTTGTGCTGGTTTCTTTTAGGAAGTTGAATCTATGTTTAGATTCAGCAAGGTAGAAACACTTTTCTTCTAAAAGCTGCGTTTGGACATTCCAGAGTGGATGGGAGAACAGGCTGTAAAGAGAAATACCTTGCTCTAAAACCAAAACGGAGCTATCTAGCAGAATGGTTGTCAATGTGTGTATTCAACGTCCAGAGTTCAACTGATGTGTGTTTGCAGCAGTTCAGAAACCCTTTCTTTGGAGAATGTAGAAACAGTCATTTCCAGCCCTAGAGACGCACATAAGAATTAGCAGTAAGAATGCGTTTCAGACACAGAAGATCCGCTACTTACAAACTCATCTACTGTGTGCTGGTTTCTTTTAGGAAGTTGAATCTATGTTCAGATTCAGCGAGGTAGAAACACGTTTCTTCTAAAAGCTGCGTTTGGACATTCCAGAGTGGATGGGAGAACAGGCTCTAAAGAGAAATACCTTGCTCTAAAACCAAAACGGAGATATCTAACAGAATGGTTGTCAATGTGTGTATTCAACTTCCGTAGTTAAACTGATTTGTGTTTGCAGCAGTTCAGAAACCCTTTCTTTGGAGAATGTAGAAACAGTCATTTCCAGCCCTAGAGACGCACATAAGAGTTAGCAGTAAGAATGCGTTTCAAACACAGAAGACCCGCTTCTTACAAAGTCATCTGCTGTGTGGTGGTTTCTTTTAGGAAGTTGAATCTATGTTCAGATTCAGCGAGGTAGAAACACGTTTCTTCAAAAAGCTGCGTTTGGACATTCCAGAGTGGATGGGAGAACAGGCTCTAAAGAGAAATACCTTGCTCTAAAACCAAAACGGAGCTATCTAGCAGAATGGTTGTCAATGTGTGTATTCAACTTCCAGAGTTAAACTGATGTGTGTTTGCAGCAGTTCAGAAACCCTTTCTTTGGAGGATGTAGAAACAGTCATTTCCAGCCCTAGAGACGCATATAAGAGTTAGCAGTAAGAATGCGTTTAAAACACAGAAACCCGCTTCGTACAAACTAATCTGCTGTGTTCTAGTTCCTCTTAGGAAGTTGCATCTATGTTTAGGTTCAGCGAGGCAGAAACACGTTTCTTCTAAAAACTGCATTTGGACATTCCAGAGTGAATGTGAGAACACGCCGTAAAGAGAAATACCTTGCTCTAAAACCAAAACGGAGCTATCTAGCAGAAAGTTTGTCAATATGTGTATTCAACTTCCAGAGTTAAACTGATTTGTGTTTGCAGCAGTTCAGAAAGCCTTTCTTTGGAGAATGTAGAAAAAAAGTCATTTCCAGCCCTAGATACGCATATAAGAGTTAGCAGTAAGAATGCCTTTAAAACAGAGAAACCCGCTTCGTACAAACTCATCTTCTGTGTGTTGGTTCCTTTTAGGAAGTTGCGTCTGTTTTTAGATTCAGCGAGGCAGAAACACGTTTCTTCTAAAAGCTGCGTTTGGACATTCCAGAGTGGATGGGCGAACAGGCTGTAAAGAGAAATACCTTGCTCTAAAACCAAAACGGAGCTATCTAGCAGAATGGTTGTCAATGTGTTTATTCAACATCCAGAGTTAATCTGATTTGTGTTTGCAACAGTTCAGAAACCCTTTCTTTGGAGAATGTAGAAAAAAGTCATTTCCAGCCCTAGAGACGCATATAAGAGTTAGCAATAAGAATGCCTTTAAAACACAGAAACCCGCTTCGTACAAACTCATCTTCTGTGTGTTGGTTCCTTTTAGGAAGTTGCATCTGTGTTTAGAGTCAGCGAGGCAGAAACACGTTTCTTCTAAAAGCTGCGTTTGGACATTCCAGAGTGGATGGGAGAACAGGCTGTAAAGAGAAATACCTTGCTCTAAAACCAAAACGGAGCTATCTAGCAGAATGTTTGTCAATGTGTGTATTCAACTTCGAGAGTTAAACTGATGTGTGTTTGCAGCAGTTCAGAAACCCTTTCTTTGGAGAATGTAGAAACAGTCATTTCCAGCCCTAGAGACGCATATAAGAGTTAGCAGTAAGAATGCGTTTCAGACACAGAAGACCCGCTTCGTACAAACTCATCTGCTTTGTGCCGGTTTCTTTTAAAAAGTTGCATCTGCGTTTAGATTCAGCGAGGCAGAAACACGTTTCTTCTAAAAGCTGCGTTTGGACATTCCAGAGTGGATGGGAGAACAGGCTGTAAAGAGAAATACCTTGCTCTAAAACCAAAACGGAGCTATCTAGCAGAATGGTTGTCAATGTGTGTATTCAACTTCCAGAGTTAAACTGATGTGTGTTTGCAGCAGTTCAGAAACCCTTTCTTTGGAGAATGTAGAAACAGTCATTTCCAGCCCTAGAGACGCATATAAAAGTTAGCAGTAAGAATGCGTTTAAAACACAGAAGACCCGCTTCTTACAAACTCATCTGCTGTATGCTGGTTTCTTTTAGGAAGTTGCATCTATGTTTAGATTCAGCGAGGCAGAAACACGTTTCTTCTAAAAACTGCATTTGGACATTCCAGAGTGAATGGGAGAACACGCTGTAAAGAGAAATACCTTGCTCTAAAACCAAAACGGAGCTATCTAGCAGAATGTTTGTCAATATGTGTATTCAACTTCCAGAGTTAAACTGATTTGTGTTTGCAGCAGTTCAGAAAGCCTTTCTTTGGAGAATGTAGAAAAAAAGTCATTTCCAGCCCTAGATACGCATATAAGAGTTAGCAGTAAGAATGCCTTTAAAACAGAGAAACCCGCTTCGTACAAACTCATCTTCTGTGTGTTGGTTCCTTTTAGGAAGTTGCATCTGTGTTTAGATTCAGCGAGGCAGAAACACGTTTCTTCTAAAAGCTGCGTTTGGACATTCCAGAGTGGATGGGCGAACAGGCTGTAAAGAGAAATACCTTGCTCTAAAACCAAAACGGAGCTATCTAGCAGAATGGTTGTCAATGTGTTTATTCAACATCCAGAGTTAATCTGATTTGTGTTTGCAACAGTTCAGAAACCCTTTCTTTGGAGAATGTAGAAAAAAAGTCATTTCCAGCCCTAGAGACGCATATAAGAGTTAGCAGTAAGAATGCCTTTAAAACACAGAAACCCGCTTCGTACAAACTCATCTTCTGTGTGTTGGTTCCTTTTAGGAAGTTGCATCCGTGTTTAGAGTCAGCGAGGCAGAAACACGTTTCTTCTAAAAGCTGCGTTTGGACATTCCAGAGTGGATGGGAGAACAGGCTGTAAAGAAAAATACCTTGCTCTAAAACCAAAACGGAGCTATCTAACAGAATGGTTGTCAATGTGTGTATTCAACTTCCAGAGTTAAACTGATGTGTGTTTGCAGCAGTTCAGAAACCCTTTCTTTGGACAATGTAGAAAAAAAGTCATTTCCAGCCCTAGAGACGCATATAAGAGTTAGCAGTAAGAATGCCTTTAAAACACAGAAACCCGCTTCGTACAAACTCATCTTCTGTGTGTTGGTTCCTTTTAGGAAGTTGCATCTGCGTTTAGATTCAGCGAGGCAGAAACACTTTTCTTCTAAAAGCTGCGTTTGGACATTCCAGAGTGGATGGGCGAACAGGCTGTAAAGAGAAATACCTTGCTCTAAAACCAAAACGGAGCTATCTAGCAGAATGTTTGTCAATGTGTGTATTCAACTTCGAGAGATAAACTGATCTGTGTTTGCAGCAGTTCAGAAACCCTTTCTTTGGAGAATGTAGAAACAGTCATTTCCAGCCCTAGAGACGCATATAAGAGTTAGCAGTAAGAATGCGTTTCAGACACAGAAGACCAGCTTCGTACAAACTCATCTGCTTTGTGCCGGTTTCTTTTAAAAAGTTGCATCTGCGTTTAGATTCAGCGAGGCAGAAACACGTTTCTTCTAAAAGCTGCGTTTGGACATTCCAGAGTGGATGGGAGAACAGGCTGTAAAGAGAAATACCTTGCTCTAAAACCAAAACGGAGCTATCTAGCAGAATGGTTGTCAATGTGTGTATTCAACTTCCAGAGTTAAACTGATGTGTGTTTGCAGCAGTTCAGAAACCCTTTCTTTGGAGAATGTAGAAACAGTCATTTCCAGCCCTAGAGACGCATATAAAAGTTAGCAGTAAGAATGCGTTTAAAACACAGAAGACCCGCTTCGTACAAACTCATCTGCTTTGTGCTGGTTTCTTTTAGGAAGTTGCATCTATGTTTAGATTCAGCAAGGTAGAAACACGTTTCTTCAAAAAGCTGCGTTTGGACATTCCAGAGTGGATGGGAGAACAGGCTGTAAAGAGAAATACCTTGCTCTAAAACCAAAACGGAGCTATCTAGCAGAATGGTTGTCAATGTGTGTATTCAACTTCCAGAGTTAAACTGATGTGTGTTTGCAGCAGTTCAGAAACCCTGTCTTTGGAGAATGTAGAAAGAGTCATTTCCAGCCCTAGAGACGCATATAAGAGTTAGCAGTAAGAATGCGTTTAAAACACAGAATACCCGCTTCGTACAAACTCTTCTGCTGTGTTGTAGTTCCTCTTAGGAAGTTGCATCTATGTTTAGATTCAGCGAGGCAGAAACACGTTTCTTCTAAAAACTGCATTTGGACATTCCAGAGTGAATGGGAGAACACGCTGTAAAGAGAAATACCTTGCTCTAAAACCAAAACGGAGCTATCTAGCAGAATGTTTGTCAATATGTGTATTCAACTTCCAGAGTTAAACTGATTTGTGTTTGCAGCAGTTCAGAAAGCCTTTCTTTGGAGAATGTAGAAAAAAAGTCATTTCTAGCCCTAGATACGCATATAAGAGTTAGCAGTAAGAATGCCTTTAAAACAGAGAAACCCGCTTCGTACAAACTCATCTTCTGTGTGTTGGTTCCTTTTAGGAAGTTGCATCTGTTTTTAGATTCAGCGAGGCAGAAACACGTTTCTTCTAAAAGCTGCGTTTGGACATTCCAGAGTGGATGGGCGAACAGGCTGTAAAGAGAAATACCTTGCTCTAAAACCAAAACGGAGCTATCTAGCAGAATGGTTGTCAATGTGTTTATTCAACATCCAGAGTTAATCTGATTTGTGTTTGCAACAGTTCAGAAACCCTTTCTTTGGAGAATGTAGAAAAAAGTCATTTCCAGCCCTAGAGACGCATATAAGAGTTAGCAATAAGAATGCCTTTAAAACACAGAAACCCGCTTCGTACAAACTCATCTTCTGTGTGTTGGTTCCTTTTAGGAAGTTGCATCTGTGTTTAGAGTCAGCGAGGCAGAAACACGTTTCTTCTAAAAGCTGCGTTTGGACATTCCAGAGTGGATGGGAGAACAGGCTGTAAAGAGAAATACCTTGCTCTAAAACCAAAACGGAGCTATCTAGCAGAATGTTTGTCAATGTGTGTATTCAACTTCGAGAGTTAAACTGATGTGTGTTTGCAGCAGTTCAGAAACCCTTTCTTTGGAGAATGTAGAAACAGTCATTTCCAGCCCTAGAGACGCATATAAGAGTTAGCAGTAAGAATGCGTTTCAGACACAGAAGACCCGCTTCGTACAAACTCATCTCCTTTGTGCCGGTTTCTTTTAAAAAGTTGCATCTGCGTTTAGATTCAGCGAGGCAGAAACACGTTTCTTCTAAAAGCTGCGTTTGGACATTCCAGAGTGGATGGGAGAACAGGCTGTAAAGAGAAATACCTTGCTCTAAAACCAAAACGGAGCTATCTAACAGAATGGTTGTCAATGTGTGTATTCAACTTCCAGAGTTAAACTGATGTGTGTTTGCAGCAGTTCAGAAACCCTTTCTTTGGAGAATGTAGAAAGAGTAATTTCCAGCCCTAGAGACGCACATAAGAGTTAGCAGTAAGAATGCGTTTCAAACACAGAAGATCCGCTTCTTAAAAACTCATCTGCTGTGTGCTGGTTTCTTTTAGGAAGTTGAATCTATGTTCAGATTCAGCGAGGTAGAAACACGTTTCTTCTAAAAGCTGCGTTTGGACATTCCAGAGTGGATGGGAGAACAGGCTCTAAAGAGAAATACCTTGCTCAAAAACCAAAACGGAGCTATCTAGCAGAATGTTTGTCAATGTGTGTATTCAACTTCCAGAGTTAAACTGATTTGTGGTTGCAGCAGTTCAGAAACCCTTTCTTTGGAGAATGTAGAAAAAAAGTCATTTCCAGCCCCAGAGACGCATATAAGAGTTAGCAGTAAGAATGCCTTTAAAACAGAGAAACCCGCTTCGTACAAACTCATCTTCTGTGTGTTGGTTCCTTTTAGGAAGTTGCATCTGTGTTTAGATTCAGCGAGGTAGAACCACGTGTCTTCTAAAAGCTGCGTTTGGACATTCCAGAGTGGATGGGAGAGCAGGCTGTAAAGGGAAATACCTTCCTCTAAAACCAAAACGGAGCTATGTAGCAGAATCATTGTCAATGTGTGTATTCAACTTCCAGAGTTAAACTGATGTGTGTTTGCAGCAGTTCAGAAACCCTTTCTTTGGAGAATGTAGAAACAGTCATTTCCAGCCCTAGAGACCCATATAAGAGTTAGCAGTAAGAATGCCTTTAAAACACAGAATACCCGCTTCGTACAAACTCATCTGCTGTGTGCTAGTTTCTCTTAGGAAGTTGCATCTATGTTTAGATTCAGCGAGGCAGAAACACGTTTCTTTGAAAAACTGCATTTGGAAATTCCAGAGTGAATAGGAGAACACGCGGTAAAGAGAAATACCTTGCTCTAAAACAAAACGGAGCTATCTAGCAGAATGGTTGTCAATGTGTGTATTCAACTTCCAGAGTTAAACTGATGTGTGTTTGCAGCAGTTCAGAAACCCTTTCTTTGGACAATGTAGAAAAAAGTCATTTCCAGCCCTAGAGACGCATATAAGAGTTAGCAGTAAGAATGCCTTTAAAACACAGAAACCCGCTTCGTACAAACTCATCTTCTGTGTGTTGGTTCCTTTTAGGAAGTTGCATCTGCGTTTCGATTCAGCGAGGCAGAAACACGTTTCTTCTAAAAGCTGCGTTTGGACATTCCAGAGTGGATGGGAGAACAGGCTGTAAAGAGAAATACGTTGCTCTAAAACCAAAACGGAGCTATCTAGCAGTATGTTTGTCAATGTGTGTATTCAACTTCGAGAGTTAAACTGATGTGTGTTTGCAGCAGTTCAGAAACCCTTTCTTTGGAGAATGTAGAAACAGTCATTTCCAGCCCTAGAAACGCATATAGGAGTTAGCAGTAAGAATGCGTTTCAGACACAGAAGTCCCGCTTCGTACAAACTCATCTGCTTTGTGCTGGTTTCTTTTAGGAAGTTGCATATATGTTTAGATTCAGCAAGGTAGAAACACGTTTCTTCTAAAAGCTGCGTTTGGACATTCCAGAGTGGATGGGAGAACAGGCTGTAAAGAGAAATACCTTGCTCTAAAACCAAAACGGAGCTATCTAGCAGAATCGTTGTCAATGTGTGTATTCAACTTCCAGAGTTAAAGTGATGTGTGTTTGCAGCAGTTCAGAAACCCTTTCTTTGGAGAATGTAGAAACAGTCATTTCCAGCCCTAGAGACGCATATAAAAGTTAGCAGTAAGAATGCGTTTAAAACACAGAAGACCCGCTTCGTACAAACTCATCTGCTTTGTGCTGGTTTCTTTTAGGAAGTTGCATCTATGTTTAGATTCAGCAAGGTAGAAACACGTTTCTTCTAAAAGCTGCGTTTGGACATTCCAGAGTGGATGGGAGAACAGGCTGTAAAGAGAAATACCTTGCTCTAAAACCAAAACGGAGCTATCTAGCAGAATGGTTGTCAATGTGTGTATTCAACTTCCAGAGTTAAACTGATGTGTGTTTGCAGCAGTTCAGAAACCCTTTCTTTGGAGAATGTAGAAACAGTCATTTCCAGCCCTAGAGACGCACATAAGAGTTAGCAGTAAGAATGCGTTTCAAACACAGAAGATCCGCTTCTTAAAAACTCATCTGCTGTGTGCTGGTTTCTTTTAGGAAGTTGAATCTATGTTCAGATTCAGCGAGGTAGAAACACGTTTCTTCTAAAAGCTGCGTTTGGACATTCCAGAGTGGATGGGAGAACAGGCTATAAAGAGAAATACCTTGCTCTAAAATCAAAACGGAGCTATCTAGCAGAATGGTTGTCAATTTGTGTATTCAACTTCCAGAGTTAAACTGATGTGTGTTTGCAGCAGTTCAGATACCCTTTCTTTGGAGGATGTAGAAACAGTCATTTCCAGCCCTAGAGACGCATATAAGAGTTAGCAGTAAGAATGCGTTTAAAACACAGAAACCCGCTTCGTACAAACTAATCTGCTGTGTTCTAGTTCCTCTTAGGGAGTTGCATCTATGTTTAGGTTCAGCGAGGCAGAAACACGTTTCTTCTAAAAACTGCATTTGGACATTCCAGAGTGAATGTGAGAACACGCCGTAAAGAGAAATACCTTGCTCTAAAACCAAAACGGAGCTATCTAGCAGAATGGTTGTCAATGTGTGTATTCAACTTCCAGAGTTAAACTGATGTGTGTTGGCAGCAGTTCAGAAACCCTTTCTTTGGAGAATGTAGAAACAGTCATTTCCAGCCCTAGAGACGCATATAAGACTTAGCAGTAAGAATGCCTTTAAAACACAGAATACCCGCTTCGTACAAACTTATCTGCTGTGTGGTAGTTCCTCTTAGGAAGTTGCATCTATGTTTAGATTCAGCGAGGCAGAAACACGTTTCTTCTAAAAACTGCATTTGGAAATTCCAGAGTGAATGGGAGAACACGCCGTAAAGAGAAATACCTTGCTCTAAAACCAAAACGGAGCTATCTAGCAGAATGGTTGTCAATGTGTGTATTCAACTTCCAGAGTTAAACTGATGTGTGTTTTCAGCAGTTCAGAAACCCTTTCTTTGGAGAATGTAGAAACAGTCATTTCCAGCCCTAGAGACGCATGTAAGAGTTAGCAGTAAGAATGCGTTTAAAACACAGAATACCCGCTTGGTACAAACTCATCTGCTTTGGGCTGGTTTCTTTTAGGAAGTTGCATCTATGTTTAGATTCAGCAAGGTAGAAACACGTTTCTTCTATAAGCTGCGTTTGGACATTCCAGAGTGGATGGGAGAACAGGCTGTAAAGAGAAATACCTTGCTCTAAAACCAAAACGTAGCTATCTAGCAGAATGGTTGTCAATGTGTGTATTCAACTTCCAGAGTTAAACTGATGTGTATTTGCAGCAGTTCAGAAACCCTTTCTTTGGACAATGTAGAAAAAAAGTCATTTCCAGCCCTAGAGACGCATATAAGAGTTAGCAGTAAGAATGCCTTTAAAACACAGAAACCCGCTTCGTACAAACTCATCTTCTGTGTGTTGGTTCCTTTTAGGAAGTTGCATCTGTGTTTAGATTCAGCGAGGCAGAAACACGTTTCTTCTAAAAGCTGCGTTTGGACATTCCAGAGTGGATGGGAGAACAGGCTATAAAGAGAAATGCCTTGCTCTAAAACCAAAACGGAGCTATCTAGCAGAATGGTTGTCAATGTGTGTATTCAACTTCCAGAGTAAAACTGATGTGTGTTTGCAGCAGTTCAGAAACCCTTTCTTTCGAGAATGTAGAAACAGTCATTTCCAGCCCTAGAGACGCACATAAGAGTTAGCAGTAAGAATGCGTTTCAGACACAGAAGACCCGCTTCTTACAAACTCATCTACTGTGTGCTGGTTTCTTTTAGGAAGTTGAATCTATGTTCAGATTCAGCGAGGTAGAAACACGTTTCTTCTAAAAGCTGCGTTTGGACATTCCAGAGTGGATGGGGGAACAGGCTCTAAAGAGAAATACCTTGCTCAAAAACCAAAACGGAGCTATCTAGCAGAATGTTTGTCAATGTGTGTATTCAACTTCCAGAGTTAAACTGATTTGTGGTTGCAGCAGTTCAGAAACCCTTTCTTTGGAGAATGTAGAAAAAAAGTCATTTCCAGCCCCAGAGACGCATATAAGAGTTAGCAGTAAGAATGCCTTTAAAACAGAGAAACCCGCTTCGTACAAACTCATCTTTTGTGTGTTGGTTCCTTTTAGGAAGTTGCATCTGTGTTTAGATTCAGCGAGGTAGAACCACGTTTCTTCTAAAAGCTGCGTTTGGACATTCCAGAGTGGATGGGAGAGCAGGCTGTAAAGGGAAATACCTTCCTCTAAAACCAAAACGGAGCTATCTAGCAGAATCGTTGTCAATGTGTGTATTCAACTTCCAGAGTTAAACTGATGTGTGTTTGCAGCAGTTCAGAAACCCTTTCTTTGGAGAATGTAGAAACAGTCATTTCCAGCCCTAGAGACCCATATAAGAGTTAGCAGTAAGAATGCCTTTAAAACACAGAATACCCGCGTCGTACAAACTCATCTGCTGTGTGCTAGTTTCTCTTAGGAAGTTGCATCTGCGTTTAGATTCAGCGAGGCAGAAACACGTTTCTTTGAAAAACTGCATTTGGAAATTCCAGAGTGAATGGAAGAACACGCTGTAAAGAGAAATACCTTGCTCTAAAACCAAAACGGAGCTATCTAGCAGAATGGTTGTCAATGTGTGTATTCAACTTCCTGAGTTAAACTGATGTGTGTTTGCAGCAGTTCAAAAACCCTTTCTTTGGACAATGTAGAAAAAAAGTCATTTCCAGCCCTAGAGACGCATATAAGAGTTAGCAGTAAGAATGCGTTTAAAACACAGAAACCCGCTTCGTACAAACTCATCTTCTGTGTGTTGGTTCCTTTTAGGAAGTTGCATCTGCGTTTAGATTCAGCGAGGCAGAAACACGTTTCTTCTAAAAGCTGCGTTTGGACATTCCAGAGTGGATGGGAGAACAGGCTGTAAAGAGAAATACCTTGCTCTAAAACCAAAACGGAGCTATCTAGCAGAATGGTTGTCAATGTGTGTATTCAACTTCCAGAGTTAAACTGATGTGTGTTTGCAGCAGTTCAGAAACCCTGTCTTTGGAGAATGTAGAAAGAGTCATTTCCAGCCCTAGAGACGCATATAAGAGTTAGCAGTAAGAATGCGTTTAAAACACAGAATACCCGCTTCGTACAAACTCTTCTGCTGTGTTGTAGTTCCTCTTAGGAAGTTGCATCTATGTTTAGATTCAGCGAGGCAGAAACACGTTTCTTCTAAAAACTGCATTTGGACATTCCAGAGTGAATGGGAGAACACGCTGTAAAGAGAAATACCTTGCTCTAAAACCAAAACGGAGCTATCTAGCAGAATGTTTGTCAATATGTGTATTCAACTTCCAGAGTTAAACTGATTTGTGTTTGCAGCAGTTCAGAAAGCCTTTCTTTGGAGAATGTAGAAAAAAAGTCATTTCCAGCCCTAGAGACGCATATAAGAGTTAGCAGTAAGAATGCCTTTAAAACACAGAAACCCGCTTCGTACAAACTCATCTTCTGTGTGTTGGTTCCTTTTAGGAAGTTGCATCTGTGTTTAGATTCAGCGAGGCAGAAACACGTTTCTTCTAAAAGCTGCGTTTGGACATTCCAGAGTGGATGGGCGAACAGGCTGTAAAGAGAAATACCTTGCTCTAAAACCAAAACGGAGCTATCTAGCAGAATGGTTGTCAATGTGTTTATTCAACATCCAGAGTTAAACTGATGTGTGTTTGAAGCAGTTCAGAAACCCTTTCTTTGGAGAATGTAGAAACAGTCATTTCCAGCCCTAGAGACACATATAAGAGTTAGCAGTAAGAATGCGTTTAAAACACAAAATACCCGCTTCGTACAAACTCATCTGCTGTGTTCTAGTTCCTGTTAGAAAGTTGCATCTATGTTCAGATTCAGCGAGGTAGAAACACGTTTCTTCTAAAAGCTGCGTTTGGACATTCCAGAGTGGATGGGAGAACAGGCTGTAAAGAGAAATACCTTGCTCTAAAACCAAAACGGAGCTATCTAGCAGAATGGTTGTCAATGTGTGTATTCAACTTCCAGAGTTAAACTGATGTGTGTTTGCAGCAGTTCAGAAACCCTTTCTTTGGAGAATGTAGAAACAGTCATTTCCAGCCCTAGAGACGCACATAAGAGTTAGCAGTAAGAATGCGTTTCAAACACAGAAGATCCGCTTCTTAAAAACTCATCTGCTGTGTGCTGGTTTCTTTTAGGAAGTTGAATCTATGTTCAGATTCAGCGAGGTAGAAACACGTTTCTTCAAAAAGCTGCGTTTGGACATTCCAGAGTGGATGGGAGAACAGGCTATAAAGAGAAATACCTTGCTCTAAAATCAAAACGGAGCTATCTAGCAGAATGGTTGTCAATGTGTGTATTCAACTTCCAGAGTTAAACTGATGTGTGTTTGCAGCAGTTCACAAACCCTTTCTTTGGAGGATGTAGAAACAGTCATTTCCAGCCCTAGAGACGCATATAAGAGTTAGCAGTAAGAATGCGTTTAAAACACAGAAACCCGCTTCGTACAAACTAATCTGCTGTGTTCTAGTTCCTCTTAGGAAGTTGCATCTATGTTTAGGTTCAGCGAGGCAGAAACACGTTTCTTCTAAAAACTGCATTTGGACATTCCAGAGTGAATGTGAGAACACGCCGTAAAGAGAAATACCTTGCTCTAAAACCAAAACGGAGCTATCTAGCAGAATGGTTGTCAATGTGTGTATTCAACTTCCAGAGTTAAACTGATGTGTGTTGGCAGCAGTTCAGAAACCCTTTCTTTGGAGAATGTAGAAACAGTCATTTCCAGCCCTAGAGACGCATATAAGACTTAGCAGTAAGAATGCCTTTAAAACACAGAATACCCGCTTCGTACAAACTTATCTGCTGTGTGGTAGTTCCTCTTAGGAAGTTGCATCTATGTTTAGATTCAGCGAGGCAGAAACACGTTTCTTCTAAAAACTGCATTTGGAAATTCCAGAGTGAATGGGAGAACACGCCGTAAAGAGAAATACCTTGCTCTAAAACCAAAACGGAGCTATCTAGCAGAATGGTTGTCAATGTGTGTATTCAACTTCCAGAGTTAAACTGATGTGTGTTTGCAGCAGTTCAGAAACCCTTTCTTTGGACAATGTAGAAAAAAAGTCATTTCCAGCCCTAGAGACGCATATAAGAGTTAGCAGTAAGAATGCCTTTAAAACACAGAAACCCGCTTCGTACAAACTCATCTTCTGTGTGTTGGTTCCTTTTAGGAAGTTGCATCTGCGTTTAGATTCAGCGAGGCAGAAACACGTTTCTTCTAAAAGCTGCGTTTGGACATTCCAGAGTGGATGGGAGAACAGGCTGTAAAGAGAAATACCTTGCTCTAAAACCAAAACGGAGCTATCTAGCAGAATGTTTGTCAATGTGTGTATTCAACTTCGAGAGTTAAACTGATGTGTGTTTGCAGCAGTTCAGAAACCCTTTCTTTGGAGAATGTAGAAACAGTCATTTCCAGCCCTAGAGACACATATAAGAGTTAGCAGTAAGAATTCGTTTAAAACACAAAATACCCGCTTCGTACAAACTCATCTGCTGTGTTCTAGTTCCTGTTAGAAAGTTGCATCTATGTTCAGATTCAGCGAGGTAGAAACACGTTTCTTCTAAAAGCTGCGTTTGGACATTCCAGAGTGGATGGGAGAACAGGCTGTAAAGAGAAATACCTTGCTCTAAAACCAAAACGGAGCTATCTAGCAGAATGGTTGTCAATGTGTGTATTCAACTTCCAGAGTTAAACTGATGTGTGTTTGCAGCAGTTCAGAAACCCGTTCTTTGGAGAATGTAGAAACAGTCATATCCAGCCCTAGAGACGCACATAAGAGTTAGCAGTAAGAATGCGTTTCAAACACAGAAGATCCGCTTCTTAAAAACTCATCTGCTGTGTGCTGGTTTCTTTTAGGAAGTTGAATCTATGTTCAGATTCAGCGAGGTAGAAACACGTTTCTTCAAAAAGCTGCGTTTGGACATTCCAGAGTGGATGGGAGAACAGGCTATAAAGAGAAATACCTTGCTCTAAAATCAAAACGGAGCTATCTAGCAGAATGGTTGTCAATGTGTGTATTCAACTTTCAGAGTTAAACTGATGTGTGTTTGCAGCAGTTCAGAAACCCTTTCTTTGGAGAATGTAGAAACAGTCATTTCCAGCCCTAGAGACGCATATAAGAGTTAGCAGTAAGAATGCGTTTAAAACACAGAATACCCGCTTGGTACAAACTCATCTGCTTTGGGCTGGTTTCTTTTAGGAAGTTGCATCTATGTTTAGATTCAGCAAGGTAGAAACACGTTTCTTCTAGAAGCTGCGTTTGGACATTAAAGAGTGGATGGGAGAACAGGCTGTAAAGAGAAATACCTTGCTCTAAAACCAAAACGTAGCTATCTAGCAGAATGGTTGTCAATGTGTGTATTCAACTTCCAGAGTTAAACTGATGTGTATTTGCAGCAGTTCAGAAACCCTTTCTTTGGACAATGTAGAAAAAAAGTCATTTCCAGCCCTAGAGACGCATATAAGAGTTAGCAGTAAGAATGCCTTTAAAACACAGAAACCCGCTTCGTACAAACTCATCTTCTGTGTGTTGGTTCCTTTTAGGAAGTTGCATCTGTGTTTAGATTCAGCGAGGCAGAAACACGTTTCTTCTAAAAGCTGCGTTTGGACATTCCAGAGTGGATGGGAGAACAGGCTATAAAGAGAAATGCCTTGCTCTAAAACCAAAACGGAGCTATCTAGCAGAATGGTTGTCAATGTGTGTATTCAACTTCCAGAGTAAAACTGATGTGTGTTTGCAGCAGTTCAGAAACCCTTTCTTTCGAGAATGTAGAAACAGTCATTTCCAGCCCTAGAGACGCACATAAGAGTTAGCAGTAAGAATGCGTTTCAGACACAGAAGACCCGCTTCTTACAAACTCATCTACTGTGTGCTGGTTTCTTTTAGGAAGTTGAATCTATGTTCAGATTCAGCGAGGTAGAAACACGTTTCTTCTAAAAGCTGCGTTTGGACATTCCAGAGTGGATGGGGGAACAGGCTCTAAAGAGAAATACCTTGCTCAAAAACCAAAACGGAGCTATCTAGCAGAATGTTTGTCAATGTGTGTATTCAACTTCCAGAGTTAAACTGATTTGTGGTTGCAGCAGTTCAGAAACCCTTTCTTTGGAGAATGTAGAAAAAAAGTCATTTCCAGCCCCAGAGACGCATATAAGAGTTAGCAGAAAGAATGCCTTTAAAACAGAGAAACCCGCTTCGTACAAACTCATCTTTTGTGTGTTGGTTCCTTTTAGGAAGTTGCATCTGTGTTTAGATTCAGCGAGGTAGAACCACGTTTCTTCTAAAAGCTGCGTTTGGACATTCCAGAGTGGATGGGAGAGCAGGCTGTAAAGGGAAATACCTTCCTCTAAAACCAAAACGGAGCTATCTAGCAGAATCGTTGTCAATGTGTGTATTCAACTTCCAGAGTTAAACTGATGTGTGTTTGCAGCAGTTCAGAAACCCTTTCTTTGGAGAATGTAGAAACAGTCATTTCCAGCCCTAGAGACCCATATAAGAGTTAGCAGTAAGAATGCCTTTAAAACACAGAATACCCGCGTCGTACAAACTCATCTGCTGTGTGCTAGTTTCTCTTAGGAAGTTGCATCTGCGTTTAGATTCAGCGAGGCAGAAACACGTTTCTTCTAAAAGCTGCGTTTGGACATTCCAGAGTGTATGGGAGAACAGGCTGTAAAGAGAAATACCTTGCTCTAAAACCAAAACGGAGCTATCTAGCAGAATGTTTGTCAATGTGTGTATTCAACTTCGAGAGTTAAACTGATGTGTGTTTGCAGCAGTTCAGAAACCCTTTCTTTGGAGAATGTAGAAACAGTCATTTCCAGCCCTAGAGACGCATATAAGAGTTAGCAGTAAGAATGCGTTTCAGACACAGAAGACCCGCTTCGTACAAACTCATCTGCTTTGTGCCGGTTTCTTTTAAAAAGTTGCATCTGCGTTTAGATTCAGCGAGGCAGAAACACTTTTCTTCTAAAAGCTGCGTTTGGACATTCCAGAGTGGATGGGAGAACAGGCTGTAAAGAGAAATACCTTGCTCTAAAACCAAAACGGAGCTATCTAGCAGAATGGTTGTCAATGTGTGTATTCAACTTCCAGAGTTAAACTGATGTGTGTTTGCAGCAGTTCAGAAACCCTTTCTTTGGAGAATGTAGAAACAGTCATTTCCAGCCCTAGAGACGCATATAAAAGTTAGCAGTAAGAATGCGTTTAAAACACAGAAGACCCGCTTCGTACAAACTCATCTGCTTTGTGCTGGTTTCTTTTAGGAAGTTGCATCTATGTTTAGATTCAGCAAGGTAGAAACACGTTTCTTCAAAAAGCTGGGTTTGGACATTCCAGAGTGGATGGGAGAACAGGCTGTAAAGAGAAATACCTTGCTCTAAAACCAAAACGGAGCTATCTAGCAGAATGGTTGTCAATGTGTGTATTCAACTTCCAGAGTTAAACTGATGTGTGTTGGCAGCAGTTCAGAAACCCTGTCTTTGGAGAATGTAGAAAGAGTCATTTCCAGCCCTAGAGACGCATATAAGAGTTAGCAGTAAGAATGCGTTTAAAACACAGAATACCCGCTTCGTACAAACTCTTCTGCTGTGTTGTAGTTCCTCTTAGGAAGTTGCATCTATGTTTAGATTCAGCGAGGCAGAAACACGTTTCTTCTAAAAACTGCATTTGGACATTCCAGAGTGAATGGGAGAACACGCTGTAAAGAGAAATACCTTGCTCTAAAACCAAAACGGAGCTATCTAGCAGAATGTTTGTCAATATGTGTATTCAACTTCCAGAGTTAAACTGATGTGTGTTTGCAGCAGTTCAGAAAGCCTTTCTTTGGAGAATGTAGAAAAAAGTCATTTCCAGCCCTAGATACGCATATAAGAGTTAGCAGTAAGAATGCCTTTAAAACAGAGAAACCCGCTTCGTACAAACTCATCTTCTGTGTGTTGGTTCCTTTTAGGAAGTTGCATCTGTGTTTAGATTCAGCGAGGCAGAAACACGTTTCTTCTAAAAGCTGCGTTTGGACATTGTAGAGTGGATGGGCGAACAGGCTGTAAAGAGAAATACCTTGCTCTAAAACCAAAACGGAGCTATCTAGCAGAATGGTTGTCAATGTGTTTATTCAACATCCAGAGTTAAACTGATGTGTGTTTGCAGCAGTTCAGAAACCCTTTCTTTGGAGAATGTAGAAACAGTCATTTCCAGCCCTAGAGAAACATATAAGAGTTAGCAGTAAGAATGCGTTTAAAACACAAAATACCCGCTTCGTACAAACTCATCTGCTGTGTTCTAGTTCCTGTTAGAAAGTTGCATCTATGTTCAGATTCAGCGAGGTAGAAACACGTTTCTTCTAAAAGCTGCGTTTGGACATTCCAGAGTGGATGGGAGAACAGGCTGTAAAGAGAAATACCTTGCTCTAAAACCAAAACGGAGCTATCTAGCAGAATGGTTGTCAATGTGTGTATTCAACTTCCAGAGTTAAACTGATGTGTGTTTGCAGCAGTTCAGAAACCCTTTCTTTGGAGAATGTAGAAACAGTCATTTCCAGCCCTAGAGACGCACATAAGAGTTAGCAGTAAGAATGCGTTTCAAACACAGAAGATCCGCTTCTTAAAAACTCATCTGCTGTGTGCTGGTTTCTTTTAGGAAGTTGAATCTATGTTCAGATTCAGCGAGGTAGAAACACGTTTCTTCAAAAAGCTGCGTTTGGACATTCCAGAGTGGATGGGAGAACAGGCTATAAAGAGAAATACCTTGCTCTAAAATCAAAACGGAGCTATCTAGCAGAATTGTTGTCAATGTGTGTATTCAACTTCCAGAGTTAAACTGATGTGTGTTTGCAGCAGTTCAGAAACCCTTTCTTTGGAGGATGTAGAAACAGTCATTTCCAGCCCTAGAGACGCATATAAGAGTTAGCAGTAAGAATGCGTTTAAAACACAGAAACCCGCTTCGTACAAACTAATCTGCTGTGTTCTAGTTCCTCTTAGGAAGTTGCATCTATGTTTAGGTTCAGCGAGGCAGAAACACGTTTCTTCTAAAAACTGCATTTGGACATTCCAGAGTGAATGTGAGAACACGCCGTAAAGAGAAATACCTTGCTCTAAAACCAAAACGGAGCTATCTAGCAGAATGGTTGTCAATGTGTGTATTCAACTTCCAGAGTTAAACTGATGTGTGTTGGCAGCAGTTCAGAAACCCTTTCTTTGGAGAATGTAGAAACAGTCATTTCCAGCCCTAGAGACGCATATAAGACTTAGCAGTAAGAATGCCTTTAAAACACAGAATACCCGCTTCGTACAAACTTATCTGCTGTGTGGTAGTTCCTCTTAGGAAGTTGCATCTATGTTTAGATTCAGCGAGGCAGAAACACGTTTCTTCTAAAAACTGCATTTGGAAATTCCAGAGTGAATGGGAGAACACGCTGTAAAGAGAAATACCTTGCTCTAAAACCAAAACGGAGCTATGTAGCAGAATCATTGTCAATGAGTGTATTCAACTTCCAGAGTTAAACTGATGTGTGTTTGCAGCAGTTCAGAAACCCTTTCTTTGGAGAATGTAGAAACAGTCATTTCCAGCCCTAGAGACCCATATAAGAGTTAGCAGTAAGAATGCCTTTAAAACACAGAATACCCGCTTCGTACAAACTCATCTGCTGTGTGCTAGTTTCTCTTAGGAAGTTGCATCTATGTTTAGATTCAGCGAGGCAGAAACACGTTTCTTTGAAAAACTGCATTTGGAAATTCCAGAGTGAATGGGAGAACACGCGGTAAAGAGAAATACCTTGCTCTAAAACCAAAACGGAGCTATCTAGCAGAATGGTTGTCAATGTGTGTATTCAACTTCCAGAGTTAAACTGATGTGTGTTTGCAGCAGTTCAGAAACCCTTTCTTTGGACAATGTAGAAAAAAAGTCATTTCCAGCCCTAGAGACGCATATAAGAGTTAGCAGTAAGAATGCCTTTAAAACACAGAAACCCGCTTCGTACAAACTCATCTTCTGTGTGTTGGTTCCTTTTAGGAAGTTGCATCTGCGTTTAGATTCAGCGAGGCAGAAACACGTTTCTTCTAAAAGCTGCGTTTGGACATTCCAGAGTGGATGGGAGAACAGGCTGTAAAGAGAAATACGTTGCTCTAAAACCAAAACGGAGCTATCTAGCAGTATGTTTGTCAATGTGTGTATTCAACTTCCAGAGTTAAACTGATGTGTTTTTGCAGCAGTTCAGAAACCCTTTCTTTGGAGAATGTAGAAACAGTCATTTCCAGCCCTAGAGACGCATATAGGAGTTAGCAGTAAGAATGCGTTTCAGACACAGAAGACCCGCTTCGTACAAACTCATCTGCTTTGTGCTGGTTTCTTTTAGGAAGTTGCATCTATGTTTAGATTCAGCAAGGTAGAAACACGCTTCTTCTAAAAGCTGCGTTTGGACATTCCAGAGTGGATGGGAGAACAGGCTGTAAAGAGAAATACCTTGCTCTAAAACCAAAACGGAGCTATCTAGCAGAATGGTTGTCAATGTGTGTATTCAACTTCCAGAGTTAAACTGATGTGTGATTGCAGCAGTTCAGAAACCCTTTCTTTGGAGAATGTAGAAACAGTCATTTCCAGCCCAAGAGACGCACATAAGAGTTAGCAGTAAGAATGCCTTTAAAACACAGAAACCCGCTTCGTACAAACTCATCTTCTGTGTGTTGGTTCCTTTTAGGAAGTTGTATCTGTGTTTAGATTCAGCGAGGCAGAAACACGTTTCTTCTAAAAGCTGCGTTTGGACATTCCAGAGTGGATGGGCGAACAGGCTGTAAAGAGAAATACCTTGCTCTAAAACCAAAACGGAGCTATCTAGTAGAATGGTTGTCAATGTGTGTATTCAACTTCCAGAGTTAAACTGATGTGTGTTTGCAGCAGTTCAGAAACCCTTTCTTTGGAGAATGTAGAAACAGTCATTTCCAGCCCTAGAGACGCATATAAGAGTTAGCAGTAAGAATGCGTTTAAAACACAGAATACCCGCTTCGTACAAACTCATCTGCTGTGTTCTAGTTCCTGTTAGGAAGTTGAATCTATGTTCAGATTCAGCGAGGTAGAAACACGTTTCTTCTAAAAGCTGCGTTTGGACATTCCAGAGTGGATGGGAGAACAGGCTCTATAGAGAAATACCTTGCTCAAAAACCAAAACGGAGCTATCTAGCAGAATGTTTGTCAATGTGTGTATTCAACATCCAGAGTTAATCTGATTTGTGTTTGCAACAATTCAGAAACCCTTTCTTTGGAGAATGTAGAAAAAAAGTCATTTCCAGCCCTAGAGACGCATATAAGAGTTAGCAGTAAGAATGCCTTTAAAACACAGAAACCCGCTTCGTACAAACTCATCTTCTGTGTGTTGGTTCCTTTTAGGAAGTTGCATCTGTGTTTAGATTCAGCGAGGCAGAAAAACGTTTCTTCTAAAAGCTGCGTTTGGACATTCCAGAGTGGATGGGAGAACAGGCTGTAAAGAGAAATACCTTGCTCTAAAACCAAAACGGAGCTATCTAACAGAATGGTTGTCAATGTGTGTATTCAACTTCCAGAGTTAAACTGATGTGTGTTGGCAGCAGTTCAGAAATCCTTTCTTTGTAGAATGTAGAAACAGTCATTTCCAGCCCTAGAGACGCACATAAGAGTTAGCAGTAAGAATGCGTTTCAAACACAGAAGATCCGCTTCTTAAAAACTCATCTGCTGTGTGCTGGTTTCTTTTAGGAAATTGAATCTATGTTCAGATTCAGCGAGGTAGAAACACGTTTCTTCTAAAAGCTGCGTTTGGACATTCCAGAGTGGATGGGAGAACAGGCTCTAAAGAGAAATACCTTGCTCAAAAACCAAAACGGAGCTATCTAGCAGAATGTTTGTCAATGTGTGTATTCAACTTCCAGAGTTAAACTGATGTGTGTTTGCAGCAGTTCAGAAACCCTTTCTTTGGAGAATGTAGAAACAGTCATTTCCAGCCCTAGAGACGCATATAAGAGTTAGCAGTAAGAATGCGTTTAAAACACAGAGTACCCGCTTGGTACAAACTCATCTGCTTTGGGCTGGTTTCTTTTAGGAAGTTGCATCTATGTTTAGATTCAGCAAGGTAGAAACACGTTTCTTCTAAAAGCTGCGTTTGGACATTCCAGAGTGGATGGGAGAACAGGCTGTAAAGAGAAATACCTTGCTCTAAAACCAAAACGGAGCTATCTAGCAGAATGGTTGTCAATGTGTGTATTCAACTTCCAGAGTTAAACTGATGTGTGTTTGCAGCAGTTCAGAAACCCTTTCTTTGGAGAATGTAGAAACAGTCATTTCCAGCCCTAGAGCCGCACATAAGAGTTAGCAGTAAGAATGCGTTTCAAACACAGAAGACCCGCTTCTTACAAAGTCATCTGCTGTGTGCTGGTTTCTTTTAGGAAGTTGAATCTATGTTCAGATTCAGCGAGGTAGAAACACGTTTCTTCTAAAAGCTGCGTTTGGACATTCCAGAGTGGATGGGAGAACCGGCTCTAAAGAGAAATACCTTGCTCAAAAACCAAAACGGAGCTATCTAGCAGAATGTTTGTCAATGTGTTTATTCAACTTCCAGAGTTAAACTGATTTGTGTTTGCAGCAGTTCAGAAACCCTTTCTTTGGAGAATGTAGAAAAAAGTCATTTCCAGCCCTAGAGACGCATATAAGAGTTAGCAATAAGAATGCCTTTAAAACACAGAAACCCGCTTCGTACAAACTCATCTTCTGTGTGTTGGTTCCTTTTAGGAAGTTGTATCTGTGTTTAGATTCAGCGAGGCAGAAACACGTTTCTTCTAAAAGCTGCGTTTGGACATTCCAGAGTGGATGGGCGAACAGGCTGTAAAGAGAAATACTTTGCTCTAAAACCAAAACGGAGCTGTCTAGTAGAATGGTTGTCAATGTGTGTATTCAACTTCCAGAGTTAAACTGATGTGTGTTTGCAGCAGTTCAGAAACCCTTTCTTTGGAGAATGTAGAAACAGTCATTTCCAGCCCTAGAGACGCATATAAGAGTTAGCAGTAAGAATGCGGTTAAAACACAGAATACCCGCTTCGTACAAACTCATCTGCTGTGTTCTAGTTCCTGTTAGGAAGTTGAATCTATGTTCAGATTCAGCGAGGTAGAAACACGTTTCTTCTAAAAGCTGCGTTTGGACATTCCAGAGTGGATAAGAGAACAGGCTCTAAAGAGAAATACCTTGCTCAAAAACCAAAACGGAGCTATCTAGCAGAATGTTTGTCAATGTGTGTATTCAACTTCGAGAGTTAAACTGATGTGTGTTTGCAGCAGTTCAGAAACCCTTTCTTTGGAGAATGTAGAAACAGTCATTTCCAGCCCTAGAGACGCATATAAGAGTTAGCAGTAAGAATGCATTTAAAACACAGAATACCCGCTTCGTACAAACTCATCTGCTTTGTGCTGGTTTCTTTTAGGAAGTTGAATCTATGTTTAGATTCAGCAAGGTAGAAACACTTTTCTTCTAAAAGCTGCGTTTGGACATTCCAGAGTGGATGGGAGAACAGGCTGTAAAGAGAAATACCTTGCTCTAAAACCAAAACGGAGCTATCTAGCAGAATGGTTGTCAATGTGTGTATTCAACGTCCAGAGTTCAACTGATGTGTGTTTGCAGCAGTTCAGAAACCCTTTCTTTGGAGAATGTAGAAACAGTCATTTCCAGCCCTAGAGACGCACATAAGAATTAGCAGTAAGAATGCGTTTCAGACACAGAAGATCCGCTACTTACAAACTCATCTACTGTGTGCTGGTTTCTTTTAGGAAGTTGAATCTATGTTCAGATTCAGCGAGGTAGAAACACGTTTCTTCTAAAAGCTGCGTTTGGACATTCCAGAGTGGATGGGAGAACAGGCTCTAAAGAGAAATACCTTGCTCTAAAACCAAAACGGAGATATCTAACAGAATGGTTGTCAATGTGTGTATTCAACTTCCGTAGTTAAACTGATTTGTGTTTGCAGCAGTTCAGAAACCCTTTCTTTGGAGAATGTAGAAACAGTCATTTCCAGCCCTAGAGACGCACATAAGAGTTAGCAGTAAGAATGCGTTTCAAACACAGAAGACCCGCTTCTTACAAAGTCATCTGCTGTGTGGTGGTTTCTTTTAGGAAGTTGAATCTATGTTCAGATTCAGCGAGGTAGAAACACGTTTCTTCAAAAAGCTGCGTTTGGACATTCCAGAGTGGATGGGAGAACAGGCTCTAAAGAGAAATACCTTGCTCTAAAACCAAAACGGAGCTATCTAGCAGAATGGTTGTCAATGTGTGTATTCAACTTCCAGAGTTAAACTGATGTGTGTTTGCAGCAGTTCAGAAACCCTTTCTTTGGAGGATGTAGAAACAGTCATTTCCAGCCCTAGAGACGCATATAAGAGTTAGCAGTAAGAATGCGTTTAAAACACAGAAACCCGCTTCGTACAAACTAATCTGCTGTGTTCTAGTTCCTCTTAGGAAGTTGCATCTATGTTTAGGTTCAGCGAGGCAGAAACACGTTTCTTCTAAAAACTGCATTTGGACATTCCAGAGTGAATGTGAGAACACGCCGTAAAGAGAAATACCTTGCTCTAAAACCAAAACGGAGCTATCTAGCAGAAAGTTTGTCAATATGTGTATTCAACTTCCAGAGTTAAACTGATTTGTGTTTGCAGCAGTTCAGAAAGCCTTTCTTTGGAGAATGTAGAAAAAAAGTCATTTCCAGCCCTAGATACGCATATAAGAGTTAGCAGTAAGAATGCCTTTAAAACAGAGAAACCCGCTTCGTACAAACTCATCTTCTGTGTGTTGGTTCCTTTTAGGAAGTTGCGTCTGTTTTTAGATTCAGCGAGGCAGAAACACGTTTCTTCTAAAAGCTGCGTTTGGACATTCCAGAGTGGATGGGCGAACAGGCTGTAAAGAGAAATACCTTGCTCTAAAACCAAAACGGAGCTATCTAGCAGAATGGTTGTCAATGTGTTTATTCAACATCCAGAGTTAATCTGATTTGTGTTTGCAACAGTTCAGAAACCCTTTCTTTGGAGAATGTAGAAAAAAGTCATTTCCAGCCCTAGAGACGCATATAAGAGTTAGCAGTAAGAATGCCTTTAAAACACAGAAACCCGCTTCGTACAAACTCATCTTCTGTGTGTTGGTTCCTTTTAGGAAGTTGCATCCGTGTTTAGAGTCAGCGAGGCAGAAACACGTTTCTTCTAAAAGCTGCGTTTGGACATTCCAGAGTGGATGGGAGAACAGGCTGTAAAGAAAAATACCTTGCTCTAAAACCAAAACGGAGCTATCTAGCAGAATGGTTGTCAATGTGTGTATTCAACTTCCAGAGTTAAACTGATGTGTGTTTGCAGCAGTTCAGAAACCCTTTCTTTGGACAATGTAGAAAAAAAGTCATTTCCAGCCCTAGAGACGCATATAAGAGTTAGCAGTAAGAATGCCTTTAAAACACAGAAACCCGCTTCGTACAAACTCATCTTCTGTGTGTTGGTTCCTTTTAGGAAGTTGCATCTGCGTTTAGATTCAGCGAGGCAGAAACACTTTTCTTCTAAAAGCTGCGTTTGGACATTCCAGAGTGGATGGGCGAACAGGCTGTAAAGAGAAATACCTTGCTCTAAAACCAAAACGGAGCTATCTAGCAGAATGTTTGTCAATGTGTGTATTCAACTTCGAGAGATAAACTGATCTGTGTTTGCAGCAGTTCAGAAACCCTTTCTTTGGAGAATGTAGAAACAGTCATTTCCAGCCCTAGAGACGCATATAAGAGTTAGCAGTAAGAATGCGTTTCAGACACAGAAGACCAGCTTCGTACAAACTCATCTGCTTTGTGCCGGTTTCTTTTAAAAAGTTGCATCTGCGTTTAGATTCAGCGAGGCAGAAACACGTTTCTTCTAAAAGCTGCGTTTGGACATTCCAGAGTGGATGGGAGAACAGGCTGTAAAGAGAAATACCTTGCTCTAAAACCAAAACGGAGCTATCTAGCAGAATGGTTGTCAATGTGTGTATTCAACTTCCAGAGTTAAACTGATGTGTGTTTGCAGCAGTTCAGAAACCCTTTCTTTGGAGAATGTAGAAACAGTCATTTCCAGCCCTAGAGACGCATATAAAAGTTAGCAGTAAGAATGCGTTTAAAACACAGAAGACCCGCTTCGTACAAACTCATCTGCTTTGTGCTGGTTTCTTTTAGGAAGTTGCATCTATGTTTAGATTCAGCAAGGTAGAAACACGTTTCTTCAAAAAGCTGCGTTTGGACATTCCAGAGTGGATGGGAGAACAGGCTGTAAAGAGAAATACCTTGCTCTAAAACCAAAACGGAGCTATCTAGCAGAATGGTTGTCAATGTGTGTATTCAACTTCCAGAGTTAAACTGATGTGTGTTTGCAGCAGTTCAGAAACCCTGTCTTTGGAGAATGTAGAAAGAGTCATTTTCAGCCCTAGAGACGCATATAAGAGTTAGCAGTAAGAATGCGTTTAAAACACAGAATACCCGCTTCGTACAAACTCTTCTGCTGTGTTGTAGTTCCTCTTAGGAAGTTGCATCTATGTTTAGATTCAGCGAGGCAGAAACACGTTTCTTCTAAAAACTGCATTTGGACATTCCAGAGTGAATGGGAGAACACGCTGTAAAGAGAAATACCTTGCTCTAAAACCAAAACGGAGCTATCTAGCAGAATGTTTGTCAATATGTGTATTCAACTTCCAGAGTTAAACTGATTTGTGTTTGCAGCAGTTCAGAAAGCCTTTCTTTGGAGAATGTAGAAAAAAAGTCATTTCTAGCCCTAGATACGCATATAAGAGTTAGCAGTAAGAATGCCTTTAAAACAGAGAAACCCGCTTCGTACAAACTCATCTTCTGTGTGTTGGTTCCTTTTAGGAAGTTGCATCTGTTTTTAGATTCAGCGAGGCAGAAACACGTTTCTTCTAAAAGCTGCGTTTGGACATTCCAGAGTGGATGGGCGAACAGGCTGTAAAGAGAAATACCTTGCTCTAAAACCAAAACGGAGCTATCTAGCAGAATGGTTGTCAATGTGTTTATTCAACATCCAGAGTTAATCTGATTTGTGTTTGCAACAGTTCAGAAACCCTTTCTTTGGAGAATGTAGAAAAAAGTCATTTCCAGCCCTAGAGACGCATATAAGAGTTAGCAATAAGAATGCCTTTAAAACACAGAAACCCGCTTCGTACAAACTCATCTTCTGTGTGTTGGTTCCTTTTAGGAAGTTGCATCTGTGTTTAGAGTCAGCGAGGCAGAAACACGTTTCTTCTAAAAGCTGCGTTTGGACATTCCAGAGTGGATGGGAGAACAGGCTGTAAAGAGAAATACCTTGCTCTAAAACCAAAACGGAGCTATCTAGCAGAATGTTTGTCAATGTGTGTATTCAACTTCGAGAGTTAAACTGATGTGTGTTTGCAGCAGTTCAGAAACCCTTTCTTTGGAGAATGTAGAAACAGTCATTTCCAGCCCTAGAGACGCATATAAGAGTTAGCAGTAAGAATGCGTTTCAGACACAGAAGACCCGCTTCGTACAAACTCATCTCCTTTGTGCCGGTTTCTTTTAAAAAGTTGCATCTGCGTTTAGATTCAGCGAGGCAGAAACACGTTTCTTCTAAAAGCTGCGTTTGGACATTCCAGAGTGGATGGGAGAACAGGCTGTAAAGAGAAATACCTTGCTCTAAAACCAAAACGGAGCTATCTAACAGAATGGTTGTCAATGTGTGTATTCAACTTCCAGAGTTAAACTGATGTGTGTTTGCAGCAGTTCAGAAACCCTTTCTTTGGAGAATGTAGAAAGAGTAATTTCCAGCCCTAGAGACGCACATAAGAGTTAGCAGTAAGAATGCGTTTCAAACACAGAAGATCCGCTTCTTAAAAACTCATCTGCTGTGTGCTGGTTTCTTTTAGGAAGTTGAATCTATGTTCAGATTCAGCGAGGTAGAAACACGTTTCTTCTAAAAGCTGCGTTTGGACATTCCAGAGTGGATGGGAGAACAGGCTCTAAAGAGAAATACCTTGCTCAAAAACCAAAACGGAGCTATCTAGCAGAATGTTTGTCAATGTGTGTATTCAACTTCCAGAGTTAAACTGATTTGTGGTTGCAGCAGTTCAGAAACCCTTTCTTTGGAGAATGTAGAAAAAAAGTCATTTCCAGCCCCAGAGACGCATATAAGAGTTAGCAGTAAGAATGCCTTTAAAACAGAGAAACCCGCTTCGTACAAACTCATCTTCTGTGTGTTGGTTCCTTTTAGGAAGTTGCATCTGTGTTTAGATTCAGCGAGGTAGAACCACGTGTCTTCTAAAAGCTGCGTTTGGACATTCCAGAGTGGATGGGAGAGCAGGCTGTAAAGGGAAATACCTTCCTCTAAAACCAAAACGGAGCTATGTAGCAGAATCATTGTCAATGTGTGTATTCAACTTCCAGAGTTAAACTGATGTGTGTTTGCAGCAGTTCAGAAACCCTTTCTTTGGAGAATGTAGAAACAGTCATTTCCAGCCCTAGAGACCCATATAAGAGTTAGCAGTAAGAATGCCTTTAAAACACAGAATACCCGCTTCGTACAAACTCATCTGCTGTGTGCTAGTTTCTCTTAGGAAGTTGCATCTATGTTTAGATTCAGCGAGGCAGAAACACGTTTCTTTGAAAAACTGCATTTGGAAATTCCAGAGTGAATAGGAGAACACGCGGTAAAGAGAAATACCTTGCTCTAAAACAAAACGGAGCTATCTAGCAGAATGGTTGTCAATGTGTGTATTCAACTTCCAGAGTTAAACTGATGTGTGTTTGCAGCAGTTCAGAAACCCTTTCTTTGGACAATGTAGAAAAAAGTCATTTCCAGCCCTAGAGACGCATATAAGAGTTAGCAGTAAGAATGCCTTTAAAACACAGAAACCCGCTTCGTACAAACTCATCTTCTGTGTGTTGGTTCCTTTTAGGAAGTTGCATCTGCGTTTCGATTCAGCGAGGCAGAAACACGTTTCTTCTAAAAGCTGCGTTTGGACATTCCAGAGTGGATGGGAGAACAGGCTGTAAAGAGAAATACGTTGCTCTAAAACCAAAACGGAGCTATCTAGCAGTATGTTTGTCAATGTGTGTATTCAACTTCGAGAGTTAAACTGATGTGTGTTTGCAGCAGTTCAGAAACCCTTTCTTTGGAGAATGTAGAAACAGTCATTTCCAGCCCTAGAAACGCATATAGGAGTTAGCAGTAAGAATGCGTTTCAGACACAGAAGTCCCGCTTCGTACAAACTCATCTGCTTTGTGCTGGTTTCTTTTAGGAAGTTGCATATATGTTTAGATTCAGCAAGGTAGAAACACGTTTCTTCTAAAAGCTGCGTTTGGACATTCCAGAGTGGATGGGAGAACAGGCTGTAAAGAGAAATACCTTGCTCTAAAACCAAAACGGAGCTATCTAGCAGAATCGTTGTCAATGTGTGTATTCAACTTCCAGAGTTAAAGTGATGTGTGTTTGCAGCAGTTCAGAAACCCTTTCTTTGGAGAATGTAGAAACAGTCATTTCCAGCCCTAGAGACGCATATAAAAGTTAGCAGTAAGAATGCGTTTAAAACACAGAAGACCCGCTTCGTACAAACTCATCTGCTTTGTGCTGGTTTCTTTTAGGAAGTTGCATCTATGTTTAGATTCAGCAAGGTAGAAACACGTTTCTTCTAAAAGCTGCGTTTGGACATTCCAGAGTGGATGGGAGAACAGGCTGTAAAGAGAAATACCTTGCTCTAAAACCAAAACGGAGCTATCTAGCAGAATGGTTGTCAATGTGTGTATTCAACTTCCAGAGTTAAACTGATGTGTGTTTGCAGCAGTTCAGAAACCCTTTCTTTGGAGAATGTAGAAACAGTCATTTCCAGCCCTAGAGACGCACATAAGAGTTAGCAGTAAGAATGCGTTTCAAACACAGAAGATCCGCTTCTTAAAAACTCATCTGCTGTGTGCTGGTTTCTTTTAGGAAGTTGAATCTATGTTCAGATTCAGCGAGGTAGAAACACGTTTCTTCTAAAAGCTGCGTTTGGACATTCCAGAGTGGATGGGAGAACAGGCTATAAAGAGAAATACCTTGCTCTAAAATCAAAACGGAGCTATCTAGCAGAATGGTTGTCAATTTGTGTATTCAACTTCCAGAGTTAAACTGATGTGTGTTTGCAGCAGTTCAGATACCCTTTCTTTGGAGGATGTAGAAACAGTCATTTCCAGCCCTAGAGACGCATATAAGAGTTAGCAGTAAGAATGCGTTTAAAACACAGAAACCCGCTTCGTACAAACTAATCTGCTGTGTTCTAGTTCCTCTTAGGGAGTTGCATCTATGTTTAGGTTCAGCGAGGCAGAAACACGTTTCTTCTAAAAACTGCATTTGGACATTCCAGAGTGAATGTGAGAACACGCCGTAAAGAGAAATACCTTGCTCTAAAACCAAAACGGAGCTATCTAGCAGAATGGTTGTCAATGTGTGTATTCAACTTCCAGAGTTAAACTGATGTGTGTTGGCAGCAGTTCAGAAACCCTTTCTTTGGAGAATGTAGAAACAGTCATTTCCAGCCCTAGAGACGCATATAAGACTTAGCAGTAAGAATGCCTTTAAAACACAGAATACCCGCTTCGTACAAACTTATCTGCTGTGTGGTAGTTCCTCTTAGGAAGTTGCATCTATGTTTAGATTCAGCGAGGCAGAAACACGTTTCTTCTAAAAACTGCATTTGGAAATTCCAGAGTGAATGGGAGAACACGCCGTAAAGAGAAATACCTTGCTCTAAAACCAAAACGGAGCTATCTAGCAGAATGGTTGTCAATGTGTGTATTCAACTTCCAGAGTTAAACTGATGTGTGTTTTCAGCAGTTCAGAAACCCTTTCTTTGGAGAATGTAGAAACAGTCATTTCCAGCCCTAGAGACGCATGTAAGAGTTAGCAGTAAGAATGCGTTTAAAACACAGAATACCCGCTTGGTACAAACTCATCTGCTTTGGGCTGGTTTCTTTTAGGAAGTTGCATCTATGTTTAGATTCAGCAAGGTAGAAACACGTTTCTTCTATAAGCTGCGTTTGGACATTCCAGAGTGGATGGGAGAACAGGCTGTAAAGAGAAATACCTTGCTCTAAAACCAAAACGTAGCTATCTAGCAGAATGGTTGTCAATGTGTGTATTCAACTTCCAGAGTTAAACTGATGTGTATTTGCAGCAGTTCAGAAACCCTTTCTTTGGACAATGTAGAAAAAAAGTCATTTCCAGCCCTAGAGACGCATATAAGAGTTAGCAGTAAGAATGCCTTTAAAACACAGAAACCCGCTTCGTACAAACTCATCTTCTGTGTGTTGGTTCCTTTTAGGAAGTTGCATCTGTGTTTAGATTCAGCGAGGCAGAAACACGTTTCTTCTAAAAGCTGCGTTTGGACATTCCAGAGTGGATGGGAGAACAGGCTATAAAGAGAAATGCCTTGCTCTAAAACCAAAACGGAGCTATCTAGCAGAATGGTTGTCAATGTGTGTATTCAACTTCCAGAGTAAAACTGATGTGTGTTTGCAGCAGTTCAGAAACCCTTTCTTTCGAGAATGTAGAAACAGTCATTTCCAGCCCTAGAGACGCACATAAGAGTTAGCAGTAAGAATGCGTTTCAGACACAGAAGACCCGCTTCTTACAAACTCATCTACTGTGTGCTGGTTTCTTTTAGGAAGTTGAATCTATGTTCAGATTCAGCGAGGTAGAAACACGTTTCTTCTAAAAGCTGCGTTTGGACATTCCAGAGTGGATGGGGGAACAGGCTCTAAAGAGAAATACCTTGCTCAAAAACCAAAACGGAGCTATCTAGCAGAATGTTTGTCAATGTGTGTATTCAACTTCCAGAGTTAAACTGATTTGTGGTTGCAGCAGTTCAGAAACCCTTTCTTTGGAGAATGTAGAAAAAAAGTCATTTCCAGCCCCAGAGACGCATATAAGAGTTAGCAGTAAGAATGCCTTTAAAACAGAGAAACCCGCTTCGTACAAACTCATCTTTTGTGTGTTGGTTCCTTTTAGGAAGTTGCATCTGTGTTTAGATTCAGCGAGGTAGAACCACGTTTCTTCTAAAAGCTGCGTTTGGACATTCCAGAGTGGATGGGAGAGCAGGCTGTAAAGGGAAATACCTTCCTCTAAAACCAAAACGGAGCTATCTAGCAGAATCGTTGTCAATGTGTGTATTCAACTTCCAGAGTTAAACTGATGTGTGTTTGCAGCAGTTCAGAAACCCTTTCTTTGGAGAATGTAGAAACAGTCATTTCCAGCCCTAGAGACCCATATAAGAGTTAGCAGTAAGAATGCCTTTAAAACACAGAATACCCGCGTCGTACAAACTCATCTGCTGTGTGCTAGTTTCTCTTAGGAAGTTGCATCTGCGTTTAGATTCAGCGAGGCAGAAACACGTTTCTTTGAAAAACTGCATTTGGAAATTCCAGAGTGAATGGAAGAACACGCTGTAAAGAGAAATACCTTGCTCTAAAACCAAAACGGAGCTATCTAGCAGAATGGTTGTCAATGTGTGTATTCAACTTCCTGAGTTAAACTGATGTGTGTTTGCAGCAGTTCAGAAACCCTTTCTTTGGACAATGTAGAAAAAAAGTCATTTCCAGCCCTAGAGACGCATATAAGAGTTAGCAGTAAGAATGCGTTTAAAACACAGAAACCCGCTTCGTACAAACTCATCTTCTGTGTGTTGGTTCCTTTTAGGAAGTTGCATCTGCGTTTAGATTCAGCGAGGCAGAAACACGTTTCTTCTAAAAGCTGCGTTTGGACATTCCAGAGTGGATGGGAGAACAGGCTGTAAAGAGAAATACCTTGCTCTAAAACCAAAACGGAGCTATCTAGCAGAATGGTTGTCAATGTGTGTATTCAACTTCCAGAGTTAAACTGATGTGTGTTTGCAGCAGTTCAGAAACCCTGTCTTTGGAGAATGTAGAAAGAGTCATTTCCAGCCCTAGAGACGCATATAAGAGTTAGCAGTAAGAATGCGTTTAAAACACAGAATACCCGCTTCGTACAAACTCTTCTGCTGTGTTGTAGTTCCTCTTAGGAAGTTGCATCTATGTTTAGATTCAGCGAGGCAGAAACACGTTTCTTCTAAAAACTGCATTTGGACATTCCAGAGTGAATGGGAGAACACGCTGTAAAGAGAAATACCTTGCTCTAAAACCAAAACGGAGCTATCTAGCAGAATGTTTGTCAATATGTGTATTCAACTTCCAGAGTTAAACTGATTTGTGTTTGCAGCAGTTCAGAAAGCCTTTCTTTGGAGAATGTAGAAAAAAAGTCATTTCCAGCCCTAGAGACGCATATAAGAGTTAGCAGTAAGAATGCCTTTAAAACACAGAAACCCGCTTCGTACAAACTCATCTTCTGTGTGTTGGTTCCTTTTAGGAAGTTGCATCTGTGTTTAGATTCAGCGAGGCAGAAACACGTTTCTTCTAAAAGCTGCGTTTGGACATTCCAGAGTGGATGGGCGAACAGGCTGTAAAGAGAAATACCTTGCTCTAAAACCAAAACGGAGCTATCTAGCAGAATGGTTGTCAATGTGTTTATTCAACATCCAGAGTTAAACTGATGTGTGTTTGAAGCAGTTCAGAAACCCTTTCTTTGGAGAATGTAGAAACAGTCATTTCCAGCCCTAGAGACACATATAAGAGTTAGCAGTAAGAATGCGTTTAAAACACAAAATACCCGCTTCGTACAAACTCATCTGCTGTGTTCTAGTTCCTGTTAGAAAGTTGCATCTATGTTCAGATTCAGCGAGGTAGAAACACGTTTCTTCTAAAAGCTGCGTTTGGACATTCCAGAGTGGATGGGAGAACAGGCTGTAAAGAGAAATACCTTGCTCTAAAACCAAAACGGAGCTATCTAGCAGAATGGTTGTCAATGTGTGTATTCAACTTCCAGAGTTAAACTGATGTGTGTTTGCAGCAGTTCACAAACCCTTTCTTTGGAGGATGTAGAAACAGTCATTTCCAGCCCTAGAGACGCACATAAGAGTTAGCAGTAAGAATGCGTTTCAAACACAGAAGATCCGCTTCTTAAAAACTCATCTGCTGTGTGCTGGTTTCTTTTAGGAAGTTGAATCTATGTTCAGATTCAGCGAGGTAGAAACACGTTTCTTCAAAAAGCTGCGTTTGGACATTCCAGAGTGGATGGGAGAACAGGCTATAAAGAGAAATACCTTGCTCTAAAATCAAAACGGAGCTATCTAGCAGAATGGTTGTCAATGTGTGTATTCAACTTCCAGAGTTAAACTGATGTGTGTTTGCAGCAGTTCACAAACCCTTTCTTTGGAGGATGTAGAAACAGTCATTTCCAGCCCTAGAGACGCATATAAGAGTTAGCAGTAAGAATGCGTTTAAAACACAGAAACCCGCTTCGTACAAACTAATCTGCTGTGTTCTAGTTCCTCTTAGGAAGTTGCATCTATGTTTAGGTTCAGCGAGGCAGAAACACGTTTCTTCTAAAAACTGCATTTGGACATTCCAGAGTGAATGTGAGAACACGCCGTAAAGAGAAATACCTTGCTCTAAAACCAAAACGGAGCTATCTAGCAGAATGGTTGTCAATGTGTGTATTCAACTTCCAGAGTTAAACTGATGTGTGTTGGCAGCAGTTCAGAAACCCTTTCTTTGGAGAATGTAGAAACAGTCATTTCCAGCCCTAGAGACGCATATAAGACTTAGCAGTAAGAATGCCTTTAAAACACAGAATACCCGCTTCGTACAAACTTATCTGCTGTGTGGTAGTTCCTCTTAGGAAGTTGCATCTATGTTTAGATTCAGCGAGGCAGAAACACGTTTCTTCTAAAAACTGCATTTGGAAATTCCAGAGTGAATGGGAGAACACGCCGTAAAGAGAAATACCTTGCTCTAAAACCAAAACGGAGCTATCTAGCAGAATGGTTGTCAATGTGTGTATTCAACTTCCAGAGTTAAACTGATGTGTGTTTTCAGCAGTTCAGAAACCCTTTCTTTGGAGAATGTAGAAACAGTCATTTCCAGCCCTAGAGACGCATATAAGAGTTAGCAGTAAGAATGCGTTTAAAACACAGAATACCCGCTTGGTACAAACTCATCTGCTTTGGGCTGGTTTCTTTTAGGAAGTTGCATCTATGTTTAGATTCAGCAAGGTAGAAACACGTTTCTTCTAGAAGCTGCGTTTGGACATTCCAGAGTGGATGGGAGAACAGGCTGTAAAGAGAAATACCTTGCTCTAAAACCAAAACGTAGCTATCTAGCAGAATGGTTGTCAATGTGTGTATTCAACTTCCAGAGTTAAACTGATGTGTATTTGCAGCAGTTCAGAAACCCTTTCTTTGGACAATGTAGAAAAAAAGTCATTTCCAGCCCTAGAGACGCATATAAGAGTTAGCAGTAAGAATGCTTTTAAAACACAGAAACCCGCTTCGTACAAACTCATCTTCTGTGTGTTGGTTCCTTTTAGGAAGTTGCATCTGTGTTTAGATTCAGCGAGGCAGAAACACGTTTCTTCTAAAAGCTGCGTTTGGACATTCCAGAGTGGATGGGAGAACAGGCTATAAAGAGAAATGCCTTGCTCTAAAACCAAAACGGAGCTATCTAGCAGAATGGTTGTCAATGTGTGTATTCAACTTCCAGAGTAAAATTGATGTGTGTTTGCAGCAGTTCAGAAACCCTTTCTTTCGAGAATGTAGAAACAGTCATTTCCAGTCCTAGAGACGCACATAAGAGTTAGCAGTAAGAATGCGTTTCAGACACAGAAGACCCGCTTCTTACAAACTCATCTACTGTGTGCTGGTTTCTTTTAGGAAGTTGAATCTATGTTCAGATTCAGCGAGGTAGAAACACGTTTCTTCTAAAAGCTGCGTTTGGACATTCCAGAGTGGATGGGCGAACAGGCTCTAAAGAGAAATACCTTGCTCAAAACCCAAAACGGAGCTATCTAGCAGAATGTTTGTCAATGTGTGTATTCAACTTCCAGAGTTAAACTGATTTGTGGTTGCAGCAGTTCAGAAACCCTTTCTTTGGAGAATGTAGAAAAAAAGTCATTTCCAGCCCCAGAGACGCATATAAGAGTTAGCAGTAAGAATGCCTTTAAAACAGAGAAACCCGCTTCGTACAAACTCATCTTTTGTGTGTTGGTTCCTTTTAGGAAGTTGCATCTGTGTTTAGATTCAGCGAGGTAGAACCACGTTTCTTCTAAAAGCTGCGTTTGGACATTCCAGAGTGGATGGGAGAGCAGGCTGTAAAGGGAAATACCTTCCTCTAAAACCAAAACGGAGCTATCTAGCAGAATGGTTGTCAATGTGTGTATTCAACTTCCAGAGTTAAACTGATGTGTGTTTGCAGCAGTTCAGAAACCCTTTCTTTGGAGAATGTAGAAACAGTCATTTCCAGCCCTAGAGACCCATATAAGAGTTAGCAGTAAGAATGCCTTTAAAACACAGAATACCCGCGTCGTACAAACTCATCTGCTGTGTGCTAGTTTCTCTTAGGAAGTTGCATCTGCGTTTAGATTCAGCGAGGCAGAAACACGTTTCTTTGAAAAACTGCATTTGGAAATTCCAGAGTGAATGGAAGAACACGCTGTAAAGAGAAATACCTTGCTCTAAAACCAAAACGGAGCTATCTAGCAGAATGGTTGTCAATGTGTGTATTCAACTTCCAGAGTTAAACTGATGTGTGTTTGCAGCAGTTCAGAAACCCTTTCTTTGGACAATGTAGAAAAAAAGTCATTTCCAGCCCTAGAGACGCATATAAGAGTTAGCAGTAAGAATGCCTTTAAAACACAGAAACCCGCTTCGTACAAACTCATCTTCTGTGTGTTGGTTCCTTTTAGGAAGTTGCATCTGCGTTTAGATTCAGCGAGGCAGAAACACGTTTCTTCTAAAAGCTGCGTTTGGACATTCCAGAGTGGATGGGAGAACAGGCTGTAAAGAGAAATACCTTGCTCTAAAACCAAAACGGAGCTATCTAGCAGAATGTTTGTCAATGTGTGTATTCAACTTCGAGAGTTAAACTGATGTGTGTTTGCAGCAGTTCAGAAACCCTTTCTTTGGAGAATGTAGAAACAGTCATTTCCAGCCCTAGAGACACATATAAGAGTTAGCAGTAAGAATTCGTTTAAAACACAAAATACCCGCTTCGTACAAACTCATCTGCTGTGTTCTAGTTCCTGTTAGAAAGTTGCATCTATGTTCAGATTCAGCGAGGTAGAAACACGTTTCTTCTAAAAGCTGCGTTTGGACATTCCAGAGTGGATGGGAGAACAGGCTGTAAAGAGAAATACCTTGCTCTAAAACCAAAACGGAGCTATCTAGCAGAATGGTTGTCAATGTGTGTATTCAACTTCCAGAGTTAAACTGATGTGTGTTTGCAGCAGTTCAGAAACCCGTTCTTTGGAGAATGTAGAAACAGTCATATCCAGCCCTAGAGACGCACATAAGAGTTAGCAGTAAGAATGCGTTTCAAACACAGAAGATCCGCTTCTTAAAAACTCATCTGCTGTGTGCTGGTTTCTTTTAGGAAGTTGAATCTATGTTCAGATTCAGCGAGGTAGAAACACGTTTCTTCAAAAAGCTGCGTTTGGACATTCCAGAGTGGATGGGAGAACAGGCTATAAAGAGAAATACCTTGCTCTAAAATCAAAACGGAGCTATCTAGCAGAATGGTTGTCAATGTGTGTATTCAACTTTCAGAGTTAAACTGATGTGTGTTTGCAGCAGTTCAGAAACCCTTTCTTTGGAGAATGTAGAAACAGTCATTTCCAGCCCTAGAGACGCATATAAGAGTTAGCAGTAAGAATGCGTTTAAAACACAGAATACCCGCTTGGTACAAACTCATCTGCTTTGGGCTGGTTTCTTTTAGGAAGTTGCATCTATGTTTAGATTCAGCAAGGTAGAAACACGTTTCTTCTAGAAGCTGCGTTTGGACATTAAAGAGTGGATGGGAGAACAGGCTGTAAAGAGAAATACCTTGCTCTAAAACCAAAACGTAGCTATCTAGCAGAATGGTTGTCAATGTGTGTATTCAACTTCCAGAGTTAAACTGATGTGTATTTGCAGCAGTTCAGAAACCCTTTCTTTGGACAATGTAGAAAAAAAGTCATTTCCAGCCCTAGAGACGCATATAAGAGTTAGCAGTAAGAATGCCTTTAAAACACAGAAACCCGCTTCGTACAAACTCATCTTCTGTGTGTTGGTTCCTTTTAGGAAGTTGCATCTGTGTTTAGATTCAGCGAGGCAGAAACACGTTTCTTCTAAAAGCTGCGTTTGGACATTCCAGAGTGGATGGGAGAACAGGCTATAAAGAGAAATGCCTTGCTCTAAAACCAAAACGGAGCTATCTAGCAGAATGGTTGTCAATGTGTGTATTCAACTTCCAGAGTAAAACTGATGTGTGTTTGCAGCAGTTCAGAAACCCTTTCTTTCGAGAATGTAGAAACAGTCATTTCCAGCCCTAGAGACGCACATAAGAGTTAGCAGTAAGAATGCGTTTCAGACACAGAAGACCCGCTTCTTACAAACTCATCTACTGTGTGCTGGTTTCTTTTAGGAAGTTGAATCTATGTTCAGATTCAGCGAGGTAGAAACACGTTTCTTCTAAAAGCTGCGTTTGGACATTCCAGAGTGGATGGGGGAACAGGCTCTAAAGAGAAATACCTTGCTCAAAAACCAAAACGGAGCTATCTAGCAGAATGTTTGTCAATGTGTGTATTCAACTTCCAGAGTTAAACTGATTTGTGGTTGCAGCAGTTCAGAAACCCTTTCTTTGGAGAATGTAGAAAAAAAGTCATTTCCAGCCCCAGAGACGCATATAAGAGTTAGCAGAAAGAATGCCTTTAAAACAGAGAAACCCGCTTCGTACAAACTCATCTTTTGTGTGTTGGTTCCTTTTAGGAAGTTGCATCTGTGTTTAGATTCAGCGAGGTAGAACCACGTTTCTTCTAAAAGCTGCGTTTGGACATTCCAGAGTGGATGGGAGAGCAGGCTGTAAAGGGAAATACCTTCCTCTAAAACCAAAACGGAGCTATCTAGCAGAATCGTTGTCAATGTGTGTATTCAACTTCCAGAGTTAAACTGATGTGTGTTTGCAGCAGTTCAGAAACCCTTTCTTTGGAGAATGTAGAAACAGTCATTTCCAGCCCTAGAGACCCATATAAGAGTTAGCAGTAAGAATGCCTTTAAAACACAGAATACCCGCGTCGTACAAACTCATCTGCTGTGTGCTAGTTTCTCTTAGGAAGTTGCATCTGCGTTTAGATTCAGCGAGGCAGAAACACGTTTCTTCTAAAAGCTGCGTTTGGACATTCCAGAGTGTATGGGAGAACAGGCTGTAAAGAGAAATACCTTGCTCTAAAACCAAAACGGAGCTATCTAGCAGAATGTTTGTCAATGTGTGTATTCAACTTCGAGAGTTAAACTGATGTGTGTTTGCAGCAGTTCAGAAACCCTTTCTTTGGAGAATGTAGAAACAGTCATTTCCAGCCCTAGAGACGCATATAAGAGTTAGCAGTAAGAATGCGTTTCAGACACAGAAGACCCGCTTCGTACAAACTCATCTGCTTTGTGCCGGTTTCTTTTAAAAAGTTGCATCTGCGTTTAGATTCAGCGAGGCAGAAACACGTTTCTTCTAAAAGCTGCGTTTGGACATTCCAGAGTGGATGGGAGAACAGGCTGTAAAGAGAAATACCTTGCTCTAAAACCAAAACGGAGCTATCTAGCAGAATGGTTGTCAATGTGTGTATTCAACTTCCAGAGTTAAACTGATGTGTGTTTGCAGCAGTTCAGAAACCCTTTCTTTGGAGAATGTAGAAACAGTCATTTCCAGCCCTAGAGACGCATATAAAAGTTAGCAGTAAGAATGCGTTTAAAACACAGAAGACCCGCTTCGTACAAACTCATCTGCTTTGTGCTGGTTTCTTTTAGGAAGTTGCATCTATGTTTAGATTCAGCAAGGTAGAAACACGTTTCTTCAAAAAGCTGGGTTTGGACATTCCAGAGTGGATGGGAGAACAGGCTGTAAAGAGAAATACCTTGCTCTAAAACCAAAACGGAGCTATCTAGCAGAATGGTTGTCAATGTGTGTATTCAACTTCCAGAGTTAAACTGATGTGTGTTGGCAGCAGTTCAGAAACCCTGTCTTTGGAGAATGTAGAAAGAGTCATTTCCAGCCCTAGAGACGCATATAAGAGTTAGCAGTAAGAATGCGTTTAAAACACAGAATACCCGCTTCGTACAAACTCTTCTGCTGTGTTGTAGTTCCTCTTAGGAAGTTGCATCTATGTTTAGATTCAGCGAGGCAGAAACACGTTTCTTCTAAAAACTGCATTTGGACATTCCAGAGTGAATGGGAGAACACGCTGTAAAGAGAAATACCTTGCTCTAAAACCAAAACGGAGCTATCTAGCAGAATGTTTGTCAATATGTGTATTCAACTTCCAGAGTTAAACTGATGTGTGTTTGCAGCAGTTCAGAAAGCCTTTCTTTGGAGAATGTAGAAAAAAGTCATTTCCAGCCCTAGATACGCATATAAGAGTTAGCAGTAAGAATGCCTTTAAAACAGAGAAACCCGCTTCGTACAAACTCATCTTCTGTGTGTTGGTTCCTTTTAGGAAGTTGCATCTGTGTTTAGATTCAGCGAGGCAGAAACACGTTTCTTCTAAAAGCTGCGTTTGGACATTGTAGAGTGGATGGGCGAACAGGCTGTAAAGAGAAATACCTTGCTCTAAAACCAAAACGGAGCTATCTAGCAGAATGGTTGTCAATGTGTTTATTCAACATCCAGAGTTAAACTGATGTGTGTTTGCAGCAGTTCAGAAACCCTTTCTTTGGAGAATGTAGAAACAGTCATTTCCAGCCCTGGAGAAACATATAAGAGTTAGCAGTAAGAATGCGTTTAAAACACAAAATACCCGCTTCGTACAAACTCATCTGCTGTGTTCTAGTTCCTGTTAGAAAGTTGCATCTATGTTCAGATTCAGCGAGGTAGAAACACGTTTCTTCTAAAAGCTGCGTTTGGACATTCCAGAGTGGATGGGAGAACAGGCTGTAAAGAGAAATACCTTGCTCTAAAACCAAAACGGAGCTATCTAGCAGAATGGTTGTCAATGTGTGTATTCAACTTCCAGAGTTAAACTGATGTGTGTTTGCAGCAGTTCAGAAACCCTTTCTTTGGAGAATGTAGAAACAGTCATTTCCAGCCCTAGAGACGCACATAAGAGTTAGCAGTAAGAATGCGTTTCAAACACAGAAGATCCGCTTCTTAAAAACTCATCTGCTGTGTGCTGGTTTCTTTTAGGAAGTTGAATCTATGTTCAGATTCAGCGAGGTAGAAACACGTTTCTTCAAAAAGCTGCGTTTGGACATTCCAGAGTGGATGCGAGAACAGGCTATAAAGAGAAATACCTTGCTCTAAAATCAAAACGGAGCTATCTAGCAGAATTGTTGTCAATGTGTGTATTCAACTTCCAGAGTTAAACTGATGTGTGTTTGCAGCAGTTCAGAAACCCTTTCTTTGGAGGATGTAGAAACAGTCATTTCCAGCCCTAGAGACGCATATAAGAGTTAGCAGTAAGAATGCGTTTAAAACACAGAAACCCGCTTCGTACAAACTAATCTGCTGTGTTCTAGTTCCTCTTAGGAAGTTGCATCTATGTTTAGGTTCAGCGAGGCAGAAACACGTTTCTTCTAAAAACTGCATTTGGACATTCCAGAGTGAATGTGAGAACACGCCGTAAAGAGAAATACCTTGCTCTAAAACCAAAACGGAGCTATCTAGCAGAATGGTTGTCAATGTGTGTATTCAACTTCCAGAGTTAAACTGATGTGTGTTGGCAGCAGTTCAGAAACCCTTTCTTTGGAGAATGTAGAAACAGTCATTTCCAGCCCTAGAGACGCATATAAGACTTAGCAGTAAGAATGCCTTTAAAACACAGAATACCCGCTTCGTACAAACTTATCTGCTGTGTGGTAGTTCCTCTTAGGAAGTTGCATCTATGTTTAGATTCAGCGAGGCAGAAACACGTTTCTTCTAAAAACTGCATTTGGAAATTCCAGAGTGAATGGGAGAACACGCTGTAAAGAGAAATACCTTGCTCTAAAACCAAAACGGAGCTATCTAGCAGAATGGTTGTCAATGTGTGTATTCAACTTCCAGAGTTAAACTGATGTGTGTTTGCAGCAGTTCAGAAACCCTTTCTTTGGAGAATGTAGAAACAGTCATTTCCAGCCCTAGAGACGCATATAAAAGTTAGCAGTAAGAATGCGTTTAAAACACAGAAGACCCGCTTCGTACAAACTCATCTGCTTTGTGCTGGTTTCTTTTAGGAAGTTGCATCTATGTTTAGATTCAGCAAGGTAGAAACACGTTTCTTCAAAAAGCTGGGTTTGGACATTCCAGAGTGGATGGGAGAACAGGCTGTAAAGAGAAATACCTTGCTCTAAAACCAAAACGGAGCTATCTAGCAGAATGGTTGTCAATGTGTGTATTCAACTTCCAGAGTTAAACTGATGTGTGTTGGCAGCAGTTCAGAAACCCTGTCTTTGGAGAATGTAGAAAGAGTCATTTCCAGCCCTAGAGACGCATATAAGAGTTAGCAGTAAGAATGCGTTTAAAACACAGAATACCCGCTTCGTACAAACTCTTCTGCTGTGTTGTAGTTCCTCTTAGGAAGTTGCATCTATGTTTAGATTCAGCGAGGCAGAAACACGTTTCTTCTAAAAACTGCATTTGGACATTCCAGAGTGAATGGGAGAACACGCTGTAAAGAGAAATACCTTGCTCTAAAACCAAAACGGAGCTATCTAGCAGAATGTTTGTCAATATGTGTATTCAACTTCCAGAGTTAAACTGATGTGTGTTTGCAGCAGTTCAGAAAGCCTTTCTTTGGAGAATGTAGAAAAAAGTCATTTCCAGCCCTAGATACGCATATAAGAGTTAGCAGTAAGAATGCCTTTAAAACAGAGAAACCCGCTTCGTACAAACTCATCTTCTGTGTGTTGGTTCCTTTTAGGAAGTTGCATCTGTGTTTAGATTCAGCGAGGCAGAAACACGTTTCTTCTAAAAGCTGCGTTTGGACATTGTAGAGTGGATGGGCGAACAGGCTGTAAAGAGAAATACCTTGCTCTAAAACCAAAACGGAGCTATCTAGCAGAATGGTTGTCAATGTGTTTATTCAACATCCAGAGTTAAACTGATGTGTGTTTGCAGCAGTTCAGAAACCCTTTCTTTGGAGAATGTAGAAACAGTCATTTCCAGCCCTAGAGAAACATATAAGAGTTAGCAGTAAGAATGCGTTTAAAACACAAAATACCCGCTTCGTACAAACTCATCTGCTGTGTTCTAGTTCCTGTTAGAAAGTTGCATCTATGTTCAGATTCAGCGAGGTAGAAACACGTTTCTTCTAAAAGCTGCGTTTGGACATTCCAGAGTGGATGGGAGAACAGGCTGTAAAGAGAAATACCTTGCTCTAAAACCAAAACGGAGCTATCTAGCAGAATGGTTGTCAATGTGTGTATTCAACTTCCAGAGTTAAACTGATGTGTGTTTGCAGCAGTTCAGAAACCCTTTCTTTGGAGAATGTAGAAACAGTCATTTCCAGCCCTAGAGACGCACATAAGAGTTAGCAGTAAGAATGCGTTTCAAACACAGAAGATCCGCTTCTTAAAAACTCATCTGCTGTGTGCTGGTTTCTTTTAGGAAGTTGAATCTATGTTCAGATTCAGCGAGGTAGAAACACGTTTCTTCAAAAAGCTGCGTTTGGACATTCCAGAGTGGATGGGAGAACAGGCTATAAAGAGAAATACCTTGCTCTAAAATCAAAACGGAGCTATCTAGCAGAATTGTTGTCAATGTGTGTATTCAACTTCCAGAGTTAAACTGATGTGTGTTTGCAGCAGTTCAGAAACCCTTTCTTTGGAGGATGTAGAAACAGTCATTTCCAGCCCTAGAGACGCATATAAGAGTTAGCAGTAAGAATGCGTTTAAAACACAGAAACCCGCTTCGTACAAACTAATCTGCTGTGTTCTAGTTCCTCTTAGGAAGTTGCATCTATGTTTAGGTTCAGCGAGGCAGAAACACGTTTCTTCTAAAAACTGCATTTGGACATTCCAGAGTGAATGTGAGAACACGCCGTAAAGAGAAATACCTTGCTCTAAAACCAAAACGGAGCTATCTAGCAGAATGGTTGTCAATGTGTGTATTCAACTTCCAGAGTTAAACTGATGTGTGTTGGCAGCAGTTCAGAAACCCTTTCTTTGGAGAATGTAGAAACAGTCATTTCCAGCCCTAGAGACGCATATAAGACTTAGCAGTAAGAATGCCTTTAAAACACAGAATACCCGCTTCGTACAAACTTATCTGCTGTGTGGTAGTTCCTCTTAGGAAGTTGCATCTATGTTTAGATTCAGCGAGGCAGAAACACGTTTCTTCTAAAAACTGCATTTGGAAATTCCAGAGTGAATGGGAGAACACGCTGTAAAGAGAAATACCTTGCTCTAAAACCAAAACGGAGCTATCTAGCAGAATGGTTGTCAATGTGTGTATTCAACTTCCAGAGTTAAACTGATGTGTGTTTGCAGCAGTTCAGAAACCCTTTCTTTGGAGAATGTAGAAACAGTCATTTCCAGCCCTAGAGACGCATATAAGAGTTAGCAGTAAGAATGCGTTTAAAACACAGAATACCCGCTTGGTACAAACTCATCTGCTTTGGGCTGGTTTCTTTTAGGAAGTTGCATCTATGTTTAGATTCAGCAAGGTAGAAACACGTTTCTTCTAAAAGCTGCGTTTGGACATTCCAGAGTGGATGGGAGAACAGGCTGTAAAGAGAAATACCTTGCTCTAAAACCAAAACGTAGCTATCTAGCAGAATGGTTGTCAATGTGTGTATTCAACTTCCAGAGTTAAACTGATGTGTATTTGCAGCAGTTCAGAAACCCTTTCTTTGGACAATGTAGAAAAAAAGTCATTTCCAGCCCTAGAGACGCATATAAGAGTTAGCAGTAAGAATGCCTTTAAAACACAGAAACCCGCTTCGTACAAACTCATCTTCTGTGTGTTGGTTCCTTTTAGGAAGTTGCATCTGTGTTTACATTCAGCGAGGCAGAAACACGTTTCTTCTAAAAGCTGCGTTTGGACATTCCAGAGTGGATGGGAGAACAGGCTCTAAAGAGAAATACCTTGCTCAAAAACCAAAACGGAGCTATCTAGCAGAATGCTTGTCAATGTGTGTATTCAACTTCCAGAGTTAAACTGATTTGTGGTTGCAGCAGTTCAGAAACCCTTTCTTTGGAGAATGTAGAAAAAAAGTCATTTCCAGCCCCAGAGACGCATATAAGAGTTAGCAGAAAGAATGCCTTTAAAACAGAGAAACCCGCTTCGTACAAACTCATCTTTTGTGTGTTGGTTCCTTTTAGGAAGTTGCATCTGTGTTTAGATTCAGCGAGGTAGAACCACGTTTCTTCTAAAAGCTGCGTTTGGACATTCCAGAGTGGATGGGAGAGCAGGCTGTAAAGGGAAATACCTTCCTCTAAAACCAAAACGGAGCTATCTAGCAGAATGGTTGTCAATGTGTGTATTCAACTTCCAGAGTTAAACTGATGTGTGTTTGCAGCAGTTCAGAAACCCTTTCTTTGGAGAATGTAGAAACAGTCATTTCCAGCCCTAGAGACCCATATAAGAGTTAGCAGTAAGAATGCCTTTAAAACACAGAATACCCGCGTCGTACAAACTCATCTGCTGTGTGCTAGTTTCTCTTAGGAAGTTGCATCTGCGTTTAGATTCAGCGAGGCAGAAACACGTTTCTTTGAAAAACTGCATTTGGAAATTCCAGAGTGAATGGAAGAACACGCTGTAAAGAGAAATACCTTGCTCTAAAACCAAAACGGAGCTATCTAGCAGAATGGTTGTCAATGTGTGTATTCAACTTCCAGAGTTAAACTGATGTGTGTTTGCAGCAGTTCAGAAACCCTTTCTTTGGACAGTGTAGAAAAAAAGTCATTTCCAGCCCTAGAGACGCATATAAGAGTTAGCAGTAAGAATGCGTTTCAGACACAGAAGACCCGCTTCGTACAAACTCATCTGCTTTGTGCCGGTTTCTTTTAAAAAGTTGCATCTGCGTTTAGATTCAGCGAGGCAGAAACACGTTTCTTCTAAAAGCTGCGTTTGGACATTCCAGAGTGGATGGGAGAACAGGCTGTAAAGAGAAATACCTTGCTCTAAAACCAAAACGGAGCTATCTAGCAGAATGGTTGTCAATGTGTGTATTCAACTTCCAGAGTTAAACTGATGTGTGTTTGCAGCAGTTCAGAAACCCTTTCTTTGGAGAATGTAGAAACAGTCATTTCCAGCCCTAGAGACGCATATAAAAGTTAGCAGTAAGAATGCGTTTAAAACACAGAAGACCCGCTTCTTACAAACTCATCTGCTGTATGCTGGTTTCTTTTAGGAAGTTGCATCTATGTTTAGATTCAGCGAGGCAGAAACACGTTTCTTCTAAAAACTGCATTTGGACATTCCAGAGTGAATGGGAGAACACGCTGTAAAGAGAAATACCTTGCTCTAAAACCAAAACGGAGCTATCTAGCAGAATGTTTGTCAATATGTGTATTCAACTTCCAGAGTTAAACTGATTTGTGTTTGCAGCAGTTCAGAAAGCCTTTCTTTGGAGAATGTAGAAAAAAAGTCATTTCCAGCCCTAGATACGCATATAAGAGTTAGCAGTAAGAATGCCTTTAAAACAGAGAAACCCGCTTCGTACAAACTCATCTTCTGTGTGTTGGTTCCTTTTAGGAAGTTGCATCTGTGTTTAGATTCAGCGAGGCAGAAACACGTTTCTTCTAAAAGCTGCGTTTGGACATTCCAGAGTGGATGGGCGAACAGGCTGTAAAGAGAAATACCTTGCTCTAAAACCAAAACGGAGCTATCTAGCAGAATGGTTGTCAATGTGTTTATTCAACATCCAGAGTTAAACTGATGTGTGTTTGCAGCAGTTCAGAAACCCTTTCTTTGGAGAATGTAGAAACAGTCATTTCCAGCCCTAGAGACACATATAAGAGTTAGCAGTAAGAATGCGTTTAAAACACAAAATACCCGCTTCGTACAAACTCATCTGCTGTGTTCTAGTTCCTGTTAGAAAGTTGCATCTATGTTCAGATTCAGCGAGGTAGAAACACGTTTCTTCTAAAAGCTGCGTTTGGACATTCCAGAGTGGATGGGAGAACAGGCTGTAAAGAGAAATACCTTGCTCTAAAACCAAAACGGAGCTATCTAGCAGAATGGTTGTCAATGTGTGTATTCAACTTCCAGAGTTAAACTGATGTGTGTTTGCAGCAGTTCAGAAACCCTTTCTTTGGAGAATGTAGAAACAGTCATTTCCAGCCCTAGAGACGCACGTAAGAGTTAGCAGTAAGAATGCGTTTCAAACACAGAAGATCCGCTTCTTAAAAACTCATCTGCTGTGTGCTGGTTTCTTTTAGGAAGTTGAATCTATGTTCAGATTCAGCGAGGTAGAAACACGTTTCTTCAAAAAGCTGCGTTTGGACATTCCAGAGTGGATGGGAGAACAGGCTATAAAGAGAAATACCTTGCTCTAAAATCAAAACGGAGCTATCTAGCAGAATTGTTGTCAATGTGTGTATTCAACTTCCAGAGTTAAACTGATGTGTGTTTGCAGCAGTTCAGAAACCCTTTCTTTGGAGGATGTAGAAACAGTCATTTCCAGCCCTAGAGACGCATATAAGAGTTAGCAGTAAGAATGCGTTTAAAACACAGAAACCCGCTTCGTACAAACTAATCTGCTGTGTTCTAGTTCCTCTTAGGAAGTTGCATCTATGTTTAGGTTCAGCGAGGCAGAAACACGTTTCTTCTAAAAACTGCATTTGGACATTCCAGAGTGAATGTGAGAACACGCCGTAAAGAGAAATACCTTGCTCTAAAACCAAAACGGAGCTATCTAGCAGAATGGTTGTCAATGTGTGTATTCAACTTCCAGAGTTAAACTGATGTGTGTTGGCAGCAGTTCAGAAACCCTTTCTTTGGAGAATGTAGAAACAGTCATTTCCAGCCCTAAAGACGCATATAAGACTTAGCAGTAAGAATGCCTTTAAAACACAGAATACCCGCTTCGTACAAACTTATCTGCTGTGTGGTAGTTCCTCTTAGGAAGTTGCATCTATGTTTAGATTCAGCGAGGCAGAAACACGTTTCTTCTAAAAACTGCATTTGGAAATTCCAGAGTGAATGGGAGAACACGCCGTAAAGAGAAATACCTTGCTCTAAAACCAAAACGGAGCTATCTAGCAGAATGGTTGTCAATGTGTGTATTCAACTTCCAGAGTTAAACTGATGTGTGTTTTCAGCAGTTCAGAAACCCTTTCTTTGGAGAATGTAGAAACAGTCATTTCCAGCCCTAGAGACGCATATAAGAGTTAGCAGTAAGAATGCGTTTAAAACACAGAAACCCGCTTCGTACAAACTCATCTGCTGTGTTCTAGTTCCTGTTAGAAAGTTGCATCTATGTTCAGATTCAGCGAGGTAGAAACACGTTTCTTCTAAAAGCTGCGTTTGGACATTCCAGAGTGAATGGGAGAACAGGCTGTAAAGAGAAATACCTTGCTCTAAAACCAAAACGGAGCTATCTAGCAGAATGGTTGTCAATGTGTGTATTCAACTTCCAGAGTTAAACTGATGTGTGTTTGCAGCAGTTCAGAAACCCTTTCTTTGGAGAATGTAGAAACAGTCATTTCCAGCCCTAGAGACGCACATAAGAGTTAGCAGTAAGAATGCGTTTCAAACACAGAAGATCCGCTTCTTAAAAACTCATCTGCTGTGTGCTGGTTTCTTTTAGGAAGTTGAATCTATGTTCAGATTCAGCGAGGTAGAAACACGTTTCTTCAAAAAGCTGCGTTTGGACATTCCAGAGTGGATGGGAGAACAGGCTATAAAGAGAAATACCTTGCTCTAAAATCAAAACGGAGCTATCTAGCAGAATTGTTGTCAATGTGTGTATTCAACTTCCAGAGTTAAACTGATGTGTGTTTGCAGCAGTTCAGAAACCCTTTCTTTGGAGGATGTAGAAACAGTCATTTCCAGCCCTAGAGACGCATATAAGAGTTAGCAGTAAGAATGCGTTTAAAACACAGAAACCCGCTTCGTACAAACTAATCTGCTGTGTTCTAGTTCCTCTTAGGAAGTTGCATCTATGTTTAGGTTCAGCGAGGCAGAAACACGTTTCTTCTAAAAACTGCATTTGGACATTCCAGAGTGAATGTGAGAACACGCCGTAAAGAGAAATACCTTGCTCTAAAACCAAAACGGAGCTATCTAGCAGAATGGTTGTCAATGTGTGTATTCAACTTCCAGAGTTAAACTGATGTGTGTTGGCAGCAGTTCAGAAACCCTTTCTTTGGAGAATGTAGAAACAGTCATTTCCAGCCCTAGAGACGCATATAAGACTTAGCAGTAAGAATGCCTTTAAAACACAGAATACCCGTTTCGTACAAAGTTATCTGCTGTGTGGTAGTTCCTCTTAGGAAGTTGCATCTATGTTTAGATTCAGCGAGGCTGAAACACGTTTCTTCTAAAAACTGCATTTGGAAATTCCAGAGTGAATGGGAGAACACGCTGTAAAGAGAAATACCTTGCTCTAAAACCAAAACGGAGCTATCTAGCAGAATGGTTGTCAATGTGTGTATTCAACTTCCAGAGATAAACTGATGTGTGTTTTCAGCAGTTCAGAAACCCTTTCTTTGGAGAATGTAGAAACAGTCATTTCCAGCCCTAGAGACGCATATAAGAGTTAGCAGTAAGAATGCGTTTAAAACACAGAATACCCGCTTGGTACAAACTCATCTGCTTTGGGCTGGTTTCTTTTAGGAAGTTGCATCTATGTTTAGATTCAGCAAGGTAGAAACACGTTTCTTCTAAAAGCTGCGTTTGGACATTCCAGAGTGGATGGGAGAACAGGCTGTAAAGAGAAATACCTTGCTCTAAAACCAAAACGTAGCTATCTAGCAGAATGGTTGTCAATGTGTGTATTCAACTTCCAGAGTTAAACTGATGTGTATTTGCAGCAGTTCAGAAACCCTTTCTTTGGACAATGTAGAAAAAAAGTCATTTCCAGCCCTAGAGACGCATATAAGAGTTAGCAGTAAGAATGCCTTTAAAACACAGAAACCCGCTTCGTACAAACTCATCTTCTGTGTGTTGGTTCCTTTTAGGAAGTTGCATCTGTGTTTAGATTCAGCGAGGCAGAAACACGTTTCTTCTAAAAGCTGCGTTTGGACATTCCAGAGTGGATGGGAGAACAGGCTATAAAGAGAAATGCCTTGCTCTAAAACCAAAACGGAGCTATCTAGCAAAATGGTTGTCAATGTGTGTATTCAACTTCCAGAGTAAAACTGATGTGTGTTTGCAGCAGTTCAGAAACCCTTTCTTTCGAGAATGTAGAAACAGTCATTTCCAGCCCTAGAGATGCACATAAGAGTTAGCAGTAAGAATGCGTTTCAGACACAGAAGACCCGCTTCTTACAAACTCATCTACTGTGTGCTGGTATCTTTTAGGAAGTTGAATCTATGTTCAGATTCAGCGAGGTAGAAACACGTTTCTTCAAAAAGCTGCGTTTGGACATTCCAGAGTGGATGGGAGAACAGGCTCTAAAGAGAAATACCTTGCTCAAAAACCAAAACGGAGCTATCTAGCAGAATGTTTGTCAATGTGTGTATTCAACTTCCAGAGTTAAACTGATTTGTGGTTGCAGCAGTTCAGAAACCCTTTCTTTGGAGAATGTAGAAAAAAAGTCATTTCCAGCCCCAGAGACGCATATAAGAGTTAGCAGTAAGAATGCCTTTAAAACAGAGAAACCCGCTTCGTACAAACTCATCTTTTGTGTGTTGGTTCCTTTTAGGAAGTTGCATCTGTGTTTAGATTCAGCGAGGTAGAACCACTTTTCTTCTAAAAGCTGCGTTTGGACATTCCAGAGTGGATGGGAGAGCAGGCTGTAAAGGGAAATACCTTCCTCTAAAACCAAAACGGAGCTATCTAGCAGAATCGTTGTCAATGTGTGTATTCAACTTCCAGAGTTAAACTGATGTGTGTTTGCAGCAGTTCAGAAACCCTTTCTTTGGAGAATGTAGAAACAGTCATTTCCAGCCCTAGAGACCCATATAAGAGTTAGCAGTAAGAATGCCTTTAAAACACAGAATACCCGCGTCGTACAAACTCATCTGCTGTGTGCTAGTTTCTCTTAGGAAGTTGCATCTGCGTTTAGATTCAGCGAGGCAGAAACACGTTTCTTTGAAAAACTGCATTTGGAAATTCCAGAGTGAATGGAAGAACACGCTGTAAAGAGAAATACCTTGCTCTAAAACCAAAACGGAGCTATCTAGCAGAATGGTTGTCAATGTGTGTATTCAACTTCCAGAGTTAAACTGATTTGTGTTTGCAGCAGTTCAGAAACCCTTTCTTTGGACAATGTAGAAAAAAAGTCATTTCCAGCCCTAGAGACGCATATAAGAGTTAGCAGTAAGAATGCCTTTAAAACACAGAAACCCGCTTCGTACAAACTCATCTTCTGTGTGTTGGTTCCTTTTAGGAAGTTGCATCTGCGTTTAGATTCAGCGAGGCAGAAACACGTTTCTTCTAAAAGCTGCGTTTGGACATTCCAGAGTGGATGGGAGAACAGGCTGTAAAGAGAAATACCTTGCTCTAAAACCAAAACGGAGCTATCTAGCAGAATGTTTGTCAATGTGTGTATTCAACTTCGAGAGTTAAACTGATGTGTGTTTGCAGCAGTTCAGAAACCCTTTCTTTGGAGAATGTAGAAACAGTCATTTCCAGCCCTAGAGACGCATATAAGAGTTAGCAGTAAGAATGCGTTTCAGACACAGAAGACCCGCTTCGTACAAACTCATCTGCTTTGTGCCGGTTTCTTTTAAAAAGTTGCATCTGCGTTTAGATTCAGCGAGGCAGAAACACGTTTCTTCTAAAAGCTGCGTTTGGACATTCCAGAGTGGATGGGAGAACAGGCTGTAAAGAGAAATACCTTGCTCTAAAACCAAAACGGAGCTATCTAGCAGAATGGTTGTCAATGTGTGTATTCAACTTCCAGAGTTAAACTGATGTGTGTTTGCAGCAGTTCAGAAACCCTTTCTTTGGAGAATGTAGAAACAGTCATTTCCAGCCCTAGAGACGCATATAAAAGTTAGCAGTAAGAATGCGTTTAAAACACAGAAGACCCGCTTCTTACAAACTCATCTGCTGTATGCTGGTTTCTTTTAGGAAGTTGCATCTATGTTTAGATTCAGCGAGGCAGAAACACGTTTCTTCTAAAAACTGCATTTGGACATTCCAGAGTGAATGGGAGAACACGCTGTAAAGAGAAATACCTTGCTCTAAAACCAAAACGGAGCTATCTAGCAGAATGTTTGTCAATATGTGTATTCAACTTCCAGAGTTAAACTGATTTGTGTTTGCAGCAGTTCAGAAAGCCTTTCTTTGGAGAATGTAGAAAAAAAGTCATTTCCAGCCCTAGATACGCATATAAGAGTTAGCAGTAAGAATGCCTTTAAAACAGAGAAACCCGCTTCGTACAAACTCATCTTCTGTGTGTTGGTTCCTTTTAGGAAGTTGCATCTGTGTTTAGATTCAGCGAGGCAGAAACACGTTTCTTCTAAAAGCTGCGTTTGGACATTCCAGAGTGGATGGGCGAACAGGCTGTAAAGAGAAATACCTTGCTCTAAAACCAAAACGGAGCTATCTAGCAGAATGGTTGTCAATGTGTTTATTCAACATCCAGAGTTAATCTGATTTGTGTTTGCAACAGTTCAGAAACCCTTTCTTTGGAGAATGTAGGAAAAAAGTCATTTCCAGCCCTAGAGACGCATATAAGAGTTAGCAGTAAGAATGCCTTTAAAACACAGAAACCCACTTCGTACAAACTCATCTTCTGTGTGTTGGTTCCTTTTAGGAAGTTGCATCTGTGTTTAGAGTCAGCGAGGCAGAAACACGTTTCTTCTAAAAGCTGCGTTTGGACATTCCAGAGTGGATGGGAGAACAGGCTGTAAAGAGAAATACCTTGCTCTAAAACCAAAACGGAGCTATCTAACAGAATGGTTGTCAATGTGTGTATTCAACTTCCAGAGTTAAACTGATGTGTGTTGGCAGCAGTTCAGAAATCCTTTCTTTGTAGAATGTAGAAACAGTCATTTCCAGCCCTAGAGACGCACATAAAAGTTAGCAGTAAGAATGCGTTTCAAACACAGAAGATCCGCTTCTTAAAAACTCATCTGCTGTGTGCTGGTTTCTTTTAGGAAGTTGAATCTATGTTCAGATTCAGCGAGGTAGAAACACGTTTCTTCTAAAAGCTGCGTTTGGACATTCCACAGTGGATGGGAGAACAGGCTCTAAAGAGAAATACCTGGCTCAAAAACCAAAACGGAGCTATCTAGCAGAATGTTTGTCAATGTGTGTATTCAACTTCCAGAGTTAAACTGATGTGTGTTTGCAGCAGTTCAGAAACCCTTTCTTTGGAGAATGTAGAAACAGTCATTTCCAGCCCTAGAGACGCATATAAGAGTTAGCAGTAAGAATGCGTTTAAAACACAGAGTACCCGCTTGGTACAAACTCATCTGCTTTGGGCTGGTTTCTTTTAGGAAGTTGCATCTATGTTTAGATTCAGCAAGGTAGAAACACGTTTCTTCTAAAAGCTGCGTTTGGACATTCCAGAGTGGATGGGAGAACAGGCTGTAAAGAGAAATACCTTGCTCTAAAACCAAAACAGAGCTATCTAGCAGAATGGTTGTCAATGTGTGTATTCAACTTCCAGAGTTAAACTGATGTGTGTTTGCAGCAGTTCAGAAACCCTTTCTTTGGAGAATGTAGAAACAGTCATTTCCAGCCCTAGAGCCGCACATAAGAGTTAGCAGTAAGAATGCGTTTCAAACACAGAAGACCCGCTTCTTACAAAGTCATCTGCTGTGTGGTGGTTTCTTTTAGGAAGTTGAATCTATGTTCAGATTCAGCGAGGTAGAAACACGTTTCTTCTAAAAGCTGCGTTTAGACATTCCAGAGTGGATGGGAGAACCGGCTCTAAAGAGAAATACCTTGCTCAAAAACCAAAACGGAGCTATCTAGCAGAATGTTTGTCAATGTGTTTATTCAACTTCCAGAGTTAAACTGATTTGTGTTTGCAGCAGTTCAGAAACCCTTTCTTTGGAGAATGTAGAAAAAAGTCATTTCCAGCCCTAGAGACGCATATAAGAGTTAGCAATAAGAATGCCTTTAAAACACAGAAACCCGCTTCGTACAAACTCATCTTCTGTGTGTTGGTTCCTTTTAGGAAGTTGCATCTGTGTTTAGAGTCAGCGAGGCAGAAACACGTTTCTTCTAAAAGCTGCGTTTGGACATTCCAGAGTGGATGGGAGAACAGGCTGTAAAGAGAAATACCTTGCTCTAAAACCAAAACGGAGCTATCTAACAGAATGGTTGTCAATGTGTGTATTCAACTTCCAGAGTTAAACTGATGTGTGTTTGCAGCAGTTCAGAAACCCTTTCTTTGGAGAATGTAGAAAGAGTAATTTCCAGCCCTAGAGACGCACATAAGAGTTAGCAGTAAGAATGCGTTTCAAACACAGAAGATCCGCTTCTTAAAAACTCATCTGCTGTGTGCTGGTTTCTTTTAGGAAGTTGAATCTATGTTCAGATTCAGCGAGGTAGAAACACGTTTCTTCTAAAAGCTGCGTTTGGACATTCCAGAGTTGATGGGAGAACAGGCTCTAAAGAGAAATACCTTGCTCAAAAACCAAAACGGAGCTATCTAGCAGAATGTTTGTCAATGTGTGTATTCAACTTCCAGAGTTAAACTGATTTGTGGTTGCAGCAGTTCAGAAACCCTTACTTTGGAGAATGTAGAAAAAAAGTCATTTCCAGCCCCAGAGACGCATATAAGAGTTAGCAGTAAGAATGCCTTTAAAACAGAGAAACCCGCTTCGTACAAACTCATCTTCTGTGTGTTGGTTCCTTTTAGGAAGTTGCATCTGTGTTTAGATTCAGCGAGGTAGAACCACGTTTCTTCTAAAAGCTGCGTTTGGACATTCCAGAGTGGATGGGAGAGCAGGCTGTAAAGGGAAATACCTTCCTCTAAAACCAAAACGGAGCTATGTAGCAGAATCATTGTCAATGAGTGTATTCAACTTCCAGAGTTAAACTGATGTGTGTTTGCAGCAGTTCAGAAACCCTTTCTTTGGAGAATGTAGAAACAGTCATTTCCAGCCCTAGAGACCCATATAAGAGTTAGCAGTAAGAATGCCTTTAAAACACAGAATACCCGCTTCGTACAAACTCATCTGCTGTGTGCTAGTTTCTCTTAGGAAGTTGCATCTATGTTTAGATTCAGCGAGGCAGAAACACGTTTCTTTGAAAAACTGCATTTGGAAATTCCAGAGTGAATGGGAGAACACGCGGTAAAGAGAAATACCTTGCTCTAAAACCAAAACGGAGCTATCTAGCAGAATGGTTGTCAATGTGTGTATTCAACTTCCAGAGTTAAACTGATGTGTGTTTGCAGCAGTTCAGAAACCCTGTCTTTGGAGAATGTAGAAAGAGTCATTTCCAGCCCTAGAGACGCATATAAGAGTTAGCAGTAAGAATGCGTTTAAAACACAGAATACCCGCTTCGTACAAACTCTTCTGCTGTGTTGTAGTTCCTCTTAGGAAGTTGCATCTATGTTTAGATTCAGCGAGGCAGAAACACGTTTCTTCTAAAAACTGCATTTGGACATTCCAGAGTGAATGGGAGAACACGCTGTAAAGAGAAATACCTTGCTCTAAAACCAAAACGGAGCTATCTAGCAGAATGTTTGTCAATATGTGTATTCAACTTCCAGAGTTAAACTGATTTGTGTTTGCAACAGTTCAGAAAGCCTTTCTTTGGAGAATGTAGAAAAAAAGTCATTTCCAGCCCTAGATACGCATATAAGAGTTAGCAGTAAGAATGCCTTTAAAACAGAGAAACCCGCTTCGTACAAACTCATCTTCTGTGTGTTGGTTCCTTTTAGGAAGTTGCATCTGTGTTTAGATTCAGCGAGGCAGAAACACGTTTCTTCTAAAAGCTGCGTTTGGACATTCCAGAGTGGATGGGCGAACAGGCTGTAAAGAGAAATACCTTGCTCTAAAACCAAAACGGAGCTATCTAGCAGAATGGTTGTCAATGTGTTTATTCAACATCCAGAGTTAAACTGATGTGTGTTTGCAGCAGTTCAGAAACCCTTTCTTTGGAGAATGTAGAAACAGTCATTTCCAGCCCTAGAGACACATATAAGAGTTAGCAGTAAGAATGCGTTTAAAACACAAAATACCCGCTTCGTACAAACTCATCTGCTGTGTTCTAGTTCCTGTTAGAAAGTTGCATCTATGTTCAGATTCAGCGAGGTAGAAACACGTTTCTTCTAAAAGCTGCGTTTGGACATTCCAGAGTGGATGGGAGAACAGGCTGTAAAGAGAAATACCTTGCTCTAAAACCAAAACGGAGCTATCTAGCAGAATGGTTGTCAATGTGTGTATTCAACTTCCAGAGTTAAAGTGATGTGTGTTTGCAGCAGTTCAGAAACCCTTTCTTTGGAGAATGTAGAAACAGTCATTTCCAGCCCTAGAGACGCACGTAAGAGTTAGCAGTAAGAATGCGTTTCAAACACAGAAGATCCGCTTCTTAAAAACTCATCTGCTGTGTGCTGGTTTCTTTTAGGAAGTTGAATCTATGTTCAGATTCAGCGAGGTAGAAACACGTTTCTTCAAAAAGCTGCGTTTGGACATTCCAGAGTGGATGGGAGAACAGGCTATAAAGAGAAATACCTTGCTCTAAAATCAAAACGGAGCTATCTAGCAGAATTGTTGTCAATGTGTGTATTCAACTTCCAGAGTTAAACTGATGTGTGTTTGCAGCAGTTCAGAAACGCTTTCTTTGGAGGATGTAGAAACAGTCATTTCCAGCCCTAGAGACGCATATAAGAGTTAGCAGTAAGAATGCGTTTAAAACACAGAAACCCGCTTCGTACAAACTAATCTGCTGTGTTCTAGTTCCTCTTAGGAAGTTGCATCTATGTTTAGGTTCAGCGAGGCAGAAACACGTTTCTTCTAAAAACTGCATTTGGACATTCCAGAGTGAATGTGAGAACACGCCGTAAAGAGAAATACCTTGCTCTAAAACCAAAACGGAGCTATCTAGCAGAATGGTTGTCAATGTGTGTATTCAACTTCCAGAGTTAAACTGATGTGTGTTGGCAGCAGTTCAGAAACCCTTTCTTTGGAGAATGTAGAAACAGTCATTTCCAGCCCTAGAGACGCATATAAGACTTAGCAGTAAGAATGCCTTTAAAACACAGAATACCCGCTTCGTACAAACTTATCTGCTGTGTGGTAGTTCCTCTTAGGAAGTTGCATCTATGTTTAGATTCAGCGAGGCAGAAACACGTTTCTTCTAAAAACTGCATTTGGAAATTCCAGAGTGAATGGGAGAACACGCCGTAAAGAGAAATACCTTGCTCTAAAACCAAAACGGAGCTATCTAGCAGAATGGTTGTCAATGTGTGTATTCAACTTCCAGAGTTAAACTGATGTGTGTTTTCAGCAGTTCAGAAACCCTTTCTTTGGAGAATGTAGAAACAGTCATTTCCAGCCCTAGAGACGCATATAAGAGTTAGCAGTAAGAATGCGTTTAAAACACAGAAACCCGCTTCGTACAAACTCATCTGCTGTGTTCTAGTTCCTGTTAGAAAGTTGCATCTATGTTCAGATTCAGCGAGGTAGAAACACGTTTCTTCTAAAAGCTGCGTTTGGACATTCCAGAGTGAATGGGAGAACAGGCTGTAAAGAGAAATACCTTGCTCTAAAACCAAAACGGAGCTATCTAGCAGAATGGTTGTCAATGTGTGTATTCAACTTCCAGAGTTAAACTGATGTGTGTTTGCAGCAGTTCAGAAACCCTTTCTTTGGAGAATGTAGAAACAGTCATTTCCAGCCCTAGAGACGCACATAAGAGTTAGCAGTAAGAATGCGTTTCAAACACAGAAGATCCGCTTCTTAAAAACTCATCTGCTGTGTGCTGGTTTCTTTTAGGAAGTTGAATCTATGTTCAGATTCAGCGAGGTAGAAACACGTTTCTTCAAAAAGCTGCGTTTGGACATTCCAGAGTGGATGGGAGAACAGGCTATAAAGAGAAATACCTTGCTCTAAAATCAAAACGGAGCTATCTAGCAGAATTGTTGTCAATGTGTGTATTCAACTTCCAGAGTTAAACTGATGTGTGTTTGCAGCAGTTCAGAAACCCTTTCTTTGGAGGATGTAGAAACAGTCATTTCCAGCCCTAGAGACGCATATAAGAGTTAGCAGTAAGAATGCGTTTAAAACACAGAAACCCGCTTCGTACAAACTAATCTGCTGTGTTCTAGTTCCTCTTAGGAAGTTGCATCTATGTTTAGGTTCAGCGAGGCAGAAACACGTTTCTTCTAAAAACTGCATTTGGACATTCCAGAGTGAATGTGAGAACACGCCGTAAAGAGAAATACCTTGCTCTAAAACCAAAACGGAGCTATCTAGCAGAATGGTTGTCAATGTGTGTATTCAACTTCCAGAGTTAAACTGATGTGTGTTGGCAGCAGTTCAGAAACCCTTTCTTTGGAGAATGTAGAAACAGTCATTTCCAGCCCTAGAGACGCATATAAGACTTAGCAGTAAGAATGCCTTTAAAACACAGAATACCCGCTTCGTACAAAGTTATCTGCTGTGTGGTAGTTCCTCTTAGGAAGTTGCATCTATGTTTAGATTCAGCGAGGCTGAAACACGTTTCTTCTAAAAACTGCATTTGGAAATTCCAGAGTGAATGGGAGAACACGCTGTAAAGAGAAATACCTTGCTCTAAAACCAAAACGGAGCTATCTAGCAGAATGGTTGTCAATGTGTGTATTCAACTTCCAGAGATAAACTGATGTGTGTTTTCAGCAGTTCAGAAACCCTTTCTTTGGAGAATGTAGAAACAGTCATTTCCAGCCCTAGAGACGCATATAAGAGTTAGCAGTAAGAATGCGTTTAAAACACAGAATACCCGCTTGGTACAAACTCATCTGCTTTGGGCTGGTTTCTTTTAGGAAGTTGCATCTATGTTTAGATTCAGCAAGGTAGAAACACGTTTCTTCTAAAAGCTGCGTTTGGACATTCCAGAGTGGATGGGAGAACAGGCTGTAAAGAGAAATACCTTGCTCTAAAACCAAAACGTAGCTATCTAGCAGAATGGTTGTCAATGTGTGTATTCAACTTCCAGAGTAAAACTGATGTGTATTTGCAGCAGTTCAGAAACCCTTTCTTTGGACAATGTAGAAAAAAAGTCATTTCCAGCCCTAGAGACGCATATAAGAGTTAGCAGTAAGAATGCCTTTAAAACACAGAAACCCGCTTCGTACAAACTCATCTTCTGTGTGTTGGTTCCTTTTAGGAAGTTGCATCTGTGTTTAGATTCAGCGAGGCAGAAACACGTTTCTTCTAAAAGCTGCGTTTGGACATTCCAGAGTGGATGGGAGAACAGGCTATAAAGAGAAATGCCTTGCTCTAAAACCAAAACGGAGCTATCTAGCAAAATGGTTGTCAATGTGTGTATTCAACTTCCAGAGTAAAACTGATGTGTGTTTGCAGCAGTTCAGAAACCCTTTCTTTCGAGAATGTAGAAACAGTCATTTCCAGCCCTAGAGATGCACATAAGAGTTAGCAGTAAGAATGCGTTTCAGACACAGAAGACCCGCTTCTTACAAACTCATCTACTGTGTGCTGGTATCTTTTAGGAAGTTGAATCTATGTTCAGATTCAGCGAGGTAGAAACACGTTTCTTCTAAAAGCTGCGTTTGGACATTCCAGAGTGGATGGGAGAACAGGCTCTAAAGAGAAATACCTTGCTCAAAAACCAAAACGGAGCTATCTAGCAGAATGTTTGTCAATGTGTGTATTCAACTTCCAGAGTTAAACTGATTTGTGGTTGCAGCAGTTCAGAAACCCTTTCTTTGGAGAATGTAGAAAAAAAGTCATTTCCAGCCCCAGAGACGCATATAAGAGTTAGCAGTAAGAATGCCTTTAAAACAGAGAAACCCGCTTCGTACAAACTCATCTTTTGTGTGTTGGTTCCTTTTAGGAAGTTGCATCTGTGTTTAGATTCAGCGAGGTAGAACCACTTTTCTTCTAAAAGCTGCGTTTGGACATTCCAGAGTGGATGGGAGAGCAGGCTGTAAAGGGAAATACCTTCCTCTAAAACCAAAACGGAGCTATCTAGCAGAATCGTTGTCAATGTGTGTATTCAACTTCCAGAGTTAAACTGATGTGTGTTTGCAGCAGTTCAGAAACCCTTTCTTTGGAGAATGTAGAAACAGTCATTTCCAGCCCTAGAGACCCATATAAGAGTTAGCAGTAAGAATGCCTTTAAAACACAGAATACCCGCGTCGTACAAACTCATCTGCTGTGTGCTAGTTTCTCTTAGGAAGTTGCATCTGCGTTTAGATTCAGCGAGGCAGAAACACGTTTCTTTGAAAAACTGCATTTGGAAATTCCAGAGTGAATGGAAGAACACGCTGTAAAGAGAAATACCTTGCTCTAAAACCAAAACGGAGCTATCTAGCAGAATGGTTGTCAATGTGTGTATTCAACTTCCAGAGTTAAACTGATGTGTGTTTGCAGCAGTTCAGAAACCCTTTCTTTGGACAATGTAGAAAAAAAGTCATTTCCAGCCCTAGAGACGCATATAAGAGTTAGCAGTAAGAATGCCTTTAAAACACAGAAACCCGCTTCGTACAAACTCATCTTCTGTGTGTTGGTTCCTTTTAGGAAGTTGCATCTGCGTTTAGATTCAGCGAGGCAGAAACACGTTTCTTCTAAAAGCTGCGTTTGGACATTCCAGAGTGGATGGGAGAACAGGCTGTAAAGAGAAATACCTTGCTCTAAAACCAAAACGGAGCTATCTAGCAGAATGTTTGTCAATGTGTGTATTCAACTTCGAGAGTTAAACTGATGTGTGTTTGCAGCAGTTCAGAAACCCTTTCTTTGGAGAATGTAGAAACAGTCATTTCCAGCCCTAGAGACGCATATAAGAGTTAGCAGTAAGAATGCGTTTCAGACACAGAAGACCCGCTTCGTACAAACTCATCTGCTTTGTGCCGGTTTCTTTTAAAAAGTTGCATCTGCGTTTAGATTCAGCGAGGCAGAAACACGTTTCTTCTAAAAGCTGCGTTTGGACATTCCAGAGTGGATGGGAGAACAGGCTGTAAAGAGAAATACCTTGCTCTAAAACCAAAACGGAGCTATCTAGCAGAATGGTTGTCAATGTGTGTATTCAACTTCCAGAGTTAAACTGATGTGTGTTTGCAGCAGTTCAGAAACCCTTTCTTTGGAGAATGTAGAAACAGTCATTTCCAGCCCTAGAGACGCATATAAAAGTTAGCAGTAAGAATGCGTTTAAAACACAGAAGACCCGCTTCTTACAAACTCATCTGCTGTATGCTGGTTTCTTTTAGGAAGTTGCATCTATGTTTAGATTCAGCGAGGCAGAAACACGTTTCTTCTAAAAACTGCATTTGGACATTCCAGAGTGAATGGGAGAACACGCTGTAAAGAGAAATACCTTGCTCTAAAACCAAAACGGAGCTATCTAGCAGAATGTTTGTCAATATGTGTATTCAACTTCCAGAGTTAAACTGATTTGTGTTTGCAGCAGTTCAGAAAGCCTTTCTTTGGAGAATGTAGAAAAAAAGTCATTTCCAGCCCTAGATACGCATATAAGAGTTAGCAGTAAGAATGCCTTTAAAACAGAGAAACCCGCTTCGTACAAACTCATCTTCTGTGTGTTGGTTCCTTTTAGGAAGTTGCATCTGTGTTTAGATTCAGCGAGGCAGAAACACGTTTCTTCTAAAAGCTGCGTTTGGACATTCCAGAGTGGATGGGCGAACAGGCTGTAAAGAGAAATACCTTGCTCTAAAACCAAAACGGAGCTATCTAGCAGAATGGTTGTCAATGTGTTTATTCAACATCCAGAGTTAATCTGATTTGTGTTTGCAACAGTTCAGAAACCCTTTCTTTGGAGAATGTAGGAAAAAAGTCATTTCCAGCCCTAGAGACGCATATAAGAGTTAGCAGTAAGAATGCCTTTAAAACACAGAAACCCACTTCGTACAAACTCATCTTCTGTGTGTTGGTTCCTTTTAGGAAGTTGCATCTGTGTTTAGAGTCAGCGAGGCAGAAACACGTTTCTTCTAAAAGCTGCGTTTGGACATTCCAGAGTGGATGGGAGAACAGGCTGTAAAGAGAAATACCTTGCTCTAAAACCAAAACGGAGCTATCTAACAGAATGGTTGTCAATGTGTGTATTCAACTTCCAGAGTTAAACTGATGTGTGTTGGCAGCAGTTCAGAAATCCTTTCTTTGTAGAATGTAGAAACAGTCATTTCCAGCCCTAGAGACGCACATAAAAGTTAGCAGTAAGAATGCGTTTCAAACACAGAAGATCCGCTTCTTAAAAACTCATCTGCTGTGTGCTGGTTTCTTTTAGGAAGTTGAATCTATGTTCAGATTCAGCGAGGTAGAAACACGTTTCTTCTAAAAGCTGCGTTTGGACATTCCACAGTGGATGGGAGAACAGGCTCTAAAGAGAAATACCTTGCTCAAAAACCAAAACGGAGCTATCTAGCAGAATGTTTGTCAATGTGTGTATTCAACTTCCAGAGTTAAACTGATGTGTGTTTGCAGCAGTTCAGAAACCCTTTCTTTGGAGAATGTAGAAACAGTCATTTCCAGCCCTAGAGACGCATATAAGAGTTAGCAGTAAGAATGCGTTTAAAACACAGAGTACCCGCTTGGTACAAACTCATCTGCTTTGGGCTGGTTTCTTTTAGGAAGTTGCATCTATGTTTAGATTCAGCAAGGTAGAAACACGTTTCTTCTAAAAGCTGCGTTTGGACATTCCAGAGTGGATGGGAGAACAGGCTGTAAAGAGAAATACCTTGCTCTAAAACCAAAACAGAGCTATCTAGCAGAATGGTTGTCAATGTGTGTATTCAACTTCCAGAGTTAAACTGATGTGTGTTTGCAGCAGTTCAGAAACCCTTTCTTTGGAGAATGTAGAAACAGTCATTTCCAGCCCTAGAGCCGCACATAAGAGTTAGCAGTAAGAATGCGTTTCAAACACAGAAGACCCGCTTCTTACAAAGTCATCTGCTGTGTGGTGGTTTCTTTTAGGAAGTTGAATCTATGTTCAGATTCAGCGAGGTAGAAACACGTTTCTTCTAAAAGCTGCGTTTAGACATTCCAGAGTGGATGGGAGAACCGGCTCTAAAGAGAAATACCTTGCTCAAAAACCAAAACGGAGCTATCTAGCAGAATGTTTGTCAATGTGTTTATTCAACTTCCAGAGTTAAACTGATTTGTGTTTGCAGCAGTTCAGAAACCCTTTCTTTGGAGAATGTAGAAAAAAGTCATTTCCAGCCCTAGAGACGCATATAAGAGTTAGCAATAAGAATGCCTTTAAAACACAGAAACCCGCTTCGTACAAACTCATCTTCTGTGTGTTGGTTCCTTTTAGGAAGTTGCATCTGTGTTTAGAGTCAGCGAGGCAGAAACACGTTTCTTCTAAAAGCTGCGTTTGGACATTCCAGAGTGGATGGGAGAACAGGCTGTAAAGAGAAATACCTTGCTCTAAAACCAAAACGGAGCTATCTAACAGAATGGTTGTCAATGTGTGTATTCAACTTCCAGAGTTAAACTGATGTGTGTTTGCAGCAGTTCAGAAACCCTTTCTTTGGAGAATGTAGAAAGAGTAATTTCCAGCCCTAGAGACGCACATAAGAGTTAGCAGTAAGAATGCGTTTCAAACACAGAAGATCCGCTTCTTAAAAACTCATCTGCTGTGTGCTGGTTTCTTTTAGGAAGTTGAATCTATGTTCAGATTCAGCGAGGTAGAAACACGTTTCTTCTAAAAGCTGCGTTTGGACATTCCAGAGTTGATGGGAGAACAGGCTCTAAAGAGAAATACCTTGCTCAAAAACCAAAACGGAGCTATCTAGCAGAATGTTTGTCAATGTGTGTATTCAACTTCCAGAGTTAAACTGATTTGTGGTTGCAGCAGTTCAGAAACCCTTACTTTGGAGAATGTAGAAAAAAAGTCATTTCCAGCCCCAGAGACGCATATAAGAGTTAGCAGTAAGAATGCCTTTAAAACAGAGAAACCCGCTTCGTACAAACTCATCTTCTGTGTGTTGGTTCCTTTTAGGAAGTTGCATCTGTGTTTAGATTCAGCGAGGTAGAACCACGTTTCTTCTAAAAGCTGCGTTTGGACATTCCAGAGTGGATGGGAGAGCAGGCTGTAAAGGGAAATACCTTCCTCTAAAACCAAAACGGAGCTATGTAGCAGAATCATTGTCAATGAGTGTATTCAACTTCCAGAGTTAAACTGATGTGTGTTTGCAGCAGTTCAGAAACCCTTTCTTTGGAGAATGTAGAAACAGTCATTTCCAGCCCTAGAGACCCATATAAGAGTTAGCAGTAAGAATGCCTTTAAAACACAGAATACCCGCTTCGTACAAACTCATCTGCTGTGTGCTAGTTTCTCTTAGGAAGTTGCATCTATGTTTAGATTCAGCGAGGCAGAAACACGTTTCTTTGAAAAACTGCATTTGGAAATTCCAGAGTGAATGGGAGAACACGCGGTAAAGAGAAATACCTTGCTCTAAAACCAAAACGGAGCTATCTAGCAGAATGGTTGTCAATGTGTGTATTCAACTTCCAGAGTTAAACTGATGTGTGTTTGCAGCAGTTCAGAAACCCTGTCTTTGGAGAATGTAGAAAGAGTCATTTCCAGCCCTAGAGACGCATATAAGAGTTAGCAGTAAGAATGCGTTTAAAACACAGAATACCCGCTTCGTACAAACTCTTCTGCTGTGTTGTAGTTCCTCTTAGGAAGTTGCATCTATGTTTAGATTCAGCGAGGCAGAAACACGTTTCTTCTAAAAACTGCATTTGGACATTCCAGAGTGAATGGGAGAACACGCTGTAAAGAGAAATACCTTGCTCTAAAACCAAAACGGAGCTATCTAGCAGAATGTTTGTCAATATGTGTATTCAACTTCCAGAGTTAAACTGATTTGTGTTTGCAGCAGTTCAGAAAGCCTTTCTTTGGAGAATGTAGAAAAAAAGTCATTTCCAGCCCTAGATACGCATATAAGAGTTAGCAGTAAGAATGCCTTTAAAACAGAGAAACCCGCTTCGTACAAACTCATCTTCTGTGTGTTGGTTCCTTTTAGGAAGTTGCATCTGTGTTTAGATTCAGCGAGGCAGAAACACGTTTCTTCTAAAAGCTGCGTTTGGACATTCCAGAGTGGATGGGCGAACAGGCTGTAAAGAGAAATACCTTGCTCTAAAACCAAAACGGAGCTATCTAGCAGAATGGTTGTCAATGTGTTTATTCAACATCCAGAGTTAAACTGATGTGTGTTTGCAGCAGTTCAGAAACCCTTTCTTTGGAGAATGTAGAAACAGTCATTTCCAGCCCTAGAGACACATATAAGAGTTAGCAGTAAGAATGCGTTTAAAACACAAAATACCCGCTTCGTACAAACTCATCTGCTGTGTTCTAGTTCCTGTTAGAAAGTTGCATCTATGTTCAGATTCAGCGAGGTAGAAACACGTTTCTTCTAAAAGCTGCGTTTGGACATTCCAGAGTGGATGGGAGAACAGGCTGTAAAGAGAAATACCTTGCTCTAAAACCAAAACGGAGCTATCTAGCAGAATGGTTGTCAATGTGTGTATTCAACTTCCAGAGTTAAACTGATGTGTGTTTGCAGCAGTTCAGAAACCCTTTCTTTGGAGAATGTAGAAACAGTCATTTCCAGCCCTAGAGACGCACGTAAGAGTTAGCAGTAAGAATGCGTTTCAAACACAGAAGATCCGCTTCTTAAAAACTCATCTGCTGTGTGCTGGTTTCTTTTAGGAAGTTGAATCTATGTTCAGATTCAGCGAGGTAGAAACACGTTTCTTCAAAAAGCTGCGTTTGGACATTCCAGAGTGGATGGGAGAACAGGCTATAAAGAGAAATACCTTGCTCTAAAATCAAAACGGAGCTATCTAGCAGAATTGTTGTCAATGTGTGTATTCAACTTCCAGAGTTAAACTGATGTGTGTTTGCAGCAGTTCAGAAACGCTTTCTTTGGAGGATGTAGAAACAGTCATTTCCAGCCCTAGAGACGCATATAAGAGTTAGCAGTAAGAATGCGTTTAAAACACAGAAACCCGCTTCGTACAAACTAATCTGCTGTGTTCTAGTTCCTCTTAGGAAGTTGCATCTATGTTTAGGTTCAGCGAGGCAGAAACACGTTTCTTCTAAAAACTGCATTTGGACATTCCAGAGTGAATGTGAGAACACGCCGTAAAGAGAAATACCTTGCTCTAAAACCAAAACGGAGCTATCTAGCAGAATGGTTGTCAATGTGTGTATTCAACTTCCAGAGTTAAACTGATGTGTGTTGGCAGCAGTTCAGAAACCCTTTCTTTGGAGAATGTAGAAACAGTCATTTCCAGCCCTAGAGACGCATATAAGACTTAGCAGTAAGAATGCCTTTAAAACACAGAATACCCGCTTCGTACAAACTTATCTGCTGTGTGGTAGTTCCTCTTAGGAAGTTGCATCTATGTTTAGATTCAGCGAGGCAGAAACACGTTTCTTCTAAAAACTGCATTTGGAAATTCCAGAGTGAATGGGAGAACACGCCGTAAAGAGAAATACCTTGCTCTAAAACCAAAACGGAGCTATCTAGCAGAATGGTTGTCAATGTGTGTATTCAACTTCCAGAGTTAAACTGATGTGTGTTTTCAGCAGTTCAGAAACCCTTTCTTTGGACAATGTAGAAACAGTCATTTCCAGCCCTAGAGACGCATATAAGAGTTAGCAGTAAGAATGCGTTTAAAACACAGAAACCCGCTTCGTACAAACTCATCTGCTGTGTTCTAGTTCCTGTTAGAAAGTTGCATCTATGTTCAGATTCAGCGAGGTAGAAACACGTTTCTTCTAAAAGCTGCGTTTGGACATTCCAGAGTGAATGGGAGAACAGGCTGTAAAGAGAAATACCTTGCTCTAAAACCAAAACGGAGCTATCTAGCAGAATGGTTGTCAATGTGTGTATTCAACTTCCAGAGTTAAACTGATGTGTGTTTGCAGCAGTTCAGAAACCCTTTCTTTGGAGAATGTAGAAACAGTCATTTCCAGCCCTAGAGACGCACATAAGAGTTAGCAGTAAGAATGCGTTTCAAACACAGAAGATCCGCTTCTTAAAAACTCATCTGCTGTGTGCTGGTTTCTTTTAGGAAGTTGAATCTATGTTCAGATTCAGCGAGGTAGAAACACGTTTCTTCAAAAAGCTGCGTTTGGACATTCCAGAGTGGATGGGAGAACAGGCTATAAAGAGAAATACCTTGCTCTAAAATCAAAACGGAGCTATCTAGCAGAATTGTTGTCAATGTGTGTATTCAACTTCCAGAGTTAAACTGATGTGTGTTTGCAGCAGTTCAGAAACGCTTTCTTTGGAGGATGTAGAAACAGTCATTTCCAGCCCTAGAGACGCATATAAGAGTTAGCAGTAAGAATGCGTTTAAAACACAGAAACCCGCTTCGTACAAACTAATCTGCTGTGTTCTAGTTCCTCTTAGGAAGTTGCATCTATGTTTAGGTTCAGCGAGGCAGAAACACGTTTCTTCTAAAAACTGCATTTGGACATTCCAGAGTGAATGTGAGAACACGCCGTAAAGAGAAATACCTTGCTCTAAAACCAAAACGGAGCTATCTAGCAGAATGGTTGTCAATGTGTGTATTCAACTTCCAGAGTTAAACTGATGTGTGTTGGCAGCAGTTCAGAAACCCTTTCTTTGGAGAATGTAGAAACAGTCATTTCCAGCCCTAGAGACGCATATAAGACTTAGCAGTAAGAATGCCTTTAAAACACAGAATACCCGCTTCGTACAAACTTATCTGCTGTGTGGTAGTTCCTCTTAGGAAGTTGCATCTATGTTTAGATTCAGCGAGGCAGAAACACGTTTCTTCTAAAAACTGCATTTGGAAATTCCAGAGTGAATGGGAGAACACGCCGTAAAGAGAAATACCTTGCTCTAAAACCAAAACGGAGCTATCTAGCAGAATGGTTGTCAATGTGTGTATTCAACTTCCAGAGTTAAACTGATGTGTGTTTTCAGCAGTTCAGAAACCCTTTCTTTGGACAATGTAGAAACAGTCATTTCCAGCCCTAGAGACGCATATAAGAGTTAGCAGTAAGAATGCGTTTAAAACACAGAAACCCGCTTCGTACAAACTCATCTGCTGTGTTCTAGTTCCTGTTAGAAAGTTGCATCTATGTTCAGATTCAGCGAGGTAGAAACACGTTTCTTCTAAAAGCTGCGTTTGGACATTCCAGAGTGAATGGGAGAACAGGCTGTAAAGAGAAATACCTTGCTCTAAAACCAAAACGGAGCTATCTAGCAGAATGGTTGTCAATGTGTGTATTCAACTTCCAGAGTTAAACTGATGTGTGTTTGCAGCAGTTCAGAAACCCTTTCTTTGGAGAATGTAGAAACAGTCATTTCCAGCCCTAGAGACGCACATAAGAGTTAGCAGTAAGAATGCGTTTCAAACACAGAAGATCCGCTTCTTAAAAACTCATCTGCTGTGTGCTGGTTTCTTTTAGGAAGTTGAATCTATGTTCAGATTCAGCGAGGTAGAAACACGTTTCTTCAAAAAGCTGCGTTTGGACATTCCAGAGTGGATGGGAGAACAGGCTATAAAGAGAAATACCTTGCTCTAAAATCAAAACGGAGCTATCTAGCAGAATTGTTGTCAATGTGTGTATTCAACTTCCAGAGTTAAACTGATGTGTGTTTGCAGCAGTTCAGAAACCCTTTCTTTGGAGGATGTAGAAACAGTCATTTCCAGCCCTAGAGACGCATATAAGAGTTAGCAGTAAGAATGCGTTTAAAACACAGAAACCCGCTTCGTACAAACTAATCTGCTGTGTTCTAGTTCCTCTTAGGAAGTTGCATCTATGTTTAGGTTCAGCGAGGCAGAAACACGTTTCTTCTAAAAACTGCATTTGGACATTCCAGAGTGAATGTGAGAACACGCCGTAAAGAGAAATACCTTGCTCTAAAACCAAAACGGAGCTATCTAGCAGAATGGTTGTCAATGTGTGTATTCAACTTCCAGAGTTAAACTGATGTGTGTTGGCAGCAGTTCAGAAACCCTTTCTTTGGAGAATGTAGAAACAGTCATTTCCAGCCCTAGAGACGCATATAAGACTTAGCAGTAAGAATGCCTTTAAAACACAGAATACCCGCTTCGTACAAAGTTATCTGCTGTGTGGTAGTTCCTCTTAGGAAGTTGCATCTATGTTTAGATTCAGCGAGGCTGAAACACGTTTCTTCTAAAAACTGCATTTGGAAATTCCAGAGTGAATGGGAGAACACGCTGTAAAGAGAAATACCTTGCTCTAAAACCAAAACGGAGCTATCTAGCAGAATGGTTGTCAATGTGTGTATTCAACTTCCAGAGTTAAACTGATGTGTGTTTTCAGCAGTTCAGAAACCCTTTCTTTGGAGAATGTAGAAACAGTCATTTCCAGCCCTAGAGACGCATATAAGAGTTAGCAGTAAGAATGCGTTTAAAACACAGAATACCCGCTTGGTACAAACTCATCTGCTTTGGGCTGGTTTCTTTTAGGAAGTTGCATCTATGTTTAGATTCAGCAAGGTAGAAACACGTTTCTTCTAAAAGCTGCGTTTGGACATTCCAGAGTGGATGGGAGAACAGGCTGTAAAGAGAAATACCTTGCTCTAAAACCAAAACGTAGCTATCTAGCAGAATGGTTGTCAATGTGTGTATTCAACTTCCAGAGTAAAACTGATGTGTATTTGCAGCAGTTCAGAAACCCTTTCTTTGGACAATGTAGAAAAAAAGTCATTTCCAGCCCTAGAGACGCATATAAGAGTTAGCAGTAAGAATGCCTTTAAAACACAGAAACCCGCTTCGTACAAACTCATCTTCTGTGTGTTGGTTCCTTTTAGGAAGTTGCATCTGTGTTTAGATTCAGCGAGGCAGAAACACGTTTCTTCTAAAAGCTGCGTTTGGACATTCCAGAGTGGATGGGAGAACAGGCTATAAAGAGAAATGCCTTGCTCTAAAACCAAAACGGAGCTATCTAGCAGAATGGTTGTCAATGTGTGTATTCAACTTCCAGAGTAAAACTGATGTGTGTTTGCAGCAGTTCAGAAACCCTTTCTTTCGAGAATGTAGAAACAGTCATTTCCAGCCCTAGAGATGCACATAAGAGTTAGCAGTAAGAATGCGTTTCAGACACAGAAGACCCGCTTCTTACAAACTCATCTACTGTGTGCTGGTATCTTTTAGGAAGTTGAATCTATGTTCAGATTCAGCGAGGTAGAAACACGTTTCTTCTAAAAGCTGCGTTTGGACATTCCAGAGTGGATGGGAGAACAGGCTCTAAAGAGAAATACCTTGCTCAAAAACCAAAACGGAGCTATCTAGCAGAATGTTTGTCAATGTGTGTATTCAACTTCCAGAGTTAAACTGATTTGTGGTTGCAGCAGTTCAGAAACCCTTTCTTTGGAGAATGTAGAAAAAAAGTCATTTCCAGCCCCAGAGACGCATATAAGAGTTAGCAGTAAGAATGCCTTTAAAACAGAGAAACCCGCTTCGTACAAACTCATCTTTTGTGTGTTGGTTCCTTTTAGGAAGTTGCATCTGTGTTTAGATTCAGCGAGGTAGAACCACGTTTCTTCTAAAAGCTGCGTTTGGACATTCCAGAGTGGATGGGAGAGCAGGCTGTAAAGGGAAATACCTTCCTCTAAAACCAAAACGGAGCTATCTAGCAGAATCGTTGTCAATGTGTGTATTCAACTTCCAGAGTTAAACTGATGTGTGTTTGCAGCAGTTCAGAAACCCTTTCTTTGGAGGATGTAGAAACAGTCATTTCCAGCCCTAGAGACCCATATAAGAGTTAGCAGTAAGAATGCCTTTAAAACACAGAATACCCGCGTCGTACAAACTCATCTGCTGTGTGCTAGTTTCTCTTAGGAAGTTGCATCTGCGTTTAGATTCAGCGAGGCAGAAACACGTTTCTTTGAAAAACTGCATTTGGAAATTCCAGAGTGAATGGAAGAACACGCTGTAAAGAGAAATACCTTGCTCTAAAACCAAAACGGAGCTATCTAGCAGAATGGTTGTCAATGTGTGTATTCAACTTCCAGAGTTAAACTGATTTGTGTTTGCAGCAGTTCAGAAACCCTTTCTTTGGACAATGTAGAAAAAAAGTCATTTCCAGCCCTAGAGACGCATATAAGAGTTAGCAGTAAGAATGCCTTTAAAACACAGAAACCCGCTTCGTACAAACTCATCTTCTGTGTGTTGGTTCCTTTTAGGAAGTTGCATCTGCGTTTAGATTCAGCGAGGCAGAAACACGTTTCTTCTAAAAGCTGCGTTTGGACATTCCAGAGTGGATGGGAGAACAGGCTGTAAAGAGAAATACCTTGCTCTAAAACCAAAACGGAGCTATCTAGCAGAATGTTTGTCAATGTGTGTATTCAACTTCGAGAGTTAAACTGATGTGTGTTTGCAGCAGTTCAGAAACCCTTTCTTTGGAGAATGTAGAAACAGTCATTTCCAGCCCTAGAGACGCATATAAGAGTTAGCAGTAAGAATGCGTTTCAGACACAGAAGACCCGCTTCGTACAAACTCATCTGCTTTGTGCCGGTTTCTTTTAAAAAGTTGCATCTGCGTTTAGATTCAGCGAGGCAGAAACACGTTTCTTCTAAAAGCTGCGTTTGGACATTCCAGAGTGGATGGGAGAACAGGCTGTAAAGAGAAATACCTTGCTCTAAAACAAAAACGGAGCTATCTAGCAGAATGGTTGTCAATGTGTGTATTCAACTTCCAGAGTTAAACTGATGTGTGTTTGCAGCAGTTCAGAAACCCTGTCTTTGGAGAATGTAGAAAGAGTCATTTCCAGCCCTAGAGACGCATATAAGAGTTAGCAGTAAGAATGCGTTTAAAACACAGAATACCCGCTTCGTACAAACTCTTCTGCTGTGTTGTAGTTCCTCTTAGGAAGTTGCATCTATGTTTAGATTCAGCGAGGCAGAAACACGTTTCTTCTAAAAACTGCATTTGGACATTCCAGAGTGAATGGGAGAACACGCTGTAAAGAGAAATACCTTGCTCTAAAACCAAAACGGAGCTATCTAGCAGAATGTTTGTCAATATGTGTATTCAACTTCCAGAGTTAAACTGATTTGTGTTTGCAGCAGTTCAGAAAGCCTTTCTTTGGAGAATGTAGAAAAAAAGTCATTTCCAGCCCTAGATACGCATATAAGAGTTAGCAGTAAGAATGCCTTTAAAACAGAGAAACCCGCTTCGTACAAACTCATCTTCTGTGTGTTGGTTCCTTTTAGGAAGTTGCATCTGTGTTTAGATTCAGCGAGGCAGAAACACGTTTCTTCTAAAAGCTGCGTTTGGACATTCCAGAGTGGATGGGCGAACAGGCTGTAAAGAGAAATACCTTGCTCTAAAACCAAAACGGAGCTATCTAGCAGAATGGTTGTCAATGTGTTTATTCAACATCCAGAGTTAAACTGATGTGTGTTTGCAGCAGTTCAGAAACCCTTTCTTTGGAGAATGTAGAAACAGTCATTTCCAGCCCTAGAGACACATATAAGAGTTAGCAGTAAGAATGCGTTTAAAACACAAAATACCCGCTTCGTACAAACTCATCTGCTGTGTTCTAGTTCCTGTTAGAAAGTTGCATCTATGTTCAGATTCAGCGAGGTAGAAACACGTTTCTTCTAAAAGCTGCGTTTGGACATTCCAGAGTGGATGGGAGAACAGGCTGTAAAGAGAAATACCTTGCTCTAAAACCAAAACGGAGCTATCTAGCAGAATGGTTGTCAATGTGTGTATTCAACTTCCAGAGTTAAACTGATGTGTGTTTGCAGCAGTTCAGAAACCCTTTCTTTGGAGAATGTAGAAACAGTCATTTCCAGCCCTAGAGACGCACGTAAGAGTTAGCAGTAAGAATGCGTTTCAAACACAGAAGATCCGCTTCTTAAAAACTCATCTGCTGTGTGCTGGTTTCTTTTAGGAAGTTGAATCTATGTTCAGATTCAGCGAGGTAGAAACACGTTTCTTCAAAAAGCTGCGTTTGGACATTCCAGAGTGGATGGGAGAACAGGCTATAAAGAGAAATACCTTGCTCTAAAATCAAAACGGAGCTATCTAGCAGAATTGTTGTCAATGTGTGTATTCAACTTCCAGAGTTAAACTGATGTGTGTTTGCAGCAGTTCAGAAACCCTTTCTTTGGAGGATGTAGAAACAGTCATTTCCAGCCCTAGAGACGCATATAAGAGTTAGCAGTAAGAATGCGTTTAAAACACAGAAACCCGCTTCGTACAAACTAATCTGCTGTGTTCTAGTTCCTCTTAGGAAGTTGCATCTATGTTTAGGTTCAGCGAGGCAGAAACACGTTTCTTCTAAAAACTGCATTTGGACATTCCAGAGTGAATGTGAGAACACGCCGTAAAGAGAAATACCTTGCTCTAAAACCAAAACGGAGCTATCTAGCAGAATGGTTGTCAATGTGTGTATTCAACTTCCAGAGTTAAACTGATGTGTGTTGGCAGCAGTTCAGAAACCCTTTCTTTGGAGAATGTAGAAACAGTCATTTCCAGCCCTAGAGACGCATATAAGACTTAGCAGTAAGAATGCCTTTAAAACACAGAATACCCGCTTCGTACAAACTTATCTGCTGTGTGGTAGTTCCTCTTAGGAAGTTGCATCTATGTTTAGATTCAGCGAGGCAGAAACACGTTTCTTCTAAAAACTGCATTTGGAAATTCCAGAGTGAATGGGAGAACACGCCGTAAAGAGAAATACCTTGCTCTAAAACCAAAACGGAGCTATCTAGCAGAATGGTTGTCAATGTGTGTATTCAACTTCCAGAGTTAAACTGATGTGTGTTTACAGCAGTTCAGAAACCCTTTCTTTGGAGAATGTAGAAACAGTCATTTCCAGCCCTAGAGACGCATATAAGAGTTAGCAGTAAGAATGCGTTTAAAACACAGAAACCCGCTTCGTACAAACTCATCTGCTGTGTTCTAGTTCCTGTTAGAAAGTTGCATCTATGTTCAGATTCAGCGAGGTAGAAACACGTTTCTTCTAAAAGCTGCGTTTGGACATTCCAGAGTGAATGGGAGAACAGGCTGTAAAGAGAAATACCTTGCTCTAAAACCAAAACGGAGCTATCTAGCAGAATGGTTGTCAATGTGTGTATTCAACTTCCAGAGATAAACTGATGTGTGTTTGCAGCAGTTCAGAAACCCTTTCTTTGGAGAATGTAGAAACAGTCATTTCCAGCCCTAGAGACGCACATAAGAGTTAGCAGTAAGAATGCGTTTCAAACACAGAAGATCCGCTTCTTAAAAACTCATCTGCTGTGTGCTGGTTTCTTTTAGGAAGTTGAATCTATGTTCAGATTCAGCGAGGTAGAAACACGTTTCTTCAAAAAGCTGCGTTTGGACATTCCAGAGTGGATGGGAGAACAGGCTATAAAGAGAAATACCTTGCTCTAAAATCAAAACGGAGCTATCTAGCAGAATTGTTGTCAATGTGTGTATTCAACTTCCAGAGTTAAACTGATGTGTGTTTGCAGCAGTTCAGAAACCCTTTCTTTGGAGGATGTAGAAACAGTCATTTCCAGCCCTAGAGACGCATATAAGAGTTAGCAGTAAGAATGCGTTTAAAACACAGAAACCCGCTTCGTACAAACTAATCTGCTGTGTTCTAGTTCCTCTTAGGAAGTTGCATCTATGTTTAGGTTCAGCGAGGCAGAAACACGTTTCTTCTAAAAACTGCATTTGGACATTCCAGAGTGAATGTGAGAACACGCCGTAAAGAGAAATACCTTGCTCTAAAACCAAAACGGAGCTATCTAGCAGAATGGTTGTCAATGTGTGTATTCAACTTCCAGAGTTAAACTGATGTGTGTTGGCAGCAGTTCAGAAACCCTTTCTTTGGAGAATGTAGAAACAGTCATTTCCAGCCCTAGAGACGCATATAAGACTTAGCAGTAAGAATGCCTTTAAAACACAGAATACCCGCTTCGTACAAACTTATCTGCTGTGTGGTAGTTCCTCTTAGGAAGTTGCATCTATGTTTAGATTCAGCGAGGCTGAAACACGTTTCTTCTAAAAACTGCATTTGGAAATTCCAGAGTGAATGGGAGAACACGCTGTAAAGAGAAATACCTTGCTCTAAAACCAAAACGGAGCTATCTAGCAGAATGGTTGTCAATGTGTGTATTCAACTTCCAGAGTTAAACTGATGTGTGTTTTCAGCAGTTCAGAAACCCTTTCTTTGGAGAATGTAGAAACAGTCATTTCCAGCCCTAGAGACGCATATAAGAGTTAGCAGTAAGAATGCGTTTAAAACACAGAATACCCGCTTGGTACAAACTCATCTGCTTTGGGCTGGTTTCTTTTAGGAAGTTGCATCTATGTTTAGATTCAGCAAGGTAGAAACACGTTTCTTCTAAAAGCTGCGTTTGGACATTCCAGAGTGGATGGGAGAACAGGCTGTAAAGAGAAATACCTTGCTCTAAAACCAAAACGTAGCTATCTAGCAGAATGGTTGTCAATGTGTGTATTCAACTTCCAGAGTAAAACTGATGTGTATTTGCAGCAGTTCAGAAACCCTTTCTTTGGACAATGTAGAAAAAAAGTCATTTCCAGCCCTAGAGACGCATATAAGAGTTAGCAGTAAGAATGCCTTTAAAACACAGAAACCCGCTTCGTACAAACTCATCTTCTGTGTGTTGGTTCCTTTTAGGAAGTTGCATCTGTGTTTAGATTCAGCGAGGCAGAAACACGTTTCTTCTAAAAGCTGCGTTTGGACATTCCAGAGTGGATGGGAGAACAGGCTATAAAGAGAAATGCCTTGCTCTAAAACCAAAACGGAGCTATCTAGCAAAATGGTTGTCAATGTGTGTATTCAACTTCCAGAGTAAAACTGATGTGTGTTTGCAGCAGTTCAGAAACCCTTTCTTTCGAGAATGTAGAAACAGTCATTTCCAGCCCTAGAGATGCACATAAGAGTTAGCAGTAAGAATGCGTTTCAGACACAGAAGACCCGCTTCTTACAAACTCATCTACTGTGTGCTGGTATCTTTTAGGAAGTTGAATCTATGTTCAGATTCAGCGAGGTAGAAACACGTTTCTTCTAAAAGCTGCGTTTGGACATTCCAGAGTGGATGGGAGAACAGGCTCTAAAGAGAAATACCTTGCTCAAAAACCAAAACGGAGCTATCTAGCAGAATGTTTGTCAATGTGTGTATTCAACTTCCAGAGTTAAACTGATTTGTGGTTGCAGCAGTTCAGAAACCCTTTCTTTGGAGAATGTAGAAAAAAAGTCATTTCCAGCCCCAGAGACGCATATAAGAGTTAGCAGTAAGAATGCCTTTAAAACAGAGAAACCCGCTTCGTACAAACTCATCTTTTGTGTGTTGGTTCCTTTTAGGAAGTTGCATCTATGTTTAGATTCAGCGAGGTAGAACCACGTTTCTTCTAAAAGCTGCGTTTGGACATTCCAGAGTGGATGGGAGAGCAGGCTGTAAAGGGAAATACCTTCCTCTAAAACCAAAACGGAGCTATGTAGCAGAATCATTGTCAATGAGTGTATTCAACTTCCAGAGTTAAACTGATGTGTGTTTGCAGCAGTTCAGAAACCCTTTCTTTGGAGAATGTAGAAACAGTCATTTCCAGCCCTAGAGACCCATATAAGAGTTAGCAGTAAGAATGCCTTTAAAACACAGAATACCCGCTTCGTACAAACTCATCTGCTGTGTGCTAGTTTCTCTTAGGAAGTTGCATCTATGTTTAGATTCAGCGAGGCAGAAACACGTTTCTTTGAAAAACTGCATTTGGAAATTCCAGAGTGAATGGGAGAACACGCGGTAAAGAGAAATACCTTGCTCTAAAACCAAAACGGAGCTATCTAGCAGAATGGTTGTCAATGTGTGTATTCAACTTCCAGAGTTAAACTGATGTGTGTTTGCAGCAGTTCAGAAACCCTTTCTTTGGACAATGTAGAAAAAAAGTCATTTCCAGCCCTAGAGACGCATATAAGAGTTAGCAGTAAGAATGCCTTTAAAACACAGAAACCCGCTTCGTACAAACTCATCTTCTGTGTGTTGGTTCCTTTTAGGAAGTTGCATCTGTGTTTAGATTCAGCGAGGCAGAAACACGTTTCTTCTAAAAGCTGCGTTTGGACATTCCAGAGTGGATGGGCGAACAGGCTGTAAAGAGAAATACCTTGCTCTAAAACCAAAACGGAGCTATCTAGCAGAATGGTTGTCAATGTGTTTATTCAACATCCAGAGTTAAACTGATGTGTGTTTGCAGCAGTTCAGAAACCCTTTCTTTGGAGAATGTAGAAACAGTCATTTCCAGCCCTAGAGACACATATAAGAGTTAGCAGTAAGAATGCGTTTAAAACACAAAATACCCGCTTCTTACAAACTCATCTGCTGTGTTCTAGTTCCTGTTAGAAAGTTGCATCTATGTTCAGATTCAGCGAGGTAGAAACACGTTTCTTCTAAAAGCTGCGTTTGGACATTCCAGAGTGGATGGGAGAACAGGCTGTAAAGAGAAATACCTTGCTCTAAAACCAAAACGGAGCTATCTAGCAGAATGGTTGTCAATGTGTGTATTCAACTTCCAGAGTTAAACTGATGTGTGTTTGCAGCAGTTCAGAAACCCTTTCTTTGGAGAATGTAGAAACAGTCATTTCCAGCCCTAGAGACGCACGTAAGAGTTAGCAGTAAGAATGCGTTTCAAACACAGAAGATCCGCTTCTTAAAAACTCATCTGCTGTGTGCTGGTTTCTTTTAGGAAGTTGAATCTATGTTCAGATTCAGCGAGGTAGAAACACGTTTCTTCAAAAAGCTGCGTTTGGACATTCCAGAGTGGATGGGAGAACAGGCTATAAAGAGAAATACCTTGCTCTAAAATCAAAACGGAGCTATCTAGCAGAATTGTTGTCAATGTGTGTATTCAACTTCCAGAGTTAAACTGACGTGTGTTTGCAGCAGTTCAGAAACCCTTTCTTTGGAGGATGTAGAAACAGTCATTTCCAGCCCTAGAGACGCATATAAGAGTTAGCAGTAAGAATGCGTTTAAAACACAGAAACCCGCTTCGTACAAACTAATCTGCTGTGTTCTAGTTCCTCTTAGGAAGTTGCATCTATGTTTAGGTTCAGCGAGGCAGAAACACGTTTCTTCTAAAAACTGCATTTGGACATTCCAGAGTGAATGTGAGAACACGCCGTAAAGAGAAATACCTTGCTCTAAAACCAAAACGGAGCTATCTAGCAGAATGGTTGTCAATGTGTGTATTCAACTTCCAGAGTTAAACTGATGTGTGTTGGCAGCAGTTCAGAAACCCTTTCTTTGGAGAATGTAGAAACAGTCATTTCCAGCCCTAGAGACGCATATAAGACTTAGCAGTAAGAATGCCTTTAAAACACAGAATACCCGCTTCGTACAAACTTATCTGCTGTGTGGTAGTTCCTCTTAGGAAGTTGCATCTATGTTTAGATTCAGCGAGGCAGAAACACGTTTCTTCTAAAAACTGCATTTGGAAATTCCAGAGTGAATGGGAGAACACGCCGTAAAGAGAAATACCTTGCTCTAAAACCAAAACGGAGCTATCTAGCAGAATGGTTGTCAATGTGTGTATTCAACTTCCAGAGTTAAACTGTTGTGTGTTTTCAGCAGTTCAGAAACCCTTTCTTTGGAGAATGTAGAAACAGTCATTTCCAGCCCTAGAGACGCATATAAGAGTTAGCAGTAAGAATGCGTTTAAAACACAGAAACCCGCTTCGTACAAACTCATCTGCTGTGTTCTAGTTCCTGTTAGAAAGTTGCATCTATGTTCAGATTCAGCGAGGTAGAAACACGTTTCTTCTAAAAGCTGCGTTTGGACATTCCAGAGTGAATGGGAGAACAGGCTGTAAAGAGAAATACCTTGCTCTAAAACCAAAACGGAGCTATCTAGCAGAATGGTTGTCAATGTGTGTATTCAACTTCCAGAGTTAAACTGATGTGTGTTTGCAGCAGTTCAGAAACCCTTTCTTTGGAGAATGTAGAAACAGTCATTTCCAGCCCTAGAGACGCACATAAGAGTTAGCAGTAAGAATGCGTTTCAAACACAGAAGATCCGCTTCTTAAAAACTCATCTGCTGTGTGCTGGTTTCTTTTAGGAAGTTGAATCTATGTTCAGATTCAGCGAGGTAGAAACACGTTTCTTCAAAAAGCTGCGTTTGGACATTCCAGAGTGGATGGGAGAACAGGCTATAAAGAGAAATACCTTGCTCTAAAATCAAAACGGAGCTATCTAGCAGAATTGTTGTCAATGTGTGTATTCAACTTCCAGAGTTAAACTGATGTGTGTTTGCAGCAGTTCAGAAACCCTTTCTTTGGAGGATGTAGAAACAGTCATTTCCAGCCCTAGAGACGCATATAAGAGTTAGCAGTAAGAATGCGTTTAAAACACAGAAACCCGCTTCGTACAAACTAATCTGCTGTGTTCTAGTTCCTCTTAGGAAGTTGCATCTATGTTTAGGTTCAGCGAGGCAGAAACACGTTTCTTCTAAAAACTGCATTTGGACATTCCAGAGTGAATGTGAGAACACGCCGTAAAGAGAAATACCTTGCTCTAAAACCAAAACGGAGCTATCTAGCAGAATGGTTGTCAATGTGTGTATTCAACTTCCAGAGTTAAACTGATGTGTGTTGGCAGCAGTTCAGAAACCCTTTCTTTGGAGAATGTAGAAACAGTCATTTCCAGCCCTAGAGACGCATATAAGACTTAGCAGTAAGAATGCCTTTAAAACACAGAATACCCGCTTCGTACAAACTTATCTGCTGTGTGGTAGTTCCTCTTAGGAAGTTGCATCTATGTTTAGATTCAGCGAGGCTGAAACACGTTTCTTCTAAAAACTGCATTTGGAAATTCCAGAGTGAATGGGAGAACACGCTGTAAAGAGAAATACCTTGCTCTAAAACCAAAACGGAGCTATCTAGCAGAATGGTTGTCAATGTGTGTATTCAACTTCCAGAGTTAAACTGATGTGTGTTTTCAGCAGTTCAGAAACCCTTTCTTTGGAGAATGTAGAAACAGTCATTTCCAGCCCTAGAGACGCATATAAGAGTTAGCAGTAAGAATGCGTTTAAAACACAGAATACCCGCTTGGTACAAACTCATCTGCTTTGGGCTGGTTTCTTTTAGGAAGTTGCATCTATGTTTAGATTCAGCAAGGTAGAAACACGTTTCTTCTAAAAGCTGCGTTTGGACATTCCAGAGTGGATGGGAGAACAGGCTGTAAAGAGAAATACCTTGCTCTAAAACCAAAACGTAGCTATCTAGCAGAATGGTTGTCAATGTGTGTATTCAACTTCCAGAGTAAAACTGATGTGTATTTGCAGCAGTTCAGAAACCCTTTCTTTGGACAATGTAGAAAAAAAGTCATTTCCAGCCCTAGAGACGCATATAAGAGTTAGCAGTAAGAATGCCTTTAAAACACAGAAACCCGCTTCGTACAAACTCATCTTCTGTGTGTTGGTTCCTTTTAGGAAGTTGCATCTGTGTTTAGATTCAGCGAGGCAGAAACACGTTTCTTCTAAAAGCTGCGTTTGGACATTCCAGAGTGGATGGGAGAACAGGCTATAAAGAGAAATGCCTTGCTCTAAAACCAAAACGGAGCTATCTAGCAAAATGGTTGTCAATGTGTGTATTCAACTTCCAGAGTAAAACTGATGTGTGTTTGCAGCAGTTCAGAAACCCTTTCTTTCGAGAATGTAGAAACAGTCATTTCCAGCCCTAGAGATGCACATAAGAGTTAGCAGTAAGAATGCGTTTCAGACACAGAAGACCCGCTTCTTACAAACTCATCTACTGTGTGCTGGTATCTTTTAGGAAGTTGAATCTATGTTCAGATTCAGCGAGGTAGAAACACGTTTCTTCTAAAAGCTGCGTTTGGACATTCCAGAGTGGATGGGAGAACAGGCTCTAAAGAGAAATACCTTGCTCAAAAACCAAAACGGAGCTATCTAGCAGAATGTTTGTCAATGTGTGTATTCAACTTCCAGAGTTAAACTGATTTGTGGTTGCAGCAGTTCAGAAACCCTTTCTTTGGAGAATGTAGAAAAAAAGTCATTTCCAGCCCCAGAGACGCATATAAGAGTTAGCAGTAAGAATGCCTTTAAAACAGAGAAACCCGCTTCGTACAAACTCATCTTTTGTGTGTTGGTTCCTTTTAGGAAGTTGCATCTATGTTTAGATTCAGCGAGGTAGAACCACGTTTCTTCTAAAAGCTGCGTTTGGACATTCCAGAGTGGATGGGAGAGCAGGCTGTAAAGGGAAATACCTTCCTCTAAAACCAAAACGGAGCTATGTAGCAGAATCATTGTCAATGAGTGTATTCAACTTCCAGAGTTAAACTGATGTGTGTTTGCAGCAGTTCAGAAACCCTTTCTTTGGAGAATGTAGAAACAGTCATTTCCAGCCCTAGAGACCCATATAAGAGTTAGCAGTAAGAATGCCTTTAAAACACAGAATACCCGCTTCGTACAAACTCATCTGCTGTGTGCTAGTTTCTCTTAGGAAGTTGCATCTATGTTTAGATTCAGCGAGGCAGAAACACGTTTCTTTGAAAAACTGCATTTGGAAATTCCAGAGTGAATGGGAGAACACGCGGTAAAGAGAAATACCTTGCTCTAAAACCAAAACGGAGCTATTTAGCAGAATGGTTGTCAATGTGTGTATTCAACTTCCAGAGTTAAACTGATGTGTGTTTGCAGCAGTTCAGAAACGCTTTCTTTGGACAATGTAGAAAAAAAGTCATTTCCAGCCCTAGAGACGCATATAAGAGTTAGCAGTAAGAATGCCTTTAAAACACAGAAACCCGCTTCGTACAAACTCATCTTCTGTGTGTTGGTTCCTTTTAGGAAGTTGCATCTGCGTTTAGATTCAGCGAGGCAGAAACACGTTTCTTCTAAAAGCTGCGTTTGGACATTCCAGAGTGGATGGGAGAACAGGCTGTAAAGAGAAATACGTTGCTCTAAAACCAAAACGGAGCTATCTAGCAGTATGTTTGTCAATGTGTGTATTCAACTTCCAGAGTTAAACTGATGTGTTTTTGCAGCAGTTCAGAAACCCTTTCTTTGGAGAATGTAGAAACAGTCATTTCCAGCCCTAGAGACGCATATAGGAGTTAGCAGTAAGAATGCGTTTCAGACACAGAAGACCCGCTTCGTACAAACTCATCTGCTTTGTGCTGGTTTCTTTTAGGAAGTTGCATCTATGTTTAGATTCAGCAAGGTAGAAACACGCTTCTTCTAAAAGCTGCGTTTGGACATTCCAGAGTGGATGGGAGAACAGGCTGTAAAGAGAAATACCTTGCTCTAAAACCAAAACGGAGCTATCTAGCAGAATGGTTGTCAATGTGTGTATTCAACTTCCAGAGTTAAACTGATGTGTGATTGCAGCAGTTCAGAAACCCTTTCTTTGGAGAATGTAGAAACAGTCATTTCCAGCCCAAGAGACGCACATAAGAGTTAGCAGTAAGAATGCCTTTAAAACACAGAAACCCGCTTCGTACAAACTCATCTTCTGTGTGTTGGTTCCTTTTAGGAAGTTGTATCTGTGTTTAGATTCAGCGAGGCAGAAACACGTTTCTTCTAAAAGCTGCGTTTGGACATTCCAGAGTGGATGGGCGAACAGGCTGTAAAGAGAAATACCTTGCTCTAAAACCAAAACGGAGCTATCTAGTAGAATGGTTGTCAATGTGTGTATTCAACTTCCAGAGTTAAACTGACGTGTGTTTGCAGCAGTTCAGAAACCCTTTCTTTGGAGAATGTAGAAACAGTCATTTCCAGCCCTAGAGACGCATATAAGAGTTAGCAGTAAGAATGCGTTTAAAACACAGAATACCCGCTTCGTACAAACTCATCTGCTGTGTTCTAGTTCCTGTTAGGAAGTTGAATCTATGTTCAGATTCAGCGAGGTAGAAACACGTTTCTTCTAAAAGCTGCGTTTGGACATTCCAGAGTGGATGGGAGAACAGGCTCTATAGAGAAATACCTTGCTCAAAAACCAAAACGGAGCTATCTAGCAGAATGTTTGTCAATGTGTGTATTCAACATCCAGAGTTAATCTGATTTGTGTTTGCAACAATTCAGAAACCCTTTCTTTGGAGAATGTAGAAAAAAAGTCATTTCCAGCCCTAGAGACGCATATAAGAGTTAGCAGTAAGAATGCCTTTAAAACACAGAAACCCGCTTCGTACAAACTCATCTTCTGTGTGTTGGTTCCTTTTAGGAAGTTGCATCTGTGTTTAGATTCAGCGAGGCAGAAACACGTTTCTTCTAAAAGCTGCGTTTGGACATTCCAGAGTGGATGGGAGAACAGGCTGTAAAGAGAAATACCTTGCTCTAAAACCAAAACGGAGCTATCTAACAGAATGGTTGTCAATGTGTGTATTCAACTTCCAGAGTTAAACTGATGTGTGTTGGCAGCAGTTCAGAAATCCTTTCTTTGTAGAATGTAGAAACAGTCATTTCCAGCCCTAGAGACGCACATAAGAGTTAGCAGTAAGAATGCGTTTCAAACACAGAAGATCCGCTTCTTAAAAACTCATCTGCTGTGTGCTGGTTTCTTTTAGGAAATTGAATCTATGTTCAGATTCAGCGAGGTAGAAACACGTTTCTTCTAAAAGCTGCGTTTGGACATTCCAGAGTGGATGGGAGAACAGGCTCTAAAGAGAAATACCTTGCTCAAAAACCAAAACGTAGCTATCTAGCAGAATGTTTGTCAATGTGTGTATTCAACTTCCAGAGTTAAACTGATGTGTGTTTGCAGCAGTTCAGAAACCCTTTCTTTGGAGAATGTAGAAACAGTCATTTCCAGCCCTAGAGACGCATATAAGAGTTAGCAGTAAGAATGCGTTTAAAACACAGAGTACCCGCTTGGTACAAACTCATCTGCTTTGGGCTGGTTTCTTTTAGGAAGTTGCATCTATGTTTAGATTCAGCAAGGTAGAAACACGTTTCTTCTAAAAGCTGCGTTTGGACATTCCAGAGTGGATGGGAGAACAGGCTGTAAAGAGAAATACCTTGCTCTAAAACCAAAACGGAGCTATCTAGCAGAATGGTTGTCAATGTGTGTATTCAACTTCCAGAGTTAAACTGATGTGTGTTTGCAGCAGTTCAGAAACCCTTTCTTTGGAGAATGTAGAAACAGTCATTTCCAGCCCTAGAGCCGCACATAAGTGTTAGCAGTAAGAATGCGTTTCAAACACAGAAGACCCGCTTCTTACAAAGTCATCTGCTGTGTGCTGGTTTCTTTTAGGAAGTTGAATCTATGTTCAGATTCAGCGAGGTAGAAACACGTTTCTTCTAAAAGCTGCGTTTGGACATTCCAGAGTGGATGGGAGAACCGGCTCTAAAGAGAAATACCTTGCTCAAAAACCAAAACGGAGCTATCTAGCAGAATGTTTGTCAATGTGTTTATTCAACTTCCAGAGTTAAACTGATTTGTGTTTGCAGCAGTTCAGAAACCCTTTCTTTGGAGAATGTAGAAAAAAGTCATTTCCAGCCCTAGAGACGCATATAAGAGTTAGCAATAAGAATGCCTTTAAAACACAGAAACCCGCTTCGTACAAACTCATCTTCTGTGTGTTGGTTCCTTTTAGGAAGTTGTATCTGTGTTTAGATTCAGCGAGGCAGAAACACGTTTCTTCTAAAAGCTGCGTTTGGACATTCCAGAGTGGATGGGCGAACAGGCTGTAAAGAGAAATACTTTGCTCTAAAACCAAAACGGAGCTGTCTAGTAGAATGGTTGTCAATGTGTGTATTCAACTTCCAGAGTTAAACTGATGTGTGTTTGCAGCAGTTCAGAAACCCTTTCTTTGGAGAATGTAGAAACAGTCATTTCCAGCCCTAGAGACGCATATAAGAGTTAGCAGTAAGAATGCGGTTAAAACACAGAATACCCGCTTCGTACAAACTCATCTGCTTTGTGCTGGTTTCTTTTAGGAAGTTGAATCTATGTTTAGAATCAGCAAGGTAGAAACACTTTTCTTCTAAAAGCTGCGTTTGGACATTCCAGAGTGGATGGGAGAAGAGGCTGTAAAGAGAAATACCTTGCTCTAAAACCAAAACGGAGCTATCTAGCAGAATGGTTGTCAATGTGTGTATTCAACGTCCAGAGTTCAACTGATGTGTGTTTGCAGCAGTTCAGAAACCCTTTCTTTGGAGAATGTAGAAACAGTCATTTCCAGCCCTAGAGACGCACATAAGAATTAGCAGTAAGAATGCGTTTCAGACACAGAAGATCCGCTACTTACAAACTCATCTACTGTGTGCTGGTTTCTTTTAGGAAGTTGAATCTATGTTCAGATTCAGCGAGGTAGAAACACGTTTCTTCTAAAAGCTGCGTTTGGACATTCCAGAGTGGATGGGAGAACAGGCTCTAAAGAGAAATACCTTGCTCTAAAACCAAAACGGAGATATCTAACAGAATGGTTGTCAATGTGTGTATTCAACTTCCGTAGTTAAACTGATTTGTGTTTGCAGCAGTTCAGAAACCCTTTCTTTGGAGAATGTAGAAACAGTCATTTCCAGCCCTAGAGACGCACATAAGAGTTAGCAGTAAGAATGCGTTTCAAACACAGAAGACCCGCTTCTTACAAAGTCATCTGCTGTGTGGTGGTTTCTTTTAGGAAGTTGAATCTATGTTCAGATTCAGCGAGGTAGAAACACGTTTCTTCAAAAAGCTGCGTTTGGACATTCCAGAGTGGATGGGAGAACAGGCTCTAAAGAGAAATACCTTGCTCTAAAACCAAAACGGAGCTATCTAGCAGAATGGTTGTCAATGTGTGTATTCAACTTCCAGAGTTAAACTGATGTGTGTTTGCAGCAGTTCAGAAACCCTTTCTTTGGAGGATGTAGAAACAGTCATTTCCAGCCCTAGAGACGCATATAAGAGTTAGCAGTAAGAATGCGTTTAAAACACAGAAACCCGCTTCGTACAAACTAATCTGCTGTGTTCTAGTTCCTCTTAGGAAGTTGCATCTATGTTTAGGTTCAGCGAGGCAGAAACACGTTTCTTCTAAAAACTGCATTTGGACATTCCAGAGTGAATGTGAGAACACGCCGTAAAGAGAAATACCTTGCTCTAAAACCAAAACGGAGCTATCTAGCAGAATGGTTGTCAATGTGTGTATTCAACTTCCAGAGTTAAACTGATGTGTGTTTGCAGCAGTTCAGAAACCCTTTCTTTGGACAATGTAGAAAAAAAGTCATTTCCAGCCCTAGAGACGCATATAAGAGTTAGCAGTAAGAATGCCTTTAAAACACAGAAACCCGCTTCGTACAAACTCATCTTCTGTGTGTTGGTTCCTTTTAGGAAGTTGCATCTGCGTTTAGATTCAGCGAGGCAGAAACACTTTTCTTCTAAAAGCTGCGTTTGGACATTCCAGAGTGGATGGGAGAACAGGCTGTAAAGAGAAATACCTTGCTCTAAAACCAAAACGGAGCTATCTAGCAGAATGTTTGTCAATGTGTGTATTCAACTTCGAGAGTTAAACTGATGTGTGTTTGCAGCAGTTCAGAAACCCTTTCTTTGGAGAATGTAGAAACAGTCATTTCCAGCCCTAGAGACGCATATAAGAGTTAGCAGTAAGAATGCGTTTCAGACACAGAAGACCAGCTTCGTACAAACTCATCTGCTTTGTGCCGGTTTCTTTTAAAAAGTTGCATCTGCGTTTAGATTCAGCGAGGCAGAAACACGTTTCTTCTAAAAGCTGCGTTTGGACATTCCAGAGTGGATGGGAGAACAGGCTGTAAAGAGAAATACCTTGCTCAAAAACCAAAACGGAGCTATCTAGCAGAATGGTTGTCAATGTGTGTATTCAACTTCCAGAGTTAAACTGATGTGTGTTTACAGCAGTTCAGAAACCCTTTCTTTGGAGAATGTAGAAACAGTCATTTCCAGCCCTAGAGACGCATATAAAAGTTAGCAGTAAGAATGCGTTTAAAACACAGAAGACCCGCTTCGTACAAACTCATCTGCTTTGTGCTGGTTTCTTTAAGGGAGTTGCATCTATGTTTAGATTCAGCAAGGTAGAAACACGTTTCTTCAAAAAGCTGCGTTTGGACATTCCAGAGTGGATGGGAGAACAGGCTGTAAAGAGAAATACCTTGCTCTAAAACCAAAACGGAGCTATCTAGCAGAATGGTTGTCAATGTGTGTATTCAACTTCCAGAGTTAAACTGATGTGTGTTTGCAGCAGTTCAGAAACCCTGTCTTTGGAGAATGTAGAAAGAGTCATTTCCAGCCCTAGAGACGCATATAAGAGTTAGCAGTAAGAATGCGTTTAAAACACAGAATACCCGCTTCGTACAAACTCTCCTGCTGTGTTGTAGTTCCTCTTAGGAAGTTGCATCTATGTTTAGATTCAGCGAGGCAGAAACACGTTTCTTCTAAAAACTGCATTTGGACATTCCAGAGTGAATGGGAGAACACGCTGTAAAGAGAAATACCTTGCTCTAAAACCAAAACGGAGCTATCTAGCAGAATGTTTGTCAATATGTGTATTCAACTTCCAGAGTTAAACTGATTTGTGTTTGCAGCAGTTCAGAAAGCCTTTCTTTGGAGAATGTAGAAAAAAAGTCATTTCCAGCCCTAGATACGCATATAAGAGTTAGCAGTAAGAATGCCTTTAAAACAGAGAAACCCGCTTCGTACAAACTCATCTTTTGTGTGTTGGTTCCTTTTAGGAAGTTGCGTCTGTTTTTAGATTCAGCGAGGCAGAAACACGTTTCTTCTAAAAGCTGCGTTTGGACATTCCAGAGTGGATGGGCGAACAGGCTGTAAAGAGAAATACCTTGCTCTAAAACCAAAACGGAGCTATCTAGCAGAATGGTTGTCAATGTGTTTATTCAACATCCAGAGTTAATCTGATTTGTGTTTGCAACAGTTCAGAAACCCTTTCTTTGGAGAATGTAGAAAAAAGTCATTTCCAGCCCTAGAGACGCATATAAGAGTTAGCAATAAGAATGCCTTTAAAACACAGAAACCCGCTTCGTACAAACTCATCTTCTGTGTGTTGGTTCCTTTTAGGAAGTTGCATCTGTGTTTAGAGTCAGCGAGGCAGAAACACGTTTCTTCTAAAAGCTGCGTTTGGACATTCCAGAGTGGATGGGAGAACAGGCTGTAAAGAGAAATACCTTGCTCTAAAACCAAAACGGAGCTATCTAGCAGAATGTTTGTCAATGTGTGTATTCAACTTCGAGAGTTAAACTGATGTGTGTTTGCAGCAGTTCAGAAACCCTTTCTTTGGAGAATGTAGAAACAGTCATTTCCAGCCCTAGAGACGCATATAAGAGTTAGCAGTAAGAATGCGTTTCAGACACAGAAGACCCGCTTCGTACAAACTCATCTGCTTTGTGCCGGTTTCTTTTAAAAAGTTGCATCTGCGTTTAGATTCAGCGAGGCAGAAACACGTTTCTTCTAAAAGCTGCGTTTGGACATTCCAGAGTGGATGGGAGAACAGGCTGTAAAGAGAAATACCTTGCTCTAAAACCAAAACGGAGCTATCTAGCAGAATGGTTGTCAATGTGTGTATTCAACTTCCAGAGTTAAACTGATGTGTGTTTGCAGCAGTTCAGAAACCCTTTCTTTGGAGAATGTAGAAACAGTCATTTCCAGCCCTAGAGACGCATATAAAAGTTAGCAGTAAGAATGCGTTTAAAACACAGAAGACCCGCTTCTTACAAACTCATCTGCTGTATGCTGGTTTCTTTTAGGATGTTGCATCTATGTTTAGATTCAGCGAGGCAGAAACACGTTTCTTCTAAAAACTGCATTTGGACATTCCAGAGTGAATGGGAGAACACGCTGTAAAGAGAAATACCTTGCTCTAAAACCAAAACGGAGCTATCTAGCAGAATGTTTGTCAATATGTGTATTCAACTTCCAGAGTTAAACTGATTTGTGTTTGCAGCAGTTCAGAAAGCCTTTCTTTGGAGAATGTAGAAAAAAAGTCATTTCCAGCCCTAGATACGCATATAAGAGTTAGCAGTAAGAATGCCTTTAAAACAGAGAAACCCGCTTCGTACAAACTCATCTTCTGTGTGTTGGTTCCTTTTAGGAAGTTGCATCTGTGTTTAGATTCAGCGAGGCAGAAACACGTTTCTTCTAAAAGCTGCGTTTGGACATTCCAGAGTGGATGGGCGAACAGGCTGTAAAGAGAAATACCTTGCTCTAAAACCAAAACGGAGCTATCTAGCAGAATGGTTGTCAATGTGTTTATTCAACATCCAGAGTTAATCTGATTTGTGTTTGCAACAGTTCAGAAACCCTTTCTTTGGAGAATGTAGAAAAAAAGTCATTTCCAGCCCTAGAGACGCATATAAGAGTTAGCAGTAAGAATGCCTTTAAAACACAGAAACCCGCTTCGTACAAACTCATCTTCTGTGTGTTGGTTCCTTTTAGGAAGTTGCATCTGTGTTTAGAGTCAGCGAGGCAGAAACACGTTTCTTCTAAAAGCTGCGTTTGGACATTCCAGAGTGGATGGGAGAACAGGCTGTAAAGAAAAATACCTTGCTCTAAAACCAAAACGGAGCTATCTAACAGAATGGTTGTCAATGTGTGTATTCAACTTCCAGAGTTAAACTGATGTGTGTTTGCAGCAGTTCAGAAACCCTTTCTTTGGACAATGTAGAAAAAAAGTCATTTCCAGCCCTAGAGACGCATATAAGAGTTAGCAGTAAGAATGCCTTTAAAACACAGAAACCCGCTTCGTACAAACTCATCTTCTGTGTGTTGGTTCCTTTTAGGAAGTTGCATCTGCGTTTAGATTCAGCGAGGCAGAAACACTTTTCTTCTAAAAGCTGCGTTTGGACATTCCAGAGTGGATGGGCGAACAGGCTGTAAAGAGAAATACCTTGCTCTAAAACCAAAACGGAGCTATCTAGCAGAATGTTTGTCAATGTGTGTATTCAACTTCGAGAGATAAACTGATCTGTGTTTGCAGCAGTTCAGAAACCCTTTCTTTGGAGAATGTAGAAACAGTCATTTCCAGCCCTAGAGACGCATATAAGAGTTAGCAGTAAGAATGCGTTTCAGACACAGAAGACCAGCTTCGTACAAACTCATCTGCTTTGTGCCGGTTTCTTTTAAAAAGTTGCATCTGCGTTTAGATTCAGCGAGGCAGAAACACGTTTCTTCTAAAAGCTGCGTTTGGACATTCCAGAGTGGATGGGAGAACAGGCTGTAAAGAGAAATACCTTGCTCTAAAACCAAAACGGAGCTATCTAGCAGAATGGTTGTCAATGTGTGTATTCAACTTCCAGAGTTAAACTGATGTGTGTTTGCAGCAGTTCAGAAACCCTTTCTTTGGAGAATGTAGAAACAGTCATTTCCAGCCCTAGAGACGCATATAAAAGTTAGCAGTAAGAATGCGTTTAAAACACAGAAGACCCGCTTCGTACAAACTCATCTGCTTTGTGCTGGTTTCTTTTAGGAAGTTGCATCTATGTTTAGATTCAGCAAGGTAGAAACACGTTTCTTCAAAAAGCTGCGTTTGGACATTCCAGAGTGGATGGGAGAACAGGCTGTAAAGAGAAATACCTTGCTCTAAAACCAAAACGGAGCTATCTAGCAGAATGGTTGTCAATGTGTGTATTCAACTTCCAGAGTTAAACTGATGTGTGTTTGCAGCAGTTCAGAAACCCTGTCTTTGGAGAATGTAGAAAGAGTCATTTCCAGCCCTAGAGACGCATATAAGAGTTAGCAGTAAGAATGCGTTTAAAACACAGAATACCCGCTTCGTACAAACTCTTCTGCTGTGTTGTAGTTCCTCTTAGGAAGTTGCATCTATGTTTAGATTCAGCGAGGCAGAAACACGTTTCTTCTAAAAACTGCATTTGGACATTCCAGAGTGAATGGGAGAACACGCTGTAAAGAGAAATACCTTGCTCTAAAACCAAAACGGAGCTATCTAGCAGAATGTTTGTCAATATGTGTATTCAACTTCCAGAGTTAAACTGATTTGTGTTTGCAGCAGTTCAGAAAGCCTTTCTTTGGAGAATGTAGAAAAAAAGTCATTTCTAGCCCTAGATACGCATATAAGAGTTAGCAGTAAGAATGCCTTTAAAACAGAGAAACCCGCTTCGTACAAACTCATCTTCTGTGTGTTGGTTCCTTTTAGGAAGTTGCATCTGTTTTTAGATTCAGCGAGGCAGAAACACGTTTCTTCTAAAAGCTGCGTTTGGACATTCCAGAGTGGATGGGCGAACAGGCTGTAAAGAGAAATACCTTGCTCTAAAACCAAAACGGAGCTATCTAGCAGAATGGTTGTCAATGTGTTTATTCAACATCCAGAGTTAATCTGATTTGTGTTTGCAACAGTTCAGAAACCCTTTCTTTGGAGAATGTAGAAAAAAGTCATTTCCAGCCCTAGAGACGCATATAAGAGTTAGCAATAAGAATGCCTTTAAAACACAGAAACCCGCTTCGTACAAACTCATCTTCTGTGTGTTGGTTCCTTTTAGGAAGTTGCATCTGTGTTTAGAGTCAGCGAGGCAGAAACACGTTTCTTCTAAAAGCTGCGTTTGGACATTCCAGAGTGGATGGGAGAACAGGCTGTAAAGAGAAATACCTTGCTCTAAAACCAAAACGGAGCTATCTAGCAGAATGTTTGTCAATGTGTGTATTCAACTTCGAGAGTTAAACTGATGTGTGTTTGCAGCAGTTCAGAAACCCTTTCTTTGGAGAATGTAGAAACAGTCATTTCCAGCCCTAGAGACGCATATAAGAGTTAGCAGTAAGAATGCGTTTCAGACACAGAAGACCCGCTTCGTACAAACTCATCTCCTTTGTGCCGGTTTCTTTTAAAAAGTTGCATCTGCGTTTAGATTCAGCGAGGCAGAAACACGTTTCTTCTAAAAGCTGCGTTTGGACATTCCAGAGTGGATGGGAGAACAGGCTGTAAAGAGAAATACCTTGCTCTAAAACCAAAACGGAGCTATCTAACAGAATGGTTGTCAATGTGTGTATTCAACTTCCAGAGTTAAACTGATGTGTGTTTGCAGCAGTTCAGAAACCCTTTCTTTGGAGAATGTAGAAAGAGTAATTTCCAGCCCTAGAGACGCACATAAGAGTTAGCAGTAAGAATGCGTTTCAAACACAGAAGATCCGCTTCTTAAAAACTCATCTGCTGTGTGCTGGTTTCTTTTAGGAAGTTGAATCTATGTTCAGATTCAGCGAGGTAGAAACACGTTTCTTCTAAAAGCTGCGTTTGGACATTCCAGAGTGGATGGGAGAACAGGCTCTAAAGAGAAATACCTTGCTCAAAAACCAAAACGGAGCTATCTAGCAGAATGTTTGTCAATGTGTGTATTCAACTTCCAGAGTTAAACTGATTTGTGGTTGCAGCAGTTCAGAAACCCTTTCTTTGGAGAATGTAGAAAAAAAGTCATTTCCAGCCCCAGAGACGCATATAAGAGTTAGCAGTAAGAATGCCTTTAAAACAGAGAAACCCGCTTCGTACAAACTCATCTTCTGTGTGTTGGTTCCTTTTAGGAAGTTGCATCTGTGTTTAGATTCAGCGAGGTAGAACCACGTTTCTTCTAAAAGCTGCGTTTGGACATTCCAGAGTGGATGGGAGAGCAGGCTGTAAAGGGAAATACCTTCCTCTAAAACCAAAACGGAGCTATGTAGCAGAATCATTGTCAATGTGTGTATTCAACTTCCAGAGTTAAACTGATGTGTGTTTGCAGCAGTTCAGAAACCCTTTCTTTGGAGAATGTAGAAACAGTCATTTCCAGCCCTAGAGACCCATATAAGAGTTAGCAGTAAGAATGCCTTTAAAACACAGAATACCCGCTTCGTACAAACTCATCTGCTGTGTGCTAGTTTCTCTTAGGAAGTTGCATCTATGTTTAGATTCAGCGAGGCAGAAACACGTTTCTTTGAAAAACTGCATTTGGAAATTCCAGAGTGAATAGGAGAACACGCGGTAAAGAGAAATACCTTGCTCTAAAACAAAACGGAGCTATCTAGCAGAATGGTTGTCAATGTGTGTATTCAACTTCCAGAGTTAAACTGATGTGTGTTTGCAGCAGTTCAGAAACCCTTTCTTTGGACAATGTAGAAAAAAGTCATTTCCAGCCCTAGAGACGCATATAAGAGTTAGCAGTAAGAATGCCTTTAAAACACAGAAACCCGCTTCGTACAAACTCATCTTCTGTGTGTTGGTTCCTTTTAGGAAGTTGCATCTGCGTTTCGATTCAGCGAGGCAGAAACACGTTTCTTCTAAAAGCTGCGTTTGGACATTCCAGAGTGGATGGGAGAACAGGCTGTAAAGAGAAATACGTTGCTCTAAAACCAAAACGGAGCTATCTAGCAGTATGTTTGTCAATGTGTGTATTCAACTTCGAGAGTTAAACTGATGTGTGTTTGCAGCAGTTCAGAAACCCTTTCTTTGGAGAATGTAGAAACAGTCATTTCCAGCCCTAGAAACGCATATAGGAGTTAGCAGTAAGAATGCGTTTCAGACACAGAAGTCCCGCTTCGTACAAACTCATCTGCTTTGTGCTGGTTTCTTTTAGGAAGTTGCATATATGTTTAGATTCAGCAAGGTAGAAACACGTTTCTTCTAAAAGCTGCGTTTGGACATTCCAGAGTGGATGGGAGAACAGGCTGTAAAGAGAAATACCTTGCTCTAAAACCAAAACGGAGCTATCTAGCAGAATCGTTGTCAATGTGTGTATTCAACTTCCAGAGTTAAAGTGATGTGTGTTTGCAGCAGTTCAGAAACCCTTTCTTTGGAGAATGTAGAAACAGTCATTTCCAGCCCTAGAGACGCATATAAAAGTTAGCAGTAAGAATGCGTTTAAAACACAGAAGACCCGCTTCGTACAAACTCATCTGCTTTGTGCTGGTTTCTTTTAGGAAGTTGCATCTATGTTTAGATTCAGCAAGGTAGAAACACGTTTCTTCTAAAAGCTGCGTTTGGACATTCCAGAGTGGATGGGAGAACAGGCTGTAAAGAGAAATACCTTGCTCTAAAACCAAAACGGAGCTATCTAGCAGAATGGTTGTCAATGTGTGTATTCAACTTCCAGAGTTAAACTGATGTGTGTTTGCAGCAGTTCAGAAACCCTTTCTTTGGAGAATGTAGAAACAGTCATTTCCAGCCCTAGAGACGCACATAAGAGTTAGCAGTAAGAATGCGTTTCAAACACAGAAGATCCGCTTCTTAAAAACTCATCTGCTGTGTGCTGGTTTCTTTTAGGAAGTTGAATCTATGTTCAGATTCAGCGAGGTAGAAACACGTTTCTTCTAAAAGCTGCGTTTGGACATTCCAGAGTGGATGGGAGAACAGGCTATAAAGAGAAATACCTTGCTCTAAAATCAAAACGGAGCTATCTAGCAGAATGGTTGTCAATTTGTGTATTCAACTTCCAGAGTTAAACTGATGTGTGTTTGCAGCAGTTCAGATACCCTTTCTTTGGAGGATGTAGAAACAGTCATTTCCAGCCCTAGAGACGCATATAAGAGTTAGCAGTAAGAATGCGTTTAAAACACAGAAACCCGCTTCGTACAAACTAATCTGCTGTGTTCTAGTTCCTCTTAGGGAGTTGCATCTATGTTTAGGTTCAGCGAGGCAGAAACACGTTTCTTCTAAAAACTGCATTTGGACATTCCAGAGTGAATGTGAGAACACGCCGTAAAGAGAAATACCTTGCTCTAAAACCAAAACGGAGCTATCTAGCAGAATGGTTGTCAATGTGTGTATTCAACTTCCAGAGTTAAACTGATGTGTGTTGGCAGCAGTTCAGAAACCCTTTCTTTGGAGAATGTAGAAACAGTCATTTCCAGCCCTAGAGACGCATATAAGACTTAGCAGTAAGAATGCCTTTAAAACACAGAATACCCGCTTCGTACAAACTTATCTGCTGTGTGGTAGTTCCTCTTAGGAAGTTGCATCTATGTTTAGATTCAGCGAGGCAGAAACACGTTTCTTCTAAAAACTGCATTTGGAAATTCCAGAGTGAATGGGAGAACACGCCGTAAAGAGAAATACCTTGCTCTAAAACCAAAACGGAGCTATCTAGCAGAATGGTTGTCAATGTGTTTATTCAACTTCCAGAGTTAAACTGATGTGTGTTTTCAGCAGTTCAGAAACCCTTTCTTTGGAGAATGTAGAAACAGTCATTTCCAGCCCTAGAGACGCATGTAAGAGTTAGCAGTAAGAATGCGTTTAAAACACAGAATACCCGCTTGGTACAAACTCATCTGCTTTGGGCTGGTTTCTTTTAGGAAGTTGCATCTATGTTTAGATTCAGCAAGGTAGAAACACGTTTCTTCTATAAGCTGCGTTTGGACATTCCAGAGTGGATGGGAGAACAGGCTGTAAAGAGAAATACCTTGCTCTAAAACCAAAACGTAGCTATCTAGCAGAATGGTTGTCAATGTGTGTATTCAACTTCCAGAGTTAAACTGATGTGTATTTGCAGCAGTTCAGAAACCCTTTCTTTGGACAATGTAGAAAAAAAGTCATTTCCAGCCCTAGAGACGCATATAAGAGTTAGCAGTAAGAATGCCTTTAAAACACAGAAACCCGCTTCGTACAAACTCATCTTCTGTGTGTTGGTTCCTTTTAGGAAGTTGCATCTGTGTTTAGATTCAGCGAGGCAGAAACACGTTTCTTCTAAAAGCTGCGTTTGGACATTCCAGAGTGGATGGGAGAACAGGCTATAAAGAGAAATGCCTTGCTCTAAAACCAAAACGGAGCTATCTAGCAGAATGGTTGTCAATGTGTGTATTCAACTTCCAGAGTAAAACTGATGTGTGTTTGCAGCAGTTCAGAAACCCTTTCTTTCGAGAATGTAGAAACAGTCATTTCCAGCCCTAGAGACGCACATAAGAGTTAGCAGTAAGAATGCGTTTCAGACACAGAAGACCCGCTTCTTACAAACTCATCTACTGTGTGCTGGTTTCTTTTAGGAAGTTGAATCTATGTTCAGATTCAGCGAGGTAGAAACACGTTTCTTCTAAAAGCTGCGTTTGGACATTCCAGAGTGGATGGGGGAACAGGCTCTAAAGAGAAATACCTTGCTCAAAAACCAAAACGGAGCTATCTAGCAGAATGTTTGTCAATGTGTGTATTCAACTTCCAGAGTTAAACTGATTTGTGGTTGCAGCAGTTCAGAAACCCTTTCTTTGGAGAATGTAGAAAAAAAGTCATTTCCAGCCCCAGAGACGCATATAAGAGTTAGCAGTAAGAATGCCTTTAAAACAGAGAAACCCGCTTCGTACAAACTCATCTTTTGTGTGTTGGTTCCTTTTAGGAAGTTGCATCTGTGTTTAGATTCAGCGAGGTAGAACCACGTTTCTTCTAAAAGCTGCGTTTGGACATTCCAGAGTGGATGGGAGAGCAGGCTGTAAAGGGAAATACCTTCCTCTAAAACCAAAACGGAGCTATCTAGCAGAATCGTTGTCAATGTGTGTATTCAACTTCCAGAGTTAAACTGATGTGTGTTTGCAGCAGTTCAGAAACCCTTTCTTTGGAGAATGTAGAAACAGTCATTTCCAGCCCTAGAGACCCATATAAGAGTTAGCAGTAAGAATGCCTTTAAAACACAGAATACCCGCGTCGTACAAACTCATCTGCTGTGTGCTAGTTTCTCTTAGGAAGTTGCATCTGCGTTTAGATTCAGCGAGGCAGAAACACGTTTCTTTGAAAAACTGCATTTGGAAATTCCAGAGTGAATGGAAGAACACGCTGTAAAGAGAAATACCTTGCTCTAAAACCAAAACGGAGCTATCTAGCAGAATGGTTGTCAATGTGTGTATTCAACTTCCTGAGTTAAACTGATGTGTGTTTGCAGCAGTTCAGAAACCCTTTCTTTGGACAATGTAGAAAAAAAGTCATTTCCAGCCCTAGAGACGCATATAAGAGTTAGCAGTAAGAATGCGTTTAAAACACAGAAACCCGCTTCGTACAAACTCATCTTCTGTGTGTTGGTTCCTTTTAGGAAGTTGCATCTGCGTTTAGATTCAGCGAGGCAGAAACACGTTTCTTCTAAAAGCTGCGTTTGGACATTCCAGAGTGGATGGGAGAACAGGCTGTAAAGAGAAATACCTTGCTCTAAAACCAAAACGGAGCTATCTAGCAGAATGGTTGTCAATGTGTGTATTCAACTTCCAGAGTTAAACTGATGTGTGTTTGCAGCAGTTCAGAAACCCTGTCTTTGGAGAATGTAGAAAGAGTCATTTCCAGCCCTAGAGACGCATATAAGAGTTAGCAGTAAGAATGCGTTTAAAACACAGAATACCCGCTTCGTACAAACTCTTCTGCTGTGTTGTAGTTCCTCTTAGGAAGTTGCATCTATGTTTAGATTCAGCGAGGCAGAAACACGTTTCTTCTAAAAACTGCATTTGGACATTCCAGAGTGAATGGGAGAACACGCTGTAAAGAGAAATACCTTGCTCTAAAACCAAAACGGAGCTATCTAGCAGAATGTTTGTCAATATGTGTATTCAACTTCCAGAGTTAAACTGATTTGTGTTTGCAGCAGTTCAGAAAGCCTTTCTTTGGAGAATGTAGAAAAAAAGTCATTTCCAGCCCTAGAGACGCATATAAGAGTTAGCAGTAAGAATGCCTTTAAAACACAGAAACCCGCTTCGTACAAACTCATCTTCTGTGTGTTGGTTCCTTTTAGGAAGTTGCATCTGTGTTTAGATTCAGCGAGGCAGAAACACGTTTCTTCTAAAAGCTGCGTTTGGACATTCCAGAGTGGATGGGCGAACAGGCTGTAAAGAGAAATACCTTGCTCTAAAACCAAAACGGAGCTATCTAGCAGAATGGTTGTCAATGTGTTTATTCAACATCCAGAGTTAAACTGATGTGTGTTTGAAGCAGTTCAGAAACCCTTTCTTTGGAGAATGTAGAAACAGTCATTTCCAGCCCTAGAGACACATATAAGAGTTAGCAGTAAGAATGCGTTTAAAACACAAAATACCCGCTTCGTACAAACTCATCTGCTGTGTTCTAGTTCCTGTTAGAAAGTTGCATCTATGTTCAGATTCAGCGAGGTAGAAACACGTTTCTTCTAAAAGCTGCGTTTGGACATTCCAGAGTGGATGGGAGAACAGGCTGTAAAGAGAAATACCTTGCTCTAAAACCAAAACGGAGCTATCTAGCAGAATGGTTGTCAATGTGTGTATTCAACTTCCAGAGTTAAACTGATGTGTGTTTGCAGCAGTTCAGAAACCCTTTCTTTGGAGAATGTAGAAACAGTCATTTCCAGCCCTAGAGACGCACATAAGAGTTAGCAGTAAGAATGCGTTTCAAACACAGAAGATCCGCTTCTTAAAAACTCATCTGCTGTGTGCTGGTTTCTTTTAGGAAGTTGAATCTATGTTCAGATTCAGCGAGGTAGAAACACGTTTCTTCAAAAAGCTGCGTTTGGACATTCCAGAGTGGATGGGAGAACAGGCTATAAAGAGAAATACCTTGCTCTAAAATCAAAACGGAGCTATCTAGCAGAATGGTTGTCAATGTGTGTATTCAACTTCCAGAGTTAAACTGATGTGTGTTTGCAGCAGTTCAGAAACCCTTTCTTTGGAGGATGTAGAAACAGTCATTTCCAGCCCTAGAGACGCATATAAGAGTTAGCAGTAAGAATGCGTTTAAAACACAGAAACCCGCTTCGTACAAACTAATCTGCTGTGTTCTAGTTCCTCTTAGGAAGTTGCATCTATGTTTAGGTTCAGCGAGGCAGAAACACGTTTCTTCTAAAAACTGCATTTGGACATTCCAGAGTGAATGTGAGAACACGCCGTAAAGAGAAATACCTTGCTCTAAAACCAAAACGGAGCTATCTAGCAGAATGGTTGTCAATGTGTGTATTCAACTTCCAGAGTTAAACTGATGTGTGTTGGCAGCAGTTCAGAAACCCTTTCTTTGGAGAATGTAGAAACAGTCATTTCCAGCCCTAGAGACGCATATAAGACTTAGCAGTAAGAATGCCTTTAAAACACAGAATACCCGCTTCGTACAAACTTATCTGCTGTGTGGTAGTTCCTCTTAGGAAGTTGCATCTATGTTTAGATTCAGCGAGGCAGAAACACGTTTCTTCTAAAAACTGCATTTGGAAATTCCAGAGTGAATGGGAGAACACGCCGTAAAGAGAAATACCTTGCTCTAAAACCAAAACGGAGCTATCTAGCAGAATGGTTGTCAATGTGTGTATTCAACTTCCAGAGTTAAACTGATGTGTGTTTTCAGCAGTTCAGAAACCCTTTCTTTGGAGAATGTAGAAACAGTCATTTCCAGCCCTAGAGACGCATATAAGAGTTAGCAGTAAGAATGCGTTTAAAACACAGAATACCCGCTTGGTACAAACTCATCTGCTTTGGGCTGGTTTCTTTTAGGAAGTTGCATCTATGTTTAGATTCAGCAAGGTAGAAACACGTTTCTTCTATAAGCTGCGTTTGGACATTCCAGAGTGGATGGGAGAACAGGCTGTAAAGAGAAATACCTTGCTCTAAAACCAAAACGTAGCTATCTAGCAGAATGGTTGTCAATGTGTGTATTCAACTTCCAGAGTTAAACTGATGTGTATTTGCAGCAGTTCAGAAACCCTTTCTTTGGACAATGTAGAAAAAAAGTCATTTCCAGCCCTAGAGACGCATATAAGAGTTAGCAGTAAGAATGCTTTTAAAACACAGAAACCCGCTTCGTACAAACTCATCTTCTGTGTGTTGGTTCCTTTTAGGAAGTTGCATCTGTGTTTAGATTCAGCGAGGCAGAAACACGTTTCTTCTAAAAGCTGCGTTTGGACATTCCAGAGTGGATGGGAGAACAGGCTATAAAGAGAAATGCCTTGCTCTAAAACCAAAACGGAGCTATCTAGCAGAATGGTTGTCAATGTGTGTATTCAACTTCCAGAGTAAAACTGATGTGTGTTTGCAGCAGTTCAGAAACCCTTTCTTTCGAGAATGTAGAAACAGTCATTTCCAGCCCTAGAGACGCACATAAGAGTTAGCAGTAAGAATGCGTTTCAGACACAGAAGACCCGCTTCTTACAAACTCATCTACTGTGTGCTGGTTTCTTTTAGGAAGTTGAATCTATGTTCAGATTCAGCGAGGTAGAAACACGTTTCTTCTAAAAGCTGCGTTTGGACATTCCAGAGTGGATGGGGGAACAGGCTCTAAAGAGAAATACCTTGCTCAAAACCCAAAACGGAGCTATCTAGCAGAATGTTTGTCAATGTGTGTATTCAACTTCCAGAGTTAAACTGATTTGTGGTTGCAGCAGTTCAGAAACCCTTTCTTTGGAGAATGTAGAAAAAAAGTCATTTCCAGCCCCAGAGACGCATATAAGAGTTAGCAGTAAGAATGCCTTTAAAACAGAGAAACCCGCTTCGTACAAACTCATCTTTTGTGTGTTGGTTCCTTTTAGGAAGTTGCATCTGTGTTTAGATTCAGCGAGGTAGAACCACGTTTCTTCTAAAAGCTGCGTTTGGACATTCCAGAGTGGATGGGAGAGCAGGCTGTAAAGGGAAATACCTTCCTCTAAAACCAAAACGGAGCTATCTAGCAGAATGGTTGTCAATGTGTGTATTCAACTTCCAGAGTTAAACTGATGTGTGTTTGCAGCAGTTCAGAAACCCTTTCTTTGGAGAATGTAGAAACAGTCATTTCCAGCCCTAGAGACCCATATAAGAGTTAGCAGTAAGAATGCCTTTAAAACACAGAATACCCGCGTCGTACAAACTCATCTGCTGTGTGCTAGTTTCTCTTAGGAAGTTGCATCTGCGTTTAGATTCAGCGAGGCAGAAACACGTTTCTTTGAAAAACTGCATTTGGAAATTCCAGAGTGAATGGAAGAACACGCTGTAAAGAGAAATACCTTGCTCTAAAACCAAAACGGAGCTATCTAGCAGAATGGTTGTCAATGTGTGTATTCAACTTCCAGAGTTAAACTGATGTGTGTTTGCAGCAGTTCAGAAACCCTTTCTTTGGACAATGTAGAAAAAAAGTCATTTCCAGCCCTAGAGACGCATATAAGAGTTAGCAGTAAGAATGCCTTTAAAACACAGAAACCCGCTTCGTACAAACTCATCTTCTGTGTGTTGGTTCCTTTTAGGAAGTTGCATCTGCGTTTAGATTCAGCGAGGCAGAAACACGTTTCTTCTAAAAGCTGCGTTTGGACATTCCAGAGTGGATGGGAGAACAGGCTGTAAAGAGAAATACCTTGCTCTAAAACCAAAACGGAGCTATCTAGCAGAATGTTTGTCAATGTGTGTATTCAACTTCGAGAGTTAAACTGATGTGTGTTTGCAGCAGTTCAGAAACCCTTTCTTTGGAGAATGTAGAAACAGTCATTTCCAGCCCTAGAGACACATATAAGAGTTAGCAGTAAGAATTCGTTTAAAACACAAAATACCCGCTTCGTACAAACTCATCTGCTGTGTTCTAGTTCCTGTTAGAAAGTTGCATCTATGTTCAGATTCAGCGAGGTAGAAACACGTTTCTTCTAAAAGCTGCGTTTGGACATTCCAGAGTGGATGGGAGAACAGGCTGTAAAGAGAAATACCTTGCTCTAAAACCAAAACGGAGCTATCTAGCAGAATGGTTGTCAATGTGTGTATTCAACTTCCAGAGTTAAACTGATGTGTGTTTGCAGCAGTTCAGAAACCCTTTCTTTGGAGAATGTAGAAACAGTCATTTCCAGCCCTAGAGACGCACATAAGAGTTAGCAGTAAGAATGCGTTTCAAACACAGAAGATCCGCTTCTTAAAAACTCATCTGCTGTGTGCTGGTTTCTTTTAGGAAGTTGAATCTATGTTCAGATTCAGCGAGGTAGAAACACGTTTCTTCTAAAAGCTGCGTTTGGACATTCCAGAGTGGATGGGAGAACAGGCTATAAAGAGAAATACCTTGCTCTAAAATCAAAACGGAGCTATCTAGCAGAATGGTTGTCAATTTGTGTATTCAACTTCCAGAGTTAAACTGATGTGTGTTTGCAGCAGTTCAGATACCCTTTCTTTGGAGGATGTAGAAACAGTCATTTCCAGCCCTAGAGACGCATATAAGAGTTAGCAGTAAGAATGCGTTTAAAACACAGAAACCCGCTTCGTACAAACTAATCTGCTGTGTTCTAGTTCCTCTTAGGGAGTTGCATCTATGTTTAGGTTCAGCGAGGCAGAAACACGTTTCTTCTAAAAACTGCATTTGGACATTCCAGAGTGAATGTGAGAACACGCCGTAAAGAGAAATACCTTGCTCTAAAACCAAAACGGAGCTATCTAGCAGAATGGTTGTCAATGTGTGTATTCAACTTCCAGAGTTAAACTGATGTGTGTTGGCAGCAGTTCAGAAACCCTTTCTTTGGAGAATGTAGAAACAGTCATTTCCAGCCCTAGAGACGCATATAAGACTTAGCAGTAAGAATGCCTTTAAAACACAGAATACCCGCTTCGTACAAACTTATCTGCTGTGTGGTAGTTCCTCTTAGGAAGTTGCATCTATGTTTAGATTCAGCGAGGCAGAAACACGTTTCTTCTAAAAACTGCATTTGGAAATTCCAGAGTGAATGGGAGAACACGCCGTAAAGAGAAATACCTTGCTCTAAAACCAAAACGGAGCTATCTAGCAGAATGGTTGTCAATGTGTGTATTCAACTTCCAGAGTTAAACTGATGTGTGTTTTCAGCAGTTCAGAAACCCTTTCTTTGGAGAATGTAGAAACAGTCATTTCCAGCCCTAGAGACGCATGTAAGAGTTAGCAGTAAGAATGCGTTTAAAACACAGAATACCCGCTTGGTACAAACTCATCTGCTTTGGGCTGGTTTCTTTTAGGAAGTTGCATCTATGTTTAGATTCAGCAAGGTAGAAACACGTTTCTTCTATAAGCTGCGTTTGGACATTCCAGAGTGGATGGGAGAACAGGCTGTAAAGAGAAATACCTTGCTCTAAAACCAAAACGTAGCTATCTAGCAGAATGGTTGTCAATGTGTGTATTCAACTTCCAGAGTTAAACTGATGTGTATTTGCAGCAGTTCAGAAACCCTTTCTTTGGACAATGTAGAAAAAAAGTCATTTCCAGCCCTAGAGACGCATATAAGAGTTAGCAGTAAGAATGCCTTTAAAACACAGAAACCCGCTTCGTACAAACTCATCTTCTGTGTGTTGGTTCCTTTTAGGAAGTTGCATCTGTGTTTAGATTCAGCGAGGCAGAAACACGTTTCTTCTAAAAGCTGCGTTTGGACATTCCAGAGTGGATGGGAGAACAGGCTATAAAGAGAAATGCCTTGCTCTAAAACCAAAACGGAGCTATCTAGCAGAATGGTTGTCAATGTGTGTATTCAACTTCCAGAGTAAAACTGATGTGTGTTTGCAGCAGTTCAGAAACCCTTTCTTTCGAGAATGTAGAAACAGTCATTTCCAGCCCTAGAGACGCACATAAGAGTTAGCAGTAAGAATGCGTTTCAGACACAGAAGACCCGCTTCTTACAAACTCATCTACTGTGTGCTGGTTTCTTTTAGGAAGTTGAATCTATGTTCAGATTCAGCGAGGTAGAAACACGTTTCTTCTAAAAGCTGCGTTTGGACATTCCAGAGTGGATGGGGGAACAGGCTCTAAAGAGAAATACCTTGCTCAAAAACCAAAACGGAGCTATCTAGCAGAATGTTTGTCAATGTGTGTATTCAACTTCCAGAGTTAAACTGATTTGTGGTTGCAGCAGTTCAGAAACCCTTTCTTTGGAGAATGTAGAAAAAAAGTCATTTCCAGCCCCAGAGACGCATATAAGAGTTAGCAGTAAGAATGCCTTTAAAACAGAGAAACCCGCTTCGTACAAACTCATCTTTTGTGTGTTGGTTCCTTTTAGGAAGTTGCATCTGTGTTTAGATTCAGCGAGGTAGAACCACGTTTCTTCTAAAAGCTGCGTTTGGACATTCCAGAGTGGATGGGAGAGCAGGCTGTAAAGGGAAATACCTTCCTCTAAAACCAAAACGGAGCTATCTAGCAGAATCGTTGTCAATGTGTGTATTCAACTTCCAGAGTTAAACTGATGTGTGTTTGCAGCAGTTCAGAAACCCTTTCTTTGGAGAATGTAGAAACAGTCATTTCCAGCCCTAGAGACCCATATAAGAGTTAGCAGTAAGAATGCCTTTAAAACACAGAATACCCGCGTCGTACAAACTCATCTGCTGTGTGCTAGTTTCTCTTAGGAAGTTGCATCTGCGTTTAGATTCAGCGAGGCAGAAACACGTTTCTTTGAAAAACTGCATTTGGAAATTCCAGAGTGAAAGGAAGAACACGCTGTAAAGAGAAATACCTTGCTCTAAAACCAAAACGGAGCTATCTAGCAGAATGGTTGTCAATGTGTGTATTCAACTTCCTGAGTTAAACTGATGTGTGTTTGCAGCAGTTCAGAAACCCTTTCTTTGGACAATGTAGAAAAAAAGTCATTTCCAGCCCTAGAGACGCATATAAGAGTTAGCAGTAAGAATGCGTTTAAAACACAGAAACCCGCTTCGTACAAACTCATCTTCTGTGTGTTGGTTCCTTTTAGGAAGTTGCATCTGCGTTTAGATTCAGCGAGGCAGAAACACGTTTCTTCTAAAAGCTGCGTTTGGACATTCCAGAGTGGATGGGAGAACAGGCTGTAAAGAGAAATACCTTGCTCTAAAACCAAAACGGAGCTATCTAGCAGAATGGTTGTCAATGTGTGTATTCAACTTCCAGAGTTAAACTGATGTGTGTTTGCAGCAGTTCAGAAACCCTGTCTTTGGAGAATGTAGAAAGAGTCATTTCCAGCCCTAGAGACGCATATAAGAGTTAGCAGTAAGAATGCGTTTAAAACACAGAATACCCGCTTCGTACAAACTCTTCTGCTGTGTTGTAGTTCCTCTTAGGAAGTTGCATCTATGTTTAGATTCAGCGAGGCAGAAACACGTTTCTTCTAAAAACTGCATTTGGACATTCCAGAGTGAATGGGAGAACACGCTGTAAAGAGAAATACCTTGCTCTAAAACCAAAACGGAGCTATCTAGCAGAATGTTTGTCAATATGTGTATTCAACTTCCAGAGTTAAACTGATTTGTGTTTGCAGCAGTTCAGAAAGCCTTTCTTTGGAGAATGTAGAAAAAAAGTCATTTCCAGCCCTAGAGACGCATATAAGAGTTAGCAGTAAGAATGCCTTTAAAACACAGAAACCCGCTTCGTACAAACTCATCTTCTGTGTGTTGGTTCCTTTTAGGAAGTTGCATCTGTGTTTAGATTCAGCGAGGCAGAAACACGTTTCTTCTAAAAGCTGCGTTTGGACATTCCAGAGTGGATGGGCGAACAGGCTGTAAAGAGAAATACCTTGCTCTAAAACCAAAACGGAGCTATCTAGCAGAATGGTTGTCAATGTGTTTATTCAACATCCAGAGTTAAACTGATGTGTGTTTGAAGCAGTTCAGAAACCCTTTCTTTGGAGAATGTAGAAACAGTCATTTCCAGCCCTAGAGACACATATAAGAGTTAGCAGTAAGAATGCGTTTAAAACACAAAATACCCGCTTCGTACAAACTCATCTGCTGTGTTCTAGTTCCTGTTAGAAAGTTGCATCTATGTTCAGATTCAGCGAGGTAGAAACACGTTTCTTCTAAAAGCTGCGTTTGGACATTCCAGAGTGGATGGGAGAACAGGCTGTAAAGAGAAATACCTTGCTCTAAAACCAAAACGGAGCTATCTAGCAGAATGGTTGTCAATGTGTGTATTCAACTTCCAGAGTTAAACTGATGTGTGTTTGCAGCAGTTCAGAAACCCTTTCTTTGGAGAATGTAGAAACAGTCATTTCCAGCCCTAGAGACGCACATAAGAGTTAGCAGTAAGAATGCGTTTCAAACACAGAAGATCCGCTTCTTAAAAACTCATCTGCTGTGTGCTGGTTTCTTTTAGGAAGTTGAATCTATGTTCAGATTCAGCGAGGTAGAAACACGTTTCTTCAAAAAGCTGCGTTTGGACATTCCAGAGTGGATGGGAGAACAGGCTATAAAGAGAAATACCTTGCTCTAAAATCAAAACGGAGCTATCTAGCAGAATGGTTGTCAATGTGTGTATTCAACTTCCAGAGTTAAACTGATGTGTGTTTGCAGCAGTTCAGAAACCCTTTCTTTGGAGGATGTAGAAACAGTCATTTCCAGCCCTAGAGACGCATATAAGAGTTAGCAGTAAGAATGCGTTTAAAACACAGAAACCCGCTTCGTACAAACTAATCTGCTGTGTTCTAGTTCCTCTTAGGAAGTTGCATCTATGTTTAGGTTCAGCGAGGCAGAAACACGTTTCTTCTAAAAACTGCATTTGGACATTCCAGAGTGAATGTGAGAACACGCCGTAAAGAGAAATACCTTGCTCTAAAACCAAAACGGAGCTATCTAGCAGAATGGTTGTCAATGTGTGTATTCAACTTCCAGAGTTAAACTGATGTGTGTTGGCAGCAGTTCAGAAACCCTTTCTTTGGAGAATGTAGAAACAGTCATTTCCAGCCCTAGAGACGCATATAAGACTTAGCAGTAAGAATGCCTTTAAAACACAGAATACCCGCTTCGTACAAACTTATCTGCTGTGTGGTAGTTCCTCTTAGGAAGTTGCATCTATGTTTAGATTCAGCGAGGCAGAAACACGTTTCTTCTAAAAACTGCATTTGGAAATTCCAGAGTGAATGGGAGAACACGCCGTAAAGAGAAATACCTTGCTCTAAAACCAAAACGGAGCTATCTAGCAGAATGGTTGTCAATGTGTGTATTCAACTTCCAGAGTTAAACTGATGTGTGTTTTCAGCAGTTCAGAAACCCTTTCTTTGGAGAATGTAGAAACAGTCATTTCCAGCCCTAGAGACGCATATAAGAGTTAGCAGTAAGAATGCGTTTAAAACACAGAATACCCGCTTGGTACAAACTCATCTGCTTTGGGCTGGTTTCTTTTAGGAAGTTGCATCTATGTTTAGATTCAGCAAGGTAGAAACACGTTTCTTCTAGAAGCTGCGTTTGGACATTCCAGAGTGGATGGGAGAACAGGCTGTAAAGAGAAATACCTTGCTCTAAAACCAAAACGTAGCTATCTAGCAGAATGGTTGTCAATGTGTGTATTCAACTTCCAGAGTTAAACTGATGTGTATTTGCAGCAGTTCAGAAACCCTTTCTTTGGACAATGTAGAAAAAAAGTCATTTCCAGCCCTAGAGACGCATATAAGAGTTAGCAGTAAGAATGCTTTTAAAACACAGAAACCCGCTTCGTACAAACTCATCTTCTGTGTGTTGGTTCCTTTTAGGAAGTTGCATCTGTGTTTAGATTCAGCGAGGCAGAAACACGTTTCTTTGAAAAACTGCATTTGGAAATTCCAGAGTGAATGGAAGAACACGCTGTAAAGAGAAATACCTTGCTCTAAAACCAAAACGGAGCTATCTAGCAGAATGGTTGTCAATGTGTGTATTCAACTTCCAGAGTTAAACTGATGTGTGTTTGCAGCAGTTCAGAAACCCTTTCTTTGGACAATGTAGAAAAAAAGTCATTTCCAGCCCTAGAGACGCATATAAGAGTTAGCAGTAAGAATGCCTTTAAAACACAGAAACCCGCTTCGTACAAACTCATCTTCTGTGTGTTGGTTCCTTTTAGGAAGTTGCATCTGCGTTTAGATTCAGCGAGGCAGAAACACGTTTCTTCTAAAAGCTGCGTTTGGACATTCCAGAGTGGATGGGAGAACAGGCTGTAAAGAGAAATACCTTGCTCTAAAACCAAAACGGAGCTATCTAGCAGAATGTTTGTCAATGTGTGTATTCAACTTCGAGAGTTAAACTGATGTGTGTTTGCAGCAGTTCAGAAACCCTTTCTTTGGAGAATGTAGAAACAGTCATTTCCAGCCCTAGAGACACATATAAGAGTTAGCAGTAAGAATTCGTTTAAAACACAAAATACCCGCTTCGTACAAACTCATCTGCTGTGTTCTAGTTCCTGTTAGAAAGTTGCATCTATGTTCAGATTCAGCGAGGTAGAAACACGTTTCTTCTAAAAGCTGCGTTTGGACATTCCAGAGTGGATGGGAGAACAGGCTGTAAAGAGAAATACCTTGCTCTAAAACCAAAACGGAGCTATCTAGCAGAATGGTTGTCAATGTGTGTATTCAACTTCCAGAGTTAAACTGATGTGTGTTTGCAGCAGTTCAGAAACCCGTTCTTTGGAGAATGTAGAAACAGTCATATCCAGCCCTAGAGACGCACATAAGAGTTAGCAGTAAGAATGCGTTTCAAACACAGAAGATCCGCTTCTTAAAAACTCATCTGCTGTGTGCTGGTTTCTTTTAGGAAGTTGAATCTATGTTCAGATTCAGCGAGGTAGAAACACGTTTCTTCAAAAAGCTGCGTTTGGACATTCCAGAGTGGATGGGAGAACAGGCTATAAAGAGAAATACCTTGCTCTAAAATCAAAACGGAGCTATCTAGCAGAATGGTTGTCAATGTGTGTATTCAACTTTCAGAGTTAAACTGATGTGTGTTTGCAGCAGTTCAGAAACCCTTTCTTTGGAGAATGTAGAAACAGTCATTTCCAGCCCTAGAGACGCATATAAGAGTTAGCAGTAAGAATGCGTTTAAAACACAGAATACCCGCTTGGTACAAACTCATCTGCTTTGGGCTGGTTTCTTTTAGGAAGTTGCATCTATGTTTAGATTCAGCAAGGTAGAAACACGTTTCTTCTAGAAGCTGCGTTTGGACATTAAAGAGTGGATGGGAGAACAGGCTGTAAAGAGAAATACCTTGCTCTAAAACCAAAACGTAGCTATCTAGCAGAATGGTTGTCAATGTGTGTATTCAACTTCCAGAGTTAAACTGATGTGTATTTGCAGCAGTTCAGAAACCCTTTCTTTGGACAATGTAGAAAAAAAGTCATTTCCATCCCTAGAGACGCATATAAGAGTTAGCAGTAAGAATGCCTTTAAAACACAGAAACCCGCTTCGTACAAACTCATCTTCTGTGTGTTGGTTCCTTTTAGGAAGTTGCATCTGTGTTTAGATTCAGCGAGGCAGAAACACGTTTCTTCTAAAAGCTGCGTTTGGACATTCCAGAGTGGATGGGAGAACAGGCTATAAAGAGAAATGCCTTGCTCTAAAACCAAAACGGAGCTATCTAGCAGAATGGTTGTCAATGTGTGTATTCAACTTCCAGAGTAAAACTGATGTGTGTTTGCAGCAGTTCAGAAACCCTTTCTTTCGAGAATGTAGAAACAGTCATTTCCAGCCCTAGAGACGCACATAAGAGTTAGCAGTAAGAATGCGTTTCAGACACAGAAGACCCGCTTCTTACAAACTCATCTACTGTGTGCTGGTTTCTTTTAGGAAGTTGAATCTATGTTCAGATTCAGCGAGGTAGAAACACGTTTCTTCTAAAAGCTGCGTTTGGACATTCCAGAGTGGATGGGGGAACAGGCTCTAAAGAGAAATACCTTGCTCAAAAACCAAAACGGAGCTATCTAGCAGAATGTTTGTCAATGTGTGTATTCAACTTCCAGAGTTAAACTGATTTGTGGTTGCAGCAGTTCAGAAACCCTTTCTTTGGAGAATGTAGAAAAAAAGTCATTTCCAGCCCCAGAGACGCATATAAGAGTTAGCAGAAAGAATGCCTTTAAAACAGAGAAACCCGCTTCGTACAAACTCATCTTTTGTGTGTTGGTTCCTTTTAGGAAGTTGCATCTGTGTTTAGATTCAGCGAGGTAGAACCACGTTTCTTCTAAAAGCTGCGTTTGGACATTCCAGAGTGGATGGGAGAGCAGGCTGTAAAGGGAAATTACCTTCCTCTAAAACCAAACGGAGCTATCTAGCAGAATCGTTGTCAATGTGTGTATTCAACTTCCAGAGTTAAACTGATGTGTGTTTGCAGCAGTTCAGAAACCCTTTCTTTGGAGAATGTAGAAACAGTCATTTCCAGCCCTAGAGACCCATATAAGAGTTAGCAGTAAGAATGCCTTTAAAACACAGAATACCCGCGTCGTACAAACTCATCTGCTGTGTGCTAGTTTCTCTTAGGAAGTTGCATCTGCGTTTAGATTCAGCGAGGCAGAAACACGTTTCTTCTAAAAGCTGCGTTTGGACATTCCAGAGTGTATGGGAGAACAGGCTGTAAAGAGAAATACCTTGCTCTAAAACCAAAACGGAGCTATCTAGCAGAATGTTTGTCAATGTGTGTATTCAACTTCGAGAGTTAAACTGATGTGTGTTTGCAGCAGTTCAGAAACCCTTTCTTTGGAGAATGTAGAAACAGTCATTTCCAGCCCTAGAGACGCATATAAGAGTTAGCAGTAAGAATGCGTTTCAGACACAGAAGACCCGCTTCGTACAAACTCATCTGCTTTGTGCCGGTTTCTTTTAAAAAGTTGCATCTGCGTTTAGATTCAGCGAGGCAGAAACACGTTTCTTCTAAAAGCTGCGTTTGGACATTCCAGAGTGGATGGGAGAACAGGCTGTAAAGAGAAATACCTTGCTCTAAAACCAAAACGGAGCTATCTAGCAGAATGGTTGTCAATGTGTGTATTCAACTTCCAGAGGTAAACTGATGTGTGTTTGCAGCAGTTCAGAAACCCTTTCTTTGGAGAATGTAGAAACAGTCATTTCCAGCCCTAGAGACGCATATAAAAGTTAGCAGTAAGAATGCGTTTAAAACACAGAAGACCCGCTTCGTACAAACTCATCTGCTTTGTGCTGGTTTCTTTTAGGAAGTTGCATCTATGTTTAGATTCAGCAAGGTAGAAACACGTTTCTTCAAAAAGCTGGGTTTGGACATTCCAGAGTGGATGGGAGAACAGGCTGTAAAGAGAAATACCTTGCTCTAAAACCAAAACGGAGCTATCTAGCAGAATGGTTGTCAATGTGTGTATTCAACTTCCAGAGTTAAACTGATGTGTGTTGGCAGCAGTTCAGAAACCCTGTCTTTGGAGAATGTAGAAAGAGTCATTTCCAGCCCTAGAGACGCATATAAGAGTTAGCAGTAAGAATGCGTTTAAAACACAGAATACCCGCTTCGTACAAACTCTTCTGCTGTGTTGTAGTTCCTCTTAGGAAGTTGCATCTATGTTTAGATTCAGCGAGGCAGAAACACGTTTCTTATAAAAACTGCATTTGGACATTCCAGAGTGAATGGGAGAACACGCTGTAAAGAGAAATACCTTGCTCTAAAACCAAAACGGAGCTATCTAGCAGAATGTTTGTCAATATGTGTATTCAACTTCCAGAGTTAAACTGATGTGTGTTTGCAGCAGTTCAGAAAGCCTTTCTTTGGAGAATGTAGAAAAAAGTCATTTCCAGCCCTAGATACGCATATAAGAGTTAGCAGTAAGAATGCCTTTAAAACAGAGAAACCCGCTTCGTACAAACTCATCTTCTGTGTGTTGGTTCCTTTTAGGAAGTTGCATCTGTGTTTAGATTCAGCGAGGCAGAAACACGTTTCTTCTAAAAGCTGCGTTTGGACATTGTAGAGTGGATGGGCGAACAGGCTGTAAAGAGAAATACCTTGCTCTAAAACCAAAACGGAGCTATCTAGCAGAATGGTTGTCAATGTGTTTATTCAACATCCAGAGTTAAACTGATGTGTGTTTGCAGCAGTTCAGAAACCCTTTCTTTGGAGAATGTAGAAACAGTCATTTCCAGCCCTAGAGAAACATATAAGAGTTAGCAGTAAGAATGCGTTTAAAACACAAAATACCCGCTTCGTACAAACTCATCTGCTGTGTTCTAGTTCCTGTTAGAAAGTTGCATCTATGTTCAGATTCAGCGAGGTAGAAACACGTTTCTTCTAAAAGCTGCGTTTGGACATTCCAGAGTGGATGGGAGAACAGGCTGTAAAGAGAAATACCTTGCTCTAAAACCAAAACGGAGCTATCTAGCAGAATGGTTGTCAATGTGTGTATTCAACTTCCAGAGTTAAACTGATGTGTGTTTGCAGCAGTTCAGAAACCCTTTCTTTGGAGAATGTAGAAACAGTCATTTCCAGCCCTAGAGACGCACATAAGAGTTAGCAGTAAGAATGCGTTTCAAACACAGAAGATCCGCTTCTTAAAAACTCATCTGCTGTGTGCTGGTTTCTTTTAGGAAGTTGAATCTATGTTCAGATTCAGCGAGGTAGAAACACGTTTCTTCAAAAAGCTGCGTTTGGACATTCCAGAGTGGATGGGAGAACAGGCTATAAAGAGAAATACCTTGCTCTAAAATCAAAACGGAGCTATCTAGCAGAATTGTTGTCAATGTGTGTATTCAACTTCCAGAGTTAAACTGATGTGTGTTTGCAGCAGTTCAGAAACCCTTTCTTTGGAGGATGTAGAAACAGTCATTTCCAGCCCTAGAGACGCATATAAGAGTTAGCAGTAAGAATGCGTTTAAAACACAGAAACCCGCTTCGTACAAACTAATCTGCTGTGTTCTAGTTCCTCTTAGGAAGTTGCATCTATGTTTAGGTTCAGCGAGGCAGAAACACGTTTCTTCTAAAAACTGCATTTGGACATTCCAGAGTGAATGTGAGAACACGCCGTAAAGAGAAATACCTTGCTCTAAAACCAAAACGGAGCTATCTAGCAGAATGGTTGTCAATGTGTGTATTCAACTTCCAGAGTTAAACTGATGTGTGTTGGCAGCAGTTCAGAAACCCTTTCTTTGGAGAATGTAGAAACAGTCATTTCCAGCCCTAGAGACGCATATAAGACTTAGCAGTAAGAATGCCTTTAAAACACAGAATACCCGCTTCGTACAAACTTATCTGCTGTGTGGTAGTTCCTCTTAGGAAGTTGCATCTATGTTTAGATTCAGCGAGGCAGAAACACGTTTCTTCTAAAAACTGCATTTGGAAATTCCAGAGTGAATGGGAGAACACGCTGTAAAGAGAAATACCTTGCTCTAAAACCAAAACGGAGCTATCTAGCAGAATGGTTGTCAATGTGTGTATTCAACTTCCAGAGTTAAACTGATGTGTGTTTGCAGCAGTTCAGAAACCCTTTCTTTGGAGAATGTAGAAACAGTCATTTCCAGCCCTAGAGACGCATATAAAAGTTAGCAGTAAGAATGCGTTTAAAACACAGAAGACCCGCTTCGTACAAACTCATCTGCTTTGTGCTGGTTTCTTTTAGGAAGTTGCATCTATGTTTAGATTCAGCAAGGTAGAAACACGTTTCTTCAAAAAGCTGGGTTTGGACATTCCAGAGTGGATGGGAGAACAGGCTGTAAAGAGAAATACCTTGCTCTAAAACCAAAACGGAGCTATCTAGCAGAATGGTTGTCAATGTGTGTATTCAACTTCCAGAGTTAAACTGATGTGTGTTGGCAGCAGTTCAGAAACCCTGTCTTTGGAGAATGTAGAAAGAGTCATTTCCAGCCCTAGAGACGCATATAAGAGTTAGCAGTAAGAATGCGTTTAAAACACAGAATACCCGCTTCGTACAAACTCTTCTGCTGTGTTGTAGTTCCTCTTAGGAAGTTGCATCTATGTTTAGATTCAGCGAGGCAGAAACACGTTTCTTATAAAAACTGCATTTGGACATTCCAGAGTGAATGGGAGAACACGCTGTAAAGAGAAATACCTTGCTCTAAAACCAAAACGGAGCTATCTAGCAGAATGTTTGTCAATATGTGTATTCAACTTCCAGAGTTAAACTGATGTGTGTTTGCAGCAGTTCAGAAAGCCTTTCTTTGGAGAATGTAGAAAAAAGTCATTTCCAGCCCTAGATACGCATATAAGAGTTAGCAGTAAGAATGCCTTTAAAACAGAGAAACCCGCTTCGTACAAACTCATCTTCTGTGTGTTGGTTCCTTTTAGGAAGTTGCATCTGTGTTTAGATTCAGCGAGGCAGAAACACGTTTCTTCTAAAAGCTGCGTTTGGACATTGTAGAGTGGATGGGCGAACAGGCTGTAAAGAGAAATACCTTGCTCTAAAACCAAAACGGAGCTATCTAGCAGAATGGTTGTCAATGTGTTTATTCAACATCCAGAGTTAAACTGATGTGTGTTTGCAGCAGTTCAGAAACCCTTTCTTTGGAGAATGTAGAAACAGTCATTTCCAGCCCTAGAGAAACATATAAGAGTTAGCAGTAAGAATGCGTTTAAAACACAAAATACCCGCTTCGTACAAACTCATCTGCTGTGTTCTAGTTCCTGTTAGAAAGTTGCATCTATGTTCAGATTCAGCGAGGTAGAAACACGTTTCTTCTAAAAGCTGCGTTTGGACATTCCAGAGTGGATGGGAGAACAGGCTGTAAAGAGAAATACCTTGCTCTAAAACCAAAACGGAGCTATCTAGCAGAATGGTTGTCAATGTGTGTATTCAACTTCCAGAGTTAAACTGATGTGTGTTTGCAGCAGTTCAGAAACCCTTTCTTTGGAGAATGTAGAAACAGTCATTTCCAGCCCTAGAGACGCACATAAGAGTTAGCAGTAAGAATGCGTTTCAAACACAGAAGATCCGCTTCTTAAAAACTCATCTGCTGTGTGCTGGTTTCTTTTAGGAAGTTGAATCTATGTTCAGATTCAGCGAGGTAGAAACACGTTTCTTCTAAAAGCTGCGTTTGGACATTCCAGAGTGGATGGGAGAACAGGCTATAAAGAGAAATACCTTGCTCTAAAATCAAAACGGAGCTATCTAGCAGAATGGTTGTCAATTTGTGTATTCAACTTCCAGAGTTAAACTGATGTGTGTTTGCAGCAGTTCAGATACCCTTTCTTTGGAGGATGTAGAAACAGTCATTTCCAGCCCTAGAGACGCATATAAGAGTTAGCAGTAAGAATGCGTTTAAAACACAGAAACCCGCTTCGTACAAACTAATCTGCTGTGTTCTAGTTCCTCTTAGGGAGTTGCATCTATGTTTAGGTTCAGCGAGGCAGAAACACGTTTCTTCTAAAAACTGCATTTGGACATTCCAGAGTGAATGTGAGAACACGCCGTAAAGAGAAATACCTTGCTCTAAAACCAAAACGGAGCTATCTAGCAGAATGGTTGTCAATGTGTGTATTCAACTTCCAGAGTTAAACTGATGTGTGTTGGCAGCAGTTCAGAAACCCTTTCTTTGGAGAATGTAGAAACAGTCATTTCCAGCCCTAGAGACGCATATAAGACTTAGCAGTAAGAATGCCTTTAAAACACAGAATACCCGCTTCGTACAAACTTATCTGCTGTGTGGTAGTTCCTCTTAGGAAGTTGCATCTATGTTTAGATTCAGCGAGGCAGAAACACGTTTCTTCTAAAAACTGCATTTGGAAATTCCAGAGTGAATGGGAGAACACGCCGTAAAGAGAAATACCTTGCTCTAAAACCAAAACGGAGCTATCTAGCAGAATGGTTGTCAATGTGTGTATTCAACTTCCAGAGTTAAACTGATGTGTGTTTTCAGCAGTTCAGAAACCCTTTCTTTGGAGAATGTAGAAACAGTCATTTCCAGCCCTAGAGACGCATGTAAGAGTTAGCAGTAAGAATGCGTTTAAAACACAGAATACCCGCTTGGTACAAACTCATCTGCTTTGGGCTGGTTTCTTTTAGGAAGTTGCATCTATGTTTAGATTCAGCAAGGTAGAAACACGTTTCTTCTATAAGCTGCGTTTGGACATTCCAGAGTGGATGGGAGAACAGGCTGTAAAGAGAAATACCTTGCTCTAAAACCAAAACGTAGCTATCTAGCAGAATGGTTGTCAATGTGTGTATTCAACTTCCAGAGTTAAACTGATGTGTATTTGCAGCAGTTCAGAAACCCTTTCTTTGGACAATGTAGAAAAAAAGTCATTTCCAGCCCTAGAGACGCATATAAGAGTTAGCAGTAAGAATGCCTTTAAAACACAGAAACCCGCTTCGTACAAACTCATCTTCTGTGTGTTGGTTCCTTTTAGGAAGTTGCATCTGTGTTTAGATTCAGCGAGGCAGAAACACGTTTCTTCTAAAAGCTGCGTTTGGACATTCCAGAGTGGATGGGAGAACAGGCTATAAAGAGAAATGCCTTGCTCTAAAACCAAAACGGAGCTATCTAGCAGAATGGTTGTCAATGTGTGTATTCAACTTCCAGAGTAAAACTGATGTGTGTTTGCAGCAGTTCAGAAACCCTTTCTTTCGAGAATGTAGAAACAGTCATTTCCAGCCCTAGAGACGCACATAAGAGTTAGCAGTAAGAATGCGTTTCAGACACAGAAGACCCGCTTCTTACAAACTCATCTACTGTGTGCTGGTTTCTTTTAGGAAGTTGAATCTATGTTCAGATTCAGCGAGGTAGAAACACGTTTCTTCTAAAAGCTGCGTTTGGACATTCCAGAGTGGATGGGGGAACAGGCTCTAAAGAGAAATACCTTGCTCAAAAACCAAAACGGAGCTATCTAGCAGAATGTTTGTCAATGTGTGTATTCAACTTCCAGAGTTAAACTGATTTGTGGTTGCAGCAGTTCAGAAACCCTTTCTTTGGAGAATGTAGAAAAAAAGTCATTTCCAGCCCCAGAGACGCATATAAGAGTTAGCAGTAAGAATGCCTTTAAAACAGAGAAACCCGCTTCGTACAAACTCATCTTTTGTGTGTTGGTTCCTTTTAGGAAGTTGCATCTGTGTTTAGATTCAGCGAGGTAGAACCACGTTTCTTCTAAAAGCTGCGTTTGGACATTCCAGAGTGGATGGGAGAGCAGGCTGTAAAGGGAAATACCTTCCTCTAAAACCAAAACGGAGCTATCTAGCAGAATCGTTGTCAATGTGTGTATTCAACTTCCAGAGTTAAACTGATGTGTGTTTGCAGCAGTTCAGAAACCCTTTCTTTGGAGAATGTAGAAACAGTCATTTCCAGCCCTAGAGACCCATATAAGAGTTAGCAGTAAGAATGCCTTTAAAACACAGAATACCCGCGTCGTACAAACTCATCTGCTGTGTGCTAGTTTCTCTTAGGAAGTTGCATCTGCGTTTAGATTCAGCGAGGCAGAAACACGTTTCTTTGAAAAACTGCATTTGGAAATTCCAGAGTGAAAGGAAGAACACGCTGTAAAGAGAAATACCTTGCTCTAAAACCAAAACGGAGCTATCTAGCAGAATGGTTGTCAATGTGTGTATTCAACTTCCTGAGTTAAACTGATGTGTGTTTGCAGCAGTTCAGAAACCCTTTCTTTGGACAATGTAGAAAAAAAGTCATTTCCAGCCCTAGAGACGCATATAAGAGTTAGCAGTAAGAATGCGTTTAAAACACAGAAACCCGCTTCGTACAAACTCATCTTCTGTGTGTTGGTTCCTTTTAGGAAGTTGCATCTGCGTTTAGATTCAGCGAGGCAGAAACACGTTTCTTCTAAAAGCTGCGTTTGGACATTCCAGAGTGGATGGGAGAACAGGCTGTAAAGAGAAATACCTTGCTCTAAAACCAAAACGGAGCTATCTAGCAGAATGGTTGTCAATGTGTGTATTCAACTTCCAGAGTTAAACTGATGTGTGTTTGCAGCAGTTCAGAAACCCTGTCTTTGGAGAATGTAGAAAGAGTCATTTCCAGCCCTAGAGACGCATATAAGAGTTAGCAGTAAGAATGCGTTTAAAACACAGAATACCCGCTTCGTACAAACTCTTCTGCTGTGTTGTAGTTCCTCTTAGGAAGTTGCATCTATGTTTAGATTCAGCGAGGCAGAAACACGTTTCTTCTAAAAACTGCATTTGGACATTCCAGAGTGAATGGGAGAACACGCTGTAAAGAGAAATACCTTGCTCTAAAACCAAAACGGAGCTATCTAGCAGAATGTTTGTCAATATGTGTATTCAACTTCCAGAGTTAAACTGATTTGTGTTTGCAGCAGTTCAGAAAGCCTTTCTTTGGAGAATGTAGAAAAAAAGTCATTTCCAGCCCTAGAGACGCATATAAGAGTTAGCAGTAAGAATGCCTTTAAAACACAGAAACCCGCTTCGTACAAACTCATCTTCTGTGTGTTGGTTCCTTTTAGGAAGTTGCATCTGTGTTTAGATTCAGCGAGGCAGAAACACGTTTCTTCTAAAAGCTGCGTTTGGACATTCCAGAGTGGATGGGCGAACAGGCTGTAAAGAGAAATACCTTGCTCTAAAACCAAAACGGAGCTATCTAGCAGAATGGTTGTCAATGTGTTTATTCAACATCCAGAGTTAAACTGATGTGTGTTTGAAGCAGTTCAGAAACCCTTTCTTTGGAGAATGTAGAAACAGTCATTTCCAGCCCTAGAGACACATATAAGAGTTAGCAGTAAGAATGCGTTTAAAACACAAAATACCCGCTTCGTACAAACTCATCTGCTGTGTTCTAGTTCCTGTTAGAAAGTTGCATCTATGTTCAGATTCAGCGAGGTAGAAACACGTTTCTTCTAAAAGCTGCGTTTGGACATTCCAGAGTGGATGGGAGAACAGGCTGTAAAGAGAAATACCTTGCTCTAAAACCAAAACGGAGCTATCTAGCAGAATGGTTGTCAATGTGTGTATTCAACTTCCAGAGTTAAACTGATGTGTGTTTGCAGCAGTTCAGAAACCCTTTCTTTGGAGAATGTAGAAACAGTCATTTCCAGCCCTAGAGACGCACATAAGAGTTAGCAGTAAGAATGCGTTTCAAACACAGAAGATCCGCTTCTTAAAAACTCATCTGCTGTGTGCTGGTTTCTTTTAGGAAGTTGAATCTATGTTCAGATTCAGCGAGGTAGAAACACGTTTCTTCAAAAAGCTGCGTTTGGACATTCCAGAGTGGATGGGAGAACAGGCTATAAAGAGAAATACCTTGCTCTAAAATCAAAACGGAGCTATCTAGCAGAATGGTTGTCAATGTGTGTATTCAACTTCCAGAGTTAAACTGATGTGTGTTTGCAGCAGTTCAGAAACCCTTTCTTTGGAGGATGTAGAAACAGTCATTTCCAGCCCTAGAGACGCATATAAGAGTTAGCAGTAAGAATGCGTTTAAAACACAGAAACCCGCTTCGTACAAACTAATCTGCTGTGTTCTAGTTCCTCTTAGGAAGTTGCATCTATGTTTAGGTTCAGCGAGGCAGAAACACGTTTCTTCTAAAAACTGCATTTGGACATTCCAGAGTGAATGTGAGAACACGCCGTAAAGAGAAATACCTTGCTCTAAAACCAAAACGGAGCTATCTAGCAGAATGGTTGTCAATGTGTGTATTCAACTTCCAGAGTTAAACTGATGTGTGTTGGCAGCAGTTCAGAAACCCTTTCTTTGGAGAATGTAGAAACAGTCATTTCCAGCCCTAGAGACGCATATAAGACTTAGCAGTAAGAATGCCTTTAAAACACAGAATACCCGCTTCGTACAAACTTATCTGCTGTGTGGTAGTTCCTCTTAGGAAGTTGCATCTATGTTTAGATTCAGCGAGGCAGAAACACGTTTCTTCTAAAAACTGCATTTGGAAATTCCAGAGTGAATGGGAGAACACGCCGTAAAGAGAAATACCTTGCTCTAAAACCAAAACGGAGCTATCTAGCAGAATGGTTGTCAATGTGTGTATTCAACTTCCAGAGTTAAACTGATGTGTGTTTGCAGCAGTTCAGAAACCCTTTCTTTGGAGAATGTAGAAACAGTCATTTCCAGCCCTAGAGACGCATATAAGAGTTAGCAGTAAGAATGCGTTTAAAACACAGAATACCCGCTTGGTACAAACTCATCTGCTTTGGGCTGGTTTCTTTTAGGAAGTTGCATCTATGTTTAGATTCAGCAAGGTAGAAACACGTTTCTTCTAGAAGCTGCGTTTGGACATTCCAGAGTGGATGGGAGAACAGGCTGTAAAGAGAAATACCTTGCTCTAAAACCAAAACGTAGCTATCTAGCAGAATGGTTGTCAATGTGTGTATTCAACTTCCAGAGTTAAACTGATGTGTATTTGCAGCAGTTCAGAAACCCTTTCTTTGGACAATGTAGAAAAAAAGTCATTTCCAGCCCTAGAGACGCATATAAGAGTTAGCAGTAAGAATGCTTTTAAAACACAGAAACCCGCTTCGTACAAACTCATCTTCTGTGTGTTGGTTCCTTTTAGGAAGTTGCATCTGTGTTTAGATTCAGCGAGGCAGAAACACGTTTCTTTGAAAAACTGCATTTGGAAATTCCAGAGTGAATGGAAGAACACGCTGTAAAGAGAAATACCTTGCTCTAAAACCAAAACGGAGCTATCTAGCAGAATGGTTGTCAATGTGTGTATTCAACTTCCAGAGTTAAACTGATGTGTGTTTGCAGCAGTTCAGAAACCCTTTCTTTGGACAATGTAGAAAAAAAGTCATTTCCAGCCCTAGAGACGCATATAAGAGTTAGCAGTAAGAATGCCTTTAAAACACAGAAACCCGCTTCGTACAAACTCATCTTCTGTGTGTTGGTTCCTTTTAGGAAGTTGCATCTGCGTTTAGATTCAGCGAGGCAGAAACACGTTTCTTCTAAAAGCTGCGTTTGGACATTCCAGAGTGGATGGGAGAACAGGCTGTAAAGAGAAATACCTTGCTCTAAAACCAAAACGGAGCTATCTAGCAGAATGTTTGTCAATGTGTGTATTCAACTTCGAGAGTTAAACTGATGTGTGTTTGCAGCAGTTCAGAAACCCTTTCTTTGGAGAATGTAGAAACAGTCATTTCCAGCCCTAGAGACACATATAAGAGTTAGCAGTAAGAATTCGTTTAAAACACAAAATACCCGCTTCGTACAAACTCATCTGCTGTGTTCTAGTTCCTGTTAGAAAGTTGCATCTATGTTCAGATTCAGCGAGGTAGAAACACGTTTCTTCTAAAAGCTGCGTTTGGACATTCCAGAGTGGATGGGAGAACAGGCTGTAAAGAGAAATACCTTGCTCTAAAACCAAAACGGAGCTATCTAGCAGAATGGTTGTCAATGTGTGTATTCAACTTCCAGAGTTAAACTGATGTGTGTTTGCAGCAGTTCAGAAACCCGTTCTTTGGAGAATGTAGAAACAGTCATATCCAGCCCTAGAGACGCACATAAGAGTTAGCAGTAAGAATGCGTTTCAAACACAGAAGATCCGCTTCTTAAAAACTCATCTGCTGTGTGCTGGTTTCTTTTAGGAAGTTGAATCTATGTTCAGATTCAGCGAGGTAGAAACACGTTTCTTCAAAAAGCTGCGTTTGGACATTCCAGAGTGGATGGGAGAACAGGCTATAAAGAGAAATACCTTGCTCTAAAATCAAAACGGAGCTATCTAGCAGAATGGTTGTCAATGTGTGTATTCAACTTTCAGAGTTAAACTGATGTGTGTTTGCAGCAGTTCAGAAACCCTTTCTTTGGAGAATGTAGAAACAGTCATTTCCAGCCCTAGAGACGCATATAAGAGTTAGCAGTAAGAATGCGTTTAAAACACAGAATACCCGCTTGGTACAAACTCATCTGCTTTGGGCTGGTTTCTTTTAGGAAGTTGCATCTATGTTTAGATTCAGCAAGGTAGAAACACGTTTCTTCTAGAAGCTGCGTTTGGACATTAAAGAGTGGATGGGAGAACAGGCTGTAAAGAGAAATACCTTGCTCTAAAACCAAAACGTAGCTATCTAGCAGAATGGTTGTCAATGTGTGTATTCAACTTCCAGAGTTAAACTGATGTGTATTTGCAGCAGTTCAGAAACCCTTTCTTTGGACAATGTAGAAAAAAAGTCATTTCCATCCCTAGAGACGCATATAAGAGTTAGCAGTAAGAATGCCTTTAAAACACAGAAACCCGCTTCGTACAAACTCATCTTCTGTGTGTTGGTTCCTTTTAGGAAGTTGCATCTGTGTTTAGATTCAGCGAGGCAGAAACACGTTTCTTCTAAAAGCTGCGTTTGGACATTCCAGAGTGGATGGGAGAACAGGCTATAAAGAGAAATGCCTTGCTCTAAAACCAAAACGGAGCTATCTAGCAGAATGGTTGTCAATGTGTGTATTCAACTTCCAGAGTAAAACTGATGTGTGTTTGCAGCAGTTCAGAAACCCTTTCTTTCGAGAATGTAGAAACAGTCATTTCCAGCCCTAGAGACGCACATAAGAGTTAGCAGTAAGAATGCGTTTCAGACACAGAAGACCCGCTTCTTACAAACTCATCTACTGTGTGCTGGTTTCTTTTAGGAAGTTGAATCTATGTTCAGATTCAGCGAGGTAGAAACACGTTTCTTCTAAAAGCTGCGTTTGGACATTCCAGAGTGGATGGGGGAACAGGCTCTAAAGAGAAATACCTTGCTCAAAAACCAAAACGGAGCTATCTAGCAGAATGTTTGTCAATGTGTGTATTCAACTTCCAGAGTTAAACTGATTTGTGGTTGCAGCAGTTCAGAAACCCTTTCTTTGGAGAATGTAGAAAAAAAGTCATTTCCAGCCCCAGAGACGCATATAAGAGTTAGCAGAAAGAATGCCTTTAAAACAGAGAAACCCGCTTCGTACAAACTCATCTTTTGTGTGTTGGTTCCTTTTAGGAAGTTGCATCTGTGTTTAGATTCAGCGAGGTAGAACCACGTTTCTTCTAAAAGCTGCGTTTGGACATTCCAGAGTGGATGGGAGAGCAGGCTGTAAAGGGAAATACCTTCCTCTAAAACCAAAACGGAGCTATCTAGCAGAATCGTTGTCAATGTGTGTATTCAACTTCCAGAGTTAAACTGATGTGTGTTTGCAGCAGTTCAGAAACCCTTTCTTTGGAGAATGTAGAAACAGTCATTTCCAGCCCTAGAGACCCATATAAGAGTTAGCAGTAAGAATGCCTTTAAAACACAGAATACCCGCGTCGTACAAACTCATCTGCTGTGTGCTAGTTTCTCTTAGGAAGTTGCATCTGCGTTTAGATTCAGCGAGGCAGAAACACGTTTCTTCTAAAAGCTGCGTTTGGACATTCCAGAGTGTATGGGAGAACAGGCTGTAAAGAGAAATACCTTGCTCTAAAACCAAAACGGAGCTATCTAGCAGAATGTTTGTCAATGTGTGTATTCAACTTCGAGAGTTAAACTGATGTGTGTTTGCAGCAGTTCAGAAACCCTTTCTTTGGAGAATGTAGAAACAGTCATTTCCAGCCCTAGAGACGCATATAAGAGTTAGCAGTAAGAATGCGTTTCAGACACAGAAGACCCGCTTCGTACAAACTCATCTGCTTTGTGCCGGTTTCTTTTAAAAAGTTGCATCTGCGTTTAGATTCAGCGAGGCAGAAACACGTTTCTTCTAAAAGCTGCGTTTGGACATTCCAGAGTGGATGGGAGAACAGGCTGTAAAGAGAAATACCTTGCTCTAAAACCAAAACGGAGCTATCTAGCAGAATGGTTGTCAATGTGTGTATTCAACTTCCAGAGGTAAACTGATGTGTGTTTGCAGCAGTTCAGAAACCCTTTCTTTGGAGAATGTAGAAACAGTCATTTCCAGCCCTAGAGACGCATATAAAAGTTAGCAGTAAGAATGCGTTTAAAACACAGAAGACCCGCTTCGTACAAACTCATCTGCTTTGTGCTGGTTTCTTTTAGGAAGTTGCATCTATGTTTAGATTCAGCAAGGTAGAAACACGTTTCTTCAAAAAGCTGGGTTTGGACATTCCAGAGTGGATGGGAGAACAGGCTGTAAAGAGAAATACCTTGCTCTAAAACCAAAACGGAGCTATCTAGCAGAATGGTTGTCAATGTGTGTATTCAACTTCCAGAGTTAAACTGATGTGTGTTGGCAGCAGTTCAGAAACCCTGTCTTTGGAGAATGTAGAAAGAGTCATTTCCAGCCCTAGAGACGCATATAAGAGTTAGCAGTAAGAATGCGTTTAAAACACAGAATACCCGCTTCGTACAAACTCTTCTGCTGTGTTGTAGTTCCTCTTAGGAAGTTGCATCTATGTTTAGATTCAGCGAGGCAGAAACACGTTTCTTATAAAAACTGCATTTGGACATTCCAGAGTGAATGGGAGAACACGCTGTAAAGAGAAATACCTTGCTCTAAAACCAAAACGGAGCTATCTAGCAGAATGTTTGTCAATATGTGTATTCAACTTCCAGAGTTAAACTGATGTGTGTTTGCAGCAGTTCAGAAAGCCTTTCTTTGGAGAATGTAGAAAAAAGTCATTTCCAGCCCTAGATACGCATATAAGAGTTAGCAGTAAGAATGCCTTTAAAACAGAGAAACCCGCTTCGTACAAACTCATCTTCTGTGTGTTGGTTCCTTTTAGGAAGTTGCATCTGTGTTTAGATTCAGCGAGGCAGAAACACGTTTCTTCTAAAAGCTGCGTTTGGACATTGTAGAGTGGATGGGCGAACAGGCTGTAAAGAGAAATACCTTGCTCTAAAACCAAAACGGAGCTATCTAGCAGAATGGTTGTCAATGTGTTTATTCAACATCCAGAGTTAAACTGATGTGTGTTTGCAGCAGTTCAGAAACCCTTTCTTTGGAGAATGTAGAAACAGTCATTTCCAGCCCTAGAGAAACATATAAGAGTTAGCAGTAAGAATGCGTTTAAAACACAAAATACCCGCTTCGTACAAACTCATCTGCTGTGTTCTAGTTCCTGTTAGAAAGTTGCATCTATGTTCAGATTCAGCGAGGTAGAAACACGTTTCTTCTAAAAGCTGCGTTTGGACATTCCAGAGTGGATGGGAGAACAGGCTGTAAAGAGAAATACCTTGCTCTAAAACCAAAACGGAGCTATCTAGCAGAATGGTTGTCAATGTGTGTATTCAACTTCCAGAGTTAAACTGATGTGTGTTTGCAGCAGTTCAGAAACCCTTTCTTTGGAGAATGTAGAAACAGTCATTTCCAGCCCTAGAGACGCACATAAGAGTTAGCAGTAAGAATGCGTTTCAAACACAGAAGATCCGCTTCTTAAAAACTCATCTGCTGTGTGCTGGTTTCTTTTAGGAAGTTGAATCTATGTTCAGATTCAGCGAGGTAGAAACACGTTTCTTCAAAAAGCTGCGTTTGGACATTCCAGAGTGGATGGGAGAACAGGCTATAAAGAGAAATACCTTGCTCTAAAATCAAAACGGAGCTATCTAGCAGAATTGTTGTCAATGTGTGTATTCAACTTCCAGAGTTAAACTGATGTGTGTTTGCAGCAGTTCAGAAACCCTTTCTTTGGAGGATGTAGAAACAGTCATTTCCAGCCCTAGAGACGCATATAAGAGTTAGCAGTAAGAATGCGTTTAAAACACAGAAACCCGCTTCGTACAAACTAATCTGCTGTGTTCTAGTTCCTCTTAGGAAGTTGCATCTATGTTTAGGTTCAGCGAGGCAGAAACACGTTTCTTCTAAAAACTGCATTTGGACATTCCAGAGTGAATGTGAGAACACGCCGTAAAGAGAAATACCTTGCTCTAAAACCAAAACGGAGCTATCTAGCAGAATGGTTGTCAATGTGTGTATTCAACTTCCAGAGTTAAACTGATGTGTGTTGGCAGCAGTTCAGAAACCCTTTCTTTGGAGAATGTAGAAACAGTCATTTCCAGCCCTAGAGACGCATATAAGACTTAGCAGTAAGAATGCCTTTAAAACACAGAATACCCGCTTCGTACAAACTTATCTGCTGTGTGGTAGTTCCTCTTAGGAAGTTGCATCTATGTTTAGATTCAGCGAGGCAGAAACACGTTTCTTCTAAAAACTGCATTTGGAAATTCCAGAGTGAATGGGAGAACACGCTGTAAAGAGAAATACCTTGCTCTAAAACCAAAACGGAGCTATCTAGCAGAATGGTTGTCAATGTGTGTATTCAACTTCCAGAGTTAAACTGATGTGTGTTTGCAGCAGTTCAGAAACCCTTTCTTTGGAGAATGTAGAAACAGTCATTTCCAGCCCTAGAGACGCATATAAAAGTTAGCAGTAAGAATGCGTTTAAAACACAGAAGACCCGCTTCGTACAAACTCATCTGCTTTGTGCTGGTTTCTTTTAGGAAGTTGCATCTATGTTTAGATTCAGCAAGGTAGAAACACGTTTCTTCAAAAAGCTGGGTTTGGACATTCCAGAGTGGATGGGAGAACAGGCTGTAAAGAGAAATACCTTGCTCTAAAACCAAAACGGAGCTATCTAGCAGAATGGTTGTCAATGTGTGTATTCAACTTCCAGAGTTAAACTGATGTGTGTTGGCAGCAGTTCAGAAACCCTGTCTTTGGAGAATGTAGAAAGAGTCATTTCCAGCCCTAGAGACGCATATAAGAGTTAGCAGTAAGAATGCGTTTAAAACACAGAATACCCGCTTCGTACAAACTCTTCTGCTGTGTTGTAGTTCCTCTTAGGAAGTTGCATCTATGTTTAGATTCAGCGAGGCAGAAACACGTTTCTTATAAAAACTGCATTTGGACATTCCAGAGTGAATGGGAGAACACGCTGTAAAGAGAAATACCTTGCTCTAAAACCAAAACGGAGCTATCTAGCAGAATGTTTGTCAATATGTGTATTCAACTTCCAGAGTTAAACTGATGTGTGTTTGCAGCAGTTCAGAAAGCCTTTCTTTGGAGAATGTAGAAAAAAGTCATTTCCAGCCCTAGATACGCATATAAGAGTTAGCAGTAAGAATGCCTTTAAAACAGAGAAACCCGCTTCGTACAAACTCATCTTCTGTGTGTTGGTTCCTTTTAGGAAGTTGCATCTGTGTTTAGATTCAGCGAGGCAGAAACACGTTTCTTCTAAAAGCTGCGTTTGGACATTGTAGAGTGGATGGGCGAACAGGCTGTAAAGAGAAATACCTTGCTCTAAAACCAAAACGGAGCTATCTAGCAGAATGGTTGTCAATGTGTTTATTCAACATCCAGAGTTAAACTGATGTGTGTTTGCAGCAGTTCAGAAACCCTTTCTTTGGAGAATGTAGAAACAGTCATTTCCAGCCCTAGAGAAACATATAAGAGTTAGCAGTAAGAATGCGTTTAAAACACAAAATACCCGCTTCGTACAAACTCATCTGCTGTGTTCTAGTTCCTGTTAGAAAGTTGCATCTATGTTCAGATTCAGCGAGGTAGAAACACGTTTCTTCTAAAAGCTGCGTTTGGACATTCCAGAGTGGATGGGAGAACAGGCTGTAAAGAGAAATACCTTGCTCTAAAACCAAAACGGAGCTATCTAGCAGAATGGTTGTCAATGTGTGTATTCAACTTCCAGAGTTAAACTGATGTGTGTTTGCAGCAGTTCAGAAACCCTTTCTTTGGAGAATGTAGAAACAGTCATTTCCAGCCCTAGAGACGCACATAAGAGTTAGCAGTAAGAATGCGTTTCAAACACAGAAGATCCGCTTCTTAAAAACTCATCTGCTGTGTGCTGGTTTCTTTTAGGAAGTTGAATCTATGTTCAGATTCAGCGAGGTAGAAACACGTTTCTTCTAAAAGCTGCGTTTGGACATTCCAGAGTGGATGGGAGAACAGGCTATAAAGAGAAATACCTTGCTCTAAAATCAAAACGGAGCTATCTAGCAGAATGGTTGTCAATTTGTGTATTCAACTTCCAGAGTTAAACTGATGTGTGTTTGCAGCAGTTCAGATACCCTTTCTTTGGAGGATGTAGAAACAGTCATTTCCAGCCCTAGAGACGCATATAAGAGTTAGCAGTAAGAATGCGTTTAAAACACAGAAACCCGCTTCGTACAAACTAATCTGCTGTGTTCTAGTTCCTCTTAGGGAGTTGCATCTATGTTTAGGTTCAGCGAGGCAGAAACACGTTTCTTCTAAAAACTGCATTTGGACATTCCAGAGTGAATGTGAGAACACGCCGTAAAGAGAAATACCTTGCTCTAAAACCAAAACGGAGCTATCTAGCAGAATGGTTGTCAATGTGTGTATTCAACTTCCAGAGTTAAACTGATGTGTGTTGGCAGCAGTTCAGAAACCCTTTCTTTGGAGAATGTAGAAACAGTCATTTCCAGCCCTAGAGACGCATATAAGACTTAGCAGTAAGAATGCCTTTAAAACACAGAATACCCGCTTCGTACAAACTTATCTGCTGTGTGGTAGTTCCTCTTAGGAAGTTGCATCTATGTTTAGATTCAGCGAGGCAGAAACACGTTTCTTCTAAAAACTGCATTTGGAAATTCCAGAGTGAATGGGAGAACACGCCGTAAAGAGAAATACCTTGCTCTAAAACCAAAACGGAGCTATCTAGCAGAATGGTTGTCAATGTGTGTATTCAACTTCCAGAGTTAAACTGATGTGTGTTTTCAGCAGTTCAGAAACCCTTTCTTTGGAGAATGTAGAAACAGTCATTTCCAGCCCTAGAGACGCATGTAAGAGTTAGCAGTAAGAATGCGTTTAAAACACAGAATACCCGCTTGGTACAAACTCATCTGCTTTGGGCTGGTTTCTTTTAGGAAGTTGCATCTATGTTTAGATTCAGCAAGGTAGAAACACGTTTCTTCTATAAGCTGCGTTTGGACATTCCAGAGTGGATGGGAGAACAGGCTGTAAAGAGAAATACCTTGCTCTAAAACCAAAACGTAGCTATCTAGCAGAATGGTTGTCAATGTGTGTATTCAACTTCCAGAGTTAAACTGATGTGTATTTGCAGCAGTTCAGAAACCCTTTCTTTGGACAATGTAGAAAAAAAGTCATTTCCAGCCCTAGAGACGCATATAAGAGTTAGCAGTAAGAATGCCTTTAAAACACAGAAACCCGCTTCGTACAAACTCATCTTCTGTGTGTTGGTTCCTTTTAGGAAGTTGCATCTGTGTTTAGATTCAGCGAGGCAGAAACACGTTTCTTCTAAAAGCTGCGTTTGGACATTCCAGAGTGGATGGGAGAACAGGCTATAAAGAGAAATGCCTTGCTCTAAAACCAAAACGGAGCTATCTAGCAGAATGGTTGTCAATGTGTGTATTCAACTTCCAGAGTAAAACTGATGTGTGTTTGCAGCAGTTCAGAAACCCTTTCTTTCGAGAATGTAGAAACAGTCATTTCCAGCCCTAGAGACGCACATAAGAGTTAGCAGTAAGAATGCGTTTCAGACACAGAAGACCCGCTTCTTACAAACTCATCTACTGTGTGCTGGTTTCTTTTAGGAAGTTGAATCTATGTTCAGATTCAGCGAGGTAGAAACACGTTTCTTCTAAAAGCTGCGTTTGGACATTCCAGAGTGGATGGGGGAACAGGCTCTAAAGAGAAATACCTTGCTCAAAAACCAAAACGGAGCTATCTAGCAGAATGTTTGTCAATGTGTGTATTCAACTTCCAGAGTTAAACTGATTTGTGGTTGCAGCAGTTCAGAAACCCTTTCTTTGGAGAATGTAGAAAAAAAGTCATTTCCAGCCCCAGAGACGCATATAAGAGTTAGCAGTAAGAATGCCTTTAAAACAGAGAAACCCGCTTCGTACAAACTCATCTTTTGTGTGTTGGTTCCTTTTAGGAAGTTGCATCTGTGTTTAGATTCAGCGAGGTAGAACCACGTTTCTTCTAAAAGCTGCGTTTGGACATTCCAGAGTGGATGGGAGAGCAGGCTGTAAAGGGAAATACCTTCCTCTAAAACCAAAACGGAGCTATCTAGCAGAATCGTTGTCAATGTGTGTATTCAACTTCCAGAGTTAAACTGATGTGTGTTTGCAGCAGTTCAGAAACCCTTTCTTTGGAGAATGTAGAAACAGTCATTTCCAGCCCTAGAGACCCATATAAGAGTTAGCAGTAAGAATGCCTTTAAAACACAGAATACCCGCGTCGTACAAACTCATCTGCTGTGTGCTAGTTTCTCTTAGGAAGTTGCATCTGCGTTTAGATTCAGCGAGGCAGAAACACGTTTCTTTGAAAAACTGCATTTGGAAATTCCAGAGTGAAAGGAAGAACACGCTGTAAAGAGAAATACCTTGCTCTAAAACCAAAACGGAGCTATCTAGCAGAATGGTTGTCAATGTGTGTATTCAACTTCCTGAGTTAAACTGATGTGTGTTTGCAGCAGTTCAGAAACCCTTTCTTTGGACAATGTAGAAAAAAAGTCATTTCCAGCCCTAGAGACGCATATAAGAGTTAGCAGTAAGAATGCGTTTAAAACACAGAAACCCGCTTCGTACAAACTCATCTTCTGTGTGTTGGTTCCTTTTAGGAAGTTGCATCTGCGTTTAGATTCAGCGAGGCAGAAACACGTTTCTTCTAAAAGCTGCGTTTGGACATTCCAGAGTGGATGGGAGAACAGGCTGTAAAGAGAAATACCTTGCTCTAAAACCAAAACGGAGCTATCTAGCAGAATGGTTGTCAATGTGTGTATTCAACTTCCAGAGTTAAACTGATGTGTGTTTGCAGCAGTTCAGAAACCCTGTCTTTGGAGAATGTAGAAAGAGTCATTTCCAGCCCTAGAGACGCATATAAGAGTTAGCAGTAAGAATGCGTTTAAAACACAGAATACCCGCTTCGTACAAACTCTTCTGCTGTGTTGTAGTTCCTCTTAGGAAGTTGCATCTATGTTTAGATTCAGCGAGGCAGAAACACGTTTCTTCTAAAAACTGCATTTGGACATTCCAGAGTGAATGGGAGAACACGCTGTAAAGAGAAATACCTTGCTCTAAAACCAAAACGGAGCTATCTAGCAGAATGTTTGTCAATATGTGTATTCAACTTCCAGAGTTAAACTGATTTGTGTTTGCAGCAGTTCAGAAAGCCTTTCTTTGGAGAATGTAGAAAAAAAGTCATTTCCAGCCCTAGAGACGCATATAAGAGTTAGCAGTAAGAATGCCTTTAAAACACAGAAACCCGCTTCGTACAAACTCATCTTCTGTGTGTTGGTTCCTTTTAGGAAGTTGCATCTGTGTTTAGATTCAGCGAGGCAGAAACACGTTTCTTCTAAAAGCTGCGTTTGGACATTCCAGAGTGGATGGGCGAACAGGCTGTAAAGAGAAATACCTTGCTCTAAAACCAAAACGGAGCTATCTAGCAGAATGGTTGTCAATGTGTTTATTCAACATCCAGAGTTAAACTGATGTGTGTTTGAAGCAGTTCAGAAACCCTTTCTTTGGAGAATGTAGAAACAGTCATTTCCAGCCCTAGAGACACATATAAGAGTTAGCAGTAAGAATGCGTTTAAAACACAAAATACCCGCTTCGTACAAACTCATCTGCTGTGTTCTAGTTCCTGTTAGAAAGTTGCATCTATGTTCAGATTCAGCGAGGTAGAAACACGTTTCTTCTAAAAGCTGCGTTTGGACATTCCAGAGTGGATGGGAGAACAGGCTGTAAAGAGAAATACCTTGCTCTAAAACCAAAACGGAGCTATCTAGCAGAATGGTTGTCAATGTGTGTATTCAACTTCCAGAGTTAAACTGATGTGTGTTTGCAGCAGTTCAGAAACCCTTTCTTTGGAGAATGTAGAAACAGTCATTTCCAGCCCTAGAGACGCACATAAGAGTTAGCAGTAAGAATGCGTTTCAAACACAGAAGATCCGCTTCTTAAAAACTCATCTGCTGTGTGCTGGTTTCTTTTAGGAAGTTGAATCTATGTTCAGATTCAGCGAGGTAGAAACACGTTTCTTCAAAAAGCTGCGTTTGGACATTCCAGAGTGGATGGGAGAACAGGCTATAAAGAGAAATACCTTGCTCTAAAATCAAAACGGAGCTATCTAGCAGAATGGTTGTCAATGTGTGTATTCAACTTCCAGAGTTAAACTGATGTGTGTTTGCAGCAGTTCAGAAACCCTTTCTTTGGAGGATGTAGAAACAGTCATTTCCAGCCCTAGAGACGCATATAAGAGTTAGCAGTAAGAATGCGTTTAAAACACAGAAACCCGCTTCGTACAAACTAATCTGCTGTGTTCTAGTTCCTCTTAGGAAGTTGCATCTATGTTTAGGTTCAGCGAGGCAGAAACACGTTTCTTCTAAAAACTGCATTTGGACATTCCAGAGTGAATGTGAGAACACGCCGTAAAGAGAAATACCTTGCTCTAAAACCAAAACGGAGCTATCTAGCAGAATGGTTGTCAATGTGTGTATTCAACTTCCAGAGTTAAACTGATGTGTGTTGGCAGCAGTTCAGAAACCCTTTCTTTGGAGAATGTAGAAACAGTCATTTCCAGCCCTAGAGACGCATATAAGACTTAGCAGTAAGAATGCCTTTAAAACACAGAATACCCGCTTCGTACAAACTTATCTGCTGTGTGGTAGTTCCTCTTAGGAAGTTGCATCTATGTTTAGATTCAGCGAGGCAGAAACACGTTTCTTCTAAAAACTGCATTTGGAAATTCCAGAGTGAATGGGAGAACACGCCGTAAAGAGAAATACCTTGCTCTAAAACCAAAACGGAGCTATCTAGCAGAATGGTTGTCAATGTGTGTATTCAACTTCCAGAGTTAAACTGATGTGTGTTTGCAGCAGTTCAGAAACCCTTTCTTTGGAGAATGTAGAAACAGTCATTTCCAGCCCTAGAGACGCATATAAGAGTTAGCAGTAAGAATGCGTTTAAAACACAGAATACCCGCTTGGTACAAACTCATCTGCTTTGGGCTGGTTTCTTTTAGGAAGTTGCATCTATGTTTAGATTCAGCAAGGTAGAAACACGTTTCTTCTAGAAGCTGCGTTTGGACATTCCAGAGTGGATGGGAGAACAGGCTGTAAAGAGAAATACCTTGCTCTAAAACCAAAACGTAGCTATCTAGCAGAATGGTTGTCAATGTGTGTATTCAACTTCCAGAGTTAAACTGATGTGTATTTGCAGCAGTTCAGAAACCCTTTCTTTGGACAATGTAGAAAAAAAGTCATTTCCAGCCCTAGAGACGCATATAAGAGTTAGCAGTAAGAATGCTTTTAAAACACAGAAACCCGCTTCGTACAAACTCATCTTCTGTGTGTTGGTTCCTTTTAGGAAGTTGCATCTGTGTTTAGATTCAGCGAGGCAGAAACACGTTTCTTTGAAAAACTGCATTTGGAAATTCCAGAGTGAATGGAAGAACACGCTGTAAAGAGAAATACCTTGCTCTAAAACCAAAACGGAGCTATCTAGCAGAATGGTTGTCAATGTGTGTATTCAACTTCCAGAGTTAAACTGATGTGTGTTTGCAGCAGTTCAGAAACCCTTTCTTTGGACAATGTAGAAAAAAAGTCATTTCCAGCCCTAGAGACGCATATAAGAGTTAGCAGTAAGAATGCCTTTAAAACACAGAAACCCGCTTCGTACAAACTCATCTTCTGTGTGTTGGTTCCTTTTAGGAAGTTGCATCTGCGTTTAGATTCAGCGAGGCAGAAACACGTTTCTTCTAAAAGCTGCGTTTGGACATTCCAGAGTGGATGGGAGAACAGGCTGTAAAGAGAAATACCTTGCTCTAAAACCAAAACGGAGCTATCTAGCAGAATGTTTGTCAATGTGTGTATTCAACTTCGAGAGTTAAACTGATGTGTGTTTGCAGCAGTTCAGAAACCCTTTCTTTGGAGAATGTAGAAACAGTCATTTCCAGCCCTAGAGACACATATAAGAGTTAGCAGTAAGAATTCGTTTAAAACACAAAATACCCGCTTCGTACAAACTCATCTGCTGTGTTCTAGTTCCTGTTAGAAAGTTGCATCTATGTTCAGATTCAGCGAGGTAGAAACACGTTTCTTCTAAAAGCTGCGTTTGGACATTCCAGAGTGGATGGGAGAACAGGCTGTAAAGAGAAATACCTTGCTCTAAAACCAAAACGGAGCTATCTAGCAGAATGGTTGTCAATGTGTGTATTCAACTTCCAGAGTTAAACTGATGTGTGTTTGCAGCAGTTCAGAAACCCGTTCTTTGGAGAATGTAGAAACAGTCATATCCAGCCCTAGAGACGCACATAAGAGTTAGCAGTAAGAATGCGTTTCAAACACAGAAGATCCGCTTCTTAAAAACTCATCTGCTGTGTGCTGGTTTCTTTTAGGAAGTTGAATCTATGTTCAGATTCAGCGAGGTAGAAACACGTTTCTTCAAAAAGCTGCGTTTGGACATTCCAGAGTGGATGGGAGAACAGGCTATAAAGAGAAATACCTTGCTCTAAAATCAAAACGGAGCTATCTAGCAGAATGGTTGTCAATGTGTGTATTCAACTTTCAGAGTTAAACTGATGTGTGTTTGCAGCAGTTCAGAAACCCTTTCTTTGGAGAATGTAGAAACAGTCATTTCCAGCCCTAGAGACGCATATAAGAGTTAGCAGTAAGAATGCGTTTAAAACACAGAATACCCGCTTGGTACAAACTCATCTGCTTTGGGCTGGTTTCTTTTAGGAAGTTGCATCTATGTTTAGATTCAGCAAGGTAGAAACACGTTTCTTCTAGAAGCTGCGTTTGGACATTAAAGAGTGGATGGGAGAACAGGCTGTAAAGAGAAATACCTTGCTCTAAAACCAAAACGTAGCTATCTAGCAGAATGGTTGTCAATGTGTGTATTCAACTTCCAGAGTTAAACTGATGTGTATTTGCAGCAGTTCAGAAACCCTTTCTTTGGACAATGTAGAAAAAAAGTCATTTCCATCCCTAGAGACGCATATAAGAGTTAGCAGTAAGAATGCCTTTAAAACACAGAAACCCGCTTCGTACAAACTCATCTTCTGTGTGTTGGTTCCTTTTAGGAAGTTGCATCTGTGTTTAGATTCAGCGAGGCAGAAACACGTTTCTTCTAAAAGCTGCGTTTGGACATTCCAGAGTGGATGGGAGAACAGGCTATAAAGAGAAATGCCTTGCTCTAAAACCAAAACGGAGCTATCTAGCAGAATGGTTGTCAATGTGTGTATTCAACTTCCAGAGTAAAACTGATGTGTGTTTGCAGCAGTTCAGAAACCCTTTCTTTCGAGAATGTAGAAACAGTCATTTCCAGCCCTAGAGACGCACATAAGAGTTAGCAGTAAGAATGCGTTTCAGACACAGAAGACCCGCTTCTTACAAACTCATCTACTGTGTGCTGGTTTCTTTTAGGAAGTTGAATCTATGTTCAGATTCAGCGAGGTAGAAACACGTTTCTTCTAAAAGCTGCGTTTGGACATTCCAGAGTGGATGGGGGAACAGGCTCTAAAGAGAAATACCTTGCTCAAAAACCAAAACGGAGCTATCTAGCAGAATGTTTGTCAATGTGTGTATTCAACTTCCAGAGTTAAACTGATTTGTGGTTGCAGCAGTTCAGAAACCCTTTCTTTGGAGAATGTAGAAAAAAAGTCATTTCCAGCCCCAGAGACGCATATAAGAGTTAGCAGAAAGAATGCCTTTAAAACAGAGAAACCCGCTTCGTACAAACTCATCTTTTGTGTGTTGGTTCCTTTTAGGAAGTTGCATCTGTGTTTAGATTCAGCGAGGTAGAACCACGTTTCTTCTAAAAGCTGCGTTTGGACATTCCAGAGTGGATGGGAGAGCAGGCTGTAAAGGGAAATACCTTCCTCTAAAACCAAAACGGAGCTATCTAGCAGAATCGTTGTCAATGTGTGTATTCAACTTCCAGAGTTAAACTGATGTGTGTTTGCAGCAGTTCAGAAACCCTTTCTTTGGAGAATGTAGAAACAGTCATTTCCAGCCCTAGAGACCCATATAAGAGTTAGCAGTAAGAATGCCTTTAAAACACAGAATACCCGCGTCGTACAAACTCATCTGCTGTGTGCTAGTTTCTCTTAGGAAGTTGCATCTGCGTTTAGATTCAGCGAGGCAGAAACACGTTTCTTCTAAAAGCTGCGTTTGGACATTCCAGAGTGTATGGGAGAACAGGCTGTAAAGAGAAATACCTTGCTCTAAAACCAAAACGGAGCTATCTAGCAGAATGTTTGTCAATGTGTGTATTCAACTTCGAGAGTTAAACTGATGTGTGTTTGCAGCAGTTCAGAAACCCTTTCTTTGGAGAATGTAGAAACAGTCATTTCCAGCCCTAGAGACGCATATAAGAGTTAGCAGTAAGAATGCGTTTCAGACACAGAAGACCCGCTTCGTACAAACTCATCTGCTTTGTGCCGGTTTCTTTTAAAAAGTTGCATCTGCGTTTAGATTCAGCGAGGCAGAAACACGTTTCTTCTAAAAGCTGCGTTTGGACATTCCAGAGTGGATGGGAGAACAGGCTGTAAAGAGAAATACCTTGCTCTAAAACCAAAACGGAGCTATCTAGCAGAATGGTTGTCAATGTGTGTATTCAACTTCCAGAGGTAAACTGATGTGTGTTTGCAGCAGTTCAGAAACCCTTTCTTTGGAGAATGTAGAAACAGTCATTTCCAGCCCTAGAGACGCATATAAAAGTTAGCAGTAAGAATGCGTTTAAAACACAGAAGACCCGCTTCGTACAAACTCATCTGCTTTGTGCTGGTTTCTTTTAGGAAGTTGCATCTATGTTTAGATTCAGCAAGGTAGAAACACGTTTCTTCAAAAAGCTGGGTTTGGACATTCCAGAGTGGATGGGAGAACAGGCTGTAAAGAGAAATACCTTGCTCTAAAACCAAAACGGAGCTATCTAGCAGAATGGTTGTCAATGTGTGTATTCAACTTCCAGAGTTAAACTGATGTGTGTTGGCAGCAGTTCAGAAACCCTGTCTTTGGAGAATGTAGAAAGAGTCATTTCCAGCCCTAGAGACGCATATAAGAGTTAGCAGTAAGAATGCGTTTAAAACACAGAATACCCGCTTCGTACAAACTCTTCTGCTGTGTTGTAGTTCCTCTTAGGAAGTTGCATCTATGTTTAGATTCAGCGAGGCAGAAACACGTTTCTTATAAAAACTGCATTTGGACATTCCAGAGTGAATGGGAGAACACGCTGTAAAGAGAAATACCTTGCTCTAAAACCAAAACGGAGCTATCTAGCAGAATGTTTGTCAATATGTGTATTCAACTTCCAGAGTTAAACTGATGTGTGTTTGCAGCAGTTCAGAAAGCCTTTCTTTGGAGAATGTAGAAAAAAGTCATTTCCAGCCCTAGATACGCATATAAGAGTTAGCAGTAAGAATGCCTTTAAAACAGAGAAACCCGCTTCGTACAAACTCATCTTCTGTGTGTTGGTTCCTTTTAGGAAGTTGCATCTGTGTTTAGATTCAGCGAGGCAGAAACACGTTTCTTCTAAAAGCTGCGTTTGGACATTGTAGAGTGGATGGGCGAACAGGCTGTAAAGAGAAATACCTTGCTCTAAAACCAAAACGGAGCTATCTAGCAGAATGGTTGTCAATGTGTTTATTCAACATCCAGAGTTAAACTGATGTGTGTTTGCAGCAGTTCAGAAACCCTTTCTTTGGAGAATGTAGAAACAGTCATTTCCAGCCCTAGAGAAACATATAAGAGTTAGCAGTAAGAATGCGTTTAAAACACAAAATACCCGCTTCGTACAAACTCATCTGCTGTGTTCTAGTTCCTGTTAGAAAGTTGCATCTATGTTCAGATTCAGCGAGGTAGAAACACGTTTCTTCTAAAAGCTGCGTTTGGACATTCCAGAGTGGATGGGAGAACAGGCTGTAAAGAGAAATACCTTGCTCTAAAACCAAAACGGAGCTATCTAGCAGAATGGTTGTCAATGTGTGTATTCAACTTCCAGAGTTAAACTGATGTGTGTTTGCAGCAGTTCAGAAACCCTTTCTTTGGAGAATGTAGAAACAGTCATTTCCAGCCCTAGAGACGCACATAAGAGTTAGCAGTAAGAATGCGTTTCAAACACAGAAGATCCGCTTCTTAAAAACTCATCTGCTGTGTGCTGGTTTCTTTTAGGAAGTTGAATCTATGTTCAGATTCAGCGAGGTAGAAACACGTTTCTTCAAAAAGCTGCGTTTGGACATTCCAGAGTGGATGGGAGAACAGGCTATAAAGAGAAATACCTTGCTCTAAAATCAAAACGGAGCTATCTAGCAGAATTGTTGTCAATGTGTGTATTCAACTTCCAGAGTTAAACTGATGTGTGTTTGCAGCAGTTCAGAAACCCTTTCTTTGGAGGATGTAGAAACAGTCATTTCCAGCCCTAGAGACGCATATAAGAGTTAGCAGTAAGAATGCGTTTAAAACACAGAAACCCGCTTCGTACAAACTAATCTGCTGTGTTCTAGTTCCTCTTAGGAAGTTGCATCTATGTTTAGGTTCAGCGAGGCAGAAACACGTTTCTTCTAAAAACTGCATTTGGACATTCCAGAGTGAATGTGAGAACACGCCGTAAAGAGAAATACCTTGCTCTAAAACCAAAACGGAGCTATCTAGCAGAATGGTTGTCAATGTGTGTATTCAACTTCCAGAGTTAAACTGATGTGTGTTGGCAGCAGTTCAGAAACCCTTTCTTTGGAGAATGTAGAAACAGTCATTTCCAGCCCTAGAGACGCATATAAGACTTAGCAGTAAGAATGCCTTTAAAACACAGAATACCCGCTTCGTACAAACTTATCTGCTGTGTGGTAGTTCCTCTTAGGAAGTTGCATCTATGTTTAGATTCAGCGAGGCAGAAACACGTTTCTTCTAAAAACTGCATTTGGAAATTCCAGAGTGAATGGGAGAACACGCTGTAAAGAGAAATACCTTGCTCTAAAACCAAAACGGAGCTATCTAGCAGAATGGTTGTCAATGTGTGTATTCAACTTCCAGAGTTAAACTGATGTGTGTTTGCAGCAGTTCAGAAACCCTTTCTTTGGAGAATGTAGAAACAGTCATTTCCAGCCCTAGAGACGCATATAAAAGTTAGCAGTAAGAATGCGTTTAAAACACAGAAGACCCGCTTCGTACAAACTCATCTGCTTTGTGCTGGTTTCTTTTAGGAAGTTGCATCTATGTTTAGATTCAGCAAGGTAGAAACACGTTTCTTCAAAAAGCTGGGTTTGGACATTCCAGAGTGGATGGGAGAACAGGCTGTAAAGAGAAATACCTTGCTCTAAAACCAAAACGGAGCTATCTAGCAGAATGGTTGTCAATGTGTGTATTCAACTTCCAGAGTTAAACTGATGTGTGTTGGCAGCAGTTCAGAAACCCTGTCTTTGGAGAATGTAGAAAGAGTCATTTCCAGCCCTAGAGACGCATATAAGAGTTAGCAGTAAGAATGCGTTTAAAACACAGAATACCCGCTTCGTACAAACTCTTCTGCTGTGTTGTAGTTCCTCTTAGGAAGTTGCATCTATGTTTAGATTCAGCGAGGCAGAAACACGTTTCTTCTAAAAACTGCATTTGGACATTCCAGAGTGAATGGGAGAACACGCTGTAAAGAGAAATACCTTGCTCTAAAACCAAAACGGAGCTATCTAGCAGAATGTTTGTCAATATGTGTATTCAACTTCCAGAGTTAAACTGATGTGTGTTTGCAGCAGTTCAGAAAGCCTTTCTTTGGAGAATGTAGAAAAAAGTCATTTCCAGCCCTAGATACGCATATAAGAGTTAGCAGTAAGAATGCCTTTAAAACAGAGAAACCCGCTTCGTACAAACTCATCTTCTGTGTGTTGGTTCCTTTTAGGAAGTTGCATCTGTGTTTAGATTCAGCGAGGCAGAAACACGTTTCTTCTAAAAGCTGCGTTTGGACATTGTAGAGTGGATGGGCGAACAGGCTGTAAAGAGAAATACCTTGCTCTAAAACCAAAACGGAGCTATCTAGCAGAATGGTTGTCAATGTGTTTATTCAACATCCAGAGTTAAACTGATGTGTGTTTGCAGCAGTTCAGAAACCCTTTCTTTGGAGAATGTAGAAACAGTCATTTCCAGCCCTAGAGAAACATATAAGAGTTAGCAGTAAGAATGCGTTTAAAACACAAAATACCCGCTTCGTACAAACTCATCTGCTGTGTTCTAGTTCCTGTTAGAAAGTTGCATCTATGTTCAGATTCAGCGAGGTAGAAACACGTTTCTTCTAAAAGCTGCGTTTGGACATTCCAGAGTGGATGGGAGAACAGGCTGTAAAGAGAAATACCTTGCTCTAAAACCAAAACGGAGCTATCTAGCAGAATGGTTGTCAATGTGTGTATTCAACTTCCAGAGTTAAACTGATGTGTGTTTGCAGCAGTTCAGAAACCCTTTCTTTGGAGAATGTAGAAACAGTCATTTCCAGCCCTAGAGACGCACATAAGAGTTAGCAGTAAGAATGCGTTTCAAACACAGAAGATCCGCTTCTTAAAAACTCATCTGCTGTGTGCTGGTTTCTTTTAGGAAGTTGAATCTATGTTCAGATTCAGCGAGGTAGAAACACGTTTCTTCAAAAAGCTGCGTTTGGACATTCCAGAGTGGATGGGAGAACAGGCTATAAAGAGAAATACCTTGCTCTAAAATCAAAACGGAGCTATCTAGCAGAATTGTTGTCAATGTGTGTATTCAACTTCCAGAGTTAAACTGATGTGTGTTTGCAGCAGTTCAGAAACCCTTTCTTTGGAGGATGTAGAAACAGTCATTTCCAGCCCTAGAGACGCATATAAGAGTTAGCAGTAAGAATGCGTTTAAAACACAGAAACCCGCTTCGTACAAACTAATCTGCTGTGTTCTAGTTCCTCTTAGGAAGTTGCATCTATGTTTAGGTTCAGCGAGGCAGAAACACGTTTCTTCTAAAAACTGCATTTGGACATTCCAGAGTGAATGTGAGAACACGCCGTAAAGAGAAATACCTTGCTCTAAAACCAAAACGGAGCTATCTAGCAGAATGGTTGTCAATGTGTGTATTCAACTTCCAGAGTTAAACTGATGTGTGTTGGCAGCAGTTCAGAAACCCTTTCTTTGGAGAATGTAGAAACAGTCATTTCCAGCCCTAGAGACGCATATAAGACTTAGCAGTAAGAATGCCTTTAAAACACAGAATACCCGCTTCGTACAAACTTATCTGCTGTGTGGTAGTTCCTCTTAGGAAGTTGCATCTATGTTTAGATTCAGCGAGGCAGAAACACGTTTCTTCTAAAAACTGCATTTGGAAATTCCAGAGTGAATGGGAGAACACGCTGTAAAGAGAAATACCTTGCTCTAAAACCAAAACGGAGCTATCTAGCAGAATGGTTGTCAATGTGTGTATTCAACTTCCAGAGGTAAACTGATGTGTGTTTGCAGCAGTTCAGAAACCCTTTCTTTGGAGAATGTAGAAACAGTCATTTCCAGCCCTAGAGACGCATATAAGAGTTAGCAGTAAGAATGCGTTTAAAACACAGAATACCCGCTTGGTACAAACTCATCTGCTTTGGGCTGGTTTCTTTTAGGAAGTTGCATCTATGTTTAGATTCAGCAAGGTAGAAACACGTTTCTTCTAAAAGCTGCGTTTGGACATTCCAGAGTGGATGGGAGAACAGGCTGTAAAGAGAAATACCTTGCTCTAAAACCAAAACGTAGCTATCTAGCAGAATGGTTGTCAATGTGTGTATTCAACTTCCAGAGTTAAACTGATGTGTATTTGCAGCAGTTCAGAAACCCTTTCTTTGGACAATGTAGAAAAAAAGTCATTTCCAGCCCTAGAGACGCATATAAGAGTTAGCAGTAAGAATGCCTTTAAAACACAGAAACCCGCTTCGTACAAACTCATCTTCTGTGTGTTGGTTCCTTTTAGGAAGTTGCATCTGTGTTTACATTCAGCGAGGCAGAAACACGTTTCTTCTAAAAGCTGCGTTTGGACATTCCAGAGTGGATGGGAGAACAGGCTCTAAAGAGAAATACCTTGCTCAAAAACCAAAACGGAGCTATCTAGCAGAATGCTTGTCAATGTGTGTATTCAACTTCCAGAGTTAAACTGATTTGTGGTTGCAGCAGTTCAGAAACCCTTTCTTTGGAGAATGTAGAAAAAAAGTCATTTCCAGCCCCAGAGACGCATATAAGAGTTAGCAGAAAGAATGCCTTTAAAACAGAGAAACCCGCTTCGTACAAACTCATCTTTTGTGTGTTGGTTCCTTTTAGGAAGTTGCATCTGTGTTTAGATTCAGCGAGGTAGAACCACGTTTCTTCTAAAAGCTGCGTTTGGACATTCCAGAGTGGATGGGAGAGCAGGCTGTAAAGGGAAATACCTTCCTCTAAAACCAAAACGGAGCTATCTAGCAGAATGGTTGTCAATGTGTATATTCAACTTCCAGAGTTAAACTGATGTGTGTTTGCAGCAGTTCAGAAACCCTTTCTTTGGAGAATGTAGAAACAGTCATTTCCAGCCCTAGAGACCCATATAAGAGTTAGCAGTAAGAATGCCTTTAAAACACAGAATACCCGCGTCGTACAAACTCATCTGCTGTGTGCTAGTTTCTCTTAGGAAGTTGCATCTGCGTTTAGATTCAGCGAGGCAGAAACACGTTTCTTTGAAAAACTGCATTTGGAAATTCCAGAGTGAATGGAAGAACACGCTGTAAAGAGAAATACCTTGCTCTAAAACCAAAACGGAGCTATCTAGCAGAATGGTTGTCAATGTGTGTATTCAACTTCCAGAGTTAAACTGATGTGTGTTTGCAGCAGTTCAGAAACCCTTTCTTTGGACAGTGTAGAAAAAAAGTCATTTCCAGCCCTAGAGACGCATATAAGAGTTAGCAGTAAGAATGCGTTTCAGACACAGAAGACCCGCTTCGTACAAACTCATCTGCTTTGTGCCGGTTTCTTTTAAAAAGTTGCATCTGCGTTTAGATTCAGCGAGGCAGAAACACGTTTCTTCTAAAAGCTGCGTTTGGACATTCCAGAGTGGATGGGAGAACAGGCTGTAAAGAGAAATACCTTGCTCTAAAACCAAAACGGAGCTATCTAGCAGAATGGTTGTCAATGTGTGTATTCAACTTCCAGAGTTAAACTGATGTGTGTTTGCAGCAGTTCAGAAACCCTTTCTTTGGAGAATGTAGAAACAGTCATTTCCAGCCCTAGAGACGCATATAAAAGTTAGCAGTAAGAATGCGTTTAAAACACAGAAGACCCGCTTCTTACAAACTCATCTGCTGTATGCTGGTTTCTTTTAGGAAGTTGCATCTATGTTTAGATTCAGCGAGGCAGAAACACGTTTCTTCTAAAAACTGCATTTGGACATTCCAGAGTGAATGGGAGAACACGCTGTAAAGAGAAATACCTTGCTCTAAAACCAAAACGGAGCTATCTAGCAGAATGGTTGTCAATATGTGTATTCAACTTCCAGAGTTAAACTGATTTGTGTTTGCAGCAGTTCAGAAAGCCTTTCTTTGGAGAATGTAGAAAAAAAGTCATTTCCAGCCCTAGATACGCATATAAGAGTTAGCAGTAAGAATGCCTTTAAAACAGAGAAACCCGCTTCGTACAAACTCATCTTCTGTGTATTGGTTCCTTTTAGGAAGTTGCATCTGTGTTTAGATTCAGCGAGGCAGAAACACGTTTCTTCTAAAAGCTGCGTTTGGACATTCCAGAGTGGATGGGCGAACAGGCTGTAAAGAGAAATACCTTGCTCTAAAACCAAAACGGAGCTATCTAGCAGAATGGTTGTCAATGTGTTTATTCAACATCCAGAGTTAATCTGATTTGTGTTTGCAACAGTTCAGAAACCCTTTCTTTGGAGAATGTAGAAAAAAAGTCATTTCCAGCCCTAGAGACGCATATAAGAGTTAGCAGTAAGAATGCCTTTAAAACACAGAAACCCGCTTCGTACAAACTCATCTTCTGTGTGTTGGTTCCTTTTAGGAAGTTGCATCTGTGTTTAGAGTCAGCGAGGCAGAAACACGTTTCTTCTAAAAGCTGCGTTTGGACATTCCAGAGTGGATGGGAGAACAGGCTGTAAAGAGAAATACCTTGCTCTAAAACCAAAACGGAGCTATCTAACAGAATGGTTGTCAATGTGTGTATTCAACTTCCAGAGTTAAACTGATGTGTGTTTGCAGCAGTTCAGAAACCCTTTCTTTGGAGAATGTAGAAAGAGTAATTTCCAGCCCTAGAGATGCACATAAGAGTTAGCAGTAAGAATGCGTTTCAAACACAGAAGATCCGCTTCTTAAAAACTCATCTACTGTGTGCTGGTTTCTTTTAGGAAGTTGAATCTATGTTCAGATTCAGCGAGGTAGAAACACGTTTCTTCTAAAAGCTGCGTTTGGACATTCCAGAGTGGATGGGAGAACAGGCTCTAAAGAGAAATACCTTGCTCAAAAACCAAAACGGAGCTATCTAGCAGAATGTTTGTCAATGTGTGTATTCAACTTCCAGAGTTAAACTGATTTGTGGTTGCAGCAGTTCAGAAACCCTTTCTTTGGAGAATGTAGAAAAAAAGTCATTTCCAGCCCCAGAGACGCATATAAGAGTTAGCAGTAAGAATGCCTTTAAAACAGAGAAACCCGCTTCGTACAAACTCATCTTCTGTGTGTTGGTTCCTTTTAGGAAGTTGCATCTGTGTTTAGATTCAGCGAGGTAGAACCACGTTTCTTCTAAAAGCTGCGTTTGGACATTCCAGAGTGGATGGGAGAGCAGGCTGTAAAGGGAAATACCTTCCTCTAAAACCAAAACGGAGCTATGTAGCAGAATCATTGTCAATGTGTGTATTCAACTTCCAGAGTTAAACTGATGTGTGTTTGCAGCAGTTCAGAAACCCTTTCTTTGGAGAATGTAGAAACAGTCATTTCCAGCCCTAGAGACCCATATAAGAGTTAGCAGTAAGAATGCCTTTAAAACACAGAATACCCGCTTCGTACAAACTCATCTGCTGTGTGCTAGTTTCTCTTAGGAAGTTGCATCTATGTTTAGATTCAGCGAGGCAGAAACACGTTTCTTTGAAAAACTGCATTTGGAAATTCCAGAGTGAATGGGAGAACAGGCTGTAAAGAGAAATACCTTGCTCTAAAACCAAAACGGAGCTATCTAGCAGAATGGTTGTCAATGTGTGTATTCAACTTCCAGAGTTAAACTGATGTGTGTTTGCAGCAGTTCAGAAACCCTTTCTTTGGACAATGTAGAAAAAAAGTCATTTCCAGCCCTAGAGACGCATATAAGAGTTAGCAGTAAGAATGCCTTTAAAACACAGAAACCCGCTTCGTACAAACTCATCTTCTGTGTGTTGGTTCCTTTTAGGAAGTTGCATCTGTGTTTAGAGTCAGCGAGGCAGAAACACGTTTCTTCTAAAAGCTGCGTTTGGACATTCCAGAGTGGATGGGAGAACAGGCTGTAAAGAGAAATACCTTGCTCTAAAACCAAAACGGAGCTATCTAACAGAATGGTTGTCAATGTGTGTATTCAACTTCCAGAGTTAAACTGATGTGTGTTTGCAGCAGTTCAGAAACCCTTTCTTTGGAGAATGTAGAAAGAGTAATTTCCAGCCCTAGAGACGCACATAAGAGTTAGCAGTAAGAATGCGTTTCAAACACAGAAGATCCGCTTCTTAAAAACTCATCTGCTGTGTGCTGGTTTCTTTTAGGAAGTTGAATCTATGTTCAGATTCAGCGAGGTAGAAACACGTTTCTTCTAAAAGCTGCGTTTGGACATTCCAGAGTGGATGGGAGAACAGGCTCTAAAGAGAAATACCTTGCTCAAAAACCAAAACGGAGCTATCTAGCAGAATGTTTGTCAATGTGTGTATTCAACTTCCAGAGTTAAACTGATTTGTGGTTGCAGCAGTTCAGAAACCCTTTCTTTGGAGAATGTAGAAAAAAAGTCATTTCCAGCCCCAGAGACGCATATAAGAGTTAGCAGTAAGAATGCCTTTAAAACAGAGAAACCCGCTTCGTACAAACTCATCTTCTGTGTGTTGGTTCCTTTTAGGAAGTTGCATCTGTGTTTAGATTCAGCGAGGTAGAACCACGTTTCTTCTAAAAGCTGCGTTTGGACATTCCAGAGTGGATGGGAGAGCAGGCTGTAAAGGGAAATACCTTCCTCTAAAACCAAAACGGAGCTATGTAGCAGAATCATTGTCAATGAGTGTATTCAACTTCCAGACTTAAACTGATGTGTGTTTGCAGCAGTTCAGAAACCCTTTCTTTGGACAATGTAGAAACAGTCATTTCCAGCCCTAGAGACCCATATAAGAGTTAGCAGTAAGAATGCCTTTAAAACACAGAATACCCGCTTCGTACAAACTCATCTGCTGTGTGCTAGTTTCTCTTAGGAAGTTGCATCTATGTTTAGATTCAGCGAGGCAGAAACACGTTTCTTTGAAAAACTGCATTTGGAAATTCCAGAGTGAATGGAAGAACACGCGGTAAAGAGAAATACCTTGCTCTAAAACCAAAACGGAGCTATCTAGCAGAATGGTTGTCAATGTGTGTATTCAACTTCCAGAGTTAAACTGATGTGTGTTTGCAGCAGTTCAGAAACCCTTTCTTTGGACAATGTAGAAAAAAAGTCATTTCCAGCCCTAGAGACGCATATAAGAGTTAGCAGTAAGAATGCCTTTAAAACACAGAAACCCGCTTCGTACAAACTCATCTTCTGTGTGTTGGTTCCTTTTAGGAAGTTGCATCTGCGTTTAGATTCAGCGAGGCAGAAACACGTTTCTTCTAAAAGCTGCGTTTGGACATTCCAGAGTGGATGGGAGAACAGGCTGTAAAGAGAAATACGTTGCTCTAAAACCAAAACGGAGCTATCTAGCAGTATGTTTGTCAATGTGTGTATTCAACTTCCAGAGTTAAACAGATGTGTTTTTGCAGCAGTTCAGAAATCCTTTCTTTGGAGAATGTAGAAACAGTCATTTCCAGCCCTAGAGACGCATATAGGAGTTAGCAGTAAGAATGCGTTTCAGACACAGAAGACCCGCTTCGTACAAACTCATCTGCTTTGTGCTGGTTTCTTTTAGGAAGTTGCATCTATGTTTAGATTCAGCAAGGTAGAAACACGTTTCTTCTAAAAGCTGCGTTTGGACATTCCAGAGTGGATGGGAGAACAGGCTGTAAAGAGAAATACCTTGCTCTAAAACCAAAACGGAGCTATCTAGCAGAATGGTTGTCAATGTGTGTATTCAACTTCCAGAGTTAAACTGATGTGTGATTGCAGCAGTTCAGAAACCCTTTCTTTGGAGAATGTAGAAACAGTCATTTCCAGCCCAAGAGACGCACATAAGAGTTAGCAGTAAGAATGCCTTTAAAACACAGAAACCCGCTTCGTACAAACTCATCTTCTGTGTGTTGGTTCCTTTTAGGAAGTTGCATCTGTCTTTAGATTCAGCGAGGCAGAAACACGTTTCTTCTAAAAGCTGCGTTTGGACATTCCAGAGTGGATGGGAGAACAGGCTGTAAAGAGAAATACCTTGCTCTAAAACCAAAACGGAGCTATCTAACAGAATGGTTGTCAATGTGTGTATTCAACTTCCAGAGTTAAACTGATGTGTGTTGGCAGCAGTTCAGAAATCCTTTCTTTGTAGAATGTAGAAACAGTCATTTCCAGCCCTAGAGACGCACATAAGAGTTAGCAGTAAGAATGCGTTTCAAACACAGAAGATCCGATTCTTAAAAACTCATCTGCTGTGTGCTGGTTTCTTTTAGGAAGTTGAATCTATGTTCAGATTCAGCGAGGTAGAAACACGTTTCTTCTAAAAGCTGCGTTTGGACATTCCAGAGTGGATGGGAGAACAGGCTCTAAAGAGAAATACCTTGCTCAAAAACCAAAACGGAGCTATCTAGCAGAATGTTTGTCAATGTGTGTATTCAACTTCCAGAGTTAAACTGATGTGTGTTTGCAGCAGTTCAGAAACCCTTTCTTTGGAGAATGTAGAAACAGTCATTTCCAGCCCTAGAGACGCATATAAGAGTTAGCAGTAAGAATGCGTTTAAAACACAGAGTACCCGCTTGGTACAAACTCATCTGCTTTGGGCTGGTTTCTTTTAGGAAGTTGCATCTATGTTTAGATTCAGCAAGGTAGAAACACGTTTCTTCTAAAAGCTGCGTTTGGACATTCCAGAGTGGATGGGAGAACAGGCTGTAAAGAGAAATACCTTGCTCTAAAACCAAAACGGAGCTATCTAGCAGAATGTTTGTCAATGTGTGTATTCAACTTCCAGAGTTAAACTGATGTGTGTTTGCAGCAGTTCAGAAACCCTTTCTTTGGAGAATGTAGAAACAGTCATTTCCAGCCCTAGAGCCGCACATAAGAGTTAGCAGTAAGAATGCGTTTCAAACACAGAAGACCCGCTTCTTACAAAGTCATCTGCTGTGTGCTGGTTTCTTTTAGGAAGTTGAATCTATGTTCAGATTCAGCGAGGTAGAAACACGTTTCTTCTAAAAGCTGCGTTTAGACATTCCAGAGTGGATGGGAGAACCGGCTCTAAAGAGAAATACCTTGCTCAAAAACCAAAACGGAGCTATCTAGCAGAATGTTTGTCAATGTGTTTATTCAACTTCCAGAGTTAAACTGATTTGTGTTTGCAGCAGTTCAGAAACCCTTTCTTTGGAGAATGTAGAAAAAAGTCATTTCCAGCCCTAGAGACGCATATAAGAGTTAGCAATAAGAATGCCTTTAAAACACAGAAACCCGCTTCGTACAAATTCATCTTCTGTGTGTTGGTTCCTTTTAGGAAGTTGTATATGTGTTTAGATTCAGCGAGGCAGAAACACGTTTCTTCTAAAAGCTGCGTTTGGACATTCCAGAGTGGATGGGCGAACAGGCTGTAAAGAGAAATACCTTGCTCTAAAACCAAAACGGAGCTATCTAGTAGAATGGTTGTCAATGTGTTTATTCAACTTCCAGAGTTAAACTGATGTGTGTTTGCAGCAGTTCAGAAACCCTTTCTTTGGAGAATGTAGAAACAGTCATTTCCAGCCCTAGAGACGCATATAAGAGTTAGCAGTAAGAATGCGGTTAAAACACAGAATACCCGCTTCGTACAAACTCATCTGCTGTGTTCTAGTTCCTGTTAGGAAGTTGAATCTATGTTCAGATTCAGCGAGGTAGAAACACGTTTCTTCTAAAAGCTGCGTTTGGACATTCCAGAGTGGATAAGAGAACAGGCTCTAAAGAGAAATACCTTGCTCAAAAACCAAAACGGAGCTATCTAGCAGAATGTTTGTCAATGTGTGTATTCAACTTCGAGAGTTAAACTGATGTGTGTTTGCAGCAGTTCAGAAACCCTTTCTTTGGAGAATGTAGAAACAGTCATTTCCAGCCCTAGAGACGCATATAAGAGTTAGCAGTAAGAATGCATTTAAAACACAGAATACCCGCTTCGTACAAACTCATCTGCTTTGTGCTGGTTTCTTTTAGGAAGTTGCATCTATGTTTAGATTCAGCAAGGTAGAAACACTTTTCTTCTAAAAGCTGCGTTTGGACATTCCAGAGTGGATGGGAGAACAGGCTGTAAAGAGAAATACCTTGCTCTAAAACCAAAACGGAGCTATCTAGCAGAATGGTTGTCAATGTGTGTATTCAACTTCCAGAGTTCAACTGATGTGTGTTTGCAGCAGTTCAGAAACCCTTTCTTTGGAGAATGTAGAAACAGTCATTTCCAGCCCTAGAGACGCACATAAGAATTAGCAGTAAGAATGCGTTTCAGACACAGAAGATCCGCTACTTACAAACTCATCTACTGTGTGCTGGTTTCTTTTAGGAAGTTGAATCTATGTTCAGATTCAGCGAGGTAGAAACACGTTTCTTCTAAAAGCTGCGTTTGGACATTCCAGAGTGGATGGGAGAACAGGCTCTAAAGAGAAATACCTTGCTCTAAAACCAAAACGGAGATATCTAACAGAATGTTTGTCAATGTGTGTATTCAACTTCCGTAGTTAAACTGATTTGTGTTTGCAGCAGTTCAGAAACCCTTTCTTTGGAGAATGTAGAAACAGTCATTTCCAGCCCTAGAGACGCACATAAGAGTTAGCAGTAAGAATGCGTTTCAAACACAGAAGACCCGCTTCTTACAAAGTCATCTGCTGTGTGGTGGTTTCTTTTAGGAAGTTGAATCTATGTTCAGATTCAGCGAGGTAGAAACACGTTTCTTCAAAAAGCTGCGTTTGGACATTCCAGAGTGGATGGGAGAACAGGCTCTAAAGAGAAATACCTTGCTCTAAAACCAAAACGGAGCTATCTAGCAGAATGTTTGTCAATGTGTATATTCAACTTCCAGAGTTAAACTGATGTGTGTTTGCAGCAGTTCAGAAACCCTTTCTTTGGAGAATGTAGAAACAGTCATTTCCAGCCCTAGAGACGCATATAAGAGTTAGCAGTAAGAATGCGTTTAAAACACAGAAACCCGCTTCGTACAAACTAATCTGCTGTGTTCTAGTTCCTCTTAGGAAGTTGCATCTATGTTTAGGTTCAGCGAGGCAGAAACACGTTTCTTCTAAAAACTGCATTTGGACATTCCAGAGTGAATGTGAGAACACGCCGTAAAGAGAAATACCTTGCTCTAAAACCAAAACGGAGCTATCTAGCAGAATGGTTGTCAGTGTGTGTATTCAACTTCCAGAGTTAAACTGATGTGTGTTTGCAGCAGTTCAGAAACCCTTTCTTTGGACAATGTAGAAAAAAAGTCATTTCCAGCCCTAGAGACGCATATAAGAGTTAGAAGTAAGAATGCCTTTAAAACACAGAAACCCGCTTCGTACAAACTCATCTTCTGTGTGTTGGTTCCTTTTAGGAAGTTGCATCTGCGTTTAGATTCAGCGAGGCAGAAACACGTTTCTTCTAAAAGCTGCGTTTGGACATTCCAGAGTGGATGGGAGAACAGGCTGTAAAGAGAAATACCTTGCTCTAAAACCAAAACGGAGCTATCTAGCAGAATGTTTGTCAATGTGTGTATTCAACTTCGAGAGTTAAACTGATGTGTGTTTGCAGCAGTTCAGAAACCCTTTCTTTGGAGAATGTAGAAACAGTCATTTCCAGCCCTAGAGACGCATATAAGAGTTAGCAGTAAGAATGCGGTTAAAACACAGAATACCCGCTTCGTACAAACTAATCTGCTGTGTTCTAGTTCCTGTTAGGAAGTTGAATCTATGTTCAGATTCAGCGAGGTAGAAACACGTTTCTTCTAAAAGCTGCGTTTGGACATTCCAGAGTGGATAAGAGAACAGGCTCTAAAGAGAAATACCTTGCTCAAAAACCAAAACGGAGCTATCTAGCAGAATGTTTGTCAATGTGTGTATTCAACTTCGAGAGTTAAACTGATGTGTGTTTGCAGCAGTTCAGAAACCCTTTCTTTGGAGAATGTAGAAACAGTCATTTCCAGCCCTAGAGACGCATATAAGAGTTAGCAGTAAGAATGCGTTTAAAACACAGAATACCCGCTTCGTACAAACTCATCTGCTTTGTGCTGGTTTCTTTTAGGAAGTTGCATCTATGTTTAGATTCAGCAAGGTAGAAACACTTTTCTTCTAAAAGCTGCGTTTGGACATTCCAGAGTGGATGGGAGAACAGGCTGTAAAGAGAAATACCTTGCTCTAAAACCAAAACGGAGCTATCTAGCAGAATGGTTGTCAATGTGTGTATTCAACTTCCAGAGTTCAACTGATGTGTGTTTGCAGCAGTTCAGAAACCCTTTCTTTGGAGAATGTAGAAACAGTCATTTCCAGCCCTAGAGACGCACATAAGAATTAGCAGTAAGAATGCGTTTCAGACACAGAAGATCCGCTACTTACAAACTCATCTACTGTGTGCTGGTTTCTTTTAGGAAGTTGAATCTATGTTCAGATTCAGCGAGGTAGAAACACGTTTCTTCTAAAAGCTGCGTTTGGACATTCCAGAGTGGATGGGAGAACAGGCTCTAAAGAGAAATACCTTGCTCTAAAACCAAAACGGAGATATCTAACAGAATGTTTGTCAATGTGTGTATTCAACTTCCGTAGTTAAACTGATTTGTGTTTGCAGCAGTTCAGAAACCCTTTCTTTGGAGAATGTAGAAACAGTCATTTCCAGCCCTAGAGACGCACATAAGAGTTAGCAGTAAGAATGCGTTTCAAACACAGAAGACCCGCTTCTTACAAAGTCATCTGCTGTGTGGTGGTTTCTTTTAGGAAGTTGAATCTATGTTCAGATTCAGCGAGGTAGAAACACGTTTCTTCAAAAAGCTGCGTTTGGACATTCCAGAGTGGATGGGAGAACAGGCTCTAAAGAGAAATACCTTGCTCTAAAACCAAAACGGAGCTATCTAGCAGAATGTTTGTCAATGTGTATATTCAACTTCCAGAGTTAAACTGATGTGTGTTTGCAGCAGTTCAGAAACCCTTTCTTTGGAGAATGTAGAAACAGTCATTTCCAGCCCTAGAGACGCATATAAGAGTTAGCAGTAAGAATGCGTTTAAAACACAGAAACCCGCTTCGTACAAACTAATCTGCTGTGTTCTAGTTCCTCTTAGGAAGTTGCATCTATGTTTAGGTTCAGCGAGGCAGAAACACGTTTCTTCTAAAAACTGCATTTGGACATTCCAGAGTGAATGTGAGAACACGCCGTAAAGAGAAATACCTTGCTCTAAAACCAAAACGGAGCTATCTAGCAGAATGGTTGTCAGTGTGTGTATTCAACTTCCAGAGTTAAACTGATGTGTGTTTGCAGCAGTTCAGAAACCCTTTCTTTGGACAATGTAGAAAAAAAGTCATTTCCAGCCCTAGAGACGCATATAAGAGTTAGCAGTAAGAATGCCTTTAAAACACAGAAACCCGCTTCGTACAAACTCATCTTCTGTGTGTTGGTTCCTTTTAGGAAGTTGCATCTGCGTTTAGATTCAGCGAGGCAGAAACACGTTTCTTCTAAAAGCTGCGTTTGGACATTCCAGAGTGGATGGGAGAACAGGCTGTAAAGAGAAATACCTTGCTCTAAAACCAAAACGGAGCTATCTAGCAGAATGTTTGTCAATGTGTGTATTCAACTTCGAGAGTTAAACTGATGTGTGTTTGCAGCAGTTCAGAAACCCTTTCTTTGGAGAATGTAGAAACAGTCATTTCCAGCCCTAGAGACGCATATAAGAGTTAGCAGTAAGAATGCGGTTAAAACACAGAATACCCGCTTCGTACAAACTAATCTGCTGTGTTCTAGTTCCTGTTAGGAAGTTGAATCTATGTTCAGATTCAGCGAGGTAGAAACACGTTTCTTCTAAAAGCTGCGTTTGGACATTCCAGAGTGGATAAGAGAACAGGCTCTAAAGAGAAATACCTTGCTCAAAAACCAAAACGGAGCTATCTAGCAGAATGTTTGTCAATGTGTGTATTCAACTTCGAGAGTTAAACTGATGTGTGTTTGCAGCAGTTCAGAAACCCTTTCTTTGGAGAATGTAGAAACAGTCATTTCCAGCCCTAGAGACGCATATAAGAGTTAGCAGTAAGAATGCGTTTAAAACACAGAATACCCGCTTCGTACAAACTCATCTGCTTTGTGCTGGTTTCTTTTAGGAAGTTGCATCTATGTTTAGATTCAGCAAGGTAGAAACACTTTTCTTCTAAAAGCTGCGTTTGGACATTCCAGAGTGGATGGGAGAACAGGCTGTAAAGAGAAATACCTTGCTCTAAAACCAAAACGGAGCTATCTAGCAGAATGGTTGTCAATGTGTTTATTCAACTTCCAGAGTTCAACTGATGTGTGTTTGCAGCAGTTCAGAAACCCTTTCTTTGGACAATGTAGAAAAAAAGTCATTTCCAGCCCTAGAGACGCACATAAGAATTAGCAGTAAGAATGCGTTTCAGACACAGAAGATCCGCTACTTACAAACTCATCTACTGTGTGCTGGTTTCTTTTAGGAAGTTGAATCTATGTTCAGATTCAGCGAGGTAGAAACACGTTTCTTCTAAAAGCTGCGTTTGGACATTCCAGAGTGGATGGGAGAACAGGCTCTAAAGAGAAATACCTTGCTCTAAAACCAAAACGGAGATATCTAACAGAATGGTTGTCAATGTGTGTATTCAACTTCCGTAGTTAAACTGATTTGAGTTTGCAGCAGTTCAGAAACCCTTTCTTTGGAGAATGTAGAAACAGTCATTTCCAGCCCTAGAGACGCACATAAGAGTTAGCAGTAAGAATGCGTTTCAAACACAGAAGACCCGCTTCTTACAAAGTCATCTGCTGTGTGGTGGTTTCTTTTAGGAAGTTGAATCTATGTTCAGATTCAGCGAGGTAGAAACACGTTTCTTCAAAAAGCTGCGTTTGGACATTCCAGAGTGGATGGGAGAACAGGCTCTAAAGAGAAATACCTTGCTCTAAAAGCAAAACGGAGCTATCTAGCAGAATGGTTGTCAATGTGTGTATTCAACTTCCAGAGTTAAACTGATGTGTGTTTGCAGCAGTTCAGAAACCCTTTCTTTGGAGGATGTAGAAACAGTCATTTCCAGCCCTAGAGACGCATATAAGAGTTAGCAGTAAGAATGCGTTTAAAACACAGAAACCCGCTTCGTACAAACTAATCTGCTGTGTTCTAGTTCCTCTTAGGAAGTTGCATCTATGTTTAGGTTCAGCGAGGCAGAAACACGTTTCTTCTAAAAACTGCATTTGGACATTCCAGAGTGAATGTGAGAACACGCCGTAAAGAGAAATACCTTGCTCTAAAACCAAAACGGAGCTATCTAGCAGAATGGTTGTCAATGTGTGTATTCAACTTCCAGAGTTAAACTGATGTGTGTTTGCAGCAGTTCAGAAACCCTTTCTTTGGACAATGTAGAAAAAAAGTCATTTCCAGCCCTAGAGACGCATATAAGAGTTAGCAGTAAGAATGCCTTTAAAACACAGAAACCCGCTTCGTACAAACTCATCTTCTGTGTGTTGGTTCCTTTTAGGAAGTTGCATCTGCGTTTAGATTCAGCGAGGCAGAAACACTTTTCTTCTAAAAGCTGCGTTTGGACATTCCAGAGTGGATGGGAGAACAGGCTGTAAAGAGAAATACCTTGCTCTAAAACCAAAACGGAGCTATCTAGCAGAATGGTTGTCAATGTGTGTATTCAACTTCCAGAGTTAAACTGATGTGTGTTTGCAGCAGTTCAGAAACCCTTTCTTTGGAGAATGTAGAAACAGTCATTTCCAGCCCTAGAGACGCATATAAGAGTTAGCAGTAAGAATGCGTTTCAGACACAGAAGACCAGCTTCGTACAAACTCATCTGCTTTGTGCCGGTTTCTTTTAAAAAGTTGCATCTGCGTTTAGATTCAGCGAGGCAGAAACACGTTTCTTCTAAAAGCTGCGTTTGGACATTCCAGAGTGGATGGGAGAACAGGCTGTAAAGAGAAATACCTTGCTCTAAAACCAAAACGGAGCTATCTAGCAGAATGGTTGTCAATGTGTGTATTCAACTTCCAGAGTTAAACTGATGTGTGTTTGCAGCAGTTCAGAAACCCTTTCTTTGGAGAATGTAGAAACAGTCATTTCCAGCCCTAGAGACGCATATAAAAGTTAGCAGTAAGAATGCGTTTAAAACACAGAAGACCTGCTTCGTACAAACTCATCTGCTTTGTGCTGGTTTCTTTTAGGAAGTTGCATCTATGTTTAGATTCAGCAAGGTAGAAACACGTTTCTTCAAAAAGCTGCGTTTGGACATTCCAGAGTGGATGGGAGAACAGGCTGTAAAGAGAAATACCTTGCTCTAAAACCAAAACGGAGCTATCTAGCAGAATGGTTGTCAATGTGTGTATTCAACTTCCAGAGTTAAACTGATGTGTGTTTGCAGCAGTTCAGAAACCCTGTCTTTGGAGAATGTAGAAAGAGTCATTTCCAGCCCTAGAGACGCATATAAGAGTTAGCAGTAAGAATGCGTTTAAAACACAGAATACCCGCTTCGTACAAACTCTTCTGCTGTGTTGTAGTTCCTCTTAGGAAGTTGCATCTGCGTTTAGATTCAGCGAGGCAGAAACACGTTTCTTCTAAAAGCTGCGTTTGGACATTCCAGAGTGGATGGGAGAACAGGCTGTAAAGAGAAATACCTTGCTCTAAAACCAAAACGGAGCTATCTAGCAGAATGTTTGTCAATGTGTGTATTCAACTTCGAGAGTTAAACTGATGTGTGTTTGCAGCAGTTCAGAAACCCTTTCTTTGGAGAATGTAGAAACAGTCATTTCCAGCCCTAGAGACGCATATAAGAGTTAGCAGTAAGAATGCGTTTCAGACACAGAAGACCCGCTTCGTACAAACTCATCTGCTTTGTGCCGGTTTCTTTTAAAAAGTTGCATCTGCGTTTAGATTCAGCGAGGCAGAAACACGTTTCTTCTAAAAGCTGCGTTTGGACATTCCAGAGTGGATGGGAGAACAGGCTGTAAAGAGAAATACCTTGCTCTAAAACCAAAACGGAGCTATCTAGCAGAATGGTTGTCAATGTGTGTATTCAACTTCCAGAGTTAAACTGATGTGTGTTTGCAGCAGTTCAGAAACCCTTTCTTTGGAGAATGTAGAAACAGTCATTTCCAGCCCTAGAGACGCATATAAAAGTTAGCAGTAAGAATGCGTTTAAAACACAGAAGACCCGCTTCTTACAAACTCATCTGCTGTATGCTGGTTTCTTTTAGGAAGTTGCATCTATGTTTAGATTCAGCGAGGCAGAAACACGTTTCTTCTAAAAACTGCATTTGGACATTCCAGAGTGAATGGGAGAACACGCTGTAAAGAGAAATACCTTGCTCTAAAACCAAAACGGAGCTATCTAGCAGAATGTTTGTCAATATGTGTATTCAACTTCCAGAGTTAAACTGATTTGTGTTTGCAGCAGTTCAGAAAGCCTTTCTTTGGAGAATGTAGAAAAAAAGTCATTTCCAGCCCTAGATACGCATATAAGAGTTAGCAGTAAGAATGCCTTTAAAACAGAGAAACCCGCTTCGTACAAACTCATCTTCTGTGTATTGGTTCCTTTTAGGAAGTTGCATCTGTGTTTAGATTCAGCGAGGCAGAAACACGTTTCTTCTAAAAGCTGCGTTTGGACATTCCAGAGTGGATGGGCGAACAGGCTGTAAAGAGAAATACCTTGCTCTAAAACCAAAACGGAGCTATCTAGCAGAATGGTTGTCAATGTGTTTATTCAACATCCAGAGTTAATCTGATTTGTGTTTGCAACAGTTCAGAAACCCTTTCTTTGGAGAATGTAGAAAAAAAGTCATTTCCAGCCCTAGAGACGCATATAAGAGTTAGCAGTAAGAATGCCTTTAAAACACAGAAACCCGCTTCGTACAAACTCATATTCTGTGTGTTGGTTCCTTTTAGGAAGTTGCATCTGTGTTTAGAGACAGCGAGGCAGAAACACGTTTCTTCTAAAAGCTGCGTTTGGACATTCCAGAGTGGATGGGAGAACAGGCTGTAAAGAGAAATACCTTGCTCTAAAACCAAAACGGAGCTATCTAACAGAATGGTTGTCAATGTGTGTATTCAACTTCCAGAGTTAAACTGATGTGTGTTTGCAGCAGTTGAGAAACCCTTTCTTTGGAGAATGTAGAAAGAGTAATTTCCAGCCCTAGAGACGCACATAAGAGTTAGCAGTAAGAATGCGTTTCAAACACAGAAGATCCGCTTCTTAAAAACTCATCTGCTGTGTGCTGGTTTCTTTTAGGAAGTTGAATCTATGTTCAGATTCAGCGAGGTAGAAACACGTTTCTTCTAAAAGCTGCGTTTGGACATTCCAGAGTGGATGGGAGAACAGGCTCTAAAGAGAAATACCTTGCTCAAAAACCAAAACGGAGCTATCTAGCAGAATGTTTGTCAATGTGTGTATTCAACTTCCAGAGTTAAACTGATTTGTGGTTGCAGCAGTTCAGAAACCCTTTCTTTGGAGAATGTAGAAAAAAAGTCATTTCCAGCCCCAGAGACGCATATAAGAGTTAGCAGTAAGAATGCCTTTAAAACAGAGAAACCCGCTTCGTACAAACTCATCTTCTGTGTGTTGGTTCCTTTTAGGAAGTTGCATCTGTGTTTAGATTCAGCGAGGTAGAACCACGTTTCTTCTAAAAGCTGCGTTTGGACATTCCAGAGTGGATGGGAGAGCAGGCTGTAAAGGGAAATACCTTCCTCTAAAACCAAAACGGAGCTATGTAGCAGAATCATTGTCAATGTGTGTATTCAACTTCCAGAGTTAAACTGATGTGTGTTTGCAGCAGTTCAGAAACCCTTTCTTTGGAGGATGTAGAAACAGTCATTTCCAGCCCTAGAGACGCATATAAGAGTTAGCAGTAAGAATGCGTTTAAAACACAGAATACCCGCTTCGTACAAACTCATCTGCTGTGTGCTAGTTTCTCTTAGGAAGTTGCATCTATGTTTAGATTCAGCGAGGCAGAAACACGTTTCTTTGAAAAACTGCATTTGGAAATTCCAGAGTGAATGGGAGAACAGGCTGTAAAGAGAAATACCTTGCTCTAAAACCAAAACGGAGCTATCTAGCAGAATGGTTGTCAATGTGTGTATTCAACTTCCAGAGTTAAACTGATGTGTGTTTGCAGCAGTTCAGAAACCCTTTCTTTGGACAATGTAGAAAAAAAGTCATTTCCAGCCCTAGAGACGCATATAAGAGTTAGCAGTAAGAATGCCTTTAAAACACAGAAACCCGCTTCGTACAAACTCATCTTCTGTGTGTTGGTTCCTTTTAGGAAGTTGCATCTGCGTTTAGATTCAGCGAGGCAGAAACACGTTTCTTCTAAAAGCTGCGTTTGGACATTCCAGAGTGGATGGGAGAACAGGCTGTAAAGAGAAATACGTTGCTCTAAAACCAAAACGGAGCTATCTAGCAGTATGTTTGTCAATGTGTGTATTCAACTTCGAGAGTTAAACTGATGTGTTTTTGCAGCAGTTCAGAAACCCTTTCTTTGGAGAATGTAGAAACAGTCATTTCCAGCCCTAGAAACGCATATAGGAGTTAGCAGTAAGAATGCGTTTCAGACACAGAAGTCCGGCTTCGTACAAACTCATCTGCTTTGTGCTGGTTTCTTTTAGGAAGTTGCATCTATGTTTAGATTCAGCAAGGTAGAAACACGTTTCTTCTAAAAGCTGCGTTTGGACATTCCAGAGTGGATGGGAGAACAGGCTGTAAAGAGAAATACCTTGCTCTAAAACCAAAACGGAGCTATCTAGCAGAATCGTTGTCAATGTGTGTATTCAACTTCCAGAGTTAAAGTGATGTGTGTTTGCAGCAGTTCAGAAACCCTTTCTTTGGAGAATGTAGAAACAGTCATTTCCAGCCCAAGAGACGCACATAAGAGTTAGCAGTAAGAATGCCTTTAAAACACAGAAACCCGCTTCGTACAAACTCATCTTCTGTGTGTTGGTTCCTTTTAGGAAGTTGTATCTGTGTTTAGATTCAGCGAGGCAGAAACACGTTTCTTCTAAAAGCTGCATTTGGACATTCCAGAGTGGATGGGCGAACAGGCTGTAAAGAGAAATACCTTGCTCTAAAACCAAAACGGAGCTATCTAGTAGAATGGTTGTCAATGTGTGTATTCAACTTCCAGAGGTAAACTGATGTGTGTTTGCAGCAGTTAAGAAACCCTTTCTTTGGAGAATGTAGAAACAGTCATTTCCAGCCCTAGAGACGCATATAAGAGTTAGCAGTAAGAATGCGTTTAAAACACAGAATACCCGCTTCGTACAAACTCATCTGCTGTGTTCTAGTTCCTGTTAGGAAGTTGAATCTATGTTCAGATTCAGCGAGGTAGAAACACGTTTCTTCTAAAAGCTGCGTTTGGACATTCCAGAGTGGATGGGAGAACAGGCTCTAAAGAGAAATACCTTGCTCAAAAACCAAAACGGAGCTATCTAGCAGAATGTTTGTCAATGTGTGTATTCAACATCCAGTGTTAATCTGATTTGTGTTTGCAACAATTCAGAAACCCTTTCTTTGGAGAATGTAGAAAAAAAGTCATTTCCAGCCCTAGAGACGCATATAAGAGTTAGCAGTAAGAATGCCTTTAAAACACAGAAACCCGCTTCGTACAAACTCATCTTCTGTGTGTTGGTTCCTTTTAGGAAGTTGCATCTGTGTTTAGATTCAGCGAGGCAGAAACACGTTTCTTCTAAAAGCTGCGTTTGGACATTCCAGAGTGGATGGGAGAACAGGCTGTAAAGAGAAATACCTTGCTCTAAAACCAAAACGGAGCTATCTAACAGAATGGTTGTCAATGTGTGTATTCAACTTCCAGAGTTAAACTGATGTGTGTTGGCAGCAGTTCAGAAATCCTTTCTTTGTAGAATGTAGAAACAGTCATTTCCAGCCCTAGAGACGCACATAAGAGTTAGCAGTAAGAATGCGTTTCAAACACAGAAGATCCGCTTCTTAAAAACTCATCTGCTGTGTGCTGGTTTCTTTAAGGAAGTTGAATCTATGTTCAGATTCAGCGAGGTAGAAACACGTTTCTTCTAAAAGCTGCGTTTGGACATTCCAGAGTGGATGGGAGAACAGGCTCTAAAGAGAAATACCTTGCTCAAAAACCAAAACGGAGCTATCTAGCAGAATCTTTGTCAATGTGTGTATTCAACTTCCAGAGTTAAACTGATGTGTGTTTGCAGCAGTTCAGAAACCCTTTCTTTGGAGAATGTAGAAACAGTCATTTCCAGCCCTAGAGACGCATATAAGAGTTAGCAGTAAGAATGCGTTTAAAACACAGAGTACCCGCTTGGTACAAACTCATCTGCTTTAGGCTGGTTTCTTTTAGGAAGTTGCATCTATGTTTAGATTCAGCAAGGTAGAAACACGTTTCTTCTAAAAGCTGCGTTTGGACATTCCAGAGTGGATGGGAGAACAGGCTGTAAAGAGAAATACCTTGCTCTAAAACCAAAACGGAGCTATCTAGCAGAATGGTTGTCAATGTGTGTATTCAACTTCCAGAGTTAAACTGATGTGTGTTTGCAGCAGTTCAGAAACCCTTTCTTTGGAGAATGTAGAAACAGTCATTTCCAGCCCTAGAGCCGCACATAAGAGTTAGCAGTAAGAATGCGTTTCAAACACAGAAGACCCGCTTCTTACAAAGTCATCTGCTGTGTGCTGGTTTCTTTTAGGAAGTTGAATCTATGTTCAGATTCAGCGAGGTAGAAACACGTTTCTTCTAAAAGCTGCGTTTAGACATTCCAGAGTGGATGGGAGAACCGGCTCTAAAGAGAAATACCTTGCTCAAAAACCAAAACGGAGCTATCTAGCAGAATGTTTGTCAATGTGTTTATTCAACTTCCAGAGTTAAACTGATTTGTGTTTGCAGCAGTTCAGAAACCCTTTCTTTGGAGAATGTAGAAAAAAGTCATTTCCAGCCCTAGAGACGCATATAAGAGTTAGCAATAAGAATGCCTTTAAAACACAGAAACCCGCTTCGTACAAACTCATCTTCTGTGTGTTGGTTCCTTTTAGGAAGTTGCATCTGTGTTTAGAGTCAGCGAGGCAGAAACACGTTTCTTCTAAAAGCTGCGTTTGGACATTCCAGAGTGGATGGGAGAACAGGCTGTAAAGAGAAATACCTTGCTCTAAAACCAAAACGGAGCTATCTAACAGAATGGTTGTCAATGTGTGTATTCAACTTCCAGAGTTAAACTGATGTGTGTTTGCAGCAGTTCAGAAACCCTTTCTTTGGAGAATGTAGAAAGAGTAATTTCCAGCCCTAGAGACGCACATAAGAGTTAGCAGTAAGAATGCGTTTCAAACACAGAAGATCCGCTTCTTAAAAACTCATCTGCTGTGTGCTGGTTTCTTTTAGGAAGTTGAATCTATGTTCAGATTCAGCGAGGTAGAAACACGTTTCTTCTAAAAGCTGCGTTTGGACATTCCAGAGTGGATGGGAGAACAGGCTGTAAAGAGAAATACCTTGCTCTAAAACCAAAACGGAGCTATCTAACAGAATGGTTGTCAATGTGTGTATTCAACTTCCAGAGTTAAACTGATGTGTGTTGGCAGCAGTTCAGAAATCCTTTCTTTGTAGAATGTAGAAACAGTCATTTCCAGCCCTAGAGACGCACATAAGAGTTAGCAGTTAGAATGCGTTTCAAACACAGAAGATCCGCTTCTTAAAAACTCATCTGCTGTGTGCTGGTTTCTTTTAGGAAGTTGAATCTATGTTCAGAATCAGCGAGGTAGAAACACGTTTCTTTTAAAAGCTGCGTTTGGACATTCCAGAGTGGATGGGAGAACAGGCTCTAAAGAGAAATACCTTGCTCAAAAACCAAAACGGAGCTATCTAGCAGAATCTTTGTCAATGTGTGTATTCAGCTTCCAGAGTTAAACTGATGTGTGTTTGCAGCAGTTCAGAAACCCTTTCTTTGGAGAATGTAGAAACAGTCATTTCCAGCCCTAGAGACGCATATAAGAGTTAGCAGTAAGAATGCGTTTAAAACACAGAGTACCCGCTTGGTACAAACTCATCTGCTTTGGGCTGGTTTCTTTTAGGAAGTTGCATCTATGTTTAGATTCAGCAAGGTAGAAACACGTTTCTTCTAAAAGCTGCGTTTGGACATTCCAGAGTGGATGGGAGAACAGGCTGTAAAGAGAAATACCTTGCTCTAAAACCAAATCGGAGCTATCTAGCAGAATGGTTGTCAATGTGTGTATTCAACTTCCAGAGTTAAACTGATGTGTGTTTGCAGCAGTTCAGAAACCCTTTCTTTGGAGAATGTAGAAACAGTCATTTCCAGCCCTAGAGCCGCACATAAGAGTTAGCAGTAAGAATGCGTTTCAAACACAGAAGACCCGCTTCTTACAAAGTCATCTGCTGTGTGCTGGTTTCTTTTAGGAAGTTGAATCTATGTTCAGATTCAGCGAGGTAGAAACACGTTTCTTCTAAAAGCTGCGTTTAGACATTCCAGAGTGGATGGGAGAACCGGCTCTAAAGAGAAATACCTTGCTCAAAAACCAAAACGGAGCTATCTAGCAGAATCTTTGTCAATGTGTGTATTCAACTTCCAGAGTTAAACTGATGTGTGTTTGCAGCAGTTCAGAAACCCTTTCTTTGGACAATGTAGAAAAAAAGTCATTTCCAGCCCTAGAGACGCATATAAGAGTTAGCAGTAAGAATGCCTTTAAAACACAGAAACCCGCTTCGTACAAACTCATCTTCTGTGTGTTGGTTCCTTTTAGGAAGTTGCATCTGCGTTTAGATTCAGCGAGGCAGAAACACGTTTCTTCTAAAAGCTGCGTTTGGACATTCCAGAGTGGATGGGAGAACAGGCTGTAAAGAGAAATACCTTGCTCTAAAACCAAAACGGAGCTATCTAGCAGAATGTTTGTCAATGTGTGTATTCAACTTCGAGAGTTAAACTGATGTGTGTTTGCAGCAGTTCAGAAACCCTTTCTTTGGAGAATGTAGAAACAGTCATTTCCAGCCCTAGAGACGCATATAAGAGTTAGCAGTAAGAATGCGGTTAAAACACAGAATACCCGCTTCGTACAAACTAATCTGCTGTGTTCTAGTTCCTGTTAGGAAGTTGAATCTATGTTCAGATTCAGCGAGGTAGAAACACGTTTCTTCTAAAAGCTGCGTTTGGACATTCCAGAGTGGATAAGAGAACAGGCTCTAAAGAGAAATACCTTGCTCAAAAACCAAAACGGAGCTATCTAGCAGAATGTTTGTCAATGTGTGTATTCAACTTCGAGAGTTAAACTGATGTGTGTTTGCAGCAGTTCAGAAACCCTTTCTTTGGAGAATGTAGAAACAGTCATTTCCAGCCCTAGAGACGCATATAAGAGTTAGCAGTAAGAATGCGTTTAAAACACAGAATACCCGCTTCGTACAAACTCATCTGCTTTGTGCTGGTTTCTTTTAGGAAGTTGCATCTATGTTTAGATTCAGCAAGGTAGAAACACTTTTCTTCTAAAAGCTGCGTTTGGACATTCCAGAGTGGATGGGAGAACAGGCTGTAAAGAGAAATACCTTGCTCTAAAACCAAAACGGAGCTATCTAGCAGAATGGTTGTCAATGTGTGTATTCAACTTCCAGAGTTCAACTGATGTGTGTTTGCAGCAGTTCAGAAACCCTTTCTTTGGACAATGTAGAAAAAAAGTCATTTCCAGCCCTAGAGACGCACATAAGAATTAGCAGTAAGAATGCGTTTCAGACACAGAAGATCCGCTACTTACAAACTCATCTACTGTGTGCTGGTTTCTTTTAGGAAGTTGAATCTATGTTCAGATTCAGCGAGGTAGAAACACGTTTCTTCTAAAAGCTGCGTTTGGACATTCCAGAGTGGATGGGAGAACAGGCTCTAAAGAGAAATACCTTGCTCTAAAACCAAAACGGAGATATCTAACAGAATGGTTGTCAATGTGTGTATTCAACTTCCGTAGTTAAACTGATTTGAGTTTGCAGCAGTTCAGAAACCCTTTCTTTGGAGAATGTAGAAACAGTCATTTCCAGCCCTAGAGACGCACATAAGAGTTAGCAGTAAGAATGCGTTTCAAACACAGAAGACCCGCTTCTTACAAAGTCATCTGCTGTGTGGTGGTTTCTTTTAGGAAGTTGAATCTATGTTCAGATTCAGCGAGGTAGAAACACGTTTCTTCAAAAAGCTGCGTTTGGACATTCCAGAGTGGATGGGAGAACAGGCTGTAAAGAGAAATACCTTGCTCTAAAACCAAAACGGAGCTATCTAGCAGAATGGTTGTCAATGTGTTTATTCAACTTCCAGAGTTAATCTGATTTGTGTTTGCAACAGTTCAGAAACCCTTTCTTTGGAGAATGTAGAAAAAAGTCATTTCCAGCCCTAGAGACGCATATAAGAGTTAGCAATAAGAATGCCTTTAAAACACAGAAACCCGCTTCGTACAAACTCATCTTCTGTGTGTTGGTTCCTTTTAGGAAGTTGCATCTGTGTTTAGAGTCAGCGAGGCAGAAACACGTTTCTTCTAAAAGCTGCGTTTGGACATTCCAGAGTGGATGGGAGAACAGGCTGTAAAGAGAAATACCTTGCTCTAAAACCAAAACGGAGCTATCTAGCAGAATGTTTGTCAATGTGTATATTCAACTTCGAGAGTTAAACTGATGTGTGTTTGCAGCAGTTCAGAAACCCTTTCTTTGGAGAATGTAGAAACAGTCATTTCCAGCCCTAGAGACGCATATAAGAGTTAGCAGTAAGAATGCGTTTCAGACACAGAAAACCCGCTTCGTACAAACTCATCTGCTTTGTGCCGGTTTCTTTTAAAAAGTTGCATCTGCGTTTAGATTCAGCGAGGCAGAAACACGTTTCTTCTAAAAGCTGCGTTTGGACATTCCAGAGTGGATGGGAGAACAGGCTGTAAAGAGAAATACCTTGCTCTAAAACCAAAACGGAGCTATCTAGCAGAATGGTTGTCAATGTGTGTATTCAACTTCCAGAGTTAAACTGATGTGTGTTTGCAGCAGTTCAGAAACCCTTTCTTTGGAGAATGTAGAAACAGTCATTTCCAGCCCTAGAGACGCATATAAAAGTTAGCAGTAAGAATGCGTTTAAAACACAGAAGACCCGCTTCTTACAAACTCATCTGCTGTATGCTGGTTTCTTTTAGGAAGTTGCATCTATGTTTAGATTCAGCGAGGCAGAAACACGTTTCTTCTAAAAACTGCATTTGGACATTCCAGAGTGAATGGGAGAACACGCTGTAAAGAGAAATACCTTGCTCTAAAACCAAAACGGAGCTATCTAGCAGAATGTTTGTCAATATGTGTATTCAACTTCCAGAGTTAAACTGATTTGTGTTTGCAGCAGTTCAGAAAGCCTTTCTTTGGAGAATGTAGAAAAAAAGTCATTTCCAGCCCTAGAGACGCATATAAGAGTTAGCAGTAAGAATGCCTTTAAAACAGAGAAACCCGCTTCGTACAAACTCATCTTCTGTGTGTTGGTTCCTTTTAGGAAGTTGCATCTGTGTTTAGATTCAGCGAGGCAGAAACACGTTTCTTCTAAAAGCTGCGTTTGGACATTCCAGAGTGGATGGGAGAACAGGCTGTAAAGAGAAATACCTTGCTCTAAAACCAAAACGGAGCTATCTAGCAGAATGGTTGTCTATGTGTTTATTCAACATCCAGAGTTAATCTGATTTGTGTTTGCAACAGTTCAGAAACCCTTTCTTTGGAGAATGTAGAAAAAAAGTCATTTCCAGCCCTAGAGACGCATATAAGAGTTAGCAGTAAGAATGCCTTTAAAACACAGAAACCCGCTTCGTACAAACTCATCTTCTGTGTGTTGGTTCCTTTTAGGAAGTTGCATCTGTGTTTAGAGTCAGCGAGGCAGAAACACGTTTCTTCTAAAAGCTGCGTTTGGACATTCCAGAGTGGATGGGAGAACAGGCTGTAAAGAGAAATACCTTGCTCTAAAACCAAAACGGAGCTATCTAACAGAATGGTTGTCAATGTGTGTATTCAACTTCCAGAGTTAAACTGATGTGTGTTTGCAGCAGTTCAGAAACCCTTTCTTTGGAGAATGTAGAAAGAGTAATTTCCAGCCCTAGAGACGCACATAAGAGTTGCAGTAAGAATGCGTTTCAAACACAGAAGATCCGCTTCTTAAAAACTCATCTGCTGTGTGCTGGTTTCTTTTAGGAAGTTGAATCTATGTTCAGATTCAGCGAGGTAGAAACACGTTTCTTCTAAAAGCTGCGTTTGGACATTCCAGAGTGGATGGGAGAACAGGCTCTAAAGAGAAATACCTTGCTCAAAAACCAAAACGGAGCTATCTAGCAGAATGTTTGTCAATGTGTGTATTCAACTTCCAGAGTTAAACTGATTTGTGGTTGCAGCAGTTCAGAAACCCTTTCTTTGGAGAATGTAGAAAAAAAGTCATCTCCAGCCCCAGAGACGCATATAAGAGTTAGCAGTAAGAATGCCTTTAAAACAGAGAAACCCGCTTCGTACAAACTCATCTTCTGTGTGTTGGTTCCTTTTAGGAAGTTGCATCTGTGTTTAGATTCAGCGAGGTAGAAATACGTTTCTTCTAAAAGCTGCGTTTGGACATTCCAGAGTGGATGGGAGAGCAGGCTGTAAAGGGAAATACCTTCCTCTAAAACCAAAACGGAGCTATGTAGCAGAATCATTGTCAATGAGTGTGTTCAACTTCCAGAGTTAAACTGATGTGTGTTTGCAGCAGTTCAGAAACCCTTTCTTTGGAGAATGTAGAAACAGTCATTTCCAGCCCTAGAGACCCATATAAGAGTTAGCAGTAAGAATGCCTTTAAAACACAGAATACCCGCTTCGTACAAACTCATCTGCTGTGTGCTAGTTTCTCTTAGGAAGTTGCATCTATGTTTAGATTCAGCGAGGCAGAAACACGTTTCTTTGAAAAACTGCATTTGGAAATTCCAGAGTGAATGGGAGAACACGCGGTAAAGAGAAATACCTTGCTCTAAAACCAAAACGGAGCTATCTAGCAGAATGGTTGTCAATGTGTGTATTCAACTTCCAGAGTTAAACTGATGTGTGTTTGCAGCAGTTCAGAAACCCTTTCTTTGGACAATGTAGAAAAAAAGTCATTTCCAGCCCTAGAGACGCATATAAGAGTTAGCAGTAAGAATGCCTTTAAAACACAGAAACCCGCTTCGTACAAACTCATCTTCTGTGTGTTGGTTCCTTTTAGGAAGTTGCATCTGCGTTTAGATTCAGCGAGGCAGAAACACGTTTCTTCTAAAAGCTGCGTTTGGACATTCCAGAGTGGATGGGAGAACAGGCTGTAAAGAGAAATACGTTGCTCTAAAACCAAAACGGAGCTATCTAGCAGTATGTTTGTCAATGTGTGTATTCAACTTCCAGAGTTAAACTGATGTGTTTTTGCAGCAGTTCAGAAACCCTTTCTTTGGAGAATGTAGAAACAGTCATTTCCAGCCCTAGAGACGCATATAAGAGATAGCAGTAAGAATGCGGTTAAAACACAGAATACCCGCTTCGTACAAACTCATCTGCTGTGTTCTAGTTCCTGTTAGGAAGTTGAATCTATGTTCAGATTCAGCGAGGTAGAAACACGTTTCTTCTAAAAGCTGCGTTTGGACATTCCAGAGTGGATAAGAGAACAGGCTCTAAAGAGAAATACCTTGCTCAAAAACCAAAACGGAGCTATCTAGCAGAATGTTTGTCAATGTGTGTATTCAACTTCGAGAGTTAAACTGATGTGTGTTTGCAGCAGTTCAGAAACCCTTTCTTTGGAGAATGTAGAAACAGTCATTTCCAGCCCTAGAGACGCATATAAGAGTTAGCAGTAAGAATGCATTTAAAACACAGAATACCCGCTTCGTACAAACTCATCTGCTTTGTGCTGGTTTCTTTTAGGAAGTTGCATCTATGTTTAGATTCAGCAAGGTAGAAACACTTTTCTTCTAAAAGCTGCGTTTGGACATTCCAGAGTGGATGGGAGAACAGGCTGTAAAGAGAAATACCTTGCTCTAAAACCAAAACGGAGCTATCTAGCAGAATGGTTGTCAATGTGTGTATTCAACTTCCAGAGTTCAACTGATGTGTGTTTGCAGCAGTTCAGAAACCCTTTCTTTGGAGAATGTAGAAACAGTCATTTCCAGCCCTAGAGACGCACATAAGAATTAGCAGTAAGAATGCGTTTCAGACACAGAAGATCCGCTACTTACAAACTCATCTACTGTGTGCTGGTTTCTTTTAGGAAGTTGAATCTATGTTCAGATTCAGCGAGGTAGAAACACGTTTCTTCTAAAAGCTGCGTTTGGACATTCCAGAGTGGATGGGAGAACAGGCTCTAAAGAGAAATACCTTGCTCTAAAACCAAAACGGAGATATCTAACAGAATGGTTGTCAATGTGTGTATTCATCTTCCGTAGTTAAACTGATTTGTGTTTGCAGCAGTTCAGAAACCCTTTCTTTGGAGAATGTAGAAACAGTCATTTCCAGCCCTAGAGACGCACATAAGAGTTAGCAGTAAGAATGCGTTTCAAACACAGAAGACCCGCTTCTTACAAAGTCATCTGCTGTGTGGTGGTTTCTTTTAGGAAGTTGAATCTATGTTCAGATTCAGCGAGGTAGAAACACGTTTCTTCAAAAAGCTGCGTTTGGACATTCCAGAGTGGATGGGAGAACAGGCTCTAAAGAGAAATACCTTGCTCTAAAACCAAAACGGAGCTATCTAGCAGAATGGTTGTCAATGTGTGTATTCAACTTCCAGAGTTAAACTGATGTGTGTTTGCAGCAGTTCAGAAACCCTTTCTTTGGAGGATGTAGAAACAGTCATTTCCAGCCCTAGAGACGCATATAAGAGTTAGCAGTAAGAATGCGTTTAAAACACAGAAACCCGCTTCGTACAAACTAATCTTCTGTGTGTTCTAGTTCCTCTTAGGAAGTTGCATCTATGTTTAGGTTCAGCGAGGCAGAAACACGTTTCTTCTAAAAACTGCATTTGGACATTCCAGAGTGAATGTGAGAACACGCCGTAAAGAGAAATACCTTGCTCTAAAACCAAAACGGAGCTATCTAGCAGAATGGTTGTCAATGTGTGTATTCAACTTCCAGAGTTAAACTGATGTGTGTTTGCAGCAGTTCAGAAACCCTTTCTTTGGACAATGTAGAAAAAAAGTCATTTCCAGCCCTAGAGACGCATATAAGAGTTAGCAGTAAGAATGCCTTTAAAACACAGAAACCCGCTTCGTACAAACTCATCTTCTGTGTGTTGGTTCCTTTTAGGAAGTTGCATCTGCGTTTAGATTCAGCGAGGCAGAAACACGTTTCTTCTAAAAGCTGCGTTTGGACATTCCAGAGTGGATGGGAGAACAGGCTGTAAAGAGAAATACCTTGCTCTAAAACCAAAACGGAGCTATCTAGCAGAATGTTTGTCAATGTGTGTATTCAACTTCGAGAGTTAAACTGATGTGTGTTTGCAGCAGTTCAGAAACCCTTTCTTTGGAGAATGTAGAAACAGTCATTTCCAGCCCTAGAGACGCATATAAGAGTTAGCAGTAAGAATGCGGTTAAAACACAGAATACCCGCTTCGTACAAACTAATCTGCTGTGTTCTAGTTCCTGTTAGGAAGTTGAATCTATGTTCAGATTCAGCGAGGTAGAAACACGTTTCTTCTAAAAGCTGCGTTTGGACATTCCAGAGTGGATAAGAGAACAGGCTCTAAAGAGAAATACCTTGCTCAAAAACCAAAACGGAGCTATCTAGCAGAATGTTTGTCAATGTGTGTATTCAACTTCGAGAGTTAAACTGATGTGTGTTTGCAGCAGTTCAGAAACCCTTTCTTTGGAGAATGTAGAAACAGTCATTTCCAGCCCTAGAGACGCATATAAGAGTTAGCAGTAAGAATGCGTTTAAAACACAGAATACCCGCTTCGTACAAACTCATCTGCTTTGTGCTGGTTTCTTTTAGGAAGTTGCATCTATGTTTAGATTCAGCAAGGTAGAAACACTTTTCTTCTAAAAGCTGCGTTTGGACATTCCAGAGTGGATGGGAGAACAGGCTGTAAAGAGAAATACCTTGCTCTAAAACCAAAACGGAGCTATCTAGCAGAATGGTTGTCAATGTGTGTATTCAACTTCCAGAGTTCAACTGATGTGTGTTTGCAGCAGTTCAGAAACCCTTTCTTTGGACAATGTAGAAAAAAAGTCATTTCCAGCCCTAGAGACACACATAAGAATTAGCAGTAAGAATGCGTTTCAGACACAGAAGATCCGCTACTTACAAACTCATCTACTGTGTGCTGGTTTCTTTTAGGAAGTTGAATCTATGTTCAGATTCAGCGAGGTAGAAACACGTTTCTTCTAAAAGCTGCGTTTGGACATTCCAGAGTGGATGGGAGAACAGGCTCTAAAGAGAAATACCTTGCTCTAAAACCAAAACGGAGATATCTAACAGAATGGTTGTCAATGTGTGTATTCAACTTCCGTAGTTAAACTGATTTGAGTTTGCAGCAGTTCAGAAACCCTTTCTTTGGAGAATGTAGAAACAGTCATTTCCAGCCCTAGAGACGCACATAAGAGTTAGCAGTAAGAATGCGTTTCAAACACAGAAGACCCGCTTCTTACAAAGTCATCTGCTGTGTGGTGGTTTCTTTTAGGAAGTTGAATCTATGTTCAGATTCAGCGAGGTAGAAACACGTTTCTTCAAAAAGCTGCGTTTGGACATTCCAGAGTGGATGGGAGAACAGGCTCTAAAGAGAAATACCTTGCTCTAAAACCAAAACGGAGCTATCTAGCAGAATGATTGTCAATGTGTGTATTCAACTTCCAGAGTTAAACTGATGTGTGTTTGCAGCAGTTCAGAAACCCTTTCTTTGGAGGATGTAGAATCAGTCATTTCCAGCCCTAGAGACGCATATAAGAGTTAGCAGTAAGAATGCATTTAAAACACAGAAACCCGCTTCGTACAAACTAATCTGCTGTGTTCTAGTTCCTCTTACGAAGTTGCATCTATGTTTAGGTTCAGCGAGGCAGAAACACGTTTCTTCTAAAAACTGCATTTGGACATTCCAGAGTGAATGTGAGAACACGCCGTAAAGAGAAATACCTTGCTCTAAAACCAAAACGGAGCTATCTAGCAGAATGGTTGTCAATGTGTGTATTCAACTTCCAGAGTTAAACTGATGTGTGTTTGCAGCAGTTCAGAAACCCTTTCTTTGGACAATGTAGAAAAAAAGTCATTTCCAGCCCTAGAGACGCATATAAGAGTTAGCAGTAAGAATGCCTTTAAAACACAGAAACCCGCTTCGTACAAACTCATCTTCTGTGTGTTGGTTCCTTTTAGGAAGTTGCATCTGCGTTTAGATTCAGCGAGGCAGAAACACTTTTCTTCTAAAAGCTGCGTTTGGACATTCCAGAGTGGATGGGAGAACAGGCTGTAAAGAGAAATACCTTGCTCTAAAACCAAAACGGAGCTATCTAGCAGAATGTTTGTCAATGTGTGTATTCAACTTCGAGAGTTAAACTGATGTGTGTTTGCAGCAGTTCAGAAACCCTTTCTTTGGAGAATGTAGAAACAGTCATTTCCAGCCCTAGAGACGCATATAAGAGTTAGCAGTAAGAATGCGTTTCAGACACAGAAGACCAGCTTCGTACAAACTCATCTGCTTTGTGCCGGTTTCTTTTAAAAAGTTGCATCTGCGTTTAGATTCAGCGAGGCAGAAACACGTTTCTTCTAAAAGCTGCGTTTGGACATTCCAGAGTGGATGGGAGAACAGGCTGTAAAGAGAAATACCTTGCTCTAAAACCAAAACGGAGCTATCTAGCAGAATGGTTGTCAATGTGTGTATTCAACTTCCAGAGTTAAACTGATGTGTGTTTGCAGCAGTTCAGAAACCCTTTCTTTGGAGAATGTAGAAACAGTCATTTCCAGCCCTAGAGACGCATATAAAAGTTAGCAGTAAGAATGCGTTTAAAACACAGAAGACCCGCTTCGTACAAACTCATCTGCTTTGTGCTGGTTTCTTTTAGGAAGTTGCATCTATGTTTAGATTCAGCAAGGTAGAAACACGTTTCTTCAAAAAGCTGCGTTTGGACATTCCAGAGTGGATGGGAGAACAGGCTGTAAAGAGAAATACCTTGCTCTAAAACCAAAACGGAGCTATCTAGCAGAATGGTTGTCAATGTGTGTATTCAACTTCCAGAGTTAAACTGATGTGTGTTTGCAGCAGTTCAGAAACCCTGTCTTTGGAGAATGTAGAAAGAGTCATTTCCAGCCCTAGAGACGCATATAAGAGTTAGCAGTAAGAATGCGTTTAAAACACAGAATACCCGCTTCGTACAAACTCTTCTGCTGTGTTGTAGTTCCTCTTAGGAAGTTGCATCTATGTTTAGATTCAGCGAGGCAGAAACACGTTTCTTCTAAAAACTGCATTTGGACATTCCAGAGTGAATGGGAGAACACGCTGTAAAGAGAAATACCTTGCTCTAAAACCAAAACGGAGCTATCTAGCAGAATGTTTGTCAATATGTGTATTCAACTTCCAGAGTTAAACTGATTTGTGTTTGCAGCAGTTCAGAAAGCCTTTCTTTGGAGAATGTAGAAAAAAAGTCATTTCCAGCCCTAGATACGCATATAAGAGTTAGCAGTAAGAATGCCTTTAAAACAGAGAAACCCGCTTCGTACAAACTCATCTTCTGTGTATTGGTTCCTTTTAGGAAGTTGCATCTGTTTTTAGATTCAGCGAGGCAGAAACACGTTTCTTCTAAAAGCTGCGTTTGGACATTCCAGAGTGGATGGGCGAACAGGCTGTAAAGAGAAATACCTTGCTCTAAAACCAAAACGGAGCTATCTAGCAGAATGGTTGTCAATGTGTTTATTCAACATCCAGAGTTAATCTGATTTGTGTTTGCAACAGTTCAGAAACCCTTTCTTTGGAGAATGTAGAAAAAAAGTCATTTCCAGCCCTAGAGACGCATATAAGAGTTAGCAGTAAGAATGCCTTTAAAACACAGAAACCCGCTTCGTACAAACTCATCTTCTGTGTGTTGGTTCCTTTTAGGAAGTTGCATCTGTGTTTAGAGTCAGCGAGGCAGAAACACGTTTCTTCTAAAAGCTGCGTTTGGACATTCCAGAGTGGATGGGAGAACAGGCTGTAAAGAGAAATACCTTGCTCTAAAACCAAAACGGAGCTATCTAACAGAATGGTTGTCAATGTGTGTATTCAACTTCCAGAGTTAAACTGATGTGTGTTTGCAGCAGTTCAGAAACCCTTTCTTTGGAGAATGTAGAAAGAGTAATTTCCAGCCCTAGAGACGCACATAAGAGTTAGCAGTAAGAATGCGTTTCAAACACAGAAGATCCGCTTCTTAAAAACTCATCTGCTGTGTGCTGGTTTCTTTTAGGAAGTTGAATCTATGTTCAGATTCAGCGAGGTAGAAACACGTTTCTTCTAAAAGCTGCGTTTGGACATTCCAGAGTGGATGGGAGAACAGGCTCTAAAGAGAAATACCTTGCTCAAAAACCAAAACGGAGCTATCTAGCAGAATGTTTGTCAATGTGTGTATTCAACTTCCAGAGTTAAACTGATGTGTGTTTGCAGCAGTTCAGAAACCCTTTCTTTGGAGAATGTAGAAACAGTCATTTCCAGCCCTAGAGACGCATATAAGAGTTAGCAGTAAGAATGCGTTTAAAACACAGAGTACCCGCTTGGTACAAACTCATCTGCTTTGGGCTGGTTTCTTTTAGGAAGTTGCATCTATGTTTAGATTCAGCAAGGTAGAAACACGTTTCTTCTAAAAGCTGCGTTTGGACATTCCAGAGTGGATGGGAGAACAGGCTGTAAAGAGAAATACCTTGCTCTAAAACCAAAACGGAGCTATCTAGCAGAATGGTTGTCAATGTGTGTATTCAACTTCCAGAGTTAAACTGATGTGTGTTTGCAGCAGTTCAGAAACCCTTTCTTTGGAGAATGTAGAAACAGTCATTTCCAGCCCTAGAGCCGCACATAAGAGTTAGCAGTAAGAATGCGTTTCAAACACAGAAGACCCGCTTCTTACAAAGTCATCTGCTGTGTGCTGGTTTCTTTTAGGAAGTTGAATCTATGTTCAGATTCAGCGAGGTAGAAACACGTTTCTTCTAAAAGCTGCGTTTAGACATTCCAGAGTGGATGGGAGAACCGGCTCTAAAGAGAAATACCTTGCTCAAAAACCAAAACGGAGCTATCTAGCAGAATGTTTGTCAATGTGTTTATTCAACTTCCAGAGTTAAACTGATTTGTGTTTGCAGCAGTTCAGAAACCCTTTCTTTGGAGAATGTAGAAAAAAGTCATTTCCAGCCCTAGAGACGCATATAAGAGTTAGCAATAAGAATGCCTTTAAAACACAGAAACCCGCTTCGTACAAACTCATCTTCTGTGTGTTGGTTCCTTTTAGGAAGTTGCATCTGTGTTTAGAGTCAGCGAGGCAGAAACACGTTTCTTCTAAAAGCTGCGTTTGGACATTCCAGAGTGGATGGGAGAACAGGCTGTAAAGAGAAATACCTTGCTCTAAAACCAAAACGGAGCTATCTAACAGAATGGTTGTCAATGTGTGTATTCAACTTCCAGAGTTAAACTGATGTGTGTTTGCAGCAGTTCAGAAACCCTTTCTTTGGAGAATGTAGAAAGAGTAATTTCCAGCCCTAGAGACGCACATAAGAGTTAGCAGTAAGAATGCGTTTCAAACACAGAAGATCCGCTTCTTAAAAACTCATCTGCTGTGTGCTGGTTTCTTTTAGGAAGTTGAATCTATGTTCAGATTCAGCGAGGTAGAAACACGTTTCTTCTAAAAGCTGCGTTTGGACATTCCAGAGTGGATGGGAGAACAGGCTCTAAAGAGAAATACCTTGCTCAAAAACCAAAACGGAGCTATCTAGCAGAATGTTTGTCAATGTGTGTATTCAACTTCCAGAGTTAAACTGATTTGTGGTTGCAGCAGTTCAGAAACCCTTTCTTTGGAGAATGTAGAAAAAAAGTCATTTCCAGCCCCAGAGACGCATATAAGAGTTAGCAGTAAGAATGCCTTTAAAACAGAGAAACCCGCTTCGTACAAACTCATCTTCTGTGTGTTGGTTCCTTTTAGGAAGTTGCATCTGTGTTTAGATTCAGCGAGGTAGAACCACGTTTCTTCTAAAAGCTGCGTTTGGACATTCCAGAGTGGATGGGAGAGCAGGCTGTAAAGGGAAATACCTTCCTCTAAAACCAAAACGGAGCTATGTAGCAGAATCATTGTCAATGAGTGTATTCAACTTCCAGAGTTAAACTGATGTGTGTTTGCAGCAGTTCAGAAACCCTTTCTTTGGAGAATGTAGAAACAGTCATTTCCAGCCCTAGAGACCCATATAAGAGTTAGCAGTAAGAATGGGTTTAAAACACAGAATACCCGCTTCGTACAAACTCATCTGCTGTGTGCTAGTTTCTCTTAGGAAGTTGCATCTATGTTTAGATTCAGCGAGGCAGAAACACGTTTCTTTGAAAAACTGCATTTGGAAATTCCAGAGTGAATGGGAGAACAGGCTGTAAAGAGAAATACCTTGCTCTAAAACCAAAACGGAGCTATCTAGCAGAATGGTTGTCAATGTGTGTATTCAACTTCCAGAGTTAAACTGATGTGTGTTTGCAGCAGTTCAGAAACCCTTTTCTTTGGACAATGTAGAAAAAAAGTCATTTCCAGCCCTAGAGACGCATATAAGAGTTAGCAGTAAGAATGCCTTTAAAACACAGAAACCCGCTTCGTACAAACTCATCTTCTGTGTGTTGGTTCCTTTTAGGAAGTTGCATCTGCGTTTAGATTCAGCGAGGCAGAAACACGTTTCTTCTAAAAGCTGCGTTTGGACATTCCAGAGTGGATGGGAGAACAGGCTGTAAAGAGAAATACGTTGCTCTAAAACCAAAACGGAGCTATCTAGCAGTATGTTTGTCAATGTGTGTATTCAACTTCCAGAGTTAAACTGATGTGTTTTTGCAGCAGTTCAGAAACCCTTTCTTTGGAGAATGTAGAAACAGTCATTTCCAGCCCTAGAGACGCATATAGGAGTTAGCAGTAAGAATGCGTTTCAGACACAGAAGACCCGCTTCGTACAAACTCATCTGCTGTGTGCTGGTTTCTTTTAGGAAGTTGCATCTATGTTTAGATTCAGCAAGGTAGAAACACGTTTCTTCTAAAAGCTGCGTTTGGACATTCCAGAGTGGATGGGAGAACAGGCTCTAAAGAGAAATACCTTGCTCTAAAACCAAAACGGAGCTATCTAGCAGAATGGTTGTCAATGTGTGTATTCAACTTCCAGAGTTAAACTGATGTGTGTTTGCAGCAGTTCAGAAACCCTTTCTTTGGACAATGTAGAAAAAAAGTCATTTCCAGCCCTAGATACGCATATAAGAGTTAGCAGTAAGAATGCCTTTAAAACACAGAAACCCGCTTCGTACAAACTCATCTTCTGTGTGTTGGTTCCTTTTAGGAAGTTGCATCTGCGTTTAGATTCAGCGAGGCAGAAACACGTTTCTTCTAAAAGCTGCGTTTGGACATTCCAGAGTGGATGGGAGAACAGGCTGTAAAGAGAAATACCTTGCTCTAAAACCAAAACGGAGCTATCTAGCAGAATGTTTGTCAATGTGTGTATTCAACTTCGAGAGTTAAACTGATGTGTGTTTGCAGCAGTTCAGAAACCCTTTCTTTGGAGAATGTAGAAACAGTCATTTCCAGCCCTAGAGACGCATATAAGAGTTAGCAGTAAGAATGCGGTTAAAACACAGAATACCCGCTTCGTACAAACTAATCTGCTGTGTTCTAGTTCCTGTTAGGAAGTTGAATCTATGTTCAGATACAGCGAGGTAGAAACACGTTTCTTCTAAAAGCTGCGTTTGGACATTCCAGAGTGGATAAGAGAACAGGCTCTAAAGAGAAATACCTTGCTCAAAAACCAAAACGGAGCTATCTAGCAGAATGTTTGTCAATGTGTGTATTCAACTTCGAGAGTTAAACTGATGTGTGTTTGCAGCAGTTCAGAAACCCTTTCTTTGGAGAATGTAGAAACAGTCATTTCCAGCCCTAGAGACGCATATAAGAGTTAGCAGTAAGAATGCGTTTAAAACACAGAATACCCGCTTCGTACAAACTCATCTGCTTTGTGCTGGTTTCTTTTAGGAAGTTGCATCTATGTTTAGATTCAGCAAGGTAGAAACACTTTTCTTCTAAAAGCTGCGTTTGGACATTCCAGAGTGGATGGGAGAACAGGCTGTAAAGAGAAATACCTTGCTCTAAAACCAAAACGGAGCTATCTAGCAGAATGGTTGTCAATGTGTGTATTCAACTTCCAGAGTTCAACTGATTTGAGTTTGCAGCAGTTCAGAAACCCTTTCTTTGGAGAATGTAGAAACAGTCATTTCCAGCCCTAGAGACGCACATAAGAGTTAGCAGTAAGAATGCGTTTCAAACACAGAAGATCCGCTTCTTAAAAACTCATCTGCTGTGTGCTGGTTTCTTTTAGGAAGTTGAATCTATGTTCAGATTCAGCGAGGTAGAAACACGTTTCTTCTAAAAGCTGCGTTTGGACATTCCAGAGTGGATGGGAGAACAGGCTCTAAAGAGAAATACCTTGCTCAAAAACCAAAACGGAGCTATCTAGCAGAATGTTTGTCAATGTGTGTATTCAACTTCCAGAGTTAAACTGATGTGTGTTTGCAGCAGTTCAGAAACCCTTTCTTTGGAGAATGTAGAAACAGTCATTTCCAGCCCTAGAGACGCATATAAGAGTTAGCAGTAAGAATGCGTTTAAAACACAGAGTACCCGCTTGGTACAAACTCATCTGCTTTGGGCTGGTTTCTTTTAGGAAGTTGCATCTATGTTTAGATTCAGCAAGGTAGAAACACGTTTCTTCTAAAAGCTGCGTTTGGACATTCCAGAGTGGATGGGAGAACAGGCTGTAAAGAGAAATACCTTGCTCTAAAACCAAAACGGAGCTATCTAGCAGAATGGTTGTCAATGTGTGTATTCAACTTCCAGAGTTAAACTGATGTGTGTTTGCAGCAGTTCAGAAACCCTTTCTTTGGAGAATGTAGAAACAGTCATTTCCAGCCCTAGAGCCGCACATAAGAGTTAGCAGTAAGAATGCGTTTCAAACACAGAAGACCCGCTTCTTACAAAGTCATCTGCTGTGTGCTGGTTTCTTTTAGGAAGTTGAATCTATGTTCAGATTCAGCGAGGTAGAAACACGTTTCTTCTAAAAGCTGCGTTTAGACATTCCAGAGTGGATGGGAGAACCGGCTCTAAAGAGAAATACCTTGCTCAAAAACCAAAACGGAGCTATCTAGCAGAATGTTTGTCAATGTGTTTATTCAACTTCCAGAGTTAAACTGATTTGTGTTTGCAGCAGTTCAGAAACCCTTTCTTTGGAGAATGTAGAAAAAAGTCATTTCCAGCCCTAGAGACGCATATAAGAGTTAGCAATAAGAATGCCTTTAAAACACAGAAACCCGCTTCGTACAAACTCATCTTCTGTGTGTTGGTTCCTTTTAGGAAGTTGTATCTGTGTTTAGATTCAGCGAGGCAGAAACACGTTTCTTCTAAAAGCTGCGTTTGGACATTCCAGAGTGGATGGGCGAACAGGCTGTAAAGAGAAATACCTTGCTCTAAAACCAAAACGGAGCTGTCTAGTAGAATGGTTGTCAATGTGTGTATTCAACTTCCAGAGTTAAACTGATGTGTGTTTGCAGCAGTTCAGAAACCCTTTCTTTGGAGAATGTAGAAACAGTCATTTCCAGCCCTAGAGACGCATATAAGAGTTAGCAGTAAGAATGCGGTTAAAACACAGAATACCCGCTTCGTACAAACTCATCTGCTGTGTTCTAGTTCCTGTTAGGAAGTTGAATCTATGTTCAGATTCAGCGAGGTAGAAACACGTTTCTTCTAAAAGCTGCGTTTGGACATTCCAGAGTGGATAAGAGAACAGGCTCTAAAGAGAAATACCTTGCTCAAAAACCAAAACGGAGCTATCTAGCAGAATGTTTGTCAATGTGTGTATTCAACTTCGAGAGTTAAACTGATGTGTGTTTGCAGCAGTTCAGAAACCCTTTCTTTGGAGAATGTAGAAACAGTCATTTCCAGCCCTAGAGACGCATATAAGAGTTAGCAGTAAGAATGCATTTAAAACACAGAATACCCGCTTCGTACAAACTCATCTGCTTTGTGCTGGTTTCTTTTAGGAAGTTGCATCTATGTTTAGATTCAGCAAGGTAGAAACACTTTTCTTCTAAAAGCTGCGTTTGGACATTCCAGAGTGGATGGGAGAACAGGCTGTAAAGAGAAATACCTTGCTCTAAAACCAAAACGGAGCTATCTAGCAGAATGGTTGTCAATGTGTGTATTCAACTTCCAGAGTTCAACTGATGTGTGTTTGCAGCAGTTCAGAAACCCTTTCTTTGGAGAATGTAGAAACAGTCATTTCCAGCCCTAGAGACGCACATAAGAATTAGCAGTAAGAATGCGTTTCAGACACAGAAGATCCGCTACTTACAAACTCATCTACTGTGTGCTGGTTTCTTTTAGGAAGTTGAATCTATGTTCAGATTCAGCGAGGTAGAAACACGTTTCTTCTAAAAGCTGCGTTTGGACATTCCAGAGTGGATGGGAGAACAGGCTCTAAAGAGAAATACCTTGCTCTAAAACCAAAACGGAGATATCTAACAGAATGGTTGTCAATGTGTGTATTCAACTTCCGTAGTTAAACTGATTTGTGTTTGCAGCAGTTCAGAAACCCTTTCTTTGGAGAATGTAGAAACAGTCATTTCCAGCCCTAGAGACGCATATAAGAGTTAGCAGTAAGAATGCGGTTAAAACACAGAATACCCGCTTCGTACAAACTAATCTGCTGTGTTCTAGTTCCTGTTAGGAAGTTGAATCTATGTTCAGATACAGCGAGGTAGAAACACGTTTCTTCTAAAAGCTGCGTTTGGACATTCCAGAGTGGATAAGAGAACAGGCTCTAAAGAGAAATACCTTGCTCAAAAACCAAAACGGAGCTATCTAGCAGAATGTTTGTCAATGTGTGTATTCAACTTCGAGAGTTAAACTGATGTGTGTTTGCAGCAGTTCAGAAACCCTTTCTTTGGAGAATGTAGAAACAGTCATTTCCAGCCCTAGAGACGCATATAAGAGTTAGCAGTAAGAATGCGTTTAAAACACAGAATACCCGCTTCGTACAAACTCATCTGCTTTGTGCTGGTTTCTTTTAGGAAGTTGCATCTATGTTTAGATTCAGCAAGGTAGAAACACTTTTCTTCTAAAAGCTGCGTTTGGACATTCCAGAGTGGATGGGAGAACAGGCTGTAAAGAGAAATACCTTGCTCTAAAACCAAAACGGAGCTATCTAGCAGAATGGTTGTCAATGTGTGTATTCAACTTCCAGAGTTCAACTGATTTGAGTTTGCAGCAGTTCAGAAACCCTTTCTTTGGAGAATGTAGAAACAGTCATTTCCAGCCCTAGAGACGCACATAAGAGTTAGCAGTAAGAATGCGTTTCAAACACAGAAGATCCGCTTCTTAAAAACTCATCTGCTGTGTGCTGGTTTCTTTTAGGAAGTTGAATCTAGGTTCAGATTCAGCGAGGTAGAAACACGTTTCTTCTAAAAGCTGCGTTTGGACATTCCAGAGTGGATGGGAGAACAGGCTCTAAAGAGAAATACCTTGCTCAAAAACCAAAACGGAGCTATCTAGCAGAATGTTTGTCAATGTGTGTATTCAACTTCCAGAGTTAAACTGATGTGTGTTTGCAGCAGTTCAGAAACCCTTTCTTTGGAGAATGTAGAAACAGTCATTTCCAGCCCTAGAGACGCATATAAGAGTTAGCAGTAAGAATGCGTTTAAAACACAGAGTACCCGCTTGGTACAAACTCATCTGCTTTGGGCTGGTTTCTTTTAGGAAGTTGCATCTATGTTTAGATTCAGCAAGGTAGAAACACGTTTCTTCTAAAAGCTGCGTTTGGACATTCCAGAGTGGATGGGAGAACAGGCTGTAAAGAGAAATACCTTGCTCTAAAACCAAAACGGAGCTATCTAGCAGAATGGTTGTCAATGTGTGTATTCAACTTCCAGAGTTAAACTGATGTGTGTTTGCAGCAGTTCAGAAACCCTTTCTTTGGAGAATGTAGAAACAGTCATTTCCAGCCCTAGAGCCGCACATAAGAGTTAGCAGTAAGAATGCGTTTCAAACACAGAAGACCCGCTTCTTACAAAGTCATCTGCTGTGTGCTGGTTTCTTTTAGGAAGTTGAATCTATGTTCAGATTCAGCGAGGTAGAAACACGTTTCTTCTAAAAGCTGCGTTTAGACATTCCAGAGTGGATGGGAGAACCGGCTCTAAAGAGAAATACCTTGCTCAAAAACCAAAACGGAGCTATCTAGCAGAATGTTTGTCAATGTGTTTATTCAACTTCCAGAGTTAAACTGATTTGTGTTTGCAGCAGTTCAGAAACCCTTTCTTTGGAGAATGTAGAAAAAAGTCATTTCCAGCCCTAGAGACGCATATAAGAGTTAGCAATAAGAATGCCTTTAAAACACAGAAACCCGCTTCGTACAAACTCATCTTCTGTGTGTTGGTTCCTTTTAGGAAGTTGTATCTGTGTTTAGATTCAGCGAGGCAGAAACACGTTTCTTCTAAAAGCTGCGTTTGGACATTCCAGAGTGGATGGGCGAACAGGCTGTAAAGAGAAATACCTTGCTCTAAAACCAAAACGGAGCTGTCTAGTAGAATGGTTGTCAATGTGTGTATTCAACTTCCAGAGTTAAACTGATGTGTGTTTGCAGCAGTTCAGAAACCCTTTCTTTGGAGAATGTAGAAACAGTCATTTCCAGCCCTAGAGACGCATATAAGAGTTAGCAGTAAGAATGCGGTTAAAACACAGAATACCCGCTTCGTACAAACTCATCTGCTGTGTTCTAGTTCCTGTTAGGAAGTTGAATCTATGTTCAGATTCAGCGAGGTAGAAACACGTTTCTTCTAAAAGCTGCGTTTGGACATTCCAGAGTGGATAAGAGAACAGGCTCTAAAGAGAAATACCTTGCTCAAAAACCAAAACGGAGCTATCTAGCAGAATGTTTGTCAATGTGTGTATTCAACTTCGAGAGTTAAACTGATGTGTGTTTGCAGCAGTTCAGAAACCCTTTCTTTGGAGAATGTAGAAACAGTCATTTCCAGCCCTAGAGACGCATATAAGAGTTAGCAGTAAGAATGCATTTAAAACACAGAATACCCGCTTCGTACAAACTCATCTGCTTTGTGCTGGTTTCTTTTAGGAAGTTGCATCTATGTTTAGATTCAGCAAGGTAGAAACACTTTTCTTCTAAAAGCTGCGTTTGGACATTCCAGAGTGGATGGGAGAACAGGCTGTAAAGAGAAATACCTTGCTCTAAAACCAAAACGGAGCTATCTAGCAGAATGGTTGTCAATGTGTGTATTCAACTTCCAGAGTTCAACTGATGTGTGTTTGTAGCAGTTCAGAAACCCTTTCTTTGGAGAATGTAGAAACAGTCATTTCCAGCCCTAGAGACGCACATAAGAATTAGCAGTAAGAATGCGTTTCAGACACAGAAGATCCGCTACTTACAAACTCATCTACTGTGTGCTGGTTTCTTTTAGGAAGTTGAATCTATGTTCAGATTCAGCGAGGTAGAAACACGTTTCTTCTATAAGCTGCGTTTGGACATTCCAGAGTGGATGGGAGAACAGGCTCTAAAGAGAAATACCTTGCTCTAAAACCAAAACGGAGATATCTAACAGAATGGTTGTCAATGTGTGTATTCAACTTCCGTAGTTAAACTGATTTGTGTTTGCAGCAGTTCAGAAACCCTTTCTTTGGAGAATGTAGAAACAGTCATTTCCAGCCCTAGAGACGCACATAAGAGTTAGCAGTAAGAATGCGTTTCAAACACAGAAGACCCGCTTCTTACAAAGTCATCTGCTGTGTGGTGGTTTCTTTTAGGAAGTTGAATCTATGTTCAGATTCAGCGAGGTAGAAACACGTTTCTTCAAAAAGCTGCGTTTGGACATTCCAGAGTGGATGGGAGAACAGGCTCTAAAGAGAAATACCTTGCTCTAAAACCAAAACGGAGCTATCTAGCAGAATGGTTGTCAATGTGTGTATTCAACTTCCAGAGTTAAACTGATGTGTGTTTGCAGCAGTTCAGAAACCCTTTCTTTGGAGGATGTAGAAACAGTCATTTCCAGCCCTAGAGACGCATATAAGAGTTAGCAGTAAGAATGCGTTTAAAACACAGAAACCCGCTTCGTACAAACTAATCTGCTGTGTTCTAGTTCCTCTTAGGAAGTTGCATCTATGTTTAGGTTCAGCGAGGCAGAAACACGTTTCTTCTAAAAACTGCATTTGGACATTCCAGAGTGAATGTGAGAACACGCCGTAAAGAGAAATACCTTGCTCTAAAACCAAAACGGAGCTATCTAGCAGAATGGTTGTCAATGTGTGTATTCAACTTCCAGAGTTAAACTGATGTGTGTTTGCAGCAGTTCAGAAACCCTTTCTTTGGAGAATGTAGAAACAGTCATTTCCAGCCCTAGAGACGCATATAAGAGTTAGCAGTAAGAATGCGTTTAAAACACAGAGTACCCGCTTGGTACAAACTCATCTGCTTTGGGCTGGTTTCTTTTAGGAATTTGCATCTATGTTTAGATTCAGCAAGGTAGAAACACGTTTCTTCTAAAAGCTGCGTTTGGACATTCCAGAGTGGATGGGAGAACAGGCTGTAAAGAGAAATACCTTGCTCTAAAACCAAAACGGAGCTATCTAGCAGAATGGTTGTCAATGTGTGTATTCAACTTCCAGAGTTAAACTGATGTGTGTTTGCAGCAGTTCAGAAACCCTTTCTTTGGAGAATGTAGAAACAGTCATTTCCAGCCCTAGAGACGCACATAAGAGTTAGCAGTAAGAATGCGTTTCAAACACAGAAGACCCGCTTCTTACAAAGTCATCTGCTGTGTGCTGGTTTCTTTTAGGAAGTTGAATCTATGTTCAGATTCAGCGAGGTAGAAACACGTTTCTTCTAAAAGCTGCGTTTAGACATTCCAGAGTGGATGGGAGAACCGGCTCTAAAGAGAAATACCTTGCTCAAAAACCAAAACGGAGCTATCTAGCAGAATGTTTGTCAATGTGTTTATTCAACTTCCAGAGTTAAACTGATTTGTGTTTGCAGCAGTTCAGAAACCCTTTCTTTGGAGAATGTAGAAAAAAGTCATTTCCAGCCCTAGAGACGCATATAAGAGTTAGCAATAAGAATGCCTTTAAAACACAGAAACCCGCTTCGTACAAACTCATCTTCTGTGTGTTGGTTCCTTTTAGGAAGTTGTATCTGTGTTTAGATTCAGCGAGGCAGAAACACGTTTCTTCTAAAAGCTGCGTTTGGACATTCCAGAGTGGATGGGCGAACAGGCTGTAAAGAGAAATACCTTGCTCTAAAACCAAAACGGAGCTATCTAGCAGAATGTTTGTCAATGTGTATATTCAACTTCGAGAGTTAAACTGATGTGTGTTTGCAGCAGTTCAGAAACCCTTTCTTTGGAGAATGTAGAAACAGTCATTTCCAGCCCTAGAGACGCATATAAGAGTTAGCAGTAAGAATGCGTTTCAGACACAGAAGACCCGGTTCGTACAAACTCATCTGCTTTGTGCCGGTTTCTTTTAAAAAGTTGCATCTGCGTTTAGATTCAGCGAGGCAGAAACACGTTTCTTCTAAAAGCTGCGTTTGGACATTCCAGAGTGGATGGGAGAACAGGCTGTAAAGAGAAATACCTTGCTCTAAAACCAAAACGGAGCTATCTAGCAGAATGGTTGTCAATGTGTGTATTCAACTTCCAGAGTTAAACTGATGTGTGTTTGCAGCAGTTCAGAAACCCTTTCTTTGGAGAATGTAGAAACAGTCATTTCCAGCCCTAGAGACGCATATAAAAGTTAGCAGTAAGAATGCGTTTAAAACACAGAAGACCCGCTTCTTACAAACTCATCTGCTGTATGCTGGTTTCTTTTAGGAAGTTGCATCTATGTTTAGATTCAGCGAGGCAGAAACACGTTTCTTCTAAAAACTGCATTTGGACATTCCAGAGTGAATGGGAGAACACGCTGTAAAGAGAAATACCTTGCTCTAAAACCAAAATGGAGATATCTAGCAGAATGTTTGTCAATATGTGTATTCAACTTCCAGAGTTAAACTGATTTGTGTTTGCAGCAGTTCAGAAAGCCTTTCTTTGGAGAATGTAGAAAAAAAGTCATTTCCAGCCCTAAATACGCATATAAGAGTTAGCAGTAAGAATGCCTTTAAAACAGAGAAACCCGCTTCGTACAAACTCATCTTCTGTGTGTTGGTTCCTTTTAGGAAGTTGCATCTGTGTTTAGATTCAGCGAGGCAGAAACACGTTTCTTCTAAAAGCTGCGTTTGGACATTCCAGAGTGGATGGGCGAACAGGCTGTAAAGAGAAATACCTTGCTCTAAAACCAAAACGGAGCTATCTAGCAGAATGGTTGTCAATGTGTTTATTCAACATCCAGAGTTAATCTGATTTGTGTTTGCAACAGTTCAGAAACCCTTTCTTTGGAGAATGTAGAAAAAAAGTCATTTCCAGCCCTAGAGACGCATATAAGAGTTAGCAGTAAGAATGCCTTTAAAACACAGAAACCCGCTTCGTACAAACTCATCTTCTGTGTGTTGGTTCCTTTTAGGAAGTTGCATCTGTGTTTAGAGTCAGCGAGGTAGAAACACGTTTCTTCTAAAAGCTGCGTTTGGACATTCCAGAGTGGATGGGAGAACAGGCTGTAAAGAGAAATACCTTGCTCTAAAACCAAAACGGAGCTATCTAACAGAATGGTTGTCAATGTGTGTATTCAACTTCCAGAGTTAAACTGATGTGTGTTGGCAGCAGTTCAGAAATCCTTTCTTTGTAGAATGAAGTAACAGTCATTTCCAGCCCTAGAGACGCACATAAGAGTTAGCAGTAAGAATGCGTTTCAAACACAGAAGATCCGCTTCTTAAAAACTCATCTGCTGTGTGCTGGTTTCTTTTAGGAAGTTGAATCTATGTTCAGATTCAGCGAGGTAGAAACACGTTTCTTCTAAAAGCTGCGTTTGGACATTCCAGAGTGGATGGGAGAACAGGCTCTAAAGAGAAATACCTTGCTCAAAAACCAAAACGGAGCTATCTAGCAGAATGTTTGTCAATGTGTGTATTCAACTTCCAGAGTTAAACTGATGTGTGTTTGCAGCAGTTCAGAAACCCTTTCTTTGGAGAATGTAGAAACAGTCATTTCCAGCCCTAGAGACGCATATAAGAGTTAGCAGTAAGAATGCGTTTAAAACACAGAGTACCCGCTTGGTACAAACTCATCTGCTTTGGGCTGGTTTCTTTTAGGAAGTTGCATCTATGTTTAGATTCAGCAAGGTAGAAACACGTTTCTTCTAAAAGCTGCGTTTGGACATTCCAGAGTGGATGGGAGAACAGGCTGTAAAGAGAAATACCTTGCTCTAAAACCAAAACGGAGCTATCTAGCAGAATGGTTGTCAATGTGTGTATTCAACTTCCAGAGTTAAACTGATGTGTGTTTGCAGCAGTTCAGAAACCCTTTCTTTGGAGAATGTAGAAACAGTCATTTCCAGCCCTAGAGCCGCACATAAGAGTTAGCAGTAAGAATGCGTTTCAAACACAGAAGACCCGCTTCTTACAAAGTCATCTGCTGTGTGCTGGTTTCTTTTAGGAAGTTGAATCTATGTTCAGATTCAGCGAGGTAGAAACACGTTTCTTCTAAAAGCTGCGTTTAGACATTCCAGAGTGGATGGGAGAACCGGCTCTAAAGAGAAATACCTTGCTCAAAAACCAAAACGGAGCTATCTAGCAGAATGTTTGTCAATGTGTTTATTCAACTTCCAGAGTTAAACTGATTTGTGTTTGCAGCAGTTCAGAAACCCTTTCTTTGGAGAATGTAGAAAAAAGTCATTTCCAGCCCTAGAGACGCATATAAGAGTTAGCAATAAGAATGCCTTTAAAACACAGAAACCCGCTTCGTACAAACTCATCTTCTGTGTGTTGGTTCCTTTTAGGAAGTTGCATCTGTGTTTAGAGTCAGCGAGGCAGAAACACGTTTCTTCTAAAAGCTGCGTTTGGACATTCCAGAGTGGATGGGAGAACAGGCTGTAAAGAGAAATACCTTGCTCTAAAACCAAAACGGAGCTATCTAACAGAATGGTTGTCAATGTGTGTATTCAACTTCCAGAGTTAAACTGATGTGTGTTTGCAGCAGTTCAGAAACCCTTTCTTTGGAGAATGTAGAAAGAGTAATTTCCAGCCCTAGAGACGCACATAAGAGTTAGCAGTAAGAATGCGTTTCAAACACAGAAGATCCGCTTCTTAAAAACTCATCTGCTGTGTGCTGGTTTCTTTTAGGAAGTTGAATCTATGTTCAGATTCAGCGAGGTAGAAACACGTTTCTTCTAAAAGCTGCGTTTGGACATTCCAGAGTGGATGGGAGAACAGGCTCTAAAGAGAAATACCTTGCTCAAAAACCAAAACGGAGCTATCTAGCAGAATGTTTGTCAATGTGTGTATTCAACTTCCAGAGTTAAACTGATTTGTGGTTGCAGCAGTTCAGAAACCCTTTCTTTGGAGAATGTAGAAAAAAAGTCATTTCCAGCCCCAGAGACGCATATAAGAGTTAGCAGTAAGAATGCCTTTAAAACAGAGAAACCCGCTTCGTACAAACTCATCTTCTGTGTGTTGGTTCCTTTTAGGAAGTTGCATCTGTGTTTAGATTCAGCGAGGTAGAACCACGTTTCTTCTAAAAGCTGCGTTTGGACATTCCAGAGTGGATGGGAGAGCAGGCTGTAAAGGGAAATACCTTCCTCTAAAACCAAAACGGAGCTATGTAGCAGAATCATTGTCAATGAGTGTATTCAACTTCCAGAGTTAAACTGATGTGTGTTTGCAGCAGTTCAGAAACCCTTTCTTTGGAGAATGTAGAAACAGTCATTTCCAGCCCTAGAGACCCATATAAGAGTTAGCAGTAAGAATGCCTTTAAAACACAGAATACCCGCTTCGTACAAACTCATCTGCTGTGTGCTAGTTTCTCTTAGGAAGTTGCATCTATGTTTAGATTCAGCGAGGCAGAAACACGTTTCTTTGAAAAACTGCATTTGGAAATTCCAGAGTGAATGGGAGAACACGCGGTAAAGAGAAATACCTTGCTCTAAAACCAAAACGGAGCTATCTAGCAGAATGGTTGTCAATGTGTGTATTCAACTTCCAGAGTTAAACTGATGTGTGTTTGCAGCAGTTCAGAAACCCTTTCTTTGGACAATGTAGAAAAAAAGTCATTTCCAGCCCTAGAGACGCATATAAGAGTTAGCAGTAAGAATGCCTTTAAAACACAGAAACCCGCTTCGTACAAACTCATCTTCTGTGTGTTGGTTCCTTTTAGGAAGTTGCATCTGCGTTTAGATTCAGCGAGGCAGAAACACGTTTCTTCTAAAAGCTGCGTTTGGACATTCCAGAGTGGATGGGAGAACAGGCTGTAAAGAGAAATACGTTGCTCTAAAACCAAAACGGAGCTATCTAGCAGTATGTTTGTCAATGTGTGTATTCAACTTCCAGAGTTAAACTGATGTGTTTTTGCAGCAGTTCAGAAACCCTTTCTTTGGAGAATGTAGAAACAGTCATTTCCAGCCCTAGAGACGCATATAGGAGTTAGCAGTAAGAATGCGTTTCAGACACAGAAGACCCGCTTCGTACAAACTCATCTGCTGTGTGCTGGTTTCTTTTAGGAAGTTGCATCTATGTTTAGATTCAGCAAGGTAGAAACACGTTTCTTCTAAAAGCTGCGTTTGGACATTCCAGAGTGGATGGGAGAACAGGCTCTAAAGAGAAATACCTTGCTCTAAAACCAAAACGGAGCTATCTAGCAGAATGGTTGTCAATGTGTGTATTCAACTTCCAGAGTTAAACTGATGTGTGTTTGCAGCAGTTCAGAAACCCTTTCTTTGGACAATGTAGAAAAAAAGTCATTTCCAGCCCTAGATACGCATATAAGAGTTAGCAGTAAGAATGCCTTTAAAACACAGAAACCCGCTTCGTACAAACTCATCTTCTGTGTGTTGGTTCCTTTTAGGAAGTTGCATCTGCGTTTAGATTCAGCGAGGCAGAAACACGTCTCTTCTAAAAGCTGCGTTTGGACATTCCAGAGTGGATGGGAGAACAGGCTGTAAAGAGAAATACCTTGCTCTAAAACCAAAACGGAGCTATCTAGCAGAATGTTTGTCAATGTGTGTATTCAACTTCGAGAGTTAAACTGATGTGTGTTTGCAGCAGTTCAGAAACCCTTTCTTTGGAGAATGTAGAAACAGTCATTTCCAGCCCTAGAGACGCATATAAGAGTTAGCAGTAAGAATGCGGTTAAAACACAGAATACCCGCTTCGTACAAACTAATCTGCTGTGTTCTAGTTCCTGTTAGGAAGTTGAATCTATGTTCAGATACAGCGAGGTAGAAACACGTTTCTTCTAAAAGCTGCGTTTGGACATTCCAGAGTGGATAAGAGAACAGGCTCTAAAGAGAAATACCTTGCTCAAAAACCAAAACGGAGCTATCTAGCAGAATGTTTGTCAATGTGTGTATTCAACTTCGAGAGTTAAACTGATGTGTGTTTGCAGCAGTTCAGAAACCCTTTCTTTGGAGAATGTAGAAACAGTCATTTCCAGCCCTAGAGACGCATATAAGAGTTAGCAGTAAGAATGCGTTTAAAACACAGAATACCCGCTTCGTACAAACTCATCTGCTTTGTGCTGGTTTCTTTTAGGAAGTTGCATCTATGTTTAGATTCAGCAAGGTAGAAACACTTTTCTTCTAAAAGCTGCGTTTGGACATTCCAGAGTGGATGGGAGAACAGGCTGTAAAGAGAAATACCTTGCTCTAAAACCAAAACGGAGCTATCTAGCAGAATGGTTGTCAATGTGTGTATTCAACTTCCAGAGTTCAACTGATTTGAGTTTGCAGCAGTTCAGAAACCCTTTCTTTGGAGAATGTAGAAACAGTCATTTCCAGCCCTAGAGACGCACATAAGAGTTAGCAGTAAGAATGCGTTTCAAACACAGAAGATCCGCTTCTTAAAAACTCATCTGCTGTGTGCTGGTTTCTTTTAGGAAGTTGAATCTAGGTTCAGATTCAGCGAGGTAGAAACACGTTTCTTCTAAAAGCTGCGTTTGGACATTCCAGAGTGGATGGGAGAACAGGCTCTAAAGAGAAATACCTTGCTCAAAAACCAAAACGGAGCTATCTAGCAGAATGTTTGTCAATGTGTGTATTCAACTTCCAGAGTTAAACTGATGTGTGTTTGCAGCAGTTCAGAAACCCTTTCTTTGGAGAATGTAGAAACAGTCATTTCCAGCCCTAGAGACGCATATAAGAGTTAGCAGTAAGAATGCGTTTAAAACACAGAGTACCCGCTTGGTACAAACTCATCTGCTTTGGGCTGGTTTCTTTTAGGAAGTTGCATCTATGTTTAGATTCAGCAAGGTAGAAACACGTTTCTTCTAAAAGCTGCGTTTGGACATTCCAGAGTGGATGGGAGAACAGGCTGTAAAGAGAAATACCTTGCTCTAAAACCAAAACGGAGCTATCTAGCAGAATGGTTGTCAATGTGTGTATTCAACTTCCAGAGTTAAACTGATGTGTGTTTGCAGCAGTTCAGAAACCCTTTCTTTGGAGAATGTAGAAACAGTCATTTCCAGCCCTAGAGCCGCACATAAGAGTTAGCAGTAAGAATGCGTTTCAAACACAGAAGACCCGCTTCTTACAAAGTCATCTGCTGTGTGCTGGTTTCTTTTAGGAAGTTGAATCTATGTTCAGATTCAGCGAGGTAGAAACACGTTTCTTCTAAAAGCTGCGTTTAGACATTCCAGAGTGGATGGGAGAACCGGCTCTAAAGAGAAATACCTTGCTCAAAAACCAAAACGGAGCTATCTAGCAGAATGTTTGTCAATGTGTTTATTCAACTTCCAGAGTTAAACTGATTTGTGTTTGCAGCAGTTCAGAAACCCTTTCTTTGGAGAATGTAGAAAAAAGTCATTTCCAGCCCTAGAGACGCATATAAGAGTTAGCAATAAGAATGCCTTTAAAACACAGAAACCCGCTTCGTACAAACTCATCTTCTGTGTGTTGGTTCCTTTTAGGAAGTTGTATCTGTGTTTAGATTCAGCGAGGCAGAAACACGTTTCTTCTAAAAGCTGCGTTTGGACATTCCAGAGTGGATGGGCGAACAGGCTGTAAAGAGAAATACCTTGCTCTAAAACCAAAACGGAGCTGTCTAGTAGAATGGTTGTCAATGTGTGTATTCAACTTCCAGAGTTAAACTGATGTGTGTTTGCAGCAGTTCAGAAACCCTTTCTTTGGAGAATGTAGAAACAGTCATTTCCAGCCCTAGAGACGCATATAAGAGTTAGCAGTAAGAATGCGGTTAAAACACAGAATACCCGCTTCGTACAAACTCATCTGCTGTGTTCTAGTTCCTGTTAGGAAGTTGAATCTATGTTCAGATTCAGCGAGGTAGAAACACGTTTCTTCTAAAAGCTGCGTTTGGACATTCCAGAGTGGATAAGAGAACAGGCTCTAAAGAGAAATACCTTGCTCAAAAACCAAAACGGAGCTATCTAGCAGAATGTTTGTCAATGTGTGTATTCAACTTCGAGAGTTAAACTGATGTGTGTTTGCAGCAGTTCAGAAACCCTTTCTTTGGAGAATGTAGAAACAGTCATTTCCAGCCCTAGAGACGCATATAAGAGTTAGCAGTAAGAATGCATTTAAAACACAGAATACCCGCTTCGTACAAACTCATCTGCTTTGTGCTGGTTTCTTTTAGGAAGTTGCATCTATGTTTAGATTCAGCAAGGTAGAAACACTTTTCTTCTAAAAGCTGCGTTTGGACATTCCAGAGTGGATGGGAGAACAGGCTGTAAAGAGAAATACCTTGCTCTAAAACCAAAACGGAGCTATCTAGCAGAATGGTTGTCAATGTGTGTATTCAACTTCCAGAGTTCAACTGATGTGTGTTTGCAGCAGTTCAGAAACCCTTTCTTTGGAGAATGTAGAAACAGTCATTTCCAGCCCTAGAGACGCACATAAGAATTAGCAGTAAGAATGCGTTTCAGACACAGAAGATCCGCTACTTACAAACTCATCTACTGTGTGCTGGTTTCTTTTAGGAAGTTGAATCTATGTTCAGATTCAGCGAGGTAGAAACACGTTTCTTCTAAAAGCTGCGTTTGGACATTCCAGAGTGGATGGGAGAACAGGCTCTAAAGAGAAATACCTTGCTCTAAAACCAAAACGGAGATATCTAACAGAATGGTTGTCAATGTGTGTATTCAACTTCCGTAGTTAAACTGATTTGTGTTTGCAGCAGTTCAGAAACCCTTTCTTTGGAGAATGTAGAAACAGTCATTTCCAGCCCTAGAGACGCATATAAGAGTTAGCAGTAAGAATGCGGTTAAAACACAGAATACCCGCTTCGTACAAACTAATCTGCTGTGTTCTAGTTCCTGTTTGGAAGTTGAATCTATGTTCAGATACAGCGAGGTAGAAACACGTTTCTTCTAAAAGCTGCGTTTGGACATTCCAGAGTGGATAAGAGAACAGGCTCTAAAGAGAAATACCTTGCTCAAAAACCAAAACGGAGCTATCTAGCAGAATGTTTGTCAATGTGTGTATTCAACTTCGAGAGTTAAACTGATGTGTGTTTGCAGCAGTTCAGAAACCCTTTCTTTGGAGAATGTAGAAACAGTCATTTCCAGCCCTAGAGACGCATATAAGAGTTAGCAGTAAGAATGCGTTTAAAACACAGAATACCCGCTTCGTACAAACTCATCTGCTTTGTGCTGGTTTCTTTTAGGAAGTTGCATCTATGTTTAGATTCAGCAAGGTAGAAACACTTTTCTTCTAAAAGCTGCGTTTGGGCATTCCAGAGTGGATGGGAGAACAGGCTGTAAAGAGAAATACCTTGCTCTAAAACCAAAACGGAGCTATCTAGCAGAATGGTTGTCAATGTGTGTATTCAACTTCCAGAGTTCAACTGATTTGAGTTTGCAGCAGTTCAGAAACCCTTTCTTTGGAGAATGTAGAAACAGTCATTTCCAGCCCTAGAGACGCACATAAGAGTTAGCAGTAAGAATGCGTTTCAAACACAGAAGATCCGCTTCTTAAAAACTCATCTGCTGTGTGCTGGTTTCTTTTAGGAAGTTGAATCTATGTTCAGATTCAGCGAGGTAGAAACACGTTTCTTCTAAAAGCTGCGTTTAGACATTCCAGAGTGGATGGGAGAACCGGCTCTAAAGAGAAATACCTTGCTCAAAAACCAAAACGGAGCTATCTAGCAGAATGTTTGTCAATGTGTTTATTCAACTTCCAGAGTTAAACTGATTTGTGTTTGCAGCAGTTCAGAAACCCTTTCTTTGGAGAATGTAGAAAAAAGTCATTTCCAGCCCTAGAGACGCATATAAGAGTTAGCAATAAGAATGCCTTTAAAACACAGAAACCCGCTTCGTACAAACTCATCTTCTGTGTGTTGGTTCCTTTTAGGAAGTTGCATCTGTGTTTAGAGTCAGCGAGGCAGAAACACGTTTCTTCTAAAAGCTGCGTTTGGACATTCCAGAGTGGATGGGAGAACAGGCTGTAAAGAGAAATACCTTGCTCTAAAACCAAAACGGAGCTATCTAACAGAATGGTTGTCAATGTGTGTATTCAACTTCCAGAGTTAAACTGATGTGTGTTTGCAGCAGTTCAGAAACCCTTTCTTTGGAGAATGTAGAAAGAGTAATTTCCAGCCCTAGAGACGCACATAAGAGTTAGCAGTAAGAATGCGTTTCAAACACAGAAGATCCGCTTCTTAAAAACTCATCTGCTGTGTGCTGGTTTCTTTTAGGAAGTTGAATCTATGTTCAGATTCAGCGAGGTAGAAACACGTTTCTTCTAAAAGCTGCGTTTGGACATTCCAGAGTGGATGGGAGAACAGGCTCTAAAGAGAAATACCTTGCTCAAAAACCAAAACGGAGCTATCTAGCAGAATGTTTGTCAATGTGTGTATTCAACTTCCAGAGTTAAACTGATTTGTGGTTGCAGCAGTTCAGAAACCCTTTCTTTGGAGAATGTAGAAAAAAAGTCATTTCCAGCCCCAGAGACGCATATAAGAGTTAGCAGTAAGAATGCCTTTAAAACAGAGAAACCCGCTTCGTACAAACTCATCTTCTGTGTGTTGGTTCCTTTTAGGAAGTTGCATCTGTGTTTAGATTCAGCGAGGTAGAACCACGTTTCTTCTAAAAGCTGCGTTTGGACATTCCAGAGTGGATGGGAGAGCAGGCTGTAAAGGGAAATACCTTCCTCTAAAACCAAAACGGAGCTATGTAGCAGAATCATTGTCAATGAGTGTATTCAACTTCCAGAGTTAAACTGATGTGTGTTTGCAGCAGTTCAGAAACCCTTTCTTTGGAGAATGTAGAAACAGTCATTTCCAGCCCTAGAGACCCATATAAGAGTTAGCAGTAAGAATGGGTTTAAAACACAGAATACCCGCTTCGTACAAACTCATCTGCTGTGTGCTAGTTTCTCTTAGGAAGTTGCATCTATGTTTAGATTCAGCGAGGCAGAAACACGTTTCTTTGAAAAACTGCATTTGGAAATTCCAGAGTGAATGGGAGAACAGGCTGTAAAGAGAAATACCTTGCTCTAAAACCAAAACGGAGCTATCTAGCAGAATGGTTGTCAATGTGTGTATTCAACTTCCAGAGTTAAACTGATGTGTGTTTGCAGCAGTTCAGAAACCCTTTTCTTTGGACAATGTAGAAAAAAAGTCATTTCCAGCCCTAGAGACGCATATAAGAGTTAGCAGTAAGAATGCCTTTAAAACACAGAAACCCGCTTCGTACAAACTCATCTTCTGTGTGTTGGTTCCTTTTAGGAAGTTGCATCTGCGTTTAGATTCAGCGAGGCAGAAACACGTTTCTTCTAAAAGCTGCGTTTGGACATTCCAGAGTGGATGGGAGAACAGGCTGTAAAGAGAAATACGTTGCTCTAAAACCAAAACGGAGCTATCTAGCAGTATGTTTGTCAATGTGTGTATTCAACTTCCAGAGTTAAACTGATGTGTTTTTGCAGCAGTTCAGAAACCCTTTCTTTGGAGAATGTAGAAACAGTCATTTCCAGCCCTAGAGACGCATATAGGAGTTAGCAGTAAGAATGCGTTTCAGACACAGAAGACCCGCTTCGTACAAACTCATCTGCTGTGTGCTGGTTTCTTTTAGGAAGTTGCATCTATGTTTAGATTCAGCAAGGTAGAAACACGTTTCTTCTAAAAGCTGCGTTTGGACATTCCAGAGTGGATGGGAGAACAGGCTCTAAAGAGAAATACCTTGCTCTAAAACCAAAACGGAGCTATCTAGCAGAATGGTTGTCAATGTGTGTATTCAACTTCCAGAGTTAAACTGATGTGTGTTTGCAGCAGTTCAGAAACCCTTTCTTTGGACAATGTAGAAAAAAAGTCATTTCCAGCCCTAGATACGCATATAAGAGTTAGCAGTAAGAATGCCTTTAAAACACAGAAACCCGCTTCGTACAAACTCATCTTCTGTGTGTTGGTTCCTTTTAGGAAGTTGCATCTGCGTTTAGATTCAGCGAGGCAGAAACACGTTTCTTCTAAAAGCTGCGTTTGGACATTCCAGAGTGGATGGGAGAACAGGCTGTAAAGAGAAATACCTTGCTCTAAAACCAAAACGGAGCTATCTAGCAGAATGTTTGTCAATGTGTGTATTCAACTTCGAGAGTTAAACTGATGTGTGTTTGCAGCAGTTCAGAAACCCTTTCTTTGGAGAATGTAGAAACAGTCATTTCCAGCCCTAGAGACGCATATAAGAGTTAGCAGTAAGAATGCGGTTAAAACACAGAATACCCGCTTCGTACAAACTAATCTGCTGTGTTCTAGTTCCTGTTAGGAAGTTGAATCTATGTTCAGATACAGCGAGGTAGAAACACGTTTCTTCTAAAAGCTGCGTTTGGACATTCCAGAGTGGATAAGAGAACAGGCTCTAAAGAGAAATACCTTGCTCAAAAACCAAAACGGAGCTATCTAGCAGAATGTTTGTCAATGTGTGTATTCAACTTCGAGAGTTAAACTGATGTGTGTTTGCAGCAGTTCAGAAACCCTTTCTTTGGAGAATGTAGAAACAGTCATTTCCAGCCCTAGAGACGCATATAAGAGTTAGCAGTAAGAATGCGTTTAAAACACAGAATACCCGCTTCGTACAAACTCATCTGCTTTGTGCTGGTTTCTTTTAGGAAGTTGCATCTATGTTTAGATTCAGCAAGGTAGAAACACTTTTCTTCTAAAAGCTGCGTTTGGACATTCCAGAGTGGATGGGAGAACAGGCTGTAAAGAGAAATACCTTGCTCTAAAACCAAAACGGAGCTATCTAGCAGAATGGTTGTCAATGTGTGTATTCAACTTCCAGAGTTCAACTGATTTGAGTTTGCAGCAGTTCAGAAACCCTTTCTTTGGAGAATGTAGAAACAGTCATTTCCAGCCCTAGAGACGCACATAAGAGTTAGCAGTAAGAATGCGTTTCAAACACAGAAGATCCGCTTCTTAAAAACTCATCTGCTGTGTGCTGGTTTCTTTTAGGAAGTTGAATCTATGTTCAGATTCAGCGAGGTAGAAACACGTTTCTTCTAAAAGCTGCGTTTGGACATTCCAGAGTGGATGGGAGAACAGGCTCTAAAGAGAAATACCTTGCTCAAAAACCAAAACGGAGCTATCTAGCAGAATGTTTGTCAATGTGTGTATTCAACTTCCAGAGTTAAACTGATGTGTGTTTGCAGCAGTTCAGAAACCCTTTCTTTGGAGAATGTAGAAACAGTCATTTCCAGCCCTAGAGACGCATATAAGAGTTAGCAGTAAGAATGCGTTTAAAACACAGAGTACCCGCTTGGTACAAACTCATCTGCTTTGGGCTGGTTTCTTTTAGGAAGTTGCATCTATGTTTAGATTCAGCAAGGTAGAAACACGTTTCTTCTAAAAGCTGCGTTTGGACATTCCAGAGTGGATGGGAGAACAGGCTGTAAAGAGAAATACCTTGCTCTAAAACCAAAACGGAGCTATCTAGCAGAATGGTTGTCAATGTGTGTATTCAACTTCCAGAGTTAAACTGATGTGTGTTTGCAGCAGTTCAGAAACCCTTTCTTTGGAGAATGTAGAAACAGTCATTTCCAGCCCTAGAGCCGCACATAAGAGTTAGCAGTAAGAATGCGTTTCAAACACAGAAGACCCGCTTCTTACAAAGTCATCTGCTGTGTGCTGGTTTCTTTTAGGAAGTTGAATCTATGTTCAGATTCAGCGAGGTAGAAACACGTTTCTTCTAAAAGCTGCGTTTAGACATTCCAGAGTGGATGGGAGAACCGGCTCTAAAGAGAAATACCTTGCTCAAAAACCAAAACGGAGCTATCTAGCAGAATGTTTGTCAATGTGTTTATTCAACTTCCAGAGTTAAACTGATTTGTGTTTGCAGCAGTTCAGAAACCCTTTCTTTGGAGAATGTAGAAAAAAGTCATTTCCAGCCCTAGAGACGCATATAAGAGTTAGCAATAAGAATGCCTTTAAAACACAGAAACCCGCTTCGTACAAACTCATCTTCTGTGTGTTGGTTCCTTTTAGGAAGTTGTATCTGTGTTTAGATTCAGCGAGGCAGAAACACGTTTCTTCTAAAAGCTGCGTTTGGACATTCCAGAGTGGATGGGCGAACAGGCTGTAAAGAGAAATACCTTGCTCTAAAACCAAAACGGAGCTGTCTAGTAGAATGGTTGTCAATGTGTGTATTCAACTTCCAGAGTTAAACTGATGTGTGTTTGCAGCAGTTCAGAAACCCTTTCTTTGGAGAATGTAGAAACAGTCATTTCCAGCCCTAGAGACGCATATAAGAGTTAGCAGTAAGAATGCGGTTAAAACACAGAATACCCGCTTCGTACAAACTCATCTGCTGTGTTCTAGTTCCTGTTAGGAAGTTGAATCTATGTTCAGATTCAGCGAGGTAGAAACACGTTTCTTCTAAAAGCTGCGTTTGGACATTCCAGAGTGGATAAGAGAACAGGCTCTAAAGAGAAATACCTTGCTCAAAAACCAAAACGGAGCTATCTAGCAGAATGTTTGTCAATGTGTGTATTCAACTTCGAGAGTTAAACTGATGTGTGTTTGCAGCAGTTCAGAAACCCTTTCTTTGGAGAATGTAGAAACAGTCATTTCCAGCCCTAGAGACGCATATAAGAGTTAGCAGTAAGAATGCATTTAAAACACAGAATACCCGCTTCGTACAAACTCATCTGCTTTGTGCTGGTTTCTTTTAGGAAGTTGCATCTATGTTTAGATTCAGCAAGGTAGAAACACTTTTCTTCTAAAAGCTGCGTTTGGACATTCCAGAGTGGATGGGAGAACAGGCTGTAAAGAGAAATACCTTGCTCTAAAACCAAAACGGAGCTATCTAGCAGAATGGTTGTCAATGTGTGTATTCAACTTCCAGAGTTCAACTGATGTGTGTTTGCAGCAGTTCAGAAACCCTTTCTTTGGAGAATGTAGAAACAGTCATTTCCAGCCCTAGAGACGCACATAAGAATTAGCAGTAAGAATGCGTTTCAGACACAGAAGATCCGCTACTTACAAACTCATCTACTGTGTGCTGGTTTCTTTTAGGAAGTTGAATCTATGTTCAGATTCAGCGAGGTAGAAACACGTTTCTTCTAAAAGCTGCGTTTGGACATTCCAGAGTGGATGGGAGAACAGGCTCTAAAGAGAAATACCTTGCTCTAAAACCAAAACGGAGATATCTAACAGAATGGTTGTCAATGTGTGTATTCAACTTCCGTAGTTAAACTGATTTGTGTTTGCAGCAGTTCAGAAACCCTTTCTTTGGAGAATGTAGAAACAGTCATTTCCAGCCCTAGAGACGCATATAAGAGTTAGCAGTAAGAATGCGGTTAAAACACAGAATACCCGCTTCGTACAAACTAATCTGCTGTGTTCTAGTTCCTGTTAGGAAGTTGAATCTATGTTCAGATACAGCGAGGTAGAAACACGTTTCTTCTAAAAGCTGCGTTTGGACATTCCAGAGTGGATAAGAGAACAGGCTCTAAAGAGAAATACCTTGCTCAAAAACCAAAACGGAGCTATCTAGCAGAATGTTTGTCAATGTGTGTATTCAACTTCGAGAGTTAAACTGATGTGTGTTTGCAGCAGTTCAGAAACCCTTTCTTTGGAGAATGTAGAAACAGTCATTTCCAGCCCTAGAGACGCATATAAGAGTTAGCAGTAAGAATGCGTTTAAAACACAGAATACCCGCTTCGTACAAACTCATCTGCTTTGTGCTGGTTTCTTTTAGGAAGTTGCATCTATGTTTAGATTCAGCAAGGTAGAAACACTTTTCTTCTAAAAGCTGCGTTTGGACATTCCAGAGTGGATGGGAGAACAGGCTGTAAAGAGAAATACCTTGCTCTAAAACCAAAACGGAGCTATCTAGCAGAATGGTTGTCAATGTGTGTATTCAACTTCCAGAGTTCAACTGATTTGAGTTTGCAGCAGTTCAGAAACCCTTTCTTTGGAGAATGTAGAAACAGTCATTTCCAGCCCTAGAGACGCACATAAGAGTTAGCAGTAAGAATGCGTTTCAAACACAGAAGATCCGCTTCTTAAAAACTCATCTGCTGTGTGCTGGTTTCTTTTAGGAAGTTGAATCTAGGTTCAGATTCAGCGAGGTAGAAACACGTTTCTTCTAAAAGCTGCGTTTGGACATTCCAGAGTGGATGGGAGAACAGGCTCTAAAGAGAAATACCTTGCTCAAAAACCAAAACGGAGCTATCTAGCAGAATGTTTGTCAATGTGTGTATTCAACTTCCAGAGTTAAACTGATGTGTGTTTGCAGCAGTTCAGAAACCCTTTCTTTGGAGAATGTAGAAACAGTCATTTCCAGCCCTAGAGACGCATATAAGAGTTAGCAGTAAGAATGCGTTTAAAACACAGAGTACCCGCTTGGTACAAACTCATCTGCTTTGGGCTGGTTTCTTTTAGGAAGTTGCATCTATGTTTAGATTCAGCAAGGTAGAAACACGTTTCTTCTAAAAGCTGCGTTTGGACATTCCAGAGTGGATGGGAGAACAGGCTGTAAAGAGAAATACCTTGCTCTAAAACCAAAACGGAGCTATCTAGCAGAATGGTTGTCAATGTGTGTATTCAACTTCCAGAGTTAAACTGATGTGTGTTTGCAGCAGTTCAGAAACCCTTTCTTTGGAGAATGTAGAAACAGTCATTTCCAGCCCTAGAGCCGCACATAAGAGTTAGCAGTAAGAATGCGTTTCAAACACAGAAGACCCGCTTCTTACAAAGTCATCTGCTGTGTGCTGGTTTCTTTTAGGAAGTTGAATCTATGTTCAGATTCAGCGAGGTAGAAACACGTTTCTTCTAAAAGCTGCGTTTAGACATTCCAGAGTGGATGGGAGAACCGGCTCTAAAGAGAAATACCTTGCTCAAAAACCAAAACGGAGCTATCTAGCAGAATGTTTGTCAATGTGTTTATTCAACTTCCAGAGTTAAACTGATTTGTGTTTGCAGCAGTTCAGAAACCCTTTCTTTGGAGAATGTAGAAAAAAGTCATTTCCAGCCCTAGAGACGCATATAAGAGTTAGCAATAAGAATGCCTTTAAAACACAGAAACCCGCTTCGTACAAACTCATCTTCTGTGTGTTGGTTCCTTTTAGGAAGTTGTATCTGTGTTTAGATTCAGCGAGGCAGAAACACGTTTCTTCTAAAAGCTGCGTTTGGACATTCCAGAGTGGATGGGCGAACAGGCTGTAAAGAGAAATACCTTGCTCTAAAACCAAAACGGAGCTGTCTAGTAGAATGGTTGTCAATGTGTGTATTCAACTTCCAGAGTTAAACTGATGTGTGTTTGCAGCAGTTCAGAAACCCTTTCTTTGGAGAATGTAGAAACAGTCATTTCCAGCCCTAGAGACGCATATAAGAGTTAGCAGTAAGAATGCGGTTAAAACACAGAATACCCGCTTCGTACAAACTCATCTGCTGTGTTCTAGTTCCTGTTAGGAAGTTGAATCTATGTTCAGATTCAGCGAGGTAGAAACACGTTTCTTCTAAAAGCTGCGTTTGGACATTCCAGAGTGGATAAGAGAACAGGCTCTAAAGAGAAATACCTTGCTCAAAAACCAAAACGGAGCTATCTAGCAGAATGTTTGTCAATGTGTGTATTCAACTTCGAGAGTTAAACTGATGTGTGTTTGCAGCAGTTCAGAAACCCTTTCTTTGGAGAATGTAGAAACAGTCATTTCCAGCCCTAGAGACGCATATAAGAGTTAGCAGTAAGAATGCATTTAAAACACAGAATACCCGCTTCGTACAAACTCATCTGCTTTGTGCTGGTTTCTTTTAGGAAGTTGCATCTATGTTTAGATTCAGCAAGGTAGAAACACTTTTCTTCTAAAAGCTGCGTTTGGACATTCCAGAGTGGATGGGAGAACAGGCTGTAAAGAGAAATACCTTGCTCTAAAACCAAAACGGAGCTATCTAGCAGAATGGTTGTCAATGTGTGTATTCAACTTCCAGAGTTCAACTGATGTGTGTTTGTAGCAGTTCAGAAACCCTTTCTTTGGAGAATGTAGAAACAGTCATTTCCAGCCCTAGAGACGCACATAAGAATTAGCAGTAAGAATGCGTTTCAGACACAGAAGATCCGCTACTTACAAACTCATCTACTGTGTGCTGGTTTCTTTTAGGAAGTTGAATCTATGTTCAGATTCAGCGAGGTAGAAACACGTTTCTTCTATAAGCTGCGTTTGGACATTCCAGAGTGGATGGGAGAACAGGCTCTAAAGAGAAATACCTTGCTCTAAAACCAAAACGGAGATATCTAACAGAATGGTTGTCAATGTGTGTATTCAACTTCCGTAGTTAAACTGATTTGTGTTTGCAGCAGTTCAGAAACCCTTTCTTTGGAGAATGTAGAAACAGTCATTTCCAGCCCTAGAGACGCACATAAGAGTTAGCAGTAAGAATGCGTTTCAAACACAGAAGACCCGCTTCTTACAAAGTCATCTGCTGTGTGGTGGTTTCTTTTAGGAAGTTGAATCTATGTTCAGATTCAGCGAGGTAGAAACACGTTTCTTCAAAAAGCTGCGTTTGGACATTCCAGAGTGGATGGGAGAACAGGCTCTAAAGAGAAATACCTTGCTCTAAAACCAAAACGGAGCTATCTAGCAGAATGGTTGTCAATGTGTGTATTCAACTTCCAGAGTTAAACTGATGTGTGTTTGCAGCAGTTCAGAAACCCTTTCTTTGGAGGATGTAGAAACAGTCATTTCCAGCCCTAGAGACGCATATAAGAGTTAGCAGTAAGAATGCGTTTAAAACACAGAAACCCGCTTCGTACAAACTAATCTGCTGTGTTCTAGTTCCTCTTAGGAAGTTGCATCTATGTTTAGGTTCAGCGAGGCAGAAACACGTTTCTTCTAAAAACTGCATTTGGACATTCCAGAGTGAATGTGAGAACACGCCGTAAAGAGAAATACCTTGCTCTAAAACCAAAACGGAGCTATCTAGCAGAATGGTTGTCAATGTGTGTATTCAACTTCCAGAGTTAAACTGATGTGTGTTTGCAGCAGTTCAGAAACCCTTTCTTTGGAGAATGTAGAAACAGTCATTTCCAGCCCTAGAGACGCATATAAGAGTTAGCAGTAAGAATGCGTTTAAAACACAGAGTACCCGCTTGGTACAAACTCATCTGCTTTGGGCTGGTTTCTTTTAGGAATTTGCATCTATGTTTAGATTCAGCAAGGTAGAAACACGTTTCTTCTAAAAGCTGCGTTTGGACATTCCAGAGTGGATGGGAGAACAGGCTGTAAAGAGAAATACCTTGCTCTAAAACCAAAACGGAGCTATCTAGCAGAATGGTTGTCAATGTGTGTATTCAACTTCCAGAGTTAAACTGATGTGTGTTTGCAGCAGTTCAGAAACCCTTTCTTTGGAGAATGTAGAAACAGTCATTTCCAGCCCTAGAGACGCACATAAGAGTTAGCAGTAAGAATGCGTTTCAAACACAGAAGACCCGCTTCTTACAAAGTCATCTGCTGTGTGCTGGTTTCTTTTAGGAAGTTGAATCTATGTTCAGATTCAGCGAGGTAGAAACACGTTTCTTCTAAAAGCTGCGTTTAGACATTCCAGAGTGGATGGGAGAACCGGCTCTAAAGAGAAATACCTTGCTCAAAAACCAAAACGGAGCTATCTAGCAGAATGTTTGTCAATGTGTTTATTCAACTTCCAGAGTTAAACTGATTTGTGTTTGCAGCAGTTCAGAAACCCTTTCTTTGGAGAATGTAGAAAAAAGTCATTTCCAGCCCTAGAGACGCATATAAGAGTTAGCAATAAGAATGCCTTTAAAACACAGAAACCCGCTTCGTACAAACTCATCTTCTGTGTGTTGGTTCCTTTTAGGAAGTTGTATCTGTGTTTAGATTCAGCGAGGCAGAAACACGTTTCTTCTAAAAGCTGCGTTTGGACATTCCAGAGTGGATGGGCGAACAGGCTGTAAAGAGAAATACCTTGCTCTAAAACCAAAACGGAGCTATCTAGCAGAATGTTTGTCAATGTGTATATTCAACTTCGAGAGTTAAACTGATGTGTGTTTGCAGCAGTTCAGAAACCCTTTCTTTGGAGAATGTAGAAACAGTCATTTCCAGCCCTAGAGACGCATATAAGAGTTAGCAGTAAGAATGCGTTTCAGACACAGAAGACCCGGTTCGTACAAACTCATCTGCTTTGTGCCGGTTTCTTTTAAAAAGTTGCATCTGCGTTTAGATTCAGCGAGGCAGAAACACGTTTCTTCTAAAAGCTGCGTTTGGACATTCCAGAGTGGATGGGAGAACAGGCTGTAAAGAGAAATACCTTGCTCTAAAACCAAAACGGAGCTATCTAGCAGAATGGTTGTCAATGTGTGTATTCAACTTCCAGAGTTAAACTGATGTGTGTTTGCAGCAGTTCAGAAACCCTTTCTTTGGAGAATGTAGAAACAGTCATTTCCAGCCCTAGAGACGCATATAAAAGTTAGCAGTAAGAATGCGTTTAAAACACAGAAGACCCGCTTCTTACAAACTCATCTGCTGTATGCTGGTTTCTTTTAGGAAGTTGCATCTATGTTTAGATTCAGCGAGGCAGAAACACGTTTCTTCTAAAAACTGCATTTGGACATTCCAGAGTGAATGGGAGAACACGCTGTAAAGAGAAATACCTTGCTCTAAAACCAAAATGGAGATATCTAGCAGAATGTTTGTCAATATGTGTATTCAACTTCCAGAGTTAAACTGATTTGTGTTTGCAGCAGTTCAGAAAGCCTTTCTTTGGAGAATGTAGAAAAAAAGTCATTTCCAGCCCTAAATACGCATATAAGAGTTAGCAGTAAGAATGCCTTTAAAACAGAGAAACCCGCTTCGTACAAACTCATCTTCTGTGTGTTGGTTCCTTTTAGGAAGTTGCATCTGTGTTTAGATTCAGCGAGGCAGAAACACGTTTCTTCTAAAAGCTGCGTTTGGACATTCCAGAGTGGATGGGCGAACAGGCTGTAAAGAGAAATACCTTGCTCTAAAACCAAAACGGAGCTATCTAGCAGAATGGTTGTCAATGTGTTTATTCAACATCCAGAGTTAATCTGATTTGTGTTTGCAACAGTTCAGAAACCCTTTCTTTGGAGAATGTAGAAAAAAAGTCATTTCCAGCCCTAGAGACGCATATAAGAGTTAGCAGTAAGAATGCCTTTAAAACACAGAAACCCGCTTCGTACAAACTCATCTTCTGTGTGTTGGTTCCTTTTAGGAAGTTGCATCTGTGTTTAGAGTCAGCGAGGTAGAAACACGTTTCTTCTAAAAGCTGCGTTTGGACATTCCAGAGTGGATGGGAGAACAGGCTGTAAAGAGAAATACCTTGCTCTAAAACCAAAACGGAGCTATCTAACAGAATGGTTGTCAATGTGTGTATTCAACTTCCAGAGTTAAACTGATGTGTGTTGGCAGCAGTTCAGAAATCCTTTCTTTGTAGAATGAAGTAACAGTCATTTCCAGCCCTAGAGACGCACATAAGAGTTAGCAGTAAGAATGCGTTTCAAACACAGAAGATCCGCTTCTTAAAAACTCATCTGCTGTGTGCTGGTTTCTTTTAGGAAGTTGAATCTATGTTCAGATTCAGCGAGGTAGAAACACGTTTCTTCTAAAAGCTGCGTTTGGACATTCCAGAGTGGATGGGAGAACAGGCTCTAAAGAGAAATACCTTGCTCAAAAACCAAAACGGAGCTATCTAGCAGAATGTTTGTCAATGTGTGTATTCAACTTCCAGAGTTAAACTGATGTGTGTTTGCAGCAGTTCAGAAACCCTTTCTTTGGAGAATGTAGAAACAGTCATTTCCAGCCCTAGAGACGCATATAAGAGTTAGCAGTAAGAATGCGTTTAAAACACAGAGTACCCGCTTGGTACAAACTCATCTGCTTTGGGCTGGTTTCTTTTAGGAAGTTGCATCTATGTTTAGATTCAGCAAGGTAGAAACACGTTTCTTCTAAAAGCTGCGTTTGGACATTCCAGAGTGGATGGGAGAACAGGCTGTAAAGAGAAATACCTTGCTCTAAAACCAAAACGGAGCTATCTAGCAGAATGGTTGTCAATGTGTGTATTCAACTTCCAGAGTTAAACTGATGTGTGTTTGCAGCAGTTCAGAAACCCTTTCTTTGGAGAATGTAGAAACAGTCATTTCCAGCCCTAGAGCCGCACATAAGAGTTAGCAGTAAGAATGCGTTTCAAACACAGAAGACCCGCTTCTTACAAAGTCATCTGCTGTGTGCTGGTTTCTTTTAGGAAGTTGAATCTATGTTCAGATTCAGCGAGGTAGAAACACGTTTCTTCTAAAAGCTGCGTTTAGACATTCCAGAGTGGATGGGAGAACCGGCTCTAAAGAGAAATACCTTGCTCAAAAACCAAAACGGAGCTATCTAGCAGAATGTTTGTCAATGTGTTTATTCAACTTCCAGAGTTAAACTGATTTGTGTTTGCAGCAGTTCAGAAACCCTTTCTTTGGAGAATGTAGAAAAAAGTCATTTCCAGCCCTAGAGACGCATATAAGAGTTAGCAATAAGAATGCCTTTAAAACACAGAAACCCGCTTCGTACAAACTCATCTTCTGTGTGTTGGTTCCTTTTAGGAAGTTGCATCTGTGTTTAGAGTCAGCGAGGCAGAAACACGTTTCTTCTAAAAGCTGCGTTTGGACATTCCAGAGTGGATGGGAGAACAGGCTGTAAAGAGAAATACCTTGCTCTAAAACCAAAACGGAGCTATCTAACAGAATGGTTGTCAATGTGTGTATTCAACTTCCAGAGTTAAACTGATGTGTGTTTGCAGCAGTTCAGAAACCCTTTCTTTGGAGAATGTAGAAAGAGTAATTTCCAGCCCTAGAGACGCACATAAGAGTTAGCAGTAAGAATGCGTTTCAAACACAGAAGATCCGCTTCTTAAAAACTCATCTGCTGTGTGCTGGTTTCTTTTAGGAAGTTGAATCTATGTTCAGATTCAGCGAGGTAGAAACACGTTTCTTCTAAAAGCTGCGTTTGGACATTCCAGAGTGGATGGGAGAACAGGCTCTAAAGAGAAATACCTTGCTCAAAAACCAAAACGGAGCTATCTAGCAGAATGTTTGTCAATGTGTGTATTCAACTTCCAGAGTTAAACTGATTTGTGGTTGCAGCAGTTCAGAAACCCTTTCTTTGGAGAATGTAGAAAAAAAGTCATTTCCAGCCCCAGAGACGCATATAAGAGTTAGCAGTAAGAATGCCTTTAAAACAGAGAAACCCGCTTCGTACAAACTCATCTTCTGTGTGTTGGTTCCTTTTAGGAAGTTGCATCTGTGTTTAGATTCAGCGAGGTAGAACCACGTTTCTTCTAAAAGCTGCGTTTGGACATTCCAGAGTGGATGGGAGAGCAGGCTGTAAAGGGAAATACCTTCCTCTAAAACCAAAACGGAGCTATGTAGCAGAATCATTGTCAATGAGTGTATTCAACTTCCAGAGTTAAACTGATGTGTGTTTGCAGCAGTTCAGAAACCCTTTCTTTGGAGAATGTAGAAACAGTCATTTCCAGCCCTAGAGACCCATATAAGAGTTAGCAGTAAGAATGCCTTTAAAACACAGAATACCCGCTTCGTACAAACTCATCTGCTGTGTGCTAGTTTCTCTTAGGAAGTTGCATCTATGTTTAGATTCAGCGAGGCAGAAACACGTTTCTTTGAAAAACTGCATTTGGAAATTCCAGAGTGAATGGGAGAACACGCGGTAAAGAGAAATACCTTGCTCTAAAACCAAAACGGAGCTATCTAGCAGAATGGTTGTCAATGTGTGTATTCAACTTCCAGAGTTAAACTGATGTGTGTTTGCAGCAGTTCAGAAACCCTTTCTTTGGACAATGTAGAAAAAAAGTCATTTCCAGCCCTAGAGACGCATATAAGAGTTAGCAGTAAGAATGCCTTTAAAACACAGAAACCCGCTTCGTACAAACTCATCTTCTGTGTGTTGGTTCCTTTTAGGAAGTTGCATCTGCGTTTAGATTCAGCGAGGCAGAAACACGTTTCTTCTAAAAGCTGCGTTTGGACATTCCAGAGTGGATGGGAGAACAGGCTGTAAAGAGAAATACGTTGCTCTAAAACCAAAACGGAGCTATCTAGCAGTATGTTTGTCAATGTGTGTATTCAACTTCCAGAGTTAAACTGATGTGTTTTTGCAGCAGTTCAGAAACCCTTTCTTTGGAGAATGTAGAAACAGTCATTTCCAGCCCTAGAGACGCATATAGGAGTTAGCAGTAAGAATGCGTTTCAGACACAGAAGACCCGCTTCGTACAAACTCATCTGCTGTGTGCTGGTTTCTTTTAGGAAGTTGCATCTATGTTTAGATTCAGCAAGGTAGAAACACGTTTCTTCTAAAAGCTGCGTTTGGACATTCCAGAGTGGATGGGAGAACAGGCTCTAAAGAGAAATACCTTGCTCTAAAACCAAAACGGAGCTATCTAGCAGAATGGTTGTCAATGTGTGTATTCAACTTCCAGAGTTAAACTGATGTGTGTTTGCAGCAGTTCAGAAACCCTTTCTTTGGACAATGTAGAAAAAAAGTCATTTCCAGCCCTAGATACGCATATAAGAGTTAGCAGTAAGAATGCCTTTAAAACACAGAAACCCGCTTCGTACAAACTCATCTTCTGTGTGTTGGTTCCTTTTAGGAAGTTGCATCTGCGTTTAGATTCAGCGAGGCAGAAACACGTCTCTTCTAAAAGCTGCGTTTGGACATTCCAGAGTGGATGGGAGAACAGGCTGTAAAGAGAAATACCTTGCTCTAAAACCAAAACGGAGCTATCTAGCAGAATGTTTGTCAATGTGTGTATTCAACTTCGAGAGTTAAACTGATGTGTGTTTGCAGCAGTTCAGAAACCCTTTCTTTGGAGAATGTAGAAACAGTCATTTCCAGCCCTAGAGACGCATATAAGAGTTAGCAGTAAGAATGCGGTTAAAACACAGAATACCCGCTTCGTACAAACTAATCTGCTGTGTTCTAGTTCCTGTTAGGAAGTTGAATCTATGTTCAGATACAGCGAGGTAGAAACACGTTTCTTCTAAAAGCTGCGTTTGGACATTCCAGAGTGGATAAGAGAACAGGCTCTAAAGAGAAATACCTTGCTCAAAAACCAAAACGGAGCTATCTAGCAGAATGTTTGTCAATGTGTGTATTCAACTTCGAGAGTTAAACTGATGTGTGTTTGCAGCAGTTCAGAAACCCTTTCTTTGGAGAATGTAGAAACAGTCATTTCCAGCCCTAGAGACGCATATAAGAGTTAGCAGTAAGAATGCGTTTAAAACACAGAATACCCGCTTCGTACAAACTCATCTGCTTTGTGCTGGTTTCTTTTAGGAAGTTGCATCTATGTTTAGATTCAGCAAGGTAGAAACACTTTTCTTCTAAAAGCTGCGTTTGGACATTCCAGAGTGGATGGGAGAACAGGCTGTAAAGAGAAATACCTTGCTCTAAAACCAAAACGGAGCTATCTAGCAGAATGGTTGTCAATGTGTGTATTCAACTTCCAGAGTTCAACTGATTTGAGTTTGCAGCAGTTCAGAAACCCTTTCTTTGGAGAATGTAGAAACAGTCATTTCCAGCCCTAGAGACGCACATAAGAGTTAGCAGTAAGAATGCGTTTCAAACACAGAAGATCCGCTTCTTAAAAACTCATCTGCTGTGTGCTGGTTTCTTTTAGGAAGTTGAATCTAGGTTCAGATTCAGCGAGGTAGAAACACGTTTCTTCTAAAAGCTGCGTTTGGACATTCCAGAGTGGATGGGAGAACAGGCTCTAAAGAGAAATACCTTGCTCAAAAACCAAAACGGAGCTATCTAGCAGAATGTTTGTCAATGTGTGTATTCAACTTCCAGAGTTAAACTGATGTGTGTTTGCAGCAGTTCAGAAACCCTTTCTTTGGAGAATGTAGAAACAGTCATTTCCAGCCCTAGAGACGCATATAAGAGTTAGCAGTAAGAATGCGTTTAAAACACAGAGTACCCGCTTGGTACAAACTCATCTGCTTTGGGCTGGTTTCTTTTAGGAAGTTGCATCTATGTTTAGATTCAGCAAGGTAGAAACACGTTTCTTCTAAAAGCTGCGTTTGGACATTCCAGAGTGGATGGGAGAACAGGCTGTAAAGAGAAATACCTTGCTCTAAAACCAAAACGGAGCTATCTAGCAGAATGGTTGTCAATGTGTGTATTCAACTTCCAGAGTTAAACTGATGTGTGTTTGCAGCAGTTCAGAAACCCTTTCTTTGGAGAATGTAGAAACAGTCATTTCCAGCCCTAGAGCCGCACATAAGAGTTAGCAGTAAGAATGCGTTTCAAACACAGAAGACCCGCTTCTTACAAAGTCATCTGCTGTGTGCTGGTTTCTTTTAGGAAGTTGAATCTATGTTCAGATTCAGCGAGGTAGAAACACGTTTCTTCTAAAAGCTGCGTTTAGACATTCCAGAGTGGATGGGAGAACCGGCTCTAAAGAGAAATACCTTGCTCAAAAACCAAAACGGAGCTATCTAGCAGAATGTTTGTCAATGTGTTTATTCAACTTCCAGAGTTAAACTGATTTGTGTTTGCAGCAGTTCAGAAACCCTTTCTTTGGAGAATGTAGAAAAAAGTCATTTCCAGCCCTAGAGACGCATATAAGAGTTAGCAATAAGAATGCCTTTAAAACACAGAAACCCGCTTCGTACAAACTCATCTTCTGTGTGTTGGTTCCTTTTAGGAAGTTGTATCTGTGTTTAGATTCAGCGAGGCAGAAACACGTTTCTTCTAAAAGCTGCGTTTGGACATTCCAGAGTGGATGGGCGAACAGGCTGTAAAGAGAAATACCTTGCTCTAAAACCAAAACGGAGCTGTCTAGTAGAATGGTTGTCAATGTGTGTATTCAACTTCCAGAGTTAAACTGATGTGTGTTTGCAGCAGTTCAGAAACCCTTTCTTTGGAGAATGTAGAAACAGTCATTTCCAGCCCTAGAGACGCATATAAGAGTTAGCAGTAAGAATGCGGTTAAAACACAGAATACCCGCTTCGTACAAACTCATCTGCTGTGTTCTAGTTCCTGTTAGGAAGTTGAATCTATGTTCAGATTCAGCGAGGTAGAAACACGTTTCTTCTAAAAGCTGCGTTTGGACATTCCAGAGTGGATAAGAGAACAGGCTCTAAAGAGAAATACCTTGCTCAAAAACCAAAACGGAGCTATCTAGCAGAATGTTTGTCAATGTGTGTATTCAACTTCGAGAGTTAAACTGATGTGTGTTTGCAGCAGTTCAGAAACCCTTTCTTTGGAGAATGTAGAAACAGTCATTTCCAGCCCTAGAGACGCATATAAGAGTTAGCAGTAAGAATGCATTTAAAACACAGAATACCCGCTTCGTACAAACTCATCTGCTTTGTGCTGGTTTCTTTTAGGAAGTTGCATCTATGTTTAGATTCAGCAAGGTAGAAACACTTTTCTTCTAAAAGCTGCGTTTGGACATTCCAGAGTGGATGGGAGAACAGGCTGTAAAGAGAAATACCTTGCTCTAAAACCAAAACGGAGCTATCTAGCAGAATGGTTGTCAATGTGTGTATTCAACTTCCAGAGTTCAACTGATGTGTGTTTGCAGCAGTTCAGAAACCCTTTCTTTGGAGAATGTAGAAACAGTCATTTCCAGCCCTAGAGACGCACATAAGAATTAGCAGTAAGAATGCGTTTCAGACACAGAAGATCCGCTACTTACAAACTCATCTACTGTGTGCTGGTTTCTTTTAGGAAGTTGAATCTATGTTCAGATTCAGCGAGGTAGAAACACGTTTCTTCTAAAAGCTGCGTTTGGACATTCCAGAGTGGATGGGAGAACAGGCTCTAAAGAGAAATACCTTGCTCTAAAACCAAAACGGAGATATCTAACAGAATGGTTGTCAATGTGTGTATTCAACTTCCGTAGTTAAACTGATTTGTGTTTGCAGCAGTTCAGAAACCCTTTCTTTGGAGAATGTAGAAACAGTCATTTCCAGCCCTAGAGACGCATATAAGAGTTAGCAGTAAGAATGCGGTTAAAACACAGAATACCCGCTTCGTACAAACTAATCTGCTGTGTTCTAGTTCCTGTTTGGAAGTTGAATCTATGTTCAGATACAGCGAGGTAGAAACACGTTTCTTCTAAAAGCTGCGTTTGGACATTCCAGAGTGGATAAGAGAACAGGCTCTAAAGAGAAATACCTTGCTCAAAAACCAAAACGGAGCTATCTAGCAGAATGTTTGTCAATGTGTGTATTCAACTTCGAGAGTTAAACTGATGTGTGTTTGCAGCAGTTCAGAAACCCTTTCTTTGGAGAATGTAGAAACAGTCATTTCCAGCCCTAGAGACGCATATAAGAGTTAGCAGTAAGAATGCGTTTAAAACACAGAATACCCGCTTCGTACAAACTCATCTGCTTTGTGCTGGTTTCTTTTAGGAAGTTGCATCTATGTTTAGATTCAGCAAGGTAGAAACACTTTTCTTCTAAAAGCTGCGTTTGGGCATTCCAGAGTGGATGGGAGAACAGGCTGTAAAGAGAAATACCTTGCTCTAAAACCAAAACGGAGCTATCTAGCAGAATGGTTGTCAATGTGTGTATTCAACTTCCAGAGTTCAACTGATTTGAGTTTGCAGCAGTTCAGAAACCCTTTCTTTGGAGAATGTAGAAACAGTCATTTCCAGCCCTAGAGACGCACATAAGAGTTAGCAGTAAGAATGCGTTTCAAACACAGAAGATCCGCTTCTTAAAAACTCATCTGCTGTGTGCTGGTTTCTTTTAGGAAGTTGAATCTAGGTTCAGATTCAGCGAGGTAGAAACACGTTTCTTCTAAAAGCTGCGTTTGGACATTCCAGAGTGGATGGGAGAACAGGCTCTAAAGAGAAATACCTTGCTCAAAAACCAAAACGGAGCTATCTAGCAGAATGTTTGTCAATGTGTGTATTCAACTTCCAGAGTTAAACTGATGTGTGTTTGCAGCAGTTCAGAAACCCTTTCTTTGGAGAATGTAGAAACAGTCATTTCCAGCCCTAGAGACGCATATAAGAGTTAGCAGTAAGAATGCGTTTAAAACACAGAGTACCCGCTTGGTACAAACTCATCTGCTTTGGGCTGGTTTCTTTTAGGAAGTTGCATCTATGTTTAGATTCAGCAAGGTAGAAACACGTTTCTTCTAAAAGCTGCGTTTGGACATTCCAGAGTGGATGGGAGAACAGGCTGTAAAGAGAAATACCTTGCTCTAAAACCAAAACGGAGCTATCTAGCAGAATGGTTGTCAATGTGTGTATTCAACTTCCAGAGTTAAACTGATGTGTGTTTGCAGCAGTTCAGAAACCCTTTCTTTGGAGAATGTAGAAACAGTCATTTCCAGCCCTAGAGCCGCACATAAGAGTTAGCAGTAAGAATGCGTTTCAAACACAGAAGACCCGCTTCTTACAAAGTCATCTGCTGTGTGCTGGTTTCTTTTAGGAAGTTGAATCTATGTTCAGATTCAGCGAGGTAGAAACACGTTTCTTCTAAAAGCTGCGTTTAGACATTCCAGAGTGGATGGGAGAACCGGCTCTAAAGAGAAATACCTTGCTCAAAAACCAAAACGGAGCTATCTAGCAGAATGTTTGTCAATGTGTTTATTCAACTTCCAGAGTTAAACTGATTTGTGTTTGCAGCAGTTCAGAAACCCTTTCTTTGGAGAATGTAGAAAAAAGTCATTTCCAGCCCTAGAGACGCATATAAGAGTTAGCAATAAGAATGCCTTTAAAACACAGAAACCCGCTTCGTACAAACTCATCTTCTGTGTGTTGGTTCCTTTTAGGAAGTTGTATCTGTGTTTAGATTCAGCGAGGCAGAAACACGTTTCTTCTAAAAGCTGCGTTTGGACATTCCAGAGTGGATGGGCGAACAGGCTGTAAAGAGAAATACCTTGCTCTAAAACCAAAACGGAGCTGTCTAGTAGAATGGTTGTCAATGTGTGTATTCAACTTCCAGAGTTAAACTGATGTGTGTTTGCAGCAGTTCAGAAACCCTTTCTTTGGAGAATGTAGAAACAGTCATTTCCAGCCCTAGAGACGCATATAAGAGTTAGCAGTAAGAATGCGGTTAAAACACAGAATACCCGCTTCGTACAAACTCATCTGCTGTGTTCTAGTTCCTGTTAGGAAGTTGAATCTATGTTCAGATTCAGCGAGGTAGAAACACGTTTCTTCTAAAAGCTGCGTTTGGACATTCCAGAGTGGATAAGAGAACAGGCTCTAAAGAGAAATACCTTGCTCAAAAACCAAAACGGAGCTATCTAGCAGAATGTTTGTCAATGTGTGTATTCAACTTCGAGAGTTAAACTGATGTGTGTTTGCAGCAGTTCAGAAACCCTTTCTTTGGAGAATGTAGAAACAGTCATTTCCAGCCCTAGAGACGCATATAAGAGTTAGCAGTAAGAATGCATTTAAAACACAGAATACCCGCTTCGTACAAACTCATCTGCTTTGTGCTGGTTTCTTTTAGGAAGTTGCATCTATGTTTAGATTCAGCAAGGTAGAAACACTTTTCTTCTAAAAGCTGCGTTTGGACATTCCAGAGTGGATGGGAGAACAGGCTGTAAAGAGAAATACCTTGCTCTAAAACCAAAACGGAGCTATCTAGCAGAATGGTTGTCAATGTGTGTATTCAACTTCCAGAGTTCAACTGATGTGTGTTTGTAGCAGTTCAGAAACCCTTTCTTTGGAGAATGTAGAAACAGTCATTTCCAGCCCTAGAGACGCACATAAGAATTAGCAGTAAGAATGCGTTTCAGACACAGAAGATCCGCTACTTACAAACTCATCTACTGTGTGCTGGTTTCTTTTAGGAAGTTGAATCTATGTTCAGATTCAGCGAGGTAGAAACACGTTTCTTCTAAAAGCTGCGTTTGGACATTCCAGAGTGGATGGGAGAACAGGCTCTAAAGAGAAATACCTTGCTCTAAAACCAAAACGGAGATATCTAACAGAATGGTTGTCAATGTGTGTATTCAACTTCCGTAGTTAAACTGATTTGTGTTTGCAGCAGTTCAGAAACCCTTTCTTTGGAGAATGTAGAAACAGTCATTTCCAGCCCTAGAGACGCACATAAGAGTTAGCAGTAAGAATGCGTTTCAAACACAGAAGACCCGCTTCTTACAAAGTCATCTGCTGTGTGGTGGTTTCTTTTAGGAAGTTGAATCTATGTTCAGATTCAGCGAGGTAGAAACACGTTTCTTCAAAAAGCTGCGTTTGGACATTCCAGAGTGGATGGGAGAACAGGCTCTAAAGAGAAATACCTTGCTCTAAAACCAAAACGGAGCTATCTAGCAGAATGGTTGTCAATGTGTGTATTCAACTTCCAGAGTTAAACTGATGTGTGTTTGCAGCAGTTCAGAAACCCTTTCTTTGGAGGATGTAGAAACAGTCATTTCCAGCCCTAGAGACGCATATAAGAGTTAGCAGTAAGAATGCGTTTAAAACACAGAAACCCGCTTCGTACAAACTAATCTGCTGTGTTCTAGTTCCTCTTAGGAAGTTGCATCTATGTTTAGGTTCAGCGAGGCAGAAACACGTTTCTTCTAAAAACTGCATTTGGACATTCCAGAGTGAATGTGAGAACACGCCGTAAAGAGAAATACCTTGCTCTAAAACCAAAACGGAGCTATCTAGCAGAATGGTTGTCAATGTGTGTATTCAACTTCCAGAGTTAAACTGATGTGTGTTTGCAGCAGTTCAGAAACCCTTTCTTTGGAGAATGTAGAAACAGTCATTTCCAGCCCTAGAGACGCATATAAGAGTTAGCAGTAAGAATGCGTTTAAAACACAGAGTACCCGCTTGGTACAAACTCATCTGCTTTGGGCTGGTTTCTTTTAGGAATTTGCATCTATGTTTAGATTCAGCAAGGTAGAAACACGTTTCTTCTAAAAGCTGCGTTTGGACATTCCAGAGTGGATGGGAGAACAGGCTGTAAAGAGAAATACCTTGCTCTAAAACCAAAACGGAGCTATCTAGCAGAATGGTTGTCAATGTGTGTATTCAACTTCCAGAGTTAAACTGATGTGTGTTTGCAGCAGTTCAGAAACCCTTTCTTTGGAGAATGTAGAAACAGTCATTTCCAGCCCTAGAGCCGCACATAAGAGTTAGCAGTAAGAATGCGTTTCAAACACAGAAGACCCGCTTCTTACAAAGTCATCTGCTGTGTGCTGGTTTCTTTTAGGAAGTTGAATCTATGTTCAGATTCAGCGAGGTAGAAACACGTTTCTTCTAAAAGCTGCGTTTAGACATTCCAGAGTGGATGGGAGAACCGGCTCTAAAGAGAAATACCTTGCTCAAAAACCAAAACGGAGCTATCTAGCAGAATGTTTGTCAATGTGTTTATTCAACTTCCAGAGTTAAACTGATTTGTGTTTGCAGCAGTTCAGAAACCCTTTCTTTGGAGAATGTAGAAAAAAGTCATTTCCAGCCCTAGAGACGCATATAAGAGTTAGCAATAAGAATGCCTTTAAAACACAGAAACCCGCTTCGTACAAACTCATCTTCTGTGTGTTGGTTCCTTTTAGGAAGTTGTATCTGTGTTTAGATTCAGCGAGGCAGAAACACGTTTCTTCTAAAAGCTGCGTTTGGACATTCCAGAGTGGATGGGCGAACAGGCTGTAAAGAGAAATACCTTGCTCTAAAACCAAAACGGAGCTATCTAGTAGAATGGTTGTCAATGTGTGTATTCAACTTCCAGAGTTAAACTGATGTGTGTTTGCAGCAGTTCAGAAACCCTTTCTTTGGAGAATGTAGAAACAGTCATTTCCAGCCCTAGAGACGCATATAAGAGTTAGCAGTAAGAATGCGGTTAAAACACAGAATACCCGCTTCGTACAAACTCATCTGCTGTGTTCTAGTTCCTGTTAGGAAGTTGAATCTATGTTCAGATTCAGCGAGGTAGAAACACGTTTCTTCTAAAAGCTGCGTTTGGACATTCCAGAGTGGATAAGAGAACAGGCTCTAAAGAGAAATACCTTGCTCAAAAACCAAAACGGAGCTATCTAGCAGAATGTTTGTCAATGTGTGTATTCAACTTCGAGAGTTAAACTGATGTGTGTTTGCAGCAGTTCAGAAACCCTTTCTTTGGAGAATGTAGAAACAGTCATTTCCAGCCCTAGAGACGCATATAAGAGTTAGCAGTAAGAATGCATTTAAAACACAGAATACCCGCTTCGTACAAACTCATCTGCTTTGTGCTAGTTTCTTTTAGGAAGTTGCATCTATGTTTAGATTCAGCAAGGTAGAAACACTTTTCTTCTAAAAGCTGCATTTGGACATTCCAGAGTGGATGGGAGAACAGGCTGTAAAGAGAAATACCTTGCTCTAAAACCAAAACGGAGCTATCTAGCAGAATGGTTGTCAATGTGTGTATTCAACTTCCAGAGTTCAACTGATGTGTGTTTGCAGCAGTTCAGAAACCCTTTCTTTGGAGAATGTAGAAACAGTCATTTCCAGCCCTAGAGACGCACATAAGAATTAGCAGTAAGAATGCGTTTCAGACACAGAAGATCCGCTACTTACAAACTCATCTACTGTGTGCTGGTTTCTTTTAGGAAGTTGAATCTATGTTCAGATTCAGCGAGGTAGAAACACGTTTCTTCTAAAAGCTGCGTTTGGACATTCCAGAGTGGATGGGAGAACAGGCTCTAAAGAGAAATACCTTGCTCTAAAACCAAAACGGAGATATCTAACAGAATGTTTGTCAATGTGTGTATTCAACTTCCGTAGTTAAACTGATTTGTGTTTGCAGCAGTTCAGAAACCCTTTCTTTGGAGAATGTAGAAACAGTCATTTCCAGCCCTAGAGACGCACATAAGAGTTAGCAGTAAGAATGCGTTTCAAACACAGAAGACCCGCTTCTTACAAAGTCATCTGCTGTGTGGTGGTTTCTTTTAGGAAGTTGAATCTATGTTCAGATTCAGCGAGGTAGAAACACGTTTCTTCAAAAAGCTGCGTTTGGACATTCCAGAGTGGATGGGAGAACAGGCTCTAAAGAGAAATACCTTGCTCTAAAACCAAAACGGAGCTATCTAGCAGAATGGTTGTCAATGTGTGTATTCAACTTCCAGAGTTAAACTGATGTGTGTTTGCAGCAGTTCAGAAACCCTTTCTTTGGAGGATGTAGAAACAGTCATTTCCAGCCCTAGAGACGCATATAAGAGTTAGCAGTAAGAATGCGTTTAAAACACAGAAACCCGCTTCGTACAAACTAATCTGCTGTGTTCTAGTTCCTCTTAGGAAGTTGCATCTATGTTTAGGTTCAGCGAGGCAGAAACACGTTTCTTCTAAAAACTGCATTTGGACATTCCAGAGTGAATGTGAGAACACGCCGTAAAGAGAAATACCTTGCTCTAAAACAAAAACGGAGCTATCTAGCAGAATGGTTGTCAATGTGTGTATTCAACTTCCAGAGTTAAACTGATGTGTGTTTGCAGCATTTCAGAAACCCTTTCTTTGGACAATGTAGAAAAAAAGTCATTTCCAGCCCTAGAGACGCACATAAGAGTTAGCAGTAAGAATGCCTTTAAAACACAGAAACCCGCTTCGTACAAACTCATCTTCTGTGTGTTGGTTCCTTTTAGGAAGTTGCATCTGCGTTTAGATTCAGCGAGGCAGAAACACGTTTCTTCTAAAAGCTGCGTTTGGACATTCCAGAGTGGATGGGAGAACAGGCTGTAAAGAGAAATACCTTGCTCTAAAACCAAAACGGAGCTATCTAACAGAATGGTTGTCAATGTGTGTATTCAACTTCCAGAGTTAAACTGATGTGTGTTTGCAGCAGTTCAGAAACCCTTTCTTTGGAGAATGTAGAAAGAGTAATTTCCAGCCCTAGAGACGCACATAAGAGTTAGCAGTAAGAATGCGTTTCAAACACAGAAGATCCGCTTCTTAAAAACTCATCTGCTGTGTGCTGGTTTCTTTTAGGAAGTTGAATCTATGTTCAGATTCAGCGAGGTAGAAACACGTTTCTTCTAAAAGCTGCGTTTGGACATTCCAGAGTGGATGGGAGAACAGGCTCTAAAGAGAAATACCTTGCTCAAAAACCAAAACGGAGCTATCTAGCAGAATGTTTGTCAATGTGTGTATTCAACTTCCAGAGTTAAACTGATTTGTGGTTGCAGCAGTTCAGAAACCCTTTCTTTGGAGAATGTAGAAAAAAAGTCATTTCCAGCCCCAGAGACGCATATAAGAGTTAGCAGTAAGAATGCCTTTAAAACAGAGAAACCCGCTTCGTACAAACTCATCTTCTGTGTGATGGTTCCTTTTAGGAAGTTGCATCTGTGTTTAGATTCAGCGAGGTAGAACCACGTTTCTTCTAAAAGCTGCGTTTGGACATTCCAGAGTGGATGGGAGAGCAGGCTGTAAAGGGAAATACCTTCCTCTAAAACCAAAACGGAGCTATGTAGCAGAATCGTTGTCAATGTGTGTATTCAACTTCCAGAGTTAAACTGATGTGTGTTTGCAGCAGTTCAGAAACCCTTTCTTTGGACAATGTAGAAACAGTCATTTCCAGCCCTAGAGACGCATATAAGAGTTAGCAGTAAGAATGCCTTTAAAACACAGAATACCCGCTTCGTACAAACTCATCTGCTGTGTGCTAGTTTCTCTTAGGAAGTTGCATCTATGTTTAGATTCAGCGAGGCAGAAACACGTTTCTTTGAAAAACTGCATTTGGAAATTCCAGAGTGAATGGGAGAACACGCGGTAAAGAGAAATACCTTGCTCTAAAACCAAAACGGAGCTATCTAGCAGAATGGTTGTCAATGTGTGTATTCAACTTCCAGAGTTAAACTGATGTGTGTTTGCAGCAGTTCAGAAACCCTTTCTTTGGACAATGTAGAAAAAAAGTCATTTCCAGCCCTAGAGACGCATATAAGAGTTAGCAGTAAGAATGCCTTTAAAACACAGAAACCCGCTTCGTACAAACTCATCTTCTGTGTGTTGGTTCCTTTTAGGAAGTTGCATCTGCGTTTAGATTCAGCGAGGCAGAAACACGTTTCTTCTAAAAGCTGCGTTTGGACATTCCAGAGTGGATGGGAGAACAGGCTGTAAAGAGAAATACCTTGCTCTAAAACCAAAACGGAGCTATCTAGCAGAATGTTTGTCAATGTGTGTATTCAACTTCGAGAGTTAAACTGATGTGTGTTTGCAGCAGTTCAGAAACCCTTTCTTTGGAGAATGTAGAAACAGTCATTTCCAGCCATAGAGACGCATATAGGAGTTAGCAGTAAGAATGCGTTTCAGACACAGAAGACCAGCTTCGTACAAACTCATCTGCTTTGTGCCGGTTTCTTTTAAGAAGTTGCATCTGTGTTTAGATTCAGCGAGGCAGAAACACGTTTCTTCTAAAAGCTGCGTTTGGACATTCCAGAGTGGATGGGAGAACAGGCTGTAAAGAGAAATACCTTGCTCTAAAACCAAAACGGAGCTATCTAGCAGAATGGTTGTCATTGTGTGTATTCAACTTCCAGAGTTAAACTGATGTGTGTTTGCAGCAGTTCAGAAACCCTTTCTTTGGAGAATGTAGAAACAGTCATTTCCAGCCCTAGAGACGCATATAAAAGTTAGCAGTAAGAATGCATTTAAAACACAGAAGACCCGCTTCGTACAAACTCATCTGCTTTGTGCTGGTTTCTTTTAGGAAGTTGCATCTATGTTTAGATTCAGCAAGGTAGAAACACGTTTCTTCAAAAAGCTGCGTTTGGACATTCCAGAGTGGATGGGAGAACAGGCTGTAAAGAGAAATACCTTGCTCTAAAACCAAAACGGAACTATCTAGCAGAATGGTTGTCAATGTGTGTATTCAACTTCCAGAGTTAAACTGATGTGTGTTTGCAGCAGTTCAGAAACCCTGTCTTTGGAGAATGTAGAAAGAGTCATTTCCAGCCCTAGAGACGCATATAAGAGTTAGCAGTAAGAATGCGTTTAAAACACAGAATACCCGCTTCGTACAAACTCTTCTGCTGTGTTGTAGTTCCTCTTAGGAAGTTGCATCTATGTTTAGATTCAGCGAGGCAGAAACACGTTTCTTCTAAAAACTGCATTTGGACATTCCAGAGTGAATGGGAGAACACGCTGTAAAGAGAAATACCTTGCTCTAAAACCAAAACGGAGCTATCTAGCAGAATGTTTGTCAATATGTGTATTCAACTTCCAGAGTTAAACTGATTTGTGTTTGCAGCAGTTCAGAAAGCCTTTCTTTGGAGAATGTAGAAAAAAAGTCATTTCCAGCCCTAGATACGCATATAAGAGTTAGCAGTAAGAATGCCTTTAAAACAGAGAAACCCGCTTCGTACAAACTCATCTTCTGTGTGTTGGTTCCTTTTAGGAAGTTGCATCTGTTTTTAGATTCAGCGAGGCAGAAACACGTTTCTTCTAAAAGCTGCGTTTGGACATTCCAGAGTGGATGGGCGAACAGGCTGTAAAGAGAAATACCTTGCTCTAAAACCAAAACGGAGCTATCTAGCAGAATGGTTGTCAATGTGTTTATTCAACATCCAGAGTTAATCTGATTTGTGTTTGCAACAGTTCAGAAACACTTTCTTTGGAGAATGTAGAAAAAAAGTCATTTCCAGCCCTAGAGATGCATATAAGAGTTAGCAGTAAGAATGCCTTTAAAACACAGAAACCCACTTCGTACAAACTCATCTTCTGTGTGTTGGTTCCTTTTAGGAAGTTGCATCTGTGTTTAGAGTCAGCGAGGCAGAAACACGTTTCTTCTAAAAGCTGCGTTTGGACATTCCAGAGTGGATGGGAGAACAGGCTGTAAAGAGAAATACCTTGCTCTAAAACCAAAACGGAGCTATCTAACAGAATGTTTGTCAATGTGTGTATTCAACTTCCAGAGTTAAACTGATGTGTGTTTGCAGCAGTTCAGAAACCCTTTCTTTGGAGAATGTAGAAAGAGTCATTTCCAGCCCTAGAGACGCACATAAGAGTTAGCAGTAAGAATGCGTTTCAAACACAGAAGATCCGCTTCTTAAAAACTCATCTGCTGTGTGCTGGTTTCTTTTAGGAAGTTGAATCTATGTTCAGATTCAGCGAGGTAGAAACACGTTTCTTCTAAAAGCTGCGTTTGGACATTCCAGAGTGGATGGGAGAACAGGCTCTAAAGAGAAATACCTTGCTCAAAAACCAAAACGGAGCTATCTAGCAGAATGTTTGTCAATGTGTGTATTCAACTTCCAGAGTTAAACTGATTTGTGGTTGCAGCAGTTCAGAAACCCTTTCTTTGGAGAATGTAGAAAAAAAGTCATTTCCAGCCCCAGAGACGCATATAAGAGTTAGCAGTAAGAATGCCTTTAAAACAGAGAAACCCGCTTCGTACAAACTCATCTTCTGTGTGATGGTTCCTTTTAGGAAGTTGCATCTGTGTTTAGATTCAGCGAGGTAGAACCACGTTTCTTCTAAAAGCTGCGTTTGGACATTCCAGAGTGGATGGGAGAGCAGGCTGTAAAGGGAAATACCTTCCTCTAAAACCAAAACGGAGCTATGTAGCAGAATCGTTGTCAATGTGTGTATTCAACTTCCAGAGTTAAACTGATGTGTGTTTGCAGCAGTTCAGAAACCCTTTCTTTGGACAATGTAGAAACAGTCATTTCCAGCCCTAGAGACGCATATAAGAGTTAGCAGTAAGAATGCCTTTAAAACACAGAATACCCGCTTCGTACAAACTCATCTGCTGTGTGCTAGTTTCTCTTAGGAAGTTGCATCTATGTTTAGATTCAGCGAGGCAGAAACACGTTTCTTTGAAAAACTGCATTTGGAAATTCCAGAGTGAATGGGAGAACACGCGGTAAAGAGAAATACCTTGCTCTAAAACCAAAACGGAGATATCTAACAGAATGGTTGTCAATGTGTGTATTCAACTTCCGTAGTTAAACTGATTTGTGTTTGCAGCAGTTCAGAAACCCTTTCTTTGGAGAATGTAGAAACAGTCATTTCCAGCCCTAGAGACGCACATAAGAGTTAGCAGTAAGAATGCGTTTCAAACAGAGAAGACCCGCTTCTTACAAAGTCATCTGCTGTGTGGTGGTTTCTTTTAGGAAGTTGAATCTATGTTCAGATTCAGCGAGGTAGAAACACGTTTCTTCTAAAAGCTGCGTTTGGACATTCCAGAGTGGATTGGAGAACAGGCTATAAAGAGAAATACCTTGCTCTAAAACCAAAACGGAGCTATCTAGCAGAATGGTTGTCAATGTGTGTATTCAACTTCCAGAGTTAAACTGATGTGTGTTTGCAGCAGTTCAGAAACCCTTTCTTTGGAGGATGTAGAAACAGTCATTTCCAGCCCTAGAGACGCATATAAGAGTTAGCAGTAAGAATGCGTTTAAAACACAGAAACCCGCTTCGTACAAACTTATCTGCTGTGTGCTAGTTCCTCTTAGGAAGTTGCATCTATGGTTAGATTCAGCGAGGCAGAAACACGTTTCTTCTAAAAACTGCATTTGGACATTCCAGAGTGAATGTGAGAACACGCCGTAAAGAGAAACACCTTGCTCTAAACCCAAAACGGAGCTATCTAGCAGAATGGTTGTCAATGTTTGTATTCAACTTCCAGAGTTAAACTGATGTGTGTTGGCAGCAGTTCAGAAACCCTTTCTTTGGAGAATGTAGAAACAGTCATTTCCAGCCCTAGAGACGCACATAAGAGTTAGCAGTAAGAATTCGTTTCAAATACAGAAGACCCTCTTCTTACAATCCAATCTGCTGTGTGCTGGTTTCTTTTAGGAAGTTGCATCTATGTTCAGATTCAGGGAGGTAGAAACACGTTTCTTCTAAAAGCTGCGGTTGGACATTCCAGAGTGGATGTGAGAACAGGCTCTAAAGAGAAATACGTTGCTCAAAAACCAAAACGGAGCTATCTTGCAGAATGTTTGTCAATGTGTGTATTCTACTTCCAGAGTTAAACTGATTTGTGTTTGCAACAGTTCAGAAACTCTTTCTTTGGGGAATGTAGAAAAAAAGTCATTTCCAGCCCTAGAGACGCATATAAGAGTTAGCAGTAAGAATGCCTCTAAAACACAAAAACCCGCTTCATACAAACTCATCTTCTGTGTTTTGGTTCCTTTTAGGAAGTTGCATCTGTGTTTAGATTCAGGGAGGCAGAAACACGTTTCTTCTAAAAGCTGCGTTTGGACATTCCAGAGTGGATGGGAGAACAGGCTGTAAAGAGAAATACCTTGCTCTAAAACCAAAACGGAGCTATCTAGCAGAATGGTTGTCAATGTGTGTATTCAACTTCCAGAGTTAAACTGATGTGTGTTTGCAGCAGTTCAGAAACCCTTTCTTTGGAGGATGTAGAAACAGTCATTTCCAGCCCTAGAGACGCATATAAGAGTTAGCAGTAAGAATGCGTTTAAAACACAGAAACCCGCTTCGTACAAACTAATCTGCTGTGTTCTAGTTCCTCTTAGGAAGTTGCATCTATGTTTAGGTTCAGCGAGGCAGAAACACGTTTCTTCTAAAAACTGCATTTGGACATTCCAGAGTGAATGTGAGAACACGCCGTAAAGAGAAATACCTTGCTCTAAAACCAAAACGGAGCTATCTAGCAGAATGGTTGTCAATGTGTGTATTCAACTTCCAGAGTTAAACTGATGTGTGTTGGCAGCAGTTCAGAAACCCTTTCTTTGGACAATGTAGAAAAAAAGTCATTTCCAGCCCTAGAGACGCATATAAGAGTTAGCAGTAAGAATGCCTTTAAAACACAGAAACCCGCTTCGTACAAACTCATCTTCTGTGTGTTGGTTCCTTTTAGGAAGTTGCATCTGCGTTTAGATTCAGCGAGGCAGAAACACTTTTCTTCTAAAAGCTGCGTTTGGACATTCCAGAGTGGATGGGAGAACAGGCTGTAAAGAGAAATACCTTGCTCTAAAACCAAAACGGAGCTATCTAGCAGAATGTTTGTCAATGTGTGTATTCAACTTCGAGAGTTAAACTGATGTGTGTTTGCAGCAGTTCAGAAACCCTTTCTTTGGAGAATGTAGAAACAGTCATTTCCAGCCCTAGAGACGCATATAAGAGTTAGCAGTAAGAATGCGTTTCAGACACAGAAGACCAGCTTCGTACAAACTCATCTGCTTTGTGCTGGTTTCTTTTAGGAAGTTGCATCTATGTTTAGATTCAGCAAGGTAGAAACACGTTTCTTCAAAAAGCTGCGTTTGGACATTCCAGAGTGGATGGGAGAACAGGCTGTAAAGAGAAATACCTTGCTCTAAAACCAAAACGGAGCTATCTAGCAGAATGGTTGTCAATGTGTGTATTCAACTTCCAGAGTTAAACTGATGTGTGTTTGCAGCAGTTCAGAAACCCTGTCTTTGGAGAATGTAGAAAGAGTCATTTCCAGCCCTAGAGACGCATATAAGAGTTAGCAGTAAGAATGCGTTTAAAACACAGAATACCCGCTTCGTACAAACTCTTCTGCTGTGTTGTAGTTCCTCTTAGGAAGTTGCATCTATGTTTAGATTCAGCGAGGCAGAAACACGTTTCTTCTAAAAACTGCATTTGGACATTCCAGAGTGAATGGGAGAACACGCTGTAAAGAGAAATACCTTGCTCTAAAACCAAAACGGAGCTATCTAGCAGAATGTTTGTCAATATGTGTATTCAACTTCCAGAGTTAAACTGATTTGTGTTTGCAGCAGTTCAGAAAGCCTTTCTTTGGAGAATGTAGAAACAGTCATTTCCAGCCCTAGAGACGCATATAAGAGTTAGCAGTAAGAATGCCTTTAAAACACAGAATACCCGCTTCGTACAAACTCATCTGCTGTGTGCTAGTTTCTCTTAGGAAGTTGCATCTATGTTTAGATTCAGCGAGGCAGAAACACGTTTCTTTGAAAAACTGCATTTGGAAATTCCAGAGTGAATGGGAGAACACGCGGTAAAGAGAAATACCTTGCTCTAAAACCAAAACGGAGCTATCTAGCAGAATGGTTGTCAATGTGTGTATTCAACTTCCAGAGTTAAACTGATGTGTGTTTGCAGCAGTTCAGAAACCCTTTCTTTGGAGAATGTAGAAAAAAGTCATTTCCAGCCCTAGAGACGCATATAAGAGTTAGCAATAAGAATGCCTTTAAAACACAGAAACCCGCTTCGTACAAACTCATCTTCTGTGTGTTGGTTCCTTTTAGGAAGTTGTATCTGTGTTTAGATTCAGCGAGGCAGAAACACGTTTCTTCTAAAAGCTGCGTTTGGACATTCCAGAGTGGATGGGCGAACAGGCTGTAAAGAGAAATACCTTGCTCTAAAACCAAAACGGAGCTATCTAGCAGAATGTTTGTCAATGTGTATATTCAACTTCGAGAGTTAAACTGATGTGTGTTTGCAGCAGTTCAGAAACCCTTTCTTTGGAGAATGTAGAAACAGTCATTTCCAGCCCTAGAGACGCATATAAGAGTTAGCAGTAAGAATGCGTTTCAGACACAGAAGACCCGGTTCGTACAAACTCATCTGCTTTGTGCCGGTTTCTTTTAAAAAGTTGCATCTGCGTTTAGATTCAGCGAGGCAGAAACACGTTTCTTCTAAAAGCTGCGTTTGGACATTCCAGAGTGGATGGGAGAACAGGCTGTAAAGAGAAATACCTTGCTCTAAAACCAAAACGGAGCTATCTAGCAGAATGGTTGTCAATGTGTGTATTCAACTTCCAGAGTTAAACTGATGTGTGTTTGCAGCAGTTCAGAAACCCTTTCTTTGGAGAATGTAGAAACAGTCATTTCCAGCCCTAGAGACGCATATAAAAGTTAGCAGTAAGAATGCGTTTAAAACACAGAAGACCCGCTTCTTACAAACTCATCTGCTGTATGCTGGTTTCTTTTAGGAAGTTGCATCTATGTTTAGATTCAGCGAGGCAGAAACACGTTTCTTCTAAAAACTGCATTTGGACATTCCAGAGTGAATGGGAGAACACGCTGTAAAGAGAAATACCTTGCTCTAAAACCAAAATGGAGATATCTAGCAGAATGTTTGTCAATATGTGTATTCAACTTCCAGAGTTAAACTGATTTGTGTTTGCAGCAGTTCAGAAAGCCTTTCTTTGGAGAATGTAGAAAAAAAGTCATTTCCAGCCCTAAATACGCATATAAGAGTTAGCAGTAAGAATGCCTTTAAAACAGAGAAACCCGCTTCGTACAAACTCATCTTCTGTGTGTTGGTTCCTTTTAGGAAGTTGCATCTGTGTTTAGATTCAGCGAGGCAGAAACACGTTTCTTCTAAAAGCTGCGTTTGGACATTCCAGAGTGGATGGGCGAACAGGCTGTAAAGAGAAATACCTTGCTCTAAAACCAAAACGGAGCTATCTAGCAGAATGGTTGTCAATGTGTTTATTCAACATCCAGAGTTAATCTGATTTGTGTTTGCAACAGTTCAGAAACCCTTTCTTTGGAGAATGTAGAAAAAAAGTCATTTCCAGCCCTAGAGACGCATATAAGAGTTAGCAGTAAGAATGCCTTTAAAACACAGAAACCCGCTTCGTACAAACTCATCTTCTGTGTGTTGGTTCCTTTTAGGAAGTTGCATCTGTGTTTAGAGTCAGCGAGGTAGAAACACGTTTCTTCTAAAAGCTGCGTTTGGACATTCCAGAGTGGATGGGAGAACAGGCTGTAAAGAGAAATACCTTGCTCTAAAACCAAAACGGAGCTATCTAACAGAATGGTTGTCAATGTGTGTATTCAACTTCCAGAGTTAAACTGATGTGTGTTGGCAGCAGTTCAGAAATCCTTTCTTTGTAGAATGAAGTAACAGTCATTTCCAGCCCTAGAGACGCACATAAGAGTTAGCAGTAAGAATGCGTTTCAAACACAGAAGATCCGCTTCTTAAAAACTCATCTGCTGTGTGCTGGTTTCTTTTAGGAAGTTGAATCTATGTTCAGATTCAGCGAGGTAGAAACACGTTTCTTCTAAAAGCTGCGTTTGGACATTCCAGAGTGGATGGGAGAACAGGCTCTAAAGAGAAATACCTTGCTCAAAAACCAAAACGGAGCTATCTAGCAGAATGTTTGTCAATGTGTGTATTCAACTTCCAGAGTTAAACTGATGTGTGTTTGCAGCAGTTCAGAAACCCTTTCTTTGGAGAATGTAGAAACAGTCATTTCCAGCCCTAGAGACGCATATAAGAGTTAGCAGTAAGAATGCGTTTAAAACACAGAGTACCCGCTTGGTACAAACTCATCTGCTTTGGGCTGGTTTCTTTTAGGAAGTTGCATCTATGTTTAGATTCAGCAAGGTAGAAACACGTTTCTTCTAAAAGCTGCGTTTGGACATTCCAGAGTGGATGGGAGAACAGGCTGTAAAGAGAAATACCTTGCTCTAAAACCAAAACGGAGCTATCTAGCAGAATGGTTGTCAATGTGTGTATTCAACTTCCAGAGTTAAACTGATGTGTGTTTGCAGCAGTTCAGAAACCCTTTCTTTGGAGAATGTAGAAACAGTCATTTCCAGCCCTAGAGCCGCACATAAGAGTTAGCAGTAAGAATGCGTTTCAAACACAGAAGACCCGCTTCTTACAAAGTCATCTGCTGTGTGCTGGTTTCTTTTAGGAAGTTGAATCTATGTTCAGATTCAGCGAGGTAGAAACACGTTTCTTCTAAAAGCTGCGTTTAGACATTCCAGAGTGGATGGGAGAACCGGCTCTAAAGAGAAATACCTTGCTCAAAAACCAAAACGGAGCTATCTAGCAGAATGTTTGTCAATGTGTTTATTCAACTTCCAGAGTTAAACTGATTTGTGTTTGCAGCAGTTCAGAAACCCTTTCTTTGGAGAATGTAGAAAAAAGTCATTTCCAGCCCTAGAGACGCATATAAGAGTTAGCAATAAGAATGCCTTTAAAACACAGAAACCCGCTTCGTACAAACTCATCTTCTGTGTGTTGGTTCCTTTTAGGAAGTTGCATCTGTGTTTAGAGTCAGCGAGGCAGAAACACGTTTCTTCTAAAAGCTGCGTTTGGACATTCCAGAGTGGATGGGAGAACAGGCTGTAAAGAGAAATACCTTGCTCTAAAACCAAAACGGAGCTATCTAACAGAATGGTTGTCAATGTGTGTATTCAACTTCCAGAGTTAAACTGATGTGTGTTTGCAGCAGTTCAGAAACCCTTTCTTTGGAGAATGTAGAAAGAGTAATTTCCAGCCCTAGAGACGCACATAAGAGTTAGCAGTAAGAATGCGTTTCAAACACAGAAGATCCGCTTCTTAAAAACTCATCTGCTGTGTGCTGGTTTCTTTTAGGAAGTTGAATCTATGTTCAGATTCAGCGAGGTAGAAACACGTTTCTTCTAAAAGCTGCGTTTGGACATTCCAGAGTGGATGGGAGAACAGGCTCTAAAGAGAAATACCTTGCTCAAAAACCAAAACGGAGCTATCTAGCAGAATGTTTGTCAATGTGTGTATTCAACTTCCAGAGTTAAACTGATTTGTGGTTGCAGCAGTTCAGAAACCCTTTCTTTGGAGAATGTAGAAAAAAAGTCATTTCCAGCCCCAGAGACGCATATAAGAGTTAGCAGTAAGAATGCCTTTAAAACAGAGAAACCCGCTTCGTACAAACTCATCTTCTGTGTGTTGGTTCCTTTTAGGAAGTTGCATCTGTGTTTAGATTCAGCGAGGTAGAACCACGTTTCTTCTAAAAGCTGCGTTTGGACATTCCAGAGTGGATGGGAGAGCAGGCTGTAAAGGGAAATACCTTCCTCTAAAACCAAAACGGAGCTATGTAGCAGAATCATTGTCAATGAGTGTATTCAACTTCCAGAGTTAAACTGATGTGTGTTTGCAGCAGTTCAGAAACCCTTTCTTTGGAGAATGTAGAAACAGTCATTTCCAGCCCTAGAGACCCATATAAGAGTTAGCAGTAAGAATGCCTTTAAAACACAGAATACCCGCTTCGTACAAACTCATCTGCTGTGTGCTAGTTTCTCTTAGGAAGTTGCATCTATGTTTAGATTCAGCGAGGCAGAAACACGTTTCTTTGAAAAACTGCATTTGGAAATTCCAGAGTGAATGGGAGAACACGCGGTAAAGAGAAATACCTTGCTCTAAAACCAAAACGGAGCTATCTAGCAGAATGGTTGTCAATGTGTGTATTCAACTTCCAGAGTTAAACTGATGTGTGTTTGCAGCAGTTCAGAAACCCTTTCTTTGGACAATGTAGAAAAAAAGTCATTTCCAGCCCTAGAGACGCATATAAGAGTTAGCAGTAAGAATGCCTTTAAAACACAGAAACCCGCTTCGTACAAACTCATCTTCTGTGTGTTGGTTCCTTTTAGGAAGTTGCATCTGCGTTTAGATTCAGCGAGGCAGAAACACGTTTCTTCTAAAAGCTGCGTTTGGACATTCCAGAGTGGATGGGAGAACAGGCTGTAAAGAGAAATACGTTGCTCTAAAACCAAAACGGAGCTATCTAGCAGTATGTTTGTCAATGTGTGTATTCAACTTCCAGAGTTAAACTGATGTGTTTTTGCAGCAGTTCAGAAACCCTTTCTTTGGAGAATGTAGAAACAGTCATTTCCAGCCCTAGAGACGCATATAGGAGTTAGCAGTAAGAATGCGTTTCAGACACAGAAGACCCGCTTCGTACAAACTCATCTGCTGTGTGCTGGTTTCTTTTAGGAAGTTGCATCTATGTTTAGATTCAGCAAGGTAGAAACACGTTTCTTCTAAAAGCTGCGTTTGGACATTCCAGAGTGGATGGGAGAACAGGCTCTAAAGAGAAATACCTTGCTCTAAAACCAAAACGGAGCTATCTAGCAGAATGGTTGTCAATGTGTGTATTCAACTTCCAGAGTTAAACTGATGTGTGTTTGCAGCAGTTCAGAAACCCTTTCTTTGGACAATGTAGAAAAAAAGTCATTTCCAGCCCTAGATACGCATATAAGAGTTAGCAGTAAGAATGCCTTTAAAACACAGAAACCCGCTTCGTACAAACTCATCTTCTGTGTGTTGGTTCCTTTTAGGAAGTTGCATCTGCGTTTAGATTCAGCGAGGCAGAAACACGTCTCTTCTAAAAGCTGCGTTTGGACATTCCAGAGTGGATGGGAGAACAGGCTGTAAAGAGAAATACCTTGCTCTAAAACCAAAACGGAGCTATCTAGCAGAATGTTTGTCAATGTGTGTATTCAACTTCGAGAGTTAAACTGATGTGTGTTTGCAGCAGTTCAGAAACCCTTTCTTTGGAGAATGTAGAAACAGTCATTTCCAGCCCTAGAGACGCATATAAGAGTTAGCAGTAAGAATGCGGTTAAAACACAGAATACCCGCTTCGTACAAACTAATCTGCTGTGTTCTAGTTCCTGTTAGGAAGTTGAATCTATGTTCAGATACAGCGAGGTAGAAACACGTTTCTTCTAAAAGCTGCGTTTGGACATTCCAGAGTGGATAAGAGAACAGGCTCTAAAGAGAAATACCTTGCTCAAAAACCAAAACGGAGCTATCTAGCAGAATGTTTGTCAATGTGTGTATTCAACTTCGAGAGTTAAACTGATGTGTGTTTGCAGCAGTTCAGAAACCCTTTCTTTGGAGAATGTAGAAACAGTCATTTCCAGCCCTAGAGACGCATATAAGAGTTAGCAGTAAGAATGCGTTTAAAACACAGAATACCCGCTTCGTACAAACTCATCTGCTTTGTGCTGGTTTCTTTTAGGAAGTTGCATCTATGTTTAGATTCAGCAAGGTAGAAACACTTTTCTTCTAAAAGCTGCGTTTGGACATTCCAGAGTGGATGGGAGAACAGGCTGTAAAGAGAAATACCTTGCTCTAAAACCAAAACGGAGCTATCTAGCAGAATGGTTGTCAATGTGTGTATTCAACTTCCAGAGTTCAACTGATTTGAGTTTGCAGCAGTTCAGAAACCCTTTCTTTGGAGAATGTAGAAACAGTCATTTCCAGCCCTAGAGACGCACATAAGAGTTAGCAGTAAGAATGCGTTTCAAACACAGAAGATCCGCTTCTTAAAAACTCATCTGCTGTGTGCTGGTTTCTTTTAGGAAGTTGAATCTAGGTTCAGATTCAGCGAGGTAGAAACACGTTTCTTCTAAAAGCTGCGTTTGGACATTCCAGAGTGGATGGGAGAACAGGCTCTAAAGAGAAATACCTTGCTCAAAAACCAAAACGGAGCTATCTAGCAGAATGTTTGTCAATGTGTGTATTCAACTTCCAGAGTTAAACTGATGTGTGTTTGCAGCAGTTCAGAAACCCTTTCTTTGGAGAATGTAGAAACAGTCATTTCCAGCCCTAGAGACGCATATAAGAGTTAGCAGTAAGAATGCGTTTAAAACACAGAGTACCCGCTTGGTACAAACTCATCTGCTTTGGGCTGGTTTCTTTTAGGAAGTTGCATCTATGTTTAGATTCAGCAAGGTAGAAACACGTTTCTTCTAAAAGCTGCGTTTGGACATTCCAGAGTGGATGGGAGAACAGGCTGTAAAGAGAAATACCTTGCTCTAAAACCAAAACGGAGCTATCTAGCAGAATGGTTGTCAATGTGTGTATTCAACTTCCAGAGTTAAACTGATGTGTGTTTGCAGCAGTTCAGAAACCCTTTCTTTGGAGAATGTAGAAACAGTCATTTCCAGCCCTAGAGCCGCACATAAGAGTTAGCAGTAAGAATGCGTTTCAAACACAGAAGACCCGCTTCTTACAAAGTCATCTGCTGTGTGCTGGTTTCTTTTAGGAAGTTGAATCTATGTTCAGATTCAGCGAGGTAGAAACACGTTTCTTCTAAAAGCTGCGTTTAGACATTCCAGAGTGGATGGGAGAACCGGCTCTAAAGAGAAATACCTTGCTCAAAAACCAAAACGGAGCTATCTAGCAGAATGTTTGTCAATGTGTTTATTCAACTTCCAGAGTTAAACTGATTTGTGTTTGCAGCAGTTCAGAAACCCTTTCTTTGGAGAATGTAGAAAAAAGTCATTTCCAGCCCTAGAGACGCATATAAGAGTTAGCAATAAGAATGCCTTTAAAACACAGAAACCCGCTTCGTACAAACTCATCTTCTGTGTGTTGGTTCCTTTTAGGAAGTTGTATCTGTGTTTAGATTCAGCGAGGCAGAAACACGTTTCTTCTAAAAGCTGCGTTTGGACATTCCAGAGTGGATGGGCGAACAGGCTGTAAAGAGAAATACCTTGCTCTAAAACCAAAACGGAGCTGTCTAGTAGAATGGTTGTCAATGTGTGTATTCAACTTCCAGAGTTAAACTGATGTGTGTTTGCAGCAGTTCAGAAACCCTTTCTTTGGAGAATGTAGAAACAGTCATTTCCAGCCCTAGAGACGCATATAAGAGTTAGCAGTAAGAATGCGGTTAAAACACAGAATACCCGCTTCGTACAAACTCATCTGCTGTGTTCTAGTTCCTGTTAGGAAGTTGAATCTATGTTCAGATTCAGCGAGGTAGAAACACGTTTCTTCTAAAAGCTGCGTTTGGACATTCCAGAGTGGATAAGAGAACAGGCTCTAAAGAGAAATACCTTGCTCAAAAACCAAAACGGAGCTATCTAGCAGAATGTTTGTCAATGTGTGTATTCAACTTCGAGAGTTAAACTGATGTGTGTTTGCAGCAGTTCAGAAACCCTTTCTTTGGAGAATGTAGAAACAGTCATTTCCAGCCCTAGAGACGCATATAAGAGTTAGCAGTAAGAATGCATTTAAAACACAGAATACCCGCTTCGTACAAACTCATCTGCTTTGTGCTGGTTTCTTTTAGGAAGTTGCATCTATGTTTAGATTCAGCAAGGTAGAAACACTTTTCTTCTAAAAGCTGCGTTTGGACATTCCAGAGTGGATGGGAGAACAGGCTGTAAAGAGAAATACCTTGCTCTAAAACCAAAACGGAGCTATCTAGCAGAATGGTTGTCAATGTGTGTATTCAACTTCCAGAGTTCAACTGATGTGTGTTTGCAGCAGTTCAGAAACCCTTTCTTTGGAGAATGTAGAAACAGTCATTTCCAGCCCTAGAGACGCACATAAGAATTAGCAGTAAGAATGCGTTTCAGACACAGAAGATCCGCTACTTACAAACTCATCTACTGTGTGCTGGTTTCTTTTAGGAAGTTGAATCTATGTTCAGATTCAGCGAGGTAGAAACACGTTTCTTCTAAAAGCTGCGTTTGGACATTCCAGAGTGGATGGGAGAACAGGCTCTAAAGAGAAATACCTTGCTCTAAAACCAAAACGGAGATATCTAACAGAATGGTTGTCAATGTGTGTATTCAACTTCCGTAGTTAAACTGATTTGTGTTTGCAGCAGTTCAGAAACCCTTTCTTTGGAGAATGTAGAAACAGTCATTTCCAGCCCTAGAGACGCATATAAGAGTTAGCAGTAAGAATGCGGTTAAAACACAGAATACCCGCTTCGTACAAACTAATCTGCTGTGTTCTAGTTCCTGTTTGGAAGTTGAATCTATGTTCAGATACAGCGAGGTAGAAACACGTTTCTTCTAAAAGCTGCGTTTGGACATTCCAGAGTGGATAAGAGAACAGGCTCTAAAGAGAAATACCTTGCTCAAAAACCAAAACGGAGCTATCTAGCAGAATGTTTGTCAATGTGTGTATTCAACTTCGAGAGTTAAACTGATGTGTGTTTGCAGCAGTTCAGAAACCCTTTCTTTGGAGAATGTAGAAACAGTCATTTCCAGCCCTAGAGACGCATATAAGAGTTAGCAGTAAGAATGCGTTTAAAACACAGAATACCCGCTTCGTACAAACTCATCTGCTTTGTGCTGGTTTCTTTTAGGAAGTTGCATCTATGTTTAGATTCAGCAAGGTAGAAACACTTTTCTTCTAAAAGCTGCGTTTGGGCATTCCAGAGTGGATGGGAGAACAGGCTGTAAAGAGAAATACCTTGCTCTAAAACCAAAACGGAGCTATCTAGCAGAATGGTTGTCAATGTGTGTATTCAACTTCCAGAGTTCAACTGATTTGAGTTTGCAGCAGTTCAGAAACCCTTTCTTTGGAGAATGTAGAAACAGTCATTTCCAGCCCTAGAGACGCACATAAGAGTTAGCAGTAAGAATGCGTTTCAAACACAGAAGATCCGCTTCTTAAAAACTCATCTGCTGTGTGCTGGTTTCTTTTAGGAAGTTGAATCTAGGTTCAGATTCAGCGAGGTAGAAACACGTTTCTTCTAAAAGCTGCGTTTGGACATTCCAGAGTGGATGGGAGAACAGGCTCTAAAGAGAAATACCTTGCTCAAAAACCAAAACGGAGCTATCTAGCAGAATGTTTGTCAATGTGTGTATTCAACTTCCAGAGTTAAACTGATGTGTGTTTGCAGCAGTTCAGAAACCCTTTCTTTGGAGAATGTAGAAACAGTCATTTCCAGCCCTAGAGACGCATATAAGAGTTAGCAGTAAGAATGCGTTTAAAACACAGAGTACCCGCTTGGTACAAACTCATCTGCTTTGGGCTGGTTTCTTTTAGGAAGTTGCATCTATGTTTAGATTCAGCAAGGTAGAAACACGTTTCTTCTAAAAGCTGCGTTTGGACATTCCAGAGTGGATGGGAGAACAGGCTGTAAAGAGAAATACCTTGCTCTAAAACCAAAACGGAGCTATCTAGCAGAATGGTTGTCAATGTGTGTATTCAACTTCCAGAGTTAAACTGATGTGTGTTTGCAGCAGTTCAGAAACCCTTTCTTTGGAGAATGTAGAAACAGTCATTTCCAGCCCTAGAGCCGCACATAAGAGTTAGCAGTAAGAATGCGTTTCAAACACAGAAGACCCGCTTCTTACAAAGTCATCTGCTGTGTGCTGGTTTCTTTTAGGAAGTTGAATCTATGTTCAGATTCAGCGAGGTAGAAACACGTTTCTTCTAAAAGCTGCGTTTAGACATTCCAGAGTGGATGGGAGAACCGGCTCTAAAGAGAAATACCTTGCTCAAAAACCAAAACGGAGCTATCTAGCAGAATGTTTGTCAATGTGTTTATTCAACTTCCAGAGTTAAACTGATTTGTGTTTGCAGCAGTTCAGAAACCCTTTCTTTGGAGAATGTAGAAAAAAGTCATTTCCAGCCCTAGAGACGCATATAAGAGTTAGCAATAAGAATGCCTTTAAAACACAGAAACCCGCTTCGTACAAACTCATCTTCTGTGTGTTGGTTCCTTTTAGGAAGTTGTATCTGTGTTTAGATTCAGCGAGGCAGAAACACGTTTCTTCTAAAAGCTGCGTTTGGACATTCCAGAGTGGATGGGCGAACAGGCTGTAAAGAGAAATACCTTGCTCTAAAACCAAAACGGAGCTGTCTAGTAGAATGGTTGTCAATGTGTGTATTCAACTTCCAGAGTTAAACTGATGTGTGTTTGCAGCAGTTCAGAAACCCTTTCTTTGGAGAATGTAGAAACAGTCATTTCCAGCCCTAGAGACGCATATAAGAGTTAGCAGTAAGAATGCGGTTAAAACACAGAATACCCGCTTCGTACAAACTCATCTGCTGTGTTCTAGTTCCTGTTAGGAAGTTGAATCTATGTTCAGATTCAGCGAGGTAGAAACACGTTTCTTCTAAAAGCTGCGTTTGGACATTCCAGAGTGGATAAGAGAACAGGCTCTAAAGAGAAATACCTTGCTCAAAAACCAAAACGGAGCTATCTAGCAGAATGTTTGTCAATGTGTGTATTCAACTTCGAGAGTTAAACTGATGTGTGTTTGCAGCAGTTCAGAAACCCTTTCTTTGGAGAATGTAGAAACAGTCATTTCCAGCCCTAGAGACGCATATAAGAGTTAGCAGTAAGAATGCATTTAAAACACAGAATACCCGCTTCGTACAAACTCATCTGCTTTGTGCTGGTTTCTTTTAGGAAGTTGCATCTATGTTTAGATTCAGCAAGGTAGAAACACTTTTCTTCTAAAAGCTGCGTTTGGACATTCCAGAGTGGATGGGAGAACAGGCTGTAAAGAGAAATACCTTGCTCTAAAACCAAAACGGAGCTATCTAGCAGAATGGTTGTCAATGTGTGTATTCAACTTCCAGAGTTCAACTGATGTGTGTTTGTAGCAGTTCAGAAACCCTTTCTTTGGAGAATGTAGAAACAGTCATTTCCAGCCCTAGAGACGCACATAAGAATTAGCAGTAAGAATGCGTTTCAGACACAGAAGATCCGCTACTTACAAACTCATCTACTGTGTGCTGGTTTCTTTTAGGAAGTTGAATCTATGTTCAGATTCAGCGAGGTAGAAACACGTTTCTTCTAAAAGCTGCGTTTGGACATTCCAGAGTGGATGGGAGAACAGGCTCTAAAGAGAAATACCTTGCTCTAAAACCAAAACGGAGATATCTAACAGAATGGTTGTCAATGTGTGTATTCAACTTCCGTAGTTAAACTGATTTGTGTTTGCAGCAGTTCAGAAACCCTTTCTTTGGAGAATGTAGAAACAGTCATTTCCAGCCCTAGAGACGCACATAAGAGTTAGCAGTAAGAATGCGTTTCAAACACAGAAGACCCGCTTCTTACAAAGTCATCTGCTGTGTGGTGGTTTCTTTTAGGAAGTTGAATCTATGTTCAGATTCAGCGAGGTAGAAACACGTTTCTTCAAAAAGCTGCGTTTGGACATTCCAGAGTGGATGGGAGAACAGGCTCTAAAGAGAAATACCTTGCTCTAAAACCAAAACGGAGCTATCTAGCAGAATGGTTGTCAATGTGTGTATTCAACTTCCAGAGTTAAACTGATGTGTGTTTGCAGCAGTTCAGAAACCCTTTCTTTGGAGGATGTAGAAACAGTCATTTCCAGCCCTAGAGACGCATATAAGAGTTAGCAGTAAGAATGCGTTTAAAACACAGAAACCCGCTTCGTACAAACTAATCTGCTGTGTTCTAGTTCCTCTTAGGAAGTTGCATCTATGTTTAGGTTCAGCGAGGCAGAAACACGTTTCTTCTAAAAACTGCATTTGGACATTCCAGAGTGAATGTGAGAACACGCCGTAAAGAGAAATACCTTGCTCTAAAACCAAAACGGAGCTATCTAGCAGAATGGTTGTCAATGTGTGTATTCAACTTCCAGAGTTAAACTGATGTGTGTTTGCAGCAGTTCAGAAACCCTTTCTTTGGAGAATGTAGAAACAGTCATTTCCAGCCCTAGAGACGCATATAAGAGTTAGCAGTAAGAATGCGTTTAAAACACAGAGTACCCGCTTGGTACAAACTCATCTGCTTTGGGCTGGTTTCTTTTAGGAATTTGCATCTATGTTTAGATTCAGCAAGGTAGAAACACGTTTCTTCTAAAAGCTGCGTTTGGACATTCCAGAGTGGATGGGAGAACAGGCTGTAAAGAGAAATACCTTGCTCTAAAACCAAAACGGAGCTATCTAGCAGAATGGTTGTCAATGTGTGTATTCAACTTCCAGAGTTAAACTGATGTGTGTTTGCAGCAGTTCAGAAACCCTTTCTTTGGAGAATGTAGAAACAGTCATTTCCAGCCCTAGAGCCGCACATAAGAGTTAGCAGTAAGAATGCGTTTCAAACACAGAAGACCCGCTTCTTACAAAGTCATCTGCTGTGTGCTGGTTTCTTTTAGGAAGTTGAATCTATGTTCAGATTCAGCGAGGTAGAAACACGTTTCTTCTAAAAGCTGCGTTTAGACATTCCAGAGTGGATGGGAGAACCGGCTCTAAAGAGAAATACCTTGCTCAAAAACCAAAACGGAGCTATCTAGCAGAATGTTTGTCAATGTGTTTATTCAACTTCCAGAGTTAAACTGATTTGTGTTTGCAGCAGTTCAGAAACCCTTTCTTTGGAGAATGTAGAAAAAAGTCATTTCCAGCCCTAGAGACGCATATAAGAGTTAGCAATAAGAATGCCTTTAAAACACAGAAACCCGCTTCGTACAAACTCATCTTCTGTGTGTTGGTTCCTTTTAGGAAGTTGTATCTGTGTTTAGATTCAGCGAGGCAGAAACACGTTTCTTCTAAAAGCTGCGTTTGGACATTCCAGAGTGGATGGGCGAACAGGCTGTAAAGAGAAATACCTTGCTCTAAAACCAAAACGGAGCTATCTAGTAGAATGGTTGTCAATGTGTGTATTCAACTTCCAGAGTTAAACTGATGTGTGTTTGCAGCAGTTCAGAAACCCTTTCTTTGGAGAATGTAGAAACAGTCATTTCCAGCCCTAGAGACGCATATAAGAGTTAGCAGTAAGAATGCGGTTAAAACACAGAATACCCGCTTCGTACAAACTCATCTGCTGTGTTCTAGTTCCTGTTAGGAAGTTGAATCTATGTTCAGATTCAGCGAGGTAGAAACACGTTTCTTCTAAAAGCTGCGTTTGGACATTCCAGAGTGGATAAGAGAACAGGCTCTAAAGAGAAATACCTTGCTCAAAAACCAAAACGGAGCTATCTAGCAGAATGTTTGTCAATGTGTGTATTCAACTTCGAGAGTTAAACTGATGTGTGTTTGCAGCAGTTCAGAAACCCTTTCTTTGGAGAATGTAGAAACAGTCATTTCCAGCCCTAGAGACGCATATAAGAGTTAGCAGTAAGAATGCATTTAAAACACAGAATACCCGCTTCGTACAAACTCATCTGCTTTGTGCTAGTTTCTTTTAGGAAGTTGCATCTATGTTTAGATTCAGCAAGGTAGAAACACTTTTCTTCTAAAAGCTGCATTTGGACATTCCAGAGTGGATGGGAGAACAGGCTGTAAAGAGAAATACCTTGCTCTAAAACCAAAACGGAGCTATCTAGCAGAATGGTTGTCAATGTGTGTATTCAACTTCCAGAGTTCAACTGATGTGTGTTTGCAGCAGTTCAGAAACCCTTTCTTTGGAGAATGTAGAAACAGTCATTTCCAGCCCTAGAGACGCACATAAGAATTAGCAGTAAGAATGCGTTTCAGACACAGAAGATCCGCTACTTACAAACTCATCTACTGTGTGCTGGTTTCTTTTAGGAAGTTGAATCTATGTTCAGATTCAGCGAGGTAGAAACACGTTTCTTCTAAAAGCTGCGTTTGGACATTCCAGAGTGGATGGGAGAACAGGCTCTAAAGAGAAATACCTTGCTCTAAAACCAAAACGGAGATATCTAACAGAATGTTTGTCAATGTGTGTATTCAACTTCCGTAGTTAAACTGATTTGTGTTTGCAGCAGTTCAGAAACCCTTTCTTTGGAGAATGTAGAAACAGTCATTTCCAGCCCTAGAGACGCACATAAGAGTTAGCAGTAAGAATGCGTTTCAAACACAGAAGACCCGCTTCTTACAAAGTCATCTGCTGTGTGGTGGTTTCTTTTAGGAAGTTGAATCTATGTTCAGATTCAGCGAGGTAGAAACACGTTTCTTCAAAAAGCTGCGTTTGGACATTCCAGAGTGGATGGGAGAACAGGCTCTAAAGAGAAATACCTTGCTCTAAAACCAAAACGGAGCTATCTAGCAGAATGGTTGTCAATGTGTGTATTCAACTTCCAGAGTTAAACTGATGTGTGTTTGCAGCAGTTCAGAAACCCTTTCTTTGGAGGATGTAGAAACAGTCATTTCCAGCCCTAGAGACGCATATAAGAGTTAGCAGTAAGAATGCGTTTAAAACACAGAAACCCGCTTCGTACAAACTAATCTGCTGTGTTCTAGTTCCTCTTAGGAAGTTGCATCTATGTTTAGGTTCAGCGAGGCAGAAACACGTTTCTTCTAAAAACTGCATTTGGACATTCCAGAGTGAATGTGAGAACACGCCGTAAAGAGAAATACCTTGCTCTAAAACCAAAACGGAGCTATCTAGCAGAATGGTTGTCAATGTGTGTATTCAACTTCCAGAGTTAAACTGATGTGTGTTTGCAGCATTTCAGAAACCCTTTCTTTGGACAATGTAGAAAAAAAGTCATTTCCAGCCCTAGAGACGCACATAAGAGTTAGCAGTAAGAATGCCTTTAAAACACAGAAACCCGCTTCGTACAAACTCATCTTCTGTGTGTTGGTTCCTTTTAGGAAGTTGCATCTGCGTTTAGATTCAGCGAGGCAGAAACACGTTTCTTCTAAAAGCTGCGTTTGGACATTCCAGAGTGGATGGGAGAACAGGCTGTAAAGAGAAATACCTTGCTCTAAAACCAAAACGGAGCTATCTAACAGAATGGTTGTCAATGTGTGTATTCAACTTCCAGAGTTAAACTGATGTGTGTTTGCAGCAGTTCAGAAACCCTTTCTTTGGAGAATGTAGAAAGAGTAATTTCCAGCCCTAGAGACGCACATAAGAGTTAGCAGTAAGAATGCGTTTCAAACACAGAAGATCCGCTTCTTAAAAACTCATCTGCTGTGTGCTGGTTTCTTTTAGGAAGTTGAATCTATGTTCAGATTCAGCGAGGTAGAAACACGTTTCTTCTAAAAGCTGCGTTTGGACATTCCAGAGTGGATGGGAGAACAGGCTCTAAAGAGAAATACCTTGCTCAAAAACCAAAACGGAGCTATCTAGCAGAATGTTTGTCAATGTGTGTATTCAACTTCCAGAGTTAAACTGATTTGTGGTTGCAGCAGTTCAGAAACCCTTTCTTTGGAGAATGTAGAAAAAAAGTCATTTCCAGCCCCAGAGACGCATATAAGAGTTAGCAGTAAGAATGCCTTTAAAACAGAGAAACCCGCTTCGTACAAACTCATCTTCTGTGTGATGGTTCCTTTTAGGAAGTTGCATCTGTGTTTAGATTCAGCGAGGTAGAACCACGTTTCTTCTAAAAGCTGCGTTTGGACATTCCAGAGTGGATGGGAGAGCAGGCTGTAAAGGGAAATACCTTCCTCTAAAACCAAAACGGAGCTATGTAGCAGAATCGTTGTCAATGTGTGTATTCAACTTCCAGAGTTAAACTGATGTGTGTTTGCAGCAGTTCAGAAACCCTTTCTTTGGACAATGTAGAAACAGTCATTTCCAGCCCTAGAGACGCATATAAGAGTTAGCAGTAAGAATGCCTTTAAAACACAGAATACCCGCTTCGTACAAACTCATCTGCTGTGTGCTAGTTTCTCTTAGGAAGTTGCATCTATGTTTAGATTCAGCGAGGCAGAAACACGTTTCTTTGAAAAACTGCATTTGGAAATTCCAGAGTGAATGGGAGAACACGCGGTAAAGAGAAATACCTTGCTCTAAAACCAAAACGGAGCTATCTAGCAGAATGGTTGTCAATGTGTGTATTCAACTTCCAGAGTTAAACTGATGTGTGTTTGCAGCAGTTCAGAAACCCTTTCTTTGGACAATGTAGAAAAAAAGTCATTTCCAGCCCTAGAGACGCATATAAGAGTTAGCAGTAAGAATGCCTTTAAAACACAGAAACCCGCTTCGTACAAACTCATCTTCTGTGTGTTGGTTCCTTTTAGGAAGTTGCATCTGCGTTTAGATTCAGCGAGGCAGAAACACGTTTCTTCTAAAAGCTGCGTTTGGACATTCCAGAGTGGATGGGAGAACAGGCTGTAAAGAGAAATACCTTGCTCTAAAACCAAAACGGAGCTATCTAGCAGAATGTTTGTCAATGTGTGTATTCAACTTCGAGAGTTAAACTGATGTGTGTTTGCAGCAGTTCAGAAACCCTTTCTTTGGAGAATGTAGAAACAGTCATTTCCAGCCATAGAGACGCATATAGGAGTTAGCAGTAAGAATGCGTTTCAGACACAGAAGACCAGCTTCGTACAAACTCATCTGCTTTGTGCCGGTTTCTTTTAAGAAGTTGCATCTGTGTTTAGATTCAGCGAGGCAGAAACACGTTTCTTCTAAAAGCTGCGTTTGGACATTCCAGAGTGGATGGGAGAACAGGCTGTAAAGAGAAATACCTTGCTCTAAAACCAAAACGGAGCTATCTAGCAGAATGGTTGTCATTGTGTGTATTCAACTTCCAGAGTTAAACTGATGTGTGTTTGCAGCAGTTCAGAAACCCTTTCTTTGGAGAATGTAGAAACAGTCATTTCCAGCCCTAGAGACGCATATAAAAGTTAGCAGTAAGAATGCATTTAAAACACAGAAGACCCGCTTCGTACAAACTCATCTGCTTTGTGCTGGTTTCTTTTAGGAAGTTGCATCTATGTTTAGATTCAGCAAGGTAGAAACACGTTTCTTCAAAAAGCTGCGTTTGGACATTCCAGAGTGGATGGGAGAACAGGCTGTAAAGAGAAATACCTTGCTCTAAAACCAAAACGGAACTATCTAGCAGAATGGTTGTCAATGTGTGTATTCAACTTCCAGAGTTAAACTGATGTGTGTTTGCAGCAGTTCAGAAACCCTGTCTTTGGAGAATGTAGAAAGAGTCATTTCCAGCCCTAGAGACGCATATAAGAGTTAGCAGTAAGAATGCGTTTAAAACACAGAATACCCGCTTCGTACAAACTCTTCTGCTGTGTTGTAGTTCCTCTTAGGAAGTTGCATCTATGTTTAGATTCAGCGAGGCAGAAACACGTTTCTTCTAAAAACTGCATTTGGACATTCCAGAGTGAATGGGAGAACACGCTGTAAAGAGAAATACCTTGCTCTAAAACCAAAACGGAGCTATCTAGCAGAATGTTTGTCAATATGTGTATTCAACTTCCAGAGTTAAACTGATTTGTGTTTGCAGCAGTTCAGAAAGCCTTTCTTTGGAGAATGTAGAAAAAAAGTCATTTCCAGCCCTAGATACGCATATAAGAGTTAGCAGTAAGAATGCCTTTAAAACAGAGAAACCCGCTTCGTACAAACTCATCTTCTGTGTGTTGGTTCCTTTTAGGAAGTTGCATCTGTTTTTAGATTCAGCGAGGCAGAAACACGTTTCTTCTAAAAGCTGCGTTTGGACATTCCAGAGTGGATGGGCGAACAGGCTGTAAAGAGAAATACCTTGCTCTAAAACCAAAACGGAGCTATCTAGCAGAATGGTTGTCAATGTGTTTATTCAACATCCAGAGTTAATCTGATTTGTGTTTGCAACAGTTCAGAAACACTTTCTTTGGAGAATGTAGAAAAAAAGTCATTTCCAGCCCTAGAGATGCATATAAGAGTTAGCAGTAAGAATGCCTTTAAAACACAGAAACCCACTTCGTACAAACTCATCTTCTGTGTGTTGGTTCCTTTTAGGAAGTTGCATCTGTGTTTAGAGTCAGCGAGGCAGAAACACGTTTCTTCTAAAAGCTGCGTTTGGACATTCCAGAGTGGATGGGAGAACAGGCTGTAAAGAGAAATACCTTGCTCTAAAACCAAAACGGAGCTATCTAACAGAATGTTTGTCAATGTGTGTATTCAACTTCCAGAGTTAAACTGATGTGTGTTTGCAGCAGTTCAGAAACCCTTTCTTTGGAGAATGTAGAAAGAGTCATTTCCAGCCCTAGAGACGCACATAAGAGTTAGCAGTAAGAATGCGTTTCAAACACAGAAGATCCGCTTCTTAAAAACTCATCTGCTGTGTGCTGGTTTCTTTTAGGAAGTTGAATCTATGTTCAGATTCAGCGAGGTAGAAACACGTTTCTTCTAAAAGCTGCGTTTGGACATTCCAGAGTGGATGGGAGAACAGGCTCTAAAGAGAAATACCTTGCTCAAAAACCAAAACGGAGCTATCTAGCAGAATGTTTGTCAATGTGTGTATTCAACTTCCAGAGTTAAACTGATTTGTGGTTGCAGCAGTTCAGAAACCCTTTCTTTGGAGAATGTAGAAAAAAAGTCATTTCCAGCCCCAGAGACGCATATAAGAGTTAGCAGTAAGAATGCCTTTAAAACAGAGAAACCCGCTTCGTACAAACTCATCTTCTGTGTGATGGTTCCTTTTAGGAAGTTGCATCTGTGTTTAGATTCAGCGAGGTAGAACCACGTTTCTTCTAAAAGCTGCGTTTGGACATTCCAGAGTGGATGGGAGAGCAGGCTGTAAAGGGAAATACCTTCCTCTAAAACCAAAACGGAGCTATGTAGCAGAATCGTTGTCAATGTGTGTATTCAACTTCCAGAGTTAAACTGATGTGTGTTTGCAGCAGTTCAGAAACCCTTTCTTTGGACAATGTAGAAACAGTCATTTCCAGCCCTAGAGACGCATATAAGAGTTAGCAGTAAGAATGCCTTTAAAACACAGAATACCCGCTTCGTACAAACTCATCTGCTGTGTGCTAGTTTCTCTTAGGAAGTTGCATCTATGTTTAGATTCAGCGAGGCAGAAACACGTTTCTTTGAAAAACTGCATTTGGAAATTCCAGAGTGAATGGGAGAACACGCGGTAAAGAGAAATACCTTGCTCTAAAACCAAAACGGAGATATCTAACAGAATGGTTGTCAATGTGTGTATTCAACTTCCGTAGTTAAACTGATTTGTGTTTGCAGCAGTTCAGAAACCCTTTCTTTGGAGAATGTAGAAACAGTCATTTCCAGCCCTAGAGACGCACATAAGAGTTAGCAGTAAGAATGCGTTTCAAACAGAGAAGACCCGCTTCTTACAAAGTCATCTGCTGTGTGGTGGTTTCTTTTAGGAAGTTGAATCTATGTTCAGATTCAGCGAGGTAGAAACACGTTTCTTCTAAAAGCTGCGTTTGGACATTCCAGAGTGGATTGGAGAACAGGCTATAAAGAGAAATACCTTGCTCTAAAACCAAAACGGAGCTATCTAGCAGAATGGTTGTCAATGTGTGTATTCAACTTCCAGAGTTAAACTGATGTGTGTTTGCAGCAGTTCAGAAACCCTTTCTTTGGAGGATGTAGAAACAGTCATTTCCAGCCCTAGAGACGCATATAAGAGTTAGCAGTAAGAATGCGTTTAAAACACAGAAACCCGCTTCGTACAAACTTATCTGCTGTGTGCTAGTTCCTCTTAGGAAGTTGCATCTATGGTTAGATTCAGCGAGGCAGAAACACGTTTCTTCTAAAAACTGCATTTGGACATTCCAGAGTGAATGTGAGAACACGCCGTAAAGAGAAACACCTTGCTCTAAACCCAAAACGGAGCTATCTAGCAGAATGGTTGTCAATGTTTGTATTCAACTTCCAGAGTTAAACTGATGTGTGTTGGCAGCAGTTCAGAAACCCTTTCTTTGGAGAATGTAGAAACAGTCATTTCCAGCCCTAGAGACGCACATAAGAGTTAGCAGTAAGAATTCGTTTCAAATACAGAAGACCCTCTTCTTACAATCCAATCTGCTGTGTGCTGGTTTCTTTTAGGAAGTTGCATCTATGTTCAGATTCAGGGAGGTAGAAACACGTTTCTTCTAAAAGCTGCGGTTGGACATTCCAGAGTGGATGTGAGAACAGGCTCTAAAGAGAAATACGTTGCTCAAAAACCAAAACGGAGCTATCTTGCAGAATGTTTGTCAATGTGTGTATTCTACTTCCAGAGTTAAACTGATTTGTGTTTGCAACAGTTCAGAAACTCTTTCTTTGGGGAATGTAGAAAAAAAGTCATTTCCAGCCCTAGAGACGCATATAAGAGTTAGCAGTAAGAATGCCTCTAAAACACAAAAACCCGCTTCATACAAACTCATCTTCTGTGTTTTGGTTCCTTTTAGGAAGTTGCATCTGTGTTTAGATTCAGGGAGGCAGAAACACGTTTCTTCTAAAAGCTGCGTTTGGACATTCCAGAGTGGATGGGAGAACAGGCTGTAAAGAGAAATACCTTGCTCTAAAACCAAAACGGAGCTATCTAGCAGAATGGTTGTCAATGTGTGTATTCAACTTCCAGAGTTAAACTGATGTGTGTTTGCAGCAGTTCAGAAACCCTTTCTTTGGAGGATGTAGAAACAGTCATTTCCAGCCCTAGAGACGCATATAAGAGTTAGCAGTAAGAATGCGTTTAAAACACAGAAACCCGCTTCGTACAAACTAATCTGCTGTGTTCTAGTTCCTCTTAGGAAGTTGCATCTATGTTTAGGTTCAGCGAGGCAGAAACACGTTTCTTCTAAAAACTGCATTTGGACATTCCAGAGTGAATGTGAGAACACGCCGTAAAGAGAAATACCTTGCTCTAAAACCAAAACGGAGCTATCTAGCAGAATGGTTGTCAATGTGTGTATTCAACTTCCAGAGTTAAACTGATGTGTGTTGGCAGCAGTTCAGAAACCCTTTCTTTGGACAATGTAGAAAAAAAGTCATTTCCAGCCCTAGAGACGCATATAAGAGTTAGCAGTAAGAATGCCTTTAAAACACAGAAACCCGCTTCGTACAAACTCATCTTCTGTGTGTTGGTTCCTTTTAGGAAGTTGCATCTGCGTTTAGATTCAGCGAGGCAGAAACACTTTTCTTCTAAAAGCTGCGTTTGGACATTCCAGAGTGGATGGGAGAACAGGCTGTAAAGAGAAATACCTTGCTCTAAAACCAAAACGGAGCTATCTAGCAGAATGTTTGTCAATGTGTGTATTCAACTTCGAGAGTTAAACTGATGTGTGTTTGCAGCAGTTCAGAAACCCTTTCTTTGGAGAATGTAGAAACAGTCATTTCCAGCCCTAGAGACGCATATAAGAGTTAGCAGTAAGAATGCGTTTCAGACACAGAAGACCAGCTTCGTACAAACTCATCTGCTTTGTGCTGGTTTCTTTTAGGAAGTTGCATCTATGTTTAGATTCAGCAAGGTAGAAACACGTTTCTTCAAAAAGCTGCGTTTGGACATTCCAGAGTGGATGGGAGAACAGGCTGTAAAGAGAAATACCTTGCTCTAAAACCAAAACGGAGCTATCTAGCAGAATGGTTGTCAATGTGTGTATTCAACTTCCAGAGTTAAACTGATGTGTGTTTGCAGCAGTTCAGAAACCCTGTCTTTGGAGAATGTAGAAAGAGTCATTTCCAGCCCTAGAGACGCATATAAGAGTTAGCAGTAAGAATGCGTTTAAAACACAGAATACCCGCTTCGTACAAACTCTTCTGCTGTGTTGTAGTTCCTCTTAGGAAGTTGCATCTATGTTTAGATTCAGCGAGGCAGAAACACGTTTCTTCTAAAAACTGCATTTGGACATTCCAGAGTGAATGGGAGAACACGCTGTAAAGAGAAATACCTTGCTCTAAAACCAAAACGGAGCTATCTAGCAGAATGTTTGTCAATATGTGTATTCAACTTCCAGAGTTAAACTGATTTGTGTTTGCAGCAGTTCAGAAAGCCTTTCTTTGGAGAATGTAGAAAAAAAGTCATTTCCAGCCCTAGATACGCATATAAGAGTTAGCAGTAAGAATGCCTTTAAAACAGAGAAACCCGCTTCGTACAAACTCATCTTCTGTGTGTTGGTTCCTTTTAGGAAGTTGAATCTGTTTTTAGATTCAGCGAGGCAGAAACACGTTTCTTCTAAAAGCTGCGTTTGGACATTCCAGAGTGGATGGGCGAACAGGCTGTAAAGAGAAATACCTTGCTCTAAAACCAAAACGGAGCTATCTAGCAGAATGGTTGTCAATGTGTTTATTCAACATCCAGAGTTAATCTGATTTGTGTTTGCAACAGTTCAGAAACACTTTCTTTGGAGAATGTAGAAAAAAAGTCATTTCCAGCCCTAGAGATGCATATAAGAGTTAGCAGTAAGAATGCCTTTAAAACACAGAAACCCGCTTCGTACAAACTCATCTTCTGTGTGTTGGTTCCTTTTAGGAAGTTGCATCTGTGTTTAGAGTCAGCGAGGCAGAAACACGTTTCTTCTAAAAGCTGCGTTTGGACATTCCAGAGTGGATGGGAGAACAGGCTGTAAAGAGAAATACCTTGCTCTAAAACCAAAACGGAGCTATCTAGCAGAATGGTTGTCATTGTGTGTATTCAACTTCCAGAGTTAAACTGATGTGTGTTTGCAGCAGTTCAGAAACCCTTTCTTTGGAGAATGTAGAAACAGTCATTTCCAGCCCTAGAGACGCACATAAGAGTTAGCAGTAAGAATGCGTTTCAAACACAGAAGACCCGCTTCTTACAAAGTCATCTGCTGTGTGGTGGTTTCTTTTAGGAAGTTGAATCTATGTTCAGATTCAGCGAGGTAGAAACACGTTTCTTCAAAAAGCTGCGTTTGGACATTCCAGAGTGGATGGGAGAACAGGCTCTAAAGAGAAATACCTTGCTCTAAAACCAAAACGGAGCTATCTAGCAGAATGGTTGTCAATGTGTGTATTCAACTTCCAGGGTTAAACTGATGTGTGTTTGCAGCAGTTCAGAAACCCTTTCTTTGGAGGATGTAGAAACAGTCATTTCCAGCCCTAGAGACGCATATAAGAGTTAGCAGTAAGAATGCGTTTAAAACACAGAAACCCGCTTCGTACAAACTAATCTGCTGTGTTCTAGTTCCTCTTAGGAAGTTGCATCTATGTTTAGGTTCAGCGAGGCAGAAACACGTTTCTTCTAAAAACTGCATTTGGACATTCCAGAGTGAATGTGAGAACACGCCGTAAAGAGAAATACCTTGCTCTAAAACCAAAACGGAGCTATCTAGCAGAATGGTTGTCAATGTGTGTATTCAACTTCCAGAGTTAAACTGATGTGTGTTTGCAGCATTTCAGAAACCCTTTCTTTGGACAATGTAGAAAAAAGTCATTTCCAGCCCTAGAGACGCACATAAGAGTTAGCAGTAAGAATGCCTTTAAAACACAGAAACCCGCTTCGTACAAACTCATCTTCTGTGTGTTGGTTCCTTTTAGGAAGTTGCATCTGCGTTTAGATTCAGCGAGGCAGAAACACGTTTCTTCTAAAAGCTGCGTTTGGACATTCCAGAGTGGATGGGAGAACAGGCTGTAAAGAGAAATACCTTGCTCTAAAACCAAAACGGAGCTATCTAACAGAATGGTTGTCAATGTGTGTATTCAACTTCCAGAGTTAAACTGATGTGTGTTTGCAGCAGTTCAGAAACCCTTTCTTTGGAGAATGTAGAAAGAGTCATTTCCAGCCCTAGAGACGCACATAAGAGTTAGCAGTAAGAATGCGTTTCAAACACAGAAGATCCGCTTCTTAAAAACTCATCTGCTGTGTGCTGGTTTCTTTTAGGAAGTTGAATCTATGTTCAGATTCAGCGAGGTAGAAACACGTTTCTTCTAAAAGCTGCGTTTGGACATTCCAGAGTGGATGGGAGAACAGGCTCTAAAGAGAAATACCTTGCTCAAAAACCAAAACGGAGCTATCTAGCAGAATGTTTGTCAATGTGTGTATTCAACTTCCAGAGTTAAACTGATTTGTGGTTGCAGCAGTTCAGAAACCCTTTCTTTGGAGAATGTAGAAAAAAAGTCATTTCCAGCCCCAGAGACGCATATAAGAGTTAGCAGTAAGAATGCCTTTAAAACAGAGAAACCCGCTTCGTACAAACTCATCTTCTGTGTGATGGTTCCTTTTAGGAAGTTGCATCTGTGTTTAGATTCAGCGAGGTAGAACCACGTTTCTTCTAAAAGCTGCGTTTGGACATTCCAGAGTGGATGGGAGAGCAGGCTGTAAAGGGAAATACCTTCCTCTAAAACCAAAACGGAGCTATGTAGCAGAATCGTTGTCAATGTGTGTATTCAACTTCCAGAGTTAAACTGATGTGTGTTTGCAGCAGTTCAGAAACCCTTTCTTTGGACAATGTAGAAACAGTCATTTCCAGCCCTAGAGACGCATATAAGAGTTAGCAGTAAGAATGCCTTTAAAACACAGAATACCCGCTTCGTACAAACTCATCTGCTGTGTGCTAGTTTCTCTTAGGAAGTTGCATCTATGTTTAGATTCAGCGAGGCAGAAACACGTTTCTTTGAAAAACTGCATTTGGAAATTCCAGAGTGAATGGGAGAACACGCGGTAAAGAGAAATACCTTGCTCTAAAACCAAAACGGAGATATCTAACAGAATGGTTGTCAATGTGTGTATTCAACTTCCGTAGTTAAACTGATTTGTGTTTGCAGCAGTTCAGAAACCCTTTCTTTGGAGAATGTAGAAACAGTCATTTCCAGCCCTAGAGACGCACATAAGAGTTAGCAGTAAGAATGCGTTTCAAACAGAGAAGACCCGCTTCTTACAAAGTCATCTGCTGTGTGGTGGTTTCTTTTAGGAAGTTGAATCTATGTTCAGATTCAGCGAGGTAGAAACACGTTTCTTCTAAAAGCTGCGTTTGGACATTCCAGAGTGGATTGGAGAACAGGCTATAAAGAGAAATACCTTGCTCTAAAACCAAAACGGAGCTATCTAGCAGAATGGTTGTCAATGTGTGTATTCAACTTCCAGAGTTAAACTGATGTGTGTTTGCAGCAGTTCAGAAACCCTTTCTTTGGAGGATGTAGAAACAGTCATTTCCAGCCCTAGAGACGCATATAAGAGTTAGCAGTAAGAATGCGTTTAAAACACAGAAACCCGCTTCGTACAAACTTATCTGCTGTGTGCTAGTTCCTCTTAGGAAGTTGCATCTATGGTTAGATTCAGCGAGGCAGAAACACGTTTCTTCTAAAAACTGCATTTGGACATTCCAGAGTGAATGTGAGAACACGCCGTAAAGAGAAACACCTTGCTCTAAACCCAAAACGGAGCTATCTAGCAGAATGGTTGTCAATGTTTGTATTCAACTTCCAGAGTTAAACTGATGTGTGTTGGCAGCAGTTCAGAAACCCTTTCTTTGGAGAATGTAGAAACAGTCATTTCCAGCCCTAGAGACGCACATAAGAGTTAGCAGTAAGAATTCGTTTCAAATACAGAAGACCCTCTTCTTACAATCCAATCTGCTGTGTGCTGGTTTCTTTTAGGAAGTTGCATCTATGTTCAGATTCAGGGAGGTAGAAACACGTTTCTTCTAAAAGCTGCGTTTGGACATTCCAGAGTGGATGTGAGAACAGGCTCTAAAGAGAAATACGTTGCTCAAAAACCAAAACGGAGCTATCTTGCAGAATGTTTGTCAATGTGTGTATTCTACTTCCAGAGTTAAACTGATTTGTGTTTGCAACAGTTCAGAAACTCTTTCTTTGGGGAATGTAGAAAAAAAGTCATTTCCAGCCCTAGAGACGCATATAAGAGTTAGCAGTAAGAATGCCTCTAAAACACAAAAACCCGCTTCATACAAACTCATCTTCTGTGTTTTGGTTCCTTTTAGGAAGTTGCATCTGTGTTTAGATTCAGGGAGGCAGAAACACGTTTCTTCTAAAAGCTGCGTTTGGACATTCCAGAGTGGATGGGAGAACAGGCTGTAAAGAGAAATACCTTGCTCTAAAACCAAAACGGAGCTATCTAGCAGAATGGTTGTCAATGTGTGTATTCAACTTCCAGAGTTAAACTGATGTGTGTTTGCAGCAGTTCAGAAACCCTTTCTTTGGAGGATGTAGAAACAGTCATTTCCAGCCCTAGAGACGCATATAAGAGTTAGCAGTAAGAATGCGTTTAAAACACAGAAACCCGCTTCGTACAAACTAATCTGCTGTGTTCTAGTTCCTCTTAGGAAGTTGCATCTATGTTTAGGTTCAGCGAGGCAGAAACACGTTTCTTCTAAAAACTGCATTTGGACATTCCAGAGTGAATGTGAGAACACGCCGTAAAGAGAAATACCTTGCTCTAAAACCAAAACGGAGCTATCTAGCAGAATGGTTGTCAATGTGTGTATTCAACTTCCAGAGTTAAACTGATGTGTGTTGGCAGCAGTTCAGAAACCCTTTCTTTGGACAATGTAGAAAAAAAGTCATTTCCAGCCCTAGAGACGCATATAAGAGTTAGCAGTAAGAATGCCTTTAAAACACAGAAACCCGCTTCGTACAAACTCATCTTCTGTGTGTTGGTTCCTTTTAGGAAGTTGCATCTGCGTTTAGATTCAGCGAGGCAGAAACACCTTTCTTCTAAAAGCTGCGTTTGGACATTCCAGAGTGGATGGGAGAACAGGCTGTAAAGAGAAATACCTTGCTCTAAAACCAAAACGGAGCTATCTAGCAGAATGTTTGTCAATGTGTGTATTCAACTTCGAGAGTTAAACTGATGTGTGTTTGCAGCAGTTCAGAAACCCTTTCTTTGGAGAATGTAGAAACAGTCATTTCCAGCCCTAGAGACGCATATAAGAGTTAGCAGTAAGAATGCGTTTCAGACACAGAAGACCAGCTTCGTACAAACTCATCTGCTTTGTGCTGGTTTCTTTTAGGAAGTTGCATCTATGTTTAGATTCAGCAAGGTAGAAACACGTTTCTTCAAAAAGCTGCGTTTGGACATTCCAGAGTGGATGGGAGAACAGGCTGTAAAGAGAAATACCTTGCTCTAAAACCAAAACGGAGCTATCTAGCAGAATGGTTGTCAATGTGTGTATTCAACTTCCAGAGTTAAACTGATGTGTGTTTGCAGCAGTTCAGAAACCCTGTCTTTGGAGAATGTAGAAAGAGTCATTTCCAGCCCTAGAGACGCATATAAGAGTTAGCAGTAAGAATGCGTTTAAAACACAGAATACCCGCTTCGTACAAACTCTTCTGCTGTGTTGTAGTTCCTCTTAGGAAGTTGCATCTATGTTTAGATTCAGCGAGGCAGAAACACGTTTCTTCTAAAAACTGCATTTGGACATTCCAGAGTGAATGGGAGAACACGCTGTAAAGAGAAATACCTTGCTCTAAAACCAAAACGGAGCTATCTAGCAGAATGTTTGTCAATATGTGTATTCAACTTCCAGAGTTAAACTGATTTGTGTTTGCAGCAGTTCAGAAAGCCTTTCTTTGGAGAATGTAGAAAAAAAGTCATTTCCAGCCCTAGATACGCATATAAGAGTTAGCAGTAAGAATGCCTTTAAAACAGAGAAACCCGCTTCGTACAAACTCATCTTCTGTGTGTTGGTTCCTTTTAGGAAGTTGAATCTGTTTTTAGATTCAGCGAGGCAGAAACACGTTTCTTCTAAAAGCTGCGTTTGGACATTCCAGAGTGGATGGGCGAACAGGCTGTAAAGAGAAATACCTTGCTCTAAAACCAAAACGGAGCTATCTAGCAGAATGGTTGTCAATGTGTTTATTCAACATCCAGAGTTAATCTGATTTGTGTTTGCAACAGTTCAGAAACACTTTCTTTGGAGAATGTAGAAAAAAAGTCATTTCCAGCCCTAGAGATGCATATAAGAGTTAGCAGTAAGAATGCCTTTAAAACACAGAAACCCGCTTCGTACAAACTCATCTTCTGTGTGTTGGTTCCTTTTAGGAAGTTGCATCTGTGTTTAGAGTCAGCGAGGCAGAAACACGTTTCTTCTAAAAGCTGCGTTTGGACATTCCAGAGTGGATGGGAGAACAGGCTGTAAAGAGAAATACCTTGCTCTAAAACCAAAACGGAGCTATCTAGCAGAATGGTTGTCATTGTGTGTATTCAACTTCCAGAGTTAAACTGATGTGTGTTTGCAGCAGTTCAGAAACCCTTTCTTTGGAGAATGTAGAAACAGTCATTTCCAGCCCTAGAGACGCATATAAAAGTTAGCAGTAAGAATGCGTTTAAAACACAGAAGACCCGCTTCGTACAAACTCATCTGCTTTGTGCTGGTTTCTTTTAGGAAGTTGCATCTATGTTTAGATTCAGCAAGGTAGAAACACGTTTCTTCAAAAAGCTGCGTTTGGACATTCCAGAGTGGATGGGAGAACAGGCTGTAAAGAGAAATACCTTGCTCTAAAACCAAAACGGAGCTATCTAGCAGAATGGTTGTCAATGTGTGTATTCAACTTCCAGAGTTAAACTGATGTGTGTTTGCAGCAGTTCAGAAACCCTGTCTTTGGAGAATGTAGAAAGAGTCATTTCCAGCCCTAGAGACGCATATAAGAGTTAGCAGTAAGAATGCGTTTAAAACACAGAATACCCGCTTCGTACAAACTCTTCTGCTGTGTTGTAGTTCCTCTTAGGAAGTTGCATCTATGTTTAGATTCAGCGAGGCAGAAACACGTTTCTTCTAAAAACTGCATTTGGACATTCCAGAGTGAATGGGAGAACACGCTGTAAAGAGAAATACCTTGCTATAAAACCAAAACGGAGCTATCTAGCAGAATGTTTGTCAATATGTGTATTCAACTTCCAGAGTAAAACTGATTTGTGTTTGCAGCAGTTCAGAAAGCCTTTCTTTGGAGAATGTAGAAAAAAAGTCATTTCCAGCCCTAGATACGCATATAAGAGTTAGCAGTAAGAATGCCTTTAAAACAGAGAAACCCGCTTCGTACAAACTCATCTTCTGTGTGTTGGTTCCTTTTAGGAAGTTGCATCTGTTTTTAGATTCAGCGAGGCAGAAACACGTTTCTTCTAAAAGCTGCGTTTGGACATTCCAGAGTGGATGGGCGAACAGGCTGTAAAGAGAAATACCTTGCTCTAAAACCAAAACGGAGCTATCTAGCAGAATGGTTGTCAATGTGTTTATTCAACATCCAGAGTTAATCTGATTTGTGTTTGCAACAGTTCAGAAACACTTTCTTTGGAGAATGTAGAAAAAAAGTCATTTCCAGCCCTAGAGATGCATATAAGAGTTAGCAGTAAGAATGCCTTTAAAACACAGAAACCCGCTTCGTACAAACTCATCTTCTGTGTGTTGGTTCCTTTTAGGAAGTTGCATCTGCGTTTAGATTCAGCGAGGCAGAAACACGTTTCTTCTAAAAGCTGCGTTTGGACATTCCAGAGTGGATGGGAGAACAGGCTGTATAGAGAAATACGTTGCTCTAAAACCAAAACGGAGCTATCTAGCAGAATGTTTGTCAATGTGTGTATTCAACTTCGAGAGTTAAACTGATGTGTTTTTGCAGCAGTTCAGAAACCCTTTCTTTGGAGAATGTAGAAACAGTCATTTCCAGCCCTAGAGACGCATATAGGAGTTAGCAGTAAGAATGCGTTTCAGACACAGAAGACCCGCTTCGTACAAACTCATCTGCTTTGTGCTGGTTTCTTTTAGGAAGTTGCATCTATGTTTAGATTCAGCAAGGTAGAAACACGTTTCTTCTAAAAGCTGCGTTTGGACATTCCAGAGTGGATGGGAGAACAGGCTGTAAAGAGAAATACCTTGCTCAAAAACCAAAACGGAGCTATCTAGCAGAATGGTTGTCAATGTGTGTATTCAACTTCCAGAGTTAAACTGATGTGTGTTTGCAGCAGTTCAGAAACCCTTTCTTTGGAGAATGTAGAAACAGTCATTTCCAGCCCAAGAGACGCACATAAGAGTTAGCAGTAAGAATGCCTTTAAAACACAGAAACCCGCTTCGTACAAACTCATCTTCTGTGTGTTGGTTCCTTTTAGGAAGTTGTATCTGTGTTTAGATTCAGCGAGGCAGAAACACGTTTCTTCTAAAAGCTGCGTTTGGACATTCCAGAGTGGATGGGCGAACAGGCTGTCAAGAGAAATACCTTGCTCTAAAACCAAAACGGAGCTATCTAGTAGAATGGTTGTCAATGTGTGTATTCAACTTCCAGAGTTAAACTGATGTGTGTTTGCAGCAGTTCAGAAACCCTTTCTTTGGAGAATGTAGAAACAGTCATTTCCAGCCCTAGAGACGCATATAAGAGTTAGCAGTAAGAATGCGTTTCAAACACAGAATACCCGCTTCGTACAAACTCATCTGCTGTGTTCTAGTTCCTGTTAGGAAGTTGAATCTATGTTCAGATTCAGCGAGGTAGAAACACGTTTCTTCTAAAAGCTGCGTTTGGACATTCCAGAGTGGATGGGAGAACAGGCTCTAAAGAGAAATACCTTGCTCAAAAACCAAAACGGAGCTATCTAGCAGAATGTTTGTCAATGAGTGTATTCAACATCCAGAGTTAATCTGATTTGTGTTTGCAACAATTCAGAAACCCTTTCTTTGGAGAATGTAGAAAAAAAGTCATTTCCAGCCCTAGAGACGCATATAAGAGTTAGCAGTAAGAATGCCTTTAAAACACAGAAACCCGCTTCGTACAAACTCATCTTCTGTGTGTTGGTTCCTTTTAGGAAGTTGCATCTGCGTTTAGATTCAGCGAGGCAGAAACACGTTTCTTCTAAAAGCTGCGTTTGGACATTCCAGAGTGGATGGGAGAACAGGCTGTAAAGAGAAATACCTTGCTCTAAAACCAAAACGGAGCTATCTAGCAGAATGGTTGTCAATGTGTGTATTCAACTTCCAGAGTTCAACTGATGTGTGTTTGCAGCAGTTCAGAAACCCTTTCTTTGGAGAATGTAGAAACAGTCATTTCCAGCCCTAGAGACGCACATAAGAATTAGCAGTAAGAATGCGTTTCAGACACAGAAGATCCGCTACTTACAAACTCATCTACTGTGTGCTGGTTTCTTTTAGGAAGTTGAATCTATGTTCAGATTCAGCGAGGTAGAAACACGTTTCTTCTAAAAGCTGCGTTTGGACATTCCAGAGTGGATGGGAGAACAGGCTATAAAGAGAAATACCTTGCTCTAAAACCAAAACGGAGATATCTAAAAGAATGGTTGTCAATGTGTGTATTCAACTTCCGTAGTTAAACTGATTTGTGTTTGCAGCAGTTCAGAAACCCTTTCTTTGGAGAATGTAGAAACAGTCATTTCCAGCCCTAGAGACGCACATAAGAGTTAGCAGTAAGAATGCGTTTCAAACAGAGAAGACCCGCTTCTTACAAAGTCATCTGCTGTGTGGTGGTTTCTTTTAGGAAGTTGAATCTATGTTCAGATTCAGCGAGGTAGAAACACGTTTCTTCTAAAAGCTGCGTTTGGACATTCCAGAGTGGATTGGAGAACAGGCTATAAAGAGAAATACCTTGCTCTAAAACCAAAACGGAGCTATCTAGCAGAATGGTTGTCAATGTGTGTATTCAACTTCCAGAGTTAAACTGATGTGTGTTTGCAGCAGTTCAGAAACCCTTTCTTTGGAGGATGTAGAAACAGTCATTTCCAGCCCTAGAGACGCATATAAGAGTTAGCAGTAAGAATGCGTTTAAAACACAGAAACCCGCTTCGTACAAACTAATCTGCTGTGTTCTAGTTCCTCTTAGGAAGTTGCATCTATGTTTAGGTTCAGCGAGGCAGAAACACGTTTCTTCTAAAAACTGCATTTGGACATTCCAGAGTGAATGTGAGAACACGCCGTAAAGAGAAATACCTTGCTCTAAAACCAAAACGGAGCTATCTAGCAGAATGGTTGTCAATGTGTGTATTCAACTTCCAGAGTTAAACTGATGTGTGTTGGCAGCAGTTCAGAAACCCTTTCTTTGGACAATGTAGAAAAAAAGTCATTTCCAGCCCTAGAGACGCATATAAGAGTTAGCAGTAAGAATGCCTTTAAAACACAGAAACCCGCTTCGTACAAACTCATCTTCTGTGTGTTGGTTCCTTTTAGGAAGTTGCATCTGCGTTTAGATTCAGCGAGGCAGAAACACTTTTCTTCTAAAAGCTGCGTTTGGACATTCCAGAGTGGATGGGAGAACAGGCTGTAAAGAGAAATACCTTGCTCTAAAACCAAAACGGAGCTATCTAGCAGAATGTTTGTCAATGTGTGTATTCAACTTCGAGAGTTAAACTGATGTGTGTTTGCAGCAGTTCAGAAACCCTTTCTTTGGAGAATGTAGAAACAGTCATTTCCAGCCCTAGAGACGCATATAAGAGTTAGCAGTAAGAATGCGTTTCAGACACAGAAGACCAGCTTCGTACAAACTCATCTGCTTTGTGCTGGTTTCTTTTAGGAAGTTGCATCTATGTTTAGATTCAGCAAGGTAGAAACACGTTTCTTCAAAAAGCTGCGTTTGGACATTCCAGAGTGGATGGGAGAACAGGCTGTAAAGAGAAATACCTTGCTCTAAAACCAAAACGGAGCTATCTAGCAGAATGGTTGTCAATGTGTGTATTCAACTTCCAGAGTTAAACTGATGTGTGTTTGCAGCAGTTCAGAAACCCTGTCTTTGGAGAATGTAGAAAGAGTCATTTCCAGCCCTAGAGACGCATATAAGAGTTAGCAGTAAGAATGCGTTTAAAACACAGAATACCCGCTTCGTACAAACTCTTCTGCTGTGTTGTAGTTCCTCTTAGGAAGTTGCATCTATGTTTAGATTCAGCGAGGCAGAAACACGTTTCTTCTAAAAACTGCATTTGGACATTCCAGAGTGAATGGGAGAACACGCTGTAAAGAGAAATACCTTGCTCTAAAACCAAAACGGAGCTATCTAGCAGAATGTTTGTCAATATGTGTATTCAACTTCCAGAGTTAAACTGATTTGTGTTTGCAGCAGTTCAGAAAGCCTTTCTTTGGAGAATGTAGAAAAAAAGTCATTTCCAGCCCTAGATACGCATATAAGAGTTAGCAGTAAGAATGCCTTTAAAACAGAGAAACCCGCTTCGTACAAACTCATCTTCTGTGTGTTGGTTCCTTTTAGGAAGTTGCATCTGTTTTTAGATTCAGCGAGACAGAAACACGTTTCTTCTAAAAGCTGCGTTTGGACATTCCAGAGTGGATGGGCGAACAGGCTGTAAAGAGAAATACCTTGCTCTAAAACCAAAACGGAGCTATCTAGCAGAATGGTTGTCAATGTGTTTATTCAACATCCAGAGTTAATCTGATTTGTGTTTGCAACAGTTCAGAAACACTTTCTTTGGAGAATGTAGAAAAAAAGTCATTTCCAGCCCTAGAGATGCATATAAGAGTTAGCAGTAAGAATGCCTTTAAAACACAGAAACCCGCTTCGTACAAACTCATCTTCTGTGTGTTGGTTCCTTTTAGGAAGTTGCATCTGTGTTTAGAGTCAGCGAGGCAGAAACACGTTTCTTCTAAAAGCTGCGTTTGGACATTCCAGAGTGGATGGGAGAACAGGCTGTAAAGAGAAATACCTTGCTCTAAAACCAAAACGGAGCTATCTAGCAGAATGGTTGTCATTGTGTGTATTCAACTTCCAGAGTTAAACTGATGTGTGTTTGCAGCAGTTCAGAAACCCTTTCTTTGGAGAATGTAGAAACAGTCATTTCCAGCCCTAGAGACGCATATAAAAGTTAGCAGTAAGAATGCGTTTAAAACACAGAAGACCCGCTTCGTACAAACTCATCTGCTTTGTGCTGGTTTCTTTTAGGAAGTTGCATCTATGTTTAGATTCAGCAAGGTAGAAACACGTTTCTTCAAAAAGCTGCGTTTGGACATTCCAGAGTGGATGGGAGAACAGGCTGTAAAGAGAAATACCTTGCTCTAAAACCAAAACGGAGCTATCTAGCAGAATGGTTGTCAATGTGTGTATTCAACTTCCAGAGTTAAACTGATGTGTGTTTGCAGCAGTTCAGAAACCCTGTCTTTGGAGAATGTAGAAAGAGTCATTTCCAGCCCTAGAGACGCATATAAGAGTTAGCAGTAAGAATGCGTTTAAAACACAGAATACCCGCTTCGTACAAACTCTTCTGCTGTGTTGTAGTTCCTCTTAGGAAGTTGCATCTATGTTTAGATTCAGCGAGGCAGAAACACGTTTCTTCTAAAAACTGCATTTGGACATTCCAGAGTGAATGGGAGAACACGCTGTAAAGAGAAATACCTTGCTATAAAACCAAAACGGAGCTATCTAGCAGAATGTTTGTCAATATGTGTATTCAACTTCCAGAGTAAAACTGATTTGTGTTTGCAGCAGTTCAGAAAGCCTTTCTTTGGAGAATGTAGAAAAAAAGTCATTTCCAGCCCTAGATACGCATATAAGAGTTAGCAGTAAGAATGCCTTTAAAACAGAGAAACCCGCTTCGTACAAACTCATCTTCTGTGTGTTGGTTCCTTTTAGGAAGTTGCATCTGTTTTTAGATTCAGCGAGGCAGAAACACGTTTCTTCTAAAAGCTGCGTTTGGACATTCCAGAGTGGATGGGCGAACAGGCTGTAAAGAGAAATACCTTGCTCTAAAACCAAAACGGAGCTATCTAGCAGAATGGTTGTCAATGTGTTTATTCAACATCCAGAGTTAATCTGATTTGTGTTTGCAACAGTTCAGAAACACTTTCTTTGGAGAATGTAGAAAAAAAGTCATTTCCAGCCCTAGAGATGCATATAAGAGTTAGCAGTAAGAATGCCTTTAAAACACAGAAACCCGCTTCGTACAAACTCATCTTCTGTGTGTTGGTTCCTTTTAGGAAGTTGCATCTGCGTTTAGATTCAGCGAGGCAGAAACACGTTTCTTCTAAAAGCTGCGTTTGGACATTCCAGAGTGGATGGGAGAACAGGCTGTATAGAGAAATACGTTGCTCTAAAACCAAAACGGAGCTATCTAGCAGAATGTTTGTCAATGTGTGTATTCAACTTCGAGAGTTAAACTGATGTGTTTTTGCAGCAGTTCAGAAACCCTTTCTTTGGAGAATGTAGAAACAGTCATTTCCAGCCCTAGAGACGCATATAGGAGTTAGCAGTAAGAATGCGTTTCAGACACAGAAGACCCGCTTCGTACAAACTCATCTGCTTTGTGCTGGTTTCTTTTAGGAAGTTGCATCTATGTTTAGATTCAGCAAGGTAGAAACACGTTTCTTCTAAAAGCTGCGTTTGGACATTCCAGAGTGGATGGGAGAACAGGCTGTAAAGAGAAATACCTTGCTCAAAAACCAAAACGGAGCTATCTAGCAGAATGGTTGTCAATGTGTGTATTCAACTTCCAGAGTTAAACTGATGTGTGTTTGCAGCAGTTCAGAAACCCTTTCTTTGGAGAATGTAGAAACAGTCATTTCCAGCCCAAGAGACGCACATAAGAGTTAGCAGTAAGAATGCCTTTAAAACACAGAAACCCGCTTCGTACAAACTCATCTTCTGTGTGTTGGTTCCTTTTAGGAAGTTGTATCTGTGTTTAGATTCAGCGAGGCAGAAACACGTTTCTTCTAAAAGCTGCGTTTGGACATTCCAGAGTGGATGGGCGAACAGGCTGTCAAGAGAAATACCTTGCTCTAAAACCAAAACGGAGCTATCTAGTAGAATGGTTGTCAATGTGTGTATTCAACTTCCAGAGTTAAACTGATGTGTGTTTGCAGCAGTTCAGAAACCCTTTCTTTGGAGAATGTAGAAACAGTCATTTCCAGCCCTAGAGACGCATATAAGAGTTAGCAGTAAGAATGCGTTTCAAACACAGAATACCCGCTTCGTACAAACTCATCTGCTGTGTTCTAGTTCCTGTTAGGAAGTTGAATCTATGTTCAGATTCAGCGAGGTAGAAACACGTTTCTTCTAAAAGCTGCGTTTGGACATTCCAGAGTGGATGGGAGAACAGGCTCTAAAGAGAAATACCTTGCTCAAAAACCAAAACGGAGCTATCTAGCAGAATGTTTGTCAATGAGTGTATTCAACATCCAGAGTTAATCTGATTTGTGTTTGCAACAATTCAGAAACCCTTTCTTTGGAGAATGTAGAAAAAAAGTCATTTCCAGCCCTAGAGACGCATATAAGAGTTAGCAGTAAGAATGCCTTTAAAACACAGAAACCCGCTTCGTACAAACTCATCTTCTGTGTGTTGGTTCCTTTTAGGAAGTTGCATCTGCGTTTAGATTCAGCGAGGCAGAAACACGTTTCTTCTAAAAGCTGCGTTTGGACATTCCAGAGTGGATGGGAGAACAGGCTGTAAAGAGAAATACCTTGCTCTAAAACCAAAACGGAGCTATCTAGCAGAATGGTTGTCAATGTGTGTATTCAACTTCCAGAGTTCAACTGATGTGTGTTTGCAGCAGTTCAGAAACCCTTTCTTTGGAGAATGTAGAAACAGTCATTTCCAGCCCTAGAGACGCACATAAGAATTAGCAGTAAGAATGCGTTTCAGACACAGAAGATCCGCTACTTACAAACTCATCTACTGTGTGCTGGTTTCTTTTAGGAAGTTGAATCTATGTTCAGATTCAGCGAGGTAGAAACACGTTTCTTCTAAAAGCTGCGTTTGGACATTCCAGAGTGGATGGGAGAACAGGCTATAAAGAGAAATACCTTGCTCTAAAACCAAAACGGAGATATCTAAAAGAATGGTTGTCAATGTGTGTATTCAACTTCCGTAGTTAAACTGATTTGTGTTTGCAGCAGTTCAGAAACCCTTTCTTTGGAGAATGTAGAAACAGTCATTTCCAGCCCTAGAGACGCACATAAGAGTTAGCAGTAAGAATGCGTTTCAAACAGAGAAGACCCGCTTCTTACAAAGTCATCTGCTGTGTGGTGGTTTCTTTTAGGAAGTTGAATCTATGTTCAGATTCAGCGAGGTAGAAACACGTTTCTTCTAAAAGCTGCGTTTGGACATTCCAGAGTGGATTGGAGAACAGGCTATAAAGAGAAATACCTTGCTCTAAAACCAAAACGGAGCTATCTAGCAGAATGGTTGTCAATGTGTGTATTCAACTTCCAGAGTTAAACTGATGTGTGTTTGCAGCAGTTCAGAAACCCTTTCTTTGGAGGATGTAGAAACAGTCATTTCCAGCCCTAGAGACGCATATAAGAGTTAGCAGTAAGAATGCGTTTAAAACACAGAAACCCGCTTCGTACAAACTAATCTGCTGTGTTCTAGTTCCTCTTAGGAAGTTGCATCTATGTTTAGGTTCAGCGAGGCAGAAACACGTTTCTTCTAAAAACTGCATTTGGACATTCCAGAGTGAATGTGAGAACACGCCGTAAAGAGAAATACCTTGCTCTAAAACCAAAACGGAGCTATCTAGCAGAATGGTTGTCAATGTGTGTATTCAACTTCCAGAGTTAAACTGATGTGTGTTGGCAGCAGTTCAGAAACCCTTTCTTTGGACAATGTAGAAAAAAAGTCATTTCCAGCCCTAGAGACGCATATAAGAGTTAGCAGTAAGAATGCCTTTAAAACACAGAAACCCGCTTCGTACAAACTCATCTTCTGTGTGTTGGTTCCTTTTAGGAAGTTGCATCTGCGTTTAGATTCAGCGAGGCAGAAACACTTTTCTTCTAAAAGCTGCGTTTGGACATTCCAGAGTGGATGGGAGAACAGGCTGTAAAGAGAAATACCTTGCTCTAAAACCAAAACGGAGCTATCTAGCAGAATGTTTGTCAATGTGTGTATTCAACTTCGAGAGTTAAACTGATGTGTGTTTGCAGCAGTTCAGAAACCCTTTCTTTGGAGAATGTAGAAACAGTCATTTCCAGCCCTAGAGACGCATATAAGAGTTAGCAGTAAGAATGCGTTTCAGACACAGAAGACCAGCTTCGTACAAACTCATCTGCTTTGTGCTGGTTTCTTTTAGGAAGTTGCATCTATGTTTAGATTCAGCAAGGTAGAAACACGTTTCTTCAAAAAGCTGCGTTTGGACATTCCAGAGTGGATGGGAGAACAGGCTGTAAAGAGAAATACCTTGCTCTAAAACCAAAACGGAGCTATCTAGCAGAATGGTTGTCAATGTGTGTATTCAACTTCCAGAGTTAAACTGATGTGTGTTTGCAGCAGTTCAGAAACCCTGTCTTTGGAGAATGTAGAAAGAGTCATTTCCAGCCCTAGAGACGCATATAAGAGTTAGCAGTAAGAATGCGTTTAAAACACAGAATACCCGCTTCGTACAAACTCTTCTGCTGTGTTGTAGTTCCTCTTAGGAAGTTGCATCTATGTTTAGATTCAGCGAGGCAGAAACACGTTTCTTCTAAAAACTGCATTTGGACATTCCAGAGTGAATGGGAGAACACGCTGTAAAGAGAAATACCTTGCTCTAAAACCAAAACGGAGCTATCTAGCAGAATGTTTGTCAATATGTGTATTCAACTTCCAGAGTTAAACTGATTTGTGTTTGCAGCAGTTCAGAAAGCCTTTCTTTGGAGAATGTAGAAAAAAAGTCATTTCCAGCCCTAGATACGCATATAAGAGTTAGCAGTAAGAATGCCTTTAAAACAGAGAAACCCGCTTCGTACAAACTCATCTTCTGTGTGTTGGTTCCTTTTAGGAAGTTGCATCTGTTTTTAGATTCAGCGAGACAGAAACACGTTTCTTCTAAAAGCTGCGTTTGGACATTCCAGAGTGGATGGGCGAACAGGCTGTAAAGAGAAATACCTTGCTCTAAAACCAAAACGGAGCTATCTAGCAGAATGGTTGTCAATGTGTTTATTCAACATCCAGAGTTAATCTGATTTGTGTTTGCAACAGTTCAGAAACACTTTCTTTGGAGAATGTAGAAAAAAAGTCATTTCCAGCCCTAGAGATGCATATAAGAGTTAGCAGTAAGAATGCCTTTAAAACACAGAAACCCGCTTCGTACAAACTCATCTTCTGTGTGTTGGTTCCTTTTAGGAAGTTGCATCTGTGTTTAGAGTCAGCGAGGCAGAAACACGTTTCTTCTAAAAGCTGCGTTTGGACATTCCAGAGTGGATGGGAGAACAGGCTGTAAAGAGAAATACCTTGCTCTAAAACCAAAACGGAGCTATCTAGCAGAATGGTTGTCATTGTGTGTATTCAACTTCCAGAGTTAAACTGATGTGTGTTTGCAGCAGTTCAGAAACCCTTTCTTTGGCAATGTAGAAAGAGTCATTTCCAGCCCTAGAGACGCACATAAGAGTTAGCAGTAAGAATGCGTTTCAAACACAGAAGATCCGCTTCTTAAAAACTCATCTGCTGTGTGCTGGTTTCTTTTAGGAAGTTGAATCTATGTTCAGATTCAGCGAGGTAGAAACACGTTTCTTCTAAAAGCTGCGTTTGGACATTCCAGAGTGGATGGGAGAACAGGCTCTAAAGAGAAATACCTTGCTCAAAAACCAAAACGGAGCTATCTAGCAGAATGTTTGTCAATGTGTGTATTCAACTTCCAGAGTTAAACTGATTTGTGGTTGCAGCAGTTCAGAAACCCTTTCTTTGGAGAATGTAGAAAAAAAGTCATTTCCAGCCCCAGAGACGCATATAAGAGTTAGCAGTAAGAATGCCTTTAAAACAGAGAAACCCGCTTCGTACAAACTCATCTTCTGTGTGATGGTTCCTTTTAGGAAGTTGCATCTGTGTTTAGATTCAGCGAGGTAGAACCACGTTTCTTCTAAAAGCTGCGTTTGGACATTCCAGAGTGGATGGGAGAGCAGGCTGTAAAGGGAAATACCTTCCTCTAAAACCAAAACGGAGCTATGTAGCAGAATCGTTGTCAATGTGTGTATTCAACTTCCAGAGTTAAACTGATGTGTGTTTGCAGCAGTTCAGAAACCCTTTCTTTGGACAATGTAGAAACAGTCATTTCCAGCCCTAGAGACGCATATAAGAGTTAGCAGTAAGAATGCCTTTAAAACACAGAATACCCGCTTCGTACAAACTCATCTGCTGTGTGCTAGTTTCTCTTAGGAAGTTGCATCTATGTTTAGATTCAGCGAGGCAGAAACACGTTTCTTTGAAAAACTGCATTTGGAAATTCCAGAGTGAATGGGAGAACACGCGGTAAAGAGAAATACCTTGCTCTAAAACCAAAACGGAGCTATCTAGCAGAATGGTTGTCAATGTGTGTATTCAACTTCCAGAGTTAAACTGATTTGTGTTTGCAGCAGTTCAGAAAGCCTTTCTTTGGAGAATGTAGAAAAAAAGTCATTTCCAGCCCTAGATACGCATATAAGAGTTAGCAGTAAGAATGCCTTTAAAACACAGAAACCCGCTTCGTACAAACTCATCTTCTGTGTGTTGGTTCCTTTTAGGAAGTTGCATCTGTTTTTAGATTCAGCGAGGCAGAAACACGTTTCTTCTAAAAGCTGCGTTTGGACATTCCAGAGTGGATGGGCGAACAGGCTGTAAAGAGAAATACCTTGCTCTAAAACCAAAACGGAGCTATCTAGCAGAATGGTTGTCAATGTGTTTATTCAACATCCAGAGTTAATCTGATTTGTGTTTGCAACAGTTCAGAAACACTTTCTTTGGAGAATGTAGAAAAAAAGTCATTTCCAGCCCTAGAGATGCATATAAGAGTTAGCAGTAAGAATGCCTTTAAAACACAGAAACCCGCTTCGTACAAACTCATCTTCTGTGTGTTGGTTCCTTTTAGGAAGTTGCATCTGTGTTTAGAGTCAGCGAGGCAGAAACACGTTTCTTCTAAAAGCTGCGTTTGGACATTCCAGAGTGGATGGGAGAACAGGCTGTAAAGAGAAATACCTTGCTCTAAAACCAAAACGGAGCTATCTAACAGAATGTTTGTCAATGTGTGTATTCAACTTCCAGAGTTAAACTGATGTGTGTTTGCAGCAGTTCAGAAACCCTTTCTTTGGAGAATGTAGAAAGAGTCATTTCCAGCCCTAGAGACGCACATAAGAGTTAGCAGTAAGAATGCGTTTCAAACACAGAAGATCCGCTTCTTAAAAACTCATCTGCTGTGTGCTGGTTTCTTTTAGGAAGTTGAATCTATGTTCAGATTCAGCGAGGTAGAAACACGTTTCTTCTAAAAGCTGCGTTTGGACATTCCAGAGTGGATGGGAGAACAGGCTCTAAAGAGAAATACCTTGCTCAAAAACCAAAACGGAGCTATCTAGCAGAATGTTTGTCAATGTGTGTATTCAACTTCCAGAGTTAAACTGATTTGTGGTTGCAGCAGTTCAGAAACCCTTTCTTTGGAGAATGTAGAAAAAAAGTCATTTCCAGCCCCAGAGACGCATATAAGAGTTAGCAGTAAGAATGCCTTTAAAACAGAGAAACCCGCTTCGTACAAACTCATCTTCTGTGTGATGGTTCCTTTTAGGAAGTTGCATCTGTGTTTAGATTCAGCGAGGTAGAACCACGTTTCTTCTAAAAGCTGCGTTTGGACATTCCAGAGTGGATGGGAGAGCAGGCTGTAAAGGGAAATACCTTCCTCTAAAACCAAAACGGAGCTATGTAGCAGAATCGTTGTCAATGTGTGTATTCAACTTCCAGAGTTAAACTGATGTGTGTTTGCAGCAGTTCAGAAACCCTTTCTTTGGACAATGTAGAAACAGTCATTTCCAGCCCTAGAGACGCATATAAGAGTTAGCAGTAAGAATGCCTTTAAAACACAGAATACCCGCTTCGTACAAACTCATCTGCTGTGTGCTAGTTTCTCTTAGGAAGTTGCATCTATGTTTAGATTCAGCGAGGCAGAAACACGTTTCTTTGAAAAACTGCATTTGGAAATTCCAGAGTGAATGGGAGAACACGCGGTAAAGAGAAATACCTTGCTCTAAAACCAAAACGGAGATATCTAACAGAATGGTTGTCAATGTGTGTATTCAACTTCCGTAGTTAAACTGATTTGTGTTTGCAGCAGTTCAGAAACCCTTTCTTTGGAGAATGTAGAAACAGTCATTTCCAGCCCTAGAGACGCACATAAGAGTTAGCAGTAAGAATGCGTTTCAAACAGAGAAGACCCGCTTCTTACAAAGTCATCTGCTGTGTGGTGGTTTCTTTTAGGAAGTTGAATCTATGTTCAGATTCAGCGAGGTAGAAACACGTTTCTTCTAAAAGCTGCGTTTGGACATTCCAGAGTGGATTGGAGAACAGGCTATAAAGAGAAATACCTTGCTCTAAAACCAAAACGGAGCTATCTAGCAGAATGGTTGTCAATGTGTGTATTCAACTTCCAGAGTTAAACTGATGTGTGTTTGCAGCAGTTCAGAAACCCTTTCTTTGGAGGATGTAGAAACAGTCATTTCCAGCCCTAGAGACGCATATAAGAGTTAGCAGTAAGAATGCGTTTAAAACACAGAAACCCGCTTCGTACAAACTTATCTGCTGTGTGCTAGTTCCTCTTAGGAAGTTGCATCTATGGTTAGATTCAGCGAGGCAGAAACACGTTTCTTCTAAAAACTGCATTTGGACATTCCAGAGTGAATGTGAGAACACGCCGTAAAGAGAAACACCTTGCTCTAAACCCAAAACGGAGCTATCTAGCAGAATGGTTGTCAATGTTTGTATTCAACTTCCAGAGTTAAACTGATGTGTGTTGGCAGCAGTTCAGAAACCCTTTCTTTGGAGAATGTAGAAACAGTCATTTCCAGCCCTAGAGACGCACATAAGAGTTAGCAGTAAGAATTCGTTTCAAATACAGAAGACCCTCTTCTTACAATCCAATCTGCTGTGTGCTGGTTTCTTTTAGGAAGTTGCATCTATGTTCAGATTCAGGGAGGTAGAAACACGTTTCTTCTAAAAGCTGCGTTTGGACATTCCAGAGTGGATGTGAGAACAGGCTCTAAAGAGAAATACGTTGCTCAAAAACCAAAACGGAGCTATCTTGCAGAATGTTTGTCAATGTGTGTATTCTACTTCCAGAGTTAAACTGATTTGTGTTTGCAACAGTTCAGAAACTCTTTCTTTGGGGAATGTAGAAAAAAAGTCATTTCCAGCCCTAGAGACGCATATAAGAGTTAGCAGTAAGAATGCCTCTAAAACACAAAAACCCGCTTCATACAAACTCATCTTCTGTGTTTTGGTTCCTTTTAGGAAGTTGCATCTGTGTTTAGATTCAGGGAGGCAGAAACACGTTTCTTCTAAAAGCTGCGTTTGGACATTCCAGAGTGGATGGGAGAACAGGCTGTAAAGAGAAATACCTTGCTCTAAAACCAAAACGGAGCTATCTAGCAGAATGGTTGTCAATGTGTGTATTCAACTTCCAGAGTTAAACTGATGTGTGTTTGCAGCAGTTCAGAAACCCTTTCTTTGGAGGATGTAGAAACAGTCATTTCCAGCCCTAGAGACGCATATAAGAGTTAGCAGTAAGAATGCGTTTAAAACACAGAAACCCGCTTCGTACAAACTAATCTGCTGTGTTCTAGTTCCTCTTAGGAAGTTGCATCTATGTTTAGGTTCAGCGAGGCAGAAACACGTTTCTTCTAAAAACTGCATTTGGACATTCCAGAGTGAATGTGAGAACACGCCGTAAAGAGAAATACCTTGCTCTAAAACCAAAACGGAGCTATCTAGCAGAATGGTTGTCAATGTGTGTATTCAACTTCCAGAGTTAAACTGATGTGTGTTGGCAGCAGTTCAGAAACCCTTTCTTTGGACAATGTAGAAAAAAAGTCATTTCCAGCCCTAGAGACGCATATAAGAGTTAGCAGTAAGAATGCCTTTAAAACACAGAAACCCGCTTCGTACAAACTCATCTTCTGTGTGTTGGTTCCTTTTAGGAAGTTGCATCTGCGTTTAGATTCAGCGAGGCAGAAACACCTTTCTTCTAAAAGCTGCGTTTGGACATTCCAGAGTGGATGGGAGAACAGGCTGTAAAGAGAAATACCTTGCTCTAAAACCAAAACGGAGCTATCTAGCAGAATGTTTGTCAATGTGTGTATTCAACTTCGAGAGTTAAACTGATGTGTGTTTGCAGCAGTTCAGAAACCCTTTCTTTGGAGAATGTAGAAACAGTCATTTCCAGCCCTAGAGACGCATATAAGAGTTAGCAGTAAGAATGCGTTTCAGACACAGAAGACCAGCTTCGTACAAACTCATCTGCTTTGTGCTGGTTTCTTTTAGGAAGTTGCATCTATGTTTAGATTCAGCAAGGTAGAAACACGTTTCTTCAAAAAGCTGCGTTTGGACATTCCAGAGTGGATGGGAGAACAGGCTGTAAAGAGAAATACCTTGCTCTAAAACCAAAACGGAGCTATCTAGCAGAATGGTTGTCAATGTGTGTATTCAACTTCCAGAGTTAAACTGATGTGTGTTTGCAGCAGTTCAGAAACCCTGTCTTTGGAGAATGTAGAAAGAGTCATTTCCAGCCCTAGAGACGCATATAAGAGTTAGCAGTAAGAATGCGTTTAAAACACAGAATACCCGCTTCGTACAAACTCTTCTGCTGTGTTGTAGTTCCTCTTAGGAAGTTGCATCTATGTTTAGATTCAGCGAGGCAGAAACACGTTTCTTCTAAAAACTGCATTTGGACATTCCAGAGTGAATGGGAGAACACGCTGTAAAGAGAAATACCTTGCTCTAAAACCAAAACGGAGCTATCTAGCAGAATGTTTGTCAATATGTGTATTCAACTTCCAGAGTTAAACTGATTTGTGTTTGCAGCAGTTCAGAAAGCCTTTCTTTGGAGAATGTAGAAAAAAAGTCATTTCCAGCCCTAGATACGCATATAAGAGTTAGCAGTAAGAATGCCTTTAAAACAGAGAAACCCGCTTCGTACAAACTCATCTTCTGTGTGTTGGTTCCTTTTAGGAAGTTGAATCTGTTTTTAGATTCAGCGAGGCAGAAACACGTTTCTTCTAAAAGCTGCGTTTGGACATTCCAGAGTGGATGGGCGAACAGGCTGTAAAGAGAAATACCTTGCTCTAAAACCAAAACGGAGCTATCTAGCAGAATGGTTGTCAATGTGTTTATTCAACATCCAGAGTTAATCTGATTTGTGTTTGCAACAGTTCAGAAACACTTTCTTTGGAGAATGTAGAAAAAAAGTCATTTCCAGCCCTAGAGATGCATATAAGAGTTAGCAGTAAGAATGCCTTTAAAACACAGAAACCCGCTTCGTACAAACTCATCTTCTGTGTGTTGGTTCCTTTTAGGAAGTTGCATCTGTGTTTAGAGTCAGCGAGGCAGAAACACGTTTCTTCTAAAAGCTGCGTTTGGACATTCCAGAGTGGATGGGAGAACAGGCTGTAAAGAGAAATACCTTGCTCTAAAACCAAAACGGAGCTATCTAGCAGAATGGTTGTCATTGTGTGTATTCAACTTCCAGAGTTAAACTGATGTGTGTTTGCAGCAGTTCAGAAACCCTTTCTTTGGAGAATGTAGAAACAGTCATTTCCAGCCCTAGAGACGCATATAAAAGTTAGCAGTAAGAATGCGTTTAAAACACAGAAGACCCGCTTCGTACAAACTCATCTGCTTTGTGCTGGTTTCTTTTAGGAAGTTGCATCTATGTTTAGATTCAGCAAGGTAGAAACACGTTTCTTCAAAAAGCTGCGTTTGGACATTCCAGAGTGGATGGGAGAACAGGCTGTAAAGAGAAATACCTTGCTCTAAAACCAAAACGGAGCTATCTAGCAGAATGGTTGTCAATGTGTGTATTCAACTTCCAGAGTTAAACTGATGTGTGTTTGCAGCAGTTCAGAAACCCTGTCTTTGGAGAATGTAGAAAGAGTCATTTCCAGCCCTAGAGACGCATATAAGAGTTAGCAGTAAGAATGCGTTTAAAACACAGAATACCCGCTTCGTACAAACTCTTCTGCTGTGTTGTAGTTCCTCTTAGGAAGTTGCATCTATGTTTAGATTCAGCGAGGCAGAAACACGTTTCTTCTAAAAACTGCATTTGGACATTCCAGAGTGAATGGGAGAACACGCTGTAAAGAGAAATACCTTGCTCTAAAACCAAAACGGAGCTATCTAGCAGAATGTTTGTCAATATGTGTATTCAACTTCCAGAGTAAAACTGATTTGTGTTTGCAGCAGTTCAGAAAGCCTTTCTTTGGAGAATGTAGAAAAAAAGTCATTTCCAGCCCTAGATACGCATATAAGAGTTAGCAGTAAGAATGCCTTTAAAACAGAGAAACCCGCTTCGTACAAACTCATCTTCTGTGTGTTGGTTCCTTTTAGGAAGTTGCATCTGTTTTTAGATTCAGCGAGGCAGAAACACGTTTCTTCTAAAAGCTGCGTTTGGACATTCCAGAGTGGATGGGCGAACAGGCTGTAAAGAGAAATACCTTGCTCTAAAACCAAAACGGAGCTATCTAGCAGAATGGTTGTCAATGTGTTTATTCAACATCCAGAGTTAATCTGATTTGTGTTTGCAACAGTTCAGAAACACTTTCTTTGGAGAATGTAGAAAAAAAGTCATTTCCAGCCCTAGAGATGCATATAAGAGTTAGCAGTAAGAATGCCTTTAAAACACAGAAACCCGCTTCGTACAAACTCATCTTCTGTGTGTTGGTTCCTTTTAGGAAGTTGCATCTGTGTTTAGAGTCAGCGAGGCAGAAACACGTTTCTTCTAAAAGCTGCGTTTGGACATTCCAGAGTGGATGGGAGAACAGGCTGTAAAGAGAAATACCTTGCTCTAAAACCAAAACGGAGCTATCTAACAGAATGTTTGTCAATGTGTGTATTCAACTTCCAGAGTTAAACTGATGTGTGTTTGCAGCAGTTCAGAAACCCTTTCTTTGGCAATGTAGAAAGAGTCATTTCCAGCCCTAGAGACGCACATAAGAGTTAGCAGTAAGAATGCGTTTCAAACACAGAAGATCCGCTTCTTAAAAACTCATCTGCTGTGTGCTGGTTTCTTTTAGGAAGTTGAATCTATGTTCAGATTCAGCGAGGTAGAAACACGTTTCTTCTAAAAGCTGCGTTTGGACATTCCAGAGTGGATGGGAGAACAGGCTCTAAAGAGAAATACCTTGCTCAAAAACCAAAACGGAGCTATCTAGCAGAATGTTTGTCAATGTGTGTATTCAACTTCCAGAGTTAAACTGATTTGTGGTTGCAGCAGTTCAGAAACCCTTTCTTTGGAGAATGTAGAAAAAAAGTCATTTCCAGCCCCAGAGACGCATATAAGAGTTAGCAGTAAGAATGCCTTTAAAACAGAGAAACCCGCTTCGTACAAACTCATCTTCTGTGTGATGGTTCCTTTTAGGAAGTTGCATCTGTGTTTAGATTCAGCGAGGTAGAACCACGTTTCTTCTAAAAGCTGCGTTTGGACATTCCAGAGTGGATGGGAGAGCAGGCTGTAAAGGGAAATACCTTCCTCTAAAACCAAAACGGAGCTATGTAGCAGAATCGTTGTCAATGTGTGTATTCAACTTCCAGAGTTAAACTGATGTGTGTTTGCAGCAGTTCAGAAACCCTTTCTTTGGACAATGTAGAAACAGTCATTTCCAGCCCTAGAGACGCATATAAGAGTTAGCAGTAAGAATGCCTTTAAAACACAGAATACCCGCTTCGTACAAACTCATCTGCTGTGTGCTAGTTTCTCTTAGGAAGTTGCATCTATGTTTAGATTCAGCGAGGCAGAAACACGTTTCTTTGAAAAACTGCATTTGGAAATTCCAGAGTGAATGGGAGAACACGCGGTAAAGAGAAATACCTTGCTCTAAAACCAAAACGGAGCTATCTAGCAGAATGGTTGTCAATGTGTGTATTCAACTTCCAGAGTTAAACTGATGGGTGTTTGCAGCAGTTCAGAAACCCTTTCTTTGGACAATGTAGAAAAAAAGTCATTTCCAGCCCTAGAGACGCATATAAGAGTTAGCAGTAAGAATGCCTTTAAAACACAGAAACCCGCTTCGTACAAACTCATCTTCTGTGTGTTGGTTCCTTTTAGGAAGTTGCATCTGCGTTTAGATTCAGCGAGGCAGAAACACGTTTCTTCTAAAAGCTGCGTTTGGACATTCCAGAGTGGATGGGAGAACAGGCTGTATAGAGAAATACGTTGCTCTAAAACCAAAACGGAGCTATCTAGCAGAATGTTTGTCAATGTGTGTATTCAACTTCGAGAGTTAAACTGATGTGTGTTTGCAGCAGTTCAGAAACCCTTTCTTTGGAGAATGTAGAAACAGTCATTTCCAGCCCTAGAGACGCATATAGGAGTTAGCAGTAAGAATGCGTTTCAGACACAGAAGACCCGCTTCGTACAAACTCATCTGCTTTGTGCTGGTTTCTTTTAGGAAGTTGCATCTATGTTTAGATTCAGCAAGGTAGAAACACGTTTCTTCTAAAAGCTGCGTTTGGACATTCCAGAGTGGATGGGAGAACAGGCTGTAAAGAGAAATACCTTGCTCAAAAACCAAAACGGAGCTATCTAGCAGAATGGTTGTCAATGTGTGTATTCAACTTCCAGAGTTAAACTGATGTGTGTTTGCAGCAGTTCAGAAACCCTTTCTTTGGAGAATGTAGAAACAGTCATTTCCAGCCCAAGAGACGCACATAAGAGTTAGCAGTAAGAATGCCTTTAAAACACAGAAACCCGCTTCGTACAAACTCATCTTCTGTGTGTTGGTTCCTTTTAGGAAGTTGTATCTGTGTTTAGATTCAGCGAGGCAGAAACACGTTTCTTCTAAAAGCTGCGTTTGGACATTCCAGAGTGGATGGGCGAACAGGCTGTCAAGAGAAATACCTTGCTCTAAAACCAAAACGGAGCTATCTAGTAGAATGGTTGTCAATGTGTGTATTCAACTTCCAGAGTTAAACTGATGTGTGTTTGCAGCAGTTCAGAAACCCTTTCTTTGGAGAATGTAGAAACAGTCATTTCCAGCCCTAGAGACGCATATAAGAGTTAGCAGTAAGAATGCGTTTCAAACACAGAATACCCGCTTCGTACAAACTCATCTGCTGTGTTCTAGTTCCTGTTAGGAAGTTGAATCTATGTTCAGATTCAGCGAGGTAGAAACACGTTTCTTCTAAAAGCTGCGTTTGGACATTCCAGAGTGGATGGGAGAACAGGCTCTAAAGAGAAATACCTTGCTCAAAAACCAAAACGGAGCTATCTATCAGAATGTTTGTCAATGAGTGTATTCAACATCCAGAGTTAATCTGATTTGTGTTTGCAACAATTCAGAAACCCTTTCTTTGGAGAATGTAGAAAAAAAGTCATTTCCAGCCCTAGAGACGCATATAAGAGTTAGCAGTAAGAATGCCTTTAAAACACAGAAACCCGCTTCGTACAAACTCATCTTCTGTGTGTTGGTTCCTTTTAGGAAGTTGCATCTGCGTTTAGATTCAGCGAGGCAGAAACACGTTTCTTCTAAAAGCTGCGTTTGGACATTCCAGAGTGGATGGGAGAACAGGCTGTAAAGAGAAATACCTTGCTCTAAAACCAAAACGGAGCTATCTAGCAGAATGGTTGTCAATGTGTGTATTCAACTTCCAGAGTTCAACTGATGTGTGTTTGCAGCAGTTCAGAAACCCTTTCTTTGGAGAATGTAGAAACAGTCATTTCCAGCCCTAGAGACGCACATAAGAATTAGCAGTAAGAATGCGTTTCAGACACAGAAGATCCGCTACTTACAAACTCATCTACTGTGTGCTGGTTTCTTTTAGGAAGTTGAATCTATGTTCAGATTCAGCGAGGTAGAAACACGTTTCTTCTAAAAGCTGCGTTTGGACATTCCAGAGTGGATGGGAGAACAGGCTATAAAGAGAAATACCTTGCTCTAAAACCAAAACGGAGATATCTAAAAGAATGGTTGTCAATGTGTGTATTCAACTTCCGTAGTTAAACTGATTTGTGTTTGCAGCAGTTCAGAAACCCTTTCTTTGGAGAATGTAGAAACAGTCATTTCCAGCCCTAGAGACGCACATAAGAGTTAGCAGTAAGAATGCGTTTCAAACAGAGAAGACCCGCTTCTTACAAAGTCATCTGCTGTGTGGTGGTTTCTTTTAGGAAGTTGAATCTATGTTCAGATTCAGCGAGGTAGAAACACGTTTCTTCTAAAAGCTGCGTTTGGACATTCCAGAGTGGATTGGAGAACAGGCTATAAAGAGAAATACCTTGCTCTAAAACCAAAACGGAGCTATCTAGCAGAATGGTTGTCAATGTGTGTATTCAACTTCCAGAGTTAAACTGATGTGTGTTTGCAGCAGTTCAGAAACCCTTTCTTTGGAGGATGTAGAAACAGTCATTTCCAGCCCTAGAGACGCATATAAGAGTTAGCAGTAAGAATGCGTTTAAAACACAGAAACCCGCTTCGTACAAACTAATCTGCTGTGTTCTAGTTCCTCTTAGGAAGTTGCATCTATGTTTAGGTTCAGCGAGGCAGAAACACGTTTCTTCTAAAAACTGCATTTGGACATTCCAGAGTGAATGTGAGAACACGCCGTAAAGAGAAATACCTTGCTCTAAAACCAAAACGGAGCTATCTAGCAGAATGGTTGTCAATGTGTGTATTCAACTTCCAGAGTTAAACTGATGTGTGTTGGCAGCAGTTCAGAAACCCTTTCTTTGGACAATGTAGAAAAAAAGTCATTTCCAGCCCTAGAGACGCATATAAGAGTTAGCAGTAAGAATGCCTTTAAAACACAGAAACCCGCTTCGTACAAACTCATCTTCTGTGTGTTGGTTCCTTTTAGGAAGTTGCATCTGCGTTTAGATTCAGCGAGGCAGAAACACTTTTCTTCTAAAAGCTGCGTTTGGACATTCCAGAGTGGATGGGAGAACAGGCTGTAAAGAGAAATACCTTGCTCTAAAACCAAAACGGAGCTATCTAGCAGAATGTTTGTCAATGTGTGTATTCAACTTCGAGAGTTAAACTGATGTGTGTTTGCAGCAGTTCAGAAACCCTTTCTTTGGAGAATGTAGAAACAGTCATTTCCAGCCCTAGAGACGCATATAAGAGTTAGCAGTAAGAATGCGTTTCAGACACAGAAGACCAGCTTCGTACAAACTCATCTGCTTTGTGCTGGTTTCTTTTAGGAAGTTGCATCTATGTTTAGATTCAGCAAGGTAGAAACACGTTTCTTCAAAAAGCTGCGTTTGGACATTCCAGAGTGGATGGGAGAACAGGCTGTAAAGAGAAATATCTTGCTCTAAAACCAAAACGGAGCTATCTAGCAGAATGGTTGTCAATGTGTGTATTCAACTTCCAGAGTTAAACTGATGTGTGTTTGCAGCAGTTCAGAAACCCTGTCTTTGGAGAATGTAGAAAGAGTCATTTCCAGCCCTAGAGACGCATATAAGAGTTAGCAGTAAGAATGCGTTTAAAACACAGAATACCCGCTTCGTACAAACTCTTCTGCTGTGTTGTAGTTCCTCTTAGGAAGTTGCATCTATGTTTAGATTCAGCGAGGCAGAAACACGTTTCTTCTAAAAACTGCATTTGGACATTCCAGAGTGAATGGGAGAATACGCTGTAAAGAGAAATACCTTGCTCTAAAACCAAAACGGAGCTATCTAGCAGAATGTTTGTCAATATGTGTATTCAACTTCCAGAGTTAAACTGATTTGTGTTTGCAGCAGTTCAGAAAGCCTTTCTTTGGAGAATGTAGAAAAAAAGTCATTTCCAGCCCTAGATACGCATATAAGAGTTAGCAGTAAGAATGCCTTTAAAACAGAGAAACCCGCTTCGTACAAACTCATCTTCTGTGTGTTGGTTCCTTTTAGGAAGTTGCATCTGTTTTTAGATTCAGCGAGGCAGAAACACGTTTCTTCTAAAAGCTGCGTTTGGACATTCCAGAGTGGATGGGCGAACAGGCTGTAAAGAGAAATACCTTGCTCTAAAACCAAAACGGAGCTATCTAGCAGAATGGTTGTCAATGTGTTTATTCAACATCCAGAGTTAATCTGATTTGTGTTTGCAACAGTTCAGAAACACTTTCTTTGGAGAATGTAGAAAAAAAGTCATTTCCAGCCCTAGAGATGCATATAAGAGTTAGCAGTAAGAATGCCTTTAAAACACAGAAACCCGCTTCGTACAAACTCATCTTCTGTGTGTTGGTTCCTTTTAGGAAGTTGCATCTGTGTTTAGAGTCAGCGAGGCAGAAACACGTTTCTTCTAAAAGCTGCGTTTGGACATTCCAGAGTGGATGGGAGAACAGGCTGTAAAGAGAAATACCTTGCTCTAAAACCAAAACGGAGCTATCTAGCAGAATGGTTGTCATTGTGTGTATTCAACTTCCAGAGTTAAACTGATGTGTGTTTGCAGCAGTTCAGAAACCCTTTCTTTGGAGAATGTAGAAACAGTCATTTCCAGCCCTAGAGACGCATATAAAAGTTAGCAGTAAGAATGCGTTTAAAACACAGAAGACCCGCTTCGTACAAACTCATCTGCTTTGTGCTGGTTTCTTTTAGGAAGTTGCATCTATGTTTAGATTCAGCAAGGTAGAAACACGTTTCTTCAAAAAGCTGCGTTTGGACATTCCAGAGTGGATGGGAGAACAGGCTGTAAAGAGAAATACCTTGCTCTAAAACCAAAACGGAGCTATCTAGCAGAATGGTTGTCAATGTGTGTATTCAACTTCCAGAGTTAAACTGATGTGTGTTTGCAGCAGTTCAGAAACCCTGTCTTTGGAGAATGTAGAAAGAGTCATTTCCAGCCCTAGAGACGCATATAAGAGTTAGCAGTAAGAATGCGTTTAAAACACAGAATACCCGCTTCGTACAAACTCTTCTGCTGTGTTGTAGTTCCTCTTAGGAAGTTGCATCTATGTTTAGATTCAGCGAGGCAGAAACACGTTTCTTCTAAAAACTGCATTTGGACATTCCAGAGTGAATGGGAGAACACGCTGTAAAGAGAAATACCTTGCTCTAAAACCAAAACGGAGCTATCTAGCAGAATGTTTGTCAATATGTGTATTCAACTTCCAGAGTAAAACTGATTTGTGTTTGCAGCAGTTCAGAAAGCCTTTCTTTGGAGAATGTAGAAAAAAAGTCATTTCCAGCCCTAGATACGCATATAAGAGTTAGCAGTAAGAATGCCTTTAAAACAGAGAAACCCGCTTCGTACAAACTCATCTTCTGTGTGTTGGTTCCTTTTAGGAAGTTGCATCTGTTTTTAGATTCAGCGAGGCAGAAACACGTTTCTTCTAAAAGCTGCGTTTGGACATTCCAGAGTGGATGGGCGAACAGGCTGTAAAGAGAAATACCTTGCTCTAAAACCAAAACGGAGCTATCTAGCAGAATGGTTGTCAATGTGTTTATTCAACATCCAGAGTTAATCTGATTTGTGTTTGCAACAGTTCAGAAACACTTTCTTTGGAGAATGTAGAAAAAAAGTCATTTCCAGCCCTAGAGATGCATATAAGAGTTAGCAGTAAGAATGCCTTTAAAACACAGAAACCCGCTTCGTACAAACTCATCTTCTGTGTGTTGGTTCCTTTTAGGAAGTTGCATCTGTGTTTAGAGTCAGCGAGGCAGAAACACGTTTCTTCTAAAAGCTGCGTTTGGACATTCCAGAGTGGATGGGAGAACAGGCTGTAAAGAGAAATACCTTGCTCTAAAACCAAAACGGAGCTATCTAACAGAATGTTTGTCAATGTGTGTATTCAACTTCCAGAGTTAAACTGATGTGTGTTTGCAGCAGTTCAGAAACCCTTTCTTTGGCAATGTAGAAAGAGTCATTTCCAGCCCTAGAGACGCACATAAGAGTTAGCAGTAAGAATGCGTTTCAAACACAGAAGATCCGCTTCTTAAAAACTCATCTGCTGTGTGCTGGTTTCTTTTAGGAAGTTGAATCTATGTTCAGATTCAGCGAGGTAGAAACACGTTTCTTCTAAAAGCTGCGTTTGGACATTCCAGAGTGGATGGGAGAACAGGCTCTAAAGAGAAATACCTTGCTCAAAAACCAAAACGGAGCTATCTAGCAGAATGTTTGTCAATGTGTGTATTCAACTTCCAGAGTTAAACTGATTTGTGGTTGCAGCAGTTCAGAAACCCTTTCTTTGGAGAATGTAGAAAAAAAGTCATTTCCAGCCCCAGAGACGCATATAAGAGTTAGCAGTAAGAATGCCTTTAAAACAGAGAAACCCGCTTCGTACAAACTCATCTTCTGTGTGATGGTTCCTTTTAGGAAGTTGCATCTGTGTTTAGATTCAGCGAGGTAGAACCACGTTTCTTCTAAAAGCTGCGTTTGGACATTCCAGAGTGGATGGGAGAGCAGGCTGTAAAGGGAAATACCTTCCTCTAAAACCAAAACGGAGCTATGTAGCAGAATCGTTGTCAATGTGTGTATTCAACTTCCAGAGTTAAACTGATGTGTGTTTGCAGCAGTTCAGAAACCCTTTCTTTGGACAATGTAGAAACAGTCATTTCCAGCCCTAGAGACGCATATAAGAGTTAGCAGTAAGAATGCCTTTAAAACACAGAATACCCGCTTCGTACAAACTCATCTGCTGTGTGCTAGTTTCTCTTAGGAAGTTGCATCTATGTTTAGATTCAGCGAGGCAGAAACACGTTTCTTTGAAAAACTGCATTTGGAAATTCCAGAGTGAATGGGAGAACACGCGGTAAAGAGAAATACCTTGCTCTAAAACCAAAACGGAGCTATCTAGCAGAATGGTTGTCAATGTGTGTATTCAACTTCCAGAGTTAAACTGATGGGTGTTTGCAGCAGTTCAGAAACCCTTTCTTTGGACAATGTAGAAAAAAAGTCATTTCCAGCCCTAGAGACGCATATAAGAGTTAGCAGTAAGAATGCCTTTAAAACACAGAAACCCGCTTCGTACAAACTCATCTTCTGTGTGTTGGTTCCTTTTAGGAAGTTGCATCTGCGTTTAGATTCAGCGAGGCAGAAACACGTTTCTTCTAAAAGCTGCGTTTGGACATTCCAGAGTGGATGGGAGAACAGGCTGTATAGAGAAATACGTTGCTCTAAAACCAAAACGGAGCTATCTAGCAGAATGTTTGTCAATGTGTGTATTCAACTTCGAGAGTTAAACTGATGTGTGTTTGCAGCAGTTCAGAAACCCTTTCTTTGGAGAATGTAGAAACAGTCATTTCCAGCCCTAGAGACGCATATAGGAGTTAGCAGTAAGAATGCGTTTCAGACACAGAAGACCCGCTTCGTACAAACTCATCTGCTTTGTGCTGGTTTCTTTTAGGAAGTTGCATCTATGTTTAGATTCAGCAAGGTAGAAACACGTTTCTTCTAAAAGCTGCGTTTGGACATTCCAGAGTGGATGGGAGAACAGGCTGTAAAGAGAAATACCTTGCTCAAAAACCAAAACGGAGCTATCTAGCAGAATGGTTGTCAATGTGTGTATTCAACTTCCAGAGTTAAACTGATGTGTGTTTGCAGCAGTTCAGAAACCCTTTCTTTGGAGAATGTAGAAACAGTCATTTCCAGCCCAAGAGACGCACATAAGAGTTAGCAGTAAGAATGCCTTTAAAACACAGAAACCCGCTTCGTACAAACTCATCTTCTGTGTGTTGGTTCCTTTTAGGAAGTTGTATCTGTGTTTAGATTCAGCGAGGCAGAAACACGTTTCTTCTAAAAGCTGCGTTTGGACATTCCAGAGTGGATGGGCGAACAGGCTGTCAAGAGAAATACCTTGCTCTAAAACCAAAACGGAGCTATCTAGTAGAATGGTTGTCAATGTGTGTATTCAACTTCCAGAGTTAAACTGATGTGTGTTTGCAGCAGTTCAGAAACCCTTTCTTTGGAGAATGTAGAAACAGTCATTTCCAGCCCTAGAGACGCATATAAGAGTTAGCAGTAAGAATGCGTTTCAAACACAGAATACCCGCTTCGTACAAACTCATCTGCTGTGTTCTAGTTCCTGTTAGGAAGTTGAATCTATGTTCAGATTCAGCGAGGTAGAAACACGTTTCTTCTAAAAGCTGCGTTTGGACATTCCAGAGTGGATGGGAGAACAGGCTGTAAAGAGAAATACCTTGCTCAAAAACCAAAACGGAGCTATCTATCAGAATGTTTGTCAATGAGTGTATTCAACATCCAGAGTTAATCTGATTTGTGTTTGCAACAATTCAGAAACCCTTTCTTTGGAGAATGTAGAAAAAAAGTCATTTCCAGCCCTAGAGACGCATATAAGAGTTAGCAGTAAGAATGCCTTTAAAACACAGAAACCCGCTTCGTACAAACTCATCTTCTGTGTGTTGGTTCCTTTTAGGAAGTTGCATCTGCGTTTAGATTCAGCGAGGCAGAAACACGTTTCTTCTAAAAGCTGCGTTTGGACATTCCAGAGTGGATGGGAGAACAGGCTGTAAAGAGAAATACCTTGCTCTAAAACCAAAACGGAGCTATCTAGCAGAATGGTTGTCAATGTGTGTATTCAACTTCCAGAGTTCAACTGATGTGTGTTTGCAGCAGTTCAGAAACCCTTTCTTTGGAGAATGTAGAAACAGTCATTTCCAGCCCTAGAGACGCACATAAGAATTAGCAGTAAGAATGCGTTTCAGACACAGAAGATCCGCTACTTACAAACTCATCTACTGTGTGCTGGTTTCTTTTAGGAAGTTGAATCTATGTTCAGATTCAGCGAGGTAGAAACACGTTTCTTCTAAAAGCTGCGTTTGGACATTCCAGAGTGGATGGGAGAACAGGCTATAAAGAGAAATACCTTGCTCTAAAACCAAAACGGAGATATCTAAAAGAATGGTTGTCAATGTGTGTATTCAACTTCCGTAGTTAAACTGATTTGTGTTTGCAGCAGTTCAGAAACCCTTTCTTTGGAGAATGTAGAAACAGTCATTTCCAGCCCTAGAGACGCACATAAGAGTTAGCAGTAAGAATGCGTTTCAAACAGAGAAGACCCGCTTCTTACAAAGTCATCTGCTGTGTGGTGGTTTCTTTTAGGAAGTTGAATCTATGTTCAGATTCAGCGAGGTAGAAACACGTTTCTTCTAAAAGCTGCGTTTGGACATTCCAGAGTGGATTGGAGAACAGGCTATAAAGAGAAATACCTTGCTCTAAAACCAAAACGGAGCTATCTAGCAGAATGGTTGTCAATGTGTGTATTCAACTTCCAGAGTTAAACTGATGTGTGTTTGCAGCAGTTCAGAAACCCTTTCTTTGGAGGATGTAGAAACAGTCATTTCCAGCCCTAGAGACGCATATAAGAGTTAGCAGTAAGAATGCGTTTAAAACACAGAACCCCGCTTCGTACAAACTAATCTGCTGTGTTCTAGTTCCTCTTAGGAAGTTGCATCTATGTTTAGGTTCAGCGAGGCAGAAACACGTTTCTTCTAAAAACTGCATTTGGACATTCCAGAGTGAATGTGAGAACACGCCGTAAAGAGAAATACCTTGCTCTAAAACCAAAACGGAGCTATCTAGCAGAATGGTTGTCAATGTGTGTATTCAACTTCCAGAGTTAAACTGATGTGTGTTGGCAGCAGTTCAGAAACCCTTTCTTTGGACAATGTAGAAAAAAAGTCATTTCCAGCCCTAGAGACGCATATAAGAGTTAGCAGTAAGAATGCCTTTAAAACACAGAAACCCGCTTCGTACAAACTCATCTTCTGTGTGTTGGTTCCTTTTAGGAAGTTGCATCTGCGTTTAGATTCAGCGAGGCAGAAACACTTTTCTTCTAAAAGCTGCGTTTGGACATTCCAGAGTGGATGGGAGAACAGGCTGTAAAGAGAAATACCTTGCTCTAAAACCAAAACGGAGCTATCTAGCAGAATGTTTGTCAATGTGTGTATTCAACTTCGAGAGTTAAACTGATGTGTGTTTGCAGCAGTTCAGAAACCCTTTCTTTGGAGAATGTAGAAACAGTCATTTCCAGCCCTAGAGACGCATATAAGAGTTAGCAGTAAGAATGCGTTTCAGACACAGAAGACCAGCTTCGTACAAACTCATCTGCTTTGTGCTGGTTTCTTTTAGGAAGTTGCATCTATGTTTAGATTCAGCAAGGTAGAAACACGTTTCTTCAAAAAGCTGCGTTTGGACATTCCAGAGTGGATGGGAGAACAGGCTGTAAAGAGAAATATCTTGCTCTAAAACCAAAACGGAGCTATCTAGCAGAATGGTTGTCAATGTGTGTATTCAACTTCCAGAGTTAAACTGATGTGTGTTTGCAGCAGTTCAGAAACCCTGTCTTTGGAGAATGTAGAAAGAGTCATTTCCAGCCCTAGAGACGCATATAAGAGTTAGCAGTAAGAATGCGTTTAAAACACAGAATACCCGCTTCGTACAAACTCTTCTGCTGTGTTGTAGTTCCTCTTAGGAAGTTGCATCTATGTTTAGATTCAGCGAGGCAGAAACACGTTTCTTCTAAAAACTGCATTTGGACATTCCAGAGTGAATGGGAGAACACGCTGTAAAGAGAAATACCTTGCTCTAAAACCAAAACGGAGCTATCTAGCAGAATGTTTGTCAATATGTGTATTCAACTTCCAGAGTTAAACTGATTTGTGTTTGCAGCAGTTCAGAAAGCCTTTCTTTGGAGAATGTAGAAAAAAAGTCATTTCCAGCCCTAGATACGCATATAAGAGTTAGCAGTAAGAATGCCTTTAAAACAGAGAAACCCGCTTCGTACAAACTCATCTTCTGTGTGTTGGTTCCTTTTAGGAAGTTGCATCTGTTTTTAGATTCAGCGAGGCAGAAACACGTTTCTTCTAAAAGCTGCGTTTGGACATTCCAGAGTGGATGGGCGAACAGGCTGTAAAGAGAAATACCTTGCTCTAAAACCAAAACGGAGCTATCTAGCAGAATGGTTGTCAATGTGTTTATTCAACATCCAGAGTTAATCTGATTTGTGTTTGCAACAGTTCAGAAACACTTTCTTTGGAGAATGTAGAAAAAAAGTCATTTCCAGCCCTAGAGATGCATATAAGAGTTAGCAGTAAGAATGCCTTTAAAACACAGAAACCCGCTTCGTACAAACTCATCTTCTGTGTGTTGGTTCCTTTTAGGAAGTTGCATCTGTGTTTAGAGTCAGCGAGGCAGAAACACGTTTCTTCTAAAAGCTGCGTTTGGACATTCCAGAGTGGATGGGAGAACAGGCTGTAAAGAGAAATACCTTGCTCTAAAACCAAAACGGAGCTATCTAGCAGAATGGTTGTCATTGTGTGTATTCAACTTCCAGAGTTAAACTGATGTGTGTTTGCAGCAGTTCAGAAACCCTTTCTTTGGAGAATGTAGAAACAGTCATTTCCAGCCCTAGAGACGCATATAAAAGTTAGCAGTAAGAATGCGTTTAAAACACAGAAGACCCGCTTCGTACAAACTCATCTGCTTTGTGCTGGTTTCTTTTAGGAAGTTGCATCTATGTTTAGATTCAGCAAGGTAGAAACACGTTTCTTCAAAAAGCTGCGTTTGGACATTCCAGAGTGGATGGGAGAACAGGCTGTAAAGAGAAATACCTTGCTCTAAAACCAAAACGGAGCTATCTAGCAGAATGGTTGTCAATGTGTGTATTCAACTTCCAGAGTTAAACTGATGTGTGTTTGCAGCAGTTCAGAAACCCTGTCTTTGGAGAATGTAGAAAGAGTCATTTCCAGCCCTAGAGACGCATATAAGAGTTAGCAGTAAGAATGCGTTTAAAACACAGAATACCCGCTTCGTACAAACTCTTCTGCTGTGTTGTAGTTCCTCTTAGGAAGTTGCATCTATGTTTAGATTCAGCGAGGCAGAAACACGTTTCTTCTAAAAACTGCATTTGGACATTCCAGAGTGAATGGGAGAACACGCTGTAAAGAGAAATACCTTGCTCTAAAACCAAAACGGAGCTATCTAGCAGAATGTTTGTCAATATGTGTATTCAACTTCCAGAGTAAAACTGATTTGTGTTTGCAGCAGTTCAGAAAGCCTTTCTTTGGAGAATGTAGAAAAAAAGTCATTTCCAGCCCTAGATACGCATATAAGAGTTAGCAGTAAGAATGCCTTTAAAACAGAGAAACCCGCTTCGTACAAACTCATCTTCTGTGTGTTGGTTCCTTTTAGGAAGTTGCATCTGTTTTTAGATTCAGCGAGGCAGAAACACGTTTCTTCTAAAAGCTGCGTTTGGACATTCCAGAGTGGATGGGCGAACAGGCTGTAAAGAGAAATACCTTGCTCTAAAACCAAAACGGAGCTATCTAGCAGAATGGTTGTCAATGTGTTTATTCAACATCCAGAGTTAATCTGATTTGTGTTTGCAACAGTTCAGAAACACTTTCTTTGGAGAATGTAGAAAAAAAGTCATTTCCAGCCCTAGAGATGCATATAAGAGTTAGCAGTAAGAATGCCTTTAAAACACAGAAACCCGCTTCGTACAAACTCATCTTCTGTGTGTTGGTTCCTTTTAGGAAGTTGCATCTGTGTTTAGAGTCAGCGAGGCAGAAACACGTTTCTTCTAAAAGCTGCGTTTGGACATTCCAGAGTGGATGGGAGAACAGGCTGTAAAGAGAAATACCTTGCTCTAAAACCAAAACGGAGCTATCTAACAGAATGTTTGTCAATGTGTGTATTCAACTTCCAGAGTTAAACTGATGTGTGTTTGCAGCAGTTCAGAAACCCTTTCTTTGGCAATGTAGAAAGAGTCATTTCCAGCCCTAGAGACGCACATAAGAGTTAGCAGTAAGAATGCGTTTCAAACACAGAAGATCCGCTTCTTAAAAACTCATCTGCTGTGTGCTGGTTTCTTTTAGGAAGTTGAATCTATGTTCAGATTCAGCGAGGTAGAAACACGTTTCTTCTAAAAGCTGCGTTTGGACATTCCAGAGTGGATGGGAGAACAGGCTCTAAAGAGAAATACCTTGCTCAAAAACCAAAACGGAGCTATCTAGCAGAATGTTTGTCAATGTGTGTATTCAACTTCCAGAGTTAAACTGATTTGTGGTTGCAGCAGTTCAGAAACCCTTTCTTTGGAGAATGTAGAAAAAAAGTCATTTCCAGCCCCAGAGACGCATATAAGAGTTAGCAGTAAGAATGCCTTTAAAACAGAGAAACCCGCTTCGTACAAACTCATCTTCTGTGTGATGGTTCCTTTTAGGAAGTTGCATCTGTGTTTAGATTCAGCGAGGTAGAACCACGTTTCTTCTAAAAGCTGCGTTTGGACATTCCAGAGTGGATGGGAGAGCAGGCTGTAAAGGGAAATACCTTCCTCTAAAACCAAAACGGAGCTATGTAGCAGAATCGTTGTCAATGTGTGTATTCAACTTCCAGAGTTAAACTGATGTGTGTTTGCAGCAGTTCAGAAACCCTTTCTTTGGACAATGTAGAAACAGTCATTTCCAGCCCTAGAGACGCATATAAGAGTTAGCAGTAAGAATGCCTTTAAAACACAGAATACCCGCTTCGTACAAACTCATCTGCTGTGTGCTAGTTTCTCTTAGGAAGTTGCATCTATGTTTAGATTCAGCGAGGCAGAAACACGTTTCTTTGAAAAACTGCATTTGGAAATTCCAGAGTGAATGGGAGAACACGCGGTAAAGAGAAATACCTTGCTCTAAAACCAAAACGGAGCTATCTAGCAGAATGGTTGTCAATGTGTGTATTCAACTTCCAGAGTTAAACTGATGGGTGTTTGCAGCAGTTCAGAAACCCTTTCTTTGGACAATGTAGAAAAAAAGTCATTTCCAGCCCTAGAGACGCATATAAGAGTTAGCAGTAAGAATGCCTTTAAAACAGAGAAACCCGCTTCGTACAAACTCATCTTCTGTGTGTTGGTTCCTTTTAGGAAGTTGCATCTGCGTTTAGATTCAGCGAGGCAGAAACACGTTTCTTCTAAAAGCTGCGTTTGGACATTCCAGAGTGGATGGGAGAACAGGCTGTATAGAGAAATACGTTGCTCTAAAACCAAAACGGAGCTATCTAGCAGAATGTTTGTCAATGTGTGTATTCAACTTCGAGAGTTAAACTGATGTGTTTTTGCAGCAGTTCAGAAACCCTTTCTTTGGAGAATGTAGAAACAGTCATTTCCAGCCCTAGAGACGCATATAGGAGTTAGCAGTAAGAATGCGTTTCAGACACAGAAGACCCGCTTCGTACAAACTCATCTGCTTTGTGCTGGTTTCTTTTAGGAAGTTGCATCTATGTTTAGATTCAGCAAGGTAGAAACACGTTTCTTCTAAAAGCTGCGTTTGGACATTCCAGAGTGGATGGGAGAACAGGCTGTAAAGAGAAATACCTTGCTCAAAAACCAAAACGGAGCTATCTAGCAGAATGGTTGTCAATGTGTGTATTCAACTTCCAGAGTTAAACTGATGTGTGTTTGCAGCAGTTCAGAAACCCTTTCTTTGGAGAATGTAGAAACAGTCATTTCCAGCCCAAGAGACGCACATAAGAGTTAGCAGTAAGAATGCCTTTAAAACACAGAAACCCGCTTCGTACAAACTCATCTTCTGTGTGTTGGTTCCTTTTAGGAAGTTGTATCTGTGTTTAGATTCAGCGAGGCAGAAACACGTTTCTTCTAAAAGCTGCGTTTGGACATTCCAGAGTGGATGGGCGAACAGGCTGTCAAGAGAAATACCTTGCTCTAAAACCAAAACGGAGCTATCTAGTAGAATGGTTGTCAATGTGTGTATTCAACTTCCAGAGTTAAACTGATGTGTGTTTGCAGCAGTTCAGAAACCCTTTCTTTGGAGAATGTAGAAACAGTCATTTCCAGCCCTAGAGACGCATATAAGAGTTAGCAGTAAGAATGCGTTTCAAACACAGAATACCCGCTTCGTACAAACTCATCTGCTGTGTTCTAGTTCCTGTTAGGAAGTTGAATCTATGTTCAGATTCAGCGAGGTAGAAACACGTTTCTTCTAAAAGCTGCGTTTGGACATTCCAGAGTGGATGGGAGAACAGGCTCTAAAGAGAAATACCTTGCTCAAAAACCAAAACGGAGCTATCTAGCAGAATGTTTGTCAATGAGTGTATTCAACATCCAGAGTTAATCTGATTTGTGTTTGCAACAATTCAGAAACCCTTTCTTTGGAGAATGTAGAAAAAAAGTCATTTTTAGCCCTAGAAACGCATATAAGAGTTAGCAGTAAGAATGCCTTTAAAACACAGAAACCCGCTTCGTACAAACTCATCTTCTGTGTGTTGGTTCCTTTTAGGAAGTTGCATCTGCGTTTAGATTCAGCGAGGCAGAAACACGTTTCTTCTAAAAGCTGCGTTTGGACATTCCAGAGTGGATGGGAGAACAGGCTGTAAAGAGAAATACCTTGCTCTAAAACCAAAACGGAGCTATCTAGCAGAATGGTTGTCAATGTGTGTATTCAACTTCCAGAGTTCAACTGATGTGTGTTTGCAGCAGTTCAGAAACCCTTTCTTTGGAGAATGTAGAAACAGTCATTTCCAGCCCTAGAGACGCACATAAGAATTAGCAGTAAGAATGCGTTTCAGACACAGAAGATCCGCTACTTACAAACTCATCTACTGTGTGCTGGTTTCTTTTAGGAAGTTGAATCTATGTTCAGATTCAGCGAGGTAGAAACACGTTTCTTCTAAAAGCTGCGTTTGGACATTCCAGAGTGGATGGGAGAACAGGCTATAAAGAGAAATACCTTGCTCTAAAACCAAAACGGAGATATCTAAAAGAATGGTTGTCAATGTGTGTATTCAACTTCCGTAGTTAAACTGATTTGTGTTTGCAGCAGTTCAGAAACCCTTTCTTTGGAGAATGTAGAAACAGTCATTTCCAGCCCTAGAGACGCACATAAGAGTTAGCAGTAAGAATGCGTTTCAAACAGAGAAGACCCGCTTCTTACAAAGTCATCTGCTGTGTGGTGGTTTCTTTTAGGAAGTTGAATCTATGTTCAGATTCAGCGAGGTAGAAACACGTTTCTTCTAAAAGCTGCGTTTGGACATTCCAGAGTGGATTGGAGAACAGGCTATAAAGAGAAATACCTTGCTCTAAAACCAAAACGGAGCTATCTAGCAGAATGGTTGTCAATGTGTGTATTCAACTTCCAGAGTTAAACTGATGTGTGTTTGCAGCAGTTCAGAAACCCTTTCTTTGGAGGATGTAGAAACAGTCATTTCCAGCCCTAGAGACGCATATAAGAGTTAGCAGTAAGAATGCGTTTAAAACACAGAAACCCGCTTCGTACAAACTTATCTGCTGTGTGCTAGTTCCTCTTAGGAAGTTGCATCTATGGTTAGATTCAGCGAGGCAGAAACACGTTTCTTCTAAAAACTGCATTTGGACATTCCAGAGTGAATGTGAGAACACGCCGTAAAGAGAAATACCTTGCTCTAAACCCAAAACGGAGCTATCTAGCAGAATGGTTGTCAATGTTTGTATTCAACTTCCAGAGTTAAACTGATGTGTGTTGGCAGCAGTTCAGAAACCCTTTCTTTGGAGAATGTAGAAACAGTCATTTCCAGCCCTAGAGACGCACATAAGAGTTAGCAGTAAGAATTCGTTTCAAATACAGAAGACCCTCTTCTTACAATCCAATCTGCTGTGTGCTGGTTTCTTTTAGGAAGTTGCATCTATGTTCAGATTCAGGGAGGTAGAAACACGTGTCTTCTAAAAGCTGCGTTTGGACATTCCAGAGTGGATGTGAGAACAGGCTCTAAAGAGAAATACCTTGCTCAAAAACCAAAACGGAGCTATCTTGCAGAATGTTTGTCAATGTGTGTATTCTACTTCCAGAGTTAAACTGATTTGTGTTTGCAACAGTTCAGAAACTCTTTCTTTGGGGAATGTAGAAAAAAAGTCATTTCCAGCCCTAGAGACGCATATAAGAGTTAGCAGTAAGAATGCCTCTAAAACACAAAAACCCGCTTCATACAAACTCATCTTCTGTGTTTTGGTTCCTTTTAGGAAGTTGCATCTGTGTTTAGATTCAGGGAGGCAGAAACACGTTTCTTCTAAAAGCTGCGTTTGGACATTCCAGAGTGGATGGGAGAACAGGCTGTAAAGAGAAATACCTTGCTCTAAAACCAAAACGGAGCTATCTAGCAGAATGGTTGTCAATGTCTGTATTCAACTTCCAGAGTTAAACTGATGTGTGTTTGCAGCAGTTCAGAAACCCTGTCTTTGGAGAATGTAGAAAGAGTCATTTCCAGCCCTAGAGACGCATATAAGAGTTAGCAGTAAGAATGCGTTTAAAACACAGAATACCCGCTTCGTACAATCTCTTCTGCTGTGTTGTAGTTCCTCTTAGGAAGTTGCATCTATGTTTAGATTCAGCGAGGCAGAAACACGTTTCTTCTAAAAACTGCATTTGGACATTCCAGAGTGAATGGGAGAGCACGCTGTAAACAGAAATACCTTGCTCTAAAACCAAAACGGAGCTATCTAGCAGAATGTTTGTCAATATGTGTATTCAACTTCCAGAGTTAAACTGATTTGTGTTTGCAGCAGTTCAGAAAGCCTTTCTTTGGAGAATGTAGAAAAAAAGTCATTTCCAGCCCTAGATACGCATATAAGAGTTAGCAGTAAGAATGCCTTTAAAACAGAGAAACCCGCTTCGTACAAACTCATCTTCTGTGTGTTGGTTCCTTTTAGGAAGTTGAATCTGTTTTTAGATTCAGCGAGGCAGAAACACGTTTCTTCTAAAAGCTGCGTTTGGACATTCCAGAGTGGATGGGCGAACAGGCTGTAAAGAGAAATACCTTGCTCTAAAACCAAAACGGAGCTATCTAGCAGAATGGTTGTCAATGTGTTTATTCAACATCCAGAGTTAATCTGATTTGTGTTTGCAACAGTTCAGAAACACTTTCTTTGGAGAATGTAGAAAAAAAGTCATTTCCAGCCCTAGAGATGCATATAAGAGTTAGCAGTAAGAATGCCTTTAAAACACAGAAACCCGCTTCGTACAAACTCATCTTCTGTGTGTTGGTTCCTTTTAGGAAGTTGCATCTGTGTTTAGAGTCAGCGAGGCAGAAACACGTTTCTTCTAAAAGCTGCGTTTGGACATTCCAGAGTGGATGGGAGAACAGGCTGTAAAGAGAAATACCTTGCTCTAAAACCAAAACGGAGCTATCTAGCAGAATGGTTGTCATTGTGTGTATTCAACTTCCAGAGTTAAACTGATGTGTGTTTGCAGCAGTTCAGAAACCCTTTCTTTGGAGAATGTAGAAACAGTCATTTCCAGCCCTAGAGACGCATATAAAAGTTAGCAGTAAGAATGCGTTTAAAACACAGAAGACCCGCTTCGTACAAACTCATCTGCTTTGTGCTGGTTTCTTTTAGGAAGTTGCATCTATGTTTAGATTCAGCAAGGTAGAAACACGTTTCTTCAAAAAGCTGCGTTTGGACATTCCAGAGTGGATGGGAGAACAGGCTGTAAAGAGAAATACCTTGCTCTAAAACCAAAACGGAGCTATCTAGCAGAATGGTTGTCAATGTGTGTATTCAACTTCCAGAGTTAAACTGATGTGTGTTTGCAGCAGTTCAGAAACCCTGTCTTTGGAGAATGTAGAAAGAGTCATTTCCAGCCCTAGAGACGCATATAAGAGTTAGCAGTAAGAATGCGTTTAAAACACAGAATACCCGCTTCGTACAAACTCTTCTGCTGTGTTGTAGTTCCTCTTAGGAAGTTGCATCTATGTTTAGATTCAGCGAGGCAGAAACACGTTTCTTCTAAAAACTGCATTTGGACATTCCAGAGTGAATGGGAGAACACGCTGTAAAGAGAAATACCTTGCTCTAAAACCAAAACGGAGCTATCTAGCAGAATGTTTGTCAATATGTGTATTCAACTTCCAGAGTAAAACTGATTTGTGTTTGCAGCAGTTCAGAAAGCCTTTCTTTGGAGAATGTAGAAAAAAAGTCATTTCCAGCCCTAGATACGCATATAAGAGTTAGCAGTAAGAATGCCTTTAAAACAGAGAAACCCGCTTCGTACAAACTCATCTTCTGTGTGTTGGTTCCTTTTAGGAAGTTGCATCTGTTTTTAGATTCAGCGAGGCAGAAACACGTTTCTTCTAAAAGCTGCGTTTGGACATTCCAGAGTGGATGGGCGAACAGGCTGTAAAGAGAAATACCTTGCTCTAAAACCAAAACGGAGCTATCTAGCAGAATGGTTGTCAATGTGTTTATTCAACATCCAGAGTTAATCTGATTTGTGTTTGCAACAGTTCAGAAACACTTTCTTTGGAGAATGTAGAAAAAAAGTCATTTCCAGCCCTAGAGATGCATATAAGAGTTAGCAGTAAGAATGCCTTTAAAACACAGAAACCCGCTTCGTACAAACTCATCTTCTGTGTGTTGGTTCCTTTTAGGAAGTTGCATCTGTGTTTAGAGTCAGCGAGGCAGAAACACGTTTCTTCTAAAAGCTGCGTTTGGACATTCCAGAGTGGATGGGAGAACAGGCTGTAAAGAGAAATACCTTGCTCTAAAACCAAAACGGAGCTATCTAACAGAATGTTTGTCAATGTGTGTATTCAACTTCCAGAGTTAAACTGATGTGTGTTTGCAGCAGTTCAGAAACCCTTTCTTTGGAGAATGTAGAAACAGTCATTTCCAGCCCTAGAGACGCATATAAGAGTTAGCAGTAAGAATGCGTTTCAGACACAGAAGACCAGCTTCGTACAAACTCATCTGCTTTGTGCTGGTTTCTTTTAGGAAGTTGCATCTATGTTTAGATTCAGCAAGGTAGAAACACGTTTCTTCAAAAAGCTGCGTTTGGACATTCCAGAGTGGATGGGAGAACAGGCTGTAAAGAGAAATATCTTGCTCTAAAACCAAAACGGAGCTATCTAGCAGAATGGTTGTCAATGTGTGTATTCAACTTCCAGAGTTAAACTGATGTGTGTTTGCAGCAGTTCAGAAACCCTGTCTTTGGAGAATGTAGAAAGAGTCATTTCCAGCCCTAGAGACGCATATAAGAGTTAGCAGTAAGAATGCGTTTAAAACACAGAATACCCGCTTCGTACAAACTCTTCTGCTGTGTTGTAGTTCCTCTTAGGAAGTTGCATCTATGTTTAGATTCAGCGAGGCAGAAACACGTTTCTTCTAAAAACTGCATTTGGACATTCCAGAGTGAATGGGAGAACACGCTGTAAAGAGAAATACCTTGCTCTAAAACCAAAACGGAGCTATCTAGCAGAATGTTTGTCAATATGTGTATTCAACTTCCAGAGTTAAACTGATTTGTGTTTGCAGCAGTTCAGAAAGCCTTTCTTTGGAGAATGTAGAAAAAAAGTCATTTCCAGCCCTAGATACGCATATAAGAGTTAGCAGTAAGAATGCCTTTAAAACAGAGAAACCCGCTTCGTACAAACTCATCTTCTGTGTGTTGGTTCCTTTTAGGAAGTTGCATCTGTTTTTAGATTCAGCGAGGCAGAAACACGTTTCTTCTAAAAGCTGCGTTTGGACATTCCAGAGTGGATGGGCGAACAGGCTGTAAAGAGAAATACCTTGCTCTAAAACCAAAACGGAGCTATCTAGCAGAATGGTTGTCAATGTGTTTATTCAACATCCAGAGTTAATCTGATTTGTGTTTGCAACAGTTCAGAAACACTTTCTTTGGAGAATGTAGAAAAAAAGTCATTTCCAGCCCTAGAGATGCATATAAGAGTTAGCAGTAAGAATGCCTTTAAAACACAGAAACCCGCTTCGTACAAACTCATCTTCTGTGTGTTGGTTCCTTTTAGGAAGTTGCATCTGTGTTTAGAGTCAGCGAGGCAGAAACACGTTTCTTCTAAAAGCTGCGTTTGGACATTCCAGAGTGGATGGGAGAACAGGCTGTAAAGAGAAATACCTTGCTCTAAAACCAAAACGGAGCTATCTAGCAGAATGGTTGTCATTGTGTGTATTCAACTTCCAGAGTTAAACTGATGTGTGTTTGCAGCAGTTCAGAAACCCTTTCTTTGGAGAATGTAGAAACAGTCATTTCCAGCCCTAGAGACGCATATAAAAGTTAGCAGTAAGAATGCGTTTAAAACACAGAAGACCCGCTTCGTACAAACTCATCTGCTTTGTGCTGGTTTCTTTTAGGAAGTTGCATCTATGTTTAGATTCAGCAAGGTAGAAACACGTTTCTTCAAAAAGCTGCGTTTGGACATTCCAGAGTGGATGGGAGAACAGGCTGTAAAGAGAAATACCTTGCTCTAAAACCAAAACGGAGCTATCTAGCAGAATGGTTGTCAATGTGTGTATTCAACTTCCAGAGTTAAACTGATGTGTGTTTGCAGCAGTTCAGAAACCCTGTCTTTGGAGAATGTAGAAAGAGTCATTTCCAGCCCTAGAGACGCATATAAGAGTTAGCAGTAAGAATGCGTTTAAAACACAGAATACCCGCTTCGTACAAACTCTTCTGCTGTGTTGTAGTTCCTCTTAGGAAGTTGCATCTATGTTTAGATTCAGCGAGGCAGAAACACGTTTCTTCTAAAAACTGCATTTGGACATTCCAGAGTGAATGGGAGAACACGCTGTAAAGAGAAATACCTTGCTCTAAAACCAAAACGGAGCTATCTAGCAGAATGTTTGTCAATATGTGTATTCAACTTCCAGAGTAAAACTGATTTGTGTTTGCAGCAGTTCAGAAAGCCTTTCTTTGGAGAATGTAGAAAAAAAGTCATTTCCAGCCCTAGATACGCATATAAGAGTTAGCAGTAAGAATGCCTTTAAAACAGAGAAACCCGCTTCGTACAAACTCATCTTCTGTGTGTTGGTTCCTTTTAGGAAGTTGCATCTGTTTTTAGATTCAGCGAGGCAGAAACACGTTTCTTCTAAAAGCTGCGTTTGGACATTCCAGAGTGGATGGGCGAACAGGCTGTAAAGAGAAATACCTTGCTCTAAAACCAAAACGGAGCTATCTAGCAGAATGGTTGTCAATGTGTTTATTCAACATCCAGAGTTAATCTGATTTGTGTTTGCAACAGTTCAGAAACACTTTCTTTGGAGAATGTAGAAAAAAAGTCATTTCCAGCCCTAGAGATGCATATAAGAGTTAGCAGTAAGAATGCCTTTAAAACACAGAAACCCGCTTCGTACAAACTCATCTTCTGTGTGTTGGTTCCTTTTAGGAAGTTGCATCTGTGTTTAGAGTCAGCGAGGCAGAAACACGTTTCTTCTAAAAGCTGCGTTTGGACATTCCAGAGTGGATGGGAGAACAGGCTGTAAAGAGAAATACCTTGCTCTAAAACCAAAACGGAGCTATCTAACAGAATGTTTGTCAATGTGTGTATTCAACTTCCAGAGTTAAACTGATGTGTGTTTGCAGCAGTTCAGAAACCCTTTCTTTGGCAATGTAGAAAGAGTCATTTCCAGCCCTAGAGACGCACATAAGAGTTAGCAGTAAGAATGCGTTTCAAACACAGAAGATCCGCTTCTTAAAAACTCATCTGCTGTGTGCTGGTTTCTTTTAGGAAGTTGAATCTATGTTCAGATTCAGCGAGGTAGAAACACGTTTCTTCTAAAAGCTGCGTTTGGACATTCCAGAGTGGATGGGAGAACAGGCTCTAAAGAGAAATACCTTGCTCAAAAACCAAAACGGAGCTATCTAGCAGAATGTTTGTCAATGTGTGTATTCAACTTCCAGAGTTAAACTGATTTGTGGTTGCAGCAGTTCAGAAACCCTTTCTTTGGAGAATGTAGAAAAAAAGTCATTTCCAGCCCCAGAGACGCATATAAGAGTTAGCAGTAAGAATGCCTTTAAAACAGAGAAACCCGCTTCGTACAAACTCATCTTCTGTGTGATGGTTCCTTTTAGGAAGTTGCATCTGTGTTTAGATTCAGCGAGGTAGAACCACGTTTCTTCTAAAAGCTGCGTTTGGACATTCCAGAGTGGATGGGAGAGCAGGCTGTAAAGGGAAATACCTTCCTCTAAAACCAAAACGGAGCTATGTAGCAGAATCGTTGTCAATGTGTGTATTCAACTTCCAGAGTTAAACTGATGTGTGTTTGCAGCAGTTCAGAAACCCTTTCTTTGGACAATGTAGAAACAGTCATTTCCAGCCCTAGAGACGCATATAAGAGTTAGCAGTAAGAATGCCTTTAAAACACAGAATACCCGCTTCGTACAAACTCATCTGCTGTGTGCTAGTTTCTCTTAGGAAGTTGCATCTATGTTTAGATTCAGCGAGGCAGAAACACGTTTCTTTGAAAAACTGCATTTGGAAATTCCAGAGTGAATGGGAGAACACGCGGTAAAGAGAAATACCTTGCTCTAAAACCAAAACGGAGCTATCTAGCAGAATGGTTGTCAATGTGTGTATTCAACTTCCAGAGTTAAACTGATGGGTGTTTGCAGCAGTTCAGAAACCCTTTCTTTGGACAATGTAGAAAAAAAGTCATTTCCAGCCCTAGAGACGCATATAAGAGTTAGCAGTAAGAATGCCTTTAAAACACAGAAACCCGCTTCGTACAAACTCATCTTCTGTGTGTTGGTTCCTTTTAGGAAGTTGCATCTGCGTTTAGATTCAGCGAGGCAGAAACACGTTTCTTCTAAAAGCTGCGTTTGGACATTCCAGAGTGGATGGGAGAACAGGCTGTATAGAGAAATACGTTGCTCTAAAACCAAAACGGAGCTATCTAGCAGAATGTTTGTCAATGTGTGTATTCAACTTCGAGAGTTAAACTGATGTGTGTTTGCAGCAGTTCAGAAACCCTTTCTTTGGAGAATGTAGAAACAGTCATTTCCAGCCCTAGAGACGCATATAGGAGTTAGCAGTAAGAATGCGTTTCAGACACAGAAGACCCGCTTCGTACAAACTCATCTGCTTTGTGCTGGTTTCTTTTAGGAAGTTGCATCTATGTTTAGATTCAGCAAGGTAGAAACACGTTTCTTCTAAAAGCTGCGTTTGGACATTCCAGAGTGGATGGGAGAACAGGCTGTAAAGAGAAATACCTTGCTCAAAAACCAAAACGGAGCTATCTAGCAGAATGGTTGTCAATGTGTGTATTCAACTTCCAGAGTTAAACTGATGTGTGTTTGCAGCAGTTCAGAAACCCTTTCTTTGGAGAATGTAGAAACAGTCATTTCCAGCCCAAGAGACGCACATAAGAGTTAGCAGTAAGAATGCCTTTAAAACACAGAAACCCGCTTCGTACAAACTCATCTTCTGTGTGTTGGTTCCTTTTAGGAAGTTGTATCTGTGTTTAGATTCAGCGAGGCAGAAACACGTTTCTTCTAAAAGCTGCGTTTGGACATTCCAGAGTGGATGGGCGAACAGGCTGTCAAGAGAAATACCTTGCTCTAAAACCAAAACGGAGCTATCTAGTAGAATGGTTGTCAATGTGTGTATTCAACTTCCAGAGTTAAACTGATGTGTGTTTGCAGCAGTTCAGAAACCCTTTCTTTGGAGAATGTAGAAACAGTCATTTCCAGCCCTAGAGACGCATATAAGAGTTAGCAGTAAGAATGCGTTTCAAACACAGAATACCCGCTTCGTACAAACTCATCTGCTGTGTTCTAGTTCCTGTTAGGAAGTTGAATCTATGTTCAGATTCAGCGAGGTAGAAACACGTTTCTTCTAAAAGCTGCGTTTGGACATTCCAGAGTGGATGGGAGAACAGGCTCTAAAGAGAAATACCTTGCTCAAAAACCAAAACGGAGCTATCTAGCAGAATGTTTGTCAATGAGTGTATTCAACATCCAGAGTTAATCTGATTTGTGTTTGCAACAATTCAGAAACCCTTTCTTTGGAGAATGTAGAAAAAAAGTCATTTTTAGCCCTAGAAACGCATATAAGAGTTAGCAGTAAGAATGCCTTTAAAACACAGAAACCCGCTTCGTACAAACTCATCTTCTGTGTGTTGGTTCCTTTTAGGAAGTTGCATCTGCGTTTAGATTCAGCGAGGCAGAAACACGTTTCTTCTAAAAGCTGCGTTTGGACATTCCAGAGTGGATGGGAGAACAGGCTGTAAAGAGAAATACCTTGCTCTAAAACCAAAACGGAGCTATCTAGCAGAATGGTTGTCAATGTGTGTATTCAACTTCCAGAGTTCAACTGATGTGTGTTTGCAGCAGTTCAGAAACCCTTTCTTTGGAGAATGTAGAAACAGTCATTTCCAGCCCTAGAGACGCACATAAGAATTAGCAGTAAGAATGCGTTTCAGACACAGAAGATCCGCTACTTACAAACTCATCTACTGTGTGCTGGTTTCTTTTAGGAAGTTGAATCTATGTTCAGATTCAGCGAGGTAGAAACACGTTTCTTCTAAAAGCTGCGTTTGGACATTCCAGAGTGGATGGGAGAACAGGCTATAAAGAGAAATACCTTGCTCTAAAACCAAAACGGAGATATCTAAAAGAATGGTTGTCAATGTGTGTATTCAACTTCCGTAGTTAAACTGATTTGTGTTTGCAGCAGTTCAGAAACCCTTTCTTTGGAGAATGTAGAAACAGTCATTTCCAGCCCTAGAGACGCACATAAGAGTTAGCAGTAAGAATGCGTTTCAAACAGAGAAGACCCGCTTCTTACAAAGTCATCTGCTGTGTGGTGGTTTCTTTTAGGAAGTTGAATCTATGTTCAGATTCAGCGAGGTAGAAACACGTTTCTTCTAAAAGCTGCGTTTGGACATTCCAGAGTGGATTGGAGAACAGGCTATAAAGAGAAATACCTTGCTCTAAAACCAAAACGGAGCTATCTAGCAGAATGGTTGTCAATGTGTGTATTCAACTTCCAGAGTTAAACTGATGTGTGTTTGCAGCAGTTCAGAAACCCTTTCTTTGGAGGATGTAGAAACAGTCATTTCCAGCCCTAGAGACGCATATAAGAGTTAGCAGTAAGAATGCGTTTAAAACACAGAAACCCGCTTCGTACAAACTTATCTGCTGTGTGCTAGTTCCTCTTAGGAAGTTGCATCTATGGTTAGATTCAGCGAGGCAGAAACACGTTTCTTCTAAAAACTGCATTTGGACATTCCAGAGTGAATGTGAGAACACGCCGTAAAGAGAAATACCTTGCTCTAAACCCAAAACGGAGCTATCTAGCAGAATGGTTGTCAATGTTTGTATTCAACTTCCAGAGTTAAACTGATGTGTGTTGGCAGCAGTTCAGAAACCCTTTCTTTGGAGAATGTAGAAACAGTCATTTCCAGCCCTAGAGACGCACATAAGAGTTAGCAGTAAGAATTCGTTTCAAATACAGAAGACCCTCTTCTTACAATCCAATCTGCTGTGTGCTGGTTTCTTTTAGGAAGTTGCATCTATGTTCAGATTCAGGGAGGTAGAAACACGTGTCTTCTAAAAGCTGCGTTTGGACATTCCAGAGTGGATGTGAGAACAGGCTCTAAAGAGAAATACCTTGCTCAAAAACCAAAACGGAGCTATCTTGCAGAATGTTTGTCAATGTGTGTATTCTACTTCCAGAGTTAAACTGATTTGTGTTTGCAACAGTTCAGAAACTCTTTCTTTGGGGAATGTAGAAAAAAAGTCATTTCCAGCCCTAGAGACGCATATAAGAGTTAGCAGTAAGAATGCCTCTAAAACACAAAAACCCGCTTCATACAAACTCATCTTCTGTGTTTTGGTTCCTTTTAGGAAGTTGCATCTGTGTTTAGATTCAGGGAGGCAGAAACACGTTTCTTCTAAAAGCTGCGTTTGGACATTCCAGAGTGGATGGGAGAACAGGCTGTAAAGAGAAATACCTTGCTCTAAAACCAAAACGGAGCTATCTAGCAGAATGGTTGTCAATGTCTGTATTCAACTTCCAGAGTTAAACTGATGTGTGTTTGCAGCAGTTCAGAAACCCTGTCTTTGGAGAATGTAGAAAGAGTCATTTCCAGCCCTAGAGACGCATATAAGAGTTAGCAGTAAGAATGCGTTTAAAACACAGAATACCCGCTTCGTACAATCTCTTCTGCTGTGTTGTAGTTCCTCTTAGGAAGTTGCATCTATGTTTAGATTCAGCGAGGCAGAAACACGTTTCTTCTAAAAACTGCATTTGGACATTCCAGAGTGAATGGGAGAGCACGCTGTAAACAGAAATACCTTGCTCTAAAACCAAAACGGAGCTATCTAGCAGAATGTTTGTCAATATGTGTATTCAACTTCCAGAGTTAAACTGATTTGTGTTTGCAGCAGTTCAGAAAGCCTTTCTTTGGAGAATGTAGAAAAAAAGTCATTTCCAGCCCTAGATACGCATATAAGAGTTAGCAGTAAGAATGCCTTTAAAACAGAGAAACCCGCTTCGTACAAACTCATCTTCTGTGTGTTGGTTCCTTTTAGGAAGTTGCATCTGTGTTTAGATTCAGCGAGGCAGAAACACGTTTCTTCTAAAAGCTGCGTTTGGACATTCCAGAGTGGATGGGAGAACAGGCTGTAAAGAGAAATACCTTGCTCTAAAACCAAAACGGAGCTATCTAGCAGAATGGTTGTCAATGTGTGTATTCAACTTCCAGAGTTAAACTGATGTGTGTTTGCAGCAGTTCAGAAACCCTTTCTTTGGAGAATGTAGAAACAGTCATTTCCAGCCCTAGAGACGCATATAAGAGTTAGCAGTAAGAATGAGTTTCAGACACAGAAGACCCGCTTCGTACAAACTCATCTGCTTTGTGCTGGTTTCTTTTAGGAAGTTGAATCAATATTCAGATTCAGCGAGGTAGAGACACGTTTCTTCTAGAAGCTGCGTTTAGACATTCCAGAGTGGATGGGAGAACAGGCTCTAAAGAGAAATACCTTGCTCAAAAACCAAAACGGAGCTATCTAGCAGAATGTTTGTCAATGTGTGTATTCAACTTCCAGAGTTAAACTGATTTGTGTTTGCAGCAGTTCAGAAACCCTTTCTTTGGAGAATGTAGAAAAAAAGTCATTTCCAGCCCTAGAGACGCATATAAGAGTTAGCAGTAAGAATGCCTTTAAAACACAGAAACCCGCTTCATACAAACTCATCTTCTGTGTGTTGGTTCCTTTTAGGAAGTTGTATCTGTGTTTAGATTCAGTGAGGCAGAAACACGTATCTTCTAAAAGCTGCGTTTGGACATTCCAGAGTGGATGGGCGAACAGGCTGTAAAGAGAAATACCTTGCTCTAAAACCAAAACGGAGCTATCTAGTAGAATGGTTGTCAATGTGTGTATTCAACTTCCAGAGTTAAACTGATGTGTGTTTGCAGCAGTTCAGAAACCCTTTCTTTGGAGAATGTAGAAACAGTCATTTCCAGCCCTAGAGACACATATAAGAGTTAGCAGTAAGAATGCGTTTAAAACACAAAATACCCGCTTCGTACAAACTCATCTGCTGTGTTCTAGTTCCTGATAGAAAGTTGCATCTATGTTCAGATTCAGCGAGGTAGAAACACGTTTCTTCTAAAAGCTGCGTTTGGACATTCCAGAGTGGATGGGAGAACAGGCTGTAAAGAGAAATACCTTGCTCTAAAACCAAAACGGAGCTATCTAGCAGAATGGTTGTCAATGTGTGTATTCAACTTCCAGAGTTAAACTGATGTGTGTTTGCAGCAGTTCAGAAACCCTTTCTTTGGAGAATGTAGAAACAGTCATTTCCAGCCCTAGAGACGCACATAAGAGTTAGCAGTAAGAATGCGTTTCAAACAGAGAAGACCCGCTTCTTACAAAGTCATCTGCTGTGTGGTGGTTTCTTTTAGGAAGTTGAATCTATGTTCAGATTCAGCGAGGTAGAAACACGTTTCTTCAAAAAGCTGCGTTTGGACATTCCAGAGTGGATGGGAGAACAGGCTATAAAGAGAAATAACTTGCTCTAAAACCAAAACGGAGCTATCTAGCAGAATGGTTGTCAATGTGTGTATTCAACTTCCAGAGTTAAACTGATGTGTGTTTGCAGCAGTTCAGAAACCCTTTCTTTGGAGGATGTAGAAACAGTCATTTCCAGCCCTAGAGACGCATATAAGAGTTAGCAGTAAGAATGCGTTTAAAACACAGAAACCCGTTTCGTACAAACTAATCTGCAGTGTTCTAGTTCCTCTTAGGAACTTGCATCTATGTTTAGGTTCAGCGAGGCAGAAACACGTTTCTTCTAAAAACTGCATTTGGACATTCCAGAGTGAATGTGAGAACACGCCGTAAAGAGAAATACCTTGCTCTAAAACCAAAACGGAGCTATCTAGCAGAATGGTTGTCAATGTGTGTATTCAACTTCCAGAGTTAATCTGATGTGTGTTGGCAGCAGTTCAGAAACCCTTTCTTTGGAGAATATAGAAACAGTCATTTCCAGCCCTAGAGACGCATATAAGACTTAGCAGTAAGAATGCCTTTAAAACACAGAATACCCGCTTCGTACAAACTTATCTGCTGTGTGCTAGTTCCTCTTAGGAAGTTGCATCTATGGTTAGATTCAGCGAGGCAGAAACACGTTTCTTCTAAAAACTGCATTTGGACATTCCAGAGTGAATGTGAGAACACGCCGTAAAGAGAAATACCTTGCTCTAAAACCAAAACGGAGCTATCTAGCAGAATGGTTGTCAATGTTTGTATTCAACTTCCAGAGTTAAACTGATGTGTGTTGGCAGCAGTTCAGAAACCCTTTCTTTGGAGAATGTAGAAACAGTCATTTCCAGCCCTAGAGACGCACATAAGAGTTAGCAGTAAGAATTCGTTTCAAATACAGAAGACCCGCTTCTTACAATCCAATCTGCTGTGTGCTGGTTTCTTTTAGGAAGTTGCATCTATGTTCAGATTCAGGGAGGTAGGAACACGTTTCTTCTAAAAGCTGCGTTTGGACATTCCAGAGTGGATGTGAGAACAGGCTCTAAAGAGAAATACGTTGCTCAAAAACCAAAACGGAGCTATCTTGCAGAATGTCAATGTGTGTATTCTACTTCCAGAGTTAAACTGATTTGTGTTTGCAACAGTTCAGAAACTCTTTCTTTGGGGAATGTAGAAAAAAAGTCATTTCCAGCCCTAGAGACGCATATAAGAGTTAGCAGTAAGAATGCCTCTAAAACACAGAAACCCGCTTCATACAAACTCATCTTCTGTGTTTTGGTTCCTTTTAGGAAGTTGCATCTGTGTTTAGATTCAGGGAGGCAGAAACACGTTTCTTCTAAAAGCTGCGTTTGGACATTCCAGAGTGGATGGGAGAACAGGCTGTAAAGAGAAATACCTTGCTCTAAAACCAAAACGGAGCTATCTAGCAGAATGGTTGTCAATGTGTGTATTCAACTTCCAGAGTTAAACTGATGTGTGTTTGCAGGAGTTCAGAAACCCTGTCTTTGGAGAATGTAGAAAGAGTCATTTCCAGCCCTAGAGACGCATATAAGAGTTAGCAGTAAGAATGCGTTTAAAACACAGAATACCCGCTTCGTACAAACTCTTCTGCTGTGTTGTAGTTCCTCTTAGGAAGTTGCATCTATGTTTAGATTCAGCGAGGCAGAAACACGTTTCTTCTAAAAACTGCATTTGGACATTCCAGAGTGAATGGGAGAGCACGCTGTAAACAGAAATACCTTGCTCTAAAACCAAAACGGAGCTATCTAGCAGAATGTTTGTCAATATGTGTATTCAACTTCCAGAGTTAAACTGATTTGTGTTTGCAGCAGTTCAGAAAGCCTTTCTTTGGAGAATGTAGAAAAAAAGTCATTTCCAGCCCTAGATACGCATATAAGAGTTAGCAGTAAGAATGCCTTTAAAACAGAGAAACCCGCTTCGTACAAACTCATCTTCTGTGTGTTGGTTCCTTTTAGGAAGTTGCATCTGTGTTTAGATTCAGCGAGGTAGAACCACGTTTCTTCTAAAAGCTGCGTTTGGACATTCCAGAGTGGATGGGAGAGCAGGCTGTAAAGGGAAATACCTTCCTCTAAAACCAAAACGGAGCTATGTAGCAGAATCGTTGTCAATGTGTGTATTCAACTTCCAGAGTTAAACTGATGTGTGTTTGCAGCAGTTCAGAAACCCTTTCTTTGGACAATGTAGAAACAGTCATTTCCAGCCCTAGAGACGCATATAAGAGTTAGCAGTAAGAATGCCTTTAAAACACAGAATACCCGCTTCGTACAAACTCATCTGCTGTGTGCTAGTTTCTCTTAGGAAGTTGCATCTATGTTTAGATTCAGCGAGGCAGAAACACGTTTCTTTGAAAAACTGCATTTGGAAATTCCAGAGTGAATGGGAGAACACGCGGTAAAGAGAAATACCTTGCTCTAAAACCAAAACGGAGCTATCTAGCAGAATGGTTGTCAATGTGTGTATTCAACTTCCAGAGTTAAACTGATGGGTGTTTGCAGCAGTTCAGAAACCCTTTCTTTGGACAATGTAGAAAAAAAGTCATTTCCAGCCCTAGAGACGCATATAAGAGTTAGCAGTAAGAATGCCTTTAAAACACAGAAACCCGCTTCGTACAAACTCATCTTCTGTGTGTTGGTTCCTTTTAGGAAGTTGCATCTGCGTTTAGATTCAGCGAGGCAGAAACACGTTTCTTCTAAAAGCTGCGTTTGGACATTCCAGAGTGGATGGGAGAACAGGCTGTATAGAGAAATACGTTGCTCTAAAACCAAAACGGAGCTATCTAGCAGAATGTTTGTCAATGTGTGTATTCAACTTCGAGAGTTAAACTGATGTGTTTTTGCAGCAGTTCAGAAACCCTTTCTTTGGAGAATGTAGAAACAGTCATTTCCAGCCCTAGAGACGCATATAGGAGTTAGCAGTAAGAATGCGTTTCAGACACAGAAGACCCGCTTCGTACAAACTCATCTGCTTTGTGCTGGTTTCTTTTAGGAAGTTGCATCTATGTTTAGATTCAGCAAGGTAGAAACACGTTTCTTCTAAAAGCTGCGTTTGGACATTCCAGAGTGGATGGGAGAACAGGCTGTAAAGAGAAATACCTTGCTCAAAAACCAAAACGGAGCTATCTAGCAGAATGGTTGTCAATGTGTGTATTCAACTTCCAGAGTTAAACTGATGTGTGTTTGCAGCAGTTCAGAATCCCTTTCTTTGGAGAATGTAGAAACAGTCATTTCCAGCCCAAGAGACGCACATAAGAGTTAGCAGTAAGAATGCCTTTAAAACACAGAAACCCGCTTCGTACAAACTCATCTTCTGTGTGTTGGTTCCTTTTAGGAAGTTGTATCTGTGTTTAGATTCAGCGAGGCAGAAACACGTTTCTTCTAAAAGCTGCGTTTGGACATTCCAGAGTGGATGGGCGAACAGGCTGTCAAGAGAAATACCTTGCTCTAAAACCAAAACGGAGCTATCTAGTAGAATGGTTGTCAATGTGTGTATTCAACTTCCAGAGTTAAACTGATGTGTGTTTGCAGCAGTTCAGAAACCCTTTCTTTGGAGAATGTAGAAACAGTCATTTCCAGCCCTAGAGACGCATATAAGAGTTAGCAGTAAGAATGCGTTTCAAACACAGAATACCCGCTTCGTACAAACTCATCTGCTGTGTTCTAGTTCCTGTTAGGAAGTTGAATCTATGTTCAGATTCAGCGAGGTAGAAACACGTTTCTTCTAAAAGCTGCGTTTGGACATTCCAGAGTGGATGGGAGAACAGGCTCTAAAGAGAAATACCTTGCTCAAAAACCAAAACGGAGCTATCTAGCAGAATGTTTGTCAATGAGTGTATTCAACATCCAGAGTTAATCTGATTTGTGTTTGCAACAATTCAGAAACCCTTTCTTTGGAGAATGTAGAAAAAAAGTCATTTCCAGCCCTAGAGACGCATATAAGAGTTAGCAGTAAGAATGCCTTTAAAACACAGAAACCCGCTTCGTACAAACTCATCTTCTGTGTGTTGGTTCCTTTTAGGAAGTTGCATCTGCGTTTAGATTCAGCGAGGCAGAAACACGTTTCTTCTAAAAGCTGCGTTTGGACATTCCAGAGTGGATGGGAGAACAGGCTGTAAAGAGAAATACCTTGCTCTAAAACCAAAACGGAGCTATCTAGCAGAATGGTTGTCAATGTGTGTATTCAACTTCCAGAGTTCAACTGATGTGTGTTTGCAGCAGTTCAGAAACCCTTTCTTTGGAGAATGTAGAAACAGTCATTTCCAGCCCTAGAGACGCACATAAGAATTAGCAGTAAGAATGCGTTTCAGACACAGAAGATCCGCTACTTACAAACTCATCTACTGTGTGCTGGTTTCTTTTAGGAAGTTGAATCTATGTTCAGATTCAGCGAGGTAGAAACACGTTTCTTCTAAAAGCTGCGTTTGGACATTCCAGAGTGGATGGGAGAACAGGCTATAAAGAGAAATACCTTGCTCTAAAACCAAAACGGAGATATCTAAAAGAATGGTTGTCAATGTGTGTATTCAACTTCCGTAGTTAAACTGATTTGTGTTTGCAGCAGTTCAGAAACCCTTTCTTTGGAGAATGTAGAAACAGTCATTTCCAGCCCTAGAGACGCACATAAGAGTTAGCAGTAAGAATGCGTTTCAAACAGAGAAGACCCGCTTCTTACAAAGTCATCTGCTGTGTGGTGGTTTCTTTTAGGAAGTTGAATCTATGTTCAGATTCAGCGAGGTAGAAACACGTTTCTTCTAAAAGCTGCGTTTGGACATTCCAGAGTGGATTGGAGAACAGGCTATAAAGAGAAATACCTTGCTCTAAAACCAAAACGGAGCTATCTAGCAGAATGGTTGTCAATGTGTGTATTCAACTTCCAGAGTTAAGCTGATGTGTGTTTGCAGCAGTTCAGAAACCCTTTCTTTGGAGGATGTAGAAACAGTCATTTCCAGCCCTAGAGACGCATATAAGAGTTAGCAGTAAGAATGCGTTTAAAACACAGAAACCCGCTTCGTACAAACTTATCTGCTGTGTGCTAGTTCCTCTTAGGAAGTTGCATCTATGGTTAGATTCAGCGAGGCAGAAACACGTTTCTTCTAAAAACTGCATTTGGACATTCCAGAGTGAATGTGAGAACACGCCGTAAAGAGAAATACCTTGCTCTAAACCCAAAACGGAGCTATCTAGCAGAATGGTTGTCAATGTTTGTATTCAACTTCCAGAGTTAAACTGATGTGTGTTGGCAGCAGTTCAGAAACCCTTTCTTTGGAGAATGTAGAAACAGTCATTTCCAGCCCTAGAGACGCACATAAGAGTTAGCAGTAAGAATTCGTTTCAAATACAGAAGACCCTCTTCTTACAATCCAATCTGCTGTGTGCTGGTTTCTTTTAGGAAGTTGCATCTATGTTCAGATTCAGGGAGGTAGAAACACGTGTCTTCTAAAAGCTGCGTTTGGACATTCCAGAGTGGATGTGAGAACAGGCTCTAAAGAGAAATACCTTGCTCAAAAACCAAAACGGAGCTATCTTGCAGAATGTTTGTCAATGTGTGTATTCTACTTCCAGAGTTAAACTGATTTGTGTTTGCAACAGTTCAGAAACTCTTTCTTTGGGGAATGTAGAAAAAAAGTCATTTCCAGCCCTAGAGACGCATATAAGAGTTAGCAGTAAGAATGCCTCTAAAACACAAAAACCCGCTTCATACAAACTCATCTTCTGTGTTTTGGTTCCTTTTAGGAAGTTGCATCTGTGTTTAGATTCAGGGAGGCAGAAACACGTTTCTTCTAAAAGCTGCGTTTGGACATTCCAGAGTGGATGGGAGAACAGGCTGTAAAGAGAAATACCTTGCTCTAAAACCAAAACGGAGCTATCTAGCAGAATGGTTGTCAATGTCTGTATTCAACTTCCAGAGTTAAACTGATGTGTGTTTGCAGCAGTTCAGAAACCCTGTCTTTGGAGAATGTAGAAAGAGTCATTTCCAGCCCTAGAGACGCATATAAGAGTTAGCAGTAAGAATGCGTTTAAAACACAGAATACCCGCTTCGTACAATCTCTTCTGCTGTGTTGTAGTTCCTCTTAGGAAGTTGCATCTATGTTTAGATTCAGCGAGGCAGAAACACGTTTCTTCTAAAAACTGCATTTGGACATTCCAGAGTGAATGGGAGAGCACGCTGTAAACAGAAATACCTTGCTCTAAAACCAAAACGGAGCTATCTAGCAGAATGTTTGTCAATATGTGTATTCAACTTCCAGAGTTAAACTGATTTGTGTTTGCAGCAGTTCAGAAAGCCTTTCTTTGGAGAATGTAGAAAAAAAGTCATTTCCAGCCCTAGATACGCATATAAGAGTTAGCAGTAAGAATGCCTTTAAAACAGAGAAACCCGCTTCGTACAAACTCATCTTCTGTGTGTTGGTTCCTTTTAGGAAGTTGCATCTGTGTTTAGATTCAGCGAGGCAGAAACACGTTTCTTCTAAAAGCTGCGTTTGGACATTCCAGAGTGGATGGGAGAACAGGCTGTAAAGAGAAATACCTTGCTCTAAAACCAAAACGGAGCTATCTAGCAGAATGGTTGTCAATGTGTGTATTCAACTTCCAGAGTTAAACTGATGTGTGTTTGCAGCAGTTCAGAAACCCTTTCTTTGGAGAATGTAAAAACAGTCATTTCCAGCCCTAGAGACGCATATAAGAGTTAGCAGTAAGAATGCGTTTCAGACACAGAAGACCCGCTTCGTACAAACTCATCTGCTTTGTGCTGGTTTCTTTTAGGAAGTTGAATCAATATTCAGATTCAGCGAGGTAGAGACACGTTTCTTCTAGAAGCTGCGTTTAGACATTCCAGAGTGGATGGGAGAACAGGCTCTAAAGAGAAATACCTTGCTCAAAAACCAAAACGGAGCTATCTAGCAGAATGGTTGTAAATGTGTGTATTCAACTTCCAGAGTTAAACTGATTTGTGTTTGCAGCAGTTCAGAAACCCTTTCTTTGGAGAATGTAGAAAAAAAGTCATTTCCAGCCCTAGAGACGCATATAAGAGTTAGCAGTAAGAATGCCTTTAAAACACAGAAACCCGCTTCGTACAAACTCATCTTCTGTGTGTTGGTTCCTTTTAGGAAGTTGTATCTGTGTTTAGATTCAGTGAGGCAGAAACACGTATCTTCTAAAAGCTGCGTTTGGACATTCCAGAGTGGATGGGCGAACAGGCTGTAAAGAGAAATACCTTGCTCTAAAACCAAAACGGAGCTATCTAGTAGAATGGTTGTCAATGTGTGTATTCAACTTCCAGAGTTAAACTGATGTGTGTTTGCAGCAGTTCAGAAACCCTTTCTTTGGAGAATGTAGAAACAGTCATTTCCAGCCCTAGAGACACATATAAGAGTTAGCAGTAAGAATGCGTTTAAAACACAAAATACCCGCTTCGTACAAACTCATCTGCTGTGTTCTAGTTCCTGATAGAAAGTTGCATCTATGTTCAGATTCAGCGAGGTAGAAACACGTTTCTTCTAAAAGCTGCGTTTGGACATTCCAGAGTGGATGGGAGAACAGGCTGTAAAGAGAAATACCTTGCTCTAAAACCAAAACGGAGCTATCTAGCAGAATGGTTGTCAATGTGTGTATTCAACTTCCAGAGTTAAACTGATGTGTGTTTGCAGCAGTTCAGAAACCCTTTCTTTGGAGAATGTAGAAACAGTCATTTCCAGCCCTAGAGACGCACATAAGAGTTAGCAGTAAGAATGCGTTTCAAACACAGAAGATCCGCTTCTTAAAAACTCATCTGCTGTGTGCTGGTTTCTTTTAGGAAGTTGAATCTATGTTCAGATTCAGCGAGGTAGAAACACGTTTCTTCAAAAAGCTGCGTTTGGACATTCCAGAGTGGATGGGAGAACAGGCTATAAAGAGAAATATCTTGCTCTAAAACCAAAACGGAGCTATCTAGCAGAATGTTTGTCAATGTGTGTATTCAACTTCCAGAGTTAAACTGATGTGTGTTTGCAGCAGTTCAGAAACCCTTTCTTTGGAGGATGTAGAAACAGTCATTTCCAGCCCTAGAGACGCATATAAGAGTTAGCAGTAAGAATGCGTTTAAAACACAGAAACCCGCTTCGTACAAACTTATCTGCTGTGTGCTAGTTCCTCTTAGGAAGTTGCATCTATGGTTAGATTCAGCGAGGCAGAAACACGTTTCTTCTAAAAACTGCATTTGGACATTCCAGAGTGAATGTGAGAACACGCCGTAAAGAGAAATACCTTGCTCTAAAACCAAAACGGAGCTATCTAGCAGAATGGTTGTCAATGTTTGTATTCAACTTCCAGAGTTAAACTGATGTGTGTTGGCAGCAGTTCAGAAACCCTTTCTTTGGAGAATGTAGAAACAGTCATTTCCAGCCCTAGAGACGCACATAAGAGTTAGCAGTAAGAATTCGTTTCAAATACAGAAGACCCTCTTCTTACAATCCAATCTGCTGTGTGCTGGTTTCTTTTAGGAAGTTGCATCTATGTTCAGATTCAGGGAGGTAGAAACACGTTTCTTCTAAAAGCTGCGTTTGGACATTCCAGAGTGGATGTGAGAACAGGCTCTAAAGAGAAATACGTTGCTCAAAAACCAAAACGGAGCTGTCTTGCAGAATGTTTGTCAATGTGTGTATTCTACTTCCAGAGTTAAACTGATTTGTGTTTGCAACAGTTCAGAAACTCTTTCTTTGGGGAATGTAGAAAAAAAGTCATTTCCAGCCCTAGAGACGCATATAAGAGTTAGCAGTAAGAATGCCTCTAAAACACAGAAACCCGCTTCATACAAACTCATCTTCTGTGTTTTGGTTCCTTTTAGGAAGTTGCATCTGTGTTTAGATTCAGGGAGGCAGAAACACGTTTCTTCTAAAAGCTGCGTTTGGACATTCCAGAGTGGATGGGAGAACAGGCTGTAAAGAGAAATACCTTGCTCTAAAACCAAAACGGAGCTATCTAGCAGAATGGTTGTCAATGTCTGTATTCAACTTCCAGAGTTAAACTGATGTGTGTTTGCAGCAGTTCAGAAACCCTGTCTTTGGAGAATGTAGAAAGAGTCATTTCCAGCCCTAGAGACGCATATAAGAGTTAGCAGTAAGAATGCGTTTAAAACACAGAATACCCGCTTCGTACAATCTCTTCTGCTGTGTTGTAGTTCCTCTTAGGAAGTTGCATCTATGTTTAGATTCAGCGAGGCAGAAACACGTTTCTTCTAAAAACTGCATTTGGACATTCCAGAGTGAATGGGAGAGCACGCTGTAAACAGAAATACCTTGCTCTAAAACCAAAACGGAGCTATCTAGCAGAATGTTTGTCAATATGTGTATTCAACTTCCAGAGTTAAACTGATTTGTGTTTGCAGCAGTTCAGAAAGCCTTTCTTTGGAGAATGTAGAAAAAAAGTCATTTCCAGCCCTAGATACGCATATAAGAGTTAGCAGTAAGAATGCCTTTAAAACAGAGAAACCCGCTTCGTACAAACTCATCTTCTGTGTGTTGGTTCCTTTTAGGAAGTTGCATCTGTGTTTAGATTCAGCGAGGCAGAAACACGTTTCTTCTAAAAGCTGCGTTTGGACATTCCAGAGTGGATGGGAGAACAGGCTGTAAAGAGAAATACCTTGCTCTAAAACCAAAACGGAGCTATCTAGCAGAATGGTTGTCAATGTGTGTATTCAACTTCCAGAGTTAAACTGATGTGTGTTTGCAGCAGTTCAGAAACCCTTTCTTTGGAGAATGTAGAAACAGTCATTTCCAGCCCTAGAGACGCATATAAGAGTTAGCAGTAAGAATGAGTTTCAGACACAGAAGACCCGCTTCGTACAAACTCATCTGCTTTGTGCTGGTTTCTTTTAGGAAGTTGAATCAATATTCAGATTCAGCGAGGTAGAGACACGTTTCTTCTAGAAGCTGCGTTTAGACATTCCAGAGTGGATGGGAGAACAGGCTCTAAAGAGAAATACCTTGCTCAAAAACCAAAACGGAGCTATCTAGCAGAATGTTTGTCAATGTGTGTATTCAACTTCCAGAGTTAAACTGATTTGTGTTTGCAGCAGTTCAGAAACCCTTTCTTTGGAGAATGTAGAAAAAAAGTCATTTCCAGCCCTAGAGACGCATATAAGAGTTAGCAGTAAGAATGCCTTTAAAACACAGAAACCCGCTTCATACAAACTCATCTTCTGTGTGTTGGTTCCTTTTAGGAAGTTGTATCTGTGTTAGATTCAGTGAGGCAGAAACACGTATCTTCTAAAAGCTGCCTTTGGACATTCCAGAGTGGATGGGCGAACAGGCTGTAAAGAGAAATACCTTGCTCTAAAACCAAAATGGAGCTATCTAGTAGAATGGTTGTCAATGTGTGTATTCAACTTCCAGAGTTAAACTGATGTGTGTTTGCAGCAGTTCAGAAACCCTTTCTTTGGAGAATGTAGAAACAGTCATTTCTAGCCCTAGAGACACATGTAAGAGTTAGCAGTAAGAATGCGTTTAAAACACAAAATACCCGCTTCGTACAAACTCATCTGCTGTGTTCTAGTTCCTGATAGAAAGTTGCATCTATGTTCAGATTCAGCGAGGTAGAAACACGTTTCTTCTAAAAGCTGCGTTTGGACATTCCAGAGTGGATGGGAGAACAGGCTGTAAAGAGAAATACCTTGCTCTAAAACCAAAACGGAGCTATCTAGCAGAATGGTTGTCAATGTGTGTATTCAACTTCCAGAGTTAAACTGATGTGTGTTTGCAGCAGTTCAGAAACCCTTTCTTTGGAGAATGTAGAAACAGTCATTTCCAGCCCTAGAGACGCACATAAGAGTTAGCAGTAAGAATGCGTTTCAGACACAGAAGATCCGCTACTTACAAACTCATCTACTGTGTGCTGGTTTCTTTTAGGAAGTTGAATCTATGTTCAGATTCAGCGAGGTAGAAACACGTTTCTTCTAAAAGCTGCGTTTGGACATTCCAGAGTGGATGGGAGAACAGGCTCTAAAGAGAAATACCTTGCTCTAAAACCAAAACGGAGATATCTAACAGAATGGTTGTCAATGTGTGTATTCAACTTCCGTAGTTAAACGGATTTGTGTTTGCAGCAGTTCAGAAACCCTTTCTTTGGAGAATGTAGAAACAGTCATTTCCAGCCCTAGAGACGCACATAAGAGTTAGCAGTAAGAATGCGTTTCAAACAGAGAAGACCCGCTTCTTACAAAGTCATCTGCTGTGTGGTGGTTTCTTTTAGGAAGTTGAATCTATGTTCAGATTCAGCGAGGTAGAAACACGTTTCTTCAAAAAGCTGCGTTTGGACATTCCAGAGTGGATGGGAGAACAGGCTATAAAGAGAAATACCTTGCTCTAAAACCAAAACGGAGCTATCTAGCAGAATGGTTGTCAATGTGTGTATTCAACTTCCAGAGTTAAACTGATGTGTGTTTGCAGCAGTTCAGAAACCCTTTCTTTGGAGGATGTAGAAACAGTCATTTCCAGCCCTAGAGACGCATATAAGAGTTAGCAGTAAGAATGCGTTTAAAACACAGAAACCCGCTTCGTACAAACTAATCTGCAGTGTTCTAGTTCCTCTTAGGAAGTTGCATCTATGTTTAGGTTCAGCGAGGCAGAAACACGTTTCTTCTAAAAACTGCATTTGGACATTCCAGAGTGAATGTGAGAACACGCCGTAAAGTGAAATACCTTGCTCTAAAACCAAAACGGAGCTATCTAGCAGAATGGTTGTCAATGTGTGTATTCAACTTCCAGAGTTAATCTGATGTGTGTTGGCAGCAGTTCAGAAACCCTTTCTTTGGAGAATATAGAAACAGTCATTTCCAGCCCTAGAGACGCATATAAGACTTAGCAGTAAGAATGCCTTTAAAACACAGAATACCCGCTTCGTACAAACTTATCTGCTGTGTGCTAGTTCCTCTTAGGAAGTTGCATCTATGGTTAGATTCAGCGAGGCAGAAACACGTTTCTTCTAAAAACTGCATTTGGACATTCCAGAGTGAATGTGAGAACACGCCGTAAAGAGAAATACCTTGCTCTAAAACCAAAACGGAGCTATCTAGCAGAATGGTTGTCAATGTTTGTATTCAACTTCCAGAGTTAAACTGATGTGTGTTGGCAGCAGTTCAGAAACCCTTTCTTTGGAGAATGTAGAAACAGTCATTTCCAGCCCTAGAGACGCACATAAGAGTTAGCAGTAAGAATTCGTTTCAAATACAGAAGACCCGCTTCTTACAATCCAATCTGCTGTGTGCTGGTTTCTTTTAGGAAGTTGCATCTATGTTCAGATTCAGGGAGGTAGGAACACGTTTCTTCTAAAAGCTGCGTTTGGACATTCCAGAGTGGATGTGAGAACAGGCTCTAAAGAGAAATACGTTGCTCAAAAACCAAAACGGAGCTATCTTGCAGAATGTCAATGTGTGTATTCTACTTCCAGAGTTAAACTGATTTGTGTTTGCAACAGTTCAGAAACTCTTTCTTTGGGGAATGTAGAAAAAAAGTCATTTCCAGCCCTAGAGACGCATATAAGAGTTAGCAGTAAGAATGCCTCTAAAACACAGAAACCCGCTTCATACAAACTCATCTTCTGTGTTTTGGTTCCTTTTAGGAAGTTGCATCTGTGTTTAGATTCAGGGAGGCAGAAACACGTTTCTTCTAAAAGCTGCGTTTGGACATTCCAGAGTGGATGGGAGAACAGGCTGTAAAGAGAAATACCTTGCTCTAAAACCAAAACGGAGCTATCTAGCAGAATGGTTGTCAATGTGTGTATTCAACTTCCAGAGTTAAACTGATGTGTGTTTGCAGGAGTTCAGAAACCCTGTCTTTGGAGAATGTAGAAAGAGTCATTTCCAGCCCTAGAGACGCATATAAGAGTTAGCAGTAAGAATGCGTTTAAAACACAGAATACCCGCTTCGTACAAACTCTTCTGCTGTGTTGTAGTTCCTCTTAGGAAGTTGCATCTATGTTTAGATTCAGCGAGGCAGAAACACATTTCTTCTAAAAACTGCATTTGGACATTCCAGAGTGAATGGGAGAGCACGCTGTAAACAGAAATACCTTGCTCTAAAACCAAAACGGAGCTATCTAGCAGAATGTTTGTCAATATGTGTATTCAACTTCCAGAGTTAAACTGATTTGTGTTTGCAGCAGTTCAGAAAGCCTTTCTTTGGAGAATGTAGAAAAAAAGTCATTTCCAGCCCTAGATACGCATATAAGAGTTAGCAGTAAGAATGCCTTTAAAACAGAGAAACCCGCTTCGTACAAACTCATCTTCTGTGTGTTGGTTCCTTTTAGGAAGTTGCATCTGTGTTTAGATTCAGCGAGGCAGAAACACGTTTCTTCTAAAAGCTGCGTTTGGACATTCCAGAGTGGATGGGCGAACAGGCTGTAAAGAGAAATACCTTGCTCTAAAACCAAAACGGAGCTATCTAGCAGAATGTTTGTCAATGTGTGTATTCAACTTCGAGAGTTAAACTGATGTGTTTTTGCAGCAGTTCAGAAACCCTTTCTTTGGAGAATGTAGAAACAGTCATTTCCAGCCCTAGAGACGCATATAAGAGTTAGCAGTAAGAATGCGTTTCAGACACAGAAGACCCGCTTCGTACAAACTCATCTGCTTTGTGCTGGTTTCTTTTAGGAAGTTGAATCAATGTTCAGATTCAGCGAGGTAGAAACACGTTTCTTCTAGAAGCTGCGTTTAGACATTCCAGAGTGGATGGGAGAACAGGCTCTAAAGAGAAATACCTTGCTCTAAAACCAAAACGGAGCTATCTAGCAGAATGGTTGTCAATGTGTGTATTCAACTTCGAGAGTTAAACTGATGTGTGTTTGCAGCAGTTCAGAAACCCTTTCTTTGGAGAATGTAGAAACAGTCATTTCCAGCCCTAGAGACGCACATAAGAATTAGCAGTAAGAATGCGTTTCAGACACAGAAGATCCGCTACTTACAAACTCATCTACTGTGTGCTGGTTTCTTTTAGGAAGTTGAATCTATGTTCAGATTCAGCGAGGTAGAAACACGTTTCTTCTAAAAGCTGCGTTTGGACATTCCAGAGTGGATGGGAGAACAGGCTCTAAAGAGAAATACCTTGCTCTAAAACCAAAACGGAGCTATCTAACAGAATGGTTGTCAATGTGTGTATTCAACTTCCGTAGTTAAACGGATTTGTGTTTGCAGCAGTTCAGAAACCCTTTCTTTGGAGAATGTAGAAACAGTCATTTCCAGCCCTAGAGACGCACATAAGAGTTAGCAGTAAGAATGCGTTTCAAACAGAGAAGACCCGCTTCTTACAAAGTCATCTGCTGTGTGGTGGTTTCTTTTAGGAAGTTGCATCTATGTTCAGATTCAGCGAGGTAGAAACACGTTTCTTCAAAAAGCTGCGTTTGGACATTCCAGAGTGGATGGGAGAACAGGCTATAAAGAGAAATACCTTGCTCTAAAACCAAAACGGAGCTATCTAGCAGAATGGTTGTCAATGTGTGTATTCAACTTCCAGAGTTAAGCTGATGTGTGTTTGCAGCAGTTCAGAAACCCTTTCTTTGGAGGATGTAGAAACAGTCATTTCCAGCCCTAGAGACGCATATAAGAGTTAGCAGTAAGAATGCGTTTGAAACACAGAAACCCGCTTCGTACAAACTAATCTGCAGTGTTCTAGTTCCTCTTAGGAAGTTGCATCTATGTTTAGGTTCAGCGAGGCAGAAACACGTTTCTTCTAAAAACTGCATTTGGACATTCCAGAGTGAATGTGAGAACACGCCGTAAAGAGAAATACCTTGCTCTAAAACCAAAACGGAGCTATCTAGCAGAATGGTTGTCAATGTGTGTATTCAACTTCCAGAGTTAATCTGATGTGTGTTGGCAGCAGTTCAGAAACCCTTTCTTTGGAGAATATAGAAACAGTCATTTCCAGCCCTAGAGACGCATATAAGACTTAGCAGTAAGAATGCCTTTAAAACACAGAATACCCGCTTCGTACAAACTTATCTGCTGTGTGCTAGTTCCTCTTAGGAAGTTGCATCTATGGTTAGATTCAGCGAGGCAGAAACACGTTTCTTCTAAAAACTGCATTTGGACATTCCAGAGTGAATGTGAGAACACGCCGTAAAGAGAAATACCTTGCTCTAAAACCAAAACGGAGCTATCTAGCAGAATGGTTGTCAATGTTTGTATTCAACTTCCAGAGTTAAACTGATGTGTGTTGGCAGCAGTTCAGAAACCCTTTCTTTGGAGAATGTAGAAACAGTCATTTCCAGCCCTAGAGACGCACATAAGAGTTAGCAGTAAGAATTCGTTTCAAATACAGAAGACCCGCTTCTTACAATCCAATCTGCTGTGTGCTGGTTTCTTTTAGGAAGTTGCATCTATGTTCAGATTCAGGGAGGTAGGAACACGTTTCTTCTAAAAGCTGCGTTTGGACATTCCAGAGTGGATGTGAGAACAGGCTCTAAAGAGAAATACGTTGCTCAAAAACCAAAACGGAGCTATCTTGCAGAATGTCAATGTGTGTATTCTACTTCCAGAGTTAAACTGATTTGTGTTTGCAACAGTTCAGAAACTCTTTCTTTGGGGAATGTAGAAAAAAAGTCATTTCCAGCCCTAGAGACGCATATAAGAGTTAGCAGTAAGAATGCCTCTAAAACACAGAAACCCGCTTCATACAAACTCATCTTCTGTGTTTTGGTTCCTTTTAGGAAGTTGCATCTGTGTTTAGATTCAGGGAGGCAGAAACACGTTTCTTCTAAAAGCTGCGTTTGGACATTCCAGAGTGGATGGGAGAACAGGCTGTAAAGAGAAATACCTTGCTCTAAAACCAAAACGGAGCTATCTAGCAGAATGGTTGTCAATGTGTGTATTCAACTTCCAGAGTTAAACTGATGTGTGTTTGCAGGAGTTCAGAAACCCTGTCTTTGGAGAATGTAGAAAGAGTCATTTCCAGCCCTAGAGACGCATATAAGAGTTAGCAGTAAGAATGCGTTTAAAACACAGAATACCCGCTTCGTACAAACTCTTCTGCTGTGTTGTAGTTCCTCTTAGGAAGTTGCATCTATGTTTAGATTCAGCGAGGCAGAAACACGTTTCTTCTAAAAACTGCATTTGGACATTCCAGAGTGAATGGGAGAGCACGCTGTAAACAGAAATACCTTGCTCTAAAACCAAAACGGAGCTATCTAGCAGAATGTTTGTCAATATGTGTATTCAACTTCCAGAGTTAAACTGATTTTTGTTTGCAGCAGTTCAGAAAGCCTTTCTTTGGAGAATGTAGAAAAAAAGTCATTTCCAGCCCTAGATACGCATATAAGAGTTAGCAGTAAGAATGCCTTTAAAACAGAGAAACCCGCTTCGTACAAACTCATCTTCTGTGTGTTGGTTCCTTTTAGGAAGGTGCATCTGTGTTTAGATTCAGCGAGGCAGAAACACGTTTCTTCTAAAAGCTGCGTTTGGACATTCCAGAGTGGATGGGCGAACAGGCTGTAAAGAGAAATACCTTGCTCTAAAACCAAAACGGAGCTATCTAGCAGAATGTTTGTCAATGTGTGTATTCAACTTCGAGAGTTAAACTGATGTGTTTTTGCAGCAGTTCAGAAACCCTTTCTTTGGAGAATGTAGAAACAGTCATTTCCAGCCCTAGAGACGCATATAAGAGTTAGCAGTAAGAATGCGTTTCAGACACAGAAGACCCGCTTCGTACAAACTCATCTGCTTTGTGCTGGTTTCTTTTAGGAAGTTGAATCAATGTTCAGATTCAGCGAGGTAGAAACACGTTTCTTCTAGAAGCTGCGTTTAGACATTCCAGAGTGGATGGGAGAACAGGCTCTAAAGAGAAATACCTTGCTCTAAAACCAAAACGGAGCTATCTAGCAGAATGGTTGTCAATGTGTGTATTCAACTTCGAGAGTTAAACTGATGTGTGTTTGCAGCAGTTCAGAAACCCTTTCTTTGGAGAATGTAGAAACAGTCATTTCCAGCCCTAGAGACGCACATAAGAATTAGCAGTAAGAATGCGTTTCAGACACAGAAGATCCGCTACTTACAAACTCATCTACTGTGTGCTGGTTTCTTTTAGGAAGTTGAATCTATGTTCAGATTCAGCGAGGTAGAAACACGTTTCTTCTAAAAGCTGCGTTTGGACATTCCAGAGTGGATGGGAGAACAGGCTCTAAAGAGAAATACCTTGCTCTAAAACCAAAACGGAGATATCTAACAGAATGGTTGTCAATGTGTGTATTCAACTTCCGTAGTTAAACGGATTTGTGTTTGCAGCAGTTCAGAAACCCTTTCTTTGGAGAATGTAGAAACAGTCATTTCCAGCCCTAGAGACGCACATAAGAGTTAGCAGTAAGAATGCGTTTCAAACAGAGAAGACCCGCTTCTTACAAAGTCATCTGCTGTGTGGTGGTTTCTTTTAGGAAGTTGAATCTATGTTCAGATTCAGCGAGGTAGAAACACGTTTCTTCAAAAAGCTGCGTTTGGACATTCCAGAGTGGATGGGAGAACAGGCTATAAAGAGAAATACCTTGCTCTAAAACCAAAACGGAGCTATCTAGCAGAATGGTTGTCAATGTGTGTATTCAACTTCCAGAGTTAAACTGATGTGTGTTTGCAGCAGTTCAGAAACCCTTTCTCTGGAGGATGTAGAAACAGTCATTTCCAGCCCTAGAGACGCATATAAGAGTTAGCAGTAAGAATGCGTTTAAAACACAGAAACCCGCTTCGTACAAACTAATCTGCAGTGTTCTAGTTCCTCTTAGGAAGTTGCATCTATGTTTAGGTTCAGCGAGGCAGAAACACGTTTCTTCTAAAAACTGCATTTGGACATTCCAGAGTGAATGTGAGAACACGCCGTAAAGAGAAATACCTTGCTCTAAAACCAAAACGGAGCTATCTAGCAGAATGGTTGTCAATGTGTGTATTCAACTTCCAGAGTTAATCTGATGTGTGTTGGCAGCAGTTCAGAAACCCTTTCTTTGGAGAATATAGAAACAGTCATTTCCAGCCCTAGAGACGCATATAAGACTTAGCAGTAAGAATGCCTTTAAAACACAGAATGCCCGCTTCGTACAAACTTATCTGCTGTGTGCTAGTTCCTCTTAGGAAGTTGCATCTATGGTTAGATTCAGCGAGGCAGAAACACGTTTCTTCTAAAAACTGCATTTGGACATTCCAGAGTGAATGTGAGAACACGCCGTAAAGAGAAATACCTTGCTCTAAAACCAAAACGGAGCTATCTAGCAGAATGGTTGTCAATGTTTGTATTCAACTTCCAGAGTTAAACTGATGTGTGTTGGCAGCAGTTCAGAAACCCTTTCTTTGGAGAATGTAGAAACAGTCATTTCCAGCCCTAGAGACGCACATAAGAGTTAGCAGTAAGAATTCGTTTCAAATACAGAAGACCCGCTTCTTACAATCCAATCTGCTGTGTGCTGGTTTCTTTTAGGAAGTTGCATCTATGTTCAGATTCAGGGAGGTAGGAACACGTTTCTTCTAAAAGCTGCGTTTGGACATTCCAGAGTGGATGTGAGAACAGGCTCTAAAGAGAAATACGTTGCTCAAAAACCAAAACGGAGCTATCTTGCAGAATGTCAATGTGTGTATTCTACTTCCAGAGTTAAACTGATTTGTGTTTGCAACAGTTCAGAAACTCTTTCTTTGGGGAATGTAGAAAAAAAGTCATTTCCAGCCCTAGATACGCATATAAGAGTTAGCAGTAAGAATGCCTTTAAAACAGAGAAACCCGCTTCGTACAAACTCATCTTCTGTGTGTTGGTTCCTTTTAGGAAGTTGCATCTGTGTTTAGATTCAGCGAGGCAGAAACACGTTTCTTCTAAAAGCTGCGTTTGGACATTCCAGAGTGGATGGGCGAACAGGCTGTAAAGAGAAATACCTTGCTCTAAAACCAAAACGGAGCTATCTAGCAGAATGTTTGTCAATGTGTGTATTCAACTTCGAGAGTTAAACTGATGTGTTTTTGCAGCAGTTCAGAAACCCTTTCTTTGGAGAATGTAGAAACAGTCATTTCCAGCCCTAGAGACGCATATAAGAGTTAGCAGTAAGAATGCGTTTCAGACACAGAAGACCCGCTTCGTACAAACTCATCTGCTTTGTGCTGGTTTCTTTTAGGAAGTTGAATCAATGTTCAGATTCAGCGAGGTAGAAACACGTTTCTTCTAGAAGCTGCGTTTAGACATTCCAGAGTGGATGGGAGAACAGGCTCTAAAGAGAAATACCTTGCTCAAAAACCAAAACGGAGCTATCTAGCAGAATGTTTGTCAATGTGTGTATTCAACTTCCAGAGTTAAACTGATTTGTGGTTGCAGCAGTTCAGAAACCCTTTCTTTGGAGAATGTAGAAAAACAGTCATTTCCAGCCCAGAGACGCATATAAGAGTTAGCAGTAAGAATGCCTTTAAAACAGAGAAACCCGCTTCGTACAAACTCATCTTCTGTGTGTTGGTTAGTTTTAGGAAGTTGCATCTGCGTTTAGATTCAGCGAGGTAGAACCACGTTTCTTCTAAAAGCTGCGTTTGGACATTCCAGAGTGGATGGGAGAGCAGGCTGTAAAGGGAAATACCTTCCTCTAAAACCAAAACGGAGCTATCTAGCAGAATCGTTGTCAATGTGTGTATTCAACTTCCAGAGTTAAACTGATGTGTGTTTGCAGCAGTTCAGAAACCCTTTCTTTGGACAATGTAGAAAAAAAGTCATTTCCAGCCCTAGAGACGCATATAAGAGTTAGCAGTAAGAATGCCTTTAAAACACAGAAACCCGCTTCGTACAAACTCATCTTCTGTGTGTTGGTTCCTTTTAGGAAGTTGCATCTGCGTTTAGATTCAGCGAGGCAGAAACACGTTTCTTCTAAAAGCTGCGTTTGGACATTCCAGAGTGGATGGGAGAACAGGCTGTAAAGAGAAATACCTTGCTCTAAAACCAAAACGGAGCTATCTAGCAGAATGTTTGTCAATGTGTGTATTCAACTTCGAGAGTTAAACTGATGTGTGTTTGCAGCAGTTCAGAAACCCTTTCTTTGGAGAATGTAGAAACAGTCATTTCCAGCCCTAGAGACGCATATAAGAGTTAGCAGTAAGAATGCGGTTAAAACACAGAATACCCGCTTCGTACAAACTAATCTGCTGTGTTCTAGTTCCTGTTAGGAAGTTGAATCTATGTTCAGATTCAGCGAGGTAGAAACACGTTTCTTCTAAAAGCTGCGTTTGGACATTCCAGAGTGGATGGGAGAAAAGGCTGTAAAGAGAAATACCTTGCTCAAAAACCAAAACGGAGCTATCTAGCAGAATGGTTGTCAATGTGTGTATTCAACTTCCAGAGTTAAACTGATGTGTGTTTGCAGCAGTTCAGAAACCCTTTCTTTGGAGAATGTAGAAACAGTCATTTCCAGCCCTAGAGACGCACATAAGAGTTAGCAGTAAGAATGCCTTTAAAACACAGAAACCCGCTTCGTACAAACTCATCTTCTGTGTGTTGGTTCCTTTTAGGAAGTTGTATCTGTGTTTTGATTCAGCGAGGCAGAAACACGTTTCTTCTAAAAGCTGCGTTTGGACATTCCAGAGTGGATGGGCGAACAGGCTGTAAAGAGAAATACCTTGCTCTAAAACCAAAACGGAGCTATCTAGCAGAATGGTTGTCAATGTGTGTATTCAACTTCCAGAGTTAAACTGATGTGTGTTTGCAGCAGTTCAGAAACCCTTTCTTTGGAGGATGTAGAAACAGTCATTTCCAGCCCTAGAGACGCATATAAGAGTTAGCAGTAAGAATGCGTTTAAAACACAGAAACCCGCTTCGTACAAACTAATCTGCTGTGTTCTAGTTCCTCTTAGGAAGTTGCATCTATGTTTAGGTTCAGCGAGGCAGAAACACGTTTCTTCTAAAAACTGCATTTGGACATTCCAGAGTGAATGTGAGAACACGCCGTAAAGAGAAATACCTTGCTCTAAAACCAAAACGGAGCTATCTAGCAGAATGGTTGTCAATGTGTGTATTCAACTTCCAGAGTTAATCTGATGTGTGTTGGCAGCAGTTCAGAAACCCTTTCTTTGGAGAATATAGAAACAGTCATTTCCAGCCCTAGAGACGCATATAAGACTTAGCAGTAAGAATGCCTTTAAAACACAGAATGCCCGCTTTGTACAAACTTATCTGCTGTGTGCTAGTTCCTCTTAGGAAGTTGCATCTATGGTTAGATTCAGCGAGGCAGAAACACGTTTCTTCTAAAAACTGCATTTGGACATTCCAGAGTGAATGTGAGAACACGCCGTAAAGAGAAATACCTTGCTCTAAAACCAAAACGGAGCTATCTAGCAGAATGGTTGTCAATGTTTGTATTCAACTTCCAGAGTTAAACTGATGTGTGTTGGCAGCAGTTCAGAAACCCTTTCTTTGGAGAATGTAGAAACAGTCATTTCCAGCCCTAGAGACGCACATAAGAGTTAGCAGTAAGAATTCGTTTCAAATACAGAAGACCCGCTTCTTACAATCCAATCTGCTGTGTGCTGGTTTCTTTTAGGAAGTTGCATCTTTGTTCAGATTCAGGGAGGTAGGAACACGTTTCTTCTAAAAGCTGCGTTTGGACATTCCAGAGTGGATGTGAGAACAGGCTCTAAAGAGAAATACGTTGCTCAAAAACCAAAACGGAGCTATCTTGCAGAATGTCAATGTGTGTATTCTACTTCCAGAGTTAAACTGATTTGTGTTTGCAACAGTTCAGAAACTCTTTCTTTGGGGAATGTAGAAAAAAAGTCATTTCCAGCCCTAGAGACGCATATAAGAGTTAGCAGTAAGAATGCCTCTAAAACACAGAAACCCGCTTCATACAAACTCATCTTCTGTGTTTTGGTTCCTTTTAGGAAGTTGCATCTGTGTTTAGATTCAGGGAGGCAGAAACACGTTTCTTCTAAAAGCTGCGTTTGGACATTCCAGAGTGGATGGGAGAACAGGCTGTAAAGAGAAATACCTTGCTCTAAAACCAAAACGGAGCTATCTAGCAGAATGGTTGTCAATGTGTGTATTCAACTTCCAGAGTTAAACTGATGTGTGTTTGCAGGAGTTCAGAAACCCTGTCTTTGGAGAATGTAGAAAGAGTCATTTCCAGCCCTAGAGACGCATATAAGAGTTAGCAGTAAGAATGCGTTTAAAACACAGAAACCCGCTTCGTACAACCTCTTCTGCTGTGTTGTAGTTCCTCTTAGGAAGTTGCATCTATGTTTAGATTCAGCGAGGCAGAAACACGTTTCTTCTAAAAACTGCATTTGGACATTCCAGAGTGAATGGGAGAGCACGCTGTAAACAGAAATACCTTGCTCTAAAACCAAAACGGAGCTATCTAGCAGAATGTTTGTCAATATGTGTATTCAACTTCCAGAGTTAAACTGATTTTTGTTTGCAGCAGTTCAGAAAGCCTTTCTTTGGAGAATGTAGAAAAAAAGTCATTTCCAGCCCTAGATACGCATATAAGAGTTAGCAGTAAGAATGCCTTTAAAACAGAGAAACCCGCTTCGTACAAACTCATCTTCTGTGTGTTGGTTCCTTTTAGGAAGTTGCATCTGTGTTTAGATTCAGCGAGGCAGAAACACGTTTCTTCTAAAAGCTGCGTTTGGACATTCCAGAGTGGATGGGCGAACAGGCTGTAAAGAGAAATACCTTGCTCTAAAACCAAAACGGAGCTATCTAGCAGAATGTTTGTCAATGTGTGTATTCAACTTCGAGAGTTAAACTGATGTGTTTTTGCAGCAGTACAGAAACCCTTTCTTTGGAGAATGTAGAAACAGTCATTTCCAGCCCTAGAGACGCATATAAGAGTTAGCAGTAAGAATGCGTTTAAAACACAGAATACCCGCTTGGTACAAACTCATCTGCTTTGGGCTGGTTTCTTTTAGGAAGTTGCATCTATGTTTAGATTCAGCAAGGTAGAAACACGTTTCTTCTAAAAGCTGCGTTTGGACATTCCAGAGTGGATGGGAGAACAGGCTGTAAAGAGAAATACCTTGCTCTAAAACCAAAACGTAGCTATCTAGCAGAATGGTTGTCAATGTGTGTATTCAACTTCCAGAGTTAAACTGATGTGTGTTTGCAGCAGTTCAGAAACCCTTTCTTTGGACAATGTAGAAAAAAAGTCATTTCCAGCCCTAGAGACGCATATAAGAGTTAGCAGTAAGAATGCCTTTAAAACAGAGAAACCCGCTTCGTACAAACTCATCTTCTGTGTGTTGGTTCCTTTTAGGAAGTTGCATCTGTGTTTAGATTCAGCGAGGCAGAAACACGTTTCTTCTAAAAGCTGCGTTTGGACATTCCAGAGTGGATGGGCGAACAGGCTGTAAAGAGAAATACCTTGCTCTAAAACCAAAACGGAGCTATCTAGCAGAATGTTTGTCAATGTGTGTATTCAACTTCGAGAGTTAAACTGATGTGTTTTTGCAGCAGTACAGAAACCCTTTCTTTGGAGAATGTAGAAACAGTCATTTCCAGCCCTAGAGACGCATATAAGAGTTAGCAGTAAGAATGCGTTTCAGACACAGAAGACCCGCTTCGTACAAACTCATCTACTTTGTGCTGGTTTTTTTTAGGAAGTTGAATCAATGTTCAGATTCAGCGAGGTAGAAACACGTTTCTTCTAGAAGCTGCGTTTAGACATTCCAGAGTGGATGGGAGAACAGGCTCTAAAGAGAAATACCTTGCTCAAAAACCAAAACGGAGCTATCTAGCAGAATGTTTGTCAATGTGTGTATTCAACTTCCAGAGTTAAACTGATTTGTGTTTGCAGCAGTTCAGAAACCCTTTCTTTGGAGAATGTAGAAAAAAAGTCATTTCCAGCCCTAGAGACGCATATAAGAGTTAGCAGTAAGAATGCCTTTAAAACACAGAAACCCGCTTCGTACAAACTCATCTTCTGTGTGTTGGTTCCTTTTAGGAAGTTGTATCTGTGTTTAGATTCAGCGAGGCAGAAACACGTTTCTTCTAAAAGCTGCGTTTGGACATTCCAGAGTGGATGGGCGAACAGGCTGTGAAGAGAAATACCTTGCTCTAAAACCAAAACGGAGCTATCTAGTAGAATGGTTGTCAATGTGTGTATTCAACTTCCAGAGTTAAACTGATGTGTGTTTGCAGCAGTTCAGAAACCCTTTCTTTGGAGAATGTAGAAACAGTCATTTCCAGCCCTAGAGACACATATAAGAGTTAGCAGTAAGAATGCGTTTAAAACACAAAATACCCGCTTCGTACAAACTCATCTGCTGTGTTCTAGTTCCTGTTAGAAAGTTGCATCTATGTTCAGATTCAGCGAGGTAGAAACACGTTTCTTCTAAAAGCTGCGTTTGGACATTCCAGAGTGGATGGGAGAACAGGCTGTAAAGAGAAATACCTTGCTCTAAAACCAAAACGGAGCTATCTAGCAGAATGGTTGTCAATGTGTGTATTCAACTTCCAGAGTTAAACTGATGTGTGTTTGCAGCAGTTCAGAAACCCTTTCTTTGGAGAATGTAGAAACAGTCATTTCCAGCCCTAGAGACGCACATAAGAGTTAGCAGTAAGAATGCGTTTCAAACACAGAAGATCTGCTTCTTAAAAACTCATCTGCTGTGTGCTGGTTTCTTTTAGGAAGTTGAATCTATGTTCAGATTCAGCGAGGTAGAAACACGTTTCCTCAAAAAGCTGCGTTTGGACATTCCAGAGTGGATGGGAGAACAGGCTATAAAGAGAAATACCTTGCTCTAAAATCAAAACGGAGCTATCTAGCAGAATGGTTGTCAATGTGTGTATTCAACTTCCAGAGTTAAACTGATGTGTGTTTGCAGCAGTTCAGAAACCCTTTCTTTGGAGGATGTAGAAACAGTCATTTCCAGCCCTAGAGACGCATATAAGAGTTAGCAGTAAGAATGCGTTTAAAACACAGAAACCCGCTTCGTACAAACTAATCTGCTGTGTTCTAGTTCCTCTTAGGAAGTTGCATCTATGTTTAGGTTCAGCGAGGCAGAAACACGTTTCTTCTAAAAACTGCATTTGGACATTCCAGAGTGAATGTGAGAACACGCCGTAAAGAGAAATACCTTCCTCTAAAACCAAAACGGAGCTATCTAGCAGAATGGTTGTCAATGTGTGTATTCAACTTCCAGAGTTAAACTGATGTGTGTTGGCAGCAGTTCAGAAACCCTTTCTTTGGAGAATGTAGAAACAGTCATTTCCAGCCCTAGAGACGCACATAAGAGTTAGCAGTAAGAATGCGTTTCAGACACAGAAGACCCGCTTCTTACAAACTCATCTACTGTGTGCTGGTTTCTTTTAGGAAGTTGAATCTATGTTCAGATTCAGCGAGGTAGAAACACGTTTCTTCTAAAAGCTGCGTTTGGACATTCCAGAGTGGATGGGAGAACAGGCTCTAAAGAGAAATACCTTGCTCAAAAACCAAAACGGAGTTATCTAGCAGAATGTTTGTCAATGTGTGTATTCAACTTCCAGAGTTAAACTGATTTGTGGTTGCAGCAGTTCAGAAACCCTTTCTTTGGAGAATGTAGAAAAAAAGTCATTTCCAGCCCTAGAGACGCATATAAGAGTTAGCAGTAAGAATGCCTTTAAAACTCAGAAACCCGCTTCGTACAAACTCATCTTTTGTGTGTTGGTTCCTTTTAGGAAGTTGCATCTGTGTTTAGATTCAGCGAGGTAGAACCACGTTTCTTCTAAAAGCTGCGTTTGGACATTCCAGAGTGGATGGGAGAGCAGGCTGTAAAGGGAAATACCTTCCTCTAAAACCAAAACGGAGCTATCTAGCAGAATCGTTGTCAATGTGTGTATTCAACTTCCAGAGTTAAACTGATGTGTGTTTGCAGCAGTTCAGAAACCCTTTCTTTGGACAATGTAGAAAAAAAGTCATTTCCAGCCCTAGAGACGCATATAAGAGTTAGCAGTAAGAATGCCTTTAAAACACAGAAACCCGCTTCGTACAAACTCATCTTCTGTGTGTTGGTTCCTTTTAGGAAGTTGCATCTGCGTTTAGATTCAGCGAGGCAGAAACACGTTTCTTCTAAAAGCTGCGTTTGGACATTCCAGAGTGGATGGGAGAACAGGCTGTAAAGAGAAATACCTTGCTCTAAAACCAAAACGGAGCTATCTAGCAGAATGTTTGTCAATGTGTTTATTCAACTTCGAGAGTTAAACTGATGTGTGTTTGCAGCAGTTCAGAAACCCTTTCTTTGGAGAATGTAGAAACAGTCATTTCCAGCCCTAGAGACGCATATAAGAGTTAGCAGTAAGAATGCGGTTAAAACACAGAATACCCGCTTCGTACAAACTAATCTGCTGTGTTCTAGTTCCTGTTAGGAAGTTGAATCTATGTTCAGATTCAGCGAGGTAGAAACACGTTTCTTCTAAAAGCTGCGTTTGGACATTCCAGAGTGGATGGGAGAAAAGGCTGTAAAGAGAAATACCTTGCTCAAAAACCAAAACGGAGCTATCTAGCAGAATGGTTGTCAATGTGTGTATTCAACTTCGAGAGTTAAACTGATGTGTGTTTGCAGCAGTTCAGAAACCCTTTCTTTGGAGAATGTAGAAACAGTCATTTCCAGCCCTAGAGACGCACATAAGAGTTAGCAGTAAGAATGCCTTTAAAACACAGAAACCCGCTTCGTACAAACTCATCTTCTGTGTGTTGGTTCCTTTTAGGAAGTTGTATCTGTGTTTTGATTCAGCGAGGCAGAAACACGTTTCTTCTAAAAGCTGCGTTTGGACATTCCAGAGTGGATGGGCGAACAGGCTGTAAAGAGAAATACCTTGCTCTAAAACCAAAACGGAGCTATCTAGCAGAATGGTTGTCAATGTGTGTATTCAACTTCCAGAGTTAAACTGATGTGTGTTTGCAGCAGTTCAGAAACCCTTTCTTTGGAGGATGTAGAAACAGTCATTTCCAGCCCTAGAGACGCATATAAGAGTTAGCAGTAAGAATGCGTTTAAAACACAGAAACCCGCTTCGTACAAACTAATCTGCTGTGTTCTAGTTCCTCTTAGGAAGTTGCATCTATGTTTAGGTTCAGCGAGGCAGAAACACGTTTCTTCTAAAAACTGCATTTGGACATTCCAGAGTGAATGTGAGAACACGCCGTAAAGAGAAATACCTTGCTCTAAAACCAAAACGGAGCTATCTAGCAGAATGGTTGTCAATGTGTGTATTCAACTTCGAGAGTTAAACTGATGTGTGTTTGCAGCAGTTCAGAAATCCTTTATTTGGAGAATGTAGAAACAGTCATTTCCAGCCCTAGAGACGCATATAAGAGTTAACAGTAAGAATGCGTTTCAGACACAGAAGACCCGCTTCGTACAAACTCATCTGCTTTGTGCCGGTTTCTTTTAGGAAGTTGCATCTGCGTTTAGATTCAGCGAGGCAGAAACACGTTTCTTCTAAAAGCTGCGTTTGGACATTCCAGAGTGGATGGGAGAACAGGCTGTAAAGAGAAATACCTTGCTCTAAAACCAAAACGGAGCTATCTAGCAGAATGGTTGTCAATGTGTGTATTCAACTTCCAGAGTTAAATTGATGTGTGTTTGCAGTAGTTCAGAAACCCTTTCTTTGGAGAATGTAGAAACAGTCATTTCCAGCCCTAGAAACGCACATAAGAGTTAGCAGTAAGAATGCGTTTCAAACACAGAAGACCCGCTTCTTACAAACTCATCTGCTGTGCGCTGGTTTCTTTTAGGAAGTTGAATCTATGTTCAGATTCAGCGAGGTAGAAACACGTTTCTTCTAAAAGCTGCATTTAGACATTCCAGAGTGGATGGGAGAACAGGCTCTAAAGAGAAATACCTTGCTCAAAAACCAAAACGGAGCTATCTAGCAGAATGTTTGTCAATGTGTGTATTCAACTTCCAGAGTTAAACTGATGTCGGTTTGCAGCAGTTCAGAAACCCTTTCTTTGGAGAATGTAGAAAAAAAGTCATTTCCAGCCCTAGAGACGCATATAAGAGTTAGCAGTAAGAATGCCTTTAAAACACAGAAACCCGCTTCGTACAAACTCATCTTCTGTGTGTTGGTTCCTTTTAGGAAGTTGTATCTGTGTTTAGATTCAGCGAGGCAGAAACACGTTTCTTCTAAAAGCTGCGTTTGGACATTCCAGAGTGGATGGGAGAACAGGCTATAAAGAGAAATGCCTTGCTCTAAAACCAAAACGGAGCTATCTAGCAGAATGGTTGTCAATGTGTTTATTCAACTTCCAGAGTAAAACTGATGTGTGTTTGCAGCAGTTCAGAAACCCTTTCTTTGGAGAATGTAGAAACAGTCATTTCCAGCCCTAGAGACGCACATAAGAGTTAGCAGTAAGAATGCGTTTCAGACACAGAAGACCCGCTTCTTACAAACTCATCTACTGTGTGCTGGTTTCTTTTAGGAAGTTGAATCTATGTTCAGATTCAGCGAGGTAGAAACACGTTTCTTCTAAAAGCTGCGTTTGGACATTCCAGAGTGGATGGGAGAACAGGCTCTAAAGAGAAATACCTTGCTCAAAAACCAAAACGGAGTTATCTAGCAGAATGTTTGTCAATGTGTGTATTCAACTTCCAGAGTTAAACTGATTTGTGGTTGCAGCAGTTCAGAAACCCTTTCTTTGGAGAATGTAGAAAAAAAGTCATTTCCAGCCCTAGAGACGCATATAAGAGTTAGCAGTAAGAATGCCTTTAAAACTCAGAAACCCGCTTCGTACAAACTCATCTTTTGTGTGTTGGTTCCTTTTAGGAAGTTGCATCTGTGTTTAGATTCAGCGAGGTAGAACCACGTTTCTTCTAAAAGCTGCGTTTGGACATTCCAGAGTGGATGGGAGAGCAGGCTGTAAAGGGAAATACCTTCCTCTAAAACCAAAACGGAGCTATCTAGCAGAATCGTTGTCAATGTGTGTATTCAACTTCCAGAGTTAAACTGATGTGTGTTTGCAGCAGTTCAGAAACCCTTTCTTTGGACAATGTAGAAAAAAAGTCATTTCCAGCCCTAGAGACGCATATAAGAGTTAGCAGTAAGAATGCCTTTAAAACACAGAAACCCGCTTCGTACAAACTCATCTTCTGTGTGTTGGTTCCTTTTAGGAAGTTGCATCTGCGTTTAGATTCAGCGAGGCAGAAACACGTTTCTTCTAAAAGCTGCGTTTGGACATTCCAGAGTGGATGGGAGAACAGGCTGTAAAGAGAAATACCTTGCTCTAAAACCAAAACGGAGCTATCTAGCAGAATGTTTGTCAATGTGTGTATTCAACTTCGAGAGTTAAACTGATGTGTGTTTGCAGCAGTTCAGAAACCCTTTCTTTGGAGAATGTAGAAACAGTCATTTCCAGCCCTAGAGACGCATATAAGAGTTAGCAGTAAGAATGCGGTTAAAACACAGAATACCCGCTTCGTACAAACTAATCTGCTGTGTTCTAGTTCCTGTTAGGAAGTTGAATCTATGTTCAGATTCAGCGAGGTAGAAACACGTTTATTCTAAAAGCTGCGTTTGGACATTCCAGAGTGGATGGGAGAAAAGGCTGTAAAGAGAAATACCTTGCTCAAAGACCAAAACGGAGCTATCTAGCAGAATGGTTGTCAATGTGTGTATTCAACTTCCAGAGTTAAACTGATGTGTGTTTGCAGCAGTTCAGAAACCCTTTCTTTGGAGAATGTAGAAACAGTCATTTCCAGCCCTAGAGACGCACATAAGAGTTAGCAGTAAGAATGCCTTTAAAACACAGAAACCCGCTTCGTACAAACTCATCTTCTGTGTGTTGGTTCCTTTTAGGAAGTTGTATCTGTGTTTTGATTCAGCGAGGCAGAAACACGTTTCTTCTAAAAGCTGCGTTTGGACATTCCAGAGTGGATGGGCGAACAGGCTGTAAAGAGAAATACCTTGCTCTAAAACCAAAACGGAGCTATCTAGCAGAATGTTTGTCAATGTGTGTATTCAACTTCCAGAGTTAAACTGATGTGTGTTTGCAGCAGTTCAGAAACCCTTTCTTTGGAGGATGTAGAAACAGTCATTTCCAGCCCTAGAGACGCATATAAGAGTTAGCAGTAAGAATGCGTTTAAAACACAGAAACCCGCTTCGTACAAACTAATCTGCTGTGTTCTAGTTCCTCTTAGGAAGTTGCATCTATGTTTAGGTTCAGCGAGGCAGAAACACGTTTCTTCTAAAAACTGCATTTGGACATTCCAGAGTGAATGTGAGAACACGCCGTAAAGAGAAATACCTTGCTCTAAAACCAAAACGGAGCTATCTAGCAGAATGGTTGTCAATGTGTGTATTCAACTTCCAGAGTTAAACTGATGTGTGTTGGCAGCAGTTCAGAAACCCTTTCTTTGGAGAATGTAGAAACAGTCATTTCCAACCCTAGAGACGCATATAAGACTTAGCAGTAAGAATGCCTTTAAAACACAGAATACCCGCTTCGTACAAACTTATCTGCTGTGTGCTAGTTCCTCTTAGGAAGTTGCATCTATGTTTAGATTCAGCGAGGCAGAAACACGTTTCTTCTAAAAACTGCATTTGGAAATTCCAGAGTGAATGGGAGAACACGCTGTAAAGAGAAATACCTTGCTCTAAAACCAAAACGGAGCTATCTAGCAGAATGGTTGTCAATGTGTGTATTCAACTTCCAGAGTTAAACTGATGTGTGTTTGCAGCAGTTCAGAAACCCTTTCTTTGGAGAATGTAGAAACAGTCATTTCCAGCCCTAGAGACGCATATAAGAGTTAGCAGTAAGAATGCGTTTAAAACACAGAATACCCGCTTGGTACAAACTCATCTGCTTTGGGCTGGTTTCTTTTAGGAAGTTGCATCTATGTTTAGATTCAGCAAGGTAGAAACACGTTTCTTCTAAAAGCTGCGTTTGGACATTCCAGAGTGGATGGGAGAACAGGCTGTAAAGAGAAATACCTTGCTCTAAAACCAAAACGTAGCTATCTAGCAGAATGGTTGTCAATGTGTGTATTCAACTTCCAGAGTTAAACTGATGTGTGTTTGCAGCAGTTCAGAAACCCTTTCTTTGGACAATGTAGAAAAAAAGTCATTTCCAGCCCTAGAGACGCATATAAGAGTTAGCAGTAAGAATGCCTTTAAAACAGAGAAACCCGCTTCGTACAAACTCATCTTCGGTGTGTTGGTTCCTTTTAGGAAGTTGCATCTGTGTTTAGATTCAGCGAGGCAGAAACACGTTTCTTCTAAAAGCTGCGTTTGGACATTCCAGAGTGGATGGGCGAACAGGCTGTAAAGAGAAATACCTTGCTCTAAAACCAAAACGGAGCTATCTAGCAGAATGTTTGTCAATGTGTGTATTCAACTTCGAGAGTTAAACTGATGTGTTTTTGCAGCAGTACAGAAACCCTTTCTTTGGAGAATGTAGAAACAGTCATTTCCAGCCCTAGAGACGCATATAAGAGTTAGCAGTAAGAATGCGTTTCAGACACAGAAGACCCGCTTCGTACAAACTCATCTACTTTGTGCTGGTTTCTTTTAGGAAGTTGAATCAATGTTCAGATTCAGCGAGGTAGAAACACGTTTCTTCTAGAAGCTGCGTTTAGACATTCCAGAGTGGATGGGAGAACAGGCTCTAAAGAGAAATACCTTGCTCAAAAACCAAAACGGAGCTATCTAGCAGAATGTTTGTCAATGTGTGTATTCAACTTCCAGAGTTAAACTGATTTGTGTTTGCAGCAGTTCAGAAACCCTTTCTTTGGAGAATGTAGAAAAAAAGTCATTTCCAGCCCTAGAGACGCATATAAGAGTTAGCAGTAAGAATGCCTTTAAAACACAGAAACCCGCTTCGTACAAACTCATCTTCTGTGTGTTGGTTCCTTTTAGGAAGTTGTATCTGTGTTTAGATTCAGCGAGGCAGAAACACGTTTCTTCTAAAAGCTGCGTTTGGACATTCCAGAGTGGATGGGCGAACAGGCTGTGAAGAGAAATACCTTGCTCTAAAACCAAAACGGAGCTATCTAGTAGAATGGTTGTCAATGTGTGTATTCAACTTCCAGAGTTAAACTGATGTGTGTTTGCAGCAGTTCAGAAACCCTTTCTTTGGAGAATGTAGAAACAGTCATTTCCAGCCCTAGAGACACATATAAGAGTTAGCAGTAAGAATGCGTTTAAAACACAAAATACCCGCTTCGTACAAACTCATCTGCTGTGTTCTAGTTCCTGTTAGAAAGTTGCATCTATGTTCAGATTCAGCGAGGTAGAAACACGTTTCTTCTAAAAGCTGCGTTTGGACATTCCAGAGTGGATGGGAGAACAGGCTGTAAAGAGAAATACCTTGCTCTAAAACCAAAACGGAGCTATCTAGCAGAATGGTTGTCAATGTGTGTATTCAACTTCCAGAGTTAAACTGATCTGTGTTTGCAGCAGTTCAGAAACCCTTTCTTTGGAGAATGTAGAAACAGTCATTTCCAGCCCTAGAGACGCACATAAGAGTTAGCAGTAAGAATGCGTTTCAAACACAGAAGATCCGCTTCTTAAAAACTCATCTGCTGTGTGCTGGTTTCTTTTAGGAAGTTGAATCTATGTTCAGATTCAGCGAGGTAGAAACACGTTTCCTCAAAAAGCTGCGTTTGGACATTCCAGAGTGGATGGGAGAACAGGCTATAAAGAGAAATACCTTGCTCTAAAATCAAAACGGAGCTATCTAGCAGAATGGTTGTCAATGTGTGTATTCAACTTCCAGAGTTAAACTGATGTGTGTTTGCAGCAGTTCAGAAACCCTTTCTTTGGAGAATGTAGAAACAGTCATTTCCAGCCCTAGAGACGCATATAAGAGTTAGCAGTAAGAATGCGGTTAAAACACAGAATACCCGCTTCGTACAAACTAATCTGCTGTGTTCTAGTTCCTGTTAGGAAGTTGAATCTATGTTCAGATTCAGCGAGGTAGAAACACGTTTCTTCTAAAAGCTGCGTTTGGACATTCCAGAGTGGATGGGAGAAAAGGCTGTAAAGAGAAATACCTTGCTCAAAAACCAAAACGGAGCTATCTAGCAGAATGGTTGTCAATGTGTGTATTCAACTTCGAGAGTTAAACTGATGTGTGTTTGCAGCAGTTCAGAAACCCTTTCTTTGGAGAATGTAGAAACAGTCATTTCCAGCCCTAGAGACGCACATAAGAGTTAGCAGTAAGAATGCCTTTAAAACACAGAAACCCGCTTCGTACAAACTCATCTTCTGTGTGTTGGTTCCTTTTAGGAAGTTGTATCTGTGTTTTGATTCAGCGAGGCAGAAACACGTTTCTTCTAAAAGCTGCGTTTGGACATTCCAGAGTGGATGGGCGAACAGGCTGTAAAGAGAAATACCTTGCTCTAAAACCAAAACGGAGCTATCTAGCAGAATGGTTGTCAATGTGTGTATTCAACTTCCAGAGTTAAACTGATGTGTGTTTGCAGCAGTTCAGAAACCCTTTCTTTGGAGGATGTAGAAACAGTCATTTCCAGCCCTAGAGACGCATATAAGAGTTAGCAGTAAGAATGCGTTTAAAACACAGAAACCCGCTTCGTACAAACTAATCTGCTGTGTTCTAGTTCCTCTTAGGAAGTTGCATCTATGTTTAGGTTCAGCGAGGCAGAAACACGTTTCTTCTAAAAACTGCATTTGGACATTCCAGAGTGAATGTGAGAACACGCCGTAAAGAGAAATACCTTGCTCTAAAACCAAAACGGAGCTATCTAGCAGAATGGTTGTCAATGTGTGTATTCAACTTCGAGAGTTAAACTGATGTGTGTTTGCAGCAGTTCAGAAATCCTTTATTTGGAGAATGTAGAAACAGTCATTTCCAGCCCTAGAGACGCATATAAGAGTTAACAGTAAGAATGCGTTTCAGACACAGAAGACCCGCTTCGTACAAACTCATCTGCTTTGTGCCGGTTTCTTTTAGGAAGTTGCATCTGCGTTTAGATTCAGCGAGGCAGAAACACGTTTCTTCTAAAAGCTGCGTTTGGACATTCCAGAGTGGATGGGAGAACAGGCTGTAAAGAGAAATACCTTGCTCTAAAACCAAAACGGAGCTATCTAGCAGAATGGTTGTCAATGTGTGTATTCAACTTCCAGAGTTAAATTGATGTGTGTTTGCAGTAGTTCAGAAACCCTTTCTTTGGAGAATGTAGAAACAGTCATTTCCAGCCCTAGAAACGCACATAAGAGTTAGCAGTAAGAATGCGTTTCAAACACAGAAGACCCGCTTCTTACAAACTCATCTGCTGTGCGCTGGTTTCTTTTAGGAAGTTGAATCTATGTTCAGATTCAGCGAGGTAGAAACACGTTTCTTCTAAAAGCTGCATTTAGACATTCCAGAGTGGATGGGAGAACAGGCTCTAAAGAGAAATACCTTGCTCAAAAACCAAAACGGAGCTATCTAGCAGAATGTTTGTCAATGTGTGTATTCAACTTCCAGAGTTAAACTGATGTCGGTTTGCAGCAGTTCAGAAACCCTTTCTTTGGAGAATGTAGAAAAAAAGTCATTTCCAGCCCTAGAGACGCATATAAGAGTTAGCAGTAAGAATGCCTTTAAAACACAGAAACCCGCTTCGTACAAACTCATCTTCTGTGTGTTGGTTCCTTTTAGGAAGTTGTATCTGTGTTTAGATTCAGCGAGGCAGAAACACGTTTCTTCTAAAAGCTGCGTTTGGACATTCCAGAGTGGATGGGAGAACAGGCTATAAAGAGAAATGCCTTGCTCTAAAACCAAAACGGAGCTATCTAGCAGAATGGTTGTCAATGTGTTTATTCAACTTCCAGAGTAAAACTGATGTGTGTTTGCAGCAGTTCAGAAACCCTTTCTTTGGAGAATGTAGAAACAGTCATTTCCAGCCCTAGAGACGCACATAAGAGTTAGCAGTAAGAATGCGTTTCAGACACAGAAGACCCGCTTCTTACAAACTCATCTACTGTGTGCTGGTTTCTTTTAGGAAGTTGAATCTATGTTCAGATTCAGCGAGGTAGAAACACGTTTCTTCTAAAAGCTGCGTTTGGACATTCCAGAGTGGATGGGAGAACAGGCTCTAAAGAGAAATACCTTGCTCAAAAACCAAAACGGAGTTATCTAGCAGAATGTTTGTCAATGTGTGTATTCAACTTCCAGAGTTAAACTGATTTGTGGTTGCAGCAGTTCAGAAACCCTTTCTTTGGAGAATGTAGAAAAAAAGTCATTTCCAGCCCTAGAGACGCATATAAGAGTTAGCAGTAAGAATGCCTTTAAAACTCAGAAACCCGCTTCGTACAAACTCATCTTTTGTGTGTTGGTTCCTTTTAGGAAGTTGCATCTGTGTTTAGATTCAGCGAGGTAGAACCACGTTTCTTCTAAAAGCTGCGTTTGGACATTCCAGAGTGGATGGGAGAGCAGGCTGTAAAGGGAAATACCTTCCTCTAAAACCAAAACGGAGCTATCTAGCAGAATCGTTGTCAATGTGTGTATTCAACTTCCAGAGTTAAACTGATGTGTGTTTGCAGCAGTTCAGAAACCCTTTCTTTGGACAATGTAGAAAAAAAGTCATTTCCAGCCCTAGAGACGCATATAAGAGTTAGCAGTAAGAATGCCTTTAAAACACAGAAACCCGCTTCGTACAAACTCATCTTCTGTGTGTTGGTTCCTTTTAGGAAGTTGCATCTGCGTTTAGATTCAGCGAGGCAGAAACACGTTTCTTCTAAAAGCTGCGTTTGGACATTCCAGAGTGGATGGGAGAACAGGCTGTAAAGAGAAATACCTTGCTCTAAAACCAAAACGGAGCTATCTAGCAGAATGTTTGTCAATGTGTGTATTCAACTTCGAGAGTTAAACTGATGTGTGTTTGCAGCAGTTCAGAAACCCTTTCTTTGGAGAATGTAGAAACAGTCATTTCCAGCCCTAGAGACGCATATAAGAGTTAGCAGTAAGAATGCGGTTAAAACACAGAATACCCGCTTCGTACAAACTAATCTGCTGTGTTCTAGTTCCTGTTAGGAAGTTGAATCTATGTTCAGATTCAGCGAGGTAGAAACACGTTTATTCTAAAAGCTGCGTTTGGACATTCCAGAGTGGATGGGAGAAAAGGCTGTAAAGAGAAATACCTTGCTCAAAGACCAAAACGGAGCTATCTAGCAGAATGGTTGTCAATGTGTGTATTCAACTTCCAGAGTTAAACTGATGTGTGTTTGCAGCAGTTCAGAAACCCTTTCTTTGGAGAATGTAGAAACAGTCATTTCCAGCCCTAGAGACGCACATAAGAGTTAGCAGTAAGAATGCCTTTAAAACACAGAAACCCGCTTCGTACAAACTCATCTTCTGTGTGTTGGTTCCTTTTAGGAAGTTGTATCTGTGTTTTGATTCAGCGAGGCAGAAACACGTTTCTTCTAAAAGCTGCGTTTGGACATTCCAGAGTGGATGGGCGAACAGGCTGTAAAGAGAAATACCTTGCTCTAAAACCAAAACGGAGCTATCTAGCAGAATGTTTGTCAATGTGTGTATTCAACTTCCAGAGTTAAACTGATGTGTGTTTGCAGCAGTTCAGAAACCCTTTCTTTGGAGGATGTAGAAACAGTCATTTCCAGCCCTAGAGACGCATATAAGAGTTAGCAGTAAGAATGCGTTTAAAACACAGAAACCCGCTTCGTACAAACTAATCTGCTGTGTTCTAGTTCCTCTTAGGAAGTTGCATCTATGTTTAGGTTCAGCGAGGCAGAAACACGTTTCTTCTAAAAACTGCATTTGGACATTCCAGAGTGAATGTGAGAACACGCCGTAAAGAGAAATACCTTGCTCTAAAACCAAAACGGAGCTATCTAGCAGAATGGTTGTCAATGTGTGTATTCAACTTCCAGAGTTAAACTGATGTGTGTTGGCAGCAGTTCAGAAACCCTTTCTTTGGAGAATGTAGAAACAGTCATTTCCAACCCTAGAGACGCATATAAGACTTAGCAGTAAGAATGCCTTTAAAACACAGAATACCCGCTTCGTACAAACTTATCTGCTGTGTGCTAGTTCCTCTTAGGAAGTTGCATCTATGTTTAGATTCAGCGAGGCAGAAACACGTTTCTTCTAAAAACTGCATTTGGAAATTCCAGAGTGAATGGGAGAACACGCTGTAAAGAGAAATACCTTGCTCTAAAACCAAAACGGAGCTATCTAGCAGAATGGTTGTCAATGTGTGTATTCAACTTCCAGAGTTAAACTGATGTGTGTTTGCAGCAGTTCAGAAACCCTTTCTTTGGAGAATGTAGAAACAGTCATTTCCAGCCCTAGAGACGCATATAAGAGTTAGCAGTAAGAATGCGTTTAAAACACAGAATACCCGCTTGGTACAAACTCATCTGCTTTGGGCTGGTTTCTTTTAGGAAGTTGCATCTATGTTTAGATTCAGCAAGGTAGAAACACGTTTCTTCTAAAAGCTGCGTTTGGACATTCCAGAGTGGATGGGAGAACAGGCTGTAAAGAGAAATACCTTGCTCTAAAACCAAAACGTAGCTATCTAGCAGAATGGTTGTCAATGTGTGTATTCAACTTCCAGAGTTAAACTGATGTGTGTTTGCAGCAGTTCAGAAACCCTTTCTTTGGACAATGTAGAAAAAAAGTCATTTCCAGCCCTAGAGACGCATATAAGAGTTAGCAGTAAGAATGCCTTTAAAACAGAGAAACCCGCTTCGTACAAACTCATCTTCGGTGTGTTGGTTCCTTTTAGGAAGTTGCATCTGTGTTTAGATTCAGCGAGGCAGAAACACGTTTCTTCTAAAAGCTGCGTTTGGACATTCCAGAGTGGATGGGCGAACAGGCTGTAAAGAGAAATACCTTGCTCTAAAACCAAAACGGAGCTATCTAGCAGAATGTTTGTCAATGTGTGTATTCAACTTCGAGAGTTAAACTGATGTGTTTTTGCAGCAGTACAGAAACCCTTTCTTTGGAGAATGTAGAAACAGTCATTTCCAGCCCTAGAGACGCATATAAGAGTTAGCAGTAAGAATGCGTTTCAGACACAGAAGACCCGCTTCGTACAAACTCATCTACTTTGTGCTGGTTTCTTTTAGGAAGTTGAATCAATGTTCAGATTCAGCGAGGTAGAAACACGTTTCTTCTAGAAGCTGCGTTTAGACATTCCAGAGTGGATGGGAGAACAGGCTCTAAAGAGAAATACCTTGCTCAAAAACCAAAACGGAGCTATCTAGCAGAATGTTTGTCAATGTGTGTATTCAACTTCCAGAGTTAAACTGATTTGTGTTTGCAGCAGTTCAGAAACCCTTTCTTTGGAGAATGTAGAAAAAAAGTCATTTCCAGCCCTAGAGACGCATATAAGAGTTAGCAGTAAGAATGCCTTTAAAACACAGAAACCCGCTTCGTACAAACTCATCTTCTGTGTGTTGGTTCCTTTTAGGAAGTTGTATCTGTGTTTAGATTCAGCGAGGCAGAAACACGTTTCTTCTAAAAGCTGCGTTTGGACATTCCAGAGTGGATGGGCGAACAGGCTGTGAAGAGAAATACCTTGCTCTAAAACCAAAACGGAGCTATCTAGTAGAATGGTTGTCAATGTGTGTATTCAACTTCCAGAGTTAAACTGATGTGTGTTTGCAGCAGTTCAGAAACCCTTTCTTTGGAGAATGTAGAAACAGTCATTTCCAGCCCTAGAGACACATATAAGAGTTAGCAGTAAGAATGCGTTTAAAACACAAAATACCCGCTTCGTACAAACTCATCTGCTGTGTTCTAGTTCCTGTTAGAAAGTTGCATCTATGTTCAGATTCAGCGAGGTAGAAACACGTTTCTTCTAAAAGCTGCGTTTGGACATTCCAGAGTGGATGGGAGAACAGGCTGTAAAGAGAAATACCTTGCTCTAAAACCAAAACGGAGCTATCTAGCAGAATGGTTGTCAATGTGTGTATTCAACTTCCAGAGTTAAACTGATCTGTGTTTGCAGCAGTTCAGAAACCCTTTCTTTGGAGAATGTAGAAACAGTCATTTCCAGCCCTAGAGACGCACATAAGAGTTAGCAGTAAGAATGCGTTTCAAACACAGAAGATCCGCTTCTTAAAAACTCATCTGCTGTGTGCTGGTTTCTTTTAGGAAGTTGAATCTATGTTCAGATTCAGCGAGGTAGAAACACGTTTCCTCAAAAAGCTGCGTTTGGACATTCCAGAGTGGATGGGAGAACAGGCTATAAAGAGAAATACCTTGCTCTAAAATCAAAACGGAGCTATCTAGCAGAATGGTTGTCAATGTGTGTATTCAACTTCCAGAGTTAAACTGATGTGTGTTTGCAGCAGTTCAGAAACCCTTTCTTTGGAGGATGTAGAAACAGTCATTTCCAGCCCTAGAGACGCATATAAGAGTTAGCAGTAAGAATGCGTTTAAAACACAGAAACCCGCTTCGTACAAACTAATCTGCTGTGTTCTAGTTCCTCTTAGGAAGTTGCATCTATGTTTAGGTTCAGCGAGGCAGAAACACGTTTCTTCTAAAAACTGCATTTGGACATTCCAGAGTGAATGTGAGAACACGCCGTAAAGAGAAATACCTTGCTCTAAAACCAAAACGGAGCTATCTAGCAGAATGGTTGTCAATGTGTGTATTCAACTTCCAGAGTTAAACTGATGTGTGTTGGCAGCAGTTCAGAAACCCTTTCTTTGGAGAATGTAGAAACAGTCATTTCCAGCCCTAGAGACGCATATAAGACTTAGCAGTAAGAATGCCTTTAAAACACAGAATACCCGCTTCGTACAAACTTATCTGCTGTGTGCTAGTTCCTCTTAGGAAGTTGCATCTATGTTTAGATTCAGCGAGGCAGAAACACGTTTCTTCTAAAAACTGCATTTGGAAATTCCAGAGTGAATGGGAGAACACGCTGTAAAGAGAAATACCTTGCTCTAAAACCAAAACGGAGCTATCTAGCAGAATGTTTGTCAATGTGTGTATTCAACTTCCAGAGTTAAACTGATGTGTGTTTGCAGCAGTTCAGAAACCCTTTCTTTGGAGAATGTAGAAACAGTCATTTCCAGCCCTAGAGACGCATATAAGAGTTAGCAGTAAGAATGCGTTTAAAACACAGAATACCCGCTTGGTACAAACTCATCTGCTTTGGGCTGGTTTCTTTTAGGAAGTTGCATCTATGTTTAGATTCAGCAAGGTAGAAACACGTTTCTTCAAAAGCTGCGTTTGGACATTCCAGAGTGGATGGGAGAACAGGCTGTAAAGAGAAATACCTTGCTCTAAAACCAAAACGTAGCTATCTAGCAGAATGGTTGTCAATGTGTGTATTCAACTTCCAGAGTTAAACTGATGTGTGTTTGCAGCAGTTCAGAAACCCTTTCTTTGGACAATGTAGAAAAAAAGTCATTTCCAGCCCTAGAGACGCATATAAGAGTTAGCAGTAAGAATGCCTTTAAAACACAGAAACCCGCTTCGTACAAACTCATCTTCGGTGTGTTGGTTCCTTTTAGGAAGTTGCATCTGCGTTTAGATTCAGCGAGGCAGAAACACGTTTCTTCTAAAAGCTGCCTTTGGACATTCCAGAGTGGATGGGAGAACAGGCTGTAAAGAGAAATACCTTGCTCTAAAACCAAAACGGAGCTATCTAGCAGAATGGTTGTCAATGTGTGTATTCAACTTCCAGAGTTAAATTGATGTGTGTTTGCAGTAGTTCAGAAACCCTTTCTTTGGAGAATGTAGAAACAGTCATTTCCAGCCCTAGAAACGCACATAAGAGTTAGCAGTAAGAATGCGTTTCAAACACAGAAGACCCGCTTCTTACAAACTCATCTGCTGTGCGCTGGTTTCTTTTAGGAAGTTGAATCTATGTTCAGATTCAGCGAGGTAGAAACACGTTTCTTCTAAAAGCTGCATTTAGACATTCCAGAGTGGATGGGAGAACAGGCTCTAAAGAGAAATACCTTGCTCAAAAACCAAAACGGAGCTATCTAGCAGAATGTTTGTCAATGTGTGTATTCAACTTCCAGAGTTAAACTGATGTCGGTTTGCAGCAGTTCAGAAACCCTTTCTTTGGAGAATGTAGAAAAAAAGTCATTTCCAGCCCTAGAGACGCATATAAGAGTTAGCAGTAAGAATGCCTTTAAAACACAGAAACCCGCTTCGTACAAACTCATCTTCTGTGTGTTGGTTCCTTTTAGGAAGTTGTATCTGTGTTTAGATTCAGCGAGGCAGAAACACGTTTCTTCTAAAAGCTGCGTTTGGACATTCCAGAGTGGATGGGAGAACAGGCTATAAAGAGAAATGCCTTGCTCTAAAACCAAAACGGAGCTATCTAGCAGAATGGTTGTCAATGTGTTTATTCAACTTCCAGAGTAAAACTGATGTGTGTTTGCAGCAGTTCAGAAACCCTTTCTTTGGAGAATGTAGAAACAGTCATTTCCAGCCCTAGAGACGCACATAAGAGTTAGCAGTAAGAATGCGTTTCAGACACAGAAGACCCGCTTCTTACAAACTCATCTACTGTGTGCTGGTTTCTTTTAGGAAGTTGAATCTATGTTCAGATTCAGCGAGGTAGAAACACGTTTCTTCTAAAAGCTGCGTTTGGACATTCCAGAGTGGATGGGAGAACAGGCTCTAAAGAGAAATACCTTGCTCAAAAACCAAAACGGAGTTATCTAGCAGAATGTTTGTCAATGTGTGTATTCAACTTCCAGAGTTAAACTGATTTGTGGTTGCAGCAGTTCAGAAACCCTTTCTTTGGAGAATGTAGAAAAAAAGTCATTTCCAGCCCTAGAGACGCATATAAGAGTTAGCAGTAAGAATGCCTTTAAAACTCAGAAACCCGCTTCGTACAAACTCATCTTTTGTGTGTTGGTTCCTTTTAGGAAGTTGCATCTGTGTTTAGATTCAGCGAGGTAGAACCACGTTTCTTCTAAAAGCTGCGTTTGGACATTCCAGAGTGGATGGGAGAGCAGGCTGTAAAGGGAAATACCTTCCTCTAAAACCAAAACGGAGCTATCTAGCAGAATCGTTGTCAATGTGTGTATTCAACTTCCAGAGTTAAACTGATGTGTGTTTGCAGCAGTTCAGAAACCCTTTCTTTGGAGAATGTAGAAACAGTCATTTCCAGCCCTAGAGACCCATATAAGAGGTAGCAGTAAGAATGCCTTTAAAACACAGAATACCCGCTTCGTACAAACTCATCTGCTGTGTGCTAGTTTCTCTTAGGAAGTTGCATCTATGTTTAGATTCAGCGAGGCAGAAACACGTTTCTTTGAAAAACTGCATTTGGAAATTCCAGAGTGAATGGGAGAACACGCGGTAAAGAGAAATACCTTGCTCTAAAACCAAAACGGAGCTATCTAGCAGAATGGTTGTCAATGTGTGTATTCAACTTCCAGAGTTAAACTGATGTGTGTTTGCAGCAGTTCAGAAACCCTTTCTTTGGACAATGTAGAAAAAAAGTCATTTCCAGCCCTAGAGACGCATATAAGAGTTAGCAGTAAGAATGCCTTTAAAACACAGAAACCCGCTTCGTACAAACTCATCTTCTGTGTGTTGGTTCCTTTTAGGAAGTTGCATCTGCGTTTAGATTCAGCGAGGCAGAAACACGTTTCTTCTAAAAGCTGCATTTGGACATTCCAGAGTGGATGGGAGAACAGGCTGTAAAGAGAAATACCTTGCTCTAAAACCAAAACGGAGCTATCTAGCAGAATGTTTTCAATGTGTGTATTCAACTTCGAGAGTTAAACTGATGTGTTTTTGCAGCAGTTCAGAAACCCTTTCTTTGGAGAATGTAGAAACAGTCATTTCCAGCCCTAGAGACGCATATAGGAGTTAGCAGTAAGAATGCGTTTCAGACACAGAAGACCCGCTTCGTACAAACTCATCTGCTTTGTGCTGGTTTCTTTTAGGAAGTTGCATCTATGTTTAGATTCAGCAAGGTAGAAACACGTTTCTTCTAAAAGCTGCGTTTGGACATTCCAGAGTGGATGGGAGAACAGGCTGTAAAGAGAAATACCTTGCTCTAAAACCAAAACGGAGCTATCTAGTAGAATGGTTGTCAATGTGTGTATTCAACTTCCAGAGTTAAACTGATGTGTGTTTGCAGCAGTTCAGAAACCCTGTCTTTGGAGAATGTAGAAAGAGTCATTTCCAGCCCTAGAGACGCATATAAGAGTTAGCAGTAAGAATGCGTTTAAAACACAGAATACCCCCTTCGTACAAACTCTTCTGCTGTGTTGTAGTTCCTCTTAGGAAGTTGCATCTATGTTTAGATTCCGCGAGGCAGAAACACGTTTCTTCTAAAAACTGCATTTGGACATTCCAGAGTGAATGGGAGAACACGCTGTAAAGAGAAATACCTTGCTCTAAAACCAAAACGGAGCTATCTAGCAGAATGGTTGTCAATGTGTGTATTCAACTTCCAGAGTTAAACTGATGTGTGTTTGCACCAGTTCAGAAACCCTTTCTTTGGAGAATGTAGAAACAGTCATTTCCAGCCCTAGAGACGCATATAAGAGTTAGCAGTAAGAATGCGTTTAAAACACAGAATACCCGCTTGGTACAAACTCATCTGCTTTGGGCTGGTTTCTTTTAGGAAGTTGCATCTATGTTTAGATTCAGCAAGGTAGAAACACGTTTCTTCTAAAAGCTGCGTTTGGACATTCCAGAGTGGATGGGAGAACAGGCTGTAAAGAGAAATACCTTGCTCTAAAACCAAAACGTAGCTATCTAGCAGAATGGTTGTCAATGTGTGTATTCAACTTCCAGAGTTAAACTGATGTGTGTTTGCAGCAGTTCAGAAACCCTTTCTTTGGACAATGTAGAAAAAAAGTCATTTCCAGCCCTAGAGACGCATATAAGTGTTAGCAGTAAGAATGCCTTTAAAACAGAGAAACCCGCTTCGTACAAACTCATCTTCTGTGTGTTGGTTCCTTTTAGGAAGTTGCATCTGTGTTTAGATTCAGCGAGGCAGAAACACGTTTCTTCTAAAAGCTGCGTTTGGACATTCCAGAGTGGATGGGCGAACAGGCTGTAAAGAGAAATACCTTGCTCTAAAACCAAAACGGAGCTATCTAGCAGAATGTTTGTCAATGTGTGTATTCAACTTCGAGAGTTACACTGATGTGTTTTTGCAGCAGTACAGAAACCCTTTCTTTGGAGAATGTAGAAACAGTCATTTCCAGCCCTAGAGACGCATATAAGAGTTAGCAGTAAGAATGCGTTTCAGACACAGAAGACCCGCTTCGTACAAACTCATCTACTTTGTGCTGGTTTCTTTTAGGAAGTTGAATCAATGTTCAGATTCAGCGAGGTAGAAACACGTTTCTTCTAGAAGCTGCGTTTAGACATTCCAGAGTGGATGGGAGAACAGGCTCTAAAGAGAAATACTTTGCTCAAAAACCAAAACGGAGCTATCTAGCAGAATGTTTGTCAATGTGTGTATTCAACTTCCAGAGTTAAACTGATTTGTGTTTGCAGCAGTTCAGAAACCCTTTCTTTGGAGAATGTAGAAAAAAAGTCATTTCCAGCCCTAGAGACGCATATAAGAGTTAGCAGTAAGAATGCCTTTAAAACACAGAAACCCGCTTCGTACAAACTCATCTTCTGTGTGTTGGTTCCTTTTAGGAAGTTGTATCTGTGTTTAGATTCAGCGAGGCAGAAACACGTTTCTTCTAAAAGCTGCGTTTGGACATTCCAGAGTGGATGGGCGAACAGGCTGTGAAGAGAAATACCTTGCTCTAAAACCAAAACGGAGCTATCTAGTAGAATGGTTGTCAATGTGTGTATTCAACTTCCAGAGTTAAACTGATGTGTGTTTGCAGCAGTTCAGAAACCCTTTCTTTGGAGAATGTAGAAACAGTCATTTCCAGCCCTAGAGACACATATAAGAGTTAGCAGTAAGAATGCGTTTAAAACACAAAATACCCGCTTCGTACAAACTCATCTGCTGTGTTCTAGTTCCTGTTAGAAAGTTGCATCTATGTTCAGATTCAGCGAGGTAGAAACACGTTTCTTCTAAAAGCTGCGTTTGGACATTCCAGAGTGGATGGGAGAACAGGCTGTAAAGAGAAATACCTTGCTCTAAAACCAAAACGGAGCTATCTAGCAGAATGGTTGTCAATGTGTGTATTCAACTTCCAGAGTTAAACTGATGTGTGTTTGCAGCAGTTCAGAAACCCTTTCTTTGGAGAATGTAGAAACAGTCATTTCCAGCCCTAGAGACGCACATAAGAGTTAGCAGTAAGAATGCGTTTCAAACACAGAAGATCCGCTTCTTAAAAACTCATCTGCTGTGTGCTGGTTTCTTTTAGGAAGTTGAATCTATGTTCAGATTCAGCGAGGTAGAAACACGTTTCCTCAAAAAGCTGCGTTTGGACATTCCAGAGTGGATGGGAGAACAGGCTATAAAGAGAAATACCTTGCTCTAAAATCAAAACGGAGCTATCTAGCAGAATGGTTGTCAATGTGTGTATTCAACTTCCAGAGTTAAACTGATGTGTGTTTGCAGCAGTTCAGAAACCCTTTCTTTGGAGGATGTAGAAACAGTCATTTCCAGCCCTAGAGACGCATATAAGAGTTAGCAGTAAGAATGCGTTTAAAACACAGAAACCCGCTTCGTACAAACTAATCTGCTGTGTTCTAGTTCCTCTTAGGAAGTTGCATCTATGTTTAGGTTCAGCGAGGCAGAAACACGTTTCTTCTAAAAACTGCATTTGGACATTCCAGAGTGAATGTGAGAACACGCCGTAAAGAGAAATACCTTGCTCTAAAACCAAAACGGAGCTATCTAGCAGAATGGTTGTCAATGTGTGTATTCAACTTCCAGAGTTAAACTGATGTGTGTTGGCAGCAGTTCAGAAACCCTTTCTTTGGAGAATGTAGAAACAGTCATTTCCAGCCCTAGAGACGCATATAAGACTTAGCAGTAAGAATGCCTTTAAAACACAGAATACCCGCTTCGTACAAACTTATCTGCTGTGTGCTAGTTCCTCTTAGGAAGTTGCATCTATGTTTAGATTCAGCGAGGCAGAAACACGTTTCTTCTAAAAACTGCATTTGGAAATTCCAGAGTGAATGGGAGAACACGCTGTAAAGAGAAATACCTTGCTCTAAAACCAAAACGGAGCTATCTAGCAGAATGGTTGTCAATGTGTGTATTCAACTTCCAGAGTTAAACTGATGTGTGTTTGCAGCAGTTCAGAAACCCTTTCTTTGGAGAATGTAGAAACAGTCATTTCCAGCCCTAGAGACGCATATAAGAGTTAGCAGTAAGAATGCGTTTAAAACACAGAATACCCGCTTGATACAAACTCATCTGCTTTGGGCTGGTTTCTTTTAGGAAGTTGCATCTATGTTTAGATTCAGCAAGGTAGAAACACGTTTCTTCAAAAGCTGCGTTTGGACATTCCAGAGTGGATGGGAGAACAGGCTGTAAAGAGAAATACCTTGCTCTAAAACCAAAACGTAGCTATCTAGCAGAATGGTTGTCAATGTGTGTATTCAACTTCCAGAGTTAAACTGATGTGTGTTTGCAGCAGTTCAGAAACCCTTTCTTTGGACAATGTAGAAAAAAAGTCATTTCCAGCCCTAGAGACGCATATAAGAGTTAGCAGTAAGAATGCCTTTAAAACACAGAAACCCGCTTCGTACAAACTCATCTTCGGTGTGTTGGTTCCTTTTAGGAAGTTGCATCTGCGTTTAGATTCAGCGAGGCAGAAACACGTTTCTTCTAAAAGCTGCCTTTGGACATTCCAGAGTGGATGGGAGAACAGGCTGTAAAGAGAAATACCTTGCTCTAAAACCAAAACGGAGCTATCTAGCAGAATGTTTGTCAATGTGTGTATTCAACTTCGAGAGTTAAACTGATGTGTGTTTGCAGCAGTTCAGAAATCCTTTATTTGGAGAATGTAGAAACAGTCATTTCCAGCCCTAGAGACGCATATAAGAGTTAACAGTAAGAATGCGTTTCAGACACAGAAGACCCGCTTCGTACAAACTCATCTGCTTTGTGCCGGTTTCTTTTAGGAAGTTGCATCTGCGTTTAGATTCAGCGAGGCAGAAACACGTTTCTTCTAAAAGCTGCGTTTGGACATTCCAGAGTGGATGGGAGAACAGGCTGTAAAGAGAAATACCTTGCTCTAAAACCAAAACGGAGCTATCTAGCAGAATGGTTGTCAATGTGTGTATTCAACTTCCAGAGTTAAACTGATGTGTGTTTGCAGCAGTTCAGAAACCCTTTCTTTGGAGAATGTAGAAACAGTCATTTCCAGCCCTAGAGACGCATATAAGAGTTAGCAGTAAGAATGCGTTTAAAACACAGAATACCCGCTTCGTACAAACTCATCTGCTTTGTGCTGGTTTCTTTTAGGAAGTTGCATCTATGTTTAGATTCAGCAAGGTAGAAACACGTTTCTTCTAAAAGCTGCGTTTGGACATTCCAGAGTGGAAGGGAGAACAGGCTGTAAAGTGAAATACCTTGCTCTAAAACCAAAACGGAGCTATCTAGCAGAATGGTTGTCAATGTGTGTATTCAACTTCCAGAGTTAAATTGATGTGTGTTTGCAGTAGTTCAGAAACCCTTTCTTTGGAGAATGTAGAAACAGTCATTTCCAGCCCTAGAAACGCACATAAGAGTTAGCAGTAAGAATGCGTTTCAAACACAGAAGACCCGCTTCTTACAAACTCATCTGCTGTGCGCTGGTTTCTTTTAGGAAGTTGAATCTATGTTCAGATTCAGCGAGGTAGAAACACGTTTCTTCTAAAAGCTGCATTTAGACATTCCAGAGTGGATGGGAGAACAGGCTCTAAAGAGAAATACCTTGCTCAAAAACCAAAACGGAGCTATCTAGCAGAATGTTTGTCAATGTGTGTATTCAACTTCCAGAGTTAAACTGATGTCGGTTTGCAGCAGTTCAGAAACCCTTTCTTTGGAGAATGTAGAAAAAAAGTCATTTCCAGCCCTAGAGACGCATATAAGAGTTAGCAGTAAGAATGCCTTTAAAACACAGAAACCCGCTTCGTACAAACTCATCTTCTGTGTGTTGGTTCCTTTTAGGAAGTTGTATCTGTGTTTAGATTCAGCGAGGCAGAAACACGTTTCTTCTAAAAGCTGCGTTTGGACATTCCAGAGTGGATGGGAGAACAGGCTATAAAGAGAAATGCCTTGCTCTAAAACCAAAACGGAGCTATCTAGCAGAATGGTTGTCAATGTGTTTATTCAACTTCCAGAGTAAAACTGATGTGTGTTTGCAGCAGTTCAGAAACCCTTTCTTTGGAGAATGTAGAAACAGTCATTTCCAGCCCTAGAGACGCACATAAGAGTTAGCAGTAAGAATGCGTTTCAGACACAGAAGACCCGCTTCGTACAAACTCATCTACTGTGTGCTGGTTTCTTTTAGGAAGTTGAATCTATGTTCAGATTCAGCGAGGTAGAAACACGTTTCTTCTAAAAGCTGCGTTTGGACATTCCAGAGTGGATGGGAGAACAGGCTCTAAAGAGAAATACCTTGCTCAAAAACCAAAACGGAGTTATCTAGCAGAATGTTTGTCAATGTGTGTATTCAACTTCCAGAGTTAAACTGATTTGTGGTTGCAGCAGTTCAGAAACCCTTTCTTTGGAGAATGTAGAAAAAAAGTCATTTCCAGCCCTAGAGACGCATATAAGAGTTAGCAGTAAGAATGCCTTTAAAACTCAGAAACCCGCTTCGTACAAACTCATCTTTTGTGTGTTGGTTCCTTTTAGGAAGTTGCATCTGTGTTTAGATTCAGCGAGGTAGAACCACGTTTCTTCTAAAAGCTGCGTTTGGACATTCCAGAGTGGATGGGAGAGCAGGCTGTAAAGGGAAATACCTTCCTCTAAAACCAAAACGGAGCTATCTAGCAGAATCGTTGTCAATGTGTGTATTCAACTTCCAGAGTTAAACTGATGTGTGTTTGCAGCAGTTCAGAAACCCTTTCTTTGGAGAATGTAGAAACAGTCATTTCCAGCCCTAGAGACCCATATAAGAGGTAGCAGTAAGAATGCCTTTAAAACACAGAATACCCGCTTCGTACAAACTCATCTGCTGTGTGCTAGTTTCTCTTAGGAAGTTGCATCTATGTTTAGATTCAGCGAGGCAGAAACACGTTTCTTTGAAAAACTGCATTTGGAAATTCCAGAGTGAATGGGAGAACACGCGGTAAAGAGAAATACCTTGCTCTAAAACCAAAACGGAGCTATCTAGCAGAATGGTTGTCAATGTGTGTATTCAACTTCCAGAGTTAAACTGATGTGTGTTTGCAGCAGTTCAGAAACCCTTTCTTTGGACAATGTAGAAAAAAAGTCATTTCCAGCCCTAGAGACGCATATAAGAGTTAGCAGTAAGAATGCCTTTAAAACACAGAAACCCGCTTCGTACAAACTCATCTTCTGTGTGTTGGTTCCTTTTAGGAAGTTGCATCTGCGTTTAGATTCAGCGAGGCAGAAACACGTTTCTTCTAAAAGCTGCGTTTGGACATTCCAGAGTGGATGGGAGAACAGGCTGTAAAGAGAAATACCTTGCTCTAAAACCAAAACGGAGCTATCTAGCAGAATGTTTTCAATGTGTGTATTCAACTTCGAGAGTTAAACTGATGTGTTTTTGCAGCAGTTCAGAAACCCTTTCTTTGGAGAATGTAGAAACAGTCATTTCCAGCCCTAGAGACGCATATAGGAGTTAGCAGTAAGAATGCGTTTCAGACACAGAAGACCCGCTTCGTACAAACTCATCTGCTTTGTGCTGGTTTCTTTTAGGAAGTTGCATCTATGTTTAGATTCAGCAAGGTAGAAACACGTTTCTTCTAAAAGCTGCGTTTGGACATTCCAGAGTGGATGGGAGAACAGGCTGTAAAGAGAAATACCTTGCTCTAAAACCAAAACGGAGCTATCTAGTAGAATGGTTGTCAATGTGTGTATTCAACTTCCAGAGTTAAACTGATGTGTGTTTGCAGCAGTTCAGAAACCCTTTCTTTGGAGAATGTAGAAACAGTCATTTCCAGCCCTAGAGACACATATAAGAGTTAGCAGTAAGAATGCGTTTAAAACACAAAATACCCGCTTCGTACAAACTCATCTGCTGTGTTCTAGTTCCTGTTAGAAAGTTGCATCTATGTTCAGATTCAGCGAGGTAGAAACACGTTTCTTCTAAAAGCTGCGTTTGGACATTCCAGAGTGGATGGGAGAACAGGCTGTAAAGAGAAATACCTTGCTCTAAAACCAAAACGGAGCTATCTAGCAGAATGGTTGTCAATGTGTGTATTCAACTTCCAGAGTTAAACTGATGTGTGTTTGCAGCAGTTCAGAAACCCTTTCTTTGGAGAATGTAGAAACAGTCATTTCCAGCCCTAGAGACGCACATAAGAGTTAGCAGTAAGAATGCGTTTCAAACACAGAAGATCCGCTTCTTAAAAACTCATCTGCTGTGTGCTGGTTTCTTTTAGGAAGTTGAATCTATGTTCAGATTCAGCGAGGTAGAAACACGTTTCCTCAAAAAGCTGCGTTTGGACATTCCAGAGTGGATGGGAGAACAGGCTATAAAGAGAAATACCTTGCTCTAAAATCAAAACGGAGCTATCTAGCAGAATGGTTGTCAATGTGTGTATTCAACTTCCAGAGTTAAACTGATGTGTGTTTGCAGCAGTTCAGAAACCCTTTCTTTGGAGGATGTAGAAACAGTCATTTCCAGCCCTAGAGACGCATATAAGAGTTAGCAGTAAGAATGCGTTTAAAACACAGAAACCCGCTTCGTACAAACTAATCTGCTGTGTTCTAGTTCCTCTTAGGAAGTTGCATCTATGTTTAGGTTCAGCGAGGCAGAAACACGTTTCTTCTAAAAACTGCATTTGGACATTCCAGAGTGAATGTGAGAACACGCCGTAAAGAGAAATACCTTGCTCTAAAACCAAAACGGAGCTATCTAGCAGAATGGTTGTCAATGTGTGTATTCAACTTCCAGAGTTAAACTGATGTGTGTTGGCAGCAGTTCAGAAACCCTTTCTTTGGAGAATGTAGAAACAGTCATTTCCAGCCCTAGAGACGCATATAAGACTTAGCAGTAAGAATGCCTTTAAAACACAGAATACCCGCTTTGTACAAACTTATCTGCTGTGTGCTAGTTCCTCTTAGGAAGTTGCATCTATGTTTAGATTCAGCGAGGCAGAAACACGTTTCTTCTAAAAACTGCATTTGGAAATTCCAGAGTGAATGGGAGAACACGCTGTAAAGAGAAATACCTTGCTCTAAAACCAAAACGGAGCTATCTAGCAGAATGGTTGTCAATGTGTGTATTCAACTTCCAGAGTTAAACTGATGTGTGTTTGCAGCAGTTCAGAAACCCTTTCTTTGGAGAATGTAGAAACAGTCATTTCCAGCCCTAGAGACGCATATAAGAGTTAGCAGTAAGAATGCGTTTAAAACACAGAATACCCGCTTGGTACAAACTCATCTGCTTTGGGCTGGTTTCTTTTAGGAAGTTGCATCTATGTTTAGATTCAGCAAGGTAGAAACACGTTTCTTCAAAAGCTGCGTTTGGACATTCCAGAGTGGATGGGAGAACAGGCTGTAAAGAGAAATACCTTGCTCTAAAACCAAAACGTAGCTATCTAGCAGAATGGTTGTCAATGTGTGTATTCAACTTCCAGAGTTAAACTGATGTGTGTTTGCAGCAGTTCAGAAACCCTTTCTTTGGACAATGTAGAAAAAAAGTCATTTCCAGCCCTAGAGACGCATATAAGAGTTAGCAGTAAGAATGCCTTTAAAACACAGAAACCCGCTTCGTACAAACTCATCTTCTGTGTGTTGGTTCCTTTTAGGAAGTTGCATCTGCGTTTAGATTCAGCGAGGCAGAAACACGTTTCTTCTAAAAGCTGCCTTTGGACATTCCAGAGTGGATGGGAGAACAGGCTGTAAAGAGAAATACCTTGCTCTAAAACCAAAACGGAGCTATCTAGCAGAATGTTTGTCAATGTGTGTATTCAACTTCGAGAGTTAAACTGATGTGTGTTTGCAGCAGTTCAGAAATCCTTTATTTGGAGAATGTAGAAACAGTCATTTCCAGCCCTAGAGACGCATATAAGAGTTAACAGTAAGAATGCGTTTCAGACACAGAAGACCCGCTTCGTACAAACTCATCTGCTTTGTGCCGGTTTCTTTTAGGAAGTTGCATCTGCGTTTAGATTCAGCGAGGCAGAAACACGTTTCTTCTAAAAGCTGCGTTTGGACATTCCAGAGTGGATGGGAGAACAGGCTGTAAAGAGAAATACCTTGCTCTAAAACCAAAACGGAGCTATCTAGCAGAATGGTTGTCAATGTGTGTATTCAACTTCCAGAGTTAAACTGATGTGTGTTTGCAGCAGTTCAGAAACCCTTTCTTTGGAGAATGTAGAAACAGTCATTTCCAGCCCTAGAGACGCATATAAGAGTTAGCAGTAAGAATGCGTTTAAAACACAGAATACCCGCTTCGTACAAACTCATCTGCTTTGTGCTGGTTTCTTTTAGGAAGTTGCATCTATGTTTAGATTCAGCAAGGTAGAAACACGTTTCTTCTAAAAGCTGCGTTTGGACATTCCAGAGTGGATGGGAGAACAGGCTGTAAAGAGAAATACCTTGCTCTAAAACCAAAACGGAGCTATCTAGCAGAATGGTTGTCAATGTGTGTATTCAACTTCCAGAGTTAAATTGATGTGTGTTTGCAGTAGTTCAGAAACCCTTTCTTTGGAGAATGTAGAAACAGTCATTTCCAGCCCTAGAAACGCACATAAGAGTTAGCAGTAAGAATGCGTTTCAAACACAGAAGACCCGCTTCTTACAAACTCATCTGCTGTGCGCTGGTTTCTTTTAGGAAGTTGAATCTATGTTCAGATTCAGCGAGGTAGAAACACGTTTCTTCTAAAAGCTGCATTTAGACATTCCAGAGTGGATGGGAGAACAGGCTCTAAAGAGAAATACCTTGCTCAAAAACCAAAACGGAGCTATCTAGCAGAATGTTTGTCAATGTGTGTATTCAACTTCCAGAGTTAAACTGATGTCGGTTTGCAGCAGTTCAGAAACCCTTTCTTTGGAGAATGTAGAAAAAAAGTCATTTCCAGCCCTAGAGACGCATATAAGAGTTAGCAGTAAGAATGCCTTTAAAACACAGAAACCCGCTTCGTACAAACTCATCTTCTGTGTGTTGGTTCCTTTTAGGAAGTTGTATCTGTGTTTAGATTCAGCGAGGCAGAAACACGTTTCTTCTAAAAGCTGCGTTTGGACATTCCAGAGTGGATGGGAGAACAGGCTATAAAGAGAAATGCCTTGCTCTAAAACCAAAACGGAGCTATCTAGCAGAATGGTTGTCAATGTGTTTATTCAACTTCCAGAGTAAAACTGATGTGTGTTTGCAGCAGTTCAGAAACCCTTTCTTTGGAGAATGTAGAAACAGTCATTTCCAGCCCTAGAGACGCACATAAGAGTTAGCAGTAAGAATGCGTTTCAGACACAGAAGACCCGCTTCGTACAAACTCATCTACTGTGTGCTGGTTTCTTTTAGGAAGTTGAATCTATGTTCAGATTCAGCGAGGTAGAAACACGTTTCTTCTAAAAGCTGCGTTTGGACATTCCAGAGTGGATGGGAGAACAGGCTCTAAAGAGAAATACCTTGCTCAAAAACCAAAACGGAGTTATCTAGCAGAATGTTTGTCAATGTGTGTATTCAACTTCCAGAGTTAAACTGATTTGTGGTTGCAGCAGTTCAGAAACCCTTTCTTTGGAGAATGTAGAAAAAAAGTCATTTCCAGCCCTAGAGACGCATATAAGAGTTAGCAGTAAGAATGCCTTTAAAACTCAGAAACCCGCTTCGTACAAACTCATCTTTTGTGTGTTGGTTCCTTTTAGGAAGTTGCATCTGTGTTTAGATTCAGCGAGGTAGAACCACGTTTCTTCTAAAAGCTGCGTTTGGACATTCCAGAGTGGATGGGAGAGCAGGCTGTAAAGGGAAATACCTTCCTCTAAAACCAAAACGGAGCTATCTAGCAGAATCGTTGTCAATGTGTGTATTCAACTTCCAGAGTTAAACTGATGTGTGTTTGCAGCAGTTCAGAAACCCTTTCTTTGGAGAATGTAGAAACAGTCATTTCCAGCCCTAGAGACCCATATAAGAGGTAGCAGTAAGAATGCCTTTAAAACACAGAATACCCGCTTCGTACAAACTCATCTGCTGTGTGCTAGTTTCTCTTAGGAAGTTGCATCTATGTTTAGATTCAGCGAGGCAGAAACACGTTTCTTTGAAAAACTGCATTTGGAAATTCCAGAGTGAATGGGAGAACACGCGGTAAAGAGAAATACCTTGCTCTAAAACCAAAACGGAGCTATCTAGCAGAATGGTTGTCAATGTGTGTATTCAACTTCCAGAGTTAAACTGATGTGTGTTTGCAGCAGTTCAGAAACCCTTTCTTTGGACAATGTAGAAAAAAAGTCATTTCCAGCCCTAGAGACGCATATAAGAGTTAGCAGTAAGAATGCCTTTAAAACACAGAAACCCGCTTCGTACAAACTCATCTTCTGTGTGTTGGTTCCTTTTAGGAAGTTGCATCTGCGTTTAGATTCAGCGAGGCAGAAACACGTTTCTTCTAAAAGCTGCGTTTGGACATTCCAGAGTGGATGGGAGAACAGGCTGTAAAGAGAAATACCTTGCTCTAAAACCAAAACGGAGCTATCTAGCAGAATGTTTTCAATGTGTGTATTCAACTTCGAGAGTTAAACTGATGTGTTTTTGCAGCAGTTCAGAAACCCTTTCTTTGGAGAATGTAGAAACAGTCATTTCCAGCCCTAGAGACGCATATAGGAGTTAGCAGTAAGAATGCGTTTCAGACACAGAAGACCCGCTTCGTACAAACTCATCTGCTTTGTGCTGGTTTCTTTTAGGAAGTTGCATCTATGTTTAGATTCAGCAAGGTAGAAACACGTTTCTTCTAAAAGCTGCGTTTGGACATTCCAGAGTGGATGGGAGAACAGGCTGTAAAGAGAAATACCTTGCTCTAAAACCAAAACGGAGCTATCTAGTAGAATGGTTGTCAATGTGTGTATTCAACTTCCAGAGTTAAACTGATGTGTGTTTGCAGCAGTTCAGAAACCCTGTCTTTGGAGAATGTAGAAAGAGTCATTTCCAGCCCTAGAGACGCATATAAGAGTTAGCAGTAAGAATGCGTTTAAAACACAGAATACCCCCTTCGTACAAACTCTTCTGCTGTGTTGTAGTTCCTCTTAGGAAGTTGCATCTATGTTTAGATTCCGCGAGGCAGAAACACGTTTCTTCTAAAAACTGCATTTGGACATTCCAGAGTGAATGGGAGAACACGCTGTAAAGAGAAATACCTTGCTCTAAAACCAAAACGGAGCTATCTAGCAGAATGGTTGTCAATGTGTGTATTCAACTTCCAGAGTTAAACTGATGTGTGTTTGCAGCAGTTCAGAAACCCTTTCTTTGGAGAATGTAGAAACAGTCATTTCCAGCCCTAGAGACGCATATAAGAGTTAGCAGTAAGAATGCGTTTAAAACACAGAATACCCGCTTGGTACAAACTCATCTGCTTTGGGCTGGTTTCTTTTAGGAAGTTGCATCTATGTTTAGATTCAGCAAGGTAGAAACACGTTTCTTCTAAAAGCTGCGTTTGGACATTCCAGAGTGGATGGGAGAACAGGCTGTAAAGAGAAATACCTTGCTCTAAAACCAAAACGTAGCTATCTAGCAGAATGGTTGTCAATGTGTGTATTCAACTTCCAGAGTTAAACTGATGTGTGTTTGCAGCAGTTCAGAAACCCTTTCTTTGGACAATGTAGAAAAAAAGTCATTTCCAGCCCTAGAGACGCATATAAGTGTTAGCAGTAAGAATGCCTTTAAAACAGAGAAACCCGCTTCGTACAAACTCATCTTCTGTGTGTTGGTTCCTTTTAGGAAGTTGCATCTGTGTTTAGATTCAGCGAGGCAGAAACACGTTTCTTCTAAAAGCTGCGTTTGGACATTCCAGAGTGGATGGGCGAACAGGCTGTAAAGAGAAATACCTTGCTCTAAAACCAAAACGGAGCTATCTAGCAGAATGTTTGTCAATGTGTGTATTCAACTTCGAGAGTTAAACTGATGTGTTTTTGCAGCAGTACAGAAACCCTTTCTTTGGAGAATGTAGAAACAGTCATTTCCAGCCCTAGAGACGCATATAAGAGTTAGCAGTAAGAATGCGTTTCAGACACAGAAGACCCGCTTCGTACAAACTCATCTACTTTGTGCTGGTTTCTTTTAGGAAGTTGAATCAATGTTCAGATTCAGCGAGGTAGAAACACGTTTCTTCTAGAAGCTGCGTTTAGACATTCCAGAGTGGATGGGAGAACAGGCTCTAAAGAGAAATACCTTGCTCAAAAACCAAAACGGAGCTATCTAGCAGAATGTTTGTCAATGTGTGTATTCAACTTCCAGAGTTAAACTGATTTGTGTTTGCAGCAGTTCAGAAACCCTTTCTTTGGAGAATGTAGAAAAAAAGTCATTTCCAGCCCTAGAGACGCATATAAGAGTTAGCAGTAAGAATGCCTTTAAAACACAGAAACCCGCTTCGTACAAACTCATCTTCTGTGTGTTGGTTCCTTTTAGGAAGTTGTATCTGTGTTTAGATTCAGCGAGGCAGAAACACGTTTCTTCTAAAAGCTGCGTTTGGACATTCCAGAGTGGATGGGCGAACAGGCTGTGAAGAGAAATACCTTGCTCTAAAACCAAAACGGAGCTATCTAGTAGAATGGTTGTCAATGTGTGTATTCAACTTCCAGAGTTAAACTGATGTGTGTTTGCAGCAGTTCAGAAACCCTTTCTTTGGAGAATGTAGAAACAGTCATTTCCAGCCCTAGAGACACATATAAGAGTTAGCAGTAAGAATGCGTTTAAAACACAAAATACCCGCTTCGTACAAACTCATCTGCTGTGTTCTAGTTCCTGTTAGAAAGTTGCATCTATGTTCAGATTCAGCGAGGTAGAAACACGTTTCTTCTAAAAGCTGCGTTTGGACATTCCAGAGTGGATGGGAGAACAGGCTGTAAAGAGAAATACCTTGCTCTAAAACCAAAACGGAGCTATCTAGCAGAATGGTTGTCAATGTGTGTATTCAACTTCCAGAGTTAAACTGATGTGTGTTTGCAGCAGTTCAGAAACCCTTTCTTTGGAGAATGTAGAAACAGTCATTTCCAGCCCTAGAGACGCACATAAGAGTTAGCAGTAAGAATGCGTTTCAAACACAGAAGATCCGCTTCTTAAAAACTCATCTGCTGTGTGCTGGTTTCTTTTAGGAAGTTGAATCTATGTTCAGATTCAGCGAGGTAGAAACACGTTTCCTCAAAAAGCTGCGTTTGGACATTCCAGAGTGGATGGGAGAACAGGCTATAAAGAGAAATACCTTGCTCTAAAATCAAAACGGAGCTATCTAGCAGAATGGTTGTCAATGTGTGTATTCAACTTCCAGAGTTAAACTGATGTGTGTTTGCAGCAGTTCAGAAACCCTTTCTTTGGAGGATGTAGAAACAGTCATTTCCAGCCCTAGAGACGCATATAAGAGTTAGCAGTAAGAATGCGTTTAAAACACAGAAACCCGCTTCGTACAAACTAATCTGCTGTGTTCTAGTTCCTCTTAGGAAGTTGCATCTATGTTTAGGTTCAGCGAGGCAGAAACACGTTTCTTCTAAAAACTGCATTTGGACATTCCAGAGTGAATGTGAGAACACGCCGTAAAGAGAAATACCTTGCTCTAAAACCAAAACGGAGCTATCTAGCAGAATGGTTGTCAATGTGTGTATTCAACTTCCAGAGTTAAACTGATGTGTGTTGGCAGCAGTTCAGAAACCCTTTCTTTGGAGAATGTAGAAACAGTCATTTCCAGCCCTAGAGACGCATATAAGACTTAGCAGTAAGAATGCCTTTAAAACACAGAATACCCGCTTCGTACAAACTTATCTGCTGTGTGCTAGTTCCTCTTAGGAAGTTGCATCTATGTTTAGATTCAGCGAGGCAGAAACACGTTTCTTCTAAAAACTGCATTTGGAAATTCCAGAGTGAATGGGAGAACACGCTGTAAAGAGAAATACCTTGCTCTAAAACCAAAACGGAGCTATCTAGCAGAATGGTTGTCAATGTGTGTATTCAACTTCCAGAGTTAAACTGATGTGTGTTTGCAGCAGTTCAGAAACCCTTTCTTTGGAGAATGTAGAAACAGTCATTTCCAGCCCTAGAGACGCATATAAGAGTTAGCAGTAAGAATGCGTTTAAAACACAGAATACCCGCTTGATACAAACTCATCTGCTTTGGGCTGGTTTCTTTTAGGAAGTTGCATCTATGTTTAGATTCAGCAAGGTAGAAACACGTTTCTTCAAAAGCTGCGTTTGGACATTCCAGAGTGGATGGGAGAACAGGCTGTAAAGAGAAATACCTTGCTCTAAAACCAAAACGTAGCTATCTAGCAGAATGGTTGTCAATGTGTGTATTCAACTTCCAGAGTTAAACTGATGTGTGTTTGCAGCAGTTCAGAAACCCTTTCTTTGGACAATGTAGAAAAAAAGTCATTTCCAGCCCTAGAGACGCATATAAGAGTTAGCAGTAAGAATGCCTTTAAAACACAGAAACCCGCTTCGTACAAACTCATCTTCGGTGTGTTGGTTCCTTTTAGGAAGTTGCATCTGCGTTTAGATTCAGCGAGGCAGAAACACGTTTCTTCTAAAAGCTGCGTTTGGACATTCCAGAGTGGATGGGAGAACAGGCTGTAAAGAGAAATACCTTGCTCTAAAACCAAAACGGAGCTATCTAGCAGAATGTTTGTCAATGTGTGTATTCAACTTCGAGAGTTAAACTGATGTGTGTTTGCAGCAGTTCAGAAATCCTTTATTTGGAGAATGTAGAAACAGTCATTTCCAGCCCTAGAGACGCATATAAGAGTTAACAGTAAGAATGCGTTTCAGACACAGAAGACCCGCTTCGTACAAACTCATCTGCTTTGTGCCGGTTTCTTTTAGGAAGTTGCATCTGCGTTTAGATTCAGCGAGGCAGAAACACGTTTCTTCTAAAAGCTGCGTTTGGACATTCCAGAGTGGATGGGAGAACAGGCTGTAAAGAGAAATACCTTGCTCTAAAACCAAAACGGAGCTATCTAGCAGAATGGTTGTCAATGTGTGTATTCAACTTCCAGAGTTAAACTGATGTGTGTTTGCAGCAGTTCAGAAACCCTTTCTTTGGAGAATGTAGAAACAGTCATTTCCAGCCCTAGAGACGCATATAAGAGTTAGCAGTAAGAATGCGTTTCAAACACAGAAGACCCGCTTCTTACAAACTCATCTGCTGTGCGGTGGTTTCTTTTAGGAAGTTGAATCTATGTTCAGATTCAGCGAGGTAGAAACACGTTTCTTCTAAAAGCTGCATTTAGACATTCCAGAGTGGATGGGAGAACAGGCTCTAAAGAGAAATACCTTGCTCAAAAACCAAAACGGAGCTATCTAGCAGAATGTTTGTCAATGTGTGTATTCAACTTCCAGAGTTAAACTGATGTCGGTTTGCAGCAGTTCAGAAACCCTTTCTTTGGAGAATGTAGAAAAAAAGTCATTTCCAGCCCTAGAGACGCATATAAGAGTTAGCAGTAAGAATGCCTTTAAAACACAGAAACCCGCTTCGTACAAACTCATCTTCTGTGTGTTGGTTCCTTTTAGGAAGTTGTATCTGTGTTTAGATTCAGCGAGGCAGAAACACGTTTCTTCTAAAAGCTGCGTTTGGACATTCCAGAGTGGATGGGAGAACAGGCTATAAAGAGAAATGCCTTGCTCTAAAACCAAAACGGAGCTATCTAGCAGAATGGTTGTCAATGTGTTTATTCAACTTCCAGAGTAAAACTGATGTGTGTTTGCAGCAGTTCAGAAACCCTTTCTTTGGAGAATGTAGAAACAGTCATTTCCAGCCCTAGAGACGCACATAAGAGTTAGCAGTAAGAATGCGTTTCAGACACAGAAGACCCGCTTCGTACAAACTCATCTACTGTGTGCTGGTTTCTTTTAGGAAGTTGAATCTATGTTCAGATTCAGCGAGGTAGAAACACGTTTCTTCTAAAAGCTGCGTTTGGACATTCCAGAGTGGATGGGAGAACAGGCTCTAAAGAGAAAAGCCCTAGAGACGCATATAAGAGTTAGCAGTAAGAATGCGTTTCAAACACAGAAGACCCGCTTCTTACAAACTCATCTGCTGTGCGCTGGTTTCTTTTAGGAAGTTGAATCTATGTTCAGATTCAGCGAGGTAGAAACACGTTTCTTCTAAAAGCTGCATTTAGACATTCCAGAGTGGATGGGAGAACAGGCTCTAAAGAGAAATACCTTGCTCAAAAACCAAAACGGAGCTATCTAGCAGAATGTTTGTCAATGTGTGTATTCAACTTCCAGAGTTAAACTGATGTCGGTTTGCAGCAGTTCAGAATGCGTTTAAAACACAGAATACCCGCTTCGTACAAACTCATCTGCTTTGTGCTGGTTTCTTTTAGGAAGTTGCATCTATGTTTAGATTCAGCAAGGTAGAAACACGTTTCTTCTAAAAGCTGCGTTTGGACATTCCAGAGTGGATGGGAGAACAGGCTGTAAAGTGAAATACCTTGCTCTAAAACCAAAACGGAGCTATCTAGCAGAATGGTTGTCAATGTGTGTATTCAACTTCCAGAGTTAAATTGATGTGTGTTTGCAGTAGTTCAGAAACCCTTTCTTTGGAGAATGTAGAAACAGTCATTTCCAGCCCTAGAGACGCACATAAGAGTTAGCAGTAAGAATGCGTTTCAAACACAGAAGACCCGCTTCTTACAAACTCATCTGCTGTGCGCTGGTTTCTTTTAGGAAGTTGAATCTATGTTCAGATTCAGCGAGGTAGAAACACGTTTCTTCTAAAAGCTGCATTTAGACATTCCAGAGTGGATGGGAGAACAGGCTCTAAAGAGAAATACCTTGCTCAAAAACCAAAACGGAGCTATCTAGCAGAATGTTTGTCAATGTGTGTATTCAACTTCCAGAGTTAAACTGATGTCGGTTTGCAGCAGTTCAGAAACCCTTTCTTTGGAGAATGTAGAAAAAAAGTCATTTCCAGCCCTAGAGACGCATATAAGAGTTAGCAGTAAGAATGCCTTTAAAACACAGAAACCCGCTTCGTACAAACTCATCTTCTGTGTGTTGGTTCCTTTTAGGAAGTTGTATCTGTGTTTAGATTCAGCGAGGCAGAAACACGTTTCTTCTAAAAGCTGCGTTTGGACATTCCAGAGTGGATGGGAGAACAGGCTATAAAGAGAAATGCCTTGCTCTAAAACCAAAACGGAGCTATCTAGCAGAATGGTTGTCAATGTGTTTATTCAACTTCCAGAGTAAAACTGATGTGTGTTTGCAGCAGTTCAGAAACCCTTTCTTTGGAGAATGTAGAAACAGTCATTTCCAGCCCTAGAGACGCACATAAGAGTTAGCAGTAAGAATGCGTTTCAGACACAGAAGACCCGCTTCGTACAAACTCATCTACTGTGTGCTGGTTTCTTTTAGGAAGTTGAATCTATGTTCAGATTCAGCGAGGTAGAAACACGTTTCTTCTAAAAGCTGCGTTTGGACATTCCAGAGTGGATGGGAGAACAGGCTCTAAAGAGAAATACCTTGCTCAAAAACCAAAACGGAGTTATCTAGCAGAATGTTTGTCAATGTGTGTATTCAACTTCCAGAGTTAAACTGATTTGTGGTTGCAGCAGTTCAGAAACCCTTTCTTTGGAGAATGTAGAAAAAAAGTCATTTCCAGCCCTAGAGACGCATATAAGAGTTAGCAGTAAGAATGCCTTTAAAACTCAGAAACCCGCTTCGTACAAACTCATCTTTTGTGTGTTGGTTCCTTTTAGGAAGTTGCATCTGTGTTTAGATTCAGCGAGGTAGAACCACGTTTCTTCTAAAAGCTGCGTTTGGACATTCCAGAGTGGATGGGAGAGCAGGCTGTAAAGGGAAATACCTTCCTCTAAAACCAAAACGGAGCTATCTAGCAGAATCGTTGTCAATGTGTGTATTCAACTTCCAGAGTTAAACTGATGTGTGTTTGCAGCAGTTCAGAAACCCTTTCTTTGGAGAATGTAGAAACAGTCATTTCCAGCCCTAGAGACCCATATAAGAGGTAGCAGTAAGAATGCCTTTAAAACACAGAATACCCGCTTCGTACAAACTCATCTGCTGTGTGCTAGTTTCTCTTAGGAAGTTGCATCTATGTTTAGATTCAGCGAGGCAGAAACACGTTTCTTTGAAAAACTGCATTTGGAAATTCCAGAGTGAATGGGAGAACACGCGGTAAAGAGAAATACCTTGCTCTAAAACCAAAACGGAGCTATCTAGCAGAATGGTTGTCAATGTGTGTATTCAACTTCCAGAGTTAAACTGATGTGTGTTTGCAGCAGTTCAGAAACCCTTTCTTTGGACAATGTAGAAAAAAAGTCATTTCCAGCCCTAGAGACGCATATAAGAGTTAGCAGTAAGAATGCCTTTAAAACACAGAAACCCGCTTCGTACAAACTCATCTTCTGTGTGTTGGTTCCTTTTAGGAAGTTGCATCTGCGTTTAGATTCAGCGAGGCAGAAACACGTTTCTTCTAAAAGCTGCGTTTGGACATTCCAGAGTGGATGGGAGAACAGGCTGTAAAGAGAAATACCTTGCTCTAAAACCAAAACGGAGCTATCTAGCAGAATGTTTTCAATGTGTGTATTCAACTTCGAGAGTTAAACTGATGTGTTTTTGCAGCAGTTCAGAAACCCTTTCTTTGGAGAATGTAGAAACAGTCATTTCCAGCCCTAGAGACGCATATAGGAGTTAGCAGTAAGAATGCGTTTCAGACACAGAAGACCCGCTTCGTACAAACTCATCTGCTTTGTGCTGGTTTCTTTTAGGAAGTTGCATCTATGTTTAGATTCAGCAAGGTAGAAACACGTTTCTTCTAGAAGCTGCGTTTAGACATTCCAGAGTGGATGGGAGAACAGGCTCTAAAGAGAAATACCTTGCTCAAAAACCAAAACGGAGCTATCTAGCAGAATGTTTGTCAATGTGTGTATTCAACTTCCAGAGTTAAACTGATTTGTGTTTGCAGCAGTTCAGAAACCCTTTCTTTGGAGAATGTAGAAAAAAAGTCATTTCCAGCCCTAGAGACGCATATAAGAGTTAGCAGTAAGAATGCGTTTAAAACACAAAATACCCGCTTCGTACAAACTCATCTTCTGTGTGTTGGTTCCTTTTAGGAAGTTGCATCTATGTTCAGATTCAGCGAGGTAGAAACACGTTTCTTCTAAAAGCTGCGTTTGGACATTCCAGAGTGGATGGGAGAACAGGCTGTAAAGAGAAATACCTTGCTCTAAAACCAAAACGGAGCTATCTAGCAGAATGGTTGTCAATGTGTGTATTCAACTTCCAGAGTTAAACTGATGTGTGTTTGCAGCAGTTCAGAAACCCTTTCTTTGGAGAATGTAGAAACAGTCATTTCCAGCCCTAGAGACGCACATAAGAGTTAGCAGTAAGAATGCGTTTCAAACACAGAAGATCCGCTTCTTAAAAACTCATCTGCTGTGTGCTGGTTTCTTTTAGGAAGTTGAATCTATGTTCAGATTCAGCGAGGTAGAAACACGTTTCCTCAAAAAGCTGCGTTTGGACATTCCAGAGTGGATGGGAGAACAGGCTATAAAGAGAAATACCTTGCTCTAAAATCAAAACGGAGCTATCTAGCAGAATGGTTGTCAATGTGTGTATTCAACTTCCAGAGTTAAACTGATGTGTGTTTGCAGCAGTTCAGAAACCCTTTCTTTGGAGGATGTAGAAACAGTCATTTCCAGCCCTAGAGACGCATATAAGAGTTAGCAGTAAGAATGCGTTTAAAACACAGAAACCCGCTTCGTACAAACTAATCTGCTGTGTTCTAGTTCCTCTTAGGAAGTTGCATCTATGTTTAGGTTCAGCGAGGCAGAAACACGTTTCTTCTAAAAACTGCATTTGGACATTCCAGAGTGAATGTGAGAACACGCCGTAAAGAGAAATACCTTGCTCTAAAACCAAAACGGAGCTATCTAGCAGAATGGTTGTCAATGTGTGTATTCAACTTCCAGAGTTAAACTGATGTGTGTTGGCAGCAGTTCAGAAACCCTTTCTTTGGAGAATGTAGAAACAGTCATTTCCAGCCCTAGAGACGCATATAAGACTTAGCAGTAAGAATGCCTTTAAAACACAGAATACCCGCTTCGTACAAACTTATCTGCTGTGTGCTAGTTCCTCTTAGGAAGTTGCATCTATGTTTAGATTCAGCGAGGCAGAAACACGTTTCTTCTAAAAACTGCATTTGGAAATTCCAGAGTGAATGGGAGAACACGCTGTAAAGAGAAATACCTTGCTCTAAAACCAAAACGGAGCTATCTAGCAGAATGGTTGTCAATGTGTGTATTCAACTTCCAGAGTTAAACTGATGTGTGTTTGCAGCAGTTCAGAAACCCTTTCTTTGGAGAATGTAGAAACAGTCATTTCCAGCCCTAGAGACGCATATAAGAGTTAGCAGTAAGAATGCGTTTAAAACACAGAATACCCGCTTGATACAAACTCATCTGCTTTGGGCTGGTTTCTTTTAGGAAGTTGCATCTATGTTTAGATTCAGCAAGGTAGAAACACGTTTCTTCAAAAGCTGCGTTTGGACATTCCAGAGTGGATGGGAGAACAGGCTGTAAAGAGAAATACCTTGCTCTAAAACCAAAACGTAGCTATCTAGCAGAATGGTTGTCAATGTGTGTATTCAACTTCCAGAGTTAAACTGATGTGTGTTTGCAGCAGTTCAGAAACCCTTTCTTTGGACAATGTAGAAAAAAAGTCATTTCCAGCCCTAGAGACGCATATAAGAGTTAGCAGTAAGAATGCCTTTAAAACACAGAAACCCGCTTCGTACAAACTCATCTTCGGTGTGTTGGTTCCTTTTAGGAAGTTGCATCTGCGTTTAGATTCAGCGAGGCAGAAACACGTTTCTTCTAAAAGCTGCCTTTGGACATTCCAGAGTGGATGGGAGAACAGGCTGTAAAGAGAAATACCTTGCTCTAAAACCAAAACGGAGCTATCTAGCAGAATGTTTGTCAATGTGTGTATTCAACTTCGAGAGTTAAACTGATGTGTGTTTGCAGCAGTTCAGAAATCCTTTATTTGGAGAATGTAGAAACAGTCATTTCCAGCCCTAGAGACGCATATAAGAGTTAACAGTAAGAATGCGTTTCAGACACAGAAGACCCGCTTCGTACAAACTCATCTGCTTTGTGCCGGTTTCTTTTAGGAAGTTGCATCTGCGTTTAGATTCAGCGAGGCAGAAACACGTTTCTTCTAAAAGCTGCGTTTGGACATTCCAGAGTGGATGGGAGAACAGGCTGTAAAGAGAAATACCTTGCTCTAAAACCAAAACGGAGCTATCTAGCAGAATGGTTGTCAATGTGTGTATTCAACTTCCAGAGTTAAACTGATGTGTGTTTGCAGCAGTTCAGAAACCCTTTCTTTGGAGAATGTAGAAACAGTCATTTCCAGCCCTAGAGACGCATATAAGAGTTAGCAGTAAGAATGCGTTTCAAACACAGAAGACCCGCTTCTTACAAACTCATCTGCTGTGCGCTGGTTTCTTTTAGGAAGTTGAATCTATGTTCAGATTCAGCGAGGTAGAAACACGTTTCTTCTAAAAGCTGCATTTAGACATTCCAGAGTGGATGGGAGAACAGGCTCTAAAGAGAAATACCTTGCTCAAAAACCAAAACGGAGCTATCTAGCAGAATGTTTGTCAATGTGTGTATTCAACTTCCAGAGTTAAACTGATGTTGGTTTGCAGCAGTTCAGAAACCCTTTCTTTGGAGAATGTAGAAAAAAAGTCATTTCCAGCCCTAGAGACGCATATAAGAGTTAGCAGTAAGAATGCCTTTAAAACACAGAAACCCGCTTCGTACAAACTCATCTTCTGTGTGTTGGTTCCTTTTAGGAAGTTGTATCTGTGTTTAGATTCAGCGAGGCAGAAACACGTTTCTTCTAAAAGCTGCGTTTGGACATTCCAGAGTGGATGGGAGAACAGGCTATAAAGAGAAATGCCTTGCTCTAAAACCAAAACGGAGCTATCTAGCAGAATGGTTGTCAATGTGTTTATTCAACTTCCAGAGTAAAACTGATGTGTGTTTGCAGCAGTTCAGAAACCCTTTCTTTGGAGAATGTAGAAACAGTCATTTCCAGCCCTAGAGACGCACATAAGAGTTAGCAGTAAGAATGCGTTTCAGACACAGAAGACCCGCTTCGTACAAACTCATCTACTGTGTGCTGGTTTCTTTTAGGAAGTTGAATCTATGTTCAGATTCAGCGAGGTAGAAACACGTTTCTTCTAAAAGCTGCGTTTGGACATTCCAGAGTGGATGGGAGAACAGGCTCTAAAGAGAAAAGCCCTAGAGACGCATATAAGAGTTAGCAGTAAGAATGCGTTTCAAACACAGAAGACCCGCTTCTTACAAACTCATCTGCTGTGCGCTGGTTTCTTTTAGGAAGTTGAATCTATGTTCAGATTCAGCGAGGTAGAAACACGTTTCTTCTAAAAGCTGCATTTAGACATTCCAGAGTGGATGGGAGAACAGGCTCTAAAGAGAAATACCTTGCTCAAAAACCAAAACGGAGCTATCTAGCAGAATGTTTGTCAATGTGTGTATTCAACTTCCAGAGTTAAACTGATGTCGGTTTGCAGCAGTTCAGAATGCGTTTAAAACACAGAATACCCGCTTCGTACAAACTCATCTGCTTTGTGCTGGTTTCTTTTAGGAAGTTGCATCTATGTTTAGATTCAGCAAGGTAGAAACACGTTTCTTCTAAAAGCTGCGTTTGGACATTCCAGAGTGGATGGGAGAACAGGCTGTAAAGTGAAATACCTTGCTCTAAAACCAAAACGGAGCTATCTAGCAGAATGGTTGTCAATGTGTGTATTCAACTTCCAGAGTTAAATTGATGTGTGTTTGCAGTAGTTCAGAAACCCTTTCTTTGGAGAATGTAGAAACAGTCATTTCCAGCCCTAGAGACGCACATAAGAGTTAGCAGTAAGAACGCGTTTCAAACACAGAAGACCCGCTTCTTACAAACTCATCTGCTGTGCGCTGGTTTCTTTTAGGAAGTTGAATCTATGTTCAGATTCAGCGAGGTAGAAACACGTTTCTTCTAAAAGCTGCATTTAGACATTCCAGAGTGGATGGGAGAACAGGCTCTAAAGAGAAATACCTTGCTCAAAAACCAAAACGGAGCTATCTAGCAGAATGTTTGTCAATGTGTGTATTCAACTTCCAGAGTTAAACTGATGTCGGTTTGCAGCAGTTCAGAAACCCTTTCTTTGGAGAATGTAGAAAAAAAGTCATTTCCAGCCCTAGAGACGCATATAAGAGTTACCAGTAAGAATGCCTTTAAAACACAGAAACCCGCTTCGTACAAACTCATCTTCTGTGTGTTGGTTCCTTTTAGGAAGTTGTATCTGTGTTTAGATTCAGCGAGGCAGAAACACGTTTCTTCTAAAAGCTGCGTTTGGACATTCCAGAGTGGATGGGAGAACAGGCTATAAAGAGAAATGCCTTGCTCTAAAACCAAAACGGAGCTATCTAGCAGAATGGTTGTCAATGTGTTTATTCAACTTCCAGAGTAAAACTGATGTGTGTTTGCAGCAGTTCAGAAACCCTTTCTTTGGAGAATGTAGAAACAGTCATTTCCAGCCCTAGAGACGCACATAAGAGTTAGCAGTAAGAATGCGTTTCAGACACAGAAGACCCGCTTCGTACAAACTCATCTACTGTGTGCTGGTTTCTTTTAGGAAGTTGAATCTATGTTCAGATTCAGCGAGGTAGAAACACGTTTCTTCTAAAAGCTGCGTTTGGACATTCCAGAGTGGATGGGAGAACAGGCTCTAAAGAGAAATACCTTGCTCAAAAACCAAAACGGAGTTATCTAGCAGAATGTTTGTCAATGTGTGTATTCAACTTCCAGAGTTAAACTGATTTGTGGTTGCAGCAGTTCAGAAACCCTTTCTTTGGAGAATGTAGAAAAAAAGTCATTTCCAGCCCTAGAGACGCATATAAGAGTTAGCAGTAAGAATGCCTTTAAAACTCAGAAACCCGCTTCGTACAAACTCATCTTTTGTGTGTTGGTTCCTTTTAGGAAGTTGCATCTGTGTTTAGATTCAGCGAGGTAGAACCACGTTTCTTCTAAAAGCTGCGTTTGGACATTCCAGAGTGGATGGGAGAGCAGGCTGTAAAGGGAAATACCTTCCTCTAAAACCAAAACGGAGCTATCTAGCAGAATCGTTGTCAATGTGTGTATTCAACTTCCAGAGTTAAACTGATGTGTGTTTGCAGCAGTTCAGAAACCCTTTCTTTGGAGAATGTAGAAACAGTCATTTCCAGCCCTAGAGACCCATATAAGAGGTAGCAGTAAGAATGCCTTTAAAACACAGAATACCCGCTTCGTACAAACTCATCTGCTGTGTGCTAGTTTCTCTTAGGAAGTTGCATCTATGTTTAGATTCAGCGAGGCAGAAACACGTTTCTTTGAAAAACTGCATTTGGAAATTCCAGAGTGAATGGGAGAACACGCGGTAAAGAGAAATACCTTGCTCTAAAACCAAAACGGAGCTATCTAGCAGAATGGTTGTCAATGTGTGTATTCAACTTCCAGAGTTAAACTGATGTGTGTTTGCAGCAGTTCAGAAACCCTTTCTTTGGACAATGTAGAAAAAAAGTCATTTCCAGCCCTAGAGACGCATATAAGAGTTAGCAGTAAGAATGCCTTTAAAACACAGAAACCCGCTTCGTACAAACTCATCTTCTGTGTGTTGGTTCCTTTTAGGAAGTTGCATCTGCGTTTAGATTCAGCGAGGCAGAAACACGTTTCTTCTAAAAGCTGCGTTTGGACATTCCAGAGTGGATGGGAGAACAGGCTGTAAAGAGAAATACCTTGCTCTAAAACCAAAACGGAGCTATCTAGCAGAATGTTTTCAATGTGTGTATTCAACTTCGAGAGTTAAACTGATGTGTTTTTGCAGCAGTTCAGAAACCCTTTCTTTGGAGAATGTAGAAACAGTCATTTCCAGCCCTAGAGACGCATATAGGAGTTAGCAGTAAGAATGCGTTTCAGACACAGAAGACCCGCTTCGTACAAACTCATCTGCTTTGTGCTGGTTTCTTTTAGGAAGTTGCATCTATGTTTAGATTCAGCAAGGTAGAAACACGTTTCTTCTAAAAGCTGCGTTTGGACATTCCAGAGTGGATGGGAGAACAGGCTGTAAAGAGAAATACCTTGCTCTAAAACCAAAACGGAGCTATCTAGTAGAATGGTTGTCAATGTGTGTATTCAACTTCCAGAGTTAAACTGATGTGTGTTTGCAGCAGTTCAGAAACCCTTTCTTTGGAGAATGTAGAAACAGTCATTTCCAGCCCTAGAGACACATATAAGAGTTAGCAGTAAGAATGCGTTTAAAACACAAAATACCCGCTTCGTACAAACTCATCTGCTGTGTTCTAGTTCCTGTTAGAAAGTTGCATCTATGTTCAGATTCAGCGAGGTAGAAACACGTTTCTTCTAAAAGCTGCGTTTGGACATTCCAGAGTGGATGGGAGAACAGGCTGTAAAGAGAAATACCTTGCTCTAAAACCAAAACGGAGCTATCTAGCAGAATGGTTGTCAATGTGTGTATTCAACTTCCAGAGTTAAACTGATGTGTGTTTGCAGCAGTTCAGAAACCCTTTCTTTGGAGAATGTAGAAACAGTCATTTCCAGCCCTAGAGACGCACATAAGAGTTAGCAGTAAGAATGCGTTTCAAACACAGAAGATCCGCTTCTTAAAAACTCATCTGCTGTGTGCTGGTTTCTTTTAGGAAGTTGAATCTATGTTCAGATTCAGCGAGGTAGAAACACGTTTCCTCAAAAAGCTGCGTTTGGACATTCCAGAGTGGATGGGAGAACAGGCTATAAAGAGAAATACCTTGCTCTAAAATCAAAACGGAGCTATCTAGCAGAATGGTTGTCAATGTGTGTATTCAACTTCCAGAGTTAAACTGATGTGTGTTTGCAGCAGTTCAGAAACCCTTTCTTTGGAGGATGTAGAAACAGTCATTTCCAGCCCTAGAGACGCATATAAGAGTTAGCAGTAAGAATGCGTTTAAAACACAGAAACCCGCTTCGTACAAACTAATCTGCTGTGTTCTAGTTCCTCTTAGGAAGTTGCATCTATGTTTAGGTTCAGCGAGGCAGAAACACGTTTCTTCTAAAAACTGCATTTGGACATTCCAGAGTGAATGTGAGAACACGCCGTAAAGAGAAATACCTTGCTCTAAAACCAAAACGGAGCTATCTAGCAGAATGGTTGTCAATGTGTGTATTCAACTTCCAGAGTTAAACTGATGTGTGTTGGCAGCAGTTCAGAAACCCTTTCTTTGGAGAATGTAGAAACAGTCATTTCCAGCCCTAGAGACGCATATAAGACTTAGCAGTAAGAATGCCTTTAAAACACAGAATACCCGCTTCGTACAAACTTATCTGCTGTGTGCTAGTTCCTCTTAGGAAGTTGCATCTATGTTTAGATTCAGCGAGGCAGAAACACGTTTCTTCTAAAAACTGCATTTGGAAATTCCAGAGTGAATGGGAGAACACGCTGTAAAGAGAAATACCTTGCTCTAAAACCAAAACGGAGCTATCTAGCAGAATGGTTGTCAATGTGTGTATTCAACTTCCAGAGTTAAACTGATGTGTGTTTGCAGCAGTTCAGAAACCCTTTCTTTGGAGAATGTAGAAACAGTCATTTCCAGCCCTAGAGACGCATATAAGAGTTAGCAGTAAGAATGCGTTTAAAACACAGAATACCCGCTTGATACAAACTCATCTGCTTTGGGCTGGTTTCTTTTAGGAAGTTGCATCTATGTTTAGATTCAGCAAGGTAGAAACACGTTTCTTCAAAAGCTGCGTTTGGACATTCCAGAGTGGATGGGAGAACAGGCTGTAAAGAGAAATACCTTGCTCTAAAACCAAAACGTAGCTATCTAGCAGAATGGTTGTCAATGTGTGTATTCAACTTCCAGAGTTAAACTGATGTGTGTTTGCAGCAGTTCAGAAACCCTTTCTTTGGACAATGTAGAAAAAAAGTCATTTCCAGCCCTAGAGACGCATATAAGAGTTAGCAGTAAGAATGCCTTTAAAACACAGAAACCCGCTTCGTACAAACTCATCTTCGGTGTGTTGGTTCCTTTTAGGAAGTTGCATCTGCGTTTAGATTCAGCGAGGCAGAAACACGTTTCTTCTAAAAGCTGCCTTTGGACATTCCAGAATGGATGGGAGAACAGGCTGTAAAGAGAAATACCTTGCTCTAAAACCAAAACGGAGCTATCTAGCAGAATGTTTGTCAATGTGTGTATTCAACTTCGAGAGTTAAACTGATGTGTGTTTGCAGCAGTTCAGAAATCCTTTATTTGGAGAATGTAGAAACAGTCATTTCCAGCCCTAGAGACGCATATAAGAGTTAACAGTAAGAATGCGTTTCAGACACAGAAGACCCGCTTCGTACAAACTCATCTGCTTTGTGCCGGTTTCTTTTAGGAAGTTGCATCTGCGTTTAGATTCAGCGAGGCAGAAACACGTTTCTTCTAAAAGCTGCGTTTGGACATTCCAGAGTGGATGGGAGAACAGGCTGTAAAGAGAAATACCTTGCTCTAAAACCAAAACGGAGCTATCTAGCAGAATGGTTGTCAATGTGTGTATTCAACTTCCAGAGTTAAACTGATGTGTGTTTGCAGCAGTTCAGAAACCCTTTCTTTGGAGAATGTAGAAACAGTCATTTCCAGCCCTAGAGACGCATATAAGAGTTAGCAGTAAGAATGCGTTTAAAACACAGAATACCCGCTTCGTACAAACTCATCTGCTTTGTGCTGGTTTCTTTTAGGAAGTTGCATCTATGTTTAGATTCAGCAAGGTAGAAACACGTTTCTTCTAAAAGCTGCGTTTGGACATTCCAGAGTGGATGGGAGAACAGGCTGTAAAGAGAAATACCTTGCTCTAAAACCAAAACGGAGCTATCTAGCAGAATGGTTGTCAATGTGTGTATTCAACTTCCAGAGTTAAATTGATGTGTGTTTGCAGTAGTTCAGAAACCCTTTCTTTGGAGAATGTAGAAACAGTCATTTCCAGCCCTAGAAACGCACATAAGAGTTAGCAGTAAGAATGCGTTTCAAACACAGAAGACCCGCTTCTTACAAACTCATCTGCTGTGCGCTGGTTTCTTTTAGGAAGTTGAATCTATGTTCAGATTCAGCGAGGTAGAAACACGTTTCTTCTAAAAGCTGCATTTAGACATTCCAGAGTGGATGGGAGAACAGGCTCTAAAGAGAAATACCTTGCTCAAAAACCAAAACGGAGCTATCTAGCAGAATGTTTGTCAATGTGTGTATTCAACTTCCAGAGTTAAACTGATGTCGGTTTGCAGCAGTTCAGAAACCCTTTCTTTGGAGAATGTAGAAAAAAAGTCATTTCCAGCCCTAGAGACGCATATAAGAGTTAGCAGTAAGAATGCCTTTAAAACACAGAAACCCGCTTCGTACAAACTCATCTTCTGTGTGTTGGTTCCTTTTAGGAAGTTGTATCTGTGTTTAGATTCAGCGAGGCAGAAACACGTTTCTTCTAAAAGCTGCGTTTGGACATTCCAGAGTGGATGGGAGAACAGGCTATAAAGAGAAATGCCTTGCTCTAAAACCAAAACGGAGCTATCTAGCAGAATGGTTGTCAATGTGTTTATTCAACTTCCAGAGTAAAACTGATGTGTGTTTGCAGCAGTTCAGAAACCCTTTCTTTGGAGAATGTAGAAACAGTCATTTCCAGCCCTAGAGACGCACATAAGAGTTAGCAGTAAGAATGCGTTTCAGACACAGAAGACCCGCTTCGTACAAACTCATCTACTGTGTGCTGGTTTCTTTTAGGAAGTTGAATCTATGTTCAGATTCAGCGAGGTAGAAACACGTTTCTTCTAAAAGCTGCGTTTGGACATTCCAGAGTGGATGGGAGAACAGGCTCTAAAGAGAAATACCTTGCTCAAAAACCAAAACGGAGTTATCTAGCAGAATGTTTGTCAATGTGTGTATTCAACTTCCAGAGTTAAACTGATTTGTGGTTGCAGCAGTTCAGAAACCCTTTCTTTGGAGAATGTAGAAAAAAAGTCATTTCCAGCCCTAGAGACGCATATAAGAGTTAGCAGTAAGAATGCCTTTAAAACTCAGAAACCCGCTTCGTACAAACTCATCTTTTGTGTGTTGGTTCCTTTTAGGAAGTTGCATCTGTGTTTAGATTCAGCGAGGTAGAACCACGTTTCTTCTAAAAGCTGCGTTTGGACATTCCAGAGTGGATGGGAGAGCAGGCTGTAAAGGGAAATACCTTCCTCTAAAACCAAAACGGAGCTATCTAGCAGAATCGTTGTCAATGTGTGTATTCAACTTCCAGAGTTAAACTGATGTGTGTTTGCAGCAGTTCAGAAACCCTTTCTTTGGAGAATGTAGAAACAGTCATTTCCAGCCCTAGAGACCCATATAAGAGGTAGCAGTAAGAATGCCTTTAAAACACAGAATACCCGCTTCGTACAAACTCATCTGCTGTGTGCTAGTTTCTCTTAGGAAGTTGCATCTATGTTTAGATTCAGCGAGGCAGAAACACGGTTCTTTGAAAAACTGCATTTGGAAATTCCAGAGTGAATGGGAGAACACGCGGTAAAGAGAAATACCTTGCTCTAAAACCAAAACGGAGCTATCTAGCAGAATGGTTGTCAATGTGTGTATTCAACTTCCAGAGTTAAACTGATGTGTGTTTGCAGCAGTTCAGAAACCCTTTCTTTGGACAATGTAGAAAAAAAGTCATTTCCAGCCCTAGAGACGCATATAAGAGTTAGCAGTAAGAATGCCTTTAAAACACAGAAACCCGCTTCGTACAAACTCATCTTCTGTGTGTTGGTTCCTTTTAGGAAGTTGCATCTGCGTTTAGATTCAGCGAGGCAGAAACACGTTTCTTCTAAAAGCTGCGTTTGGACATTCCAGAGTGGATGGGAGAACAGGCTGTAAAGAGAAATACCTTGCTCTAAAACCAAAACGGAGCTATCTAGCAGAATGTTTTCAATGTGTGTATTCAACTTCGAGAGTTAAACTGATGTGTTTTTGCAGCAGTTCAGAAACCCTTTCTTTGGAGAATGTAGAAACAGTCATTTCCAGCCCTAGAGACGCATATAGGAGTTAGCAGTAAGAATGCGTTTCAGACACAGAAGACCCGCTTCGTACAAACTCATCTGCTTTGTGCTGGTTTCTTTTAGGAAGTTGCATCTATGTTTAGATTCAGCAAGGTAGAAACACGTTTCTTCTAAAAGCTGCGTTTGGACATTCCAGAGTGGATGGGAGAACAGGCTGTAAAGAGAAATACCTTGCTCTAAAACCAAAACGGAGCTATCTAGTAGAATGGTTGTCAATGTGTGTATTCAACTTCCAGAGTTAAACTGATGTGTGTTTGCAGCAGTTCAGAAACCCTGTCTTTGGAGAATGTAGAAAGAGTCATTTCCAGCCCTAGAGACGCATATAAGAGTTAGCAGTAAGAATGCGTTTAAAACACAGAATACCCCCTTCGTACAAACTCTTCTGCTGTGTTGTAGTTCCTCTTAGGAAGTTGCATCTATGTTTAGATTCCGCGAGGCAGAAACACGTTTCTTCTAAAAACTGCATTTGGACATTCCAGAGTGAATGGGAGAACACGCTGTAAAGAGAAATACCTTGCTCTAAAACCAAAACGGAGCTATCTAGCAGAATGGTTGTCAATGTGTGTATTCAACTTCCAGAGTTAAACTGATGTGTGTTTGCAGCAGTTCAGAAACCCTTTCTTTGGAGAATGTAGAAACAGTCATTTCCAGCCCTAGAGACGCATATAAGAGTTAGCAGTAAGAATGCGTTTAAAACACAGAATACCCGCTTGGTACAAACTCATCTGCTTTGGGCTGGTTTCTTTTAGGAAGTTGCATCTATGTTTAGATTCAGCAAGGTAGAAACACGTTTCTTCTAAAAGCTGCGTTTGGACATTCCAGAGTGGATGGGCGAACAGGCTGTAAAGAGAAATACCTTGCTATAAAACCAAAACGGAGCTATCTAGCAGAATGGTTGTCAATGTGTTTATTCAACATCCAGAGTTAATCTGATTTGTGTTTGCAACAGTTCAGAAACCCTTTCTTTGGAGAATGTAGAAAAAAAGTCATTTCCAGCCCTAGAGACGCATATAAGAGTTAGCAGTAAGAATGCCTTTAAAACACAGAAACCCGCTTCGTACAAACTCATCTTCTGTGTGTTGGTTCCTTTTAGGAAGTTGAATCTGTGTTTAGAGTCAGCGAGGCAGAAACACGTTTCTTCTAAAAGCTGCGTTTGGACATTCCAGAGTGGATGGGAGAACAGGCTGTAAAGAGAAATACCTTGTTCTAAAACCAAAACGGAGCTATCTAACAGAATGGTTGTCAATGTGTGTATTCAACTTCCAGAGTTAAACTGATGTGTGTTTGCAGCAGTTCAGAAACCCTTTCTTTGGAGAATGTAGAAAGAGTCATTTCCAGCCCTAGAGACGCACATAAGAGTTAGCAGTAAGAATGCGTTTCAAACACAGAAGATCCGCTTCTTAAAAACTCATCTGCTGTGTGCTGGTTTCTTTTAGGAAGTTGAATCTATGTTCAGATTCAGCGAGGTAGAAACACGTTTCTTCTAAAAGCTGCGTTTGGAAATTCCAGAGTGGATGGGAGAACAGGCTCTAAAGAGAAATACCTTGCTCAAAAACCAAAACGGAGCTATCTAGCAGAATGTTTGTCAATGTGTGTATTCAACTTCCAGAGTTAAACTGATTTGTGGTTGCAGCAGTTCAGAAACCCTTTCTTTGGAGAATGTAGAAAAACAGTCATTTCCAGCCCCAGAGACGCATATAAGAGTTAGCAGTAAGAATGCCTTTAAAACAGAGAAACCCGCTTCGTACAAACTCATCTTCTGTGTGTTGGTTCCTTTTAGGAAGTTGCATCTGTGTTTAGATTCAGCGAGGTAGAACCACGTTTCTTCTAAAAGCTGCGTTTGGACATTCCAGAGTGGATGGGAGAGCAGGCTGTAAAGGGAAATACCTTCCTCTAAAACCAAAACGGAGCTATCTAGCAGAATCGTTGTCAATGTGTGTATTCAACTTCCAGAGTTAAACTGATGTGTGTTTGCAGCAGTTCAGAAACCCTTTCTTTGGACAATGTAGAAAAAAAGTCATTTCCAGCCCTAGAGACGCATATAAGAGTTAGCAGTAAGAATGCCTTTAAAACACAGAAACCCGCTTCGTACAAACTCATCTTCTGTGTGTTGGTTCCTTTTAGGAAGTTGCATCTGCGTTTAGATTCAGCGAGGCAGAAACACGTTTCTTCTAAAAGCTGCGTTTGGACATTCCAGAGTGGATGGGAGAACAGGCTGTAAAGAGAAATACCTTGCTCTAAAACCAAAACGGAGCTATCTAGCAGAATGTTTGTCAATGTGTGTATTCAACTTCGAGAGTTAAACTGATGTGTTTTTGCAGCAGTTCAGAAACCCTTTCTTTGGAGAATGTAGAAAAAAAGTCATTTCCAGCCCTAGAGACGCATATAAGAGTTAGCAGTAAGAATGCGTTTCAAACACAGAAGACCCGCTTCGTACAAACTCATCTGCTTTGTGCTGGTTTTTTTTAGGAAGTTGCATGTATGTTTAGATTCAGCAAGGTAGAAACACGTTTCTTCTAAAAGCTGCGTTTGGACATTCCAGAGTGGATGGGAGAAAAGGCTGTAAAGAGAAATACCTTGCTCAAAAACCAAAACGGAGCTATCTAGCAGAATGGTTGTCAATGTGTGTATTCAACTTCCAGAGTTAAACTGATGTGTGTTTGCAGCAGTTCAGAAACCCTTTCTTTGGAGAATGTAGAAACAGTCATTTCCAGCCCTAGAGACGCACATAAGAGTTAGCAGTAAGAATGCCTTTAAAACACAGAAACCCGCTTCGTACAAACTCATCTTCTGTGTGTTGGTTCCTTTTAGGAAGTTGTATCTGTGTTTTGATTCAGCGAGGCAGAAACACGTTTCTTCTAAAAGCTGCGTTTGGACATTCCAGAGTGGATGGGCGAACAGGCTGTAAAGAGAAATACCTTGCTCTAAAACCAAAACGGAGCTATCTAGCAGAATGGTTGTCAATGTGTGTATTCAACTTCCAGAGTTAAACTGATGTGTGTTTGCAGCAGTTCAGAAACCCTTTCTTTGGAGGATGTAGAAACAGTCATTTCCAGCCCTAGAGACGCATATAAGAGTTAGCAGTAAGAATGCGTTTAAAACACAGAAACCCGCTTCGTACAAACTAATCTGCTGTGTTCTAGTTCCTCTTAGGAAGTTGCATCTATGTTTAGGTTCAGCGAGGCAGAAACACGTTTCTTCTAAAAACTGCATTTGGACATTCCAGAGTGAATGTGAGAACACGCCGTAAAGAGAAATACCTTGCTCTAAAACCAAAACGGAGCTATCTAGCAGAATGGTTGTCAATGTGTGTATTCAACTTCCAGAGTTAAACTGATGTGTGTTGGCAGCAGTTCAGAAACCCTTTCTTTGGAGAATGTAGAAACAGTCATTTCCAGCCCTAGAGACGCATATAAGACTTAGCAGTAAGAATGCCTTTAAAACACAGAATACCCGCTTCGTACAAACTTATCTGCTGTGTGCTAGTTCCTCTTAGGAAGTTGCATCTATGTTTAGATTCAGCGAGGCAGAAACACGTTTCTTCTAAAAACTGCATTTGGAAATTCCAGAGTGAATGGGAGAACACGCTGTAAAGAGAAATACCTTGCTCTAAAACCAAAACGGAGCTATCTAGCAGAATCGTTGTCAATGTGTGTATTCAACTTCGAGAGTTAAACTGATGTGTGTTTGCAGCAGTTCAGAAATCCTTTATTTGGAGAATGTAGAAACAGCCATTTCCAGCCCTAGAGACGCATATAAGAGTTAACAGTAAGAATGCGTTTCAGACACAGAAGACCCGCTTCGTACAGACTCATCTGCTTTGTGCCGGTTTCTTTTAGGAAGTTGCATCTGCGTTTAGATTCAGCGAGGCAGAAACACGTTTCTTCTAAAAGCTGCGTTTGGACATTCCAGAGTGGATGGGAGAACAGGCTGTAAAGAGAAATACCTTGCTCTAAAACCAAAACGGAGCTATCTAACAGAATGGTTGTCAATGTGTGTATTCAACTTCCAGAGTTAAACTGATGTGTGTTGGCAGCAGTTCAGAAATCCTTTCTTTGTAGAATGTAGAAACAGTCATTTCCAGCCCTAGAGACGCACATAAGAGTTAGCAGTAAGAATGCGTTTCAAACACAGAAGATCCGCTTCTTAAAAACTCATCTGCTGTGTGCTGGTTTCTTTTAGGAAGTTGAATCTATGTTCAGATTCAGCGAGGTAGAAACACGTTTCTTCTAAAAGCTGCGTTTGGACATTCCAGAGTGGATGGGAGAACAGGCTCTAAAGAGAAATACCTTGCTCAAAAACCAAAACGGAGCTATCTAGCAGAATGTTTGTCAATGTGTGTATTCAACTTCCAGAGTTAAACTGATGTGTGTTTGCAGCAGTTCAGAAACCCTGTCTTTGGAGAATGTAGAAACAGTCATTTCCAGCCCTGGAGACGCATATAAGAGTTAGCAGTAAGAATGCGTTTAAAACACAGAGTACCCGCTTGGTACAAACTCATCTGCTTTGGGCTGGTTTCTTTTAGGAAGTTGCATCTATGTTTAGATTCAGCAAGGTAGAAACACGTTTCTTCTAAAAGCTGCGTTTGGACATTCCAGAGTGGATGGGAGAACAGGCTGTAAAGAGAAATACCTTGCTCTAAAACCAAAACGGAGCTATCTAGCAGAATGGTTGTCAATGTGTGTATTCAACTTCCAGAGTTAAACTGATGTGTGTTTGCAGCAGTTCAGAAACCCTTTCTTTGGAGAATGTAGAAACAGTCATTTCCAGCCCTAGAGCCGCACATAAGAGTTAGCAGTAAGAATGCGTTTCAAACACAGAAGACCCGCTTCTTACAAAGTCATCTGCTGTGTGCTGGTTTCTTTTAGGAAGTTGAATCTATGTTCAGATTCAGCGAGGTAGAAACACGTTTCTTCTAAAAGCTGCGTTTAGACATTCCAGAGTGGATGGGAGAACCGGCTCTAAAGAGAAATACCTTGCTCAAAAACCAAAACGGAGCTATCTAGCAGAATGTTTGTCAATGTGTTTATTCAACTTCCAGAGTTAAACTGATTTGTGTTTGCAGCAGTTCAGAAACCCTTTCTTTGGAGAATGTAGAAAAAAGTCATTTCCAGCCCTAGAGACGCATATAAGAGTTAGCAATAAGAATGCCTTTAAAACACAGAAACCCGCTTCGTACAAACTCATCTTCTGTGTGTTGGTTCCTTTTAGGAAGTTGCATCTGTGTTTAGATTCAGCGAGGCAGAAACACGGTTCTTCTAAAAGCTGCGTTTGGACATTCCAGAATGGATGGGCGAACAGGCTGTAAAGAGAAATACCTTGCTCTAAAACCAAAACGGAGCTATCTAGTAGAATGGTTGTCAATGTGTGTATTCAACTTCCAGAGTTAAACTGATGTGTGTTTGCAGCAGTTCAGAAACCCTTTCTTTGGAGAATGTAGAAACAGTCATTTCCAGCCCTAGAGACGCATATAAGAGTTAGCAGTAAGAATGCGGTTAAAACACAGAATACCCGCTTCGTACAAACTAATCTGCTGTGTTCTAGTTCCTGTTAGGAAGTTGAATCTATGTTCAGATTCAGCGAGGTAGAAACACGTTTCTTCTAAAAGCTGCGTTTGGACATTCCAGAGTGGATAAGAGAACAGGCTCTAAAGAGAAATACCTTGCTCAAAAACCAAAACGGAGCTATCTAGCAGAATGTTTGTCAATGTGTGTATTCAACTTCGAGAGTTAAACTGATGTGTGTTTGCAGCAGTTCAGAAACCCTTTCTTTGGAGAATGTAGAAACAGTCATTTCCAGCCCTAGAGACGCATATAAGAGTTAGCAGTAAGAATGCGTTTAAAACACAGAATACCCGCTTCGTACAAACTCATCTGCTTTGTGCTGGTTTCTTTTAGGAAGTTGCATCTATGTTTAGATTCAGCAAGGTAGAAACACTTTTCTTCTAAAAGCTGCGTTTGGACATTCCAGAGTGGATGGGAGAACAGGCTGTAAAGAGAAATACCTTGCTCTAAAACCAAAACGGAGCTATCTAGCAGAATGGTTGTCAATGTGTGTATTCAACTTCCAGAGTTCAACTGATGTGTGTTTGCAGCAGTTCAGAAACCCTTTCTTTGGAGAATGTAGAAACAGTCATTTCCAGCCCTAGAGACGCACATAAGAATTAGCAGTAAGAATGCGTTTCAGACACAAGATCCGCTACTTACAAACTCATCTACTGTGTGCTGGTTTCTTTTAGGAAGTTGAATCTATGTTCAGATTCAGCGAGGTAGAAACACGTTTCTTCTAAAAGCTGCGTTTGGACATTCCAGAGTGGATGGGAGAACAGGCTCTAAAGAGAAATACCTTGCTCTAAAACCAAAACGGAGATATCTAACAGAATGGTTGTCAATGTGTGTATTCAACTTCCGTAGTTAAAATGATTTGTGTTTGCAGCAGTTCAGAAACCCTTTCTTTGGAGAATGTAGAAACAGTCATTTCCAGCCCTAGAGACGCACATAAGAGTTAGCAGTAAGAATGCGTTTCAAACACAGAAGACCCGCTTCTTACAAAGTCATCTGCTGTGTGGTGGTTTCTTTTAGGAAGTTGAATCTATGTTCAGATTCAGCGAGGTAGAAACACGTTTCTTCAAAAAGCTGCGTTTGGACATTCCAGAGTGGATGGGAGAACAGGCTCTAAAGAGAAATACCTTGCTCTAAAACCAAAACGGAGCTATCTAGCAGAATGGTTGTCAATGTGTGTATTCAACTTCCAGAGTTAAACTGATGTGTGTTTGCAGCAGTTCAGAAACCCTTTCTTTGGAGGATGTAGAAACAGTCATTTCCAGCCCTAGAGACGCATATAAGAGTTAGCAGTAAGAATGCGTTTAAAACACAGAAACCCGCTTCGTACAAACTAATCTGCAGTGTTCTAGTTCCTCTTAGGAAGTTGCATCTATGTTTAGGTTCAGCGAGGCAGAAACACGTTTCTTCTAAAAACTGCATTTGGACATTCCAGAGTGAATGTGAGAACACGCCGTAAAGAGAAATACCTTGCTCTAAAACCAAAACGGAGCTATCTAGCAGAATGGTTGTCAATGTGTGTATTCAACTTCCAGAGTTAAACTGATGTGTGTTTGCAGCAGTTCAGAAACCCTTTCTTTGGAGAATGTAGAAACAGTCATTTCCAGCCCTAGAGACGCATATAAGAGTTAGCAGTAAGAATGCGTTTAAAACACAGAATACCCGCTTGGTACAAACTCATCTGCTTTGGGCTGGTTTCTTTTAGGAAGTTGCATCTATGTTTAGATTCAGCAAGGTAGAAACACGTTTCTTCTAAAAGCTGCGTTTGGACATTCCAGAGTGGATGGGCGAACAGGCTGTAAAGAGAAATACCTTGCTATAAAACCAAAACGGAGCTATCTAGCAGAATGGTTGTCAATGTGTTTATTCAACATCCAGAGTTAATCTGATTTGTGTTTGCAACAGTTCAGAAACCCTTTCTTTGGAGAATGTAGAAAAAAAGTCATTTCCAGCCCTAGAGACGCATATAAGAGTTAGCAGTAAGAATGCCTTTAAAACACAGAAACCCGCTTCGTACAAACTCATCTTCTGTGTGTTGGTTCCTTTTAGGAAGTTGAATCTGTGTTTAGAGTCAGCGAGGCAGAAACACGTTTCTTCTAAAAGCTGCGTTTGGACATTCCAGAGTGGATGGGAGAACAGGCTGTAAAGAGAAATACCTTGTTCTAAAACCAAAACGGAGCTATCTAACAGAATGGTTGTCAATGTGTGTATTCAACTTCCAGAGTTAAACTGATGTGTGTTTGCAGCAGTTCAGAAACCCTTTCTTTGGAGAATGTAGAAAGAGTCATTTCCAGCCCTAGTGACGCACATAAGAGTTAGCAGTAAGAATGCGTTTCAAACACAGAAGATCCGCTTCTTAAAAACTCATCTGCTGTGTGCTGGTTTCTTTTAGGAAGTTGAATCTATGTTCAGATTCAGCGAGGTAGAAACACGTTTCTTCTAAAAGCTGCGTTTGGAAATTCCAGAGTGGATGGGAGAACAGGCTCTAAAGAGAAATACCTTGCTCAAAAACCAAAACGGAGCTATCTAGCAGAATGTTTGTCAATGTGTGTATTCAACTTCCAGAGTTAAACTGATTTGTGGTTGCAGCAGTTCAGAAACCCTTTCTTTGGAGAATGTAGAAAAACAGTCATTTCCAGCCCCAGAGACGCATATAAGAGTTAGCAGTAAGAATGCCTTTAAAACAGAGAAACCCGCTTCGTACAAACTCATCTTCTGTGTGTTGGTTCCTTTTAGGAAGTTGCATCTGTGTTTAGATTCAGCGAGGTAGAACCACGTTTCTTCTAAAAGCTGCGTTTGGACATTCCAGAGTGGATGGGAGAGCAGGCTGTAAAGGGAAATACCTTCCTCTAAAACCAAAACGGAGCTATCTAGCAGAATCGTTGTCAATGTGTGTATTCAACTTCCAGAGTTAAACTGATGTGTGTTTGCAGCAGTTCAGAAACCCTTTCTTTGGACAATGTAGAAAAAAAGTCATTTCCAGCCCTAGAGACGCATATAAGAGTTAGCAGTAAGAATGCCTTTAAAACACAGAAACCCGCTTCGTACAAACTCATCTTCTGTGTGTTGGTTCCTTTTAGGAAGTTGCATCTGCGTTTAGATTCAGCGAGGCAGAAACACGTTTCTTCTAAAAGCTGCGTTTGGACATTCCAGAGTGGATGGGAGAACAGGCTGTAAAGAGAAATACCTTGCTCTAAAACCAAAACGGAGCTATCTAGCAGAATGTTTGTCAATGTGTGTATTCAACTTCGAGAGTTAAACTGATGTGTTTTTGCAGCAGTTCAGAAACCCTTTCTTTGGAGAATGTAGAAAAAAAGTCATTTCCAGCCCTAGAGACGCATATAAGAGTTAGCAGTAAGAATGCGTTTCAAACACAGAAGACCCGCTTCGTACAAACTCATCTGCTTTGTGCTGGTTTTTTTTAGGAAGTTGCATGTATGTTTAGATTCAGCAAGGTAGAAACACGTTTCTTCTAAAAGCTGCGTTTGGACATTCCAGAGTGGATGGGAGAAAAGGCTGTAAAGAGAAATACCTTGCTCAAAAACCAAAACGGAGATATCTAGCAGAATGGTTGTCAATGTGTGTATTCAACTTCCAGAGTTAAACTGATGTGTGTTTGCAGCAGTTCAGAAACCCTTTCTTTGGAGAATGTAGAAACAGTCATTTCCAGCCCTAGAGACGCACATAAGAGTTAGCAGTAAGAATGCCTTTAAAACACAGAAACCCGCTTCGTACAAACTCATCTTCTGTGTGTTGGTTCCTTTTAGGAAGTTGTATCTGTGTTTTGATTCAGCGAGGCAGAAACACGTTTCTTCTAAAAGCTGCGTTTGGACATTCCAGAGTGGATGGGCGAACAGGCTGTAAAGAGAAATACCTTGCTCTAAAACCAAAACGGAGCTATCTAGCAGAATGGTTGTCAATGTGTGTATTCAACTTCCAGAGTTAAACTGATGTGTGTTTGCAGCAGTTCAGAAACCCTTTCTTTGGAGGATGTAGAAACAGTCATTTCCAGCCCTAGAGACGCATATAAGAGTTAGCAGTAAGAATGCGTTTAAAACACAGAAACCCGCTTCGTACAAACTAATCTGCTGTGTTCTAGTTCCTCTTAGGAAGTTGCATCTATGTTTAGGTTCAGCGAGGCAGAAACACGTTTCTTCTAAAAACTGCATTTGGACATTCCAGAGTGAATGTGAGAACACGCCGTAAAGAGAAATACCTTGCTCTAAAACCAAAACGGAGCTATCTAGCAGAATGGTTGTCAATGTGTGTATTCAACTTCCAGAGTTAAACTGATGTGTGTTGGCAGCAGTTCAGAAACCCTTTCTTTGGAGAATGTAGAAACAGTCATTTCCAGCCCTAGAGACGCATATAAGACTTAGCAGTAAGAATGCCTTTAAAACACAGAATACCCGCTTCGTACAAACTTATCTGCTGTGTGCTAGTTCCTCTTAGGAAGTTGCATCTATGTTTAGATTCAGCGAGGCAGAAACACGTTTCTTCTAAAAACTGCATTTGGAAATTCCAGAGTGAATGGGAGAACACGCTGTAAAGAGAAATACCTTGCTCTAAAACCAAAACGGAGCTATCTAGCAGAATCGTTGTCAATGTGTGTATTCAACTTCGAGAGTTAAACTGATGTGTGTTTGCAGCAGTTCAGAAATCCTTTATTTGGAGAATGTAGAAACAGCCATTTCCAGCCCTAGAGACGCATATAAGAGTTAACAGTAAGAATGCGTTTCAGACACAGAAGACCCGCTTCGTACAGACTCATCTGCTTTGTGCCGGTTTCTTTTAGGAAGTTGCATCTGCGTTTAGATTCAGCGAGGCAGAAACACGTTTCTTCTAAAAGCTGCGTTTGGACATTCCAGAGTGGATGGGAGAACAGGCTGTAAAGAGAAATACCTTGCTCTAAAACCAAAACGGAGCTATCTAACAGAATGGTTGTCAATGTGTGTATTCAACTTCCAGAGTTAAACTGATGTGTGTTGGCAGCAGTTCAGAAATCCTTTCTTTGTAGAATGTAGAAACAGTCATTTCCAGCCCTAGAGACGCACATAAGAGTTAGCAGTAAGAATGCGTTTCAAACACAGAAGATCCGCTTCTTAAAAACTCATCTGCTGTGTGCTGGTTTCTTTTAGGAAGTTGAATCTATGTTCAGATTCAGCGAGGTAGAAACACGTTTCTTCTAAAAGCTGCGTTTGGACATTCCAGAGTGGATGGGAGAACAGGCTCTAAAGAGAAATACCTTGCTCAAAAACCAAAACGGAGCTATCTAGCAGAATGTTTGTCAATGTGTGTATTCAACTTCCAGAGTTAAACTGATGTGTGTTTGCAGCAGTTCAGAAACCCTGTCTTTGGAGAATGTAGAAACAGTCATTTCCAGCCCTGGAGACGCATATAAGAGTTAGCAGTAAGAATGCGTTTAAAACACAGAGTACCCGCTTGGTACAAACTCATCTGCTTTGGGCTGGTTTCTTTTAGGAAGTTGCATCTATGTTTAGATTCAGCAAGGTAGAAACACGTTTCTTCTAAAAGCTGCGTTTGGACATTCCAGAGTGGATGGGAGAACAGGCTGTAAAGAGAAATACCTTGCTCTAAAACCAAAACGGAGCTATCTAGCAGAATGGTTGTCAATGTGTGTATTCAACTTCCAGAGTTAAACTGATGTGTGTTTGCAGCAGTTCAGAAACCCTTTCTTTGGAGAATGTAGAAACAGTCATTTCCAGCCCTAGAGCCGCACATAAGAGTTAGCAGTAAGAATGCGTTTCAAACACAGAAGACCCGCTTCTTACAAAGTCATCTGCTGTGTGCTGGTTTCTTTTAGGAAGTTGAATCTATGTTCAGATTCAGCGAGGTAGAAACACGTTTCTTCTAAAAGCTGCGTTTAGACATTCCAGAGTGGATGGGAGAACCGGCTCTAAAGAGAAATACCTTGCTCAAAAACCAAAACGGAGCTATCTAGCAGAATGTTTGTCAATGTGTTTATTCAACTTCCAGAGTTAAACTGATTTGTGTTTGCAGCAGTTCAGAAACCCTTTCTTTGGAGAATGTAGAAAAAAGTCATTTCCAGCCCTAGAGACGCATATAAGAGTTAGCAATAAGAATGCCTTTAAAACACAGAAACCCGCTTCGTACAAACTCATCTTCTGTGTGTTGGTTCCTTTTAGGAAGTTGCATCTGTGTTTAGATTCAGCGAGGCAGAAACACGGTTCTTCTAAAAGCTGCGTTTGGACATTCCAGAATGGATGGGCGAACAGGCTGTAAAGAGAAATACCTTGCTCTAAAACCAAAACGGAGCTATCTAGCAGAATGGTTGTCAATGTGTGTATTCAACTTCCAGAGTTCAACTGATGTGTGTTTGCAGCAGTTCAGAAACCCTTTCTTTGGAGAATGTAGAAACAGTCATTTCCAGCCCTAGAGACGCACATAAGAATTAGCAGTAAGAATGCGTTTCAGACACAAGATCCGCTACTTACAAACTCATCTACTGTGTGCTGGTTTCTTTTAGGAAGTTGAATCTATGTTCAGATTCAGCGAGGTAGAAACACGTTTCTTCTAAAAGCTGCGTTTGGACATTCCAGAGTGGATGGGAGAACAGGCTCTAAAGAGAAATACCTTGCTCTAAAACCAAAACGGAGATATCTAACAGAATGGTTGTCAATGTGTGTATTCAACTTCCGTAGTTAAACTGATTTGTGTTTGCAGCAGTTCAGAAACCCTTTCTTTGGAGAATGTAGAAACAGTCATTTCCAGCCCTAGAGACGCACATAAGAGTTAGCAGTAAGAATGCGTTTCAAACACAGAAGACCCGCTTCTTACAAAGTCATCTGCTGTGTGGTGGTTTCTTTTAGGAAGTTGAATCTATGTTCAGATTCAGCGAGGTAGAAACACGTTTCTTCAAAAAGCTGCGTTTGGACATTCCAGAGTGGATGGGAGAACAGGCTCTAAAGAGAAATACCTTGCTCTAAAACCAAAACGGAGCTATCTAGCAGAATGGTTGTCAATGTGTGTATTCAACTTCCAGAGTTAAACTGATGTGTGTTTGCAGCAGTTCAGAAACCCTTTCTTTGGAGGATGTAGAAACAGTCATTTCCAGCCCTAGAGACGCATATAAGAGTTAGCAGTAAGAATGCGTTTAAAACACAGAAACCCGCTTCGTACAAACTAATCTGCAGTGTTCTAGTTCCTCTTAGGAAGTTGCATCTATGTTTAGATTCAGCGAGGCAGAAACACGTTTCTTCTAAAAACTGCATTTGGACATTCCAGAGTGAATGTGAGAACACGCCGTAAAGAGAAATACCTTGCTCTAAAACCAAAACGGAGCTATCTAGCAGAATGGTTGTCAATGTGTGTATTCAACTTCCAGAGTTAAACTGATGTGTGTTTGCAGCAGTTCAGAAACCCTTTCTTTGGACAATGTAGAAAAAAAGTCATTTCCAGCCCTAGAGACGCATATAAGAGTTAGCAGTAAGAATGCCTTTAAAACACAGAAACCCGCTTCGTACAAACTCATCTTCTGTTTGTTGGTTCCTTTTAGGAAGTTGCATCTGCGTTTAGATTCAGCGAGGCAGAAACACGTTTCTTCTAAAAGCTGCGTTTGGACATTCCAGAGTGGATGGGAGAACAGGCTGTAAAGAGAAATACGTTGCTCTAAAACCAAAACGGAGCTATCTAGCAGAATGTTTGTCAATGTGTGTATTCAACTTCGAGAGTTAAACTGATGTGTGTTTGCAGCAGTTCAGAAACCCTTTCTTTGGAGAATGTAGAAACAGTCATTTCCATCCCTAGAGACGCATATAAGAGTTAGCAGTAAGAATGCGGTTAAAACACAGAATACCCGCTTCGTACAAACTAATCTGCTGTGTTCTAGTTCCTGTTAGGAAGTTGAATCTATGTTCAGATTCAGCGAGGTAGAAACACGTTTCTTCTAAAAGCAGCGTTTGGACATTCCAGAGTGGATAAGAGAACAGGCTCTAAAGAGAAATACCTTGCTCAAAAACCAAAACGGAGCTATCTAGCAGAATGTTTGTCAATGTGTGTATTCAACTTCGAGAGTTAAACTGATGTGTGTTTGCAGCAGTTCAGAAACCCTTTCTTTGGAGAATGTAGAAACAGTCATTTCCAGCCCTAGAGACGCATATAAGAGTTAGCAGTAAGAATGCGTTTAAAACACAGAATACCCGCTTCGTACAAACTCATCTGCTTTGTGCTGGTTTCTTTTAGGAAGTTGCATCTATGTTTAGATTCAGCAAGGTAGAAACACTTTTCTTCTAAAAGCTGCGTTTGGACATTTCAGAGTGGATGGGAGAACAGGCTGTAAAGAGAAATACCTTGCTCTAAAACCAAAACGGAGCTATCTAGCAGAATGGTTGTCAATGTGTGTATTCAACTTCCAGAGTTCAACTGATGTGTGTTTGCAGCAGTTCAGAAACCCTTTCTTTGGAGAATGTAGAAACAGTCATTTCCAGCCCTAGAGACGCAAATAAGAATTAGCAGTAAGAATGCGTTTCAGACACAGAAGATCCGCTACTTACAAACTCATCTACTGTGTGCTGGTTTCTTTTAGGAAGTTGTATCTATGTTCAGATTCAGCGAGGTAGAAACACGTTTCTTCTAAAAGCTGCGTTTGAACATTCCAGAGTGGATGGGAGAACAGGCTCTAAAGAGAAATACCTTGCTCTAAAACCAAAACGGAGATATCTAACAGAATGGTTGTCAATGTGTGTATTCAACTTCCGTAGTTAAACTGATTTGTGTTTGCAGCAGTTCAGAAACCCTTTCTTTGGAGAATGTAGAAACAGTCATTTCCAGCCCTAGAGACGCACATAAGAGTTAGCAGTAAGAATGCGTTTCAAACACAGAAGTCCCGCTTCTTACAAAGTCATCTGCTGTGTGGTGGTTTCTTTTAGGAAGTTGAATCTATGTTCAGATTCAGCGAGGTAGAAACACGTTTCTTCAAAAAGCTGCGTTTGGACATTCCAGAGTGGATGGGAGAACAGGCTCTAAAGAGAAATACCTTGCTCTAAAACCAAAACGGAGCTATCTAGCAGAATGGTTGTCAATGTGTGTATTCAACTTCCAGAGTTAAACTGATGTGTGTTTGCAGCAGTTCAGAAACCCTTTCTTTGGAGGATGTAGAAACAGTCATTTCCAGCCCTAGAGACGCATATAAGAGTTAGCAGTAAGAATGCGTTTAAAACACAGAAACCCGCTTCGTACAAACTCATCTTCTGTGTGTTGGTTCCTTTTAGGAAGTTGCATCTGCATTTAGATTCAGCGAGGCAGAAACACTTTTCTTCTAAAAGCTGCGTTTGGACATTCCAGAGTGGATGGGAGAACAGGCTGTAAAGAGAAATACCTTGCTCTAAAACCAAAACGGAGCTATCTAGCAGAATGTTTGTCAATGTGTGTATTCAACTTCGAGAGTTAAACTGATGTGTGTTTGCAGCAGTTCAGAAACCCTTTCTTTGGAGAATGTAGAAACAGTCATTTCCAGCCCTAGAGACGCATATAAGAGTTAGCAGTAAGAATGCGTTTCAGACACAGAAGACCAGCTTCGTACAAACTCATCTGCTTTGTGCCGGTTTCTTTTAAAAAGTTGCATCTGCGTTTAGATTCAGCGAGGCAGAAACACGTTTCTTCTAAAAGCTGCGTTTGGACATTCCAGAGTGGATGGGAGAACAGGCTGTAAAGAGAAATACCTTGCTCTAAAACCAAAACGGAGCTATGTAGCAGAATGGTTGTCAATGTGTGTATTCAACTTCCAGAGTTAAACTGATGTGTGTTTGCAGCAGTTCAGAAACCCTTTCTTTGGAGAATGTAGAAACAGTCATTTCCAGCCCTAGAGACGCATATAAAAGTTAGCAGTAAGAGTGCGTTTAAAACACAGAAGACCCGCTTCGTACAAACTCATCTGCTTTGTGCTGGTTTCTTTTAGGAAGTTGCATCTATGTTTAGATTCAGCAAGGTAGAAACACGTTTCTTCAAAAAGCTGCGTTTGGACATTCCAGAGTGGATGGGAGAACAGGCTGTAAAGAGAAATACCTTGCTCTAAAACCAAAACGGAGCTATCTAGCAGAATGGTTGTCAATGTGTGTATTCAACTTCCAGAGTTAAACTGATGTGTGTTTGCAGCAGTTCAGAAACCCTGTCTTTGGAGAATGTAGAAAGAGTCATTTCCAGCCCTAGAGACGCATATAAGAGTTAGCAGTAAGAATGCGTTTAAAACACAGAATACCCGCTTCGTACAAACTCTTCTGCTGTGTTGTAGTTCCTCTTAGGAAGTTGCATCTATGTTTAGATTCAGCGAGGCAGAAACACGTTTCTTCTAAAAACTGCATTTGGACGTTCCAGAGTGAATGGGAGAACACGCTGTAAAGAGAAATACCTTGCTCTAAAACCAAAACGGAGCTATCTAGCAGAATGTTTGTCAATATGTGTATTCAACTTCCAGAGTTAAACTGATTTGTGTTTGCAGCAGTTCAGAAAGCCTTTCTTTGGAGAATGTAGAAAAAAAGTCATTTCCAGCCCTAGATACGCATATAAGAGTTAGCAGTAAGAATGCCTTTAAAACAGAGAAACCCGCTTCGTACAAACTCATCTTCTGTGTGTTGGTTCCTTTTAGGAAGTTGCATCTGTTTTTAGATTCAGCGAGGCAGAAACACGTTTCTTCTAAAAGCTGCGTTTGGACATTCCAGAGTGGATGGGCGAACAGGCTGTAAAGAGAAATACCTTGCTCTAAAACCAAAACGGAGCTATCTAGCAGAATGGTTGTCAATGTGTTTATTCAACATCCAGAGTTAATCTGATTTGTGTTTGCAACAGTTCAGAAACCCTTTTTTGGAGAATGTAGAAAAAAAGTCATTTCCAGCCCTAGAGATGCATATAAGAGTTAGCAGTAAGAATGCCTTTAAAACACAGAAACCCGCTTCGTACAAACTCATCTTCTGTGTGTTGGTTCCTTTTAGGAAGTTGCATCTGTGTTTAGAGTCAGCGAGGCAGAAACACGTTTCTTCTAAAAGCTGCGTTTGGACATTCCAGAGTGGATGGGAGAACAGGCTGTAAAGAGAAATACCTTGCTCTAAAACCAAAACGGAGCTATCTAACAGAATGTTTGTCAATGTGTTTATTCAACTTCCAGAGTTAAACTGATGTGTGTTTGCAGCAGTTCAGAAACCCTTTCTTTGGAGAATGTAGAAAGAGTCATTTCCAGCCCTAGAGACGCACATAAGAGTTAGCAGTAAGAATGCGTTTCAAACACAGAAGATCCGCTTCTTAAAAACTCATCTGCTGTGTGCTGGTTTCTTTTAGGAAGTTGAATCTATGTTCAGATTCAGCGAGGTAGAAACACGTTTCTTCTAAAAGCTGCGTTTGGACATTCCAGAGTGGATGGGAGAACAGGCTCTAAAGAGAAATACCTTGCTCAAAAACCAAAACGGAGCTATCTAGCAGAATGTTTGTCAATGTGTGTATTCAACTTCCGGAGTTAAACTGATTTGTGGTTGCAGCAGTACAGAAACCCTTTCTTTGGAGAATGTAGAAAAAAAGTCATTTCCAGCCTCAGAGACGCATATAAGAGTTAGCAGTAAGAATGCCTTTAAAACAGAGAAACCCGCTTCGTACAAACTCATCTTCTGTGTGATGGTTCCTTTTAGGAAGTTGCATCTGTGTTTAGATTCAGCGAGGTAGAACCACGTTTCTTCTAAAAGCTGCGTTTGGACATTCCAGAGTGGATGGGAGAGCAGGCTGTAAAGGGAAATACCTTCCTCTAAAACCAAAACGGAGCTATGTAGCAGAATCGTTGTCAATGTGTCTATTCAACTTCCAGAGTTAAACTGATGTGTGTTTGCAGCAGTTCAGAAACCCTTTCTTTGGACAATGTAGAAACAGTCATTTCCAGCCCTAGAGACCCATATAAGAGTTAGCAGTAAGAATGCCTTTAAAACACAGAATACCCGCTTCGTACAAACTCATCTGCTGTGTGCTAGTTTCTCTTAGGAAGTTGCATCTATGTTTAGATTCAGCGAGGCAGAAACACGTTTCTTTGAAAAACTGCATTTGGAAATTCCAGAGTGAATGGGAGAACACGCGGTAAAGAGAAATACCTTGCTCTAAAACCAAAACGGAGCTATCTAGCAGAATGGTTGTCAATGTGTGTATTCAACTTCCAGAGTTAAACTGATGTGTGTTTGCAGCAGTTCAGAAACCCTTTCTTTGGACAATGTAGAAAAAAAGTCATTTCCAGCCCTAGAGACGCATATAAGAGTTAGCAGTAAGAATGCCTTTAAAACACAGAAACCCGCTTCGTACAAACTCATCTTCTGTGTGTTGGTTCCTTTTAGGAAGTTGCATCTGCGTTTAGATTCAGCGAGGCAGAAACACGTTTCTTCTAAAAGCTGCGTTTGGACATTCCAGAGTGGATGGGAGAACAGGCTGTAAAGAGAAATACGTTGCTCTAAAACCAAAACGGAGCTATCTAGCAGAATGTTTGTCAATGTGTGTATTCAACTTCGAGAGTTAAACTGATGTGTTTTTGCAGCAGTTCAGAAACCCTTTCTTTGGAGAATGTAGAAACAGTCATTTCCAGCCCTAGAGACGCATATAGGAGTTAGCAGTAAGAATGCGTTTCAGACACAGAAGACCCGCTTCGTACAAACTCATCTGCTTTGTGCTGGTTTCTTTTAGGAAGTTGCATCTATGTTTAGATTCAGCAAGGTAGAAACACGTTTCTTCTAAAAGCTGCGTTTGGACATTCCAGAGTGGATGGGAGAACAGGCTGTAAAGAGAAATACCTTGCTCTAAAACCAAAACGGAGCTATCTAGCAGAATGGTTGTCAATGTGTGTATTCAACTTCCAGAGTTAAACTGATGTGTGTTTGCAGCAGTTCAGAAACCCTTTCTTTGGAGAATGTAGAAACAGTCATTTCCAGCCCAAGAGACGCACATAAGAGTTAGCAGTAAGAATGCCTTTAAAACACAGAAACCCGCTTCGTACAAACTCATCTTCTGTGTGTTGGTTCCTTTTAGGAAGTTGTATCTGTGTTTAGATTCAGCGAGGCAGAAACACGTTTCTTCTAAAAGCTGCGTTTGGACATTCCAGAGTGGATGGGCGAACAGGCTGTAAAGAGAAATACCTTGCTCTAAAACCAAAACGGAGCTATCTAGTAGAATGGTTGTCAATGTGTGTATTCAACTTCCAGAGTTAAACTGATGTGTGTTTGCAGCAGTTCAGAAACCCTTTCTTTGGAGAATGTAGAAACAGTCATTTCCAGCCCTAGAGACGCATATAAGAGTTAGCAGTAAGAATGCGTTTCAAACACAGAATACCCGCTTCGTACAAACTCATCTGCTGTGTTCTAGTTCCTGTTAGGAAGTTGAATCTATGTTCAGATTCAGCGAGGTAGAAACACGTTTCTTCTAAAAGCTGCGTTTGGACATTCCAGAGTGGATGGGAGAACAGGCTCTAAAGAGAAATACCTTGCTCAAAAACCAAAACGGAGCTATCTAGCAGAATGTTTGTCAATGTGTGTATTCAACATCCAGAGTTAATCTGATTTGTGTTTGCAACAATTCAGAAACCCTTTCTTTGGAGAATGTAGAAAAAAAGTCATTTCCAGCCCTAGAGACGCACATAAGAGTTAGCAGTAAGAATGCGTTTCAAACACAGAGGACCCGCTTCTTACAAAGTCATCTGCTGTGTGGTGGTTTCTTTTAGGAAGTTGAATCTATGTTCAGATTCAGCGAGGTAGAAACACGTTTCTTCAGAAAGCTTCGTTTGGACATTCCAGAGTGGATGGGAGAACAGGCTATAAAGAGAAATACCTTGCTCTAAAACCAAAACGGAGCTATCTAGCAGAATGGTTGTCAATGTGTGTATTCAACTTCCAGAGTTAAACTGATGTGTGTTTGCAGCAGTTCAGAAACCCTTTCTTTGGAGAATGTAGAAACAGTCATTTCCAGCCCTAGAGACGCACATAAGAGTTAGCAGTAAGAATGCCTTTAAAACACAGAAACCCGCTTCGTACAAACTCATCTTCTGTGTGTTGGTTCCTTTTAGGAAGTTGTATCTGTGTTTAGATTCAGCGAGGCAGAAACACGTTTCTTCTAAAAGCTGCGTTTGGACATTCCAGAGTGGATGGGAGAACAGGCTGTAAAGAGAAATACCTTGCTCTAAAACCAAAACGGAGCTATCTAGTAGAATGGTTGTCAATGTGTGTATTCAACTTCCAGAGTTAAACTGATGTGTGTTTGCAGCAGTTCAGAAACCCTTTCTTTGGAGAATGTAGAAACAGTCATTTCCAGCCCTAGAGACGCATATAAGAGTTAGCAGTAAGAATGCGTTTAAAGCACAGAATACCCGTTCGTACAAACTCATCTGCTGTGTTCTAGTTCCTGTTAGGAAGTTGAATCTATGTTCAGATTCAGCGAGGTAGAAACACGTTTCTTCTAAAAGCTGCGTTTGGACATTCCAGAGTGGATGGGAGAACAGGCTCTAAAGAGAAATACCTTGCTCAAAAACCAAAACGGAGCTATCTAGCAGAATGTTTGTCAATGTGTGTATTCAACTTCGAGAGTTAAACTGATGTGTGTTTGCAGCAGTTCAGAAATCCTTTATTTGGAGAACGTAGAAACAGTCATTTCCAGCCCTAGAGACGCATATAAGAGTTAACAGTAAGAATGCGTTTCAGACACAGAAGACCCGCTTCGTACAAACTCATCTGCTTTGTGCCGGTTTCTTTTAGGAAGTTGCATCTGCGTTTAGATTCAGCGAGGCAGAAACACGTTTCTTCTAAAAGCTGCGTTTGGACATTCCAGAGTGGATGGGAGAACAGGCTGTAAAGAGAAATACCTTGCTCTAAAACCAAAACGGAGCTATCTAACAGAATGGTTGTCAATGTGTGTATTCAACTTCCAGAGTTAAACTGATGTGTGTTGGCAGCAGTTCAGAAATCCTTTCTTTGTAGAATGTAGAAACAGTCATTTCCAGCCCAAGAGACGCACATAAGAGTTAGCAGTAAGAATGCGTTTCAAACACAGAAGATCCGCTTCTTAAAAACTCATCTGCTGTGTGCTGGTTTCTTTTAGGAAGTTGAATCTATGTTCAGATTCAGCGAGGTAGAAACACGTTTCTTCTAAAAGCTGCGTTTGGACATTCCAGAGTGGATGGGAGAACAGGCTCTAAAGAGAAATACCTTGCTCAAAAACCAAAACGGAGCTATCTAGCAGAATGTTTGTCAATGTGTGTATTCAACTTCCAGAGTTAAACTGATGTGTGTTTGCAGCAGTTCAGAAACCCTTTCTTTGGAGAATTTAGAAACAGTCATTTCCAGCCCTAGAGACGCATATAAGAGTTAGCAGTAAGAATGCGTTTAAAACACAGAGTACCCGCTTGTTACAAACTCATCTGCTTTGGGCTGGTTTCTTTTAGGAAGTTGCATCTATGTTTAGATTCAGCAAGGTAGAAACACGTTTCTTCTAAAAGCTGCGTTTGGACATTCCAGAGTGGATGGGAGAACAGGCTGTAAAGAGAAATACCTTGCTCTAAAACCAAAACGGAGCTATCTAGCAGAATGGTTGTCAATGTGTGTATTCAACTTCCAGAGTTAAACTGATGTGTGTTTGCAGCAGTTCAGAAACCCTTTCTTTGGAGAATGTAGAAACAGTCATTTCCAGCCCTAGAGCCGCACATAAGAGTTAGCAGTAAGAATGCGTTTCAAACACAGAAGACCCGCTTCTTACAAAGTCATCTGCTGTGTGCTGGTTTCTTTTAGGAAGTTGAATCTATGTTCAGATTCAGCGAGGTAGAAACACGTTTCTTCTAAAAGCTGCGTTTAGACATTCCAGAGTGGATGGGAGAACCGGCTATAAAGAGAAATACCTTGCTCAAAAACCAAAACGGAGCTATCTAGCAGAATGTTTGTCAATGTGTTTATTCAACTTCCAGAGTTAAACTGATTTGTGTTTGCAGCAGTTCAGAAACCCTTTCTTTGGAGAATGTAGAAAAAAGTCATTTCCAGCCCTAGAGACGCTTATAAGAGTTAGCAATAAGAATGCCTTTAAAACACAGAAATTCGCTTCGTACAAACTCATCTTCTGTGTGTTGGTTCCTTTTAGGAAGTTGCATCTGTGTTTAGAGTCAGCGAGGCAGAAACACGTTTCTTCTAAAAGCTGCGTTTGGACATTCCAGAGTGGATGGGAGAACAGGCTGTAAAGAGAAATACCTTGCTCTAAAACCAAAACGGAGCTATCTAACAGAATGGTTGTCAATGTGTGTATTCAACTTCCAGAGTTAAACTGATGTGTGTTTGCAGCAGTTCAGAAACCCTTTCTTTGGAGAATGTAGAAAGAGTCATTTCCAGCCCTAGAGACGCACATAAGAGTTAGCAGTAAGAATGCGTTTCAAACACAGAAGATCCGCTTCTTAAAAACTCATCTGCTGTGTGCTGGTTTCTTTTAGGAAGTTGAATCTATGTTCAGATTCAGCGAGGTAGAAACACGTTTCTTCTAAAAGCTGCGTTTGGACATTCCAGAGTGGATGGGAGAACAGGCTCTAAAGAGAAATACCTTGCTCAAAAACCAAAACGGAGCTATCTAGCAGAATGTTTGTCAATGTGTGTATTCAACTTCCAGAGTTAAACTGATTTGTGGTTGCAGCAGTTCAGAAACCCTTTCTTTGGAGAATGTAGAAAAAAAGTCATTTCCAGCCCCAGAGACGCATATAAGAGTTAGCAGTAAGAATGCCTTTAAAACAGAGAAACACGCTTCGTACAAACTCATCTTCTGTGTGTTGGTTCCTTTTAGGAAGTTGCATCTGTGTTTAGATTCAGCGAGGTAGAACCACGTTTCTTCTAAAAGCTGCGTTTGGACATTCCAGAGTGGATGGGAGAGCAGGCTGTAAAGGGAAATACCTTCCTCTAAAACCAAAACGGAGCTATGTAGCAGAATCATTGTCAATGAGTGTATTCAACTTCCAGAGTTAAACTGATATGTGTTTGCAGCAGTTCAGAAACCCTTTCTTTGGAGAATGTAGAAACAGTCATTTCCAGCCCTAGAGACCCATATAAGAGTTAGCAGTAAGAATGCCTTTAAAACACAGAATACCCGCTTCGTACAAACTCATCTGCTGTGTGCTAGTTTCTCTTAGGAAGTTGCATCTATGTTTAGATTCAGCGAGGCAGAAACACGTTTCTTTGAAAAACTGCATTTGGAAATTCCAGAGTGAATGGGAGAACACGCGGTAAAGAGAAATACCTTGCTCTAAAACCAAAACGGAGCTATCTAGCAGAATGGTTGTCAATGTGTGTATTCAACTTCCAGAGTTAAACTGATGTGTGTTTGCAGCAGTTCAGAATCCCTTTCTTTGGACAATGTAGAAAAAAAGTCATTTCCAGCCCTAGAGACGCATATAAGAGTTAGCAGTAAGAATACCTTTAAAACACAGAAACCCGCTTCGTACAAACTCATCTTCTGTGTGTTGGTTCCTTTTAGGAAGTTGCATCTGCGTTTAGATTCAGCGAGGCAGAAACACGTTTCTTCTAAAAGCTGCGTTTGGACATTCCAGAGTGGATGGGAGAACAGGCTGTAAAGAGAAATACGTTGCTCTAAAACCAAAACGGAGCTATCTAGCAGTATGTTTGTCAATGTGTGTATTCAACTTCCAGAGTTAAACTGATGTGTTTTTGCAGCAGTTCAGAAACCCTTTCTTTGGAGAATGTAGAAACAGTCATTTCCAGCCCTAGAGACGCATATAGGAGTTAGCAGTAAGAATGCGTTTCAGACACAGAAGACCCGCTTCGTACAAACTCATCTGCTTTGTGCTGGTTTCTTTTAGGAAGTTGCATCTATGTTTAGATTCAGCAAGGTAGAAACACGTTTCTTCTAAAAGCTGCGTTTGGACATTCCAGAGTGGATGGGAGAACAGGCTGTAAAGAGAAATACCTTGCTCTAAAACCAAAACGGAGCTATCTAGCAGTATGTTTGTCAATGTGTGTATTCAACTTCCAGAGTTAAACTGATGTGTTTTTGCAGCAGTTCAGAAACCCTTTCTTTGGAGAATGTAGAAACAGTCATTTCCAGCCCAAGAGACGCACATAAGAGTTAGCAGTAAGAATGCCTTTAAAACACAGAAACCCGCTTCGTACAAACTCATCTTCTGTGTGTTGGTTCCTTTTAGGAAGTTGTATCTGTGTTTAGATTCAGCGAGGCAGAAACACGTTTCTTCTAAAAGCTGCGTTTGGACATTCCAGAGTGGATGGGCGAACAGGCTGTAAAGAGAAATACCTTGCTCTAAAACCAAAACGGAGCTATCTAGTAGAATGGTTGTCAATGTGTGTATTCAACTTCCAGAGTTAAACTGATGTGTGTTTGCAGCAGTTCAGAAACCCTTTCTTTGGAGAATGTAGAAACAGTCATTTCCAGCCCTAGAGACGCATATAAGAGTTAGCAGTAAGAATGCGTTTAAAACACAGAATACCCGCTTCGTACAAACTCATCTGCTGTGTTCTAGTTCCTGTTAGGAAGTTGAATCTATGTTCAGATTCAGCGAGGTAGAAACACGTTTCTTCTAAAAGCTGCGTTTGGACATTCCAGAGTGGATGGGAGAACAGGCTCTAAAGAGAAATACCTTGCTCAAAAACCAAAACGGAGCTATCTAGCAGAATGTTTGTCAATGTGTGTATTCAACATCCAGAGTTAATCTGATTTGTGTTTGCAACAATTCAGAAACCCTTTCTTTGGAGAATGTAGAAAAAAAGTCATTTCCAGCCCTAGAGACGCATATAAGAGTTAGCAGTAAGAATGCCTTTAAAACACAGAAACCCGCTTCGTACAAACTCATCTTCTGTGTGTTGGTTCCTTTTAGGAAGTTGCATCTGTCTTTAGATTCAGCGAGGCAGAAACACGTTTCTTCTAAAAGCTGCGTTTGGACATTCCAGAGTGGATGGGAGAACAGGCTGTAAAGAGAAATACCTTGCTCTAAAACCAAAACGGAGCTATCTAACAGAATGGTTGTCAATGTGTTTATTCAACTTCCAGAGTTAAACTGATGTGTGTTGGCAGCAGTTCAGAAATCCTTTCTTTGTAGAATGTAGAAACAGTCATTTCCAGCCCTAGAGACGCACATAAGTGTTAGCAGTAAGAATGCGTTTCAAACACAGAAGATCCGCTTCTTAAAAACTCATCTGCTGTGTGCTGGTTTCTTTTAGGAAGTTGAATCTATGTTCAGATTCAGCGAGGTAGAAACACGTTTCTTCTAAAAGCTGCGTTTGGACATTCCAGAGTGGATGGGAGAACAGGCTCTAAAGAGAAATACCTTTCTCAAAAACCAAAACGGAGCTATCTAGCAGAATGTTTGTCAATGTGTGTATTCAACTTCCAGAGTTAAACTGATGTGTGTTTGCAGCAGTTCAGAAACCCTTTCTTTGGAGAATGTAGAAACAGTCATTTCCAGCCCTAGAGACGCATATAAGAGTCAGCAGTAAGAATGCGTTTAAAACACAGAGTACCCGCTTGGTACAAACTCATCTTCTTTGGGCTGGTTTCTTTTAGGAAGTTGCATCTATGTTTAGATTCAGCAAGGTAGAAACACGTTTCTTCTAAAAGCTGCGTTTGGACATTCCAGAGTGGATGGGAGAACAGGCTGTAAAGAGAAATACCTTGCTCTAAAACCAAAACGGAGCTATCTAGCAGAATGGTTGTCAATGTGTGTATTCAACTTCCAGAGTTAAACTGATGTGTGTTTGCAGCAGTTCAGAAACCCTTTCTTTGGAGAATGTAGAAACAGTCATTTCCAGCCCTAGAGCCGCACATAAGAGTTAGCAGTAAGAATGCGTTTCAAACACAGAAAACCCGCTTCTTACAAAGTCATCTGCTGTGTGCTGGTTTCTTTTAGGAAGTTGAATCTATGTTCAGATTCAGCGAGGTAGAAACACGTTTCTTCTAAAAGCTGCGTTTAGACATTCCAGAGTGGATGGGAGAACCGGCTCTAAAGAGAAATACCTTGCTGAAAAACCAAAACGGAGCTATCTAGCAGAATGTTTGTCAATGTGTTTATTCAACTTCCAGAGTTAAACTGATTTGTGTTTGCAGCAGTTCAGAAACCCTTTCTTTGGAGAATGTAGAAAAAAGTCATTTCCAGCCCTAGAGACGCATATAAGAGTTAGCAATAAGAATGCCTTTAAAACACAGAAACCCGCTTCGTACAAACTCATCTTCTGTGTGTTGGTTCCTTTTAGGAAGTTGTATCTGTGTTTAGATTCAGCGAGGCAGAAACACGTTTCTTCTAAAAGCTGCGTTTGGACATTCCAGAGTGGATGGGCGAACAGGCTGTAAACAGAAATACCTTGCTCTAAAACCAAAACGGAGCTATCTAGTAGAATGGTTGTCAATGTGTGTATTCAACTTCCAGAGTTAAACTGATGTGTGTTTGCAGCAGTTCAGAAACCCTTTCTTTGGAGAATGTAGAAACAGTCATTTCCAGCCCTAGAGACGCATATAAGAGTTAGCAGTAAGAATGCGGTTAAAACACAGAATACCCGCTTCGTACAAACTCATCTGCTGTGTTCTAGTTCCTGTTAGGAAGTTGAATCTATGTTCAGATTCAGCGAGGTAGAAACACGTTTCTTCTAAAAGCTGCGTTTGGACATTCCAGAGTGGATAAGAGAACAGGCTCTAAAGAGAAATACCTTGCTCAAAAACCAAAACGGAGCTATCTAGCAGAATGTTTGTCAATGTGTGTATTCAACTTCGAGAGTTAAACTGATGTGTGTTTGCAGCAGTTCAGAAACCCTTTCTTTGGAGAATGTAGAAACAGTCATTTCCAGCCCTAGAGACGCATATAAGAGTTAGCAGTAAGAATGCATTTAAAACACAGAATACCCGCTTCGTACAAACTCATCTGCTTTGTGCTGGTTTCTTTTAGGAAGTTGCATCTATGTTTAGATTCAGCAAGGTAGAAACACTTTTCTTCTAAAAGCTGCGTTTGGACATTCCAGAGTGGATGGGAGAACAGGCTGTAAAGAGAAATACCTTGCTCTAAAACCAAAACGGAGCTATCTAGCAGAATGGTTGTCAATGTGTGTATTCAACTTCCAGAGTTCAACTGATATGTGTTTGCAGCAGTTCAGAAACCCTTTCTTTGGAGAATGTAGAAACAGTCATTTCCCGCCCTAGAGACGCACATAAGAATTAGCAGTAAGAATGCGTTTCAGACACAGAAGATCCGCTACTTACAAACTCATCTACTGTGTGCTGGTTTCTTTTAGGAAGTTGAATCTAGGTTCAGATTCAGCGAGGTAGAAACACGTTTCTTCTAAAAGCTGCGTTTGGACATTCCAGAGTGGATGGGAGAACAGGCTCTAAAGAGAAATACCTTGCTCTAAAACCAAAACGGAGATATCTAACAGAATGGTTGTCAATGTGTGTATTCAACTTCCGTAGTTAAACTGATTTGTGTTTGCAGCAGTTCAGAAACCCTTTCTTTGGAGAATGTAGAAACAGTCATTTCCAGCCCTAGAGACGCACATAAGAGTTAGCAGTAAGAATGCGTTTCAAACACAGAAGACCCGCTTCTTACAAAGTCATCTGCTGTGTGGTGGTTTCTTTTAGGAAGTTGAATCTATGTTCAGATTCAGCGAGGTAGAAACACGTTTCTTCAAAAAGCTGCGTTTGGACATTCCAGAGTGGATGGGAGAACAGGCTCTAAAGAGAAATACCTTGCTCTAAAACCAAAACGGAGCTATCTAGCAGAATGGTTGTCAATGTGTGTATTCAACTTCCAGAGTTAAACTGATGTGTGTTTGCAGCAGTTCAGAAACCCTTTCTTTGGAGGATGTAGAAACAGTCATTTCCAGCCCTAGAGACGCATATAAGAGTTAGCAGTTAGAATGCGTTTAAAACACAGAAACCCGCTTCGTACAAACTAATCTGCTGTGTTCTAGTTCCTCTTAGGAAGTTGCATCTATGTTTAGGTTCAGCGAGGCAGAAACACGTTTCTTCTAAAAACTGCATTTGGACATTCCAGAGTGAATGTGAGAACACGCCGTAAAGAGAAATACCTTGCTCTAAAACCAAAACGGAGCTATCTAGCAGAATGGTTGTCAATGTGTGTATTCAACTTCCAGAGTTAAACTGATGTGTGTTTGCAGCAGTTCAGAAACCCTTTCTTTGGAGAATGTAGAAAAAAAGTCATTTCCAGCCCTAGAGACGCATATAAGAGTTAGCAGTAAGAATGCCTTTAAAACACAGAAACCCGCTTCGTACAAACTCATCTTCTGTGTGTTGGTTCCTTTTAGGAAGTTGCATCTGCGTTTAGATTCAGCGAGGCAGAAACACGTTTCTTCTAAAAGCTGCGTTTGGACATTCCAGAGTGGATGGGAGAACAGGCTGTAAAGAGAAATACCTTGCTCTAAAACCAAAACGGAGCTATCTAGCAGAATGTTTGTCAATGTGTGTATTCAACTTCGAGAGATAAACTGATGTGTGTTTGCAGCAGTTCAGAAACCCTTTCTTTGGAGAATGTTGAAACAGTCATTTCCAGCCCTAGAGACGCATATAAGAGTTAGCAGTAAGAATGCGGTTAAAACACAGAATACCCGCTTCGTACAAACTAATCTGCTGTGTTCTAGTTCCTGTTAGGAAGTTGAATCTATGTTCAGATTCAGCGAGGTAGAAACACGTTTCTTCTAAAAGCTGCGTTTGGACATTCCAGAGTGGATAAGAGAACAGGCTCTAAAGAGAAATACCTTGCTCAAAAACCAAAACGGAGCTATCTAGCAGAATGTTTGTCAATGTGTGTATTCAACTTCGAGAGTTAAACTGATGTGTGTTTGCAGCAGTTCAGAAACCCTTTCTTTGGAGAATGTAGAAACAGTCATTTCCAGCCCTAGAGACGCATATAAGAGTTAGCAGTAAGAATGCGTTGAAAACACAGAATACCCGCTTCGTACAAACTCATCTGCTTTGTGCTGGTTTCTTTTAGGAAGTTGCATCTATGTTTAGATTCAGCAAGGTAGAAACACTTTTCTTCTAAAAGCTGCGTTTGGACATTCCAGAGTGGATGGGAGAACAGGCTGTAAAGAGAAATACCTTGCTCTAAAACCAAAACGGAGCTATCTAGCAGAATGGTTGTCAATGTGTGTATTCAACTTCCAGAGTTCAACTGATGTGTGTTTGCAGCAGTTCAGAAACCCTTTCTTTGGACAATGTAGAAAAAAAGTCATTTCCAGCCCTAGAGACGCACATAAGAATTAGCAGTAAGAATGCGTTTCAGACACAGAAGATCCGCTACTTACAAACTCATCTACTGTGTGCTGGTTTCTTTTAGGAAGTTGAATCTATGTTCAGATTCAGCGAGGTAGAAACACGTTTCTTCTAAAAGCTGCGTTTGGACATTCCAGAGTGGATGGGAGAACAGGCTCTAAAGAGAAATACCTTGCTCTAAAACCAAAACGGAGATATCTAACAGAATGGTTGTCAATGTGTGTATTCAACTTCCGTAGTTAAACTGATTTGAGTTTGCAGCAGTTCAGAAACCCTTTCTTTGGAGAATGTAGAAACAGTCATTTCCAGCCCTAGAGACGCACATAAGAGTTAGCAGTAAGAATGTGTTTCAAACACAGAAGACCCGCTTCTTACAAAGTTATCTGCTGTGTGGTGGTTTCTTTTAGGAAGTTGAATCTATGTTCAGATTCAGCGAGGTAGAAACACGTTTCTTCAAAAAGCTGCGTTTGGACATTCCAGAGTGGATGGGAGAACAGGCTCTAAAGAGAAATACCTTGCTCTAAAACCAAAACGGAGCTATCTAGTAGAATGGTTGTCAATGTGTGTATTCAACTTCCAGAGTTAAACTGATGTGTGTTTGCAGCAGTTCAGAAACCCTTTCTTTGGAGAATGTAGAAACAGTCATTTCCAGCCCTAGAGACGCATATAAGAGTTAGCAGTAAGAATGCGTTTAAAACACAGAATACCCGCTTCGTACAAACTCATCTGCTGTGTTCTAGTTCCTGTTAGGAAGTTGAATCTATGTTCAGATTCAGCGAGGTAGAAACACGTTTCTTCTAAAAGCTGCGTTTGGACATTCCAGAGTGGATGGGAGAACAGGCTCTAAAGAGAAATACCTTGCTCAAAAACCAAAACGGAGCTATCTAGCAGAATGTTTGTCAATGTGTGTATTCAACATCCAGAGTTAATCTGATTTGTGTTTGCAACAATTCAGAAACCCTTTCTTTGGAGAATGTAGAAAAAAAGTCATTTCCAGCCCTAGAGACGCATATAAGAGTTAGCAGTAAGAATGCCTTTAAAACACAGAAACCCGCTTCGTACAAACTCATCTTCTGTGTGTTGGTTCCTTTTAGGAAGTTGCATCTGTCTTTAGATTCAGCGAGGCAGAAACACGTTTCTTCTAAAAGCTGCGTTTGGACATTCCAGAGTGGATGGGAGAACAGGCTGTAAAGAGAAATACCTTGCTCTAAAACCAAAACGGAGCTATCTAACAGAATGGTTGTCAATGTGTGTATTCAACTTCCAGAGTTAAACTGATGTGTGTTGGCAGCAGTTCAGAAATTCTTTCTTTGTAGAATGTAGAAACAGTCATTTCCAGCCCTAGAGACGCACATAAGAGTTAGCAGTAAGAATGCGTTTCAAACACAGAAGATCCGCTTCTTAAAAACTCATCTGCTGTGTGCTGGTTTCTTTTAGGAAGTTGAATCTATGTTCAGATTCAGCGAGGTAGAAACACGTTTCTTCTAAAAGCTGCGTTTGGACATTCCAGAGTGGATGGGAGAACAGGCTCTAAAGAGAAATACCTTGCTCAAAAACCAAAACGGAGCTATCTAGCAGAATGTTTGTCAATGTGTGTATTCAACTTCCAGAGTTAAACTGATGTGTGTTTGCAGCAGTTCAGAAACCCTTTCTTTGGAGAATGTAGAAACAGTCATTTCCAGCCCTAGAGACGCATATAAGAGTTAGCAGTAAGAATGCGTTTAAAACACAGAGTACCCGCTTGGTACAAACTCATCTGCTTTGGGCTGGTTTCTTTTAGGAAGTTGCATCTATGTTTAGATTCAGCAAGGTAGAAACATGTTTCTTCTAAAAGCTGCGTTTGGACATTCCAGAGTGGATGGGAGAACAGGCTGTAAAGAGAAATACCTTGCTCTAAAACCAAAACGGAGCTATCTAGCAGAATGGTTGTCAATGTGTGTATTCAACTTCCAGAGTTAAACTGATGTGTGTTTGCAGCAGTTCAGAAACCCTTTCTTTGGAGAATGTAGAAACAGTCATTTCCAGCCCTAGAGCCGCACATAAGAGTTAGCAGTAAGAATGCGTTTCAAACACAGAAGACCCGCTTCTTACAAAGTCATCTGCTGTGTGCTGGTTTCTTTTAGGAAGTTGAATCTATGTTCAGATTCAGCGAGGTAGAAACACGTTTCTTCTAAAAGCTGCGTTTAGACATTCCAGAGTGGATGGGAGAACCGGCTCTAAAGAGAAATACCTTGCTCAAAAACCAAAACGGAGCTATCTAGCAGAATGTTTGTCAATGTGTTTATTCAACTTCCAGAGTTAAACTGATTTGTGTTTGCAGCAGTTCAGAAACCCTTTCTTTGGAGAATGTAGAAAAAAGTCATTTCCAGCCCTAGAGACGCATATAAGAGTTAGCAATAAGAATGCCTTTAAAACACAGAAACCCGCTTCGTACAAACTCATCTTCTGTGTGTTGGTTCCTTTTAGGAAGTTGTATCTGTGTTTAGATTCAGCGAGGCAGAAACACGTTTCTTCTAAAAGCTGCGTTTGGACATTCCAGAGTGGATGGGCGAACAGGCTGTAAAGAGAAATACCTTGCTCTAAAACCAAAACGGAGCTATCTAGTAGAATGGTTGTCAATGTGTGTATTCAACTTCCAGAGTTAAACTGATGTGTGTTTGCAGCAGTTCAGAAACCCTTTCTTTGGAGAATGTAGAAACAGTCATTTCCAGCCCTAGAGACGCATATAAGAGTTAGCAGTAAGAATGCGGTTAAAACACAGAATACCCGCTTCGTACAAACTCATCTGCTGTGTTCTAGTTCCTGTTAGGAAGTTGAATCTATGTTCAGATTCAGCGAGGTAGAAACACGTTTCTTCTAAAAGCTGCGTTTGGACATTCCAGAGTGGATGAGAACAGGCTCTAAAGAGAAATACCTTGCTCAAAAACCAAAACGGAGCTATCTAGCAGAATGTTTGTCAATGTGTGTATTCAACTTCGAGAGTTAAACTGATGTGTGTTTGCAGCAGTTCAGAAACCCTTTCTTTGGAGAATGTAGAAACAGTCATTTCCAGCCCTAGAGACGCATATAAGAGTTAGCAGTAAGAATGCATTTAAAACACAGAATACCCGCTTCGTACAAACTCATCTGCTTTGTGCTGGTTTCTTTTAGGAAGTTGCATCTATGTTTAGATTCAGCAAGGTAGAAACACTTTTCTTCTAAAAGCTGCGTTTGGACATTCCAGAGTGGATGGGAGAACAGGCTGTAAAGAGAAATACGTTGCTCTAAAACCAAAACGGAGCTATCTAGCAGAATGGTTGTCAATGTGTGTATTCAACTTCCAGAGTTCAACTGATATGTGTTTGCAGCAGTTCAGAAACCCTTTCTTTGGAGAATGTAGAAACAGTCATTTCCCGCCCTAGAGACGCACATAAGAATTAGCAGTAAGAATGCGTTTCAGACACAGAAGATCCGCTACTTACAAACTCATCTACTGTGTGCTGGTTTCTTTTAGGAAGTTGAATCTAGGTTCAGATTCAGCGAGGTAGAAACACGTTTCTTCTAAAAGCTGCGTTTGGACATTCCAGAGTGGATGGGAGAACAGGCTCTAAAGAGAAATACCTTGCTCTAAAACCAAAACGGAGATATCTAACAGAATGGTTGTCAATGTGTGTATTCAACTTCCGTAGTTAAACTGATTTGTGTTTGCAGCAGTTCAGAAACCCTTTCTTTGGAGAATGTAGAAACAGTCATTTCCAGCCCTAGAGACGCACATAAGAGTTAGCAGTAAGAATGCGTTTCAAACACAGAAGACCCGCTTCTTACAAAGTCATCTGCTGTGTGGTGGTTTCTTTTAGGAAGTTGAATCTATGTTCAGATTCAGCGAGGTAGAAACACGTTTCTTCTAAAAGCTGCGTTTGGACATTCCAGAGTGGATGGGAGAACAGGCTGTAAAGAGAAATACCTTGCTCTAAAACCAAAACGGAGCTATCTAGCAGAATGTTTGTCAATGTGTGTATTCAACTTCGAGAGATAAACTGATGTGTGTTTGCAGCAGTTCAGAAACCCTTTCTTTGGAGAATGTAGAAACAGTCATTTCCAGCCCTAGAGACGCATATAAGAGTTAGCAGTAAGAATGCGGTTAAAACACAGAATACCCGCTTCGTACAAACTAATCTGCTGTGTTCTAGTTCCTGTTAGGAAGTTGAATCTATGTTCAGATTCAGCGAGGGAGAAACACGTTTCTTCTAAAAGCTGCGTTTGGACATTCCAGAGTGGATAAGAGAACAGGCTCTAAAGAGAAATACCTTGCTCAAAAACCAAAACGGAGCTATCTAGCAGAATGTTTGTCAATGTGTGTATTCAACTTCGAGAGTTAAACTGATGTGTGTTTGCAGCAGTTCAGAAACCCTTTCTTTGGAGAATGTAGAAACAGTCATTTCCAGCCCTAGAGACGCATATAAGAGTTAGCAGTAAGAATGCGTTTAAAACACAGAATACCCGCTTCGTACAAACTCATCTGCTTTGTGCTGGTTTCTTTTAGGAAGTTGCATCTATGTTTAGATTCAGCAAGGTAGAAACACTTTTCTTCTAAAAGCTGCGTTTGGACATTCCAGAGTGGATGGGAGAACAGGCTGTAAAGAGAAATACCTTGCTCTAAAACCAAAACGGAGCTATCTAGCAGAATGGTTGTCAATGTGTGTATTCAACTTCCAGAGTTCAACTGATGTGTGTTTGCAGCAGTTCAGAAACCCTTTCTTTGGACAATGTAGAAAAAAAGTCATTTCCAGCCCTAGAGACGCACATAAGAATTAGCAGTAAGAATGCGTTTCAGACACAGAAGATCCGCTACTTACAAACTCATCTACTGTGTGCTGGTTTCTTTTAGGAAGTTGAATCTATGTTCAGATTCAGCGAGGTAGAAACACGTTTCTTCTAAAAGCTGCGTTTGGACATTCCAGAGTGGATGGGAGAACAGGCTCTAAAGAGAAATACCTTGCTCTAAAACCAAAACGGAGCTATCTAGCAGAATGGTTGTCAATGTGTGTATTCAACTTCCAGAGTTAAACTGATGTGTGTTTGCAGCAGTTCAGAAACCCTTTCTTTGGAGAATGTAGAAAGAGTCATTTCCAGCCCTAGAGACGCACATAAGAGTTAGCAGTAAGAATGCGTTTCAAACACAGAAGATCCGCTTCTTAAAAACTCATCTGCTGTGTGCTGGTTTCTTTTAGGAAGTTGAATCTATGTTCAGATTCAGCGAGGTAGAAACACGTTTCTTCTAAAAGCTGCGTTTGGACATTCCAGAGTGGATGTGAGAACAGGCTCTAAAGAGAAATACCTTGCTCAAAAACCAAAACGGAGCTATCTAGCAGAATGTTTGTCAATGTGTGTATTCAACTTCCAGAGTTAAACTGATTTGTGGTTGCAGCAGTTCAGAAACCCTTTCTTTGGAGAATGTAGAAAAAAAGTCATTTCCAGCCTCAGAGACGCATATAAGAGTTAGCAGTAAGAATGCCTTTAAAACAGAGAAACCCGCTTCGTACAAACTCATCTTCTGTGTGATGGTTCCTTTTAGGAAGTTGCATCTGTGTTTAGATTCAGCGAGGTAGAACCACGTTTCTTCTAAAAGCTGCGTTTGGACATTCCAGAGTGGATGGGAGAGCAGGCTGTAAAGGGAAATACCTTCCTCTAAAACCAAAACGGAGCTATGTAGCAGAATCGTTGTCAATGTGTGTATTCAACTTCCAGAGTTAAACTGATGTGTGTTTGCAGCAGTTCAGAAACCCTTTCTTTGGACAATGTAGAAACAGTCATTTCCAGCCCTAGAGACCCATATAAGAGTTAGCAGTAAGAATGCCTTTAAAACACAGAATACCCGCTTCGTACAAACTCATCTGCTGTGTGCTAGTTTCTCTTAGGAAGTTGCATCTATGTTTAGATTCAGCGAGGCAGAAACACGTTTCTTTGAAAAACTGCATTTGGAAATTCCAGAGTGAATGGGAGAACACGCGGTAAAGAGAAATACCTTGCTCTAAAACCAAAACGGAGCTATCTAGCAGAATGGTTGTCAATGTGTGTATTCAACTTCCAGAGTTAAACTGATGTGTGTTTGCAGCAGTTCAGAAACCCTTTCTTTGGAGAATGTAGAAACAGTCATTTCCAGCCCTAGAGACGCACATAAGAGTTAGCAGTAAGAATGCGTTTCAAACACAGAAGACCCGCTTCTTACAAAGTCATCTGCTGTGTGCTGGTTTCTTTTAGGAAGTTGAATCTATGTTCAGATTCAGCGAGGTAGAAACACGTTTCTTCTAAAAGCTGCGTTTGGACATTCCAGAGTGGATTGGAGAACAGGCTATAAAGAGAAATACCTTGCTCTAAAACCAAAACGGAGCTATCTAGCAGAATGGTTGTCAATGTGTGTATTCAACTTCCAGAGTTAAACTGATGTGTGTTTGCAGCAGTTCAGAAACCCTTTCTTTGGAGGATGTAGAAACAGTCATTTCCAGCCCTAGAGACGCATATAAGAGTTAGCAGTAAGAATGCGTTTAAAACACAGAAACCCGCTTCGTACAAACTTATCTGCTGTGTGCTAGTTCCTCTTAGGAAGTTGCATCTATGGTTAGATTCAGCGAGGCAGAAACACGTTTCTTCTAAAAACTGCATTTGGACATTCCAGAGTGAATGTGAGAACACGCCGTAAAGAGAAATACCTTGCTCTAAAACCAAAACGGAGCTATCTAGCAGAATGGTTGTCAATGTTTGTATTCAACTTCCAGAGTTAAACTGATGTGTGTTGGCAGCAGATCAGAAACCCTTTCTTTGGAGAATGTAGAAACAGTCATTTCCAGCCCTAGAGACGCACATAAGAGTTAGCAGTAAGAATTCGTTTCAAATACAGAAGACCCTCTTCTTACAATCCAATCTGCTGTGTGCTGGTTTCTTTTAGGAAGTTGCATCTATGTTCAGATTCAGGGAGGTAGAAACACGTTTCTTCTAAAAGCTGCGTTTGGACCTTCCAGAGTGGATGTGAGAACAGGCTCTAAAGAGAAATACGTTGCTCAAAAACCAAAACGGAGCTATCTTGCAGAATGTTTGTCAATGTGTGTATTCTACTTCCAGAGTTAAACTGATTTGTGTTTGCAACAGTTCAGAAACTCTTTCTTTGGGGAATGTAGAAAAAAAGTCATTTCCAGCCCTAGAGACGCATATAAGAGTTAGCAGTAAGAATGCCTCTAAAACACAAAAACCCGCTTCATACAAACTCATCTTCTGTGTTTTGGTTCCTTTTAGGAAGTTGCATCTGTGTTTAGATTCAGGGAGGCAGAAACACGTTTCTTCTAAAAGCTGCGTTTGGACATTCCAGAGTGGATGGGAGAACAGGCTGTAAAGATAAGTACCTTGCTCTAAAACCAAAACGGAGCTATCTAGCAGAATGGTTGTCAATGTCTGTATTCAACTTCCAGAGTTAAACTGATGTGTGTTTGCAGCAGTTCAGAAACCCTGTCTTTGGAGAATGTAGAAAGAGTCATTTCCAGCCCTAGAGACGCATATAAGAGTTAGCAGTAAGAATGCGTTTAAAACACAGAATACCCGCTTCGTACAAACTCTTCTGCTGTGTTGTAGTTCCTCTTAGGAAGTTGCATCTATGTTTAGATTCAGCGAGGCAGAAACACGTTTCTTCTAAAAACTGCATTTGGACATTCCAGAGTGAATGGGAGAGCACGCTGTAAACAGAAATACCTTGCTCTAAAACCAAAACGGAGCTATCTAGCAGAATGTTTGTCAATATGTGTATTCAACTTCCAGAGTTAAACTGATGTGTGTTTGCAGCAGTTCAGAAACCCTTTCTTTGGAGAATGTAGAAAAAAAGTCATTTCCAGCCCTAGAGACGCATATAAGAGTTAGCAGTAAGAATGCCTTTAAAACAGAGAAACCCGCTTCGTACAAACTCATCTTCTGTGTGTTGGTTCCTTTTAGGAAGTTGCATCTGTGTTTAGATTCAGCGAGGCAGAAACACGTTTCTTCTAAAAGCTGCGTTTGGACATTCCAGAGTGGATGGGAGAACAGGCTGTAAAGAGAAATACCTTGCTCTAAAACCAAAACGGAGCTATCTAGCAGAATGTTTGTCAATGTGTGTATTCAACTTCGAGAGTTAAACTGATGTGTTTTTGCAGCAGTTCAGAAACCCTTTCTTTGGAGAATGTAGAAACAGTCATTTCCAGCCCTAGAGACGCATATAAGAGTTAGCAGTAAGAATGCGTTTCAGACACAGAAGACCCGCTTCGTACAAACTCATCTGCTTTGTGCTGGTTTCTTTTAGGAAGTTGAATCAATATTCAGATTCAGCGAGGTAGAGACACGTTTCTTCTAGAAGCTGCGTTTAGACATTCCAGAGTGGATGGGAGAACAGGCTCTAAAGAGAAATACCTTGCTCAAAAACCAAAACGGAGCTATCTAGCAGAATGTTTGTCAATGTGTGTATTCAACTTCCAGAGTTAAACTGATTTGTGTTTGCAGCAGTTCAGAAACCCTTTCTTTGGAGAATGTAGAAAAAAAGTCATTTCCAGCCCTAGAGACGCATATAAGAGTTAGCAGTAAGAATGCCTTTAAAACACAGAAACCCGCTTCGTACAAACTCATCTTCTGTGTGTTGGTTCCTTTTAGGAAGTTGTATCTGTGTTTAGATTCAGTGAGGCAGAAACACGTATCTTCTAAAAGCTGCGTTTGGACATTCCAGAGTGGATGGGCGAACAGGCTGTAAAGAGAAATACCTTGCTCTAAAACCAAAACGGAGCTATCTAGTAGAATGGTTGTCAATGTGTGTATTCAACTTCCAGAGTTAAACTGATGTGTGTTTGCAGCAGTTCAGAAACCCTTTCTTTGGAGAATGTAGAAACAGTCATTTCCAGCCCTAGAGACGCACATAAGAATTAGCAGTAAGAATGCGTTTCAGACACAGAAGATCCGCTACTTACAAACTCATCTACTGTGTGCTGGTTTCTTTTAGGAAGTTGAATCTATGTTCAGATTCAGCGAGGTAGAAACACGTTTCTTCTAAAAGCTGCGTTTGGACATTCCAGAGTGGATGGGAGAACAGGCTCTAAAGAGAAATACCTTGCTCAAAACCAAAACGGAGCTATCTAGCAGAATGTTTGTCAATGTGTGTATTCAAATTCCAGAGTTAAACTGATGTGTGTTTGCAGCAGTTCATAAACCCTTTCTTTGGAGAATGTAGAAACAGTCATTTCCAGCCCTAGAGACGCATATAAGAGTTAGCAGTAAGAATGCGTTTAAAACACAGAGTACCCGCTTGGTACAAACTCATCTGCTTTGGGCTGGTTTCTTTTAGGAAGTTCCATCTATGTTTAGATTCAGCAAGGTAGAAACACGTTTCTTCTAAAAACTGCGTTTGGACATTCCAGAGTGGATGGGAGAACAGGCTGTAAAGAGAAATACCTTGCTCTAAAACCAAAACGGAGCTATCTAGCAGAATGGTTGTCAATGTGTGTATTCAACTTCCAGAGTTAAACTGATGTGTGTTTGCAGCAGTTCAGAAACCCTTTCTTTGGAGAATGTAGAAACAGTCATTTCCAGCCCTAGAGACGCACATAAGAGTTAGCAGTAAGAATGCGTTTCAAACACAGAAGACCCGCTTCTTACAAAGTCATCTGCTGTGTGCTGGTTTCTTTTAGGAAGTTGAATATATGTTCAGATTCAGCGAGGTAGAAACACGTTTCTTCTAAAAGCTGCGTTTAGACATTCCAGAGTGGATGGGAGAACAGGCTCTAAAGAGAAATACCTTGCTCAAAAACCAAAACGGAGCTATCTAGCAGAATGTTTGTCAATGTGTGTATTCAACTTCCAGAGTTAAACTGATTTGTGTTTGCAGCAGTTCAGAAACCCTTTCTTTGGAGAATGTAGAAAAAAGTCATTTCCAGCCCTAGAGACGCATATAAGAGTTAGCAATAAGAATGCCTTTAAAACACAGAAACCCGCTTCGTACAAACTCATCTTCTGTGTGTTGGTTCCTTTTAGGAAGTTGTATCTGTGTTTAGATTCAGCGAGGCAGAAACACGTTTCTTCTAAAAGCTGCGTTTGGACATTCCAGAGTGGATGGGCGAACAGGCTGTAAAGAGAAATACCTTGCTCTAAAACCAAAACGGAGCTATCTAGTAGAATGGTTGTTAATGTGTGTATTCAACTTCCAGAGTTAAACTGATGTGTGTTTGCAGCAGTTCAGAAACCCTTTCTTTGGAGAATGTAGAAACAGTCATTTCCAGCCCTAGAGACGCATATAAGAGTTAGCAGTAAGAATGCGGTTAAAACACAGAATACCCGCTTCGTACAAACTAATCTGCTGTGTTCTAGTTCCTGTTAGGAAGTTGAATCTATGTTCAGATTCAGCGAGGTAGAAACACGTTTCTTCTAAAAGCTGCGTTTGGACATTCCAGAGTGGATAAGAGAACAGGCTCTAAAGAGAAATACCTTGCTCAAAAACCAAAACGGAGCTATCTAGCAGAATGTTTGTCAATGTGTGTATTCAACTTCGAGAGTTAAACTGATGTGTGTTTGCAGCAGTTCAGAAACCCTTTCTTTGGAGAATGTAGAAACAGTCATTTCCAGCCCTAGAGACGCATATAAGAGTTAGCAGTAAGAATGCGTTTAAAACACAGAATACCCGCTTCGTACAAACTCATCTGCTTTGTGCTGGTTTCTTTTAGGAAGTTGCATCTATGTTTAGATTCAGCAAGGTAGAAACACTTTTCTTCTAAAAGCTGCGTTTGGACATTCCAGAGTGGATGGGAGAACAGGCTGTAAAGAGAAATACCTTGCTCTAAAACCAAAACGGAGCTATCTAGCAGAATGGTTGTCAATGTGTGTATTCAACTTCCAGAGTTCAACTGATGTGTGTTTGCAGCAGTTCAGAAACCCTTTGTTTGGAGAATGTAGAAACAGTCATTTCCAGCCCTAGAGACGCACATAAGAATTAGCAGTAAGAATGCGTTTCAGACACAGAAGATCCGCTACTTACAAACTCATCTACTGTGTGCTGGTTTCTTTTAGGAAGTTGAATCTATGTTCAGATTCAGCGAGGTAGAAACACGTTTCTTCTAAAAGCTGCGTTTGGACATTCCAGAGTGGATGGGAGAACAGGCTCTAAAGAGAAATACCTTGCTCTAAAACCAAAACGGAGATATCTAACAGAATGGTTGTCAATGTGTGTATTCAACTTCCGTAGTTAAACTGATTTGTGTTTGCAGCAGTTCAGAAACCCTTTCTTTGGAGAATGTAGAAACAGTCATTTCCAGCCCTAGAGACGCACATAAGAGTTAGCAGTAAGAATGCGTTTCAAACAGAGAAGACCCGCTTCTTACAAAGTCATCTGCTGTGTGGTGGTTTCTTTTAGGAAGTTGAATCTATGTTCAGATTCAGCGAGGTAGAAACACGTTTCTTCTAAAAGCTGCGTTTGGACATTCCAGAGTGGATTGGAGAACAGGCTATAAAGAGAAATACCTTGCTCTAAAACCAAAACGGAGCTATCTAGCAGAATGGTTGTCAATGTGTGTATTCAACTTCCAGAGTTAAACTGATGTGTGTTTGCAGCAGTTCAGAAACCCTTTCTTTGGAGGATGTAGAAACAGTCATTTCCAGCCCTAGAGACGCATATAAGAGTTAGCAGTAAGAATGCGTTTAAAACACAGAAACCCGCTTCGTACAAACTTATCTGCTGTGTGCTAGTTCCTCTTAGGAAGTTGCATCTATGGTTAGACTCAGCGAGGCAGAAACACGTTTCTTCTAAAAACTGCATTTGGACATTCCAGAGTGAATGTGAGAACACGCCGTAAAGAGAAATACCTTGCTCTAAAACCAAAACGGAGCTATCTAGCAGAATGGTTGTCAATGTTTGTATTCAACTTCCAGAGTTAAACTGATGTGTGTTGGCAGCAGATCAGAAACCCTTTCTTTGGAGAATGTAGAAACAGTCATTTCCAGCCCTAGAGACGCACATAAGAGGTAGCAGTAAGAATTCGTTTCAAATACAGAAGACCCTCTTCTTACAATCCAATCTGCTGTGTGCTGGTTTCTTTTAGGAAGTTGCATCTATGTTCAGATTCAGGGAGGTAGAAACACGTTTCTTCTAAAAGCTGCGTTTGGACCTTCCAGAGTGGATGTGAGAACAGGCTCTAAAGAGAAATACGTTGCTCAAAAACCAAAACGGAGCTATCTTGCAGAATGTTTGTCAATGTGTGTATTCTACTTCCAGAGTTAAACTGATTTGTGTTTGCAACAGTTCAGAAACTCTTTCTTTGGGGAATGTAGAAAAAAAGTCATTTCCAGCCCTAGAGACGCATATAAGAGTTAGCAGTAAGAATGCCTCTAAAACACAAAAACCCGCTTCATACAAACTCATCTTCTGTGTTTTGGTTCCTTTTAGGAAGTTGCATCTGTGTTTAGATTCAGGGAGGCAGAAACACGTTTCTTCTAAAAGCTGCGTTTGGACATTCCAGAGTGGATGGGAGAACAGGCTGTAAAGATAAATACCTTGCTCTAAAACCAAAACGGAGCTATCTAGCAGAATGGTTGTCAATGTCTGTATTCAACTTCCAGAGTTAAACTGATGTGTGTTTGCAGCAGTTCAGAAACCCTGTCTTTGGAGAATGTAGAAAGAGTCATTTCCAGCCCTAGAGACGCATATAAGAGTTAGCAGTAAGAATGCGTTTAAAACACAGAATACCCGCTTCGTACAAACTCTTCTGCTGTGTTGTAGTTCCTCTTAGGAAGTTGCATCTATGTTTAGATTCAGCGAGGCAGAAACACGTTTCTTCTAAAAACTGCATTTGGACATTCCAGAGTGAATGGGAGAGCACGCTGTAAACAGAAATACCTTGCTCTAAAACCAAAACGGAGCTATCTAGCAGAATGTTTGTCAATATGTGTATTCAACTTCCAGAGTTAAACTGATTTGTGTTTGCAGCAGTTCAGAAAGCCTTTCTTTGGAGAATGTAGAAAAAAAGTCATTTCCAGCCCTAGATACGCATATAAGAGTTAGCAGTAAGAATGCCTTTAAAACAGAGAAACCCGCTTCGTACAAACTCATCTTCTGTGTGTTGGTTCCTTTTAGGAAGTTGCATCTGTGTTTAGATTCAGCGAGGCAGAAACACGTTTCTTCTAAAAGCTGCGTTTGGACATTCCAGAGTGGATGGGAGAACAGGCTGTAAAGAGAAATACCTTGCTCTAAAACCAAAACGGAGCTATCTAGCAGAATGTTTGTCAATGTGTGTATTCAACTTCGAGAGTTAAACTGATGTGTTTTTGCAGCAGTTCAGAAACCCTTTCTTTGGAGAATGTAGAAACAGTCATTTCCAGCCCTAGAGACGCGTATAAGAGTTAGCAGTAAGAATGCGTTTCAGACACAGAAGACCCGCTTCGTACAAACTCATCTGCTTTGTGCTGGTTTCTTTTAGGAAGTTGAATCAATATTCAGATTCAGCGAGGTAGAGACACGTTTCTTCTAGAAGCTGCGTTTAGACATTCCAGAGTGGATGGGAGAACAGGCTCTAAAGAGAAATACCTTGCTCAAAAACCAAAACGGAGCTATCTAGCAGAATGTTTGTCAATGTGTATATTCAACTTCCAGAGTTAAACTGATTTGTGTTTGCAGCAGTTCAGAAACCCTTTCTTTGGAGAATGTAGAAAAAAAGTCATTTCCAGCCCTAGAGACGCATATAAGAGTTAGCAGTAAGAATGCCTTTAAAACACAGAAACCCGCTTCGTACAAACTCATCTTCTGTGTGTTGGTTCCTTTTAGGAAGTTGTATCTGTGTTTAGATTCAGTGAGGCAGAAACACGTATCTTCTAAAAGCTGCGTTTGGACATTCCAGAGTGGATGGGTGAACAGGCTGTAAAGAGAAATACCTTGCTCTAAAACCAAAACGGAGCTATCTAGTAGAATGGTTGTCAATGTGTGTATTCAACTTCCAGAGTTAAACTGATGTGTGTTTGCAGCAGTTCAGAAACCCTTTCTTTGGAGAATGTAGAAACAGTCATTTCCAGCCCTAGAGACGCACATAAGAATTAGCAGTAAGAATGCGTTTCAGACACAGAAGATCCGCTACTTACAAACTCATCTACTGTGTGCTGGTTTCTTTTAGGAAGTTGAATCTATGTTCAGATTCAGCGAGGTAGAAACACGTTTCTTCTAAAAGCTGCGTTTGGACATTCCAGAGTGGATGGGAGAACAGGCTCTAAAGAGAAATACCTTGCTCTAAAACCAAAACGGAGATATCTAACAGAATGGTTGTCAAAGTGTGTATTCAACTTCCAGAGTTAAACTGATTTGTGTTTGCAGCAGTTCAGAAACCCTTTCTTTGGAGAATGTAGAAACAGTCATTTCCAGCCCTAGAGACGCACATAAGAGTTAGCAGTAAGAATGCGTTTCAAACAGAGAAGACCCGCTTCTTACAAAGTCATCTGCTGTGTGGTGGTTTCTTTTAGGAAGTTGAATCTATGTTCAGATTCAGCGAGGTAGAAACACGTTTCTTCTAAAAGCTGCGTTTGGACATTCCAGAGTGGATTGGAGAACAGGCTATAAAGAGAAATACCTTGCTCTAAAACCAAAACGGAGCTATCTAGCAGAATGGTTGTCAATGTGTGTATTCAACTTCCAGAGTTAAACTGATGTGTGTTTGCAGCAGTTCAGAAACCCTTTCTTTGGAGGATGTAGAAACAGTCATTTCCAGCCCTAGAGACGCATATAAGAGTTAGCAGTAAGAATGCGTTTAAAACACAGAAACCCGCTTCGTACAAACTTATCTGCTGTGTGCTAGTTCCTCTTAGGAAGTTGCATCTATGGTTAGATTCAGCGAGGCAGAAACACGTTTCTTGTAAAAACTGCATTTGGACATTCCAGAGTGAATGTGAGAACACGCCGTAAAGAGAAATACCTTGCTCTAAAACCAAAACGGAGTTATCTAGCAGAATGGTTGTCAATGTGTGTATTCAACTTCCAGAGTTAAACTGATGTGTGTTGGCAGCAGTTCAGAAACCCTTTCTTTGGAGAATGTAGAAACAGTCATTTCCAGCCCTAGAGACGCACATAAGAGTTAGCAGTAAGAATTCGTTTCAAATACAGAAGACCCTCTTCTTACAATCCAATCTGCTGTGTGCTGGTTTCTTTTAGGAAGTTGCATCTATGTTCAGATTCAGGGAGGTAGAAACACGTTTCTTCTAAAAGCTGCGTTTGGACATTCCAGAGTGGATGTGAGAACAGGCTCTAAAGAGAAATACGTTGCTCAAAAACCAAAACGGAGCTATCTTGCAGAATGTTTGTCAATGTGTGTATTCTACTTCCAGAGTTAAACTGATTTGTGTTTGCAACAGTTCAGAAACTCTTTCTTTGGGGAATGTAGAAAAAAAGTCATTTCCAGCCCTAGAGACGCATATAAGAGTTAGCAGTAAGAATGCCTCTAAAACACAAAAACCCGCTTCATACAAACTCATCTTCTGTGTTTTGGTTCCTTTTAGGAAGTTGCATCTGTGTTTAGATTCAGGGAGGCAGAAACACGTTTCTTCTAAAAGCTGCGTTTGGACATTCCAGAGTGGATGGGAGAACAGGCTGTAAAGAGAAATACCTTGCTCTAAAACCAAAACGGAGCTATCTAGCAGAATGGTTGTCAATGTCTTTATTCAACTTCCAGAGTTAAACTGATGTGTGTTTGCAGCAGTTCAGAAACCCTGTCTTTGGAGAATGTAGAAAGAGTCATTTCCAGCCCTAGAGACGCATATAAGAGTTAGCAGTAAGAATGCGTTTAAAACACAGAATACCCGCTTCGTACAAACTCTTCTGCTGTGTTGTAGTTCCTCTTAGGAAGTTGCATCTATGTTTAGATTCAGCGAGGCAGAAACACGTTTCTTCTAAAAACTGCATTTGGACATTCCAGAGTGAATGGGAGAGCACGCTGTAAACAGAAATACCTTGCTCTAAAACCAAAACGGAGCTATCTAGCAGAATGTTTGTCAATATGTGTATTCAACTTCCAGAGTTAAACTGATTTGTGTTTGCAGCAGTTCAGAAAGCCTTTCTTTGGAGAATGTAGAAAAAAAGTCATTTCCAGCCCTAGATACGCATATAAGAGTTAGCAGTAAGAATGCCTTTAAAACAGAGAAACCCGCTTCGTACAAACTCATCTTCTGTGTGTTGGTTCCTTTTAGGAAGTTGCATCTGTGTTTAGATTCAGCGAGGCAGAAACACGTTTCTTCTAAAAGCTGCGTTTGGACATTCCAGAGTGGATGGGAGAACAGGCTGTAAAGAGAAATACCTTGCTCTAAAACCAAAACGGAGCTATCTAGCAGAATGTTTGTCAATGTGTGTATTCAACTTCGAGAGTTAAACTGATGTGTTTTTGCAGCAGTTCAGAAACCCTTTCTTTGGAGAATGTAGAAACAGTCATTTCCAGCCCTAGAGACGCATATAAGAGTTAGCAGTAAGAATGCGTTTCAGACACAGAAGACCCGCTTCGTACAAACTCATCTGCTTTGTGCTGGTTTCTTTTAGGAAGTTGAATCAATATTCAGATTCAGCGAGGTAGAGACACGTTTCTTCTAGAAGCTGCGTTTAGACATTCCAGAGTGGATGGGAGAACAGGCTCTAAAGAGAAATACCTTGCTCAAAAACCAAAACGGAGCTATCTAGCAGAATGTTTGTCAATGTGTGTATTCAACTTCCAGAGTTAAACTGATTTGTGTTTGCAGCAGTTCAGAAACCCTTTCTTTGGAGAATGTAGAAAAAAAGTCATTTCCAGCCCTAGAGACGCATATAAGAGTTAGCAGTAAGAATGCCTTTAAAACACAGAAACCCGCTTCGTACAAACTCATCTTCTGTGTGTTGGTTCCTTTTAGGAAGTTGTATCTGTGTTTAGATTCAGTGAGGCAGAAACACGTATCTTCTAAAAGCTGCGTTTGGACATTCCAGAGTGGATGGGCGAACAGGCTGTAAAGAGAAATACCTTGCTCTAAAACCAAAACGGAGCTATCTAGTAGAATGGTTGTCAATGTGTGTATTCAACTTCCAGAGTTAAACTGATGTGTGTTTGCAGCAGTTCAGAAACCCTTTCTTTGGAGAATGTAGAAACAGTCATTTCCAGCCCTAGAGACACATATAAGAGTTAGCAGTAAGAATGCGTTTAAAACACAAAATACCCGCTTCGTACAAACTCATCTGCTGTGTTCTAGTTCCTGTTAGAAAGTTGCATCTATGTTCAGATTCAGCGAGGTATAAACACGTTTCTTCTAAAAGCTGCGTTTGGACATTCCAGAGTGGATGGGAGAACAGGCTGTAAAGAGAAATACCTTGCTCTAAAACCAAAACGGAGCTATCTAGCAGAATGGTAGTCAATGTGTGTATTCAACTTCCAGAGTTAAACTGATGTGTGTTTGCAGCAGTTCAGAAACCCTTTCTTTGGAGAATGTAGAAACAGTCATTTCCAGCCCTAGAGACGCACATAAGAGTTAGCAGTAAGAATGCGTTTCAAACACAGAAGATCCGCTTCTTAAAAACTCATCTGCTGTGTGCTGGTTTCTTTTAGGAAGTTGAATCTATGTTCAGATTCAGCGAGGTAGAAACAGGTTTCTTCAAAAAGCTGCGTTTGGACATTCCAGAGTGGATGGGAGAACAGGCTATAAAGAGAAATACCTTGCTCTAAAATCAAAACGGAGCTATCTAGCAGAATGGTTGTCAATGTGTGTATTCAACTTCCAGAGTTAAACTGATGTGTGTTTGCAGCAGTTCAGAAACCCTTTCTTTGGAGGATGTAGAAACAGTCATTTCCAGCCCTAGAGACGCATATAAGAGTTAGCAGTAAGAATGCGTTTAAAACACAGAAACCCGCTTCGTACAAACTAATCTGCTGTGTTCTAGTTCCTCTTAGGAAGTTGCATCTATGTTTAGGTTCAGCGAGGCAGAAACACGTTTCTTCTAAAAACTGCATTTGGACATTCCAGAGTGAATGTGAGAACACGCCGTAAAGAGAAATACCTTGCTCTAAAACCAAAACGGAGCTATCTAGCAGAATGGTTGTCAATGTGTGTATTCAACTTCCAGGGTTAAACTGATGTGTGTTGGCAGCAGTTCAGAAACCCTTTCTTTGGAGAATGTAGAAACAGTCATTTCCAGCCCTAGAGACGCATATAAGACTTAGCAGTAAGAATGCCTTTAAAACACAGAATACCCGCTTCGTACAAACTTATCTGCTGTGTGGTAGTTCCTCTTAAGAAGTTGCATCTATGTTTAGATTCAGCGAGGCAGAAACACGTTTCTTCTAAAAACTGCATTTGGAAATTCCAGAGTGAATGGGAGAACACGCTGTAAAGAGAAATACCTTGCTCTAAAACCAAAACAGAGCTATCTAGCAGAATGGTTGTCAATGTGTGTATTCAACTTCCAGAGTTAAACTGATGTGTGTTTTCAGCAGTTCAGAAACCCTTTCTTTGGAGAATGTAGAAACAGTCATTTCCAGCCCTAGAGACGCATATAAGAGTTAGCAGTAAGAATGCGTTTAAAACACAGAATACCCGCTTGGTACAAACTCATCTGCTTTGGGCTGGTTTCTTTTAGGAAGTTTCATCTATGTTTAGATTCAGCAAGGTAGAAACACGTTTCTTCTAAAAGCTGCGTTTGGACATTCCAGAGTGGATGGGAGAACAGGCTGTAAAGAGAAATACCTTGCTCTAAAACCAAAACGTAGCTATCTAGCAGAATGGTTGTCAATGTGTGTATTCAACTTCCAGAGTTAAACTGATGTGTGTTTGCAGCAGTTCAGAAACCCTTTCTTTGGAGAATGTAGAAACAGTCATTTCCAGCCCTAGAGACCCATATAAGAGTTAGCAGTAAGAATGCCTTTAAAACACAGAAACCCGCGTCGTACAAACTCATCTGCTGTGTCCTAGTTTCTCTTAGGAAGTTGCATCTGCGTTTAGATTCAGCGAGGCAGAAACACGTTTCTTTGAAAAACTGCATTTGGAAATTCCAGAGTGAATGGAAGAACACGCTGTAAAGAGAAATACCTTGCTCTAAAACCAAAACGGAGCTATCTAGCAGAATGGTTGTCAATGTGTGTATTCAACTTCCAGAGTTAAACTGATGTGTGTTTGCAGCAGTTCAGAAACCCTTTCTTTGGACAATGTAGAAAAAAGTCATTTCCAGCCCTAGAGACGCATATAAGAGTTAGCAGTAAGAATGCCTTTAAAACACAGAAACCCGCTTCGTACAAACTCATCTTCTGTGTGTTGGTTCCTTTTAGGAAGTTGCATCTGCGTTTAGATTCAGCGAGGCAGAAACACGTTTCTTCTAAAAGCTGCGTTTGGACATTCCAGAGTGGATGGGAGAACAGGCTGTAAAGAGAAATACCTTGCTCTAAAACCAAAACGGAGCTATCTAGCAGAATGTTTGTCAATGTGTGTATTCAACTTCGAGAGTTAAACTGATGTGTGTTTGCAGCAGTTCAGAAACCCTTTCTTTGGAGAATGTAGAAACAGTCATTTCCAGCCCTAGAGACGCATATAAGAGTTAGCAGTAAGAATGCGTTTCAGACACAGAAGACCAGCTTCGTACAAACTCATCTGCTTTGTGCCGGTTTCTTTTAAAAAGTTGCATCTGCGTTTAGATTCAGCGAGGCAGAAACACGTTTCTTCTAAAAGCTGCGTTTGGACATTCCAGAGTGGATGGGAGAACAGGCTGTAAAGAGAAATACCTTGCTCTAAAACCAAAACGGAGCTATCTAGCAGAATGGTTGTCAATGTGTGTATTCAACTTCCAGAGTTAAACTGATGTGTGTTTGCAGCAGTTCAGAAACCCTTTCTTTGGAGAATGTGGAAACAGTCATTTCCAGCCCTAGAGACGCATATAAGAGTTAGCAGTAAGAATGCGGTTAAAACACAGAATACCCGCTTCGTACAAACTAATCTGCTGTGTTCTAGTTCCTGTTAGGAAGTTGAATCTATGTTCAGATTCAGCGAGGTAGAAACACGTTTCTTCTAAAAGCTGCGTTTGGACATTCCACAGTGGATAAGAGAACAGGCTCTAAAGAGAAATACCTTGCTCAAAAACCAAAACGGAGCTATCTAGCAGAATGTTTGTCAATGTGTGTATTCAACTTCGAGAGTTAAACTGATGTGTGTTTGCAGCAGTTCAGAAACCCTTTCTTTGGAGAATGTAGAAACAGTCATTTCCAGCCCTAGAGACGCATATAAGAGTTAGCAGTAAGAATGCGTTTAAAACACAGAATACCCGCTTCGTACAAACTCATCTGCTTTGTGCTGGTTTCTTTTAGGAAGTTGCATCTATGTTTAGATTCAGCAAGGTAGAAACACTTTTCTTCTAAAAGCTGCGTTTGGACATTCCAGAGTGGATGGGCGAACAGGCTGTAAAGAGAAATACCTTGCTCTAAAACCAAAACGGAGCTATCTAGCAGAATGGTTGTCAATGTGTGTATTCAACTTCCAGAGTTCAACTGATGTGTGTTTGCAGCAGTTCAGAAACCCTTTCTTTGGAGAATGTAGAAACAGTCATTTCCAGCCCTAGAGACGCACATAAGAATTAGCAGTAAGAATGCGTTTCAGACACAGAAGATCCGCTACTTACAAACTCATCTACTGTGTGCTGGTTTCTTTTAGGAAGTTGAATCTATGTTCAGATTCAGCGAGGTAGAAACACGTTTCTTCTAAAAGCTGCGTTTGGACATTCCAGAGTGGATGGGAGAACAGGCTCTAAAGAGAAATACCTTGCTCTAAAACCAAAACGGAGATATCTAACAGAATGGTTGTCAATGTGTGTATTGAACTTCCGTAGTTAAACGGATTTGTGTTTGCAGCAGTTCAGAAACCCTTTCTTTGGAGAATGTAGAAACAGTCATTTCCAGCCCTAGAGACGCACATAAGAGTTAGCAGTAAGAATGCGTTTCAAACAGAGAAGACCCGCTTCTTACAAAGTCATCTGCTGTGTGGTGGTTTCTTTTAGGAAGTTGAATCTATGTTCAGATTCAGCGAGGTAGAAACACGTTTCTTCAAAAAGCTGCGTTTGGACATTCCAGAGTGGATGGGAGAACAGGCTATAAAGAGAAATACCTTGCTCTAAAACCAAAACGGAGCTATCTAGCAGAATGGTTGTCAATGTGTGTATTCAACTTCCAGAGTTAAACTGATGTGTGTTTGCAGCAGTTCAGAAACCCTTTCTTTGGAGAATGTAGAAACAGTCATTTCCAGCCCTAGAGACGCATATAAGACTTAGCAGTAAGAATGCCTTTAAAACACAGAATACCCGCTTCGTACAAACTTATCTGCTGTGTGCTAGTTCCTCTTAGGTAGTTGCATCTATGGTTAGATTCAGCGAGGCAGAAACACGTTTCTTCTAAAAACTGCATTTGGACATTCCAGAGTGAATGTGAGAACACGCCGTAAAGAGAAATACCTTGCTCTAAAACCAAAACGGAGCTATCTAGCAGAATGGTTGTCAATGTTTGTATTCAACTTCCAGAGTTAAACTGATGTGTGTTGGCAGCAGTTCAGAAACCCTTTCTTTGGAGAATGTAGAAACAGTCATTTCCAGCCCTAGAGACGCACATAAGAGTTAGCAGTAAGAATTCGTTTCAAATACAGAAGACCCGCTTCTTACAATCCAATCTGCTGTGTGCTGGTTTCTTTTAGGAAGTTGCATCTATGTTCAGATTCAGCGAGGTAGAAACACGTTTCTTCTAAAAGCTGCGTTTGGACATTCCAGAGTGGATGTGAGAACAGGCTCTAAAGAGAAATACGTTGCTCAAAAACCAAAACGGATCTATCTTGCAGAATGTTTGTCAATGTGTGTATTCTACTTCCAGAGTTAAACTGATTTGTGTTTGCAACAGTTCAGAAAACCTTTCTTTGGAGAATGTAGAAAAAAAGTCATTTCCAGCCCTAGAGACGCATATAAGAGTTAGCAGTCAGAATGCCTCTAAAACACAGAAACCCGCTTCATACAAACTCATCTTCTGTGTTTTGGTTCCTTTTAGGAAGTTGCATCTGTGTTTAGATTCAGCGAGGCAGAAACACGTTTCTTCTAAAAGCTGCGTTTGGACATTCCAGAGTGGATGGGAGAACAGGCTGTAAAGAGAAATACCTTGCTCCAAAACCAAAACGGAGCTATATAGCAGAATGGTTGTCAATGTGTGTATTCAACTTCCAGAGTTAAACTGATGTGTGTTTGCAGCAGTTCAGAAACCCTGTCTTTGGAGAATGTAGAAAGAGTCATTTCCAGCCCTAGAGACGCATATAAGAGTTAGCAGTAAGAATGCGTTTAAAACACAGAATACCCGCTTCGTAGAAACTCTTCTGCTGTGTTGTAGTTCCTCTTAGGAAGTTGCATCTATGTTTAGATTCAGCGAGGCAGAAACACGTTTCTTCTAAAAACTGCATTTGGACATTCCAGAGTGAATGGGAGAGCACGCTGTAAAGAGAAATACCTTGCTCTAAAACCAAAACGGAGCTATCTAGCAGAATGGTTGTCAATATGTGTATTCAACTTCCAGAGTTAAACTGATTTGTGTTTGCAGCAGTTCAGAAAGCCTTTCTTTGGAGAATGTAGAAAAAAAGTCATTTCCAGCCCTAGATACGCATATAAGAGTTAGCAGTAAGAATGCCTTTAAAACAGAGAAACCCGCTTCGTACAAACTCATCTTCTGTGTGTTGGTTCCTTTTAGGAAGTTGCATCTGTGTTTAGATTCAGCGAGGCAGAAACACGTTTCTTCTAAAAGCTGCGTTTGGACATTCCAGAGTGGATGGGCGAACAGGCTGTAAAGAGAAATACCTTGCTCTAAAACCAAAACGGAGCTATCTAGCAGAATGGTTGTCAATGTGTTTATTCAACATCCAGAGTTAATCTGATTTGTGTTTGCAACAGTTCAGAAACCCTTTCTTTGGAGAATGTAGAAAAAAAGTCATTTCCAGCCCTAGAGACGCATATAAGAGTTAGCAGTAAGAATGCCTTTAAAACACAGAAACCCGCTTCGTACAAACTCATCGTCTGTGTGTTGGTTCCTTTTAGGAAGTTGCATCTGTGTTTAGAGTCAGCGAGGCAGAAACACGTTTCTTCAAAAAGCTGCGTTTGGACATTCCAGAGTGGATGGGAGAACAGGCTGTAAAGAGAAATACCTTGCTCTAAAACCAAAACGGAGCTATCTAACAGAATGGTTGTCAATGTGTGTATTCAACTTCCAGAGTTAAACTGATGTGTGTTTGCAGCAGTTCAGAAACCCTTTCTTTGGAGAATGTAGAAACAGTCATTTCCAGCCCTAGAGACGCACATAAGAGTTAGCAGTAAGAATGCGTTTCAAAAACAGAAGATCCGCTTCTTAAAAACTCATCTGCTGTGTGCTGGTTTCTTTTAGGAAGTTGAATCTATGTTCAGATTCAGCGAGGTAGAAACACGTTTCTTCTAAAAGCTGCGTTTGGAAATTCCAGAGTGGATGGGAGAACAGGCTCTAAAGAGAAATACCTTGCTCAAAAACCAAAACGGAGCTATCTAGCAGAATGTTTGTCAATGTGTGTATTCAACTTCCAGAGTTAAACTGATTTGTGGTTGCAGCAGTTCAGAAACCCTTTCTTTGGAGAATGTAGAAAAAAAGTCATGTCCAGCCCCAGAGACGCATATAAGAGTTAGCAGTAAGAATGCCTTTAAAACAGAGAAACCCGCTTCGTACAAACTCATCTTCTGTGTGTTGGTTCCTTTTAGGAAGTTGCATCTGTGTTTAGATTCAGCGAGGTAGAACCACGTTTCTTCTAAAAGCTGCGTTTGGACATTCCAGAGTGGATGGGAGAGCAGGCTGTAAAGGGAAATACCTTCCTCTAAAACCAAAACGGAGCTATCTAGCAGAATCGTTGTCAATGTGTTTATTCAACTTCCAGAGTTAAACTGATGTGTGTTTGCAGCAGTTCAGAAACCCTTTCTTTGGACAATGTAGAAAAAAGTCATTTCCAGCCCTAGAGACGCATATAAGAGTTAGCAGTAAGAATGCCTTTAAAACACAGAAACCCGCTTCGTACAAACTCATCTTCTGTGTGTTGGTTCCTTTTAGGAAGTTGCATCTGCGTTTAGATTCAGCGAGGCAGAAACACGTTTCTTCTAAAAGCTGCGTTTGGACATTCCAGAGTGGATGGGCGAACAGGCTGTAAAGAGAAATACCTTGCTCTAAAACCAAAACGGAGCTATCTAGTAGAATGGTTGTCAATGTGTGTATTCAACTTCCAGAGTTAAACTGATGTGTGTTTGCAGCAGTTCAGAAACCCTTTCTTTGGAGAATGTAGAAACAGTCATTTCCAGCCCTAGAGACGCACATAAGAATTAGCAGTAAGAATGCGTTTCAGACACAGAAGATCCGCTACTTACAAACTCATCTACTGTGTGCTGGTTTCTTTTAGGAAGTTGAATCTATGTTCAGATTCAGCGAGGTAGAAACACGTTTCTTCTAAAAGCTGCGTTTGGACATTCCAGAGTGGATGGGAGAACAGGCTCTAAAGAGAAATACCTTGCTCTAAAACCAAAACGGAGATATCTAACAGAATGGTTGTCAATGTGTGTATTCAACTTCCGTAGCTAAACTGATTTGTGTTTGCAGCAGTTCAGAAACCCTTTCTTTGGAGAATGTAGAAACAGTCATTTCCAGCCCTAGAGACGCACATAAGAGTTAGCAGTAAGAATGCGTTTCAAACAGAGAAGACCCGCTTCTTACAAAGTCATCTGCTGTGTGGTGGTTTCTTTTAGGAAGTTGAATCTATGTTCAGATTCAGCGAGGTAGAAACACGTTTCTTCAAAAAGCTGCGTTTGGACATTCCAGAGTGGATTGGAGAACAGGCTATAAAGAGAAATACCTTGCTCTAAAACCAAAACGGAGCTATCTAGCAGAATGGTTGTCAATGTGTGTATTCAACTTCCAGAGTTAAACTGATGTGTGTTTGCAGCAGTTCAGAAACCCTTTCTTTGGAGGATGTAGAAACAGTCATTTCCAGCCCTAGAGACGCATATAAGAGTTAGCAGTAAGAATGCGTTTAAAACACAGAAACCCGCTTCGTACAAACTAATCTGCAGTGTTCTAGTTCCTCTTAGGAAGTTGCATCTATGTTTAGGTTCAGCGAGGCAGAAACACGTTTCTTCTAAAAACTGCATTTGGACATTCCAGAGTGAATGTGAGAACACGCCGTAAAGAGAAATACCTTGCTCTAAAACCAAAACGGAGCTATCTAGCAGAATGGTTGTCAATGTGTGTATTCAACTTCCAGAGTTAATCTGATGTGTGTTGGCAGCAGTTCAGAAACCCTTTCTTTGGAGAATATAGAAACAGTCATTTCCAGCCCTAGAGACGCATATAAGACTTAGCAGTAAGAATGCCTTTAAAACACAGAATACCCGCTTCGTACAAACTTATCTGCTGTGTGCTAGTTCCTCTTAGGAAGTTGCATCTATGGTTAGATTCAGCGAGGCAGAAACACGTTTCTTCTAAAAACTGCATTTGGACATTCCAGAGTGAATGTGAGAACACGCCGTAAAGAGAAATACCTTGCTCTAAAACCAAAACGGAGCTATCTAGCAGAATGGTTGTCAATGTTTGTATTCAACTTCCAGAGTTAAACTGATGTGTGTTGGCAGCAGTTCAGAAACCCTTTCTTTGGAGAATGTAGAAACAGTCATTTCCAGCCCTAGAGACGCACATAAGAGTTAGCAGTAAGAATTCGTTTCAAATACAGAAGACCCGCTTCTTACAATCCAATCTGCTGTGTGCTGGTTTCTTTTAGGAAGTTGCATGTATGTTCAGATTCAGGGAGGTAGAAACACGTTTCTTCTAAAAGCTGCGTTTGGACATTCCAGAGTGGATGTGAGAACAGGCTCTAAAGAGAAATACGTTGCTCAAAAACCAAAACGGAGCTATCTTGCAGAATGTCAATGTGTGTATTCTACTTCCAGAGTTAAACTGATTTGTGTTTGCAACAGTTCAGAAACTCTTTCTTTGGGGAATGTAGAAAAAAAGTCATTTCCAGCCCTAGAGACGCATATAAGAGTTAGCAGTAAGAATGCCTCTAAAACACAGAAACCCGCTTCATACAAACTCATCTTCTGTGTTTTGGTTCCTTTTAGGAAGTTGCATCTGTGTTTAGATTCAGGGAGGCAGAAACACGTTTCTTCTAAAAGCTGCGTTTGGACATTCCAGAGTGGATGGGAGAACAGGCTGTAAAGAGAAATACCTTGCTCTAAAACCAAAACGGAGCTATCTAGCAGAATGGTTGTCAATGTGTGTATTCAACTTCCAGAGTTAAACTGATGTGTGTTTGCAGGAGTTCAGAAACCCTGTCTTTGGAGAATGTAGAAAGAGTCATTTCCAGCCCTAGAGACGCATATAAGAGTTAGCAGTAAGAATGCGTTTAAAACACAGAATACCCGCTTCGTACAAACTCTTCTGCTGTGTTGTAGTTCCTCTTAGGAAGTTGCATCTATGTTTAGATTCAGCGAGGCAGAAACACGTTTCTTCTAAAAACTGCATTTGGACATTCCAGAGTGAATGGGAGAGCATGCTGTAAACAGAAATACCTTGCTCTAAAACCAAAATGGAACTATCTAGCAGAATGTTTGTCAATATGTGTATTCAACTTCCAGAGTTAAACTGATTTGTGTTTGCAGCAGTTCAGAAAGCCTTTCTTTGGAGAATGTAGAAAAAAAGTCATTTCCAGCCCTAGATACGCATATAAGAGTTAGCAGTAAGAATGCCTTTAAAACAGAGAAACCCGCTTCGTACAAACTCATCTTCTGTGTGTTGGTTCCTTTTAGGAAGTTGCATCTGTGTTTAGATTCAGCGAGGCAGAAACACGTTTCTTCTAAAAGCTGCGTTTGGACATTCCAGAGTGGATGGGCGAACAGGCTGTAAAGAGAAATACCTTGCTCTAAAACCAAAACGGAGCTATCTAGCAGAATGTTTGTCAATGTGTGTATTCAACTTCGAGAGTTAAACTGATGTGTTTTTGCAGCAGTTCAGAAACCCTTTCTTTGGAGAATGTAGAAACAGTCATTTCCAGCCCTAGAGACGCATATAAGAGTTAGCAGTAAGAATGCGTTTCAGACACAGAAGACCCGCTTCGTACAAACTCATCTGCTTTGTGCTGGTTTCTTTTAGGAAGTTGAATCAATGTTCAGATTCAGCGAGGTAGAAACACGTTTCTTCTAGAAGCTGCGTTTAGACATTCCAGAGTGGATGGGAGAACAGGCTCTAAAGAGAAATACCTTGCTCAAAAACCAAAACGGAGCTATCTAGCAGAATGTTTGTCAATGTGTGTATTCAACTTCCAGAGTTAAACTGATTTGTGTTTGCAGCAGTTCAGAAACCCTTTCTTTGGAGAATGTAGAAAAAAAGTCATTTCCAGCCCTAGAGACGCATATAAGAGTTAGCAGTAAGAATGCCTTTAAAACACAGAAACCCGCTTCGTACAAACTCATCTTCTGTGTGTTGGTTCCTTTTAGGAAGTTGTATCTGTGTTTAGATTCAGCGAGGCTGAAACACGTTTCTTCTAAAAGCTGCGTTTGGACATTCCAGAGTGGATGGGCGAACAGGCTGTAAAGAGAAATACCTTGCTCTAAAATCAAAACGGAGCTATCTAGTAGAATGGTTGTCAATGTGTGTATTCAACTTCCAGAGTTAAACTGATGTGTGTTTGCAGCAGTTCAGAAACCCTTTCTTTGGAGAATGTAGAAACAGTCATTTCCAGCCCTAGAGACACATATAAGAGTTAGCAGTAAGAATGCGTTTAAAACACAAAATACCCGCTTCGTACAAACTCATCTGCTGTGTTCTAGTTCCTGTTAGAAAGTTGCATCTATGTTCAGATTCAGCGAGGTAGAAACACGTTTCTTCTAAAAGCTGCGTTTGGACATTCCAGAGTGGATGGGAGAACAGGCTGTAAAGAGAAATACCTTGCTCTAAAACCAAAACGGAGCTATCTAGCAGAATGGTTGTCAATGTGTGTATTCAACTTCCAGAGTTAAACTGATGTGTGTTTGCAGCAGTTCAGAAACCCTTTCTTTGGAGAATGTAGAAACAGTCATTTCCAGCCCTAGAGACGCACATAAGAGTTAGCAGTAAGAATGCGTTTCAAAAACAGAAGATTCGCTTCTTAAAAACTCATCTGCTGTGTGCTGGTTTCTTTTAGGAAGTTGAATCTATGTTCAGATTCAGCGAGGTAGAAACACGTTTCTTCAAAAAGCTGCGTTTGGACATTCCAGAGTGGATGGGAGAACAGGCTATAAAGAGAAATACCTTGCTCTAAAATCAAAACGGAGCTATCTAGCAGAATGGTTGTCAATGTGTGTATTCAACTTCCAGAGTTAAACTGATGTGTGTTTGCAGCAGTTCAGAAACCCTTTCTTTGGAGGATGTAGAAACAGTCATTTCCAGCCCTAGAGACGCATATAAGAGTTAGCAGTAAGAATGCGTTTAAAACACAGAAACCCGCTTCGTACAAACTAATCTGCTGTGTTCTAGTTCCTCTTAGGAAGTTGCATCTATGTTTAGGTTCAGCGAGGCAGAAACACGTTTCTTCTAAAAACTGCATTTGGACATTCCAGAGTGAATGTGAGAACACGCCGTAAAGAGAAATACATTGCTCTAAAACCAAAACGGAGCTATCTAGCAGAATGGTTGTCAATGTGTGTATTCAACTTCCAGAGTTAAATTGATGTGTGTTGGCAGCAGTTCAGAAACCCTTTCTTTGGAGAATGTAGAAACAGTCATTTCCAGCCCTAGAGACGCATATAAGACTTAGCAGTAAGAATGCCTTTAAAACACAGAATACCCGCTTCGTACAAACTTATCTGCTGTGTGCTAGTTCCTCTTAGGAAGTTGCATCTATGTTTAGATTCAGCGAGGCAGAAACACGTTTCTTCTAAAAACTGCATTTGGAAATTCCAGAGTGAATGGGAGAACACGCTGTAAAGAGAAATACCTTGCTCTAAAACCAAAACGGAGCTATCTAGCAGAATGGTTGTCAATGTTTGTATTCAACTTCCAGAGTTAATCTGATTTGTGTTTGCAACAGTTCAGAAACCCTTTCTTTGGAGAATGTAGAAAAAAAGTCATTTCCAGCCCTAGAGACGCATATAAGAGTTAGCAGTAAGAATGCCTTTAAAACACAGAAACCCGCTTCGTACAAACTCATCTTCTGTGTGTTGGTTCCTTTTAGGAAGTTGCATCTGTGTTTAGAGTCAGCGAGGCAGAAACACGTTTCTTCTAAAAGCTGCGTTTGGACATTCCAGAGTGGATGGGAGAACAGGCTGTAAAGAGAAATACCTTGCTCTAAAACCAAAACGGAGCTATCTAACAGAATGGTTGTCAATGTGTGTATTCAACTTCCAGAGTTAAACTGATGTGTGTTTGCAGCAGTTCAGAAACCCTTTCTTTGGAGAATGTAGAAAAAAAGTCATTTCCAGCCCCAGAGACGCATATAAGAGTTAGCAGTAAGAATGCCTTTAAAACAGAGAAACCCGCTTCGTACAAACTCATCTTCTGTGTGTTGGTTCCTTTTAGGAAGTTGCATCTGTGTTTAGATTCAGCGAGGTAGAACCACGTTTCTTCTAAAAGCTGCGTTTGGACATTCCAGAGTGGATGGGAGAGCAGGCTGTAAAGGGAAATACCTTCCTCTAAAACCAAAACGGAGCTATCAAGCAGAATCGTTGTCAATGTGTGTATTCAACTTCCAGAGTTAAACTGATGTGTGTTTGCAGCAGTTCAGAAACCCTTTCTTTGGAGAATGTAGAAACAGTCATTTCCAGCCCTAGAGACCCATATAAGAGTTAGCAGTAAGAATGCCTTTAAAACACAGAATACTCGCGTCGTACAAACTCATCTGCTGTGTGCTAGTTTCTCTTAGGAAGTTGCATCTGCGTTTAGATTCAGCGAGGCAGAAACACGTTTCTTTGAAAAACTGCATTTGGAAATTCCAGAGTGAATGGAAGAACACGCTGTAAAGAGAAATACCTTGCTCTAAAACCAAAACGGAGCTATCTAGCAGAATGGTTGTCAATGTGTGTATTCAACTTCCAGAGTTAAACTGATGTGTGTTTGCAGCAGTTCAGAAACCCTTTCTTTGGACAATGTAGAAAAAAAGTCATTTCCAGCCCTAGAGACGCATATAAGAGTTAGCAGTAAGAATGCCTTTACAACACAGAAACCCGCTTCGTACAAACTCATCTTCTGTGTGTTGGTTCCTTTTAGGAAGTTGCATCTGCGTTTAGATTCAGCGAGGCAGAAACACGTTTCTTCTAAAAGCTGCGTTTGGACATTCCAGAGTGGATGGGAGAACAGGCTGTAAAGAGAAATACCTTGCTCTAAAACCAAAACGGAGCTATCTAGCAGAATGTTTGTCAATGTGTGTATTCAACTTCGAGAGTTAAACTGATGTGTGTTTGCAGCAGTTCAGAAACCCTTTCTTTGGAGAATGTAGAAACAGTCATTTCCAGCCCTAGAGACGCATATAAGAGTTAGCAGTAAGAATGCGTTTCAGACACAGAAGACCCGCTTCGTACAAACTCATCTGCTTTGTGCCGGTTTCTTTTAAAAAGTTGCATCTGCGTTTAGATTCAGCGAGGCAGAAACACGTTTCTTCTAAAAGCTGCGTTTGGACATTCCAGAGTGGATGGGAGAACAGGCTGTAAAGAGAAATACCTTGCTCTAAAACCAAAAGGGAGCTATCTAGCAGAATGGTTGTCAATGTGTGTATTCAACTTCCAGAGTTAAACTGATGTGTGTTTGCAGCAGTTCAGAAACCCTGTCTTTGGAGAATGTAGAAAGAGTCATTTCCAGCCCTAGAGACGCATATAAGAGTTAGCAGTAAGAATGCGTTTAAAACACAGAATACCCGCTTCGTACAAACTCTTCTGCTGTGTTGTAGTTCCTCTTAGGAAGTTGCATCTATGTTTAGATTCAGCGAGGCAGAAACACGTTTCTTCTAAAAACTGCATTTGGACATTCCAGAGTGAATGGGAGAACACGCTGTAAAGAGAAATACCTTGCTCTAAAACCAAAACGGAGCTATCTAGCAGAATGGTTGTCAATATGTGTATTCAACTTCCAGAGTTAAACTGATTTGTGTTTGCAGCAGTTCAGAAAGCCTTTCTTTGGAGAATGTAGAAAAAAAGTCATTTCCAGCCCTAGATACGCATATAAGAGTTAGCAGTAAGAATGCCTTTAAAACAGAGAAACCCGCTTCGTACAAACTCATCTTCTGTGTGTTGGTTCCTTTTAGGAAGTTGCATCTGTTTTTTGATTCAGCGAGGCAGAAACACGTTTCTTCTAAAAGCTGCGTTTGGACATTCCAGAGTGGATGGGCGAACAGGCTGTAAAGAGAAATACCTTGCTCTAAAACCAAAACGGAGCTATCTAGCAGAATGGTTGTCAATGTGTTTATTCAACATCCAGAGTTAATCTGATTTGTGTTTGCAACAGTTCAGAAACCCTTTCTTTGGAGAATGTAGAAAAAAAGTCATTTCCAGCCCTAGAGACGCATATAAGAGTTAGCAGTAAGAATGCCTTTAAAACACAGAAACCCGCTTCGTACAAACTCATCTTCTGTGTGTTGGTTCCTTTTAGGAAGTTGCATCTGTGTTTAGAGTCAGCGAGGCAGAAACACGTTTCTTCTAAAAGCTGCGTTTGGACATTCCAGAGTGGATGGGAGAACAGGCTGTAAAGAGAAATACCTTGCTCTAAAACCAAAACGGAGCTATCTAACAGAATGGTTGTCAATGTGTGTATTCAACTTCCAGAGTTAAACTGATGTGTGTTTGCAGCAGTTCAGAAACCCTTTCTTTGGAGAATGTAGAAAGAGTCATTTCCAGCCCTAGAGACGCACATAAGAGTTAGCAGTAAGAATGCGTTTCAGACACAGAAGACCCGCTTCGTACAAACTCATCTGCTTTGTGCTGGTTTCTTTTAGGAAGTTGAATCAATGTTCAGATTCAGCGAGGTAGAAACACGTTTCTTCTAGAAGCTGCGTTTAGACATTCCAGAGTGGATGGGAGAACAGGCTCTAAAGAGAAATACCTTGCTCAAAAACCAAAACGGAGCTATCTAGCAGAATGTTTGTCAATGTGTGTATTCAACTTCCAGAGTTAAACTGATTTGTGTTTGCAGCAGTTCAGAAACCCTTTCTTTGGAGAATGTAGAAAAAAAGTCATTTCCAGCCCTAGAGACGCATATAAGAGTTAGCAGTAAGAATGCCTTTAAAACACAGAAACCCGCTTCGTACAAACTCATCTTCTGTGTGTTGGTTCCTTTTAGGAAGTTGTATCTGTGTTTAGATTCAGCGAGGCAGAAACACGTTTCTTCTAAAAGCTGCGTTTGGACATTCCAGAGTGGATGGGCGAACAGGCTGTAAAGAGAAATACCTTGCTCTAAAACCAAAACGGAGCTATCTAGTAGAATGGTTGTCAATGTGTGTATTCAACTTCCAGAGTTAAACTGATGTGTGTTTGCAGCAGTTCAGAAACCCTTTCTTTGGAGAATGTAGAAACAGTCATTTCCAGCCCTAGAGACACATATAAGAGTTAGCAGTAAGAATGCGTTTAAAACACAAAATACCCGCGTCGTACAAACTCATCTGCTGTGTTCTAGTTCCTGTTAGAAAGTTGCATCTATGTTCAGATTCAGCAAGGTAGAAACACGTTTCTTCTAAAAGCTGCGTTTGGACATTCCAGAGTGGATGGGAGAACAGGCTGTAAAGAGAAATACCTTGCTCTAAAACCAAAACGGAGCTATCTAGCAGAATGGTTGTCAATGTGTGTATTCAACTTCCAGAGTTAAACTGATGTGTGTTTGCAGCAGTTCAGAAACCCTGTCTTTGGAGAATGTAGAAAGAGTCATTTCCAGCCCTAGAGACGCATATAAGAGTTAGCAGTAAGAATGCGTTTAAAACACAGAATACCCGCTTCGTACAAACTCTTCTGCTGTGTGCTAGTTTCTCTTAGGAAGTTGCATCTATGTTTAGATTCAGCGAGGCAGAAAAACGTTTCTTTGAAAAACTGCATTTGGAAATTCCAGAGTGAATGGGAGAACACGCGGTAAAGAGAAATACCTTGCTCTAAAACCAAAACGGAGCTATCTAGCAGAATGGTTGTCAATGTGTGTATTCAACTTCCAGAGTTAAACTGATGTGTGTTTGCAGCAGTTCAGAAACCCTTTCTTTGGACAATGTAGAAAAAAAGTCATTTCCAGCCCTAGAGACGCATATAAGAGTTAGCAGTAAGAATGCCTTTAAAACACAGAAACCCGCTTCGTACAAACTCATCTTCTGTGTGTTGGTTCCTTTTAGTAAGTTGCATCTGCGTTTAGATTCAGCGAGGCAGAAACACGTTTCTTCTAAAAGCTGCGTTTGGACATTCCAGAGTGGATGGGAGAACAGGTTGTAAAGAGAAATACCTTGCTCTAAAACCAAAACGGAGCTATCTAGCAGAATGTTTGTCAATGTGTGTATTCAACTTCGAGAGTTAAACTGATGTGTTTTTGCAGCAGTTCAGAAACCCTTTCTTTGGAGAATGTAGAAACAGTCATTTCCAGCCCTAGAGACGCATATAAGAGTTAGCAGTAAGAATGCGGTTAAAACACAGAATACCCGCTTCGTACAAACTAATCTGCTGTGTTCTAGTTCCTGTTAGGAAGTTGAATCTATGTTCAGATTCAGCGAGGTAGAAACACGTTTCTTCTAAAAGCTGCGTTTGGACATTCCAGAGTGGATAAGAGAACAGGCTCTAAAGAGAAATACCTTGCTCAAAAACCAAAACGGAGCTATCTAGCAGAATGTTTGTCAATGTGTGTATTCAAGTTCGAGAGTTAAACTGATGTGTGTTTGCAGCAGTTCAGAAACCCTTTCTTTGGAGAATGTAGAAACAGTCATTTCCAGCCCTAGAGACGCATATAAGAGTTAGCAGTAAGAATGCGTTTAAAACACAGAATACCCGCTTCGTACAAACTCATCTGCTTTGTGCTGGTTTCTTTTAGGAAGTTGCATCTATGTTTAGATTCAGCAAGGTAGAAACACTTTTCTTCTAAAAGCTGCGTTTGGACATTCCAGAGTGGATGGGAGAACAGGCTGTAAAGAGAAATACCTTGCTCTAAAACCAAAACGGAGCTATCTAGCAGAATGGTTGTCAATGTGTGTATTCAACTTCCAGAGTTCAACTGATGTGTGTTTGCAGCAGTTCAGAAACCCTTTCTTTGGAGAATGTAGAAACAGTCATTTCCAGCCCTAGAGACGCACATAAGAATTAGCAGTAAGAATGCGTTTCAGACACAGAAGATCCGCTACTTACAAACTCATCTACTGTGTGCTGGTTTCTTTTAGGAAGTTGAATCTATGTTCAGATTCAGCGAGGTAGAAACACGTTTCTTCTAAAAGCTGCGTTTGGACATTCCAGAGTGGATGGGAGAACAGGCTCTAAAGAGAAATACCTTGCTCTAAAACCAAAACGGAGATATCTAACAGAATGGTTGTCAATGTGTGCATTCAACTTCCGTAGTTAAACTGATTTGTGTTTGCAGCAGTTCAGAAACCCTTTCTTTGGAGAATGTAGAAAGAGTCATTTCCAGCCCTAGAGACGCACATAAGAGTTAGCAGTAAGAATGCGTTTCAAACAGAGAAGACCCGCTTCTTACAAAGTCATCTGCTGTGTGGTGGTTTCTTTTAGGAAGTTGAATCTATGTTCAGATTCAGCGAGGTAGAAACACGTTTCTTCAAAAAGCTGCGTTTGGACATTCCAGAGAGGATTGGAGAACAGGCTATAAAGAGAAATACCTTGCTCTAAAACCAAAACGGAGCTATCTAGCAGAATGGTTGTCAATGTGTGTATTCAACTTCCAGAGTTAAACTGATGTGTGTTTGCAGCAGTTCAGAAACCCTTTCTTTGGAGGATGTAGAAACAGTCATTTCCAGCCCTAGAGACGCATATAAGAGTTAGCAGTAAGAATGCGTTTAAAACACAGAAACCCGCTTCGTACAAACTAATCTGCAGTGTTCTAGTTCCTCTTAGGAAGTTGCATCTATGTTTAGGTTCAGCGAGGCAGAAACACGTTTCTTCTAAAAACTGCATTTGGACATTCCAGAGTGAATGTGAGAACACGCCGTAAAGAGAAATACCTTGCTCTAAAACCAAAACGGAGCTATCTAGCAGAATGGTTGTCAATGTGTGTATTCAACTTCCAGAGTTAATCTGATGTGTGTTGGCAGCAGTTCAGAAACCCTTTCTTTGGAGAATATAGAAACAGTCATTTCCAGCCCTAGAGACGCATATAAGACTTAGCAGTAAGAATGCCTTTAAAACACAGAATACCCGCTTCGTACAAACTTATCTGCTGTGTGCTAGTTCCTCTTAGGAAGTTGCATCTATGGTTAGATTCAGCGAGGCAGAAACACGTTTCTTCTAAAAACTGCATTTGGACATTCCAGAGTGAATGTGAGAACACGCCGTAAAGAGAAATAGCTTGCTCTAAAACCAAAACGGAGCTATCTAGCAGAATGGTTGTCAATGTTTGTATTCAACTTCCAGAGTAAAACTGATGTGTGTTGGCAGCAGTTCAGAAACCCTTTCTTTGGAGAATGTAGAAACAGTCATTTCCAGCCCTAGAGACGCACATATGAGTTAGCAGTAAGAATTCGTTTCAAATACAGAAGACCCGCTTCTTACAATCCAATCTGCTGTGTGCTGGTTTCTTTTAGGAAGTTGCATCTATGTTCAGATTCAGGGAGGTAGAAACACGTTTCTTCTAAAAGCTGCGTTTGGACATTCCAGAGTGGATGTGAGAACAGGCTCTAAAGAGAAATACGTTGCTCAAAAACCAAAACGGAGCTATCTTGCAGAATGTTTGTCAATGTGTGTATTCTACTTCCAGAGTTAAACTGATTTGTGTTTGCAACAGTTCAGAAACTCTTTCTTTGGAGAATGTAGAAAAAAAGTCATTTCCAGCCCTAGAGACGCATATAAGAGTTAGCAGTAAGAATGCCTCTAAAACACAGAAACCCGCTTCATACAAACTCATCTTCTGTGTTTTGGTTCCTTTTAGGAAGTTGCATCTGTGTTTAGATTCAGCGAGGCAGAAACACGTTTCTTCTAAAAGCTGCGTTTGGACATTCCAGAGTGGATGGGAGAACAGGCTGTAAAGAGAAATACCTTGCTCTAAAACCAAAACGGAGCTATCTAGCAGAATGGTTGTCAATGTCTGTATTCAACTTCCAGAGTTAAACTGATGTGTGTTTGCAGCAGTTCGGAAACCCTGTCTTTGGAGAATGTAGAAAGAGTCATTTCCAGCCCTAGAGACGCATATAAGAGTTAGCAGTAAGAATGCGTTTAAAACACAGAATACCCGCTTCGTACAAACTCTTCTGCTGTGTTGTAGTTCCTCTTAGGAAGTTGCATCTATGTTTAGATTCAGCGAGGCAGAAACACGTTTCTTCTAAAAACTGCATTTGGACATTCCAGAGTGAATGGGAGAGCACGCTGTAAACAGAAATACCTTGCTCTAAAACCAAAACGGAGCTATCTAGCAGAATGTTTGTCAATATGTGTATTCAACTTCCAGAGTTAAACTGATTTGTGTTTGCAGCAGTTCAGAAAGCCTTTCTTTGGAGAATGTAGAAAAAAAGTCATTTCCAGCCCTAGATACGCATATAAGAGTTAGCAGTAAGAATGCCTTTAAAACAGAGAAACCCGCTTCGTACAAACTCATCTTCTGTGTGTTGTTTCCTTTTAGGAAGTTGCATCTGTGTTTAGATTCAGCGAGGCAGAAACACGTTTCTTCTAAAAGCTGCGTTTGGACATTCCAGAGTGGATGGGCGAACAGGCTGTAAAGAGAAATACCTTGCTCTAAAACCAAAACGGAGCTATCTAGCAGAATGTTTGTCAATGTGTGTATTCAACTTGGAGAGTTAAACTGATGTGTTTTTGCAGCAGTACAGAAACCCTTTCTTTGGAGAATGTAGAAACAGTCATTTCCAGCCCTAGAGACGCATATAAGAGTTAGCAGTAAGAATGCGTTTCAGACACAGAAGACCCGCTTCGTACAAACTCATCTGCTTTGTGCTGGTTTCTTTTAGGAAGTTGAATCAATGTTCAGATTCAGCGAGGTAGAAACACGTTTCTTCTAGAAGCTGCGTTTAGACATTCCAGAGTGGATGGGAGAACAGGCTCTAAAGAGAAATACCTTGCTCAAAAACCAAAACGGAGCTATCTAGCAGAATGTTTGTCAATGTGTGTATTCAACTTCCAGAGTTAAACTGATTTGTGTTTGCAGCAGTTCAGAAACCCTTTCTTTGGAGAATGTAGAAAAAAAGTCATTTCCAGCCCTAGAGACGCATATAAGAGTTAGCAGTAAGAATGCCTTTAAAACACAGAAACCCGCTTCGTACAAACTCATCTTCTGTGTGTTGGTTCCTTTTAGGAAGTTGTATCTGTGTTTAGATTCAGCGAGGCAGAAACACGTTTCTTCTAAAAGCTGCGTTTGGACATTCCAGAGTGGATGGGCGAACAGGCTGTAAAGAGAAATACCTTGCTCTAAAACCAAAACGGAGCTATCTAGTAGAATGGTTGTCAATGTGTGTATTCAACTTCCAGAGTTAAACTGATGTGTGTTTGCAGCAGTTCAGAAACCCTTTCTTTGGAGAATGTAGAAACAGTCATTTCCAGCCCTAGAGACACATATAAGAGTTAGCAGTAAGAATGCGTTTAAAACACAAAATACCCGCTTCGTACAAACTCATCTGCTGTGTTCTAGTTCCTGTTAGAAAGTTGCATCTATGTTCAGATTCAGCGAGGTAGAAACACGTTTCTTCTAAAAGCTGCGTTTGGACATTCCAGAGTGGATGGGAGAACAGGCTGTAAAGAGAAATACCTTGCTCTAAAACCAAAACGGAGCTATCTAGCAGAATGGTTGTCAATGTGTGTATTCAACTTCCAGAGTTAAACTGATGTGTGTTTGCAGCAGTTCAGAAACCCTTTCTTTGGAGAATGTAGAAACAGTCATTTCCAGCCCTAGAGACGCACATAAGAGTTAGCAGTAACAATGCGTTTCAAACACAGAAGATCCGCTTCTTAAAAACTCATCTGCTGTGTGCTGGTTTCTTTTAGGAAGTTGAATCTATGTTCAGATTCAGCGAGGTAGAAACACGTTTCTTCAAAAAGCTGCGTTTGGACATTCCAGAGTGGATGGGAGAACAGGCTATAAAGAGAAATACCTTGCTCTAAAATCAAAACGGAGCTATCTAGCAGAATGGTTGTCAATGTGTGTATTCAACTTCCAGAGTTAAACTGATGTGTGTTTGCAGCAGTTCAGAAACCCTTTCTTTGGAGGATGTAGAAACAGTCATTTCCAGCCCTAGAGACGCATATAAGAGTTAGCAGTAAGAATGCGTTTAAAACACAGAAACCCGCTTCGTACAAAGTAATCTGCTGTGTTCTAGTTCCTCTTAGGAAGTTGCATCTACGTTTAGGTTCAGCGAGGCAGAAACACGTTTCTTCTAAAAACTGCATTTGGACATTCCAGAGTGAATGTGAGAACACGCCGTAAAGAGAAATACCTTGCTCTAAAACCAAAACGGAGCTATCTAGCAGAATGTTTGTCAATGTGTGTATTCAACTTCGAGAGTTAAACTGATGTGTGTTTGCAGCAGTTCAGAAACCCTTTCTTTGGAGAATGTAGAAACAGTCATTTCCAGCCCTAGAGACGCATATAAGACTTAGCAGTAAGAATGCCTTTAAAACACAGAATACCCGCTTCGTACAAACTTATCTGCTGTGTGCTAGTTCCTCTTAGGAAGTTGCATCTATGTTTAGATTCAGCGAGGCAGAAACACGTTTCTTCTAAAAACTGCATTTGGAAATTCCAGAGTGAATGGGAGAACACGCTGTAAAGAGAAATACCTTGCTCTAAAACCAAAACGGAGCTATCTAGCAGAATGGTTGTCAATGTGTGTATTCAACTTCCAGAGTTAAACTGATGTGTGTTTGCAGCAGTTCAGAAACCCTTTCTTTGGAGAATGTAGAAACAGTCATTTCCAGCCCTAGAGACGCATATAAGAGTTAGCAGTAAGAATGCGTTTAAAACACAGAATACCCGCTTGGTACAAACTCATCTGCTTTGGGCTGGTTTCTTTTAGGAAGTTGCATCTATGTTTAGATTCAGCAAGGTAGAAACACGTTTCTTCTAAAAGCTGCGTTTGGACATTCCAGAGTGGATGGGAGAACAGGCTGTAAAGAGAAATACCTTGCTCTAAAACCAAAACGTAGCTATCTAGCAGAATGGTTGTCAATGTGTGTATTCAACTTCCAGCGTTAAACTGATGTGTGTTTGCAGCAGTTCAGAAACCCTTTCTTTGGACAATGTAGAAAAAAAGTCATTTCCAGCCCTAGAGACGCATATAAGAGTTAGCAGTAAGAATGCCTTTAAAACAGAGAAACCCGCTTCGTACAAACTCATCTTTTGTGTGTTGGTTCCTTTTAGGAAGTTGCATCTGTGTTTAGATTCAGCGAGGCAGAAACACGTTTCTTCTAAAAGCTGCGTTTGGACATTCCAGAGTGGATGGGCGAACAGGCTGTAAAGAGAAATACCTTGCTCTAAAACCAAAACGGAGCTATCTAGCAGAATGTTTGTCAATGTGTGTATTCAACTTCGAGAGTTAAACTGATGTGTTTTTGCAGCAGTACAGAAACCCTTTCTTTGGAGAATGTAGAAACAGTCATTTCCAGCCCTAGAGACGCATATAAGAGTTAGCAGTAAGAATGCGTTTCAGACACAGAAGACCCGCTTCGTACAAACTCATCTGCTTTGTGCTGCTTTCTTTTAGGAAGTTGAATCAATGTTCAGATTCAGCGAGGTAGAAACACATTTCTTCTAGAAGCTGCGTTTAGACATTCCAGAGTGGATGGGAGAACAGGCTCTAAAGAGAAATACCTTGCTCAAAAACCAAAACGGAGCTATCTAGCAGAATGTTTGTCAATGTGTGTATTCAAGTTCGAGAGTTAAACTGATGTGTGTTTGCAGCAGTTCAGAAACCCTTTCTTTGGAGAATGTAGAAACAGTCATTTCCAGCCCTAGAGACGCATATAAGAGTTAGCAGTAAGAATGCGTTTAAAACACAGAATACCCGCTTCGTACAAACTCATCTGCTTTGTGCTGGTTTCTTTTAGGAAGTTGCATCTATGTTTAGATTCAGCAAGGTAGAAACACTTTTCTTCTAAAAGCTGCGTTTGGACATTCCAGAGTGGATGGGAGAACAGGCTGTAAAGAGAAATACCTTGCTCTAAAACCAAAACGGAGCTATCTAGCAGAATGGTTGTCAATGTGTGTATTCAACTTCCAGAGTTCAACTGATGTGTGTTTGCAGCAGTTCAGAAACCCTTTCTTTGGAGAATGTAGAAACAGTCATTTCCAGCCCTAGAGACGCACATAAGAATTAGCAGTAAGAATGCGTTTCAGACACAGAAGATCCGCTACTTACAAACTCATCTACTGTGTGCTGGTTTCTTTTAGGAAGTTGAATCTATGTTCAGATTCAGCGAGGTAGAAACACGTTTCTTCTAAAAGCTGCGTTTGGACATTCCAGAGTGGATGGGAGAACAGGCTCTAAAGAGAAATACCTTGCTCTAAAACCAAAACGGAGATATCTAACAGAATGGTTGTCAATGTGTGCATTCAACTTCCGTAGTTAAACTGATTTGTGTTTGCAGCAGTTCAGAAACCCTTTCTTTGGAGAATGTAGAAAGAGTCATTTCCAGCCCTAGAGACGCACATAAGAGTTAGCAGTAAGAATGCGTTTCAAACAGAGAAGACCCGCTTCTTACAAAGTCATCTGCTGTGTGGTGGTTTCTTTTAGGAAGTTGAATCTATGTTCAGATTCAGCGAGGTAGAAACACGTTTCTTCAAAAAGCTGCGTTTGGACATTCCAGAGAGGATTGGAGAACAGGCTATAAAGAGAAATACCTTGCTCTAAAACCAAAACGGAGCTATCTAGCAGAATGGTTGTCAATGTGTGTATTCAACTTCCAGAGTTAAACTGATGTGTGTTTGCAGCAGTTCAGAAACCCTTTCTTTGGAGGATGTAGAAACAGTCATTTCCAGCCCTAGAGACGCATATAAGAGTTAGCAGTAAGAATGCGTTTAAAACACAGAAACCCGCTTCGTACAAACTAATCTGCAGTGTTCTAGTTCCTCTTAGGAAGTTGCATCTATGTTTAGGTTCAGCGAGGCAGAAACACGTTTCTTCTAAAAACTGCATTTGGACATTCCAGAGTGAATGTGAGAACACGCCGTAAAGAGAAATACCTTGCTCTAAAACCAAAACGGAGCTATCTAGCAGAATGGTTGTCAATGTGTGTATTCAACTTCCAGAGTTAATCTGATGTGTGTTGGCAGCAGTTCAGAAACCCTTTCTTTGGAGAATATAGAAACAGTCATTTCCAGCCCTAGAGACGCATATAAGACTTAGCAGTAAGAATGCCTTTAAAACACAGAATACCCGCTTCGTACAAACTTATCTGCTGTGTGCTAGTTCCTCTTAGGAAGTTGCATCTATGGTTAGATTCAGCGAGGCAGAAACACGTTTCTTCTAAAAACTGCATTTGGACATTCCAGAGTGAATGTGAGAACACGCCGTAAAGAGAAATAGCTTGCTCTAAAACCAAAACGGAGCTATCTAGCAGAATGGTTGTCAATGTTTGTATTCAACTTCCAGAGTAAAACTGATGTGTGTTGGCAGCAGTTCAGAAACCCTTTCTTTGGAGAATGTAGAAACAGTCATTTCCAGCCCTAGAGACGCACATATGAGTTAGCAGTAAGAATTCGTTTCAAATACAGAAGACCCGCTTCTTACAATCCAATCTGCTGTGTGCTGGTTTCTTTTAGGAAGTTGCATCTATGTTCAGATTCAGGGAGGTAGAAACACGTTTCTTCTAAAAGCTGCGTTTGGACATTCCAGAGTGGATGTGAGAACAGGCTCTAAAGAGAAATACGTTGCTCAAAAACCAAAACGGAGCTATCTTGCAGAATGTTTGTCAATGTGTGTATTCTACTTCCAGAGTTAAACTGATTTGTGTTTGCAACAGTTCAGAAACTCTTTCTTTGGAGAATGTAGAAAAAAAGTCATTTCCAGCCCTAGAGACGCATATAAGAGTTAGCAGTAAGAATGCCTCTAAAACACAGAAACCCGCTTCATACAAACTCATCTTCTGTGTTTTGGTTCCTTTTAGGAAGTTGCATCTGTGTTTAGATTCAGCGAGGCAGAAACACGTTTCTTCTAAAAGCTGCGTTTGGACATTCCAGAGTGGATGGGAGAACAGGCTGTAAAGAGAAATACCTTGCTCTAAAACCAAAACGGAGCTATCTAGCAGAATGGTTGTCAATGTCTGTATTCAACTTCCAGAGTTAAACTGATGTGTGTTTGCAGCAGTTCGGAAACCCTGTCTTTGGAGAATGTAGAAAGAGTCATTTCCAGCCCTAGAGACGCATATAAGAGTTAGCAGTAAGAATGCGTTTAAAACACAGAATACCCGCTTCGTACAAACTCTTCTGCTGTGTTGTAGTTCCTCTTAGGAAGTTGCATCTATGTTTAGATTCAGCGAGGCAGAAACACGTTTCTTCTAAAAACTGCATTTGGACATTCCAGAGTGAATGGGAGAGCACGCTGTAAACAGAAATACCTTGCTCTAAAACCAAAACGGAGCTATCTAGCAGAATGTTTGTCAATATGTGTATTCAACTTCCAGAGTTAAACTGATTTGTGTTTGCAGCAGTTCAGAAAGCCTTTCTTTGGAGAATGTAGAAAAAAAGTCATTTCCAGCCCTAGATACGCATATAAGAGTTAGCAGTAAGAATGCCTTTAAAACAGAGAAACCCGCTTCGTACAAACTCATCTTCTGTGTGTTGTTTCCTTTTAGGAAGTTGCATCTGTGTTTAGATTCAGCGAGGCAGAAACACGTTTCTTCTAAAAGCTGCGTTTGGACATTCCAGAGTGGATGGGCGAACAGGCTGTAAAGAGAAATACCTTGCTCTAAAACCAAAACGGAGCTATCTAGCAGAATGTTTGTCAATGTGTGTATTCAACTTGGAGAGTTAAACTGATGTGTTTTTGCAGCAGTACAGAAACCCTTTCTTTGGAGAATGTAGAAACAGTCATTTCCAGCCCTAGAGACGCATATAAGAGTTAGCAGTAAGAATGCGTTTCAGACACAGAAGACCCGCTTCGTACAAACTCATCTGCTTTGTGCTGGTTTCTTTTAGGAAGTTGAATCAATGTTCAGATTCAGCGAGGTAGAAACACGTTTCTTCTAGAAGCTGCGTTTAGACATTCCAGAGTGGATGGGAGAACAGGCTCTAAAGAGAAATACCTTGCTCAAAAACCAAAACGGAGCTATCTAGCAGAATGTTTGTCAATGTGTGTATTCAACTTCCAGAGTTAAACTGATTTGTGTTTGCAGCAGTTCAGAAACCCTTTCTTTGGAGAATGTAGAAAAAAAGTCATTTCCAGCCCTAGAGACGCATATAAGAGTTAGCAGTAAGAATGCCTTTAAAACACAGAAACCCGCTTCGTACAAACTCATCTTCTGTGTGTTGGTTCCTTTTAGGAAGTTGTATCTGTGTTTAGATTCAGCGAGGCAGAAACACGTTTCTTCTAAAAGCTGCGTTTGGACATTCCAGAGTGGATGGGCGAACAGGCTGTAAAGAGAAATACCTTGCTCTAAAACCAAAACGGAGCTATCTAGTAGAATGGTTGTCAATGTGTGTATTCAACTTCCAGAGTTAAACTGATGTGTGTTTGCAGCAGTTCAGAAACCCTTTCTTTGGAGAATGTAGAAACAGTCATTTCCAGCCCTAGAGACACATATAAGAGTTAGCAGTAAGAATGCGTTTAAAACACAAAATACCCGCTTCGTACAAACTCATCTGCTGTGTTCTAGTTCCTGTTAGAAAGTTGCATCTATGTTCAGATTCAGCGAGGTAGAAACACGTTTCTTCTAAAAGCTGCGTTTGGACATTCCAGAGTGGATGGGAGAACAGGCTGTAAAGAGAAATACCTTGCTCTAAAACCAAAACGGAGCTATCTAGCAGAATGGTTGTCAATGTGTGTATTCAACTTCCAGAGTTAAACTGATGTGTGTTTGCAGCAGTTCAGAAACCCTTTCTTTGGAGAATGTAGAAACAGTCATTTCCAGCCCTAGAGACGCACATAAGAGTTAGCAGTAACAATGCGTTTCAAACACAGAAGATCCGCTTCTTAAAAACTCATCTGCTGTGTGCTGGTTTCTTTTAGGAAGTTGAATCTATGTTCAGATTCAGCGAGGTAGAAACACGTTTCTTCAAAAAGCTGCGTTTGGACATTCCAGAGTGGATGGGAGAACAGGCTATAAAGAGAAATACCTTGCTCTAAAATCAAAACGGAGCTATCTAGCAGAATGGTTGTCAATGTGTGTATTCAACTTCCAGAGTTAAACTGATGTGTGTTTGCAGCAGTTCAGAAACCCTTTCTTTGGAGGATGTAGAAACAGTCATTTCCAGCCCTAGAGACGCATATAAGAGTTAGCAGTAAGAATGCGTTTAAAACACAGAAACCCGCTTCGTACAAACTAATCTGCTGTGTTCTAGTTCCTCTTAGGAAGTTGCATCTACGTTTAGGTTCAGCGAGGCAGAAACACGTTTCTTCTAAAAACTGCATTTGGACATTCCAGAGTGAATGTGAGAACACGCCGTAAAGAGAAATACCTTGCTCTAAAACCAAAACGGAGCTATCTAGCAGAATGTTTGTCAATGTGTGTATTCAACTTCGAGAGTTAAACTGATGTGTGTTTGCAGCAGTTCAGAAACCCTTTCTTTGGAGAATGTAGAAACAGTCATTTCCAGCCCTAGAGACGCATATAAGACTTAGCAGTAAGAATGCCTTTAAAACACAGAATACCCGCTTCGTACAAACTTATCTGCTGTGTGCTAGTTCCTCTTAGGAAGTTGCATCTATGTTTAGATTCAGCGAGGCAGAAACACGTTTCTTCTAAAAACTGCATTTGGAAATTCCAGAGTGAATGGGAGAACACGCTGTAAAGAGAAATACCTTGCTCTAAAACCAAAACGGAGCTATCTAGCAGAATGGTTGTCAATGTGTGTATTCAACTTCCAGAGTTAAACTGATGTGTGTTTGCAGCAGTTCAGAAACCCTTTCTTTGGAGAATGTAGAAACAGTCATTTCCAGCCCTAGAGACGCATATAAGAGTTAGCAGTAAGAATGCGTTTAAAACACAGAATACCCGCTTGGTACAAACTCATCTGCTTTGGGCTGGTTTCTTTTAGGAAGTTGCATCTATGTTTAGATTCAGCAAGGTAGAAACACGTTTCTTCTAAAAGCTGCGTTTGGACATTCCAGAGTGGATGGGAGAACAGGCTGTAAAGAGAAATACCTTGCTCTAAAACCAAAACGTAGCTATCTAGCAGAATGGTTGTCAATGTGTGTATTCAACTTCCAGAGTTAAACTGATGTGTGTTTGCAGCAGTTCAGAAACCCTTTCTTTGGACAATGTAGAAAAAAAGTCATTTCCAGCCCTAGAGACGCATATAAGAGTTAGCAGTAAGAATGCCTTTAAAACAGAGAAACCCGCTTCGTACAAACTCATCTTTTGTGTGTTGGTTCCTTTTAGGAAGTTGCATCTGTGTTTAGATTCAGCGAGGCAGAAACACGTTTCTTCTAAAAGCTGCGTTTGGACATTCCAGAGTGGATGGGCGAACAGGCTGTAAAGAGAAATACCTTGCTCTAAAACCAAAACGGAGCTATCTAGCAGAATGTTTGTCAATGTGTGTATTCAACTTCGAGAGTTAAACTGATGTGTTTTTGCAGCAGTACAGAAACCCTTTCTTTGGAGAATGTAGAAACAGTCATTTCCAGCCCTAGAGACGCATATAAGAGTTAGCAGTAAGAATGCGTTTCAGACACAGAAGACCCGCTTCGTACAAACTCATCTGCTTTGTGCTGCTTTCTTTTAGGAAGTTGAATCAATGTTCAGATTCAGCGAGGTAGAAACACATTTCTTCTAGAAGCTGCGTTTAGACATTCCAGAGTGGATGGGAGAACAGGCTCTAAAGAGAAATACCTTGCTCAAAAACCAAAACGGAGCTATCTAGCAGAATGTTTGTCAATGTGTGTATTCAACTTCCAGAGTTAAACTGATTTGTGTTTGCAGCAGTTCAGAAACCCTTTCTTTGGAGAATGTAGAAAAAAAGTCATTTCCAGCCCTAGAGACGCATATAAGAGTTAGCAGTAAGAATGCCTTTAAAACACAGAAACCCGCTTCGTACAAACTCATCTTCTGTGTGTTGGTTCCTTTTAGGAAGTTGTATCTGTGTTTAGATTCAGCGAGGCAGAAACACGTTTCTTCTAAAAGCTGCGTTTGGACATTCCAGAGTGGATGGGCGAACAGGCTGTAAAGAGAAATACCTTGCTCTAAAACCAAAACGGAGCTATCTAGTAGAATGGTTGTCAATGTGTGTATTCAACTTCCAGAGTTAAACTGATGTGTGTTTGCAGCAGTTCAGAAACCCTTTCTTTGGAGAATGTAGAAACAGTCATTTCCAGCCCTAGAGACACATATAAGAGTTAGCAGTAAGAATGCGTTTAAAACACAAAACACCCGCTTCGTACAAACTCATCTGCTGTGTTCTAGTTCCTGTTAGAAAGTTGCATCTATGTTCAGATTCAGCGAGGTAGAAACACGTTTCTTCTAAAAGCTGCGTTTGGACATTCCAGAGTGGATGGGAGAACAGGCTGTAAAGAGAAATACCTTGCTCTAAAACCAAAACGGAGCTATCTAGCAGAATGTTTGTCAATGTGTGTATTCAACTTCGAGAGTTAAACTGATGTGTTTTTGCAGCAGTTCAGAAACCCTTTCTTTGGAGAATGTAGAAACAGTCATTTCCAGCCCTAGAGACGCATATAAGAGTTAGCAGTAAGAATGCAGTTAAAACACAGAATACCCGCTTCGTACAAACTAATCTGCTGTGTTCTAGTTCCTGTTAGGAAGTTGAATCTATGTTCAGATTCAGCGAGGTAGAAACACGTTTCTTCTAAAAGCTGCGTTTGGACATTCCAGAGTGGATAAGAGAACAGGCTCTAAAGAGAAATACCTTGCTCAATAACCAAAACGGAGCTATCTAGCAGAATGTTTGTCAATGTGTGTATTCAAGTTCGAGAGTTAAACTGATGTGTGTTTGCAGCAGTTCAGAAACCCTTTCTTTGGAGAATGTAGAAACAGTCATTTCCAGCCCTAGAGACGCATATAAGAGTTAGCAGTAAGAATGCGTTTAAAACACAGAATACCCGCTTCGTACAAACTCATCTGCTTTGTGCTGGTTTCTTTTAGGAAGTTGCATCTATGTTTAGATTCAGCAAGGTAGAAACACTTTTCTTCTAAAAGCTGCGTTTGGACATTCCAGAGTGGATGGGAGAACAGGCTGTAAAGAGAAATACCTTGCTCTAAAACCAAAACGGAGCTATCTAGCAGAATGGTTGTCAATGTGTGTATTCAACTTCCAGAGTTCAACTGATGTGTGTTTGCAGCAGTTCAGAAACCCTTTCTTTGGAGAATGTAGAAACAGTCATTTCCAGCCCTAGAGACGCACATAAGAATTAGCAGTAAGAATGCGTTTCAGACACAGAAGATCCGCTACTTACAAACTCATCTACTGTGTGCTGGTTTCTTTTAGGAAGTTGAATCTATGTTCAGATTCAGCGAGGTAGAAACACGTTTCTTCTAAAAGCTGCGTTTGGACATTCCAGAGTGGATGGGAGAACAGGCTCTAAAGAGAAATACCTTGCTCTAAAACCAAAACGGAGATATCTAACAGAATGGTTGTCAATGTGTGTATTCAACTTCCGTAGTTAAACTGATTTGTGTTTGCAGCAGTTCAGAAACCCTTTCTTTGGAGAATGTAGAAACAGTCATTTCCAGCCCTAGAGACGCACATAAGAGTTAGCAGTAAGAATGCGTTTCAAACAGAGAAGACCCGCTTCTTACAAAGTCATCTGCTGTGTGGTGGTTTCTTTTAGGAAGTTGAATCTATGTTCAGATTCAGCGAGGTAGAAACACGTTTCTTCAAAAAGCTGCGTTTGGACATTCCAGAGTGGATTGGAGAACAGGCTATAAAGAGAAATACCTTGCTCTAAAACCAAAACGGAGCTATCTAGCAGAATGGTTGTCAATGTGTGTATTCAACTTCCAGAGTTAAACTGATGTGTGTTTGCAGCAGTTCAGAAACCCTTTCTTTGGAGGATGTAGAAACAGTCATTTCCAGCCCTAGAGACGCATATAAGAGTTAGCAGTAAGAATGCGTTTAAAACACAGAAACCCGCTTCGTACAAACTAATCTGCAGTGTTCTAGTTCCTCTTAGGAAGTTGCTTCTATGTTTAGGTTCAGCGAGGCAGAAACACGTTTCTTCTAAAAATTGCATTTGGACATTCCAGAGTGAATGTGAGAACACGCCGTAAAGAGAAATACCTTGCTCTAAAACCAAAACGGAGCTATCTAGCAGAATGGTTGTCAATGTGTGTATTCAACTTCCAGAGTTAATCTGATGTGTGTTGGCAGCAGTTCAGAAACCCTTTCTTTGGAGAATATAGAAACAGTCATTTCCAGCCCTAGAGACGCATATAAGACTTAGCAGTAAGAATGCCTTTAAAACACAGAATACCCGCTTCGTACAAACTTATCTGCTGTGTGCTAGTTCCTCTTAGGAAGTTGCATCTATGGTTAGATTCAGCGAGGCAGAAACACGTTTCTTCTAAAAACTGCATTTGGACATTCCAGAGTGAATGTGAGAACACGCCGTAAAGAAAAATACCTTGCTCTAAAACCAAAACGGAGCTATCTAGCAGAATGGTTGTCAATGTTTGTATTCAACTTCCAGAGTAAAACTGATGTGTGTTGGCAGCAGTTCAGAAACCCTTTCTTTGGAGAATGTAGAAACAGTCATTTCCAGCCCTAGAGACGCACATAAGAGTTAGCAGTAAGAATTCGTTTCAAATACAGAAGACCCGCTTCTTACAATCCAATCTGCTGTGTGCTGGTTTCTTTTAGGAAGTTGCATCTATGTTCAGATTCAGGGAGGTAGAAACACGTTTCTTCTAAAAGCTGCGTTTGGACATTCCAGAGTGGATGTGAGAACAGGCTCTAAAGAGAAATACGTTGCTCAAAAACCAAAACGGAGCTATCTTGCAGAATGTTTGTCAATGTGTGTATTCTTCTTCCAGAGTTAAACTGATTTGTGTTTGCAACAGTTCAGAAACTCTTTCTTTGGAGAATGTAGAAAAAAAGTCATTTCCAGCCCTAGAGACGCATATAAGAGTTAGCAGTAAGAATGCCTCTAAAACACAGAAACCCGCTTCATACAAACTCATCTTCTGTGTTTTGGTTCCTTTTAGGAAGTTGCATCTGTGTTTAGATTCAGCGAGGCAGAAACACGTTTCTTCTAAAAGCTGCGTTTGGACATTCCAGAGTGGATGGGAGAACAGGCTGTAAAGAGAAATACCTTGCTCTAAAACCAAAACGGAGCTATCTAGCAGAATGGTTGTCAATGTCTGTATTCAACTTCCAGAGTTAAACTGATGTGTGTTTGCAGCAGTTCGGAAACCCTGTCTTTGGAGAATGTAGAAAGAGTCATTTCCAGCCCTAGAGACGCATATAAGTGTTAGCAGTAAGAATGCGTTTAAAACACAGAATACCCGCTTCGTACAAACTCTTCTGCTGTGTTGTAGTTCCTCTTAGGAAGTTGCATCTATGTTTAGATTCAGCGAGGCAGAAACACGTTTCTTCTAAAAACTGCATTTGGACATTCCAGAGTGAATGGGAGAGCACGCTGTAAACAGAAATACCTTGCTCTAAAACCAAAACGGAGCTATCTAGCAGAATGTTTGTCAATATGTGTATTCAACTTCCAGAGTTAAACTGATTTGTGTTTGCAGCAGTTCAGAAAGCCTTTCTTTGGAGAATGTAGAAAAAAAGTCATTTCCAGCCCTAGATACGCATATAAGAGTTAGCAGTAAGAATGCCTTTAAAACAGAGAAACCCGCTTCGTACAAACTCATCTTCTGTGTGTTGGTTCCTTTTAGGAAGTTGCATCTGTGTTTAGATTCAGCGAGGCAGAAACACGTTTCTTCTAAAAGCTGCTTTTGGACATTCCAGAGTGGATGGGCGAACAGGCTGTAAAGAGAAATACCTTGCTCTAAAACCAAAACGGAGCTATCTAGTAGAATGGTTGTCAATGTGTGTATTCAACTTCCAGAGTTAAACTGATTTGTGTTTGCAGCAGTTCAGAAACCCTTTCTTTGGAGAATGTAGAAACAGTCATTTCCAGCCCTAGAGACGCACATAAGAGTTAGCAGTAAGAATGCGTTTCAAACACAGAAGATCCGCTTCTTAAAAACTCATCTGCTGTGTGCTGGTTTCTTTTAGGAAGATGAATCTATGTTCAGATTCAGCGAGCTAGAAACACGTTTCTTCAAAAAGCTGCGTTTGGACATTCCAGAGTGGATGGGAGAACAGGCTATAAAGAGAAATACCTTGCTCTAAAATCAAAACGGAGCTATCTAGCAGAATGGTTGTCAATGTGTGTATTCAACTTCCAGAGTTAAACTGATGTGTGTTTGCAGCAGTTCAGAAACCCTTTCTTTGGATGATGTAGAAACAGTCATTTCCAGCCCTAGAGACGCATATAAGAGTTAGCGGTAAGAATGCGTTTAAAACACAGAAACCCGCTTCGTACAAACTAATCTGCTGTGTTCTAGTTCCTCTTAGGAAGTTGCATCTATGTTTAGGTTCAGCGAGGCAGAAACACGTTTCTTCTAAAAACTGCATTTGGACATTCCAGAGTGAATGTGAGAACACGCCGTAAAGAGAAATACCTAGCTCTAAAACCAAAACGGAGCTATCTAGCAGAATGGTTGTCAATGTGTGTATTCAACTTCCAGAGTTAAACTGATGTGTGTTGGCAGCAGTTCAGACACCCTTTCTTTGGAGAATGTAGAAACAGTCATTTCCAGCCCTAGAGACGCATATAAGACTTAGCAGTAAGAATGCCTTTAAAACACAGAATACCCGCTTTGTACAAACTTATCTGCTGTGTGCTAGTTCCTCTTAGGAAGTTGCATCTATGTTTAGATTCAGCGAGGCAGAAACACGTTTCTTCTAAAAACTGCATTTGGAAATTCCAGAGTGAATGGGAGAACACGCTGTAAAGAGAAATACCTTGCTCTAAAACCAAAACGGAGCTATCTAGCAGAATGGTTGTCAATGTGTGTATTCAACTTCCAGAGTTAAACTGATGTGTGTTTGCAGCAGTTCAGAAACCCTTTCTTTGGAGAATGTAGAAACAGTCATTTCCAGCCCTAGAGACGCATATAAGAGTTAGCAGTAAGAATGCGTTTAAAACACAGAATACCCGCTTGGTACAAACTCATCTGCTTTGGGCTGGTTTCTTTTAGGAAGTTGCATCTATGTTTAGATTCAGCAAGGTAGAAACACGTTTCTTCTAAAAGCTGCGTTTGGACATTCCAGAGTGGATGGGAGAACAGGCTGTAAACAGAAATACCTTGCTCTAAAACCAAAACGGAGCTATCTAGCAGAATGGTTGTCATTGTGTGTATACAACTTCCAGAGTTAAACTGATGTGTGTTTGCAGCAGTTCAGAAACCCTTTCATTGGACAATGTAGAAAAAAAGTCATTTCCAGCCCTAGAGACGCATATAAGAGTTAGCAGTAAGAATGCCTTTAAAACAGAGAAACCCGCTTCGTACAAACTCATCTTCTGTGTGTTGGTTCCTTTTAGGAAGTTGCATCTGTGTTTAGATTCAGCGAGGCAGAAACACGTTTCTTCTAAAAGCTGCGTTTGGACATTCCAGAGTGGATGGGCGAACAGGCTGTAAAGAGAAATACCTTGCTCTAAAACCAAAACGGAGCTATCTAGCAGAATGTTTGTCAATGTGTGTATTCAACTTCGAGAGTTAAACTGATGTGTTTTTGCAGCAGTACAGAAACCCTTTCTTTGGAGAATGTAGAAACAGTCATTTCCAGCCCTAGAGACGCATATAAGAGTTAGCAGTAAGAATGCGTTTCAGACACAGAAGACCCGCTTCGTACAAACTCATCTGCTTTGTGCTGGTTTCTTTTAGGAAGTTGAATCAATGTTCAGATTCAGCGAGGTAGAAACACGTTTCTTCTAGAAGCTGCGTTTAGACATTCCAGAGTGGATGGGAGAACAGGCTCTAAAGAGAAATACCTTGCTCAAAAACCAAAACGGAGCTATCTAGCAGAATGTTTGTCAATGTTTGTATTCAACTTCCAGAGTTAAACTGATTTGTGTTTGCAGCAGTTCAGAAACCCTTTCTTTGGAGAATGTAGAAAAAAAGTCTTTTCCAGCCCTAGAGACGCATATAAGAGTAAGCAGTAAGAATGCCTTTAAAACACGGAAACCCGCTTCGTACAAACTCATCTTCTGTGTGTTGGTTCCTTTTAGGAAGTTGTATCTGTGTTTAGATTCAGCGAGGCAGAAACACGTTTCTTCTAAAAGCTGCGTTTGGACATTCCAGAGTGGATGGGCGAACAGGCTGTAAACAGAAATACCTTGCTCTAAAACCAAAACGGAGCTATCTAGTAGAATGGTTGTCAATGTGTGTATTCAACTTCCAGAGTTAAACTGATGTGTGTTTGCAGCAGTTCAGAAACCCTTTCTTTGGAGAATGTAGAAACAGTCATTTCCAGCCCTAGAGACACATATAAGAGTTAGCAGTAAGAATGCGTTTAAAACACAAAATACCCGCTTCGTACAAACTCATCTGCTGTGTTCTAGTTCCTGTTAGTAAGTTGCATCTATGTTCAGATTCAGCGAGGTAGAAACACGTTTCTTCTAAAAGCTGCGTTTGGACATTCCAGAGTGGATGGGAGAACAGGCTGTAAAGAGAAATACCTTGCTCTAAAACCAAAACGGAGCTATCTAGCAGAATGGTTGTCAATGTGTGTTTTCAACTTCCAGAGTTAAACTGATGTGTGTTTGCAGCAGTTCAGAAACCCTTTCTTTGGAGAATGTAGAAACAGTCATTTCCAGCCCTAGAGACGCACATAAGAGTTAGCAGTAAGAATGCGTTTCAAACACAGAAGATCCGCTTCTTAAAAACTCATCTGCTGTGTGCTGGTTTCTTTTAGGAAGTTCAATCTATGTTCAGATTCAGCGAGGTAGAAACACGTTTCTTCAAAAAGCTGCGTTTGGACATTCCAGAGTGGATGGGAGAACAGGCTATAAAGAGAAATACCTTGCTCTAAAATCAAAACGGAGCTATCTAGCAGAATGGTTGTCAATGTGTGTATTCAACTTCCAGAGTTAAACTGATGTGTGTTTGCAGCAGTTCAGAAACCCTTTCTTTGGAGGATGTAGAAACAGTCATTTCCAGCCCTAGAGACGCATATAAGATTTAGCAGTAAGAATGCGTTTAAAACACAGAAACCCGCTTCGTACAAACTAATCTGCAGTGTTCTAGTTCCTCTTAGGAAGTTGCATCTATGTTTAGGTTCAGCGAGGCAGAAATACGTTTCTTCTAAAAACTGCATTTGGACATTCCAGAGTGAATGTGAGAACACGCCGTAAAGAGAAATACCCTGCTCTAAAACCAAAACGGAGCTATCTAGCAGAATGGTTGTCAATGTGTATATTCAACTTCCAGAGTTAAACTGATTTGTGTTGGCAGCAGTTCAGAAACCCTTTCTTTGGAGAATGTAGAAACAGTCATTTCCAGCCCTAGAGACGCATATAAGACTTAGCAGTAAGAATGCCTTTAAAACACAGAATACCCGCTTCGTACAAACTTATCTGCTGTGTGCTAGTTCCTCTTAGGAAGTTGCATCTATGTTTAGATTCAGCGAGGCAGAAACACGTTTCTTCTAAAAACTGCATTTGGAAATTCCAGAGTGAATGGGAGAACACGCTGTAAAGAGAAATACCTTGCTCTAAAACCAAAACGGAGCTATCTAGCAGAATGGTTGTCAATGTATGTATTCAACTTCCAGAGTTAAACTGATGTGTGTTTGCAGCAGTTCAGAAACCCTTTCTTTGGAGAATGTAGAAACAGTCATTTCCAGCCCTAGAGACGCATATAAGAGTTAGCAGTGAGAATGCGTTTCAGACACAGAAGACCCGCTTCGTACAAACTCATCTGCTTTGTGCCGGTTTCTTTTAGGAAGTTGCATCTGCGTTTAGATTCAGCGAGGCAGAAACACGTTTCTTCTAAAAGCTGCGTTTGGACATTCCAGAGTGGATGGGAAAACAGGCTGTAAAGAGAAATACCTTGCTCTAAAACCAAAACGGAGCTATCTAGCAGAATGGTTGTCAATGTGTGTATTCAACTTCCAGAGTTAAACTGATGTGTGTTTGCAGCCGTTCAGAAACCCTTTCTTTGGAGAATGTAGAAACAGTCATTTCCAGCCCTAGAGACGCATATAAAAGTTAGCAGTAAGAATGCGTTTAAAACACAGAATACCCGCTTCGTACAAACTCATCTGCTTTGTGCTGGTTTCTTTTAGGAAGTTGCATCTATGTTTAGATTCAGCAAGGTAGAAACACGTTTCTTCTAAAAGCTGCGTTTGGACATTCCAGAGTGGATGGGAGAACAGGCTGTAAAGAGAAATACCTTGCTCTAAAACCAAAACGGAGCTATCTAGCAGAATGGTTGTCAATGTGTTTATTCAACATCCAGAGTTAATCTGATTTGTGTTTGCAACAGTTCAGAAACCCTTTCTTTGGAGAATGTAGAAAAAAAGTCATTTCCAGCCCTAGAGACGCATATAAGAGTTAGCAGTAAGAAAGCCTTTAAAACACAGAAACCCGCTTCGTACAAACTCATCTTCTGTGTGTTGGTTCCTTTTAGGAAGTTGCATCTGTGTTTAGAGTCAGCGAGGCAGAAACACGTTTCTTCTAAAAGCTGCGTTTGGACATTCCAGAGTGGATGGGAGAACAGGCTGTAAAGAGAAATACCTTGCTCTAAAACCAAAACGGAGCTATCTAACAGAATGGTTGTCAATGTGTGTATTCAACTTCCAGAGTTAAACTGATGTGTGTTTGCAGCAGTTCAGAAACCCTTTCTTTGGAGAATGTAGAAAGAGTCATTTCCAGCCCTAGAGACGCACATAAAAGTTAGCAGTAAGAATGCGTTTCAAACACAGAAGATCCGCTTCTTAAAAACTCATCTGCTGTGTGCTGGTTTCTCTTAGGAAGTTGAATCTATGTTCAGATTCAGCGAGGTAGAAACACGTTTCTTCTAAAAGCTGCGTTTGGACATTCCAGAGTGGATGGGAGAACAGGCTCTAAAGAGAAATACCTTGCTCAAAAACCAAAACGGAGCTATCTAGCAGAATGTTTGTCAATGTGTGTATTCAACTTCCAGAGTTAAACTGATTTGTGGTTGCAGCAGTTCAGAAACCCTTTCTTTGAAGAATGTAGAAAAAAAGTCATTTCCAGCCCCAGAGACGCATATAAGAGTTAGCAGTAAGAATGCCTTTAAAACAGAGAAACCCGCTTCGTACAAACTCATCTTCTGTGTGTTGGTTCCTTTTAGGAAGTTGCATCTGTGTTTAGATTCAGCGAGGTAGAACCACGTTTCTTCTAAAAGCTGCGTTTGGACATTCCAGAGTGGATGGGAGAGCTGGCTGTAAAGGGAAATACCTTCCTCTAAAACCAAAACGGAGCTATGTAGCAGAATCGTTGTCAATGTGTGTATTCAACTTCCAGAGTTAAACTGATGTGTGTTTGCAGCAGTTCAGAAACCCTTTCTTTGGAGAATGTAGAAACAGTCATTTCCAGCCCTAGAGACCCATATAAGAGTTAGCAGTAAGAATGCCTTTAAAACACAGAATACCCGCTTTGTACAAACTCATCTGCTGTGTGCTAGTTTCTCTTAGGAAGTTGCATCTATGTTTAGATTCAGCGAGGCAGAAACACGTTTCTTTGAAAAACTGCATTTGGAAATTCCAGAGTGAATGGGAGAACACGCGGTAAAGAGAAATACCTTGCTCTAAAACCAAAACGGAGCTATCTAGCAGAATGGTTGTCAATGTGTGTATTCAACTTCCAGAGTTAAACTGATGTGTGTTTGCAGCAGTTCAGAAACCCTTTCTTTGGACAATGTAGAAAAAAAGTCATTTCCAGCCCTAGAGACGCATATAAGAGTTAGCAGTAAGAATGCCTTTAAAACACAGAAACCCGCTTCGTACAAACTCATCTTCTGTGTGTTGGTTCCTTTTAGGAAGTTGCATCTGCGTTTAGATTCAGCGAGGCAGAAACACGTTTCTTCTAAAAGCTGCGTTTGGACATTCCAGAGTGGATGGGAGAACAGGCTGTAAAGAGAAATACCTTGCTCTAAAACCAAAACGGAGCTATCTAGCAGAATGGTTGTCAATGTGTGTATTCAACTTCGAGAGTTAAACTGATGTGTTTTTGCAGCAGTTCAGAAACCCTTTCTTTGGAGAATGTAGAAACAGTCATTTCCAGCCCTAGAGACGCATATAAGAGTTAGCAGTAAGAATGCGTTTCAGACACAGAAGACCCGCTTCGTACAAACTCATCTGCTTTGTGCTGGTTTCTTTTAGGAAGTTGCATCTATGTTTAGATTCAGCAAGGTAGAAACACGTTTCTTCTAAAAGCTGCGTTTGGACATTCCAGAGTGGATGGGAGAACAGGCTGTAAAGAGAAATACCTTGCTCAAAAACCAAAACGGAGCTATCTAGCAGAATGGTTGTCAATGTGTGTATTCAACTTCCAGAGTTAAACTGATGTGTGTTTGCAGCAGTTCAGAAACCCTTTCTTTGGAGAATGTAGAAACAGTCATTTCCAGCCCTAGAGACGCACATAAGAGTTAGCAGTAAGAATGCCTTTAAAACACAGAAACCTGCTTCATACAAACTCATCTTCTGTGTGTTGGTTCCTTTTAGGAAGTTGTATCTGTGTTTAGATTCAGCGAGGCAGAAACACGTTTCTTCTAAAAGCTGCGTTTGGACATTCCAGAGTGGATGGGCGAACAGGCTGTAAAGAGAAATACCTTGCTCTAAAACCAAAACGGAGCTATCTAGTAGAATGGTTGTCAATGTGTGTATTCAACTTCCAGAGTTAAACTGATGTGTGTTTGCAGCAGTTCAGAAACCCTTTCTTTGGAGAATGTAGAAACAGTCATTTCCAGCCCTAGAGACGCATATAAGAGTTAGCAGTAAGAATGCGTTTAAAACACAGAATACCCGCTTCGTACAAACTCATCTACTGTGTGCTGGTTTCTTTTAGGAAGTTGAATCTATGTTCAGATTCAGCGAGGTAGAAACACGTTTCTTCTAAAAGCTGCGTTTGGACATTCCAGAGTGGATGGGAGAACAGGCTCTAAAGAGAAATACCTTGCTCAAAAACCAAAACGGAGCTATCTAGCAGAATGTTTGTCAATGTGTGTATTCAACATCCAGAGTTAATCTGATTTGTGTTTGCAACAATTCAGAAACCCTTTCTTTGGAGAATGTAGAAAAAAAGTCATTTCCAGCCCTAGAGACGCACATAAGAGTTAGCAGTAAGAATGCGTTTCAAACACAGAAGACCCGCTTCTTACAAAGTCATCTGCTGTGTGGTGGTTTCTTTTAGGAAGTTGAATCTATGTTCAGATTCAGCGAGGTAGAAACACGTTTCTTCTAAAAGCTGCGTTTGGACATTCCAGAGTGGATGGGAGAACAGGCTATAAAGAGAAATACCTTGCTCTAAAACCAAAACGGAGCTATCTAGCAGAATCGTTGTCAATGTGTGTATTCAACTTCCAGAGTTAAACTGATGTGTGTTTGCAGCAGTTCAGAAACCCTTTCTTTGGAGGATGTAGAAACTGTCATTTCCAGCCCTAGAGACGCATATAAGAGTTAGCAGTAAGAATGCGTTTAAAACACAGAAACCCGCTTCGTACAAACTAATCTGCTGTGTTCTAGTTCCTCTTAGGAAGTTGCATCTATGTTTAGGTTCAGCGAGGCAGAAACACGTTTCTTCTAAAAACTGCATTTGGACATTCCAGAGTGAATGTGAGAACACGCCGTAAAGAGAAATACCTTCCTCTAAAACCAAAACGGAGCTATCTAGCAGAATGGTTGTCAATGTGTGTATTCAACTTCCAGAGTTAAACTGATGTGTGTTGGCAGCAGTTCAGAAACCCTTTCTTTGGAGAATATAGAAACAGTCATTTCCAGCCCTAGAGACGCATATAAGACTTAGCAGTAAGAATGCCTTTAAAACACAGAATACCCGCTTCGTACAAACTTATCTGCTGTGTGCTAGTTCCTCTTAGGAAGTTGCATCTATGGTTAGATTCAGCGAGGCAGAAACACGTTTCTTCTAAAAACTGCATTTGGACATTCCAGAGTGAATGTGAGAACACGCTGTAAAGAGAAATACCTTGCTCTAAAACCAAAACGGAGCTATCTAGCAGAATGGTTGTCAATGTTTGTATTCAACTTCCAGAGTTAAACTGATGTGTGTTTGCAGCAGTTCAGAAACCCTTTCTTTGGAGAATGTAGAAACAGTCATTTCCAGCCCTAGAGACGCACATAAGAGTTAGCAGTAAGAATTCGTTTCAAATACAGAAGACCCGCTTCTTACAATCCAATCTGCTGTGTGCTGGTTTCTTTTAGGAAGTTGCATCTATGTTCAGATTCAGCGAGGTAGAGACACGTTTCTTCTAAAAGCTGCGTTTGGACATTCCAGAGTGGATGTGAGAACAGGCTCTAAAGAGAAATACGTTGCTCAAAAACCAAAACGGAGCTATCTTGCAGAATGTTTGTCAATGTGTGTATTCTACTTCCAGAGTTAAACTGATTTGTGTTTGCAACAGTTCAGAAACCCTTTCTTTGGAGAATGTAGAAAAAAATTCATTTCCAGCCCTAGAGACGCATATAAGAGTTAGCAGTAAGAATGCCTCTAAAACACATTAACCCGCTTCATACAAACTCATCTTCTGTGTTTTGGTTCCTTTTAGGAAGTTGCATCTGTGTTTAGATTCAGCGAGGCAGAAACACGTTTCTTCTAAAAGCTGCGTTTGGACATTCCAGAGTGGATGGGAGAACAAGTTGTAAAGAGAAATACCTTGCTCTAAAACCAAAACGGAGCTATCTAGCAGAATGGTTGTCAATGTGTGTATTCAACTTCCAGAGTTAAACTGATGTGTGTTTGCAGCAGTTCAGAAACCCTGTCTTTGGAGAATGTAGAAAGAGTCATTTCCAGCCCTAGAGACGCATATAAGAGTTAGCAGTAAGAATGCGTTTAAAACACAGAATACCCGCTTCGTACAAACTCTTCTGCTGTGTTGTAGTTCCTCTTAGGAAGTTGCATCTATGTTTATATTCAGCGAGGCAGAAACACGTTTCTTCTAAAAACTGCATTTGGACATTCCAGAGTGAATGGGAGAACACGCTGTAAGGAGAAATACCTTGCTCTAAAACCAAAACGGAGCTATCTAGCAGAATGTTTGTCAATATGTGTATTCAACTTCCAGAGTTAAACTGATTTGTGTTTGCAGCAGTTCAGAAAGCCTTTCTTTGGAGAATGTAGAAAAAAAGTCATTTCCAGCCCTAGAGACGCATATAAGAGTTAGCAGTAAGAATGCCTTTAAAACAGAGAAACCCGCTTCGTACAAACTCATCTTCTGTGTGTTGGTTCCTTTTAGGAAGTTGCATCTGTGTTTAGATTCAGCGAGGCAGAAACACGTTTCTTCTAAAAGCTGCGTTTGGACATTCCAGAGCGGATGGGCGAACAGGCTGTAAAGAGAAATACCTTGCTCTAAAACCAAAACGGAGCTATCTAGCAGAATGGTTGTCAATGTGTTTATTCAACATCCAGAGTTAATCTGATTTGTGTTTGCAACAGTTCAGAAACCCTTTCTTTGGAGAATGTAGAAAAAAAGTCATTTCCAGCCCTAGAGACGCATATAAGAGTTAGCAGTAAGAATGCCTTTAAAACACAGAAACCCGCTTCGTACAAACTCATCTTCTGTGTGTTGGTTCCTTTTAGGAAGTTGCATCTGTGTTTAGATTCAGCGAGGTAGAACCACGTTTCTTCTAAAAGCTGCGTTTGGACATTCCAGAGTGGATGGGAGAGCAGGCTGTAAAGGGAAATACCTTCCTCTAAAACCAAAACGGAGCTATGTAGCAGAATCATTGTCAATGTGTGTATTCAACTTCCAGAGTTAAACTGATGTGTGTTTGCAGCAGTTCAGAAACCCTTTCTTTGGAGAATGTAGAAACAGTCATTTCCAGCCCTAGAGACCCATATAAGAGTTAGCAGTAAGAATGCCTTTAAAACACAGAATACCCGCTTCGTACAAACTCATCTGCTGTGTGCTAGTTTCTCTTAGGAAGTTGCATCTATGTTTAGATTCAGCGAGGCAGAAACACGTTTCTTTGAAAAACTGCATTTGGAAATTCCAGAGTGAATGGGAGAACACGCGGTAAAGAGAAATACCTTGCTCTAAAACCAAAACGGAGCTATCTAGCAGAATGGTTGTCAATGTGTGTATTCAACTTCCAGAGTTAAACTGATGTGTGTCTGCAGCAGTTCAGAAACCCTTTCTTTGGACAATGTAGAAAAAAAGTCATTTCCAGCCCTAGAGACGCATATAAGAGTTAGCAGTAAGAATGCCTTTAAAACACAGAAACCCGCTTCGTACAAACTCATCTTCTGTGTGTTGGTTCCTTTTAGGAAGTTGCATCTGCGTTTAGATTCAGCGAGGCAGAAACACGTTTCTTCTAAAAGCTGCGTTTGGACATTCCAGAGTGGATGGGAGAACAGGCTGTAAAGAGAAATACCTTGCTCTAAAACCAAAACGGAGCTATCTAGCAGAATGTTTGTCAATGTGTGCATTCAACTTCGAGAGTTAAACTGATGTGTTTTTGCAGCAGTTCAGAAACCCTTTCTTTGGAGAATGTAGAAACAGTCATTTCCAGCCCTAGAGACGCATATAAGAGTTAGCAGTAAGAATGCCTTTAAAACACAGAAACCCGCTTCGTACAAACTCATCTTCTGTGTGTTGGTTCCTTTTAGGAAGTTGCATCTGCGTTTAGATTCAGCGAGGCAGAAACACGTTTCTTCTAAAAGCTGCGTTTGGACATTCCAGAGTGGATGGGAGAACAGGCTGTAAAGAGAAATACCTTGCTCTAAAACCAAAACGGAGCTATCTAGCAGAATGGTTGTCAATGTGTGTATTCAACTTCCAGAGTTAAACTGATGTGTGTTTGCAGCAGTTCAGAACCCCTTTCTTTGGAGAATGTAGAAACAGTCATTTCCAGCCCTAGAGACGCACATAAGAGTTAGCAGTAAGAATGCCTTTAAAACACAGAAACCCGCTTCGTACAAACTCATCTTCTGTGTGTTGGTTCCTTTTAGGAAGTTGTATCTGTGTTTAGATTCAGCGAGGCAGAAACACGTTTCTTCTAAAAGCTGCGTTTGGACATTCCAGAGTGGATGGGCGAACAGGCTGTAAAGAGAAATACCTTGCTCTAAAACCAAAACGGAGCTATCTAGCAGAATGGTTGTCAATGTGTGTATTCAACTTCCAGAGTTAAACTGATGTGTGTTTGCAGCAGTTCAGAAACCCTTTCTTTGGAGAATGTAGAAACAGTCATTTCCAGCCCTAGAGACGCATATAAGAGTTAGCAGTAAGAATGCCTTTAAAACACAGAATACCCGCTTCGTACAAACTCATCTGCTGTGTTCTAGTTCCAGTTAGGAAGTTGAATCTATGTTCAGATTCAGCGAGGTAGAAACACGTTTCTTCTAAAAGCTGCGTTTGGACATTCCAGAGTGGATGGGAGAACAGGCTCTAAAGAGAAATACCTTGCTCAAAAACCAAAACGGAGCTATCTAGCAGAATGTTTGTCAATGTGTGTATTCAACATCCAGAGTTAATCTGATTTGTGTTTGCAACAATTCAGAAACCCTTTCTTTGGAGAATGTAGAAAAAAAGTCATTTCCAGTCCTAGAGACGCATATAAGAGTTAGCAGTAACAATGCCTTTAAAACACAGAAACCCGCTTCGTACAAACTCATCTTCTGTGTGTTGGTTCCTTTTAGGAAGTTGCATCTGTGTTTAGATTCAGCGAGGCAGAAACACGTTTCTTCTAAAAGCTGCGTTTGGACATTCCAGAGTGGATGGGAGAACAGGCTGTAAAGAGAAATACCTTGCTCTAAAACCAAAACGGAGCTATCTAACAGAATGGTTGTCAATGTGTGTATTCAACTTCCAGAGTTAAACTGATGTGTGTTTGCAGCAGTTCAGAAATCCTTTCTTTGGAGAATGTAGAAACAGTCATTTCCAGCCCTAGAGACGCACATAAGAGTTAGCAGTTAGAATGCGTTTCAAACACAGAAGATCCGCTTCTTAAAAACTCATCTGCTGTGTGCTGGTTTCTTTTAGGAAGTTGAATCTATGTTCAGATTCAGCGAGGTAGAAAAACGTTTCTTCTAAAAGCTGCGTTTGGACATTCCAGAGTGGATGGGAGAACAGGCTCTAAAGAGAAATACCTTGCTCAAAAACCAAAACGGAGCTATCTAGCAGAATGTTTGTCAATGTGTGTATTCAACTTCCAGAGTTAAACTGATGTGTGTTTGCAGCAGTTCAGAAACCCTTTCTTTGGAGAATGTAGAAACAGTCATTTCCAGCCCTAGAGACGCATATAAGAGTTAGCAGTAAGAATGCGTTTAAAACACAGAGTACCCGCTTGGTACAAACTCATCTGCTTTGGGCTGGTTTCTTTTAGGAAGTTGCATCTATGTTTAGATTCAGCAAGGTAGAAACACGTTTCTTCTAAAAGCTGCGTTTGGACATTCCAGAGTGGATGGGAGAACAGGCTGTAAAGAGAAATACCTTGCTCTAAAACCAAAACGGAGCTATCTAGCAGAATGGTTGTCAATGTGTGTATTCAACTTCCAGAGTTAAACTGACGTTTGTTTGCCGCAGTTCAGAAACCCTTTCTTTGGAGAATGTAGAAACAGTCATTTCCAGCCCTAGAGACGCACATAAGAGTTAGCAGTAAGAATGCGTTTCAAACACAGAAGACCCGCTTCTTACAAAGTCATCTGCTGTGTGCTGGTTTCTTTTAGGAAGTTGAATCTATGTTCAGATTCAGCGAGGTAGAAACACGTTTCTTCTAAAAGCTGCGTTTAGACATTCCAGAGTGGATGGGAGAACAGGCTCTAAAGAGAAATACCTTGCTCAAAAACCAAAACGGAGCTATCTAGCAGAATGTTTGTCAATGTGTGTATTCAACTTCCAGAGTTAAACTGATTTGTGTTTGCAGCAGTTCAGAAACCCTTTCTTTGGAGAATGTAGAAAAAAGTCATTTCCAGCCCTAGAGACGCATATAAGAGTTAGCAATAAGAATGCCTTTAAAACACAGAAACCCGCTTCGTACAAACTCATCTTCTGTGTGTTGGTTCCTTTTAGGAAGTTGTATCTGTGTTTAGATTCAGCGAGGCAGAAACACGTTTCTTCTAAAAGCTGCGTTTGGACATTCCAGAGTGGATGGGCGAACAGGCTGTAAACAGAAATACCTTGCTCTAAAACCAAAACGGAGCTATCTAGTAGAATGGTTGTCAATGTGTGTATTCAACTTCCAGAGTTAAACTGATGTGTGTTTGCAGCAGTTCAGAAACCCTTTCTTTGGAGAATGTAGAAACAGTCATTTCCAGCCCTAGAGACGCATATAAGAGTTAGCAGTAAGAATGCGGTTAAAACACAGAATACCCGCTTCGTACAAACTAATCTGCTGTGTTCTAGTTCCTGTTAGGAAGTTGAATCTATGTTCAGATTCAGCGAGGTAGAAACACGTTTCTTCTAAAAGCTGCGTTTGAACATTCCAGAGTGGATAAGAGAACAGGCTCTAAAGAGAAATACCTTGCTCAAAAACCAAAACGGAGCTATCTAGCAGAATGTTTGTCAATGTGTGTATTCAACTTCGAGAGTTAAACTGATGTGTGTTTGCAGCAGTTCAGAAACCCTTTCTTTGGAGAATGTAGAAACAGTCATTTCCAGCCCTAGAGACGCATATAAGAGTTAGCAGTAAGAATGCGTTTAAAACACAGAATACCCGCTTCGTACAAACTCATCTGCTTTGTGCTGGTTTCTTTTAGGAAGTTGCATCTATGTTTAGATTCAGCAAGGTAGAAACACTTTTCTTCTAAAAGCTGCGTTTGGACATTCCAGAGTGGATGGGAGAACAGGCTGTAAAGAGAAATACCTTGCTCTAAAACCAAAACGGAGCTATCTAGCAGAATGGTTGTCAATGTGTGTATTCAACTTCCAGAGTTCAACTGATGTGTGTTTGCAGCAGTTCAGAAACCCTTTCTTTGGAGAATGTAGAAACAGTCATTTCCAGCCCTAGAGACGCACATAAGAATTAGCAGTAAGAATGCGTTTCAGACACAGAAGATCCGCTACTTACAAACTCATCGACTGTGTGCTGGTTTCTTTTAGGAAGTTGAATCTATGTTCAGATTCAGCGAGGTAGAAACACGTTTCTTCTAAAAGCTGCGTTTGGACATTCCAGAGTGGATGGGAGAACAGGCTCTAAAGAGAAATACCTTGCTCTAAAACCAAAACGGAGATATCTAACAGAATGGTTGTCAATGTGTGTATTCAACTTCCGTAGTTAAACTGATTTGTGTTTGCAGCAGTTCAGAAACCCTTTCTTTGGAGAATGTAGAAACAGTCATTTCCAGCCCTAGAGACGCACATAAGAGCAGTAAGAATGCGTTTCAAACAGAGAAGACCCGCTTCTTACAAAGTCATCTGCTGTGTGGTGGTTTCTTTTAGGAAGTTGAATCTATGTTCAGATTCAGCGAGGTAGAAACACGTTTCTTCAAAAAGCTGCGTTTGGACATTGCAGAGTGGATTGGAGAACAGGCTATAAAGAGAAATACCTTGCTCTAAAACCAAAACGGAGCTATCTAGCAGAATGGTTGTCAATGTGTGTATTCAACTTCCAGAGTTAAACTGATGTGTGTTTGCAGCAGTTCAGAAACCCTTTCTTTGGAGGATGTAGAAACAGTCATTTCCAGCCCTAGAGACGCATATAAGAGTTAGCAGTAAGAATGCGTTTAAAATACAGAAACCCGCTTGGTACAAACTAATCTGCTGTGTTCTAGTTCCTCTTAGGAAGTTGCATCTATGTTTAGGTTCAGCGAGGCAGAAACACGTTTCTTCTAAAAACTGCATTTGGACATTCCAGAGTGAATGTGAGAACACGCCGTAAAGAGAAATACCTTGCTCTAAAACCAAAACGGAGCTATCTAGCAGAATGGTTGTCAATGTGTGTATTCAACTTCCAGAGTTAATCTGATGTGTGTTGGCAGCAGTTCAGAAACCCTTTCTTTGGAGAATATAGAAACAGTCATTTCCAGCCCTAGAGACGCATATAAGACTTAGCAGTAAGAATGCCTTTAAAACACAGAATACCCGCTTCGTACAAACTTATCTGCTGTGTGCTAGTTCCTCTTAGGAAGTTGCATCTATGGTTAGATTCAGCGAGGCAGAAACACGTTTCTTCTAAAAACTGCATTTGGACATTCCAGAGTGGATGGGAGAACAGGCTGTAAAGAGAAATAACTTGCTCTAAAACCAAAACGGAGCTATCTAGCAGAATGGTTGTCAATGTGTGTATTCAACTTCCAGAGTTAAATTGATGTGTGTTTGCAGTAGTTCAGAAACCCTTTCTTTGGAGAATGTAGAAACAGTCATTTCCAGCCCTAGAGACGCACATAAGTGTTAGCAGTAAGAATGCGTTTCAGACATAGAAGACCCGCTTTTTACAAACTCATCTGCTGTGTGCTGCTTTCTTTTAGGAAGTTGAATCTATGTTCAGATTCAGCGAGGTAGAAACACGTTTCTTCTAAAAGCTGCGTTTGGACATTCCAGAGTGGATGGGAGAACAGGCTCTAAAGAGAAATACCTTGCTCTAAAACCATAACGGAGATATCTAACAGAATGGTTGTCAATGTGTGTATTCAACTTCCATAGTTAAACTGATTTGTGTTTGCAGCAGTTCAGAAACCCTTTCTTTGGAGAATGTAGAAACAGTCATTTCCAGCCCTAGAGACGCACATAAGAGTTAGCAGTAAGAATGCGTTTCAAACACAGAAGACCCGCTTCTTACAAACTCATCTGCTGTGCGCTGGTTTCTTTTAGGAAGTTGAATCTATGTTCAGATTCAGCGAGGTAGAAACACGTTTCTTCTAAAAGCTGCATTTAGACATTCCAGAGTGGATGGGAGAACAGGCTCTAAAGAGAAATACCTTGCTCAAAAACCAAAACGGAGCTATCTAGCAGAATGTTTGTCAATGTGTGTATTCAACTTCCAGAGTTAAACTGATGTGTGTTTGCAGCAGTTCAGAAACCCTTTCTTTGGAGAATGTAGAAAAAAAGTCATTTCCAGCCCTAGAGACGCATATAAGAGTTAGCAGTAAGAATGCCTTTAAAACACAGAAACCCGCTTCGTACAAACTCATCTTCTGTGTGTTGGTTCCTTTTAGGAAGTTGTATCTGTGTTTAGATTCAGCGAGGCAGAAACACGTTTCTTCTAACAGCTGCGTTTGTACATTCCAGAGTGGATGGGCGAACAGGCTGTAAAGAGAAATACCTTGCTCTAAAACCAAAACGGAGCTATCTAGTAGAATGGTTGTCAATGTGTGTATTCAACTACCAGAGTTAAACTGATGTGTGTTTGCAGCAGTTCAGAAACCCTTTCTTTGGGAATGTAGAAACAGTCATTTCCAGCCCTAGAGACGCATATAAGAGTTAGCAGTAAGAATGCGTTTAAAACACAGAATACCCGCTTCGTACAAACTCATCTGCTGTATTCTAGTTCCTGTTAGGAAGTTGAATCTATGTTCAGATTCAGCGAGGTAGAAACACGTTTCTTCTAAAAGCTGCGTTTGGACATTCCATAGTGGATGGGAGAGCAGGCTGTAAAAGGAAATACCTTCCTCTAAAACCAAAACGGAGCTATCTAGCAGAATCGTTGTCAATGTGTGTATTCAACTTCCAGAGTTAAACTGATGTGTGTTTGCAGCAGTTCAGAAACCCTTTCTTTGGAGAATGTAGAAACAGTCATTTCCAGCCCTAGAGACCCATATAAGAGTTAGCAGTAAGAATGCCTTTAAAACACAGAATACCCGCTTCGTACAAACTCATCTGCTGTGTGCTAGTTTCTCTTAGGAAGTTGCATCTGCGTTTAGATTCAGCGAGGCAGAAACACGTTTCTTCTAAAAGCTGCGTTTGGACATTCCAGAGTGGATGGGAGAACAGGCTGTAAAGAGAAATACCTTGCTCTAAAACCAAAACGGAGCCATCTAACAGAATGGTTGTCAATGTGTGTATTCAACTTCCAGAGATAAACTGATGTGTGTTTGCAGCAGTTCAGAAACCCTTTCTTTGGAGAATGTAGAAAGAGTCATTTCCAGCCCTAGAGACGCACATAAGAGTTAGCAGTAAGAATGCCTTTCAAACACAGAAGATCCGCTTCTTAAAAACTCATCTGCTGTGTGCTGGTTTCTTTTAGGAAGTTGAATCTATGTTCAGATTCAGCGAGGTAGAAACACGTTTCTTCTAAAAGCTGCGTTTGGACATTCCAGAGTGGATGGGAGAACAGGCTCTTAAGAGAAATACCTTGCTCAAAAACCAAAACGGAGCTATCTAGCAGAATGTTTGTCAATGTGTGTATTCAACTTCCAGAGTTAAACTGATTTGTGGTTGCAGCAGTTCAGAAACCCTTTCTTTGGAGAATGTAGAAAAAAAGTCATTTCCAGCCCCAGAGACGCATATAAGAGTTAGCAGTAAGAATGCCTTTAAAACAGAGAAACCCGCTTCGTACAAACTCATCTTCTGTGTGTTGGTTCCTTTTAGGAAGTTGCATCTGTGTTTAGATTCAGCGAGATAGAACCACGTTTCTTCTAAAAGCTGCGTTTGGACATTCCAGAGTGGATGGGAGAGCAGGCTGTAAAGGGAAATACCTTCCTCTAAAACCAAAACGGAGCTATGTAGCAGAATCATTGTCAATGTGTGTATTCAACTTCCAGAGTTAAACTGATGTGTGTTTGCAGCAGTTCAGAAACCCTTTCTTTGGAGAATGTAGAAACAGTCATTTCCAGCCCTAGAGACCCATATAAGAGTTAGCAGTAAGAATGCCTTTAAAACACAGAATACCCGCTTCGTACAAACTCATCTGCTGTGTGCTAGTTTCTCTTAGGAAGTTGCATCTATGTTTAGATTCAGCGAGGCAGAAACACGTTTCTTTGAAAAACTGCATTTGGAAATTCCAGAGTGAATGGGAGAACACGCGGTAAAGAGAAATACCTTGCTCTAAAACCAAAACGGAGCTATCTAGCAGAATGGTTGTCAATGTGTGTATTCAACTTCCAGAGTTAAACTGATGTGTGTTTGCAGCAGTTCAGAAACCCTTTCTTTGGACAATGTAGAAAAAAAGTCATTTCCAGCCCTAGAGACGCATATAAGAGTTAGCAGTAAGAATGCCTTTAAAACACAGAAACCCGCTTCGTACAAACTCATCTTCTGTGTGTTGGTTCCTTTTAGGAAGTTGCATCTGCGTTTAGATTCAGCGAGGCAGAAACACGTTTCTTCTAAAAGCTGCGTTTGGACATTCCAGAGTGGATGGGAGAACAGGCTGTAAAGAGAAATACCTTGCTCTAAAACCAAAACGGAGCTATCTAGCAGAATGTTTGTCAATGTGTGTTTTCAACTTCGAGAGTTAAACTGATGTGTTTTTGCAGCAGTTCAGAAACCCTTTCTTTGGAGAATGTAGAAACAGTCATTTCCAGCCCTAGAGACGCATATAAGAGTTAGCAGTAAGAATGCCTTTAAAACACAGAAACCCGCTTCGTACAAACTCATCTTCTGTGTGTTGGTTCCTTTTAGGAAGTTGCATCTGTGTTTAGATTCAGCGAGGCAGAAACACGTTTCTTCTAAAAGCTGCGTTTGGACATTCCAGAGTGGATGGGAGAACAGGCTGTAAAGAGAAATACCTTGCTCTAAAACCAAAACGGAGCTATCTAACAGAATGGTTGTCAATGTGTGTATTCAACTTCCAGAGTTAAACTGATGTGTGTTTGCAGCAGTTCAGAAATCCTTTCTTTGGAGAATGTAGAAACAGTCATTTCCAGCCCTAGAGACGCACATAAGAGTTAGCAGTAAGAATGCGTTTCAAACACAGAAGATCCGCTTCTTAAAAACTCATCTGCTGTGTGCTGGTTTCTTTTAGGAAGTTGAATCTATGTTCAGATTCAGCGAGGTAGAAACACGTTTCTTCTAAAAGCTGCGTTTGGACATTCCAGAGTGGATGGGAGAACAGGCTCTAAAGAGAAATACCTTGCTCAAAAACCAAAACGGAGCTATCTAGCAGAATGTTTGTCAATGTGTGTATTCAACATCCAGAGTTAATCTGATTTGTGTTTGCAACAATTCAGAAACCCTTTCTTTGGAGAATGTAGAAAAAAAGTCATTTCCAGCCCTAGAGACGCACATAAGAGTTAGCAGTAAGAATGCGTTTCAAACACAGAAGATCCGCTTCTTAAAAACTCATCTGCTGTGTGCTGGTTTCTTTTAGGAAGTTGAATCTATGTTCAGATTCAGCGAGGTAGAAACACGTTTCTTCTAAAAGCTGCGTTTGGACATTCCAGAGTGGATGGGAGAACAGGCTCTAAAGAGAAATACCTTGCTCAAAAACCAAAACGGAGCTATCTAGCAGAATGTTTGTCAATGTGTGTATTCAACATCCAGAGTTAATCTGATTTGTGTTTGCAACAATTCAGAAACCCTTTCTTTGGAGAATGTAGAAAAAAAGTCATTTCCAGCCCTAGAGACGCACATAAGAGTTAGCAGTAAGAATGCGTTTCAAACACAGAAGACCCGCTTCTTACAAAGTCATCTGCTGTGTGGTGGTTTCTTTTAGGAAGTTGAATCTATGTTCAGATTCAGCGAGGTAGAAACACGTTTCTTCAAAAAGCTGCGTTTGGACATTCCAGAGTGGATGGGAGAACAGGCTATAAAGAGAAATACCTTGCTCTAAAACCAAAACGGAGCTATCTAGCAGAATGGTTGTCAATGTGTGTATTCAACTTCCAGAGTTAAACTGATGTGTGTTTGCAGCAGTTCAGAAACCCTTTCTTTGGAGGATGTAGAAACTGTCATTTCCAGCCCTAGAGACGCATATAAGAGTTAGCAGTAAGAATGCGTTTAAAACACAGAAACCCGCTTCGTACAAACTAATCTGCTGTGTTCTAGTTCCTCTTAGGAAGTTGCATCTATGTTTAGGTTCAGCGAGGCAGAAACACGTTTCTTCTAAAAACTGCATTTGGACATTCCAGAGTGAATGTGAGAACACGCCGTAAAGAGAAATACCTTCCTCTAAAACCAAAACGGAGCTATCTAGCAGAATGGTTGTCAATGTGTGTATTCAACTTCCAGAGTTAAACTGATGTGTGTTGGCAGCAGTTCAGAAACCCTTTCTTTGGAGAATATAGAAACAGTCATTTCCAGCCCTAGAGACGCATATAAGACTTAGCAGTAAGAATGCCTTTAAAACACAGAATACCCGCTTCGTACAAACTTATCTGCTGTGTGCTAGTTCCTCTTAGGAAGTTGCATCTATGGTTAGATTCAGCGAGGCAGAAACACGTTTCTTCTAAAAACTGCATTTGGACATTCCAGAGTGAATGTGAGAACACGCTGTAAAGAGAAATACCTTGCTCTAAAACCAAAACGGAGCTATCTAGCAGAATGGTTGTCCATGTTTGTATTCAACTTCCAGAGTTAAACTGATGTGTGTTGGCAGCAGTTCAGAAACCCTTTCTTTGGAGAATGTAGAAACAGTCATTTCCAGCCCTAGAGACGCACATAAGAGTTAGCAGTAAGAATTCGTTTCAAATACAGAAGACCCGCTTCTTACAATCCAATCTGCTGTGTGCTGGTTTCTTTTAGGAAGTTGCATCTATGTTCAGATTCAGCGAGGTAGAAACACGTTTCTTCTAAAAGCTGCGTTTGGACATTCCAGAGTGGATGTGACAACAGGCTCTAAAGAGAAATACGTTGCTCAAAAACCAAAACGGAGCTATCATGCAGAATGTTTGTCAATGTGTGTATTCTACTTCCAGAGTTAAACTGATTTGTGTTTGCAACAGTTCAGAAACCCTTTCTTTGGAGAATGTAGAAAAAAAGTCATTTCCAGCCCTAGAGACGCATATAAGAGTTAGCAGTAAGAATGCCTCTAAAACACAGAAACCCGCTTCATACAAACTCATCTTCTGTGTTTTGGTTCCTTTTAGGAAGTTGCATCTGTGTTTAGATTCAGCGAGGCAGAAACACGTTTCTTCTAAAAGCTGCGTTTGGACATTCCAGAGTGGATGGGAGAACAGGCTGTAAAGAGAAATACCTTGCTCTAAAACCAAAACGGAGCTATCTAGCAGAATGGTTGTCAATGTGTGTATTCAACTTCCAGAGTTAAACTGATGTGTGTTTGCAGCAGTTCAGAAACCCTGTCTTTGGAGAATGTAGAAAGAGTCATTTCCAGCCCTAGAGACGCATATAAGAGTTAGCAGTAAGAATGCGTTTAAAACACAGAATACCCGCTTCGTACAAACTCTTCTGCTGTGTTGTAGTTCCTCTTAGGAAGTTGCATCTATGTTTAGATTCAGCGAGGCAGAAACACGTTTCTTCTAAAAACTGCATTTGGACATTCCAGAGTGAATGGGAGAACACGATGTAAAGAGAAATACCTTGCTCTAAAACCAAAACGGAGCTATCAAGCAGAATGTTTGTCAATATGTGTATTCAACTTCCAGAGTTAAACTGATTTGTGTTTGCAGCAGTTCAGAAAGCCTTTCTTTGGAGAATGTAGAAAAAAAGTCATTTCCAGCCCTAGATACGCATATAAGAGTTAGCAGTAAGAATACCTTTAAAACAGAGAAACCCTCTTCGTACAAACTCATCTTCTGTGTGTTGGTTCCTTTTAGGAAGTTGCATCTGTGTTTAGATTCAGCGAGGCAGAAACACGTTTCTTCTAAAAGCTGCGTTTGGACATTCCAGAGTGGATGGGCGAACAGGCTGTAAAGAGAAATACCTTGCTCTAAAACCAAAACGGAGCTATCTAGCAGAATGGTTGTCAATGTGTTTATTCAACATCCAGAGTTAATCTGATTTGTGTTTGCAGCAGTTCAGAAACCCTTTCTTTGGAGAATGTAGAAAAAAAGTCATTTCCAGCCCTAGAGACGCATATAAGAGTTAGCAGTAAGAATGCCTTTAAAACACAGTAACCCGCTTCGTACAAACTCATCTTCTGTGTGTTGGTTCCTTTTAGGAAGTTGCATCTGTGTTTAGAGTCAGCGAGGCAGAAACACGTTTCTTCTAAAAGCTGCGTTTGGACATTCCAGAGTGGATGGGAGAACAGGCTGTAAAGAGAAATACCTTGCTCTAAAACCAAAACGGAGCCATCTAACAGAATGGTTGTCAATGTGTGTATTCAACTTCCAGAGTTAAACTGATGTGTGTTTGCAGCAGTTCAGAAACCCTTTCTTTGGAGAATGTAGAAACAGTCATTTCCAGCCCTAGAGACGCACATAAGAGTTAGCAGTAAGAATGCGTTTCAAACACAGAAGATCCGCTTCTTAAAAACTCATCTGCTGTGTGCTGGTTTCTTTTAGGAAGTTGAATCTATGTTCAGATTCAGCGAGGTAGAAACACGTTTCTTCTAAAAGCTGCGTTTGGACATTCCAGAGTGGATGGGAGAACAGGCTCTAAAGAGAAATACCTTGCTCAAAAACCAAAACGGAGCTATCTAGCAGAATGTTTGTCAATGTGTGTATTCAACATCCAGAGTTAATCTGATTTGTGTTTGCAACAATTCAGAAACCCTTTCTTTGGAGAATGTAGAAAAAAAGTCATTTCCAGCCCTAGAGACGCACATAAGAGTTAGCAGTAAGAATGCGTTTCAAACACAGAAGACCGGCTTCTTACAAAGTCATCTGTTGTGTGGTGGTTTCTTTTAGGAAGTTGAATCTATGTTCAGATTCAGCGAGGTAGAAACACGTTTCTTCAAAAAGCTGCGTTTGGACATTCCAGAGTGGATTGGAGAACAGGCTATAAAGAGAAATACCTTGCTCTAAAACCAAAACGGAGCTATCTAGCAGAATGGTTGTCAATGTGTGTATTCAACTTCCAGAGTTAAACTGATGTGTGTTTGCAGCAGTTCAGAAACCCTTTCTTTGGAGAATGTAGAAACAGTCATTTCCAGCCCTAGAGACGCATATAAGAGTTAGCAGTAAGAATGCGTTTAAAACACAGAAACCCGCTTCGTACAAACTAATCTGCTGTGTTCTAGTTCCTCTTAGGAAGTTGCATCTATGTTTAGGTTCAGCGAGGCAGAAACACGTTTCTTCTAAAAACTGCATTTGGACATTCCAGAGTGAATGTGAGAACACGCCGTAAAGAGAAATACCTTGCTCTAAAACCAAAACGGAGCTATCTAGCAGAATGGTTGTCAATGTGTGTATTCAACTTCCAGAGTTAATCTGATGTGTGTTGGCAGCAGTTCAGAAACCCTTTCTTTGGAGAATATAGAAACAGTCATTTCCAGCCCTAGAGACGCATATAAGACTTAGCAGTAAGAATGCCTTTAAAACACAGAATACCCGCTTCGTACAAACTTATCTGCTGTGTGCTAGTTCCTCTTAGGAAGTTGCATCTATGGTTAGATTCAGCGAGGCAGAAACACGTTTCTTCTAAAAACTGCATTTGGACATTCCAGAGTGAATGTGAGAACACGCCGTAAAGAAAAATACCTTGCTCTAAAACCAAAACGGAGCTATCTAGCAGAATGGTTGTCAATGTTTGTATTCAACTTCCAGAGTTAAACTGATGTGTGTTGGCAGCAGTTCAGAAACCCTTTCTTTGGAGAATGTAGAAACAGTCATTTCCAGCCCTAGAGACGCACATAAGAGTTAGCAGTAAGAATTCGTTTCAAATACAGAAGACCCGCTTCTTACAATCCAATCTGCTGTGTGCTGGTTTCTTTTAGGAAGTTGCATCTATGTTCAGATTCAGCGAGGTAGAAACACGTTTCTTCTAAAAGCTGCGTTTGGACATTCCAGAGTGGATGTGAGAACAGGCTCTAAAGAGAAATACGTTGCTCAAAAACCAAAACGGAGCTATCTTGCAGAATGTTTGTCAATGTGTGTATTCTACTTCCAGAGTTAAACTGATTTGTGTTTGCAACAGTTCAGAAACTCTTTCTTTGGAGAATGTAGAAAAAAAGTCATTTCCAGCCCTAGAGACGCACATAAGAGTTAGCAGTAAGAATGCCTTTAAAACAGAGAAACCCGCTTCGTACAAACTCATCTTCTGTGTGTTGGTTCCTTTTAGGAAGTTGTATCTGTGTTTAGATTCAGCGAGGGAGAAACACGTTTCTTCTAAAAGCTGCGTTTGGACATTCCAGAGTGGATGGGCGAACAGGCTGTAAAGAGAAATACCTTGCTCTAAAACCAAAACGGAGCTATCTAGTAGAATGGTTGTCAATGTGTGTATTCAACTTCCAGAGTTAAACTGATGTGTGTTTGCAGCAGTTCAGAAACCCTTTCTTTGGAGAATGTAGAAACAGTCATTTAAAGCCCTAGAGACGCATATAAGAGTTAGCAGTAAGAATGCGTTTAAAACACAGAATACCCGCTTCGTACAAACTCATCTGCTGTGTTCTAGTTCCTGTTAGGAAGTTGAATCTATGTTCAGATTCAGCGAGGTAGAAACACGTTTCTTCTAAAAGCTGCGTTTGGGCATTCCAGAGTGGATGGGAGAACAGGCTCTAAAGAGAAATACCTTGCTCTAAAACCAAAACGGAACTATCTAGCAGAATGTTTGTCAATGTGTGTATTCAACATCCAGAGTTAATCTGATTTGTGTTTGCAACAATTCAGAAACCCTTTCTTTGGAGAATGTAGAAAAAAAGTCATTTCCAGCCCTAGAGACGCATATAAGAGTTAGCAGTAAGAATGCCTTTAAAACACAGAAACCCGCTTCGTACAAACTCATCTTCTGTGTGTTGGTTCCTTTTAGGAAGTTGCATCTGTGTTTAGAGTCAGCGAGGCAGAAACACGTTTCTTCTAAAAGCTGCGTTTGGACATTCCAGAGTGGATGGGAGAACAGGCTGTAAAGAGAAATACCTTGCTCTAAAACCAAAACGGAGCCATCTAACAGAATGGTTGTCAATGTGTGTATTCAACTTCCAGAGTTAAACTGATGTGTGTTTGCAGCAGTTCAGAAACCCTTTCTTTGGAGAATGTAGAAACAGTCATTTCCAGCCCTAGAGACGCACATAAGAGTTAGCAGTAAGAATGCGTTTCAAACACAGAAGATCCGCTTCTTAAAAACTCATCTGCTGTGTGCTGGTTTCTTTTAGGAAGTTGAATCTATGTTCAGATTCAGCGAGGTAGAAACACGTTTCTTCTAAAAGCTGCGTTTGGACATTCCAGAGTGGATGGGAGAACAGGCTCTAAAGAGAAATACCTTGCTCAAAAACCAAAACGGAGCTATCTAGCAGAATGTTTGTCAATGTGTGTATTCAACATCCAGAGTTAATCTGATTTGTGTTTGCAACAATTCAGAAACCCTTTCTTTGGAGAATGTAGAAAAAAAGTCATTTCCAGCCCTAGAGACGCACATAAGAGTTAGCAGTAAGAATGCGTTTCAAACACAGAAGACCGGCTTCTTACAAAGTCATCTGTTGTGTGGTGGTTTCTTTTAGGAAGTTGAATCTATGTTCAGATTCAGCGAGGTAGAAACACGTTTCTTCAAAAAGCTGCGTTTGGACATTCCAGAGTGGATTGGAGAACAGGCTATAAAGAGAAATACCTTGCTCTAAAACCAAAACGGAGCTATCTAGCAGAATGGTTGTCAATGTGTGTATTCAACTTCCAGAGTTAAACTGATGTGTGTTTGCAGCAGTTCAGAAACCCTTTCTTTGGAGAATGTAGAAACAGTCATTTCCAGCCCTAGAGACGCATATAAGAGTTAGCAGTAAGAATGCGTTTAAAACACAGAAACCCGCTTCGTACAAACTAATCTGCTGTGTTCTAGTTCCTCTTAGGAAGTTGCATCTATGTTTAGGTTCAGCGAGGCAGAAACACGTTTCTTCTAAAAACTGCATTTGGACATTCCAGAGTGAATGTGAGAACACGCCGTAAAGAGAAATACCTTGCTCTAAAACCAAAACGGAGCTATCTAGCAGAATGGTTGTCAATGTGTGTATTCAACTTCCAGAGTTAATCTGATGTGTGTTGGCAGCAGTTCAGAAACCCTTTCTTTGGAGAATATAGAAACAGTCATTTCCAGCCCTAGAGACGCATATAAGACTTAGCAGTAAGAATGCCTTTAAAACACAGAATACCCGCTTCGTACAAACTTATCTGCTGTGTGCTAGTTCCTCTTAGGAAGTTGCATCTATGGTTAGATTCAGCGAGGCAGAAACACGTTTCTTCTAAAAACTGCATTTGGACATTCCAGAGTGAATGTGAGAACACGCCGTAAAGAAAAATACCTTGCTCTAAAACCAAAACGGAGCTATCTAGCAGAATGGTTGTCAATGTTTGTATTCAACTTCCAGAGTTAAACTGATGTGTGTTGGCAGCAGTTCAGAAACCCTTTCTTTGGAGAATGTAGAAACAGTCATTTCCAGCCCTAGAGACGCACATAAGAGTTAGCAGTAAGAATTCGTTTCAAATACAGAAGACCCGCTTCTTACAATCCAATCTGCTGTGTGCTGGTTTCTTTTAGGAAGTTGCATCTATGTTCAGATTCAGGGAGGTAGAAACACGTTTCTTCTAAAAGCTGCGTTTGGACATTCCAGAGTGGATGTGAGAACAGGCTCTAAAGAGAAATACGTTGCTCAAAAACCAAAACGGAGCTATCTTGCAGAATGTTTGTCAATGTGTGTATTCTACTTCCAGAGTTAAACTGATTTGTGTTTGCAACAGTTCAGAAACTCTTTCTTTGGAGAATGTAGAAAAAAAGTCATTTCCAGCCCTAGAGACGCACATAAGAGTTAGCAGTAAGAATGCCTTTAAAACAGAGAAACCCGCTTCGTACAAACTCATCTTCTGTGTGTTGGTTCCTTTTAGGAAGTTGTATCTGTGTTTAGATTCAGCGAGGCAGAAACACGTTTCTTCTAAAAGCTGCGTTTGGACATTCCAGAGTGGATGGGCGAACAGGCTGTAAAGAGAAATACCTTGCTCTAAAACCAAAACGGAGCTATCTAGTAGAATGGTTGTCAATGTGTGTATTCAACTTCCAGAGTTAAACTGATGTGTGTTTGCAGCAGTTCAGAAACCCTTTCTTTGGAGAATGTAGAAACAGTCATTTCCAGCCCTAGAGACGCATATAAGAGTTAGCAGTAAGAATGCGTTTAAAACACAGAATACCCGCTTCGTACAAACTCATCTGCTGTGTTCTAGTTCCTGTTAGGAAGTTGAATCTATGTTCAGATTCAGCGAGGTAGAAACACGTTTCTTCTAAAAGCTGCGTTTGGGCATTCCAGAGTGGATGGGAGAACAGGCTCTAAAGAGAAATACCTTGCTCAAAAACCAAAACGGAACTATCTAGCAGAATGTTTGTCAATGTGTGTATTCAACATCCAGAGTTAATCTGATTTGTGTTTGCAACAATTCAGAAACCCTTTCTTTGGAGAATGTAGAAAAAAAGTCATTTCCAGCCCTAGAGACGCATATAAGAGTTAGCAGTAAGAATGCCTTTAAAACACAGAAACCCGCTTCGTACAAACTCATCTTCTGTGTGTTGGTTCCTTTTAGGAAGTTGCATCTGTGTTTAGAGTCAGCGAGGCAGAAACACGTTTCTTCTAAAAGCTGCGTTTGGACATTCCAGAGTGGATGGGAGAACAGGCTGTAAAGAGAAATACCTTGCTCTAAAATCAAAACGGAGCTATCTAACAGAATGGTTGTCAATGTGTGTATTCAACTTCCAGAGTTAAACTGATGTGTGTTTGCAGCAGTTCAGAAATCCTTTCTTTGGAGAATGTAGAAACAGTCATTTCCAGCCCTAGAGACGCACATAAGAGTTAGCAGTAAGAGTGCGTTTCAAACAGAGAAGATCCGCTTCTTAAAAACTCATCTGCTGTGTGCTGGTTTCTTTTAGGAAGTTGAATCTATGTTCAGATTCAGCGAGGTAGAAACACGTTTCTTCTAAAAGCTGCGTTTGGACATTCCAGAGTGGATGGGAGAACAGGCTCTAAAGAGAAATACCTTGCTCAAAAACCAAAACGGAGCTATCTAGCAGAATGTTTGTCAATGTGTGTATTCAACTTCCAGAGTTAAACTGATGTGTGTTTGCAGCAGTTCAGAAACCCTTTCTTTGGAGAATGTAGAAACAGTCATTTCCAGCCCTAGAGACGCATATAAGAGTTAGCAGTAAGAATGCGTTTAAAACACAGAATTCCCGCTTCGTACAAACTCATCTGCTTTGGGCTGGTTTCTTTTAGGAAGTTGCATCTATGTTTAGATTCAGCAAGGTAGAAACACGTTTCTTCTAAAAGCTGCGTTTGGACATTCCAGAGTGGATGGGAGAACAGGCTGTAAAGAGAAATACCTTGCTCTAAAACCAAAACGGAGCTATCTAGCAGAATGGTTGTCAATGTGTGTATTCAACTTCCAGAGTTAAACTGACGTTTGTTTGCCGCAGTTCAGAAACCCTTTCTTTGGAGAATGTAGAAACAGTCATTTCCAGCCCTAGAGACGCACATAAGAGTTAGCAGTAAGAATGCGTTTCAAACACAGAAGACCCGCTTCTTACAAAGTCATCTGCTGTGTGCTGGTTTCTTTTAGGAAGTTGAATCTATGTTCAGATTCAGCGAGGTAGAAACACGTTTCTTCTAAAAGCTGCGTTTAGACATTCCAGAGTGGAAGGGAGAACAGGCTCTAAAGAGAAATACCTTGCTCAAAAACCAAAACGGAGCTATCTAGTAGAATGTTTGTCAATGTGTGTATTCAACTTCCAGAGTTAAACTGATTTGTGTTTGCAGCAGTTCAGAAACCCTTTCTTTGGAGAATGTAGAAAAAAGTCATTTCCAGCCCTAGAGACGCATATAAGAGTTAGCAATAAGAATGCCTTTAAGACACAGAAACCCGCTTCGTACAAACTCATCTTCTGTGTGTTGGTTCCTTTTAGGAAGTTGTATCTGTGTTTAGATTCAGCGAGGCAGAAACACGTTTCTTCTAAAAGCTGCGTTTGGACATTCCAGAGTGGATGGGCGAACAGGCTGTAAAGAGAAATACCTTGCTCTAAAACCAAAACGGAGCTATCTAGTAGAATGGTTGTCAATGTGTTTATTCAACTTCCAGAGTTAAACTGATGTGCAGCAGTTCAGAAACCCTTTCTTTGGAGAATGTAGAAACAGTCATTTCCAGCCCTAGAGACGCATATAAGAGTTAGCAGTAAGAATGCGGTTAAAACACAGAATACCCGCTTCGTACAAACTAATCTGCTGTGTTCTAGTTCCTGTTAGGAAGTTGAATCTATGTTCAGATTCAGCGAGGTAGAAACACGTTTCTTCTAAAAGCTGCGTTTGGACATTCCAGAGTGGATAAGAGAACAGGCTCTAAAGAGAAATACCTTGCTCAAAAACCAAAACGGAGCTATCTAGCAGAATGGTTGTCAATGTGTGTATTCAACTTCGAGAGTTAAACTGATGTGTGTTGGCAGCAGTTCAGAAACCCTTTCTTTGGAGAATGTAGAAACAGTCATTTCCAGCCCTAGAGACGCATATAAGAGTTAGCAGTAAGAATAAGTTTAAAACACAGAATACCCGCTTCGTACAAACTCATCTGCTTTGTGCTGGTTTCTTTTAGGAAGTTGCATCTATGTTTAGATTCAGCAAGGTAGAAACACTTTTCTTCTAAAAGCTGCGTTTGGACATTCCAGAGTGGATGGGAGAACAGGCTGTAAAGAGAAATACCTTGCTCTAAAACCAAAACGGAGCTATCTAGCAGAATGGTTGTCAATGTGTGTATTCAACTTCCAGAGTTCAACTGATGTGTGTTTGCAGCAGTTCAGAAACCCTTTCTTTGGAGAATGTAGAAACAGTCATTTCCAGCCCTAGAGACGCACATAAGAATTAGCAGTAAGAATGCGTTTCAGACACAGAATACCCGCTACTTACAAACTCATCTACTGTGTGCTGGTTTATTTTAGGAAGTTGAATCTATGTTCAGATTCAGCGAGGTAGAAACACGTTTCCTCTAAAAGCTGCGTTTGGACATTCCAGAGTGGATGGGAGAACAGGCTCTAAAGAGAAATACCTTGCTCAAAAACCAAAACGGAGCTATCTAGCAGAATGTTTGTCAATGTGTGTATTCAACATCCAGAGTTAATCTGATTTGTGTTTGCAACAATTCAGAAACCCTTTCTTTGGAGAATGTAGAAAAAAAGTCATTTCCAGCCCTAGAGACGCATATAAGAGTTAGCAGTAAGAATGCCTTTAAAACACAGAAACCCGCTTCGTACAAACTCATCTTCTGTGTGTTGGTTCCTTTTAGGAAGTTGCATCTGTGTTTAGATTCAGCGAGGCAGAAACACGTTTCTTCTAAAAGCTGCGTTTGGACATTCCAGAGTGGATGGGAGAACAGGCTGTAAAGAGAAATACCTTGCTCTAAAACCAAAACGGAGCTATCTAACAGAATGGTTGTCAATGTGTGTATTCAAGTTCCAGAGTTAAACTGATGTGTGTTTGCAGCAGTTCAGAAACCCTTTCTTTGGAGAATGTAGAAACAGTCATTTCCAGCCCTAGAGACGCACATAAGAGTTAGCAGTAAGAATGCGTTTCAAACACAGAAGATCCGCTTCTTAAAAACTCATCTGCTGTGTGCTGGTTTCTTTTAGGAAGTTGAATCTATGTTCAGATTCAGCGAGGTAGAAACACGTTTCTTCTAAAAGCTGCGTTTGGACATTCCAGAGTGGATGGGAGAACAGGCTCTAAAGAGAAATACCTTGCTCAAAACCCAAAACGGAGCTATCTAGCAGAATGTTTGTCAATGTGTGTATTCAACTTCCAGAGTTAAACTGATTTGTGGTTGCAGCAGTTCAGAAACCCTTTCTTTGGAGAATGTAGAAAAAAAGTCATTTCCAGCCCCAGAGACGCATATAAGAGTTAGCAGTAAGAATGCCTTTAAAACAGAGAAACCCGCTTCGTACAAACTCATCTTCTGTGTGTTGGTTCCTTTTAGGAAGTTGCATCTGTGTTTAGATTCAGCCAGGTAGAACCACGTTTCTTCTAAAAGCTGCGTTTGGACATTCCAGAGTGGATGGGAGAACAGGCTGTAAAGGGAAATACCTTCCTCTAAAACCAAAACGGAGCTATCTAGCAGAATCGTTGTCAATGTGTGTATTCAACTTCCAGAGTTAAACTGATTTGTGTTTGCAACAGGTCAGAAACCCTTTCTTTGGACAATGTAGAAAAAAAGTCATTTCCAGCCCTGGAGACGCATATAAGAGTTAGCAGTAAGAATGCCTTTAAAACTCAGAAACCCGCTTCGTACAAACTCATCTTCTGTGTGTTGGTTCCTTTTAGGAAGTTGCATCTGCGTTTAGATTCAGCGAGGCAGAAACACGTTTCTTCTAAAAGCTGCGTTTGGACATTCCAGAGTGGAAGGGAGAACAGGCTGTAAAGAGAAATACCTTGCTCTAAAACCAAAACGGAGCTATCTAGCAGAATGGTTGTCAATGTGTGTATTCAACTTCCAGAGTTAAACTGATTTGTGTTTGCAACAGTTCAGAAACCGTTTCTTTGGAGAATGTAGAAAAAAAGTCATTTCCAGCCCTAGAGACGCATATAAGAGTTAGCAGTAAGAATGCCTTTAAAACACAGAAACCCGCTTCGTACAAACTCATCTTCTGTGTGTTGGTTCCTTTTAGGAAGTTGCATCTGTGTTTAGATTCAGCGAGGCAGAACCACGTTTCTTCTAAAAGCTGCGTTTGGACATTCCAGAGTGGATGGGAGAACAGGCTGTAAAGAGAAATACCTTGCTCTAAAACCAAAACGGAGCTATCTAGCAGAATGGTTGTCAATGTGTGTATTCAACTTCCAGAGTTAAACTGATGTGTGTTTGCAGCAGTTCAGAAACCCTTTCTTTGGAGAATGTAGAAACAGTCATTTCCAGCCCTAGAGACGCACATAAGAGTTAGCAGTAAGAATGCATTTCAAACACAGAAGACCCGCTTCTTACAAGCTCATCTGCTGTGTGCTGGTTTCTTTTAGGAAGTTGCATCTATGTTCAGATTCAGCGAAGTAGAAACACGTTTCTTCTAAAAGCTGCGTTTAGACATTCCAGAGTGGATGGGAGAACAGGCTCTAAAGAGAAATACCTTGCTCAAAAACCAAAACGGAGCTATCTAGCAGAATGTTTGTCAATGTGTGTATTCAACTTCCAGAGTTAAACTGATTTGTGTTTGCAGCAGTTCAGAAACCCTTTCTTTGGAGAATGTAGAAACAGTCATTTCCAGCCCTAGAGACGCACATAAGAGTTAGCAGTAAGAATGCGTTTCAGACACAGAAGACCCGCTTCTTACAAACTCATCTGCTGTGTGCTGGTTTCTTTTAGGAAGTTGAATCTATGTTCAGATTCAGCGAGGTAGAAACACGTTTCTTCTAAAAGCTGCGTTTGGAAATTCCAGAGTGGATGGGAGAACAGGCTCTAAAGAGAAATACCTTGCTCTAAAACCAAAACGGAGCTATCTAGCTGAATGGTTGTCAATGTGTGTATTCAACTTCCAGAGTTAAACTGATGTGTGTTTGCAGCAGTTCAGAAACCCTTTCTTTGGAGAATGTAGAAAAAAAGTCATTTCCAGCCCTAGAGACGCATATAAGAGTTAGCAGTAAGAATGCCTCTAAAACACAAAAACCCGCTTCATACAAACTCATCTTCTGTGTTTTGGTTCCTTTTAGGAAGTTGCATCTGTGTTTAGATTCAGCGAGGCAGAAACACGTTTCTTCTAAAAGCTGCGTTTGGACATTCCAGAGTGAATGTGAGAACATGCCGTAAAGAGAAATACCTTGCTCTAAAACCAAAACGAAGCTATCTAGCAGAATGGTTTTCAATGTGTGTATTCAACTTCCAGAGTTAAACTGATGTGTGTTTGCAGCAGTTCAGAAACCCATTCTTTGGAGGATGTAGAAACAGTCATTTCCAGCCCTAGAGGCGCATATAAGAGTTAGCAGTAAGAATGCGTTTAAAACACAGAATACCCGCTTCGTACAAACTCATCTGCTTTGTGCTGGTTTCTTTTAGGAAGTTGCATCTATGTTTAGATTCAGCAGGGTAGAAACACGTTTCTTCTAAAAGCTGCGTTTGGACATTCCAGAGTGGATGGGAGAACAGGCTCTAAAGAGAAATACCTTGCTCAAAAACCAAAACGGAGCTATCTAGCAGAATGTTTGTCAATGTGTATATTCAACATCCAGAGTTAATCTGATTTGTGTTTGCAACAGTTCAGAAACCCTTTCTTTGGAGAATGTAGATAAAAAGTCATTTCCAGCCCTAGAGATGCATATAAGAGTTAGCAGTAAGAATGCCTTTAAAACACAGAAACCCGCTTCGCACAAACTCATCTTCTGTGTGTTTGTTCCTTTTAGGAAGTTGCTTCTGTGTTTAGATTCAGCGAGGCAGAAACACGTTTCTTCTAAAAGCTGCGTTTGGACATTCCAGAGTGGATGGGAGAACAGGCTGTAAAGAGAAATACCTTGCTCTAAAACCAAAACGGAGCTATCTAGCAGAATGGTTTTCAATATGTGTATTCAACTTCCAGAGTTAAACTGATGTGTGTTTGCAGCAGTTCAGAAACCCTTTCTTTGGAGAATGTAGAAAAAAATCATTTCCAGCCCTAGAGACGCATATAAGAGTTAGCAGGAAGAATGCCTCTAAAACACAGAAACCCGCTTCATACAAACTCATCTTCTGTGTTTTGGTTCCTTTTAGGAAGTTGCATCTGTGTTTAGATTCAGCGAGGCAGAAACACGTTTCTTCTAAAAGCTGCGTTTGGACATTCCAGAGTGGATGGGAGAACAGGCTGTAAAGAGAAATACCTTGCTCTAAAACCAAAACGGAGCTATCTAGCAGAATGGTTGTCAATATGTGTATTCAACTTCCAGAGTTAAACTGATGTGTGTTTGCAGCAGTTCAGAAACCCTTTCTTTGGAGAATGTAGAAAGAGTCATTTCCAGCCCTAGAGACGCATATAAGAGTTAGCAGTAAGAATGCGTTTAAAACACAGAATACCCGCTTCGTACAAACTCTTCTGCTGTGTTGTAGTTCCTCTTAGGAAGTTGCATCTATGTTTAGATTCAGCAAGGCAGAAACACGTTTCTTCGAAAAACTGCATTTGGACATTCCAGAGTGACTGGGAGAACACGCTGTAAAGAGAAATACCTTGCTCTAAAACCAAAACGGAGCTATCTAGCAGAATGTTTGTCAATATGTGTATTCAACTTCCAGAGTTAAACTGATTTGTGTTTGCAGCAGTTCAGAAACCCTTTCTTTGGAGAATGTAGAAAAAAAGTCATTTCCAGCCCTAGAGACGCATAAGAAAGTTAGCAGTAAGAATGACTTTAAAACACAGAAACCCGCTTCGTACAAACTCATCTTCTGTGTGTTGGTTCCTTTTAGGAAGTTGCATCTGTGTTTAGATTCAGCGAGGCAGAAACACGTATCTTCTAAAAGCTGCGTTTGGACATTCCAGAGTGGATGGGATAACAGGCTGTAAAGAGAAATACCTTGCTCTAAAACCAAAACGGAGCTATTTAGCAGAATGGTTGTCAATGTTTGTATTCAACTTCCAGAGTTAAACTGATTTGTGTTTGCAGCAGTTCAGAAACCCTTTCTTTGGAGAATGTAGAAAAAAAGTCATTTCCAGCCCTAGAGACGCATATAAGAGTTAGCAGTAAGAATGCCTTTAAAACACAGAAACCCGCTTCGTACAAACTCATCTTCTGTGTGTTGGTTCCTTTTAGGAAGTTGCATCTGCGTTTAGATTCAGCGAGGCAGAAACACGTTTCTTCTAAAAGCTGCGTTTGGACATTCCAGAGTGGATGGGAGAACAGGCTCTAAAGAGAAATACCTTGCTCTAAAACGAAAACGGAGATATCTAACAGAATGTTTGTCAATTTGTGTATTCAACTTCCGTAGTTAAACTGATTTGTGTTTGCAGCAGTTCAGAAACCCTTTCTTTGGAGAATGTAGAAAGTCATTTCCAGCCCTAGAGACGCACATTAGAGTTAGCAGTAAGAATGCGTTTCAAACACAGAAGACCCGCTTCTTACAAAGTCATCTGCTGTGTGGTGGTTTCTTTTAGGAAGTTGAATCTATGTTCAGATTTAGCGAGGTAGAAACACGTTTCTTCAAAAAGCTGCGTTTGGACATTCCAGAGTGGATGTGAGAACACGCCGTAAAGAGAAATACCTTGCTCTAAAACCAAAACGGAGCTATCTAGCAGAATGGTTGTCAATGTGTGTATTCAACTTCCAGAGTTAAACTGATGTGTGTTTGCAGCAGTTCAGAAACCCTTTCTTTGGAGGATGTAGAAACAGTCATTTCCAGCCCTAGAGACGCATATAAGAGTTAGCAGTAAGAATGCGTTTAAAACACAGAATACCCGCTTCGTACAAACTAATCTGCTGTGTTCTAGTTCCTCTTAGGAAGTTGCATCTATGTTTATATTCAGCGAGGCAGAAACACGTTTCTTCTAAAAACTGCATTTGGACATTCCAGAGTGAATGTGAGAACACGCCGTAAAGAGAAATACCTTGCTCTAAAACCAAAACGGAGCTATCTAGCAGAATGGTTGTCAATGTGTCTATTCAACTTCCAGAGGTAAACTGATTTGTGTTTGCAACAGTTCAGAAACCCTTTCTTTGGAGAATGTAGAAAAAATGTCATTTCCAGCCCTAGAGACGCATATAAGAGTTAGCAGTAAGAATGCCTTTAAAACACAGAAACCCGCTTCGTACAAACTCATCTTCTGTGTGTTGGTTCCTTTTAGGAAGTTGCATCTGTGTTTAGATTCAGCGAGGCAGAAACACGTTTCTTCTAAAAGCTGCGTTTGGACATTCCAGAGTGGATGGGAGAACAGGCTGTAAAGAGAAATACCTTGCTCTAAAACCAAAACGCAGATATCTAGCAGAATGGTTGTCAATGTGTGTATTCAACTTCCAGCGTTAAACTGATGTGTGTTTGCAGCAGTTCAGAAACCCTTTCTTTGGAGAATGTAGAAACAGTCATTTCCAGCCATAGAGACGCATATAAGATTTAGCAGTAAGAATGCGTTTAAAACACAGAAGACCCGCTTCTTACAAACTCATCTGCTGTGTGCTGGTTTCTTTTAGGAAGTTGCATCTATGTTTAGATTCAGCAAGGTAGAAACACGTTTCTTCTAAAAGCTGCGTTTGGACATTCCAGAGGGGAAGGGAGAACAGGCTGTAAAGAGAAATACCTTGCTCTAAAACCAAAACGGAGCTATCTAGCAGAATGGTTGTCAATGTGTGTATTCAACTTCCAGAGTTAAACTGATGTGTTTTTGCAGCAGTTCAGAAACCCTTTCTTTGGAGAATGTAGAAACAGTCATTTCCAGCCCTAGAGACGCATAAAAGAGTTAGCAGTAAGAATGCGTTTAAAACACAGAATACCCGCTTGGTACAAACTCATCTGCTTTGGGCTGGTTTCTTTTAGGAAGTTGCATCTATGTTTAGATTCGGCAAGGTAGAAACACGTTTCTTCTAAAAGCTGCGTTTGGACATTCCAGAGTGGATGGGAGAAGAGGCTGTAAAGAGAAATACCTTGCTCTAAAACCAAAACGGAGCTATCTAGCAGAATGGTTGTCAATGTGTGTATTCAACTTCCAGAGTTAAACTGATGTGTGTTTGCAGCAGTTCAGAAACCCTTTCTTTGGAGAATGTAGAAACAGTCATTTCCAGCCCTAGAGACACATATAAGAGTTAGCAGTAAGAATGCGTTTAAAACACAGAATAAACGCTTCGTACAAACTCATCTGCTGTGTTCTAGTTCCTGTTAGGAAGTTGCATCTATGTTCAGATTCAGCGAGGTAGAAACACGTTTCCTCTAAAAGCTGCGTTTGGACATTCCAGAGTGGATGGGAGAACAGGCTCTAAAGAGAAATACCTTGCTCAAAAACCAAAACGGAGCCATCTGGCAGAATGATTGTCAATGTGTCTATTCAACATCCAGAGTTAATCTGATTTGTGTTTGCAACAGTGCAGAAACCCTTTCTTTGGAGAATGTAGAAAAAAAGTCATTTCCAGCCCTAGAGACGCATATAAGAGTTAGCAGTAAGAATGCCTTTAAAACACAGAAACCCGCTTCGTACAAACTCATCTTCTGTGTGTTGGTTCCTTTTAGGAAGTTGCATCTGTGTTTAGATTCAGCGAGGTAGAACCACGTTTCTTCTAAAAGCTGCGATTGGACATTCCAGAGTGGATGGGAGAACAGGCTGTAAAGGGAAATACCTTGCTCTAAAACCAAAACGGAGCTATCTAGCAGAATCGTTGTCAATGTGTGTATTCAACTTCCAGAGTTAAACTGATGTGTGTTTGCAGCAGTTCAGAAACCCTTTCTTTGGAGAATGTAGAAACAGTCATTTCCAGCCCTAGAGACGCATATAAGAGTTAGCAGTAAGAATGCCTTTAAAACACAGAATACCCGCTTCGTACAAACTCATCTGCTGTGTGCTAGTTTCTCTTAGGAAGTTGCATCTATGTTTAGATTCAGCGAGGCAGAAACACGTTTCTTTGAAAAACTGCATTTGGAAATTCCAGAGTGAATGGGAGAACACCCTGTAAAGAGAAATACCTTGCTCTAAAACCAAAACGGAGCTATCTAGCAGAATGGTTGTCAATGTGTCTATTCAACTTCCAGAGTTAAACTGATGTGTGTTTGCAGCAGTTCAGAAACCCTTTCTTTGGAGAATGTAGAAACAGTCATTTACAGCCCTAGAGACGCATATAAAAGTTAGCAGTAGGAATGCGTTTAAAACACAGAATACCCGCTTCGTACAAACTCATCTGCTTTGTGCTGGTTTCTTTTAGGAAGTTGCATCAATGTTTAGATTCAGCAAGGTAGAAACACGTTTCTTCTAAAAGCTGCGTTTGGACATTCCAGAGTGGATGGGAGAACAGGCTGTAAAGAGAAATACCTTGCTCTAAAACCAAAAAGGAGCTATCTAGCAGAATGGTTGTCAATGTGTGTATTCAACTTCCAGAGTTAAACTGATGTGTGTTTGCAGCAGTTCAGAAACCCTTTCTTTGGAGAATGTAGAAACAGTCATTTCCAGCCCTAGAGACGCACATAAGAGTTAGCAGTAAGAGTGCGTTTCAGACACAGAAGACCCGCTTCTTACAAACTCATCTGCTGTATGCTGGTTTCTTTTAGGAAGTTGAATCTATGTTCAGATTCAGCGAGGTAGAAACACGTTTCTTCTAAAAGCTGCGTTTGGACATTCCAGAGTGGATGGGAGAACAGGCTCTAAAGAGAAATACCTTGCTCTAAAACCAAAACGGAGCTATCTAGCTGAATGGTTGTCAATGTGTGTATTCAACATCCAGAGTTAATCTGATTTGTGTTTGCAACAGTGCAGAAACCCTTTCTTTGGAGAATGTAGAAAAAAAGTCATTTCCAGCCCTAGAGACGCATATAAGAGTTAGCAGTAAGAATGCCTTTTAAACACAGAAACCCGCTTCGTACAAACTCATCTTCTGTGTGTTGGTTCCTTTTAGGAAGTTGCATCTGTGTTTAGATTCAGCGAGGTAGAACCACGTTTCTTCTAAAAGCTGCGATTGGACATTCCAGAGTGGATGGGAGAACAGGCGGTAAAGGGAAATACCTTGCTCTAAAACCAAACCGGAGCTATCTAGCAGAATGGTTGTCAATGTGTGTATTCAACTTCCAGCGTTAAACTGATGTGTGTTTGCAGCAGTTCAGAAACCCTTTCTTTGGAGAATGTAGAAACAGTCATTTCCAGCCCTAGAGACGCATATAAGAGTTAGCAGTAAGAATGCCTTTAAAACACAGAATACCCGCTTCGTACAAACTCATCTGCTGTGTTCTAGTTCCTGTTAGGAAGTTGCATCTATTTTCAGATTCAGCGAGGTAGAAACACGTTTCTTCTAAAAGCTGCGTTTGGACATTCCAGAGTGGATGGGAGAACAGGCTCTAAAGAGAAATACCTTGCTCAAAAACCAAAACGGAGCTATCTAGCAGAATGTTTGTCAATGTGTATATTCAACATCCAGAGTTAATCTGATTTGTGTTTGCAACAGTTCAGAAACCCTTTCTTTGGAGAATGTAGATAAAAAGTCATTTCCAGCCCTAGAGACGCATATAAGAGTTAGCAGTAAGAATGCCTTTAAAACACAGAAACCCGCTTCGCACAAACTCATCTTCTGTGTGTTGGTTCCTTTTAGGAAGTTGCATCTGTGTTTAGATTCAGCGAGGCAGAAACACGTTTCTTCTAAAAGCTTCGTTTGGACATTCCAGAGTGGATGGGAGAACAGGCTGTAAAGAGAAATACCTTGCTCTAAAACCAAAACGGAGCTATCTAGCAGAATGGTTGTCAATGTGTGTATTCAACTTCCAGAGTTAAACTGATGTGTGTTTGCAGCAGTTCAGAAACCCTTTCTTTGGAGAATGTAGAAACAGTCATTTCCAGCCCTAGAGACGCATATAAGTGTTAGCAGTAAGAATGCCTTTAAAACACAGAATACCCGCTTCGTACAAACTCATCTGCTGTGTTCTAGTTCCTGTTAGGAAGTTGCATCTATTTTCAGATTCAGCGAGGTAGAAACACGTTTCTTCTAAAAGCTGCGTTTGGACATTCCAGAGTGGATGGGAGAACAGGCTCTAAAGAGAAATACCTTGCTCAAAAACCAAAACGGAGCTATCTAGCAGAATGTTTGTCAATGTGTATATTCAACATCCAGAGTTAATCTGATTTGTGTTTGCAACAGTTCAGAAACCCTTTCTTTGGAGAATGTAGATAAAAAGTCATTTCCACCCCTAGAGATGCATATAAGAGTTAGCAGTAAGAATGCCTTTAAAACACAGAAACCCGCTTCGCACAAACTCATCTTCTGTGTGTTGGTTCCTTTTAGGAAGTTGCATCTGTGTTTAGATTCAGTGAGGTAGAAACACGTTTCTTCTAAAAGCTTCGTTTGGACATTCCAGAGTGGATGGGAGAACAGGCTGTAAAGAGAAATACCTTGCTCTAAAACCAAAACGGAGCTATCTAGCAGAATGGTTGTCAATATGTGTATTCAACTTCCAGAGTTAAACTGATGTGTGTTTGCAGCAGTTCAGAAACCCTTTCTTTGGAGAATGTAGAAAGAGTCATTTCCAGCCCTAGAGACGCACATTAGAGTTAGCAGTAAGAATGCGTTTCAAACACAGAAGACCCGCTTCTTACAAAGTCATCTGCTGTGTGGTGGTTTCTTTTAGGAAGTTGAATCTATGTTCAGATTGAGCGAGGTAGAAACACGTTTCTTCAAAAAGCTGCGTTTGGACATTCCAGAGTGGATGTGAGAACACGCCGTAAAGAGAAATACCTTGCTCTAAAACCAAAACGGAGCTATCTAGCAGAATGGTTGTCAATGTGTGTATTCAACTTCCAGAGTTAAACTGATGTGTGTTTGCAGCAGTTCAGAAACCCTTTCTTTGGAGGATGTAGAAACAGTCATTTCCAGCCCTAGAGACGCATATAAGAGTTAGCAGTAAGAATGCGTTTAAAACACAGAATACCCGCTTCGTATAAACTAATCTGCTCTGTTCTAGTTTCTCTTAGGAAGTTGCATCTATGTTTATATTCAGCGAGGCAGAAACACGTTTCTTCTAAAAACTGCATTTGGACATTCCAGAGTGAATGTGAGAACACGCCGTAAAGAGAAATACCTTGCTCTAAAACCAAAACGGAGCTATCTAGCAGAATGGTTGTCAATGTGTGTATTCAACTTCCAGAGTTAAACTGATGTGTGTTTGCAGCAGTTCAGAAACCCTTCCTTTGGAGAATATAGAAAAAAAGTCATTTCCAGCCCTAGAGACGCATATAAGAGTTAGCAGTAAGAATGCCTTTAAAACAGAGAAACCCGCTTCGTACAAACTCATCTTCTGTGTGTTGGTTCCTTTTAGGAAGTTGCATCTGTGTTTAGATTCAGCGAGGTAGAACCACGTTTCTTTGAAAAACTGCATTTGGAAATTCCAGAGTGAATGGGAGAACACGCTGTAAAGAGAAATACCTTGCTCTAAAACCAAAACGTAGCTATCTAGCAGAATGGTTGTCAATGTGTGTATTCAACTTCCAGAGTTAAACTGATGTGTGTTTGCGGCAGTTCAGAAACCCTTTCTTTGGACAATGTAGAAAAAAAGTCATTTCCAGCCCTAGAGACGCATATAAGAGTTAGCAGTAAGAATGCCTTTAAAACTCAGAAACCCGCTTCGTACAAACTCATCTTCTGTGTGTTGGTTCCTTTTAGGAAGTTGCATCTGCGTTTAGATTCAGCGAGGCAGAAACACGTTTCTTCTAAAAGCTGCGTTTGGACATTCCAGAGTGGATGGGAGAACAGGCTGTAAAGAGAAATACCTTGCTCTAAAACCAAAACGGAGCTATCTAGCAGAATGGTTGTCAATGTGTGTATTCAACTTCCAGAGTTAAACTGATGTGTGTTTGCAGCAGTTCAGAAACCCTTTCTTTGGAGAATGTAGAAAAAAAGTCATTTCCAGCCCTAGAGACGCATATAAGAGTTAGCAGTAAGAATGCCTCTAAAACACAGAAACCCGCTTCATACAAACTCATATTCTGTGTTTTGGTTCCTTTTAGGAAGTTGCATCTGTGTTTAGATTCAGCGAGGCAGAAACACGTTTCTTCTAAAAGCTGCGTTTGGACATTCCAGAGTGAATGTGAGAACATGCCGTAAAGAGAAATACCTTGCTCTAAAACCAAAACGGAGCTATCTAGCAGAATGGTTGTCAATGTGTGCATTCAACTTCCAGAGTTAAACTGATGTGTGTTTGCAGCAGTTCAGAAACCCATTCTTTGGAGGATGTAGAAACAGTCATTTCCAGCCCTAGAGGCGCATATAAGAGTTAGCAGTAAGAATGCGTTTAAAACACAGAATACCCGCTTCGTACAAACTCATCTGCTTTGTGCTGGTTTCTTTTAGGAAGTTGCATCTATGTTCAGATTCAGCAGGGTAGAAACACGTTTCTTCTAAAAGCTGCGTTTGGACATTCCAGAGTGGATGGGAGAAGAGGCTGTAAAGAGAAATACCTTGCTCTAAAACCAAAACGGAGCTATCTAGCAGAATGGTTGTCAATGTGTGTATTCAACTTCCAGAGTTAAACTGATGTGTGTTTGCAGCAGTTCAGAAACCCTTTCTTTGGAGAATGTAGAAACAGTCATTTCCAGCCCTAGAGACGCATATAAGAGTTAGCAGTAAGAATACCTTTAAAACACAGAATACCCGCTTCGTACAAACTCATCTGCTGTGTTCTAGTTCCTGTTAGGAAGTTGCATCTATGTTCAGATTCAGCGAGGTAGAAACACGTTTCTTTTAAAAGCTGCGTTTGGACATTCCAGAGTGGATGGGAGAACAGGCTCTAAAGAGAAATACTTTGCTCAAAAACCAAAACGGAGCTATCTAGCAGAATGTTTTTCAATGTGTATATTCAACATCCAGAGTTAATCTGATTTGTGTTTGCAACAGTTCAGAAACCCTTTCTTTGGAGAATGTAGATAAAAAGTCATTTCCAGCCCTAGAGACGCATATAAGAGTTAGCAGTAAGAATGCCTTTAAAACACAGAAACCCGCTTCGCACAAACTCATCTTCTGTGTGTTGGTTCCTTTTAGGAAGTTGCATCTGTGTTTAGATTCAGCGAGGCAGAAACACGTTTCTTCTAAAAGCTGCGTTTGGACATTCCAGAGTGGATGGGAGAACAGGCTGTAAAGAGAAATACCTTGCTCTAAAACCAAAACGGAGCTATCTAGCAGAATGGTTGTCAATGTGTGTATTCAACTTCCAGAGTTAAACTGATGTGTGTTTGCAGCAGTTCAGAAACCCTTTCTTTGGAGAATGTAGAAACAGTCATTTCCAGCCCTAGAGACTCATATAAGAGTTAGCAGTAAGACTGCCTTTAAAACACAGAATACCCGCTTCGTACAAACTCATCTGCTGTGTTCTAGTTCCTCTTAGGAAGTTGCATCTATGTTCAGATTCAGCGAGGTAGAAACACGTTTCTTCTAAAAGCTGTGTTTGGACATTCCAGAGTGGATGGGAGAACAGGCTCTAAAGAGAAATACCTTGCTCTAAAACCAAAACGGAGCTATCTAGCAGAATGTTTGTCAATGTGTGTATTCAACATCCAGAGTTAATCTGATTTGTGTTTGCAACAGTTCAGAAACCCTTTCTTTGGAGAATGTAGATAAAAAGTCATTTCCAGCCCTAGAGACGCATATAAGAGTTAGCAGTAAGAATGCCTTTAAAACACAGAAACCCGCTTCGCACAAACTCATCTTCTGTGTGTTGGTTCCTTTTAGGAAGTTGCATCTGTGTTTAGATTCAGCGAGGCAGAAACACGTTTCTTCTAAAAGCTGCGTTTGGACATTCCAGAGTGGATGGGAGAACAGGCTGTAAAGAGAAATACCTTGCTCTAAAACCAAAACGGAGCTATCTAGCAGAATGGTTGTCAATATGTGTATTCAACTTCCAGAGTTAAACTGATGTGTGTTTGCAGCAGTTCAGAAACCCTTTCTTTGGAGAATGTAGAAAGAGTCATTTCCAGCCCTAGAGACGCATATAAGAGTTAGCAGTAAGAATGCCTTTAAATCACAGAAACCCGCTTTGCACAAACTCATCTTCTGTGTGTTGGTTCCTTTTAGGAAGTTGCATCTGTGTTTAGATTCAGCGAGGCAGAAACACGTTTCTTCTAAAAGCTGCGTTTGGACATTCCAGAGTGGATGCGAGAACAGGCTGTAAAGAGAAATACCTTGCTCTAAAACCAAAACGGAGCTATCTAACAGAATGGTTGTCAATGTGTGTATTCAACTTCCAGTGTTAAACTGATGTGTGTTTGCAGCAGTTCAGAAACCCTTTCTTTGGAGAATGTAGAAACAGTCATTTCCAGCCCTAGAAACGCACATAAGAGTTAGCAGTAAGAATGCGTTTCAAACACAGAAGATCCGCTTCTTAAAAACTCATCTGCTGTGGGCTGGTTTCTTTTAGGAAGTTGAATCTATGTTCAGATTCAGCGAGGTAGAAACACGTTTCTTCTAAAAGCTGCGTTTGGACATTCCAGAGTGGATGGGAGAACAGGCTCTAAAGAGAAATACCTTGCTCTAAAACCAAAACGGAGCTATCTAGCTGAATGGTTGTCAATGTGTGTATTCAACTTCCAGAGTTAAACTGATGTGTGTTTGCAGCAGTTCAGAAACCCTTTCTTTGGAGAATGTAGAAAAAAAGTCATTTCCAGCCCTAGAGACGCATAAGAAAGTTAGCAGTAAGAATGCCTTTAAAACACAGAAACCCGCTTCGTACAAACTCATCTTCTGTGTGTTGGTTCCTTTTAGGAAGTTGCATCTGTGTTTAGATTCAGTGAGGCAGAAACACGTTTCTTCTAAAAGCTGCGTTTGGACATTCCAGAGTGGATGGGATAACAGGCTGTAAAGAGAAATACCTTGCTCTAAAACCAAAACGGAGCTATTTAGCAGAATGGCTGTCAATGTTTGTATTCAACTTCCATAGTTAAACTGAATTGTGTTTGCAGCAGTTCAGAAACCCTTTCTTTGGAGAATGTAGAAAAAAAGTCATTTCCAGCCCTAGAGACGCATATAAGAGTTAGCAGTAAGAATGCCTTTAAAACAGAGAAACCCGCTTCGTACAAACTCATCTTCTGTGTGTTGGTTCCTTTTAGGAAGTTGCATCTGCGTTTAGATTCAGCGAGGCAGAAACACGTTTCTTCTAAAAGCTGCGTTTGGACATTCCAGAATGGATGGGAGAACAGGCTCTAAAGAGAAATACCTTGCTCTAAAACGAAAACGGAGATATCTAACAGAATGTTTGTCAATGTGTGTATTCAACTTCCGTAGTTAAACTGATTTGTGTTTGCAGCAGTTCAGAAACCCTTTCTTTGGAGAATGTAGAAACAGTCATTTCCAGCCCTATAGACGCACATTAGAGTTAGCAGTAAGAATGCGTTTCAAACACAGAAGACCCGCTTCTTACAAAGTCATCTGCTGTGTGGTGGTTTCTTTTAGGAAGTTGAATCTATGTTCAGATTGAGCGAGGTAGAAACACGTTTCTTCAAAAAGCTGCGTTTGGACATTCCAGAGTGGATGTGAGAACACGCCGTAAAGAGAAATACCTTGCTCTAAAACCAAAACGGAGCTATCTAGCAGAATGGTTGTCAATGTGTGTATTCAACTTCCAGAGTTAAACTGATGTGTGTTTGCAGCAGTTCAGAAACCCTTTCTTTGGAGGATGTAGAAACAGTCATTTCCAGCCCTAGAGACGCATATAAGAGTTAGCAGTAAGAATGCGTTTAAAACACAGAATACCCGCTTCGTACAAACTAATCTGCTGTGTTCTAGTTCCTCTTAGGAAGTTGCATCTATGTTTATATTCAGCGAGGCGGAAACACGTTTCTTCTAAAAACTGCATTTGGACATTCCAGAGTGAATGTGAGAACACGCCGTAAAGAGAAATACCTTGCTCTAAAACCAAAACGGAGCTATCTAGCAGAATGGTTTTCAATGAGTGTATTCAACTTCCAGAGTTAAACTGATTTGTGTTTGCAACAGTTCAGAAACCCTTTCTTTGGAGAATGTAGAAAAAATGTCATTTCCAGCCCTAGAGACGCATATAAGAGTTAGCAGTAAGAATGCCTTTAAAACACAGAAACCCGCTTCGTACAAACTCATCTTCTGTGTGTTGGTTCCTTTTAGGAAGTTGCATCTGTGTTTAGATTCAGCGAGGCAGAAACACGTTTCTTCTAAAAGCTGCGTTTGGACATTCCAGAGTGGATGGGAGAACAGGCTGTAAAGAGAAATACCATGCTATAAAACCAAAACGGAGCTATCTAGAAGAATGGTTGTCAATGTGTGTATTCAACTTCCAGCGTTAAACTGATGTGTGTTTGCAGCAGTTCAGAAACCCTTCCTTTGGAGAATGTAGAAACAGTCATTTCCAGCCCTAGAGACGCATATAAGAGTTAGCAGTAAGAATGCCTTTAAAACAGAGAAATCCGCTTCGTACAAACTCATCTTCTGTGTGTTGGTTCCTTTTAGGAAGTTGCATCTGTGTTTAGATTCAGCGAGGTAGAACCACGTTTCTTTGAAAAACTGCATTTGGAAATTCCAGAGTGAATGGGAGAACACGCTGTAAAGAGAAATACCTTGCTCTAAAACCAAAACGGAGCTATCTAGCAGAATGGTTGTCAATGTGTGCATTCAACTTCCAGAGTTAAACTGATGTGTGTTTGCAGCAGTTCAGAAACCCTTTCTTTGGAGAATGTAGAAACAGTCATTTCCAGCCCTAGAGACGCATATAAGAGTTAGCAGTAAGACTGCCTTTAAAACACAGAATACCCGCTTCGTACAAACTCATCTGCTGTGTTCTAGTTCCTGTTAGGAAGTTGCATCTATGTTCAGATTCAGCGAGGTAGAAACACGTTTCTTCTAAAAGCTGCGTTTGGACATTCCAGAGTGGATAGGAGAACAGGCTCTAAAGAGAAATACCTTGCTCAAAAACCAAAACGGAGCTATCTAGCAGAATGTTTGTCAATGTGTGTATTCAACATCCAGAGTTAATCTGATTTGTGTTTGCAACAGTTCAGAAACCCTTTCTTTGGAGAATGTAGATAAAAAGTCATTTCCAGCCCTAGAGACGCATATAAGAGTTAGCAGTAAGAATGCCTTTAAAACACAGAAACCCGCTTCGTACAAACTCATCTTCTGTGTGTTGGTTCCTTTTAGGAAGTGGCATCTGTGTTTAGATTCAGCGAGGCAGAAACACGTTTCTTCTAAAAGCTGCGTTTGGACATTCCAGAGTGGATGGGAGAAGAGGCTGTAAAGAGAAATACCTTGCTCTAAAACCAAAACGGAGCTATCTAGCAGAATGGTTGTCACTGTGTGTATTCAACTTCCAGAGTTAAACTGATGTGTGTTTGCAGCAGTTCAGAAACCCTTTCTTTGGAGAATGTAGAAACAGTCATTTCCAGCCCTAGAGACGCATATAAGAGTTAGCAGTAAGACTGCCTTTAAAACACAGAATACCCGCTTCGTACAAACTCATCTGCTGTGTTCTAGTTCCTGTTAGGAAGTTGCATCTATGTTCAGATTCAGCGAGGTAGAAACACGTTTCTTCTAATAGCTGCGTTTGGACATTCCAGAGTGGATGGGAGAACAGGCTCTAAAGAGAAATACCTTGCTCAAAAACCAAAACGGAGCTATCTAGCAGAATGTTTGTCAATGTGTGTATTCAACATCCAGAGTTAATCTGATTTGTGTTTGCAACAGTTCAGAAACCCTTTCTTTGGAGAATGTAGATAAAAAGTCATTTCCAGCCCTAGAGACGCATATAAGAGTTAGCAGTAAGAATGCCTTTAAAACACAGAAACCCGCTTCGCACAAACTCATCTTCTGTGTGTTGGTTCCTTTTAGGAAGTTGCATCTGTGTTTAGATTCAGCGAGGCAGAAACACGTTTCTTCTAAAAGCTGCGTTTGGACATTCCAGAGTGGATGGGAGAACAGGCTGTAAAGAGAAATACCTTGCTCTAAAACCAAAACGGAGCTATCTAGCATAATGGTTGTCAATATGTGTATTCAACTTCCAGAGTTAAACTGATGTGTGTTTGCAGCAGTTCAGAAACCCTTTCTTTGGAGAATGTAGAAAGAGTCATTTCCAGCCCTAGAGACGCATATAAGAGTTAGCAGTAAGAATGCCTTTAAAACACAGAAACCCGCTTTGCACAAACTCATCTTCTGTGTGTTGGTTCCTTTTAGGAAGTTGCATCTGTGGTTAGATTCAGCGAGGCAGAAACACGTTTCTTCTAAAAGCTGCGTTTGGACATTCCAGAGTGGATGGGAGAACAGGCTGTAAAGAGAAATACCTTGCTCTAAAACCAAAACGGAGCTATCTAACAGAATGGTTGTCAATGTGTGTATTCAACTTCCAGTGTTAAACTGATGTGTGTTTGCAGCAGTTCAGAAACCCTTTCTTTGGAGAATGTAGAAACAGTCATTTCCAGCCCTAGAGACGCACATAAGAGTTAGCAGAGAATGCGTTTCAAACACAGAAGATCCGCTTCTTAAAAACTCATCTGCTGTGTGCTGGTTTCTTTTAGGAAGTTGAATCTATGTTCAGATTCAGCGAGGTAGAAACACGTTTCTTCTAAAAGCTGCGTTTGGACATTTCAGAGTGGATGGGAGAACAGGCTCTAAAGAGAAATACCTTGCTCAAAAACCAAAACGGAGCTATCTAGCAGAATCGTTGTCAATGTGTGTATTCAACTTCCAGAGTTAAACTGATGTGTGTTTGCAGCAGTTCAGAAACCCTTTCTTTGGAGAATGTAGAAACAGTCATTTCCAGCCCTAGAGACGCATATAAGACTTAGCAGTAAGAATGCCTTTAAAACACAGAATACCCGCTTCGTACAAACTCATCTGCTGTGTGCTAGTTTCTCTTTGGAAGTTGCATCTATGTTTAGATTCAGCGAGGCAGAAACACGTTTCTTTGAAAAACTGCATTTGGAAATTCCAGAGTTAATGGGAGAACACGCTGTAAAGAGAAATACCTTGCTCTAAAACCAAAACGGAGCTATCTAGCAGAATGGTTGTCAATGTGTGTATTCAACTTCCAGAGTTAAACTGATGTGTGTTTGCAGCAGTTCAGAAACCCTTTCTTTGGACAATGTAGAAAAAAAATTCATTTTCAGCCCTAGAGACGCATATAAGAGTTAGCAGTAAGAATGCCTTTAAAACACAGAATACACGCTTCGTACAAACTCATCTGCTGTGTGCTAGTTCCTCTTAGGAAGTTGCATCTATGTTTAGATTCAGCGAGGCAGAAACACGTTTCTTCTAAAAACTTCATTTGGAAATTCCAGAGTGAATGGGAGAACACGCCGTAAAGAGAAATACCTTGCTCTAAAACCAAAACGGAGCTATCTAGCAGAATGGTTTTCAATGTGTGTATTCAACTTCCAGAGTTAAACTGATTTGTGTTTGCAACAGTTCAGAAACCCTTTCTTTGGAGAATGTAGAAAAAATGTCATTTCCAGCCCTAGAGACGCATATAAGAGTTAGCAGTAAGAATGCCTTTAAAACACAGAAACCCGCTTCGTACAAACTCATCTTCTGTGTGTTGGTTCCTTTTAGGAAGTTGCATCTGTGTTTAGATTCAGCGAGGCAGAAACACGTTTCTTCTAAAAGCTGCGTTTGGACATTCCAGAGTGGATGGGAAAACAGGCTGTAAAGAGAAATACCATGCTATAAAACCAAAACGGAGCTATCTAGAAGAATGGTTGTCAATGTGTGTATTCAACTTCCAGCGTTAAACTGATGTGTGTTTGCAGCAGTTCAGAAACCCTTCCTTTGGAGAATGTAGAAACAGTCATTTCCAGCCCTAGAGACGCATATAAGAGTTAGCAGTAAGAATGCCTTTAAAACAGAGAAATCCGCTTCGTACAAACTCATCTTCTGTGTGTTGGTTCCTTTTAGGAAGTTGCATCTGTGTTTAGATTCAGCGAGGTAGAACCACGTTTCTTTGAAAAACTGCATTTGGAAATTCCAGAGTGAATGGGAGAACACGCTGTAAAGAGAAATACATTGCTCTAAAACCAAAACGGAGCTATCTAGCAGAATGGTTGTCCATGTGTGTATTCAACTTCCAGAGTTAAACTGATGTGTGTTTGCGGCAGTTCAGAAACCCTTTCTTTGGACAATGTAGAAAAAAAGTCATTTCCAGCCCTAGAGACGCATATAAGAGTTAGCAGTAAGAATGCCTTTAAAACTCAGAAACCCGCTTCGTACAAACTCATCTTCTGTGTGTTGGTTCCTTTTAGGAAGTTGCATCTGCGTTTAGATTCAGCGAGGCAGAAACACTTTCTTCTAAAAGCTGCGTTTGGACATTCCAGAGTGAATGTGAGAACATGCCGTAAAGAGAAATGCCTTGCTCTAAAACCAAAGCGGAGCCATCTAGCAGAATGGTTGTCAATGTGTGTATTCAACTTCCAGAGTTAAACTGATGTGTGTTTGCAGCAGTTCAGAAACCCATTCTTTGGAGGATGTAGAAACAGTCATTTCCAGCCCTAGAGGCGCATATAAGAATTAGCAGTAAGAATGCGTTTAAAACACAGAATACCCGCTTCGTACAAACTCTTCTGCTGTGTTGTAGTTCCTCATAGGAAGTTGCATCTATGTTTAGATTCAGCGAGGCAGAAACATGTTTCTTCTAAAAACTGCATTTGGACATTCCAGAGTGAATGGGATAACACGCTGTAAAGAGAAATACCTTGCTCTAAAACCAAAACGGAGCTATCTAGCAGAATGTTTGTCAATATGTGTATTCAACTTCCAGAGTTAAACTGATTTGTGTTTGCAGCAGTTCAGAAACCCTTTCTTTGAAGAATGTAGAAAAAAAGTCATTTCCAGCCCTAGAGACGCATATAAGAGTTAGCAGTAAGAATGCCTTTAAAACACAGAAACCCGCTTCGTACAAACTCATCTTCTGTGTGTTGTTTCCTTTTAGGAAGTTGCATCTGTGTTTAGATTCAGCGAGGCAGAAACACGTTTCTTCTAAAAGCTGCGTTTGGACATTCCAGAGTGGATGGGAGAACAGGCTGTAAAGAGAAATACCTTGCTCTAAAACCAAAACGGAGCTATCTAGCAGAATGGTTGTCAATATGTGTATTCAACTTCCAGAGTTAAACTGATGTGTGTTTGCAGCAGTTCAGAAACCCTTTCTTTGGAGAATGTAGAAAGAGTCATTTCCAGCCCTAGAGACGCATATAAGAGTTAGCAGTAAGAATGCGTTTAAAACACAGAATACCCGCTTCGTACAAACACTTCTGCTGTGTTGTAGTTCCTCTTAGGAAGTTGCATCTATGTTTAGATTCAGCGAGGCAGAAACACGTTTCTTCTAAAAATTGCATTTGGACATTCCAGAGTGAATGGGAGAACACGCTGTAAAGAGAAATACCTTGCTCTAAAACCAAAACGGAGCTATCTAGCAGAATGTTTGTCAATATGTGTATTCAACTTCCAGAGGTAAAATGATTTGTGTTTGCAGCAGTTCAGAAACCCTTTCTTTGGAGAATGTAGAAAAACAGTCATTTCCAGCCCTAGAGACGCATAAGAAAGTTAGCAGTAAGAATGCCTTTAAAACACAGAAACCCGCTTCGTACAAACTCATCTTCTGTGTGTTGGTTCCTTTTAGGAAGTTGCATCTGCGTTTAGATTCAGCGAGGCAGAAACACGTTTCTTCTAAAAGCTGCGTTTGGACATTCCAGAGTGGATGGGAGAACAGGCTCTAAAGAGAAATACCTTGCTCAAAAACCAAAACGGAGCTATCTAGCAGAATGTTTGTCAATGTGTGTATTCAACATCCAGAGTTAATCTGATTTGTGTTTGCAACAGTTCAGAAACCCTTTCTTTGGAGAATGTAGATAAAAAGTCATTTCCAGCCCTAGAGACGCATATAAGAGTTAGCAGTAAGAATGCCTTTAAAACACAGAAACCCGCTATGCACAAACTCATCTTCTGTGTGTTGTTTCCTTTTAGGAAGTTGCATCTGTGTTTAGATTCAGCGAGGCAGAAACACGTTTCTTCTAAAAGCTGCGTTTGGACATTCCAGAGTGGATTGGAGAACAGGCTGTAAAGAGAAATACCTTGCTCTAAAACCAAAACGGAGCTATCTAACAAAATGGTTGTCAATGTGTGTATTCAACTTCCAGAGTTAAACTGATGTGTGTTTGCAGCAGTTCAGAAACCCTTTCTTTGGAGAATGTAGAAACAGTCATTTCCAGCCCTAGAAACGCACATAAGAGTTAGCAGTAAGAATGCGTTTCAAACACAGAAGATCCGCTTCTTAAAAACTCATCTGCTGTGTGCTGGTTTCTTTTAGGAAGTTGAATCTATGTTCAGATTCAGCGAGGTAGAAACACGTTTCTTCTAAAAGCTGCGTTTGGACATTTCAGAGTGGATGGGAGAACAGGCTCTAAAGAGAAATACCTTGCTCAAAAACCAAAACGGAGCTATCTAGCAGAATCGTTGTCAATGTGTGTATTCAACTTCCAGAGTTAAACTGATGTGTGTTTGCAGCAGTTCAGAAACCCTTTCTTTGGAGAATGTAGAAACAGTCATTTCCAGCCCTAGAGACGCATATAAGAGTTAGCAGTAAGAATGCGTTTAAAACACAGAATACCCGCTTGGTACAAACTCATCTGCTTTGTGCTGGTTTCTTTTAGGAAGTTGCATCTATGTTTAGATTCAGCAAGGTAGAAACACGTTTCTTCTAAAAGCTGCATTTGGACATTCCAGAGTGGATGGGAGAACAGGCTGTAAAGAGAAATACCTTGCTCTAAAACCAAAACGGAGCTATCTAGCAGAATGGTTGTCAATGTGTGTATTCAACTTCCAGAGTTAAACTGATGTGTGTTTGCAGCAGTTCAGAAACCCTTTCTTTGGAGAATGTAGAAACAGTCATTTCCAGCCCTAGAGACGCACATAAGAGTTAGCAGTAAGAATGCGTTTCAGACACAGAAGACCCGCTTCTTACTAACTCATCTACTGTGTGCTGGTTTCTTTTAGGAAGTTGAATCCATGTTCAGATTCAGCGAGGTAGAAACACGTTTCTTCTAAAAGCTGCGTTTGGACATTCCAGAGTGGATGGGAGAACAGGCTGTAAAGAGAAATACCTTGCTCTAAAACCAAAACGGAGCTATCTAACAAAATGGTTGTCAATGTGTGTATTCAACTTCCAGAGTTAAACTGATGTGTGTTTGCAGCAGTTCAGAAACCCTTTCTTTGGAGAATGTAGAAACAGTCATTTCCAGCCCTAGAAACGCACATAAGAGTTAGCAGTAAGAATGCGTTTCAAACACAGAAGATCCGCTTCTTAAAAACTCATCTGCTGTGTGCTGGTTTCTTTTAGGAAGTTGAATCTATGTTCAGATTCAGCGAGGTAGAAACACGTTTCTTCTAAAAGCTGCGTTTGGACATTTCAGAGTGGATGGGAGAACAGGCTCTAAAGAGAAATACCTTGCTCAAAAACCAAAACGGAGCTATCTAGCAGAATGGTTGTCAATGTGTGTATTCAACTTCCAGAGTTAAACTGATGTGTGTTTTCAGCAGTTCAGAAACCCTTTCTTTGGAGAATGTAGAAACAGTCATTTCCAGCCCTAGAGACGCATATAAGATTTAGCAGTAAGATTGCGTTTAAAACACAGAATACCCGCTTCGTACAAACTCATCTGCTTTGCGCTGGTTTCTTTTAGGAAGTTGCATCTATGTTTAGATTCAGCAGGGTAGAAACACGTTTCTTCTGAAAGCTGCGTTTGGGCATTCCAGAGTGGATGGGAGAAGAGGCTGTAAAGAGAAATACCTTCCTCTAAAACCAAAACGGAGCTATCTAGCAGAATGGTTGTCAATGTGTGTATTCAACTTCCAGAGTTAAACTGATGTGTGTTTGCAGCAGTTCAGAAACCCTTTCTTTGGAGAATGTAGAAAAAAATCATTTCCAGCCCTAGAGACGCATATAAGAGTTAGCAGTAAGAATGCCTCTAAAACACAGAAACCCGCTTCATACAAACTCATCTTCTGTGTTTTGGTTCCTTTTAGGAAGTTGCATCTGTGTTTAGATTCAGCGAGGCAGAAACACGTTTCTTCTAAAAGCTGCGTTTGGACATTCCAGAGTGGATGGGAGAACAGGCTGTAAAGAGAAATACCTTGCTCTAAAACCAAAACGGAGCTATCTAGCAGAATGGTTGTCAATATGTGTATTCAACTTCCAGAGTTAAACTGATGTGTGTTTGCAGCAGTTCAGAAACCCTTTCTTTGGAGAATGTAGAAAGAGTCATTTCCAGCCCTAGAGACGCATATAAGAGTTAGCAGTAAGAATGCGTTTAAAACACAGAATACCCGCTTCGTACAAACTCTTCTGCTGTGTTGTAGTTCCTCTTAGGAAGTTGCATCTATGTTTAGATTCAGCGAGGCAGAAACACGTTTCTTCTAAAAATTGCATTTGGACATTCCAAAGTGAATGGGAGAACACGCTGTAAAGAGAAATACCTTGCTCTAAAACCAAAACGGAGCTATCTAGCAGAATGTTTGTCAATATGTGTATTCAACTTCCAGAGGTAAAATGATTTGTGTTTGCAGCAGTTCAGAATCCCTTTCTTTGGAGAATGTAGAAAAAAAGTCATTTCCAGCCCTAGAGACGCATAAAAAAGTTAGCAGTAAGAATGCCTTTAAAACACAGAAACCCGCTTCGTACAAACTCATCTTCTGTGTGTTGGTTCCTATTAGAAAGTTGCATCTGCGTTTAGATTCAGCGAGGCAGAAACACGTTTCTTCTAAAAGCTGCGTTTGGACATTCCAGAGTGGATGGGAGAACAGGCTCTAAAGAGAAATACCTTGCTCTAAAACCAAAACGGAGCTATCTAGCAGAATGGTTGTCAATGTGTGTATTCAACTTCCAGAGTTAAACTGATGTGTGTTTGCAGCAGTTCAGAAACCCTTTCTTTGGAGGATGTAGAAACAGTCATTTCCAGCCCTAGAGACGCATATAAGAGTTAGCAGTTAGAATGCGTTTAAAACACAGAATATCCGCTTCGTACAAACTAATCTGCTGTGTTCTAGTTCCTCTTAGGAAGTTGCATCTATGTTTAGATTCAGCGAGGCAGAAACACGTTTCTTCTAAAAACTGCATTTGGAAATTCCAGAGTGAATGTGAGAACACGTCATAAAGAGAAATACCTTGCTCTAAAACCAAAACGGAGCTATCTAGCAGAATGGTTGTCAATGTGTGTATTCAACTTCCAGAGTTAAACTGATTTGTGTTTGCAACAGTTCAGAAACCCTTTCTTTGGAGAATGTAGAAAAAATGTCATTTCCAGCCCTAGAGACGCATATAAGAGTTAGCAGTAAGAATGCCTTTAAAACACAGAAACCCGCTTCCTACAAACTCATCTTCTGTGTGTTGGTTCCTTTTAGGAAGTTGCATCTGTGTTTAGATTCAGCGAGGCAGAAACACGTTTCTTCTAAAAGCTGCGTTTGGACATTCCAGAGTGGATAAGAGAACAGGCTGTAAAGAGAAATACCTTGCTCTAAAACCAAAACGGAGCTATCTAGCAGAATGGTTGTCAATGTGTGTATTCAACTTCCAGCGTTGAACTGATGTGTGTTTGCAGCAGTTCAGAAACCCTTTCTTTGGAGAATGTAGAAACAGTCATTTCCAGCCATAGAGACGCATATAAGATTTAGCAGTAAGAATGCGTTTAAAACACAGAAGACCCGCTTCTTACAAACTCATCTGCTGTGTGCTGGTTTCTTTTAGGAAGTTGCATCTATGTTTAGATTCAGCAAGGTAGAAACACGTTTCTTCTAAAAGCTGCGTTTGGACATTCCAGAGGGGAAGGGAGAACAGGCTGTAAAGAGAAATACCTTGCTCTAAAACCAAAACGGAGCTATCTAGCAGAATGGTTGTCAATGTGTGTATCGAACTTCCAGAGTTAAACTGATGTGTGTTTGCAGCAGTTCAGAAACCCTTTCTTTGGAGAATGTAGAAACAGTCATTTCCAGCCCTAGAGACGCATATAAGAGTTAGCAGTAAGAATGCGTTTAAAACACAGTATACCCGCTTGGTACAAACTCATCTGCTTTGGGCTGGTTTCTTTTAGGAAGTTGCATCTATGTTTAGATTCAGCAAGGTAGAAACACGTTTCTTCTAAAAGCTGCGTTTGGACATTCCAGAGTGGATGGGAGAAGAGGCTGTAAAGAGAAATACCTTGCTCTAAAACCAAAACGGAGCTATCTAGCAGAATGGTTGTCAATGTGTGTATTCAACCTCCAGAGTTAAACTGAAGTGTGTTTGCAGCAGTTCAGAAACCCTTTCTTTGGAGAATGTAGAAACAGTCATTTCCAGCCCTAGAGACGCATATAAGAGTTAGCAGTAAGAATGCGTTTAAAACACAGAATACCCGCTTCGTACAAACTCATCTGCTGTGTTCTAGTTCCTGTTAGGAAGTTGCATCTATATTCAGATTCAGCGAGGTAGAAACACGTTTCTTCTAAAAGCTGCGTTTGGACATTCCAGAGTGGATGGGAGAACAGGCTGTAAAGAGAAATATCTTGCTCTAAAACCAAAACGGAGCTATCTAGCAGAATGTTTGTCAATGTGTGTATTCAACATCCAGAGTTAATCTGATTTGTGTTTGCAACAGTTCAGAAACCCTTTCTTTGGAGAATGTAGAAAAAAAGTCATTTCCAGCCCTAGAGACGCATAAGAAAGTTAGCAGTAAGAATGCCTTTAAAACACAGAAACCCGCTTCGTACAAACTCATCTTCTGTGTGTTGGTTCCTTTTAGGAAGTTGCATCTGCGTTTAGATTCAGCGAGGCAGAAACACGTTTCTTCTAAAAGCTGCGTTTGGACATTCCAGAGTGGATGGGAGAACAGGCTCTAAAGAGAAATACCTTGCTCAAAAACCAAAACGGAGCTATCTAGCAGAATGTTTGTCAATGTGTGTATTCAACATCCAGAGTTAATCTGATTTGTGTTTGCAACAGTTCAGAAACCCTTTCTTTGGAGAATGTAGATAAAAAGTCATTTCCAGCCCTAGAGACGCATATAAGAGTTAGCAGTAAGAATGCCTTTAAAACACAGAAACCCGCTATGCACAAACTCATCTTCTGTGTGTTGTTTCCTTTTAGGAAGTTGCATCTGTGTTTAGATTCAGCGAGGCAGAAACACGTTTCTTCTAAAAGCTGCGTTTGGACATTCCAGAGTGGATGGGAGAACAGGCTGTAAAGAGAAATACCTTGCTCTAAAACCAAAACGGAGCTATCTAACAAAATGGTTGTCAATGTGTGTATTCAACTTCCAGAGTTAAACTGATGTGTGTTTGCAGCAGTTCAGAAACCCTTTCTTTGGAGAATGTAGAAACAGTCATTTCCAGCCCTAGAAACGCACATAAGAGTTAGCAGTAAGAATGCGTTTCAAACACAGAAGATCCGCTTCTTAAAAACTCATCTGCTGTGTGCTGGTTTCTTTTAGGAAGTTGAATCTATGTTCAGATTCAGCGAGGTAGAAACACGTTTCTTCTAAAAGCTGCGTTTGGACATTTCAGAGTGGATGGGAGAACAGGCTCTAAAGAGAAATACCTTGCTCAAAAACCAAAACGGAGCTATCTAGCAGAATCGTTGTCAATGTGTGTATTCAACTTCCAGAGTTAAACTGATGTGTGTTTGCAGCAGTTCAGAAACCCTTTCTTTGGAGAATGTAGAAACAGTCATTTCCAGCCCTAGAGACGCATATAAGAGTTAGCAGTAAGAATGCGTTTAAAACACAGAATACCCGCTTCGTACAAACTCATCTGCTTTGTGCTGGTTTCTTTTAGGAAGTTGCATCTATGTTTAGATTCAGCAAGGTAGAAACACGTTTCTTCTAAAAGCTGCATTTGGACATTCCAGAGTGGATGGGAGAACAGGCTGTAAAGAGAAATACCTTGCTCTAAAACCAAAACGGAGCTATCTAGCAGAATGGTTGTCAATGTGTGTATTCAACTTCCAGAGTTAAACTGATGTGTGTTTGCAGCAGTTCAGAAACCCTTTCTTTGGAGAATGTAGAAACAGTCATTTCCAGCCCTAGAGACGCACATAAGAGTCAGCAGTAAGAATGCGTTTCAGACACAGAAGACCCGCTTCTTACTAACTCATCTACTGTGTGCTGGTTTCTTTTAGGAAGTTGAATCCATGTTCAGATTTAGCGAGGTAGAAACACGTTTCTTCTAAAAGCTGCGTTTGGACATTCCAGAGTGGATGGGAGAACAGGCTGTAAAGAGAAATACCTTGCTCTAAAACCAAAACGGAGCTATCTAACAAAATGGTTGTCAATGTGTGTATTCAACTTCCAGAGTTAAACTGATGTGTGTTTGCAGCAGTTCAGAAACCCTTTCTTTGGAGAATGTAGAAACAGTCATTTCCAGCCCTAGAAACGCACATAAGAGTTAGCAGTAAGAATGCGTTTCAAACACAGAAGATCCGCTTCTTAAAAACTCATCTGCTGTGTGCTGGTTTCTTTTAGGAAGTTGAATCTATGTTCAGATTCAGCGAGGTAGAAACACGTTTCTTCTAAAAGCTGCGTTTGGACATTTCAGAGTGGATGGGAGAACAGGCTCTAAAGAGAAATACCTTGCTCAAAAACCAAAACGGAGCTATCTAGCAGAATGGTTGTCAATGTGTGTATTCAACTTCCAGAGTTAAACTGATGTGTGTTTTCAGCAGTTCAGAAACCCTTTCTTTGGAGAATGTAGAAACAGTCATTTCCAGCCCTAGAGACGCATATAAGATTTAGCAGTAAGATTGCGTTTAAAACACAGAATACCCGCTTCGTACAAACTCATCTGCTTTGCGCTGGTTTCTTTTAGGAAGTTGCATCTATGTTTAGATTCAGCAGGGTAGAAACACGTTTCTTCTAAAAGCTGCGTTTGGGCATTCCAGAGTGGATGGGAGAAGAGGCTGTAAAGAGAAATACCTTCCTCTAAAACCAAAACGGAGCTATCTAGCAGAATGGTTGTCAATGTGTGTATTCAACTTCCAGAGTTAAACTGATGTGTGTTTGCAGCAGTTCAGAAACCCTTTCTTTGGAGAATGTAGAAAAAAATCATTTCCAGCCCTAGAGACGCATATAAGAGTTAGCAGTAAGAATGCCTCTAAAACACAGAAACCCGCTTCATACAAACTCATCTTCTGTGTTTTGGTTCCTTTTAGGAAGTTGCATCTGTGTTTAGATTCAGCGAGGCAGAAACACGTTTCTTCTAAAAGCTGCGTTTGGACATTCCAGAGTGGATGGGAGAACAGGCTGTAAAGAGAAATACCTTGCTCTAAAACCAAAACGGAGCTATCTAGCAGAATGGTTGTCAATATGTGTATTCAACTTCCAGAGTTAAACTGATGTGTGTTTGCAGCAGTTCAGAAACCCTTTCTTTGGAGAATGTAGAAAGAGTCATTTCCAGCCCTAGAGACGCATATAAGAGTTAGCAGTAAGAATGCGTTTAAAACACAGAATACCCGCTTCGTACAAACTCTTCTGCTGTGTTGTAGTTCCTCTTAGGAAGTTGCATCTATGTTTAGATTCAGCGAGGCAGAAACACGTTTCTTCTAAAAATTGCATTTGGACATTCCAAAGTGAATGGGAGAACACGCTGTAAAGAGAAATACCTTGCTCTAAAACCAAAACGGAGCTATGTAGCAGAATGTTTGTCAATATGTGTATTCAACTTCCAGAGGTAAAATGATTTGTGTTTGCAGCAGTTCAGAAACCCTTTCTTTGGAGAATGTAGAAAAAAAGTCATTTCCAGCCCTAGAGACGCATAAGAAAGTTAGCAGTAAGAATGCCTTTAAAACACAGAAACCCGCTTCGTACAAACTCATCTTCTGTGTGTTGGTTCCTATTAGAAAGTTGCATCTGCGTTTAGATTCAGCGAGGCAGAAACACGTTTCTTCTAAAAGCTGCGTTTGGACATTCCAGAGTGGATGGGAGAACAGGCTCTAAAGAGAAATACCTTGCTCTAAAACCAAAACGGAGCTATCTAGCAGAATGGTTGTCAATGTGTGTATTCAACTTCCAGAGTTAAACTGATGTGTGTTTGCAGCAGTTCAGAAACCCTTTCTTTGGAGGATGTAGAAACAGTCATTTCCAGCCCTAGAGACGCATATAAGAGTTAGCAGTTAGAATGCGTTTAAAACACAGAATATCCGCTTCGTACAAACTAATCTGCTGTGTTCTAGTTCCTCTTAGGAAGTTGCATCTATGTTTAGATTCAGCGAGGCAGAAACACGTTTCTTCTAAAAACTGCATTTGGAAATTCCAGAGTGAATGTGAGAACACGTCATAAAGAGAAATACCTTGCTCTAAAACCAAAACGGAGCTATCTAGCAGAATGGTTGTCAATGTGTGTATTCAACTTCCAGAGTTAAACTGATTTGTGTTTGCAACAGTTCAGAAACCCTTTCTTTGGAGAATGTAGAAAAAATGTCATTTCCAGCCCTAGAGACGCATATAAGAGTTAGCAGTAAGAATGCCTTTAAAACACAGAAACCCGCTTCCTACAAACTCATCTTCTGTGTGTTGGTTCCTTTTAGGAAGTTGCATCTGTGTTTAGATTCAGCGAGGCAGAAACACGTTTCTTCTAAAAGCTGCGTTTGGACATTCCAGAGTGGATAAGAGAACAGGCTGTAAAGAGAAATACCTTGCTCTAAAACCAAAACGGAGCTATCTAGCAGAATGGTTGTCAATGTGTGTATTCAACTTCCAGCGTTGAACTGATGTGTGTTTGCAGCAGTTCAGAAACCCTTTCTTTGGAGAATGTAGAAACAGTCATTTCCAGCCATAGAGACGCATATAAGATTTAGCAGTAAGAATGCGTTTAAAACACAGAAGACCCGCTTCTTACAAACTCATCTGCTGTGTGCTGGTTTCTTTTAGGAAGTTGCATCTATGTTTAGATTCAGCAAGGTAGAAACACGTTTCTTCTAAAAGCTGCGTTTGGACATTCCAGAGTGGATGGGAGAAGAGGCTGTAAAGAGAAATACCTTGCTCTAAAACCAAAACGGAGCTATCTAGCAGAATGGTTGTCAATGTGTGTATTCAACCTCCAGAGTTAAACTGATGTGTGTTTGCAGCAGTTCAGAAACCCTTTCTTTGGAGAATGTAGAAACAGTCATTTCCAGCCCTAGAGACGCATATAAGAGTTAGCAGTAAGAATGCGTTTAAAACACAGAATACCCGCTTCGTACAAACTCATCTGCTGTGTTCTAGTTCCTGTTAGGAAGTTGCATCTATATTCAGATTCAGCGAGGTAGAAACACGTTTCTTCTAAAAGCTGCGTTTGGACATTCCAGAGTGGATGGGAGAACAGGCTGTAAAGAGAAATATCTTGCTCTAAAACCAAAACGGAGCTATCTAGCAGAATGTTTGTCAATGTGTGTATTCAACATCCAGAGTTAATCTGATTTGTGTTTGCAACAGTTCAGAAACCCTTTCTTTGGAGAATGTAGAGAAAAAGTCATTTCCAGCCCTAGAGACGCATATAAGAGTTAGCAGTAAGAATGCCTTTAAAACACAGAAACCCGCTTTGCACAAACTCATCTTCTGTGTGTTGGTTCCTTTTAGGAAGTTGCATCTGTGTTTAGATTCAGCGAGGCAGAAACACGTTTCTTCTAAAAGCTGCGTTTGGACATTCCAGAGTGGATGCGAGAACAGGCTGTAAAGAGAAATACCTTGCTCTAAAACCAAAACGGAGCTATCTAACAGAATGTTTGTCAATGTGTGTATTCAACTTCCAGAGTTAAACTGATGTGTGTTTGCAGCAGTTCAGAAACCCTTTCTTTGGACAATGTAGAAACAGTCATTTCCAGCCGTAGAAACGCACATAAGAGTTAGCAGTAAGAATGCGTTTCAAACACAGAAGATCCGCTTCTTAAAAACTCATCTGCTGTGTGCTGGTTTCTTTTAGGAAGTTGAATCTATGTTCAGATTCAGCGAGGTAGAAACACGTTTCTTCTAAAAGCTGCGTTTGGACATTTCAGAGTGGATGGGAGAACAGGCTCTAAAGAGAAATACCTTGCTCAAAAACCAAAACGGAGCTATCTAGCAGAATGTTTGTCAATGTGTGTATTCAACTTCCAGAGTTAAACTGATTTGTGGTTGCAGCAGTTCAGAAACCCTTTCTTTGGAGAATGTAGAAAAAAAGTCATTTCCAGCCCTAGAGACGCATATAAGAGTTAGCAGTAAGAATGCCTTTAAAACAGAGAAGCCCGCTTCGTACAAACTCATCTTCTGTGTGTTGGTTCCTTTTAGGAAGTTGCATCTGTGTTTAGATTCAGCGAGGTAGAACCACGTTTCTTCTAAAAGCTGCATTTGGACATTCCAGAGTGGACGGGAGAACAGGCTGTAAAGGGAAATACCTTGCTCTAAAACCAAAACGGAGCTATCTAGCAGAATCGTTGTCAATGTGTGTATTCAACTTCCAGAGTTAAACTGATGTGTGTTTGCAGCAGTTCAGAAACCCTTTCTTTGGAGAATGTAGAAACAGTCATTTCCAGCCCTAGAGACGCATATAAGAGTTAGCAGTAAGAATGCCTTTAAAACACAGAATACCCGCTTCGTACAAACTCATCTGCTGTGTCCTAGTTTCTCTTTGGAAGTTGCATCTATGTTTAGATTCAGCGAGGCAGAAACACGTTTCTTTGAAAAACTGCATTTGGAAATTCCAGAGTTAATGGGAGAACACGCTGTAAAGAGAAATACCTTGCTCTAAAACCAAAACGGAGCTATCTAGCAGAATGGTTGTCAATGTGTGTATTCAACTTCCAGAGTTAAACTGATGTGTGTTTGCAGCAGTTCAGAAACCCTTTCTTTGGACAATGTAGAAAAAAATTCATTTCCAGCCCTAGAGACGCTTATAAGAGTTAGCAGTAAGAATGCCTTTAAAACACAGAATACACGCTTCGTACAAACTCATCTGCTGTGTGCTAGTTCCTCTTAGGAAGTTGCATCTATGTTAAGATTCAGCGAGGCAGAAACACGTTTCTTCTAAAAACTTCATTTGGAAATTCCAGAGTGAAAGGGAGAACACGCTGTAAAGAGAAATACCTTGCTCTAAAACCAAAACGGAGCTATCTAGCAGAATGGTTGTCAATGTGTGTATTCAACTTCCAGAGTTAAACTGACTTGTGTTTGCAGCAGTTCAGAAACCCTTTCTTTGGAGAATGTAGAAAAAAAGTCATTTCCAGCCCTAGAGACGCATATAAGAGTTAGCAGTAAGAATGCCTTTAAAACACAGAAACCCGCTTTGCACAAACTCATTTTCTGTGTGTTGGTTCCTTTTAGGAAGTTGCATCTGTGTTTAGATTCAGCGAGGCAGAAACACGTTTCTTCTAAAAGCTGCGTTTGGACATTCCAGAGTGGATGCGAGAACAGGCTGTAAAGAGAAATACCTTGCTCTAAAACCAAAACGAAGCTATCTAACAGAATGTTTGTCAATGTGTGTATTCAACTTCCAGAGTTAAACTGATGTGTGTTTGCAGCAGTTCAGAAACCCTTTCTTTGGACAATGTAGAAACAGTCATTTCCAGCCCTAGAAACGCACATAAGAGTTAGCAGTAAGAATGCGTTTCAAACACAGAAGATCCGCTTCTTAAAAACTCATCTGCTGTGTGCTGGTTTCTTTTAGGAAGTTGAATCTATGTTCAGATTCAGCGAGGTAGAAACACGTTTCTTCTAAAAGCTGCGTTTGGACATTTCAGAGTGGATGGGAGAACAGGCTCTAAAGAGAAATACCTTGCTCAAAAACCAAAACGGAGCTATCTAGCAGAATGTTTGTCAATGTGTGTATTCAACTTCCAGAGTTAAACTGATTTGTGGTTGCAGCAGTTCAGAAACCCTTTCTTTGGAGAATGTAGAAAAAAAGTCATTTCCAGCCCTAGAGACGCATATAAGAGTTAGCAGTAAGAATGCCTTTAAAACAGAGAAGCCCGCTTCGTACAAACTCATCTTCTGTGTGTTGGTTCCTTTTAGGAAGTTGCATCTGTGTTTAGATTCAGCGAGGTAGAACCACGTTTCTTCTAAAAGCTGCATTTGGACATTCCAGAGTGGATGGGAGAACAGGCTGTAAAGGGAAATACCTTGCTCTAAAACCAAAACGGAGCTATCTAGCAGAATCGTTGTCAATGTGTGTATTCAACTTCCAGAGTTAAACTGATGTGTGTTTGCAGCAGTTCAGAAACCCTTTCTTTGGAGAATGTAGAAACAGTCATTTCCAGCCCTAGAGACGCATATAAGAGTTAGCAGTAAGAATGCCTTTAAAACACAGAATACCCGCTTCGTACAAACTCATCTGCTGTGTCCTAGTTTCTCTTTGGAAGTTGCATCTATGTTTAGATTCAGCGAGGCAGAAACACGTTTCTTTGAAAAACTGCATTTGGAAATTCCAGAGTTAATGGGAGAACACGCTGTAAAGAGAAATACCTTGCTCTAAAACCAAAACGGAGCTATCTAGCAGAATGGTTGTCAATGTGTGTATTCAACTTCCAGAGTTAAACTGATGTGTGTTTGCAGCAGTTCAGAAACCCTTTCTTTGGACAATGTAGAAAAAAATTCATTTCCAGCCCTAGAGACGCTTATAAGAGTTAGCAGTAAGAATGCCTTTAAAACACAGAATACACGCTTCGTACAAACTCATCTGCTGTGTGCTAGTTCCTCTTAGGAAGTTGCATCTATGTTAAGATTCAGCGAGGCAGAAACACGTTTCTTCTAAAAACTTCATTTGGAAATTCCAGAGTGAAAGGGAGAACACGCTGTAAAGAGAAATACCTTGCTCTAAAACCAAAACGGAGCTATCTAGCAGAATGGTTGTCAATGTGTGTATTCAACTTCCAGAGTTAAACTGACTTGTGTTTGCAGCAGTTCAGAAACCCTTTCTTTGGAGAATGTAGAAAAAAAGTCATTTCCAGCCCTAGAGACGCATATAAGAGTTAGCAGTAAGAATGCCTTTAAAACACAGAAACCCGCTTCGTACAAACTCATGTTCTGTGTGTTGGTTCCTTTTAGGAAGTTGCATCTGCGTTTAGATTCAGCGAGGCAGAAACACGTTTCTTCTAAAAGCTGCGTTTGGACATTCCAGAGTGGATGGGAGAACAGGCTGTAAAGAGAAATACCTTGCTCTAAAACCAAAAGGGAGCTATCTAGCAGAATGTTTGTCAATGTGTGTATTCAACTTCCAGAGTTAAACTGATGTGTGTTTGCAGCAGTTCAGAAACCCTTTCTTTGGAGAATGTAGAAACAGTCATTTCCAGCCCTAGAGACGCATATAAGAGTTAGCAGTAAGAATGCGTTTAAAACACAGAATACCCACTTCGTACAAACTCATCTGCTTTGTGCTGGTTTCTTTTAGGAAGTTGCATCTATGTTTAGATTCAGCAAGGTAGAAACACGTTTCTTCTAAAAGCTGCGTTTGGACATTCCAGAGTGGATGGGAGAACAGGCTGTAAAGAGAAATACCTTGCTCTATAACCAAAACGGAGCTATCTAGCAGAATGGTTGTCAATGTGTGTATTCAACTTCCAGAGTTAAACTGATGTGTGTTTGCAGCAGTTCAGAAACCCTTTCTTTGGAGAATGTAGAAACAGTCATTTCCAGCCCTAGAGACGCACATAAGAGTTAGCAGTAAGAATGCGTTTCAGACACAGAAGACCCGCTTCTTACAAACTCATCTACTGTGTGCTGGTTTCTTTTAGGAAGTTGAATCTATGTTCAGATTCAGCGAGGTAGAAACACGTTTCTTCTAAAAGCTGCGTTTGGACATTCCAGAGTGGATGGGAGAACAGGCTCTAAAGAGAAATACCTTGCTCTAAAACCAAAACGGAGCTATCTAGCAGAATGGTTGTCAATGTGTGTATTCAACTTCCAGAGTTAAACTGATGTGTGTTTGCAGCAGTTCAGAAACCCTTTCTTTGGAGGATGTAGAAACAGTCATTTCCAGCCCCAGAGACGCATATAAGAGTTAGCAGTTAGAATGCGTTTAAAACACAGAATACCCGCTTCGTACAAACTAATCTGCTGTGTTCTAGTTCCTCTTAGGAAGTTGCATCTATGTTTAGATTCAGCGAGGCAGAAACACGTTTCTTCTAAAAACTGCATTTGGACATTTCAGAGTGAATGTGAGAACACGCCATAAAGAGAAATACCTTGCTCTAAAACCAAAACGGAGCTATCTAGCAGAATGGTTGTCAATGTGTGTATTCAACTTCCAGAGTTAAACCGATTTGTGTTTGCAACAGTTCAGAAACCCTTTCTTTGGAGAATGTAGAAAAAATGTCATTTCCAGCCCTAGAGATGCATATAAGAGTTAGCAGTAAGAATGCCTTTAAAACACAGAAACCCGCTTCGTACAAACTCATCTTCTGTGTGTTGGTTCCTTTTAGGAAGTTGCATCTGTGTTTAGATTCAGCGAGGCAGAAACACGTTTCTTCTAAAAGCTGCGTTTGGACATTCCAGAGTGGACGGGAGAACAGGCTGTAAAGAGAAATACCTTGCTCTAAAACCAAAACGGAGCTATCTAGCAGAATGGTTGTCAATGTGTGTATTCAACTTCCAGCATTAAACTGATGTGTGTTTGCAGCAGTTCAGAAACCCTTTCTTTGGAGAATGTAGAAACAGTCATTTCCAGCCATAGAGACGCATATAAGATTTAGCAGTAAGAATGCGTTTAAAACACAGAAGACCCGCTTCTTACAAACTCATCTGCTGTGTGCTGGTTTCTTTTAGGAAGTTGCATCTATGTTTAGATTCAGCAAGGTAGAAACACGTTTCTTCTAAAAGCTGCGTTTGGACATTCCAGAGGGGAAGGGAGAACAGGCTGTAAAGAGAAATACCTTGCTCTAAAATCAAAACGGAGCTATCTAGCAGAATGGTTGTCAATGTGTGTATTCAACTTCCAGAGTTAAACTGATGTGTGTTTGCAGCAGTTCAGAAACCCTTTCTTTGGAGAATGTAGAAACAGTCATTTCCAGCCCTAGAGACGCATATAAGAGTTAGCAGTAAGAATGCGTTTAAAACACAGTATACCCGCTTGGTACAAACTCATCTGCTTTGGGCTGGTTTCTCTTAGGAAGTTGCATCTATGTTTAGATTCAGCGAGGCAGAAACACGTTTCTTCTAAAAGCTGCGTTTGGACATTCCAGAGTCGATGGGAGAAGAGGCTGTAAAGAGAAATACCTTGCTCTAAAACCAAAACGGAGCTATCTAGCAGAATGGTTGTCAATGTGTGTATTCAACTTCCAGAGTTAAACTGATGTGTGTTTGCAGCAGTTCAGAAACCCTTTCTTTGGAGAATGTAGAAACAGTCATTTCCAGCCCTAGAGACGCATATAAGAGTTAGCAGTAAGAATGCCTTTAAAACACAGAATACCTGCTTCGTACAAACTCATCTGCTGTGTGCTAGTTTCTCTTAGGAAGTTGCATCTATGTTTAGATTCAGCGAGGCAGAAACACGTTTCTTTGAAAAACTGCATTTGGAAATTCCAGAGTGAATGGGAGAACACGCTGTAAAGAGAAATACCTTGCTCTAAAACCAAAACGGAGCTATCTAGCAGAATGGTTGTCAATGTGTGTATTCAACTTCCAGAGTTAAACTGATGTGTGTTTGCGGCAGTTCAGAAACCCTTTCTTTGGACAATGTAGAAAAAAAGTCATTTCCAGCCCTAGAGACGCATATAAGAGTTAGCAGTAAGAATGCCTTTAAAACTCAGAAACCCGCTTCGTACAAACTCATCTTCTGTGTGTTGGTTCCTTTTAGGAAGTTGCATCTGCGTTTAGATTCAGCGAGGCAGAAACACGTTTCTTCTAAAAGCTCCGTTTGTACATTCCAGAGTGGATGGGAGAACACGCTGTAAAGAGAAATACCTTGCTCTAAAACCAAAACGGAGCTATCTAGCAGAATGGTTGTCAATGTGTGTATTCAACTTCCAGAGTTAAACTGATGTGTGTTTGCAGCAGTTCAGAAACCCTTTCTTTGGAGAATGTAGAAACAGTCATTTCCAGCCCTAGAAACGCACATAAGAGTTAGCAGTAAGAATGCGTTTCAAACACAGAAGATCCGCTTCTTAAAAACTCATCTGCTGTGTGCTGGTTTCTTTTAGGAAGTTGAATCTATGTTCAGATTCAGCGAGGTAGAAACACGTTTCTTCTAAAAGCTGCGTTTGGACATTTCAGAGTGGATGGGAGAACAGGCTCTAAAGAGAAATACCTTGCTCAAAAACCAAAACGGAGCTATCTAGCAGAATCGTTGTCAATGTGTGTATTCAACTTCCAGAGTTAAACTGATGTGTGTTTGCAGCAGTTCAGAAACCCTTTCTTTGGAGGATGTAGAAACAGTCATTTCCAGCCCTAGAGACGCATATAAGACTTAGCAGTAAGAATGCCTTTAAAACACAGAAACCCGCTTTGCACACACTCATCTTCTGTGTGTTGGTTCCTTTTAGGAAGTTTCATCTGTGTTTAGATTCAGCGAGGCAGAAACACGTTTCTTCTAAAAGCTGCGTTTGGACATTCCAGAGTGGATGCGAGAACAGGCTGTAAAGAGAAATACCTTGCTCTAAAACCAAAACGGAGCTATCTAACAGAATGTTTGTCAATGTGTGTATTCAACTTCCAGAGATAAACTGATGTGTGTTTGCAGCAGTTCAGAAACCCTTTCTTTGGAGAATGTAGAAACAGTCATTTCCAGCCCTAGAAACGCACATAAGAGTTAGCAGTAAGAATGCGTTGCAAACACAGAAGATCCGCTTTTTAAAAACTCATCTGCTGTGTGCTGGTTTCTTTTAGGAAGTTGAATCTATGTTCAGATTCAGCGAGGTAGAAACACGTTTCTTCTAAAAGCTGCGTTTGGATATTCCAGAGTGGATGGGAGAACAGGCTCTAAATAGAAATACCTTGCTCAAAAACCAAAACGGAGCTATCTAGCAGAATGGTTGTCAATGTGTGTATTCAACTTCCAGAGTTAAACTGATGTGTGTTTGCAGTAGTTCAGAAACCCTTTCTTTGGAGAATGTAGAAAAAAAGTCATTTCCAGCCCGAGAGACGCATATAAGAGTTAGTAGTAAGAATGCCTTTAAAACAGAGAAACCCGCTTCGTACAAACTCATCTTCTGTGTGTTGGTTCCTTTTAGGAAGTTGCATCTGTGTTTAGATTCAGCGAGGTAGAACCACGTTTCTTCTAAAAGCTGCGATTGGACATTCCAGAGTGGATGGGAGAACAGGCTGTAAAGGGAAATACCTTGCTCTAAAACCAAAACGGAGCTATCTAGCAGAATCGTTGTCAATGTGTGTATTCAACTTCCAGAGTTAAACTGATGTGTGTTTGCAGCAGTTCAGAAACCCTTTCTTTGGAGAATGTAGAAACAGTCATTTCCAGCCCTAGAGACGCATATAAGAGTTAGCAGTAAGAATGCCTTTAAAACACAGAATACCCGCTTCGTACAAACTCATCTGCTGTGTCCTAGTTTCTCTTTGGAAGTTGCATCTATGTTTAGATTCAGCGAGGCAGAAACACGTTTCTTTGAAAAACTGCATTTGAAAATTCCAGAGTTAATGGGAGAACACGCTGTAAAGAGAAATACCTTGCTCTAAAACCAAAACGGAGCTATCTAGCAGAATGGTTGTCAATGTGTGTATTCAACTTCCAGAGTTAAACTGATGTGTGTTTGCAGCAGTTCAGAAACCCTTTCTTTGGACAATGTAGAAAAAAATTCATTTCCAGCCCTAGAGACGCTTATAAGAGTTAGCAGTAAGAATGCCTTTAAAACACAGAATACACGCTTCGTACAAACTCATCTGCTGTGTGCTAGTTCCTCTTAGGAAGTTGCATCTATGTTAAGATTCAGCGAGGCAGAAACACGTTTCTTCTAAAAACTTCATTTGGAAATTCCAGAGTGAAAGGGAGAACACGCTGTAAAGAGAAATACCTTGCTCTAAAACCAAAACGGAGCTATCTAGCAGAATGGTTGTCAATGTGTGTATTCAACTTCCAGAGTTAAACTGACTTGTGTTTGCAGCAGTTCAGAAACCCTTTCTTTGGAGAATGTAGAAAAAAAGTCATTTCCAGCCCTAGAGACGCATATAAGAGTTAGCAGTAAGAATGCCTTTAAAACACAGAAACCCGCTTCGTACAAACTCATGTTCTGTGTGTTGGTTCCTTTTAGGAAGTTGCATCTGCGTTTAGATTCAGCGAGGCAGAAACACGTTTCTTCTAAAAGCTGCGTTTGGACATTCCAGAGTGGATGGGAGAACAGGCTGTAAAGAGAAATACCTTGCTCTAAAACCAAAAGGGAGCTATCTAGCAGAATGTTTGTCAATGTGTGTATTCAACTTCCAGAGTTAAACTGATGTGTGTTTGCAGCAGTTCAGAAACCCTTTCTTTGGAGAATGTAGAAACAGTCATTTCCAGCCCTAGAGACGCATATAAGAGTTAGCAGTAAGAATGCGTTTAAAACACAGAATACCCACTTCGTACAAACTCATCTGCTTTGTGCTGGTTTCTTTTAGGAAGTTGAATCTATGTTTAGATTCAGCAAGGTAGAAACACGTTTCTTCTAAAAGCTGCGTTTGGACATTCCAGAGTGGATGGGAGAACAGGCTGTAAAGAGAAATACCTTGCTCTATAACCAAAACGGAGCTATCTAGCAGAATGGTTGTCAATGTGTGTATTCAACTTCCAGAGTTAAACTGATGTGTGTTTGCAGCAGTTCAGAAACCCTTTCTTTGGAGAATGTAGAAACAGTCATTTCCAGCCCTAGAGACGCACATAAGAGTTAGCAGTAAGAATGCGTTTCAGACACAGAAGACCCGCTTCTTACAAACTCATCTACTGTGTGCTGGTTTCTTTTAGGAAGTTGAATCTATGTTCAGATTCAGCGAGGTAGAAACACGTTTCTTCTAAAAGCTGCGTTTGGACATTCCAGAGTGGATGGGAGAACAGGCTCTAAAGAGAAATACCTTGCTCTAAAACCAAAACGGAGCTATCTAGCAGAATGGTTGTCAATGTGTGTATTCAACTTCCAGAGTTAAACTGATGTGTGTTTGCAGCAGTTCAGAAACCCTTTCTTTGGAGGATGTAGAAACAGTCATTTCCAGCCCCAGAGACGCATATAAGAGTTAGCAGTTAGAATGCGTTTAAAACACAGAATACCCGCTTCGTACAAACTAATCTGCTGTGTTCTAGTTCCTCTTAGGAAGTTGCATCTATGTTTAGATTCAGCGAGGCAGAAACACGTTTCTTCTAAAAACTGCATTTGGACATTCCAGAGTGAATGTGAGAACACGCCATAAAGAGAAATACCTTGCTCTAAAACCAAAACGGAGCTATCTAGCAGAATGGTTGTCAATGTGTGTATTCAACTTCCAGAGTTAAACCGATTTGTGTTTGCAACAGTTCAGAAACCCTTTCTTTGGAGAATGTAGAAAAAATGTCATTTCCAGCCCTAGAGATGCATATAAGAGTTAGCAGTAAGAATGCCTTTAAAACACAGAAACCCGCTTCGTACAAACTCATCTTCTGTGTGTTGGTTCCTTTTAGGAAGTTGCATCTGTGTTTAGATTCAGCGAGGCAGAAACACGTTTCTTCTAAAAGCTGCGTTTGGACATTCCAGAGTGGACGGGAGAACAGGCTGTAAAGAGAAATACCTTGCTCTAAAACCAAAACGGAGCTATCTAGCAGAATGGTTGTCAATGTGTGTATTCAACTTCCAGCATTAAACTGATGTGTGTTTGCAGCAGTTCAGAAACCCTTTCTTTGGAGAATGTAGAAACAGTCATTTCCAGCCATAGAGACGCATATAAGATTTAGCAGTAAGAATGCGTTTAAAACACAGAAGACCCGCTTCTTACAAACTCATCTGCTGTGTGCTGGTTTCTTTTAGGAAGTTGCATCTATGTTTAGATTCAGCAAGGTAGAAACACGTTTCTTCTAAAAGCTGCGTTTGGACATTCCAGAGGGGAAGGGAGAACAGGCTGTAAAGAGAAATACCTTGCTCTAAAATCAAAACGGAGCTATCTAGCAGAATGGTTGTCAATGTGTGTATTCAACTTCCAGAGTTAAACTGATGTGTGTTTGCAGCAGTTCAGAAACCCTTTCTTTGGAGAATGTAGAAACAGTCATTTCCAGCCCTAGAGACGCATATAAGAGTTAGCAGTAAGAATGCGTTTAAAACACAGTATACCCGCTTGGTACAAACTCATCTGCTTTGGGCTGGTTTCTCTTAGGAAGTTGCATCTATGTTTAGATTCAGCGAGGCAGAAACACGTTTCTTCTAAAAGCTGCGTTTGGACATTCCAGAGTGGATGGGAGAAGAGGCTGTAAAGAGAAATACCTTGCTCTAAAACCAAAACGGAGCTATCTAGCAGAATGGTTGTCAATGTGTGTATTCAACTTCCAGAGTTAAACTGATGTGTGTTTGCAGCAGTTCAGAAACCCTTTCTTTGGAGAATGTAGAAACAGTCATTTCCAGCCCTAGAGACGCATATAAGAGTTAGCAGTAAGAATGCCTTTAAAACACAGAATACCTGCTTCGTACAAACTCATCTGCTGTGTGCTAGTTTCTCTTAGGAAGTTGCATCTATGTTTAGATTCAGCGAGGCAGAAACACGTTTCTTTGAAAAACTGCATTTGGAAATTCCAGAGTGAATGGGAGAACACGCTGTAAAGAGAAATACCTTGCTCTAAAACCAAAACGGAGCTATCTAGCAGAATGGTTGTCAATGTGTGTATTCAACTTCCAGAGTTAAACTGATGTGTGTTTGCGGCAGTTCAGAAACCCTTTCTTTGGACAATGTAGAAAAAAAGTCATTTCCAGCCCTAGAGACGCATATAAGAGTTAGCAGTAAGAATGCCTTTAAAACTCAGAAACCCGCTTCGTACAAACTCATCTTCTGTGTGTTGGTTCCTTTTAGGAAGTTGCATCTGCGTTTAGATTCAGCGAGGCAGAAACACGTTTCTTCTAAAAGCTCCGTTTGTACATTCCAGAGTGGATGGGAGAACACGCTGTAAAGAGAAATACCTTGCTCTAAAACCAAAACGGAGCTATCTAGCAGAATGGTTGTCAATGTGTGTATTCAACTTCCAGAGTTAAACTGATGTGTGTTTGCAGCAGTTCAGAAACCCTTTCTTTGGAGAATGTAGAAACAGTCATTTCTAGCCCTAGAAACGCACATAAGAGTTAGCAGTAAGAATGCGTTTCAAACACAGAAGATCCGCTTCTTAAAAACTCATCTGCTGTGTGCTGGTTTCTTTTAGGAAGTTGAATCTATGTTCAGATTCAGCGAGGTAGAAACACGTTTCTTCTAAAAGCTGCGTTTGGACATTTCAGAGTGGATGGGAGAACAGGCTCTAAAGAGAAATACCTTGCTCAAAAACCAAAACGGAGCTATCTAGCAGAGTCGTTGTCAATGTGTGTATTCAACTTCCAGAGTTAAACTGATGTGTGTTTGCAGCAGTTCAGAAACCCTTTCTTTGGAGGATGTAGAAACAGTCATTTCCAGCCCTAGAGACGCATATAAGACTTAGCAGTAAGAATGCCTTTAAAACACAGAAACCCGCTTTGCACACACTCATCTTCTGTGTGTTGGTTCCTTTTAGGAAGTTTCATCTGTGTTTAGATTCAGCGAGGCAGAAACACGTTTCTTCTAAAAGCTGCGTTTGGACATTCCAGAGTGGATGCGAGAACAGGCTGTAAAGAGAAATACCTTGCTCTAAAACCAAAACGGAGCTATCTAACAGAATGTTTGTCAATGTGTGTATTCAACTTCCAGAGATAAACTGATGTGTGTTTGCAGCAGTTCAGAAACCCTTTCTTTGGAGAATGTAGAAACAGTCATTTCCAGCCCTAGAAACGCACATAAGAGTTAGCAGTAAGAATGCGTTGCAAACACAGAAGATCCGCTTTTTAAAAACTCATCTGCTGTGTGCTGGTTTCTTTTAGGAAGTTGAATCTATGTTCAGATTCAGCGAGGTAGAAACACGTTTCTTCTAAAAGCTGCGTTTGGATATTCCAGAGTGGATGGGAGAACAGGCTCTAAATAGAAATACCTTGCTCAAAAACCAAAACGGAGCTATCTAGCAGAATGGTTGTCAATGTGTGTATTCAACTTCCAGAGTTAAACTGATGTGTGTTTGCAGTAGTTCAGAAACCCTTTCTTTGGAGAATGTAGAAAAAAAGTCATTTCCAGCCCGAGAGACGCATATAAGAGTTAGTAGTAAGAATGCCTTTAAAACAGAGAAACCCGCTTCGTACAAACTCATCTTCTGTGTGTTGGTTCCTTTTAGGAAGTTGCATCTGTGTTTAGATTCAGCGAGGTAGAACCACGTTTCTTCTAAAAGCTGCGATTGGACATTCCAGAGTGGATGGGAGAACAGGCTGTAAAGGGAAATACCTTGCTCTAAAACCAAAACGGAGCTATCTAGCAGAATCGTTGTCAATGTGTGTATTCAACTTCCAGAGTTAAACTGATGTGTGTTTGCAGCAGTTCAGAAACCCTTTCTTTGGAGAATGTAGAAACAGTCATTTCCAGCCCTAGAGACGCATATATGAGTTAGCAGTAAGAATGCCTTTAAAACACAGAATACCCGCTTCGTACAAACTCATCTGCTGTGTGCTAGTTTCTCTTAGGAAGTTGCATCTATGTTTAGATTCAGCGAGGCAGAAACACGTTTCTTTGAAAAACTGCATTTGGAAATTCCAGAGTGAATGGGAGAACACGCTGTAAAGAGAAATACCTTGCTCTAAAACCAAAACGGAGCTATCTAGCAGAATCGTTGTCAATGTGTGTATTCAACTTCCCGAGTTAAACTGATGTGTGTTTGCAGCAGTTCAGAAACCCTTTCTTTGGAGAATGTAGAAACAGTCATTTCCAGCCCTAGAGACGCATATAAGAGTTAGCAGTAAGAATGCCTTTAAAACACAGAATACCCGCTTCGTACAAACTCATCTGCTGTGTGCTAGTTTCTCTTAGGAAGTTGCATCTATGTTTAGATTCAGCGAGGCAGAAACACGTTTCTTTGAAAAACTGCATTTGGAAATTCCAGAGTGAATGGGAGAACACGCTGTAAAGAGAAATACCTTGCTCTAAAACCAAAACGGAGCTATCTAGCAGAATGGTTGTCAATGTGTGTATTCAACTTCCAGAGGTAAACTGATGTGTGTTTGTGGCAGTTCAGAAACCCTTTCTTTGGACAATGTAGAAAAAAAATCATTTCCAGCCCTAGAGACGCATATAAGAGTTAGCAGTAAGAATGCCTTTAAAACTCAGAAACCCGCTTCGTACAAACTCATCTTCTGTGTGTTGGTTCCTTTTAGGAAGTTGCATCTGCGTTTAGATTCAGCGAGGCAGAAACACGTTTCTTCTAAAAGCTGCGTTTGTACATTCCAGAGTGGATGGGAGAACACGCTGTAAAGAGAAATACCTTGCTCTAAAACCAAAACGGAGCTATCTAGCAGAATGGTTGTCAATATGTGTATTCAACTTCCAGAGTTAAACTGATGTGTGTTTGCAGCAGTTCAGAAACAATTTCTTTGGAGAATGTAGAAAAAAAGTCATTTCCAGCCCTAGATACGCATATAAGAGTTAGCAGTAAGAATGCGTTTCAAACACAGAAGATCCGCTTCTTAAAAACTCATCTGCTGTGTGCTGGTTTCTTTTAGGAAGTTGAATCTATGTTCAGATTCAGCGAGGTAGAAACACGTTTCTTCTAAAAGCTGCGTTTGGACATTTCAGAGTGGATGGGAGAACAGGCTCTAAAGAGAAATACCTTGCTCAAAAACCAAAACGGAGCTATCTAGCAGAGTCGTTGTCAATGTGTGTATTCAACTTCCAGAGTTAAACTGATGTGTGTTTGCAGCAGTTCAGAAACCCTTTCTTTGGAGAATGTAGAAACAGTCATTTCCAGCCCTAGAGACGCATATAAGACTTAGCAGTAAGAATGCCTTTAAAACACAGTATACCCGCTTCGTACAAACTCATCTGCTGTGTGCTAGTTTCTCTTTGGAAGTTGCATCTATGTTTAGATTCAGCGAGGCAGAAACACGTTTCTTTGAAAAACTGCATTTGGAAATTCCGGAGTTAATGGGAGAACACGCTGTAAAGAGAAATACCTTGCTCTAAAACCAAAACGGAGCTATCTAGCAGAATGGTTGTCAATGTGTGTATTCAACTTCCAGAGTTAAACTGATGTGTGTTTGCAGCAGTTCAGAAACCCTTTCTTTGGACAATGTAGAAAAAAAATTCATTTCCAGCCCTAGAGACGCATATAAGAGTTAGCAGTAAGAATGCCTTTAAAACACCGAATACACGCTTCGTACAAACTCATCTGCTGTGTGCTAGTTCCTCTTAGGAAGTTGCATCTATGTTTAGATTCAGCGAGGCAGAAACACGTTTCTTCTAAAAACTTCATTTGGAAATTACAGAGTGAATGGGAGAACACGCTGTAAAGAGAAATACCTTGCTCTAAAACCAAAACGGAGCTATCTAGCAGAATGGTTGTCAATGTGTGTATTCAACTTCCAGAGTTAAAATGATTTGTGTTTGCAGCAGTTCAGAAACCCTTTCTTTGGAGAATGTAGAAAAAAAAGTCATTTCCAGCCCTAGAGACGCATATAAGAGTTAGCAGTAAGAATGCCTTTAAAACACAGAAACCCGCTTCGTACAAAATCATCTTCTGTGTGTTGGTTCCTTTTAGGAAGTTGCATCTGCGTTTAGATTCAGCGAGGCAGAAACACGTTTCTTCTAAAAGCTGCGTTTGTACATTCCAGAGTGGATGGGAGAACACGCTGTAAAGAGAAATACCTTGCTCTAAAACCAAAACGGAGCTATCTAGCAGAATGGTTGTCAATGTGTGTATTCAACTTCCAGAGTTAAACTGATGTGTGTTTGCAGCAGTTCAGAAACCCTTTCTTTGGAGAATGTAGAAACAGTCATTTCCAGTCCTAGAGACGCACATAAGAGTTAGCAGTAAGAATGCGTTTCAAACACAGAAGATCCGCTTCTTAAAAACTCATCTGCTGTGTGCTGGTTTCTTTTAGGAAGTTGAATCTATGTTCAGATTCAGCGAGGTAGAAACACGTTTCTTCTAAAAGCTGCGTTTGGACATTTCAGAGTGGATGGGAGAACAGGCTCTAAAGAGAAATACCTTGCTCAAAAACCAAAACGGAGCTATCTAGCAGAATCGTTGTCAATGTGTGTATTCAACTTCCAGAGTTAAACTGATGTGTGTTTGCAGCAGTTCAGAAACCCTTTCTTTGGAGAATGTAGAAACAGTCATTTCCAGCCCTAGAGACGCATATAAGACTTAGCAGTAAGAATGCCTTTAAAACACAGTATACCCGCTTCGTACAAACTCATCTGCTGTGTGCTAGTTTCTCTTTGGAAGTTGCATCTATGTTTAGATTCAGCGAGGCAGAAACACGTTTCTTTGAAAAACTGCATTTGGAAATTCCGGAGTTAATGGGAGAACACGCTGTAAAGAGAAATACCTTGCTCTAAAACCAAAACGGAGCTATCTAGCAGAATGGTTGTCAATGTGTGTATTCAACTTCCAGAGTTAAACTGATGTGTGTTTGCAGCAGTTCAGAAACCCTTTCTTTGGACAATGTAGAAAAAAAATTCATTTCCAGCCCTAGAGACGCATATAAGAGTTAGCAGTAAGAATGCCTTTAAAACACCGAATACACGCTTCGTACAAACTCATCTGCTGTGTGCTAGTTCCTCTTAGGAAGTTGCATCTATGTTTAGATTCAGCGAGGCAGAAACACGTTTCTTCTAAAAATTTCATTTGGAAATTCCAGAGTGAATGGGAGAACACGCTGTAAAGAGAAATACCTTGCTCTAAAACCAAAACGGAGCTATCTAGCAGAATGGTTGTCAATGTGTGTATTCAACTTCCAGAGTTAAACTGATGTGTGTTTGCAGCAGTTCAGAAACCCTTTCTTTGGAGAATGTAGAAAAAAAGTCATTTCCAGCCCTAGAGACGCATATAAGAGTTAGCAGTAAGAATGCCTTTAAAACACAGAAACCCGCTTCGTACAAAATCATCTTCTGTGTGTTGGTTCCTTTTAGGAAGTTGCATCTGCGTTTAGATTCAGCGAGGCAGAAACACGTTTCTTCTAAAAGCTGCGTTTGGACATTCCAGAGTGGATGGGAGAACAGGCTGTAAAGAGAATTACCTTGCTCTAAAACCAAAACGGAGCTATCTAGCAGAATATTTGTCAATGTGTGTATTCAACTTCCAGAGTTAAACTGATGTGTGTTGGCAGCAGTTCAGAAACCCTTTCTTTGGAGAATGTAGAAACAGTCATTTCCAGCCCTAGAGACGCATATAAGAGTTAGCAGTAAGAATGCGTTTAAAACACAGAATACCCGCTTCGTACAAACTCATCTGCTTTGTGCTGGTTTCTTTTAGGAAGTTGCATCTATGTTTAGATTCAGCAAGGTAGAAACACGTTTCTTCTAAAAGCTGCGTTTGGACATTCCAGAGTGGATGGGAGAACAGGCTCTAAAGAGAAATACCTTGCTCAAAAACCAAAACGGAGCTATCTAGCAGAATGTTTGTCAATGTGTGTATTCAACATCCAGAGTTAATCTGATTTGTGTTTGCAACAGTTCAGAAACCCTTTCTTTGGAGAATGTAGATAAAAAGTCATTTCCAGCCCTAGAGACGCATATAAGAGTTAGCAGTAAGAATGCCTTTAAAACACAGAAACCCGCTTCGCACAAACTCATCTTCTGTGTGTTGGTTCCTTTTAGGAAGTGGCATCTGTGTTTAGATTCAGCGAGGCAGAAACACGTTTCTTCTAAAAGCTGCGTTTGGACATTCCAGAGTGGATGGGAGAAGAGGCTGTAAAGAGAAATACCTTGCTCTAAAACCAAAACGGAGCTATCTAGCAGAATGGTTGTCAATGTGTGTATTCAACTTCCAGAGTTAAACTGATGTGTGTTTGCAGCAGTTCAGAAACCCTTTCTTTGGAGAATGTAGAAACAGTCATTTCCAGCCCTAGAGACGCATATAAGAGTTAGCAGTAAGAGTGCCTTTAAAACACAGAATACCCGCTTCGTACAAACTCATCTGCTGTGTTCTAGTTCCTGTTAGGAAGTTGCATCTATGTTCAGATTCAGCGAGGTAGAAACACGTTTCTTCTAATAGCTGCGTTTGGACATTCCAGAGTGGATGGGAGAACAGGCTCTAAAGAGAAATACCTTGCTCAAAAACCAAAACGGAGCTATCTAGCAGAATGTTTGTCAATGTGTGTATTCAACATCCAGAGTTAATCTGATTTGTGTTTGCAACAGTTCAGAAACCCTTTCTTTGGAGAATGTAGATAAAAAGTCATTTCCAGCCCTAGAGACGCATATAAGAGTTAGCAGTAAGAATGCCTTTAAAACACAGAAACCCGCTTCGCACAAACTCATCTTCTGTGTGTTGGTTCCTTTTAGGAAGTTGCATCTGTGTTTAGATTCAGCGAGGCAGAAACACGTTTCTTCTAAAAGCTGCGTTTGGACATTCCAGAGTGGATGGGAGAACAGGCTGTAAAGAGAAATACCTTGCTCTAAAACCAAAACGGAGCTATCTAGCAGAATGGTTGTCAATATGTGTATTCAACTTCCAGAGTTAAACTGATGTGTGTTTGCAGCAGTTCAGAAACCCTTTCTTTGGAGAATGTAGAAAGAGTCATTTCCAGCCCTAGAGACGCATATAAGAGTTAGCAGTAAGAATGCCTTTAAAACACAGAAACCCGCTTTGCACAAACTCATCTTCTGTGTGTTGGTTCCTTTTAGGAAGTTGCATCTGTGTTTAGATTCAGCGAGGCAGAAACACGTTTCTTCTAAAAGCTGCGTTTGGACATTCCAGAGTGGATGGGAGAACAGGCTGTAAAGAGAAATACCTTGCTCTAAAACCAAAATGGAGCTATCTAACAGAATGGTTGTCAATGTGTGTATTCAACTTCCAGTGTTAAACTGATGTGTGTTTGCAGCAGTTCAGAAACCCTTTCTTTGGAGAATGTAGAAACAGTCATTTCCAGCCCTAGAGACGCACATAAGAGTTAGCAGTAAGAATGCGTTTCAAACACAGAAGATCCGCTTCTTAAAAACTCATCTGCTGTGTGCTGGTTTCTTTTAGGAAGTTGAATCTATGTTCAGATTCAGCGAGGTAGAAACACGTTTCTTCTAAAAGCTGCGTTTGGACATTTCAGAGTGGATGGGAGAACAGGCTCTAAAGAGAAATACCTTGCTCAAAAACCAAAACGGAGCTATCTAGCAGAATCGTTGTCAATGTGTGTATTCAACTTCCAGAGTTAAACTGATGTGTGTTTGCAGCAGTTCAGAAACCCTTTCTTTAGAGAATGTAGAAACAGTCATTTCCAGCCCTAGAGACGCATATAAGACTTAGCAGTAAGAATGCCTTTAAAACACAGAATACCCGCTTCGTACAAACTCATCTGCTGTGTGCTAGTTTCTCTTTGGAAGTTGCATCTATGTTTAGATTCAGCGAGGCAGAAACACGTTTCTTTGAAAAACTGCATTTGGAAATTCCAGAGTTAATGGGAGAACACGCTGTAAAGAGAAATACCTTGCTCTAAAACCAAAACGGAGCTATCTAGCAGAATGGTTGTCAATGTGTGTATTCAACTTCCAGAGTTAAACTGATGTGTGTTTGCAGCAGTTCAGAAACCCTTTCTTTGGACAATGTAGAAAAAAAATTCATTTCCAGCCCTAGAGACGCATATAAGAGTTAGCAGTAAGAATGCCTTTAAAACACAGAATACACGCTTCGTACAAACTCATCTGCTGTGTGCTAGTTCCTCTTAGGAAGTTGCATCTATGTTTAGATTCAGCGAGGCAGAAACACGTTTCTTCTAAAAACTTCATTTGGACATTCCAGAGTGACTGGGAGAACACGCTGTAAAGAGAAATACCTTGCTCTAAAACCAAAACGGAGCTATCTAGCAGAATGGTTGTCAATGTGTGTATTCAACTTCCAGAGTTAAACTGATTTGTGTTTGCAGCAGTTCAGAAACCCTTTCTTTGGAGAATGTAGAAAAAAAGTCATTTCCAGCCCTAGAGACGCATATAAGAGTTAGCAGTAAGAATGCCTTTAAAACACAGAAACCCGCTTCGTACAAACTCATCTTCTGTGTGTTGGTTCCTTTTAGGAAGTTGCATCTGCGTTTAGATTCAGCAAGGCAGAAACACGTTTCTTCTAAAAGCTGCGTTTGTACATTCCAGAGTGGATGGGAGAACAGGCTGTAAAGAGAATTACCTTGCTCTAAAACCAAAACGGAGCTATCTAGCAGAATGTTTGTCAATGTGTGTATTCAACTTCCAGAGTTAAACTGATGTGTGTTTGCAGCAGTTCAGAAACCCTTTCTTTGGAGAATGTAGAAACAGTCATTTCCAGCCCTAGAGACGCATATAAGAGTTAGCAGTAAGAATGCGTTTAAAACACAGAATACCTGCTTCGTACAAACTCATCTGCTTTGTGCTGGTTTCTTTTAGGAAGTTGCATCTATGTTTAGATTCAGCAAGGTAGAAACACGTTTCTTCTAAAAGCTGCGTTTGGACATTCCAGAGTGGATGGGAGAACAGGCTGTAAAGAGAAATACCTTGCTCTAAAACCAAAACGGAGCTATCTAGCAGAATGGTTGTCAATGTGTGTATTCAACTTCCAGAGTTAAACTGATGTGTGTTTGCAGCAGTTCAGAAACCCTTTCTTTGGAGAATGTAGAAACAGTCATTTCCAGCCCTAGAGACGCAAATAAGAGTTAGCAGTAAGAATGCGTTTCAGACACAGAAGACCCGCTTCTTACAAACTCATCTGCTGTGTGCTGGTTTCTTTTAGGAAGTTGAATCTATGTTCAGATTCAGCGAGGTAGAAACACGTTTCTTCTAAAAGCTGCGTTTGGACATTCCAGAGTGGATGGGAGAACAGGCTCTAAAGAGAAATACCTTGCTCAAAAACCAAAACGGAGCTATCTAGCAGAATGTTTGTCAATGTGTGTATTCAACTTCCAGAGTTAAACTGATTTGTGGTTGCAGCAGTTCAGAAACCCTTTCTTTGGAGAATGTAGAAAAAAAGTCATTTCCAGCCCTAGAGACGCATATAAGAGTTAGCAGTAAGAATGCCTTTAAAACAGAGAAGCCCGCTTCGTACAAACTCATCTTCTGTGTGTTGGTTCCTTTTAGGAAGTTGCATCTGTGTTTAGATTCAGCGAGGTAGAACCACGTTTCTTCTAAAAGCTGCGTTTGGACATTCCAGAGTGGATGGGAGAACAGGCTGTAAAGGGAAATACCTTGCTCTAAAACCAAAACGGAGCTATCTAGCAGAATCGTTGTCAATGTGTGTATTCAACTTCCAGAGTTAAACTGATTTGTGTTTGCAGCAGTTCAGAAACCCTTTCTTTGGAGAATGTAGAAACAGTCATTTCCAGCCCTAGATACGCATATAAGAGTTAGCAGGAAGAATGCCTTTAAAACACAGAATACCCGCTTCGCACAAACTCATCTGCTGTGTGCTAGTTTCTCTTAGGAAGTTGCATCTATGTTTAGATTCAGCGAGGGAGAAACACGTTTCTTTGAGAAACTGCATTTGGAAATTCCAGAGTGAATGGGAGAACACGCTGTAAAGAGAAATACCTTGCTCTAAAACCAAAACGGAGCTATCTAGCAGAATGGTTGTCAATGTGTGTATTCAACTTCCAGAGTTAAACTGATGTGTGTTTGCAGTAGTTCAGAAACCCTTTCTTTGGAGAATGTAGAAACAGTCATTTCCAGCCCTAGAGACGCACATAAGAGTTAGCAGTAAGAATGCGTTTCAGACACAGAAGACCAGCTTCTTACAAACTCATCTGCTGTGTGCTGGTTTCTTTTAGGAAGTTGAATCTATTTTCAGATTCAGCGTGGTAGAAACACGTTTCTTCTAAAAGCTGCGTTTGGACATTCCAGAGTGGATGGGAGAACAGGCTCTAAAGAGAAATACCTTGCTCTAAAACCATAACTGAGATATCTAACAGAATGGTTGTCAATGTGTGTATTCAACTTCCATAGTTAAACTGATTTGTGTTTGCAGCAGTTCAGAAACCCTTTCTTTGGAGAATGTAGAAACAGTCATTTCCAGCCCTAGAGACGCACATAAGAGTTAGCAGTAAGAATGCGTTTCAAACACAGAAGACCCGCTTCTTACAAAGTCATCTGCTGTGTGGTGGTTTCTTTTAGGAAGTTGAATCTATGTTCAGATTCAGCGAGGTAGAAACACGTTTCTTCAAAAAGCTGCGTTTGGACATTCCAGAGTGGATGGGAGAACAGGCTATAAAGAGAAATGCCTTGCTCTAAAACCAAAACGGAGCTATCTAGCTGAATGGTTGTCAATGTGTGTATTCAACTTCCAGAGTAAAACTGATATGTGTTTGCAGCAGTTCAGAAACACTTTCTTTGGAGAATGTAGAAAAAAAATCATTTCCAGCCCTAGAGACGCATATAAGAGTTAGCAGTAAGAATGCCTCTAAAACACAGAAACCCGCTTCATACAAACTCATCTTCTGTGTTTTGGTTCCTTTTAGGAAGTTGCATCTGTGTTTAGATTCAGCGAGGCAGAAACACGTTTCTTCTAAAAGCTGCGTTTGGACATTCCAGAGTGAATGTGAGAACATGCCGTAAAGAGAAATGCCTTGCTCTAAAACCAAAGCGGAGCTATCTAGCAGAATGGTTGTCAATGTGTGTATTCAACTTCCAGAGTTAAACTGATGTGTGTTTGCAGCAGTTCAGAAACCCATTCTTTGGAGGATGTAGAAACAGTCATTTCCAGCCCTAGAGGCGCATATAAGAATTAGCAGTAAGAATGCGTTTAAAACACAGAATACCCGCTTCGTACAAACTCTTCTGCTGTGTTGTAGTTCCTCTTAGGAAGTTGCATCTATGTTTAGATTCAGCGAGGCAGAAACATGTTTCTTCTAAAAACTGCATTTGGACATTCCAGAGTGAATGGGAGAACACGCTGTAAAGAGAAATACCTTGCTCTAAAACCAAAACGGAGCTATCTAGCAGAATGTTTGTCAATATGTGTATTCAACTTCCAGAGGTAAAATGATTTGTGTTTGCAGCAGTTCAGAAACCCTTTCTTTGGAGAATGTAGAAAAAAAGTCATTTCCAGCCCTAGAGACGCATAAGAAAGTTAGCAGTAAGAATGCCTTTAAAACACAGAAACCCGCTTCGTACAAACTCATCTTCTGTGTGTTGGTTCCTTTTAGGAAGTTGCATCTGCGTTTAGATTCAGCGAGGCAGAAACACGTTTCTTCTAAAAGCTGCGTTTGGACATTCCAGAGTGGATGGGAGAACAGGCTCTAAAGAGAAATACCTTGCTCAAAAACCAAAACGGAGCTATCTAGCAGAATGTTTGTCAATGTGTGTATTCAACATCCAGAGTTAATCTGATTTGTGTTTGCAACAGTTCAGAAACCCTTTCTTTGGAGAATGTAGATAAAAAGTCATTTCCAGCCCTAGAGACGCATATAAGAGTTAGCAGTAAGAATGCCTTTAAAACACAGAAACCCGCTATGCACAAACTCATCTTCTGTGTGTTGTTTCCTTTTAGGAAGTTGCATCTGTGTTTAGATTCAGCGAGGCAGAAACACGTTTCTTCTAAAAGCTGCGTTTGGACATTCCAGAGTGGATGGGAGAACAGGCTGTAAAGAGAAATACCTTGCTCTAAAACCAAAACGGAGCTATCTAACAAAATGGTTGTCAATGTGTGTATTCAACTTCCAGAGTTAAACTGATGTGTGTTTGCAGCAGTTCAGAAACCCTTTCTTTGGAGAATGTAGAAACAGTCATTTCCAGCCCTAGAAACGCACATAAGAGTTAGCAGTAAGAATGCGTTTCAAACACAGAAGATCCGCTTCTTAAAAACTCATCTGCTGTGTGCTGGTTTCTTTTAGGAAGTTGAATCTATGTTCAGATTCAGCGAGGTAGAAACACGTTTCTTCTAAAAGCTGCGTTTGGACATTTCAGAGTGGATGGGAGAACAGGCTCTAAAGAGAAATACCTTGCTCAAAAACCAAAACGGAGCTATCTAGCAGAATCGTGATCAATGTGTGTATTCAACTTCCAGAGTTAAACTGATGTGTGTTTGCAGCAGTTCAGAAACCCTTTCTTTGGAGAATGTAGAAACAGTCATTTCCAGCCCTAGAGACGCATATAAGAGTTAGCAGTAAGAATGCGTTTAAAACACAGAATACCCGCTTGGTACAAACTCATCTGCTTTGTGCTGGTTTCTTTTAGGAAGTTGCATCTATGTTTAGATTCAGCAAGGTAGAAACACGTTTCTTCTAAAAGCTGCATTTGGACATTCCAGAGTGGATGGGAGAACAGGCTGTAAAGAGAAATACCTTGCTCTAAAACCAAAACGGAGCTATCTAGCAGAATGGTTGTCAATGTGTGTATTCAACTTCCAGAGTTAAACTGATGTGTGTTTGCAGCAGTTCAGAAACCCTTTCTTTGGAGAATGTAGAAACAGTCATTTCCAGCCCTAGAGACGCACATAAGAGTTAGCAGTAAGAATGCGTTTCAGACACAGAAGACCCGCTTCTTACTAACTCATCTACTGTGTGATGGTTTCTTTTAGGAAGTTGAATCTATGTTCAGATTCAGCGAGGTAGAAACACGTTTCTTCTAAAAGCTGCGTTTGGACATTTCAGAGTGGATGGGAGAACAGGCTCTAAAGAGAAATACCTTGCTCAAAAACCAAAACGGAGCTATCTAGCAGAATGGTTGTCAATGTGTGTATTCAACTTCCAGAGTTAAACTGATGTGTGTTTGCAGCAGTTCAGAAACCCTTTCTTTGGAGAATGTAGAAACAGTCATTTCCAGCCCTAGAGACGCATATAAGATTTAGCAGTAAGATTGCGTTTAAAACACAGAATACCCGCTTCGTACAAACTCATCTGCTTTGCGCTGGTTTCTTTTAGGAAGTTGCATCTATGTTTAGATTCAGCAGGGTAGAAACACGTTTCTTCTAAAAGCTGCGTTTGGGCATTCCAGAGTGGATGGGAGAAGAGGCTGTAAAGAGAAATACCTTGCTCTAAAACCAAAACGGAGCTATCTATCAGAATGGTTGTCAATGTGTGTATTCAACTTCCAGAGTTAAACTGATGTGTGTTTGCAGCAGTTCAGAAACCCTTTCTTTGGAGAATGTAGAAAAAAATCATTTCCAGCCTTAGAGACGCATATAAGAGTTAGCAGTAAGAATGCCTCTAAAACACAGAAACCCGCTTCATACAAACTCATCTTCTGTGTTTTGGTTCCTTTTAGGAAGTTGCATCTGTGTTTAGATTCAGCGAGGCAGAAACACGTTTCTTCTAAAAGCTGCGTTTGGACATTCCAGAGTGGATGGGAGAACAGGCTGTAAAGAGAAATACCTTGCTCTAAAAACAAAACGGAGCTATCTAGCAGAATGGTTGTCAATATGTGTATTCAACTTCCAGAGTTAAACTGATGTGTGTTTGCAGCAGTTCAGAAACCCTTTCTTTGGAGAATGTAGAAACAGTCATTTCCAGCCCTAGAGACGCATATAAGAGTTAGCAGTAAGAATGCGTTTAAAACACAGAATACCCGCTTCGTACAAACTCTTCTGCTGTGTTGTAGTTCCTCTTAGGAAGTTGCATCTATGTTTAGATTCAGCGAGGCAGAAACACGTTTCTTCTAAAAATTGCATTTGGACATTCCAGAGTGAATGGGAGAACACGCTGTAAAGAGAAATACCTTGCTCTAAAACCAAAACGGAGCTATCTAGCAGAATGTTTGTCAATATGTGTATTCAACTTCCAGAGGTAAAATGATTTGTGTTTGCAGCAGTTCAGAAACCCTTTCTTTGGAGAATGTAGAAAAAAAGTCATTTCCAGCCCTAGAGACGCATAAGAAAGTTTGCAGTAAGAATGCCTTTAAAACACAGAAACCCGCTTCGTACAAACTCATCTTCTGTGTGTTGGTTCCTTTTAGGAAGTTGCATCTGCGTTTAGATTCAGCGAGGCAGAAACACGTTTCTTCTAAAAGCTGCGTTTGGACATTCCAGAGTGGATGGGAGAACAGGCTCTAAAGAGAAATACCTTGCTCAAAAACCAAAACGGAGCTATCTAGCAGAATGTTTGTCAATGTGTGTATTCAACATCCAGAGTTAATCTGATTTGTGTTTGCAACAGTTCAGAAACCCTTTCTTTGGAGAATGTAGATAAAAAGTCATTTCCAGCCCTAGAGACGCATATAAGAGTTAGCAGTAAGAATGCCTTTAAAACACAGAAACCCGCTATGCACAAACTCATCTTCTGTGTGTTGTTTCCTTTTAGGAAGTTGCATCTGTGTTTAGATTCAGCGAGGCAGAAACACGTTTCTTCTAAAAGCTGCGTTTGGACATTCCAGAGTGGATGGGAGAACAGGCTGTAAAGAGAAATACCTTGCTCTAAAACCAAAACGGAGCTATCTAACAAAATGGTTGTCAATGTGTGTATTCAACTTCCAGAGTTAAACTGATGTGTTTTTGCAGCAGTTCAGAAACCCTTTCTTTGGAGAATGTAGAAACAGTCATTTCCAGCCCTAGAAACGCACATAAGAGTTAGCAGTAAGAATGCGTTTCAAACACAGAAGATCCGCTTCTTAAAAACTCATCTGCTGTGTGCTGGTTTCTTTTAAGAAGTTGAATCTATGTTCAGATTCAGCGAGGTAGAAACACGTTTCTTCTAAAAGCTGCGTTTGGACATTTCAGAGTGGATGGGAGAACAGGCTCTAAAGAGAAATACCTTGCTCAAAAACCAAAACGGAGCTATCTAGCAGAATCGTTGTCAATGTGTGTATTCAACTTCCAGAGTTAAACTGATGTGTGTTTGCAGCAGTTCAGAAACCCTTTCTTTGGAGAATGTAGAAACAGTCATTTCCAGCCCTAGAGACGCATATAAGAGTTAGCAGTAAGAATGCGTTTAAAACACAGAATACCCGCTTCGTACAAACTCATCTGCTTTGTGCTGGTTTCTTTTAGGAAGTTGCATCTATGTTTAGATTCAGCAAGGTAGAAACACGTTTCTTCTAAAAGCTGCATTTGGACATTCCAGAATGGATGGGAGAACAGGCTGTAAAGAGAAATACCTTGCTCTAAAACCAAAACGGAGCTATCTAGCAGAATGGTTGTCAATGTGTGTATTCAACTTCCAGAGTTAAACTGATGTGTGTTTGCAGCAGTTCAGAAACCCTTTCTTTGGAGAATGTAGAAACAGTCATTTCCAGCCCTAGAGACGCACTTAAGAGTTAGCAGTAAGAATGCGTTTCAGACACAGAAGACCCGCTTCTTACTAACTCATCTACTGTGTGCTGGTTTCTTTTAGGAAGTTGAATCCATGTTCAGATTCAGCGAGGTAGAAACACGTTTCTTCTAAAAGCTGCGTTTGGACATTCCAGAGTGGATGGGAGAACAGGCTGTAAAGAGAAATACCTTGCTCTAAAACCAAAACGGAGCTATCTAACAAAATGGTTGTCAATGTGTGTATTCAACTTCCAGAGTTAAACTGATGTGTGTTTGCAGCAGTTCAGAAACCCTTTCTTTGGAGAATGTAGAAACAGTCATTTCCAGCCCTAGAAACGCACATAAGAGTTAGCAGTAAGAATGCGTTTCAAACACAGAAGATCCGCTTCTTAAAAACTCATCTGCTGTGTGCTGGTTTCTTTTAGGAAGTTGAATCTATGTTCAGATTCAGCGAGGTAGAAACACGTTTCTTCTAAAAGCTGCGTTTGGACATTTCAGAGTGGATGGGAGAACAGGCTCTAAAGAGAAATACCTTGCTCAAAAACCAAAACGGAGCTATCTAGCAGAATGGTTGTCAATGTGTGTATTCAACTTCCAGAGTTAAACTGATGTGTGTTGGCAGCAGTTCAGAAACCCTTTCTTTGGAGAATGTAGAAACAGTCATTTCCAGCCCTAGAGACGCATATAAGATTTAGCAGTAAGATTGCGTTTAAAACACAGAATACCCGCTTCGTACAAACTCATCTGCTTTGCGCTGGTTTCTTTTAGGAAGTTGCATCTATGTTTAGATTCAGCAGGGTAGAAACACGTTTCTTCTAAAAGCTGCGTTTGGGCATTCCAGAGTGGATGGGAGAAGAGGCTGTAAAGAGAAATACCTTGCTCTAAAACCAAAACGGAGCTATCTAGCAGAATGGTTGTCAATGTGTGTATTCAACTTCCAGAGTTAAACTGATGTGTGTTTGCAGCAGTTCAGAAACCCTTTCTTTGGAGAATGTAGAAAAAAATCATTTCCAGCCCTAGAGACGCATATAAGAGTTAGCAGTAAGAATGCCTCTAAAACACAGAAACCCGCTTCATACACACTCATCTTCTGTGTTTTGGTTCCTTTTAGGAAGTTGCATCTGTGTTTAGATTCAGCGAGGCAGAAACACGTTTCTTCTAAAAGCTGCGTTTGGACATTCCAGAGTGGATGGGAGAACAGGCTGTAAAGAGAAATACCTTGCTCTAAAACCAAAACGGAGCTATCTAGCAGAATGGTTGTCAATATGTGTATTCAACTTCCAGAGTTAAACTGATGTGTGTTTGCAGCAGTTCAGAAACCCTTTCTTTGGAGAATGTAGAAAGAGTCATTTCCAGCCCTAGAGACGCATATAAGAGTTAGCAGTAAGAATGCGTTTAAAACACAGAATACCCGCTTCGTACAAACTCTTCTGCTGTGTTGTAGTTCCTCTTAGGAAGTTGCATCTATGTTTAGATTCAGCGAGGCAGAAACACGTTTCTTCTAAAAATTGCATTTGGACATTCCAAAGTGAATGGGAGAACACGCTGTAAAGAGAAATACCTTGCTCTAAAACCAAAACGGAGCTATCTAGCCGAATGTTTGTCAATATGTGTATTCAACTTCCAGAGGTAAAATGATTTGTGTTTGCAGCAGTTCAGAAACCCTTTCTTTGGAGAATGTAGAAAAAAAGTCATTTCCAGCCCTAGAGATGCATAAGAAAGTTAGCAGTAAGAATGCCTTTAAAACACAGAAACCCGCTTCGTACAAACTCATCTTCTGTGTGTTGGTTCCTTTTAGAAAGTTGCATCTGCGTTTAGATTCAGCGAGGCAGAAACACGTTTCTTCTAAAAGCTGCGTTTGGACATTCCAGAGTGGATGGGAGAACAGGCTCTAAAGAGAAATACCTTGCTCTAAAACCAAAACGGAGCTATCTAGCAGAATGGTTGTCAATGTGTGTATTCAACTTCCAGAGTTAAACTGATGTGTGTTTGCAGCAGTTCAGAAACCCTTTCTTTGGAGGATGTAGAAACAGTCATTTCCAGCCCTAGAGACGCATATAAGAGTTAGCAGTTAGAATGCGTTTAAAACACAGAATATCCGCTTCGTACAAACTAATCTGCTGTGTTCTAGTTCCTCTTAGGAAGTTGCATCTATGTTTAGATTCAGCGAGGCAGAAACACGTTTCTTCTAAAAACTGCATTTGGAAATTCCAGAGTGAATGTGAGAACACGTCATAAAGAGAAATACCTTGCTCTAAAACCAAAACGGAGCTATCTAGCAGAATGGTTGTCAATGTGTGTATTCAACTTCCAGAGTTAAACTGATTTGTGTTTGCAACAGTTCAGAAACCCTTTCTTTGGAGAATGTAGAAAAAATGTCATTTCCAGCCCTAGAGACGCATATAAGAGTTAGCAGTAAGAATGCCTTTAAAACACAGAAACCCGCTTCCTACAAACTCATCTTCTGTGTGTTGGTTCCTTTTAGGAAGTTGCATCTGTGTTTAGATTCAGCGAGGCAGAAACACGTTTCTTCTAAAAGCTGCGTTTGGACATTCCAGAGTGGATGGGAGAACAGGCTGTAAAGAGAAATACCTTGCTCTAAAACCAAAACGGAGCTATCTAGCAGAATGGTTGTCAATGTGTGTATTCAACTTCCAGCGTTAAACTGATGTGTGTTTGCAGCAGTTCAGAAACCCTTTCTTTGGAGAATGTAGAAACAGTCATTTCCAGCCATAGAGACGCATATAAGATTTAGCAGTAAGAATGCGTTTAAAACACAGAAGACCCGCTTCTTACAAACTCATCTGCTGTGTGCTGGTTTCTTTTAGGAAGTTGCATCTATGTTTAGATTCAGCAAGGTAGAAACACGTTTCTTCTAAAAGCTGCGTTTGGACATTCCAGAGGGGAAGGGAGAACAGGCTGTAAAGAGAAATACCTTGCTCTAAAACCAAAACGGAGCTATCTAGCAGAATGGTTGTCAATGTGTGTATTGAACTTCCAGAGTTAAACTGATGTGTGTTTGCAGCAGTTCAGAAACCCTTTCTTTGGAGAATGTAGAAACAGTCATTTCCAGCCCTAGAGACGCATATAAGAGTTAGCAGTAAGAATGCGTTTAAAACACAGTATACCCGCTTGGTACAAACTCATCTGCTTTGGGCTGGTTTCTTTTAGGAAGTTGCATCTATGTTTAGATTCAGCAAGGTAGAAACACGTTTCTTCTAAAAGCTGCGTTTGGACATTCCAGAGTGGATGGGAGAAGAGGCTGTAAAGAGAAATACCTTGCTCTAAAACCAAAACGGAGCTATCTAGCAGAATGGTTGTCAATGTGTGTATTCAACCTCCAGAGTTAAACTGATGTGTGTTTGCAGCAGTTCAGAAACCCTTTCTTTGGAGAATGTAGAAACAGTCATTTCCAGCCCTAGAGACGCATATAAGAGTTAGCAGTAAGAATGCGTTTAAAACACAGAATACCCGCTTCGTACAAACTCATCTGCTGTGTTCTAGTTCCTGTTAGGAAGTTGCATCTATATTCAGATTCAGCGAGGTAGAAACACGTTTCTTCTAAAAGCTGCGTTTGGACATTCCAGAGTGGATGGGAGAATAGGCTCTAAAGAGAAATACCTTGCTCAAAAACCAAAACGGAGCTATCTAGCAGAATGGTTGTCAATGTGTGTATTCAACTTCCAGAGTTAAACTGATGTGTGTTTGCAGCAGTTCAGAAACCCTTTCTTTGGAGAATGTAGAAACAGTCATTTCCAGCCCTAGAGACGCATATAAGATTTAGCAGTAAGATTGCGTTTAAAACACAGAATACCCGCTTCGTACAAACTCATCTGCTTTGCGCTGGTTTCTTTTAGGAAGTTGCATCTATGTTTAGATTCAGCAGGGTAGAAACACGTTTCTTCTAAAAGCTGCGTTTGGGCATTCCAGAGTGGAAGGGAGAAGAGGCTGTAAAGAGAAATACCTTGCTCTAAAACCAAAACGGAGCTATCTAGCAGAATCGTTGTCAATGTGTGTATTCAACTTCCAGAGTTAAACTGATGTGTGTTTGCAGCAGTTCAGAAACCCTTTCTTTGGAGAATGTAGAAAAAAATCATTTCCAGCCCTAGAGACGCATATAAGAGTTAGCAGTAAGAATGCCTCTAAAACACAGAAACCCGCTTCATACAAACTCATCTTCTGTGTTTTGGTTCCTTTTAGGAAGTTGCATCTGTGTTTAGATTCAGCGAGGCAGAAACACGTTTCTTCTAAAAGCTGCGTTTGGACATTCCAGAGTGGATGGGAGAACAGGCTGTAAAGAGAAATACCTTGCTCTAAAACCAAAACGGAGCTATCTAGCAGAATGGTTGTCAATATGTGTATTCAACTTCCAGAGTTAAACTGATGTGTGTTTGCAGCAGTTCAGAAACCCTTTCTTTGGAGAATGTAGAAAGAGTCATTTCCAGCCCTAGAGACGCATATAAGAGTTAGCAGTAAGAATGCGTTTAAAACACAGAATACCCGCTTCGTACAAACTCTTCTGCTGTGTTGTAGTTCCTCTTAGGAAGTTGCATCTATGTTTAGATTCAGCGAGGCAGAAACACGTTTCTTCTAAAAATTGCATTTGGACATTCCAAAGTGAATGGGAGAACACGCTGTAAAGAGAAATACCTTGCTCTAAAACCAAAACGGAGCTATCTAGCAGAATGTTTGTCAATATGTGTATTCAACTTCCAGAGGTAAAATGATTTGTGTTTGCAGCAGTTCAGAAACCCTTTCTTTGGAGAATGTAGAAAAAAAGTCATTTCCAGCCCTAGAGACGCATAAGAAAGTTAGCAGTAAGAATGCCTTTAAAACACAGAAACCCGCTTCGTACAAACTCATCTTCTGTGTGTTGGTTCCTTTTAGAAAGTTGCATCTGCGTTTAGATTCAGCGAGGCAGAAACACGTTTCTTCTAAAAGCTGCGTTTGGACATTCCAGAGTGGATGGGAGAACAGGCTCTAAAGAGAAATACCTTGCTCTAAAACCAAAACGGAGCTATCTAGCAGAATGGTTGTCAATGTGTGTATTCAACTTCCAGAGTTAAACTGATGTGTGTTTGCAGCAGTTCAGAAACCCTTTCTTTGGAGGATGTAGAAACAGTCATTTCCAGCCCTAGAGACGCATATAAGAGTTAGCAGTTAGAATGCGTTTAAAACACAGAATATCCGCTTCGTACAAACTAATCTGCTGTGTTCTAGTTCCTCTTAGGAAGTTGCATCTATGTTTAGATTCAGCGAGGCAGAAACACGTTTCTTCTAAAAACTGCATTTGGAAATTCCAGAGTGAATATGAGAACACGTCATAAAGAGAAATACCTTGCTCTAAAACCAAAACGGAGCTATCTAGCAGAATGGTTGTCAATGTGTGTATTCAACTTCCAGAGTTAAACTGATTTGTGTTTGCAACAGTTCAGAAACCCTTTCTTTGGAGAATGTAGAAAAAATGTCATTTCCAGCCCTAGAGACGCATATAAGAGTTAGCAGTAAGAATGCCTTTAAAACACAGAAACCCGCTTCCTACAAACTCATCTTCTGTGTGTTGGTTCCTTTTAGGAAGTTGCATCTGTGTTTAGATTCAGCGAGGCAGAAACACGTTTCTTCTAAAAGCTGCGTTTGGACATTCCAGAGTGGATGGGAGAACAGGCTGTAAAGAGAAATACCTTGCTCTAAAACCAAACCGGAGCTATCTAGCAGAATGGTTGTCAATGTGTGTATTCAACTTCCAGCGTTAAACTGATGTGTGTTTGCAGCAGTTCAGAAACCCTTTCTTTGGAGAATGTAGAAACAGTCATTTCCAGCCATAGAGACGCATATAACATTTAGCAGTAAGAATGCGTTTAAAACACAGAAGACCCGCTTCTTAAAAACTCATCTGCTGTGTGCTGGTTTCTTTTAGGAAGTTGCATCTATGTTTAGATTCAGCAAGGTAGAAACACGTTTCTTCTAAAAGCTGCGTTTGGACATTCCAGAGGGGAAGGGAGAACAGGCTGTAAAGAGAAATACCTTGCTCTAAAACCAAAACGGAGCTATCTAGCAGAATGGTTGTCAATGTGTGTATTGAACTTCCAGAGTTAAACTGATGTGTGTTTGCAGCAGTTCAGAAACCCTTTCTTTGGAGAATGTAGAAACAGTCATTTCCAGCCCTAGAGACGCATATAAGAGTTAGCAGTAAGAATGCGTTTAAAACACAGTATACCCGCTTGGTACAAACTCATCTGCTTTGGGCTGGTTTCTTTTAGGAAGTTGCATCTATGTTTAGATTCAGCAAGGTAGAAACACGTTTCTTCTAAAAGCTGCGTTTGGACATTCCAGAGTGGATGGGAGAAGAGGCTGTAAAGAGAAATACCTTGCTCTAAAACCAAAACGGAGCTATCTAGCAGAATGGTTGTCAATGTGTGTATTCAACCTCCAGAGTTAAACTGATGTGTGTTTGCAGCAGTTCAGAAACCCTTTCTTTGGAGAATGTAGAAACAGTCATTTCCAGCCCTAGAGACGCACATAAGAGTTAGCAGTAAGAATGCGTTTAAAACACAGAATACCCGCTTCGTACAAACTCATCTGCTGTGTTCTAGTTCCTGTTAGGAAGTTGCATCTATATTCAGATTCAGCGAGGTAGAAACACGTTTCTTCTAAAAGCTGCCTTTGGACATTCCAGAGTGGATGGGAGAACAGGCTGTAAAGAGAAATATCTTGCTCTAAAACCAAAACGGAGCTATCCAGCAGAATGTTTGTCAATGTGTGGATTCAACATCCAGAGTTAATCTGATTTGTGTTTGCAACAGTTCAGAAACCCTTTCTTTGGAGAATGTAGAAAAAAAGTCATTTCCAGCCCTAGAGACGCATATAAGAGTTAGCAGTAAGAATGCCTTTAAAACACAGAAACCCGCTTTGCACAAACTCATCTTCTGTGTGTTGGTTCCTTTTAGGAAGTTGCATCTGTGTTTAGATTCAGCGAGGCAGAAACACGTTTCTTCTAAAAGCTGCGTTTGGACATTCCAGAGTGGATGCGAGAACAGGCTGTAAAGAGAAATACCTTGCTCTAAAACCAAAACGGAGCTATCTAACAGAATGTTTGTCAATGTGTGTATTCAACTTCCAGAGTTAAACTGATGTGTGTTTGCAGCAGTTCAGAAACCCTTTCTTTGGACAATGTAGAAACAGTCATTTCCAGCCCTAGAAACGCACATAAGAGTTAGCAGTAAGAATGCGTTTCAAACACAGAAGATCCGCTTCTTAAAAACTCGTCTGCTGTGTGCTCGTTTCTTTTAGGAAGTTTAATCTATGTTCAGATTCAGCGAGGTAGAAACACGTTTCTTCTAAAAGCTGCGTTTGGACATTTCAGAGTGGATGGGAGAACAGGCTCTAAAGAGAAATACCTTGCTCAAAAACCAAAACGGAGCTATCTAGCAGAATGTTTGTCAATGTGTGTATTCAACTTCCAGAGTTAAACTGATCTGTGGTTGCAGCAGTTCAGAAACCCTTTCTTTGGAGAATGTAGAAAAAAAGTCATTTCCAGCCCTAGAGACGCATATAAGAGTTAGCAGTAAGAATGCCTTTAAAACAGAGAAGCCCGCTTCGTACAAACTCATCTTCTGTGTGTTGGTTCCTTTTAGGAAGTTGCATCTGTGTTTAGATTCAGCGAGGTAGAACCACGTTTCTTCTAAAAGCTGCATTTGGACATTCCAGAGTGGATGGGAGAACAGGCTGTAAAGGGAAATACCTTGCTCTAAAACCAAAACGGAGCTATCTAGCAGAATCGTTGTCAATGTGTGTATTCAACTTCCAGAGTTAAACTGATGTGTGTTTGCAGCAGTTCAGAAACCCTTTCTTTGGAGAATGTAGAAACAGTCATTTCCAGCCCTAGAGACGCATATAAGAGTTAGCAGTAAGAATGCCTTTAAAACACAGAATACCCGCTTCGTACAAACTCATCTGCTGTGTCCTAGTTTCTCTTTGGAAGTTGCATCTATGTTTAGATTCAGCGAGGCAGAAACACGTTTCTTTGAAAAACTGCATTTGGAAATTCCAGAGTTAATGGGAGAACACGCTGTAAAGAGAAATACCTTGCTCTAAAACCAAAACGGAGCTATCTAGCAGAATGGTTGTCAATGTGTGTATTCAACTTCCAGAGTTAAACTGATGTGTGTTTGCAGCAGTTCAGAAACCCTTTCTTTGGACAATGTAGAAAAAAAATTCATTTCCAGCCCTAGAGACGCTTATAAGAGTTAGCAGTAAGAATGCCTTTAAAACACAGAATACACGCTTCGTACAAACTCATCTGCTGTGTGCTAGTTCCTCTTAGGAAGTTGCATCTATGTTAAGATTCAGCGAGGCAGAAACACGTTTCTTCTAAAAACTTCATTTGGAAATTCCAGAGTGAAATGGAGAACACGCTGTAAAGAGAAATACCTTGCTCTAAAACCAAAACGGAGCTATCTAGCAGAATGGTTGTCAATGTGTGAATTCAACTTCCAGAGTTAAACTGACTTGTGTTTGCAGCAGTTCAGAAACCCTTTCTTTGGAGAATGTAGAAAAAAAGTCATTTCCAGCCCTAGAGACGCATATAAGAGTTAGCAGTAAGAATGCCTTTAAAACACAGAAACCCGCTTCGTACAAACTCATGTTCTGTGTGTTGGTTCCTTTTAGGAAGTTGCATCTGCGTTTAGATTCAGCGAGGCAGAAACACGTTTCTTCTAAAAGCTGCGTTTGGACATTCCAGAGTGGATGGGAGAACAGGCTGTAAAGAGAAATACCTTGCTCTAAAACCAAAAGGGAGCTATCTAGCAGAATGTTTGTCAATGTGTGTATTCAACTTCCAGAGTTAAACTGATGTGTGTTTGCAGCAGTTCAGAAACCCTTTCTTTGGAGAATGTAGAAACAGTCATTTCCAGCCCTAGAGACGCATATAAGAGTTAGCAGTAAGAATGCGTTTAAAACACAGAATACCCACTTCGTACAAACTCATCTGCTTTGTGCTGGTTTCTTTTAGGAAGTTGCATCTATGTTTAGATTCAGCAAGGTAGAAACACGTTTCTTCTAAAAGCTGCGTTTGGACATTCCAGAGTGGATGGGAGAACAGGCGGTAAAGAGAAATACCTTGCTCTATAACCAAAACGGAGCTATCTAGCAGAATGGTTGTCAATGTGTGTATTCAACTTCCAGAGTTAAACTGATGTGTGTTTGCAGCAGTTCAGAAACCCTTTCTTTGGAGAATGTAGAAACAGTCATTTCCAGCCCTAGAGACGCACATAAGAGTTAGCAGTAAGAATGCGTTTCAGACACAGAAGACCCGCTTCTTACAAACTCATCTACTGTGTGCTGGTTTCTTTTAGGAAGTTGAATCTATGTTCAGATTCAGCGAGGTAGAAACACGTTTCTTCTAAAAGCTGCGTTTGGACATTCCAGAGTGGATGGGAGAACAGGCTCTAAAGAGAAATACCTTGCTCTAAAACCAAAACGGAGCTATCTAGCAGAATGGTTGTCAATGTGTGTATTCAACTTCCAGAGTTAAACTGATGTGTGTTTGCAGCAGTTCAGAAACCCTTTCTTTGGAGGATGTAGAAACAGTCATTTCCAGCCCCAGAGACGCATATAAGAGTTAGCAGTTAGAATGCGTTTAAAACACAGAATACCCGCTTCGTACAAACTAATCTGCTGTGTACTAGTTCCTCTTAGGAAGTTGCATCTATGTTTAGATTCAGCGAGGCAGAAACACGTTTCTTCTAAAAACTGCATTTGGACATTCCAGAGTGAATGTGAGAACACGCCATAAAGAGAAATACCTTGCTCTAAAACCAAAACGGAGCTATCTAGCAGAATGGTTGTCAATGTGTGTATTCAACTTCCAGAGTTAAACCGATTTGTGTTTGCAACAGTTCAGAAACCCTTTCTTTGGAGAATGTAGAAAAAATGTCATTTCCAGCCCTAGAGATGCATATAAGAGTTAGCAGTAAGAATGCCTTTAAAACACAGAAACCCGCTTCGTACAAACTCATCTTCTGTGTGTTGGTTCCTTTTAGGAAGTTGCATCTGTGTTTAGATTCAGCGAGGCAGAAACACGTTTCTTCTAAAAGCTGCGTTTGGACATTCCAGAGTGGACGGGAGAACAGGCTGTAAAGAGAAATACCTTGCTCTAAAACCAAAACGGAGCTATCTAGCAGAATGGTTGTCAATGTGTGTATTCAACTTCCAGCGTTAAACTGATGTGTGTTTGCAGCAGTTCAGAAACCCTTTCTTTGGAGAATGTAGAAACAGTCATTTCCAGCCATAGAGACGCATATAAGATTTAGCAGTAAGAATGCGTTTAAAACACAGAAGACCCGCTTCTTACAAACTCATCTGCTGTGTGCTGGTTTCTTTTAGGAAGTTGCATCTATGTTTAGATTCAGCAAGGTAGAAACACGTTTCTTCTAAAAGCTGCGTTTGGACATTCCAGAGGGGAAGGGAGAACAGGCTGTAAAGAGAAATACCTTGCTCTAAAATCAAAACGGAGCTATCTAGCAGAATGGTTGTCAATGTGTGTATTCAACTTCCAGAGTTAAACTGATGTGTGTTTGCAGCAGTTCAGAAACCCTTTCTTTGGAGAATGTAGAAACAGTCATTTCCAGCCCTAGAGACGCATATAAGGGTTAGCAGTAAGAATGCGTTTAAAACACAGTATACCCGCTTGGTACAAACTCATCTGCTTTGGGCTGGTTTCTCTTAGGAAGTTGCATCTATGTTTAGATTCAGCGAGGCAGAAACACGTTTCTTCTAAAAGCTGCGTTTGGACATTCCAGAGTGGATGGGAGAAGAGGCTGTAAAGAGAAATACCTTGCTCTAAAACCAAAACGGAGCTATCTAGCAGAATGGTTGTCAATGTGTGTATTCAACTTCCAGAGTTAAACTGATGTGTGTTTGCAGCAGTTCAGAAACCCTTTCTTTGGAGAATGTAGAAACAGTCATTTCCAGCCCTAGAGACGCATATAAGAGTTAGCAGTAAGAATGCCTTTAAAACACAGAATACCTGCTTCGTACAAACTCATCTGCTGTGTGCTAGTTTCTCTTAGGAAGTTGCATCTATGTTTAGATTCAGCGAGGCAGAAACACGTTTCTTTGAAAAACTGCATTTGGAAATTCCAGAGTGAATGGGAGAACACGCTGTAAAGAGAAATACCTTGCTCTAAAACCAAAACGGAGCTATCTAGCAGAATGGTTGTCAATGTGTGTATTCAACTTCCAGAGTTAAACTGATGTGTGTTTGCGGCAGTTCAGAAACCCTTTCTTTGGACAATGTAGAAAAAAAGTCATTTCCAGCCCTAGAGACGCATATAAGAGTTAGCAGTAAGAATGCCTTTAAAACTCAGAAACCCGCTTCGTACAAACTCGTCTTCTGTGTGTTGGTTCCTTTTAGGAAGTTGCATCTGCGTTTAGATTCAGCGAGGCAGAAACACGTTTCTTCTAAAAGCTCCGTTTGTACATTCCAGAGTGGATGGGAGAACACGCTGTAAAGAGAAATACCTTGCTCTAAAACCAAAACGGAGCTATCTAGCAGAATGGTTGTCAATGTGTGTATTCAACTTCCAGAGTTAAACTGATGTGTGTTTGCAGCAGTTCAGAAACCCTTTCTTTGGAGAATGTAGAAACAGTCATTTCCAGCCCTAGAAACGCACATAAGAGTTAGCAGTAAGAATGCGTTTCAAACACAGAAGATCCGCTTCTTAAAAACTCATCTGCTGTGTGCTGGTTTCTTTTAGGAAGTTGAATCTATGTTCAGATTCAGCGAGGTAGAAACACGTTTCTTCTAAAAGCTGCGTTTGGACATTTCAGAGTGGATGGGAGAACAGGCTCTAAAGAGAAATACCTTGCTCAAAAACCAAAACGGAGCTATCTAGCAGAATCGTTGTCAATGTGTGTATTCAACTTCCAGAGTTAAACTGATGTGTGTTTGCAGCAGTTCAGAAACCCTTTCTTTGGAGGATGTAGAAACAGTCATTTCCAGCCCTAGAGACGCATATAAGAGTTAGCAGTAAGAATGCCTTTAAAACACAGAAACCCGCTTTGCACAAACTCATCTTCTGTGTGTTGGTTCCTTTTAGGAAGTTTCATCTGTGTTTAGATTCAGCGAGGCAGAACCACGTTTCTTCTAAAAGCTGCGTTTGGACATTCCAGAGTGGATGCGAGAACAGGCTGTAAAGAGAAATACCTTGCTCTAAAACCAAAACGGAGCTATCTAACAGAATGTTTGTCAATGTGTGTATTCAACTTCCAGAGATAAACTGATGTGTGTTTGCAGCAGTTCAGAAACCCTTTCTTTGGAGAATGTAGAAACAGTCATTTCCAGCCCTAGAAACGCACATAAGAGTTAGCAGTAAGAATGCGTTGCAAACACAGAAGATCCGCTTTTTAAAAACTCATCTGCTGTGTGCTGGTTTCTTTTAGGAAGTTGAATCTATGTTCAGATTCAGCGAGGTAGAAACACGTTTCTTCTAAAAGCTGCGTTTGGATATTCCAGAGTGGATGGGAGAACAGGCTCTAAATAGAAATACCTTGCTCAAAAACCAAAACGGAGCTATCTAGCAGAATGGTTGTCAATGTGTGTATTCAACTTCCAGAGTTAAACTGATGTGTGTTTGCAGTAGTTCAGAAACCCTTTCTTTGGAGAATGTAGAAACAGTCATTTCCAGCCCTAGAGACGCATATATGAGGTAGCAGTAAGAATGCCTTTAAAACACAGAATACCCGCTTCGTACAAACTCATCTGCTGTGTGCTAGTTTCTCTTAGGAAGTTGCATCTATGTTTAGATTCAGCGAGGCAGAAACACGTTTCTTTGAAAAACTGCATTTGGAAATTCCAGAGTGAATGGGAGAACACGCTGTAAAGAGAAATACCTTGCTCTAAAACCAAAACGGAGCTATCTAGCAGAATGGTTGTCAATGTGTGTATTCAACTTCCAGAGTTAAACTGATGTGTGTTTGCAGCAGTTCAGAAACCCTTTCTTTGGACAATGTAGAAAAAAAATTCATTTCCAGCCCTAGAGACGCTTATAAGAGTTAGCAGTAAGAATGCCTTTAAAACACAGAATACACGCTTCGTACAAACTCATCTGCTGTGTGCTAGTTCCTCTTAGGAAGTTGCATCTATGTTAAGATTCAGCGAGGCAGAAACACGTTTCTTCTAAAAACTTCATTTGGAAATTCCAGAGTGAAATGGAGAACACGCTGTAAAGAGAAATACCTTGCTCTAAAACCAAAACGGAGCTATCTAGCAGAATGGTTGTCAATGTGTGTATTCAACTTCCAGAGTTAAACTGACTTGTGTTTGCAGCAGTTCAGAAACCCTTTCTTTGGAGAATGTAGAAAAAAAGTCATTTCCAGCCCTAGAGACGCATATAAGAGTTAGCAGTAAGAATGCCTTTAAAACACAGAAACCCGCTTCGTACAAACTCATGTTCTGTGTGTTGGTTCCTTTTAGGAAGTTGCATCTGCGTTTAGATTCAGCGAGGCAGAAACACGTTTCTTCTAAAAGCTGCGTTTGGACATTCCAGAGTGGATGGGAGAACAGGCTGTAAAGAGAAATACCTTGCTCTAAAACCAAAAGGGAGCTATCTAGCAGAATGTTTGTCAATGTGTGTATTCAACTTCCAGAGTTAAACTGATGTGTGTTTGCAGCAGTTCAGAAACCCTTTCTTTGGAGAATGTAGAAACAGTCATTTCCAGCCCTAGAGACGCATATAAGAGTTAGCAGTAAGAATGCGTTTAAAACACAGAATACCCACTTCGTACAAACTCATCTGCTTTGTGCTGGTTTCTTTTAGGAAGTTGCATCTATGTTTAGATTCAGCAAGGTAGAAACACGTTTCTTCTAAAAGCTGCGTTTGGACATTCCAGAGTGGATGGGAGAACAGGCTGTAAAGAGAAATACCTTGCTCTATAACCAAAACGGAGCTATCTAGCAGAATGGTTGTCAATGTGTGTATTCAACTTCCAGAGTTAAACTGATGTGTGTTTGCAGCAGTTCAGAAACCCTTTCTTTGGAGAATGTAGAAACAGTCATTTCCAGCCCTAGAGACGCACATAAGAGTTAGCAGTAAGAATGCGTTTCAGACACAGAAGACCCGCTTCTTACAAACTCATCTACTGTGTGCTGGTTTCTTTTAGGAAGTTGAATCTATGTTCAGATTCAGCGAGGTAGAAACACGTTTCTTCTAAAAGCTGCGTTTGGACATTCCAGAGTGGATGGGAGAACAGGCTCTAAAGAGAAATACCTTGCTCTAAAACCAAAACGGAGCTATCTAGCAGAATGGTTGTCAATGTGTGTATTCAACTTCCAGAGTTAAACTGATGTGTGTTTGCAGCAGTTCAGAAACCCTTTCTTTGGAGGATGTAGAAACAGTCATTTCCAGCCCCAGAGACGCATATAAGAGTTAGCAGTTAGAATGCGTTTAAAACACAGAATACCCGCTTCGTACAAACTAATCTGCTGTGTTCTAGTTCCTCTTAGGAAGTTGCATCTATGTTTAGATTCAGCGAGGCAGAAACACGTTTCTTCTAAAAACTGCATTTGGACATTCCAGAGTGAATGTGAGAACACGCCATAAAGAGAAATACCTTGCTCTAAAACCAAAACGGAGCTATCTAGCAGAATGGTTGTCAATGTGTGTATTCAACTTCCAGAGTTAAACCGATTTGTGTTTGCAACAGTTCAGAAACCCTTTCTTTGGAGAATGTAGAAAAAATGTCATTTCCAGCCCTAGAGATGCATATAAGAGTTAGCAGTAAGAATGCCTTTAAAACACAGAAACCCGCTTCGTACAAACTCATCTTCTGTGTGTTGGTTCCTTTTAGGAAGCTGCATCTGTGTTTAGATTCAGCGAGGCAGAAACACGTTTCTTCTAAAAGCTGCGTTTGGACATTCCAGAGTGGACGGGAGAACAGGCTGTAAAGAGAAATACCTTGCTCTAAAACCAAAACGGAGCTATCTAGCAGAATGGTTGTCAATGTGTGTATTCAACTTCCAGCGTTAAACTGATGTGTGTTTGCAGCAGTTCAGAAACCCTTTCTTTGGAGAATGTAGAAACAGTCATTTCCAGCCATAGAGACGCATATAAGATTTAGCAGTAAGAATGCGTTTAAAACACAGAAGACCCGCTTCTTACAAACTCATCTGCTGTGTGCTGGTTTCTTTTAGGAAGTTGCATCTATGTTTAGATTCAGCAAGGTAGAAACACGTTTCTTCTAAAAGCTGCGTTTGGACATTCCAGAGGGGAAGGGAGAACAGGCTGTAAAGAGAAATACCTTGCTCTAAAATCAAAACGGAGCTATCTAGCAGAATGGTTGTCAATGTGTGTATTCAACTTCCAGAGTTAAACTGATGTGTGTTTGCAGCAGTTCAGAAACCCTTTCTTTGGAGAATGTAGAAACAGTCATTTCCAGCCCTAGAGACGCATATAAGGGTTAGCAGTAAGAATGCGTTTAAAACACAGTATACCCGCTTGGTACAAACTCATCTGCTTTGGGCTGGTTTCTCTTAGGAAGTTGCATCTATGTTTAGATTCAGCGAGGCAGAAACACGTTTCTTCCAAAAGCTGCGTTTGGACATTCCAGAGTGGATGGGAGAACAGGCTCTAAAGAGAAATACCTTGCTCTAAAACCAAAACGGAGCTATCTAGCAGAATGGTTGTCAATGTGTGTATTCAACTTCCAGAGTTAAACTGATGTGTGTTTGCAGCAGTTCAGAAACCCTTTCTTTGGAGAATGTAGAAACAGTCATTTCCAGCCCTAGAGACGCATATAAGAGTTAGCAGTAAGAATGCCTTTAAAACACAGAATACCTGCTTCGTACAAACTCATCTGCTGTGTGCTAGTTTCTCTTAGGAAGTTGCATCTATGTTTAGATTCAGCGAGGCAGAAACACGTTTCTTTGAAAAACTGCATTTGGAAATTCCAGAGTGAATGGGAGAACACGCTGTAAAGAGAAATACCTTGCTCTAAAACCAAAACGGAGCTATCTAGCAGAATGGTTGTCAATGTGTGTATTCAACTTCCAGAGTTAAACTGATGTGTGTTTGCGGCAGTTCAGAAACCCTTTCTTTGGACAATGTAGAAAAAAAGTCATTTCCAGCCCTAGAGACGCATATAAGAGTTAGCAGTAAGAATGCCTTTAAAACTCAGAAACCCGCTTCGTACAAACTCATCTTCTGTGTGTTGGTTCCTTTTAGGAAGTTGCATCTGCGTTTAGATTCAGCGAGGCAGAAACACGTTTCTTCTAAAAGCTCCGTTTGTACATTCCAGAGTGGATGGGAGAACACGCTGTAAAGAGAAATACCTTGCTCTAAAACCAAAACGGAGCTATCTAGCAGAATGGTTGTCAATGTGTGTATTCAACTTCCAGAGTTAAACTGATGTGTGTTTGCAGCAGTTCAGAAACCCTTTCTTTGGAGAATGTAGAAACAGTCATTTCCAGCCCTAGAAACGCACATAAGAGTTAGCAGTAAGAATGCGTTTCAAACACAGAAGATCCGCTTCTTAAAAACTCATCTGCTGTGTGCTGGTTTCTTTTAGGAAGTTGAATCTATGTTCAGATTCAGCGAGGTAGAAACACGTTTCTTCTAAAAGCTGCGTTTGGACATTTCAGAGTGGATGGGAGAACAGGCTCTAAAGAGAAATACCTTGCTCAAAAACCAAAACGGAGCTATCTAGCAGAATCGTTGTCAATGTGTGTATTCAACTTCCAGAGTTAAACTGATGTGTGTTTGCAGCAGTTCAGAAACCCTTTCTTTGGAGGATGTAGAAACAGTCATTTCCAGCCCTAGAGACGCATATAAGAGTTAGCAGTAAGAATGCCTTTAAAACACAGAAACCCGCTTTGCACAAACTCATCTTCTGTGTGTTGGTTCCTTTTAGGAAGTTTCATCTGTGTTTAGATTCAGCGAGGCAGAACCACGTTTCTTCTAAAAGCTGCGTTTGGACATTCCAGAGTGGATGCGAGAACAGGCTGTAAAGAGAAATACCTTGCTCTAAAACCAAAACGGAGCTATCTAACAGAATGTTTGTCAATGTGTGTATTCAACTTCCAGAGATAAACTGATGTGTGTTTGCAGCAGTTCAGAAACCCATTCTTTGGAGAATGTAGAAACAGTCATTTCCAGCCCTAGAAACGCACATAAGAGTTAGCAGTAAGAATGCGTTGCAAACACAGAAGATCCGCTTTTTAAAAACTCATCTGCTGTGTGCTGGTTTCTTTTAGGAAGTTGAATCTATGTTCAGATTCAGCGAGGTAGAAACACGTTTCTTCTAAAAGCTGCGTTTGGACATTTCAGAGTGGATGGGAGAACAGGCTCTAAAGAGAAATACCTTGCTCAAAAATCAAAACGGAGCTATCTAGCAGAATCGTTGTCAATGTGTGTATTCAACTTCCAGAGTTAAACTGATGTGTGTTTGCAGCAGTTCAGAAACCCTTTCTTTGGAGAATGTAGAAACAGTCATTTCCAGCCCTAGAGACGCATATAAGACTTAGCAGTAAGAATGCCTTTAAAACACAGTATACCCGCTTCGTACAAACTCATCTGCTGTGTGCTAGTCTCTCTTTGGAAGTTGCATCTATGTTTAGATTCAGCGAGGCAGAAACACGTTTCTTTGAAAAACTGCATTTGGAAATTCCGGAGTTAATGGGAGAACACGCTGTAAAGAGAAATACCTTGCTCTAAAACCAAAACGGAGCTATCTAGCAGAATGGTTGTCAATGTGTGTATTCAACTTCCAGAGTTAAACTGATGTGTGTTTGCAGCAGTTCAGAAACCCTTTCTTTGGACAATGTAGAAAAAAAATTCATTTCCAGCCCTAGAGACGCATATAAGAGTTAGCAGTAAGAATGCCTTTAAAACACCGAATACACGCTTCGTACAAACTCATCTGCTGTGTGCTAGTTCCTCTTAGGAAGTTGCATCTATGTTTAGATTCAGCGAGGCAGAAACACGTTTCTTCTAAAAACTTCATTTGGAAATTCCAGAGTGAATGGGAGAACACGCTGTAAAGAGAAATACCTTGCTCTAAAACCAAAACGGAGCTATCTAGCAGAATGGTTGTCAATGTGTGTATTCAACTTCCAGAGTTAAACTGATTTGTGTTTGCAGCAGTTCAGAAACCCTTTCTTTGGAGAATGTAGAAAAAAAGTCATTTCCAGCCCTAGAGACGCATATAAGAGTTAGCAGTAAGAATGCCTTTAAAACACAGAAACCCGCTTCGTACAAAATCATCTTCTGTGTGTTGGTTCCTTTTAGGAAGTTGCATCTGCGTTTAGATTCAGCGAGGCAGAAACACGTTTCTTCTAAAAGCTGCGTTTGGACATTCCAGAGTGGATGGGAGAACAGGCTGTAAAGAGAATTACCTTGCTCAAAAACCAAAACGGAGCTATCTAGCAGAATGTTTGTCAATGTGTGTATTCAACTTCCAGAGTTAAACTGATGTGTGTTTGCAGCAGTTCAGAAACCCTTTCTTTGGAGAATGTAGAAACAGTCATTTCCAGCCCTAGAGACGCATATAAGAGTTAGCAGTAAGAATGCGTTTAAAACACAGAATACCCGCTTCGTACAAACTCATCTGCTTTGTGCTGGTTTCTTTTAGGAAGTTGCATCTATGTTTAGATTCAGCAAGGTAGAAACACGTTTCTTCTAAAAGCTGCGTTTGGACATTCCAGAGTGGATGGGAGAACAGGCTGTAAAGAGAAATACCTTGCTCTAAAACCAAAACGGAGCTATCTAGCAGAATGGTTGTCAATGTGTGTATTCAACTTCCAGAGTTAAACTGATGTGTGTTTGCAGCAGTTCAGAAACCCTTTCTTTGGAGAATGTAGAAACAGTCATTTCCAGCCCTAGAGACGCACATAAGAGTTAGCAGTAAGAATGCGTTTCAGACACAGAAGACCCGCTTCTTACAAACTCATCTACTGTGTGCTGGTTTCTTTTAGGAAGTTGAATCTATGTTCAGATTCAGCGAGGTAGAAACACGTTTCTTCTAAAAGCTGCGTTTGGACATTCCAGAGTGGATGGGAGAAGAGGCTGTAAAGAGAAATACCTTGCTCTAAAACCAAAACGGAGCTATCTAGCAGAATGGTTGTCAATGTGTGTATTCAACCTCCAGAGTTAAACTGATGTGTGTTTGCAGCAGTTCAGAAACCCTTTCTTTGGAGAATGTAGAAACAGTCATTTCCAGCCCTAGAGACGCATATAAGAGTTAGCAGTAAGAATGCGTTTAAAACACAGAATACCCGCTTCGTACAAACTCATCTGCTGTGTTCTAGTTCCTGTTAGGAAGTTGCATCTATGTTCAGATTCAGCGAGGTAGAAACACGTTTCTTCTAAAAGCTGCGTTTGGACATTCCAGAGTGGATGGGAGAACAGGCTCTAAAGAGACATACCTTGCTCAAAAACCAAAACGGAGCTATCTAGCAGAATGTTTGTCAATGTGTGTATTCAACATCCAGAGTTAATCTGATTTGTGTTTGCAACAGTTCAGAAACCCTTTCTTTGGAGAATGTAGAAAAAAAGTCATTTCCAGCCCTAGAGACGCACATAAGAGTTAGCAGTAAGAATGCCTTTAAAACAGAGAAGCCCGCTTCGTACAAACTCATCTTCTGTGTGTTGGTTCCTTTTAGGAAGTTGCATCTGTGTTTAGATTCAGCGAGGTAGAACCACGTTTCTTCTAAAAGCTGCGTTTGGACATTCCAGAGTGGATGGGAGAACAGGCTGTAAAGGGAAATACCTTGCTCTAAAACCAAAACGGAGCTATCTAGCAGAATGGTTGTCAATGTGTGTATTCAACTTCCAGAGTTAAACTGATGTGTGTTTGCAGCAGTTCAGAAACCCTTTCTTTGGAGAATGTAGAAACAGTCATTTCCAGCCATAGAGACGCATATAAGATTTAGCAGTAAGAATGCCTTTAAAACACAGAAACCCGCTTCTTACAAACTCATCTGCTGTGTGCTGGTTTCTTTTAGGAAGTTGCATCTATGTTTAGATACAGCAAGGTAGAAACACGTTTCTTCTAAAAGCTGCGTTTGGACATTCCAGAGGGGAAGGGAGAACAGGCTGTAAAGAGAAATACCTTGCTCTAAAACCAAAACGGAGCTATCTAGCAGAATGGTTGTCAATGTGTGTATTGAACTTCCAGAGTTAAACTGATGTGTGTTTGCAGCAGTTCAGAAACCCTTTCTTTGGAGAATGTAGAAACAGTCATTTCCAGCCCTAGAGACGCATATAAGAGTTAGCAGTAAGAATGCGTTTAAAACACAGTATACCCGCTTGGTACAAACTCATCTGCTTTGGGCTGGTTTCTTTTAGGAAGTTGCATCTATGTTTAGATTCAGCAAGGTAGAAACACGTTTCTTCTAAAAGCTGCGTTTGGACATTCCAGAGTGGATGGGAGAAGAGGCTGTAAAGAGAAATACCTTGCTCTAAAACCAAAACGGAGCTATCTAGCAGAATGGTTGTCAATGTGTGTATTCAGCCTCCAGAGTTAAACTGATGTGTGTTTGCGGCAGTTCAGAAACCCTTTCTTTGGAGAATGTAGAAACAGTCATTTCCAGCCCTAGAGACGCATATAAGAGTTAGCAGTAAGAATGCGTTTAAAACACAGAATACCCGCTTCGTACAAACTCATCTGCTGTGTTCTAGTTCCTGTTAGGAAGTTGCATCTATATTCAGATTCAGCGAGGTAGAAACACGTTTCTTCTAAAAGCTGCGTTTGGACATTCCAGAGTGGATGGGAGAACAGGCTCTAAAGAGAAATAACTTGCTGAAAAACCAAAACGGAGCTATCTAGCAGAATGTTTGTCAATGTGTGTATTCAACATCCAGAGTTAATCTGATTTGTGTTTGCAACAGTTCAGAAACCCTTTCTTTGGAGAATGTAGAAAAAAAGTCATTTCCAGCCCTAGAGACGCATATAAGAGTTAGCAGTAAGAATGCCTTTAAAACACAGAAACCCGCTTTGCACAAACTCATCTTCTGTGTGTTGGTTCCTTTTAGGAAGTTGCATCTGTGTTTAGATTCAGCGAGGCAGAAAAACGTTTCTTCTAAAAGCTGCGTTTAGACATTCCAGAGTGGATGGGAGAACAGGCTGTAAAGAGAAATACCTTGCTCTAAAACCAAAACGGAGCTATCTAACAGAATGGGTGTCAATGTGTGTATTGAACTTCCAGAGTTAAACTGATGTGTGTTTGCAGCAGTTCAGAAACCCTTTCTTTGGAGAATGTAGAAACAGTCATTTCCAGCCCTAGAAACGCACATAAGAGTTAGCAGTAAGAATGCGTTTCAAACACAGAAGATCCGCTTCTTAAAAACTCATCTACTGTGTGCTGGTTTCTCTTAGGAAGTTGAATCTATGTTCAGATTCAACGAGGTAGAAACACGTTTCTTCTAAAAGCTGCGTTTGGATATTCCAGAGTGGATGGGAGAACAGGCTCTAAAGAGAAATACCTTGCTCAAAAACCAAAACGGAGCTATCTAGCAGAATGTTTGTCAATGTGTGTATTCAACTTCCAGAGTTAAACTGATTTGTGGTTGCAGCAGTTCAGAAACCCTTTCTTTGGAGAATGTAGAAAAAAAGTCATTTCCAGCCCTAGAGACGCATATAAGAGTTAGTAGTATGAATGCCTTTAAAACAGAGAAACCCGCTTCGTACAAACTAATCTTCTGTGTGTTGGTTCCTTTTAGGAAGTTGCATCTGTGTTTAGATTCAGCGAGGTAGAACCACGTTTCTTCTAAAAGCTGCGATTGGACATTCCAGAGTGGATGGGAGAACAGGCTGTAAAGGGAAATACCTTGCTCTAAAACCAAAACGGAGCTATCTAGCAGAATCGTTGTCAATGTGTGTATTCAACTTCCAGAGTTAAACTGATGTGTGTTTGCAGCAGTTCAGAAACCCTTTCTTTGGAGAATGTAGAAACAGTCATTTCCAGCCCTAGAGACGCATATAAGAGTTAGCAGTAAGAATGCGTTTAAAACACAGAATACCCGCTTCGTACAAACTCATCTGCTCTGTGCTAGTTTCTCTTAGGAAGTTGCATCTATGTTTAGATTCAGCGAGGCAGAAACACGTTTCTTTGAAAAACTGCATTTGGAAATTCCAGAGTGAATGGGAGAACACGCTGTAAAGAGAAATACCTTGCTCTAAAACCAAAACGGAGCTATCTAGCAGAATGGTTGTCAATGTGTGTATTCAACTTCCAGAGTTAAACTGATGTGTGTTTGCGGCAGTTCAGAAACCCTTTCTTTGGACAATGTAGAAAAAAAGTCATTTCCAGCCCTAGAGACGCATATAAGAGTTAGCAGTAAGAATGCCTTTAAAACTCAGAAACCCGCTTCGTACAAACTCATCTTCTGTGTGTTGGTTCCTTTTAGGAAGTTGCATCTGCGTTTAGATTCAGTGAGGCCGAAACACGTTTCTTCTAAAAGCTGCGTTTGTACATTCCAGAGTGGATGGGAGAACAGGCTGTAAAGAGAAATACCTTGCTCTAAAACCAAAACGGAGCTATCTAGCAGAATGGTTGTCAATGTGTGTATTCAACTTCCAGAGTTAAACTGATGTGTGTTTGCAGCAGTTCAGAAACCCTTTCTTTGGAGAATGTAGAAACAGTCATTTCCAGCCCTAGAGACGCATATAAAAGTTAGCAGTAGGAATGCGTTTAAAACACAGAATACCCGCTTCGTACAAACTCATCTGCTTTGTGCTGGTTTCTTTTAGGAAGTTTCATCTATGTTTAGATTCAGCAAGGTAGAAACACGTTTCTTCTAAAAGCTGCGTTTGGACATTCCAGAGTGGATGGGAGAACATGCCGTAAAGAGAAATAACTTTCTCTTAAACCAAAACGGAGCTATCTAGCAGAATGGTTGTCAATGTGTGTATTCAACATCCAGAGTTAATCTGATTTGTGTTTGCAACAGTTCAGAAACCCTTTCTTTGGAGAATGTAGAAAAAAAGTCATTTCCAGCCCTAGAGACGCATATAAGAGTTAGCAGTAAGAATGCCTTTAAAACACAGAAACCCGCTTTGCACAAACTCATCTTCTGTGTGTTGGTTCCTTTTAGGAAGTTGCATCTGTGTTTAGATTCAGCGAGGCAGAAAAACGTTTCTTCTAAAAGCTGCGTTTAGACATTCCAGAGTGGATGGGAGAACAGGCTGTAAAGAGAAATACCTTGCTCTAAAACCAAAACGGAGCTATCTAACAGAATGGGTGTCAATGTGTGTATTCAACTTCCAGAGTTAAACTGATGTGTGTTTGCAGCAGTTCAGAAACCCTTTCTTTGGAGAATGTAGAAACAGTCATTTCCAGCCCTAGAAACGCACATAAGAGTTAGCAGTAAGAATGCGTTTCAAACACAGAAGATCCGCTTTTTAAAAACTCATCTACTGTGTGCTGGTTTCTCTTAGGAAGTTGAATCTATGTTCAGATTCAACGAGTTAGAAACACGTTTCTTCTAAAAGCTGCGTTTGGATATTCCAGAGTGGATGGGAGAACAGGCTCTAAAGAGAAATACCTTGCTCAAAAACCAAAACGGAGCTATCTAGCAGAATGTTTGTCAATGTGTGTATTCAACTTCCAGAGTTAAACTGATTTGTGGTTGCAGCAGTTCAGAAACCCTTTCTTTGGAGAATGTAGAAAAAAAGTCATTTCCAGCCCTAGAGACGCATATAAGAGTTAGTAGTATGAATGCCTTTAAAACAGAGAAACCCGCTTCGTACAAACTCATCTTCTGTGTGTTGGTTCCTTTTAGGAAGTTGCATCTGGGTTTAGATTCAGCGAGGTAGAACCACGTTTCTTCTAAAAGCTGCGATTGGACATTCCAGAGTGGATGGGAGAACAGGCTGTAAAGGGAAATACCTTGCTCTAAAACCAAAACGGAGCTATCTAGCAGAATCGTTGTCAATGTGTGTATTCAACTTCCAGAGTTAAACTGATGTGTGTTTGCAGCAGTTCAGAAACCCTTTCTTTGGAGAATGTAGAAACAGTCATTTCCAGCCCTAGAAACGCATATAAGAGTTAGCAGTAAGAATGCCTTTAAAACACAGAATACCCGCTTCGTACAAACTAATCTGCTGTGTGCTAGTTTCTCTTAGGAAGTTGCATCTATGTTTAGATTCAGCGAGGCAGAAACACGTTTCTTTGAAAAACTGCATTTGGAAATTCCAGAGTGAATGGGAGAACACGCTGTAAAGAGAAATACCTTGCTCTAAAACCAAAACGGAGCTATCTAGCAGAATGGTTGTCAATGTGTGTATTGAACTTCCAGAGTTAAACTGATGTGTGTTTGCAGCAGTTCAGAAACCCTTTCTTTGGAGAATGTAGAAACAGTCATTTCCAGCCCTAGAGACGCATATAAGAGTTAGCAGTAAGAATGCGTTTAAAACACAGAATACCCGCTTCGTACAAACTCATCTGCTGTGTGCTAGTTTCTCTTAGGAAGTTGCATCTATGTTTAGATTCAGCGAGGCAGAAACACGTTTCTTTGAAAAACTGCATTTGGAAATTCCAGAGTGAATGGGAGAACACGCTGTAAAGAGAAATACCTTGCTCTAAAACCAAAACGGAGCTATCTAGCAGAATGGTTGTCAATGTGTGTATTCAACTTCCAGAGTTAAACTGATGTGTGTTTGCGGCAGTTCAGAAACCCTTTCTTTGGACAATGTAGAAAAAAAGTCATTTCCAGCCCTAGAGACGCATATAAGAGTTAGCAGTAAGAATGCCTTTAAAACTCAGAAACCCGCTTCGTACAAACTCATCTTCTGTGTGTTGGTTCCTTTTAGGAAGTTGCATCTGCGTTTAGATTCAGCGAGGCCGAAACACGTTTCTTCTAAAAGCTGCGTTTGTACATTCCAGAGTGGATGGGAGAACAGGATGTAAAGAGAAATACCTTGCTCTAAAACCAAAACGGAGCTATCTAGCAGAATGGTTGTCAATGTGTGTATTCAACTTCCAGAGTTAAACTGATGTGTGTTTGCAGCAGTTCAGAAACCCTTTCTTTGGAGAATGTAGAAACAGTCATTTCCAGCCCTAGAGACGCATATAAAAGTTAGCAGTGGAATGCGTTTAAAACACAGAATACCCGCTTCTTACAAACTCATCTGCTGTGTGCTGGTTTCTTTTAGGAAGTTTCATCTATGTTTAGATTCAGCAAGGTAGAAACACGTTTCTTCTAAAAGCTGCGTTTGGACATTCCAGAGTGGATGGGAGAACATGCCGTAAAGAGAAATACCTTTCTCTAAAACCAAAACGGAGCTATCTAGCAGAATGGTTGTCAATGTGTGTATTCAACTTCCAGAGTTAAACTGATGTGTGTTTGCAGCAGTTCAGAAACCCTTTCTTTGGAGAATGTAGAAACAGTCATTTCCAGCCCTAGAGACGCACATAAGAGTTAGCAGTAAGAATGCGTTTCAAACACAGAAGACCCGCTTCTTACAAGCTCATCTGCTGTGTGCTGGTTTCTTTTAGGAAGTTGAATCTATGTTCAGATTCAGCGAAGTAGAAACACGTTTCTTCTAAAAGCTGCGTTTAGACATTCCAGAGTGGATGGGAGAACAGGCTCTAAAGAGAAATACCTTGCTCAAAAACCAAAACGGAGCTATCTAGCAGAATGTTTGTCAATGTGTGTATTCAACTTCCAGAGTTAAACTGATTTGTGTTTGCAGCAGTTCAGAAACCCTTTCTTTGGAGAATGTAGAAAAAAGTCATTTCCAGCCCTAGAGACGCATATAAGAGTTAGCAGTAAGAATGCCTTTAAAACACAGAAACCCGCTTCGTACAAACTCATCTTCTGTGTGTTGGTTCCTTTTAGGAAGTTGCATCTGTGTTTAGATTCAGCGAGGCAGAAACACGTTTCTTCTAAAAGCTGCGTTTGGACATTCCAGAGTGGATGGGCGAACAGGCTGTAAAGAGAAATACCTTGCTCTAAAACCAAAACGGAGCTATCTAGCAGAATGGTTGTCAATGTGTGTATTCAACTTCCAGAGTTAAACTGATGTGTGTTTGCAGCAGTTCAGAAACCCTTTCTTTGGAGAATATAGAAACAGTCATTTCCAGCCCTAGAGACGCACATAAGAGTTAGCAGTAAGAATGCGTTTCAGACACAGAAGACCCGCTTATTACAAACTCATCTACTGTGTGCTGGTTTCTTTTAGGAAGTTGAATCTATGTTCAGATTCAGCGAGGTAGAAACACGTTTCTTCTAAAAGCTGCGTTTGGACATTCCAGAGTGGATGGGACAACAGGCTCTAAAGAGAAATACCTTGCTCTAATACTAAAACGGAGATAACTAACAGAATGGTTGTCAATGTGTGTATTCAACGTCCGTAGTTAAACTAATTTGTGTTTGCAGCAGTTCAGAAACCCTTTCTTTGGAGAATGTAGAAACAGTCATTTCCAGCCATAGAGACGCATATAAGAGTTAGCAGTAAGAATGCCTTTAAAACACAGAATACCCGCTTCGTACAAACTAATCTGCTGTGTTCTAGTTCCTCTTAGGAAGTTGCATCTATGTTTAGATTCAGCGAGGCAGAAACACGTTTCTTCTAAAAACTGCATTTGGAAATTCCAGAGTGAATGGGAGAACACGCTGTAAAGAGAAATACCTTGCTCTAAAATCAAAACGGAGCTATCTAGCAGAATGTTTGTCAATGTGTGTATTCAACTTCCAGAGTTAAACTGATGTGTGTTTGCAGCAGTTCAGAAACCCTTTCTTTGGAGAATGTAGAAAAAAGGCATTTCCAGCCCTAGAGACGCATATAAGAGTTAGCAGTAAGAATGCCTTTAAAACACAGAATACCCGCCTCGTACAAACTCATCTTCTGTGTGTTGGTTCGTTTTAGGAAGTTGCATCTGTGTTTAGATTCTGCGAGGCAGAAACACGTTTCTTCTAAAAGCTGCGTTTGGACATTCCAGAGTGGATGGGAGAATAGGCTGTAAAGAGAAATACCTTGCTCTAAAACCAAAACGGAGCTATCTAGCAGAATGGTGGTCAATGTGTGTATTCAACATCCAGCGTTAAACTGATGTGTGTTTGCAGCAGTTCAGAAACCCTTTCTTTGGAGAATGTAGAAACAGTCATTTCCAGCCCTAGAGACGCATATAAGATTTAGCAGTAAGAATGCGTTTAAAACACAGAAGATCCGCTTCTTAAAAACTCATCTGCTGTGTGCTGATTTCTTTTAGGAAGTTGAATCTATGTTCAGATTCAGCGAGGTAGAAACACGTTTCTTCTAAAAGCTGCGTTTGGACATTTCAGAGTGGATGGGAGAACAGGCTCTAAAGAGAAATACCTTGCTCAAAAACCAAAACGGAGCTATCTAGCAGAATGGTTGTCAATGTGTGTATTCAACTTCCAGAGGTAAACTGATTTGTGGTTGCAGCAGTTCAGAAACCCTTTCTTTGGAGAATGTAGAAAAAAAGTCATTTCCAGCCCTAGAGACGCATATAAGAGTTAGCAGTAAGAATGCCTTTAAAACAGAGAAGCCCGCTTCGTACAAACTCATCTTCTGTGTGTTGGTTCCTTTTAGGAAGTTGCATCTGTGTTTAGATTCAGCGAGGTAGAACCACGTTTCTTCTAAAAGCTGCGTTTGGACATTCCAGAGTGGATGGGAGAACAGGCTGTAAAGGGAAATACCTTGCTCTAAAACCAAAACGGAACTACCTAGCAGAATCGTTGTCAATGTGTGTATTCAACTTCCAGAGTTAAACTGATGTGTGTTTGCAGCAGTTCAGAAACCCTTTCTTTGGAGAATGTAGAAACAGTCATTTCCAGCCCTAGAGACGCATATAAGACTTAGCAGTAAGAATGCCTTTAAAACACAGAATACCCGCTTCGTACAAACTCATCTGCTGTGTCCTAGTTTCTCTTTGGAAGTTGCATCTATGTTTAGATTCAGCGAGGCAGAAACACGTTTCTTTGAAAAACTGCATTTGGAAATTCCAGAGTTAATGGGAGAACACGCTGTAAAGAGAAATACCTTGCTCTAAAACCAAAACGGAGCTATCTAGCAGAATGGTTGTCAATGTGTGTATTCAACTTCCAGAGTTAAACTGATGTGTGTTTGCAGCAGTTCAGAAACCCTTTCTTTGGACAATGTAGAAAAAAAATTCATTTCCAGCCCTAGAGACGCATATAAGAGTTAGCAGTAAGAATGCCTTTAAAACACAGAATACACGCTTCGTACAAACTCATCTGCTGTGTGCTAGTTCCTCTTAGGAAGTTGCATCTATGTTTAGATTCAGCGAGGCAGAAACACGTTTCTTCTAAAAACTTCATTTGGAAATTCCAGAGTGAAAGGGAGAACACGCTGTAAAGAGAAATACCTTGCTCTAAAACCAAAACGGAGCTATCTAGCAGAATGGTTGTCAATGTGTGTATTCAACTTCCAGAGTTAAACTGACTTGTGTTTGCAGCAGTTCAGAAACCCTTTCTTTGGAGAATGTAGAAAAAAAGTCATTTCCAGCCCTAGAGACGCATATAAGAGTTAGCAGTAAGAATGCCTTTAAAACACAGAAACCCGCTTCGTACAAACTCATCTTCTGTGTGTTGGTTCCTTTTAGGAAGTTGCATCTGCGTTTAGATTCAGCGAGGCAGAAACACGTTTCTTCTAAAAGCTGCGTTTGGACATTCCAGAGTGGATGGGAGAACAGGCTGTAAAGAGAAATACCTTGCTCTAAAACCAAAATGGAGCTATCTAGCAGAATGGTTGTCAATGTGTGTATTCAACTTCCAGAGTTAAACTGATGTGTGCTTGCAGCAGTTCAGAAACCCTTTCTTTGGAGAATGTAGAAACAGTCATTTCCAGCCCTAGAGACGCATATAAGAGTTAGCAGTAAGAATGCGTTTAAAACACAGTATACCCGCTTGGTACAAACTCATCTGCTTTGGGCTGGTTTCTTTTAGGAAGTTGCATCTACGTTTAGATTCAGCAAGGTAGAAACATGTTTCTTCTGGAAGCTGCGTTTGGACATTCCAGAGTGGATGGGAGAAGAGGCTGTAAAGAGAAATACCTTGCTCTAAAACCAAAACGGAGCTATCTAGCAGAATGGTTGTCAATGTGTGTATTCAACCTCCAGAGTTAAACTGATGTGTGTTTGCAGCAGTTCAGAAACCCTTTCTTTGGAGAATGTAGAAACAGTCATTTCCAGCCCTAGAGACGCATATAAGAGTTAGCAGTAAGAATGCGTTTAAAACACAGAATACCCGCTTCGTACAAACTCATCTGCTGTGTTCTAGTTCCTGTTAGGAAGTTGCATCTATGTTCAGATTCAGCGAGGTAGAAACACGTTTCTTCTAAAAGCTGCGTTTGGACATTCCAGAGTGGATGGGAGAACAGGCTCTAAAGAGACATACCTTGCTCAAAAACCAAAACGGAGCTATCTAGCAGAATGTTTGTCAATGTGTGTATTCAACATCCAGAGTTAATCTGATTTGTGTTTGCAACAGTTCAGAAACCCTTTCTTTGGAGAATGTAGAAAAAAAGTCATTTCCAGCCCTAGAGACGCATATAAGAGTTAGCAGTAAGAATGCCTTTAAAACTCAGAAACCCGCTTTGCACAAACTCATCTTCTGTGTGTTGGTTCCTTTTAGGAAGTTGCATCTGTGTTTAGATTCAGCGAGGCAGAAACACGTTTCTTCTAAAAGCTGCGTTTGGACATTCCAGAGTGGATGCGAGAACAGGCTGTAAAGAGAAATACCTTGCTCTAAAACCAAAACGGAGCTATCTAACAGAATGTTTGTCAATGTGTGTATTCAACTTCCAGAGTTAAACTGATGTGTGTTTGCAGCAGTTCAGAAACCCTTTCTTTGGAGAATGTAGAAACAGTCATTTCCAGCCCTGGAAACGCACATAAGAGTTAGCAGTAAGAATGCGTTTCAAACACAGAAGATCCGCTTCTTAAAAACTCATCTGCTGTGTGCTGGTTTCTTTTAGGAAGTTGAATCTATGTTCAGATTCAGCGAGGTAGAAACACGTTTCTTCTAAAAGCTGCGTTTGGACATTTCAGAGTGGATGGGAGAACAGGCTCTAAAGAGAAATACCTTGCTCAAAAACCAAAACGGAGCTATCTAGCAGAATGTTTGTCAATGTGTGTATTCAACTTCCAGAGTTAAACTGATGTGTGTTTGCAGCAGTTCAGAAACCCTTTCTTTGGAGAATGTAGAAACAGTCATTTCCAGCCATAGAGACGCATATAAGATTTAGCAGTAAGAATGCGTTTAAAACACAGAAGACCCGCTTCTTACAAACTCATCTGCTGTGTGCTGGTTTCTTTTAGGAAGTTGCATCTATGTTTAGATACAGCAAGGTAGAAACACGTTTCTTCTAAAAGCTGCGTTTGGACATTCCAGAGGGGAAGGGAGAACAGGCTGTAAAGAGAAATACCTTGCTCTAAAACCAAAACGGAGCTATCTAGCAGAATGGTTGTCAATGTGTGTATTGAACTTCCAGAGTTAAACTGATGTGTGTTTGCAGCAGTTCAGAAACCCTTTCTTTGGAGAATGTAGAAACAGTCATTTCCAGCCCTAGAGACGCATATAAGAGTTAGCAGTAAGAATGCGTTTAAAACACAGTATACCCGCTTGGTACAAACTCATCTGCTTTGGGCTGGTTTCTTTTAGGAAGTTGCATCTATGTTTAGATTCAGCAAGGTAGAAACACGTTTCTTCTAAAAGCTGCCTTTGGACATTCCAGAGTGGATGGGAGAAGAGGCTGTAAAGAGAAATACCTTGCTCTAAAACCAAAACGGAGCTATCTAGCAGAATGGTTGTCAATGTGTGTATTCAACCTCCAGAGTTAAACTGATGTGTGTTTGCGGCAGTTCAGAAACCCTTTCTTTGGAGAATGTAGAAACAGTCATTTCCAGCCCTAGAGACGCATATAAGAGTTTGCAGTAAGAATGCGTTTAAAACACAGAATACCCGCTTCGTACAAACTCATCTGCTGTGTTCTAGTTCCTGTTAGGAAGTTGCATCTATATTCAGATTCAGCGAGGTAGAAACACGTTTCTTCTAAAAGCTGCGTTTGGACATTCCAGAGTGGATGGGAGAACAGGCTCTAAAGAGAAATAACTTGCTGAAAAACCAAAACGGAGCTATCTAGCAGAATGTTTGTCAATGTGTGTATTCAACATCCAGAGTTAATCTGATTTGTATTTGCAACAGTTCAGAAACCCTTTCTTTGGAGAATGTAGAAAAAAAGTCATTTCCAGCCCTAGAGACGCATATAAGAGTTAGCAGTAAGACTGCCTTTAAAACACAGAAACCAGCTTTGCACAAACTCATCTTCTGTGTGTTGGTTCCTTTTAGGAAGTTGCATCTGTGTTTAGATTCAGCGAGGCAGAAAAACGTTTCTTCTAAAAGCTGCGTTTAGACATTCCAGAGTGGATGGGAGAACAGGCTGTAAAGAGAAATACCTTGCTCTAAAACCAAAACGGAGCTATCAAACAGAATGGGTGTCAATGTGTGTATTCAACTTCCAGAGTTAAACTGATGTGTGTTTGCAGCAGTTCAGAAACCCTTTCTTTGGAGAATGTAGAAACAGTCATTTCCAGCCCTAGAAACGCACATAAGAGTTAGCAGTAAGAATGCGTTTCAAACACAGAAGATCCGCTTCTTAAAAACTCATCTACTGTGTGCTGGTTTCTCTTAGGAAGTTGAATCTATGTTCAGATTCAACGAGGTAGAAACACGTTTCTTCTAAAAGCTGCGTTTGGATATTCCAGAGTGGATGGGAGAACAGGCTCTAAAGAGAAATACCTTGCTCAAAAACCAAAACGGAGCTATCTAGCAGAATGTTTGTCAATGTGTGTATTCAACTTCCAGAGTTAAACTGATTTGTGGTTGCAGCAGTTCAGAAACCCTTTCTTTGGAGAATGTAGAAAAAAAGTCATTTCCAGCCCTAGAGACGCATATAAGAGTTAGTAGTATGAATGCCTTTAAAACAGAGAAACCCGCTTCGTACAAACTAATCTTCTGTGTGTTGGTTCCTTTTAGGAAGTTGCATCTGTGTTTAGATTCAGCGAGGTAGAACCACGTTTCTTCTAAAAGCTGCGATTGGACATTCCAGAGTGGATGGGAGAACAGGCTGTAAAGGGAAATACCTTGCTCTAAAACCAAAACGGAGCTATCTAGCAGAATCGTTGTCAATGTGTGTATTCAACTTCCAGAGTTAAACTGATGTGTGTTTGCAGCAGTTCAGAAACCCTTTCTTTGGAGAATGTAGAAACAGTCATTTCCAGCCCTAGAAACGCATATAAGAGTTAGCAGTAAGAATGCCTTTAAAACACAGAATACCCGCTTCGTACAAACTCATCTGCTGTGTGCTAGTTTCTCTTAGGAAGTTGCATCTATGTTTAGATTCAGCGAGGCCGAAACACGTTTCTTTGAAAAACTGCATTTGGAAATTCCAGAGTGAATGGGAGAACACGCTGTAAAGAGAAATACCTTGCTCTAAAACCAAAACGGAGCTATCTAGCAGAATGGTTGTCAATGTGTGTATTGAACTTCCAGAGTTAAACTGATGTGTGTTTGCAGCAGTTCAGAAACCCTTTCTTTGGAGAATGTAGAAACTGTCATTTCCAGCCCTAGAGACGCATATAAGAGTTAGCAGTAAGAATGCGTTTAAAACACAGAATACCCGCTTCGTACAAACTCATCTGCTGTGTGCTAATTTCTCTTAGGAAGTTGCATCTATGTTTAGATTCAGCGAGGCAGAAACACGTTTCTTTGAAAAACTGCATTTGGAAATTCCAGAGTGAATGGGAGAACACGCTGTAAAGAGAAATACCTTGCTCTAAAACCAAAACGGAGCTATCTAGCAGAATGGTTGTCAATGTGTGTATTCAACTTCCAGAGTTAAACTGATGTGTGTTTGCGGCAGTTCAGAAACCCTTTCTTTGGACAATGTAGAAAAAAAAGTCATTTCCAGCCCTAGAGACGCATATAAGAGTTAGCAGTAAGAATGCCTTTAAAACTCAGAAACCCGCTTCGTACAAACTCATCTTCTGTGTGTTGGTTCCTTTTAGGAAGTTGCATCTGCGTTTAGATTCAGCGAGGCCGAAACACGTTTCTTCTAAAAGCTGCGTATGTACATTCCAGAGTGGATGGGAGAACAGGCTGTAAAGAGAAATACCTTGCTCTAAAACCAAAACGGAGCTATCTAGCAGAATGGTTGTCAATGTGTGTATTCAACTTCCAGAGTTAAACTGATGTGTGTTTGCAGCAGTTCAGAAACCCTTTCTTTGGAGAATGTAGAAACAGTCATTTCCAGCCCTAGAGACGCATATAAAAGTTAGCAGTAGGAATGCGTTTAAAACACAGAATACCCGCTTCGTACAAACTCATCAGCTTTGTGCTGGTTTCTTTTAGGAAGTTTCATCTATGTTTAGATTCAGCAAGGTAGAAACACGTTTCTTCTAAAAGCTGCGTTTGGACATTCCAGAGTGGATGGGAGAACATGCCGTAAAGAGAAACACCTTTCTCTAAAACCAAAACGGAGCTATCTAGCAGAATGGTTGTCAATGTGTGTATTCAACTTCCAGAGTTAAACTGATGTGTGTTTGCAGCAGTTCAGAAACCCTTTCTTTGGAGAATGTAGAAACAGTCATTTCCAGCCCTAGAGACGCACATAAGAGTTAGCAGTAAGAATGCGTTTCAAACACAGAAGACCCGCTTCTTACAAGCTCATCTGCTGTGTGCTGGTTTCTTTTAGGAAGTTGAATCTATGTTCAGATTCAGCGAAGTAGAAACACGTTTCTTCTAAAAGCTGCGTTTAGACATTCCAGAGTGGATGGGAGAACAGGCTCTAAAGAGAAATACCTTGCTCAAAAACCAAAACGGAGCTATCTAGCAGAATGTTTGTCAATGTGTGTATTCAACTTCCAGAGTTAAACTGATTTGTGTTTGCAGCAGTTCAGAAACCCTTTCTTTGGAGAATGTAGAAAAAAGTCATTTCCAGCCCTAGAGACGCATATAAGAGTTAGCAGTAAGAATGCCTTTAAAACACAGAAACCCGCTTCGTACAAACTCATCTTCTGTGTGTTGGTTCCTTTTAGGAAGTTGCATCTGTGTTTAGATTCAGCGAGGCAGAAACACGTTTCTTCTAAAAGCTGCGTTTGGACATTCCAGAGTGGATGGGCGAAAAGGCTGTAAAGAGAAATACCTTGCTCTAAAACCAAAACGGAGCTATCTAGCAGAATGGTTGTCAATGTGTGTATTCAACTTCCAGAGTTAAACTGATGTGTGTTTGCAGCAGTTCAGAAACCCTTTCTTTGGAGAATGTAGAAACAGTCATTTCCAGCCCTAGAGACGCACATAAAAGTTAGCAGTAAGAATGCGTTTCAGACACAGAAGACCCGCTTATTACAAACTCATCTACTGTGTGCTGGTTTCTTTTAGGAAGTTGAATCTATGTTCAGATTCAGCGAGGTAGAAACACGTTTCTTCTAAAAGCTGCGTTTGGACATTCCAGAGTGGATGGGACAACAGGCTCTAAAGAGAAATACCTTGCTCTAAAACTAAAACGGAGATATCTAACAGAATGGTTTTCAATGTGTGTATTCAACGTCCGTAGTTAAACTAATTTGTGTTTGCAGCAGTTCAGAAACCCTTTCTTTGGAGAATGTAGAAACAGTCATTTCCAGCCCTAGAGACGCATATAAGAGTTAGCAGTAAGAATGCCTTTAAAACACAGAATACCCGCTTCGTACAAACTAATCTGCTGTGTTCTAGTTCCTCTTAGGAAGTTGCATCTATGTTTAGATTCAGCGAGGCAGAAACACGTTTCTTCTAAAAACTGCATTTGGAAATTCCAGAGTGAATGGGAGAACACGCTGTAAAGAGAAATACCTTGCTCTAAAACCAAAACGGAGCTATCTAGCAGAATGGTTGTCAATGTGTGTATTCAACTTCCAGAGTTACACTGATGTGTGTTTGCAGCAGTTCAGAAACCCTTTCTTTGGAGAATGTAGAAAAAAGGCATTTCCAGCCCTAGAGACGCATATAAGAGTTAGCAGTAAGAATGCCTTTAAAACACAGAAACCCGCCTCGTACAAACTCATCTTCTGTGTGTTGGTTCGTTTTAGGAAGTTGCATCTGTGTTTAGATTCTGCGAGGCAGAAACACGTTTCTTCTAAAAGCTGCGTTTGGACATTCCAGAGTGGATGGGAGAATAGGCTGTAAAGAGAAATACCTTGCTCTAAAACCAAAACGGAGCTATCTAGCAGAATGGTTGTCAATGTGTGTATTCAACATCCAGCGTTAAACTGATGTGTGTTTGCAGCAGTTCAGAAACCCTTTCTGTGGAGAATGTAGAAACAGTCATTTCCAGCCCTAGAGACGCATATAAGATTTAGCAGTAAGAATGCGTTTAAAACACAGAAGATCCGCTTCTTAAAAACTCATCTGCTGTGTGCTGGTTTCTTTTAGGAAGTTGAATCTATGTTCAGATTCAGCGAGGTAGAAACACGTTTCTTCTAAAAGCTGCGTTTGGACATTTCAGAGTGGATGGGAGAACAGGCTCTAAAGAGAAATACCTTGCTCAAAAACCAAAACGGAGCTATCTAGCAGAATGTTTGTCAATGTGTGTATTCAACTTCCAGAGTTAAACTGATTTGTGGTTGCAGCAGTTCAGAAACCCTTTCTTTGGAGAATGTAGAAAAAAAGTCATTTCCAGCCCTAGAGACGCATATAAGAGTTAGCAGTAAGAATGCCTTTAAAACAGAGAAGCCCGCTTCGTACAAACTCATCTTCTGTGTGTTGGTTCCTTTTAGGAAGTTGCATCTGTGTTTAGATTCAGCGAGGTAGAACCACGTTTCTTCTAAAATCTGCGTTTGGACATTCCAGAGTGGATGGGAGAACAGGCTGTAAAGGGAAATACCTTGCTCTAAAACCAAAACGGAGCTAACTAGCAGAATCGTTGTCAATGTGTGTATTCAACTTCCAGAGTTAAACTGATGTGTGTTTGCAGCAGTTCAGAAACCCTTTCTTTGGAGAATGTAGAAACAGTCATTTCCAGCCCTAGAGACGCATATAAGACTTAGCAGTATGAATGCCTTTAAAACACAGAATACCCGCTTCGTACAAACTCATCTGCTGTGTCCTAGTTTCTCTTTGGAAGTTGCATCTATGTTTAGATTCAGCGAGGCAGAAACACGTTTCTTTGAAAAACTGCATTTGGAAATTCCAGAGTTAATGGGAGAACACGCTGTAAAGAGAAATACCTTGCTCTAAAACCAAAACGGAGCTATCTAGCAGAATGGTTGTCAATATGTGTATTCAACTTCCAGAGTTAAACTGATGTGTGTTTGCAGCAGTTCAGAAACCCTTTCTTTGGACAATGTAGAAAAAAAATTCATTTCCAGCCCTAGAGACGCATATAAGAGTTAGCAGTAAGAATGCCTTTAAAACACAGAATACACGCTTCGTACAAACTCATCTGCTGTGTGCTAGTTCCTCTTAGGAAGTTGCATCTATGTTTAGATTCAGCGAGGCAGAAACACGTTTCTTCTAAAAACTTCATTTGGAAATTCCAGAGTGAAAGGGAGAACACGCTGTAAAGAGAAATACCTTGCTCTAAAACCAAAACGGAGCTATCTAGCAGAATGGTTGTCAATGTGTGTATTCAACTTCCAGAGTTAAACTGACTTGTGTTTGCAGCAGTTCAGAAACCCTTTCTTTGGAGAATGTAGAAAAAAAGTCATTTCCAGCCCTAGAGACGCATATAAGAGTTAGCAGTAAGAATGCCTTTAAAACACAGAAACCCGCTTCGTACAAACTCATCTTCTGTGTGTTGGTTCCTTTTAGGAAGTTGCATCTGCGTTTAGATTCAGCGAGGCAGAAACACGTTTCTTCTAAAAGCTGCGTTTGGACATTCCAGAGTGGATGGGAGAACAGGCTGTAAAGAGAAATACCTTGCTCTAAAACCAAAACGGAGCTATCTAGCAGAATGGTTGTCAATGTGTGTATTCAACTTCCAGAGTTAAACTGATGTGTGCTTGCAGCAGTTCAGAAACCCTTTCTTTGGAGAATGTAGAAACAGTCATTTCCAGCCCTAGAGACGCATATAAGAGTTAGCAGTAAGTATGCGTTTAAAACACAGTATACCCGCTTGGTACAAACTCATCTGCTTTGGGCTGGTTTCTTTTAGGAAGTTGCATCTACGTTTAGATTCAGCAAGGTAGAAACACGTTTCTTCTAGAAGCTGCGTTTGGACATTCCAGAGTGGATGGGAGAAGAGGCTGTAAAGAGAAATACCTTGCTCTAAAACCAAAACGGAGCTATCTAGCAGAATGGTTGTCAATGTGTGTATTCAACCTCCAGAGTTAAACTGATGTGTGTTTGCAGCAGTTCAGAAACCCTTTCTTTGGAGAATGTAGAAACAGTCATTTCCAGCCCTAGAGACGCATATAAGAGTTAGCAGTAAGAATGCGTTTAAAACACAGAATACCCGCTTCGTACAAACTCATCTGCTGTGTTCTAGTTCCTGTTAGGAAGTTGCATCTATGTTCAGATTCAGCGAGGTAGAAACACGTTTCTTCTAAAAGCTGCGTTTGGACATTCCAGAGTGGATGGGAGAACAGGCTCTAAAGAGACATACCTTGCTCAAAAACCAAAACGGAGCTATCTAGCAGAATGTTTGTCAATGTGTGTATTCAACATCCAGAGTTAATCTGATTTGTGTTTGCAACAGTTCAGAAACCCTTTCTTTGGAGAATGTAGAAAAAAAGTCATTTCCAGCCCTAGAGACGCATATAAGAGTTAGCAGTAAGAATGACTTTAAAACTCAGAAACCCGCTTTGCACAAACTCATCTTCTGTGTGTTGGTTCCTTTTAGGAAGTTGCATCTGTGTTTAGATTCAGCGAGGCAGAAACACGTTTCTTCTAAAAGCTGCGTTTGGACATTCCAGAGTGGATGCGAGAACAGGCTGTAAAGAGAAATACCTTGCTCTAAAACCAAAACGGAGCTATCTAACAGAATGTTTGTCAATGTGTGTATTCAACTTCCAGAGTTAAACTGATGTGTGTTTGCAGCAGTTCAGAAACCCTTTCTTTGGAGAATGTAGAAACAGTCATTTCCAGCCCTGGAAACGCACATAAGAGTTAGCAGTAAGAATGCGTTTCAAACACAGAAGATCCGCTTCTTAAAAACTCATCTGCTGTGTGCTGGTTTCTTTTAGGAAGTTGAATCTATGTTCAGATTCAGCGAGGTAGAAACACGTTTCTTCTAAAAGCTGCGTTTGGACATTTCCGAGTGGATGGGAGAACAGGCTCTAAAGAGAAATACCTTGCTCAAAAACCAAAACGGAGCTATCTAGCAGAATGTTTGTCAATGTGTGTCTTCAACTTCCAGAGTTAAACTGATGTGTGTTTGCAGCAGTTCAGAAACCCTTTCTTTGGAGAATGTAGAAAAAAAGTCATTTCCAGCCCTAGAGACGCATATAAGAGTTAGCAGTAAGAATGCCTTTAAAACAGAGAAGCCCGCTTCGTACAAACTCATCTTCTGTGTGTTGGTTCCTTTTAGGAAGTTGCATCTGTGTTTAGACTCAGCGAGGTAGAACCTCGTTTCTTCTAAAAGCTGCGTTTGGACATTCCAGAGTGGATGGGAGAACAGGCTGTAAAGGGAAATACCTTGCTCTAAAACCAAAACGAAGCTATCTAGCAGAATCGTTGTCAATGTGTGTATTCAACTTCCAGAGTTAAACTGATGTGTGTTTGCAGCAGTTCAGAAACCCTTTCTTTGGAGAATGTAGAAACAGTCATTTCCAGCCCTAGAGACGCATATAAGAGTTAGCAGTAAGAATGCCTTTAAAACACAGAATACCCGCTTCGTACAAACTCATCTGCTGTGTCCTAGTTTCTCTTTGGAAGTTGCATCTATGTTTAGATTCAGCGAGGCAGAAACACGTTTCTTTGAAAAACTGCATTTGGAAATTCCAGAGTTAATGGGAGAACACGCTGTAAAGAGAAATACCTTGCTCTAAAACCAAAACGGAGCTATCTAGCAGAATGGTTGTCAATGTGTGTATTCAACTTCCAGAGTTAAACTGATGTGTGTTTGCAGCAGTTCAGAAACCCTTTCTTTGGACAATGTAGAAAAAAAATTCATTTCCAGCCCTAGAGACGCATATAAGAGTTAGCAGTAAGAATGCCTTTAAAACACAGAATACACGCTTCATACAAACTCATCTGCTGTGTGCTAGTTCCTCTTAGGAAGTTGCATCTATGTTTAGATTCAGCGAGGCAGAAACACGTTTCTTCTAAAAACTTCATTTGGAAATTCCAGAGTGAATGGGAGAACACGCTGTAAAGAGAAATACCTTGCTCTAAAACCAAAACGGAGCTATCTAGCAGAATGGTTGTCAATGTGTGTATTCAACTTCCAGAGTTGAACTGATGTGTGTTTGCAGCAGTTCAGAAACCCTTTCTTTGGAGAATGTAGAAACAGTCATTTCCAGCCCTAGAGACGCACATAAGAGTTAGCAGTAAGAATGCGTTTCAAACACAGAAGACCCGCTTCTTACAAAGTCATCTGCTGTTTGGTGGTTTCTTTTAGGAAGTTGAATCTATGTTCAGATTCAGCGAGGTAGAAACACGTTTCTTCAAAAAGCTGCGTTTGGACATTCCAGAGTGGATGGGAGAACAGGCTATAAAGAGAAATGCCTTGCTCTAAAACCAAAACGGAGCTATCTAGCTGAATGGTTGTCAATGTGTGTATTCAACTTCCAGAGTAAAACTGATATGTGTTTGCAGCAGTTCAGAAACCCTTTCTTTGGAGAATGTAGAAAAAAAGTCATTTCCAGCCCTAGAGACGCATATAAGAGTTTGCAGTAAGAATGCCTCTAAAACACAGAAACCCGCTTCATACAAACTCATCTTCTGTGTTTTGGTTCCTTTTAGGAAGTTGCATCTGTGTTTAGATTCAGCGAGGCAGAAACACGTTTCTTCTAAAAGCTGCGTTTGGACATTCCAGAGTGAATGTGAGAACATGCCGTAAAGAGAAATACCTTGCTCTAAAACCAAAGCGGAGCTATCTAGCAGAATGGTTGTCAATGTGTGTATTCAACTTCCAGAGTTAAACTGATGTGTGTTTGCAGCAGTTCAGAAACCCATTCTTTGGAGGATGTAGAAACAGTCATTTCCAGCCCTAGAGGCGCATATAAGAGTTAGCAGTAAGAATGCGTTTAAAACACAGAATACCCGCTTCGTACAAACTCTTCTGCTGTGTTGTAGTTCCTCTTAGGAAGTTGCATCTATGTTTAGATTCAGCGAGGCAGAAACACGTTTCTTCTAAAAACTGCATTTGGACATTCCAGAGTGAATGGGATAACACGCTGTAAAGAGAAATACCTTGCTCTAAAACCAAAACGGAGCTATCTAGCAGAATGTTTGTCAATATGTGTATTCAACTTCCAGAGTTAAACTGATTTGTGTTTGCAGCAGTTCAGAAACCCTTTCTTTGGAGAATGTAGAAAAAAAGACATTTCCAGCCCTAGAGACGCATATAAGAGTTAGCAGTAAGAATGCCTTTAAAACACAGAAACCCGCTTCGCACAAACTCATCTTCTGTGTGTTGGTTCCTTTTAGGAAGTTGCATCTGCGTTTAGATTCAGCGAGGCAGAGACACGTTTCTTCAAAAAGCTGCGTTTGGACATTCCAGAGTGGATGGGAGAACAGGCTCTAAATAGAAATACCTTGATCAAAAACCAAAACGGAGTTATCTAGCAGAATGTTTGTCAATGTGTGTATTCAACACCCAGAGTTAATCTGATTTGTGTTTGCAATAGTTCAGAAACCCTTTCTTTGGAGAATGTAGAAAAAAAGTCATTTCCAGCCCTAGAGACGCATATAAGAGTTAGCAGTAAGAATGCCTTTAAAACACAGAAACCCGCTTTGCACAAACTCATCTTCTGTGTGTTGGTTCCTTTTAGGAAGTTGCATCTGTGTTTAGATTCAGCGATGCAGAAACACGTTTCTTCTAAAAGCTGCGTTTGGACATTCCAGAGTGGATGGGAGAACAGGCTGTAAAGAGAAATACCTTGCTCTAAAACCAAAACGGAGCTATCTAACAGAATGGTTGTCAATGTGTGTATTCAACTTCCAGAGTTAAACTGATGTGTGTTTGCAGCAGTTCAGAAACCCTTTCTTTGGAGAATGTAGAAACAGTCATTTCCAGCCCTAGAGACGCATATAAGAGTTAGCAGTAAGAATGCGTTTAAAACACAGAATACCCGCTTCGTACAAACTCATCTGCTTTGCGCTGGTTTCTTTTAGGAAGTTGCATCTATGTTTAGATTCAGCAAGGTAGAAACACGTTTCTTCTAAAAGCTGCGTTTGGACATTCCAGAGTGGATGGGAGAAGAGGCTGTAAAGAGAAATACCTTGCTCTAAAACCAAAACGGAGCTATCTAGCAGAATGGTTGTCAATGTGTGTATTCAACTTCCAGAGTTAAACTGATGTGTGTTTGCAGCAGTTCAGAAACCCTTTCTTTGGAGAATGTAGAAACAGTCATTTCCAGCCCTAGAGACGCATATAAGAGTTAGCAGTAAGAATCCTTTAAAACACAGAATACCCGCTTCGTACAAACTCATCTGCTGTGTTCTAGTTCCTGTTAGGAAGTTGCATCTATGTTCAGATTCAGCGAGGTAGAAACACGTTTCTTCTAAAAGCTGCGTTTGGACATTCCAGAGTGGATGGGAGAACAGGCTCTAAAGAGAAATACCTTGCTCAAAAACCAAAACGGAGCTATCTAGCAGAATGTTTGTCAATGTGTGTATTCAACGTCCAGAGTTAATCTGATTTGTGTTTGCAACAGTTCAGAAACCCTTTCTTTGGAGAATGTAGATAAAAAGTCATTTCCAGCCCTAGAGACGCATATAAGAGTTAGCAGTAAGAATGCCTTTAAAACACAGAAACCCGCTTCGCACAAACTCATCTTCTGTGTGTTGGTTCCTTTTAGGAAGTTGCATCTGTGTTTAGATTCAGCGAGGCAGAAACACGTTTCTTCTAAAAGCTGCGTTTGGACATTCCAGAGTGGATGGGAGAACAGGCTGTAAAGAGAAATACCTTGCTCTAAAACCAAAACGGAGCTATCTAGCAGAATGGTTTTCAATATGTGTATTCAACTTCCAGAGTTAAACTGATGTGTGTTTGCAGCAGTTCAGAAACCCTTTCTTTGGAGAATGTAGAAAAAAATCATTTCCAGCCCTAGAGACGCATATAAGAGTTAGCAGTAAGAATGCCTCTAAAACACAGAAACCCGCTTCATACAAACTCATCTTCTGTGTTTTGATTCCTTTTAGGAAGTTGCATCTGTGTTTAGATTCAGCGAGGCAGAAACACGTTTCTTCTAAAAGCTGCGTTTGGACATTCCAGAGTGGATGGGAGAACAGGGTGTAAAGAGAAATACCTTGCTCTAAAACCAAAACGGAGCTATCTAGCAGAATGGTTGTCAATATGTGTATTCAACTTCCAGAGTTAAACTGATGTGTGTTTGCAGCAGTTCAGAAACCCTTTCTTTGGAGAATGTAGAAAGAGTCATTTCCAGCCCTAGAGACGCATATAAGAGTTAGCAGTAAGAATGCGTTTAAAACACAGAATACCCGCTTCGTACAAACTCTTCTGCTGTGTTGTAGTTCCTCTTAGGAAGTTGCATCTATGTTTAGATTCAGCGAGGCAGAAACACGGTTCTTCTAAAAACTGCATTTGGACATTCCAGAGTGAATGGGAGAACACGCTGTAAAGAGAAATACCTTGCTCTAAAACCAAAACGGAGCTATCTAGCAGAATGTTTGTCAATATGTGTATTCAACTTCCAGAGGTAAAATGATTTGTGTTTGCAGCAGTTCAGAAACCCTTTCTTTGGAGAATGTAGAAAAAAAGTCATTTCCAGCCCTAGAGACGCATATAAGAGTTAGCAGTAAGAATGCCTTTAAAACACAGAAACCCGCTTCGCACAAACTCATCTTCTGTGTGTTGGTTCCTTTTAGGAAGTTGCATCTGCGTTTAGATTCAGAGAGGCAGAAACACGTTTCTTCTAAAAGCTGCGTTTGGACATTCCAGAGTGGATGGGAGAACAGGCTCTAAATAGAAATACCTTGCTCAAAAACCAAAACGGAGTTATCTAGCAGAATGTTTGTCAATGTGTGTATTCAACATCCAGAGTTAATCTGATTTGTGTTTGCAACAGTTCAGAAACCCTTTCTTTGGAGAATGTAGAAAAAAAGTCATTTCCAGCCCTAGAGACGCATATAAGAGTTAGCAGTAAGAATGCCTTTAAAACACAGAAAACTGCTTTGCACAAACTCATCTTCTGTGTGTTGGTTCCTTTTAGGAAGTTGCATCTGTGTTTAGATTCAGCGAGGCAGAAACACGTTTCTTCTAAAAGCTGCGTTTGGACATTCCCGAGTGGATGGGAGAACAGGCTGTAAAGAGAAATACCTTGCTCTAAAACCAAAACGGAGCTATCTAACAGAATGGTTGTCAATGTGTGTATTCAACTTCCAGAGTTAAACTGATGTGTGTTTGCAGCAGTTCAGAAACCCTTTCTTTGGAGAATGTAGAAACAGTCATTTCCAGCCCTAGAAACGCACATAAGAGTTAGCAGTAAGAATGCGTTTCAAACACAGAAGATCCGCTTCTTAAAAATTCATCTGCTGTGTGCTGGTTTCTTTTAGGAAGTTGAATCTATGTTCAGATTCAGCGAGGTAGAAACACGTTTCTTCTAAAAGCTGCGTTTGGACATTTCAGAGTGGATGGGAGAACAGGCTCTAAAGAGAAATACCTTGCTCAAAAACCAAAACGGAGCTATCTAGCAGAATCGTTGTCAATGTGTGTATTCTACTTCCAGAGTTAAACTGATGTGTGTTTGCAGCAGTTCAGAAACCCTTTCTTTGGAGAATGTAGAAACAGTCATTTCCAGCCCTAGAGACGCATATAAGACTTAGCAGTAAGAATGCCTTTAAAACACAGAATACCCGCTTCGTACAAACTCATCTGCTGTGTGCTAGTTTCTCTTTGGAAGTTGCATCTATGTTTAGATTCAGCGAGGCAGAAACACGTTTCTTTGAAAAACTGCATTTGTAAATTCCAGAGTTAATGGGAGAACACGCTGTAAAGAGAAATACCTTGCTCTAAAACCAAAACGGAGCTATCTAGCAGAATGGTTGTCAATGTGTGTATTCAACTTCCAGAGTTAAACTGATGTGTGTTTGCAGCAGTTCAGAAACCCTTTCTTTGGACAATGTAGAAAAAAAATTCATTTCCAGCCCTAGAGACGCATATAAGAGTTAGCAGTAAGAATGCCTTTAAAACACAGAATACACGCTTCGTACAAACTCATCTGCTGTGTGCTAGTTCCTCTTAGGAAGTTGCATCTATGTTTAGATTCAGCGAGGCAGAAACACGTTTCTTCTAAAAACTTCATTTGGAAATTCCAGAGTGAATGGGAGAACACGCTGTAAAGAGAAATACCTTGCTCTAAAACCAAAACGGAGCTATCTAGCAGAATGGTTGTCAATGTGTGTATTCAACTTCCAGAGTTAAACTGATGTGTGTTTGCAGCAGTTCAGAAACCCTTTCTTTGGAGAATGTAGAAACAGTCATTTCCAGCCCTAGAGACGCACATAAGAGTTAGCAGTAAGAATGCGTTTCAAACACAGAAGACCCGCTTCTTACAAAGTCATCTGCTGTTTGGTGGTTTCTTTTAGGAAGTTGAATCTATGTTCAGATTCAGCGAGGTAGAAACACGTTTCTTCAAAAAGCTGCGTTTGGACATTCCAGAGTGGATGGGAGAACAGGCTATAAAGAGAAATGCCTTGCTCTAAAACCAAAACGGAGCTATCTAGCTGAATGGTTGTCAATGTGTGTATTCAACTTCCAGAGTAAAACTGATATGTGTTTGCAGCAGTTCAGAAACCCTTTCTTTGGAGAATGTAGAAAAAAAGTCATTTCCAGCCCTAGAGACGCATATAAGAGTTTGCAGTAAGAATGCCTCTAAAACACAGAAACCCGCTTCATACAAACTCATCTTCTGTGTTTTGGTTCCTTTTAGGAAGTTGCATCTGTGTTTAGATTCAGCGAGGCAGAAACACGTTTCTTCTAAAAGCTGCGTTTGGACATTCCAGAGTGAATGTGAGAACATGCCGTAAAGAGAAATACCTTGCTCTAAAACCAAAGCGGAGCTATCTAGCAGAATGGTTGTCAATGTGTGTATTCAACTTCCAGAGTTAAACTGATGTGTGTTTGCAGCAGTTCAGAAACCCATTCTTTGGAGGATGTAGAAACAGTCATTTCCAGCCCTAGAGGCGCATATAAGAGTTAGCAGTAAGAATGCGTTTAAAACACAGAATACCCGCTTCGTACAAACTCTTCTGCTGTGTTGTAGTTCCTCTTAGGAAGTTGCATCTATGTTTAGATTCAGCGAGGCAGAAACACGTTTCTTCTAAAAACTGCATTTGGACATTCCAGAGTGAATGGGATAACACGCTGTAAAGAGAAATACCTTGCTCTAAAACCAAAACGGAGCTATCTAGCAGAATGTTTGTCAATATGTGTATTCAACTTCCAGAGTTAAACTGATTTGTGTTTGCAGCAGTTCAGAAACCCTTTCTTTGGAGAATGTAGAAAAAAAGTCATTTCCAGCCCTAGAGACGCATATAAGAGTTAGCAGTAAGAATGCCTTTAAAACACAGAAACCCGCTTCGCACAAACTCATCTTCTGTGTGTTGGTTCCTTTTAGGAAGTTGCATCTGCGTTTAGATTCAGCGAGGCAGAGACACGTTTCTTCTAAAAGCTGCGTTTGGACATTCCAGAGTGGATGGGAGAACAGGCTCTAAATAGAAATACCTTGATCAAAAACCAAAACGGAGTTATCTAGCAGAATGTTTGTCAATGTGTGTATTCAACACCCAGAGTTAATCTGATTTGTGTTTGCAATAGTTCAGAAACCCTTTCTTTGGAGAATGTAGAAAAAAAGTCATTTCCAGCCCTAGAGACGCATATAAGAGTTAGCAGTAAGAATGCCTTTAAAACACAGAAACCCGCTTTGCACAAACTCATCTTCTGTGTGTTGGTTCCTTTTAGGAAGTTGCATCTGTGTTTAGATTCAGCGATGCAGAAACACGTTTCTTCTAAAAGCTGCGTTTGGACATTCCAGAGTGGATGGGAGAACAGGCTGTAAAGAGAAATACCTTGCTCTAAAACCAAAACGGAGCTATCTAACAGAATGGTTGTCAATGTGTGTATTCAACTTCCAGAGTTAAACTGATGTGTGTTTGCAGCAGTTCAGAAACCCTTTCTTTGGAGAATGTAGAAACAGTCATTTCCAGCCCTAGAGACGCATATAAGAGTTAGCAGTAAGAATGCGTTTAAAACACAGAATACCCGCTTCGTACAAATTCATCTGCTTTGCGCTGGTTTCTTTTAGGAAGTTGCATCTATGTTTAGATTCAGCAAGGTAGAAACACGTTTCTTCTAAAAGCTGCGTTTGGACATTCCAGAGTGGATGGGAGAAGAGGCTGTAAAGAGAAATACCTTGCTCTAAAACCAAAACGGAGCTATCTAGCAGAATGGTTGTCAATGTGTGTATTCAACTTCCAGAGTTAAACTGATGTGTGTTTGCAGCAGTTCAGAAACCCTTTCTTTGGAGAATGTAGAAACAGTCATTTCCAGCCCTAGAGACGCATATAAGAGTTAGCAGTAAGAATCCTTTAAAACACAGAATACCCGCTTTGTACAAACTCATCTGCTGTGTTCTAGTTCCTGTTAGGAAGTTGCATCTATGTTCAGATTCAGCGAGGTAGAAACACGTTTCTTCTAAAAGCTGCGTTTGGACATTCCAGAGTGGATGGGAGAACAGGCTCTAAAGAGAAATACCTTGCTCAAAAACCAAAACGGAGCTATCTAGCAGAATGTTTGTCAATGTGTGTATTCAACGTCCAGAGTTAATCTGATTTGTGTTTGCAACAGTTCAGAACCCTTTCTTTGGAGAATGTAGATAAAAAGTCATTTCCAGCCCTAGAGACGCATATAAGAGTTAGCAGTAAGAATGCCTTTAAAACACAGAAACCCGCTTCGCACAAACTCATCTTCTGTGTGTTGGTTCCTTTTAGGAAGTTGCATCTGTGTTTAGATTCAGCGAGGCAGAAACACGTTTCTTCTAAAAGCTGCGTTTGGACATTCCAGAGTGGATGGGAGAACAGGCTGTAAAGAGAAATACCTTGCTCTAAAACCAAAACGGAGCTATCTAGCAGAATGGTTTTCAATATGTGTATTCAACTTCCAGAGTTAAACTGATGTGTGTTTGCAGCAGTTCAGAAACCCTTTCTTTGGAGAATGTAGAAAAAAATCATTTCCAGCCCTAGAGACGCATATAAGAGTTAGCAGTAAGAATGCCTCTAAAACACAGAAACCCGCTTCATACAAACTCATCTTCTGTGTTTTGATTCCTTTTAGGAAGTTGCATCTGTGTTTAGATTCAGCGAGGCAGAAACATGTTTCTTCTAAAAGCTGCGTTTGGACATTCCAGAGTGGATGGGAGAACAGGGTGTAAAGAGAAATACCTTGCTCTAAAACCAAAACGGAGCTATCTAGCAGAATGGTTGTCAATATGTGTATTCAACTTCCAGAGTTAAACTGATGTGTGTTTGCAGCAGTTCAGAAACCCTTTCTTTGGAGAATGTAGAAAGAGTCATTTCCAGCCCTAGAGACGCATATAAGAGTTAGCAGTAAGAATGCGTTTAAAACACAGAATACCCGCTTCGTACAAACTCTTCTGCTGTGTTGTAGTTCCTCTTAGGAAGTTGCATCTATGTTTAGATTCAGCGAGGCAGAAACACGTTTCTCCTAAAAACTGCATTTGGACATTCCAGAGTGAATGGGAGAACACGCTGTAAAGAGAAATACCTTGCTCTAAAACCAAAACGGAGCTATCTAGCAGAATGTTTGTCAATATGTGTATTCAACTTCCAGAGGTAAAATGATTTGTGTTTGCAGCAGTTCAGAAACCCTTTCTTTGGAGAATGTAGAAAAAAAGTCATTTCCAGCCCTAGAGACGCATATAAGAGTTAGCAGTAAGAATGCCTTTAAAACACAGAAACCCGCTTCGCACAAACTCATCTTCTGTGTGTTGGTTCCTTTTAGGAAGTTGCATCTGCGTTTAGATTCAGAGAGGCAGAAACACGTTTCTTCTAAAAGCTGCGTTTGGACATTCCAGAGTGGATGGGAGAACAGGCTCTAAATAGAAATACCTTGCTCAAAAACCAAAACGGAGTTATCTAGCAGAATGTTTGTCAATGTGTGTATTCAACATCCAGAGTTAATCTGATTTGTGTTTGCAACAGTTCAGAAACCCTTTCTTTGGAGAATGTAGAAAAAAAGTCATTTCCAGCCCTAGAGACGCATATAAGAGTTAGCAGTAAGAATGCCTTTAAAACACAGAAAACTGCTTTGCACAAACTCATCTTCTGTGTGTTGGTTCCTTTTAGGAAGTTGCATCTGTGTTTAGATTCAGCGAGGCAGAAACACGTTTCTTCTAAAAGCTGCGTTTGGACATTCCCGAGTGGATGGGAGAACAGGCTGTAAAGAGAAATACCTTGCTCTAAAACCAAAACGGAGCTATCTAACAGAATGGTTGTCAATGTGTGTATTCAACTTCCAGAGTTAAACTGATGTGTGTTTGCAGCAGTTCAGAAACCCTTTCTTTGGAGAATGTAGAAACAGTCATTTCCAGCCCTAGAAACGCACATAAGAGTTAGCAGTAAGAATGCGTTTCAAACACAGAAGATCCGCTTCTTAAAAACTCATCTGCTGTGTGCTGGTTTCTTTTAGGAAGTTGAATCTATGTTCAGATTCAGCGAGGTAGAAACACGTTTCTTCTTAAAGCTGCGTTTGGACATTTCAGAGTGGATGGGAGAACAGGCTCTAAAGAGAAATACCTTGCTCAAAAACCAAAACGGAGCTATCTAGCAGAATCGTTGTCAATGTGTGTATTCTACTTCCAGAGTTAAACTGATGTGTGTTTGCAGCAGTTCAGAAACCCTTTCTTTGGAGAATGTAGAAACAGTCATTTCCAGCCCTAGAGACGCATATAAGACTTAGCAGTAAGAATGCCTTTAAAACACAGAATACCCGCTTCGTACAAACTCATCTGCTGTGTGCTAGTTTCTCTTTGGAAGTTGCATCTATGTTTAGATTCAGCGAGGCAGAAACACGTTTCTTTGAAAAACTGCATTTGTAAATTCCAGAGTTAATGGGAGAACACGCTGTAAAGAGAAATACCTTGCTCTAAAACCAAAACGGAGCTATCTAGCAGAATGGTTGTCAATGTGTGTATTCAACTTCCAGAGTTAAACTGATGTGTGTTTGCAGCAGTTCAGAAACCCTTTCTTTGGACAATGTAGAAAAAAAATTCATTTCCAGCCCTAGAGACGCATATAAGAGTTAGCAGTAAGAATGCCTTTAAAACACAGAATACACGCTTCGTACAAACTCATCTGCTGTGTGCTAGTTCCTCTTAGGAAGTTGCATCTATGTTTAGATTCAGCGAGGCAGAAACACGTTTCTTCTAAAAACTTCATTTGTAAATTCCAGAGTGAATTGGAGAACACGCTGTAAAGAGAAATACCTTGCTCTAAAACCAAAACGGAGCTATCTAGCAGAATGGTTGTCAATGTGTGTATTCAACTTCCAGAGTTAAAATGATTTGTGTTTGCAGCAGTTCAGAAACCCTTTCTTTGGAGAATGTAGAAACAGTCATTTCCAGCCCTAGAGACGCACATAAGAGATAGCAGTAAGAATGCGTTTCAGACACAGAAGACCCGCTTCTTACAAACTCATCTACTGTGTGCTGGTTTCTTTTAGGAAGTTGAATCTATGTTCAGATTCAGCGAGGTAGAAACACGTTTCTTCTAAAAGCTGCGTTTGGATATTCCAGAGTGGATGGGAGAACAGGCTCTAAAGAGAAATACCTTGCTCTAAAACCAAAACGGAGCTATCTAGCAGAATGGTTTTCAATGTGTGTATTCAACTTCCATAGTTAAACTGATGTGTGTTTGCAGCAGTTCAGAAACCCTTTCCTTGGAGGATGTAGAAACAGTCATTTCCAGCCCTAGAGACGCATATAAGAGTTAGCAGTTAGAATGCGTTTAAAACACAGAATACCCGCTTCGTAAAAACTAATCTGCTGTGTTCTAGTTCCTCTTAGGAAGTTGCATCTATGTTTAGATTCAGCGAGGCAGAAACACGTTTCTTCTAAAAACTGCATTTGGACATTCAAGAGTGAATGTGAGAACACGCCATATAGAGAAATACCTTGCTCTAAAACCAAAACGGAGCTATCTAGCAGAATGGTTGTCAATGTGTGTATTCAACTTCCAGAGTTAAACTGATTTGTGTTTGCAACAGTTCAGAAACCCTTTCTTTGGAGAATGTAGAAAAAATGTCATTTCCAGCCCTAGAGACGCATATAAGAGTTAGCAGTAAGAATGCCTTTAAAACACAGAAACCCGCTTCGTACAAACTCATCTTCTGTGTGTTGGTTCCTTTTAGGAAGTTGCATCTGTGTTTAGATTCAGCGAGGCAGAAACACGTTTCTTCTAAAAGCTGCGTTTGGACATTCCAGAGTGGATGGGAGAACAGGCTGTAAAGAGAAATACCTTGCTCTAAAACCAAAACGGAGCTATCTAGCAGAATGGTTGTCAATGTGTGTATTCAACTTCCAGCGTTAAACTGATGTGTGTTTGCAGCAGTTCAGAAACCCTTTCTTTGGAGAATGTAGAAACAGTCATTTCCAGCCATAGAGACGCATATAAGATTTAGCAGTAAGAATGCGTTTAAAACACAGAAGACCCGCTTCTTACAAACTCATCTGCTGTGTGCTCGTTTCTTTTAGGAAGTTGCATCTATGTTTAGATTCAGCAAGGTAGAAACACGTTTCTTCTAAAAGCTGCGTTTGGACATTCCAGAGGGGAAGGGAGAACAGGCTGTAAAGAGAAATAACTTGCTCTAAAACCAAAACGGAGCTATCTAGCAGAATGGTTGTTAATGTGTGTATTCAACTTCCAGAGTTAAACTGATGTGTGTTTGCAGCAGTTCAGAAACCCTTTCTTTGGAGAATGTAGAAACAGTCATTTCCAGCCCTAGAGACGCATATAAGAGTTAGCAGTAAGAATGCGTTTAAAACACAGTATACCCGCTTGGTACAAACTCATCTGCTTTGGGCTGGTTTCTTTTAGGAAGTTGCATCTATGTTTAGATTCAGCAAGGTAGAAACACGTTTCTTCTAAAAGCTGCGTTTGGACATTCCAGAGTGGATGGGAGAAGAGGCTGTAAAGAGAAATACCTTGCTCTAAAACCAAAACGGAGCTATCTAGCAGAATGTTTGTCAATGTGTGTATTCAACATCCAGAGTTAATCTGATTTGTGTTTGCAACAGTTCAGAAACCCTTTCTTTGGAGAATGTAGAAAAAAAGTCATTTCCAGCCCTAGAGACGCATATAAGAGTTAGCAGTAAGAATGCCTTTAAAACACAGAAACCCGCTTTGCACAAACTCATCTTCTGTGTGTTGGTTCCTTTTAGGAAGTTGCATCTGTGTTTAGATTCAGCGAGGCAGAAACACGTTTCTTCTAAAAGCTGCGTTTGGACATTCCAGAGTGGATGCGAGAACAGGCTGTAAAGAGAAATACCTTGCTCTAAAACCAAAACGGAGCTATCTAACAGAATGTTTGTCAATGTGTGTATTCAACTTCCAGAGTTAAACTGATGTGTGTTTGCAGCAGTTCAGAAACCCTTTCTTTGGAGAATGTAGAAACAGTCATTTCCAGCCCTAGAAACGCACATAAGAGTTAGCAGTAAGAATGCGTTTCAAACACAGAAGATCCGCTTCTTAAAAACTCATCTAATGTGTGCTGGTTTCTTTTAGAAAGTTGAATCTATGTTCAGATTCAGCGAGGTAGAAACACGTTTCTTCTAAAAGCTGCGTTTGGATATTCCAGAGTGGATGGGATAACAGGCTCTAAAGAGAAATACCTTGCTCAAAAACCAAAACGGAGCTATCTAGCAGAATGTTTGTCAATGTGTGTATTCAACTTCCAGAGTTAAACTGATTTGTGGTTGCAGCAGTTCAGAAACCCTTTCTTTGGAGAATGTAGAAACAGTCATTTCCAGCCCTAGAAACGTACATAAGAGTTAGCAGTAAGAATGCGTTTCAAACACAGAAGATCCGCTTCTTAAAAACTCATCTGCTGTGTGCTAGTTTCTCTTAGGAAGTTGAATCTATATTCAGATTCAGCGAGGTAGAAACACGTTTCTTCTAAAAGCTGCGTTTGGACATTTCAGAGTGGATGGGAGAACAGGCTCTAAAGAGAAATACCTTGCTCAAAAACCAAAACGGAGCTATCTAGCAGAATGTTTGTCAATGTGTGTATTCAACTTCCAGAGTTAAACTGATTTGTGGTTGCAGCAGTTCAGAAACCCTTTCTTTGGAGAATGTAGAAAAAAAGTCATTTCCAGCCCTAGAGACGCATATAAGAGTTAGCAGTAAGAATGCCTTTAAAACAGAGAAGCCCGCTTCGTACAAACTCATCTTCTGTGTGTTGGTTCCTTTTAGGAAGTTGCATCTGTGTTTAGATTCAGCGAGGTGGAACCACGTTTCTTCTAAAAGCTGCGTTTGGACATTCCAGAGTGGATGGTAGAACAGGCTGTAAAGGGAAATACCTTGCTCTAAAACCAAAACGGAGCTATCTAGCAGAATCGTTGTCAATGTGTGTATTCAACTTTCAGAGTTAAACTGATGTGTGTTTGCAGCAGTTCAGAAACCCTTTCTTTGGAGAATGTAGAAACAGTCATTTCCATCCCTAGAGACGCATATAAGACTTAGCAGTAAGAATGCCTTTAAAACACAGAATACCCGCTTCGTACAAACTCATCTGCTGTGTGCTAGTTTCTCTTTGGAAGTTGCATCTATGTATAGATTCAGCGAGGCAGAAACACGTTTCTTTGAAAAACTGCATTTGTAAATTCCAGAGTTAATGGGAGAACACGCTGTAAAGAGAAATACCTTGCTCTAAAACCAAAACGGAGCTATCTAGCAGAATGGTTGTCAATGTGTGTATTCAACTTCCAGAGTTAAACTGATGTGTGTTTGCAGCAGTTCAGAAACCCTTTCTTTGGAGAATGTAGAAACAGTCATTTCCAGCCCTAGAGACGCATATAAGAGTTAGCAGTAAGAATGCGTTTAAAACACAGAATACCCGCTTCGTACAAACTCATCTGCTGTGTGCTGGTTTCTTTTTGGAAGTTGCATCTATGTTTAGATTCAGCAAGGTAGAAACACGTTTCTTCTAAAAGCTGCGTTTGGACATTCCAGAGTGGATGGGAGAACAGGCTGTAAAGAGAAATACTTTGCTCTAAAACCAAAACGGAGCTATCTAGCAGAATGGTTGTCAATGTGTGTATTCAACTTCCAGAGTTAAACTGATGTGTGTTTGCAGCAGTTCAGAAACCCTTTCTTTGGAGAATGTAGAAACAGTCATTTCCAGCCCTAGAGACGCACATAAGAGTTAGCAGTAAGAATGCGTTTCAGACACAGAAGACCCCTTCTTACAAACTCATCTACTGTGTGCTGGTTTCTTTTAGGAAGTTGAATCTATCTTCAGATTCAGCGAGGTAGAAACACGTTTCTTCTAAAAGCTGCGTTTGGACATTCCAGAGTGGATGGGAGAACAGGCTCTAAAGAGAAATACTTTGCTCTAAAACCAAAACGGAGCTATCTAGCAGAATGGTTGTCAATGTGTGTATTCAACTTCCAGAGTTAAACTGATGTGTGTTTGCAGCAGTTCAGAAACCCTTTCTTTGGAGAATGTAGAAAAAAAGTCATTTCCAGCCCTAGAGACGCATATAAGAGTTAGCAGTAAGAATGCCTTTAAAACACAGAAACCCTCCTCGTACAAACTCATCTTCTGTGTGTTGGTTCGTTTTAGGAAGTTGCATCTGTGTTTAGATTCAGCGAGGCAGAAACACGTTTCTTCTAAAAGCTGCGTTTGGACATTCCAGAGTGGATGGGAGAATAGGCTGTAAAGAGAAATACCTTGCTCTAAAACCAAAACGGAGCTATCTAGCAGAATGGTTGTCAATGTGTGTATTCAACATCCAGCGTTAAACTGATGTGTGTTTGCAGCAGTTCAGAAACCCTTTCTTTGGAGAATGTAGAAACAGTCATTTCCAGCCCTAGAGACGCACATAAGAGTTAGCAGTAAGAATGCGTTTCAGACACAGAAGACCCGCTTCTTACAAACTCATCTGCTGTGTGCTGGTTTCTTTTAGGAAGTTGCATCTATGTTCAGATTCAGCGAGGTAGAAACACGTTTCTTCTAAAAGCTGCGTTTGGACATTCCAGAGTGGATGGGAGAACAGGCTCTAAAGAGAAATACCTTGCTCTAAAACCATAACGGAGATATCTAACAGAATGGTTGTCAATGTGTGTATTCAACTTCCATAGTTAAACTGATTTGTGTTTGCAGCAGTTCAGAAACCCTTTCTTTGGAGAATGTAGAAACAGTCATTTCCAGCCCTAGAGACGCACATAAGAGTTAGCAGTAAGAATGCGTTTCAAACACAGAAGACCCGCTTCTTACAAAGTCATCTACTGTGTGGTGGTTTCCTTTAGGAAGTTGAATCTATGTTCAGATTCAGCGAGGTAGAAACACGTTTCTTCAAAAAGCTGCGATTGGACATTCCAGAGTGGATGGGAGAACAGGCTATAAAGAGAAATGCCTTGCTCTAAAACCAAAACGGAGCTATCTAGCAGAATGGTTGTCAATGTGTGTATTCAACTTCCAGAGTTAAACTGATGTGTGTTTGCAGCAGTTCAGAAACCCATTCTTTGGAGGATGTAGAAACAGTCATTTCCAGCCCTAGAGGCGCATATAAGAGTTAGCAGTAAGAATGCGTTTAAAACACAGAATACCCGCTTCGTACAAACTCTTCTGCTGTGTTATAGTTCCTCTTAGGAAGTTGCATCTATGTTTAGATTCAGCGAGGCAGAAACACGTTTCTTCTAAAAACTGCATTTGGACATTCCAGAGTGAATGGGAGAACACGCTGTAAAGAGAAATACCTTGCTCTAAAACCAAAACGGAGCTATCTAGCAGAATGGTTGTCAATGTGTGTATTCAACTTCCAGAGGTAAACTGATGTGTGTTTGCAGCAGTTCAGAAACCCTTTCTTTGGAGAATGTAGAAACAGTCATTTCCAGCCCTAGAGACGCATATATGAGTTAGCAGTAAGAATGCCTTTAAAACACAGAATACCCGCTTCGTACAAACTCATCTGCTGTGTGCTAGTTTCTCTTAGGAAGTTGCATCTATGTTTAGATTCAGCGAGGCAGAAACACGTTTCTTTGAAAAACTGCATTTGGAAATTCCAGAGTGAATGGGAGAACACGCTGTAAAGAGAAATACTTTGCTCTAAAACCAAAACGGAGCTATCTAGCAGAATGGTTGTCAATGTGTGTATTCAACTTCCAGAGTTAAACTGATGTGTGTTTGCGGCTGTTCAGAAACCCTTTCTTTGGACAATGTAGAAAAAAAGTCATTTCCAGCCCTAGAGACGCATATAAGAGTTCGCAGTAAGAATGCCTTTAAAACTCAGAAACCCGCTTCGTACAAACTCATCTTCTGTGTGTTGGTTCCTTTTAGGAAGTTGCATCTGCGTTTAGATTCAGCGAGGCAGAAACACGTTTCTTCTAAAAGCTGCGTTTGTACATTCCAGAGTGGATGGGAGAACAGGCTGTAAAGAGAAATACCTTGCTCTAAAACCAAAACGGAGCTATCTAGCAGAATGGTTGTCAATGTGTGTATTCAACTTCCAGAGTTAAACTGATGTGTGTTTGCAGCAGTTCAGAAACCCTTTCTTTGGAGAATGTAGAAACAGTCATTTCCACCCCTAGAGACGCATATAAAAGTTAGCAGTAGGAATGCGTTTAAAACACAGAATACCAGCTTCGTACAAACTCATCTGCTTTGTGCTGGTTTCTTTTAGGTAGTTGCATCTATGTTTAGATTCAGCAAGGTAGAAACACGTTTCTTCTAAAAGCTGCGTTTGGACATTCCAGAGTGGATGGGAGAACAGGCTGTAAAGAGAAATACCTTGCTCTAAAACCAAAACGGAGCTATCTAGCAGAATGGTTGTCAATGTGTGTATTCAACTTCCAGAGTTAAACTGATGTGTGTTTGCAGCAGTTCAGAAACCCTTTCTTTGGAGAATGTAGAAACAGTCATTTCCAGCCCTAGAGACGCACATAAGAGTTAGCAGTAAGAATGCGTTTCAGACACAGAAGACCCGCTTCTTACAAACTCATCTGCTGTGTGCTGGTTTCTTTTAGGAAGTTGAATCTATGTTCAGATTCAGCGAGGTAGAAACACGTTTCTTCTAAAAGCTGCGTTTGGACATTCCAGAGTGGATGGGACAACAGGTTCTAAAGAGAAATACCTTGCTCTAAAACCATAACGGAGATATCTAACAGAATGGTTGTCAATGTGTGTATTCAACTTCCATAGTTAAACTGATTTGTGTTTGCAGCAGTTCAGAAACCCTTTCTTTGGAGAATGTAGAAACAGTCATTTCCAGCCCTAGAGACGCACATAAGAGTTAGCAGTAAGAATGCGTTTCAAACACAGAAGACCCGCTTCTTACAAAGTCATCTGCTGTGTGGTGGTTTCTTTTAGGAAGTTGAATCTATGTTCAGATTCAGCGAGGTAGAAACACGTTTCTTCAAAAAGCTGCGTTTGGACATTCCAGAGTGGATGGGAGAACAGGCTATAAAGAGAAATGCCTTGCTCTAAAACCAAAACGGAGCTATCTAGCAGAATGGTTGTCAATGTGTGTATTCAACTTCCAGAGTTAAACTGATGTGTGTTTGCAGCAGTTCAGAAACCCATTCTTTGGAGGATGTAGAAACAGTCATTTCCAGCCCTAGAGGCGCATATAAGAGTTAGCAGTAAGAATGCGTTTAAAACACAGAATACCCGCTTCGTACAAACTCTTCTGCTGTGTTATAGTTCCTCTTAGGAAGTTGCATCTATGTTTAGATTCAGCGAGGCAGAAACACGTTTCTTCTAAAAACTGCATTTGGACATTCCAGAGTGAATGGGAGAACACGCTGTAAAGAGAAATACCTTGCTCTAAAACCAAAACGGAGCTATCTAGCAGAATGGTTGTCAATGTGTGTATTCAACTTCCAGAGTTAAACTGATGTGTGTTTGCAGCAGTTCAGAAACCCTTTCTTTGGAGAATGTAGAAACAGTCATTTCCAGCCCTAGAGACGCATATAAGAGTTAGCAGTAAGAATGCCTTTAAAACACAGAATACCCGCTTCGTACAAACTCATCTGCTGTGTGCTAGTTTCTCTTAGGAAGTTGCATCTATGTTTAGATTCAGCGAGGCAGAAACACGTTTCTTTGAAAAACTGCATTTGGAAATTCCAGAGTGAATGGGAGAACACGCTGTAAAGAGAAATACTTTGCTCTAAAACCAAAACGGAGCTATCTAGCAGAATGGTTGTCAATGTGTGTATTCAACTTCCAGAGTTAAACTGATGTGTGTTTGCGGCTGTTCAGAAACCCTTTCTTTGGACAATGTAGAAAAAAAGTCATTTCCAGCCCTAGAGACGCATATAAGAGTTAGCAGTAAGAATGCCTTTAAAACTCAGAAACCCGCTTCGTACAAACTCATCTTCTGTGTGTTGGTTCCTTTTAGGAAGTTGCATCTGCGTTTAGATTCAGCGAGGCAGAAACACGTTTCTTCTAAAAGCTGCGTTTGGACATTCCAGAGTGGATGGGAGAACAGGCTGTAAAGAGAAATACCTTGCTCTAAAACCAAAACGGAGCTATCTAGCAGAATGGTTGTCAATGTGTGTATTCAACTTCCAGAGTTAAACTGATGTGTGTTTGCAGCAGTTCAGAAACCCTTTCTTTGGAGAATGTAGAAACAGTCATTTCCAGCCCTAGAGACGCATATAAAAGTTAGCGGTAGGAATGCGTTTAAAACACAGAATACCAGCTTCGTACAAACTCATCTGCTTTGTGCTGGTTTCTTTTAGGTAGTTGCATCTATGTTTAGATTCAGCAAGGTAGAAACACGTTTCTTCTAAAAGCTGCGTTTGGACATTCCAGAGTGGATGGGAGAACAGGCTGTAAAGAGAAATACCTTGCTCTAAAACCAAAACGGAGCTATCTAGCAGAATGGTTGTCAATGTGTGTATTCAACTTCCAGAGTTAAACTGATGTGTGTTTGCAGCAGTTCAGAAACCCTTTCTTTGGAGAATGTAGAAACAGTCATTTCCAGCCCTAGAGCCGCACATAAGAGTTAGCAGTAAGAATGCGTTTCAGACACAGAAGACCCGCTTCTTACAAACTCATCTGCTGTGTGCTGGTTTCTTTTAGGAAGTTGAATCTATGTTCAGATTCAGCGAGGTAGAAACACGTTTCTTCTAAAAGCTGCGTTTGGACATTCCAGAGTGGATGGGACAACAGGTTCTAAAGAGAAATACCTTGCTCTAAAACCATAACGGAGATATCTAACAGAATGGTTGTCAATGTGTGTATTCAACTTCCATAGTTAAACTGATTTGTGTTTGCAGCAGTTCAGAAACCCTTTCTTTGGAGAATGTAGAAACAGTCATTTCCAGCCCTAGAGACGCACATAAGAGTTAGCAGTAAGAATGCGTTTCAAACACAGAAGACCCGCTTCTTACAAAGTCATCTGCTGTGTGGTGGTTTCTTTTAGGAAGTTGAATCTATGTTCAGATTCAGCGAGGTAGAAACACGTTTCTTCAAAAAGCTGCGTTTGGACATTCCAGAGTGGATGGGAGAACAGGCTATAAAGAGAAATGCCTTGCTCTAAAACCAAAACGGAGCTATCTAGCAGAATGGTTGTCAATGTGTGTATTCAACTTCCAGAGTTAAACTGATGTGTGTTTGCAGCAGTTCAGAAACCCATTCTTTGGAGGATGTAGAAACAGTCATTTCCAGCCCTAGAGGCGCATATAAGAGTTAGCAGTAAGAATGCGTTTAAAACACAGAATACCCGCTTCGTACAAACTCTTCTGCTGTGTTATAGTTCCTCTTAGGAAGTTGCATCTATGTTTAGATTCAGCGAGGCAGAAACACGTTTCTTCTAAAAACTGCATTTGGACATTCCAGAGTGAATGGGAGAACACGCTGTAAAGAGAAATACCTTGCTCTAAAACCAAAACGGAGCTATCTAGCAGAATGGTTGTCAATGTGTGTATTCAACTTCCAGAGGTAAACTGATGTGTGTTTGCAGCAGTTCAGAAACCCTTTCTTTGGAGAATGTAGAAACAGTCATTTCCAGCCCTAGAGACGCATATAAGAGTTAGCAGTAAGAATGCCTTTAAAACACAGAATACCCGCTTCGTACAAACTCATCTGCTGTGTGCTAGTTTCTCTTAGGAAGCTGCATCTATGTTTAGATTCAGCGAGGCAGAAACACGTTTCTTCTAAAAACTGCATTTGGACATTCCGGAGTGAATGGGAGAACACGCTGTAAAGAGAAATACCTTGCTCTAAAACCAAAACGGAGCTATCTATCAGAATGTTTGTCAATATGTGTATTCAACTTCCAGAGTTAAACTGATTTGTGTTTGCAGCAGTTCAGAAACCCTTTCTTTGGAGAATGTAGAAAAAAAGTCATTTCCAGCCCTAGAGACGCATATAAGAGTTAGCAGTAAGAATGCCTTTAAAACACATAAACCCGCTTCGTACAAACTCATCTTCTTTGTGTTGGTTCCTTTTAGGAAGTTGCATCTGCGTTTAGATTCAGCGAGGCAGAAACACGTTTCTTCTAAAAGCTGCGTTTGGACATTCCAGAGTGGATGGGAGAACAGGCTGTAAAGAGAAATACCTTGCTCTAAAACCAAAACGTAGCCATCTAGCAGAATGTTTGTCAATGTGTGTATTCAACTTCCAGAGTTAAACTGATGTGTGTTTGCAGCAGTTCAGAAACCCTTTCTTTCGAGAATGTAGAAACAGTCATTTCCAGCCCTAGAGACGCATATAAGAGTTAGCAGTAAGAATGCGATTAAAACACAGAATACCCGTTTCGTACAAACTCATCTGCTTTGTGCTGGTTTCTTTTAGGAAGTTGCATCTATGTTTAGATTCAGCAGGGTAGAAACACGTTTCTTCTAAAAGCTGCGTTTGGACATTCCAGAGTGGATGGGAGAACAGGCTGTAAAGAGAAATACCTTGCTCTAAAACCAAAACGGAGCTATCTAGCAGAATGGTTGTCAATGTGTGTATTCAACTTCCAGAGTTAAACTGATGTGTGTTTGCAGCAGTTCAGAAACCCTTTCTTTGGAGAATGTAGAAACAGTCATTTCCAGCCCTAGAGACGCATATAAGAGTTAGCAGTAAGAATGCGTTTAAAACACAGAATACCCGCTTCGTACAAACTCATCTGCTTTGTGCTGGTTTCTTTTAGGAAGTTGCATCTATGTTTAGATTCAGCAGGGTAGAAAAACGTTTCTTCTAAAAGCTGCGTTTGGACATTCCAGAGTGGATGGGAGAACAGGCTGTAAAGAGAAATACCTTGCTCTAAAACCAAAACGGAGCTATCTAGCAGAATGGTTGTCAATGTGTGTATTCAACTTCCAGAGTTAAACTGATGTGTGTTTGCAGCAGTTCAGAAACCCTTTCTTTGGAGAATGTAGAAACAGTCATTTCCAGCCCTAGAGACGCACATAAGAGTTAGCAGTAAGAATGCGTTTCAGACACAGAAGACCCGCTTCTTACAAACTCATCTACTGTGTGCTGGTTTCTTTTAGGAAGTTGAATCTATGTTCAGATTCAGCGAGGTAGAAACACGTTTCTTCTAAAAGCTGCGTTTGGACATTCCAGAGTGGATGGGACAACAGGCTGTAAAGAGAAATACTTTGCTCTAAAACCAAAATGGAGATATCTAACAGTATGGTTGTCAATGTGTGTATTCAACTTCCGTAGTTAAACTAATTTGTGTTTGCAGCAGTTCAGAAACCCTTTCTTTGGAGAATGTAGAAAAAAAGTCATTTCCAGCCCTAGAGACGCATATAAGAGTTAGCAGTAAGAATGCGTTTAAAACACAGAATACCCGCTTCGTACAAACTCATCTGCTTTGTGCTGGTTTCTTTTAGGAAATTTCATCTATGTTTAGATTCAGCAAGGTAGAAACACGTTTCTTCTAAAAGCTGCGTTTGGACATTCCAGAGTGGATGGGAGAACAGGCTGTAAAGAGAAATACCTTGCTCTAAAACCAAAACGGAGCTATCTAGCAGAATGGTTGTCAATGTGTGTATTCAACTTCCATAGTTAAACTGATGTGTGTTTGCAGCAGTTCAGAAACCCTTTCTTTGGAGAATGTAGAAACAGTCATTTCCAGCCCTAGAGACGCACATAAGAGTTAGCAGTAAGAATGCGTTTCAGACACAGAAGACCCGCTTCTTACAAACTCATCTACTGTGTGCTGGTTTCTTTTAGGAAGTTGAATCTATGTTCAGATTCAGCGAGGTAGAAACACGTTTCTTCTAAAAGCTGCGTTTGGACATTCCAGAGTGGATGGGAGAACAGGCTCTAAAGAGAAATACCTTGCTCTAAAACCAAAACGGAGATATCTAACAGAATGTTTGTCAATGTGTGTATTCAACTTCCGTAGTTAAACTGATTTGTGTTTGCAGCAGTTCAGAAACCCTTTCTTTGGAGAATGTAGAAACAGTCATTTCCAGCCTTAGAGACGCACATTAGAGTTAGCAGTAAGAATGCGTTTCAAACACAGAAGACCCGCTTCTTACAAAGTCATCTGCTGTGTGGTGGTTTCTTTTAGGAAGTTGAATCTATGTTCAGATTCAGCGAGGTAGAAACACGTTTCTTCAAAAAGCTGCGTTTGGACATTCCAGAGTGGATGGGAGAACAGGCTATAAAGAGAAATACCTTGCTCTAAAACCAAAACGGAGCTATCTAGCAGAATGGTTGTCAATGTGTGTATTCAACTTCCAGAGTTAAACGGATGTGTGTTTGCAGCAGTTCAGAAACCCTTTCTTTGGACAATGTAGAAAAAAATTCATTTCCAGCCCTAGAGACGCATATAAGTGTTAGCAGTAAGAATGCCTTTAAAACACAGAATACCCGCTTCGTACAAACTAATCTGCTGTGTTCTAGTTCCTCTTAGGAAGTTGCATCTATGTTTAGATTCAGCGAGGCAGAAACACGTTTCTTCTAAAAACTGCATTTGGACATTTCTGAGTGAATGTGAGAACACGCCTTAAAGAGAAATACCTTGCTCTAAAACCAAAACGGAGCTATCTAGCAGAATGGTTGTCAATGTGTGTATTCAACTTCCAGAGTTAAACTGATTTGTGTTTGCAACAGTTGAGAAACCCTTTCTTTGGAGAATGTAGAAAAAATGTCATTTCCAGCCCTAGAGACGCATATAAGAGTTAGCAGTAAGAATGCCTTTAAAACACAGAAATCCGCTTCGTACAAACTCATCTTCTGTGTGTTGGTTCCTTTTAGGAAGTTGCATCTGTGTTTAGATTCAGCGAGGCAGAAACACGTTTCTTCTAAAAGCTGCGTTTGGACATTCCAGAGTGGATGGGAGAACAGGCTGTAAAGAGAAATACCTTGCTCTAAAACCAAAACGGAGCTATCTAGCAGAATGGTTGTCAATGTGTGTATTCAACTTCCAGCGTTAAACTGATGTGTGTTTGCAGCAGTTCAGAAACCCTTTCTTTGGAGAATGTAGAAACAGTCATTTCCAGCCATAGAGACGCATATAAGATTTAGCAGTAAGAATGCGGTTAAAACACAGAAGACCCGCTTCTTACAAACTCATCTGCTGTGTGCTGGTTTCTTTTAGGAAGTTGCATCTATGTTTAGATTCAGCAAGGTAGAAACACGTTTCTTCTAAAAGCTGCGTTTGGACATTCCAGAGGGGAAGGGAGAACAGGCTGTAAAGAGAAATACCTTGCTCTAAAACCAAAACGGAGCTATCTAGCAGAATGGTTGTCAATGTGTGTATTCAACTTCCAGAGTTAAACTGATGTGTGTTTGCAGCAGTTCAGAAACCCTTTCTTTGGAGAATGTAGAAGCAGTCATTTCCAGCCCTAGAGACGCATATAATAGTTAGCAGTAAGAATGCGTTTAAAACACAGTATACCCGCTTGGTACAAACTCATCTGCTTTGGGCTGGTTTCTTTTAGGAAGTTGCATCTATGTTTAGATTCAGCAAGGTAGAAACACGTTTCTTCTAAAAGCTGCGTTTGGACATTCCAGAGTGGATGGGAGAAGAGGCTGTAAAGAGAAATACCTTGCTCTAAAACCAAAACGGAGCTATCTAGCAGAATGGTTGTCAATGTGTGTATTCAACTTCCAGAGTTAAACTGATGTGTGTTTGCAGCAGTTCAGAAACCCTTTCTTTGGAGAATGTAGAAACAGTCATTTCCAACCCTAGAGACGCATATAAGAGGTAGCAGTAAGAATGCGTTTAAAACACAGAATACCCGCTTCGTACAAACTCATCTGCTGTGTTCTAGTTCCTGTTAGGAAGTTGCATCTATGTTCAGATTCAGCGAGGTAGAAACACGTTTCTTCTAAAAGCTGCGTTTGGACATTCCAGAGTGGATGGGAGAACAGGCTCTAAAGAGAAATACCTTGCTCAAATACCAAAACGGAGCTATCTAGCAGAATGTTTGTCAATGTATGTATTCAACATCCAGAGTTAATCTGATTTGTGTTTGCAACAGTTCAGAAACCCTTTCTTTGGAGAATGTAGAAAAAAAGTCATTTCCAGCCCTAGAGACGCATATAAGAGTTAGCAGTAAGAATGCCTTTAAAACACAGAAACCCGCTTTGCACAAACTCATCTTCTGTGTGTTGGTTCCTTTTAGGAAGTTGCATCTGTGTTTAGATTCAGCGAGGCAGAAACACGTTTCTTCTAAAAGCTGCGTTTGGACATTCCAGAGTGGATGCGAGAACAGGCTGTAAAGAGAAATACCTTGCTCTAAAACCAAAACGGAGCTATCTAACAGAATGGTTGTCAATGTGTGTATTCAACTTCCAGAGTTAAACTGATGTGTGTTTGCAGCAGTTCAGAAACCCTTTCTTTGGAGAATGTAGAAACAGTCATTTCCAGCCCTAGAAACGCACATAAGAGTTAGCAGTAAGAATGCGTTTCAAACACAGAAGATCCGCTTCTTAAAAACTCATCTGCTGTGTGCTGGTTTCTTTTTGGAAGTTGAATCTATGTTCAGATTCAGCGAGGTAGAAACACGTTTCTTCTAAAAGCTGCGTTTGGACATTTCAGCGTGGATGGGAGAACAGGCTCTAAAGAGAAATACCTTGCTCAAAAACCAAAACGGAGCTATCTAGCAGAATGTTTGTCAATGTGTGTATTCAACTTCCAGAGTTAAACTGATTTGTGGTTGCAGCAGTTCAGAAACCCTTTGTTTGGAGAATGTAGAAAAAAAGTCATTTCCAGCCCTAGAGACGCATATAAGAGTTAGCAGTAAGAATGCCTTTAAAACAGAGAAGCCCGCTTCGTACAAACTCATCTTCTGTGTGTTGGTTCCTTTTAGGAAGTCGCATCTGTGTTTAGATTCAGCGAGGTAGAACCACGTTTCTTCTAAAAGCTGCGTTTGGACATTCCAGAGTGGATGGGAGAACAGGCTGTAAAGGGAAATACCTTGCTCTAAAACCAAAACGGAGCTATCTAGCAGAATCGTTGTCAATGTGTGTATTCAACTTCCAGAGTTAAACTGATGTGTGTTTGCAGCAGTTCAGAAACCCTTTCTTTGGAGAATGTAGAAACAGTCATTTCCAGCCCTAGAGACGCATATAAGACTTAGCAGTAAGAGTGCCTTTAAAACACAGAATACCCGCTTCGTACAAACTCATCTGCTGTGTGCTAGTTTCTCTTTGGAATTTGCATCTATGTTTAGATTCAGCGAGGCAGAAACACGTTTCTTTGAAAAACTGCATTTGGAACTTCCAGAGTTAATGGGAGAACACGCTGTAAAGAGAAATACCTTGCTCTAAAACCAAAACGGAGCTATCTAGCAGAATGGTTGTCAATGTGTGTATTCAACTTCCAGAGTTAAACTGATGTGTGTTTGCAGCAGTTCAGAAACACTTTCTTTGGACAATGTAGAAAAAAAATTCATTTCCAGCCCTAGAGACGCATATAAGAGTTAGCAGTAAGAATGCCTTTAAAACACAGAATACACGCTTCGTACAAACTCATCTGCTGTGTGCTAGTTCCTCTTAGGAAGTTGCATCTATGTTTAGATTCAGCGAGGCAGAAACACGTTTCTTCTAAAAACTTCATTTGGAAATTCCAGAGTGAATGGGAGAACACGCTGTAAAGAGAAATACCTTGCTCTAAAACCAAAACGGAGCTATCTAGCAGAATGGTTGTCAATGTGTATTCAACTTCCAGAGTTAAACTGATGTGTGTTTGCAGCAGTTCAGAAACCCTTTCTTTGGAGAATGTAGAAACAGTCATTTCCAGCCCTAGAAACGCACTTAAGAGATAGAAGTAAGAATGCGTTTCAAACACAGAAGATCCGCTTCTTAAAAACTCATCTACTGTGTGCTGGTTTCTCTTAGGAAGTTGAATCTATGTTCAGATTCAGCGAGGTAGAAACACGTTTCTTCTAAAAGCTGCGTTTGGATATTCCAGAGTGGATGGGAGAACAGGCTCTAAAGAGAAATACCTTGCTCAAAAAACAAAACGGAGCTATCTAGCAGAATGTTTGTCAATGTGTGTATTCAACTTCCAGAGTTAAACTGATTTGTGGTTGCAGCAGTTCTGAAACCCTTTCTTTGGAGAATGTAGAAAAAAAGTCATTTCCTGTCCTAGAGATGCATATAAGAGTTAGCAGTAAGAATGCCTTTAAAACAGAGAAACCCGCTTCGTACAAACTCATCTTCTGTGTGTTGGTTCTTTTAGGAAGTTGCATCTGTGTTTAGATTCAGCGAGGTAGAACCACGTTTCTTCTAAAAGCTGCGATTGGACATTCCAGAGTGGATGGGAGAACAGGCTGTAAAGGGAAATACCTTGCTCTAAAACCAAAACGGAGCTATCTAGCAGAATCGTTGTCAATGTGTGTATTCAACTTCCAGAGTTAAACTGATGTGTGTTTGCAGCAGTTCAGAAACCCTTTCTTTGGAGAATGTAGAAACAGTCATTCCCAGCCCTAGAGACGCATATAAGAGTTAGCAGTAAGAATGCCTTTAAAACACAGAATACCCGCTTCGTACAAACTCATCTGCTGTGTGCTAGTTTCTCTTAGGAAGTTGCATCTATGTTTAGATTCAGCGAGGCAGAAACACGTTTCTTTGAAAAACTGCATTTGGAAATTCCAGAGTGAATGGGAGAACACGCTGTAAAGAGAAATACCTTGCTCTAAAACCAAAACGGAGCTATCTAGCAGAATGGTTGTCAATGTGTGTATTCAACTTCCAGAGTTAAACTGATGTGTGTTTGCAGCAGTTCAGAAACCCTTTCTTTGGAGAATGTAGAAACAGTCATTTCCAGCCCTAGAGACGCATATAAGAGTTAGCAGTAAGAATGCCTTTAAAACACAGAATACCCGCTTCGTACAAACTCATCTGCTGTGTGCTAGTTTCTCTTAGGAAGTTACATCTATGTTTATATTCAGCGAGGCAGAAACACGTTTCTTTGAAAAACTGCATTTGGAAATTCCAGAGTGAATGGGAGAACACGCTGTAAAGAGAAATACCTTGCTCTAAAACCAAAACGGAGCTATCTAGCAGAATGGTTGTCAATGTGTGTATTCAACTTCCAGAGTTAAACTGACGTGTGTTTGCAGCAGTTCAGAAAACCTTTCTTTGGACAATGTACAAAAAAAGTCATTTCCAGCCCTAGAGACGCATATAAGAGTTAGCAGTAAGAATGCCTTTAAAACTCAGAAACCCGCTTCGTACAAACTCATCTTCTGTGTGTTGGTTCCTTTTAGGAAGTTGCATCTGCGTTTAGATTCAGCGAGGCAGAAACACGTTTCTTCTAAAAGCTGCGTTCGTACATTCCAGAGTGGATGGGAGAATAGGCTGTAAAGAGAAATACCTTGCTCTAAAACCAAAACGGAGCTATCTAGCAGAATGGTTGTCAATGTGTGTATTCAACTTCCAGAGTTAAACTGATGTGTGTTTGCAGCAGTTCAGAAACCCTTTCTTTGGAGAATGTAGAAACAGTCATTTCCAGCCCTAGAGACGCATATAAAAGTTAGCAGTAAGAATGCGTTTAAAATACAGAATACCCGCTTCGTACAAACTCATCTGCTTTGTGCTTGTTTCTTTTAGGAAGTTGCATCTATGTTTAGATTCAGCAAGGTAGAAACACGTTTCTTCTAAAAGCTGCGTTTGGACATTCCAGAGTGGATGGGAGAACAGGCTGTAAAGAGAAATACCTTGCTCTAAAACCAAAACGGAGCTATCTAGCAGAATGGTTGTCAATGTGTGTATTCAACTTCCATAGTTAAACTGATGTGTGTTTGCAGCAGTTCAGAAACCCTTTCTTTGGAGAATGTAGAAACAGTCATTTCCAGCCCTAGAGACGCACATAAGAGTTAGCAGTAAGAATGCGTTTCAGACACAGAAGACCCGCTTCTTACAAACTCATCTACTGTGTGCTGGTTTCTTTTAGGAAGTTGAATCTTTGTTCAGATTCAGCGAGGTAGAAACACGTTTCTTCTAAAAGCTGCGTTTGGACATTCCAGAGTGGATGGGAGAACAGGCTCTAAAGAGAAATACCTTGCTCTAAAACCAAAACGGAGATATCTAACAGAATGTTTGTCAATGTGTGTATTCAACTTCCGTAGTTAAACTGATTTGTGTTTGCAGCAGTTCAGAAACCCTTTCTTTGGAGAATGTAGAAACAGTCATTTCCAGCCCTAGAGACGCACATAAGAGTTAGCAGTAAGAATGCGTTTCAAACACAGAAGACCCGCTTCTTACAAAGTCATCTGCTGTGTGGTGGTTTCTTTTAGGAAGTTGAATCTATGTTCAGATTCAGCGAGGTAGAAACACGTTTCTTCAAAAAGCTGCGTTTGGACATTCCAGAGTGGATGGGAGAACAGGCTATAAAGAGAAATACCTTGCTCTAAAACCAAAACGGAGCTATCTAGCAGAATGGTTGTCAAAGTGTGTATTCAACTTCCCGAGTTAAACTGATGTGTGTTTGCAGCAGTTCAGTAACCCTTTCCTTGGAGGATGTAGAAACAGTCATTTCCAGCCCTAGAGACGCATATAAGAGTTAGCAGTAAGAATGCGTTTAAAACACAGAATACCCGCTTCGTACAAACTAATCTGCTGTGTTCTAGTTCCTCTTAGGAAGTTGCATCTATGTTTAGATTCAGCGAGGCAGAAACACGTTTCTTCTAAAAACTGCATTTGGACATTCCAGAGTGAATATGAGAACACGCCATAAAGAGAAATACCATGCTCTAAAACCAAAACGGAGCTATCTAGCAGAATGGTTGTCAATGTGTGTATTCAACTTCCAGAGTTAAACTGATTTGTGTTTGCAACAGTTCAGAAACCCTTTCTTTGGAGAATGTAGAAAAAATGTCATTTCCAGCCCTAGAGACGCATATAAGAGTTAGCAGTAAGAATGCCTTTAAAACACATAAACCCGCTTCGTACAAACTCATCTTCTGTGTGTTGGTTCCTTTTAGGAAGTTGCATCTGCGTTTAGATTCAGCGAGGCAGAAACACGTTTCTTCTAAAAGCTGCGTTTGGACATTCCAGAGTGGATGGGAGAACAGGCTGTAAAGAGAAATACCTTGCTCTAAAACCAAAACGTAGCCATCTAGCAGAATGTTGGTCAATGTGTGTATTCAACTTCCAGAGTTAAACTGATGAGTGTTTGCAGCAGTTCAGAAACCCTTTCTTTGGAGAATGTAGAAACAGTCATTTCCAGCCCAAGAGACGCCTATAAAAGTTAGCAGTAAGAATGCCTTTAAAACACAGAAACCCGCTTCGTACAAACTCATCTTCTGTGTTTTGGTTCCTTTTAGGAAGTTGCATCTGTGTTTAGATTCAGCGAGGGAGAAACACGTTTCTTCTAAAAGCTGCGTTTGGACATTCCAGAGTGGATGGGAGAACAGGCTGTAAAGAGAAATACCTTGCTCTAAAACCAAAACGGAGCTATCTAGCAGAATGGTTGTCAATGTGTGTATTCAACTTCCAGCGTTAAACTGATGTGTGTTTGCAGCAGTTCAGAAACCCTTTCTTTGGAGAATGTAGAAACAGTCATTTCCAGCCCTAGAGACGCACATAAGAGTTAGCAGTAAGAATGCGTTTCAAACACAGGAGATCCGCTTCTTAAGAACTCATCTGCTGTGTGCTGGTTTCTTTTAGGAAGTTGAATCTATGTTCAGATTCAGCGAGGTAGAAACACGTTTCTTCTAAAAGCTGCGTTTGGACATTCCAGAGTGGATGGGAGAACAGGCTCTAAAGAGAAATACCTTGCTCAAAAACCAAAACGGAGCTATTTAACAGAATGGTTGTCAATGTTTGTATTCAACTTCCAGAGTTAAACTGATTTGTGTTTGCAGCAGTTCAGAAACCCTTTCTTTGGAGAATGTAGAAAAAAAGTCATTTCCAGCCCTAGAGACACATATAAGAGTTAGCAGTAAGAATGCGTTTAAAACACAGAATACCCGCTTCGTACAAACTAATCTGCTGTGTTCTAGTTCCTCTTAGGAAGTTGCATCTATGTTTAGATTAAGCGAGGCAGAAACACGTTTCTTCTAAAAACTGCATTTGGACATTCCAGAGTGAATGTGAGAACACGCCGTAAAGAGAAATACCTTGCTCTAAAACCAAAACGGAGCTATATAGCAGAATGGTTGTCAATGTGTGTATTCAACTTCCAGAGTTAAACTGATGTGTGTTGGCAGCAGTTCAGAAACCCTTTCTTTGGAGAATGTAGAAACAGTCATTTCCAGCCCTAGAGACGCATATAAGACTTAGCAGTAAGAATGCCTTTAAAACACAGAATACCCGCTTCGTACAAACTTATCTGCTGTGTGCTAGTTCCTCTTAGGAAGTTGCATCTATGTTTAGATTCAGCGAGGCAGAAACACGTTTCTTCTAAAAACTGCATTTGGAAATTCCAGAGTGAATGGGAGAACACGCTGTAAAGAGAAATACCTTGCTCTAAAACCAAAACGGAGCTATCTAGGAGAATGGTTGTCAATGTGTGTATTCAACTTCCAGAGTTAAACTGATGTGTGTTTGCAGCAGTTCAGAAACCCTTTCTTTGGAGAATGTAGAAAAAAAGTCATTTCCAGCCCTAGAGACGAATATAAGAGTTAGCAGTAAGAATGCCTTTAAAACAGAGAAGCCCGCTTCGTACAAACTCATCTTCTGTGTGTTGGTTCCTTTTAGGAAGTTGCATCTGTGTTTAGATTCAGCGAGGCAGAACCACGTTTCTTCTAAAAGCTGCGTTTGCATATTCCAGAGTGGATAGGAGAACAGGCTGTAAAGGGAAATACCTTGCTCTAAAACCAAAACGGAGCTATCTAGCAGAATGGTTGTCAATGTGTGTATTCAACTTCCAGAGTTAAACTGATGTGTGTTTGCAGCAGTTCAGAAACCCTTTCTTTGGAGAATGTAGAAACAGTCATTTCCAGCCCTAGAGACGCATATAAGACTTAGCAGTAAGAATGCCTTTAAAACACAGAATACCCGCTTCGTACAAACTCATCTGCTGTGTGCTAGTTTCTCTTTGGAAGTTGCATCTATGTTTAGATTCAGCGAGGCAGAAACACGTTTCTTTGAAAAACTGCATTTGGAAATTCCAGAGTTAATGGGAGAACACGCTGTAAAGAGAAATACCTTGCTCTAAAACCAAAACGGAGCTATCTAGCAGAATGGTTGTCAATGTGTGTATTCAACTTCCAGAGTTAAACTGATGTGTGTTTGCAGCAGTTCAGAAACCCTTTCTTTGGACAATGTAGAAAAAAAATTCATTTCCAGCCCTAGAGACGCATATAAGAGTTAGCAGTAAGAATGCCTTTAAAACACAGAATACATGCTTCGTACAAACTCATCTGCTGTGTGCTAGTTCCTCTTAGGAAGTTGCATCTATGTTTAGATTCAGCGAGGCAGAAACACGTTTCTTCTAAAAACTTCATTTGGAAATTCCAGAGTGAATGGGAGAACACGCTGTAAAGAGAAATACCTTGCTCTAAAACCAAAACGGAGCTATCTAGCAGAATGTTTGTCAATGTGTGTATTCAACTTCCAGAGTTAAACTGATTTGTGTTTGCAGCAGTTCAGAAACCCTTTCTTTGGAGAATGTAGAAAAAAAGTCATTTCCAGCCCTAGAGACGCATATAAGAGTTAGCAGTAAGAATGCCTTTAAAACACAGAAACCCGCTTCGTACAAACTCATCTTCTGTGTGTTGGTTCCTTTTAGGAAGTTGCATCTGCGTTTAGATTCAGCGAGGCAGAAACACGTTTCTTCTAAAAGCTGCGTTTGGACATTCCAGAGTGGATGGGAGAACAGGCTGTAAAGAGAAATACCTTGCTCTAAAACCAAAACGGAGCTATCTAGCAGAATGTTTGTCAATGTGTATATTCAACTTCCAGAGTTAAACTGATGTGTGTTTGCAGCAGTTCAGAAACCCTTTCTTTGGAGAATGTAGAAACAGTCATTTCCAGCCCTAGAGAAGCATATAAGAGTTAGCAGTAAGAATGCGTTTAAAACACAGAATACCCGCTTCGTACAAACTCATCTGCTTTGTGCTGGTTTCTTTTAGGAAGTTGCATCTATGTTTAGATTCAGCAAGTTAGAACCGCGTTTCTTCTAAAAGCTGCGTTTGGACATTCCAGAGTGGATGGGAGAACAGTCTGTAAAGAGAAATACCTTTCTCTAAAACCAAAACGGAGCTATCTAGCAGAATGGTTGTCAATGTGTGTATTCAACTTCCAGAGTTAAACTGATGTGTGTTTGCAGCAGTTCAGAAACCCTTTCTTTGGAGAATGTAGAAACAGTCATTTCCAGCCCTAGAGACGCACATAAGAGTTAGCAGTAAGAATGCGTTTCAGACACAGAAGACCCGCTTCTTACAAACTCATCTACTGTGTGCTGGTTTCTTTTAGGAAGTTGAATCTATGTTCAGATTCAGCGAGGTAGAAACACGTTTCTTCTAAAAGCTGCGTTTGGACATTCCAGAGTAGATGGGAGAACAGGCTCTAAAGAGAAATACCTTGCTCTAAAACCAAAACGGAGCTATCTAGCAGAATGGTTGTCAATGTGTGTATTCAACTTCCAGAGTTAAACTGATGTGTGTTTGCAGCAGTTCAGAAACCCTTTCTTTGGAGGATGTAGAAACAGTCATTTCCAGCCCTAGAGACGCATATAAGAGTTAGCAGTAAGAATGCGTTTAAAACACAGAAACCCGCTTCGTACAAACTAATCTGCTGTGTTCTAGTTCCTCTTAGGAAGTTGCATCTATGTTTAGGTTCAGCGAGGCAGAAACACGTTTCTTCTAAAAACTGCATTTGGACATTCCAGAGTGAATGGGAGAACACGCTGTAAAGAGAAATACCTTGCTCTAAAAGCAAAACGGAGCTATCTAGCAGAATGTTTGTCAATATGTGTATTCAACTTCCAGAGGTAAAATGATTTGTGTTTGCAACAGTTCAGAAACCCTTTCTTTGGAGAATGTAGAAAAAATGTCATTTCCAGCCCTAGAGACGCATATAAGAGTTAGCAGTAAGAATGCCTTTAAAACACAGAAACCCGCTTCGTACAAACTCATCATCTGTGTGTTGGTTCCTTTTAGGAAGTTGCATCTGTGTTTAGATTCAGCGAGGCAGAAACACGTTTCTTCTAAAAGCTGCGTTTGGACATTCCAGAGTGGATGGGAGAACAGGCTGTAAAGAGAAATACCTTGCTGTAAAACCAAAACGGAGCTATCTAGCAGAATGGTTGTCAATGTGTGTATTCAACTTCCAGCGTTAAACTGATGTGTGTTTGCAGCAGTTCAGAAACCCTTTCTTTGGAGAATGTAGAAACAGTCATTTCCAGCCCTAGAGACTCATATAAGAGTTAGCAGTAAGAATGCGTTTAAAACACAGAATACCCGCTTGGTACAAACTCATCTGCTTTGGGCTGGTTTCTTTTAGGAAGTTGCATCTATGTTTAGATTCAGCAAGGTAGAAACACGTTTCTTCTAAAAGCTGCGTTTGGACATTCCAGAGTGGATGGGAGAAGAGGCTGTAAAGAGAAATACCTTGCTCTAAAACCAAAACGGAGCTATCTAGCAGAATGGTTGTCAATGTGTGTATTCAACTTCCAGAGTTAAACTGATGTGTGTTTGCAGCAGTTCAGAAACCCTTTCTTTGGAGAATGTAGAAACAGTCATTTCCAGCCCTAGAGACGCATATAAGAGTTAGCAGTAAGAATGCCTTTAAAACACAGAATACCCGCTTCGTACAATCTCATCTGCTGTGTTCTAGTTCCTGTTAGGAAGTTGCATCTATGTTCAGATTCAGCGAGGTAGAAACACGTTTCTTCTAAAAGCTGCGTTTGGACATTCCAGAGTGGATGGGAGAACAGGCTCTAAAGATAAATACCTTGCTCAAAAACCAAAACGGAGCTATCTAGCAGAATGTTTGTCAATGTGTGTATTCAACATCAGAGTTAATCTGATTTGTGTTTGCAACAGTTCAGAAACCCTTTCTTTGGGGAATGTAGAAACAGTCATTTCCAGCGCTAGAAACGCACATAAGAGTTAGCAGTAAGAATGCGTTTCAAACACAGAAGATCCGCTTCTTAAAAACTCATCTACTGTGTGCTGGTTTCTTTTAGGAAGTTGAATCTATGTTCAGATTCAGCGAGGTAGAAACACGTTTCTTCTAAAAGCTGCGTTTGGACATTCCAGAGTGGATGGGAGAACAGGCTCTAAAGAGAAATACCTTGCTCAAAAACCAAAACGGAGCTATCTAGCAGAATGGTTGTCAATGTGTGTATTCAACTTCCAGAGTTAAACTGATTTGTGGTTGCAGCAGTTCAGAAACCCTTTCTTTGGAGAATGTAGAAAAAAAGTCATTTCCAGCCCTAGAGACGCATATAAGAGTTAGCAGTAAGAATGCCTTTAAAACAGAGAAACCCGCTTCGTACAAACTCATCTTCTGTGTGTTGGTTCCTTTTAGGAAGTTGCATCTGTGTTTAGATTCAGCGAGGTAGAACCACGTTTCTCCTAAAAGCTGCGATTGGACATTCCAGAGTGGATGGGAGAACAGGCTGTAAAGGGAAATACCTTGCTCTAAATCCAAAACGGAGCTATCTAGCAGAATCGTTGTCAATGTGTGTATTCAACTTCCAGAGTTAAACTGATGTGTGATTGCAGCAGTTCAGAAACCCTTTCTTTGGAGAATGTAGAAACAGTCATTTCCAGCCCTAGAGACGCATATAAGAGTTAGCAGTAAGAATGCCTTTAAAACACAGAATACCCGCTTCGTACAAACTCATCTGCTGTGTGCTAGTTTCTCTTAGGAAGTTGCATCTATGTTTAGATTCAGCGAGGCAGAAACACGTTTCTTTGAAAAACTGCATTTGGAAATTCCAGAGTGAATGGGAGAACACGCTGTAAAGAGAAATACCTTGCTCTAAAACCAAAACGGAGCTATCTAGCAGAATGGTTGTCAATGTGTGTATTCAACTTCCAGAGTTAAACTGATGTGTGTTGGCAGCAGTTCAGAAACCCTTTCTTTGGAGAATGTAGAAACAGTCATTCCCAGCCCTAGAGACGCATATAAGAGTTAGCAGTAAGAATGCCTTTAAAACACAGAATACCCGCTTCGTACAAACTCATCTGCTGTGTACTAGTTTCTCTTAGGAAGTTGCATCTATGTTTAGATTCAGCGAGGCAGAAACACGTTTCTTTGAAAAACTGCATTTGGAAATTCCAGAGTGAATGGGAGAACACGCTGTAAAGAGAAATACCTTGCTCTAAAACCAAAACGGAGCTATCTAACAGAATGGTTGTCAATGTGTGTATTCAACTTCCAGAGTTAAACTGATGTGTGTTTCCAGCAGTTCAGAAACCCTTTCTTTGGACAATGTAGAAAAAAAGTCATTTCCAGCCCTAGAGACGCATATAAGAGTTAGCAGTAAGAATGCCTTTAAAACTCAGAAACCCGCTTCGTACAAACTCATCTTCTGTGTGTTGGTTCCTTTTAGGAAGTTGCATCTGCGTTTAGATTCAGCGAGGCAGAAACACGTTTCTTCTAAAAGCTGCGTTTGGACATTCCAGAGTGAATGGGAGAAAAGGCTGTAAAGAGAAATACCTTGCTCTAAAACCAAAACGGAGCTATCTAGCAAAATGGTTGTCAATGTGTGTATTCAACTTCCAGAGTTAAACTGGTGTGTGTTTGCAGCAGTTCAGAAACGCTTTCTTTGGAGAAAGTAGAAACAGTCATTTCCAGCCCTAGAGACGCATATAAAAGTTAGCAGTAGGAATGCGTTTAAAACACAGAATACCCGCTTCGTACAAACTCATCTGCTTTGTGCTGGTTTCTTTTAGGAAGTTGCATCTATGTTTAGATTCAGCGAGGTAGAAACACGTTTCTTCTAAAAGCTGCGTTTGGACATTCCAGAGTGGATGGGAGAACAGGCTGTAAAGAGAAATACCTTGCTCTAAAACCAAAACGGAGCTATCTAGCAGAATGGTTGTAAATGTGTGTATTCAACTTCCAGAGTTAAACTGATGTGTGTTTGCAGCAGTTCAGAAACCCTTTCTTTGGAGAATGTAGAAACAGTCATTTCCAGCCCTAGAGACACACATAAGAGTTAGCGGTAAGAAAGCGTTTCAGACACAGAAGACCCGCTTCTTACAAACTCATCTGCTGTGTGCTGGTTTCTTTTAGGAAGTTGAATCTATGTTCAGATTCAGCGAGGTAGAAACACGTTTCTTCTAAAAGCTGCGTTTGGACATTCCAGAGTGGATGGGAGAACAGGCTCTAAAGAGAAATACCTTGCTCTAAAACCATAACGGAGATATCTAACAGAATGGTTGTCAATGTGTGTATTCAACTTCCATAGTTAAACTGATTTGTGTTTGCAGCAGTTCAGAAACCCTTTCTTTGGAGAATGTTGAAACAGTCATTTCCAGCCCTAGAGACGCACATAAGAGTTAGCAGTAAGAATGCGTTTCAAACACAGAAGACCCGCTTCTTACAAAGTCATCTGCTGTGTGGTGGTTTCTTTTAGGAAGTTGAATCTATGTTCAGATTCAGCGAGGTAGAAACACGTTTCTTCTAAAAGCTGCGTTTGGACATTCCAGAGTGGATGGGAGAACAGGCTATAAAGAGAAATGCCTTGCTCTAAAACCAAAACGGAGCTATCTAGCAGAATGGTTGTCAATGCGTGTATTCAACTTCCAGAGTAAAACTGATGTGTGTTTGCAGCAGTTCAGAAACCCTTTCTTTGGAGAATGTAGAAAAAAAGTCATTTCCAGCCCTAGAGACGCATATAAGAGTTAGCAGTTAGAATGACTCTAAAACACAGAAACCCGCTTCATACAAACTCATCTTCTGTGTTTTGGTTCCTTTTAGGAAGTTGCATCTGTGTTTAGATTCAGCGAGGCAGAAACACGTTTCTTCTAAAAGCTGCGTTTGGACATTCCAGAGTGAATGTGAGAACACGCCGTAAAGAGAAATACCTTGCTCTAAAACCAAAACGGAGCTATCTAGCAGAATGGTTGTCAATGTGTGTATTCAACTTCCAGAGTTAAACTGATGTGTGTTTGCAGCAGTTCAGAAACCCATTCTTTGGAGGATGTAGAAACAGTCATTTCCAGCCCTAGGGGCGCATATAAGAGTTAGCAGTAAGAATGCGTTTAAAACACAGAATACCCGCTTCGTACAAACTCTTCTGCTGTGTTGTAGTTCCTCTTAGGATGTTGCATCTGCGTTTAGATTCAGCGAGGCAGAAACACGTTTCTTCTAAAAACTGCATTTGGACATTCCAGAGTGAATGTGAGAACACGCCGTAAAGAGAAATACCTTACTCTAAAACCAAAACGGAGCTATCTAGCAGAATGTTTGTCAATGTGTGTATTCAACTTCCAGAGTTAAACTGATGTGTGTTTGCAGCAGTTCAGAAACCCTTTCTTTGGAGAATGTAGAAACAGTCAATTACAGCCCTAGAGACGCATATAAGACTTAGCAGTAAGAATGCCTTTAAAACACAGAATACCCGCTTCGTAGAAACTTATCTGCTGTGTGCTAGTTCCTCTTAGGAAGTTGCATCTATGTTTAGATTCAGCGAGGCAGAAACAGGTTTCTTCTAAAAACTGCATTTGGAAATTCCAGAGTGAATGGGAGAACACGCTGTAAAGAGAAATACCTTGCTCTAAAACCAAAACGGAGCTATCTAGCAGAATGGTTGTCAATGTGTGTATTCAACTTCCAGAGTTAAACTGATGTGTGTTTGCAGCAGTTCAGAAACCCTTTCTTTGGAGAATGTAGAAACAGTCATTTCCAGCCCTAGAGACGCATATAAGAGTTAGCAGTAAGAATGCGTTTAAAACACAGAATACCCGCTTCGTACAAACTCATCTGCTGTGTTCTAGTTCCTGTTAGGAAGTTGCATCTATGTTCAGATTCAGCGAGGTAGAAACACGTTTCTTCTAAAAGCTGCGTTTGGACGTTCCAGAGTGGATGGGAGAACAGGCTCTAAAGAGACATACCTTGCTCAAAAACCAAAACGGAGCTATCTAGCAGAATGTTTGTCAATGTGTGTATTCAACATCCAGAGTTAATCTGATTTGTGTTTGCAACAGTTCAGAAACCCTTTCTTTGGAGAATGTAGAAAAAAAGTCATTTCCAGCCCTAGAGACGCATATAAGAGTTAGCAGTAAGAATGCCTTTAAAACACAGAAACCCGCTTTGCACAAACTCATCTTCTGTGTGTTGGTTCCTTTTAGGAAGTTGCATCTGTGTTTAGATTCAGCGAGGCAGAAACACGTTTCTTCTAAAAGCTGCGTTTGGACATTCCAGAGTGGATGCGAGAACAGGCTGTAAACAGAAATACCTTGCTCTAAAACCAAAACGGAGCTATCTAACAGAATGTTTGTCAATGTGTGTATTCAACTTCCAGAGTTAAACTGATGTGTGTTTGCAGCAGTTCAGAAACCCTTTCTTTGGACAATGTAGAAAAAAAATTCATTTCCAGCCCTAGAGACGCATATAAGAGTTAGCAGTAAGAATGCCTTTAAAACACAGAATACACGCTTCGTACAAACTCATCTGCTGTGTGCTAGTTCCTCTTAGGAAGTTGCATCTATGTTTAGATTCAGCGAGGAAGAAACACGTTTCTTCTAAAAAGTTCATTTGGAAATTCCAGAGTGAATGGGAGAACACGCTGTAAAGAGAAATACCTTGCTCTAAAACCAAAACGGAGCTATCTAGCAGAATGGTTGTCAATGTGTGTATTCAACTTCCAGAGTTAAACTGATTTGTGTTTGCAGCAGTTCAGAAACCCTTTCTTTGGAGAATGTAGAAAAAAAGTCATTTCCAGCCCTAGAGACGCATATAAGAGTTAGCAGTAAGAATGCCTTTAAAACACAGAAACCCGCTTCGTACAAACTCATCTTCTGTGTGTTGGTTCCTTTTAGGAAGTTGCATCTGCGTTTAGATTCAGCGAGGCAGAAACACGTTTCTTCTAAAAGCTGCGTTTGGACATTCCAGAGTGGATGGGAGAACAGGCTGTAAAGAGAAATACCTTGCTCTAAAACCAAAACGGAGCTATCTAGCAGAATGTTTGTCAATGTGTGTATTCAACTTCCAGAGTTAAACTGATGTGTGTTTGCAGCAGTTCAGAAACCCTTTCTTTGGAGAATGTAGAAACAGTCATTTCCAGCCCTAGAGACGCATATAAGAGTTAGCAGTAAGAATGCGTTTAAAACACAGAATACCCGCTTCGTACAAACTCATCTGCTTTGTGCTGGTTTCTTTTAGGAAGTTGCATCTATGTTTACATTCAGCAAGGTAGAAACACGTTTCTTCTAAAAGCTGCGTTTGGACATTCCAGAGTGGATGGGAGAACAGGCTGTAAAGAGAAATACCTTGCTCTAAAACCAAAACGGAGCTATCTAGCAGAATGGTTGTCAAGGTGTGTATTCAACTTCCAGAGTTAAATTGATGTGTGTTTGCAGCAGTTCAGAAACCCTTTCTTTGGAGAATGTAGAAACAGTCATTTCCAGCCCTAGAGACGCACATAAGAGTTAGCAGTAAGCATGCGTTTCAGACACAGAAGACCCGCTTCTTACAAACTCATCTGCTGTGTGCTGGTTTCTTTTAGGAAGTTGAATCTATGTTCAGATTCAGCGAGGTAGAAACACGTTTCTTCTAAAAGCTGCGTTTGGACATTCCAGAGTGGATGGGAGAACAGGCTCTAAAGAGAAATACCTTGCTCTAAAACCATAACGGAGATATCTAACAGAATGGTTGTCAATGTGTGTATTCAACTTCCATAGTTATACTGATTTGTGTTTGCAGCAGTTCAGAAACCCTTTCTTTGGCGAATGTAGAAACAGTCATTTCCAGCCCTAGAGACGCACATAAGAGTTAGCAGTAAGAATGCGTTTCAAACACAGAAGACCCGCTTCTTACAAATTCCTCTGCTGTGTGGTGGTTTCATTTAGGAAGTTGAATCTATGTTCAGATTCAGCGAGGTAGAAACACGTTTCTTCAAAAAGCTGCGTTTGGACATTCCAGAGTGGATGGGAGAACAGGCTATAAAGAGAAATGCCTTGCTCTAAAACCAAAACGGAGCTATCTAGCAGAATGTTTGTCAATGTGTGTATTCAACTTCCAGAGTAAAACTGATGTGTGTTTGCAGCAGTTCAGAAACCCTTTCTTTGGAGAATGTAGAAAAAAAGTCATTTCCAGCCCTAGAGACGCATATAAGAGTTAGCAGTAAGAATGCCTCTAAAACACAGAAACCCGCTTCATACAAACTCATCTTCTGTGTTTTGGTTCCTTTTAGGAAGTTGCATCTGTGTTTAGATTCAGCGAGGCAGAAACACGTTTCTTCTAAAAGCTGCGTTTGGACATTCCAGAGTGAATGTGAGAACATTCCGTAAAGAGAAATACCTTTCTCTAAAACCAAAACGGAGCTATCTAGCAGAATGGTTGTCAATGTGTGTATTCAACTTCCAGAGTTAAACTGATGTGTGTTTGCAGCAGTTCAGAAACCCTTTCTTTGGAGAATGTAGAAACAGTCATTTCCAGCCCTAGAGACGCACATAAGAGTTAGCAGTAAGAATGCGTTTCAAACACAGGAGACCCGCTTCTTACAAGCTCATCTGCTGTGTGCTGGTTTCTTTTAGGAAGTTGAATCTATGTTCAGATTCAGCGAAGTAGAAACACGTTTCTTCTAAAAGCTGCGTTTAGACATTCCAGAGTGGATGGGAGAACAGGTTCTAAAGAGAAATACCTTGCTCAAAAACCAAAACGGAGCTATCTAGCAGAATGTTTGTCAATGTGTGTATTCAACTTCCAGAGATAAAATGATTTTTGTTTGCAGCAGTTCAGAAACCCTTTCTTTGGAGAATGTAGAAAAAAAGTCATTTCCAGCCCTAGAGACGCATATAAGAGTTAGCAGTAAGAATGCCTTTAAAACACAGAAACCCGCTTCGTACAAACTCATCTTCTGTGTGTTGGTTCCTTTTAGGAAGTTGCATCTCTGTTTAGATTCAGCGAGGCAGAAACACGTTTCTTCTAAAAGCTGCGTTTGGACATTCCAGAGTGGATGGGCGAACAGGCTGTAAAGAGAAATACCTTGCTATAAAACCAAAACGGAGCTATCTAGCAGAATGGTTGTCAATGTGTGTATTCAACTTCCAGAGTTAAACTGATGTGTGTTTGCAGCAGTTCAGAAACCCTTTCTTTGGAGAATGTAGAAACAGTCATTTCCAGCCCTAGAGACGCACATAAGAGTTAGCAGTAAGAATGCGTTTCAGACACAGAAGACCCGCTTATTACAAACTCATCTACTGTGTGCTGGTTTCTTTTAGGAAGTTGAATCTATGTTCAGATTCAGCGAGGTAGAAACACGTTTCTTCTAAAAGCTGCGTTTGGACATTTCAAAGTGGATGGGACAACAGGCTCTAAAGAGAAATACCTTGCTCTAAAACTAAGACGGAGATATCTAACAGAATGGTTGTCAATGTGTGTATTCAACGTCCGTAGTTAAACTAATTTGTGTTTGCAGCAGTTCAGAAACCCTTTCTTTGGAGAATGTAGAAATAGTCATTTCCAGCCCTAGAGACGCATATAAGAGTTAGCAGTAAGAATGCCTTTAAAACACAGAATACCCGCTTCGTACAAACTAATCTGCTGTGTTCTAGTTCCACTTAGGAAGTTGCATCTATGTTTAGATTCAGCGAGGCAGAAACACGTTTCTTCTAAAAACTGCATTTGGAAATTCCAGAGTGAATGGGAGAACACGCTGTAAAGAGAAATACTTTGCTCTAAAACCAAAACGGAGCTATCTAGCAGAATGGTTGTCAATGTGTGTATTCAACTTCCAGAGTTAAACTGATGTGTGTTTGCAGCAGTTCAGAAACCCTTTCTTTGGAGAATGTAGAAAAAAGGCATTTCCAGCCCTAGAGACGCATATAAGAGTTATCAGTAAGAATGCCTTTAAAACACAGAAACCCGCCTCGTACAAACTCATCTTCTGTGTGTTGGTTCGTTTTAGGAAGTTGCATCTGTGTTTAGATTCAGCGAGGCAGAAACACGTTTCTTCTAAAAGCTGCGTTTGGACATTCCAGAGTGGATGGGAGAATAGGCTGTAAAGAGAAATACCTTGCTCTAAAACCAAAACGGAGCTATCTAGCAGAATGGTTGTCAATGTCTGTATTCAACATCCAGCGTTAAACTGATGTGTGTTTGCAGCAGTTCAGAAACCCTTTCTTTGGATAATGTAGAAACAGTCATTTCCAGCCCTAGAGACGCATATAAGATTTAGCAGTAAGAATGCGTTTAAAACACAGAAGACCCGCTTCTTACAAACTCGTCTGCTGTGTGCTGGTTTCTTTTAGGAAGTTGCATCTATGTTTAGATTCAGCAAGGTAGAAACACGTTTCTTCTAAAAGCTGCGTTTGGACATTCCAGAGTGGAAGGGAGAACAGGCTGTAAAGAGAAATACCTTGCTCTAAAACCAAAACGGAGCTATCTAGCAGAATGGTTGTCAATGTGTGTATTCAACTTCCAGAGTTAAACTGATTTGTGTTTGCAACAGTTCAGAAACCCTTTCTTTGGAGAATGTAGAAAAAAAGTCATTTCCAGCCCTAGAGACGCATATAAGAGTTAGCAGTAAGAATGCCTTTAAAACACAGAAACCCGCTTCGTACAAACTCATCTTCTGTGTGTTGGTTCCTTTTAGGAAGTTGCATCTGTGTTTCGATTCAGCGAGGCAGAAACACGTATCTTCTAAAAGCTGCGTTTGGACATTCCAGAGTGGATGGGAGAACAGGCTGTAAAGAGAAATACCTTGCTCTAAAACCAAAACGGAGCTATGTAGCAGAAGGGTTGTCAATGTGTGTATTCAACTTCCAGCGTTAAACTGATGTGTGTTTGCAGCAGTTCAGAAACCCTTTCCTTGGAGAATGTAGAAACAGTCATTTCCAGCCCTAGAGACGCACATAAGAGTTAGCAGTAAGAATGCGTTTCAAACACAGAAGACACGCTTCTTACAAGCTCATCTGCTGTGTGCTGGTTTCTTTTAGGAAGTTGAATCTATGTTCAGATTCAGCGAAGTAGAAACACGTTTCTTCTAAAAGCTGCGTTTAGACATTCCAGAGTGGATGGGAGAACAGGCTCTAAAGAGAAATACCTTGCTCAAAAACCAAAACGGAGCTATCTAGCAGAATGTTTGTCAATGTGTGTATTCAACATCCAGAGTTAATCTGATTTGTGTTTGCAACAGTTCAGAAACCCTTTCTTTGGAGAATGTAGAAAAAAAGTCATTTCCAGCCCTAGAGACGCATATAAGAGTTAGCAGTAAGAATGCCTTTAAAACACAGAAATCCGCTTCGTACAAACTCATCTTCTGTGTGTTGGTTCCTTTTAGGAAGTTGCATCTGTATTTAGATGCAGCGAGGCAGAAACACGTTTCTTCTAAAAGCTGCGTTTGGACATTCCAGAGTGGACGGGAGAACAGGTTGTAAAGAGAAATACCTTGCTCTAAAACCGAAACGGAGCTATCTAGCAGAATGGTTGTCAATGTGTGTATTCAACTTCCAGCGTTAAACTGATGTGTGTTGGCAGCAGTTCAGAAACCCTTTCTTTGGAGAATGTAGAAACAGTCATTTCCAGCCCTAGAGACGCACATAAGAGTTAGCAGTAAGAATGCGTTTCAAACACAGAAGACCCGCTTCTTACAATCCAATCTGCTGTGTGCTGGTTTCTTTTAGGAAGTTGCATCTATGTTCAGATTCAGCGAGGTAGAAACACGTTTCTTCTAAAAGCTGCGTTTGGACATTGCAGAGTGGATGTGAGAACAGGCTCTAAAGAGAAATACCTTGCTCAAAAACCAAAACGGAGCTATCTTCCAGAATGTTTGTCAATGTGTGTATTCAACTTCTAGAGTTAAACTGATTTGTGTTTGCAACAGTTCAGAAACCCTTTCTTTGGAGAATGTAGAAAGAGTCATTTCCAGCCCTAGAGACGCATATAAGTGTTAGCAGTAAGAATGCGTTTAAAACACAGAATACCCGCTTCGTACAAACTCTTCTGCTGTGTTGTAGTTCCTCTTAGGAAGTTGCATCTATGTTTAGATTCAGCGAGGTAGAAACACGTTTCTTCTAAAAACGGCATTTGGACATTCCAGAGTGAATGGGAGAACAGGCTGTAAAGAGAAATACCTTGCTCTAAAACCGAAACGGAGCTATTTAGCAGAATGGTTGTCAATGTTTGTATTCAACTTCCAGAGTTAAACTGATTTGTGTTTGCAGCAGTTCAGAAACCCTTTCTTTGGAGAATGTAGAAAAAAAGTCATTTCCAGCCCTAGAGACGAATATAAGTGTTAGCAGTAAGAATGCCTTTAAAACATAGAAACCCGCTTCGTACAAACTCATCTTCTGTGTGTTGGTTCCTTTTAGGAAGTTGCATCTGCGTTTAGATTCAGCGAGGCAGAAACACGTTTCTTCTAAAAGCTGCGTTTGGACATTCCAGAGTGGATGGGAGAAGAGGCTCTAAAGAGAAATACCTTGCTCTAAAACCAAAACGGAGATATCTAACAGAATGTTTGTCAATGTGTGTATTCAACTTCCGTAGTTAAACTGATTTGTGTTTGCAGCAGTTCAGAAACCCTTTCTTTGGAGAATGTAGAAACAGTCATTTCCAGCCCTAGAGACGCACATTAGAGTTCGCAGTAAGAATGCGTTTCAAACACAGAAGACCCGCTTCTTACAAAGTCATCTGCTGTGTGGTGGTTTCTTTTAGGAAGTTGAATCTATGTTCAGATTGAGCGAGGTAGAAACACGTTTCTTCAAAAAGCTGCGTTTGGACATTCCAGAGTGGATGGGAGAACAGGCTATAAAGAGAAATACCTTGCTTTAAAATCAAAACGGAGCTATTTAGCAGAATGGTTGTCAATGTGTGTATTCAACTTCCAGAGTTAAACTGATGTGTGTTTGCAGCAGTTCAGAAACCCTTTCTTTGGAGGATGTAGAAACAGTCATTTCCAGCCCTAGAGACGCATATAAGAGTTAGCAGTAAGAATGCGTTTAAAACACAGAATACCCGCTTGGTACAAACTCATCTGCTTTGGGCTGGTTTCTTTTAGGAAGTTGCATCTATGTTTAGATTCGGCAAGGTAGAAACACGTTTCTTCTAAAAGCTGCGTTTGGACATTCCAGAGTGGATGGGAGAAGAGGCTGTAAAGAGAAATACCTTGCTCTAAAACCAAAACGGAACTATCTAGCAGAATGGTTGTCAATGTGTGTATTGAACTTCCAGAGTTAAACTGATGTGTGTTTGCAGCAGTTCAGAAACCCTTTCTTTGGAGAATGTAGAAACAGTCATTTCCAGCCCTAGAGACGCATATAAGAGTTAGCAGTAAGAATGCGTTTAAAACACAGAATACCCGCTTCGTACAAACTCATCTGCTGTGTTCTAGTTCCTGTTAGGAAGTTGCATCTATGTTCAGATTCAGCGAGGTAGAAACACGTTTCTTCTAAAAGCTGCGTTTGGACATTCCAGAGTGGATGGGAGAACAGGCTCTAAAGAGAAATACCTTGCTCAAAAACCAAAACGGAGCTATCTAGCAGAATGATTGTCAATGTGTGTATTCAACATCCAGAGTTAATCTGATTTGTGTTTGCAACAGTTCAGAAACCCTTTCTTTGGAGAATGTAGAAAAAAAGTCATTTCCAGCCCTAGAGACGCATATAAGAGTTAGCAGTAAGAATGCCTTTAAAACACAGAAACCCGCTTCGCACAAACTCATATTCTGTGTGTTGGTTCCTTTTAGGAAGTTGCATCTGTGTTTAGATTCAGCGAGGCAGAAACAGGTTTCTTCTAAAAGCTGCGTTTGGACATTCCAGAGTGGATGGGAGAACAGGCTGTAAAGAGAAATACCTTGCTCTAAAACCAAAACGGAGCTATGTAACAGAATGGTTGTCAATGTGTGTATTCAACTTCCAGAGTTAAACTGATGTGTGTTTGCAGCAGTTCAGAAACCCTTTCTTTGGAGAATGTAGAAACAGTCATTTCCAGCCCTAGAAACGCACATAAGAGTTAGCAGTAAGAATGCGTTTCAAACACAGAAGATCCGCTTCTTAAAAACTCATCTACTGTGTGCTGGTTTCTTTTAGGAAGTTGAATCTATGTTCAGATTCAGCGAGGTAGAAACACGTTTCTTCTAAAAGCTGCGTTTGGACATTCCAGAGTGGATGGGAGAACAGGCTCTAAAGAGAAATACCTTGCTCAAAAACCAAAACGGAGCTATCTAGCAGAATGTTTGTCAATGTGTGTATTCAACTTCCAGAGTTAAACTGATTTGTGGTTGCAGCAATTCAGAAACCCTTTCTTTGGAGAATGTAGAAAAAAAGTCATTTCCAGCCCTAGAGACGCATATAAGAGTTAGCAGTAAGAATGCCTTTAAAGCAGAGAAACCTGCTTCGTACAAACTCATCTTCTGTGTGTTGGTTCCTTTTAGGAAGTTGCATCTGTGTTTAGATTCACCGAGGTAGAACCACGTTTCTTCTAAAAGCTGCGATTGGACATTCCAGAGTGGATGGGAGAACAGGCTGTAAAGGGAAATACCTTGCTCTAAAACCAAAACGGAGCTATCTAGCAGAATCGTTGTCAATGTGTGTATTCAACTTCCAGAGTTAAACTGATGTGTGTTTGCAGCAGTTCAGAAACCCTTTCTTTGGAGAATGTAGAAACAGTCATTTCCAGCCCTAGAGACGCATATAAGAGTTAGCAGTAAGAATGCCTTTAAAACACAGAATACCCGCTTCGTACAAACTCATCTGCTGTGTGCTAGTTTCTCTTAGGAAGTTGCATCTATGTTTAGATTCAGCGAGGCAGAAACACGTTTCTTTGAGAAACTGCATTTGGAAATTCCAGAGTGAATGGGAGAACACGCTGTAAAGAGAAATACCTTGCTCTAAAACCAAAACGGAGCTATCTAGCAGAATGGTTGTCAATGTGTGTATTCAACTTCCAGAGTTAAACTGATGTGTGTTTGCAGCAGTTCAGAAACCCTTTCTTTGGAGAATGTAGAAACAGTCATTTCCAGCCCTAGAGACGCATATAAGAGTTAGCAGTAAGAATGCCTTTAAAACACAGAATACCCGCTTCGTACAAACCCATCTGCTGTGTGCTAGTTTCTCTTAGGAAGTTGCATCTATGTTTAGATTCAGCGAGGCAGAAACACGTTTCTTTGAAAAACTGCATTTGGAAATTCCAGAGTGAATGGGAGAACACGCTGTAAAGAGAAATACTTTGCTCTAAAACCAAAACGGAGCTATCTAGCAGAATGGTTGTCAATGTGTGTATTCAACTTCCAGAGTTAAACTGATGTGTGTTTGCGGCTGTTCAGAAACCCTTTCTTTGGACAATGTAGAAAAAAAGTCATTTCCAGCCCTAGAGACGCATATAAGAGTTAGCAGTAAGAATGCCTTTAAAACTCAGAAACCCGCTTCGTACAAACTCATCTTCTGTGTGTTGGTTCCTTTTAGGAAGTTGCATCTATGTTTAGATTCAGCAAGGTAGAAACACGTTTCTTCTAAAAGCTGCGTTTGGACATTCCAGAGTGGATGGGAGAACAGGGTGTAAAGAGAAATACCTTGCTCTAAAACCAAAACGGAGCTATCTAGCAGAATGTTTGTCAATGTGTGTATTCAACTTCCAGAGTTAAACTGATGTGTGTTTGCAGCAGTTCAGAAACCCTTTCTTTGGAGAATGTAGAAACAGTCATTTCCAGCCCTAGAGACGCACATAAGAGTTAGCAGTAAGAATGCGTTTCAGACACAGAAGACCCGCTTCTTACAAACTCATCTGCTGTGTGCTGGTTTCTTTTAGGAAGTTGAATCTATGTTCAGATTCAGCGAGGTAGAAACACGTTTCTTCTTAAAGCTGCGTTTGGACATTCCAGAGTGGATGGGAGAACAGGCTCTAAAGAGAAATACCTTGCTCTAAAACCATAACGGAGATATCTAACAGAATGGTTGTCAATGTGTGTATTCAACTTCCATAGTTAAACTGATTTGTGTTTGCAGCAGTTCAGAAACCCTTTCTTTGGAGAATGTAGAAACAGTCATTTCCAGCCCTAGAGACGCACATAAGAGTTAGCAGTAAGAATGCGTTTCAAACACAGAAGACCCGCTTCTTACAAAGTCATCTGCTGTGTGGTGGTTTCTTTTAGGAAGTTGAATCTATGTTCAGATTCAGCGAGGTAGAAACACGTTTCTTCAAAAAGCTGCGTTTGGACATTCCAGAGTGGATGGGAGAACAGGCTATAAAGAGAAATGCCTTGCTCTAAAACCAAAACGGAGCTATCTAGCAGAATGGTTGTCAATGTGTGTATTCAACTTCCAGAGTTAAACTGATGTGTGTTTGCAGCAGTTCAGAAACCCATTCTTTGGAGGATGTAGAAACAGTCATTTCCAGCCCTAGAGGCGCATATAAGAGTTAGCAGTAAGAATGCGTTTAAAACATAGAATACCCGCTTCGTACAAACTCTTCTGCTGTGTTATAGTTCCTCTTAGGAAGTTGCATCTATGTTTAGATTCAGCGAGGCAGAAACACGTTTCTTCTAAAAACTGCATTTGGACATTCCAGAGTGAATGGGAGAACACGCTGTAAAGAGAAATACCTTGCTCTAAAACCAAAACGGAGCTATCTATCAGAATGTTTGTCAATATGTGTATTCAACTTCCAGAGTTAAACTGATTTGTGTTTGCAGCAGTTCAGAAACCCTTTCTTTGGAGAATGTAGAAAAAAAGTCATTTCCAGCCCTAGAGACGCATATAAGAGTTAGCAGTAAGAATGCCTTTAAAACACAGAAACCCGCTTCGTACAAACTCATCTTCTTTGTGTTGGTTCCTTTTAGGAAGTTGCATCTGCGTTTAGATTCAGCGAGGCAGAGACACGTTTCTTCTAAAAGCTGCGTTTGAACATTCCAGAGTGGATGGGAGAACAGGCTGTAAAGAGAAATACCTTGCTCTAAAACCAAAACGGAGCTATCTAACAGAATGTTTGTCAATGTGTGTATTCAACTTCCAGAGTTAAACTGATGTGTGTTTGCAGCAGTTCAGAAACCCTTTCTTTGGAGAATGTAGAAAAAGTCATTTCCAGCCCTAGAGACGCACATAAGAGTTAGCAGTAAGAATGCGTTTCAAACACAGAAGATCCGCTTCTTAAAAACTCATCTGCTGTGTGCTGGTTTCTTTTAGGAAGTTGAATCTATGTTCAGATTCAGCGAGGTAGAAACACGTTTCTTCTAAAAGCTGCGTTTGGACATTCCAGAGTGGATGGGAGAACAGGCTCTAAAGAGAAATACCTTGCTCAAAAACCAAAACGGAGCTATCTAGCAGAATGTTTGTCAATGTGTGTATTCAACTTCCAGAGTTAAACTGATTTGTGGTTGCAGCAATTCATAAACCCTTTCTTTGGAGAATGTAGAAAAAAAGTCATTTCCAGCCCTAGAGACGCATATAAGAGTTAGCAGTAAGAATGCCTTTAAAACAGAGAAACCCGCTTCGTACAAACTCATCTTCTGTGTGTTGGTTCCTTTTAGGAAGTTGCATCTGTGTTTACATTCACCGAGGTAGAACCACGTTTCTTCTAAAAGCTGCGATTGGACATTCCAGAGTGGATGGGAGAACAGGCTGTAAAGGGAAATACCTTGCTCTAAAACCAAAACGGAGCTATCTAGCAGAATCGTTGTCAATGTGTGTATTCAACTTCCAGAGTTAAACTGATGTGTGTTTGCAGCAGTTCAGAAACCCTTTCTTTGGAGAATGTAGAAACAGTCATTTCCAGCCCTAGAGACGCAAATAAGAGTTAGCAGTAAGAATACCTTTAAAACACAGAATACCCGCTTCGTACAAACTCATCTGCTGTGTGCTAGTTTCTCTTAGGAAGTTGCATCTATGTTTAGATTCAGCGAGGCAGAAACACGTTTCTTTGAGAAACTGCATTTGGAAATTCCAGAGTGAATGGGAGAACACGCTGTAAAGAGAAATACCTTGCTCTAAAACCAAAACGGAGCTATCTAGCAGAATGGTTGTCAATGTGTGTATTCAACTTCCAGAGTTAAACTGATGTGTGTTTGCAGCAGTTCAGAAACCCTTTCTTTGGAGAATGTAGAAACAGTCATTTCCAGCCCTAGAGACGCATATAAGAGTTAGCAGTAAGAATGCGTTTAAAACACAGAATACCCGCTTCGTACAAACTCATCTGCTTTGTGCTGGTTTCTTTTAGGAAGTTGCATCTATGTTTAGATTCAGCAGGGTAGAAACACGTTTCTTCTAAAAGCTGCGTTTGGACATTCCAGAGTGGATGGGAGAACAGGCTGTAAAGAGAAATACCTTGCTCTAAAACCAAAACGGAGCTATCTAGCAGAATGGTTGTCAATGTGTGTATTCAACTTCCAGAGTTAAACTGATGTGTGTTTGCAGCAGTTCAGAAACCCTTTCTTTGGAGAATGTAGAAACAGTCATTTCCAGCCCTAGAGACGCATATAAGAGTTAGCAGTAAGAATGAGTTTCAGACACAGAAGACCCGCTTCTTACAAACTCATCTACTGTGTGCTGGTTTCTTTTAGGAAGTTGAATCTATGTTCAGATTCAGCGAGGTAGAAACACGTTTCTTCTAAAAGCTGCGTTTGGACATTCCAGAATGGATGGGACAACAGGCTCTAAAGAGAAATACCTTGCTCTAAAACCAAAACGGAGATATCTAACAGAATGGTTGTCAATGTGTGTATTCAACTTCCGTAGTTAAACTAATTTGTGTTTGCAGCAGTTCAGAAACCCTTTCTTTGGAGAATGTAGAAAAAAAGTCATTTCCAGCCCTAGAGACGCATATAAGAGTTAGCAGTAAGAATGCGTTTAAAACACAGAATACCCGCTTCGTACAAACTCATCAGCTTTGTGCTGGTTTCTTTTAGGAAGTTGCATCTATGTTCAGATTCAGCAGGGTAGAAACACGTTTCTTCTAAAAGCTGCGTTTGGACATTCCAGAGTGGATGGGAGAACAGGCTGTAAAGAGAAATACCTTGCTCTAAAACCAAAACGTAGCTATCTAGCAGAATGTTTCTCAATGTGTGTATTCAACTTCCAGAGTTAAACTGATGTGTGTTTGCAGCAGTTCAGAAACCCTTTCTTTGGAGAATGTAGAAACAGTCATTTCCAGCCCTAGAGACGCATATAAAAGTTAGCAGTAGGAATGCGTTTAAAACACAGAATACCAGCTTCGTACAAACTCATCTGCTTTGTGCTGGTTTCTTTTAGGTAGTTGCATCTATGTTTAGATTCAGCAAGGTAGAAACACGTTTCTTCTAAAAGCTGCGTTTGGACATTCCAGAGTGGATGGGAGAACAGGGTGTAAAGAGAAATACCTTGCTCTAAAACCAAAACGGAGCTATCTAGCAGAATGTTTGTCAATGTGTGTATTCAACTTCCAGAGTTAAACTGATGTGTGTTTGCAGCAGTTCAGAAACCCTTTCTTTGGAGAATGTAGAAACAGTCATTTCCAGCCCCAGAGACGCACATAAGAGTTAGCAGTAAGAATGCGTTTCAGACACAGAAGACCCGCTTCTTACAAACTCATCTGCTGTGTGCTGGTTTCTTTTAGGAAGTTGAATCTATGTTCAGATTCAGCGAGGTAGAAACACGTTTCTTCTAAAAGCTGCGTTTGGACATTCCAGAGTGGATGGGAGAACAGGCTCTAAAGAGAAATACCTTGCTCTAAAACCATAACGGAGATATCTAACAGAATGGTTGTCAATGTGTGTATTCAACTTCCATAGTTAAACTGATTTGTGTTTGCAGCAGTTCAGAAACCCTTTCTTTGGAGAATGTAGAAACAGTCATTTCCAGCCCTAGAGACGCACATAAGAGTTAGCTGTAAGAATGCGTTTCAAACACAGAAGACCCGCTTCTTACAAAGTCATCTGCTGTGTGGTGGTTTCTTTTAGGAAGTTGAATCTATGTTCAGATTCAGCGAGGTAGAAACACGTTTCTTCAAAAAGCTGCGTTTGGACATTCCAGAGTGGATGGGAGAACAGGCTATAAAGAGAAATGCCTTGCTCTAAAACCAAAACGGAGCTATCTAGCAGAATGGTTGTCAATGTGTGTATTCAACTTCCAGAGTTAAACTGATGTGTGTTTGCAGCAGTTCAGAAACCCATTCTTTGGAGGATGTAGAAACAGTCATTTCCAGCCCTAGAGGCGCATATAAGAGTTAGCAGTAAGAATGCGTTTAAAACACAGAATACCCGCTTCGTACAAACTCTTCTGCTGTGTTATAGTTCCTCTTAGGAAGTTGCATCTATGTTTAGATTCAGCGAGGCAGAAACACGTTTCTTCTAAAAACTGCATTTGGACATTCCAGAGTGAATGGGAGAACACGCTGTAAAGAGAAATACCTTGCTCTAAAACCAAAACGGAGCTATCTATCAGAATGTTTGTCAATATGTGTATTCAACTTCCAGAGTTAAACTGATTTGTGTTTGCAGCAGTTCAGAAACCCTTTCTTTGGAGAATGTAGAAAAAAAGTCATTTCCAGCCCTAGAGACGCATATAAGAGCTAGCAGTAAGAATGCCTTTAAAACACAGAAACCCGCTTCGTACAAACTCATCTTCTTTGTGTTGGTTCCTTTTAGGAAGTTGCATCTGCGTTTAGATTCAGCGAGGCAGAGACACGTTTCTTCTAAAAGCTGCGTTTGAACATTCCAGAGTGGATGGGAGAACAGGCTGTAAAGAGAAATACCTTGCTCTAAAACCAAAACGGAGCTATCTAACAGAATGTTTGTCAATGTGTTTATTCAACTTCCAGAGTTAAACTGATGTGTGTTTGCAGCAGTTCAGAAACCCTTTCTTTGGAGAATGTAGAAAGAGTCATTTCCAGCCCTAGAGACGCACATAAGAGTTAGCAGTAAGAATGCGTTTCAAACACAGAAGATCCGCTTCTTAAAAACTCATCTGCTGTGTGCTGGTTTCTTTTAGGAAGTTGAATCTATGTTCAGATTCAGCGAGGTAGAAACACGTTTCTTCTAAAAGCTGCATTTGGACATTCCAGAGTGGATGGGAGAACTGGCTCTAAAGAGAAATACCTTGCTCAAAAACCAAAACGGAGCTATCTAGCAGAATGTTTGTCAATGTGTGTATTCAACTTCCAGAGTTAAACTGATTTGTGGTTGCAGCAATTCAGAAACCCTTTCTTTGGAGAATGTAGAAAAAAAGTCATTTCCAGCCCTAGAGACGCATATAAGAGTTAGCAGTAAGAATGCCTTTAAAACAGAGAAACCCGCTTCGTACAAACTCATCTTCTGTGTGTTGGTTCCTTTTAGGAAGTTGCATCTGTGTTTAGATTCACCGAGGTAGAACCACGTTTCTTCTAAAAGCTGCGATTGGACATTCCAGAGTGGATGGGAGAACAGGCTGTAAAGGGAAATACCTTGCTCTAAAACCAAAACGGAGCTATCTAGCAGAATCGTTGTCAATGTGTGTATTCAACTTCCAGAGTTAAACTGATGTGTGTTTGCAGCAGTTCAGAAACCCTTTCTTTGGAGAATGTAGAAACAGTCATTTCCAGCCCTAGAGACGCATATAAGAGTTAGCAGTAAGAATGCCTTTAAAACACAGAATACCCGCTTCGTACAAACTCATCTGCTGTGTGCTAGTTTCTCTTAGGAAGTTGCATCTATGTTTAGATTCAGCGAGGCAGAAACACGTTTCTTTGAGAAACTGCATTTGGAAATTCCAGAGTGAATGGGAGAACACGCTGTAAAGAGAAATACCTTGCTCTAAAACCAAAACGGAGCTATCTAGCAGAATGGTTGTCAATGTGTGTATTCAACTTCCAGAGTTAAACTGATGTGTGTTTGCAGCAGTTCAGAAACCCTTTCTTTGGAGAATGTAGAAACAGTCATTTCCAGCCCTAGAGACGCATATAAGAGTTAGCAGTAAGAATGCGTTTAAAACACAGAATACCCGCTTCGTAGAAACTCATCTGCTTTGTGCTGGTTTCTTTTAGGAAGTTGCATCTATGTTTAGATTCAGCAGGGTAGAAACACGTTTCTTCTAAAAGCTGCGTTTGGACATTCCAGAGTGGATGGGAGAACAGGCTGTAAAGAGAAATACCTTGCTCTAAAACCAAAACGGAGCTATCTAGCAGAATGGTTGTCAATGTGTGTATTCAACTTCCAGAGTTAAACTGATGTGTGTTTGCAGCAGTTCAGAAACCCTTTCTTTGGAGAATGTAGAAACAGTCATTTCCAGCCCTAGAGACGCATATAAGAGTTAGCAGTAAGAATGCGTTTCAGACACAGAAGACCCGCTTCTTACAAACTCATCTACTGTGTGCTGGTTTCTTTTAGGAAGTTGAATCTATGTTCAGATTCAGCGAGGTAGAAACACGTTTCTTCTAAAAGCTGCGTTTGGACATTCCAGAGTGGATGGGACAACAGGCTCTAAAGAGAAATACCTTGCTCTAAAACCAAAACGGAGATATCTAACAGAATGGTTGTCAATGTGTGTATTCAACTTCCGTAGTTAAACTAATTTGTGTTTGCAGCAGTTCAGAAACCCTTTCTTTGGAGAATGTAGAAAAAAAGTCATTTCCAGCCCTAGAGACGCATATAAGAGTTAGCAGTAAGAATGCGTTTAAGACACAGAATACCCGCTTCGTACAAACTCATCTGCTTTGTGCTGGTTTCTTTTAGGAAATTGCATCTATGTTTAGATTCAGCAAGGTAGAAACACGTTTCTTCTAAAAGCTGCGTTTGGACATTCCAGTGTGGATGGGAGAACAGGCTGTAAAGAGAAATACCTTGCTCTAAAACCAAAACGGAGCTATCTAGCAGAATGGTTGTCAATGTGTGTATTCAACGTCCACCGTTAAACTGATGTGTGTTTGCAGCAGTTCAGAAACCCTTTCTTTGGAGAATGTAAAAACAGTCATTTCCAGCCCTAGAGACTCATATAAGAGTTAGCAGTAAGAATGCCTTTAAAACACAGAATACCCGCTTCGTACAAACTCATCTGCTGTGTGCTAGTTTCTCTTAGGAAGTTGCATCTATGTTTAGATTCAGCGAGGCAGAAACACGTTTCTTTGAGAAACTGCATTTGGAAATTCCAGAGTGAATGGGAGAACACGCTGTAAAGAGAAATACCTTGCTCTAAAACCAAAACGGAGCTATCTAGCAGAATGGTTGTCAATGTGTGTATTCAACTTCCAGAGGTAAACTGATGTGTGTTTGCAGCAGTTCAAAAACCCTTTCTTTGGAGAATGTAGAAACAGTCATTTCCAGCCCTAGAGACGCATATAAGAGTTAGCAGTAAGAATGCCTTTAAAACACAGAATACCCGCTTCGTACAAACTCATCTGCTGTGTGCTAGTTTCTCTTAGGAAGTTGCATCTATGTTTAGATTCAGCGAGGCAGAAACACGTTTCTTTGAAAAACTGCATTTGGAAATTCCAGAGTGAATGGGAGAACACGCTCTAAAGAGAAATACTTTGCTCTAAAACCAAAACGGAGCTATCTAGCAGAATGGTTGTCAATGTGTGTATTCAACTTCCAGAGTTAAACTGATGTGTGTTTGCGGCTGTTCAGAAACCCTTTCTTTGGACAATGTAGAAAAAAAGTCATTTCCAGCCCTAGAGACGCATATAAGAGTTAGCAGTAAGAATGCCTTTAAAACTCAGAAACCCGCTTCCTACAAACTCATCTTCTGTGTGTTGGTTCCTTTTAGGAAGTTGCATCTGCGTTTAGATTCAGCGAGGCAGAAACACGTTTCTTCTAAAAGCTGCGTTTGTACATTCCAGAGTGGATGGGAGAACAGGCTGTAAAGAGAAATACCTTGCTCTAAAACCAAAACGGAGCTATCTAGCAGAATGGTTGTCAATGTGTGTATTCAACTTCCAGAGTTAAACTGATGTGTGTTTGCAGCAGTTCAGAAACCTTTTCTTTGGAGAATGTAGAAACAGTCATTTCCAGCCCTAGAGACGCATATAAAAGTTAGCAGTAGGAATGCATTTAAAACACAGAATACCAGCTTCGTACAAACTCATCTGCTTTGTGCTGGTTTCTTTTAGGTAGTTGCATCTATGTTTAGATTCAGCAAGGTAGAAACACGTTTCTTCTAAAAGCTGCGTTTGGACATTCCAGAGTGGATGGGAGAACAGGCTGTAAAGAGAAATACCTTGCTCTAAAACTAAAACGGAGCTATCTAGCAGAATGGTTGTCAATGTGTGTATTCAACTTCCAGAGTTAAACTGATGTGTGTTTGCAGCAGTTCAGAAACCCTTTCTTTGGAGAATGTAGAAACAGTCATTTCCAGCCCTAGAGACGCACATAAGAGTTAGCAGTAAGAATGCGTTTCAGACACAGAAGACCCGCTTCTTACAAACTCATCTGCTGTGTGCTGGTTTCTTTTAGGAAGTTGAATCTATGTTCAGATTCAGCGAGGTAGAAACACGTTTCTTCTAAAAGCTGCGTTTGGACATTCCAGAGTGGATGGGAGAACAGGCTCTAAAGAGAAATACCTTGCTCTAAAACCATAACGGAGATATCTAACAGAATGGTTGTCAATGTGTGTATTCAACTTCCATAGTTAAACTGATTTGTGTTTGCAGCAGTTCAGAAACCCTTTCTTTGGAGAATGTAGATACAGTCATTTCCAGCCCTAGAGACGCACATAAGAGTTAGCAGTAAGAATGCGTTTCAAACACAGAAGACCCGCTTCTTACAAAGTCATCTGCTGTGTGGTGGTTTCTTTTAGGAAGTTGAATCTATGTTCAGATTCAGCGAGGTAGAAACACGTTTCTTCAAAAAGCTGCGTTTGGACATTCCAGAGTGGATGGGAGAACAGGCTATAAAGAGAAATGCCTTGCTCTAAAACCAAAACGGAGCTATCTAGCAGAATGGTTGTCAATGTGTGTATTCAACTTCCAGAGTTAAACTGATGTGTGTTTGCAGCAGTTCAGAAACCCATTCTTTGGAGGATGTAGAAACAGTCATTTCCAGCCCTGGAGGCGCATATAAGAGTTAGCAGTAAGAATGCGTTTAAAACACAGAATACCCGCTTCGTACAAACTCTTCTGCTGTGTTATAGTTCCTCTTAGGAAGTTGCATCTATGTTTAGATTCAGCGAGGCAGAAACACGTTTCTTCTAAAAACTGCATTTGGACATTCCAGAGTGAATGGGAGAACACGCTGTAAAGAGAAATAACTTGCTCTAAAACCAAAACGGAGCTATCTATCAGAATGTTTGTCAATATGTGTATTCAACTTCCAGAGTTAAACTGATTTGTGTTTGCAGCAGTTCAGAAACCCTTTCTTTGGAGAATGTAGAAAAAAAGTCATTTCCAGCCCTAGAGACGCATATAAGAGTTAGCAGTAAGAATGCCTTTAAAACACAGAAACCCGCTTCGTACAAACTCATCTTCTTTGTGTTGGTTCCTTTTAGGAAGTTGCATCTGCGTTTAGATTCAGCGAGGCAGAGACACGTTTCTTCTAAAACCTGCGTTTGAACATTCCAGAGTGGATGGGAGAACAGGCTGTAAAGAGAAATACCTTGCTCTAAAACCAAAATGTAGCTATCTAGCAGAATGTTTGTCAATGTGTGTATTCAACTTCCAGAGTTAAACTGATGTGTGTTTGCAGCAGTTCAGAAACCCTTTCTTTGGAGAATGTAGAAACAGTCATTTCCAGCCCTAGAGACGCATATAAGAGTTAGCAGTAAGAATGCGTTTAAAACACAGAATACCCGCTTCGTACAAACTCATCTGCTTTGTGCTGGTTTCTTTTAGGAAGTTGCATCTATGTTTAGATTCAGCAGGGTAGAAACACGTTTATTCTAAAAGCTGCGTTTGGACATTCCAGAGTGGATGGGAGAACAGGCTGTAAAGAGAAATACCTTGCTCTAAAACCAAAACGGAGCTATCTAGCAGAATGGTTGTCAATGAGTGTATTCAACTTCCAGAGTTAAACTGATGTGTGTTTGCAGCAGTTCAGAAACCCTTTCTTTGGAGAATGTAGAAACAGTCATTTCCAGCCCTAGAGACGCATATAAGAGTTAGCAGTAAGAATGCGTTTAAAACACAGAATACCCGCTTCGTACAAACTCATCTGCTTTGTGCTGGTTTCTTTTAGGAAGTTGCATCTATGTTTAGATTCAGCAGGGTAGAAACACCTTTCTTAAAAAAGCTGCGTTTGGACATTCCAGAGTGGATGGGAGAACAGGCTGTAAAGAGAAATACCTTGCTCTAAAACCAAAACGGAGCTATCTAGCAGAATGGTTGTCAATGTGTGTATTCAACTTCCAGAGTTAAACTGATGTGTGTTTGCAGCAGTTCAGAAACCCTTTCTTTGGAGAATGTAGAAAAAAAGTCATTTCCAGCCCTAGAGACGCATATAAGAGTTAGCAGTAAGAATGCCTTTAAAACACAGAAACCCGCCTCGTACAAACTCATCTTCTGTGTGTTGGTTCCTTTTAGGAAGTTGCATCTGTGTTTAGATTCAGCGAGGCAGAAACACGTTTCTTCTAAAAGCTGCGTTTGGACATTCCAGAGTGGATGGGAGAACAGGCTGTAAAGAGAAATACCTTGCTCTAAAACCAAAACGGAGCTATCTAGCAGAATGGTTGTCAATGTGTGTATTCAACTTCCAGCGTTAAACTGATGTGTGTTTGCAGCAGTTCAGAAACCCTTTCTTTGGAGAATGTAGAAACAGTCATTTCCAGCCCTAGAGACGCATATAAGATTTAGCAGTAAGAATGCGTTTAAAAGACAGAAGACCCGCTTCTTACAAACTCATCTGCTGTGTGCTGGTTTCCTTTAGGAAGTTGCATCTATGTTTAGATTCAGCAAGGTAGAAACACGTTTCTTCTAAAAGCTGCGTTTGGACATTCCAGAGTGGAAGGGAGAACAGGCTGTAAAGAGAAATAACATGCTCTAAAACCAAAACGGAGCTATCTAGCAGAATGGTTGTCAATGTGTGTATTCAACTTCCAGAGTTAAACTGATTTGTGTTTGCAACAGTTCAGAAACCCTTTCTTTGGAGAATGTAGAAAAAAAGTCATTTCCAGCCCTAGAGACGCATATAAGAGTTAGCAGTAAGAATGCCTTTAAAACACAGAAACCCGCTTCGTACAAACTCATCTTCTGTGTGTTGGTTCCTTTTAGGAAGTTGCATCTGCGTTTAGATTCAGCGAGGCAGAAAAAAGTTTCTTCTAAAAGCTGCCTTTGGACATTCCAGAGTGGATGGGAGAACAGGCTGTAAAGAGAAATACCTTGCTCTAAAACCAAAACTTAGCCATCTAGCAGAATGTTTGTCAATGTGTGTATTCAACTTCCAGAGTTAAACTGATGTGTGTTTGCAGCAGTTCAGAAACCCTTTCTTTGGAGAATGTAGAAACAGTCATTTCCAGCCCTAGAGACGCATATAAGAGTTAGCAGTAAGAATGCGTTTAAAACACAGAATACCCGCTTCGTACAAACTCATCTGCTTTGTGCTGGTTTCTTTTAGGAAGTTGCATATATGTTTAGATTCAGCAAGGTAGAAACACGTTTCTTCTAAAAGCTGCGTTTGGACATTCCAGAGTGGATGGGTGAACAGGCTGTAAAGAGAAATACCTTGCTCTAAAACCAAAACGGAGCTATCTAGCAGAATGGTTGTCAATGTGTGTATTCAACTTCCAGAGTTAAACTGATGTGTGTTTGCAGCAGTTCAGAAACCCTTTCTTTGGAGAATGTAGAAACAGTCATTTCCAGCCCTAGAGACGCACATAAGAGTTAGCAGTAAGAATGCGTTTCAGACACAGAAGACCCGCTTCTTACAAACTCATCTGCTGTGTGCTGGTTTCCTTTAGGAAGTTGAATCTATGTTCAGATTCAGCGAGGTAGAAACACGTTTCTTCTAAAAGCTGCGTTTGGACATTCCAGAGTGGATGGGAGAACAGGCTCTAAAGAGAAATACCTTGCTCTAAAACCATAACGGAGATATCTAACAGAATGGTTGTCAATGTGTGTATTCAACTTCCATAGTTAAACTGATTTGTGTTTGCAGCAGTTCAGAAACCCTTTCTTTGGAGAATGTAGATACAGTCATTTCCAGCCCTAGAGACGCACATAAGAGTTAGCAGTAAGAATGCGTTTCAAACACAGAAGACCCGCTTCTTACAAAGTCATCTGCTGTGTGGTGGTTTCTTTTAGGAAGTTGAATCTATGTTCAGATTCAGCGAGGTAGAAACACGTTTCTTCAAAAAGCTGCGTTTGGACATTCCAGAGTGGATGGGAGAACAGGCTATAAAGAGAAATGCCTTGCTCTAAAACCAAAACGGAGCTATCTAGCAGAATGGTTGTCAATGTGTGTATTCAACTTCCAGAGTTAAACTGATGTGTGTTTGCAGCAGTTCAGAAACCCATTCTTTGGAGGATGTAGAAACAGTCATTTCCAGCCCTGGAGGCGCATATAAGAGTTAGCAGTAAGAATGCGTTTAAAACACAGAATACCCGCTTCGTACAAACTCTTCTGCTGTGTTATAGTTCCTCTTAGGAAGTTGCATCTATGTTTAGATTCAGCGAGGCAGAAACACGTTTCTTCTAAAAACTGCATTTGGACATTCCAGAGTGAATGGGAGAACACGCTGTAAAGAGAAATAACTTGCTCTAAAACCAAAACGGAGCTATCTATCAGAATGTTTGTCAATATGTGTATTCAACTTCCAGAGTTAAACTGATTTGTGTTTGCAGCAGTTCAGAAACCCTTTCTTTGGAGAATGTAGAAAAAAAGTCATTTCCAGCCCTAGAGACGCATATAAGAGTTAGCAGTAAGAATGCCTTTAAAACACAGAAACCCGCTTCGTACAAACTCATCTTCTTTGTGTTGGTTCCTTTTAGGAAGTTGCATCTGCGTTTAGATTCAGCGAGGCAGAGACACGTTTCTTCTAAAACCTGCGTTTGAACATTCCAGAGTGGATGGGAGAACAGGCTGTAAAGAGAAATACCTTGCTCTAAAACCAAAATGTAGCTATCTAGCAGAATGTTTGTCAATGTGTGTATTCAACTTCCAGAGTTAAACTGATGTGTGTTTGCAGCAGTTCAGAAACCCTTTCTTTGGAGAATGTAGAAACAGTCATTTCCAGCCCTAGAGACGCATATAAGAGTTAGCAGTAAGAATGCGTTTAAAACACAGAATACCCGCTTCGTACAAACTCATCTGCTTTGTGCTGGTTTCTTTTAGGAAGTTGCATCTATGTTTAGATTCAGCAGGGTAGAAACACGTTTATTCTAAAAGCTGCGTTTGGACATTCCAGAGTGGATGGGAGAACAGGCTGTAAAGAGAAATACCTTGCTCTAAAACCAAAACGGAGCTATCTAGCAGAATGGTTGTCAATGAGTGTATTCAACTTCCAGAGTTAAACTGATGTGTGTTTGCAGCAGTTCAGAAACCCTTTCTTTGGAGAATGTAGAAACAGTCATTTCCAGCCCTAGAGACGCATATAAGAGTTAGCAGTAAGAATGCGTTTAAAACACAGAATACCCGCTTCGTACAAACTCATCTGCTTTGTGCTGGTTTCTTTTAGGAAGTTGCATCTATGTTTAGATTCAGCAGGGTAGAAACACCTTTCTTAAAAAAGCTGCGTTTGGACATTCCAGAGTGGATGGGAGAACAGGCTGTAAAGAGAAATACCTTGCTCTAAAACCAAAACGGAGCTATCTAGCAGAATGGTTGTCAATGTGTGTATTCAACTTCCAGAGTTAAACTGATGTGTGTTTGCAGCAGTTCAGAAACCCTTTCTTTGGAGAATGTAGAAACAGTCATTTCCAGCCCTAGAGACGCACATAAGAGTTAGCAGTAAGAATGCGTTTCAAACACAGAAGACCCGCTTCTTACAAAGTCATCTGCTGTGTGGTGGTTTCTTTTAGGAAGTTGAATCTATGTTCAGATTCAGCGAGGTAGAAACACGTTTCTTCAAAAAGCTGCATTTGGACATTCCAGAGTGGATGGGAGAACAGGCTCTAAAGAGAAATACCTTGCTCTAAAACCAAAACGGAGCTATCTAGCAGAATGGTTGTCAATGTGTGTATTCAACTTCCAGAGTTAAACTGATGTGTGTTTGCAGCAGTTCAGAAACCCTTACTTTGGAGGATGTAGAAACAGTCATTTCCAGCCCTAGAGACGCATATAAGAGTTAGCCGTAAGAATGCGTTTAAAACACAGAATACCCGCTTCGTACAAACTAATCTGCTGTGTTCTAGTTCCTCTTAGGAAGTTGCATCTATGTTTAGATTCAGCGAGGCAGAAACACGTTTCTTCTAAAAACTGCATTTGGAAATTAAAGAGTGAATGGGAGAACACGCTGTAAAGAGAAATACCTTGCTCTAAAACCAAAACGGAGCTTTCTAGCAGAATGGTTGTCAATGTGTGTATTCAACTTCCAGAGTTAAACTGATGTGTGTTTGCAGCAGTTCAGAAACTCTTTCTTTGGAGAATGTAGAAACAGTCATTTCCAGCCCTAGAGACGCATATAAGAGTTAGCAGTAAGAATGCGTTTAAAACACAGAATACCCGCTTCGTACAAACTCATCTGCTTTGTGCTGGTTTCTTTTAGGAAGTTGCCTCTATGTTTAGATTCAGCAAGGTAGAAACACGTTTCTTCTAAAAGCTGCGTTTGGACATTCCAGAGTGGATGGGAGAACAGGCTGTAAAGAGAAATACCTTGCTCTAAAACCAAAACGGAGCTATCTAGCAGAATGGTTGTCAATGTGTGTATTCAACTTCAAGAGTTAAACTGATGTGTGTTTGCAGCAGTTCAGAATCCCTTTCTTTGGAGAATGTAGAAACAGTCATTTCCAGCCCTAGAGACGCACATAAGAGTTAGCAGTAAGAATGCGTTTCAGACACAGAAGACCCGCTTCTTACAAACTCATCTGCTGTGTGCTGGTTTCTTTTAGGAAGTTGAATCTATGTTCAGATTCAGCGAGGTAGAAACACGTTTCTTCTAAAAGCTGCGTTTGGACATTCCAGAGTGGATGGGAGAACAGGCTATAAAGAGAAATACCTTGCTCTAAAACCAAAACGGAGCTATCTAGCAGAATGTTTGTCAATGTGTGTATTCAACTTCCAGAGTTAAACTGATGTGTGTTTGCAGCAGTTCAGAAAACCTTTCTTTGGAGGATGCAGAAACAGTCATTTCTAGCCCTAGAGACGCATATAAGAGTTAGCAGTAAGAATGCGTTTAAAACACAGAATGCCCGCTTCGTACAAACTAATCTGCTGTGTTCTAGTTCCTCTTAGGAAGTTGCATCTATGTTTAGATTCAGCGAGGCAGAAACACGTTTCTTATAAAAACTGCATTTGGACATTCCAGAGTGAATGGGAGAACACGCTGTAAAGAGAAATACCTTGCTCTAAAACCAAAACGGATCTATCTAGCAGAATGGTTGTCAATGTGTGTATTCAACTTCCAGAGTTAAACTGATGTGTGTTTGCAGCAGTTCAGAAACCCTTTCTTTGGAGAATGTAGAAAAAAAGTCATTTCCAGCCCTAGAGACGCATATAAGAGTTAGCAGTAAGAATGCCTTTAAAACACAGAAACCCGCTTCGTACAAACTCATCTTCTGTGTGTTGTTTCCTTTTAGGAAGTTGCATTTGTGTTTAGATTCAGCGAGGCAGAAACACGTTTCTTCTAAAAGCTGCGTTTGGACATTCCAGAGTGGATGGGAGAAGAGGCTGTAAAGAGAAATACCTTGCTCTAAAACCAAAACGGAGCTATCTAACAGAATGGTTGTCAATGTGTTTATTCAACTTCCAGAGTTAAACTGATGTGTGTTTGCAGCAGTTCAGGAACCCTTTCTTTGGAGAATGTAGAAACAGTCATTTCCAGCCCTAGAGACGCACATAAGAGTTAGCAGTAAGAATGCGTTTCAAACACAGAAGATCCGCTTCTTAAAAACTCATTTGCTGTGTGCTGGTTTCTTTTAGGAAGTTGAATCTATGTTCAGATTCAGCGAGGTAGAAACACGTTTCTTCTAAAAGCTGCGTTTGGACATTCCAGAGTGGATGGGAGAACAGGCTCTAAAGAGAAATACCTTGCTCAAAAACCAAAACGGAGCTATCTAGGAGAATGGTTGTCAATGTGTGTATTCAACTTCAGAGTTAAACTGATTTTTGGTTGCAGCAGTTCAGAAACCCTTTCTTTGGAGAATGTAGAAAAAAAGTCATTTCCAGCCCTAGAGACGCATATAAGAGTTAGCAGTAAGAATGCCTTTAAAACAGAGAAACCCGCTTCGTACAAACTCATCTTCTGTGTGTTGGTTCCTTTTAGGAAGTTGCATCTGTGTTTAGATTCAGCGAGGTAGAACCACGTTTCTTCTAAAAGCTGCGTTTGGACATTCCAGAGTGGATGGGAGAACAGGCTGTAAAGGGAAATACCTTGCTCTAAAACCAAAACGGAGCTATCTAGCAGAATCGTTGTCAATGTGTGTATTCAACTTCCAGAGTTAAACTGATGTGTGTTTGCAGCAGTTCAGAAACCCTTTCTTTGGAGAATGTAGAAACAGTCATTTCCAGCCCTAGAGACGCATATAAGAGTTAGCAGAAAGAATGCCTTTAAAACACAGAATACCCGCTTCGTACAAACTCATCTGCTGTGTGCTAGTTTCTCTTAGGAGGTTGCATCTATGTTTAGATTCAGCGAGGCAGAAACACGTTTCTTTGATAAACTGCATTTCGAAATTCCCGAGTGAATGGGAGAACAGGCTCTAAAGAAAAATACCGTGCTCAAAAACCAAAACGGAACTATCTAGCAGAATGTTTGTCAATGTGTGTATTCAACTTCCAGAGTTAAACTGATGTGTGTTTGCAGCAGTTCAGAAACCCTTTCTTTGGAGAATGTAGAAACAGTCATTTCCAGCCCTAGAGACGCACATAAGAGTTAGCAGTAAGAATGCGTTTCAAACACAGAAGATCCGCTTCTTAAAAACTCATCTGCTGTGTGCTGGTTTCTTTTAGGAAATTGAATCTATGTACAGATTCAGCGAGGTAGAAACACGTTTCTTCTAAAAGCTGCGTTTGGACATTCCAGAGTGGATGGGAGAACAGGCTCTAAAGAGAAATACCTTGCTCAAAAACCAAAACGGAACTACCTAGCAGAATGTTTGTCAATGTGTGTATTCAACTTCCAGAGTTAAACTGATTTGTGGTTGCAGCAGTTCAGAAACCCTTTTTTTGGAGAATGTAGAAAAAAAGTCATTTCCAGCCCTAGAGACGCATATAAGAGTTAGCAGTAAGAATGCCTTTAAAACAGAGAAACCCGCTTCGTACAAACTCATCTTCTGTGTGTTGGTTCCTTTTAGGAAGCTGCATCTGTGTTTAGATTCAGCGAGGTAGAACCACGTTTCTTCTAAAAGCTGCGTTTGGACATTCCAGAGTGGATGGGAGAACAGGCTGTAAAGGGAAATACCTTGCTCTAAAACCAAAACGGAGCTATCTAGCAGAATCGTTGTCAATGTGTGTATTCAACTTCCAGAGTTAAACTGATGTGTGTTTGCAGCAGTTCAGAAACCCTTTCTTTGGAGAATGTAGAAACAGTCATTTCCAGCCCTAGAGACGCATATAAGAGTTAGCAGTAAGAATGCGTTTAAAACACAGAATACCCGCTTCGTACAAACTCATCTGCTGTGTTCTAGTTCCTGTTAGGAAGTTGCATCTATGTTCAGATTCTGCGAGGTAGAAACACGTTTCTTCTAAAAGCTGCGTTTGGACATTCCAGAGTGGATGGGAGAACAGGCTCTAAAGAGAAATACCTTGCTGAAAAACCAAAACGGAGCTATCTAGCAGAATGTTTGTCAATGTGTGTATTCAACATCCAGAGTTAATCTGATTTGTGTTTGCAACAGTTCAGAAACCCTTTCTTTGGAGAATGTAGAAAAAAAGTCATTTCCAGCCCTAGAGACACATATAAGAGTTAGCAGTAAGAATGCCTTTAAAACACAGAAACCCGCTTCGTACAAACTCCTCTTCTGTGTGTTGGTTCCTTTTAGTAAGTTGCATCTGTGTTTAGATTCAGCGAGGCAGAAACACGTTTCTTCTAAAAGCTGCGTTTGGACATTCCAGAGTGGATGGGAGAACAGGCTGTAAAGAGAAATACCTTGCTCTAAAACCAAAACGGAGCTATTTAGCAGAATGGTTGTCAATGTTTTTATTCAACTTCCAGTGTTAAACTGATTTGTGTTTGCAGCAGTTCAGAAACCCTTTCTTTGGAGAATGTAGAAAAAAAGTCATTTCCAGCCCTAGAGACGCACATAAGAGTTAGCAGTAAGAATCCGTTTCAGACACAGAATACCCGCTTCGTACAAACTCATCTGCTGTGTGCTGGTTTCTTTTAGGAAGTTGAATCTATGTTCAGATTCAGCGAGGTAGAAACACGTTTCTTCTAAAAGCTGCGTTTGGACATTCCAGAGTGGATGGGAGAACAGGCTCTAAAGAGAAATACCTTGCTCTAAAACCAAATTGGAGATATCTAACAGAATGGTTGTCAATGTGTGTATTCAACTTCCGTAGTTAAACTGATGTGTGTTTGCAGCAGTTCAGAAACCCTTTCTTTGGAGAATGTAGAAACAGTCATTTCCAGCCCTAGAGACACACATAAGAGTTAGCAGTAAGAATACGTTTCAAACACAGAAGACCCGCTTCTTACAAAGTCATCTGCTGTGTGGTGGTTTCTTTTAGGAAGTTGAATCTATGTTCAGATTCAGCGAGGTAGAAACACGTTTCTTCAAAAAGCTGCGTTTGGACATTCCAGAGTGGATGGGAGAACAGGCTATAAAGAGAAATACCTTCCTCTAAAACCAAAACGGAGCTATCTAGCAGAATGGTTGTCAATGTGTGTATTCAACTTCTAGAGTTAAACTGATGTGTGTTTGCAGCAGTTCAGAAACCCTTTCTTTGGAGGATGTAGAAACAGTCATTTCCAGCCCTAGAGACGCATATAAGAGTTAGCAGTAAGAATGCGTTTAAAACACAGAATACCCGCTTCGTACAAACTAATCTGCTGTGTTCTAGTTCCTCTTAGGAAGTTGCATCTATGTTTAGATTCAGCGAGGCAGAAACACGTTTCTTCTAAAAACTGCATTTGGAAATTCCAGAGTGAATGGGAGAACACGCTGTAAAGAGAAATACCTTGCTCTAAAACCAAAACGGAGCTATCTAGCAGAATGGTTGTCAATGTGTGTATTCAACTTCCAGAGTTAAACTGATGAGTGTTTGCAGCAGTTCAGAAACCCTTTCTTTGGAGAATGTAGAAACAGTCATTTCCAGCCCTAGAGACGCATATAAGAGTTAGCAGTAAGAATGCGTTTAAAACACAGAATACCCGCTTCGTACAAACTCATCTGCTTTGTGCTGGTTTCTTTTAGGAAGTTGCATCTATGTTTAGATTCAGCAAGGTAGAAACACGTTTCTTCTAAAAGCTGCGTTTGGACATTCCAGAGTGGATGGGAGAACAGGCTGTAAAGAGAAATACCTTGCTCTAAAACCAAAACGGAGCTATCTAGCAGAATGGTTGTCAATGTGTGTATTCAACTTCCATAGTTAAACTGATGTGTGTTTGCAGCAGTTCAGAAACCCTTTCTTTGGAGAATGTAGAAACAGTCATTTCCAGCCCTAGAGACGCACATAAGAGTTAGCAGTAAGAATGCGTTTCAGACACAGAAGACCCGCTTCTTACAAACTCATCTACTGTGTGCTGGTTTCTTTTAGGAAGTTGAAAATATGTTCAGATTCAGCGAGGTAGAAACACGTTTCTTCTAAAAGCTGCGTATGGACATTCCAGAGTGGATGGGACAACAGGCTCTAAAGAGAAATACCTTGCTCTAAAACCAAAACGGAGATATCTAACAGAATGGTTGTCAATGTGTGTATTCAACTTCCGTAGTTAAACTAATTTGTGTTTGCAGCAGTTCAGAAACCCTTTCATTGGAGAATGTAGAAACAGTCATTTCCAGCCCTAGAGACGCATATAAGTGTTAGCAGTAAGAATGCGTTTAAAACACAGAATACCCGCTTCGTACAAACTAATCTGCTGTGTTCTAGTTCCTCTTAGGAAGTTGCATCTATGTTTAGATTCAGCGAGGCAGAAACACGTTTCTTCTAAAAACTGCATTTGGACATTCCAGAGTGAATGGGAGAACACGCCGTAAAGAGAAATACCTTGCTCTAAAACCAAAACGGAGCTATCTAGGAGAATGTTTGTCAATATGTGTATTCAACTTCCAGAGTTACACTGATTTGTGTTTGCAGCAGTTCAGAAACCCTTTCTTTGGAGAATGTAGAAAAAAAGTCATTTCCAGCCCTAGAGACGCATATAAAAGTTAGCAGTAAGAGTGCCTTTAAAACACAGAAACCCGCTTCGTACAAACTCATCTTCTGTGTTTTGGTTCCTTTTAGGAAGTTGCATCTGTGTTTAGATTCAGCGAGGGAGAAACACGTTTCTTCTAAAAGCTGCGTTTGGACATTCCAGAGTGGATGGGAGAACAGGCTGTAAAGAGAAATACCTTGCTCTAAAACCAAAACGGAGCTATCTAGCAGAATGGTTGTCAATGTGTGTATTCAACTTCCAGCGTTAAACTGATGTGTGTTTGCAGCAGTTCAGAAACCCTTTCTTTGGAGAATGTAGAAACAGTCATTTCCAGCCCTAGAGACGCACATAAGAGTTAGCAGTAAGAATGCGTTTCAAACACAGGAGATCCGCTTCTTAAGAACTCATCTGCTGTGTGCTGGTTTCTTTTAGGAAGTTGAATCTATGTTCAGATTCAGCGAGGCAGAAACACGTTTCTTCTAAAAACTGCATTTGGACATTCCAGAGTGGATGGGAGAACAGGCTCTAAAGAGAAATACCTTGCTCAAAAACCAAAACGGAGCTATTTAGCAGAATGGTTGTCAATGTTTGTATTCAACTTCCAGAGTTAAACTGATTTGTGTTTGCAGCAGTTCAGAAACCCTTTCTTTGGAGAATGTAGAAAAAAAGTCATTTCCAGCCCTAGAGACGCATATAAGAGTTAGCAGTAAGAATGCGTTTAAAACACAGAATACCCGCTTCGTACAAACTAATCTGCTGTGTTCTAGTTCCTCTTAGGAAGTTGCATCTATGTTTAGATTAAGCGAGGCAGAAACACGTTTCTTCTAAAAACTGCATTTGGACATTCCAGAGTGAATGTGAGAACACGCCGTAAAGAGAAATACCTTGCTCTAAAACCAAAACGGAGCTATATAGCAGAATGGTTGTCAATGTGTGTATTCAACTTCCAGAGTTAAACTGATGTGTGTTGGCAGCAGTTCAGAAACCCTTTCTTTGGAGAATGTAGAAACAGTCATTTCCAGCCCTAGAGACGCATATAAGACTTAGAAGTAAGAATGCCTTTAAAACACAGAATACCCGCTTCGTGCAAACTTATCTGCTGTGTGCTAGTTCCTCTTAGGAAGTTGCATCTATGTTTAGATTCAGCGAGGCAGAAACACGTTTCTTCTAAAAACTGCATTTGGAAATTCCAGAGTGAATGGGAGAACACGCTGTAAAGAGAAATACCTTGCTCTAAAACCAAAACGGAGCTATCTAGCAGAATGGTTGTCAATGTGTGTATTCAACTTCCAGAGTTAAACTGATGTGTGTTTGCAGCAGTTCAGAAACCCTTTCTTTGGAGAATGTAGAAAAAAAGTCATTTCCAGCCCTAGAGACGCATATAAGAGTTAGCAGTAAGAATGCCTTTACAACACAGAAACCCGCTTCGTACAAACTCATCTTCTGTGTGTTGTTTCCTTTTAGGAAGTTGCATCTGTGTTTAGATTCAGCGAGGCAGAAACACGTTTCTTCTAAAAGCTGCGTTTGGACATTCCAGAGTGGATGGGAGAAGAGGCTGTAAAGAGAAATACCTTGCTCTAAAACCAAAACGGAGCTATCCAACAGAATGGTTGTCAATGTGTTTATTCAACTTCCAGAGTTAAACTGATGTGTGTTTGCAGCAGTTCAGGAACCTTTCTTTGGAGAATGTAGAAACAGTCATTTCCAGCCCTAGAGACGCACATAAGAGTTAGCAGTAAGAATGCGTTTCAAACACAGAAGACCCGCTTCTTACAAACTCATCTGCTTTGTGCTGGTTTCTTTTAGGAAGTTGAATCTATGTTCAGATTCAGCGAGGTAGAAACACGTTTCTTCTAAAAGCTGCGTTTGGACATTCCAGAGTGGATGGGAGAACAGGCTCTAAAGAGAAATACCTTGCTCAAAAACCAAAATGGAGCTATCTAGCAGAATGTTTGTCAATGTGTGTATTCAACTTCCAGAGTTAAACTGATTTGTGGTTGCAGCAGTTCAGAAACCCTTTCTTTGGAGAATGTAGAAAAAAAGTCATTTCCAGCCCTAGAGACGCATATAAGAGTTAGCAGTAAAAATGCCTTTAAAACAGAGAAACCCGCTTCGTACAAACTCATCTTCTGTGTGTTGGTTCCTTTTAGGAAGTTGTATCTGTGTTTAGATTCAGCGAGGTAGAACCACGTTTCTTCTAAAAGCTGCGTTTGGACATTCCAGAGTGGATGGGAGAACAGGCTGTAAAGGGAAATACCTTGCTCTAAAACCAAAACGGAGCTATCTAGCAGAATCGTTGTCAATGTGTGTATTCAACTTCCAGAGTTAAACTGATGTGTGTTTGCAGCAGTTCAGAAACCCTTTCTTTGGAGAATGTAGAAACAGTCATTTCCAGCCCTAGAGACGCACATAAGAGTTAGCAGTAAGAATGCGTTTCAAACACAGAAGACCCGCTTCTTACAAAGTCATCTGCTGTGTGGTGGTTTCTTTTAGGAAGTTGAATCTATGTTCAGATTCAGCGAGGTAGAAACACGTTTCTTCAAAAAGCTGCGTTTGGACATTCCAGAGTGGATGGGAGAACAGGCTCTAAAGAGAAATACCTTGCTCTAAAACCAAAACGGAGCTATCTAGCAGAATGGTTGTCAATGTGTGTATTCAACTTCCAGAGTTAAACTGATGTGTGTTTGCAGCAGTTCAGAAACCCTTACTTTGGAGGATGTAGAAACAGTCATTTCCAGCCCTAGAGACGCATATAAGAGTTAGCCGTAAGAATGCGTTTAAAACACAGAATACCCGCTTCGTACAAACTAATCTGCTGTGTTCTAGTTCCTCTTAGGAAGTTGCATCTATGTTTAGATTCAGCGAGGCAGAAACACGTTTCTTCTAAAAACTGCATTTGGAAATTAAAGAGTGAATGGGAGAACACGCTGTAAAGAGAAATACCTTGCTCTAAAACCAAAACGGAGCTTTCTAGCAGAATGGTTGTCAATGTGTGTATTCAACTTCCAGAGTTAAACTGATGTGTGTTTGCAGCAGTTCAGAAACTCTTTCTTTGGAGAATGTAGAAACAGTCATTTCCAGCCCTAGAGACGCATATAAGAGTTAGCAGTAAGAATGCGTTTAAAACACAGAATACCCGCTTCGTACAAACTCATCTGCTTTGTGCTGGTTTCTTTTAGGAAGTTGCCTCTATGTTTAGATTCAGCAAGGTAGAAACACGTTTCTTCTAAAAGCTGCGTTTGGACATTCCAGAGTGGATGGGAGAACAGGCTGTAAAGAGAAATACCTTGCTCTAAAACCAAAACGGAGCTATCTAGCAGAATGGTTGTCAATGTGTGTATTCAACTTCAAGAGTTAAACTGATGTGTGTTTGCAGCAGTTCAGAATCCCTTTCTTTGGAGAATGTAGAAACAGTCATTTCCAGCCCTAGAGACGCACATAAGAGTTAGCAGTAAGAATGCGTTTCAGACACAGAAGACCCGCTTCTTACAAACTCATCTGCTGTGTGCTGGTTTCTTTTAGGAAGTTGAATCTATGTTCAGATTCAGCGAGGTAGAAACACGTTTCTTCTAAAAGCTGCGTTTGGACATTCCAGAGTGGATGGGAGAACAGGCTATAAAGAGAAATACCTTGCTCTAAAACCAAAACGGAGCTATCTAGCAGAATGTTTGTCAATGTGTGTATTCAACTTCCAGAGTTAAACTGATGTGTGTTTGCAGCAGTTCAGAAAACCTTTCTTTGGAGGATGCAGAAACAGTCATTTCTAGCCCTAGAGACGCATATAAGAGTTAGCAGTAAGAATGCGTTTAAAACACAGAATGCCCGCTTCGTACAAACTAATCTGCTGTGTTCTAGTTCCTCTTAGGAAGTTGCATCTATGTTTAGATTCAGCGAGGCAGAAACACGTTTCTTATAAAAACTGCATTTGGACATTCCAGAGTGAATGGGAGAACACGCTGTAAAGAGAAATACCTTGCTCTAAAACCAAAACGGATCTATCTAGCAGAATGGTTGTCAATGTGTGTATTCAACTTCCAGAGTTAAACTGATGTGTGTTTGCAGCAGTTCAGAAACCCTTTCTTTGGAGAATGTAGAAAAAAAGTCATTTCCAGCCCTAGAGACGCATATAAGAGTTAGCAGTAAGAATGCCTTTAAAACACAGAAACCCGCTTCGTACAAACTCATCTTCTGTGTGTTGTTTCCTTTTAGGAAGTTGCATTTGTGTTTAGATTCAGCGAGGCAGAAACACGTTTCTTCTAAAAGCTGCGTTTGGACATTCCAGAGTGGATGGGAGAAGAGGCTGTAAAGAGAAATACCTTGCTCTAAAACCAAAACGGAGCTATCTAACAGAATGGTTGTCAATGTGTTTATTCAACTTCCAGAGTTAAACTGATGTGTGTTTGCAGCAGTTCAGGAACCCTTTCTTTGGAGAATGTAGAAACAGTCATTTCCAGCCCTAGAGACGCACATAAGAGTTAGCAGTAAGAATGCGTTTCAAACACAGAAGATCCGCTTCTTAAAAACTCATTTGCTGTGTGCTGGTTTCTTTTAGGAAGTTGAATCTATGTTCAGATTCAGCGAGGTAGAAACACGTTTCTTCTAAAAGCTGCGTTTGGACATTCCAGAGTGGATGGGAGAACAGGCTCTAAAGAGAAATACCTTGCTCAAAAACCAAAACGGAGCTATCTAGGAGAATGGTTGTCAATGTGTGTATTCAACTTCAGAGTTAAACTGATTTTTGGTTGCAGCAGTTCAGAAACCCTTTCTTTGGAGAATGTAGAAAAAAAGTCATTTCCAGCCCTAGAGACGCATATAAGAGTTAGCAGTAAGAATGCCTTTAAAACAGAGAAACCTGCTTCGTACAAACTCATCTTCTGTGTGTTGGTTCCTTTTAGGAAGTTGCATCTGTGTTTAGATTCAGCGAGGTAGAACCACGTTTCTTCTAAAAGCTGCGTTTGGACATTCCAGAGTGGATGGGAGAACAGGCTGTAAAGGGAAATACCTTGCTCTAAAACCAAAACGGAGCTATCTAGCAGAATCGTTGTCAATGTGTGTATTCAACTTCCAGAGTTAAACTGATGTGTGTTTGCAGCAGTTCAGAAACCCTTTCTTTGGAGAATGTAGAAACAGTCATTTCCAGCCCTAGAGACGCATATAAGAGTTAGCAGAAAGAATGCCTTTAAAACACAGAATACCCGCTTCGTACAAACTCATCTGCTGTGTGCTAGTTTCTCTTAGGAGGTTGCATCTATGTTTAGATTCAGCGAGGCAGAAACACGTTTCTTTGATAAACTGCCTTTGGAAATTCCCGAGTGAATGGGAGAACAGGCTCTAAAGAAAAATACCGTGCTCAAAAACCAAAACGGAACTATCTAGCAGAATGTTTGTCAATGTGTGTATTCAACTTCCAGAGTTAAACTGATGTGTGTTTGCAGCAGTTCAGAAACCCTTTCTTTGGAGAATGTAGAAACAGTCATTTCCAGCCCTAGAGACGCACATAAGAGTTAGCAGTAAGAATGCGTTTCAAACACAGAAGATCCGCTTCTTAAAAACTCATCTGCTGTGTGCTGGTTTCTTTTAGGAAATTGAATCTATGTACAGATTCAGCGAGGTAGAAACACGTTTCTTCTAAAAGCTGCGTTTGGACATTCCAGAGTGGATGGGAGAACAGGCTCTAAAGAGAAATACCTTGCTCAAAAACCAAAACGGAACTACCTAGCAGAATGTTTGTCAATGTGTGTATTCAACTTCCAGAGTTAAACTGATTTGTGGTTGCAGCAGTTCAGAAACCCTTTTTTTGGAGAATGTAGAAAAAAAGTCATTTCCAGCCCTAGAGACGCATATAAGAGTTAGCAGTAAGAATGCCTTTAAAACAGAGAAACCCGCTTCGTACAAACTCATCTTCTGTGTGTTGGTTCCTTTTAGGAAGCTGCATCTGTGTTTAGATTCAGCGAGGTAGAACCACGTTTCTTCTAAAAGCTGCGTTTGGACATTCCAGAGTGGATGGGAGAACAGGCTGTAAAGGGAAATACCTTGCTCTAAAACCAAAACGGAGCTATCTAGCAGAATCGTTGTCAATGTGTGTATTCAACTTCCAGAGTTAAACTGATGTGTGTTTGCAGCAGTTCAGAAACCCTTTCTTTGGAGAATGTAGAAACAGTCATTTCCAGCCCTAGAGACGCATATGAGTTAGCAGTAAGAATGCGTTTAAAACACAGAATACCCGCTTCGTACAAACTCATCTGCTGTGTTCTAGTTCCTGTTAGGAAGTTGCATCTATGTTCAGATTCTGCGAGGTAGAAACACGTTTCTTCTAAAAGCTGCGTTTGGACATTCCAGAGTGGATGGGAGAACAGGCTCTAAAGAGAAATACCTTGCTGAAAAACCAAAACGGAGCTATCTAGCAGAATGTTTGTCAATGTGTGTATACAACATCCAGAGTTAATCTGATTTGTGTTTGCAACAGTTCAGAAACCCTTTCTTTGGAGAATGTAGAAAAAAAGTCATTTCCAGCCCTAGAGACACATATAAGAGTTAGCAGTAAGAATGCCTTTAAAACACAGAAACCCGCTTCGTACAAACTCCTCTTCTGTGTGTTGGTTCCTTTTAGGAAGTTGCATCTGTGTTTAGATTCAGCGAGGCAGAAACACGTTTCTTCTAAAAGCTGCGTTTGGACATTCCAGAGTGGATGGGAGAACAGGCTGTAAAGAGAAATACCTTGCTCTAAAACCAAAACGGAGCTATTTAGCAGAATGGTTGTCAATGTTTTTATTCAACTTCCAGTGTTAAACTGATTTGTGTTTGCAGCAGTTCAGAAACCCTTTCTTTGGAGAATGTAGAAAAAAAGTCATTTCCAGCCCTAGAGACGCACATAAGAGTTAGCAGTAAGAATCCGTTTCAGACACAGAATACCCGCTTCGTACAAACTCATCTGCTGTGTGCTGGTTTCTTTTAGGAAGTTGAATCTATGTTCAGATTCAGCGAGGTAGAAACACGTTTCTTCTAAAAGCTGCGTTTGGACATTCCAGAGTGGATGGGAGAACAGGCTCTAAAGAGAAATACCTTGCTCTAAAACCAAATTGGAGATATCTAACAGAATGGTTGTCAATGTGTGTATTCAACTTCCGTAGTTAAACTGATGTGTGTTTGCAGCAGTTCAGAAACCCTTTCTTTGGAGAATGTAGAAACAGTCATTTCCAGCCCTAGAGACACACATAAGAGTTAGCAGTAAGAATACGTTTCAAACACAGAAGACCCGCTTCTTACAAAGTCATCTGCTGTGTGGTGGTTTCTTTTAGGAAGTTGAATCTATGTTCAGATTCAGCGAGGTAGAAACACGTTTCTTCAAAAAGCTGCGTTTGGACATTCCAGAGTGGATGGGAGAACAGGCTATAAAGAGAAATACCTTCCTCTAAAACCAAAACGGAGCTATCTAGCAGAATGGTTGTCAATGTGTGTATTCAACTTCTAGAGTTAAACTGATGTGTGTTTGCAGCAGTTCAGAAACCCTTTCTTTGGAGGATGTAGAAACAGTCATTTCCAGCCCTAGAGACGCATATAAGAGTTAGCAGTAAGAATGCGTTTAAAACACAGAATACCCGCTTCGTACAAACTAATCTGCTGTGTTCTAGTTCCTCTTAGGAAGTTGCATCTATGTTTAGATTCAGCGAGGCAGAAACACGTTTCTTCTAAAAACTGCATTTGGAAATTCCAGAGTGAATGGGAGAACACGCTGTAAAGAGAAATACCTTGCTCTAAAACCAAAACGGAGCTATCTAGCAGAATGGTTGTCAATGTGTGTATTCAACTTCCAGAGTTAAACTGATGAGTGTTTGCAGCAGTTCAGAAACCCTTTCTTTGGAGAATGTAGAAACAGTCATTTCCAGCCCTAGAGACGCATATAAGAGTTAGCAGTAAGAATGCGTTTAAAACACAGAATACCCGCTTCGTACAAACTCATCTGCTTTGTGCTGGTTTCTTTTAGGAAGTTGCATCTATGTTTAGATTCAGCAAGGTAGAAACACGTTTCTTCTAAAAGCTGCGTTTGGACATTCCAGAGTGGATGGGAGAACAGGCTGTAAAGAGAAATACCTTGCTCTAAAACCAAAACGGAGCTATCTAGCAGAATGGTTGTCAATGTGTGTATTCAACTTCCATAGTTAAACTGATGTGTGTTTGCAGCAGTTCAGAAACCCTTTCTTTGGAGAATGTAGAAACAGTCATTTCCAGCCCTAGAGACGCACATAAGAGTTAGCAGTAAGAATGCGTTTCAGACACAGAAGACCCGCTTCTTACAAACTCATCTACTGTGTGCTGGTTTCTTTTAGGAAGTTGAAAATATGTTCAGATTCAGCGAGGTAGAAACACGTTTCTTCTAAAAGCTGCGTATGGACATTCCAGAGTGGATGGGACAACAGGCTCTAAAGAGAAATACCTTGCTCTAAAACCAAAACGGAGATATCTAACAGAATGGTTGTCAATGTGTGTATTCAACTTCCGTAGTTAAACTAATTTGTGTTTGCAGCAGTTCAGAAACCCTTTCATTGGAGAATGTAGAAACAGTCATTTCCAGCCCTAGAGACGCATATAAGTGTTAGCAGTAAGAATGCGTTTAAAACACAGAATACCCGCTTCGTACAAACTAATCTGCTGTGTTCTAGTTCCTCTTAGGAAGTTGCATCTATGTTTAGATTCAGCGAGGCAGAAACACGTTTCTTCTAAAAACTGCATTTGGACATTCCAGAGTGAATGGGAGAACACGCCGTAAAGAGAAATACCTTGCTCTAAAACCAAAACGGAGCTATCTAGGAGAATGTTTGTCAATATGTGTATTCAACTTCCAGAGTTACACTGATTTGTGTTTGCAGCAGTTCAGAAACCCTTTCTTTGGAGAATGTAGAAAAAAAGTCATTTCCAGCCCTAGAGACGCATATAAAAGTTAGCAGTAAGAGTGCCTTTAAAACACAGAAACCCGCTTCGTACAAACTCATCTTCTGTGTTTTGGTTCCTTTTAGGAAGTTGCATCTGTGTTTAGATTCAGCGAGGGAGAAACACGTTTCTTCTAAAAGCTGCGTTTGGACATTCCAGAGTGGATGGGAGAACAGGCTGTAAAGAGAAATACCTTGCTCTAAAACCAAAACGGAGCTATCTAGCAGAATGGTTGTCAATGTGTGTATTCAACTTCCAGCGTTAAACTGATGTGTGTTTGCAGCAGTTCAGAAACCCTTTCTTTGGAGAATGTAGAAACAGTCATTTCCAGCCCTAGAGACGCACATAAGAGTTAGCAGTAAGAATGCGTTTCAAACACAGGAGATCCGCTTCTTAAGAACTCATCTGCTGTGTGCTGGTTTCTTTTAGGAAGTTGAATCTATGTTCAGATTCAGCGAGGCAGAAACACGTTTCTTCTAAAAACTGCATTTGGACATTCCAGAGTGGATGGGAGAACAGGCTCTAAAGAGAAATACCTTGCTCAAAAACCAAAACGGAGCTATTTAGCAGAATGGTTGTCAATGTTTGTATTCAACTTCCAGAGTTAAACTGATTTGTGTTTGCAGCAGTTCAGAAACCCTTTCTTTGGAGAATGTAGAAAAAAAGTCATTTCCAGCCCTAGAGACGCATATAAGAGTTAGCAGTAAGAATGCGTTTAAAACACAGAATACCCGCTTCGTACAAACTAATCTGCTGTGTTCTAGTTCCTCTTAGGAAGTTGCATCTATGTTTAGATTAAGCGAGGCAGAAACACGTTTCTTCTAAAAACTGCATTTGGACATTCCAGAGTGAATGTGAGAACACGCCGTAAAGAGAAATACCTTGCTCTAAAACCAAAACGGAGCTATATAGCAGAATGGTTGTCAATGTGTGTATTCAACTTCCAGAGTTAAACTGATGTGTGTTGGCAGCAGTTCAGAAACCCTTTCTTTGGAGAATGTAGAAACAGTCATTTCCAGCCCTAGAGACGCATATAAGACTTAGCAGTAAGAATGCCTTTAAAACACAGAATACCCGCTTCGTACAAACTTATCTGCTGTGTGCTAGTTCCTCTTAGGAAGTTGCATCTATGTTTAGATTCAGCGAGGCAGAAACACGTTTCTTCTAAAAACTGCATTTGGAAATTCCAGAGTGAATGGGAGAACACGCTGTAAAGAGAAATACCTTGCTCTAAAACCAAAACGGAGCTATCTAGGAGAATGGTTGTCAATGTGTGTATTCAACTTCCAGAGTTAAACTGATGTGTGTTTGCAGCAGTTCAGAAACCCTTTCTTTGGAGAATGTAGAAAAAAAGTCATTTCCAGCCCTAGAGACGCATATAAGAGTTAGCAGTAAGAATGCCTTTAAAACAGAGAAGCCCGCTTCGTACAAACTCATCTTCTGTGTGTTGGTTCCTTTTAGGAAGTTGCATCTGTGTTTAGATTCAGCGAGGCAGAACCACGTTTCTTCTAAAAGCTGCGTTTGGATATTCCAGAGTGGATAGGAGAACAGGCTGTAAAGGGAAATACCTTGCTCTAAAACCAAAACGGAGCTATCTAGCAGAATGGTTGTCAATGTGTGTATTCAACTTCCAGAGTTAAACTGATGTGTGTTTGCAGCAGTTCAGAAACCCTTTCTTTGGAGAATGTAGAAACAGTCATTTCCAGCCCTAGAGACGCATATAAGACTTAGCAGTAAGAATGCCTTTAAAACACAGAATACCCGCTTCGTACAAACTCATCTGCTGTGTGCTAGTTTCTCTTTGGAAGTTGCATCTATGTTTAGATTCAGCGAGGCAGAAACACGTTTCTTTGAAAAACTGCATTTGGAAATTCCAGAGTTAATGGGATAACACGCTGTAAAGAGAAATACCTTGCTCTAAAACCAAAACGGAGCTATCTAGCAGAATGGTTGTCAATGTGTGTATTCAACTTCCAGAGTTAAACTGATGTGTGTTTGCAGCAGTTCAGAAACCCTTTCTTTGGACAATGTAGAAAAAAAATTCATTTCCAGCCCTAGAGACGCATATAAGAGTTAGCAGTAAGAATGCCTTTAAAACACAGAATACACGCTTCGTACAAACTCATCTGCTGTGTGCTAGTTCCTCTTAGGAAGTTGCATCTATGTTTAGATTCAGCGAGGCAGAAACACGTTTCTTCTAAAAACTTCATTTGGAAATTCCAGAGTGAATGGGAGAACACGCTGTAAAGAGAAATACCTTGCTCTAAAACCAAAACGGAGCTATCTAGCAGAATGGTTGTCAATGTGTGTATTCAACTTCCAGAGTTAAACTGATTTGTGTTTGCAGCAGTTCAGAAACCCTTTCTTTGGAGAATGTAGAAAAAAAGTCATTTCCAGCCCTAGAGACGCATATAAGAGTTAGCAGTAAGAATGCCTTTAAAACACAGAAACCCGCTTCGTACAAACTCATCTTCTGTGTGTTGGTTCCTTTTAGGAAGTTGCATCTGCGTTTAGATTCAGCGAGGCAGAAACACGTTTCTTCTAAAAGCTGCGTTTGGACATTCCAGAGTGGATGGGAGAACAGGCTGTAAAGAGAAATACCTTGCTCTAAAACCAAAACGGAGCTATCTAGCAGAATGTTTGTCAATGTGTGTATTCAACTTCCAGAGTTAAACTGATGTGTGTTTGCAGCAGTTCAGAAACCCTTTCTTTGGAGAATGTAGAAACAGTCATTTCCAGCCCTAGAGAAGCATATAAGAGTTAGCAGTAAGAATGCGTTTAAAACACAGAATACCCGCTTCGTACAAACTCATCTGCTTTGTGCTGGTTTCTTTTAGGAAGTTGCATCTATGTTTAGATTCAGCAAGTTAGAACCACGTTTCTTCTAAAAGCTGCGTTTGGACATTCCAGAGTGGATGGGAGAACAGGCTGTAAAGAGAAATACCTTTCTCTAAAACCAAAACGGAGCTATCTAGCAGAATGGTTGTCAATGTGTGTATTCAACTTCCATAGTTAAACTGATGTGTGTTTGCAGCAGTTCAGAAACCCTTTCTTTGGAGAATGTAGAAACAGTCATTTCCAGCCCTAGAGACGCACATAAGAGTTAGCAGTAAGAATGCGTTTCAGACACAGAAGACCCGCTTCTTACAAACTCATCTACTGTGTGCTGGTTTCTTTTAGGAAGTTGAATCTATGTTCAGATTCAGCGAGGTAGAAACACGTTTCTTCTAAAAGCTGCGTTTGGACATTCCAGAGTAGATGGGAGAACAGGCTCTAAAGAGAAATACCTTGCTCTAAAACCAAAACGGAGCTATCTAGCAGAATGGTTGTCAATGTGTGTATTCAACTTCCAGAGTTAAACTGATGTGTGTTTGCAGCAGTTCAGAAACCCTTTCTTTGGAGGATGTAGAAACAGTCATTTCGAGCCCTAGAGACGCATATAAGAGTTAGCAGTAAGAATGCGTTTAAAACACAGAATACCCGCTTCGTACAAACTAATCTGCTGTGTTCTAGTTCCTCTTAGGAAGTTGCATCTATGTTTAGATTCAGCGAGGCAGAAACACGTTTCTTCTAAAAACTGCATTTGGACATTCCAGAGTGAATGTGAGAACACGCCATAAAGAGAAATACCTTGCTCTAAAACCAAAACGGAGCTATCTAGCAGAATGGTTGTCAATGTGTGTATTCAACTTCCAGAGTTAAACTGATTTGTGTTTGCAACAGTTCAGAAACCCTTTCTTTGGAGAATGTAGAAAAAATGTCATTTCCAGCCCTAGAGACGCATATAAGAGTTAGCAGTAAGAATGCCTTTAAAACACAGAAACCCGCTTCGTACAAACTCATCTTCTGTGTGTTGGTTCCTTTTAGGAAGTTGCATCTGTGTTTAGATTCAGCGAGGCAGAAACACTTTTCTTCTAAAAGTTGCGTTTGGACATTCCAGAGTGGATGGGAGAACAGGCTGTAAAGAGAAATACCTTGCTGTAAAATCAAAACGGAGCTATCTAGCAGAATGGTTGTCAATGTGTGTATTCAACTTCCAGCGTTAAACTGATGTGTGTTTGCAGCAGTTCAGAAACCCTTTCTTTGGAGAATGTAGAAACAGTCATTTCCAGCCCTAGAGACTCATATAAGAGTTAGCAGTAAGAATGCGTTTAAAACACAGAATACCCGCTTGGTACAAACTCATCTGCTTTGGGCTGGTTTCTTTTAGGAAGTTGCATCTATGTTTAGATTCAGCAAGGTAGAAACACGTTTCTTCTAAAAGCTGCGTTTGGACATTCCAGAGTGGATGGGAGAAGAGGCTGTAAAGAGAAATACCTTGCTCTAAAACCAAAACGGAGCTATCTAGCAGAATGGTTGTCAATGTGTGTATTCAACTTCCAGAGTTAAACTGATGTGTGTTTGCAGCAGTTCAGAAACCCTTTCTTTGGAGAATGTAGAAACAGTCATTTCCAGCCCTAGAGACGCATATAAGAGTTAGCAGTAAGAATGCGTTTAAAACACAGAATACCCGCTTCGTACAATCTCATCTGCTGTGTTCTAGTTCCTGTTAGGAAGTTGCATCTATGTTCAGATTCAGCGAGGTAGAAACACGTTTCTTCTAAAAGCTGCGTTTGGACATTCCAGAGTGGATGGGAGAACAGGCTCTAAAGATAAATACCTTGCTCAAAAACCAAAACGGAGCTATCTAGCAGAATGTTTGTCAATGTGTGTATTCAACATCAGAGTTAATCTGATTTGTGTTTGCAACAGTTCAGAAACCCTTTCTTTGGGGAATGTAGAAACAGTCATTTCCAGCGCTAGAAACGCACATAAGAGTTAGCAGTAAGAATGCGTTTCAAACACAGAAGATCCGCTTCTTAAAAACTCATCTACTGTGTGCTGGTTTCTTTTAGGAAGTTGAATCTATGTTCAGATTCAGCGAGGTAGAAACACGTTTCTTCTAAAAGCTGCGTTTGGACATTCCAGAGTGGATGGGAGAACAGGCTCTAAAGAGAAATACCTTGCTCAAAAACCAAAACGGAGCTATCTAGCAGAATGTTTGTCAATGTGTGTATTCAACTTCCAGAGTTAAACTGATTTGTTGTTGCAGCAGTTCAGAAACCCTTTCTTTGGAGAATGTAGAAAAAAAGTCATTTCCAGCCCTAGAGACGCATATAAGAGTTAGCAGTAAGAATGCCTTTAAAACAGAGAAACCCGCTTCGTACAAACTCATCTTCTGTGTGTTGGTTCCTTTTAGGAAGTTGCATCTGTGTTTAGATTCAGCGAGGTAGAACCACGTTTCTCCTAAAAGCTGCGATTGGACATTCCAGAGTGGATGGGAGAACAGGCTGTAAAGGGAAATACCTTGCTCTAAATCCAAAATGGAGCTATCTAGCAGAATCGTTGTCAATGTGTGTATTCAACTTCCAGAGTTAAACTGATGTGTGTTTGCAGCAGTTCAGAAACCCTTTCTTTGGAGAATGTAGAAACAGTCATTTCCAGCCCTAGAGACGCATATAAGAGTTAGCAGTAAGAATGCCTTTAAAACACAGAATACCCGCTTCGTACAAACTCATCTGCTGTGTGCTAGTTTCTCTTAGGAAGTTGCATCTATGTTTAGATTCAGCGAGGCAGAAACACGTTTCTTTGAAAAACTGCATTTGGAAATTCCAGAGTGAATGGGAGAACACGCTGTAAAGAGAAATACCTTGCTCTAAAACCAAAACGGAGCTATCTAGCAGAATGGTTGTCAATGTGTGTATTCAACTTCCAGAGTTAAACTGATGTGTGTTGGCAGCAGTTCAGAAACCCTTTCTTTGGAGAATGTAGAAACAGTCATTCCCAGCCCTAGAGACGCATATAAGAGTTAGCAGTAAGAATGCCTTTAAAACACAGAATACCCGCTTCGTACAAACTCATCTGCTGTGTACTAGTTTCTCTTAGGAAGTTGCATCTATGTTTAGATTCAGCGAGGCAGAAACACGTTTCTTTGAAAAACTGCATTTGGAAATTCCAGAGTGAATGGGAGAACACGCTGTAAAGAGAAATACCTTGCTCTAAAACCAAAACGGAGCTATCTAACAGAATGGTTGTCAATGTGTGTATTCAACTTCCAGAGTTAAACTGATGTGTGTTTCCAGCAGTTCAGAAACCCTTTCTTTGGACAATGTAGAAAAAAAGTCATTTCCAGCCCTAGAGACGCATATAAGAGTTAGCAGTAAGAATGCCTTTAAAACTCAGAAACCCGCTTCGTACAAACTCATCTTCTGTGTGTTGGTTCCTTTTAGGAAGTTGCATCTGCGTTTAGATTCAGCGAGGCAGAAACACGTTTCTTCTAAAAGCTGCGTTTGGACATTCCAGAGTGAATGGGAGAACAGGCTGTAAAGAGAAATACCTTGCTCTAAAACCAAAACGGAGCTATCTAGCAGAATGGTTGTCAATGTGTGTATTCAACTTCCAGAGTTAAGCTGGTGTGTGTTTGCAGCAGTTCAGAAACGCTTTCTTTGGAGAAAGTAGAAACAGTCATTTCCAGCCCTAGAGACGCATATAAAAGTTAGCAGTAGGAATGCGTTTAAAACACAGAATACCCGCTTCGTACAAACTCATCTGCTTTGTGCTGGTTTCTTTTAGGAAGTTGCATCTATGTTTAGATTCAGCGAGGTAGAAACACGTTTCTTCTAAAAGCTGCGTTTGGACATTCCAGAGTGGATGGGAGAACAGGCTGTAAAGAGAAATACCTTGCTCTAAAACCAAAACGGAGCTATCTAGCAGAATGGTTGTAAATGTGTGTATTCAACTTCCAGAGTTAAACTGATGTGTGTTTGCAGCAGTTCAGAAACCCTTTCTTTGGAGAATGTAGAAACAGTCATTTCCAGCCCTAGATACGCACATAAGAGTTAGAGGTAAGAAAGCGTTTCAGACACAGAAGACCCGCTTCTTACAAACTCATCTGCTGTGTGCTGGTTTCTTTTAGGAAGTTGAATCTATGTTCAGATTCAGCGAGGTAGAAACACGTTTCTTCTAAAAGCTGCGTTTGGACATTCCAGAGTGGATGGGAGAACAGGCTCTAAAGAGAAATACCTTGCTCTAAAACCATAACGGAGATATCTAACAGAATGGTTGTCAATGTGTGTATTCAACTTCCATAGTTAAACTGATTTGTGTTTGCAGCAGTTCAGAAACCCTTTCTTTGGAGAATGTTGAAACAGTCATTTCCAGCCCTAGAGACGCACATAAGAGTTAGCAGTAAGAATGCGTTTCAAACACAGAAGACCCGCTTCTTACAAAGTCATCTGCTGTGTGGTGGTTTCTTTTAGGAAGTTGAATCTATGTTCAGATTCAGCGAGGTAGAAACACGTTTCTTCTAAAAGCTGCGTTTGGACATTCCAGAGTGGATGGGAGAACAGGCTATAAAGAGAAATGCCTTGCTCTAAAACCAAAATGGAGCTATCTAGCAGAATGGTTGTCAATGCGTGTATTCAACTTCCAGAGTAAAACTGATGTGTGTTTGCAGCAGTTCAGAAACCCTTTCTTTGGAGAATGTAGAAAAAAAGTCATTTCCAGCCCTAGAGACGCATATAAGAGTTAGCAGTAAGAATGACTCTAAAACACAGAAACCCGCTTCATACAAACTCATCTTCTGTGTTTTGGTTCCTTTTAGGAAGTTGCATCTGTGTTTAGATTCAGCGAGGCAGAAACACGTTTCTTCTAAAAGCTGCGTTTGGACATTCCAGAGTGAATGTGAGAACACGCCGTAAAGAGAAATACCTTGCTCTAAAACCAAAACGGAGCTATCTAGCAGAATGGTTGTCAATGTGTGTATTCAACTTCCAGAGTTAAACTGATGTGTGTTTGCAGCAGTTCAGAAACCCATTCTTTGGAGGATGTAGAAACAGTCATTTCCAGCCCTAGAGGCGCATATAAGAGTTAGCAGTAAGAATGCGTTTAAAACACAGAATACCCGCTTCGTACAAACTCTTCTGCTGTGTTGTAGTTCCTCTTAGGATGTTGCATCTGCGTTTAGATTCAGCGAGGCAGAAACACGTTTGTTCTAAAAACTGCATTTGGACATTCCAGAGTGAATGTGAGAACACGCCGTAAAGAGAAATACCTTACTCTAAAACCAAAACGGAGCTATCTAGCAGAATGGTTGTCAATGTGTGTATTCAACTTCCAGAGTTAAACTGATGTGTGTTGGCACCAGTTCCGAAACCCTTTCTTTGGAGAATGTAGAAACAGTCAATTACAGCCCTAGAGACGCATATAAGACTTAGCAGTAAGAATGTCTTTAAAACACAGAATACCCGCTTCGTAGAAACTTATCTGCTGTGTGCTAGTTCCTCTTAGGAAGTTGCATCTATGTTTAGATTCAGCGAGTCAGAAACACGTTTCTTCTAAAAACTGCATTTGGAAATTCCAGAGTGAAAGGGAGAACACGCTGTAAAGAGAAATACCTTGCTCTAAAACCAAAACGGAGCTATCTAGCAGAATGGTTGTCAATGTGTGTATTCAACTTCCAGAGTTAAACTGATGTGTGTTTGCAGCAGTTCAGAAACCCTTTCTTTGGAGAATGTAGAAACAGTCATTTCCAGCCCTAGAGACGCATATAAGAGTTAGCAGTAAGAATGCGTTTAAAACACAGAATACCCGCTTCGTACAAACTCATCTGCTGTGTTCTAGTTCCTGTTAGGAAGTTGCATCTATGTTCAGATTCAGCGAGGTAGAAACACGTTTCTTCTAAAAGCTGCGTTTGGACGTTCCAGAGTGGATGGGAGAACAGGCTCTAAAGAGACATACCTTGCTCAAAAACCAAAACGGAGCTATCTAGCAGAATGTTTGTCAATGTGTGTATTCAACATCCAGAGTTAATCTGATTTGTGTTTGCAACAGTTCAGAAACCCTTTCTTTGGAGAATGTAGAAAAAAAGTCATTTCCAGCCCTAGAGACGCATATAAGAGTTAGCAGTAAGAATGCCTTTAAAACACAGAAACCCGCTTTGCACAAACTCATCTTCTCTGTGTTGGTTCCTTTTAGGAAGTTGCATCTGTGTTTAGATTCAGCGAGGCAGAAACACGTTTCTTCTAAAAGCTGCGTTTGGACATTCCAGAGTGGATGCGAGAACAGGCTGTAAACAGAAATACCTTGCTCTAAAACCAAAACGGAGCTATCTAACAGAATGTTTGTCAATGTGTGTATTCAACTTCCAGAGTTAAACTGATGTGTGTTTGCAGCAGTTCAGAAACCCTTTCTTTGGACAATGTAGAAAAAAAATTCATTTCCAGCCCTAGAGACGCATATAAGAGTTAGCAGTAAGAATGCTTTAAAACACAGAATACACGCTTCGTACAAACTCATCTGCTGTGTGCTAGTTCCTCTTAGGAAGTTGCATCAATGTTTAGATTCAGCGAGGCAGAAACACGTTTCTTCTAAAAACTTCATTTGGAAATTCCAGAGTGAATGGGAGAACACGCTGTAAAGAGAAATACCTTGCTCTAAAACCAAAACGGAGCTATCTAGCAGAATGGTTGTCAATGTGTGTATTCAACTTCCAGAGTTAAACTGATTTGTGTTTGCAGCAGTTCAGAAACCCTTTCTTTGGAGAATGTAGAAAAAAAGTCATTTCCAGCCCTAGAGACGCATATAAGAGTTAGCAGTAAGAATGCCTTTAAAACACAGAAACCCGCTTCGTACAAACTCATCTTCTGTGTGTTGGTTCCTTTTAGGAAGTTGCATCTGCGTTTAGATTCAGCGAGGCAGAAACACGTTTCTTCTAAAAGCTTCGTTTGGACATTCCAGAGTGGATGGGAGAAAAGGCTGTAAAGAGAAATACCTTGCTCTAAAACCAAAACGGAGCTATCTAGCAGAATGTTTGTCAATGTGTGTATTCAACTTCCAGAGTTAAACTGATGTGTGTTTGCAGCAGTTCAGAAACCCTTTCTTTGGAGAATGTAGAAACAGTCATTTCCAGCCCTAGAGACGCATATAAGAGTTAGCAGTAAGAATGCGTTTAAAACACAGAATACCCGCTTCGTACGAACTCATCTGCTTTGTGCTGGTTTCTTTTAGGAAGTTGCATCTATGTTTAGATTCAGCAAGGTAGAAACACGTTTCTTCTAAAAGCTGCGTTTGGACATTCCAGAGTGGATGGGAGAACAGGCTGTAAAGAGAAATACCTTGCTCTAAAACCAAAACGGAGCTATCTAGCAGAATGGTTGTCAAGGTGTGTATTCAACTTCCAGAGTTAAATTGATGTGTGTTTGCAGCAGTTCAGAAACCCTTTCTTTGGAGAATGTAGAAACAGTCATTTCCAGCCCTAGAGACGCACATAAGAGTTAGCAGTAAGAATGCGTTTCAGACACAGAAGACCCGCTTCTTACAAACTCATCTGCTGTGTGCTGGTTTCTTTTAGGAAGTTGAATCTATGTTCAGATTCAGCGAGGTAGAAACACGTTTCTTCTAAAAGCTGCGTTTGGACCTTCCAGAGTGGATGGGAGAACAGGCTCTAAAGAGAAATACCTTGCTCTAAAACCATAACGGAGATATCTAACAGAATGGTTGTCAATGTGTGTATTCAACTTCCATAGTTATACTGATTTGTGTTTGCAGCAGTTCAGAAACCCTTTCTTTGGCGAATGTAGAAACAGTCATTTCCAGCCCTAGAGACGCACATAAGAGTTAGCAGTAAGAATGCGTTTCAAACACAGAAGACCCGCTTCTTACAAAGTCCTCTGCTGTGTGGTGGTTTCATTTAGGAAGTTGAATCTATGTTCAGATTCAGCGAGGTAGAAACACGTTTCTTCAAAAAGCTGCGTTTGGACATTCCAGAGTGGATGGGAGAACAGGCTATAAAGAGAAATGCCTTGCTCTAAAACCAAAACGGAGCTATCTAGCAGAATGTTTGTCAATGTGTGTATTCAACTTCCAGAGTAAAACTGATGTGTGTTTGCAGCAGTTCAGAAACCCTTTCTTTGGAGAATGTAGAAAAAAAGTCATTTCCAGCCGTAGAGACGCATATAAGAGTTAGCAGTAAGAATGCCCCTAAAACACAGAAACCCGCTTCATACAAACTCATCTTCTGTGTTTTGGTTCCTTTTAGGAAGTTGCATCTGTGTTTAGATTCAGCGAGGCAGAAACACGTTTCTTCTAAAAGCTGCGTTTGGACATTCCAGAGTGAATGTGAGAACATTCCGTAAAGAGAAATACCTTTCTCTAAAACCAAAACGGAGCTATCTAGCAGAATGGTTGTCAATGTGTGTATTCAACTTCCAGAGTTAAACTGATGTGTGTTTGCAGCAGTTCAGAAACCCTTTCCTTGGAGAATGTAGAAACAGTCATTTCCAGCCCTAGAGACGCACATAAGAGTTAGCAGTAAGAATGCGTTTCAAACACAGAAGACCCGCTTCTTACAAGCTCATCTGCTGTGTGCTGGTTTCTTTTAGGAAGTTGAATCTATGTTCAGATTCAGCGAAGTAGAAACACGTTTCTTCTAAAAGCTGCGTTTAGACATTCCAGAGTGGATGGGAGAACAGGTTCTAAAGAGAAATACCTTGCTCAAAAACCAAAACGGAGCTATCTAGCAGAATGTTTGTCAATGTGTGTATTCAACTTCCAGAGTTAAACTGATTTGTGTTTGCAGCAGTTCAGAAACCCTTTCTTTGGAGAATGTAGAAAAAAAGTCATTTCCAGCCCTAGAGACGCATATAAGAGTTAGCAGTAAGAATGCCTTTAAAACACAGAAACCCGCTTCGTACAAACTCATCTTCTGTGTGTTGGTTCCTTTTAGGAAGTTGCATCTGTGTTTAGATTCAGCGAGGCAGAAACACGTTTCTTCTAAAAGCTGCGTTTGGACATTCCAGAGTGGATGGGCGAACAGGCTGTAAAGAGAAATACCTTGCTCTAAAACCAAAACGGAGCTATCTAGCAGAATGGTTGTCAATGTGTGTATTCAACTTCCAGAGTTAAACTGATGTGTGTTTGCAGCAGTTCAGAAACCCTTTCTTTGGAGAATGTAGAAACAGTCATTTCCAGCCCTAGAGACGCACATAAGAGTTAGCAGTAAGAATGCGTTTCAGACACAGAAGACCCGCTTATTACAAACTCATCTACTGTGTGCTGGTTTCTTTTAGGAAGTTGAATCTATGTTCAGATTCAGCGAGGTAGAAACACGTTTCTTCTAAAAGCTGCGTTTGGACATTCCAAAGTGGATGGGACAACAGGCTCTAAAGAGAAATACCTTGCTCTAAAACTAAAACGGAGATATCTAACAGAATGGTTGTCAATGTGTGTATTCAACGTCCGTAGTTAAACTAATTTGTGTTTGCAGCAGTTCAGAAACCCTTTCTTTGGAGAATGTAGAAATAGTCATTTCCAGCCCTAGAGACGCATATAAGAGTTAGCAGTAAAAATGCCTTTAAAACACAGAATACCCGCTTCGTACAAACTAATCTGCTGTGTTCTAGTTCCACTTAGGAAGTTGCATCTATGTTTAGATTCAGCGAGGCAGAAACACGTTTCTTCTAAAAACTGCATTTGGAAATTCCAGAGTGAATGGGAGAACACGCTGTAAAGAGAAATACTTTGCTCTAAAACCAAAACGGAGCTATCTAGCAGAATGGTTGTCAATGTGTGTATTCAACTTCCAGAGTTAAACTGATGTGTGTTTGCAGCAGTTCAGAAACCCATTCTTTGGAGGATGTAGAAACAGTCATTTCCAGCCCTAGAGGCGCATATAAGAGTTAGCAGTAAGAATGCGTTTAAAACACAGAATACCCGCTTCGTACAAACTCTTCTGCTGTGTTGTAGTTCCTCTTAGGATGTTGCATCTGCGTTTAGATTCAGCGAGGCAGAAACACATTTCTTCTAAAAACTGCATTTGGACATTCCAGAGTGAATGTGAGAACACGCCGTAAAGAGAAATACCTTACTCTAAAACCAAAACGGAGCTATCTAGCAGAATGGTTGTCAATGTGTGTATTCAACTTCCAGAGTTAAACTGATGTTTGTTGGCAGCAGTTCCGAAACCCTTTCTTTGGAGAATGTAGAAACAGTCAATTACAGCCCTAGAGACGCATATAAGACTTAGCAGTAAGAATGCCTTTAAAACACAGAATACCCGCTTCGTAGAAACTTATCTGCTGTGTGCTAGTTCCTCTTAGGAAGTTGCATCTATGTTTAGATTCAGCGAGGCAGAAACACGTTTCTTCTAAAAACTGCATTTGGAAATTCCAGAGTGAATGGGAGAACACGCTGTAAAGAGAAATACCTTGCTCTAAAACCAAAACGGATCTATCTAGCAGAATGGTTGTCAATGTGTGTATTCAACTTCCAGAGTTAAACTGATTTGTGTTTGCAGCAGTTCAGAAACCCTTTCTTTGGAGAATGTAGAAAAAAAGTCATTTCCAGCCCTAGAGACGCATATAAGAGTTAGCAGTAAGAATGCCTTTAAAACACAGAAACCCGCTTCGTACAAACTCATCTTCTGTGTGTTGGTTCCTTTTAGGAAGTTGCATCTGCGTTTAGATTCAGCGAGGCAGAAACACGTTTCTTCTAAAAGCTGCGTTTGGACATTCCAGAGTGGATGGGAGAACAGGCTGTAAAGAGAAATACCTTGCTCTAAAACCAAAACGGAGCTATCTAGCAGAATGTTTGTCAATGTGTGTATTCAACTTCCAGAGTTAAACTGATGTGTGTTTGCAGCAGTTCAGAAACCCTTTCTTTGGAGAATGTAGAAACAGTCATTTCCAGCCCTAGAGACGCACATAAGAGTTAGCAGTAAGAATGCGTTTCAGACACAGAAGACCCGCTTCTTACAAACTCATCTGCTGTGTGCTGGTTTCTTTTAGGAAGTTGAATCTATGTTCAGATTCAGCGAGGTAGAAACACGTTTCTTCTAAAAGCTGCGTTTGGACATTCCAGAGTGGATGGGAGAACAGGCTCTAAAGAGAAATACCTTGCTCTAAAACCATAACGGAGATATCTAACAGAATGGTTGTCAATGTGTGTATTCAACTTCCATAGTTATACTGATTTGTGTTTGCAGCAGTTCAGAAACCCTTTCTTTGGCGAATGTAGAAACAGTCATTTCCAGCCCTAGAGACGCACATAAGAGTTAGCAGTAAGAATGCGTTTCAAACACAGAAGACCCGCTTCTTACAAAGTCCTCTGCTGTGTGGTGGTTTCATTTCGGAAGTTGAATCTATGTTCAGATTCAGCGAGGTAGAAACACGTTTCTTCAAAAAGCTGCGTTTGGACATTCCAGAGTGGATGGGAGAACAGGCTATAAAGAGAAATGCCTTGCTCTAAAACCAAAACGGAGCTATCTAGCAGAATGTTTGTCAATGTGTGTATTCAACTTCCAGAGTTAAAATGATTTGTGTTTGCAGCAGTTCAGAAACCCTTTCTTTGGAGAATGTAGAAAAAAAGTCATTTCCAGCCCTAGAGACGCATATAAGAGTTAGCAGTAAGAATGCCTTTAAAACACAGAAACCCGCTTCGTACAAACTCATCTTCTGTGTGTTGGTTCCTTTTAGGAAGTTGCATCTGTGTTTAGATTCAGGGAGGCAGAAACACGTTTCTTCTAAAAGCTGCGTTTGGACATTCCAGAGTGGATGGGCGAACAGGCTGTAAAGAGAAATACCTTGCTCTAAAACCAAAACGGAGCTATCTAGCAGAATGGTTGTCAATGTGTGTATTCAACTTCCAGAGTTAAACTGATGTGTGTTTGCAGCAGTTCAGAAACCCTTTCTTTGGAGAATGTAGAAACAGTCATTTCCAGCCCTAGAGACGCACATAAGAGTTAGCAGTAAGAATGCGTTTCAGACACAGAAGACCCGCTTATTACAAACTCATCTACTGTGTGCTGGTTTCTTTTAGGAAGTTGAATCTATGTTCAGATTCAGCGAGGTAGAAACACGTTTCTTCTAAAAGCTGCGTTTGGACATTCCAAAGTGGATGGGACAACAGGCTCTAAAGAGAAATACCTTGCTCTAAAACTAAAACGGAGATATCTAACAGAATGGTTGTCAATGTGTGTATTCAACGTCCGTAGTTAAACTAATTTGTGTTTGCAGCAGTTCAGAAACCCTTTCTTTGGAGAATGTAGAAATAGTCATTTCCAGCCCTAGAGACGCATATAAGAGTTAGCAGTAAGAATGCCTTTAAAACACAGAAACCCGCCTCGTACAAACTCATCTTCTGTGTGTTGGTTCGTTTTAGGAAGTTGCATCTGTGTTTAGATTCAGCGAGGCAGAAACACGTTTCTTCTAAAAGCTGCGTTTGGACATTCCAGAGTGGATGGGAGAATAGGCTGTAAAGAGAAATACCTTGCTCTAAAACCAAAACGGAGCTATCTAGCAGAATGGTTGTCAATGTCTGTATTCAACATCCAGCGTTAAACTGATGTGTGTTTGCAGCAGTTCAGAAACCCTTTCTTTGGAGAATGTAGAAACAGTCATTTCCAGCCCTAGAGACGCATATAAGATTTAGCAGTAAGAATGCGTTTAAAACACAGAAGACCCGCTTCTTACAAACTCATCTGCTGTGTGCTGGTTTCTTTTAGGAAGTTGCATCTATGTTTAGATTCAGCAAGGTAGAAACACGTTTCTTCTAAAAGCTGCGTTTGGACATTCCAGAGTGGAAGGGAGAACAGGCTGTAAAGAGAAATACCTTGCTCTAAAACCAAAACGGAGCTATCTAGCAGAATGTTTGTCAATGTGTGTATTCAACTTCCAGAGTTAAACTGATTTGTGTTTGCAACAGTTCAGAAACCCTTTCTTTGGAGAATGTAGAAAAAAAGTCATTTCCAGCCCTAGAGACGCATATAAGAGTTAGCAGTAAGAATGCCTTTAAAACACAGAAACCCGCTTCGTACAAACTCATCTTCTGTGTGTTGGTTCCTTTTAGGAAGTTGCATCTGTGTTTAGATTCAGCGAGGCAGAAACACGTATCTTCTAAAAGCTGCGTTTGGACATTCCAGAGTGGATGGGAGAACAGGCTGTAAAGAGAAATACCTTGCTCTAAAACCAAAACGGAGCTATGTAGCAGAAGGGTTGTCAATGTGTGTATTCAACTTCCAGCGTTAAACTGACGTGTGTTTGCAGCAGTTCAGAAACCCTTTCTTTGGAGAATGTAGAAACAGTCATTTCCAGCCCTAGAGACGCACATAAGAGTTAGCAGTAAGAATGCGTTTCAAACACAGAAGACCCGCTTCTTACAAGCTCATCTGCTGTGTGCTGGTTTCTTTTAGGAAGTTGAATCTATGTTCAGATTCAGCGAAGTAGAAACACGTTTCTTCTAAAAGCTGCGTTTAGACATTCCAGAGTGGATGGGAGAACAGGCTCTAAAGATAAATAACTTGCTCAAAAACCAAAACGGAGCTATCTAGCAGAATGTTTGTCAATGTGTGTATTCAACATCCAGAGTTAATCTGATTTGTGTTTGCAACAGTTCAGAAACCCTTTCTTTGGAGAATGTAGAAAAAAAGTCATTTCCAGCCCTAGAGACGCATATAAGAGTTAGCAGTAAGAATGCCTTTAAAACACAGAAATCCGCTTCGTACAAACTCATCTTCTGTGTGTTGGTTCCTTTTAGGAAGTTGCATCTGTATTTAGATGCAGCGAGGCAGAAACACGTTTCTTCTAAAAGCTGCGTTTGGACATTCCAGAGTGGACGGGAGAACAGGCTGTAAAGAGAAATACCTTGCTCTAAAACCGAAACGGAGCTATCTAGCAGAATGGTTGTCAATGTGTGTATTCAACTTCCAGCGTTAAACTGATGTGTGTTGGCAGCAGTTCAGAAACCCTTTCTTTGGAGAATGTAGAAACAGTCATTTCCAGCCCTAGAGACGCACATAAGAGTTAGCAGTAAGAATGCGTTTCAAACACAGAAGACCCGCTTCTTACAATCCAATCTGCTGTGTGCTGGTTTCTTTTAGGAAGTTGCATCTATGTTCAGATTCAGCGAGGTAGAAACACGTTTCTTCTAAAAGCTGCGTTTGGACATTGCAGAGTGGATGTGAGAACAGGCTCTAAAGAGAAATACCTTGCTCAAAAACCAAAACGGAGCTATCTTCCAGAATGTTTGTCAATGTGTGTATTCAACTTCTAGAGTTAAACTGATTTGTGTTTGCAACAGTTCAGAAACCCTTTCTTTGGAGAATGTAGAAAGAGTCATTTCCAGCCCTAGAGACGCATATAAGTGTTAGCAGTAAGAATGCGTTTAAAACACAGAATACCCGCTTCGTACAAACTCTTCTGCTGTGTTGTAGTTCCTCTTAGGAAGTTGCATCTATGTTTAGATTCAGCGAGGTAGAAACACGTTTCTTCTAAAAACTGCATTTGGACATTCCAGAGTGAATGGGAGAACAGGCTGTAAAGAGAAATACCTTGCTCTAAAACCAAAACGGAGCTATTTAGCAGAATGGTTGTCAATGTTTGTATTCAACTTCCAGAGTTAAACTGATTTGTGTTTGCAGCAGTTCAGAAACACTTTCTTTGGAGAATGTAGAAAAAAAGTCATTTCCAGCCCTAGAGACGAATATAAGTGTTAGCAGTAAGAATGCCTTTAAAACATAGAAACCCGCTTCGTACAAACTCATCTTCTGTGTGTTGGTTCCTTTTAGGAAGTTGCATCTGCGTTTAGATTCAGCGAGGCAGAAACACGTTTCTTCTAAAAGCTGCGTTTGGACATTCCAGAGTGGATGGGAGAAGAGGCTCTAAAGAGAAATACCTTGCTCTAAAACCAAAACGGAGATATCTAACAGAATGTTTGTCAATGGGTGTATTCAACTTTCGTAGTTAAACTGATTTGTGTTTGCAGCAGTTCAGAAACCCTTTCTTTGGAGAATGTAGAAACAGTCATTTCCAGCCCTAGAGACGCACATTAGAGTTCGCAGTAAGAATGCGTTTCAAACACAGAAGACCCGCTTCTTACAAAGTCATCTGCTGTGTGGTGGTTTCTTTTAGGAAGTTGAATCTATGTTCAGATTGAGCGAGGTAGAAACACGTTTCTTCAAAAAGCTGCGTTTGGACATTCCAGAGTGGATGGGAGAACAGGCTATAAAGAGAAATACCTTGCTTTAAAATCAAAACGGAGCTATCTAGCAGAATGGTTGTCAATGTGTGTATTCAACTTCCAGAGTTAAACTGATGTGTGTTTGCAGCAGTTCAGAAACCCTTTCTTTGGAGGATGTAGAAACAGTCATTTCCAGCCCTAGAGACGCATATAAAAGTTAGCAGTAAGAATGCGTTTAAAACACAGAATACCCGCTTGGTACAAACTCATCTGCTTTGGGCTGGTTTCTTTTAGGAAGTTGCATCTATGTTTAGATTCGGCAAGGTAGAAACACGTTTCTTCTAAAAGCTGCGTTTGGACATTCCAGAGTGGATGGGAGAAGAGGCTGTAAAGAGAAATACCTTGCTCTAAAACCAAAACGGAACTATCTAGCAGAATGGTTGTCAATGTGTGTATTCAACTTCCAGAGTTAAACTGATGTGTGTTTGCAGCAGTTCAGAAACCCTTTCTTTGGAGAATGTAGAAACAGTCATTTCCAGCCCTAGAGACGCATATAAGAGTTAGCAGTAAGAATGCGTTTAAAACACAGAATACCCGCTTCGTACAAACTCATCTGCTGTGTTCTAGTTCCTGTTAGGAAGTTGCATCTATGTTCAGATTCAGCGAGGTAGAAACACGTTTCTTCTAAAAGCTGCGTTTGGACATTCCAGAGTGGATGGGAGAACAGGCTCTAAAGAGAAATACCTTGCTCAAAAACCAAAACGGAGCTATCCAGCAGAATGATTGTCAATGTGTGTATTCAACATTCAGAGTTAATCTGATTTGTGTTTGCAACAGTTCAGAAACCCTTTCTTTGGAGAATGTAGAAAAAAAGTCATTTCCAGCCCTAGAGACGCATATAAGAGTTAGGAGTAAGAATGCCTTTAAAACACAGAAACCCGCTTCGCACAAACTCATATTCTGTGTGTTGGTTCCTTTTAGGAAGTTGCATCTGTGTTTAGATTCAGCGAGGCAGAAACAGGTTTCTTCTAAAAGCTGCGTTTGGACATTCCAGAGTGGATGGGAGAACAGGCTGTAAAGAGAAATACCTTGCTCTAAAACCAAAACGGAGCTATGTAACAGAATGGTTGTCAATGTGTGTATTCAACTTCCAGAGTTAAACTGATGTGTGTTTGCAGCAGTTCAGAAACCCTTTCTTTGGAGAATGTAGAAACAGTCATTTCCAGCCCTAGAAACGCACATAAGAGTTAGCAGTAAGAATGCGTTTCAAACACAGAAGATCCGCTTCTTAAAAACTCATCTACTGTGTGCTGGTTTCTTTTAGGAAGTTGAATCTATGTTCAGATTCAGCGAGGTAGAAACACGTTTCTTCTAAAAGCTGCGTTTGGACATTCCAGAGTGGATGGGAGAACAGGCTCTAAAGAGAAATACCTTGCTCAAAAACCAAAACGGAGCTATCTAGCAGAATGTTTGTCAATGTGTGTATTCAACTTCCAGAGTTAAACTGATTTGTGGTTGCAGCAATTCAGAAACCCTTTCTTTGGAGAATGTAGAAAAAAAGTCATTTCCAGCCCTAGAGACGCATATAAGAGTTAGCAGTAAGAATGCCTTCAAAACAGAGAAACCCGCTTCGTACAAACTCATCTTCTGTGTGTTGGTTCCTTTTAGGAAGTTGCATCTGTGTTTAGATTCACCGAGGTAGAACCACGTTTCTTCTAAAAGCTGCGATTGGACATTCCAGAGTGGATGGGAGAACAGGCTGTAAAGGGAAATACCTTGCTCTAAAACCAAAACGGAGCTATCTAGCAGAATCGTTGTCAATGTGTGTATTCAACTTCCAGAGTTAAACTGATGTGTGTTTGCAGCAGTTCAGAAACCCTTTCTTTGGAGAATGTAGAAACAGTCATTTCCAGCGCTAGAGACGCATATAAGAGTTAGCAGTAAGAATGCCTTTAAAACACAGAATACCCGCTTCGTACAAACTCATCTGCTGTGTGCTAGTTTCTCTTAGGAAGTTGCATCTATGTTTAGATTCAGCGAGGCAGAAACACGTTTCTTTGAGAAACTGCATTTGGAAATTCCAGAGTGAATGGGAGAACACGCTGTAAAGAGAAATACCTTGCTCTAAAACCAAAACGGAGCTATCTAGCAGAATGGTTGTCAATGTGTGTATTCAACTTCCAGAGTTAAACTGATGTGTGTTTGCAGCAGTTCAGAAACCCTTTCTTTGGAGAATGTAGAAACAGTCATTTCCAGCCCTAGAGACGCATATAAGAGTTAGCAGTAAGAATGCCTTTAAAACACAGAATACCCGCTTCGTACAAACTCATCTGCTGTGTGCTAGTTTCTCTTAGGAAGTTGCATCTATGTTTAGATTCAGCGATGCAGAAACACGTTTCTTTGAAAAACTGCATTTGGAAATTCCAGAGTGAATGGGAGAACACGCTGTAAAGAGAAATACTTTGCTCTAAAACCAAAACGGAGCTATCTAGCAGAATGGTTGTCAATGTGTGTATTCAACTTCCAGAGTTAAACTGATGTGTGTTTGCGGCTGTTCAGAAACCCTTTCTTTGGACAATGTAGAAAAAAAGTCATTTCCAGCCCTAGAGACGCATATAAGAGTTAGCAGTAAGAATGCCTTTAAAACTCAGAAACCCGCTTCGTACAAACTCATCTTCTGTGTGTTGGTTCCTTTTAGGAAGTTGCATCTGCGTTTAGATTCAGCGAGGCAGAAACACGTTTCTTCTAAAAGCTGCGTTTGTACATTCCAGAGTGGATGGGAGAACAGGCTGTAAAGAGAAATACCTTGCTCTAAAACCAAAACGGAGCTATCTAGCAGAATGGTTGTCAATGTGTGTATTCAACTTCCAGAGTTAAACTGATGTGTGTTTGCAGCAGTTCAGAAACCCTTTCTTTGGAGAATGTAGAAACAGTCATTTCCAGCCCTAGAGACGCATATAAAAGTTAGCAGTAGGAATGCGTTTAAAACACAGAATACCAGCTTCGTACAAACTCATCTGCTTTGTGCTGGTTTCTTTTAGGTAGTTGCATCTATGTTTAGATTCAGCAAGGTAGAAACACGTTTCTTCTAAAAGCTGCGTTTGGACATTCCAGAGTGGATGGGAGAACAGGCTGTAAAGAGAAATACCTTGCTCTAAAACCAAAACGGAGCTATCTAGCAGAATGTTTGTCAATGTGTGTATTCAACTTCCAGAGTTAAACTGATGTGTGTTTGCAGCAGTTCAGAAACCCTTTCTTTGGAGAATGTAGAAACAGTCATTTCCAGCCCTAGAGACGCACATAAGAGTTAGCAGTAAGAATGCGTTTCAGACACAGAAGACCCGCTTCTTACAAACTCATCTGCTGTGTGCTGGTTTCTTTTAGGAAGTTGAATCTATGTTCAGATTCAGCGAGGTAGAAACACGTTTCTTCTAAAAGCTGCGTTTGGACATTCCAGAGTGGATGGGAGAACAGGCTCTAAAGAGAAATACCTTGCTCTAAAACCATAACGGAGATATCTAACAGAATGGTTGTCAATGTGTGTATTCAACTTCCATAGTTAAACTGATTTGTGTTTGCAGCAGTTCAGAAACCCTTTCTTTGGAGAATGTAGAAACAGTCATTTCCAGCCCTAGAGACGCACATAAGAGTTAGCAGTAAGAATGCGTTTCAAACACAGAAGACCCGCTTCTTACAAAGTCATCTGCTGTGTGGTGGTTTCTTTTAGGAAGTTGAATCTATGTTCAGATTCAGCGAGGTAGAAACACGTTTCTTCAAAAAGCTGCGTTTGGACATTCCAGAGTGGATGGGAGAACAGGCTCTAAAGAGAAATGCCTTGCTCTAAAACCAAAACGGAGCTATCTAGCAGAATGGTTGTCAATGTGTGTATTCAACTTCCAGAGTTAAACTGATGTGTGTTTGCAGCAGTTCAGAAACCCATTCTTTGGAGGATGTAGAAACAGTCATTTCCAGCCCTAGAGGCGCATATAAGAGTTAGCAGTAAGAATGCGTTTAAAACACAGAATACCCGCTTCGTACAAACTCTTCTGCTGTGTTATAGTTCCTCTTATGAAGTTGCATCTATGTTTAGATTCAGCGAGGCAGAAACACGTTTCTTCTAAAAACTGCATTTGGACATTCCAGAGTGAATGGGAGAACACGCTGTAAAGAGAAATACCTTGCTCTAAAACCAAAACGGAGCTATCTATCAGAATGTTTGTCAATATGTGTATTCAACTTCCAGAGTTAAACTGATTTGTGTTTGCAGCAGTTCAGAAAACCTTTCTTTGGAGAATGTAGAAAAAAAGTCATTTCCAGCCCTAGAGACGCATATAAGAGTTAGCAGTAAGAATGCCTTTAAAACACAGAAACCCGCTTCGTACAAACTCATCTTCTTTGTGTTGGTTCCTTTTAGGAAGTTGCATCTGCGTTTAGATTCAGCGAGGCAGAGACACGTTTCTTCTAAAAGCTGCGTTTGAACATTCCAGAGTGGATGGGAGAACAGGCTGTAAAGAGAAATACCTTGCTCTAAAACCAAAACGGAGCTATCTAACAGAATGTTTGTCAATGTGTTTATTCAACTTCCAGAGTTAAACTGATGTGTGTTTGCAGCAGTTCAGAAACCCTTTCTTTGGAGAATGTAGAAAGAGTCATTTCCAGCCCTAGAGACGCACATAAGAGTTAGCAGTAAGAATGCGTTTCAAACACAGAAGATCCGCTTCTTAAAAACTCATCTGCTGTGTGCTGGTTTCTTTTAGGAAGTTGAATCTATGTTCAGATTCAGCGAGGTAGAAACACGTTTCTTCTAAAAGCTGCGTTTGGACATTCCAGAGTGGATGGGAGAACAGGCTCTAAAGAGAAATACCTTGCTCAAAAACCAAAACGGAGCTATCTAGCAGAATGTTTGTCAATGTGTGTATTCAACTTCCAGAGTTAAACTGATTTGTGGTTGCAGCAATTCAGAAACCCTTTCTTTGGAGAATGTAGAAAAAAAGTCATTTCCAGCCCTAGAGACGCATATAAGAGTTAGCAGTAAGAATGCCTTTAAAACAGAGAAACCCGCTTCGTACAAACTCATCTTCTGTGTGTTGGTTCCTTTTAGGAAGTTGCATCTGTGTTTAGATTCACCGAGGTAGAACCACGTTTCTTCTAAAAGCTGCGATTGGACATTCCAGAGTGGATGGGAGAACAGGCTGTAAAGGGAAATACCTTGCTCTAAAACCAAAACGGAGCTATCTAGCAGAATCGTTGTCAATGTGTGTATTCAACTTCCAGAGTTAAACTGATGTGTGTTTGCAGCAGTTCAGAAACCCTTTCTTTGGAGAATGTAGAAAGAGTCATTTCCAGCCCTAGAGACGCATATAAGAGTTAGCAGTAAGAATGCCTTTAAAACACAGAATACCCGCTTCGTACAAACTCATCTGCTGTGTGCTAGTTTCTCTTAGGAAGTTGCATCTATGTTTAGATTCAGCGAGGCAGAAACACGTTTCTTTGAGAAACTGCATTTGGAAATTCCAGAGTGAATGGGAGAACACGCTGTAAAGAGAAATACCTTGCTCTAAAACCAAAACGGAGCTATCTAGCAGAATGGTTGTCAATGTGTGTATTCAACTTCCAGAGGTAAACTGATGTGTGTTTGCAGCAGTTCAAAAACCCTTTCTTTGGAGAATGTAGAAACAGTCATTTCCAGCCCTAGAGACGCATATAAAAGTTAGCAGTAGGAATGCGTTTAAAACACAGAATACCAGCTTCGTACAAACTCATCTGCTTTGTGCTGGTTTCTTTTAGGTAGTTGCATCTATGTTTAGATTCAGCAAGGTAGAAACACGTTTCTTCTAAAAGCTGCGTTTGAACATTCCAGAGTGGATGGGAGAACAGGCTGTAAAGAGAAATACCTTGCTCTAAAACCAAAACGGAGCTATCTAGCAGAATGGTTGTCAATGTGTGTATTCAACTTCCAGAGTTAAACTGATGTGTGTTTGCAGCAGTTCAGAAACCCATTCTTTGGAGGATGTAGAAACAGTCATTTCCAGCCCTGGAGGCGCATATAAGAGTTAGCAGTAAGAATGCGTTTAAAACACAGAATACCCGCTTCGTACAAACTCTTCTGCTGTGTTATAGTTCCTCTTAGGAAGTTGCATCTATGTTTAGATTCAGCGAGGCAGAAACACGTTTCTTCTAAAAACTGCATTTGGACATTCCGGAGTGAATGGGAGAACACGCTGTAAAGAGAAATAACTTGCTCTAAAACCAAAACGGAGCTATCTATCAGAATGTTTGTCAATATGTGTATTCAACTTCCAGAGTTAAACTGATTTGTGTTTGCAGCAGTTCAGAAACCCTTTCTTTGGAGAATGTAGAAAAAAAGTCATTTCCAGCCCTAGAGACGCATATAAGAGTTAGCAGTAAGAATGCCTTTAAAACACAGAAACCCGCTTCGTACAAACTCATCTTCTTTGTGTTGGTTCCTTTTAGGAAGTTGCATCTGCGTTTAGATTCAGCGAGGCAGAGACACGTTTCTTCTAAAAGCTGCGTTTGAACATTCCAGAGTGGATGGGAGAACAGGCTGTAAAGAGAAATACCTTGCTCTAAAACCAAAATGTAGCTATCTAGCAGAATGTTTGTCAATGTGTGTATTCAACTTCCAGAGTTAAACTGATGTGTGTTTGCAGCAGTTCAGAAACCCTTTCTTTGGAGAATGTAGAAACAGTCATTTCCAGCCCTAGAGACGCATATAAGAGTTAGCAGTAAGAATGCGTTTAAAACACAGAATACCCGCTTCGTACAAACTCATCTGCTTTGTGCTGGTTTCTTTTAGGAAGTTGCATCTATGTTTAGATTCAGCAGGGTAGAAACACGTTTATTCTAAAAGCTGCGTTTGGACATTCCAGAGTGGATGGGAGAACAGGCTGTAAAGAGAAATACCTTGCTCTAAAACCAAAACGGAGCTATCTAGCAGAATGGTTGTCAATGTGTGTATTCAACTTCCAGAGTTAAACTGATGTGTGTTTGCAGCAGTTCAGAAACCCTTTCTTTGGAGAATGTAGAAACAGTCATTTCCAGCCCTAGAGACGCATATAAGAGTTAGCAGTAAGAATGCGTTTAAAACACAGAATACCCGCTTCGTACAAACTCATCTGCTTTGTGCTGGTTTCTTTTAGGAAGTTGCATCTATGTTTAGATTCAGCAGGGTAGAAACACCTTTCTTAAAAAAGCTGCGTTTGGACATTCCAGAGTGGATGGGAGAACAGGCTGTAAAGAGAAATACCTTGCTCTAAAACCAAAACGGAGCTATCTAGCAGAATGGTTGTCAATGTGTGTATTCAACTTCCAGAGTTAAACTGATGTGTGTTTGCAGCAGTTCAGAAACCCTTTCTTTGGAGAATGTAGAAACAGTCATTTTCAGCCCTAGAGACGCACATAAGAGTTAGCAGTAAGAATGCGTTTCAGACACAGAAGACCCGCTTCTTACAAACTCATCTACTGTGTGCTGGTTTCTTTTAGGAAGTTGAATCTATGTTCAGATTCAGCGAGGTAGAAACACGTTTCTTCTAAAAGCTGCGTTTGGACATTCCAGAGTGGATGGGACAACAGGCTGTAAAGAGAAATACTTTGCTCTAAAACCAAAACGGAGATATCTAACAGTATGGTTGTCAATGTGTGTATTCAACTTCCGTAGTTAAACTAATTTGTGTTTGCAGCAGTTCAGAAACCCTTTCTTTGGAGAATGTAGAAAAAAAGTCATTTCCAGCCCTAGAGACGCATATAAGAGTTAGCAGTAAGAATGCGTTTCAGACACAGAAGACCCGCTTCTTACAAACTCATCTACTGTGTGCTGGTTTCTTTTAGGAAGTTGAATCTATGTTCAGATTCAGCGAGGTAGAAACACGTTTCTTCAAAAAGCTGCGTTTGGACATTCCAGAGTGGATGGGAGAACAGGCTCTAAATAGAAATACCTTGCTCTAAAACCAAAACGGAGATATCTAACAGAATGTTTGTCAATGTGTGTATTCAACTTCCGTAGTTAAACTGATTTGTGTTTGCAGCAGTTCAGAAACCCTTTCTTTGGAGAATGTAGAAACAGTCATTTCCAGCCCTAGAGACGCACATAAGAGTTAGTAGTAAGAATGCGTTTCAAACACAGAAGACCCGCTTCTTACAAAGTCATCTGCTGTGTGGTGGTTTCTTTTAGGAAGTTGAATCTATGTTCAGATTCAGCGAGGTAGAAACACGTTTCTTCAAAAAGCTGCGTTTGGACATTCCAGAGTGGATGGGAGAACAGGTTATAAAGAGAAATACCTTGCTCTAAAACCAAAACGGAGCTATCTAGCAGAATGGTTGTCAATGTGTGTATTCAACTTCCAGAGTTAAACGGATGTGTGTTTGCAGCAGTTCAGAAACCCTTTCTTTGGACAATGTAGAAAAAAAATTCATTTCCAGCCCTAGAGACGCATATAAGTGTTAGCAGTAAGAATGCCTTTAAAACACAGAATACCCGCTTCGTACAAACTAATCTGCTGTGTTCTAGTTCCTCTTAGGAAGTTGCATCTATGTTTAGATTCAGCGAGGCAGAAACACGTTTCTTCTAAAAACTGCATTTGGACATTCCAGAGTGAATGTGAGAACACGCCTTAAAGAGAAATACCTTGCTCTAAAACCAAAACGGAGCTATCTAGCAGAATGGTTGTCAATGTGTGTATTCAACTTCCAGAGTTAAACTGATTTGTGTTTGCAACAGTTCAGAAACCCTTTCTTTGGAGAATGTAGAAAAAATGTCATTTCCAGCCCTAGAGACGCATATAAGAGTTAGCAGTAAGAATGCCTTTAAAACACAGAAATCCGCTTCGTACAAACTCATCTTCTGTGTGTTGGTTCCTTTTAGGAAGTTGCATCTGTGTTTAGATTCAGCGAGGCAGAAACACATTTCTTCTAAAAGCTGCGTTTGGACATTCCAGAGTGGATGGGAGAACAGGCTGTAAAGAGAAATACCTTGCTCTAAAACCAAAACGGAGCTATCTAGCAGAATGGTTGTCAATGTGTGTATTCAACTTCCAGCGTTAAACTGATGTGTGTTTGCAGCAGTTCAGAAACCCTTTCTTTGGAGAATGTAGAAACAGTCATTTCCAGCCATAGAGACGCATATAAGATTTAGCAGTAAGAATGCGTTTAAAACACAGAAGACCCGCTTCTTACAAACTCATCTGCTGTGTGCTGGTTTCTTTTAGGAAGTTGCATCTATGTTTAGATTCAGCAAGGTAGAAACACGTTTCTTCTAAAAGCTGCGTTTGGACATTCCAGAGGGGAAGGGAGAACAGGCTGTAAAGAGAAATACCTTGCTCTAAAACCAAAACGGAGCTATCTAGCAGAATGGTTGTCAATGTGTGTATTCAACTTCCAGAGTTAAACTGATGTGTGTTTGCAGCAGTTCAGAAACCCTTTCTTTGGAGAATGTAGAAACAGTCATTTCCAGCCCTAGAGACGCATATAAGAGTTAGCAGTAAGAATGCCTTTAAAACACAGAATACCCGCTTCGTACAAACTCATCTGCTGTGTGCTAGTTTCTCTTAGGAAGTTGCATCTATGTTTAGATTCAGCGAGGCAGAAACACGTTTCTTTGAGAAACTGCATTTGGAAATTCCAGAGTGAATGGGAGAACACGCTGTAAAGAGAAATACCTTGCTCTAAAACCAAAACGGAGCTATCTAGCAGAATGGTTGTCAATGTGTGTATTCAACTTCCAGAGGTAAACTGATGTGTGTTTGCAGCAGTTCAAAAACCCTTTCTTTGGAGAATGTAGAAACAGTCATTTCCAGCCCTAGAGACGCATATAAAAGTTAGCAGTAGGAATGCGTTTAAAACACAGAATACCAGCTTCGTACAAACTCATCTGCTTTGTGCTGGTTTCTTTTAGGTAGTTGCATCTATGTTTAGATTCAGCAAGGTAGAAACACGTTTCTTCTAAAAGCTGCGTTTGGACATTCCAGAGTGGATGGGAGAACAGGCTGTAAAGAGAAATACCTTGCTCTAAAACCAAAACGGAGCTATCTAGCAGAATGGTTGTCAATGTGTGTATTCAACTTCCAGAGTTAAACTGATGTGTGTTTGCAGCAGTTCAGAAACCCATTCTTTGGAGGATGTAGAAACAGTCATTTCCAGCCCTGGAGGCGCATATAAGAGTTAGCAGTAAGAATGCGTTTAAAACACAGAATACCCGCTTCGTACAAACTCTTCTGCTGTGTTATAGTTCCTCTTAGGAAGTTGCATCTATGTTTAGATTCAGCGAGGCAGAAACACGTTTCTTCTAAAAACTGCATTTGGACATTCCGGAGTGAATGGGAGAACACGCTGTAAAGAGAAATAACTTGCTCTAAAACCAAAACGGAGCTATCTATCAGAATGTTTGTCAATATGTGTATTCAACTTCCATAGTTAAACTGATTTGTGTTTGCAGCAGTTCAGAAACCCTTTCTTTGGAGAATGTAGAAAAAAAGTCATTTCCAGCCCTAGAGACGCATATAAGAGTTAGCAGTAAGAATGCCTTTAAAACACAGAAACCCGCTTCGTACAAACTCATCTTCTTTGTGTTGGTTCCTTTTAGGAAGTTGCATCTGCGTTTAGATTCAGCGAGGCAGAGACACGTTTCTTCTAAAAGCTGCGTTTGAACATTCCAGAGTGGATGGGAGAACAGGCTGTAAAGAGAAATACCTTGCTCTAAAACCAAAATGTAGCTATCTAGCAGAATGTTTGTCAATGTGTGTATTCAACTTCCAGAGTTAAACTGATGTGTGTTTGCAGCAGTTCAGAAACCCTTTCTTTGGAGAATGTAGAAGCAGTCATTTCCAGCCCTAGAGACGCATATAAGAGTTAGCAGTAAGAATGCGTTTAAAACACAGAATACCCGCTTCGTACAAACTCATCTGCTTTGTGCTGGTTTCTTTTAGGAAGTTGCATCTATGTTTAGATTCAGCAGGGTAGAAACACGTTTATTCTAAAAGCTGCGTTTGGACATTCCAGAGTGGATGGGAGAACAGGCTGTAAAGAGAAATACCTTGCTCTAAAACCAAAACGGAGCTATCTAGCAGAATGGTTGTCAATGTGTGTATTCAACTTCCAGAGTTAAACTGATTTGTGTTTGCAGCAGTTCAGAAACCCTTTCTTTGGAGAATGTAGAAACAGTCATTTCCAGCCCTAGAGACGCATATAAGAGTTAGCAGTAAGAATGCGTTTAAAACACAGAATACCCGCTTCGTACAAACTCATCTGCTTTGTGCTGGTTTCTTTTAGGAAGTTGCATCTATGTTTAGATTCAGCAGGGTAGAAACACCTTTCTTAAAAAAGCTGCGTTTGGACATTCCAGAGTGGATGGGAGAACAGGCTGTAAAGAGAAATACCTTGCTCTAAAACCAAAACGGAGCTATCTAGCAGAATGGTTGTCAATGTGTGTATTCAACTTCCAGAGTTAAACTGATGTGTGTTTGCAGCAGTTCAGAAACCCTTTCTTTGGAGAATGTAGAAACAGTCATTTTCAGCCCTAGAGACGCACATAAGAGTTAGCAGTAAGAATGCGTTTCAGACACAGAAGACCCGCTTCTTACAAACTCATCTACTGTGTGCTGGTTTCTTTTAGGAAGTTGAATCTATGTTCAGATTCAGCGAGGTAGAAACACGTTTCTTCTAAAAGCTGCGTTTGGACATTCCAGAGTGGATGGGACAACAGGCTGTAAAGAGAAATACTTTGCTCTAAAACCAAAACGGAGATATCTAACAGTATGGTTGTCAATGTGTGTATTCAACTTCCGTAGTTAAACTAATTTGTGTTTGCAGCAGTTCAGAAACCCTTTCTTTGGAGAATGTAGAAAAAAAGTCATTTCCAGCCCTAGAGACGCATATAAGAGTTAGCAGTAAGAATGCGTTTCAGACACAGAAGACCCGCTTCTTACAAACTCATCTACTGTGTGCTGGTTTCTTTTAGGAAGTTGAATCTATGTTCAGATTCAGCGAGGTAGAAACACGTTTCTTCAAAAAGCTGCGTTTGGACATTCCAGAGTGGATGGGAGAACAGGCTCTAAATAGAAATACCTTGCTCTAAAACCAAAACGGAGATATCTAACAGAATGTTTGTCAATGTGTGTATTCAACTTCCGTAGTTAAACTGATTTGTGTTTGCAGCAGTTCAGAAACCCTTTCTTTGGAGAATGTAGAAACAGTCATTTCCAGCCCTAGAGACGCACATAAGAGTTAGTAGTAAGAATGCGTTTCAAACACAGAAGACCCGCTTCTTACAAAGTCATCTGCTGTGTGGTGGTTTCTTTTAGGAAGTTGAATCTATGTTCAGATTCAGCGAGGTAGAAACACGTTTCTTCAAAAAGCTGCGTTTGGACATTCCAGAGTGGATGGGAGAACAGGTTATAAAGAGAAATACCTTGCTCTAAAACCAAAACGGAGCTATCTAGCAGAATGGTTGTCAATGTGTGTATTCAACTTCCAGAGTTAAACGGATGTGTGTTTGCAGCAGTTCAGAAACCCTTTCTTTGGACAATGTAGAAAAAAAATTCATTTCCAGCCCTAGAGACGCATATAAGTGTTAGCAGTAAGAATGCCTTTAAAACACAGAATACCCGCTTCGTACAAACTAATCTGCTGTGTTCTAGTTCCTCTTAGGAAGTTGCATCTATGTTTAGATTCAGCGAGGCAGAAACACGTTTCTTCTAAAAACTGCATTTGGACATTCCAGAGTGAATGTGAGAACACGCCTTAAAGAGAAATACCTTGCTCTAAAACCAAAACGGAGCTATCTAGGAGAATGGTTGTCAATGTGTGTATTCAACTTCCAGAGTTAAACTGATTTGTGTTTGCAACAGTTCAGAAACCCTTTCTTTGGAGAATGTAGAAAAAATGTCATTTCCAGCCCTAGAGACGCATATAAGAGTTAGCAGTAAGAATGCCTTTAAAACACAGAAATCCGCTTCGTACAAACTCATCTTCTGTGTGTTGGTTCCTTTTAGGAAGTTGCATCTGTGTTTAGATTCAGCGAGGCAGAAACACGTTTCTTCTAAAAGCTGCGTTTGGACATTCCAGAGTGGATGGGAGAACAGGCTGTAAAGAGAAATACCTTGCTCTAAAACCAAAACGGAGCTATCTAGCAGAATGGTTGTCAATGTGTGTATTCAACTTCCAGCGTTAAACTGATGTGTGTTTGCAGCAGTTCAGAAACCCTTTCTTTGGAGAATGTAGAAAGAGTCATTTCCAGCCCTAGAGACGCACATAAGAGTTAGCAGTAAGAATGCGTTTCAAACACAGAAGATCCGCTTCTTAAAAACTCATCTGCTGTGTGCTGGTTTCTTTTAGGAAGTTGAATCTATGTTCAGATTCAGCGAGGTAGAAACACGTTTCTTCTAAAAGCTGCGTTTGGACATTCCAGAGTGGATGGGAGAACAGGCTCTAAAGAGAAATACCTTGCTCAAAAACCAAAACGGAGCTATCTAGCAGAATGTTTGTCAATGTGTGTATTCAACTTCCAGAGTTAAACTGATTTGTGGTTGCAGCAATTCAGAAACCCTTTCTTTGGAGAATGTAGAAAAAAAGTCATTTCCAGCCCTAGAGACGCATATAAGAGTTAGCAGTAAGAATGCCTTTAAAACAGAGAAACCCGCTTCGTACAAACTCATCTTCTGTGTGTTGGTTCCTTTTAGGAAGTTGCATCTGTGTTTAGATTCACCGAGGTAGAACCACGTTTCTTCTAAAAGCTGCGATTGGACATTCCAGAGTGGATGGGAGAACAGGCTGTAAAGGGAAATACCTTGCTCTAAAACCAAAACGGAGCTATCTAGCAGAATCGTTGTCAATGTGTGTATTCAACTTCCAGAGTTAAACTGATGTGTGTTTGCAGCAGTTCAGAAACCCTTTCTTTGGAGAATGTAGAAACAGTCATTTCCAGCCCTAGAGACGCATATAAGAGTTAGCAGTAAGAATGCCTTTAAAACACAGAATACCCGCTTCGTACAAACTCATCTGCTGTGTGCTAGTTTCTCTTAGGAAGTTGCATCTATGTTTAGATTCAGCGAGGCAGAAACACGTTTCTTTGAGAAACTGCATTTGGAAATTCCAGAGTGAATGGGAGAACACGCTGTAAAGAGAAATACCTTGCTCTAAAACCAAAACGGAGCTATCTAGCAGAATGGTTGTCAATGTGTGTATTCAACTTCCAGAGGTAAACTGATGTGTGTTTGCAGCAGTTCAAAAACCCTTTCTTTGGAGAATGTAGAAACAGTCATTTCCAGCCCTAGAGACGCATATAAAAGTTAGCAGTAGGAATGCGTTTAAAACACAGAATACCAGCTTCGTACAAACTCATCTGCTTTGTGCTGGTTTCTTTTAGGTAGTTGCATCTATGTTTAGATTCAGCAAGGTAGAAACACGTTTCTTCTAAAAGCTGCGTTTGAACATTCCAGAGTGGATGGGAGAACAGGCTGTAAAGAGAAATACCTTGCTCTAAAACCAAAACGGAGCTATCTAGCAGAATGGTTGTCAATGTGTGTATTCAACTTCCAGAGTTAAACTGATGTGTGTTTGCAGCAGTTCAGAAACCCATTCTTTGGAGGATGTAGAAACAGTCATTTCCAGCCCTGGAGGCGCATATAAGAGTTAGCAGTAAGAATGCGTTTAAAACACAGAATACCCGCTTCGTACAAACTCTTCTGCTGTGTTATAGTTCCTCTTAGGAAGTTGCATCTATGTTTAGATTCAGCGAGGCAGAAACACGTTTCTTCTAAAAACTGCATTTGGACATTCCGGAGTGAATGGGAGAACACGCTGTAAAGAGAAATAACTTGCTCTAAAACCAAAACGGAGCTATCTATCAGAATGTTTGTCAATATGTGTATTCAACTTCCAGAGTTAAACTGATTTGTGTTTGCAGCAGTTCAGAAACCCTTTCTTTGGAGAATGTAGAAAAAAAGTCATTTCCAGCCCTAGAGACGCATATAAGAGTTAGCAGTAAGAATGCCTTTAAAACACAGAAACCCGCTTCGTACAAACTCATCTTCTTTGTGTTGGTTCCTTTTAGGAAGTTGCATCTGCGTTTAGATTCAGCGAGGCAGAGACACGTTTCTTCTAAAAGCTGCGTTTGAACATTCCAGAGTGGATGGGAGAACAGGCTGTAAAGAGAAATACCTTGCTCTAAAACCAAAATGTAGCTATCTAGCAGAATGTTTGTCAATGTGTGTATTCAACTTCCAGAGTTAAACTGATGTGTGTTTGCAGCAGTTCAGAAACCCTTTCTTTGGAGAATGTAGAAACAGTCATTTCCAGCCCTAGAGACGCATATAAGAGTTAGCAGTAAGAATGCGTTTAAAACACAGAATACCCGCTTCGTACAAACTCATCTGCTTTGTGCTGGTTTCTTTTAGGAAGTTGCATCTATGTTTAGATTCAGCAGGGTAGAAACACGTTTATTCTAAAAGCTGCGTTTGGACATTCCAGAGTGGATGGGAGAACAGGCTGTAAAGAGAAATACCTTGCTCTAAAACCAAAACGGAGCTATCTAGCAGAATGGTTGTCAATGTGTGTATTCAACTTCCAGAGTTAAACTGATGTGTGTTTGCAGCAGTTCAGAAACCCTTTCTTTGGAGAATGTAGAAACAGTCATTTCCAGCCCTAGAGACGCATATAAGAGTTAGCAGTAAGAATGCGTTTAAAACACAGAATACCCGCTTCGTACAAACTCATCTGCTTTGTGCTGGTTTCTTTTAGGAAGTTGCATCTATGTTTAGATTCAGCAGGGTAGAAACACCTTTCTTAAAAAAGCTGCGTTTGGACATTCCAGAGTGGATGGGAGAACAGGCTGTAAAGAGAAATACCTTGCTCTAAAACCAAAACGGAGCTATCTAGCAGAATGGTTGTCAATGTGTGTATTCAACTTCCAGAGTTAAACTGATGTGTGTTTGCAGCAGTTCAGAAACCCTTTCTTTGGAGAATGTAGAAACAGTCATTTTCAGCCCTAGAGACGCACATAAGAGTTAGCAGTAAGAATGCGTTTCAGACACAGAAGACCCGCTTCTTACAAACTCATCTACTGTGTGCTGGTTTCTTTTAGGAAGTTGAATCTATGTTCAGATTCAGCGAGGTAGAAACACGTTTCTTCTAAAAGCTGCGTTTGGACATTCCAGAGTGGATGGGACAACAGGCTGTAAAGAGAAATACTTTGCTCTAAAACCAAAACGGAGATATCTAACAGTATGGTTGTCAATGTGTGTATTCAACTTCCGTAGTTAAACTAATTTGTGTTTGCAGCAGTTCAGAAACCCTTTCTTTGGAGAATGTAGAAAAAAAGTCATTTCCAGCCCTAGAGACGCATATAAGAGTTAGCAGTAAGAATGCGTTTCAGACACAGAAGACCCGCTTCTTACAAACTCATCTACTGTGTGCTGGTTTCTTTTAGGAAGTTGAATCTATGTTCAGATTCAGCGAGGTAGAAACACGTTTCTTCAAAAAGCTGCGTTTGGACATTCCAGAGTGGATGGGAGAACAGGCTCTAAATAGAAATACCTTGCTCTAAAACCAAAACGGAGATATCTAACAGAATGTTTGTCAATGTGTGTATTCAACTTCCGTAGTTAAACTGATTTGTGTTTGCAGCAGTTCAGAAACCCTTTCTTTGGAGAATGTAGAAACAGTCATTTCCAGCCCTAGAGACGCACATAAGAGTTAGTAGTAAGAATGCGTTTCAAACACAGAAGACCCGCTTCTTACAAAGTCATCTGCTGTGTGGTGGTTTCTTTTAGGAAGTTGAATCTATGTTCAGATTCAGCGAGGTAGAAACACGTTTCTTCAAAAAGCTGCGTTTGGACATTCCAGAGTGGATGGGAGAACAGGTTATAAAGAGAAATACCTTGCTCTAAAACCAAAACGGAGCTATCTAGCAGAATGGTTGTCAATGTGTGTATTCAACTTCCAGAGTTAAACGGATGTGTGTTTGCAGCAGTTCAGAAACCCTTTCTTTGGACAATGTAGAAAAAAAATTCATTTCCAGCCCTAGAGACGCATATAAGTGTTAGCAGTAAGAATGCCTTTAAAACACAGAATACCCGCTTCGTACAAACTAATCTGCTGTGTTCTAGTTCCTCTTAGGAAGTTGCATCTATGTTTAGATTCAGCGAGGCAGAAACACGTTTCTTCTAAAAACTGCATTTGGACATTCCAGAGTGAATGTGAGAACACGCCTTAAAGAGAAATACCTTGCTCTAAAACCAAAACGGAGCTATCTAGCAGAATGGTTGTCAATGTGTGTATTCAACTTCCAGAGTTAAACTGATTTGTGTTTGCAACAGTTCAGAAACCCTTTCTTTGGAGAATGTAGAAAAAATGTCATTTCCAGCCCTAGAGACGCATATAAGAGTTAGCAGTAAGAATGCCTTTAAAACACAGAAATCCGCTTCGTACAAACTCATCTTCTGTGTGTTGGTTCCTTTTCGGAAGTTGCATCTGTGTTTAGATTCAGCGAGGCAGAAACACATTTCTTCTAAAAGCTGCGTTTGGACATTCCAGAGTGGATGGGAGAACAGGCTGTAAAGAGAAATACCTTGCTCTAAAACCAAAACGGAGCTATCTAGCAGAATGGTTGTCAATGTGTGTATTCAACTTCCAGCGTTAAACTGATGTGTGTTTGCAGCAGTTCAGAAACCCTTTCTTTGGAGAATGTAGAAACAGTCATTTCCAGCCATAGAGACGCATATAAGATTTAGCAGTAAGAATGCGTTTAAAACACAGAAGACCCGCTTCTTACAAACTCATCTGCTGTGTGCTGGTTTCTTTTAGGAAGTTGCATCTATGTTTAGATTCAGCAAGGTAGAAACACGTTTCTTCTAAAAGCTGCGTTTGGACATTCCAGAGGGGAAGGGAGAACAGGCTGTAAAGAGAAATACCTTGCTCTAAAACCAAAACGGAGCTATCTAGCAGAATGGTTGTCAATGTGTGTATTCAACTTCCAGAGTTAAACTGATGTGTGTTTGCAGCAGTTCAGAAACCCTTTCTTTGGAGAATGTAGAAACAGTCATTTCCAGCCCTAGAGACGCATATAAGAGTTAGCAGTAAGAATGCCTTTAAAACACAGAATACCCGCTTCGTACAAACTCATCTGCTGTGTGCTAGTTTCTCTTAGGAAGTTGCATCTATGTTTAGATTCAGCGAGGCAGAAACACGTTTCTTTGAGAAACTGCATTTGGAAATTCCAGAGTGAATGGGAGAACACGCTGTAAAGAGAAATACCTTGCTCTAAAACCAAAACGGAGCTATCTAGCAGAATGGTTGTCAATGTGTGTATTCAACTTCCAGAGGTAAACTGATGTGTGTTTGCAGCAGTTCAAAAACCCTTTCTTTGGAGAATGTAGAAACAGTCATTTCCAGCCCTAGAGACGCATATAAAAGTTAGCAGTAGGAATGCGTTTAAAACACAGAATACCAGCTTCGTACAAACTCATCTGCTTTGTGCTGGTTTCTTTTAGGTAGTTGCATCTATGTTTAGATTCAGCAAGGTAGAAACACGTTTCTTCTAAAAGCTGCGTTTGGACATTCCAGAGTGGATGGGAGAACAGGCTGTAAAGAGAAATACCTTGCTCTAAAACCAAAACGGAGCTATCTAGCAGAATGGTTGTCAATGTGTGTATTCAACTTCCAGAGTTAAACTGATGTGTGTTTGCAGCAGTTCAGAAACCCATTCTTTGGAGGATGTAGAAACAGTCATTTCCAGCCCTGGAGGCGCATATAAGAGTTAGCAGTAAGAATGCGTTTAAAACACAGAATACCCGCTTCGTACAAACTCTTCTGCTGTGTTATAGTTCCTCTTAGGAAGTTGCATCTATGTTTAGATTCAGCGAGGCAGAAACACGTTTCTTCTAAAAACTGCATTTGGACATTCCGGAGTGAATGGGAGAACACGCTGTAAAGAGAAATAACTTGCTCTAAAACCAAAACGGAGCTATCTATCAGAATGTTTGTCAATATGTGTATTCAACTTCCATAGTTAAACTGATTTGTGTTTGCAGCAGTTCAGAAACCCTTTCTTTGGAGAATGTAGAAAAAAAGTCATTTCCAGCCCTAGAGACGCATATAAGAGTTAGCAGTAAGAATGCCTTTAAAACACAGAAACCCGCTTCGTACAAACTCATCTTCTTTGTGTTGGTTCCTTTTAGGAAGTTGCATCTGCGTTTAGATTCAGCGAGGCAGAGACACGTTTCTTCTAAAAGCTGCGTTTGAACATTCCAGAGTGGATGGGAGAACAGGCTGTAAAGAGAAATACCTTGCTCTAAAACCAAAATGTAGCTATCTAGCAGAATGTTTGTCAATGTGTGTATTCAACTTCCAGAGTTAAACTGATGTGTGTTTGCAGCAGTTCAGAAACCCTTTCTTTGGAGAATGTAGAAGCAGTCATTTCCAGCCCTAGAGACGCATATAAGAGTTAGCAGTAAGAATGCGTTTAAAACACAGAATACCCGCTTCGTACAAACTCATCTGCTTTGTGCTGGTTTCTTTTAGGAAGTTGCATCTATGTTTAGATTCAGCAGGGTAGAAACACGTTTATTCTAAAAGCTGCGTTTGGACATTCCAGAGTGGATGGGAGAACAGGCTGTAAAGAGAAATACCTTGCTCTAAAACCAAAACGGAGCTATCTAGCAGAATGGTTGTCAATGTGTGTATTCAACTTCCAGAGTTAAACTGATTTGTGTTTGCAGCAGTTCAGAAACCCTTTCTTTGGAGAATGTAGAAACAGTCATTTCCAGCCCTAGAGACGCATATAAGAGTTAGCAGTAAGAATGCGTTTAAAACACAGAATACCCGCTTCGTACAAACTCATCTGCTTTGTGCTGGTTTCTTTTAGGAAGTTGCATCTATGTTTAGATTCAGCAGGGTAGAAACACCTTTCTTAAAAAAGCTGCGTTTGGACATTCCAGAGTGGATGGGAGAACAGGCTGTAAAGAGAAATACCTTGCTCTAAAACCAAAACGGAGCTATCTAGCAGAATGGTTGTCAATGTGTGTATTCAACTTCCAGAGTTAAACTGATGTGTGTTTGCAGCAGTTCAGAAACCCTTTCTTTGGAGAATGTAGAAACAGTCATTTTCAGCCCTAGAGACGCACATAAGAGTTAGCAGTAAGAATGCGTTTCAGACACAGAAGACCCGCTTCTTACAAACTCATCTACTGTGTGCTGGTTTCTTTTAGGAAGTTGAATCTATGTTCAGATTCAGCGAGGTAGAAACACGTTTCTTCTAAAAGCTGCGTTTGGACATTCCAGAGTGGATGGGACAACAGGCTGTAAAGAGAAATACTTTGCTCTAAAACCAAAACGGAGATATCTAACAGTATGGTTGTCAATGTGTGTATTCAACTTCCGTAGTTAAACTAATTTGTGTTTGCAGCAGTTCAGAAACCCTTTCTTTGGAGAATGTAGAAAAAAAGTCATTTCCAGCCCTAGAGACGCATATAAGAGTTAGCAGTAAGAATGCGTTTCAGACACAGAAGACCCGCTTCTTACAAACTCATCTACTGTGTGCTGGTTTCTTTTAGGAAGTTGAATCTATGTTCAGATTCAGCGAGGTAGAAACACGTTTCTTCAAAAAGCTGCGTTTGGACATTCCAGAGTGGATGGGAGAACAGGCTCTAAATAGAAATACCTTGCTCTAAAACCAAAACGGAGATATCTAACAGAATGTTTGTCAATGTGTGTATTCAACTTCCGTAGTTAAACTGATTTGTGTTTGCAGCAGTTCAGAAACCCTTTCTTTGGAGAATGTAGAAACAGTCATTTCCAGCCCTAGAGACGCACATAAGAGTTAGTAGTAAGAATGCGTTTCAAACACAGAAGACCCGCTTCTTACAAAGTCATCTGCTGTGTGGTGGTTTCTTTTAGGAAGTTGAATCTATGTTCAGATTCAGCGAGGTAGAAACACGTTTCTTCAAAAAGCTGCGTTTGGACATTCCAGAGTGGATGGGAGAACAGGTTATAAAGAGAAATACCTTGCTCTAAAACCAAAACGGAGCTATCTAGCAGAATGGTTGTCAATGTGTGTATTCAACTTCCAGAGTTAAACGGATGTGTGTTTGCAGCAGTTCAGAAACCCTTTCTTTGGACAATGTAGAAAAAAAATTCATTTCCAGCCCTAGAGACGCATATAAGTGTTAGCAGTAAGAATGCCTTTAAAACACAGAATACCCGCTTCGTACAAACTAATCTGCTGTGTTCTAGTTCCTCTTAGGAAGTTGCATCTATGTTTAGATTCAGCGAGGCAGAAACACGTTTCTTCTAAAAACTGCATTTGGACATTCCAGAGTGAATGTGAGAACACGCCTTAAAGAGAAATACCTTGCTCTAAAACCAAAACGGAGCTATCTAGGAGAATGGTTGTCAATGTGTGTATTCAACTTCCAGAGTTAAACTGATTTGTGTTTGCAACAGTTCAGAAACCCTTTCTTTGGAGAATGTAGAAAAAATGTCATTTCCAGCCCTAGAGACGCATATAAGAGTTAGCAGTAAGAATGCCTTTAAAACACAGAAATCCGCTTCGTACAAACTCATCTTCTGTGTGTTGGTTCCTTTTAGGAAGTTGCATCTGTGTTTAGATTCAGCGAGGCAGAAACACGTTTCTTCTAAAAGCTGCGTTTGGACATTCCAGAGTGGATGGGAGAACAGGCTGTAAAGAGAAATACCTTGCTCTAAAACCAAAACGGAGCTATCTAGCAGAATGGTTGTCAATGTGTGTATTCAACTTCCAGCGTTAAACTGATGTGTGTTTGCAGCAGTTCAGAAACCCTTTCTTTGGAGAATGTAGAAACAGTCATTTCCAGCCATAGAGACGCATATAAGATTTAGCAGTAAGAATGCGTTTAAAACACAGAAGACCGGCTTCTTACAAACTCATCTGCTGTGTGCTGGTTTCTTTTAGGAAGTTGCATCTATGTTTAGATTCAGCAAGGTAGAAACACGTTTCTTCTAAAAGCTGCGTTTGGACATTCCAGAGGGGAAGGGAGAACAGGCTGTAAAGAGAAATACCTTGCTCTAAAACCAAAACGGAGCTATCTAGCAGAATGGTTGTCAATGTGTGTATTCAACTTCCAGAGTTAAACTGATGTGTGTTTGCAGCAGTTCAGAAACCCTTTCTTTGGAGAATGTAGAAACAGTCATTTCCAGCCCTAGAGACGCATATAAGAGTTAGCAGTAAGAATGCGTTTAAAACACAGTATACCCGCTTGGTACAAACTCATCTGCTTTGGGCTGGTTTCTTTTAGGAAGTTGCATCTATGTTTAGATTCAGCAAGGTAGAAACACGTTTCTTCTAAAAGCTGCGTTTGGACATTCCAGAGTGGATGGGAGAAGAGGCTGTAAAGAGAAATACCTTGCTCAAAAACCAAAACGGAGCTATCTAGCAGAATGGTTGTCAATGTGTGTATTCAACTTCCAGAGTTAAACTGATGTGTGTTTGCAGCAGTTCAGAAACCCTTTCTTTGGAGAATGTAGAAACAGTCATTTCCAGCCCTATAGACGCATATAAGAGTTAGCAGTAAGAATGCGTTTAAAACACAGAATACCCGCTTCGTACAAACTCATCTGCTGTGTTCTAGTTCCTGTTAGGAAGCTGCATCTATGTTCAGATTCAGCGAGGTAGAAACACGTTTCTTCTAAAAGCTGCGTTTGGACATTCCAGAGTGGATGGGAGAACAGGCTCTAAAGAGAAATACCTTTCTCAAAAACCAAAACGGAGCTATCTAGCAGAATGTTTGTCAATGTGTGTATTCAACATCCAGAGTTAATCTGATTTGTGTTTGCAACAGTTCAGAAACCCTTTCTTTGGAGAATGTAGAAAAAAAGTCATTTCCAGCCCTAGAGACGCATATAAGAGTTAGCAGTAAGAATGCGTTTCAAACACAGAAGATCCGCTTCTTAAAAACTCATCTACTGTGTGCTGGTTTCTCTTAGGAAGTTGAATCTATGTTCAGATTCAGCGAGGTAGAAACACGTTTCTTCTAAAAGCTGCGTTTGGATATTCCAGAGTGGATGGGAGAACAGGCTCTAAAGAGAAATAACTTGCTCAAAAACCAAAACGGAGCTATCTAGCAGAATGTTTGTCAATGTGTGTATTCAACTTCCAGAGTTAAACTGATTTGTGGTTGCAGCAGTTCAGAAACCCTTTCTTTGGAGAATGTAGAAAAAAAGTCATTTCCAGCCCTAGAGACGCATATAAGAGTTAGCAGTAAGAATGCCTTTAAAACAGAGAAACCCGCTTCGTACAAACTCATCTTCTGTGTGTTGGTTCCTTTTAGGAAGTTGCATCTGTGTTTAGATTCAGCGAGGTAGAACCACGTTTCTTCTAAAAGCTGCGATTGGACATTCCAGAGTGGATGGGAGAACAGGCTGTAAAGGGAAATACCTTGCTCTAAAACCAAAACGGAGCTATCTAGCAGAATCGTTGTCAATGTGTGTATTCAACTTCCAGAGTTAAACTGATGTGTGTTTGCAGCAGTTCAGAAACCCTTTCTTTGGAGAATGTAGAAACAGTCATTTCCAGCCCTAGAGACGCATATAAGAGTTAGCGGTAAGAATGCCTTTAAAACACAGAATACCCACTTCGTACAAACTAATCTGCTGTTTTCTAGTTCCTCTTATGAAGTTGCATCTATGTTTAGATTCAGCGAGGCAGAAACATGTTTCTTCTAAAAACTGCATTTGGACATTCCAGAGTGAATGTGAGAACACGCCATAAAGAGAAATACCTTGCTCTAAAACCAAAACGGAGCTATCTAGCAGAATGGTTGTCAATGTGTGTATTCAACTTCCAGAGTTAAACTGATTTGTGTTTGCAACAGTTCAGAAACCCTTTCTTTGGAGAATGTAGAAAAAATGTCATTTCCAGCCCTAGAGACGCATATAAGAGTTAGCAGTAAGAATGCCTTTAAAACACAGAAACCCGCTTCGTACAAACTCATCTTCTGTGTGTTGGTTCCTTTTAGGAAGTTGCATCTGCGTTTAGATTCAGCGAGGCAGAAAAAGGTTTCTTCTAAAAGCTGCGTTTGGACATTCCAGAGTGGATGGGAGAACAGGCTGTAAAGAGAAATACCTTGCTCTAAAACCAAAACGTAGCCATCTAGCAGAATGTTTGTCAATGTGTGTATTCAACTTCCAGAGTTAAACTGATGTGTGTTTGCAGCAGTTCAGAAACCCTTTCTTTGGAGAATGTAGAAACAGTCATTTCCAGCCCTAGAGACGCATATAAGAGTTAGCAGTAAGAATGCGTTTAAAACACAGAATACCCGCTTCGTACAAACTCATCTGCTTTGTGCTGGTTTCTTTTAGGAAGTTGCATATATGTTTAGATTCAGCAAGGTAGAAACACGTTTCTTCTAAAAGCTGCGTTTGGACATTCCAGAGTGGATGGGTGAACAGGCTGTAAAGAGAAATACCTTGCTCTAAAACCAAAACGGAGCTATCTAGCAGAATGGTTGTCAATGTGTGTATTCAACTTCCAGAGTTAAACTGATGTGTGTTTGCAGCAGTTCAGAAACCCTTTCTTTGGAGAATGTAGAAACAGTCATTTCCAGCCCTAGAGACGCACATAAGAGTTAGCAGTAAGAATGCGTTTCAGACACAGAAGACCCGCTTCTTACAAACTCATCTACTGTGTGCTGGTTTCTTTTAGGAAGTTGAAAATATGTTCAGATTCAGCGAGGTAGAAACACGTTTCTTCTAAAAGCTGCGTTTGGACATTCCAGAGTGGATGGGACAACAGGCTCTAAAGAGAAATACCTTGCTCTAAAACCAAAACGGAGATATCTAACAGAATGGTTGTCAATGTGTGTATTCAACTTCCGTAGTTAAACTAATTTGTGTTTGCAGCAGTTCAGAAACCCTTTCTTTGGAGAATGTAGAAACAGTCATTTCCAGCCCTAGAGACGCATATAAGTGTTAGCAGTAAGAATGCGTTTAAAACACAGAATACCGGCTTCGGACAAACTAATCTGCTGTGTTCTAGTTCCTCTTAGGAAGTTGCATCTATGTTTAGATTCAGCGAGGCAGAAACACGTTTCTTCTAAAAACTGCATTTGGACATTCCAGAGTGAATGTGAGAACACGCCGTAAAGAGAAATACCTTGCTCTAAAACCAAAACGGAGCTATCTAGCAGAATGGTTGTCAATGTGTGTATTCAACTTCCAGAGTTAAACTGATGTGTGTTGGCAGCAGTTCAGAAACCCTTTCTTTGGAGAATGTAGAAACAGTCATTTCCAGCCCTAGAGACGCATATAAGACTTAGCAGTAAGAATGCCTTTAAAACACAGAATACCCACTTCGTACAAACTTATCTGCTGTGTGCTAGTTCCTCTTAGGAAGTTGCATCTATGTTTAGATTCAGCGAGGCAGAAACACGTTTCTTCTAAAAACTGCATTTGGAAATTCCAGAGTGAATGGGAGAACACGCTGTAAAGAGAAATACCTTGCTCTAAAACCAAAACGGAGCTATCTAGCAGAATGGTTGTCAATGTGTGTATTCAACTTCCAGAGTTAAACTGATGTGTGTTTGCAGCAGTTCAGAAACCCTTTCTTTGGAGAATGTAGAAAAAAAGTCATTTCCAGCCCTAGAGACGCATATAAGAGTTAGCAGTAAGAATGCCTTTAAAACACAGAAACCCGCCTCGTACAAACTCATCTTCTGTGTGTTGGTTCCTTTTAGGAAGTTGCATCTGTGTTTAGATTCAGCGAGGCAGAAACACGTTTCTTCTAAAAGCTGCGTTTGGACATTCCAGAGTGGATGGGAGAACAGGCTGTAAAGAGAAATACCTTGCTCTAAAACCAAAACGGAGCTATCTAGCAGAATGGTTGTCAATGTGTGTATTCAACTTCCAGCGTTAAACTGATGTGTGTTTGCAGCAGTTCAGAAATCCTTTCTTTGGAGAATGTAGAAACAGTCATTTCCAGCCCTAGAGACGCATATAAGATTTAGCAGTAAGAATGCGTTTAAAAGACAGAAGACCCGCTTCTTACAAACTCATCTGCTGTGTGCTGGTTTCTTTTAGGAAGTTGCATCTATGTTTAGATTCAGCAAGGTAGAAACACGTTTCTTCTAAAAGCTGCGTTTGGACATTCCAGAGTGGAAGGGAGAACAGGCTGTAAAGAGAAATAACATGCTCTAAAACCAAAACGGAGCTATCTAGCAGAATGGTTGTCAATGTGTGTATTCAACTTCCAGAGTTAAACTGATTTGTGTTTGCAACAGTTCAGAAACCCTTTCTTTGGAGAATGTAGAAAAAAAGTCATTTCTAGCCCTAGAGACGCATATAAGAGTTAGCAGTAAGAATGCCTTTAAAACACAGAATACCTGCTTCGTACAAACTCATCTGCTGTGTGCTAGTTTCTCTTAGGAAGTTACATCTATGTTTAGATTCAGCGAGGCAGAAACACGTTTCTTTGAAAAACTGCATTTGGAAATTCCAGAGTGAATGGGAGAACACGCTGTAAAGAGAAATACCTTGCTCTAAAACCAAAACGGAGCTATCTAGCAGAATGGTTGTCAATGTGTGTATTCAACTTCCAGAGTTAAACTGACGTGTGTTTGCAGCAGTTCAGAAAACCTTTCTTTGGACAATGTACAAAAAAATCATTTCCAGCCCTAGAGACGCATATAAGAGTTAGCAGTAAGAATGCCTTTAAAACTCAGAAACCCGCTTCGTACAAACTCATCTTCTGTGTGTTGGTTCCTTTTAGGAAGTTGCATCTGCGTTTAGATTCAGCGTGGCAGAAACACGTTTCTTCTAAAAGCTGCGTTCGGACATTCCAGAGTGGATGGGAGAACAGGCTGTAAAGAGAAATACCTTGCTCTAAAACCAAAACGGAGCTATCTAGCAGAATGGTTGTCAATGTGTGTATTCAACTTCCAGAGTTAAACTGATGTGTGTTTGCAGCAGTTCAGAAACCCTTTCTTTGGAGAATGTAGAAACAGTCATTTCCAGCCCTAGAGACGCATATAAAAGTTAGCAGTAAGAATGCGTTTAAAACACAGAATACCCGCTTCGTACAAACTCATCTGCTTTGTGCTGGTTTCTTTTAGGAAGTTGCATCTATGTTTAGATTCAGCAAGGTAGAAACACGTTTCTTCTAAAAGCTGCGTTTGGACATTCCAGAGTGGATGGGAGAAGAGGCTGTAAAGAGAAATACCTTGCTCTAAAACCAAAACGGAGCTATCTAGCAGAATGGTTGTCAATGTGTGTATTCAACTTCCAGATTTAAACTGATGTGTGTTTGCAGCAGTTCAGAAACCCTTTCTTTGGAGAATGTAGAAACAGTCATTTCCAGCCCTAGAGACGCACATAAGAGTTAGCAGTAAGAATGCGTTTCAGACACAGAAGACCCGCTTCTTACAAACTCATCTACTGTGTGCTGGTTTCTTTTAGGAAGTTGAATCTATGTTCAGATTCAGCGAGGTAGAAACACGATTCTTCTAAAAGCTGCGTTTGGACATTCCAGAGTGGATGGGAGAACAGGCTCTAAAGAGAAATACCTTGCTCTAAAACCAAAACGGAGATATCTAACAGAATGTTTGTCAATGTGTGTATTCAACTTCCGTAGTTAAACTGATTTGTGTTTGCAGCAGTTCAGAAACCCTTTCTTTGGAGAATGTAGAAACAGTCATTTCCAGCCCTAGAGACGCACATAAGAGTTAGCAGTAAGAATGCGTTTCAAACACAGAAGACCCGCTTCTTACAAACTAATCTGCTGTGTTCTAGTTCCTCTTAGGAAGTTGCATCTATGTTTAGATTCAGCGAGGCAGAAACACGTTTCTTCTAAAAACTGCATTTGGACATTCCAGAGTGAATGGGAGAACACGCCGTAAAGAGAAATACCTTGCTCTAAAACCAAAACGGAGCTATCTATCAGAATGTTTGTCAATATGTGTTTTCAACTTCCAGAGTTACACTGATTTGTGTTTGCAGCAGTTCAGAAACCCTTTCTTTGGAGAATGTAGAAAAAAAGTCATTTCCAGCCCTAGAGACGCATATAAAAGTTTGCAGTAAGAATGCCTTTAAAACACAGAAACCCGCTTCGTACAAACTCATCTTCTGTGTGTTGGTTCCTTTTAGGAAGTTGCATCTGTGTTTAGATTCAGCGAGGGAGAAACACGTTTCTTCTAAAAGCTGCGTTTGGACATTCCAGAGTGGATGGAGAACAGGCTGTAAAGAGAAATACCTTGCTCTAAAACCAAAACGGAGCTATCTAGGAGAATGGTTGTCAATGTGTGTATTCAACTTCCAGAGTTAAACTGATGTGTGTTTGCAGCAGTTCAGAAACCCTTTCTTTGGAGAATGTAGAAAAAAAGTCATTTCCAGCCCTAGAGACGCACATAAGAGTTAGCAGTAAGAATGCGTTTCAAACACAGGAGATCTGCTTCTTAAGAACTCATCTGCTGTGTGCTGGTTTCTTTTAGGAAGTTGAATCTATGTTCAGATTCAGCGAGGTAGAAACACGTTTCTTCTAAAAGCTGCGTTTGGACATTCCAGAGTGGATGGGAGAACAGGCTCTAAAGAGAAATACCTTGCTCAAAAACCAAAACGGAGCTATTTAGCAGAATGGTTGTCAATGTTTGTATTCAACTTCCAGAGATAAACTGATTTGTGTTTGCAGCAGTTCAGAAACCCTTTCTTTGGGGAATGTAGAAAAAAAGTCATTTCCAGCCCTAGAGACGCATATAAGAGTTAGCAGTAAGAATGCGTTTAAAACACAGAATACCCGCTTCGTACAAACTAATCTGCTGTGTTCTAGTTCCTCTTAGGAAGTTGCATCTATGTTTAGATTCAGCGAGGCAGAAACACGTTTCTTCTAAAAACTGCATTTGGACATTCCAGAGTGAATGTGAGAACACGCCGTAAAGAGAAATACCTTGCTCTAAAACCAAAACGGAGCTATCTAGCAGAATGGTTGTCAATGTGTGTATTCAACTTCCAGAGTTAAACTGATGTGTGTTGGCAGCAGTTCAGAAACCCTTTCTTTGGAGAATGTAGAAACAGTCATTTCCAGCCCTAGAGACGCATATAAGACTTAGCAGTAAGAATGCCTTTAAAACACAGAATACCCGCTTTGTACAAACTTATCTGCTGTGTGCTAGTTCCTCTTAGGAAGTTGCATCTATGTTTAGATTCAGCGAGTCAGAAACACGTTTGTTCTAAAAACTGCATTTGGAAATTCCAGAGTGAATGGGAGAACACGCTGTAAAGAGAAATACCTTGCTCTAAAACCAAAACGGAGCTATCTAGGAGAATGGTTGTCAATGTGTGTATTCAACTTCCAGAGTTAAACTTATGTGTGTTTGCAGCAGTTCAGAAACACTTTCTTTGGAGAATGTAGAAAAAAAGTCCTTTCCAGCCCTAGAGACGCATATAAGAGTTAGCAGTAAGAATGCCTTTAAAACAGAGAAGCCCGCTTCGTACAAACTCATCTTCTGTGTGTTGGTTCCTTTTAGGAAGTTGCATCTGTGTTTAGATTCAGCGAGGTAGAACCACGTTTCTTCTAAAAGCTGCGTTTGGATATTCCAGAGGGGATAGGAGAACAGGCTGTAAAGGGAAATACCTTGCTCTAAAACCAAAACGGAGCTATCTAGCAGAATGGTTGTCAATGTGTGTATTCAACTTCCAGAGTTAAACTGATGTGTGTTTGCAGCAGTTCAGAAACCCTTTCTTTGGAGAATGTAGAAACAGTCATTTCCAGCCCTAGAGACGCATATAAGACTTAGCAGTAAGAATGCCTTTAAAACACAGAATACCCGCTTCGTACAAACTCATCTGCTGTGTGCTAGTTTCTCTTTGGAAGTTGCATCTATGTTTAGATTCAGCGAGGCAGAAACACGTTTCTTTGAAAAACTGCATTTGGAAATTCCAGAGTTAATGGGATAACACGCTGTAAAGAGAAATACCTTGCTCTAAAACCAAAACGGAGCTATCTAGCAGAATGGTTTTCAATGTGTGTATTCAACTTCCAGAGTTAAACTGATGTGTGTTTGCAGCAGTTCAGAACCCCTTTCTTTGGACAATGTAGAAAAAAAATTCATTTCCAGCCCTAGAGACGCATATAAGAGTTAGCAGTAAGAATGCCTTTAAAACACAGAATACACGCTTCGTAGAAACTCATCTGCTGTGTGCTAGTTCCTCTTAGGAAGTTGCATCTATGTTTAGATTCAGAGAGGCAGAAACACGTTTCTTCTAAAAACTTCATTTGGAAATTCCAGAGTGAATGGGAGAAGACGCTGTAAAGAGAAATACCTTGCTCTAAAACCAAAACGGAGCTAATTAGCAGAATGGTTTTCAATGTGTGTATTCAACTTCCAGAGTTAAACTGATTTGTGTTTGCAGCAGTTCAGAAACCCTTTCTTTGGAGAATGTAGAAAAAAAGTCATTTCCAGCCCTAGAGACGCATATAAGAGTTAGCAGTAAGAATGCCTTTAAAACACAGAAACCCGCTTCGTACAAACTCATCTTCTGTGTGTTGGTTCCTTTTAGGAAGTTGCATCTGCGTTTAGATTCAGCGAGGTAGAAACACGTTTCTTCTAAAAGCTGCGTTTGGACATTCCAGAGTGGATGGGAGAACAGGCTGTAAAGAGAAATACCTTGCTCTAAAACCAAAACGGAGCTATCTAGCAGAATGGTTGTCAATGTGTGTATTCAACTTCCAGAGTTAAACTGATGTGTGTTTGCAGCAGTTCAGAAACCCTTTCTTTGGAGAATGTAGAAACAGTCATTTCCAGCCCTAGAGAAGCATATAAGAGTTAGCAGTAAGAATGCGTTTAAAACACAGAATACCCGTTTCGTACAAACTCATCTGCTTTGTGCTGGTTTCTTTTAGGAAGTTGCATCTATGTTTAGATTCAGCAAGTTAGAAACACGTTTCTTCTAAAAGCTGCGTTTGGACATTCCAGAGTGGATGAGAGAACAGGCTGTAAAGAGAAATACCTTGCTCTAAAACCAAAACGGAGCTATCTAGCAGAATGGTTGTCAATGTGTGTATTCAACTTCCAGAGTTAAACTGATGTGTGTTTGCAGCAGTTCAGAAACCCTTTCTTTGGAGAATGTAGAAACAGTCATTTCCAGCCCTAGAGACGCACATAAGAGTTAGCAGTAAGAATGCGTTTCAGACACAGAAGACCCGCTTCTTACAAACTCATCTACTGTGTGCTGGTTTCTTTTAGGAAGTTGAATCTATGTTCAGATTCAGCGAGGTAGAAACACGTTTCTTCTAAAAGCTGCGTTTGGACATTCCAGAGTAGATGGGAGAACGGGCTCTAAAGAGAAATACCTTGCTCTAAAACCAAAACGGAGCTATCTAGCAGAATGGTTGTCAATGTGTGTATTCAACTTCCAGAGTTAAACTGATGTGTGTTTGCAGCAGTTCAGAAACCCTTTCTTTGGAGGATGTAGAAAAAGTCATTTCCAGCCCTAGAGACGCATATAAGAGTTAGCAGTAAGAATGCGTTTAAAACACAGAATACCCGCTTCGTACAAACTAATCTGCTGTGTTCTAGTTCCTCTTAGGAAGTTGCATCTATGTTTAGATTCAGCGAGGCAGAAACACGTTTCTTCTAAAAACTGCATTTGGACATTCCAGAGTGAATGTGAGAACACGCCATAAAGAGAAATACCTTGCTCTAAAACCAAAACGGAGCTATCTAGCAGAATGGTTGTCAATGTGTGTATTCAACTTCCAGAGTTAAACTGATTTGTGTTTGCAGCAGTTCAGAAACCCTTTCTTTGGAGAATGTAGAAACAGTCATTTCCAGCCCTAGAGACGCATATAAGATTTAGCAGTAAGAATGCGTTTAAAAGACAGAAGACCCGCTTCTTACAAACTCATCTGCTGTGTGCTGGTTTCTTTTAGGAAGTTGCATCTATGTTTAGATTCAGCAAGGTAGAAACACGTTTCTTCTAAAAGCTGCGTTTGGACATTCCAGAGTATAAGGGAGAACAGGCTGTAAAGAGAAATAACATGCTCTAAAACCAAAACGGAGCTATCTAGTAGAATGGTTGTCAATGTGTGTATTCAACTTCCAGAGTTAAACTGATTTGTGTTTGCAACAGTTCAGAAACCCTTTCTTTGGAGAATGTAGAAAAAAAGTCATTTCCATCCCTAGAGACGCATATAAGAGTTAGCAGTAAGAATGCCTTTAAAACACAGAATACCTGCTTCGTACAAACTCATCTGCTGTGTGCTAGTTTCTCTTAGGAAGTTACATCTATGTTTAGATTCAGCGAGGCAGAAACACGATTCTTTGAAAAACTGCATTTGGAAATTCCAGAGTGAATGGGAGAACACGCTGTAAAGAGAAATACCTTGCTCTAAAACCAAAACGGAGCTATCTAGCAGAATGGTTGTCAATGTGTGTATTCAACTTCCAGAGTTAAACTGACGTGTGTTTGCAGCAGTTCAGAAAACCTTTCTTTGGACAATGTACAAAAAAAGTCATTTCCAGCCCTAGAGACGCATATAAGAGTTAGCAGTAAGAACGCCTTTAAAACTCAGAAACCCGCTTCGTACAAACTCATCTTCTGTGTGTTGGTTCCTTTTAGGAAGTTGCATCTGCGTTTAGATTCAGCGTGGCAGAAACACGTTTCTTCTAAAAGCTGCGTTCGGACATTCCAGAGTGGATGGGAGAACAGGCTGTAAAGAGAAATACCTTGCTCTAAAACCAAAACGGAGCTATCTAGCAGAATGGTTGTCAATGTGTGTATTCAACTTCCAGAGTTAAACTGATGTGTGTTTGCAGCAGTTCAGAAACCCTTTCTTTGGAGAATGTAGAAACAGTCATTTCCAGCCCTAGAGACGCATATAAAAGTTAGCAGTAAGAATGCGTTTAAAACACAGAATACCCGCTTCGTACAAACTCATCTGCTTTGTGCTGGTTTCTTTTAGGAAGTTGCATCTATGTTTAGATTCAGCAAGGTAGAAACACGTTTATTCTAAAAGCTGCGTTTGGACATTCCAGAGTGGATGGGAGAACAGGCTGTAAAGAGAAATACCTTGCTCTAAAACCAAAACGGAGCTATCTAGCAGAATGGTTGTCAATGTGTGTATTCAACTTCCAGAGTTAAACTGATGTGTGTTTGCAGCAGTTCAGAAACCCTTTCTTTGGAGAATGTAGAAACAGTCATTTCCAGCCCTAGAGACGCACATAAGAGTTAGCAGTAAGAATGCGTTTCAGACACAGAAGACCCGCTTCTTACAAACTCATCTACTGTTTGCTGGTTTCTTTTAGGAAGTTGAATCTATGTTCAGATTCAGCGAGGTAGAAACACGATTCTTCTAAAAGCTGCGTTTGGACATTCCAGAGTGGATGGGAGAACAGGCTCTAAAGAGAAATACCTTGCTCTAAAACCAAAACGGAGATATCTAACAGAATGTTTGTCAATGTGTGTATTCAACTTCCGTAGTTAAACTGATTTGTGTTTGCAGCAGTTCAGAAACCCTTTCTTTGGAGAATGTAGAAACAGTCATTTCCAGCCCTAGAGACGCACATAAGAGTTAGCAGTAAGAATGCGTTTCAAACACAGAAGACCCGCTTCTTACAAACTAATCTGCTGTGTTCTATTTCCTCTTAGGAAGTTGCATCTATGTTTAGATTCAGCGAGGCAGAAACACGTTTCTTCTAAAAACTGCATTTGGACATTCCAGAGTGAATGGGAGAACACGCCGTAAAGAGAAATACCTTGCTCTAAAACCAAAACGGAGCTATCTAGCAGAATGTTTGTCAATATGTGTTTTCAACTTCCAGAGTTACACTGATTTGTGTTTGCAGCAGTTCAGAAACCCTTTCTTTGGAGAATGTAGAAAAAAAGTCATTTCCAGCCCTAGAGACGCATATAAAAGTTTGCAGTAAGAATGCCTTTAAAACACAGAAACCCGCTTCGTACAAACTCATCTTCTGTGTGTTGGTTCCTTTTAGGAAGTTGCATCTGTGTTTAGATTCAGCGAGGGAGAAACACGTTTCTTCTAAAAGCTGCGTTTGGACATTCCAGAGTGGATGGAGAACAGGCTGTAAAGAGAAATGCCTTGCTCTAAAACCAAAACGGAGCTATCTAGCAGAATGGTTGTCAATGTGTGTATTCAACTTCCAGCGTTAAACTGATGTGTGTTTGCAGCAGTTCAGAAACCCTTTCTTTGGAGAATGTAGAAACAGTCATTTCCAGCCCTAGAGACGCACATAAGAGTTAGCAGTAAGAATGCGTTTCAAACACAGGAGATCCGCTTCTTAAGAACTCATCTGCTGTGTGCTGGTTTCTTTTAGGAAGTTGAATCTATGTTCAGATTCAGCGAGGTAGAAACACGTTTCTTCTAAAAGCTGAGTTTGGACATTCCAGAGTGGATGGGAGAACAGGCTCTAAAGAGAAATACCTTGCTCAAAAACCAAAACGGAGCTATTTAGCAGAATGGTTGTCAATGTTTGTATTCAACTTCCAGAGTTAAACTGATTTGTGTTTGCAGCAGTTCAGAAACCCTTTCTTTGGGGAATGTAGAAAAAAAGTCATTTCCAGCCCTAGAGACGCATATAAGAGTTAGCAGTAAGAATGCGTTTAAAACACAGAATACCCGCTTCGTACAAACTAATCTGCTGTGTTCTAGTTCCTCTTAGGAAGTTGCATCTATGTTTAGATTAAGCGAGGCAGAAACACGTTTCTTCTAAAAACTGCATTTGGACATTCCAGAGTGAATATGAGAACACGCCGTAAAGAGAATTACCTTGCTCTAAAACCAAAACGGAGCTATCTAGCAGAATGGTTGTCAATGTGTGTATTCAACTTCCAGAGTTAAACTGATGTGTGTTGGCAGCAGTTCAGAAACCCTTTCTTTGGAGAATGTAGAAACAGTCATTTCCAGCCCTAGAGACGCATATAAGACTTAGCAGTAAGAATGCCTTTAAAACACAGAATACCCGCTTTGTACAAACTTATCTGCTGTGTGCTAGTTCCTCTTAGGAAGTTGCATCTATGTTTAGATTCAGCGAGTCAGAAACACGTTTGTTCTAAAAACTGCATTTGGAAATTCCAGAGTGAATGGGAGAACACGCTGTAAAGAGAAATACCTTGCTCTAAAACCAAAACGGAGCTATCTAGGAGAATGGTTGTCAATGTGTGTATTCAACTTCCAGAGTTAAACTTATGTGTGTTTGCAGCAGTTCAGAAACACTTTCTTTGGAGAATGTAGAAAAAAAGTCCTTTCCAGCCCTAGAGACGCATATAAGAGTTAGCAGTAAGAATGCCTTTAAAACAGAGAAGCCCGCTTCGTACAAACTCATCTTCTGTGTGTTGGTTCCTTTTAGGAAGTTGCATCTGTGTTTAGATTCAGCAAGGTAGAACCACGTTTCTTCTAAAAGCTGCGTTTGGATATTCCAGAGGGGATAGGAGAACAGGCTGTAAAGGGAAATACCTTGCTCTAAAACCAAAACGGAGCTATCTAGCAGAATGGTTGTCAATGTGTGTATTCAACTTCCAGAGTTAAACTGATGTGTGTTTGCAGCAGTTCAGAAACCCTTTCTTTGGAGAATGTAGAAACAGTCATTTCCAGCCCTAGAGACGCATATAAGACTTAGCAGTAAGAATGCCTTTAAAACACAGAATACACGCTTCGTAGAAACTCATCTGCTGTGTGCTAGTTCCTCTTAGGAAGTTGCATCTATGTTTAGATTCAGAGAGGCAGAAACACGTTTCTTCTAAAAACTTCATTTGGAAATTCCAGAGTGAATGGGAGAAGACGCTGTAAAGAGAAATACCTTGCTCTAAAACCAAAACGGAGCTAATTAGCAGAATGGTTTTCAATGTGTGTATTCAACTTCCAGAGTTAAACTGATTTGTGTTTGCAGCAGTTCAGAAACCCTTTCTTTGGAGAATGTAGAAAAAAAGTCATTTCCAGCCCTAGAGACGCATATAAGAGTTAGCAGTAAGAATGCCTTTAAAACACAGAAACCCGCTTCGTACAAACTCATCTTCTGTGTGTTGGTTCCTTTTAGGAAGTTGCATCTGCGTTTAGATTCAGCGAGGTAGAAACACGTTTCTTCTAAAAGCTGCGTTTGGACATTCCAGAGTGGATGGGAGAACAGGCTGTAAAGAGAAATACCTTGCTCTAAAACCAAAACGGAGCTATCTAGCAGAATGGTTGTCAATGTGTGTATTCAACTTCCAGAGTTAAACTGATGTGTGTTTGCAGCAGTTCAGAAACCCTTTCTTTGGAGAATGTAGAAACAGTCATTTCCAGCCCTAGAGAAGCATATAAGAGTTAGCAGTAAGAATGCGTTTAAAACACAGAATACCCGTTTCGTACAAACTCATCTGCTTTGTGCTGGTTTCTTTTAGGAAGTTGCATCTATGTTTAGATTCAGCAAGTTAGAAACACGTTTCTTCTAAAAGCTGCGTTTGGACATTCCAGAGTGGATGAGAGAACAGGCTGTAAAGAGAAATACCTTGCTCTAAAACCAAAACGGAGCTATCTAGCAGAATGGTTGTCAATGTGTGTATTCAACTTCCAGAGTTAAACTGATGTGTGTTTGCAGCAGTTCAGAAACCCTTTCTTTGGAGAATGTAGAAACAGTCATTTCCAGCCCTAGAGACGCACATAAGAGTTAGCAGTAAGAATGCGTTTCAGACACAGAAGACCCGCTTCTTACAAACTCATCTACTGTGTGCTGGTTTCTTTTAGGAAGTTGAATCTATGTTCAGATTCAGCGAGGTAGAAACACGTTTCTTCTAAAAGCTGCGTTTGGACATTCCAGAGTAGATGGGAGAACGGGCTCTAAAGAGAAATACCTTGCTCTAAAACCAAAACGGAGCTATCTAGCAGAATGGTTGTCAATGTGTGTATTCAACTTCCAGAGTTAAACTGATGTGTGTTTGCAGCAGTTCAGAAACCCTTTCTTTGGAGGATGTAGAAAAAGTCATTTCCAGCCCTAGAGACGCATATAAGAGTTAGCAGTAAGAATGCGTTTAAAACACAGAATACCCGCTTCGTACAAACTAATCTGCTGTGTTCTAGTTCCTCTTAGGAAGTTGCATCTATGTTTAGATTCAGCGAGGCAGAAACACGTTTCTTCTAAAAACTGCATTTGGACATTCCAGAGTGAATGTGAGAACACGCCATAAAGAGAAATACCTTGCTCTAAAACCAAAACGGAGCTATCTAGCAGAATGGTTGTCAATGTGTGTATTCAACTTCCAGAGTTAAACTGATTTGTGTTTGCAGCAGTTCAGAAACCCTTTCTTTGGAGAATGTAGAAACAGTCATTTCCAGCCCTAGAGACGCATATAAGATTTAGCAGTAAGAATGCGTTTAAAAGACAGAAGACCCGCTTCTTACAAACTCATCTGCTGTGTGCTGGTTTCTTTTAGGAAGTTGCATCTATGTTTAGATTCAGCAAGGTAGAAACACGTTTCTTCTAAAAGCTGCGTTTGGACATTCCAGAGTATAAGGGAGAACAGGCTGTAAAGAGAAATAACATGCTCTAAAACCAAAACGGAGCTATCTAGTAGAATGGTTGTCAATGTGTGTATTCAACTTCCAGAGTTAAACTGATTTGTGTTTGCAACAGTTCAGAAACCCTTTCTTTGGAGAATGTAGAAAAAAAGTCATTTCCATCCCTAGAGACGCATATAAGAGTTAGCAGTAAGAATGCCTTTAAAACACAGAATACCTGCTTCGTACAAACTCATCTGCTGTGTGCTAGTTTCTCTTAGGAAGTTACATCTATGTTTAGATTCAGCGAGGCAGAAACACGATTCTTTGAAAAACTGCATTTGGAAATTCCAGAGTGAATGGGAGAACACGCTGTAAAGAGAAATACCTTGCTCTAAAACCAAAACGGAGCTATCTAGCAGAATGGTTGTCAATGTGTGTATTCAACTTCCAGAGTTAAACTGACGTGTGTTTGCAGCAGTTCAGAAAACCTTTCTTTGGACAATGTACAAAAAAAGTCATTTCCAGCCCTAGAGACGCATATAAGAGTTAGCAGTAAGAACGCCTTTAAAACTCAGAAACCCGCTTCGTACAAACTCATCTTCTGTGTGTTGGTTCCTTTTAGGAAGTTGCATCTGCGTTTAGATTCAGCGTGGCAGAAACACGTTTCTTCTAAAAGCTGCGTTCGGACATTCCAGAGTGGATGGGAGAACAGGCTGTAAAGAGAAATACCTTGCTCTAAAACCAAAACGGAGCTATCTAGCAGAATGGTTGTCAATGTGTGTATTCAACTTCCAGAGTTAAACTGATGTGTGTTTGCAGCAGTTCAGAAACCCTTTCTTTGGAGAATGTAGAAACAGTCATTTCCAGCCCTAGAGACGCATATAAAAGTTAGCAGTAAGAATGCGTTTAAAACACAGAATACCCGCTTCGTACAAACTCATCTGCTTTGTGCTGGTTTCTTTTAGGAAGTTGCATCTATGTTTAGATTCAGCAAGGTAGAAACACGTTTATTCTAAAAGCTGCGTTTGGACATTCCAGAGTGGATGGGAGAACAGGCTGTAAAGAGAAATACCTTGCTCTAAAACCAAAACGGAGCTATCTAGCAGAATGGTTGTCAATGTGTGTATTCAACTTCCAGAGTTAAACTGATGTGTGTTTGCAGCAGTTCAGAAACCCTTTCTTTGGAGAATGTAGAAACAGTCATTTCCAGCCCTAGAGACGCACATAAGAGTTAGCAGTAAGAATGCGTTTCAGACACAGAAGACCCGCTTCTTACAAACTCATCTACTGTTTGCTGGTTTCTTTTAGGAAGTTGAATCTATGTTCAGATTCAGCGAGGTAGAAACACGATTCTTCTAAAAGCTGCGTTTGGACATTCCAGAGTGGATGGGAGAACAGGCTCTAAAGAGAAATACCTTGCTCTAAAACCAAAACGGAGATATCTAACAGAATGTTTGTCAATGTGTGTATTCAACTTCCGTAGTTAAACTGATTTGTGTTTGCAGCAGTTCAGAAACCCTTTCTTTGGAGAATGTAGAAACAGTCATTTCCAGCCCTAGAGACGCACATAAGAGTTAGCAGTAAGAATGCGTTTCAAACACAGAAGACCCGCTTCTTACAAACTAATCTGCTGTGTTCTATTTCCTCTTAGGAAGTTGCATCTATGTTTAGATTCAGCGAGGCAGAAACACGTTTCTTCTAAAAACTGCATTTGGACATTCCAGAGTGAATGGGAGAACACGCCGTAAAGAGAAATACCTTGCTCTAAAACCAAAACGGAGCTATCTAGCAGAATGTTTGTCAATATGTGTTTTCAACTTCCAGAGTTACACTGATTTGTGTTTGCAGCAGTTCAGAAACCCTTTCTTTGGAGAATGTAGAAAAAAAGTCATTTCCAGCCCTAGAGACGCATATAAAAGTTTGCAGTAAGAATGCCTTTAAAACACAGAAACCCGCTTCGTACAAACTCATCTTCTGTGTGTTGGTTCCTTTTAGGAAGTTGCATCTGTGTTTAGATTCAGCGAGGGAGAAACACGTTTCTTCTAAAAGCTGCGTTTGGACATTCCAGAGTGGATGGAGAACAGGCTGTAAAGAGAAATGCCTTGCTCTAAAACCAAAACGGAGCTATCTAGCAGAATGGTTGTCAATGTGTGTATTCAACTTCCAGCGTTAAACTGATGTGTGTTTGCAGCAGTTCAGAAACCCTTTCTTTGGAGAATGTAGAAACAGTCATTTCCAGCCCTAGAGACGCACATAAGAGTTAGCAGTAAGAATGCGTTTCAAACACAGGAGATCCGCTTCTTAAGAACTCATCTGCTGTGTGCTGGTTTCTTTTAGGAAGTTGAATCTATGTTCAGATTCAGCGAGGTAGAAACACGTTACTTCTAAAAGCTGCGTTTGGACATTCCAGAGTAGATGGGAGAACGGGCTCTAAAGAGAAATACCTTGATCTAAAACCAAAACGGAGCTATCTAGCAGAATGGTTGTCAATGTGTGTATTCAACTTCCAGAGTTAAACTGATGTGTGTTTGCAGCAGTTCAGAAACCCTTTCTTTGGAGGATGTAGAAAAAGTCATTTCCAGCCCTAGAGACGCATATAAGAGTTAGCAGTAAGAATGCGTTTAAAACACAGAATACCCGCTTCGTACAAACTAATCTGCTGTGTTCTAGTTCCTCTTAGGAAGTTGCATCTATGTTTAGATTCAGCGAGGCAGAAACACGTTTCTTCTAAAAACTGCATTTGGACATTCCAGAGTGAATGTGAGAACACGCCATAAAGAGAAATACCTTGCTCTAAAACCAAAACGGAGCTATCTAGCAGAATGGTTGTCAATGTGTGTATTCAACTTCCAGAGTTAAACTGATTTGTGTTTGCAGCAGTTCAGAAACCCTTTCTTTGGAGAATGTAGAAACAGTCATTTCCAGCCCTAGAGACGCATATAAGATTTAGCAGTAAGAATGCGTTTAAAAGACAGAAGACCCGCTTCTTACAAACTCATCTGCTGTGTGCTGGTTTCTTTTAGGAAGTTGCATCTATGTTTAGATTCAGCAAGGTAGAAACACGTTTCTTCTAAAAGCTGCGTTTGGACATTCCAGAGTATAAGGGAGAACAGGCTGTAAAGAGAAATAACATGCTCTAAAACCAAAACGGAGCTATCTAGTAGAATGGTTGTCAATGTGTGTATTCAACTTCCAGAGTTAAACTGATTTGTGTTTGCAACAGTTCAGAAACCCTTTCTTTGGAGAATGTAGAAAAAAAGTCATTTCCATCCCTAGAGACGCATATAAGAGTTAGCCGTAAGAATGCCTTTAAAACACAGAATACCTGCTTCGTACAAACTCATCTGCTGTGTGCTAGTTTCTCTTAGGAAGTTACATCTATGTTTAGATTCAGCGAGGCAGAAACACGATTCTTTGAAAAACTGCATTTGGAAATTCCAGAGTGAATGGGAGAACACGCTGTAAAGAGAAATACCTTGCTCTAAAACCAAAACGGAGCTATCTAGCAGAATGGTTGTCAATGTGTGTATTCAACTTCCAGAGTTAAACTGATTTGTGTTTGCAGCAGTTCAGAAACCCTTTCTTTGGAGAATGTAGAAACAGTCATTTCCAGCCCTAGAGACGCATATAAGATTTAGCAGTAAGAATGCGTTTAAAAGACAGAAGACCCGCTTCTTACAAACTCATCTGCTGTGTGCTGGTTTCTTTTAGGAAGTTGCATCTATGTTTAGATTCAGCAAGGTAGAAACACGTTTCTTCTAAAAGCTGCGTTTGGACATTCCAGAGTATAAGGGAGAACAGGCTGTAAAGAGAAATAACATGCTCTAAAACCAAAACGGAGCTATCTAGTAGAATGGTTGTCAATGTGTGTATTCAACTTCCAGAGTTAAACTGATTTGTGTTTGCAACAGTTCAGAAACCCTTTCTTTGGAGAATGTAGAAAAAAAGTCATTTCCATCCCTAGAGACGCATATAAGAGTTAGCAGTAAGAATGCCTTTAAAACACAGAATACCTGCTTCGTACAAACTCATCTGCTGTGTGCTAGTTTCTCTTAGGAAGTTACATCTATGTTTAGATTCAGCGAGGCAGAAACACGATTCTTTGAAAAACTGCATTTGGAAATTCCAGAGTGAATGGGAGAACACGCTGTAAAGAGAAATACCTTGCTCTAAAACCAAAACGGAGCTATCTAGCAGAATGGTTGTCAATGTGTGTATTCAACTTCCAGAGTTAAACTGACGTGTGTTTGCAGCAGTTCAGAAAACCTTTCTTTGGACAATGTACAAAAAAAGTCATTTCCAGCCCTAGAGACGCATATAAGAGTTAGCAGTAAGAACGCCTTTAAAACTCAGAAACCCGCTTCGTACAAACTCATCTTCTGTGTGTTGGTTCCTTTTAGGAAGTTGCATCTGCGTTTAGATTCAGCGTGGCAGAAACACGTTTCTTCTAAAAGCTGCGTTCGGACATTCCAGAGTGGATGGGAGAACAGGCTGTAAAGAGAAATACCTTGCTCTAAAACCAAAACGGAGCTATCTAGCAGAATGGTTGTCAATGTGTGTATTCAACTTCCAGAGTTAAACTGATGTGTGTTTGCAGCAGTTCAGAAACCCTTTCTTTGGAGAATGTAGAAACAGTCATTTCCAGCCCTAGAGACGCATATAAAAGTTAGCAGTAAGAATGCGTTTAAAACACAGAATACCCGCTTCGTACAAACTCATCTGCTTTGTGCTGGTTTCTTTTAGGAAGTTGCATCTATGTTTAGATTCAGCAAGGTAGAAACACGTTTCTTCTAAAAGCTGCGTTTGGACATTCCAGAGTGGATGGGAGAACAGGCTGTAAAGAGAAATACCTTGCTCTAAAACCAAAACGGAGCTATCTAGCAGAATGGTTGTCAATGTGTGTATTCAACTTCCAGAGTTAAACTGATGTGTGTTTGCAGCAGTTCAGAAACCCTTTCTTTGGAGAATGTAGAAACAGTCATTTCCAGCCCTAGAGACGCACATAAGAGTTAGCAGTAAGAATTCGTTTCAGACACAGAAGACCCGCTTCTTACAAACTCATCTACTGTTTGCTGGTTTCTTTTAGGAAGTTGAATCTATGTTCAGATTCAGCGAGGTAGAAACACGATTCTTCTAAAAGCTGCGTTTGGACATTCCAGAGTGGATGGGAGAACAGGCTCTAAAGAGAAATACCTTGCTCTAAAACCAAAACGGAGATATCTAACAGAATGTTTGTCAATGTGTGTATTCAACTTCCGTAGTTAAACTGATTTGTGTTTGCAGCAGTTCAGAAACCCTTTCTTTGGAGAATGTAGAAACAGTCATTTCCAGCCCTAGAGACGCACATAAGAGTTAGCAGTAAGAATGCGTTTCAAACACAGAAGACCCGCTTCTTACAAACTAATCTGCTGTGTTCTATTTCCTCTTAGGAAGTTGCATCTATGTTTAGATTCAGCGAGGCAGAAACACGTTTCTTCTAAAAACTGCATTTGGACATTCCAGAGTGAATGGGAGAACACGCCGTAAAGAGAAATACCTTGCTCTAAAACCAAAACGGAGCTATCTAGCAGAATGTTTGTCAATATGTGTTTTCAACTTCCAGAGTTACACTGATTTGTGTTTGCAGCAGTTCAGAAACCCTTTCTTTGGAGAATGTAGAAAAAAAGTCATTTCCAGCCCTAGAGACGCATATAAAAGTTTGCAGTAAGAATGCCTTTAAAACACAGAAACCCGCTTCGTACAAACTCATCTTCTGTGTGTTGGTTCCTTTTAGGAAGTTGCATCTGTGTTTAGATTCAGCGAGGGAGAAACACGTTTCTTCTAAAAGCTGCGTTTGGACATTCCAGAGTGGATGGAGAACAGGCTGTAAAGAGAAATGCCTTGCTCTAAAACCAAAACGGAGCTATCTAGCAGAATGGTTGTCAATGTGTGTATTCAACTTCCAGCGTTAAACTGATGTGTGTTTGCAGCAGTTCAGAAACCCTTTCTTTGGAGAATGTAGAAACAGTCATTTCCAGCCCTAGAGACGCACATAAGAGTTAGCAGTAAGAATGCGTTTCAAACACAGGAGATCCGCTTCTTAAGAACTCATCTGCTGTGTGCTGGTTTCTTTTAGGAAGTTGAATCTATGTTCAGATTCAGCGAGGTAGAAACACGTTTCTTCTAAAAGCTGAGTTTGGACATTCCAGAGTGGATGGGAGAACAGGCTCTAAAGAGAAATACCTTGCTCAAAAACCAAAACGGAGCTATTTAGCAGAATGGTTGTCAATGTTTGTGTTCAACTTCCAGAGTTAAACTGATTTGTGTTTGCAGCAGTTCAGAAACCCTTTCTTTGGGGAATGTAGAAAAAAAGTCATTTCCAGCCCTAGAGACGCATATAAGAGTTAGCAGTAAGAATGCGTTTAAAACACAGAATACCCGCTTCGTACAAACTAATCTGCTGTGTTCTAGTTCCTCTTAGGAAGTTGCATCTATGTTTAGATTAAGCGAGGCAGAAACACGTTTCTTCTAAAAACTGCATTTGGACATTCCAGAGTGAATATGAGAACACGCCGTAAAGAGAATTACCTTGCTCTAAAACCAAAACGGAGCTATCTAGCAGAATGGTTGTCAATGTGTGTATTCAACTTCCAGAGTTAAACTGATGTGTGTTTGCAGCAGTTCAGAAACCCTTTCTTTGGACAATGTAGAAAAAAAATTCATTTTCAGCCCTAGAGACGCATATAAGAGTTAGCAGTAAGAATGCCTTTAAAACACAGAATACACGCTTCGTACAAACTCATCTGCTGTGTGCTAGTTCCTCTTAGGAAGTTGCATCTATGTTTAGATTCAGCGAGGCAGAAACACGTTTCTTCTAAGAACTTCATTTGGAAATTCCAGAGTGAATGGGAGAACACGCTGTAAAGAGAAATACCTTGCTCTAAAACCAAAACGGAGCTATCTAGCAGAATGGTTTTCAATGTGTGTATTCAACCTCCAGAGTTAAACTGATTTGTGTTTGCAGCAGTTCAGAAACCCTTTCTTTGGAGAATGTAGAAAAAAAGTCATTTCCAGCCCTAGAGACGCATATAAGAGTTAGCAGTAAGAATGCCTTTAAAACACAGAAACCCGCTTCGTACAAACTCATCTTCTGTGTGTTGGTTCCTTTTAGGAAGTTGCATCTGCGTTTAGATTCAGCGAGGCAGAAACACGTTTCTTCTAAAAGCTGCGTTTGGACATTCCAGAGTGGATGGGAGAACAGGCTGTAAAGAGAAATACCTTGCTCTAAAACCAAAACGGAGCTATCTAGCAGAATGTTTGTCAATGTGTGTATTCAACTTCCAGAGTTAAACTGATGTGTGTTTGCAGCAGTTCAGAAACCCTTTCTTTGGAGAATGTAGAAACAGTCATTTCCAGCCCTAGAGAAGCATATAAGAGTTAGCAGTAAGAATGCGTTTAAAACACAGAATACCCGTTTCGTACAAACTCATCTGCTTTGTGCTGGATTCTTTTAGGAAGTTGCATCTATGTTTAGATTCAGCAAGTTAGAAACACGTTTCTTCTAAAAGCTGCGTTTGGACATTCCAGAGTGGATGAGAGAACAGGCTGTAAAGAGAAATACCTTGCTCTAAAACCAAAACGGAGCTATCTAGCAGAATGGTTGTCAATGTGTGTATTCAACTTCCAGAGTTAAACTTATGTGTGTTTGCAGCAGTTCAGAAACCCTTTCTTTGGAGAATGTAGAAACAGTCATTTCCAGCCCTAGAGACGCACATAAGAGTTAGCAGTAAGAATGCGTTTCAGACACAGAAGACCCGCTTCTTACAAACTCATCTACTGTGTGCTGGTTTCTTTTAGGAAGTTGAATCTATGTTCAGATTCAGCGAGGTAGAAACACGTTTCTTCTAAAAGCTGCGTTTGGACATTCCAGAGTAGATGGGAGAACGGGCTCTAAAGAGAAATACCTTGCTCTAAAACCAAAACGGAGCTATCTAGCAGAATGGTTGTCAATGTGTGTATTCAACTTCCAGAGTTAAACTGATGTGTGTTTGCAGCAGTTCAGAAACCCTTTCTTTGGAGGATGTAGAAACAGTCATTTCCAGCCCTAGAGACGCATATAAGAGTTAGCAGTAAGAATGCGTTTAAAACACAGAATACCCGCTTCGTACAAACTAATCTGCTGTGTTCTAGTTCCTCTTAGGAAGTTGCATCTATGTTTAGATTAAGCGAGGCAGAAACACGTTTCTTCTAAAAACTGCATTTGGACATTCCAGAGTGAATGTGAGAACACGCCATAAAGAGAAATACCTTGCTCTAAAACCAAAACGGAGCTATCTAGCAGAATGGTTGTCAATGTGTGTATTCAACTTCCAGAGTTAAACTGATTTGTGTTTGCAGCAGTTCAGAAACCCTTTCTTTGGAGAATGTAGAAACAGTCATTTCCAGCCCTAGAGACGCATATAAGATTTAGCAGTAAGAATGCGTTTAAAAGACAGAAGACCCGCTTTTTACAAACTCATCTGCTGTGTGCTGGTTTCTTTTAGGAAGTTGCATCTATGTTTAGATTCAGCAAGGTAGAAACACGTTTCTTCTAAAAGCTGCGTTTGGACATTCCAGAGTGGAAGGGAGAACAGGCTGTAAAGAGAAATAACATGCTCTAAAACCAAAACGGAGCTATCTAGCAGAATGGTTGTCAATGTGTGTATTCAACTTCCAGAGTTAAACTGATTTGTGTTTGCAACAGTTCAGAAACCCTTTCTTTGGAGAATGTAGAAAAAAAGTCATTTCCAGCCCTAGAGACGCATATAAGAGTTAGCAGTAAGAATGCCTTTAAAACACAGAATACCTGCTTCGTACAAACTCATCTGCTGTGTGTTAGTTTCTCTTAGGAAGTTACATCTATGTTTAGATTCAGCGAGGCAGAAACACGTTTCTTTGAAAAACTGCATTTGGAAATTCCAGAGTGAATGGGAGAACACACTGTAAAGAGAAATACCTTGCTCTAAAACCAAAACGGAGCTATCTAGCAGAATGGTTGTCAATGTGTGTATTCAACTTCCAGAGTTAAACTGACGTGTGTTTGCAGCAGTTCAGAAAACCTTTCTTTGGACAATGTACAAAAAAAGTCATTTCCAGCCCTAGAGACGCATATAAGAGTTAGCAGTAAGAATGCCTTTAAAACTCAGAAACCCGCTTCGTACAAACTCATTTTCTGTGTGTTGGTTCCTTTTAGGAAGTTGCATCTGCGTTTAGATTCAGCGTGGCAGAAACACGTTTCTTCTAAATGCTGCGTTCGGACATTCCAGAGTGGATGGGAGAACAGGCTGTAAAGAGAAATACCTTGCTCTAAAACCAAAACGGAGCTATCTAGCAGAATGGTTGTCAATGTGTGTATTCAACTTCAGAGTTAAACTGATGTGTGTTTGCAGCAGTTCAGAAACCCTTTCTTTGGAGAATGTAGAAACAGTCATTTCCAGCCCTAGAGACGCACATAAGAGTTAGCAGTAAGAATGCTTTTCAAACACAGGAGATCCGCTTCTTAAGAACTCATCTGCTGTGTGCTGGTTTCTTTTAGGAAGTTGAATCTATGTTCAGATTCAGCGAGCTAGAAACACGTTTCTTCTAAAAGCTGAGTTTGGACATTCCAGAGTGGATGGGAGAACAGGCTCTAAAGAGAAATACCTTGCTCAAAAACCAAAACGGAGCTATTTAGCAGAATGGTTGTCAATGTTTGTATTCAACTTCCAGAGTTAAACTGATTTGTGTTTGCAGCAGTTCAGAAACCCTTTCTTTGGGGAATGTAGAAAAAAAGTCATTTCCAGCCCTAGAGACGCATATAAGAGTTAGCAGTAAGAATGCGTTTAAAACACAGAATACCCGCTTCGTACAAACTAATCTGCTGTGTTCTAGTTCCTCTTAGGAAGTTGCATCTATGTTTAGATTAAGCGAGGCAGAAACACGTTTCTTCTAAAAACTGCATTTGGACATTCCAGAGCGAATGTGAGAACACGCCGTAAAGAGAAATACCTTGCTCTAAAACCAAAACGGAGCTATCTAGCAGAATGGTTGTCAATGTGTGTATTCAACTTCCAGAGTTAAACTGATGTGTGTTGGCAGCAGTTCAGAAACCCTTTCTTTGGAGAATGTAGAAACAGTCATTTCCAGCCCTAGAGACGCATATAAGACTTAGCAGTAAGAATGCCTTTAAAACACAGAATACCCGCTTCGTACAAACTTATCTGCTGTGTGCTAGTTCCTCTTAGGAAGTTGCATCTATGTTTAGATTCAGCGAGGCAGAAACACGTTTCTTCTAAAAACTGCATTTGGAAATTCCAGAGTGAATGGGAGAACACGCTGTAAAGAGAAATACCTTGCTCTAAAACCAAAACGGAGCTATCTAGCAGAATGGTTGTCAATGTGTGTATTCAACTTCCAGAGATAAACTGATGTGTGTTTGCAGCAGTTCAGAAACCCTTTCTTTGGACAATGTAGAAAAAAAATTCATTTCCAGCCCTAGAGACGCATATAAGAGTTAGCAGTAAGAATGCCTTTAAAACACAGAATACACGCTTCGTACAAACTCATCTGCTGTGTGCTAGTTCCTCTTAGGAAGTTGCATCTATGTTTAGATTCAGCGAGGCAGAAACACGTTTCTTCTAAAAACTGCATTTGGAAATTCCAGAGTGAATGGGAGAACACGCTGTAAAGAGAAATACCTTGCTCTAAAACCAAAACGGAGCTATCTAGCAGAATGGTTGTCAATGTGTGTATTCAACTTCCAGAGATAAACTGATGTGTGTTTGCAGCAGTTCAGAAACCCTTTCTATGGACAATGTAGAAAAAAAATTCATTTCCAGCCCTAGAGACGCATATAAGAGTTAGCAGTAAGAATGCCTTTAAAACACAGAAACCCGCTTCGTACAAACTCATCTTCTGTGTGTTGGTTCCTTTTAGGAAGTTGCATCTGCGTTTAGATTCAGCGAGGCAGAAACACGTTTCTTCTAAAAGCTGCTTTTGGACATTCCAGAGTGGATGGGAGAACAGGCTGTAAAGAGAAATACCTTGCTCTAAAACCAAAACGGAGCTATCTAGCAGAATGTTTGTCAATGTGTGTATTCAACTTCCAGAGTTAAACTGATGTGTGTTTGCAGCAGTTCAGAAACCCTTTCTTTGGAGAATGTAGAAACAGTCATTTCCAGCCCTAGAGAAGCATATAAGAGTTAGCAGTAAGAATGCGTTTAAAACACAGAATACCCGCTTCGTACAAACTCATCTGCTTTGTGCTGGTTTCTTTTAGGAAGTTGCATCTATGTTTAGATTCAGCAAGTTAGAAACACGTTTCTTCTAAAAGCTGCGTTTGGACATTCCAGAGTGGATGGGAGAACAGGCTGTAAAGAGAAATACCTTGCTCTAAAACCAAAACGGAGCTATCTAGCAGAATGGTTGTCAATGTGTGTATTCAACTTCCAGAGTTAAACTGATGTGTGTTTGCAGCAGTTCAGAAACCCTTTCTTTGGAGAATGTAGAAACAGTCATTTCCAGCCCTAGAGACGCACATAAGAGTTAGCAGTAAGAATGCGTTTCAGACACAGAAGACCCGCTTCTTACAAACTCATCTACTGTGTGCTGGTTTCTTTTAGGAAGTTGAATCTATGTTCAGATTCAGCGAGGTAGAAACACGTTTCTTCTAAAAGCTGCGTTTGGACATTCCAGAGTAGATGGGAGAACGGGCTCTAAAGAGAAATACCTTGCTCTAAAACCAAAACGGAGCTATCTAGCAGAATGGTTGTCAATGTGTGTATTCAACTTCCAGAGTTAAACTGATGTGTGTTTGCAGCAGTTCAGAAACCCTTTCTTTGGAGGATGTAGAAACAGTCATTTCCAGCCCTAGAGACGCATATAAGAGTTAGCAGTAAGAATGCGTTTAAAACACAGAATACCCGCTTCGTACAAACTAATCTGCTGTGTTCTAGTTCCTCTTAGGAAGTTGCATCTATGTTTAGATTCAGCGAGGCAGAAACACGTTTCTTCTAAAAACTGCATTTGGACATTCCAGAGTGAATGTGAGAACACGCCGTAAAGAGAAATACCTTGCTCTAAAACCAAAACGGAGCTATCTAGCAGAATGGTTGTCAATGTGTGTATTCAACTTCCAGAGTTAAAATGATGTGTGTTGGCAGCAGTTCAGAAACCCTTTCTTTGGAGGATGTAGAAACAGTCATTTCCAGCCCTAGAGACGCATATAAGACTTAGCAGTAAGAATGCCTTTAAAACACAGAATACCCGCTTCGTACAAACTTATCTGCTGTGTGCTAGTTCCTCTTAGAAAGTTGCATCTATGTTTAGATTCAGCGAGGCAGAAACACGTTTCTTCTAAAAACTGCATTTGGAAATTCCAGAGTGAATGGGAGAACACGCTGTAAAGAGAAATACCTTGCTCTAAAACCAAAACGGAGCTATCTAGCAGAATGGTTGTCAATGTGTGTATTCAACTTCCAGAGTTAAACTGATGTGTGTTTGCAGCAGTTCAGAAACCCTTTCTTTGGAGAATGTAGAAACAGTCATTTCCAGCCCTAGAGACGCACATAAGAGTTAGCAGTAAGAATGCGTTTCAAACACAGAAGACCCGCTTCTTACAAACTCATCTGCTGTGTGCTGGTTTCTTTTAGGAAGTTGAATCTATGTTCAGATTCAGCGAGGTAGAAACACGTTTCTTCTAAAAGCTGCTTTTAGACATTCCAGAGTGGATGGGAGAACAGGCTCTAAAGAGAAATACCTTGCTCAAAAACCAAAACGGAGCTATCTAGCAGAATGTTTGTCAATGTGTGTATTCAACTTCCAGAGTTAAACTGATTTGTGTTTGCAGCAGTTCAGAAACCCTTTCTTTGGAGAATGTAGAAAAAAAGTCATTTCCAGCCCTAGAGACGCACATAAGAGTTAGCAGTAAGAATCCGTTTCAGACACAGAATACCCGCTTCGTACAAACTCATCTGCTGTGTGCTGGTTTCTTTTAGGAAGTTGAATCTATGTTCAGATTCAGCGAGGTAGAAACACGTTTCTTCAAAAAGCTGCGTTTGGACATTCCAGAGTGGATGGGAGAACAGGCTATAAAGAGAAATACCTTGCTCTAAAACCAAAACGGAGCTATATAGCAGAATGGTTGTCAATGTGTGTATTCAACTTCCAGAGTTAAACTGATGTGTGTTTGCAGCAGTTCAGAAACCCTTTCTTTGGAGGATGTAGAAACAGTCATTTCCAGCCCTAGAGACGCATATAAGAGTTAGCAGTAAGAATGCGTTTAAAACACAGTATACCCGCTTCGTACAAACTCATCTGCTGTGTGCTAGTTCCTCTTAGGAAGTTGCATCTCTGTTTAGATTCAGCGAGGCAGAAACACGTTTCTTCCAAAAACTGCGTTTGGACATTCCAGAGTGAATGGGAGAACACGCTGTAAAGAGAAATACCTTGCTCTAAAACCAAAACGGAGCTATCTAGCAGAATGGTTGTCAACGTGTGTATTCAACTTCCAGAGTTAAACTGATGTGTGTTTGCAGCAGTTCAGAAACCCATTCTTTGGAGAATGTAGAAACAGTCAATTCCAGCCCTAGAGACGCCTATAAGAGCTTGCAGTAAGAATGTGTTTAAAACACAGAATAAACGATTCGTACAAACTCATCTGCTGTATTCTAGTTCCTCTTAGGAAGTTGCATCTATGTTTAGATTCTGCGAGACAGAAACACGTTTCTTCTAAAAACTACGTTTGGACATTCCAGAGTGGATGGGAGAACAGGCTGTAAAGAGAAATACCTTGCTCTAAAACCAAAACGGAGCTATCTAGCAGAATGGCTGCCAATGTGTGTATTCAACTTCCAGAGGTAAACTGATGTGTGTTTGCAGTAGTTCAGAAACCCTTTCTTTGGAGAATGTAGAAACAGTCAATTCCAGCACTAGAGACGCACATAAGACTTAGCAGTAAGAATGCGTTTCAAACACAGAAGACCCGCTTCTTACAAACTCATCTGCTGTGTGCTGGTTTCTTTTAGGAAGTTGCATCTATGTTTAGATTCAGCGAGGTAGAAACACGTTTCTTCTAAAAGCTGCGTTTGGACATTCCAGAGTTGATGGGAAAACAGGCTGTAAAGAGAAATACGTTGCTCTAAAACCAAAACGGAGCTATCTAGCAGAATGGTTGTCAATGTGTGTATTCAACTTCCAGAGTTAAACTGATGTGTGTTTGCAGCAGTTCAGAAACCCTTTCTTTGGAGAATGTAGAAACAGTCATTGCCAGCCCTAGAGACGCATATAAGAGTTAGCAGTAAGAATGCGTTTAAAACACAGAAACCTGCTTTGTACAAACTCATTTTCTGTGTGTTGGTTCCTTTTAGGAAGTTGCATCTGTGTTTAGATTCAGCGAGGTAGAAACACGTTTCTTCTAAAAGCTGCGTTTGGACATTCCAGAGTGGATGGGAGAACAGGCTGTAAGAGAAATATCTTGCTCTAAAACCAAAACGGAGCTATCTAGCAGAATGGTTGTCAATGTGTCTATTCAACTTTCAGAGATAAACGGATGTGTGTTTGCAGCAGTTCAGAAACCCTTTCTTTGGAGAATGTAGAAACAGTCATTTCCAGCCCTAGAGACGAATATAAGGGTTAGCAGTAAGAATGCGTTTAAAACACAGAAGACCCGCTTCGTAAAAACTCATCTGCTGTGTGCTAGTCCCTTTTAGGAATTTGCATCTGTGTTTAGATTCAGCGAGGTAGAAACACGTTTCTTCTAAAAGCTGTTTTGGACATTCCAGAGTGGATGGGAGAACAGGCTGTAAAGAGAAATATCTTGCTCTAAAACCAAAACGGAGCTATCTAGCAGAATGGTTGTCAATGTGTGTATTCAACTTCCAGAGTTAAACTGATTTGTGTTTGCAGCAGTTCAGAAACCCTTCCTTTGGAGAATGTAGAAAAAAAGTCATTTCCAGCCTTAGAGACGCATATAAGAGTTAGCAGTAAGAATGCCTTTAAAACACAGAAACCCGCTTCGTACAAACTCATCTTCTGTGTGTTGGTTCCTTTTCGGAAGTTGCATCTGTGTTTAGATTCAGCGAGGCAGAAACACGTTTCTTCTAAAAGCTGCGTTTGGACATTCCAGAGTGGATGGGAGAACAGGCTGTAAAGAGAAATACCTTGCTCTAAAACCAAAACGGAGCTATCCAGCAGAATGGTTGTCAATGTGTGTATTCAACTTCCAGAGTTAAACTGATGTGTGTTCGCATCAGTTCAGAAACCCTTTCTTTGGAGAATGTAGAAACAGTCATTTCCAGCCCTAGAGACGCATATAAGAGTTAGCAGTAAGAATGCGTTTAAAAAACAGAATACCCGCTTCATACAAACTCATCTGCTGTGTGCTAGTTCCTCTTAGGAAGTTGCATCTCTGCTAAGATTCAGCGAGACAGAAACACGTTTCTTCTAAAAACTGAGTTTGCACATTCCAAAGTGAATGGGAGAACATGCTGTAAAGAGAAATACCTTGCTCTAAAACCAAAACGGAGCTATCTAGCAGAATGGTTCTCAATGTCTGTATTCAACTTCCAGAGTTAAACTGATGTGTGTTTGCAGCAGTTCAGAAACCCTTTCTTTGGAGAATGCAGAAACAGTCAATTCCAGTCCTAGAGACGCATATAAGAGTTAGCAGTAAGAATGCGTTTAAAACACAGAAACCCGCTTCTTACAAACTCATCTGCTGTGTTCTGGTTTCTTTTAGGAAGTTGAATCTATGTTCAGATTCAGCGAGGTAGAAACACGTTTCTTCTAAAAGCTGCGTTTGGACATTCCAGAGTGGATGGGAGAACAGGCTCTAAAGAGAAATACCTTGCTCAAAAACCAAAACGGAGCTATCTAGCAGAATGTTTGTCAATGTGTGTATTCAACTTCCAGAGTTAAACTGATTTGTGTTTGCAGCAATTCAGAAACCCTTTCTTTGGAGAATGTAGAAAAAATGTCATTTCCAGCCTTAGAGACGCATATAAGAGTTAGCAGTAAGAATGCCTTTAAAACACAGAAACCCGCTTCGTACAAACTCATCTTCTGTGTGTTGGTTCCTTTTAGGAAGTTGCATCTGTGTTTAGATTCAGTGAGGCAGAAACAAGTTTCTTCTAAAAGCTGCGTTTCGACATTCCAGAGTGGATGGGAGAACAGGCTGTAAAGAGAAATACCTTGCTCTAAAACCAAAACGGAGCTATCCAGCAGAATGGTTGTCAATGTGTGTATTCAACTTCCAGAGTTAAACTGATGTGTGTTTGCAGCAGTTCAGAAACCCATTCTTTGGAGAATGTAGAAACAGTCATTTCCAGCCCTAGAGACGCATATAAGAGTTAGCAGTAAGAATGCGTTTAAAACACAGAATACCCGCTTCGTACAAACTCATCTGCTGTGTGCTAGTTCCTCTTAGGAAGTTGCATCTATGTTTAGATTCAGCGAGGAAGAAACACGTTTCTTCTAAAAACTGCATTTGGACATTCCAGAGTGAATGGGAGAACACGCTGTAAAGAGAAATACCTTGCTCTAAAACCAAAACGGAGCTATCTAGCAGAATGTTTGTCATTGTGTGTATTCAACTTCCAGAGTAAAACTGATTTGTATTTGCAGCAGTTCAGAATCCCTTTCTTTGGAGAATGTAGAAACAGTCAATTCCAGCCCTAGAGACGCATATAAGATATAGCAGCAAGAATGCGTTTAAAACACAGAAGACCCGCTTCTTACAAACTCATCTGCTGTGGGCTGGTTTCTTTTAGGAAGTTGCATCTATGTTTAGATTCAGGAAGGTAGAAACACGTTGCTGCTAAAAGCTGCGTTTGGACATTCCAGAGTGGATGGGAGAACAGGCTGTAAAGAGAAATACCTTGCTCTAAAACCAAAACGGAGCTATCTAGCAGAATGGTTGTCAATGTTTGTATTCAACTTCCAGAGTTAAACTGATGTGTGTTTGCAGCAGTTCAGACACCCTTTTTTTGGAGAATGTAGAAACAGTCATTTCCAGCCCTAGAGACGCACCTAAGAGTTAGCAGTAAGAATGCGTTTCAAATACAGAAGACCCGCTTCTTACAAACTCATCTGCTGTGTGCTGGTTTCTTTTAGGAAGTTGAATCTATGTTCAGATTCAGCGAGGTAGAAACACGTTTCTTCTAAAAGCTGCGTTTCGACATTCCAGAGTGGATGGAGAACACGCTCTAAAGAGAAATACCTTGCTCAAAAACCAAAACGGAGCTGTCTAGCAGAATGTTTGTCAATCTGTGTATTCAACTTCCAGTGTTAAACTGATTTGTGTTAGCAGCAGTTCAGAAACCCTTTCTTTGGAGAATGTAGAAAAAAAGTCATTTCCAGCCCTAGAGACGCATATAAGAGTTAGCAGTAAGAATGCCTTTAAAACACAGAAACCCGCTGCGTACAAACTCATCTTCTGTGTGTTGGTTCCTTTTAGGAAGCTGCATCTGTGTTTAGATTCAGTGAGGCAGAAACACGTTTCTTCTAAAAGCTGCGTTTGGACATTCCAGAGTGGATGGGAGAAAAGTCTCTAAAGAGAAATACCTTGCTCTAAAACCAAAACGGAGCTATCTAGCAGAATGTTTGTCAATCTGTGTACTCAACTTCCAGAGTTAAACTGATTTGTGTTTGCAGCAGTTCAGAAACCCTTTCTTTGGAGAATGTAGAAAAAAAGTCATTTACAGCCCTAGAGACGCATATAAGAGTTAGCAGTAAGAATGCCTTTAAAACACAGAAACCCGCTTCGTACAAACTCATCTTCTGTGTGTTGGTTCCTTTTAGGAAGTTGCATCTGTGTTTAGATTCAGCGAGGTAGAACCACGTTTCTTCTAAAAGCTGGGTTTGGACATTCCAGAGTGGATGGGAGAACAGGCTGTAAAGAGAAATACCTTGCTCTAAAACCAAAACAGAGCTATCTAGCAGAATGGTTGTCAATGTGTGTATTCAAATTCCAGAGTTAAACTGATGTGTGTTTGCAGCAGTTCAGAAACCCTTTCTTTGGAGAATGTAGAAACAGTCATTTCCAGCCCTAGAGACGCATATAAGAGTTAGCAGTAAGAATGCGTTTAAAACACAGAATACCCGCTTCGTACAAGCTCATCTGCTGTGTGCTAATTCCTCTTAGGAAGTTGCATCTATGTTTAGATTCAGCGAGGCAGAAACACGTTTCTTCTAAAAACTGCATTTGGACATTCCAGACTGAATGGGAGAACATGCTGTAAAGAGAAATACCTTGCTCTAAAACCAAAACGGAGCTATCTAGCAGAATGGTTGTCAATGTTTGTATTCAACTTCCAGAGTTAAACTGATGTGTGTTTGGAGCAGTTCAGAAACCCTTTCGTTGGAGAATGTAGAAACAGTCAATTCCAGCCCTAGAGACGCATATAAGATATAGCAGTAAATATGCGTTTAAAACACAGAATACCCGTTTCTTACAAACTCATCTGCTGTGTGCTGGTTTCCTTTAGGAAGTTTCATCTATGTTTAGATTCAGCAAGGTAGAAACACGTTTCTTCTAAAAGCTGCGTTTGGACATTCCAGAGTGGATGGGAGAACAGGCTGTAAAGAGAAATACCTTGCTCTAAAACCAAAACGGAGCTATCTAGAAGAATGGTTGTCAATGTGTTTATTCAACTTCCAGAGTTAAACTGATGTGTGTTTGCAGCAGTTCAGAATCCCTTTCTTTGGAGAATGTAGAAACAGTCATTTCCAGCCCTAGAGGCGCACATAAGAGTTCGCAATAAGAATGCGTTTCAAACACAGAAGACCCGCTTCTTACAAACTCATCTGCTGTGTGCTGGTTTCTTTTAGGAAGTTGAATCTATGTTCAGATTCAGCGAGGTAGAAACACGTTTCTTCTAAAAGCTGCGTTTGGACATTCCAGAGTGGATGGGAGAACAGGCTCTAAAGAGAAATACCTTGCTCAAAAACCAAAACGGAGCTATCTAGCAGAATGTTTGTCAATGTGTGTATTCAACTTCCAGAGTTAAACTGATTTGTGTTTGCAGCAATTCAGAAACCCTTTCTTTGGAGAATGTAGAAAAAAAGTCATTTCCAGCCTTAGAGACGCATATAAGAGTTAGCAGTAAGAATGCGTTTAAAACACAGAATACCCACTTCGAACAAACTCATCTGCTGTGTTCTGGTTCCTCTTAGGAAGTTGCATCGATGTTTAGATTCAGCGAGGCAGAAACACGTTTCTTCTAAAAGATGCGTTTGGACATTCCAGAGTGAATGGGAGAACATGCTGTAAAGAGAAATACCTTGCTCTAAAACGAAAACGGAGCTATCTGGCAGAATGTTTGTCAATGTGTGTATTCAACTTCCAGCGTTAAACTGATGTGTCTTTGCAGCAGTTCAGAAACCCTTTTTTGGCGAATGTAGAAACAGTCATTTCCAGCCCTAGAGACGCATATAAGAGTTAGCAGTAAGAATGCGTTTAAAACAGAGAAACTCGCTTTGTACAAGCTCATCTTCTGTGTGTTGGTTACTTTTAGGAAGTTGCATCTGTGTTTAGATTCAGCGAGGCAGAAACACGTTTCTTCTAAAAGCTGCGTTTCGACATTCCAGAGTGGATGGGAGACCAGGCTGTAAAGAGAAATACCTAGCTCTAAAACCAAAACGGAGCTATCTAGCAGAATGGTTGTCAATGTGTGTATTCAACTTCCAGAGTTAAACTGATGTGTGTTTGCAGCAGTTCAGAAACCCTTTCTTTGGAGAATGTAGGAAGAGTCATTTACAGTCCTAGAGACGCATATAAGAGTTAGCAGTAATAATGCGTTTAAAACACAGAAACCCGCTTTGTACAAACTCATCTAATGTGTGTTGGTTCCTTTTAGGAAGTTGCATCTGTGTTTAGATTCAGCGAGGTAGAAACACCTTTCTTCTAAAAGCTGCGTTTGGACATTCCAGAGTGGATGGGAGAACAGGCTCTAAAGAGAAATACCTTTTTCTAAAACCAAAACGGAGCTATCTAGCAGAATGTTTGTCAATGTGTGTATTCAACTTCCAGAGTTAAACTGATTTGTGTTTGCAGCAGTTCAGAAACCCTTTCTTTGGAGAATGTAGAAAAAAACTCATTTCCAGCCCTAGAGACGCATATAAGAGTTAGCAGTAAGAATGCCTTTAAAACACAGAAACCCGCTTCGTACAAACTCATCTTCTGTGTGTTGGTTCCTTTTAGGAAGTTGCATCTGTGTTTAGATTCAGCGAGGCAGAAACACGTTTCTTCTAAAAGCTGCATTTGGACATTCCAGAGTGGATGGGAGAACAGGCTGTAAAGAGAAATACCTTGCTCTAAAACCAAAACGGAGCTATCTAGCAGAATGGTTGTCAATGTGTGTATTCAACTTCCAGAGTTAAACTGATGTGTGTTTGAGCAGTTCAGAAACCCTTTCTTTGGAGAATGTAGAAACAGTCATTTCCAGCCCTAAGGACGCATATAAGAGTTAGCAGTAAGAATGCGTTTAAAACACAGAATACCCGCTTCGTACAAACTCATCTGCTGTGTGCTAGTTCCTCTTAGGAATTTGCATCTATGTTTAGATTCAGCCAGGGAGAAACACGTTTCTTCTAAAAACTGCATTTGGACATTCCAGAGTGAATGGGAGAACATGCTGTAAAGAGAAATACCTTGCTCTAAAACCAAAACGGAGCTATCTAGCAGAATGTTTGTGAATGTGTGTATTCAACTTCTAGAGTTAAACTGATTTGTGTTTGCAGCAGTTCAGAAACTTTTTCTTTGGAGAATGTAGAAACAGTCAATTCCAGCCCTAGAGACGCATATAAGATATAGCAGTAAGAATGCGTTTAAAACACAGAAGACCCGCTTCTTACAAACTCATCTGCTGTGTGCTGGTTTCTTTTAGGAAGTTGAATCTATGTTCAGATTCAGCGAGGTAGAAACACGTTTCTTCTAAAAGCTGCGTTTGGACATTCCAGAGTGGATGGGAGAACAGGCTCTAAAGAGAAATACCTTGCTCAAAAACCAAAACGGAGCTATCTAGCAGAATGTTTGTCAATGTGTGTATTCAACTTCCAGAATTAAACTGATTTGTGTTTGCAGCAATTCAGAAACCCTTCCTTTGGAGAATGTAGAAAAAAAGTCATTTCCAGCCTTAGAGACGCATATAAGAGTTAGCAGTAAGAATGCCTTTAAAACACAGAAACCCGCTTCGTACAAACTCATCTTCTGTGTGTTGGTTCCTTTTCGGAAGTTGCATCTGTGTTTAGATTCAGCGAGGCAGAAACACGTTTCTTCTAAAAGCTGCGTTTGGACATTCCAGAGTGGATGGGAGAACAGGCTGTAAAGAGAAATACCTTGCTCTAAAACCAAAACGGAGCTATCCAGCAGAATGGTTGTCAATGTGTGTATTCAACTTCCAGAGTTAAACTGATGTGTGTTCGCATCAGTTCAGAAACCCTTTCTTTGGAGAATGTAGAAACAGTCATTTCCAGCCCTAGAGACGCATATAAGAGTTAGCAGTAAGAATGCGTTTAAAAAACAGAATACCCGCTTCATACAAACTCATCTGCTGTGTGCTAGTTCCTCTTAGGAAGTTGCATCTCTGCTTAGATTCAGCGAGACAGAAACACGTTTCTTCTAAAAACTGAGTTTGCACATTCCAAAGTGAATGGGAGAACATGCTGTAAAGAGAAATACCTTGCTCTAAAACCAAAACGGAGCTATCTAGCAGAATGGTTCTCAATGTCTGTATTCAACTTCCAGAGTTAAACTGATGTGTGTTTGCAGCAGTTCAGAAACCCTTTCTTTGGAGAATGCAGAAACAGTCAATTCCAGTCCTAGAGACGCATATAAGAGTTAGCAGTAAGAATGCGTTTAAAACACAGAAACCCGCTTCTTACAAACTCATCTGCTGTGTGCTGGTTTCTTTTAGGAAGTTGAATCTATGTTCAGATTCAGCGAGGTAGAAACACGTTTCTTCTAAAAGCTGCGTTTGGACATTCCAGAGTGGATGGGAGAACAGGCTCTAAAGAGAAATACCTTGCTCAAAAACCAAAACGGAGCTATCTAGCAGAATGTTTGTCAATGTGTGTATTCAACTTCCAGAGTTAAACTGATTTGTGTTTGCAGCAATTCAGAAACCCTTTCTTTGGAGAATGTAGAAAAAATGTCATTTCCAGCCTTAGAGACGCATATAAGAGTTAGCAGTAAGAATGCCTTTAAAACACAGAAACCCGCTTCGTACAAACTCATCTTCTGTGTGTTGGTTCCTTTTAGGAAGTTGCATCTGTGTTTAGATTCAGCGAGGCAGAAACAAGTTTCTTCTAAAAGCTGCGTTTCGACATTCCAGAGTGGATGGGAGAACAGGCTGTAAAGAGAAATACCTTGCTCTAAAACCAAAACGGAGCTATCTAGCAGAATGGTTGTCAATGTGTGTATTCAACTTCCAGAGTTAAACTGATGTGCGTTTGCAGCAGTTCAGAAACCCATTCTTTGGAGAATGTAGAAACAGTCATTTCCAGCCCTAGAGACGCATATAAGAGTTAGCAGTAAGAATGCGTTTAAAACACAGAATACCCGCTTCGTACAAACTCATCTGCTGTGTGCTAGTTCCTCTTAGGAAGTTGCATCTATGTTTAGATTTAGCGAGGCAGAAACACGTTTCTTCTAAAAACTGCATTTGGACATTCCAGAGTGAATGGGAGAACACGCTGTAAAGAGAAATACCTTGCTCTAAAACCAAAACGGAGCTATCTAGCAGAATGTTTGTCATTGTGTGTATTCAACTTCCAGAGTAAAACTGATTTGTATTTGCAGCAGTTCAGAAACCCTTTCTTTGGAGAATGTAGAAACAGTCAATTCCAGCCCTAGAGACGCATATAAGATATAGCAGCAAGAATGCGTTTAAAACACAGAAGACCCGCTTCTTACAAACTCATCTGCTGTGGGCTGGTTTCTTTTAGGAAGTTGCATCTATGTTTAGATTCAGGAAGGTAGAAACACGTTGCTGCTAAAAGCTGCGTTTGGACATTCCAGAGTGGATGGGAGAACAGGCTGTAAAGAGAAATACCTTGCTCTATAACCAAAACGGAGCTATCTAGCAGAATGGTTGTCAATGTTTGTATTCAACTTCCAGAGTTAAACTGATGTGTGTTTGCAGCAGTTCAGACACCCTTTTTTTGGAGAATTTAGAAACAGTCATTTTCAGCCCTAGAGACGCACCTAAGAGTTAGCAGTAAGAATGCGTTTCAAATACAGAAGACCCGCTTCTTACAAACTCATCTGCTGTGTGCTGGTTTCTTTTAGGAAGTTGAATCTATGTTCAGATTCAGCGAGGTAGAAACACGTTTCTTCTAAAAGCTGCGTTTCGACATTCCAGAGTGGATGGAGAACAAGCTCTAAAGAGAAATACCTTGCTCAAAAACCAAAACGGAGCTATCTAGCAGAATGTTTGTCAATCTGTGTATTCAACTTCCAGTGTTAAACTGATTTGTGTTAGCAGCAGTTCAGAAACCCTTTCTTTGGAGAATGTAGAAAAAAAGTCATTTCCAGCCCTAGAGACGCATATAAGAGTTAGCAGTAAGAATGCCTTTAAAACACAGAAACCCGCTGCGTACAAACTCATCTTCTGTGTGTTGGTTCCTTTTAGGAAGCTGCATCTGTGTTTAGATTCAGTGAGGCAGAAACACGTTTCTTCTAAAAGCTGCGTTTGGACATTCCAGAGTGGATGGGAGAAAAGTCTCTAAAGAGAAATACCTTGCTCTAAAACCAAAACGGAGCTATCTAGCAGAATGTTGGTCAATCTGTGTATTCAACTTCCAGAGTTAAACTGATTTGTGTTTGCAGCAGTTCAGAAACCCTTTCTTTGGAGAATGTAGAAAAAAAGTCATTTCCAGCCCTAGAGACGCATATAAGAGTTAGCAGTAAGAATGCCTTTAAAACACAGAAACCCGCTTCGTACAAACTCATCTTCTGTGTGTTGGTTCCTTTTAGGAAGTTGCATCTGTGTTTAGATTCAGCGAGGTAGAACCACCTTTCTTCTAAAAGCTGGGTTTGGACATTCCAGAGTGGATGAGAGAACAGGCTGTAAAGAGAAATACCTTGCTCTAAAACCAAAACGGAGCTATCTAGCAGAATGGTTGTCAATGTGTGTATTCAACTTCCAGAGTTAAACTGATGTGTGTTTGCAGCAGTTTAGAAACCCATTCTTTGGAGAATGTAGAAAAAGTCATTTCCAGCCCTAGAGACGCATATAAGTGTTAGCAGTAAGAATGCCTTTAAAACACAGAATACCCGCTTCGTACAAGCTCATCTGCTGTGTGCTAATTCCTCTTAGGAAGTTGCATCTATGTTTAGATTCAGCGAGGCAGAAACACGTTTCTTCTAAAAACTGCATTTGGACATTCCAGACTGAATGGGAGAACATGCTGTAAAGAGAAATACCTTGCTCTAAAACCAAAACGGAGCTATCTAGCAGAATGGTTGTCAATGTTTGTATTCAACTTCCAGAGTTAAACTGATGTGTGTTTGGAGCAGTTCAGAAACCCTTTCGTTGGAGAATGTAGAAACAGTCAATTCCAGCCCTAGAGACGCATATAAGATATAGCAGTAAGAATGTGTTTAAAACACAGAAGACCCGCTTCTTACAAACTCATCTGCTGTGTGCTGGTTTCTTTTAGGAAGTTTCATCTATGTTTAGATTCAGCAAGGTAGAAACACGTTTCTTCTAAAAGCTGAGTTTGGACATTCCAGAGTGGATGGGAGAACAGGCTGTAAAGAGAAATACCTTGCTCTAAAACCAAAACGGAGCTATCTAGCAGAATGGTTGTCAATGTGTTTATTCAACTTCCAGAGTTAAACTGATTTGTGTTTGCAGCAATTCAGAAACCCTTTCTTTGGAGAATGTAGAAAAAAAGTCATTTCCAGCCTTAGAGTCGCATATAAGAGTTAGCAGTAAGAATGCCTTTAAAACACAGAAACGCGCTTCGTACAAACTCATCTTCTGTGTGTTGGTTCCTTTTCGGAAGTTGCATCTGTGTTTAGATTCAGCGAGGCAGAAACACGTTTCTTCTAAAAGCTGCGTTTGGACATTCCAGAGTGGATGGGAGAACAGGCTGTAAAGAGAAATACCTTGCTCTAAAACCAAAACCGAGCTATCTAGCAGAATGGTTGTCAATGTGTGTATTCAACTTCCAGAGTTAAACTGATGTGTGTTTGCAGCAGTTCAGAAACCCTTTCTTTGGAGAATGTAGAAACAGTCATTTCCAGCCCTAGAGACGCATATCAGAGTTAGCAGTAAGAATGCGTTTAAAACACAGAATACCCGCTTCGTACAAACTCTTCTGCTGGGTGCTAGTTCCTCTTAGGAAGTTGCATCTATGTTTAGATTCAGCGAGGCAGAAACACGTTTCTTCTAAAAACTGCATTTGGACATGCCAGAGTGAATGGGATAACACGCTGTAAAGAGAAATACCTTGCTCTAAAACCAAAACGGAGCTATCTAGCAGAATGGTTGTCAATGTGTGTATTCAACTTCAAGAGTTAAACTGATGTGTGTTTGCAGCAGTTCAGAAACCCTTTTTTGGAGAATGTAGAAACAGTCAATTCAAGCCCTAGAGACGCATATAAGATATAGCAGTAAGAATGCGTTTCAAAGACAGAAGACCCGCTTCTTACAAACTCATCTGCTGTGGGCTGGTTTCTTTTAGGAAGTTGCATCTATGTTTAGATTCAGCAAGGTAGAAACACGTTTCTTCTAAAAGCTGCGTTTGGACATTCCAGAGTGGATGGGAGAACAGGCTGTAAAGAGAAATACCTTGCTCTAAAACCAAAACGGAGCTATTTAGCAGAATGGTTGTCAATGTGTGTATTCAACTTCCAGAGTTAAACTGATGTGTGTTTCCAGCAGTTCAGAAACCCTTTCTTTGGAGAATGTAGAAACAGTCATTTCCAGCCCTAGAGACGCACATAAGAGTTAGCAGTAAGAATGCGTTTCAAATACAGAAGTCCCGCTTCTTACAAACTCATCTGCTGTGTGCTGGTTTCTTTTAGGAAGTTGAATCTATGTTCAGATTCAGCGAGGTAGAAACACGTTTCTTCTAAAAGCTGCGTTTCGACGTTCCAGAGTGGATGGAGAACAGGCTCTAAAGAGAAATACCTTGCTCAAAAACCAAAACGGAGCTGTCTAGCAGAATGTTTGTCAATGTGTGTATTCAACTTCCAGTGTTAAACTGATTTGTGTTAGCAGCAGTTCAGAAACCCTTTCTTTGGAGAATGTAGAAACAGTCATTTCCAGTCCTGGAGACACATATAAGAGTTAGCAGTAAGAATGCGTTTAAAACACAGAAACCCGCTTTGTACAAACTCATCTTCTGTGTGTTGGTTCCTTTTAGGAAGTTGCATCTGTGTTTAGATTCAGCGAGGTAGAAACACCTTTCTTCTAAAAGCTGCGTTTGGACATTCCAATCTGGATGGGAGAACAGGCTCTAAAGAGAAATACCTTGCTCTAAAACCAAAACGGAGCTATCTAGCAGAATGTTTGTCAATGTGTGTATTCAACTTCCAGAGTAAAACTGATCTGTGTTTGCAGCAGTTCAGAAACCCTTTCTTTGGTGAATGTAGAGAAAAGTCATTTCCAGCCCTAGAGACGCATATAAGAGTTAGCAGTAAGAATGCCTTTAAAACAGAAAAACCCGCTTTGTATAAACTCATCTTCTGTGTGTTGGTTCCTTTTAGGAAGTTGCATCTGTGTTTAGATTCAGCGAGGTAGAACTACTTTTCTTCTAAAAGCTGCGTTGGGACATTCCAGAGTGAATGGGAGACCACGCTGTAAAGAGAAATACCTTGCTCTAAAACCAAAACGGAGCTATCTAGCAGAATGGTTGTCAATGTGTGTATTCAACTTCCAGAGTTAAACTGATGTGTGTTGGCAGCAGTTCAGAAACCCTTTCTTTGGAGAATGTAGAAACAGTCATTTCCAGCCCTAGAGACGCACATAAGAGTTAGCAGTAAGAATGCGTTTCAAACACAGAAGACCCGGTTCTTACAAACTCATCTGCTGTGTGCTGGTTTCTTTTAGGAAGTTGCATCTATGTTCAGATTCAGCGAGGTAGAAACACGTTTCTTCTAAAAGCTGCATTTGGACATTCCAGAGTGGATGTGAGAACAGGCTGTAAAGAGAAATACCTTGCTCAAAAACCAAAACGGAGCTATCTAGCAGAATGTTTGTCAATGTGTGTATTCAACTTCCAGAGTTAAACTGATTTGTGTTTGCAACAGTTCAGAAACACTTTCTTTGGAGAATGTAGAAAAAAAAGCCATTTCCAGCCCTAGAGACGCATATAAGAGTTAGCAGTAGGAATGCCTTTAAAACACAGAAACCCGCTTCATACAAACTCATCTTCTGTGTTTTGGTTCCTTTTAGGAAGTTGCATCTGTGTTTAGATTCAGCGAGGCAGAAACACGTTTCTTCTAAAAGCTGCGTTTGGACATTCCAGAGTGGATGGGAGAACAGGCTGTAAAGAGAAATACCTTGCTCTAAAACCAAAACGGAGCTATCTAGCAGAATGGTTGTCAATGTGTGTACTCAACTTCCAGAGGTAAACTGATGTGTGTTTGCAGCAGTTCAGAAACCCTTTCTTTGGAGAATGTAGAAAAAAAGTCATTTCCAGCCCTAGAGACGCATCTAAGAGTTAGCAGTAAGAATGCGTTTAAAACACAGAATACACGCTTCGTACAAACTCTTCTGCTGTGTTGTAATTCCTCTTAGGGAGTTGCATCTATGTTTAGATTCAGCGAGGCAGAAACACGTTTCTTCTAAAAACTGCATTTGGACATTCCAGAGTGAATGGGAGAACACGCTGTAAAGAGAAATACCTTGCTCTAAAACCAAAACGGAGCTATCTAGCAGAATGTTTGTCAATGCGTGTATTCAACTTCCAGAGTTAAACTGATGTGTGTTTGCAGCAGTTCAGAAACCCTTTCTTGGGAGAATGTATAAACAGTCAATTCCAGCCCTAGAGACGCATACAAGATATAGTAGTAAGAATGCGTTTAAAACACAGAAGACCCGCTTCTTACAAACTCATCTTCTGTGTGTTGGTTCCTTTTAGGAAGTTGCATCTGTGTTTAGATTCAGCGAGGCAGAAACACGTTTCTTCTAAAAGCTGCGTTTGGACATTCCAGAGTTGATATGAGAACAGGCTGTAAAAAGAAATACCTTGCTCTAAAACCAAAAAGGAGCTATCTAGCAGAATGGTTGTCAATGTGTGTATTCAACTTCCAGAGTTAAACTGATGTGTGTTTGCAGCAGTTCAGAAACCCTTTCTTTGGAGAATGTAGAAACAGTCATTTCCAGCCCTAGAGACGCACATAAGTGTTAGCAGTAAGATTGCGTTTCAAACACAGAAGATCCGCTTCTTACAAACTCATCTGCTGTGTGCTGGGTTCTTTTAGGAAGTTGAATCTATGTTCAGATTCAGCGAGGCAGAAACACGTTTCTTCTAAAAGCTGCGTTTGGACATTCCAGAGTGGATGGGAGAACAGGCTGTAAAGAGAAATACCTTGCTCTAAAACCAAAACGGAGCTATCTAGCAGAATGGTTGTCAATGTGTGTATTCAACTTCCAGAGTTAAACTGATTTGTTTTTGCAGCAGTTCAGAAACCCTTTCTTTGGAGAATGTAGAAAAAAAGTCATTTCCAGCCCTGGAGACGCATATAAGAGTTAGCAGTAAGAATGCCATTAAAACACAGAAACCCGCTTCGTACAAACTCATCTTCTGTGTGTTGGTTCCTTTTAGGAAGTTGCATCTGTGTTTAGATTCAGCGAGGCAGAAACACGTTTCTTCTAAAAGCTGCGTTTGGACATTCCAGAGTGGATGGGAGAACAGGCTGTGAATAGAAATACCTTGCTCTAAAACCAAAACGGAGCTATCTACCAGAATGGTTGTCAATGTGTTTATTCAACTTCCAGCGTTAAACTGATGTGTCTTTGCAGCAGTTCAGAAACCCTTTCTTTGGCGAATGTAGAAACAGTCATTTCCAGCCCTAGAGACGCATATAAGAGTTAGCAGTAAGAATGCGTTTAAAACACAGAAACCCGCTTTGTACAAACTCATCTTTTGTGTGTTGGTTCCTTTTAGGAAGTTGCATCTGTGTTTAGATTCAACGAGGTAGAAACACGTTTCTTCTAAAAGCTGCGTTTCGACATTCCAGAGTGGATGGGAGAACAGGCTGTAAAGAGAAATACCTTGCTCTAAAACCAAAACGGAGCTATCTAGCAGAAAGGTTGTCAATGTGTGTATTCAACTTCCAGAGTTAAACTGATGTGTGTTTGCAGCAGTTCAGAAACCCTTTCTTTGGAGAATGTAGAAACAGTCATTTCCAGCCCTAGAGACGCATATAAGAGTTAGCAGTAAGAATGCGTTTAAAACACAGAATACCCGCTTCGTACAAACTCATCTGCTGTGTGCTAGTTCCTCTTAGGAAGTTGCATCTATGTTTAGATTCAGCGAGGCAGAAACACGTTTCTTCTAAAAACTGCATTTGGACATTCCAGAGTGAATGGGAGAACACGCTGTAAAGAGAAATACCTTGCTCTAAAACCAAAACGGAGCTATATAGCAGAATGGTTGTCAATGTGAGTATTCAAATTCCAGAGTTAAACTGATGTGTGTTTGCAGCAGTTCAGAAACCCTTTCTTTGGAGAATGTAGAAACAGTCAATTCCAGCCCTTGAGACGCACATAAGCGTTAGCAGTAAGAATGCGTTTCAAACACAGAAGACCCGCTTCTTACAAACTCATCTGCTGTGTGCTGGTTTCTTTTAGGAAGTTGAATCTATGTTCAGATTCAGCGACGTAGAAACACGTTTCTTCTAAAAGCTGCGTTTGGACATTCCAGAGTGGATGGGAGAACAGGCTCTAAAGAGAAATACCTTGCTCACAAACCAAAACGGAGCTATCTAGCAGAATGTTTGTCAATGTGTGTATTCAACTTCCAGAGTTAAACTGATTTGTGTTTGCAGCAGTTCAGAAACCCTTTCTTTGGAGAATGTAGAAAAGAAGTCATTTCCAGCCCTAGAGACGCATATAAGAGTTAGCAGTAAGAATGCCTTTAAAACAGAAACCCACTTCGTACAAACTCATCTTCTGTGTGTTGGTTCCTTTGAGGAAGTTGCATCTCTGTTTACATTCAGCGAGGCAGAAACATGTTTCTTCTAAAAGCTGCGTTTGGACATTCCAGAGTGGATGGGAGAACAGGCTGTAAAGAGAAATACCTTGCTCTAAAACCAAAACTGAGCTATCTAGCAGAATGTTTGTCAATGTGTGTATTCAACTTCCAGAGTTAAACTGATGTGTGTTTGCAGCAGTTCAGAAACCCTTTCTTTGGATAATGTAGAAACAGTCATTTCCAGTCCTAGAGACGCATATAAGAGTTAGCAGTAAGAATGCGTTTAAAACACAGAAACCCGCTTTGTACAAACTCATCTTCTGTGTGTTGGTTCCTTTTAGGAAGTTCCATCTGTGTTTAGATTAAGCGAGGTAGAAACACCTTTCTTCTAAAAGCTGCGTTTGGACATTCCAGAGTGGATGGGAGAACAGGCTCTAAAGAGAAATACCTTGCCCTAAAACCAAAACGCAGCTATCTAGCAGAATGTTTGTCAATGTGTTTATTCAACTTTCAGAGTTAAACTGATTTGTGTTTGCAGCAGTTCAGAAACCCTTTCTTTGGAGAATGTAAAAAAAAATTGATATCCAGCCCTAGAGACGCATATAAGAGTTAGCAGTAAGAATGCCTTTAAAACACAGAAACCCGCTTCGTACAAACTCATCTTCTGTGTGTTGGTTCCTTTTAGGAAGTTGCATCTGTGTTTAGATTCAGCGAGGTAGAACCACGTTTCTTCTAAAAGCTGCGTTTGGACATTCCCGAGTGGATGGGAGAACAGGCTGTAAAGAGAAATACCTTGCTCTAAAACCAAAACGGAGCTATCTAGCAGAATGGTTGTCAATGTGTTTATTCAACTTCCAGAGTTAAACTGATGTGTTTTTGCAGCAGTTCAGAAACCCTTTCTTTGGAGAATGTAGAAAAAGTCAATTCCAGTCCTAGAGACGCATATAATATATAGCAGTAAGAATGCGTTTAAAACACAGAAGACACGCTTTTTACAAACTCATCTGCTGTGTGCTTGTTTCTTTTAGGAAGTTTCATCTATGTTTAGATTCAGCAAGGTAGAAACACGTTTCTTCTAAAAGCTGCGTTTGGACATTCCAGAGTGGATGGGAGAACAGGCTGTAAAGAGAAATACCTTGCTCTAAAACCAAAACGGAGCTATCTAGCAGAATGGTTGTCAATGTGTGTATTCAACTTCCAGAGTTAAACTGATGTGTGTTTGCAGCAGTTCAGAAACCCGTTGTTTGGAGAATGTAGAGACAGTCATTTCCAGCCCTAGTGGCGCACATAAGAGTTTGCAGTAAGATTGCGTTTCAAACACAGAAGACCCGCTTCTTACAAACTCATCTGCTGTGCGCTGGTTTCTTTTAGGAAGTTGAATCTATGTTCAGATTCAGCGAGGTAGAACCACGTTTCTTCTAAAAGCTGCGTTTGGACATTCCAGAGTGGATGGGAGAACAGGCTCTAAAGAGAAATACCTTGCTCAGAAACCGAAACGGAGCTATCTAGCAGAATGTTTGTCAATGTGTGTATTCAACTTCCAGAGTTAAACTGATTTGTGTTTGCAGCAGTTCAGAAACCCTTTCTTTGGAGAATGTAGAAAAAAAGTCATTTCCAGCCCTAGAGACGCATATCAGAGTTAGCAGTAAGAATGCCTTTAAAACACAGAAACCCGCTTCGAACAAACTCATCTTCTGTGTGTTGGTTCCTTTTAGGAAGTTGCATGTGTGTTTAGACTCAGCGAGGCAGAAACACGTTTCTTCTAAAACCTGCGTTTGGACATTCCAGAGTGGATGGGAGAACAGGCTGTAAAGAGAAATACTTTGCTCTAAAACGAAAACGAAGCTATCTAGCAGAATGGTTGTCAATGTGTTTATTCAACTTCCAGCGTTAAACTGATGTGTCTTTGCAGCAGTTCAGAAACCCTTTCTTTGGCGAATGTAGAAACAGTCATTTCCAGCCCTAGAGACGCATATAAGAGTTAGCAGTAAGAAAGCGTTTAAAACACAGAAACCCGCTTAGTACAAACTCATCTTCTGTGTGTTGGTTCCGTTTAGGAAGTTGCATCTGTGTTTAGATTCAACGAGGTAGAAACACGTATCTTCTAAAAGCTGCGTTTCGACATTCCAGAGTGGATGGGAGAACAGGCTGTAAAGAGAAATACCTTGCTCTAAAACCAAAACGGAGCTATCTAGCAGAATGGTTGTCAATGTGTGTATTCAACTTCCAGAGTTAAACTGATGTGTGTTTGCAGCAGTTCAGAAACCCTTTCTTTGGAGAATGTAGAAACAGTCATTTCCAGCCCTAGAGACGCATATAAGACTTAGCAGTAAGAATGCGTTTAAAACACAGAATACCCGCTTCGTACAAACTCATCTGCTGTGTGCTAGTTCCTCTTAGGAAGTTGCATCTATGTTTAGATTCAGCGAGGCAGAAACACGTTTCTTCTAAAAACTGCATTTGGACATTCCAGAGTGAATGGGAGAACACGCTGTAAAGAGAAATACCTTGCTCTAAAACCAAAACGGAGCTATATAGCAGAATGGTTGTCAATGTGAGTATTCAAATTCCAGAGTTAAACTGATGTGTGTTTGCAGCAGTTCAGAAACCCTTTCTTTGGAGAATGTAGAAACAGTCAATTCCAGCCCTTGAGACGCACATAAGCGTTAGCAGTAAGAATGCGTTTCAAACACAGAAGACCCGCTTCTTACAAACTCATCTGCTGTGTGCTGGTTTCTTTTAGGAAGTTGAATCTATGTTCAGATTCAGCGAGGTAGAAACACGTTTCTTCTAAAAGTTGCGTTTGGACATTTTAGAGTGGATGGGATAACAGGCTCTAAAGAGAAATACCTTGCTCAAAAACCAAAACGGAGCTATCTAGCAGAATGTTTGTCAATGTGTGTATTCAACTTCCAGAGTTAAACTGATTTGTGTTTGCAGCAGTTCAGAAACCCTTTCTTTGGAGAATGTAGAAAAAAACCCATTTCTAGCCCTAGAGACGCATATAAGAGTTAGCAGTAAGAATGCCTTTAAAACACAGAAACCCGCTTCGAACAAACTCCTCTTCTGTGTGTTGGTTCCTTTTAGGAAGTTGCATCTGTGTTTAGATTCAGCGAGGCAGAAACACGTTTCTTCTAAAAGCTGCGTTTGGAAATTCCAGAGTGGATGGGAGAACAGGCTGTAAAGAGAAATACCTTGCTCTAAAACCAAAACGGAGCTATCTAGCAGAATGGTTGTCAATGTGTGTATTCAACTTCCAGAGTTAAACTGATGTGTGTTGGCAGCAGTTCAGAAACCCTTTCTTTGGAGAATATAGAAACAGTCATTTCCAGCCCTAGAGACGCACATAAGAGTTAGCAGTAAGATTGCGTTTCAAACACAGAAGATCCGCTTCTTACAAACTCATCTGCTGTGTGCTGGGTTCTTTTAGGAAGTTGAATCTATGTTCAGATTCAGCGAGGTAGAAACACGTTTCTTCTAAAAGCTGCGTTTGGACATTCCAGAGTGGATGGGAGAACAGGCTCTAAAGAGAAATACCTTGCTCAAAAACCAAAACGGAGCTATCTAGCAGAATGTTTGTCAATGTGTGTATTCAACTTCCAGAGTTAAACTGATTTGTGTTTGCAGCAGTTCAGAAACCCTTTCTTTGGAGAATGTAGAAAAGAAGTCATTTCCAGCCCTAGAGACGCATATAAGAGTTAGCAGTAAGAATGCCTTTAAAACAGAAACCCACTTCGTACAAACTCATCTTCTGTGTGTTGGTTCCTTTTAGGAAGTTGCATCTCTGTTTACATTCAGCGAGGCAGAAACATGTTTCTTCTAAAAGCTGCGTTTGGACATTCCAGAGTGGATGGGAGAAGAGGCTGTAAAGAGAAATACCTTGCTCTAAAACCAAAACTGAGCTATCTAGCAGAATGTTTGTCAATGTGTGTATTCAACTTCCAGAGTTAAACTGATGTGTGTTTGCAGCAGTTCAGAAACCCTTTCTTTGGATAATGTAGAAACAGTCATTTCCAGTCCTAGAGACGCATATAAGAGTTAGCAGTAAGAATGCGTTTAAAACACAGAAACCCGCTTTGTACAAACTCATCTTCTGTGTGTTGGTTCCTTTTAGGAAGTTCCATCTGTGTTTGGATTAAGCGAGGTAGAAACACCTTTCTTCTAAAAGCTGCGTTTGGACATTCCAGAGTGGATGGGAGAACAGGCTCTAAAGAGAAATACCTTGCCCTAAAACCAAAACGCAGCTATCTAGCAGAATGTTTGTCAATGTGTTTATTCAACTTTCAGAGTTAAACTGATTTGTGTTTGCAGCAGTTCAGAAACCCTTTCTTTGGAGAATGTAAAAAAAAATTGATATCCAGCCCTAGAGACGCATATAAGAGTTAGCAGTAAGAATGCCTTTAAAACACAGAAACCCGCTTCGTACAAACTCATCTTCTGTGTGTTGGTTTCTTTTAGGAAGTTGCATCTGTGTTTAGATTCAGCGAGGTAGAACCACGTTTCTTCTAAAAGCTGCGTTTGGACATTCCCGAGTGGATGGGAGAACAGGCTGTAAAGAGAAATACCTTGCTCTAAAACCAAAACGGAGCTATCTAGCAGAATGGTTGTCCATTTGTTTATTCAACTTCCAGAGTTAAACTGATGTGTTTTTGCAGCAGTTCAGAAACCCTTTCTTTGGAGAATGTAGAAAAAGTCAATTCCAGTCCTAGAGACGCATATAATATATAGCAGTAAGAATGCGTTTAAAACACAGAAGACACGCTTTTTACAAACTCATCTGCTGTGTGCTTGTTTCTTTTAGGAAGTTTCATCTATGTTTAGATTCAGCAAGGTAGAAACACGTTTCTTCTAAAAGCTGCGTTTGGACATTCCAGAGTGGATGGGAGAACAGGCTGTAAAGAGAAATACCTTGCTCTAAAACCAAAACGGAGCTATCTAGCAGAATGGTTGTCAATGTGTGTATTCAACTTCCAGAGTTAAACTGATGTGTGTTTGCAGCAGTTCAGAAACCCGTTGTTTGGAGAATGTAGAGACAGTCATTTCCAGCCCTAGTGGCGCACATAAGAGTTTGCAGTAAGATTGCGTTTCAAACACAGAAGACCCGCTTCTTACAAACTCATCTGCTGTGCGCTGGTTTCTTTTAGGAAGTTGAATCTATGTTCAGATTCAGCGAGGTAGAACCACGTTTCTTCTAAAAGCTGCGTTTGGACATTCCAGAGTGGATGGGAGAACAGGCTGTAAAGAGAAATACCTTGCTCTAAAACCAAAACGGAGCTATCTAGCAGAATGGTTGTCAATGTGTGTATTAAACTTCCAGAGTTTTACTGATGTGTGTTTGCAGCAGTTCAGAAACCCTTTCTTTGGAGAATGTAGAAACAGTCATTTCCAGCCCTAGAGACGCATATAAGAGTTAGCAGTAAGAATGCGTTTAAAACACAGAATACCCGTTTCGTACAAACTCACCTGCTGTGTTGTAGTTCTTCTTAGGAAGTTGCATCTATGTTTAGATTCAGCGAGGCAGAAACACGTTTCTTCTAAAAACTGTATTTGGACATTCCAGAGTGAATGGGAGAACACGCTTTAAAGAGAAATACCTTGCTCTAAAACCAAAACGGAGCTATCTAGCAGAATGGTTGTCAATGTGTGTATTCAAATTCCAGAGTTAAACTGATGTGTGTTTGCAGCAGTTCAGAAACCCTTTCTTTGGATAATGTAGACACAGTCAATTCCAGCCCTAGAGACGAACATAAGAGTTAGCAGTAAGAATGCGTTTCAAACACAGAAGACCCGCTTCTTACAAACTCATCTGCTGTGTGCTGGTTTCTTTTGGGAAGTTGCATCTGTGTTTAGATTCAGCGAGGTAGAAACACCTTTCTTCTAAAAGCTGCGTTTGGACATTCCAGTGTGGATGGGAGAACAGGCTGTAAAGAGAAATACCTTGCTCTAAAACCAAAACGGAGCTATCTAGCAGAATGTTTGTCAATGTGTGTATTCAACTTCCAGAGTTAAACTGATTTGTGTTTGCAGCAGTTCAGAAACCCTTTCTTTGGAGAATGTAGAAAAAAAGTCATTTCCAGCCCTAGAGACGCATATAAGAGTTAGCAGTAAGAATGCCTTTAAAACACAGAAACCCGCTTCGAACAAACTCATCTTCTGTGTGTTGGTTCCTTTTAGGAAGTTGCATGTGTGTTTAGACTCAGCGAGGCAGAAACACGTTTCTTCTAAAACCTGCGTTTGGACATTCCAGAGTGGATGGGAGAACAGGCTGTAAAGAGAAATACTTTGCTCTAAAACGAAAACGAAGCTATCTAGCAGAATGGTTGTCAATGTGTTTATTCAACTTCCAGCGTTAAACTGATGTGTCTTTGCAGCAGTTCAGAAACCCTTTCTTTGGCGAATGTAGAAACAGTCATTTCCAGCCCTAGAGACGCATATAAGAGTTAGCAGTAAGAAAGCGTTTAAAACACAGAAACCCGCTTAGTACAAACTCATCTTCTGTGTGTTGGTTCCGTTTAGGAAGTTGCATCTGTGTTTAGATTCAACGAGGTAGAAACACGTTTCTTCTAAAAGCTGCGTTTCGACATTCCAGAGTGGATGGGAGAAAAGCCAGTAAAGATAAATACCTTGCTCTAAAACCAAAACGGAGCTATCTAGCAGAATGGTTGTCAATGTGTGCATTCAACTTCCAGAGTTTTCCTGATGTGTGTTTGCAGCAGTTCAGAAACCCTTTCTTTGGAGAATGTAGAAACAGTCATTTCCAGCCCTAGAGACGCATATAAGAGTTAGCAGTAAGAATGCGTTTAAAACACAGAATACCCGCTTCGTACAAACTCACCTGCTGTGTTGTAGTTCCTCTTAGGAAGTTGCATCTATGTTTAGATTCAGCGAGGCAGAAACACGTTTCTTCTAAAAACTGCATTTGTACATTCCAGAGTGAATGGGAGAACACGCTGTAAAGAGAAATACCTTGCTCTAAAACCAAAACGGAGCTATCTAGCAGAATGTATGTCAATGTGTGTATTCAACTTCCAGAGTTAAACTGATTTGTGTTTGCAGCAGTTCAGAAACCCTTTATTTGGAGAATGTAGAAAAAAATTCATTTCCAGCCCTAGAGACGCATATAAGAGTTAGCAGTAAGAATGCCTTTAAAACACAGTAACCTGCTTCGTACAAACTCATCTTCTGTGTGTTGGTTCCTTTTAGGAAGTTGCATCTGTGTTTAGATTCAGCGAGGCAGAAACACGTTTCTTCTTAAAGCTGCGTTTGGACATTCCAGAGTGGATGGGAGAACAGGCTGTAAAGAGAAATACCTTGCTCTAAAACCAAAACGGAGCTATCTAGCAGAATGGTTGTCAATGTGTGTATTCAACTTCCAGCGTTAAACTGATGTGTGTTTGCAGCAGTTCAGAAACCCTTTCTTTGGAGAATGTAGAAACAGTCATTTCCAGTCCTAGAGACGCATATAAGAGTTAGCAGTAAGAATGCCTTTAAAACACAGAAACCCGCCCTGTACAAACTCATCTTCTGTGTGTTGGTTCCTTTTAGGAAGTTGCATCTGTGTTTAGATTCAGCGAGATAGAAACACCTTTCTTCTAAAAGCTGCGTTTGGACATTCCAGTGTGGATGGGAGAACAGGCTCTAAAGAGAAATACCTTGCTCTAAAACCAAAACGGAGCTATCTAGCAGAATGTTTGTCAATGTGTGTATTCAACTTCCAGAGTTAAACTGATTTGTGTTTGCAGCAGTTCAGAAACCCTTTCTTTGGAGATTGTAGAAAAAAATTCATTTCCAGCCCTAGAGACGCATATAAGAGTCAGCAGTAAGAATGCCTTTAAAACAGAGAAACCCGCTTCGTACAAACTCATCTTCTGTGTGTTGGTTCCTTTTAGGAAGTTGCATCTGTGTTTAGATTCAGCGAGGTAGAACCACGTTTCTTCTAAAAGCTGCGTTTGGACATTCCAGAGTGGATGGGAGAACAGGGTGTAAAGAGAAATACTTTGCTCTAAAACGAAAACGGAACTATCTAGCAGAATGGTTGTCAATGTGTTTATTCAACTTCCAGCGTTAAACTGATGTGTCTTTGCAGCAGTTCAGAAACCCTTTCTTTGGCGAATGTAGAAACAGTCATTTCCAGCCCTAGAGACGCATATAAGAGTTAGCAGTAAGAAAGCGTTTAAAACACAGAAACCCGCTTAGTACAAACTCATCTTCTGTGTGTTGGTTCCGTTTAGGAAGTTGCATCTGTGTTTAGATTCAACGAGGTAGAAACACGTTTCTCCTAAAAGCTGCGTTTCGACATTCCAGAGTGGATGGGAGAACAGGCTGTAAAGAGAAATACCTTGCTCTAAAACCAAAACGGAGCTATCTAGCAGAATGGTTGTCAATGTGTGTATTCAACTTCCAGAGTTTTCCTGATGTGTGTTTGCAGCAGTTCAGAAACCCTTTCTTTGGAGAATGTAGAAACAGTCATTTCCAGCCCTAGAGACGCATATAAGAGTTAGCAGTAAGAATGCGTTTAAAACACAGAATACCCGTTTCGTACAAACTCACCTGCTGTGTTGTAGTTCCTCTTAGGAAGTTGCATCTATGTTTAGATTCAGCGAGGCAGAAACACGTTTCTTCTAAAAACTGCATTTGGACATTCCAGAGTGAATGGGAGAACACGCTGTAAAGAGAAATACCTTGCTCTAAAACCAAAACGGAGCTATCTAGCAGAATGTTTGTCAATGTGTGTATTCAACTTCCAGAGTTAAACTGATTTGTGTTTGCAGCAGTTCAGAAACCCTTTCTTTGGAGAATGTAGAAAAAAAGTCATTTCCAGCCCTAGAGACGCATATAAGAGTTAGCAGTAAGAATGCCTTTAAAACAGAGAAACCCGCTTCGTACAAACTCATCTTCTGTGTGTTGGTTCCTTTTAGGAAGTTGCATCTGTGTTTAGATTCCGCGAGGCAGAAACACGTTTCTTCCAAAAGCTGCGTTTGGACATTCCAGAGTGGATGGGAGAACAGGCTGTAAAGAGAAATACCTTGCTCTAAAACCAAAACGGAGCTATCTAGTAGAATGGTTGTCAATGTGTGTATTCAACTTCCAGAGTTAAACTGATGTGTGTTTGCAGCAGTTCAGAAACAATTTCTTTGGAGAATGTAGAAACAGTCATTTCCAGCCCTAGAGACGCATATAAGAGTTAGCAGTAAGAATACGTTTAAAACACAGAATACCCGCTTCGTACAAACTCATCTGCTGTGTGCTAGTTCCACTTAGGAAGTTGCATCTATGTTTAGATTCAGCGAGGCAGAAACACGTTTCTGCTAAAAACTGCATTTGGACATTCCAGAGTGAATGGGAGAACACGCTGTAAAGAGAAATACCTTGCTCTAAAACCAAAACGGAGCTATCTAGCAGAATGGTTGTCAATGTGTGTATTCATATTCCAGAGTTAAACTGATGTGTGTTTGCAGCAGTTCAGAAACCCTTTCTTTGGAGAATGTAGAAACAGTCAATTCCAGCCCTAGAGACGAACATAAGAGTTAGCAGTAAGAATGCGTTTCAAACACAGAAGACCCGCTTCGTACAAACTCATCTTCTGTGTGTTGGTTCCTTTTAGGAAGTTGCATCTGTGTTTAGATTCAGTGAGGTAGAACCACGTTTCTTCTAAAAGCTGCGTTTGGACATTCCAGGGTGGATGGGAGAACAGGCTGTAAAGAGAAATACCTTGCTCTAAAACCAAAACGGAGCTATCTAGCAGAATGGTTGTCAATGTGTGTATTCAACTTCCAGAGTTAAACTGATGTGTGTTTGCAGCAGTTCAGAAACCCTTTCTTTGGAGAATGTAGAAACAGTCATTTCCAGCCCTAGAGACGCATATAAGAGTTAGCAGTAAGAATGCCTTTAAAACACAGAAACCCGCTTCGTACAAACTCATCTTCTGTGTGTTGGTTTTTTTTAGGAAGTTGCATCTGTGTTTAGATTCAGCGAGGCAGAATCACGTTTCTTCTAAAAGCTGCGTTCAGACATTCCAGAGTGGATGGGAGAACAGGCTGTAAAGAGAAATACTTTCTCTAAAACCAAAACGGAGCTATCTAGCAGAATGGTTGTCAATGTGTGTATTCAACTTCCAGAGTTAAACTGATGTGTGTTTGCAGCAGTTCAGAAACCCTTTCTTTGGAGAATGTAGAAACAGTCATTTCCAGCCCTAGAGACGCATATAAGAGTTAGCAGTAAGAATACGTTTAAAACACAGAATACCCCCTTCGTACAAACTCATCTGCTGTGTGTTGGTTCCTTTTTGGAAGTTGCATCTGTGTTTAGATTCAGCGAGGCAGAAACACGTTTCTTCTAAAAACTGCATTTGGACATTCCAGAGTGAATGGGAGAACAGGCTCTTGAAGAGAAATACCTTGCTCTAAAACGAAAACGGAGCTATCTAGCAGAATGGTTGTCAATGTGTGTATTCAAATTCCAGAGTTAAACTGATTTGTGTTTCCAGCAGTTCAGAAACCATTTCTTTGGAGAATGTAGAAAAAAAGTCATTTCCAGCCCTAGAGACGCTTATAAGAGTTAGCAGTAAGAATTCCTTTAAAACACAGAAACCCGCTTCGTACAAACTCATCTTCTGTGTGTTGGTTCCTTTTAGGAAGTTGCATCTGTGTTTAGATTCAGGGAGGTAGAAACACGTTTCTTCTAAAAGCTGCGTTTGGACATTCCAGAGTGGATGGGAGAACCGGCTGTAAAGAGAAATACCTTGCTCTAAAACCAAAACGGAGCTATCTAGCAGAATGGTTGTCAATGTGTGTATTCAACTTCCAGAGTTAAACTGATGTGTGATTGCAGCAGTTCAGAAACCCTTTCTTTGGAGAATGTAGAAACAGTCATTTCCAGCCCTAGAGACGCATATAAAAGTTAGCAGTAAGAATGCGTTTAAGACACAGAATACCCGCTTCGTACAAACTCATCTGCTGTGTGCTAGTTCCTCTTAGGAAGTTGCATCTATGTTTAGATTCAGCGAGGCAGAAACACGTTTCTTCTAAAAACTGCATTTGGAAATTCCAGAGTGAATGGGAGAACACGCTGTAAAGAGAAATACCTTGCTCTCAAACCAAAACGGAGCTATCTAGCAGAATGTTTGTCAATGTGTGTTTTCAACTTCCAGAGTTAAACTGATTTGTGTTTGCAGCAGTTCAGAAACCCTTTCTTTGGATAATGTAGAAAAAAGTCATTTCCAGCCCTAGAAACGCATATAAGAGTTAGCAGTAAGAATGCCTTTAAAACACAGAAACCCTCTTCGTAGAAACTCATCTTCTGTGTGTTGGTTCCTTTTAGGAAGTTGCATCTGTGTTTAGATTCAGCGAGGCAGAAACACGTTTCTTCTAAAAGCTGCGTTTGGACATTCCAGAGTGGATGGGAGAACAGGCTGTAAAGAGAAATACCTTGCTCTAAAACCAAAACGGAGCTATCTAGCAGAATGGTTGTCAATGTGTATATTCAACTTCCAGCGTTAAACTGATGTGTGTTTGCAGCAGTTCAGAAACCCTTTCTTTGGAGAATGTCGAAAAAAATCATTTCCAGCCCTAGAGACGCATATAAGAGTTAGCAGTAAGAATGGCTTTAAAACACAGAAACCCACTTCGTACAAACTCATCTTCTGTGTGTTGGCTCCTTTTAGGAAGTTGCATCTGTGTTTAGATTCAGCGAGGCAGAAACACGTTTCTTCAAAAAGCTGCGTTTGGACATTCCAGAGTGGATGGGAGAACAGGCTGTAAAGAGAAATACATTGCTCTAAAACCAAAACGGAGTTATCTAGCAGAATGGTTGTCAATGTGTGTATTCAACTTCCAGCGTTAAAGTGATGTGTGTTTGCAGCAGTTCAGAAACCCTTTCTTTGGAGAATGTAGAAACAGTAATTTCCAGCCCTAGAGACGCATATAAGAGTTAGCAGTAAGAATGCGTTTAAAACACAGAATACCCGCTTCGTACAAACTCATCTTCTGTGTGTTGGTTCCTTTTAGGAATTTGCATCTGTGTTTAGATTCAGCAATGTAGAAACACCTTTCTTCTAAAAGCTGCGTTTGGACATTCCAGAGTGGATGGGAGAACAGGCTGTAAAGAGAAATACCTTGCTCTAAAACCAAAACGGAGCTATCTAGCAGAATGGTTGTCAATGTTTGTATTCAACTTCCAGAGATAAACTGATGTGTGTTTGCAGCAGTTCAGAAACCCTTTCTTTGGAGAATGTAGAAACAGTCATTTCCAGCCCTAGAGACGCTTATAAGATTTAGCAGTAAGAATACGTTTAAAACACAGAATACCCGCTTCGTACAAACTCATCTGCTGTGTGCTAGTTCCTCTTAGGAAGTTGCATCTATGTTTAGATTCAGCGAGGCAGAAACAAGTTTCTTCTCAAAGATGCGTCTGGAAATTCCAGAGTGGATGGGAGAACAGGCTGTAAAGAGAAATACCTTGCTCTAAAACGAAAACGGAGCTATCTAGCAGAATGGTTGTCAATGTGTGTATTCAAATTCCAGAGTTAAACTGATTTGTGTTTGCAGCAGTTCAGAAACCCTTTCTTTGGAGAATGTAGAAAAAAAGTCATTTCCCTCCCTAGAGACGCATATAAGAGTTAGCAGTAAGAATGCCTTTAAAACACAGAAACCCGCTTCGTACAAACTCATCTTCTGTGTGCTGGTTTCTTTTAGGACGTTTCATCTATGTTTAGGTTCAGCAAGGTAGAAACACGTTTCTTCTAAAAGCTGCGTTTGGACATTCCAGAGTGGATGGGAGAACAGGCTGTAAAGAGAAATACCTTGCTCTAAAACCAAAACGGAGCTATCTAGCAGAATGGTTGTCAATGTGTGTATTCAACTTACAGCGTTAAACTGATGTGTGTTTGCAGCAGTTCAGAAACCCTTTCTTTGGAGAATGTAAAAACAGTCAATTCCAGCCCTAGTGACGCATATAAGATTTAGCAGTAAGAATGCGTTTAAAACACAGAAGACCCGCTTCTTACAAACTCATCTGCTGTGTGCTGGTTTCTTTTAGGAAGTTGCATCTATGTTTATGTTCAGCAAGGTAGAAACACGTTTCTTCTAAAAGCTGCGTTTGGACATTCCAGAGTGGATGGGAGAACAGGCTGTAAAGAGAAACACCTTGCTCTAAAACCAAAACGGAGCTATCTAGCAGAAAGGTTGTCAATGTGTGTATTCAACTTCCAGAGTTAAACTGATGTGTGTTTGCAGCAGTTCAGAAACCCTTTCTTTGGAGAATGTAGAAACAGTAATTTCCAGCCCTAGAGACGCACATAAGAGTTAGCAGTAAGAATGCGTTTCAAACACAGAAGACCTGCTTCTTACAAACTCATCTGCTGTGTGCTGGTTTCTTTTAGGAAGTTGCATCTATGTTCAGATTCAGCGAGGTAGAAACACGTTTCTTCTAAAAGCTGCGTTTGGACATTCCAGAGTGGATGGGAGAACAGGCTGTAAAATGAAATACCTTGCTCTAAAACCAGAACGGAGCTGTCTAGCAGAATGGTTGTCAATGTGTGTATTCAACTTCCAGGGTTAAACTGATGTGTGTTTGCAGCAGTTCAGAAACCTTTTCTTTGGAGAATGTCGAAAAAAATCATTTACAGCCCTAGAGACGCATATAAGAGTTAGCAGTAAGAATGGCTTTAAAACAGAAACCCGCTTCGTACAAACTCATCTTCTGTGTGTTGGTTCCTTTTAGGAAGTTGCATCTGTGTTTAGATTCAGCGAGGCAGAAACACGTTTCTTCTAAAAGCTGCGTTTGGACATTCCAGAGTGGATGGGAGAACAGGCTGTAAAGAGAAATACCTTGCTCTAAAACCAAAACGGAGCTATCTAGCAGAATGGTTGTCAATGTGTGTATTCAACTTACAGAGTTAAGCTGATGTTTGTTGGCAGCAGTTCAGAAACCCTTTCTTTGGAGAATGTAGAAACAGTCAATTCCAGCCCTAGAGACGCACATAAGAGTTAGCAGTAAGAATGCGTTTCAAACACAGAAGACCCGCTTCTTACAAACTCATCTGCTGTGTGCTGGTTTCTTTTAGGAAGGTGAATCTATGTTCAGATTCAGCGAGGTAGAAACACGTTTCTTCTAAAAGCTGCGTTTGGACATTTTAGAGTGGATGGGAGAACAGGCTCTAAAGAGAAATACCTTGCTCAAAAACCAAAACGGAGCTATCTAGCAGAATGTTTGTCAATGTGTGTATTCAACTTCCAGAGTTAAACTGATTTGTGTTTGCAACAGTTCAGAAACCCTTTCTTTGGAGAATGTAGAAAAAAAGTCATTTCCAGCCCTAGAGACGCATATAAGAGTTAGCAGTAAGAATGCCTTTAAAATACAGAAACGCGCTTCGTACAAACTCATCTTCTGTGTGTTGGTTCCTTTTAGGAAGTTGCATCTGTGTTTAGATTCAGCGAGGCAGAAACAAGTTTCTTCTAAAAGCTGCGTTTGGACATTCCAGAGTGGATGGGAGAACAGGCTGTAAAGAGAAATACCTTGCTCTAAAACCAAAAGGGAGCTATCTAGCAGAATGGTTGTCAATGTGTGTATTCAACTTCCAGCGTTAAACTGATGTGTCTTTGCAGCAGTTCAGAAACCCTTTCTTTGGAGAATGTAGAAAAAAAGTCATTTCCAGCCCTATTGACGCATATAAGAGTTAGCAGTAAGAATGCGTTTAAAACACAGAAACCCGCTTTGTACAAACTCATCTTCTGTGTGTTGGTTCCTTTTAGGAAGTTGCTTCTGTGTTTAGATTCAGAGAGGTAGACACACCTTTCTTCTAAAAGCTGCGTTTGGACATTCCAGAGTGGATGGGAGAACAGGCTGTAAAGAGAAATACCTTGCTCTAAAACCAAAACGGAGCTATCTAGCAGAATGGTTGTCAATGTGTGTATTCAACTTCCAGAGTTAAACTGATGTGTGTTTGCAGCAGTTCAGAAACCCTTTCTTTGGAGAATGTAGAAACAGTCATTTCCAGCCCTAGAGACGCATAAAAGAGTTAACAGTAAGAATGCGTTTAAAACACAGAATACCCGCTTCGATCAAACTCATCTGTTGTGTGCCAGTTCCTCTTAGGACGTTGCATATATGTTTAGATTCAGCGAGGCAGAAACACGTTTCTTCTAAAAACTGCGTTTGGACATTCCAGAGTGAATGGGAGAACACGCTGTAAAGAGAAATACCTTGCTCTAAAACCAAAACGGAGCTATCTAACAGAATGGTTGTCAATGTGTGTACTCAACTTCCAGAGTTAAACTGATGTGTGTTTGCAGCAGTTCAGAAACCCTTTCTTTGGAGAATGTAGAAACAGTCAATTCCAGCCCTAGAGACGCATATAAGAGTTAGCAGTAAGAATGCGTTTCAAACATGGAAGACCCGCTTCTTACAAACACATCTGCTGTGTGCTGGTTTCTTTTAGGAAGTTACATCTGTGTTTAGATTCAGCGAGGTAGAAACACGTTTCTTCTAAAAGCTGCGTTTGGACATTCCAGAGTGGATGGGAGAACAGGCTGTAAAGAAAAATATCTTGCTCTAAAACCAAAACGGAGCTATCTAGCAGAATGGTTGCCAATGTGTGTATTTAACTTCCAGAGTTAAACTGATGTGTGTTTGCAGCAGTTCAGAAACCCTTTCTTTGGAGAATGTAGAAACAGTCATTTTCAGCCCTATAGAAGAATATAAGAGTTGGCAGTAAGAATGCGTTTAAAACACAGAATAGCTGCTTCGTACAAACTCATCTGCTGTGTGCTAGTTCCTCTTAGGAAGTTGCATCTATGTGTAGATTCAGCGAGGCAGAAACACGTTTCTTCTAAAAACTGGGTTTGGACATTCCAGAGTGAATGGGAGAACACGCTTTAAAGAGAAATACCTTGGTATAAAACCAAAACGGAGCTATCTAGCAGAATGTTTGTCAATGTGTGTATTCAACTTCCAGAGTTAAACTGATGTGTGTTTGCAGCAGTTCAGAAAACCTTTCTTTGGAGAATGTAGAAACAGTCAATTCCAGCCCTAGAGATGCATATAAGAGTTAGCAGTAAGAATGCGTTTAAAACACAGAAACCCGCTTTGTACAAACTCATCTTCTGTGTGTTGGTTCCTTTTAGGAAGTTGCATCTGTGTTTAGATTCAGCAAGGTAGAAACACGTTTCTTCTAAAAGCTGCGTTTGGACATTCCAGAGTGGATGGCAGAACAGGCTGTAAAGAGAAATACCTTGCTCTAAAACCAAAACGGAGCTATCTAGCAGAATGGTTGTCAATGTGTGTATTCAACTTCCAGAGTTAAACTGATGTGTGTTTGCAGCAATTCATAAACCCTTTCTTTGGAGAATGTAGAAACCGTCATTTCCAGCCCTAGAGACGCATAAAAGGGTTAGCAGTAAGAATGCGTTTAAAACACAGAAGACCCGCTTCTTACAAACTCATCTGCTGTGTGCTGGTTTCTTTTAGGAAGTTGCATCTATATTTAGATTCAGCGAGGTAGAAACACGTTTCTTCTAAAAGCTGCGTTTGGACATTCAAGAGTGGATGGGAGAACACGCTGTAAAGAGAAATACCTTGCTCTAAAACCAAAACGGAGCTATCTAGCAGAATGGTTGTCAATGTGTGTATTCAACTTCCAGAGTTAAACTGATGTGTGTTTGCAGCAGTTCAGAAACCCTTTCTTTGGATTATGTAGAAAGAGTCAATTCCCGCCCTCGAGACGCATATAAGAGTTAACAGTAAGAATGCGTTTAAAACACAGAAACCCGCTTTGTACAAACTCACCTTCTGTGCGTTGGTTCCTTTTAGGAAGTTGCATCTGTGTTTAGATTCAGCGAGGTAGAAACACGTTTCTTCTAAAAGCTGCGTTTGGACATTCCAGAGTGGATGGGAGAACAGGCTGTAAAGAAAAATGTCTTGCTCTAAAACCAAAACGGAGCTATCTAGCAGAATGGTTGTCAATGTGTGTATTTAACTTCCAGAGTTTAACTGATGTGTGTTTGCAGCAGTTCAGAAACCCTTTCTTTGGAGAATGTAGAAACAGTCAATTCCAGCACTAAGACGCATATAAGAGTTAGCAATAAGAATGCGTTTAAAACACAGAAACCCGCCTTGTACAAATTCATCTTCTGTGCGTTGGTTCCTTTTAGGAAGTTGCATCTGTGTTTAGATTCAGCGAGGTAGAAACACGTTTCTTCTAAAAGCTGCGTTTGGACATTCCAGAGTGGATGGGAGAACAGGCTGTAAAGAAAAATGTCTTGCTCTAAAACCAAAACGGAGCTATCTAGCAGAATGGTTGTCAATGTGTGTATTTAACTTCCAGAGTTTAACTGATGTGTGTTTGCAGCAGTTCAAAAACCCTTTCTTTGGAGAATGTAGAAACAGTCAATTCCATCCCTAGAGACGCATATAAGAGTTAGCAGTAAGAATGCGTTTAATACACAGAAACCCGCTTTGTACAAACTCATCTTCTGTGCGTTGGTTCCTTTTAGGAAGTTGCATCTGTGTTTAGATTCAGCGAGGTAGAAACACGTTTCTTCTAAAAGCTGCGTTTGGACATTCCAGAGTGGATGGGAGAACAGGCTGTAAAGAAAAATATCTTGCTCTAAAACCAAAACAAAGCTATCTAGCACAATGGTTGTCAATGTGTTTATTCAACTTCCAGAGATAAACTGATGAGTGTTTGCAGCAGTTCAGAAACCCTTTCTTTGGCGAATGTAGAAACAGTCATTTCCAGCCCTATAGACGCATATAAGAGTTAGCAGTAAGAATGCGTTTAAAACACAGAATACCTGCTTCGTACAAACTCATCTGCTCTGTGCTAGTTCCCCTTAGGAAGTGGAATCTATGTTTAGATTCAGCGAGGCAGAAACACGTTTTTTCTAAAAACTGCGTTTGTACATTCCAGAGTGAATGGGAGAACACGCTTTAAAGAGAAATATCTTGGTCTAAAACCAAAACGGAGCTATCTAGCAGAATGTTTGTCAATGTGTGTATTCAACTTCCAGAGTTAAACTGATGTGTGTTTGCAGCAGTTCAGAAACCCTTTCTTTGGAAAATGTAGAAACAGTCAATTCCAGCCTTACAAAAGCATATAAGAGATAGCAGTAAAAATGCGTTTCAAACACAGAAGACCCGCTTCTCACAAACTCATCTGCTGTGTGCTGGTTTCTTTTAGGAAGTTGCATCTTTGTTTAGATTCAGCGAGGTAGAAACACGTTTCTTCTAAAAGCTGCGTTTGGACATTCCGGAGTGGATGGGAGAACAGGCTGTAAAGAGAAATACCTTGCTCTAAAATTAAAACGGAGCTATCTAGCAGAATGGTTGTCAATGTGTGTATTCAACTTCCAGAGTTAAACTGATGTGTGTTTGCAGCAGTTCAGAAACCCTTTCTTTGGAGAATGTAGAAACAGTCATTTCCAGCCCTAGAGACGCATATAAGAGTTAGCAGTAAGAATGAGTTTAAAACACAGAATACCCGCTTTGTACAAACTCATCTGCTGTGTGTTAGTTCCTCTTAGGAAGTTGCATCTATGTTTAGATTCACCGAGGTAGCATCACGTTTCTTCTACAAGCTGCGTTTGGACATTCCAGAATGGATGGGAGAACAGGCTGTAAAGAGAAATAACTTGCTCTAAAATTAAAACGGAGCTATCTAGCAGAATGGTTGTCAATGTGTTTATTCAACTTCCAGAGATAAACTGATGAGTGTTTGCAGCAGTTCAGAAACCCTTTCTTTGGCGAATGTAGAAACAGTCATTTCCAGCCCTAGAGACGCATATAAGAGTTAGCAGTAAGAATGCGTTTAAAACACAGAATACCTGCTTCGTACAAACTCATCTGCTCTGTGCTAGTTCCTCTTAGGAAGTGGCATCTATGTTTAGATTCAGCGAGGCAGAAACTCGTTTCTTCTAAAAACTGCGTTTGGACATTCCAGAGTGAAAGGGAGAACACGCTGTAAAGAGAAATACCTTGCTCTAATACCAAAACGGAGTTATGAAGCCGAATGTTTGTCAATATGTGTATTCAATTTCCAGAGTTAAACTGATGTGTGTTTGCAGCAGTTCAGAAACCCTTTCTTTGGAGAATGTAGAAACAGTCAATTCCAGCCCTAGAGACTCATAAAAGAGTTAGCAGTAAGAATGCATTTAAAACAAAGGATTCCCGCTTCGTACAAATTTATCTGCTGTGTGTTAGCTCCTATTAGGAAGTTGCATCTATGTTTAGATTCAGCGAGGCAGAAACACGTTTCTTCTAAAAACTGCGTTTGGACATTACAGAGTCGATGGGAGAACACGCTGTAAAGAGAAATACCTTGCTCTAAAACCAAAACGGAGCTATCTAGCAGAATGGTTCTCAATGTGTGTATTCACCTACCAGAGTTAAACTGATGTGTGTTTGCAGCAGTTCAGAAACCCTTTCTTTGGAGAATGTAGAAACAGTCCTTTCCAGCCCTTGAGACGCATATAAGAGTTAGCAGTAAGAATGCGTTAAAAACACAGAAACCCGCTTCGTACAAACTCATCTTCTGTGTGTTGGTTCCTTTTAGGAAGTTGCATCTGTGTTTAGATTCAGCAAGGTAGAAACATGTTTCTTCTAAAAGCTGCGTTTGGACATTCCAGAGTGGATGGGAGAACAGTCTGTAAAGAGAAATATCTTGCTCTAAAACCAAACGGAGCTATCTAGCAGAATGGTTGTCAATGTGTGTATTCAACTTCCAGAGTTAAACTGATGTGTGTTTGCAGCAGTTCAGAAACCCTTTCTTTGCAGAATGTAGAAACAGTCATTTCCAGCCCTAGAGACGCATATAAGAGTTAGCAGTAAGAATGCGTTTGAAACACAGAAACCCGCTTCGTACAAACTCATCTTCTGTGTGTTGGTTCCTTTTAGGAAGTTGCATCTGTGTTTAGATTCAGCGAGGTAGAAACATTTTTCTTCTAAAAGCTGCGTTTGGACATTCCAGAGTGGATGGGAGAACAGGCTGTAAAGAGAAATACCTTGCTCTAAAACCAAAACGAAGCTATCTAGCAGAATGTTTGTCAATGTGTGTATTCAACTTCCAGAGTTAAACGGATGTGTGTTTGCAGCAGTTTAGAAACCCTTTCTTTGGAGAATGTGGAAACAGTCATTTCCAGCCCTATAGACGCATATAAGAGTTAGCAGTAAGAATGCGTTTAAAACACAGAATACCCGCTTCGTACAAACTCATCTGCTGTCTGCTAGTTCCTCTTAGTAAGTTGCATCTATGTTTAGATTCAGCGAGGCAGAAACACGTTTCTTCTAAAAACTGCGTTTGGACATTCCAGAGTCGATGGGAGAACACGCTGTAAAGAGAAATACCTTGCTCTAAAACCAAAACGGAGCTATCTAGCAGAATGGTTGTCAATGTGTGTATTCACCTACCAGAGTTAAACTGATGTGTGTTTGCAGCAGTTCAGAAACCCTTTCTTTGGAGAATGTAGAAACAGTCAATTCCAGCCCTAGAGACGCATATAAGAGTTAGCAATAAGAATGCGTTTAAAAAACAGAAACCCGCTTTGTACAAACTCATCTTCTGTGTGTTGGTTCCTTTTAGGAAGTTGCATCTGTGTTTAGATTCAGCGAGGTAGAAACACGTTTCTTCTAAAAGCTGCGTTTGGACATTCCAGAGTGGATGGGAGAACAGGCTGTAAAGAGAAATATCTTGCTCTAAAACCAAAACGGAGCTATCTAGCAGAACGGTTGTCAATGTGTGTATTCAACATCCAGAGTTAAAGTGATGTGTGTTTGCAGCAGTTCAGAAACGCTTTCTTTGGAGAATGTAGAAACAGTCATTTCCAGCCCTATAGTTGCATATAAGAGTTAGCAGTAAGAATGCGTTTAAAACACAGAATACATGCTTCGTACAAACTCATCTGCTCTGTGCTAATTCCTCTTAGTTAGTGGCATCTATGTTTAGATTCAGCGAGGCAGAAACACGTTTCTTCTAAAAACTGGGTTTGGACATTCCAGAGTGAATGGGAGAACACTCTTTAAAGAGAAATACCTTGGTCTAAAACCAAAACGGAGCTATCTAGCAGAATTTTTGTCAATGTGTGTATTCAACTTCCAGAGTTAAACTGATGTGTGTTTGCAGCAGTTCAGAAACCCTTTCTTTGGAGAATGTAGAAAGAAAGTCATTTCCAGCCCTAGAGACGCATATAAGAGTTAGCAGTAAGAATGCCTTTAAAACACAGAAACCCGCTTCGTACAAACTCATCTTCTGTGTGTTGGTTCCTTTTAGGAAGTTGCATGTGTGTTTAGATTCAGCGAGGTAGAAACACGTTTCTTCTAAAAGCTGCGTTTGAACATTCCAGAGTGGATGGGAGAACAGGCTGTAAAGAGAAATATCTTGCTCTAAAACAAAAACGGACCTATCTAGCAGAATGGTTGTCAATGTGTGTATTCAACTTCCAGAGTTAAACTGATGTGTGTTTGCAGCAGTTCAGAAACACTTTCTTTGGAGAATGTAGAAACAGTCATTTCCAGCCCTAGAGACGCATATAAGAGTTAGCATTAAGAATGCCTTTAAAACACAGAAACCCGCTTCGTACAAACTCATCTTCTGTGTGTTGGTTCCTTGTAGGAAGTTACATCTGTGTTTAGATTCAGCGAGGTAGAAACACGTTTCTTCTATAAGCTGCGTTTTGATATTTCAGAGTGGATGGGAGAACAGGCTGTAAAGAGAAATATCTTGCTCTAAAACCAAAACGGACCTATCTGTCAGAATGGTTGTCAATGTGTCTATTCAACTTCAAGAGATAAACGGATGTGTGTTTGCAGCAGTTCAGAAACCCTTTCTTTGGAGAATGTAGAAACAGTCATTTCCAGCCCTAGAGACGAATATAGAGTTAGCAGTAAGAATGTGTTGAAAACACAAAAGACCTGCTTCTTACAAACTCATCTGGTGTGTGCTAGTTCCGTTTAGGAAGTTGTATCTGTGTTTAGATTCAGCGAGGTAGAAACACGTTTCTTCTAAAAGCTGCTTTTGGACATTCCACAGTGGATGGGAGAACAGGCTGTAAAGAGAAATACCTTGCTCTAAAACCAAAACGGAGCTATCTGGCAGAATGATTGTCAATGTGTGTATTCAACTTCCAGAGTTAAACTAATGTGTGTTTGCAGCAGTTCAGAAACCCTTTCTTTGGAGAATGTAGAAACAGTCATTTCCAGCCCTAGAGACGCATATAAGAGTTAGCAATAAGAATGCGTTTAAAACACAGAAACCCGCCTTGTACAAACTCATCTTCTTTGTGTTGTTTCCTTGTAGGAAGTTGCATCTATGTTTAGATTCGGCGAGGCAGAAACACGTTTCTTCTAAAAACTGCGTTTTGACATTCCTAAGTGAATGGGAGAAAACGCTGTAAAGAGAAATAACTTGCTCTAAAACCAAGACGGAGCTATCTAGCAGAATGGTTATCAATGTGTGTATTCAGCTTCCAGAGTTAAACTGATGTGTGTTTGCAGCAGTTCAGAAACCCTTTCTTTGGAGAATGTAGAAACAGTCAATTCCAGCCCTTGAGACGCATATAAGAGTTAGCAGTAAGAATGCGTTTAAAACAAGAATTCCGCTTCGTACAAATTCATCTGCTGTGTGTTAGATACTCTTAGGAAGTTGAATCTATGTTTAGATTCAGCGAGGCAGAAACACGTTTCTTCTCAAAACTGCGTTTGGACATTCCAGAGTCGATGGGAGAACACGCTGTAAAGAGAAATACCTTGCTCTAAAACCAAAACGGAGTTATCTAGCAGAATGGTTGTCAATGTGTGTATTCACCTACCAGAGTTAAACTGATGTGTGTTTGCAGCAGTTCACAAACCCTATCTTTGGAGAATGTAGAAACAGTCCTTTCCAGCCCTAGAGACGCATATAAGAGGTAGCAGTAAGAATGCGATTAAAACACAGAAACCCGCTTCGTACAAACGCATCTTCTGTGTGTTGGTTCCTTTAAGGAAGTTGCATCTGTGTTTAGATTCAGCGAGGTAGAAACACGTTTCTTCTAAAAGCTGCGTTTGGACATTCCAGAGTGGATGGGAGAACAGTCTTTAAAGAGAAATATCTTGCTCTAAAACCAAAACGGAGCTATCTAGCAGAATGTTTGTCAATGTGTGTATTCAACTTCCAGAGTTAAACTTATGTGTGTTTGCAGCAGTTCAGAAACCCTTTCTTTGGAGAATGTAGAAACAGTCATTTCCAGCCCTAGAGACGCATATAAGAGTTAGCAGTAAGAATGCGTTTGAAACACAGAAACCCGCTTTGTACAAACTCATCTTCTGTGTGTTGGTTTCTTTTAGGAAGTTGCATCTGTGTTTAGATTCAGCGAGGTAGAAACACGTTTCTTCTAAAAGCTGCGTTTGGACATTCCAGAGTGGACGGGAGAACAGGCTGTAAAGAGAAATACCTTGCTCTAAAACCAAAACGGAGCTATCTAGCAGAATGGTTGTCAATGTGTGTATTCAACTTCCAGAGTTAAACGGATGTGTGTTTGCAGCAGTTCAGAAACCCTTTCTTTGGAGAATGTAGAAACAGTCAATTCCAGCCCTAGAGACGCATATAAGAGTTAGCAGTAAGAATGCGTTTAAAACACAGAATTCCCGCTTCGTACAAATTCATCTGCTGTGTGTTAGCTCCTCTTAGGAAGTTGCATCTATGTTTAGATTCAGCGAGGCAGAAACACGTTTCTTCTCAAAACTGCGTTTGGACATTCCAGAGTCGATGGGAGAACACGCTGTAAAGAGAAATACCTTGCTCTAAAACCAAAACGGAGCTATCTAGCAGAATGGTTGTCAATGTGTGTATTCAACTTCCAGAGTTAAACTGATGTGTGTTTGCAGCAGTTCAGAAACCCTTTCTTTGGAGAATGTAGAAACAGTCATTTCCAGCCCTAGAGACCCATAAAAGAGTTAGCAGTAAAAATGCGTTTAAAACACAGAATACCTGCTTCGAACAAACTCATCTGCTGTGTGCTAGTTCCTCTTAGGAAGTTGCATCTATGTTTAGATTCAGCGAGGCAGAAACACGTTTCTTCTAAAAACTGCGTTTGGACATTCCAGAGTGAAAGGGAGAACACGCTGTAAAGAGAAATACCTTGCTCTAAAACGAAAACGGAGCTATCTAGCAGAATGGTTGTCATTGTGTGTACCCAACTTCCAGAGTTAAACTGATGTGTGTTTGCAGCAGTTCAGAAACCCTTTCTTTGGAGAATGTAGAAACAGTCAATTCCAGCCCTAGAGACGCATATAAGAGTTAGCAGTAAGAATGCGTTTAAAACACAGAAACCCGCTTTGTACAAACTCATCTTCTGTGCGTTGGTTCCTTTTAGGAAGTTGCATCTGTGTTTAGATTCAGCGAGGTAGAAACACGTTTCTTCTAAAAGCTGCGTTTGGACATTCCAGAGTGGATGGGAGAACAGGCTGTAAAGAAAAATATCTTGCTCTAAAACCAAAACGGAGCTATCTAGCAGAATGGTTGTCAATGTGTGTATTTAACTTCCAGAATTTAACTGATGTGTGTTTGCAGCAGTTCAGAAACCCTTTCTTTGGAGAATGTAGAAACAGTCATTTTTAGCCCTATAGACGCATATAAGAGTTAGCAGTAAGAATGCGTTTAAAACACAGAATACCCGCTTCGTACAAACTCATCTGCTGTGTGCTAGTTCCTCTAAGGAAGTTGCATCTATGTTTAGATTCAGCGAGGCAGAAACACGTTTTTTCTAAAAACTGCGTTAGGACATTCCAGAGCGAATGGGAGAACACGCTTTAAAGAGAAATACCTTGGTCTAAAACCAAAACGGAGCTATCTAGCAGAATGTTTGTCAATGTGTGTATTCAACTTCCAGAGTTAAACTGATGTGTGTTTGCAGCAGTTCAGAAACCCTTTCTTTGGAAAATGTAGAAACAGTCAATTCCAGCCTTTCAAACGCATATAAGAGATAGCAGTAAAAATGCGTTTCAAACACAGAAGACCCGCTTCTCACAAACTCATCTGCTGTGTGCTAGTTCCTCTTAGGAAGTTGCATCTATGTTTAGATTCAGCGAGGCAGAAACACGTTTCTTCTCAAAACTGCGTTTGGACATTCCAGAGTCGATGGGAGAACACGCTGTAAAGAGAAATACCTTGCTCTAAAACCAAAACGGAGCTATCTAGCAGAATGGTTGTGAATGTGTGTATTCAACTTCCAGAGTTAAACTGATGTGTGTTTGCAGCAGTTCAGAAACCCTTTCTTTGGAGAATGTAGAAACAGTCATTTCCAGCCCTAGAGACGCATATAAGAGTTAGCTTTAAGAATGCGTTTGAAACACAGAAACCCGCTTTGTACAAACTCATCTTCTGTGTGTTGGTTCCTTTTAGGAAGTTGCATCTGTGTTTAGATTCAGGGAGGCAGGAACACGTTTCTTCTAAAAACTGCCTTTGGACATTCCAGAGTGAATTGGAGAACACGCTGTAAAGAGAAATACCTTGCTGTAAAACCAAAACGGAGCTATCTAGCAGAATGGTTGTCAATGTGTGTATTCAAATTCCAGAGTTAAACTGATGTGTGTTTGCAGCAGTTCAGAAACCCTTTCTTTGGAGAATGTAGAAACAGTGATTTCCAGCCCTTGAGACGCATAAAAGAGTTAGCAGTAAGAATGCGTTTAAAACACAGAATACCCGCTTCGAACAAACTCATCTGCTCTGTGCTAGTTCCTCTTAGGAAGTTGCATCTATGTTTAGATTCAGTGAGGCAGAAACACGTTTCTTCTAAAAACTGCGTTTGGACATTCCAGAGTGAATGGGAGAACATGCTGTAAAGAGAAATACCTTGCTCTAAAACCAAAACGGAGCTATCTAGCAGAATGGTTGTCAATGTGTTTATTCAACTTCCAGAGTTAAACTGATGTGTGTTTGCAGCAGTTCAGAAACCCTTTCTTTGGAGAATGTAGAAACAGTCAATTCCAGCCCTAGAGACACATATAAGAGTTAGCAGTAAGAATAAGTTTAAAACACAGAATACCCGCTTTGTACAAACTCATCTGCTGTGTGTTAGTTCCTCTTAGGAAGTTGCATCTATGTTTAGATTCACCGAGGTAGAAACACGTTTCTTCTAAAAGCTGCGTTTGGACATTCCAGAGTGGATGGGAGAACAGGCTGTAAAGAGAAATACCTTGCTCTAAAATTAAAACGGAGCTATCTAGCAGAATGGTTGTCAATGTGTTTATTCAACTTCCAGAGTTAAACTGATGAGTGTTTGCAGCAGTTCAGAAACCCTTTCTTTGGAGAATGTAGAAACAGTCATTTCCAGCCCTATAGACGCATATAAAAGTTAGCAGTAAGAATGCGTTTAAAACACAGAACACCTGCTTCGTACAAACTCATCTGCTCTGTGCTAGTTCCTCTTAGGAAGTGGCATCTATGCTTAGATTCAGCGAGGCAGAAACAAGTTTCTTCTAAAAACTGCGTTTGGACATTCCAGAGTCGATGGGAGAACACGCTGTAAAGTGAAATACCTTGCTCTAAAACCAAAACGGAGCTATCTAGCAGAATGGTTGTCAATGTGTATATTCACCTACCAGAGTTAAACTGATGTGTGTTTGCAGCAGTTCAGAAACCCTTTCTTTGGAGAATGTAGAAACAGTCCTTTCCAGCCCTATGGACGCATGTAAGAGTTAGCAGTAAGAATGCGTTTAAAACACAGAAACCCGCTTTGTACAAACTCATCTTCTGTGTGTTGGTTCCTTTTAGGAAGTTGCATCTGTGTTTAGATTCAGCAAGGTAGAAACAGGTTTCTTCTAAAAGCTGCGTTTGGACATTCCAGGGTGGATGGGAGAACAGTATGTAAAGAGAAATATCTTGCTCTAAAAACAAAACGGAGGTATCTAGCAGAATGGTTGTCAATGTGTGTATTCAACTTCCAGAGTTAAACTGATATGCGTTTGCAGCAGTTCAGAAACCCTTTCTTTGCAGAATGTAGAAACAGTCATTTCCAGCCCTAGAGACGCATATAAGAGTTAGCAGTAAGAATGCGTTTGAAACACAGAAACCCGCTTTGTACAAACTCATCTTCTGTGTGTTGGTTCCTTTTAGGAAGTTACATCTGTGTTTAGATTCAGCGAGGTAGAAACACGTTTCTTCTAAAAGCTGCGTTTAGACATTCCAGAGTGGATGTGAGAACAGGCTGTAAAGAGAAATACCTTGCTCTAAAACCAAAACGGAGCTATCTAGCAGAATGGTTGTCAATGTGTGTATTCAACTTCCAGAGTTAAACGGATGTGTGTTTGCAGCAGTTCAGAAACCCTTTCTTTACAGAATGTAGAAACAGTCATTTCCAGCCCTATAGACGCATATAAGAGATAGCAGTAAGAATGCGTTTAAAACACAGAATACCCGCTTCGAACAAACTCATCTGCTGTATGCTAGTTCCTCTTAGGAAGTTGCATCTATGTTTAGATTCAGCGAGGCAGAAACACGTTTCTTCTAAAAACTGCGTTTGGACATTCCATAGTGAATGGGAGAACACGCTGTAAAGAGAAATACCTTGCTCTAAAACCAAAACGGAGCTATCTAGCAGAATGGTTGTCAATGTGTGTACTCAACTTCCAGAGTTAAACTGATGTGTGTTTGCAGCAGTTCAGAAATCCTTTCTTTGGAGAATGTAGAAACAGTCATTTCCAGCCCTATAGACGCATATAAGAGTTAGCAGTAAGAATGCGTTTAAAACACAGAATACCTGCTTCGTACAAACTCATCTGCTCTGTGCTAGTTACTCTTAGGAAGTGGCATCTATGTTTAGATTCAGCGAGGCAGAAAAACGTTTCTTCTAAAAACTGCGTTTCGACATTCCAGAGTGAAAGGGAGAACACGCTGTAAAGAGAAATACCTTGCTCTAAAACCAAAACGGAGCTATCAAGCCGAATGTTTGTCAATGTGTGTATTCAATTTCCAGAGTTAAACTGATGTGTGTTTGCAGCAGTTCAGAAACCCTTTCTTTGGAGAATGTAGAAACAGGCAATTCCAGCCCTATAGACGCATACAAGAGTTAGCAGTAAGAATGCGTTTAAAACACAGAATTCCCGCTTTGTACAAATTCATCTGCTGTGTGTTAGCTCCTCTTAGGAAGTTGCATCTATGTTTAGATTCAGCGAGGCAGAAACACGTTTCTTCTCAAAACTGCGATTGGAAATTCCAGAGTCGATGGGAGAACACGCTGTAAAGAGAAATAGCTTGCTCTAAAACCAAAACGGTGCTATCTAGCAGAATGGTTTTCAATGTGTGTATTCAACTTCCAGAGTTAAACTGATGTGTGTTTGCAGCAGTTCAGAAACCCTTTCTTTGGAGAATGTAGAAACAGTCAATTCCAGCCCTAGAGACACATATAAGAGTTAGCAGTAAGAATAAGTTTAAAACACAGAATACCCGCTTTGTACAAACTCATCTGCTGTGTGTTAGTTCCTCTTAGGAAGTTGCATCTATGTTTAGATTCACCGAGGTAGAAACACCTTTCTTCTAAAAGCTGCGTTTGGACATTCCAGAGTGGATGGGAGAACAGGCTGTAAAGAGAAATACCTTGCTCTAAAATTAAAACGGAGCTATCTAGCAGAATGGTTGTCAATGTGTTTATTCAACTTCCAGAGATAAACTGATGAGTGTTTGCAGCAGTTCAGAAACCCTTTCTTTGGAGAATGTAGAAACAGTCATTTCCAGCCCTATAGACGCATATAAATTTAGCAGTAAGAATGCGTTTAAAACACAGAATACCTGCTTCGTACAAAGTCATCTGCTCTGTGCTAGTTCCTCTTAGGAAGTGGCATCTATGTTTAGATTCAGCGAGGCAGAAACAAGTTTCTTCTAAAAACTGCGTTTGGACATTCCAGAGTCGATGGGAGAACATGCTGTAAAGTGAAATACCTTGCTCTAAAACCAAAACGGAGCTATCTAGCAGAATGGTTGTCAATGTGTGTATTCACCTACCAGAGTTAAACTGATGTGTGTTTGCAGCAGTTCAGAAACCCTTTCTTTGGAGAATGTAGAAACAGTCCTTTCCAGCCCTATGGACGCATGTAAGAGTTAGCAGTAAGAATGCGTTTAAAACACAGAAACCCGCTTTGTACAAACTCATCTTCTGTGTGTTGGTTCCTTTTAGGAAGTTGCATCTGTGTTTAGATTCAGCAAGGTAGAAACAGGTTTCTTCTAAAAGCTGCGTTTGGACATTCCAGGGTGTATGGGAGAACAGTATGTAAAGAGAAATATCTTGCTCTAAAAACAAAACGGAGCTATCTAGCAGAATGGTTGTCAATGTGTGTATTCAACTTCCAGAGTTAAACTGATGTGCGTTTGCAGCAGTTCAGAAACCCTTTCTTTGCAGAATGTAGAAACAGTCATTTCCAACCCTAGAGACGCATATAAGAGTTAGCAGTAAGAATGCGTTTGAAACACAGAAACCCGCTTTGTACAAACTCATCTTCTGTGTGTTGGTTCCTTTTAGGAAGTTACATCTGTGTTTAGATTCAGCGAGGTAGAAACACGTTTCTTCTAAAAGCTGCGTTTGGACATTCCAGAGTGGATGGGAGAACAGGCTGTAAAGAGAAATACCTTGCTCTAAAACCAAAACGGAGCTATCTAGCAGAATGGTTGTCAATGTGTGTATTCAACTTCCAGAGTTAAACGGATGTGTGTTTGCAGCAGTTCAGAAACCCTTTCTTTACAGAATGTAGAAACAGTCATTTCCAGCCCTATAGACGCATATAAGAGTTAGCAGTAAGAATGCGTTTAAAACACAGAATACCCGCTTCGAACAAACTCATCTGCTGTATGCTAGTTCCTCTTAGGAAGTTGCATCTATGTATAGATTCAGCGAGGCAGAAACACGTTTCTTCTAAAAACTGCGTTTGGACATTCCATAGTGAAGGGGAGAACACGCTGTAAAGAGAAATACCTTGCTCTAAAACCAAAACGGAGCTATCTAGCAGAATGGTTGTCAATGTGTGTACTCAACTTCCAGAGTTAAACTGATGTGTGTTTGCAGCAGTTCAGAAACCCTTTCTTTGGAGAATGTAGAAACAGTCATTTCCAGCCCTATAGACGCATATAAGAGTTAGCAGTAAGAATGCGTTTAAAACACAGAATACCTGCTTCGTACAAACTCATCTGCTCTGTGCTAGTTCCTCTTAGGAAGTGGCATCTATGTTTAGATTCAGCGAGGCAGAAAAACGTTTCTTCTAAAAACTGCGTTTCGACATTCCAGAGTGAAAGGGAGAACACGCTGTAAAGAGAAATACCTTGCTCTAAAACCAAAACGGAGCTATCAAGCCGAATGTTTGTCAATGTGTGTATTCAATTTCCAGAGTTAAACTGATGTGTGTTTGCAGCAGTTCAGAAACCCTTTCTTTGGAGAATGTAGAAACAGTCAATTCCAGCCCTAGAGACGCATATAAGAGTTAGCAGTAAGAATGCGTTTAAAACACAGAATTCCCGCTTCATACAAATTCATCTGCTGTGTGTTAGCTCCTCTTAGGAAGTTGCATCTATGTTTAGATTCAGCGAGGCAGAAACACGTTTCTTCTCAAAACTTCGATTGGACATTCCAGAGTCGATGGGAGAACACGCTGTAAAGAGAAATAGCTTGCTCTAAAACCAAAACGGAGCTATCTAGCAGAATGGTTGTCAATGTGTGTATTCAACTTCCAGAGTTAAACTGATGTGTGTTTGCAGCAGTTCAGAAACCCTTTCTTTGGAGAATGTAGAAACAGTCCTTTCCAGCCCTGGAGACGCATATAAGAGTTAGCAGTAAGAATGCGTTTAAAACACAGAAACCCGCTTTGTACAAACTCATCTTCTGTGTGTTGGTTCCTTTTAGGAAGTTGCATCTGTGTTTAGATTCAGCAAGGTAGAAACACGTTTCTTCTAAAAGCTGCGTTTGGACATTCCAGAGTGGATGGGAGAACAGTCTGTAAAGAGAAATACCTTGCTCTAAAACCAAAACGGAGCTATCTAGCAGAATGGTTGTCAATGTGTGTATTCAACTTCCAGAGTTAAACTGATGTGTGTTTGCAGCAGTTCAGAAACCCTTTCTTTGGAGAATGTAGAAACAGTCATTTCCAGCCCTAGAGACGCATATAAGAGTTAGCTGTAAGAATGCGTTTGAAACACAGAAACCCGCTTTGTACAAACTCATCTTCTGTGTGTTGGTTCCGTTTAGGAAGTTGCATCTGTGTTTAGATTCAGGGAGGCAGAAACACGTTTCTTCTAAAAACTGCCTTTGGACATTCCAGAGTGAATTGGAGAACACGCTGTAAAGAGAAATACCTTGCTGTAAAACCAAAACGGATCTATCTAGCAGAATGGTTGTCAATGTGTGTATTCAACTTCCAGAGTTAAACGGATGTGTGTTTGCAGCAGTTCAGAAACCCTTTCTTTACAGAATGTAGAAACAGTCATTTCCAGCCCTATAGACGCATATAAGAGTTAGCAGTAAGAATGCGTTTAAAACACAGAATACCCGCTTCGAACAAACTCATCTGCTGTGTGCTAGTTCCTCTTAGGAAGTTGCATCTATGTTTAGATTCAGCGAGGCAGAAACACGTTTCTTCTAAAAGCTGCGTTTGGAAATTCAAGAGTGGATGGGAGAACACGCTGTAAAGAGAAATACCTTGCTCTAAAACCAAAACGGAGCTATTTAGCAGAATGCTTGACAATGTGTGCATTCAACTTCCAGAGTTAAACTGATGTGTGTTTGCAGCAGTTCAGAAACCCTCTCTTTGGATTATGTAGAAACAGTCAATTCCAGCCCTAGAGACGCATATAAGAGTTAACAATAAGAATGCGTTTAAAACACAGAAACCCGCTTTGTACAAACTCATCTTCTGTGCGTTGGTTCCTTTTAGGAAATTGCATCTGTGTTTAGATTCAGCGAGGTAGAAACACGTTTCTTCTAAAAGCTGCGTTTGGACATTCCAGAGTGGATGGGAGAACAGGCTGTAAAGAAAAATGTCTTGCTCTAAAACCAAAACGGAGCTATCTAGCAGAATGGTTGTCAATGTGTGTATTTAACTTCCAGAGTTTAACTGATGTGTGTTTGCAGCAGTTCAGAAACCCTTTCTTTGGAGAATGTAGAAACAGTCATTTTCAGCCCTATAGACGCATATAAGAGTTAGCAGTAAGAATACGTTTAAAACACAGAATACCCGCTTCGTACAAACTCATCTGCTGTGTGCTAGTTCCTCTTAGGAAGTTGCATCTATGTTTAGATTCAGCGAGGCAGAAACACGTTTCTTCTAAAAACTGCGTTTGGACATTCCAGAGTCGATGGGAGAACATGCTGTAAAGAGAAATACCTTGCTCTAAAACCAAAAAGGAGCTATCTAGCAGAATGGTTGTCAATGTGTGTATTCACCTACCAGAGTTAAACTGATGTGTGTTTGCAGCAGTTCAGAAACCCTTTCTTTGGAGAATGTAGAAACAGTCATTTCCAGCCCTATAGACGCATATAAGAGTTAGCAGTAAGAATGCGTTTAAAACACAGAATACCTGCTTCGTACAAACTCATCTGCTCTGTGCTAGTTCCTCTTAGGAAGTGGCATCTATGTTTAGATTCAGCGAGGCAGAAAAACGTTTCTTCTAAAAACTGCGTTTCGACATTCCAGAGTGAAAGGGAGAACACGCTGTAAAGAGAAATACCTTGCTCTAAAACCAAAACGGAGCTATCAAGCCGAATGTTTGTCAATGTGTGTATTCAATTTCCAGAGTTAAACTGATGTGTGTTTGCAGCAGTTCAGAAACCCTTTCTTTGGAGAATGTAGAAACAGGCAATTCCAGCCCTAGAGACGCATACAAGAGTTAGCAGTAAGAATGCGTTTAAAACACAGAATTCCCGCTTCGTACAAATTCATCTGCTGTGTGTTAGCTCCTCTTAGGAAGTTGCATCTATGTTTAGATTCAGCGAGGCAGAAACACGTTTCTTCTCAAAACTGCGATTGGACATTCCAGAGTCGATGGGAGAACACGCTGTAAAGAGAAATAGCTTGCTCTAAAACCAAAACGGTGCTATCTAGCAGAATGGTTTTCAATGTGTGTATTCAACTTCCAGAGTTAAACTGATGTGTGTTTGCAGCAGTTCAGAAACCCTTTCTTTGGAGAATGTAGAAACAGTCAATTCCAGCCCTAGAGACACATATAAGAGTTAGCAGTAAGAATAAGTTTAAAACACAGAATACCCGCTTTGTACAAACTCATCTGCTGTGTGTTAGTTCCTCTTAGGAAGTTGCATCTATGTTTAGATTCACCGAGGTAGAAACACCTTTCCTCTAAAAGCTGCGTTTGGACATTCCAGAGTGGATGGGAGAACAGGCTGTAAAGAGAAATATCTTGCTCTAAAACCAAAACGGAGCTATCTAGCAGAATGGTTGTCAATGGGTGTATTCAACTTCCGAATTTAACTGATGTGTGTTTGCAGCAGTTCAGAAACCCTTTCTTTGGAGAATGTAGAAACACAGTCATTTCCAGGCCTATAGACGCATAGAAGAGTTAGCAGTAGGAATGCGTTTAAAACACAGAATACCCGCTTCTTACAAACTCATCTGCTGTGTGCTAGTTCCTCTTAGGAAGTTGCATCTATGTTTAGATTCAGCGAGGCAGAAACACGTTTCTTCTAAAAACTGCGTTTGGACATTCCAGAGTGAATGGGAGAACACGCTTTAAAGAGAAATACCTTGCTCTAAAACCAAAACGGAGCTATCTAGCAGAATGGTTGTCAATGTGTGTATTCAACTTCCAGAGTTAAACTGATGTGTGTTTGCAGCAGTTCAGAAACCCTTTCTTTGGAGAATGTAGAAACAGTCAATTCCAGCCCTAGAGACGCATATAAGAGTTACCAGTAAGAATGCGCTTCAAACACAGAAGACCCGCTTCTTACAAACTGATTTTCTGTGTCTTGGTTCCTTTTAGATAGTTGCATCTATGTTTAGATTCAGCGAGGTAGAAACACGTTTCTTCTAAAAGCTGCGTTTGAACATTCCAGAGTGGATGGGAGAACAGGCTCTAAAGAGAAATATCTTGCTCTAAAACCAAAATGGGGCTATATAGCAGAATGGTTGTCAATGTGTGTATTCAACTTCCAAAGTTAAACTGATGTGTGTTTGCAGCAGTTCAGAAACCCTTTCTTTGGAGAATGTAGAAACAGTCATTTCCAGCCCTATAGACTCATATAAGTGTTACCTGTAAGAATCCGTTTAAAACACAGAATACCCGCTTCGTACAAACTCATCTGCTGTGTGCTAGTTCTTCTAGGGAAGTTGCATATATGTTTAGATTCAGCGAGGCAGAAACACGTTTCTTCTAAAAACTGCGTTTGGACATTCCAGAGTGAATGGGAGAACACGCTGTAAAGAGAAATACCTTACTTTAAAACCAAAACGCAGCTATATAGCAGAATGGTTGTCAATGTGTGTATTAAACTTCCAGAGTTAAACTGATGTGTGTTTGCAGCACTTCAGAAACCCTTTCTTTGGAGAATGTAGAAACAGTAAAATCCAGCCCTAGAGACGCATATAAAAGTTAGCAGTAAGAATGCGTTTAAAACACAGAAGACCCGCTTCTTACAAACTAATCTGATGTGTGCTGGTTTCTTTTAGGAAGTTGCATCTATGTTTAGATTCAGCGAGGTAGAAACACGTTTCTTGTAAATGCTGCGTTTGGACATTACAGAGTGGATGGGAGAACACGCTTTAAAGAGAAATACCTTGCTCTAAAACCAAAACGGAGCTATCTAGCAGAATGGTTGTCAATGTGTGCAATCAACTTCCAGAGTTAAACTGATGTGTGTTTGCAGCAGTTCAGAAATCCTTTCTTTGGAGAATGTAGAAACAGTCAATTCCAGCCCTAGAGACGCATATAAGAGTTAGCAGTAAGAATGCGCTTCAAAAAAAGAAGACAAGCTTCTTACAAACTCATTTTCTGTGTGTTGGTATCTTTTAGGAAGTTGCATCTATGTTTAGATTCAGCGAGGTAGAAACACGTTTCTTCTAAAAGCTGCGTTTGAACATTCCAGAGTGGATGGGAGAACAGGCTGTAAAGAGAAATATCTTGCTCTAAAACCAAAATGGAGCTATCTAGCAGAATGGTTGTCAATGTGTGTATTCAACTTTCAGAGTTAAACTGATGTGTGTTTGCAGCAGTTCAGAAACCCTTTCTTTGGAGAATGTAGAAACAGTCATTTCCAGCCCTATAGACTCATATAAGTGTTACCTGTAAGAATGCGTTTAAAACACAGAATACCGGCTTCGTACAAACTCATCTGCTGTGTGCTAGTTCCTCTTAGGAAGTTGCATTTATGTTTAGATTCAGCGAGGTAGAAACACGTTTCTTGTAAAAGCTGCGTTTGGACATTGCAGAGTGGGTGGGATTACAGGTTGTAAAGAGAAATACCTTGCTCTAAAACCAAAACGGAGCTATCTAGCAGAATGTTTGTCAATGTGTGTATTCAACTTCCAGATTTAAACTGATTTGTGTTTGCAGCAGTTCAGAAACCCTTTCTTTGGAGAATGTAGAAAAACAGTCAATTCCAGCCCAAGAGACGCATATAAGATTTTGCAGTAAGAATGCCTTTAAAACACAGAAACCCGCTTCGTAAAAACTCATCTTCTGTGTGTTGGTTCCTTTTAGGAAGTTGCATCTGTGTTTAGATTCAGCGAGGTAGAAACACGTTTCTTCTAAAAGCTGCGTTTGGACATTCCAGAGTGGATGGGAAAACAGGCTGTAAAGAGAAATACCTTGCTCTAAAACCAAAACGGATCTATCTAGGAGAATGGTTGTCAATGTGTGTATTCAACTTCCAGAGTTAAACTGATGTGTGTTTGCAGCAGTTCAGAAACCTTCTCTTTGGAGAATGTAGAAAAAATGTCATTTCCAGCCCTGGAGACGCATATAAGAGTTAGCAGTAAGATTGCGTTTAAAACACAGAAACCCGCTTTGTACAAACTCATCTTCTGTGTGTTGGTTCCTTTTTGGAAGTTGCATCTGTGTTTAGATTCAGCGAGGTAGAAACACGTTTCTTCTAAAAGCTGAGATTGGACATTCCAGAGTGGATGGGAGAACAGGCTGTAAAGAGAAATATCTTGCTCTAAAACCAAAACGGAGCTATCTAGCAGAATGGTTGTCAATGTGTGTATTCAACTTCCAGAGATAAACTGATGTGTGTTTGCAGCAGTTCAGAAACCCTTTCTTTGGAGAATGTAGAAACAGTCATTTCCAGGCCTATAGACGCATATCAGAGTTAGCAGAAAGAATGCGTTTAAAACACAGAAACCCGCTTTGTACAAACTCATGTTCTGTGTGTTGGTTCCTTTAAGGAAGTTGCATCTGTTTTTAGATTCAGCGAGGTAGAAACACGTTTCTTCTAAAAGCTGCGTTTGAACATTCCACAGTGGATGGGAGAACAGGCTGTAAAGAGAAATATCTTGCTCTAAAACCAAAATGGAGCTATCTAGCAGAATGGTTGTCAATGTGTGTATTCAACTTCCAGAGTTAAACTGATGTTTGTTTGCAGCAGTTCAGAAACCCTTTCTTTGGAGAATGTAGAAACAGTCAATTCCAGCCCTAGAGACACATATAAGAGTTAGCAGTAAGAATGCGCTTCAAACACAGAAGACCCGCTTCTTACAAACTCATTTTCTGTGTGTTGGTATCTTTTAGGATGTTGCATCTATGTTTAGATTCAGCGAGGTAGAAACACGTTTCTTCTAAAAGCTGCGTTTGAACATTCCACAGTGGATGGGAGAAGAGGCTGTAAAGAGAAATATCTTGCTCTAAAACCAAAATGGAGCTATCTAGCAGAATGGTTGTCAATGTGTGTATTCAACTTCCAGAGTTAAACTGATGTGTGTTTGCAGCAGTTCAGAAACCCTTTCTTGGGAGAATGTAGAAACAGTCATTTCCAGCCCTATAGACTCATATAAGTGTTACCTGTAAGAATGCGTTTAAAACACAGAATACCCGCTTCGTACAAACTCATCTGCTGTGTGCTAGTTCCTCTTAGGAAGTTGCATTTATGTTTAGATTCAGCGAGGTAGAAACACGTTTCTTGTAAAAGCTGCGTTTGGACATTGCAGAGTGGATGGGATTACAGGTTGTAAAGAGAAATACCTTGCTCTAAAACCAAAACGGAGCTATCTAGCAGAATGTTTGTCAATGTGTGTATTCAACTTCCAGAGTTAAACTGATGTGTGTTTGCAGCAGTTCAGAAACCCTTTCTTTGGAGAACGTAGGAACAGTCAATTCCAGCCCTAGAGACGCATATAAGAGTTAGCAGTAAGAATGCGTTTCAAACACAGAAGACCCGCTTCTTACAAACTCATCTGCTGCGTGCTGGTTTCTTTTAGGAAGTTGCATCTATGTTTAGATTCAGCAAGGTAGAAACACGTTTCTTCTAAAAGCTGCGTTTGGACATTCCAGAGTGGATGGGAGAACACGCTGTAAAGAGAAATACCTTGCTATAAAACCAAAACGGAGCTATCTAGCAGAATGGTTGTCAATGTGTGTATTCAACTTCCAGAGTTAAACTGATGTGTGTTTGCAGCAGTTCAGAAACCGTTTCTTTGGAGAATGTAGAAACAGTCATTTCCAGCCCTAGAGACGCATATAAGAGTTAGCAGTAAGAATGAGTTTTAAACAGAAAAACCCGCTTCGTACAAACTCATCTGCTGTGTGCTGGTTCCTTTTAGTAAGTTTCATCTATGTTTATATTCAGTGAGGTAGAAACAAGTTTCTTTTAAAAGCTGCTTTTGGACATTCCAGAGTGGATGGGAGAACAGGCTGTAAAGAGAAATACCTTGCTCTAAAACCAAAACGGAGCTATCTAGCAGAATGATTGTCAATGTGTGTATTCAACTTCCAGAGTTAAACTGATTTGTGTTTGCAGCATTGCAGAAACCCTTTATTTGGAGAATGTAGAAAAAAAGTCATTTCCAGCCCTAGAGACGCATATAAGTGTTAGCAGTAAGAATGCCTTTAAAACACAGAAACCTGCTTCGTACAAACTCATCTTCTGTGTGTTGGTTCCTTTTAGGAAGTTGCATCTGTGTTTACATTCAGCGAGGTAGAAACAGGTTTCTTCTAAAGGCTGCGTTTGCACATTCCAGAGTGGATGGGAGAACAGGCTGTAAAGAGAAATATCTTGCTCTAAAAGCAAGACGGAGCGATCTAGCAGAATGGTTGTCTATGTGTGTATTCAACTTCCAGAGTTAAACTGACGTGTGTTTGCAGCAGTTCAGAAACCCTTTCTTTGCAGAATGTAGAAACAGTCATTTCCAGCCCTAGAGACGCATATAAGTGTTAGCAGTAAGAATGAGTTTAAAACACAAAAACCCGCTTCGTACAAACTCATCTGCTGTTTGCTGGTTCCTTTTAGGAAGTTTCATCTATGTTTAGATTCAGTGAGGTAGAAACACGTTTCTTCTAAAAGCTGCGTTTGGACATTCCAGAGTGGATGGGAAAACAGGCTTTAAAGAGAAATACCTTGCTCTAAAACCAAAACGGAGCTATCTAGCAGAATGGTTGTCAATGTGTCTATTTAACTTCTAGAGTTAAACTGATGTGTGTTTGCAGCAGTTCAGAAACCCTTTCTTTGGAAAATGTAGAAACAGTCATTTCCAGCCCTGGAGACGCTCATAAGAGTTAGCAGAAAGGATGCGTTTAAAACACAGAAACCCGCTTTGTACAAACACATTTTCTGTGTGTTGGTTCCTTTAAAGAAGTTGCATCTGTGTTTAGATTCAGCGAGGTAGAAACACGTTTCTTCTAAAAGTTGCGTTTGGACATTCCAGAGTGGATGGGAGAACAGGCTGTAAAGAGAAATATCTTGCTCTAAAACCAAAACGGAGGTATCTAGCAGAATGGTTGTCAATGTGTGTATTCAACTTCCAGAGTTAAACTGATGTGTGTTTGCAGCAGTTCAGAAACCCTTTCTTTGGAGAATGTAGAAACAGTCATTTCCAGCCCTAGAGACGCATATCAGAGTTAGCAGTAAGAATGCGTTTAAAACACAGCAACCCGCTTTGTACAAACTCATCTTCTGTGTGTTGGTTCCTTTTAGGAAGTTGCATCTGTGTTTAGATTCAGCGAGGTAGAAACACGTTTCTTCTAAAAGCTGCGTTGGCACATTCCAGAGTGGATGGGAGAACAGGCTTTAAAGAGAAATATCTTGCTCCAAAACCAAAACGGAGCTATCTAGCAGAATGGTTTACAATGCGTGTATTCAACTTCCAGAGATAAACTGATGTGTGTTTGCAGCAGTTCAGAAACCCTTTCTTTGGAGAATGTAGAAACAGTCATTTCCAGGCCTATAGACTCATAGAAGAGTTAGCAGTAGGAATGCGTTTCAAACACAGAATACCCGCTTCTTACAAACTCATCTGCTGTGTGCTAGTTCCTCTTAGGAAGTTGCATCTATGTTTAGATTCAGCGAGGCAGAAAAACGTTTCTTCTAAAAACTGCGTTTGGACGTTCCAGAGTGAATGGGAGAACACGCTTTAAAGAGAAATACCTTGCTCTAAAACCAAAACGGAGCTATCTAGCAGAATGGTTGTCAATGTGTGTATTCAACTTCCAGAGTTAAACTGATGTGTGTTTGCAGCAGTTCAGAAACCCTTTCTTTGGAGAATGTAGAAACAGTCAATTCCAGCCCTAGAGACGCATACAAGAGTTAGCAGTAAGAATGCGCTTCAAACACAGAAGACCCGTTTCTTACAAACTGATTTTCTGTGTGTTGGTTCCTTTTAGGAAGTTGCATCTATGTTTAGATGTAGCGAGGTAGAAACACGTTTCTTCTAAAAGCTGCGTTTGAACATTCCAGAGTGGATGGGAAAACAGGCTGTAAAGAGAAATATCATGCTCTAAAACCAAAATGGGGCTATCTAGCAGAATGGTTGTCAATGTGTGTATTCAACTTCCAGAGTTAAACTGATGTGTGTTTGCAGCAGTTCAGAAACCCTTTCTTTGGAGAATGTAGAAACAGTCATTTCCAGCCCTATAGACTCATATAAGTGTTACCTGTAAGAATGCGTTTAAAACACAGAATACCCGCTTCGTACAAACTCATCTGCTGTGTGCTAGTTCCTCTTAGGAAGTTGCATCTATGATTAGATTCAGCGAGGCAGTAACACGTTTCTTCTAAAAACTGCATTTGGACATTCCAGAGTGAATGGGAGAACACGCTGTAAAGAGAAATACCTTACTTTAAAAGCAAAACGGAGCTATCTAGCAGAATGGTTGTCAATGTGTGTATTCAACTTCCAGAGTTAAACTGATGTGTGTTTGCAGCACTTCAGAAACACTTTCTTAGGAGAATGTAGAAACAGTCAATTCCAGCCCTAGAGACGCATATAAAAGTTAGCAGTAAGAATGCGTTTAAAACACAGAAGACCCGCTTCTTACAAACTAATCTGATGTGTGCTGGTTTCTTTAAGGAAGTTTCATCTGTGTTTAGATTCAGCGAGGTAGAAACACGTTTCTTGTAAAAGCTGCGTTTGGACATTGCAGAGTGGATGGGATTACAGGCTGTAAAGAGAAATACCTTGCTCTAAAACCAAAACGGAGCTAGCTAGAAGAATGGTTGTCAATGTGTGTATTCAACATCCAGAGTTAAACTGATGTGTGTTTGCAGCAGTTCAGAAACCCTTTCTTTGGAGAATGTAGAAACAGTCATTTCCAGCCCTAGAGACGAATATAAGAGTTAGCAGTAAGATTGCGTTTAAAACACAGAAACCTGCTTTGTACAAACCAATCTTCTGTGTGTTGGTTCCATTTAGGAAGTTGCATTTGTGTTTAGATTCAGCGAGGTAGAAACACGTTTCTTCTAAAAGCTGCGATTGGACATTCCAGAGTGGATGGGAGAACAGGCTGTAAAGAGAAATATCTTGCTCTAAAACCAAAACGGAGATATCTAGCAGAATGGTTGTCAATGTGTGTATTCAACTTCCAGAGTTTAACTGATGTGTGTTTGCAGCAGTTCAGAAACCCTTTCTTTGGAGAATGTAGAAACAGTCATTTCCAGGCCTATAGACTCATAGAAGAGTTAGCAGTAGGAATGCGTTTCAAACACAGAATACCCGCTTCTTACAAACTCATCTGCTGTGTGCTAGTTCCTCTTAGGAAGTTGCATCTATGTTTAGATTCAGCGAGGCAGAAAAACGTTTCTTCTAAAAACTGCGTTTGGACGTTCCAGAGTGAATGGGAGAACACGCTTTAAAGAGAAATACCTTGCTCTAAAACCAAAACGGAGCTATCTAGCAGAATGGTTGTCAATGTGTGTATTCAACTTCCAGAGTTAAACTGATGTGTGTTTGCAGCAGTTCAGAAACCCTTTCTTTGGAGAATGTAGAAACAGTCAATTCCAGCCCTAGAGACGCATACAAGAGTTAGCAGTAAGAATGCGCTTCAAACACAGAAGACCCGTTTCTTACAAACTGATTTTCTGTGTGTTGGTTCCTTTTAGGAAGTTTCATCTATGTTTAGATTCAGTGAGGTAGAAACAAGTTTCTTCTAAAAGCTGCTTTTGGACATTCCAGAGTGGATGGGAGGACAGGCTGTAAAGAGAAATACCTTGCTCTAAAACCAAAATGGAGCTATCTAGCAGAATGTTTGTCAATGTGTGTATTCAACTTCCAGAGTTAAACTGATTTGTGTTTGCAGCAGTTCAGAAACCCTTTCTTTGGAGAATGTAGAAACAGTCATTTCCAGCCCTATAGACTCATGTAAGTGTTACCTGTAAGAATGCGTTTAAAACACAGAAACCCGCTTCGTACAAACTCATCTTCTGTGTGTAGGTTCCTTATAGGAAGTTGCATCTGTGTTTAGATTCAGCGAGGTAGAAACACGTTTCTTCTAAAAGCTGCGTTTGGACATTCCAGAGTGGATGGGAGAACACGCTGTAAAGAGAAATACCTTACTTTAAAAGCAAAACGGAGCTATCTAGCAGAATGGTTGTCAATGTGTGTATTCAACTTCCAGAGTTAAACTGATGTGTGTTTGCAGCACTTCAGAAACCCTTTCTTAGGAGAATGTAGAAACAGTCAATTCCAGCCCTAGAGACACATATAAAAGTTAGCAGTAAGAATGCGTTTAAAACACAGAAGACCCGCTTCTTACAAACTAATCTGATGTGTGCTGGTTTCTTTAAGGAAGTTTCATCTGTGTTTAGATTCAGCGAGGTAGAAACACGTTTCTTGTAAAAGCTGCGTTTGGACATTGCAGAGTGGATGGGATTACAGGCTGTAAAGAGAAATACCTTGCTCTAAAACCAAAACGGAGCTAGCTAGCAGAATGGTTGTCAATGTGTGTATTCAACATCCAGAGTTAAACTGATGTGTGTTTGCAGCAGTTCAGAAACCCTTTCTTTGGAGAATGTAGAAACTGTCATTTCCAGCCCTATAGACGCATAAAAGAGTTAGCAGTAAGAATGTGTTTAAAACACAGAATACCCGCTTCGTACAAACTCATCTGCTGTGTGCTAGTTCCTCTTAGGAAGTTGCATCTATGTCTAGATTCAGCGAGGCAGAAACACGTTTCTTCTAAAAACTGCGTTTGGACATTCCAGAGTGAATGGGAGAACACGCTGTAAAGAGAAATGCCTTGCTGTAAAACCAAAACGGAGCTATCTAGCAGAATGGTTGTCAATGTGTGTATTCAACATCCAGAGTTAAACTGATGTGTGTTTGCAGCAGTTCAGAAACCCTTTCTTTGGAGAATGTAGAAACAGTCATTTCCAGCCCTAGAGACGCATATAAGAGTTAGCAATAAGAATGCGTTTAAAACACAGAAACCCGCTTTGTACAAACTCATCTTCTGTGTGTTGGTTCCTTTTAGGAAGTTGCATCTGTGTTTATATTCAGCGAGGTAGAAACACGTTTCATCTAAAGGCTGCGTTTGGACATTCCAGAGTGGATGGGAGAACAGGCTGTAAAGAGAAATATCTTGCTCTAAAAGCAAAACGGAGCTATCTAGCAGAATGGTTGTCAATGTGTGTATTCATCTTCCGGAGTTAAACTGATGTGTGTTTGCAGCAGTTCAGAAACCCTTTCTTTGGAGAATGTAGAAACAGTCATTTCCAGCACTAGACACGCATAAAAGAGTTAGCAGTATGAATGCGTTTAAAACACAGAATACCCGCTTCGTACAAACTCATCTGCTGTGTGCTAGTTCCTCTTAGGAAGTTGCATCTATGTTTAGATTCAGCGAGGCAGAAACACGTTTCTTCTAAAAACTGCGTTTGGACATTCCAGAGTGAATGGGAGAACACGCTGTAAAGAGAAATACCTTGCTGTAAAACCAAAACGGAGCTACCTAGCAGAATGGTTGTCAATGTGTGTATTCAACTTCCAGAGTTAAACTGATGTGTGTTTGCAGCAGTTCAGAAACCCTTTCTTTGGAGAATGTAGAAACAGTCAATTCCAGCCCTAGAGACGCATATAAGAGATACCAGTAATAATGCGTTTAAAGCACAGAAGACCGGCTTCTCACAAACTCATCTTCTGTGTGTTGGTTCCTTTTAGGAAGTTGCATCTGTGTTTAGACTCAGCGAGGTAGAAACACGTTTCTTCTAAAAGCTGCGTTTGGACATTCCAGAGTGGATGGGAGAACAGTCTGTAAAGAGAAATATCTTGCTCTAAAACCAAAACGGAGCTATCTAGCAGAATGGTTGTCAATGTGTGTATTCAACTTCCAGAGTTAAACTGATGTGTGTTTGCAGCAGTTCAGAAACCCTTTCTTTGGAGAATGTAGAAACAGTCATTTCCAGCCCTATAGACGCATAGAAGAGTTAGCAGTAAAAATGCGTTTAAAACACAGAAGACCTGCTTTTTACAAACTCATCTGCTGTGTGGTAGTTCCTCTTAGGAAGTTGCATCTATGTTTAGATTCAGCGAGGCAGAAACACGTTTCTTCTAAAAACTGCGTTTGTATATGCCATACTGAATGGGAGAACACACTTTAAAGAGAAATACCTTGCTCTAAAACCAAAACGGAGCTATCCAGCAGAATGGTTGTCATTGTGTGTATTCAACTTCCAGAGTTAAACTGATGTGTGTTTGCAGCAGTTCAGAAACCCTTTCTTGGTAGAATGTAGAAAAAAAGTCATTTCCAGCCCTAAAGACGCATATAAAATTAGCAGTAAGAATGCCTTTAAAACACAGAAACCCGCTTCGTACAAACTCATCTTCTGTGTGTTGGTTCCTTTTAGGAATTTGCATCTGTGTTTAGATTCAGCGAGGTAGAAACATGTTTCTTCTAAAAGCTGCGATTGGATATTCCAGAGTGGATGGGAGAACAGGCTGTAGAGAGAAATATCTGGCTCTAAAACCATAACGGAGCTATCTAGCAGAATGGTTGTCAATGTGTGTATTCAGCTTCCAGAGTTAAACTGATGTGTGTTTGCAGTAGTTCAGAAAACCTTTCTTTGGAGAATGTAGAAAAAAAGTCATTTCCATTCCTGGAGACTCATATACGAGTTAGCTGTAAGAATGCGTTTAAAACACAGAAACCCGCTTTGTACAAACTCATTTTCTGTGTGTTGGTTCCTTTTAGGAAGTTGCATCTGTGTTTAGATTCAGCGAGGTAGAAACACGTTTCTTCTAAAAGCTGCGTTTGGATATTCCAGAGTGGATGGGAGAACAGGTTGTAAAGAGAAATATCTTGCTCTAAAACCAAAACGGAGCTATCTAGCAGAAATGGTTGTCAATGTTTGTATTCAACTTCCAGAGTTAAACTCATGTGTGTTTGCAGCAGTTCAGAAACCCTTTCTTTGGAGAATGTAGAAAGAGTCATTTCCAGCCCTATAGACGCATATAAGAGTTAGCTGTAAGAATGCGTTTAAAACACAGAATACCCGCTTCGTACAAACTCATCTGCTGTGTGCTAGTTTCTTTTAGGAAGTTGCATCTATGTTTAGATTCAGCGAGGTAGAAACACGTTTCTTCTAAAAGCTGCGTTTGGACATTCCAGAGTGTAAGGGAGAACACGCTGAAAAGAGAAACACCTTGGTCTAAAACCAAAACGGAGCTATCTAGCAGAATGGTTGTCAATGTGTGTATTCAACTTCCAGAGTTAAACTGATGTGTGTTTGCAGCAGTTCAGAAACCTTTTCTTTGGAGAATGTAGAAACAGTCAATTCCAGCCCTAGAGACACATATAAGAGTTAGCAGTAAGAATGCGTTTAAAACACAGAAGACCCGATTCTTACAAACTCATCTGCTGTGTGGTGGTTTCTTTTAGGAAGTTGCATCTATGTTTAGATTCAGCAAGGTAGAAACACGTTTCTTCTAAAAGCTGCGTTTGGACATCCAGAGTGGATGGGAGAACAGGCTGTAAAGAGAAATATCTTGCTCTAAAACCAAAACGGAGCTATCTAGCAGAATGGTTGTCAATGTGTCTATTCAACTTCCAGAGATAAACGGATGTGTGTTTGCAGCTGTTCAGAAACCCTTTCTTTGGAGAATGTAGAAACAGTCATTTCCAGCCCTAGAGACGAATATAAGAGTTAGCAGTAAGAATGCGTTTCAAACACAGAAGACCCGCTTCTTTCAAACTCATCCGCTGTGTGCTAGTTCCTTTTAGGAAGTTGCATCTGTGTTTCAATTCAGCGAGGTAGAAACACGTTTCTTCTAAAATCTGCGTTTGGACATTCCAGAGTGGATGGGAGAACAGGCTGTAAAGAGAAATACCTTGCTCTAAAACCAAAACGGAGCTATCTAGCAGAATGGTTGTCAATGTGTGTATTCAACTTCCAGAGTTAAACTGATGTGTGTTTGCAGCAGTTAAGAAACCCTTTCTTTGGAGAATGTAGAAAGAGTCATTTCCAGCCCTAGAGACGCATAGAAGTGATAGCTGTAAGCATTCGTTTAAAACACAGAATACCCGCTTCGTACAAACTCATCTGCTGTGTGCTAGTTCCTCTTTGGAAGTTGCATCTATGTTTAGATTCAGCGAGACAGAAATACGTTTCTTCTAAAAACTGCGTTTGGACATTCCAGAGTGAATGGGAGAACACGCTGTAAAGAGAAATACCTTGCTGTAAAACCAAAACGGAGCTATCTAACAGAATGGTTGTCAATGTGTGTATTCAAATTCCAGAGTTAAACTGATGTGTGTTTGCAGCAGTTCAGAAACCCTTTCTTTGGAGAATGTAGAAACAGTCAATTCCAGCCCTAGAGACGCATATAAGAGTTAGCAGTAAGAATGCGCTTCAAACACAGAAGACCCGCTTCTTACAAACTGATTTTCTGTGTCTTGGTTCCTTTTAGGAAGTTGCACCTATGTTTAGATTCAGCGAGGTAGAAACACGTTTCTTCTAAAAGCTGCGTTTGAACATTCCAGACTGGATGGGAGAACAGGCTTTAAAGAGAAATATCTTGCTCTAAAACCAAAATGGGGCTATCTAGCAGAATGGTTGTCAATGTGTGTATTCAACTTCCAGAGTTAAACTGATGTGTGTTTGCAGCAGTTCAGAAACACTTTCTTTGGAGAATGTAGAAACAGTCATTTCCAGCCCTATAGACTCATATAAGTGTTACCTGTAAGAATGCGTTTAAAACACAGAATACCCGCTTCGTACAAACTCATCTGCTGTGTGCTAGTTCCTCTTAGGAAGTTGCATCTATTTTTAGATTCAGCGAGGCAGAAACACGTTTCTTCTAAAAACTGTGTTTGGACATTCCAGAGTGAATGGGAGAACACACTGTAAAGAGAAATACCTTACTTTAAAACCAAAACGGAGCTATCTAGCAGAATGGTTGTCAATGTGTGTATTCAACTTCCAGAGTTAAACTGATGTGTGTTTGCAGCACTTCAGAAACCCTTTCTTTGGAGAATGTAGAAACAGTCAATTCCAGCCCTAGAGACGCATATAAGAGTTAGCAGTAAGAATGCGCTTCAAAAAAAGAAGACAAGCTTCTTACAAACTCATTTTCTGTGTGTTGGTATCTTTTAGTAAGTTGCATCTATGTTTAGATTCAGCGAGGTAGAAACACGTTTCTTCTAAAAGCTGCGTTTGAACATTCCAGAGTGGATGGGAGAACAGGCTGTAAAGAGAAATATCTTGCTCTAAAACCAAAATGGAGCTATCTAGCAGAATGGTTGTCAATGTGTGTATTCAACTTTCAGAGTTAAACTGATGTGTGTTTGCAGCAGTTCAGAAACCCTTTCTTTGCAGAATGTAGAAACAGTCATTTCCAGCCCTAGAGACGAATATAAGAGTTAGCAGTAAGAATGCGTTTAAAACACAGAAGACCCGCTTCTTACAAACTCATCCGCTGTGTGCTAGTTCCTTTTAGGAAGTTGCATCTGTGTTTCGATTCAGCGAGGTAGAAACACGTTTCTTCTAAAAGCTGAGTTTGGACATTCCAGAGTGGATGGGAGAACAGGCTGTAAAGAGAAATACCTTGCTCTAACACCAAAACGGAGCTATCTAGCAGAATGTTTGTCAATGTGCGTATTCAACTTCCAGAGTTAAACTGATGTGTGTTTGCAGCAGTCCAGAAACCCTTTCTTTGGAGAATGTAGAAACAGTCATTTCCAGCCCTAGAGACGCATATAAGAGTTAGCAGTAAGAATGCGTTAAAAACACAGAAACCCGCTTTGTACAAACTCATCTTCTGTGTGTTGGTTCCTTTTAGGAAGTTGCATCTGTGTTTAGATTCAGCGAGGTAGAAACACGTTTCTTCTAAAAGCTGCGTTTGGACATTTCACAGTGGATGGGAGAACAGGCTGTAAAGAGAAATATCTTGCTCTAAAACCAAAACCGAGCTATCTAGCAGAATGGTTGTCAATGTGTGTATTCAACTTCCAGAGTTAATCTGATGTGTGTTTGCAGCAGTTCAGAAAGCCTATCTTTGGAGAATGTAGAAAGAGTCATTTCCAGCCCTAGAGACGCATATAATCGTTAGCTGTAAGCATGCGTTTAAAACACAGAATACCCATTTCGTAAAAACTCATCTGCTCTGTGCTAGTTCCTCTTAGGACGTTGCATCTATGTTTAGATTCAGAGAGACAGATATACGTTTCTTCTAAAAACTGCGTTTGGACATTCCAGAGTGAATGGGAGAACACGCTGTAAAGAGAAATACCTTGCTCTAAAACCAAAACGGAGCTATCTAGCAGAATGGTTGTCAATGTGTGTATTCAACTTCCAGAGATAAACGGATGTGTGTTTGCAGCAGTTCAGAAACCCTTTCTTTGGAGAATGTAGAAACAGTCAATTCCAGCCCTAGAGACGCATATAAGAGTTAGCAGTAAGAATGCGTTTAAAACACAGAAGACCCGCTTCTAACAAACTCATCTGCTGTGTGCTGGTTTATTTTAGGAAGTTTCATCTATGTTTAGATTCAGTGAGGTAGAAACAAGTTTCTTCTAAAAGCTGCTTTTGGACATTCCAGAGTGGATGGGAGGACAGGCTGTAAAGAGAAATACCTTGCTCTAAAACCAAAATGGAGCTATCTAGCAGAATGTTTGTCAATGTGTGTATTCAACTTCCAGAGTTAAACTGATGTGTGTTTGCAGCAGTTCAGAAACCCTTTATTTGGAGAATGTAGAAAAAAAGTCATTTCCAGCCCTAGAGACGCATATAACGGTTAGCAGTAAGAATGCCTTTAAAACACAGAAACCTGCTTCGTACAAACTCATCTTCTGTGTGTTGGTTCCTTATAGGAAGTTGCATCTGTGTTTAGATTCAGCGAGGTAGAAACACGTTTCTTCTAAAAGCTGCGTTTGGACATTCCAGAGTGAATGGGAGAACAGGCTGTAAAGAGAAATAGCTTACTCTAAAACCAAAACGGAGCTATCTACTAGAATGGTTGTCAATGTGTGTATTCAACTTCCAGAGTTAAACTGATGTGTGTTTCCAGCAGTTCAGAAACCCTTTCTTTGGAGAATGTAGAAACAGTCATTTCCAGCCCTATAGACGCATAAAAGAGTTAGCAGTAAGAATGCGTTTAAAACACAGAATACCCGCTTCGTACAAACTCATCTGCTGTGTGCTAGTTCCTCTTAGAAAGTTGCATCTATGTTTAGATTCAGCGAGGCAGAAACACGTTTCTTCTAAAAACTGCGTTTGGACATTCCAGAGTGGATGGGAGAACAGGCTGTAAAGAGAAATATCTTGCTCTAAAACCAAAACGGAGCTATCTAGCAGAATGCTTGTCAATGTGTGTATTCAACTTCCAGAGATAAACGGATGTGTGTTTGCAGCAGTTCAGAAACCCTCTCTTTGCAGAATGTAGAAACAGTCATTTCCAGCCCTAGAGACGAATATAAGAGTTAGCAGTAAGAATGCGTTTAAAACACAGAAGACCCGCTTCTTACAAACTCATCCGCTGTGTGCTAGTTCCTTTTAGGAAGTTGCATCTGTGTTTCGATTCAGCGAGGTAGAAACACGTTTCTTCTAAAAGCTGCGTTTGGACATTCCAGAGTGGATGGGAGAACAGGCTGTAAAGAGAAATACCTTGCTCTAAAACCAAAACGGAGCTACCTAGCAGAATGGTTGTCAATGTGCGTATTCAACTTCCAGAGTTAAACTGATGTGTGTTTGCAGCAGTCCAGAAACCCTTTCTTTGGAGAATGTAGAAACAGTCATTTCCAGCCCTAGAGACGCATATAAAAGTTAGCAGTAAGAATGCGTTAAAAACACAGAAACCCGCTTTGTACAAACTCAACTTCTGTGTGTTGGTTCCTTTTAGGAAGTTGCATCTGTGTTTAGATTCAGCGAGGTAGAAACACGTTTCTTCTAAAAGCTGCGTTTGGACATTTCACAGTGGATGGGAGAACAGGCTGTAAAGAGAAATACCTTGCTCTAAAACCAAAACGGAGCTATCTAGCGGAATGGTTGTCAATGTGCGTATTCAACTTCCAGAGTTAAACTGATGTGTGTTTGCAGCAGTCCAGAAACCCTTTCTTTGGAGAATGTAGAAACAGTCAATTCCAGCCCTAGAGACGCATATAAGAGTTAGCAGTATGAATGCGTTTAAAACACAGAAGACCCGCTTCTTACAAACTCATCTGCGGTGTGCTGGTTTCTTTTAGGAAGTTGCATCTATGTTTAGTTTCAGCAAGGTAGAAACACGATTCTTCTAAAAGCTGCATTTGGACATTCCAGAGTGGATGGGAGAACAGGCTGTAAAGAGAAATACCTTGCTCTAAAACCAAAACGGAGCTATCAAGCAGAATGGTTGTCAATGTATGTATTCAACTTCCAGAGTTAAACTTATGTGTGTTTGCAGCAGTTCAGAAACCCTTTCTTTGGGGAATGTAGAAACAGTCATTTCCAGCCCTAGAGACGCATATAAGAGTTAGCAGTAAGAATGCCTTTAAAACACAGAAACCCGCTTTGTACAAACTCATCTTCTGTGTGTTAGTTCCTTTTAGAAAGTTGCATCTGTGTTTAGATTCAGCAAGGTAGAAACAGGTTTCTTCTAAAAGCTGCGTTTGGACATTCCAGAGTGGATGGGAGAACAGGCTGTAAAGAGAAATACCTTGCTCTAAAACCAAAACGGAGCTATCTAGCAGAATGGTTGTCAATGTGTGTATTCAACTTTCAGAGTTAAACTGATGTGTGCTTACAGCAGTTCAGAAACCCTTTCTTTGGAGAATGTAGAAACAGTCAATTCCAGCCCTAGAGACGCATATAAGACATAGCAGTAAGAATGCGTTTAAAACACAGAAGACCCGCTTCTAACAAACTCATCAGCTGTGTGCTGGTTTCTCTTAGGAAGTTTCATCTCTGTTTAGATTCAGTGAGGTAGAAACAAGTTTCTTCTAAAAGCTGCTTTTGGACATTCCAGAGTGGATGGGAGGACCGGCTGTAAAGAGAAATACCTTGCTCTAAAACCAAAATGGAGCTATCTAGCAGAATGTTTGTCAATGTGTGTATTCAACTTCCAGAGTTAAACTGATTTGTGTTTGCAGCAGTTCAGAAACCCTTTATTTGGAGAGTGTATAAAAAAAAGTCATTTCCAGCCCTAGAGACGCATATAACGGTTAGCAGTAAGAATGCCTTTAAAACACAGAAATCCGCTTCGTACAAACTCATCTTCTGTGTGTTGGTTCCTTATAGGAAGTTGCATCTGTGTTTAGATTCAGCGAGGTAGAAACACGTTTCTTCTAAAAGCTGCGTTTGGACATTCCAGAGTGAATGGGAGAACAGGCTGTAAACAGAAATACCTTGCTCTAAAACCAAAACGGAGCTATCTAGTAGAATGGTTGTGAATGTGTGTATTCAACTTCCAGAGTTAAACTGATGTGTGTTTCCAGCAGTTCAGAAACCCTTTCTTTGGAGAATGTAGAAACAGTCATTTCCAGCCCTATAGACGCATAAAAGAGTTAGCAGTAAGAATGCGTTTAAAACACAGAATACCCGCTTCGTACAAACTCATCTGCTGTGTGCTAGTTCCTCTTAGAAAGTTGCATCTATGTTTAGATTCAGCGAGGCAGAAACACGTTTCTTCTAAAAGCTGCGTTTGGACATTCCAGAGTGGATGGGAGAACAGGCTGTAAAGAGAAATATCTTGCTCTAAAACCAAAACGGAGCTATCTAGCAGAATGGTTGTCAATGTGTCTATTCAACTTCCAGAGATAAACGGATGTGTGTTTGCAGCAGTTCAGAAACCCTTTCTTTGCAGAATGTAGAAACAGTCATTTCCAGCCCTAGAGACGAATATAAGAGTTAGCAGTAAGAATGCGTTTAAAACACAGAAGACCCGCTTCTTACAAACTCATCCGCTGTGTGCTAGTTCCTTTTCGGAAGTTGCATCTGTGTTTCGATTCAGCGAGGTAGAAACACGTTTCTTCTAAAAGCTGCGTTTGGATATTCCAGAGTGGATGGGAGAACAGGCTGTAAAGAGAAATACCTTGCTCTAAAACCAAAACGGAGCTATCTAGCAGAATGTTTGTCAATGTGTGTATTCAACTTCCAGAGTTAAACTGATGTGTGTTTGCAGCAGTCCAGAAACCCTTTCTTTGGAGAATGTAGAAACAGTCATTTCCAGCAATAGAGACGCATATAAGAGTTAGCAGTAAGAATGCGTTTAAAACACAGAAGACCCGCTTCGTAAAATTCATCTGCTGTGTCTTGGTTCCTTTTAGGAAGTTGCATCTATGTTTAGATTCAGCGAGTTAGAAACACGTTTCTTCTAAAATCAGCGTTTGGACATTCCAGAGTGGATGGGAGAACAGGCTGTAAAGAGAAATACCTTGCTCTAAAACCAAAACGGAGCTGTCTAGCAGAATGGTTGTCAATGTGTGTATTCAACTTCCAGAGTTAAACTGATGTGTGTTTCCAGCAGTTCAGAAACCCTTTCTTTGGATGATGTAGAAACAGTCAATTAAAGCCCTAGAGACGCATATAAGAATTAGCAGTAAGAATGCGTTTAAAAAACAGAATACCCGCTTCGTACAAACTCATCTGCTGTGTGTTAGTTCCTCTGAGGAAGTTGCATGTATATTTAGATTCAGCGAGGCAGAAACACGTTTCTTCTAAAAACTGCGTTTGGATATTCCAGAGTCGATGGAAGAACACGCTGTAAAGAGAAATACCTTACTCTAAAACCAAAACGGAGCTATCTAGCAGAATGGTTGTCAATGTGTGTATTCAACTTCCAGAGTTAAACTGATGTTTGTTTGCAGCAGTTCAGACACCCTTTCTTTGGAGAATGTAGAAACAGTCATTTCCAGCCCTATAGACGCATAAAAGAGTTAGCAGTAAGAATGCGTTTAAAACACAGAATACCCGCTTCGTACAAACTCATCTGCTGTGTGCTAGTTCCTCTTAGAATGTTGCATCTATGTTTAGATTCAGCGAGGCAGAAACACGTTTCTTCTAAAAGCTGCGTTTGGACATTCCAGAGTGAATGGGAGAACAGGCTGTAAAGAGAAATACCTTGCTCTAAAACCAAAACGGGGCTGTCCAGCAGAATGGTTTTCAATGTGTGTATTCAAATTCCAGAGTTAAACTGATGTGTGTTTGCAGCAGTTCAGAAACCCTTTCTTTGGATGATGTAGAAACAGTCAATTCCAGCCCTAGAGAAGCATATAAGAATTAGCAGTAAGAATGCGTTTAAAACACAGAATACCCGCTTCGTACAAACTCATCTGCTGTGTGCTAGTTCCTCTTAGAAAGTTGCATCAATGTTTAGATTCAGCGAGGCAGAAACACGTTTCTTCTAAAAGCTGCGTTTGGACATCCAGAGTGGATGGGAGAACAGGCTGTAAAGAGAAATATCTTGCTCTAAAACCAAAACGGAGCTATCTAGCAGAATGGTTGTCAATGTGTCTATTCAACTTCCAGAGATAAACGGATGTGTGTTTGCAGCTGTTCAGAAACCCTTTCTTTGGAGAATGTAGAAACAGTCATTTCCAGCCCTAGAGAGGAATATAAGAGTTAGCAGTAAGAATGCGTTTCAAACACAGAAGACCCGCTTCTTACAAACTCATCCGCTGTGTGCTAGTTCCTTTTAGGAAGTTGTATCTGTGTTTCGATTCAGCGAGGTAGAAACACGTTTCTTCTAAAAGCTGCGTTTGGACATTCCAGAGTGGATGGGAGAACAGGCTGTAAAGAGAAATACCTTGCTCTAAAACCAAAACGGAGCTATCTAGCAGAATGGTTGTCAATGTGTGTATTCAACTTCCAGAGTTAAACTGATGTGTGTTTGCAGCAGTTCAGAAACCCTTTCTTTCGAGAATGTAGAAACAGTCATTTCCAGCCCTAGAGACGCATATAAGAGTTAGCAATAAGAATGCGTTAAAAACACAGAAACCCGCTTTGTACAAACTCATCTTCTGTGTGTTGGTTCCTTTTAGGAAGTTTCATCTGTGTTTAGATTCAGCGAGGTAGAAACACGTTTCTTCTAAAAGCTGCGTTTGGACATTTCACAGTGGATGGGAGAACAGGCTGTAAAGAGAAATATCTTGCTCTAAAACCAAAACCGAGCTATCTAGCAGAATGGTTGTCAATGTGTGTATTCAACTTCCAGAGTTAATCTGATGTGTGTTTGCAGCAGTTCAGAAACCCTATCTTTGGAGAATGTAGAAAGAGTCATTTACAACCCTAGAGACGCATATAAGAGTTAGCTGTAAGCATGCGTTTAAAACACAGAATACCCACTTCCTAAAAACTCATCTGCTCTGTGCTAGTTCCTCGTAGGACGTTGCATCTATGTTTAGATTCAGAGAGACAGAAATACGTTTCTTCTAAAAACTGCGTTTGGACATTCCAGAGTGAATGGGAGAACACGCTGTAAAGAGAAATACCTTGCTCTAAAACCAAAACGGAGCTATCTAGCAGAATGGTTGTCAATGTGTGTATTCAACTTCCAGAGTTAAACTGATGTGTGTTTGTAGCAGTTCAGAAACCCTTTCTTTGGAGAATGTAGAAACAGTCAATTCCAGCCCTAGAGACGCATATAAGAGTTAGCAGTATGAATGCGTTTAAAACACAGAAGACCCGCTTCTTACAAACTCATCTGCGGTGTGCTGGTTTCTTTTAGGAAGTTGCATCTATGTTTAGTTTCAGGAAAGTAGAAACACGTTTCTTCTAAAAGCTGCGTTTGGACATTCCAGAGTGGATGGGAGAACAGGCTGTAAAGAGAAATACCTTGCTCTAAAACCAAAACGGAGCTATCAAGCAGAATGGTTGTCAATGTGTGTATTCAACTTCCAGAGTTAAACTGATGTGTGTTTGCAGCAGTTCAGAAACCCTTTCTTTGGAGAATGTAGAAACAGTCAATTCCAGCCCTAGAGACGCATATAAGAGTTAGCAGTAAGAATGCGTTTAAAACACAGAAGACCCGCTTCTTACAAACTCATCTGCTGTGTGCTGGTTTCTTTTAGGAAGTTTCATCTATGTTTAGATTCAGTGATTTAGAAACAAGTTTCTTCTAAAAGTTGCGTTTGGACATTCCAGAGTGGATGGGAGGACAGGCTGTAAAGAGAAATATCTTGCTCTAAAACCAAAATGGAGCTATCTAGCAGAATGTTTGTCAATGTGTGTATTCAACTTCCAGAGTTAAACTGATTTCTGTTTGCAGCAGTTCAGAAACCCTTTATTTGGGGAATGTAGAAAAAAAGTCATTTCCAGCCTTAGAGACGCATATAACGGTTAGCAGTAAGAATGCCTTTAAAACACAGAAACACGCTTCGTACAAACTCATCTTCTGTGTGTTGGTTCCTTATAGGAAGTTGCATCTGTGTTTAGATTCAGCGAGGTAGAAACACGTTTCTTCTAAAAGCTGCGTTTGGACATTCCAGAGTGGATGGGAGAACAGGCTGTAAAGAGAAATACCTTGCTCTAAAACCAAAACGGAGCTGTCTAGCAGAATGGTTGTCAATGTGTGCATTCAACTTCCAGAGTTAAACTGATGTGTGTTTGCAGCAGTTCAGAAACCCTTTCTTTGGATGATGTAGAAACAGTCAATTCCAGCCCTAGAGACGCATATAAGAATTAGCAGTAAGAATGCGTTTAAAAAACAGAATACCCGCTTCGTACAAACTCATCTGCTGTGTGTTAGTTCCTCTGAGGAAGTTGCATGTATATTTAGATTCAGCGAGGCAGAAACACGTTTCTTCTAAAAGCTGCGTTTGGACATTCCAGAGTGAATGGGAGAACAGGCTGTAAAGAGAAATACCTTGCTCTAAAACCAAAACGGAGCTATCAAGCAGAATGGTTGTCAATGTGTGTATTCAACTTCCAGAGTTAAACTGATGTGTGTTTGCAGCAGTTCAGAAACCCTTTCTTTGGAGAATGTAGAAACAGTCATTTCCAGCCCTAGAGGCGCATATAAGAGTTAGCAATAAGAATGCCTTTAAAACACAGAAACCCGCTTTGTACAAACTCATCTTCTGTGTGTTGGTTCCTTTTAGGAAGTTGCATCTGTGTTTAGATTCAACAAGGTAGAAACAGGTTTCTTCTAAAAGCTGCGTTTGGACATTCCAGAGTGGATGGGAGAACAGGCTGTAAAGAGAAATACCTTGCTCTAAAACCAAAACGGAGCTATCTAGCAGAATGGTTGTCAATGTGTGTATTCAACTTCCAGAGTTAAACTGATGTGTGTTGGCAGCAGTTCAGAAACCCTTTCTTTGTAGAATGTAGAAACAGTCATTTCCAGCCCTAGACACGCACATAAGAGTTAGCAGTAAGAATGCGTTTCAAACACAGAAGACCCGCTTCTTACAAACTCATCTGCTGTGTGCTGGTTTCTTTAGGAAGTTGCATCTATGTTTAGATTCAGCGAGGTAGAAACACGTTTCTTCTAAAAGCTGCGTTTGGACATTCCAGAGTGGATGTGAGAACAGGCTCTAAAGAGAAATACCTTGCTCAAAAACCAAAATGGAGCTACTTAGCAGAATGTTTGTCAATGTGTGTATTCAACTTCCGGAGTTAAACTGATTTGTGTTTGCAGCAGTTCAGAAACCCTTTCTTTGGAGAATGTAGAAAAAAAGTCATTTCCAGCCCTAGAGACGCATATAACGGTTAGCAGTAAGAATGCCTTTAAAACACAGAAACCCGCTTCGTACAAACTCATCTTCTGTGTGTTGGTTCCTCCTAGGAAGTTGCATCTGTGTTTAGATTCAGCGAGGTAGAAACACGTTTCTTCTAAAAGCTGCGTTTGGACATTCCAGAGTGGGAGAAAAGGCTGTAAAGAGAAATACCTTGCTCTAAAACCAAAACGGAGCTATCTAGCAGAATGGTTGTCAATGTGTGTATTCAACTTCCAGAGTTAAACTGATGTGTGTTTGCAGCAGTTCAGAAACCCTTTCTTTGGAGAATGTAGAAACAGTCAATTCCAGCCCTAAGACGCATATAAGAGTTAGCAGTAAGAATGCGTTTAAAAAACAGAAGACCCGCTTCTTACAAACTCATCTGCGGTGTGCTGGTTTCTTTTAGGAAGTTGCATCTATGTTTAGTTTCAGCAAGGTAGAAACACGTTTCTTCTAAAAGCTGCATTTGGACATTCCATAGTGGATGGGAGAACAGGCTGTAAAGAGAAATACCTTGCTCTAAAACCAAAACGGAGCTTTCTAGCAGAATGGTTGTCAATGTGCGTATTAAACTTCCAGAGTTAAACTTATGTGTTTCCAGCAGTTTAGAAACCCTTTCTTTGGAGAATGTAGAAACAGTCTTTTCCAGCCCTAGAGACGAATATAAGAGTTAGCAGTAAGAATGCGTTAAAAACACAGAAACCCGTTTTGTACAAACTCATCTTCTGTGTGTTGGTTCCTTTTAGGAAGTTGCATCTGTGTTTAGATTCAGCGAGCTAGAAACACGTTTCTTCTAAAAGCTGCATTTCGACATTCCAGAGTGGATGGGAGAACAGGCTGTAAAGAGAAATATCTTGCTCTAAAACCAAAACGGAGCTATCTAGCAGAATGGTTGTCAATGTGTGTATTCAACTTCCAGAGTTAAACTGATGTGTGTTTGCAGCAGTTCAGAAACCCTTTCTTTGGAGAATGTAGAAACAGTCATTTCCAGCCCTATAGACGCATATAAGAGTTAGCAGTAAGAATGCGTTTAAAACACAGAATACCCGCTTCTTACAAACTCATCTCCTGTGTGCTAGTTCCTCTTAGGAAGTTGCATGTATGTTTAGATTCAGCGAGGCAGAAACACGTTTCTTCTAAAAAGTGAGTTTGGACATTCCAGAGTGAAAGGGAGAACAGGCTGTAAAGAGAAATACCTTGCTCTAAAACTAAAACGGAGCTATCTAGCAGAATGGTTGTCAATGTGTGTATTCAACATCCAGAGATAAACGGATGTGTGTATGCAGCAGTTCAGAAACCCTTTCTTTGGAGAATGTAGAAACAGTCATTTCCAGCCCTAGAGACGAATAGAAGAGTTAGCAGTAAAAATGCGTTTAAAACACAGAAGACCTGCTTTTTACAAACTCATCTGCTGTGTGGTAGTTCCTCTTAGGAAGTTGCATCTATGTTTAGATTCAGCGAGGCAGAAACACGTTTCTTCTAAAAACTGCGTTTGTATATGCCATACTGAATGGGAGAACACACTTTAAAGAGAAATACCTTGCTCTAAAACCAAAACGGAGCTATCCAGCAGAATGGTTGTCATTGTGTGTATTCAACTTCCAGAGTTAAACTGATGTGTGTTTGCAGCAGTTCAGAAACCCTTTCTTGGTAGAATGTAGAAAAAAAGTCATTTCCAGCCCTAAAGACGCATATAAAATTAGCAGTAAGAATGCCTTTAAAACACAGAAACCCGCTTCGTACAAACTCATCTTCTGTGTGTTGGTTCCTTTTAGGAATTTGCATCTGTGTTTAGATTCAGCGAGGTAGAAACATGTTTCTTCTAAAAGCTGCGATTGGATATTCCAGAGTGGATGGGAGAACAGGCTGTAGAGAGAAATATCTGGCTCTAAAACCATAACGGAGCTATCTAGCAGAATGGTTGTCAATGTGTGTATTCAGCTTCCAGAGTTAAACTGATGTGTGTTTGCAGTAGTTCAGACAACCTTTCTTTGGAGAATGTAGAAAAAAAGTCATTTCCATTCCTGGAGACTCATATACGAGTTAGCTGTAAGAATGCGTTTAAAACACAGAAACCCGCTTTGTACAAACTCATTTTCTGTGTGTTGGTTCCTTTTAGGAAGTTGCATCTGTGTTTAGATTTAGCGAGGTAGAAACACGTTTCTTCTAAAAGCTGCGTTTGGATATTCCAGAGTGGATGGGAGAACAGGTTGTAAAGAGAAATATCTTGCTCTAAAACCAAAACGGAGCTATCTAGCAGAAATGGTTGTCAATGTTTGTATTCAACTTCCAGAGTTAAACTCATGTGTGTTTGCAGCAGTTCAGAAACCCTTTCTTTGGAGAATGTAGAAAGAGTCATTTCCAGCCCTATAGACGCATATAAGAGTTAGCTGTAAGAATGCGTTTAAAACACAGAATACCCGCTTCGTACAAACTCATCTGCTGTGTGCTAGTTTCTTTTAGGAAGTTGCATCTATGTTTAGATTCAGCGAGGTAGAAACACGTTTCTTCTAAAAGCTGCGTTTGGACATTCCAGAGTGTAAGGGAGAACACGCTGAAAAGAGAAACACCTTGGTCTAAAACCAAAACGGAGCTATCTAGCAGAATGGTTGTCAATGTGTGTATTCAACTTCCAGAGTTAAACTGATGTGTGTTTGCAGCAGTTCAGAAACCTTTTCTTTGGAGAATGTAGAAACAGTCAATTCCAGCCCTAGAGACACATATAAGAGTTAGCAGTAAGAATGCGTTTAAAACACAGAAGACCCGATTCTTACAAACTCATCTGCTGTGTGGTGGTTTCTTTTAGGAAGTTGCATCTATGTTTAGATTCAGCAAGGTAGAAACACGTTTCTTCTAAAAGCTGCGTTTGGACATCCAGAGTGGATGGGAGAACAGGCTGTAAAGAGAAATATCTTGCTCTAAAACCAAAACGGAGCTATCTAGCAGAATGGTTGTCAATGTGTCTATTCAACTTCCAGAGATAAACGGATGTGTGTTTGCAGCTGTTCAGAAACCCTTTCTTTGGAGAATGTAGAAACAGTCATTTCCAGCCCTAGAGACGAATATAAGAGTTAGCAGTAAGAATGCGTTTCAAACACAGAAGACCCGCTTCTTTCAAACTCATCCGCTGTGTGCTAGTTCCTTTTAGGAAGTTGCATCTGTGTTTCAATTCAGCGAGGTAGAAACACGTTTCTTCTAAAATCTGCGTTTGGACATTCCAGAGTGGATGGGAGAACAGGCTGTAAAGAGAAATACCTTGCTCTAAAACCAAAACGGAGCTATCTAGCAGAATGGTTGTCAATGTGTGTATTCAACTTCCAGAGTTAAACTGATGTGTGTTTGCAGCAGTTAAGAAACCCTTTCTTTGGAGAATGTAGAAAGAGTCATTTCCAGCCCTAGAGACGCATAGAAGTGATAGCTGTAAGCATTCGTTTAAAACACAGAATACCCGCTTCGTACAAACTCATCTGCTGTGTGCTAGTTCCTCTTTGGAAGTTGCATCTATGTTTAGATTCAGCGAGACAGAAATACGTTTCTTCTAAAAACTGCGTTTGGACATTCCAGAGTGAATGGGAGAACACGCTGTAAAGAGAAATACCTTGCTGTAAAACCAAAACGGAGCTATCTAACAGAATGGTTGTCAATGTGTGTATTCAAATTCCAGAGTTAAACTGATGTGTGTTTGCAGCAGTTCAGAAACCCTTTCTTTGGAGAATGTAGAAACAGTCAATTCCAGCCCTAGAGACGCATATAAGAGTTAGCAGTAAGAATGCGCTTCAAACACAGAAGACCCGCTTCTTACAAACTGATTTTCTGTGTCTTGGTTCCTTTTAGGAAGTTGCACCTATGTTTAGATTCAGCGAGGTAGAAACACGTTTCTTCTAAAAGCTGCGTTTGAACATTCCAGACTGGATGGGAGAACAGGCTTTAAAGAGAAATATCTTGCTCTAAAACCAAAATGGGGCTATCTAGCAGAATGGTTGTCAATGTGTGTATTCAACTTCCAGAGTTAAACTGATGTGTGTTTGCAGCAGTTCAGAAACACTTTCTTTGGAGAATGTAGAAACAGTCATTTCCAGCCCTATAGACTCATATAAGTGTTACCTGTAAGAATGCGTTTAAAACACAGAATACCCGCTTCGTACAAACTCATCTGCTGTGTGCTAGTTCCTCTTAGGAAGTTGCATCTATTTTTAGATTCAGCGAGGCAGAAACACGTTTCTTCTAAAAACTGTGTTTGGACATTCCAGAGTGAATGGGAGAACACACTGTAAAGAGAAATACCTTACTTTAAAACCAAAACGGAGCTATCTAGCAGAATGGTTGTCAATGTGTGTATTCAACTTCCAGAGTTAAACTGATGTGTGTTTGCAGCACTTCAGAAACCCTTTCTTTGGAGAATGTAGAAACAGTCAATTCCAGCCCTAGAGACGCATATAAGAGTTAGCAGTAAGAATGCGCTTCAAAAAAAGAAGACAAGCTTCTTACAAACTCATTTTCTGTGTGTTGGTATCTTTTAGTAAGTTGCATCTATGTTTAGATTCAGCGAGGTAGAAACACGTTTCTTCTAAAAGCTGCGTTTGAACATTCCAGAGTGGATGGGAGAACAGGCTGTAAAGAGAAATATCTTGCTCTAAAACCAAAATGGAGCTATCTAGCAGAATGGTTGTCAATGTGTGTATTCAACTTTCAGAGTTAAACTGATGTGTGTTTGCAGCAGTTCAGAAACCCTTTCTTTGCAGAATGTAGAAACAGTCATTTCCAGCCCTAGAGACGAATATAAGAGTTAGCAGTAAGAATGCGTTTAAAACACAGAAGACCCGCTTCTTACAAACTCATCCGCTGTGTGCTAGTTCCTTTTAGGAAGTTGCATCTGTGTTTCGATTCAGCGAGGTAGAAACACGTTTCTTCTAAAAGCTGAGTTTGGACATTCCAGAGTGGATGGGAGAACAGGCTGTAAAGAGAAATACCTTGCTCTAACACCAAAACGGAGCTATCTAGCAGAATGTTTGTCAATGTGCGTATTCAACTTCCAGAGTTAAACTGATGTGTGTTTGCAGCAGTCCAGAAACCCTTTCTTTGGAGAATGTAGAAACAGTCATTTCCAGCCCTAGAGACGCATATAAGAGTTAGCAGTAAGAATGCGTTAAAAACACAGAAACCCGCTTTGTACAAACTCATCTTCTGTGTGTTGGTTCCTTTTAGGAAGTTGCATCTGTGTTTAGATTCAGCGAGGTAGAAACACGTTTCTTCTAAAAGCTGCGTTTGGACATTTCACAGTGGATGGGAGAACAGGCTGTAAAGAGAAATATCTTGCTCTAAAACCAAAACCGAGCTATCTAGCAGAATGGTTGTCAATGTGTGTATTCAACTTCCAGAGTTAATCTGATGTGTGTTTGCAGCAGTTCAGAAAGCCTATCTTTGGAGAATGTAGAAAGAGTCATTTCCAGCCCTAGAGACGCATATAATCGTTAGCTGTAAGCATGCGTTTAAAACACAGAATACCCATTTCGTAAAAACTCATCTGCTCTGTGCTAGTTCCTCTTAGGACGTTGCATCTATGTTTAGATTCAGAGAGACAGATATACGTTTCTTCTAAAAACTGCGTTTGGACATTCCAGAGTGAATGGGAGAACACGCTGTAAAGAGAAATACCTTGCTCTAAAACCAAAACGGAGCTATCTAGCAGAATGGTTGTCAATGTGTGTATTCAACTTCCAGAGATAAACGGATGTGTGTTTGCAGCAGTTCAGAAACCCTTTCTTTGGAGAATGTAGAAACAGTCAATTCCAGCCCTAGAGACGCATATAAGAGTTAGCAGTAAGAATGCGTTTAAAACACAGAAGACCCGCTTCTAACAAACTCATCTGCTGTGTGCTGGTTTATTTTAGGAAGTTTCATCTATGTTTAGATTCAGTGAGGTAGAAACAAGTTTCTTCTAAAAGCTGCTTTTGGACATTCCAGAGTGGATGGGAGGACAGGCTGTAAAGAGAAATACCTTGCTCTAAAACCAAAATGGAGCTATCTAGCAGAATGTTTGTCAATGTGTGTATTCAACTTCCAGAGTTAAACTGATGTGTGTTTGCAGCAGTTCAGAAACCCTTTATTTGGAGAATGTAGAAAAAAAGTCATTTCCAGCCCTAGAGACGCATATAACGGTTAGCAGTAAGAATGCCTTTAAAACACAGAAACCTGCTTCGTACAAACTCATCTTCTGTGTGTTGGTTCCTTATAGGAAGTTGCATCTGTGTTTAGATTCAGCGAGGTAGAAACACGTTTCTTCTAAAAGCTGCGTTTGGACATTCCAGAGTGAATGGGAGAACAGGCTGTAAAGAGAAATAGCTTACTCTAAAACCAAAACGGAGCTATCTACTAGAATGGTTGTCAATGTGTGTATTCAACTTCCAGAGTTAAACTGATGTGTGTTTCCAGCAGTTCAGAAACCCTTTCTTTGGAGAATGTAGAAACAGTCATTTCCAGCCCTATAGACGCATAAAAGAGTTAGCAGTAAGAATGCGTTTAAAACACAGAATACCCGCTTCGTACAAACTCATCTGCTGTGTGCTAGTTCCTCTTAGAAAGTTGCATCTATGTTTAGATTCAGCGAGGCAGAAACACGTTTCTTCTAAAAACTGCGTTTGGACATTCCAGAGTGGATGGGAGAACAGGCTGTAAAGAGAAATATCTTGCTCTAAAACCAAAACGGAGCTATCTAGCAGAATGCTTGTCAATGTGTGTATTCAACTTCCAGAGATAAACGGATGTGTGTTTGCAGCAGTTCAGAAACCCTCTCTTTGCAGAATGTAGAAACAGTCATTTCCAGCCCTAGAGACGAATATAAGAGTTAGCAGTAAGAATGCGTTTAAAACACAGAAGACCCGCTTCTTACAAACTCATCCGCTGTGTGCTAGTTCCTTTTAGGAAGTTGCATCTGTGTTTCGATTCAGCGAGGTAGAAACACGTTTCTTCTAAAAGCTGCGTTTGGACATTCCAGAGTGGATGGGAGAACAGGCTGTAAAGAGAAATACCTTGCTCTAAAACCAAAACGGAGCTACCTAGCAGAATGGTTGTCAATGTGCGTATTCAACTTCCAGAGTTAAACTGATGTGTGTTTGCAGCAGTCCAGAAACCCTTTCTTTGGAGAATGTAGAAACAGTCATTTCCAGCCCTAGAGACGCATATAAAAGTTAGCAGTAAGAATGCGTTAAAAACACAGAAACCCGCTTTGTACAAACTCAACTTCTGTGTGTTGGTTCCTTTTAGGAAGTTGCATCTGTGTTTAGATTCAGCGAGGTAGAAACACGTTTCTTCTAAAAGCTGCGTTTGGACATTTCACAGTGGATGGGAGAACAGGCTGTAAAGAGAAATACCTTGCTCTAAAACCAAAACGGAGCTATCTAGCGGAATGGTTGTCAATGTGCGTATTCAACTTCCAGAGTTAAACTGATGTGTGTTTGCAGCAGTCCAGAAACCCTTTCTTTGGAGAATGTAGAAACAGTCAATTCCAGCCCTAGAGACGCATATAAGAGTTAGCAGTATGAATGCGTTTAAAACACAGAAGACCCGCTTCTTACAAACTCATCTGCGGTGTGCTGGTTTCTTTTAGGAAGTTGCATCTATGTTTAGTTTCAGCAAGGTAGAAACACGATTCTTCTAAAAGCTGCATTTGGACATTCCAGAGTGGATGGGAGAACAGGCTGTAAAGAGAAATACCTTGCTCTAAAACCAAAACGGAGCTATCAAGCAGAATGGTTGTCAATGTATGTATTCAACTTCCAGAGTTAAACTTATGTGTGTTTGCAGCAGTTCAGAAACCCTTTCTTTGGGGAATGTAGAAACAGTCATTTCCAGCCCTAGAGACGCATATAAGAGTTAGCAGTAAGAATGCCTTTAAAACACAGAAACCCGCTTTGTACAAACTCATCTTCTGTGTGTTAGTTCCTTTTAGAAAGTTGCATCTGTGTTTAGATTCAGCAAGGTAGAAACAGGTTTCTTCTAAAAGCTGCGTTTGGACATTCCAGAGTGGATGGGAGAACAGGCTGTAAAGAGAAATACCTTGCTCTAAAACCAAAACGGAGCTATCTAGCAGAATGGTTGTCAATGTGTGTATTCAACTTTCAGAGTTAAACTGATGTGTGCTTACAGCAGTTCAGAAACCCTTTCTTTGGAGAATGTAGAAACAGTCAATTCCAGCCCTAGAGACGCATATAAGACATAGCAGTAAGAATGCGTTTAAAACACAGAAGACCCGCTTCTAACAAACTCATCAGCTGTGTGCTGGTTTCTCTTAGGAAGTTTCATCTCTGTTTAGATTCAGTGAGGTAGAAACAAGTTTCTTCTAAAAGCTGCTTTTGGACATTCCAGAGTGGATGGGAGGACCGGCTGTAAAGAGAAATACCTTGCTCTAAAACCAAAATGGAGCTATCTAGCAGAATGTTTGTCAATGTGTGTATTCAACTTCCAGAGTTAAACTGATTTGTGTTTGCAGCAGTTCAGAAACCCTTTATTTGGAGAGTGTATAAAAAAAAGTCATTTCCAGCCCTAGAGACGCATATAACGGTTAGCAGTAAGAATGCCTTTAAAACACAGAAATCCGCTTCGTACAAACTCATCTTCTGTGTGTTGGTTCCTTATAGGAAGTTGCATCTGTGTTTAGATTCAGCGAGGTAGAAACACGTTTCTTCTAAAAGCTGCGTTTGGACATTCCAGAGTGAATGGGAGAACAGGCTGTAAACAGAAATACCTTGCTCTAAAACCAAAACGGAGCTATCTAGTAGAATGGTTGTGAATGTGTGTATTCAACTTCCAGAGTTAAACTGATGTGTGTTTCCAGCAGTTCAGAAACCCTTTCTTTGGAGAATGTAGAAACAGTCATTTCCAGCCCTATAGACGCATAAAAGAGTTAGCAGTAAGAATGCGTTTAAAACACAGAATACCCGCTTCGTACAAACTCATCTGCTGTGTGCTAGTTCCTCTTAGAAAGTTGCATCTATGTTTAGATTCAGCGAGGCAGAAACACGTTTCTTCTAAAAGCTGCGTTTGGACATTCCAGAGTGGATGGGAGAACAGGCTGTAAAGAGAAATATCTTGCTCTAAAACCAAAACGGAGCTATCTAGCAGAATGGTTGTCAATGTGTCTATTCAACTTCCAGAGATAAACGGATGTGTGTTTGCAGCAGTTCAGAAACCCTTTCTTTGCAGAATGTAGAAACAGTCATTTCCAGCCCTAGAGACGAATATAAGAGTTAGCAGTAAGAATGCGTTTAAAACACAGAAGACCCGCTTCTTACAAACTCATCCGCTGTGTGCTAGTTCCTTTTCGGAAGTTGCATCTGTGTTTCGATTCAGCGAGGTAGAAACACGTTTCTTCTAAAAGCTGCGTTTGGATATTCCAGAGTGGATGGGAGAACAGGCTGTAAAGAGAAATACCTTGCTCTAAAACCAAAACGGAGCTATCTAGCAGAATGTTTGTCAATGTGTGTATTCAACTTCCAGAGTTAAACTGATGTGTGTTTGCAGCAGTCCAGAAACCCTTTATTTGGAGAATGTAGAAACAGTCATTTCCAGCAATAGAGACGCATATAAGAGTTAGCAGTAAGAATGCGTTTAAAACACAGAAGACCCGCTTCGTAAAATTCATCTGCTGTGTCTTGGTTCCTTTTAGGAAGTTGCATCTATGTTTAGATTCAGCGAGTTAGAAACACGTTTCTTCTAAAATCAGCGTTTGGACATTCCAGAGTGGATGGGAGAACAGGCTGTAAAGAGAAATACCTTGCTCTAAAACCAAAACGGAGCTGTCTAGCAGAATGGTTGTCAATGTGTGTATTCAACTTCCAGAGTTAAACTGATGTGTGTTTCCAGCAGTTCAGAAACCCTTTCTTTGGATGATGTAGAAACAGTCAATTAAAGCCCTAGAGACGCATATAAGAATTAGCAGTAAGAATGCGTTTAAAAAACAGAATACCCGCTTCGTACAAACTCATCTGCTGTGTGTTAGTTCCTCTGAGGAAGTTGCATGTATATTTAGATTCAGCGAGGCAGAAACACGTTTCTTCTAAAAACTGCGTTTGGATATTCCAGAGTCGATGGAAGAACACGCTGTAAAGAGAAATACCTTACTCTAAAACCAAAACGGAGCTATCTAGCAGAATGGTTGTCAATGTGTGTATTCAACTTCCAGAGTTAAACTGATGTTTGTTTGCAGCAGTTCAGACACCCTTTCTTTGGAGAATGTAGAAACAGTCATTTCCAGCCCTATAGACGCATAAAAGAGTTAGCAGTAAGAATGCGTTTAAAACACAGAATACCCGCTTCGTACAAACTCATCTGCTGTGTGCTAGTTCCTCTTAGAATGTTGCATCTATGTTTAGATTCAGCGAGGCAGAAACACGTTTCTTCTAAAAGCTGCGTTTGGACATTCCAGAGTGAATGGGAGAACAGGCTGTAAAGAGAAATACCTTGCTCTAAAACCAAAACGGGGCTGTCCAGCAGAATGGTTTTCAATGTGTGTATTCAAATTCCAGAGTTAAACTGATGTGTGTTTGCAGCAGTTCAGAAACCCTTTCTTTGGATGATGTAGAAACAGTCAATTCCAGCCCTAGAGAAGCATATAAGAATTAGCAGTAAGAATGCGTTTAAAACACAGAATACCCGCTTCGTACAAACTCATCTGCTGTGTGCTAGTTCCTCTTAGAAAGTTGCATCAATGTTTAGATTCAGCGAGGCAGAAACACGTTTCTTCTAAAAGCTGCGTTTGGACATCCAGAGTGGATGGGAGAACAGGCTGTAAAGAGAAATATCTTGCTCTAAAACCAAAACGGAGCTATCTAGCAGAATGGTTGTCAATGTGTCTATTCAACTTCCAGAGATAAACGGATGTGTGTTTGCAGCTGTTCAGAAACCCTTTCTTTGGAGAATGTAGAAACAGTCATTTCCAGCCCTAGAGAGGAATATAAGAGTTAGCAGTAAGAATGCGTTTCAAACACAGAAGACCCGCTTCTTACAAACTCATCCGCTGTGTGCTAGTTCCTTTTAGGAAGTTGTATCTGTGTTTCGATTCAGCGAGGTAGAAACACGTTTCTTCTAAAAGCTGCGTTTGGACATTCCAGAGTGGATGGGAGAACAGGCTGTAAAGAGAAATACCTTGCTCTAAAACCAAAACGGAGCTATCTAGCAGAATGGTTGTCAATGTGTGTATTCAACTTCCAGAGTTAAACTGATGTGTGTTTGCAGCAGTTCAGAAACCCTTTCTTTCGAGAATGTAGAAACAGTCATTTCCAGCCCTAGAGACGCATATAAGAGTTAGCAATAAGAATGCGTTAAAAACACAGAAACCCGCTTTGTACAAACTCATCTTCTGTGTGTTGGTTCCTTTTAGGAAGTTTCATCTGTGTTTAGATTCAGCGAGGTAGAAACACGTTTCTTCTAAAAGCTGCGTTTGGACATTTCACAGTGGATGGGAGAACAGGCTGTAAAGAGAAATATCTTGCTCTAAAACCAAAACCGAGCTATCTAGCAGAATGGTTGTCAATGTGTGTATTCAACTTCCAGAGTTAATCTGATGTGTGTTTGCAGCAGTTCAGAAACCCTATCTTTGGAGAATGTAGAAAGAGTCATTTACAACCCTAGAGACGCATATAAGAGTTAGCTGTAAGCATGCGTTTAAAACACAGAATACCCACTTCCTAAAAACTCATCTGCTCTGTGCTAGTTCCTCGTAGGACGTTGCATCTATGTTTAGATTCAGAGAGACAGAAATACGTTTCTTCTAAAAACTGCGTTTGGACATTCCAGAGTGAATGGGAGAACACGCTGTAAAGAGAAATACCTTGCTCTAAAACCAAAACGGAGCTATCTAACAGAATGGTTGTCAATGTGTGTATTCAACTTCCAGAGTTAAACTGATGTGTGTTTGTAGCAGTTCAGAAACCCTTTCTTTGGAGAATGTAGAAACAGTCAATTCCAGCCCTAGAGACGCATATAAGAGTTAGCAGTATGAATGCGTTTAAAACACAGAAGACCCGCTTCTTACAAACTCATCTGCGGTGTGCTGGTTTCTTTTAGGAAGTTGCATCTATGTTTAGTTTCAGGAAAGTAGAAACACGTTTCTTCTAAAAGCTGCGTTTGGACATTCCAGAGTGGATGGGAGAACAGGCTGTAAAGAGAAATACCTTGCTCTAAAACCAAAACGGAGCTATCAAGCAGAATGGTTGTCAATGTGTGTATTCAACTTCCAGAGTTAAACTGATGTGTGTTTGCAGCAGTTCAGAAACCCTTTCTTTGGAGAATGTAGAAACAGTCAATTCCAGCCCTAGAGACGCATATAAGAGTTAGCAGTAAGAATGCGTTTAAAACACAGAAGACCCGCTTCTTACAAACTCATCTGCTGTGTGCTGGTTTCTTTTAGGAAGTTTCATCTATGTTTAGATTCAGTGATTTAGAAACAAGTTTCTTCTAAAAGTTGCGTTTGGACATTCCAGAGTGGATGGGAGGACAGGCTGTAAAGAGAAATATCTTGCTCTAAAACCAAAATGGAGCTATCTAGCAGAATGTTTGTCAATGTGTGTATTCAACTTCCAGAGTTAAACTGATTTCTGTTTGCAGCAGTTCAGAAACCCTTTATTTGGGGAATGTAGAAAAAAAGTCATTTCCAGCCTTAGAGACGCATATAACGGTTAGCAGTAAGAATGCCTTTAAAACACAGAAACACGCTTCGTACAAACTCATCTTCTGTGTGTTGGTTCCTTATAGGAAGTTGCATCTGTGTTTAGATTCAGCGAGGTAGAAACACGTTTCTTCTAAAAGCTGCGTTTGGACATTCCAGAGTGGATGGGAGAACAGGCTGTAAAGAGAAATACCTTGCTCTAAAACCAAAACGGAGCTGTCTAGCAGAATGGTTGTCAATGTGTGCATTCAACTTCCAGAGTTAAACTGATGTGTGTTTGCAGCAGTTCAGAAACCCTTTCTTTGGATGATGTAGAAACAGTCAATTCCAGCCCTAGAGACGCATATAAGAATTAGCAGTAAGAATGCGTTTAAAAAACAGAATACCCGCTTCGTACAAACTCATCTGCTGTGTGTTAGTTCCTCTGAGGAAGTTGCATGTATATTTAGATTCAGCGAGGCAGAAACACGTTTCTTCTAAAAGCTGCGTTTGGACATTCCAGAGTGAATGGGAGAACAGGCTGTAAAGAGAAATACCTTGCTCTAAAACCAAAACGGAGCTATCAAGCAGAATGGTTGTCAATGTGTGTATTCAACTTCCAGAGTTAAACTGATGTGTGTTTGCAGCAGTTCAGAAACCCTTTCTTTGGAGAATGTAGAAACAGTCATTTCCAGCCCTAGAGGCGCATATAAGAGTTAGCAATAAGAATGCCTTTAAAACACAGAAACCCGCTTTGTACAAACTCATCTTCTGTGTGTTGGTTCCTTTTAGGAAGTTGCATCTGTGTTTAGATTCAACAAGGTAGAAACAGGTTTCTTCTAAAAGCTGCGTTTGGACATTCCAGAGTGGATGGGAGAACAGGCTGTAAAGAGAAATACCTTGCTCTAAAACCAAAACGGAGCTATCTAGCAGAATGGTTGTCAATGTGTGTATTCAACTTCCAGAGTTAAACTGATGTGTGTTGGCAGCAGTTCAGAAACCCTTTCTTTGTAGAATGTAGAAACAGTCATTTCCAGCCCTAGACACGCACATAAGAGTTAGCAGTAAGAATGCGTTTCAAACACAGAAGACCCGCTTCTTACAAACTCATCTGCTGTGTGCTGGTTTCTTTAGGAAGTTGCATCTATGTTTAGATTCAGCGAGGTAGAAACACGTTTCTTCTAAAAGCTGCGTTTGGACATTCCAGAGTGGATGTGAGAACAGGCTCTAAAGAGAAATACCTTGCTCAAAAACCAAAATGGAGCTACTTAGCAGAATGTTTGTCAATGTGTGTATTCAACTTCCGGAGTTAAACTGATTTGTGTTTGCAGCAGTTCAGAAACCCTTTCTTTGGAGAATGTAGAAAAAAAGTCATTTCCAGCCCTAGAGACGCATATAACGGTTAGCAGTAAGAATGCCTTTAAAACACAGAAACCCGCTTCGTACAAACTCATCTTCTGTGTGTTGGTTCCTCCTAGGAAGTTGCATCTGTGTTTAGATTCAGCGAGGTAGAAACACGTTTCTTCTAAAAGCTGCGTTTGGACATTCCAGAGTGGGAGAAAAGGCTGTAAAGAGAAATACCTTGCTCTAAAACCAAAACGGAGCTATCTAGCAGAATGGTTGTCAATGTGTGTATTCAACTTCCAGAGTTAAACTGATGTGTGTTTGCAGCAGTTCAGAAACCCTTTCTTTGGAGAATGTAGAAACAGTCAATTCCAGCCCTAAGACGCATATAAGAGTTAGCAGTAAGAATGCGTTTAAAAAACAGAAGACCCGCTTCTTACAAACTCATCTGCGGTGTGCTGGTTTCTTTTAGGAAGTTGCATCTATGTTTAGTTTCAGCAAGGTAGAAACACGTTTCTTCTAAAAGCTGCATTTGGACATTCCATAGTGGATGGGAGAACAGGCTGTAAAGAGAAATACCTTGCTCTAAAACCAAAACGGAGCTTTCTAGCAGAATGGTTGTCAATGTGCGTATTAAACTTCCAGAGTTAAACTTATGTGTTTCCAGCAGTTTAGAAACCCTTTCTTTGGAGAATGTAGAAACAGTCTTTTCCAGCCCTAGAGACGAATATAAGAGTTAGCAGTAAGAATGCGTTAAAAACACAGAAACCCGTTTTGTACAAACTCATCTTCTGTGTGTTGGTTCCTTTTAGGAAGTTGCATCTGTGTTTAGATTCAGCGAGCTAGAAACACGTTTCTTCTAAAAGCTGCATTTCGACATTCCAGAGTGGATGGGAGAACAGGCTGTAAAGAGAAATATCTTGCTCTAAAACCAAAACGGAGCTATCTAGCAGAATGGTTGTCAATGTGTGTATTCAACTTCCAGAGTTAAACTGATGTGTGTTTGCAGCAGTTCAGAAACCCTTTCTTTGGAGAATGTAGAAACAGTCATTTCCAGCCCTATAGACGCATATAAGAGTTAGCAGTAAGAATGCGTTTAAAACACAGAATACCCGCTTCTTACAAACTCATCTCCTGTGTGCTAGTTCCTCTTAGGAAGTTGCATGTATGTTTAGATTCAGCGAGGCAGAAACACGTTTCTTCTAAAAAGTGAGTTTGGACATTCCAGAGTGAAAGGGAGAACAGGCTGTAAAGAGAAATACCTTGCTCTAAAACTAAAACGGAGCTATCTAGCAGAATGGTTGTCAATGTGTGTATTCAACATCCAGAGATAAACGGATGTGTGTATGCAGCAGTTCAGAAACCCTTTCTTTGGAGAATGTAGAAACAGTCATTTCCAGCCCTAGAGACGAATAGAAGAGTTAGCAGTAAGAATGCGTTTAAAACAAAAAAACCCGCTTCGTAGAAACTCATCTGCTGTGTGCTGGTTTTTTTTAGGAAGTTTCATCTATGTTTAGATTCAGTGAGGTAGAAACACGTTTCCTTTAAAAGCTGCGTTTGGACATTCCAGAGTGGATGGGAGAACAGGCTGTAAAGAGAAATACCTTGCTCTAAAACCAAAACGGAGCTATCTAGCAGAATGTTTGTCAATGTGTGTATTCAACTTCCAGAGTTAAACTGATTTGTGTTTGCCGCATTTCAGAAACCCTTCCTTTGGAGAATGTAGAAAAAAATGTCATTTCCAGCCCTGGAGACGCATATAAGTATTAGCAGTAAGAATGCCTTTAAAACACAGAAACCTGGTTCGTACAAACTCATCTTCAGTGTGTTGGTTCCTTTTAGGAAGTTGCATCTGTGTTTAGATTCAGCGTGGTAGAAACACGTTTCTTCTAAAAGCTGCGTTTGGACATTCCAGAGTAGATGGGAGAACAGGCTGTAAAGAGAAATACCTTGATCTAAAACCAAAACGGAGCTATCTAGCAGAATGTTTGTCAATGTGTGTTTTCAACTTCCAGAGTTAAACTGATTTCTGTTTGCAGCAGTTCAGAAACCCTTTCTTTGGAGAATGTAGTAACAGTCATTTCCAGCCCTAGAGACGCATGTAAGAGTTAGCAGTAAGAATGCGTTTAAAACACAGAAACCCGCTTTGTACAAACTCATCTTCTGTGTGTTGGTTCATTTCAGGAAGTTGCATCTGTGTTTAGATTCAGCGAGGTAGAAACACGTTTCTTCTAAAAGTTGCGTTTGGACATTCCAGAGTGGATTGGAGAACAGGCTGTAAACAGAAATACCTTCCTCTAAAACCAAAACGGAGCTATCTAGCAGAATGGTTGTGAATGTGTGTATTCAACTTCCAGATTTAAACTGATGTGTGTTTGCAGCAGTTCAGAAACCCTTTCTTTGGAGAATGTAGAAACAGTCAATTCCAGCCCTAGAGACGAATATAAGAGTTAGCAGTAAGAATTCGTTTAAAACCCAGAAGAACCGCTTCTTACAAACTCATTGGCTTGTGCTAGTTCCTTTTAGGAAGTTGCATCTATGTTTTGATTGAGCGAGGTAGAAACACGTTTCTTCTAAAAGCTTCGTTTGGACATTCCAGAGCGGATGGGAGAACAGGCTGTAAAGAGAAATACCTTGCTCTAAAACCAAAACGGAGCTATCTAGCAGAATGGTTGTCAATGTGTGTATTCAACTTCCAGAGATAAACTGATGTGTGTTTGCAGCAGTTCAGAAACCCTTTCTTTGGAGAATGTAGAAACAGTCATTTCCAGCCCTAGAGACGCACATAAGTGTTAGCAGTAAGAATGCGACTCAAACACAGAAGACCGGCTTCTTAAAAACTCATCTGCTGTGTGCTGGTTTATTTTAGGAAGTTGCATCTATGTTTAGTTTCAGTGAGGTAGAAACACGTTTCTTCTAAAAGCTGCGTTTGGACATTCCAGAGTGGATGGGAGAACAGGCTCTAAAGAGAAATACCTTGCTCAAAAACCAAAACGGAGCTATCTAGCAGAATGTTTGTCAATGTGTGTATTCAACTTCCAGACTTAAACTGATTTATGTTTGCAGCAGTTCAGAAACCCTTTCTTTGGAGAATATAGAAAAAAATTCATTTCCAGCCCTAGAGACGCATATAAGAGTTAGCAGTAAGAATGCCTTTAAAACACAGAAACCCGCTTCGTACATTCTCATCTTCTGTGTGTTTGTTCCTTTTAGGAAGTTGCATCTGTGTTTAGATTCAGCGAGGTAGAAAGACGTTTCTTTTAAAAGCTGCGTTTGGACATTCCAGAGTGGATGGGAGAACAGGCTCTAAAGAAAAATACCTTGCTCAAAAACCAAAATGGAGCTATCTAGCAGAATGTTTGTCAATGTGTGTATTCAACTTCAAGAGTTAAACTGATGTGTGTTTGCAGCAGTTCAGAAACCCTTTCTTTGGAGAATGTAGAAACAGCCATTTCCAGCTCTAGAGACGCAAATAAGGGTTAGCAGTAAGAATGTGTTTAAAACACAGAAACCCGCTATGTACAAACTCATCTTCTGTGTGTTGGTTTCTTTTAGGAAGTTGCATCTGTGTTTAGATTCAGCGAGGTAGAAACACGTTTCTTCTAAAAACTGCGTTTTGACATTCCAGAGTGGATGAGAGAACAGGCTGTAAAGAGAAATACCTTGCTCTAAAACCAAAACTGAGCTATCTAACAGAATGGTTGTCAATGTGTGTATTCAACTTCCAGAGTTAAACTGATGTGTGTTTGCAGCAGTTCAGAAACCCTTTCTTTGGAGAATTAGGAACAGTCATTTCCAGCCCTAGAGACGCACATAAGAGTTATCAGTAAGAATGCGTTTAAAACACAGAATACCCGCTTCGTACAAACTCATCTGCTCTGTTAGTTCCTTTTAAGAAGTTTCATCTGTTTAGATTCAGCGAGGCAGAAACACGTTTCTTCTAAAAACTGCGTTTGGACATTCCAGAGTGAATGGGAGAACACGCTGTAAAGAGAAATACCTTGCTCTAAAACCAAAACGGAGCTATCTAGCAGAATGGTTGTCAATGTGTGTATTCAACGTCCAGAGTTAAACTGATGTGTGTTTGCAGCAGTTCAGAAACACTTTCTTTGGAGAATGTAGAAACAGTCAATTCCAGCCCTAGAGATGCATATAAAAGTTAGCAGTAAGAATGCGTTTCAAACACAGAAGACCCGCTTCTTACAAACTCATCTGCTGTGTGCTGGTTTCTTTTAGGAAGTTGCATCAATGTTTAGATTCAGCAAGGTAGAAACACGTCTCTTCTAAAAGCTGCGTTTGGACATTCCAGAGTGGATGGGAGAACAGGCTATAAACAGAAATACCTTGCTCTAAAACCAAAACGGAGCTATCAAGCAGAATGGTTGTCAATGTCTGTATTCAACTTCCAGAGTTAAACTGATGTGTGTTTGCAGCAGTTCAGAAACCCTTTCTTTGGAGAATGTAGAAACAGTCATTTACAGCCCTATAGACGCATATAAGAGTTAGCAGTAAGAATGCATTTAAAACACAGAAGACACGCTTCGTACAAACTCATCTGCTGTGTGCTGGTTTCGTTTAGGAAGTTGCATCTATGTTTTGATTCAGCAAGGTAGAAACACGTTTCTTCTAAAAGCTGCGTTTGGACATTCCAGCGTGGATGGGAGAACAGGCTGTAAAGAAAAATACCTTGCTCTAAAACCAAAACGGAGCTATCTAGCAGAATGGTTGTCAATGTGTTTATTCAACTTCCAGAGTTTAACTGATGTGTGTTTGCAGCAGTTCAAAAACCCTTTCTTTTGAGAATGTAGAAACAGTAATTTCCAGCCCTAGAGACGCATATAAGAGTTAGCTGTAAGAATGCGTTTAAAACTCAGAAACCCGCTTTGTACAAACTCATCTTCTGTGTGTTGGTTCCTTTTAGGAAGATGCATCTGTGTTTAGTTTCAGCAAGGTAGAAACACGTTTCTTCTAAAAGCTGCGTTTGGACAATCCAGAGTAGATGGGAGAACAGGCTGTAAAGAGAAATATCTTGCTCTAAAATCAGAAGTTAGCTATCTAGCAGAATGGTCGTCAATGTGTGTATTCAACTTCCAGAGTTAAACTGATGTGTGTTTGCAGCAGTTCAGAAACCCTTTCTTTGGAGAATGTAGAAACAGTCATTTCCAGCCCTATAGACGCATATAAGAGTTAGCAGTAAGAATGCCTTTAAAACACAGAATACCCGGTTCGTACAAGTTCATCTGCTGTGTGCTAGTTCCTCTTAGGAAGTTGCATCTATGTTTAGATTCAGCGAGGCAGAAACACGTTTCTTCAAAAAACTGCGTTTGGACATTCCAGAGTGCATGGGAGAACACACTGTAAAGAGAAATACCTTGCTCTAAAACCAAAACGGAGCTATCTAGCAGAATGGTTTTCAATGTGTGTATTCAACTTCCAGAGTTAAACTGAGGTGTGTTTGCCGCAGTTCAGAAACCCTTTCATTGGAGAATGTAGAAACAGTCAATTCCAGCCTTCAGACGCATATAAGAGTTAGCAGTAAGAATGCGTTTAAAACACAGAAGACCCGCTTCTTACAAACTCATCTGCTGTGTGCTGGTTTCTTTTAGGATGTTGCATCTATGTTTAGATTCAGCAAGTTAGAAACACGTTTCTTCTAAAAGCTGCGTTTGGACATTCCAGACTGGATGGGAGAACAGGCTGTAAAGAGAAATACCTTGCTCTAAAACCAAAGCGGAGCTATCTAGCAGAATGGTTGTCAATGTGTGTATTCAACTTCCAGAGTTAAACTGATGTGTGTTTGCAGCAGTTCAGAAACCCTTTCTTTGGAGAATGTAGAAACAGTCATTTCCAGCCCTAGAGACGCACATAAGAGTTGGCAGTAAGAATGCGTTTCAAACACAGAAGACCCGCTTCTTACAAACTCATCTGCTGTGTGCTGGTTTCTTTTAGGAATTTGCATCTATGTTTAGATTCAGCGAGGTAGAAACACGTTTCTTCTAAAAGCTGCGTTTGGACATTCCAGAGTGGATGGGAGAACAGACTGTAAAGAGAAATACCTTGCTCTAAAACCAAAACGGAGCTATCTAGCAGAATGGTTGTCAATGTGTGTATTCAACTTCAAGAATTAAATTGATTTTTGTTTGCAGCAATTCAGAAACCCTTTCTTTGGAGAATGTAGAAAAAAAAGTCATTTCCAGCCCTAGAGACGCATATAACAGCAGTATGAATGCCTTTAAAACACAGAAACCCGCTTCGTACAAACTCATCTTCTGCGTGTTGGTTCCTTTTAGGAAGTTGCATCTGTGTTTAGATTCAGCGAGGTAGAAACACGTTTCTTCTAAAAGCTGCGTTTGGACATTCCAGAGTGGATGGGAGAACAGGCTGTAAAGAGAAATACCTTGCTCTAAAACCAAAACGGAGCTATCTAGCAGAATGGTTGTCAATGTGTTTATTCAACTTCCAGAGTTAAACTGATGTGTGTTTGCAGCAGTTCAGAAACCATTTCTTTGGAGAATGTAGAAACAGTAATTTCCAGCCATAGAGACGCACATAAGAGTTAGCAGTAAGAATGCGATTCAAACAAAGAAGACCCGCTTCTTACAAACTCACCTGCTGTGTGCTGCGTTCTTTTAGGAAGTTGCATCTATGTGTAGATTCAGCGAGGTAGAAACACGTTTCTTCTAAAAGCTGCGTTTGGACATTCCAGAGTGTATGGGAGAACAGGCTGTAAAGAGAAATACCTTGCTCTAAAACCAAAATGGAGCTATCTAGCAGAATGGTGGTCAATGTGTGTATTAAACTTCCAGAGATAAACTGATGTGTGTTTGCAGCAGTTCAGAAACCCTTTCTTTGAAGAATGTAGAAACAGTCATTTCCACCACTATAGACGCATATAAGAGTTAGCAGTAAGTATGCGTTTAAAACACTGAATACCCGCTTCGTACAAACTCATCTGCTGTGTGTTAGTTCCTTTTAGGAAGTTGCATCTATGTTTAGATTCAGCGAGGCAGAAACACGTTTCTTCTAAAACCTGCATTTGGACATTCCAGAGTGTATGGGAGAACACGATGTAAAGAGAAATACCTTGCTCTAAAACCAAAACGGAGCTATCTAGCAGAATGGTTGTCAATGTGTGTATTCAACGTCCAGTGTTAAACTGATGTGTGTTTGCAGCAGTTCAGAAACCCTTTCTTTGGAGAATGTAGAAACAGTCATTTCCAGCCCTAGAGACACACATAAGAATTAGCAGTAAGAATGCGTTTCAAACACAGAAGACCCGCTTCTAACAAACTCATCTGCTGTGTGTTGGTTCCTTTTGGAAGCTGCATCTGTGTTTAGATTCAGCGAGGTAGAAACACGTTTCTTCTAAAAGCTGCGTTTGAACATTCCAGAGTGGATGGGAGAACAGGCTGTAAAGAGAAATACCTTGCTCTAAAACCAAAAGGGAGCTATCTAGCAGAATGGTTATCAATGTGTGTATTCAACTTCCAGAGATAAACTGATGTGTGTTTGCAGAAGTTCAGAAACCCTTTCTTTGGAGAATGTAGATAAAAAGTCATTTCCAGCCCTAGAGACGCATATAAGAGTTAGCAGTACGAATGCCTTTAAAACACAGAAACCCGCTTCGTACAAACTCATCTTCTGTGTGTTGGTTCCTTTTAGGAAGTTGCATCTGTGTTTAGATTCAGCGAGGTAGAAACACGTTTCTTCTAAAAGCTGCGTTTGGACATTCCAGAGTGGATGGGAGAACAGACTGTAAAGAGAAATACCTTGCTCTAAAACCAAAACGGAGCTATCTAGCAGAATGGTTTTCAATGTGTGTATTCAGCTTCCAGAGTTAAATTGATTTGTGTTTGCAGCAGTTCAGAAACCCTTTCTATGGAGAATGTAGAAAAAAAATTCATTTCCAGCCCTAGAGACGCATATAACAGCAGTATGAATGCCTTTAAAACCCAGAAACCCGCTTCGTAACAAGCTCATCTTCTGTGTGTTGGTTCCTTTTAGGAAGTGGCATCTATGTTTAGATTCAGCGAGGTAGAAACACGTTTCTTCTAAAAGCTGCGTTTGGACATTCCAGAGTGGATGGGAGAACAGGCTGTAAAGAGAAATACCTTGCTCTAAAACCAAAACGGAGCTATCTAGCAGAATGGTTGTCAATGTGTGTATTCAATTTCCAGAGTTAAACTGATGTGTGTTTGCAGCAGTTCAGAAACCCTTTCTTTGGAGAATGTAGAATCAGTCATTTCCAGCCCTAGAGAAGCATGTAAGAATTAGCAGTAAGAATGCCTTTAAAACACAGAAACCCGCTTCGTACAAACTCATCTTCTGTTTGTTTGTTCCTTTTAGGAAGTTGCATCTGTGTTTAGATTCAGCGAGGTAGAAACACGTTTCTTCTAAAAGCTGCGTTTGTACATTCCAGACTGCATGGGAGAACAGGCTGTAAAGAGAAATACCTTGCTCTAAAACCAAAACGGAGCTATCTAGCAGAATGTTTGTCAATGTGTTTATTCAACTTCCAGAGTTAAACTGATTTGTGTTAGCAGCCGTTCAGAAACCCTTTCTTTGGAGAATGTAGAAACAGTCATTTCCAGCCCTATAGACGCGTATAAGAGTTAGCAGTAAGAATGCGTTTAAAACACAGAAACCCGCTTTGTACAAACTCAACTTCTGTGTGTTGGTTCCTTTTAGGAAGTTGCATCTGTGTTTAGATTCAGCGAGGTAGAAACACTTTTCTTCTAAAAGCTGCGTTTGGAAATTCCAGAGTGGATGGGAGAAGAGGCTGTAAAGAGAAATATCTTGCTCTAAAACCAAAATGGAGCTATCTAGCAGAATGGTTGTCAATGTGTCTATTCAACTTCCAGAGTTAAACTGATGTGTGTTTGCAGCAGTTCAGAAACCCTTTCTTTGGAGCATGTAGAAACAGTCATTTCCAGCCCTAGAGAAGCATATAAGAGTTAGCAGTAAGAAAGCGTTTAAAACACAGAAGACCCGCTTCCTACCAACTCATCAGCTGTGTGCTGGTTTCTTTTAAGAAGTTGCATCTATGTTTAGATTCAGCAAGGTAGAAACACGTTTCTTCTAAAAGCTGCGTTTGGACATTCCACAGTGGATGGGAGAAAAGGCTGTAAAGAGAAATACCTTGCTCTAAAACCAAAACGGAGCTATCTAGCAGAATGGTTGTCAATGTGTGTATTCAACTTCCAGAGTTAAACTGATGTGTGTTTGCAGCAGTCCAGAAACCCTTTCTGTGGAGAATGTAGAAACAGTCATTTCCAGCCCTAGAGACGCACATAAGAGTTAGCAGTAAGAATGCGTTTCAAACACAGAAGACCCGCTTCTTAAAAACTCATCTGCTGTGTGCTGGTTTCCTTTAGGAAGTTGCATCTATGTTTAGATTCTGCGAGGTAGAAACACATTTCTTCTAAAAGCTGCGTTTGGACATTCCAGAGTGGATTGGAGAACAGGCTGTAAAGAGAAATATCTTGCTCTAAAACCAAAACGGAGCTATCTAGCAGAATGTTTGTCAATGTGTGTATTCAACTTCCAGAGTTAAACTGATTTGTGTTTGCAGCAGTTCAGAAACGCTTTCTTTGGAGAATGTAGAAAAAAAGTCATTTCCAGGCCTAGAGACGCATATAAGAGTTAGCAGTAAGAATGCCTTTAAAACACAGAAACCTGCTTCGTACAAAGTCATCTTCTGTGTGTTGGTTCCTTTTAGGAAGTTGCATCTGTGTTTAGATTCAGCGAGGTAGAAACACGTTTCTTCTAAAAGCTGCGTTTGGACATTCCAGAGTTGATGGGAGAACAGGCTGTAAAGAGAAATACCTTGCTCTAAAACCAAAACGGAGCTATCTAGCAGAATGGTTGTCAATGTGTGTATTCAATTTCCAGAGTTAAACTGATGTGTGTTTGCAGCAGTTCAGAAATCCTTTCTTTGGAGAATGTAAAAACCGTCATTTCCAGCCCTAGAGACGCATGTAAGAGTTAGCAGTAAGAATGCCTTTAAACACAGAAACCCGCTTCGTACAAACTCATCTTCTGTGTGTTGGCTCCTTTTAGCAAGTTGCATCTGTGTTTAGATTCAGCGAGGTAGAAACACGTTTCTTCTAAAATCTGCGTTTGAACATTCCAGTGTGGATGGGAGAACAGGCTGTAAAGAGAAATACCTTGCTCTAAAACCAAAACAGAGCTATCTAGCAGAATGTTTGTCAATGTGTTTATTCAATTTCCAGAGTTAAACTGATTTGTGTTTGCAGCCGTTCAGAAACCCTTTCTTTGGAGAATGTAGAAAAAAAGTCATTTCCAGCCCTAGAGACGCATATAAGAGTTCGCAGTAAGAATGCGTTTAAAACACAGAAGACCCGCTTCTTACATACTCATCTGTTGTGTGCTGGTTTCTTTTAGGAAGTTGCATCTATGTTTAGATTCAGCGAGGTAGAAACACGTTTCTTCTAAAAGCTGCGTTTGGACATTCCAGAGTGGATGGGAGAACAGGCTGTAAAGAGAAATACCTTGCTCTAAAACCAAAACGGACCTATCTAGCGGTATGGTGTTCAATGTGTTTATTCAACTTCCAGAATTAAACTGATGTGTGTTTGCAGCAGTTCAGAAACCCTTTCTTTGGAGAATGTAGAAACAGTCATTTCCAGCCCTAGAGACGCACATAAGAGTTAGCAGTAAGAATGCTTTTCAAACACAGAAGACCCGCTACTTACAAACTCATCTGCTGTGTGCTGGTTTCTTTTAGGAAGTTGCATCTATGTTTAGATTCAGCGAGGTAGAAACACGTTTCTTCTAAAAGCTGCGTTTGGACATTCCAGAGTGGATGGGAGAACAGGCTCTAAAGAGAAATACCTTGCTCTAAAACCAAAACGGAGCTATCTAGCAGAATGGTTGTCAATGTGTGTATTCAACTTTCAGAGTTAAACTGATTTGTGTTTGCAGCAATTCAGAAACCCCTTCTTTGGAGAATGTAGAAAAAAAGTCATTTCCAGCCCTAGAGACGCATATAAGGGTTAGCAGTAAGAATGCCTTTAAAACACAGAAACCGAGGATCCGACTTTCAAGATGGCCACCTAAGAACAGCTCAGGACTTCAGCTCCCAGTGAAAGTGCAGAGGGTGAGTGGACGCCGCATTTCCAGACGAACTCTTATTGCCCACAGACCAGGAGATACCCAGGCAGAGGGGTCGCCAGCGTCGCAGTCCCAGCCGGTGCGGCTGTTTTGGCCCCCGCGGGGCTGATTCCGCCCGCGCGGCTGCTGTGACCACTCCCTTTTGCTGCGGTTCTCCGTACAAAAGCCACTGGTCTGGGAGCCCTCTTAGCTGGCGAGCAGAGCCTTGAGACGGCAGAGCTCCCCATTCATCTGAAATAGCGAGCCAGGCCAGGAGATTCCTAGGCAAAAAATCCGCCAGGAGCCGGCGCCGCGGTTCGAGCCGACTCCGTGAGTCGCAGCACGGGAGATCCCGGCGCCTTTTCAACAAGCGACCGGAACGCGGGGTCGTTCAACTTAAAAGAAAAGACTCTGAGTCAGGGAGCCAGGTGATCAGGCTCGGTTGGTCCCACCCCTCCACCCCCAACAACAACGAAAACAAAAACAGTAATTGGAAACCCTCTGGGTTGAGCCCTTCAAACCAAGCACAGCTGAACCAGGACGGTCCGGCTCCGTGGGGGAGGGGCTTCCGCCATTACTGAGACTCTCCACCGCTAAGGAGGCAGGCTGCCGTTGCCGAGGCAACCCGCCGTTGCCGAGGCAACCTGCCACAACAGAGAGAGTCCGCCATAACAGAGGCGGGGCCCCCATTGCCGAGACAGTTCTAACTACGCCCTTATAAAAAGGACTACAGGGAAGAGCTCAGGGCAGCTGGGCGGAGCCCACAGCAGCTCAGCAAAGCCCCTGCGGGCAGGCAGAGGCTAGGCTTGCTGCTAGCTGGGCGGGTCCGACCTGAAAAAAGAAAAAAAAAAATCAAAAAAGGCAGTAGTGCAACGGAAACTCATAAAGCTCCAACTCCCTGGGACAGAGACAGACAACAGGTGGATAAACCCACAAAAATGGGTAGAAACCAGCGTAAAAAGGATGAAAACTCCCGAAACCAGAACACCTCTCCTCCTAAAAGTGATCACAACTCCTCACCAGCAAGGGAACCAGACTGGATGGAGAAGGAGGGTGATGAAATGACAGAATCAGACTTCAGAAGATGGGTAGTAAGAAACTACAATGAGCTAAAAGAACATGTTCTAACCCATCGCAAAGAAAATAGGAACCTTGAAAAAAGATTGGACGAACTGCTGACGAGAATGGACAGCATAGAGAGGAGAATAAGTGAATTGATGGAGCTGAAAAACGCAACACGAGAACTTCGTGAAGCATGCACAAGTTTCAACAGCCGAATTGACCAAGCAGAAGAAAGGATATCAGAGGTCGAAGACCAACTCAATGAAATAAAAAGAGAAGGCAAGAACAGAGAAAAAAGCGCAAAAAGGAATGAACAAAATCTTCAAGAAATGTGGGACTATGTGAAAAGACCTAATCTACGTCTGATAGGTGTACCTGAATGTGATGAAGAGAATGAATCCAAGCTGGAAAATACTCTTCAGGATATTATCCAGGAAAACTTCCCCAACCTAGCAAGGCAGACCAATATTCAAATCCAGGAAATACAGAGAACACCACAGAGATATTCCTCAAGAAGAGCAACCCCAAGGCACATAATCGTCAGATTCACCAGGGTTGAAATGAAAGAGAAAATGCTAAGGGCAGCCAGAGAGAAAGGTCGGGTTACCCACAAAGGGAAGCCCATTAGACTCACAGCAGATCTCTCAGCAGAAACCCTACAAGCCAGAAGAGACTGGGGGCCAATATTCAACATCCTTAAAGAAAAGAACTTTCAACCCAGAATCTCCTATCCAGCCAAACTCAGCTTCATAAGCGAAGGAAAAATAAAATCCTTTGTGAACAAGCAAGCACTCAGAGATTTCATCACCACCAAACCTGCTCTACAAGAACTCCTGAAAGAGGCTCTACACATATAAAGGAACAACCAGTACCAGCCACTCCAAAAACACACCAAATGGTAAAAAAGCAGCAACACAATCAAGAATCTGCATCAACTAACCAACAAAACAGCCAGGTAGCATCAAAATGACAGCATCAAATTCACACATAACAATACTATCCCTAAATGTCAATGGACTAAATGCCCCAATCAAAAGACACAGACTGGCAAATTGGATAAAAAGCCAAAACCCATCAGTGTGCTGTATCCAGGAAACCCATCTTACATGCAAGGATACACAAAGGCTCAAAATAAAGGGATGGAGGAAGATCTACCAAGCAAATGGAGAGCAAAAAAAGGCAGGAGTTGCAATTCTCATCTCTGATAAAATAGACTTTAAAGCAACAAAGATCAAAAGAGACAAAGAAGGACATTACATAATGGTAAAAGGATCACTGCAACAAGAAGAGCTAACGATCCTAAATATATATGCACCCAATACAGGAGCACCCAGATACATAAGGCAAGTTCTTAATGACTTACAAAGAGACTTAGACTCCCACACAATAATAGTGGGAGACTTTAACACCCCATTGTCAATATTAGACAGATCAACCAGACAGAAAATCAACAAGGATATCCAGGACCTGAACACAGACCTGGAACGAGCAAACCTAATAGACATTTACAGAACTCTCCACCCCAAATCCACAGAATATACATTCTTCTCAGCACCACAAAACACCTACTCTAAAATTGACCACATAATTGGCAATAAATCACTCCTCAGCAAATGCAAAAGAACAGAAATCATAACAAACAGTCTCTCAGACCACAGTGCAATCGAGTTAGAACTCAGAATGCAGAAACTAACTCAGAACCGCACAGCTTCATGGAAACTGAACAACTTGCTCTTGAATGTTGACTGGATAAACAATGAAATGAAGGCAGAAATAAAGATGTTCTTCGAAACCAATGAGAACGAAGACACAACATACCAGAATCTCTGGGACACATTTAAAGCAGTCTCTAGAGGAAAATATATAGCAATGAGTGCCCACATGAGAAGAAAGGAGAGATCTAAAATTGACACCCTATCATCAAAATTGAAAGAGCTAGAGGAGCAAGATCAAAAAAACTCAAAACCTAGCAGAAGACAGGAAATAACTAAGATCAGAGCAGAACTGAAGGAAATAGAGACACAAAAAACTCTTCAAAAAATCAATAAATCCAGGAGCTGGTTTTTTGAAAAGATCAACAAAATAGACCACTAGCCAGATTAATAAAAAAGAAAAGAGAGAATAACCAAATTGATGCAATAAAAAACGATAAAGGGGATATCACCACAGATTCCACAGAAATCCAAACCATCATCAGAGATTATTACAAACAACTCTATGCACATAAACTAGTAAACCTGGAAGAAATGGATAAATTCCTGGACACCTGCAACCTCCCAAGCCTAAACCTGGAAGAAGCCGAAACCCTGAATAGACCAATAACATGGTCTGAAGTTGAGGCAGCAATAAAGAGCCTACCACCCAAAAAAAGCCCAGGTCCAGATGGGTTCACAGCTGAATTCTACCAGACATACAAGGAGGAGCTGATACCATTCCTTCTGATACTATTCCAGACAATCCAAAAAGAGGGAATCCTTCCCAAATCATTTTACGAGACAAACATCATCCTGATACCAAAACCCGGCAGAGACTCAACAAGAAAAGAAAATTTCAGGCCAATATCCATGATGAACATAGATGCAAAAATCTTCAATAAAATACTGGCAAACCGATTGCAACAGCATATCAAAAAGCTCATCCACCATGATCAAGTAGGATTCATCCCAGGGATGCAAGGCTGGTTCAACATACGCAAGTCCATAAACGTAATTCACCACATAAACAGAACCAAAGACAAAAACCACATGATTATCTCGATTGATGCAGAGAAGGCTTTTGACAAAATTCAACAACCCTTTATGCTAAAAACCCTCAATAAACTAGGTATTGACGGAACGTATCTCAAAACAATAAAAGCTATTTACGACATACCAACAGCCAATATCATACTGAATGGGCAAAAACTGGAAGCATTCCCTTTGAAATCTGGCACTAGACAAGGATGCCCTCTCTCATCACTCCTATTCAATATAGTACTGGAAGTTCTAGCCAGAGCAATCAGACAAGAAAAAGAAATAAAGGGTATCCAAATTGGAAAGGAGGAAATCAAATTGTCTCTATTTGCAGATGACATGATTGTATATCTGGAAGACCCCATCATCTCAGCCCAAAATCTCCTGAAACTGATAAACAACTTCAGCAAAGTCTCAGGATACAAAATCAACGTGCAAAAATCACAAGCATTCCTATACACCAGTAATAGACTTCAAGAGAGCCAAATCAAGAACGAACTGCCATTCACAATTGCTACAAAGAGAATAAAGTACCTAGGAATACAACTAACAAGGAACGTAAAGGACCTCTTCAAGGAGAACTACAAGCCATTGCTCAACGAAATAAGAGAGGATACAAACAGATGGAGAAACATTCCATGTTCATGGTTAGGAAGAATCAACATCGTGAAAATGGCCATACTGCCCAAAGTAATTTACAGATTCAATGCTATTCCCACCAAGCTACCAATGACCTTCTTCACAGAACTGGAAAAAAACACCTTAAACTTCATATGGAACCAAAAGAGAGCCCGCATAGCCAAGTCAATTCTAAGCAAAAAGAACAAAGCGGGAGGCATCACACTACCGGACTTCAAACTATACTACAAGGCTACAGTAATCAAAACAGCATGGTACTGGTACCAAAACAGAGATATAGACCAATGGAACAGAACAGAGGCCTCACAGGAAATACAACATACCCACAACCATCTGATCTTCGACAAACCTGACAAAAACAAGCAATGGGGAAAGGACTCCCTGTTTAATAAATGGTGTTGGGAAAACTGGCTAGCCATGTGCAGAAAGCAGAAACAGGACCCCTTCCTGACACCTTACACCAAAATTAACTCCAGATGGATTAAAGACTTAAACATCAGACCTAATACCATAAAAACCTTAGAAGAAAATCTAGGCAAAACCATTCAGGACATAGGTGTAGGCAAGGACTTCATGACCAAAACGCCAAAAGCAATGGCAACAAAAGCCAAAATAGACAAATGGGACCTAATCAAACTCCACAGCTTCTGCACGGCAAAAGAAACAGTCAGTAGGTGAATCGGCAACCAACAGAATGGGAAAAAATTTTTGCAGTCTACCCATCTGACAAGGGGCTGATATCCAGAATTTACAAAGAACTAAAGCAGATCTACAAGAAAAAAACAAACAAGCCCATTCAAAAATGGGCAAAGGATATGAACAGATACTTTACAAAAGAAGACATACAGGAGGCCAACAAACATATGAAAAAATGCTCATCATCACTGGTCATCAGAGAAATGCAAATCAAAACCACATTGAGATACCATCTCACACCAGTTAGAATGGCGATCATTAAAAAATCGGGAAACAACAGATGCTGGAGAGGATGTGGAGAAATAGGAACACTTTTACACTGTTGGTGGGAATGTAAATTAATTCAACCATTGTGGAAGACAGTGTGGCGATTCCTCAAGGACTTAAAAATAGAAATCCCATTTGACCCAGCAATCCCATTACTGGGTATATATCCAAAGGATTATAAATCATTCTACTACAAGGACACGTGCACACGAATGTTCATTGCAGCACTGTTTACAATAGCAAAGACCTGGAACCAACCCAAATGCCCAACGATGATAGACTGGATAGGGAAAATGTGGTACATATACACCATGGAATATTATGCAGCCAAAAAAAAACGATGAGTTCACGTCCTTTATAGGGACATGGATGAACCTGGAAACCATCATTCTCAGCAAACTGACACAAGAGCAGAAAATCAAACACCGTATATTCTCGCTCATAGGCGGGTGTTGAACAATGAGAACACATGGACACAGGGAGGGGAGCACTACACACTGGGGTCTGTTGGGGGGAAATGGGAGAGGGGCGGGGGGTGGGGAGGTGGGAAGAGATAGCATGGGGAGAAATGACAGATACAGGTGAGGGGACGGAAGGCAGCAAAGCACACTGCCATGTGTGTACCTATGCAACAATCTTGCATGTTCATCACATGTACCCCAAAACCTAAAATGCAATAAAAAAAAAAAGAAAAAAAAAATAAAAAAAAATAAAATAAAATAAAACACAGAAACCCGCTTCATACAAACTCATCTTCTGTGTGTTGGTTCGTTTTAGGAAGTTGCATCTGTGTTTAGATTCAGCGAGGTAGAAACACGTTTCTTCTAAAAGCTGCGATTGGACATTCCAGAGTGGATGGGAGAACAGGCTGTAAAGAGAAATACCTTGCTCTAAAACCAAAACGGAGCTATCTAGCAGAATGGTTGTCAATGTGTGTATTCAACTTCCAGAGTTAAACTGATTTGTGTTTGCAGCAGTTCAGAAACCCTTTCTTTGGAGAATGTAGAAACCGTCATTTCCAGCCCTAGAGACGCTTGTAAGAGTTAGCAGTAAGAATGCCTTTAAAACACAGAAACCAGCTTCGTACAAACTCATCTTCTGTGTGTTGGTTCCTTTTAGGAGGTTGCATCTGTGTTTACATTCAGCGAGGGAGAAACACATTTCCTCTAAAAGCTGCGTTTGGACATTCCAGAGTTGATGGGAGAACAGGCTGTAAAGAGAAATACCTTGCTCTAAAACCAAAACGGAGCTATCTAGAAGAATGGTTGTCAATGTGTGTATTCAACTTCCAGAGATAAACTGATGTGTCTTTGCAGCAGTTCAGAAACCATTTCTTTGGAGAATGTAGAAACAGTCATTAGAAGCCCTAGAGACACACATAAGAGTTAGCAGTAAGAAGGCGTTGCAAACACAGAAGACCCGCTTCTTTCAAACTCATCTGCTGTGTGCTAGTTCCTTTTAGGAAGTTGCATCTATGTTTAGATGTAGCGAGGTAGAAACACGTTTCTTCTAAAACCTGCTTTTGGTATTACAGAGTGGATGGGAGAACAGGCTGTAAAGAGAAATACCTTGCTCTAAAACCAAAACGGAGCTATCTAGCAGAATGTTTGTCAATGTATGTATTCAACTTCCAGAATTAAACTGATTTGTGTTTGCAGCAGTTCAGAAACCCTTTCTTTAGAGAATGTAGAAAAAAAGTCATTTCCAGCCCTGGAGACGCATATAAGAGTTAGCAGTAAGAATGCCTTTAAAACACAGAAACCCGCTTCGTACAAACTGATCTTCTGTGTGTTGGTTCCTTTTAGGAAGTTGCATCTGTGTTTAGATTCAGCGAGGTAGAAACAAGTTTCTTCTAAAAGCTGCGTTTGGACATTCCAGAGTGGATGGGAGAACAGGCTGTAAAGAGAAATACCTAGCTCTAAAACCAAAACGGAGCTATCTAGCAGAATGGTTGTCAATGTGTGTATTCAACTTCCAGAGATAAACTGATGAGTGTTCGCAGCAGTTCAAAAACCATTTCCTTGGAGATTGTAGAAACAGTCATTTCCAGCCCTAGAGACGCATGTAAGATTTTGCAGTATGAATCCGTTTAAAACACAGAAGACCCGTTTCTTACAAACTCATCTGCTGTGTGCTGGTTCCTTTTAGGAATTTTCATCTATGTTTAGTTTCAGCGAGTTTGAAACACGTTTATTCTAAAAGCTGCGTTTGGACATTCCAGAGTGGATGGGAGAACAGGCTGTAAAGAGAAATACCTTGCTCTAAAACCAAAACGGAGCTATCAAGCAGAATGGTTGTCAATGTGTGTATTCAACTTCCAGAGTTAAACTGATGTGTGTTTGCAGCAGTTCAGAAACCCTTTCTTTGGAGAATGTAGAAAGAGTCATTTCCAGCCCTAGAGACGCATATAAGAGTTAGCTGTAAGCATGCGTTTAAAACACAGAATACCCATTTCGTTAAAACTCATCTGCTCTGTGCTAGTTCCTCTTAGGACGTTGCATCTATGTTTAGATTCAGAGAGACAGATATACGTTTCTTCTAAAAACTGCGTTTGGACATTCCAGAGTGAATGGGAGAACACGCTGTAAAGAGAAATACCTTGCTCTAAAACCAAAACGGAGCTATCTAGCAGAATGGTTGTCAATGTGTGTATTCAACGTCCAGAGTTAAACTGATGTGTGTTTGCAGCAGTTCAGAAACCCTTTCTTTGGAGAATGTAGAAACAGTCAATTCCAGCCCTAGAGACGCATTTAAGAGTTAGCAGTATGAATGCGTTTAAAACACAGAAGACCCGCTTCTTACAAACTCATCTGCGGTGTGCTGGTTTCTTTTAGGAAGTTGCATCTATGTTTAGTTTCAGCGAGGTAGAAACACGTTTCTTCTAAAAGCTGCGTTTGGACATTCCAGAGTGGATGGGAGAACAGGCTGTAAAGAGAAATACCTTGCTCTAAAACCAAAACGGAGCTATCAAGCAGAATGGTTGTCAATGTGTGTATTCAACTTCCAGAGTTAAACTGATGTGTGTTTGCAGCAGTTCAGAAACCCTTTCTTTGGAGAATGTAGAAACAGTCATTTCCAGCCCTAGAGACGCATATAAGAGTTAGGAGTAAGAATGCGTTTAAAACACAGAATACCCGCTTCTTACAAACTCATCTGCTGTGTGCTAGTTCCTCTTAGGAAGTTGCATCTATGTTTAGATTCAGCGAGGCAGAAACACGTTTCTTCTAAAAACTGCGTTTGTACATTTCAGAGTGAATGGGGGAACACGCTTTAAAGAGAAATACCTTGCTCTAAAACCAAAACGGAGCTATCTAGCAGAATGGTTGTCAATGTGTGTATTCAATTTCCAGAGTTAAACTGATGTGTGTTTGCAGCAGTTCAGAAACCCTTTCTTTGGAGAATGTAGAATCAGTCATTTCCAGCCCTAGAGAAGCATGTAAGAATTAGCAGTAAGAATGCCTTTAAAACACAGAAACCCGCTTCGTACAAACTCATCTTCTGTTTGTTTGTTCCTTTTAGGAAGTTGCATCTGTGTTTAGATTCAGCGAGGTAGAAACACGTTTCTTCTAAAAGCTGCGTTTGTACATTCCAGACTGCATGGGAGAACAGGCTGTAAAGAGAAATACCTTGCTCTAAAACCAAAACGGAGCTATCTAGCAGAATGTTTGTCAATGTGTTTATTCAACTTCCAGAGTTAAACTGATTTGTGTTAGCAGCCGTTCAGAAACCCTTTCTTTGGAGAATGTAGAAACAGTCATTTCCAGCCCTATAGACGCGTATAAGAGTTAGCAGTAAGAATGCGTTTAAAACACAGAAACCCGCTTTGTACAAACTCAACTTCTGTGTGTTGGTTCCTTTTAGGAAGTTGCATCTGTGTTTAGATTCAGCGAGGTAGAAACACTTTTCTTCTAAAAGCTGCGTTTGGAAATTCCAGAGTGGATGGGAGAAGAGGCTGTAAAGAGAAATATCTTGCTCTAAAACCAAAATGGAGCTATCTAGCAGAATGGTTGTCAATGTGTCTATTCAACTTCCAGAGTTAAACTGATGTGTGTTTGCAGCAGTTCAGAAACCCTTTCTTTGGAGCATGTAGAAACAGTCATTTCCAGCCCTAGAGAAGCATATAAGAGTTAGCAGTAAGAAAGCGTTTAAAACACAGAAGACCCGCTTCCTACAAACTCATCAGCTGTGTGCTGGTTTCTTTTAAGAAGTTGCATCTATGTTTAGATTCAGCAAGGTAGAAACACGTTTCTTCTAAAAGCTGCGTTTGGACATTCCACAGTGGATGGGAGAAAAGGCTGTAAAGAGAAATACCTTGCTCTAAAACCAAAACGGAGCTATCTAGCAGAATGGTTGTCAATGTGTGTATTCAACTTCCAGAGTTAAACTGATGTGTGTTTGCAGCAGTCCAGAAACCCTTTCTGTGGAGAATGTAGAAACAGTCATTTCCAGCCCTAGAGACGCACATAAGAGTTAGCAGTAAGAATGCGTTTCAAACACAGAAGACCCGCTTCTTAAAAACTCATCTGCTGTGTGCTGGTTTCCTTTAGGAAGTTGCATCTATGTTTAGATTCTGCGAGGTAGAAACACATTTCTTCTAAAAGCTGCGTTTGGACATTCCAGAGTGGATTGGAGAACAGGCTGTAAAGAGAAATATCTTGCTCTAAAACCAAAACGGAGCTATCTAGCAGAATGTTTGTCAATGTGTGTATTCAACTTCCAGAGTTAAACTGATTTGTGTTTGCAGCAGTTCAGAAACGCTTTCTTTGGAGAATGTAGAAAAAAAGTCATTTCCAGGCCTAGAGACGCATATAAGAGTTAGCAGTAAGAATGCCTTTAAAACACAGAAACCTGCTTCGTACAAAGTCATCTTCTGTGTGTTGGTTCCTTTTAGGAAGTTGCATCTGTGTTTAGATTCAGCGAGGTAGAAACACGTTTCTTCTAAAAGCTGCGTTTGGACATTCCAGAGTTGATGGGAGAACAGGCTGTAAAGAGAAATACCTTGCTCTAAAACCAAAACGGAGCTATCTAGCAGAATGGTTGTCAATGTGTGTATTCAATTTCCAGAGTTAAACTGATGTGTGTTTGCAGCAGTTCAGAAATCCTTTCTTTGGAGAATGTAAAAACCGTCATTTCCAGCCCTAGAGACGCATGTAAGAGTTAGCAGTAAGAATGCCTTTAAACACAGAAACCCGCTTCGTACAAACTCATCTTCTGTGTGTTGGCTCCTTTTAGCAAGTTGCATCTGTGTTTAGATTCAGCGAGGTAGAAACACGTTTCTTCTAAAATCTGCGTTTGAACATTCCAGTGTGGATGGGAGAACAGGCTGTAAAGAGAAATACCTTGCTCTAAAACCAAAACAGAGCTATCTAGCAGAATGTTTGTCAATGTGTTTATTCAATTTCCAGAGTTAAACTGATTTGTGTTTGCAGCCGTTCAGAAACCCTTTCTTTGGAGAATGTAGAAAAAAAGTCATTTCCAGCCCTAGAGACGCATATAAGAGTTCGCAGTAAGAATGCGTTTAAAACACAGAAGACCCGCTTCTTACATACTCATCTGTTGTGTGCTGGTTTCTTTTAGGAAGTTGCATCTATGTTTAGATTCAGCGAGGTAGAAACACGTTTCTTCTAAAAGCTGCGTTTGGACATTCCAGAGTGGATGGGAGAACAGGCTGTAAAGAGAAATACCTTGCTCTAAAACCAAAACGGACCTATCTAGCGGTATGGTGTTCAATGTGTTTATTCAACTTCCAGAATTAAACTGATGTGTGTTTGCAGCAGTTCAGAAACCCTTTCTTTGGAGAATGTAGAAACAGTCATTTCCAGCCCTAGAGACGCACATAAGAGTTAGCAGTAAGAATGCTTTTCAAACACAGAAGACCCGCTACTTACAAACTCATCTGCTGTGTGCTGGTTTCTTTTAGGAAGTTGCATCTATGTTTAGATTCAGCGAGGTAGAAACACGTTTCTTCTAAAAGCTGCGTTTGGACATTCCAGAGTGGATGGGAGAACAGGCTCTAAAGAGAAATACCTTGCTCTAAAACCAAAACGGAGCTATCTAGCAGAATGGTTGTCAATGTGTGTATTCAACTTTCAGAGTTAAACTGATTTGTGTTTGCAGCAATTCAGAAACCCCTTCTTTGGAGAATGTAGAAAAAAAGTCATTTCCAGCCCTAGAGACGCATATAAGGGTTAGCAGTAAGAATGCCTTTAAAACACAGAAACCGAGGATCCGACTTTCAAGATGGCCACCTAAGAACAGCTCAGGACTTCAGCTCCCAGTGAAAGTGCAGAGGGTGAGTGGACGCCGCATTTCCAGACGAACTCTTATTGCCCACAGACCAGGAGATACCCAGGCAGAGGGGTCGCCAGCGTCGCAGTCCCAGCCGGTGCGGCTGTTTTGGCCCCCGCGGGGCTGATTCCGCCCGCGCGGCTGCTGTGACCACTCCCTGTTGCTGCGGTTCTCCGTACAAAAGCCACTGGTCTGGGAGCCCTCTTAGCTGGCGAGCAGAGCCTTGAGACGGCAGAGCTCCCCATTCATCTGAAATAGCGAGCCAGGCCAGGAGATTCCTAGGCAAAAAATCCGCCAGGAGCCGGCGCCGCGGTTCGAGCCGACTCCGTGAGTCGCAGCACGGGAGATCCCGGCGCCTTTTCAACAAGCGACCGGAACGCGGGGTCGTTCAACTTAAAAGAAAAGACTCTGAGTCAGGGAGCCAGGTGATCAGGCTCGGTTGGTCCCACCCCTCCACCCCCAACAACAACGAAAACAAAAACAGTAATTGGAAACCCTCTGGGTTGAGCCCTTCAAACCAAGCACAGCTGAACCAGGACGGTCCGGCTCCGTGGGGGAGGGGCTTCCGCCATTACTGAGACTCTCCACCGCTAAGGAGGCAGGCTGCCGTTGCCGAGGCAACCCGCCGTTGCCGAGGCAACCTGCCACAACAGAGAGAGTCCGCCATAACAGAGGCGGGGCCCCCATTGCCGAGACAGTTCTAACTACGCCCTTATAAAAAGGACTACAGGGAAGAGCTCAGGGCAGCTGGGCGGAGCCCACAGCAGCTCAGCAAAGCCCCTGCGGGCAGGCAGAGGCTAGGCTTGCTGCTAGCTGGGCGGGTCCGACCTGAAAAAAGAAAAAAAAAAATCAAAAAAGGCAGTAGTGCAACGGAAACTCATAAAGCTCCAACTCCCTGGGACAGAGACAGACAACAGGTGGATAAACCCACAAAAATGGGTAGAAACCAGCGTAAAAAGGATGAAAACTCCCGAAACCAGAACACCTCTCCTCCTAAAAGTGATCACAACTCCTCACCAGCAAGGGAACCAGACTGGATGGAGAAGGAGGGTGATGAAATGACAGAATCAGACTTCAGAAGATGGGTAGTAAGAAACTACAATGAGCTAAAAGAACATGTTCTAACCCATCGCAAAGAAAATAGGAACCTTGAAAAAAGATTGGACGAACTGCTGACGAGAATGGACAGCATAGAGAGGAGAATAAGTGAATTGATGGAGCTGAAAAACGCAACACGAGAACTTCGTGAAGCATGCACAAGCTTCAACAGCCGAATTGACCAAGCAGAAGAAAGGATATCAGAGGTCGAAGACCAACTCAATGAAATAAAAAGAGAAGGCAAGAACAGAGAAAAAAGCGCAAAAAGGAATGAACAAAATCTTCAAGAAATGTGGGACTATGTGAAAAGACCTAATCTACGTCTGATAGGTGTACCTGAATGTGATGAAGAGAATGAATCCAAGCTGGAAAATACTCTTCAGGATATTATCCAGGAAAACTTCCCCAACCTAGCAAGGCAGACCAATATTCAAATCCAGGAAATACAGAGAACACCACAGAGATATTCCTCAAGAAGAGCAACCCCAAGGCACATAATCGTCAGATTCACCAGGGTTGAAATGAAAGAGAAAATGCTAAGGGCAGCCAGAGAGAAAGGTCGGGTTACCCACAAAGGGAAGCCCATTAGACTCACAGCAGATCTCTCAGCAGAAACCCTACAAGCCAGAAGAGACTGGGGGCCAATATTCAACATCCTTAAAGAAAAGAACTTTCAACCCAGAATCTCCTATCCAGCCAAACTCAGCTTCATAAGCGAAGGAAAAATAAAATCCTTTGTGAACAAGCAAGCACTCAGAGATTTCATCACCACCAAACCTGCTCTACAAGAACTCCTGAAAGAGGCTCTACACATATAAAGGAACAACCAGTACCAGCCACTCCAAAAACACACCAAATGGTAAAAAAGCAGCAACACAATCAAGAATCTGCATCAACTAACCAACAAAACAGCCAGGTAGCATCAAAATGACAGCATCAAATTCACACATAACAATACTATCCCTAAATGTCAATGGACTAAATGCCCCAATCAAAAGACACAGACTGGCAAATTGGATAAAAAGCCAAAACCCATCAGTGTGCTGTATCCAGGAAACCCATCTTACATGCAAGGATACACAAAGGCTCAAAATAAAGGGATGGAGGAAGATCTACCAAGCAAATGGAGAGCAAAAAAAGGCAGGAGTTGCAATTCTCATCTCTGATAAAATAGACTTTAAAGCAACAAAGATCAAAAGAGACAAAGAAGGACATTACATAATGGTAAAAGGATCACTGCAACAAGAAGAGCTAACGATCCTAAATATATATGCACCCAATACAGGAGCACCCAGATACATAAGGCAAGTTCTTAATGACTTACAAAGAGACTTAGACTCCCACACAATAATAGTGGGAGACTTTAACACCCCATTGTCAATATTAGACAGATCAACCAGACAGAAAATCAACAAGGATATCCAGGACCTGAACACAGACCTGGAACGAGCAAACCTAATAGACATTTACAGAACTCTCCACCCCAAATCCACAGAATATACATTCTTCTCAGCACCACAAAACACCTACTCTAAAATTGACCACATAATTGGCAATAAATCACTCCTCAGCAAATGCAAAAGAACAGAAATCATAACAAACAGTCTCTCAGACCACAGTGCAATCGAGTTAGAACTCAGAATGCAGAAACTAACTCAGAACCGCACAGCTTCATGGAAACTGAACAACTTGCTCTTGAATGTTGACTGGATAAACAATGAAATGAAGGCAGAAATAAAGATGTTCTTCGAAACCAATGAGAACGAAGACACAACATACCAGAATCTCTGGGACACATTTAAAGCAGTCTCTAGAGGAAAATATATAGCAATGAGTGCCCACATGAGAAGAAAGGAGAGATCTAAAATTGACACCCTATCATCAAAATTGAAAGAGCTAGAGGAGCAAGATCAAAAAAACTCAAAACCTAGCAGAAGACAGGAAATAACTAAGATCAGAGCAGAACTGAAGGAAATAGAGACACAAAAAACTCTTCAAAAAATCAATAAATCCAGGAGCTGGTTTTTTGAAAAGATCAACAAAATAGACAGACCACTAGCCAGATTAATAAAAAAGAAAAGAGAGAATAACCAAATTGATGCAATAAAAAACGATAAAGGGGATATCACCACAGATTCCACAGAAATCCAAACCATCATCAGAGATTATTACAAACAACTCTATGCACATAAACTAGTAAACCTGGAAGAAATGGATAAATTCCTGGACACCTGCAACCTCCCAAGCCTAAACCTGGAAGAAGCCGAAACCCTGAATAGACCAATAACATGGTCTGAAGTTGAGGCAGCAATAAAGAGCCTACCACCCAAAAAAAGCCCAGGTCCAGATGGGTTCACAGCTGAATTCTACCAGACATACAAGGAGGAGCTGATACCATTCCTTCTGATACTATTCCAGACAATCCAAAAAGAGGGAATCCTTCCCAAATCATTTTACGAGACAAACATCATCCTGATACCAAAACCCGGCAGAGACTCAACAAGAAAAGAAAATTTCAGGCCAATATCCATGATGAACATAGATGCAAAAATCTTCAATAAAATACTGGCAAACCGATTGCAACAGCATATCAAAAAGCTCATCCACCATGATCAAGTAGGATTCATCCCAGGGATGCAAGGCTGGTTCAACATACGCAAGTCCATAAACGTAATTCACCACATAAACAGAACCAAAGACAAAAACCACATGATTATCTCGATTGATGCAGAGAAGGCTTTTGACAAAATTCAACAACCCTTTATGCTAAAAACCCTCAATAAACTAGGTATTGACGGAACGTATCTCAAAACAATAAAAGCTATTTACGACATACCAACAGCCAATATCATACTGAATGGGCAAAAACTGGAAGCATTCCCTTTGAAATCTGGCACTAGACAAGGATGCCCTCTCTCATCACTCCTATTCAATATAGTACTGGAAGTTCTAGCCAGAGCAATCAGACAAGAAAAAGAAATAAAGGGTATCCAAATTGGAAAGGAGGAAATCAAATTGTCTCTATTTGCAGATGACATGATTGTATATCTGGAAGACCCCATCATCTCAGCCCAAAATCTCCTGAAACTGATAAACAACTTCAGCAAAGTCTCAGGATACAAAATCAACGTGCAAAAATCACAAGCATTCCTATACACCAGTAATAGACTTCAAGAGAGCCAAATCAAGAACGAACTGCCATTCACAATTGCTACAAAGAGAATAAAGTACCTAGGAATACAACTAACAAGGAACGTAAAGGACCTCTTCAAGGAGAACTACAAGCCATTGCTCAACGAAATAAGAGAGGATACAAACAGATGGAGAAACATTCCATGTTCATGGTTAGGAAGAATCAACATCGTGAAAATGGCCATACTGCCCAAAGTAATTTACAGATTCAATGCTATTCCCACCAAGCTACCAATGACCTTCTTCACAGAACTGGAAAAAAACACCTTAAACTTCATATGGAACCAAAAGAGAGCCCGCATAGCCAAGTCAATTCTAAGCAAAAAGAACAAAGCGGGAGGCATCACACTACCGGACTTCAAACTATACTACAAGGCTACAGTAATCAAAACAGCATGGTACTGGTACCAAAACAGAGATATAGACCAATGGAACAGAACAGAGGCCTCACAGGAAATACAACATACCCACAACCATCTGATCTTCGACAAACCTGACAAAAACAAGCAATGGGGAAAGGACTCCCTGTTTAATAAATGGTGTTGGGAAAACTGGCTAGCCATGTGCAGAAAGCAGAAACAGGACCCCTTCCTGACACCTTACACCAAAATTAACTCCAGATGGATTAAAGACTTAAACATCAGACCTAATACCATAAAAACCTTAGAAGAAAATCTAGGCAAAACCATTCAGGACATAGGTGTAGGCAAGGACTTCATGACCAAAACGCCAAAAGCAATGGCAACAAAAGCCAAAATAGACAAATGGGACCTAATCAAACTCCACAGCTTCTGCACGGCAAAAGAAACAGTCAGTAGGTGAATCGGCAACCAACAGAATGGGAAAAAATTTTTGCAGTCTACCCATCTGACAAGGGGCTGATATCCAGAATTTACAAAGAACTAAAGCAGATCTACAAGAAAAAAACAAACAAGCCCATTCAAAAATGGGCAAAGGATATGAACAGATACTTTACAAAAGAAGACATACAGGAGGCCAACAAACATATGAAAAAATGCTCATCATCACTGGTCATCAGAGAAATGCAAATCAAAACCACATTGAGATACCATCTCACACCAGTTAGAATGGCGATCATTAAAAAATCGGGAAACAACAGATGCTGGAGAGGATGTGGAGAAATAGGAACACTTTTACACTGTTGGTGGGAATGTAAATTAATTCAACCATTGTGGAAGACAGTGTGGCGATTCCTCAAGGACTTAAAAATAGAAATCCCATTTGACCCAGCAATCCCATTACTGGGTATATATCCAAAGGATTATAAATCATTCTACTACAAGGACACGTGCACACGAATGTTCATTGCAGCACTGTTTACAATAGCAAAGACCTGGAACCAACCCAAATGCCCAACGATGATAGACTGGATAGGGAAAATGTGGTACATATACACCATGGAATATTATGCAGCCAAAAAAAAACGATGAGTTCACGTCCTTTATAGGGACATGGATGAACCTGGAAACCATCATTCTCAGCAAACTGACACAAGAGCAGAAAATCAAACACCGTATATTCTCGCTCATAGGCGGGTGTTGAACAATGAGAACACATGGACACAGGGAGGGGAGCACTACACACTGGGGTCTGTTGGGGGGAAATGGGAGAGGGGCGGGGGGTGGGGAGGTGGGAAGAGATAGCATGGGGAGAAATGACAGATACAGGTGAGGGGACGGAAGGCAGCAAAGCACACTGCCATGTGTGTACCTATGCAACAATCTTGCATGTTCATCACATGTACCCCAAAACCTAAAATGCAATAAAAAAAAAAGAAAAAAAAATAAAAAAAAATAAAATAAAATAAAACACAGAAACCCGCTTCGTACAAACTCATCTTCTGTGTGTTGGTTCGTTTTAGGAAGTTGCATCTGTGTTTAGATTCAGCGAGGTAGAAACACGTTTCTTCTAAAAGCTGCGATTGGACATTCCAGAGTGGATGGGAGAACAGGCTGTAAAGAGAAATACCTTGCTCTAAAACCAAAACGGAGCTATCTAGCAGAATGGTTGTCAATGTGTGTATTCAACTTCCAGAGTTAAACTGATGTGTGTTTGCAGCAGTTCAGAAACCCTTTCTTTGGAGAATGTAGAAACCGTCATTTCCAGCCCTAGAGACGCTTGTAAGAGTTAGCAGTAAGAATGCCTTTAAAACACAGAAACCAGCTTCGTACAAACTCATCTTCTGTGTGTTGGTTCCTTTTAGGAGGTTGCATCTGTGTTTACATTCAGCGAGGGAGAAACACATTTCCTCTAAAAGCTGCGTTTGGACATTCCAGAGTTGATGGGAGAACAGGCTGTAAAGAGAAATACCTTGCTCTAAAACCAAAACGGAGCTATCTAGAAGAATGGTTGTCAATGTGTGTATTCAACTTCCAGAGATAAACTGATGTGTCTTTGCAGCAGTTCAGAAACCATTTCTTTGGAGAATGTAGAAACAGTCATTAGAAGCCCTAGAGACACACATAAGAGTTAGCAGTAAGAAGGCGTTGCAAACACAGAAGACCCGCTTCTTTCAAACTCATCTGCTGTGTGCTAGTTCCTTTTAGGAAGTTGCATCTATGTTTAGATGTAGCGAGGTAGAAACACGTTTCTTCTAAAACCTGCTTTTGGTATTACAGAGTGGATGGGAGAACAGGCTGTAAAGAGAAATACCTTGCTCTAAAACCAAAACGGAGCTATCTAGCAGAATGTTTGTCAATGTATGTATTCAACTTCCAGAATTAAACTGATTTGTGTTTGCAGCAGTTCAGAAACCCTTTCTTTAGAGAATGTAGAAAAAAAGTCATTTCCAGCCCTGGAGACGCATATAAGAGTTAGCAGTAAGAATGCCTTTAAAACACAGAAACCCGCTTCGTACAAACTGATCTTCTGTGTGTTGGTTCCTTTTAGGAAGTTGCATCTGTGTTTAGATTCAGCGAGGTAGAAACAAGTTTCTTCTAAAAGCTGCGTTTGGACATTCCAGAGTGGATGGGAGAACAGGCTGTAAAGAGAAATACCTAGCTCTAAAACCAAAACGGAGCTATCTAGCAGAATGGTTGTCAATGTGTGTATTCAACTTCCAGAGATAAACTGATGAGTGTTTGCAGCAGTTCAAAAACCATTTCCTTGGAGATTGTAGAAACAGTCATTTCCAGCCCTAGAGACGCATGTAAGATTTTGCAGTATGAATCCGTTTAAAACACAGAAGACCCGTTTCTTACAAACTCATCTGCTGTGTGCTAGTTCCTTTTAGGAAGTTGCATCTATGTTTAGATTCAGCGAGGTAGAAACACGTTTTTTCTAAAACCGGCGTTTGGCATTCCAGAGTGGATGGGAGAACAGGCTGTAAAGAGAAATACCTTGCTCTAAAACCAAAACGGAGCTATCTAGCAGAATGGTTGTCAATGTGTCTATTCAACTTCCAGAGATAAACGGATGTGTGTTTGCAGCAGTTCAGAAACGCTTTCTTTGGAGAATGTAGAAACAGTCATTTCCAGCCCTAGAGACGAATATAAGAGTTAGCAGTAAGAATGCCTTTAAAACACAGAAACCCGCTTCGTACAATCTCATCTTCTGTGTGTTGGTTCCTTTTAGGAAGTTGCATCTGTGTTTAGATTCAGCGAGGTAGAAACACGTTTCTTCTAAAAGCTACGTTTGGACATTCCAGAGTGGATGGGAGAACAGGCTGTAAAGAGAAATACCTTGCTCTAAAACCAAAACGGAACTATCTAGCAGAATGGTTGTCAATGTGTTTATTCAACTTCCAGAGTTCAACTGATGTGTGTTTGCAGCAGTTCAAAAACCCTTTCTTTGGAGAATGTAGAAACAGTAATTTCCAGCCCTAGAGACGCATATAAGAGTTTGCAGTAAGAATGCCTTTAAAACATAGAAACCCGCTTCGTACAAACTCATCTTCTGTGTGTTGGTTCCTTTTAGAAAGTTGCATCTGTGTTTAGATTCAGCGAGGTAGAAACACGTTTCTTCTAAAAGCTGCGTTTGGAGATTCCGGAATGAATGGGAGAACAGGCTGTAAAGAGACATACCTTGCTCTAAAACCAAAACGGAGCTATCTAGCAGAATGGTTGTCAATGTGTGTATTCAACTTCCAGAGTTAAACTGATGTGTGTTTGCAGCAGTTCAGAAACCCTTTCTTTGGAGAATGTAGAAACAGTCAATTCCAGCCCTAGAGACGAATATAAGAGTTAGCAGTAAGAATGCGTTTAAAACACAGAAGACCCGCTTCTTACAAACTCATCTGCTGTGTGCTACTTCCTTTTAGGAAGTTGCATCTATGTTTAGATTCCGCGAGGTAGAAACACGTTTCTTCTAAAAGCTGCGTTTGGACATTCCAGAGTGTATTGGAGAACAGGCTGTAAAGGGAACTACCTTGCTCTAAAAACAAAACGGATCTATATAGCAGAATGGTTGTCAATGTGTGTATTCAACTTTCAGAGTTAAACTGATGTGTGTTTGCAGCACTTCAGAAACCCTTTCTTTGGAGAATGTAGAAACCGTCTTTTCCAGCCCTAGAGACGCATGTAAGAGTTAACATTAAGAATGCGTTTAAAACACAGAAGACCCTCTTCTTACAAACTCATCTGCTGTGTGCTGGTTCCTTTTAGGAAGTTGCATCTATGTTTAGATTCAGCGAGGTAGAAACACGTTTCTTCTAAAAGCTGCGTTTGGACATTCCAGAATGGATGGGAGAACAGGCTGTAAAGAGAAATAACTTGCTCTAAAACCAAAACGCAGCTATCTAGCAGAATGGTTGTCAATGTGTGTATTCAACTTCCAGAGTTAAACTGATTTGTGTTTGCAGCAGTTCAGAAACCCTTTCTTTGGAGAATGTAGAAAAAAAGTCATTTCCAGCCCTAGAGACGCATATAAGAGTTAGTAGTAAGAATGCCTTTAAAACACAGAAACCCGCTTCGTACAAACTCATCTTCTGTGTTTTGGTTCCTTTTAGGAAGTTGCATCTGTGTTTAGATTCAGCGAGGTAGAAACACGTTTCTTCTAAAAGCTGCGTTTGGACATTCCAGAGTGGATGGGAGAACAGGCTGTAAAGAGAAATACCTTGCTCTAAAACCAAACGGAGCTATCTAGCAGAATGGTTGTCAATGTGTGTATTCAACTTCCAGAGTTAAACTGATGTGTGTTTGCAGCAGTTCAGAAACCCTTTCTTTAAAGAATGTAGAAACAGTCATTTCCAGCCCTAGAGACGCACATAAGAGTTAGCAGTAAGAATGCGTTTAAAACACAGAACACCCGCTTCTTACAAACTCATCAGCTGTGTGCTCGTTTCTTTTAGGAAGTTGCATCTGTGTTTCGATTCAGCGAGGTAGAAACACGTTTCTTCTAAAAGCTGCGTTTGGACATTCCAGAGTGGATGGGAGAACAGGCTGTAAAGAGAAATACCTTGCTCTAAAACCAAAACGGAGCTATCTAGCAGAATGTTTGTCAATGTTTGTATTCAACTTCCAGAGTTATACTGATGTGTGTTTGTAGCAGTTCAGAATCCCTTTCTTTGGAGAACGTAGAAACAGTCATTTCCAGCCCTATAGACGCATATAAGAGTTAGCAGTAAGAATGCATTTAAAACACAGAAGACACGCTTCGTACAAACTCATCTGCTGTGTGGTAGTTCCTTTTAGGAAGTTGCATCTATGTTTAGATTCAGCGAGGCAGAAACACGTTTCTTCTAAAAACTGCGTTTGGATATTCCAGAGAGGATGGGAGAACAGGCTGTAAAGAAAAATACCTTGCTCTAAAACCAAAACGGAGCTATCTAGCAGAATGGTTGTCAATGTGTGTATTCAACTTCCAGAGTTAAACTGATGTGTGTTTGCAGCAGTTCAGAAACCCTTTCTTTGGAGAATGTAGAAAAAAAGTCATTTCCAGCCCTAGAGACGCATATAAGAGTTAGCAGTAAGAATGCCTTTAAAACACAGAAACCCGCTTCGTACAAACTCATCTTCTGTGTGTTAGTTCCTTTTAGAAAGTTGCATCTGTGTTTAGATTCAGCGAGGTAGAAACACGTTTCTTCTAAAAGCTGCGTTTGGAGATTCCAGGGTGAATGTGAGATCAGGCTGTAAAGAGACATACCTTGCTCTAAAACCAAAACGGAGCTATCTAGCAGAATGGTTGTCAATGTGTGTATTCAACTTCCCGAGTTAAACTGATGTGTGTTTGCAGCAGTTCAGAAACCCTTTCTTTGGAGAATGTAGAAACAGTCAATTCCAGCCCTAGAGACGTATATAAGAGTTAGCAGTAAGAATGCGTTTAAAACACAGAAGACCCGCTTCTAACAAACTCATCTGCTGTGTGCTACTTCCCTTTAGGAAGTTGCATCTATGTTTAGATTCCGAGAGGTAGAAACACGTTTCTTCTAAAAGCTGCGTTTGGACATTCCAGAGTGTATGGGAGAACAGGCTGTAAAGGGGACTACCTTGCTCTAAAACCAAAACGGATATATCTAGCAGAATGGTTGTCAATGTGTGTATTCAACTTTCAGAGTTAAACTGATGTGTGTTTGCAGCGGTTCAGAAACCCTATCTTTGGAGAATGTAGAAACCGTCATTTCCAGCCCTAGAGACGCATGTAAGAGTTAACATTAAGAATGCGTTTAAAACACAGAAGACCCTCTTCTTACAAACTCATCTGCTGTGTGCTGGTTCATTTAGCAAGTTGCATCTGTGTTTAGATTCAGCGAGGTAGAAACACGTGTCTTCTAAAAGCTGCATTTGGACATTCCAGAGTGGATGGGAGAACAGGCTGTAAAGAGAAATACCTTGCTCTAAAACCAAAACGGAGCTATCTAGCAGAATGCTTGTCAATGTGTGTATTCAACTTCCAGAGTTAAACTGATTTGTGTTTGCAGCAGTTCAGAAACCCTTTCTTTGTAGAATGTAGAAAAAAAGTCATTTCCTGCCCTAAAGACGCATATAAGAGTTAGCAGTAAGAATGCCTTTGAAACACAGAAACCCGCTTCGAACAAACTCATCTTCTGTGTGTTGGTTCCTTTTAGGAAGTTTCATCTTTGTTTAGATTCAGCGAAGTAGAAACACGTTTCTTCTAAAAGCTGCGTTTGGACATTCCAGAGTGGATGAGAGAAAAGGCTGTAAAGAGAAATACCTTGCTCTAAAACCAAAACGGAACTATCTAGCAGAATGTTTGTCAATATGTGTATTCAACCTCCAGATTTAAACTGATGTGTGTTTGCAGCAGTTCAGAAACCCTTTCTTCGGAGAATGTAGGAACAGTCAATCCCAGCCCTAGAGACGAATATAAGAGTTAGCAGTAAGAATGCGTTTAAAACACAGAAACCCGCTTCGTACAAACTCATCTTCTGTGTGTTGGTTCCTTTTAGGAAGTTGCATCTGTGTTTAGATTCAGCGAGGTAGAAACACGTTTCTTCTAAAAGCTGCGTTTGGACATTCCAGAGTGGATGGGAGAACAGGCTGTAAAGAGAAATACCTTGCTCTAAAACCAAAACGGAACTATCTAGCAGAATGTTTGTCAATGTGTGTATTCAACTTCCAGAGTTAAACTGATTTGTATTCAACTTCCAGAGTTATACTGATGTGTGTTTGCAGCAGTTCAGAAACCCTTTCCTTGGTGAATGTAGAAACAGTCATTTCCAGGCCTATAGACGCATAGAAGAGTTTGCAGTAAGAATGCGTTTAAAACACAGAATACCCGCTTCTTACAAACTCATCGGCTGTGTGCTAGTTCCTCTTAGGAAGTTGCATCTATGTTTAGATTCAGCGAGGCAGAAACACGTTTCTTCTAAAAACTGCGTTTGGACATTCCAGAGTGAATGGGAGAACACGCTTTAAAGAGAAATACCTTGCTCTAAAACCAAAACGGAGCTATCTAGCAGAATGGTTGTCAATGTGTGTATTCAATTTCCAGAGTTAAACTGATGTGTGTTTGCAGCAGTTCAAAACCCTTTCTTTGGGGAATGTAGAAACAGTCATTTCCAGCCCTAGAGACGCATATAAGAGTTAGCAGTAAGAATGCGTTTAAAACACAGAAACCCAATTTGTACAAACTCATCTTCTGTGGGTTGGTTCCTTTTAGGAAGTTGCATCTGTGTTTAGATTCAGCGAGGTAGAAACAAGTTTCTTCTAAAAGCTGCGTTTGGACATTCCAGAGTGGATGGGAGAACAGGCTGTAAAGAGAAATACCTTGATCTAAAACAAAAACGGAGCTATCTAAGAGAATGGTTGTCAATGTGTGTATTCAACTTCCAGATTTAAACTGATGTGTGTTTGCTGCAGTTCAGAAACCATTTCTTTGGAGAATGTAGAAACAGTCAATTCCAGCCCTGGAGACGAATATAAGAGTTAGCAGTAACAATGCGTTTAAAACACAGAAGAACCGCTTCTTACAAACTCATCTGCTGTGTGCTAGTTCCTTTTAGTAAGTTGCATCTATGTTTAGATTCAGCAAGGTAAAAACACGTTTCTTCTAAAAGCTGCGTTTGGACATTCCAGAGTGGATGGGAGGACATGCTGTAAAGAGAAATACCTTGCTCTAAAACCAAAACGGAGCTATCTAGCAGTATGGTGTTCAATGTGTTTATTCAACATCCAGAATTAAACTGATGTGTGTTTGCAGCAGTTCAGAAACCCTTTCTTTGGAGAATGTAGAAACAGTCATTTCCGGCCCTAGAGACGCACATAAGAGTTAGCAGTAAGAATGCGTTTCAAACACAGAAGACCCGCTACTTACAAACTCATCTTCTGTGTGTTGGTTCCTTTTAGGAAGTTGCATCTATGTTTAGATTCAGCGAGGTAGAAACACGTTTCTTCTAAAAGCTGCGTTTGGACATTCCAGAGTGGATGGGAGAACAGGCTGTAAAGAGAAATACCTTGCTCTAAAACCAAAACGGAGCTATCTAGCAGAATGGTTGTCAATGTGTGTATTCAACTTCCAGAGTTAAAGTGATGTGTGTTTGCAGTAGTTCAGAAACCCTTTCTTTGGAGAATGTAGAAACAGTCAATTCCAGTCCTAGAGACGCATATAAAAGTTAGCAGTAAGAATGCGTTTAAAACACAGAATACCCGCTTCTTACAATCTAATCTGCTGTGTGCTGGTTTCTTTTAGGAAGTTGCATCTATGTTTAAATTCAGCGAGGTCGAAACACGTTTCTTGTAAAAGCTGCGTTTGGACATTTCAGAGTGGATGGGATTATAGGCTGTAAAGGGAAATACCTTGCTCTAAAACCAAAACGGAGCTATCTAGCAGAATGGTTGTCAATGTGTTTATTCAACTTCCAGATTTAAACTGATTTGTGTTTGCAGCAGTTCAGAAAACCTTTCTTTGGAGAATGTAGAAAAACAGTCAATTCCAGCCCCAGAGACGCATATAAGATTTTGCAGTAAGAATGCCTTTAAAACACAGAAACCCGCTTCGTACAAACTCATCTTCTGTGTGTTGGTTTCTTTTAGGAAGTTGCATCTGTGTTTAGATTCAGCGAGGTAGAAACACGTTTCTTCTAAAAGTTGCGTTTGGACATTCCAGAGTGGATGGGAAAACAGGCTGTAAAGAGAAATATCTTGCTCTAAAACCAAAACGGAGCTATCTAGCAGAATGGTTGTCAATGTGTGTATTCAACTTCCAGAGTTAAACTTATATGTGTTTGCAGCAGTTCAGAAACCCTTTCTTTGGAGAATGTAGAAACAGTCATTTCCAGCCCTAGAGACGCATATGAGAGTTAGAAATAAGAATGCGTTTAAAACACAGAAACCCGCTTTGTACAAACTCATCTTCTGTGTGTTGGTTCCTTTTAGCAAGTTGCATCTGTGTTTAGTTTCAGCGAGGTAGAAACACGTTTCTTCTAAAAGCTGCGTTTGCACATTCCAGAGTGGATGGGAGAACAGGCTTTAAAGAGAAATATCTTGCTCTACAACCAAAACGGAGCTACCTAGCAGAATGGTTGTCAATGTGTGTATTCAACTTCCAGAGTTAAACTGATGTGTGTTTGCCGCAGTTCAGAAACCATTTCTTTGGAGAATGTAGAAACAGTCATTTCCAGGCCTATAGACGCATAGAAGAGTTAGCAGTAAGAATGCGTTTAAAACACAGAATACCCGCTTCTTACAAACTCATCTGCTGTGTGCTAGTTCCTCTTAGGAAGTTGCATCTATGTTTAGATTCAGCGAGGCAGAAACACGTTTCTTCTAAAAACTGCGTTTGGACATTCCAGAGTGGATGGGAGAACACGCTTTAAAGAGAAATACCTTGCTCTAAAACCAAAACGGAGCTATCTAGCAGAATGTTTGTCAATGTGTGTATTCAACTTCCAGAGTTAAACTGATTTGTGTTTGCAGCAGTTCAGAAACCCTTTCTTTGGAGAATGTAGAAACAGTCATTTCCAGCCCTAGAGACGCATATAAGAGTTAGCAGTAAGAATGCCTTTAAAACAGAGAAACCCGCTACGTACAAACTCATCTTCTGTGTGTTGGTTCCTTTTAGGAAGTTGCATCTGTGTTTAGATTCAGCAAGGCAGAAACACGTTTCTTCAAAAAGCTGCGTTTGGACATTCCAGAGTGGATGGGAGAACATGCTGTAAAGAGAAATACCTTGCTCTAAAACGAAAACGGAGCTATCTGGCAGAATGTTTGTCAATGTGTGTATTCAACTTCCAGCGTTAAACTGATGTGTCTTTGCAGCAGTTCAGAAACCCTTTCTTTGGGGAATGTAGAAACAGTCATTTCCAGCCCTAGAGACACATATAAGAGTTAGCAGTAAGAATGCGTTTAAAAGACAGAAACCCAATTTGTACAAACTCATCTTCTGTGTATTGGTTCCTTTTAGGAAGTTGCATCTGTGTTTAGATTCAGCGAGGTAGAAACACGTTTCTTCTAAAAGCTGCGTTTGGACATTCCAGAGTGGATGGGAGAACAGGCTGTAAAGAGAAATACCTTGATCTAAAATAAAAACGGAGCTATCTAAGAGAATGGTTGTCAATGTGTGTATTCAACTTCCAGATTTAAACTGATGTGTGTTTGCAGCAGTTCAGAAACCATTTCTTTGGAGAATGTAGAAACAGTCAATTCAAGCCCTAGAGACGAATATAAGAGTTAGCAGTAAGAATGCGTTTAAAACACAGAAGAACCGCTTCTTACAAACTCATCTGCTGTGTGCTAGTTCCTTTTAGGAAGTTGCATCTATGTTTAGATTCAGCGAGGTAGAAACACGTTTCTTCTAAAAGCTGCGTTTGGACATTCCAGAGTGGATGGGAGAACAGGCTGTAAAGAGAAATATCTTGCTCTAAAACCAAAACGGATCTATCTAGAAGAATGGTTGTCAATGTGTGTATTCAACTTCCAGAGTTAAACTGATGTGTGTTTGCAGCAGTTCAGAAACCCTCTCTTTGGAGAATGAAGAAAAAAGTCATTTCCAGCCCTAGAGACGCATATAAGAGTTAGCAGTAAGATTGCGTTTAAAACACAGAAACCCGCTTTGTACAAACTCATCTTCTGTGTGTTGCTTCCTTTTAGGAAGTTGCATCTGTGTTTAGATTCAGCGAGGTAGAAACACGTTTCTTCTAAAAGCTGCGATTGGACATTCCAGAGTGGATGGGAGAACAGCCTGTAAAGAGAAATATCTTGCTCTAAAACCAAAACGGAGCTATCTAGCAGAATGGTTGTCAATGTGTGTATTCAACTTCCAGAGTTAAACTGATGTGTGTTTGCAGCAGTTCAGAAACCCTTTCTTTGGAGAATGTAGAAACAGTCATTTCCAGCCCTATAGACTCATATAAGTGTTACCTGTAAGAATACGTTTAAAACACAGAATACCCGCTTCGTACAAACTCATCTGCTGTGTGCTAGTTCCTCTTAGGAAGTTGCATCTATGTTTAGATTCAGCGAGGCAGAAACACGTTTCTTCTAAAAACTGCGTTTGGACATTCCAGAGTGAATGGGAGAACACGCTGTAAAGAGAAATACCTTACCTTAAAACCAAAACGGAGCTATCTAGCAGAATGGTTGTCAATGTGTGTATTCAATTTCCAGAGTTAAACTGATGTGTGTTTGCAGCAGTTCAGAAACCCTTTCTTTGGAGAATGTAGAAACAGTCATTTCCAGCCCTATAGACGCATAGAAGAGTTAGCAGTAAAAATGTGTTTAAAACACAGAATACCCGCTTCTTACAAACACATCTGCTGTGTACTAGTTCCTCTTAGGAAGTTACATCTATGTTTAGATTCAGCGAGGCAGAAACACGTCTCTTCTAAAAACTGCGTTTCGACATTCCAGAGTGAATGGGGGAACACGCTGTAAAGAGAAACACCTTGCTCTAAAACTAAAACGGAGCTATCTATCAGAATGGTTGTCAATGTGTGTATTCAACTTCCAGAGTTAAACTAATGTGTGTTTGCAGCAATTCAGAAACCCTTTCTTAGGAGAATATAGAAACAGTCAATTCCAGCCCTAGAGACGCATATAAGAGTTAGCAGTAAGAATGCGTTTCAAACACAGAAGACCCGCTTCTTACAAACTCATCTGCTGTGTGCTAGTTTCTTTTAGGAAGTTGCATCTATGTTTAGATTCAGCGAGGTAGAAACACGTTTCTTCTAAAAGCTGCGTTTGGACATTCAAGAGTGGATGGGAGAACAGGCTCTAAAGAGAAATACCTTGCTCTAAAACCAAAACGGAGCTATCTAGCAGAATGCTTGTCAATGTGTGAATTCAACTTCCAGAGTTAAACTGATTTGTGTTTGCAGCAGTTCAGAAACCCCTTCTTTGGAGAATGTAGAAAAAAGGTCATTTCCAGCCCTAGAGACGCATATAAGAGTTAGCAGTAAGAATGCTTTTAAAATACATAAACCCGATTCGTACAAACTCATATTCTGAGTGTTGGTTCCTCGTAGGAAGTTGCATCTGTGTTTAGATTCAGCGAGGTAGAAACATGTTTCTTCTAAAAGCTGCGTTTGGAAATTCCAGAGTGGATGGGAGAACAGGCTGTAAAGAGAAATACCTTGCTCTAAAACCAAAACGGAGCTATCTAGCAAAATGGTTGTCAATGTGTGTATTCAATTTCCAGAGTTAAACTGATGTGTGTTTGCAGCAGTTCAGAAACCCTTTCTTTGGAGAATGTAGAAACAGTCGTTTCCAGCCCTATAGACGCATATAAGAGTTATCTGTAAGAATGCGTTTAAAACACAGAATACCCGCTTCGTACAAACTCATCTGCTGTGTGCTAGTTCCTCTTAGGAAGTTGCATCTATGTTTAGATTCAGCGAGGCAGAAACACGTTTCTTCTAAAAACTGCGTTTGGACATTCCAGAGTGTAAGGGAGAACACGCTGTAAAGAGAAATACCTTGGTCTAAAACCAAAACGGAGCTATCTAGCAGAATGGTTGTCAATGTGTGTATTCAACTTCCAGAGTTAAACTGATGTGTGTTTGCAGCAGTTCAGAAACCCTTTCTTTGGAGAATGTAGAAACAGTCATTTCCAGCCCTAGAGGCGCACATAAGAGTTAGTAGTAAGAATGCGTTTCAAACACAGAAGACCCGCTTCTTACAAACTCATCTGCTGTGGGCTGGTTTCTTTTAGGAAGTTGAATCAATGTTCAGATTCAGCGAGGTAGAAACATGTTTCTTCGAAAAGCTGCGTTTGGACATTCCAGAGTGGATGGGAGAACAGGCTCTAAAGAGAAATACTTTGCTCAAAAACCAAAAAGGAGCTATCTAGCAGAATGTTTGTCAATGTGTGTATTCAACTTCCAGAGTTAAACTGATTTGTGTTTGCAGCAGTTCAGAAACCCTTTCTTTGGAGAATGTAGAAACAGTCATTTCCAGCCCTAGAGACGCATATAAGAGTTAGCAGTAAGAATGCCTTTTAAACAGAGAAACCCGCTACGTACAAACTCATCTTCTGTGTGTTGGTTCCTTTTAGGAAGTTGCATCTGTGTTTAGATTCAGCAAGGCAGAAACACGTTTCTTCAAAAAGCTGCGTTTGGACATTCCAGAGTGGATGGGAGAACATGCTGTAAAGAGAAATACCTTGCTCTAAAACGAAAACGGAGCTATCTGGCAGAATGTTTGTCAATGTGTGTATTCAACTTCCAGCGTTAAACTGATGTGTCTTTGCAGCAGTTCAGAAACCCTTTCTTTGGCGGATGTAGAAACAGTCATTTCCAGCCCTAGAAACGCATATAAGAGTTAGCAGTAAGAATGCGTTTAAAACACAGAAACTCGCTTTGTACAAGCACATCTTCTGTGTGTTGGTTACTTTTAGGAAGTTGCATCTGTGTTTAGATTCAGCGAGGTAGAAACACGTTTCTTGTAAAAGCTGCGTTTCGACATTCCAGAGTGGATGGGAGACCAGGCTGTAAAGAGAAATACCTAGCTCTAAAACCAAAACGGAGCTATCTAGCAGAATGGTTGTCAATGTGTGTATTCAACTTCCAGAGTTAAACTGATGTGTTTTTGCAGCAGTTCAGAAACCCTTTCTTTGGAGAATGTAGAAACACTCATTTCCAGCCCTAGAGACGCATATAAGAGTTAGCAGTAAGAATGCGTTTAAAACACAGAATACCCGCTTCGTACAAAGTCATCTGCTGTGTGCTAGTTCCTCTTAGGAGGTTGCATCTATGTTTAGATTCAGCGAGGCAGAAACACGTTTCTTCTAAAAACTGCATTTGGACAATCCAGAGTGAATGGGAGAACATGCTGTAAAGAGAAATAACTTGCTCTAAAACCAAAACGGAGCTATCTAGCAGAATGTTTGTGAATGTGTGTATTCAACTTCTAGAGTTAAACTGATTTGTGTTTGCAGCAGTTCAGAAACCCTTTCTTTGGACAATGTAGAAAAAAAGTCATTTCCAGCCCTAGAGACGCATATAAGAGTTAGCAGTAAGAATGCCTTTAAAACACAGAAACCAGCTTCGTACAAACTCATCTTCTGTGTGTTGGTTCCTCGTAGGAAGTTGCATCTGTGTTTAGATTCAGCGAGGTAGAAACACGTTTCTTCTAAAAGCTGCGTTTGGACATTCCAGAGTGGATGGGAGAACTGGCTGTAAAGAGAAATACCTTGCTCTAAAACCACAACGGAGCTATCTAGCAGAATGGTGTTCAATGCGTGTATTCAACTTCCAGAGTTAAACTGATGTGTGTTTGCAGCAGTTCAGAATCCCTTTCTTTGGAGAATGTAGAAACAGTCATTTCCAGCCCTAGAGACGCATATAAGTGTTAGCAATAAGAATGCGTTTAAAACACTGAAACCTGCTTTGTACAAACTCATCTTCTGTGTGTTGGTTACTTTTAGGATGTTGCATCTGTGTTTAGATTCAGCGAGGTAGAAACACGTTTCTTCTAAAAGCTGCGTTTCGACATTCCAGAATGGATGGGAGAACAGGCTGTAAAGAGAAATACCTTGCTCTAAAACCAAAACGGAGCTATCTAGCAGAATGGTTGTCAATGTGTGTATTCAACTTCCAGAGTTAAACTGATGTGTGTTTGCAGCAGTTCAGAAACCCTTTCTTTGGAGAATGTAGAAACAGTCATTTCCAGCCCTAGAGGCGCACATAAGAGTTAGCAGTAAGAATGCGTTTCAAACACAGAATATCCGCTTCGTACAAACTCATCTGCTGTGTGCTAGTTCCTCTTAGGAAGTTGCATCTATGTTTAGATTCAGCGAGGCAGAAACACGTTTCTTCTAAAAACTGCATTTGGACATTCCAGAGTGAATGGGAGAACACGCTGTAAAGAGAAATACCTTGCTCTAAAACCAAAACGGAGCTATCTAGCAGAATGGTTGTCAATGTGTGTATTCAACTTCCAGAGTTAAACTGATGTGTGTTTGCAGCAGTTCTGAAACCCTTTCTTTGGAGAATGTAGAAAAAAAGTCATTTCCAGCCCTAGAGATGCATATAAGAGTTAGCAGTAAGAATGCCTTTAAAACACAGAAACCCGCTTCGTACAAACTCACCTTCTGTGTGTTGGTTCCTTTTAGGAAGTTGCATCTGTGTTTAGATTCAGCGAGGTAGAACCACGTTTCTTCCAAAAGCTGCGTTTGGACATTCCAGAGCGGATGGGAAAACAGGCTGTAAAGAGAAATACCTTGCTCTAAAACCAAAACGGAGCTATCTAGCAGAATGGTTGTCAATCTGTGTATTCAACTTCCAGAGTTAAACTGATGTGTGTTTGCAGCAGTTCAGAAACCCTTTCTTTGGAGAATGTAGAAACAGTCATTTCCAGCCCTAGAGACGCATGTAAGTGTTAGCAGTAAGAAAGCGTTTAAAGCACAGAAACCCGCTTTGTACAAACTCATTTTCTGTGTGTTGGTTACTTTTAGGAAGTTGCATCTGTGTTTAGATTCAGCGAGGTAGAAACACGTTTCTTCTAAAATCTGCGTTTGGACATTCCAGAGTGGATGGGAGAACAGGCTGTAAAGAGAAATACCTTGCTCTAAAACCAAAAGGGAGCTATCTAGCAGAATGGTTGTAAATCTGTGCATTCAACTTCCAGAGTTAAACTGATGTGTGTTTGCAGCAGTTGAGAAACCCTTTCTTTGGAGAATGTAGAAACAGTCATTTCGAGCCCTATAGACGCATATAACAGTTAGCAGTAAGAATGCGTTTAAAACACAGAATACCCGCTTCCTGAAACTCATCTGCTGTGTGCTAGTTCCTCTTAGGAAGTTGCATCTCTGTTTAGATTCAGCGAGACAGAAACACGTTTCTTCTAAAAACTGAGTTTGCACATTCCAAAGTGAATGGGAGAACATGCTGTAAAGAGAAATACCTTGCTCTAAAACCAAAACGGAGCTATCTAGCAGAATGATTCTCAATGTGTGTATTCAACTTCCAGAGTTAAACTGATGTGTGTTTGCAGCAGTTCAGAAACCCTTTCTTTGGAGAATGCAGAAACAGTCAATTCCAGTCCTAGAGACGCATATAAGAGTTAGCAATAAGAATGCGTTTAAAACACAGAAACCCGCTTCTTACAAACTCATCTGCTGTGTGCTGGTTTCTTTTAGGAAGTTGAATCTATGTTCAGATTCAGCGAGGTAGAAACACGTTTCTTCTAAAAGCTGTGTTTGGACATTCCAGAGTGGATGGGAGAACAGGCTCTAAAGAGAAATACCTTGCTCAAAAACCAAAACGGAGCTATCTAGCAGAATGTTTGTCAATGTGTGTATTCAACTTCCAGAGTTTAACTGATGTGTGTTTGCAGCAATTCAGAAACCCTTTCTTTGGAGAATGTAGAAAAAAAGTCATTTCCAGCCTTAGAGACGCATATAAGAGTTAGCAGTAAGAATGCCTTTAAAACACAGAAACCCGCTTCGTACAAACTCATCTTCTGTGTGTTGGTTCCTTTTAGGAAATTGCATCTGTGTTTAGATTCAGTGAGGCAGAAACACGTTTCTTCTAAAAGCTGCGTTTGGACATTCCAGAGTGGATGGGAGAACAGGCTGTAAAGAGAAATACCTTGCTCTAAAACCAAAACGGAGCTATCTAGCAGAATGGTTGTCAATGTGTGTATTCAACTTCCAGAGTTAAACTGATGTGTGTTTGCAGCAGTTCAGAAACCCTTTCTTTGGAGAATGTAGAAACAGTCATTTCCAGCCCTAGAGGCGCACATAAGAGTTAGTAGTAAGAATGCGTTTCAAACACAGAAGACCCGCTTCTTACAAACTCATCTGCTGTGGGCTGGTTTCTTTTAGGAAGTTGAATCAATGTTCAGATTCAGCGAGGTAGAAACATGTTTCTTCGAAAAGCTGCGTTTGGACATTCCAGAGTGGATGGGAGAACAGGCTCTAAAGAGAAATACCTTGCTCAAAAACCAAAAAGGAGCTATCTAGCAGAATGTTTGTCAATGTGTGTATTCAACTTCCAGAGTTAAACAGATTTGTGTTTGCAGCAGTTCAGAAACCCTTTCTTTGGAGAATGTAGAAACAGTCATTTCCAGCCCTAGAGACGCATATAAGAGTTAGCAGTAAGAATGCCTTTAAAACAGAGAAACCCGCTACGTACAAACTCATCTTCTGTGTGTTGGTTCCTTTTAGGAAGTTGCATCTGTGTTTAGATTCAGCGAGGCAGAAACACGTTTCTTCAAAAAGCTGCGGTTGGACATTCCAGAGTGGATGGGAGAACATGCTGTAAAGAGAAATACCTTGCTCTAAAACGAAAACGGAGCTATCTGGCAGAATGTTTGTCAATGTGTGTATTCAAATTCCAGCGTTAAACTGATGTGTCTTTGCAGCAGTTCAGAAACCCTTTCTTTGGCGGATGTAGAAACAGTCATTTCCAGCCCTAGAAACGCATATAAGAGTTAGCAGTAAGAATGCGTTTAAAACACAGAAACTCGCTTTGTACAAGCACATCTTCTGTGTGTTGGTTACTTTTAGGAAGTTGCATCTGTGTTTAGATTCAGCGAGGTAGAAACACGTTTCTTGTAAAAGCTGCGTTTCGACATTCCAGAGTGGATGGGAGACCAGGCTGTAAAGAGAAATACCTAGCTCTAAAACCAAAACGGAGCTATCTAGCAGAATGGTTGTCAATGTGTGTATTCAACTTCCAGAGTTAAACTGATGTGTTTTTGCAGCAGTTCAGAAACCCTTTCTTTGGAGAATGTAGAAACACTCATTTCCAGCCCTAGAGACGCATATAAGAGTTAGCAGTAAGAATGCGTTTAAAACACAGAATACCCGCTTCGTACAAAGTCATCTGCTGTGTGCTAGTTTCTCTTAGGAAGTTGCATCTATGTTTAGATTCAGCGAGGCAGAAACACGTTTCTTCTAAAAACTGCATTTGGACAATCCAGAGTGAATGGGAGAACATGCTGTAAAGAGAAATAACTTGCTCTAAAACCAAAACGGAGCTATCTAGCAGAATGTTTGTGAATGTGTGTATTCAACTTCTAGAGTTAAACTGATGTGTGTTTGCAGCAGTTCAGAAACCCTTTCTTTGGACAATGTAGAAAAAAAGTCATTTCCAGCCCTAGAGACGCATATAAGAGTTAGCAGTAAGAATGCCTTTAAAACACAGAAACCAGCTTCGTACAAACTCATCTTCTGTGTGTTGGTTCCTCGTAGGAAGTTACATCTGTGTTTAGATTCAGCGAGGTAGAAACACGTTTCTTCTAAAAGCTGCGTTTCGACATTCCAGAGTGGATGGGAGAACAGGCTGTAAAGAGAAATACCTTGCTCTAAAACCAAAACGGAGCTATCTAGCAGAATGGTTGTCAATGTGTGTATTCAACTTCCAGAGTTAAACTGATGTGTGTTTGCAGCAGTTCAAATCCCTTTCTTTGGGGAATGTAGAAACAGTCATTTCCAGCCCTAGAGACACATATAAGAGTTAGCAGTAAGAATGCGTTTAAAAGACAGAAACCCAATTTGTACAAACTCATCTTCTGTGTATTGGTTCCTTTTAGGAAGTTGCATCTGTGTTTAGATTCAGCGAGGTAGAAACACGTTTCTTCTAAAAGCTGCGTTTGGACATTCCAGAGTGGATGGGAGAACAGGCTGTAAAGAGAAATACCTTGATCTAAAATAAAAACGGAGCTATCTAAGAGAATGGTTGTCAATGTGTGTATTCAACTTCCAGATTTAAACTGATGTGTGTTTGCAGCAGTTCAGAAACCATTTCTTTGGAGAATGTAGAAACAGTCAATTCAAGCCCTAGAGACGAATATAAGAGTTAGCAGTAAGAATGCGTTTAAAACACAGAAGAACCGCTTCTTACAAACTCATCTGCTGTGTGCTAGTTCCTTTTAGGAAGTTGCATCTATGTTTAGATTCAGCGAGGTAGAAACACGTTTCTTCTAAAAGCTGCGTTTGGACATTCCAGAGTGGATGGGAGAACAGGCTGTAAAGAGAAATATCTTGCTCTAAAACCAAAACGGATCTATCTAGAAGAATGGTTGTCAATGTGTGTATTCAACTTCCAGAGTTAAACTGATGTGTGTTTGCAGCAGTTCAGAAACCCTCTCTTTGGAGAATGAAGAAAAAAGTCATTTCCAGCCCTAGAGACGCATATAAGAGTTAGCAGTAAGATTGCGTTTAAAACACAGAAACCCGCTTTGTACAAACTCATCTTCTGTGTGTTGCTTCCTTTTAGGAAGTTGCATCTGTGTTTAGATTCAGCGAGGTAGAAACACGTTTCTTCTAAAAGCTGCGATTGGACATTCCAGAGTGGATGGGAGAACAGCCTGTAAAGAGAAATATCTTGCTCTAAAACCAAAACGGAGCTATCTAGCAGAATGGTTGTCAATGTGTGTATTCAACTTCCAGAGTTAAACTGATGTGTGTTTGCAGCAGTTCAGAAACCCTTTCTTTGGAGAATGTAGAAACAGTCATTTCCAGCCCTATAGACTCATATAAGTGTTACCTGTAAGAATACGTTTAAAACACAGAATACCCGCTTCGTACAAACTCATCTGCTATGTGCTAGTTCCTCTTAGGAAGTTGCATCTATGTTTAGATTCAGCGAGGCAGAAACACGTTTCTTCTAAAAACTGCGTTTGGACATTCCAGAGTGAATGGGAGAACACGCTGTAAAGAGAAATACCTTACCTTAAAACCAAAACGGAGCTATCTAGCAGAATGGTTGTCAATGTGTGTATTCAATTTCCAGAGTTAAACTGATGTGTGTTTGCAGCAGTTCAGAAACCCTTTCTTTGGAGAATGTAGAAACAGTCATTTCCAGCCCTATAGACGCATAGAAGAGTTAGCAGTAAAAATGTGTTTAAAACACAGAATACCCGCTTCTTACAAACACATCTGCTGTGTACTAGTTCCTCTTAGGAAGTTACATCTATGTTTAGATTCAGCGAGGCAGAAACACGTCTCTTCTAAAAACTGCGTTTCGACATTCCAGAGTGAATGGGGGAACACGCTGTAAAGAGAAACACCTTGCTCTAAAACTAAAACGGAGCTATCTATCAGAATGGTTGTCAATGTGTGTATTCAACTTCCAGAGTTAAACTAATGTGTGTTTGCAGCAATTCAGAAACCCTTTCTTAGGAGAATATAGAAACAGTCAATTCCAGCCCTAGAGACGCATATAAGAGTTAGCAGTAAGAATGCGTTTCAAACACAGAAGACCCGCTTCTTACAAACTCATCTGCTGTGTGCTAGTTTCTTTTAGGAAGTTGCATCTATGTTTAGATTCAGCGAGGTAGAAACACGTTTCTTCTAAAAGCTGCGTTTGGACATTCAAGAGTGGATGGGAGAACAGGCTCTAAAGAGAAATACCTTGCTCTAAAACCAAAACGGAGCTATCTAGCAGAATGCTTGTCAATGTGTGAATTCAACTTCCAGAGTTAAACTGATTTGTGTTTGCAGCAGTTCAGAAACCCCTTCTTTGGAGAATGTAGAAAAAAGGTCATTTCCAGCCCTAGAGACGCATATAAGAGTTAGCAGTAAGAATGCTTTTAAAATACATAAACCCGATTCGTACAAACTCATCTTCTGAGTGTTGGTTCCTCGTAGGAAGTTGCATCTGTGTTTAGATTCAGCGAGGTAGAAACACGTTTCTTCTAAAAGCTGCGTTTGGAAATTCCAGAGTGGATGGGAGAACAGGCTGTAAAGAGAAATACCTTGCTCTAAAACCAAAACGGAGCTATCTAGCAAAATGGTTGTCAATGTGTGTATTCAATTTCCAGAGTTAAACTGATGTGTGTTTGCAGCAGTTCAGAAACCCTTTCTTTGGAGAATGTAGAAACAGTCATTTCCAGCCCTATAGACGCATATAAGAGTTATCTGTAAGAATGCGTTTAAAACACAGAATACCCGCTTCGTACAAACTCATCTGCTGTGTGCTAGTTCCTCTTAGGAAGTTGCATCTATGTTTAGATTCAGCGAGGCAGAAACACGTTTCTTCTAAAAACTGCGTTTGGACATTCCAGAGTGTAAGGGAGAACACGCTGTAAAGAGAAATACCTTGGTCTAAAACCAAAACGGAGCTATCTAGCAGAATGGTTGTCAATGTGTGTATTCAACTTCCAGAGTTAAACTGATGTGTGTTTGCAGCAGTTCAGAAACCCTTTCTTTGGAGAATGTAGAAACAGTCATTTCCAGCCCTAGAGGCGCACATAAGAGTTAGTAGTAAGAATGCGTTTCAAACACAGAAGACCCGCTTCTTACAAACTCATCTGCTGTGGGCTGGTTTCTTTTAGGAAGTTGAATCAATGTTCAGATTCAGCGAGGTAGAAACATGTTTCTTCGAAAAGCTGCGTTTGGACATTCCAGAGTGGATGGGAGAACAGGCTCTAAAGAGAAATACTTTGCTCAAAAACCAAAAAGGAGCTATCTAGCAGAATGTTTGTCAATGTGTGTATTCAACTTCCAGAGTTAAACTGATTTGTGTTTGCAGCAGTTCAGAAACCCTTTCTTTGGAGAATGTAGAAACAGTCATTTCCAGCCCTAGAGACGCATATAAGAGTTAGCAGTAAGAATGCCTTTAAAACAGAGAAACCCGCTACGTACAAACTCATCTTCTGTGTGTTGGTTCCTTTTAGGAAGTTGCATCTGTGTTTAGATTCAGCAAGGCAGAAACACGTTTCTTCAAAAAGCTGCGTTTGGACATTCCAGAGTGGATGGGAGAACATGCTGTAAAGAGAAATACCTTGCTCTAAAACGAAAACGGAGCTATCTGGCAGAATGTTTGTCAATGTGTGTATTCAACTTCCAGCGTTAAACTGATGTGTCTTTGCAGCAGTTCAGAAACCCTTTCTTTGGCGGATGTAGAAACAGTCATTTCCAGCCCTAGAAACGCATATAAGAGTTAGCAGTAAGAATGCGTTTAAAACACAGAAACTCGCTTTGTACAAGCACATCTTCTGTGTGTTGGTTACTTTTAGGAAGTTGCATCTGTGTTTAGATTCAGCGAGGTAGAAACACGTTTCTTGTAAAAGCTGCGTTTCGACATTCCAGAGTGGATGGGAGACCAGGCTGTAAAGAGAAATACCTAGCTCTAAAACCAAAACGGAGCTATCTAGCAGAATGGTTGTCAATGTGTGTATTCAACTTCCAGAGTTAAACTGATGTGTTTTTGCAGCAGTTCAGAAACCCTTTCTTTGGAGAATGTAGAAACACTCATTTCCAGCCCTAGAGACGCATATAAGAGTTAGCAGTAAGAATGCGTTTAAAACACAGAATACCCGCTTCGTACAAAGTCATCTGCTGTGTGCTAGTTCCTCTTAGGAGGTTGCATCTATGTTTAGATTCAGCGAGGCAGAAACACGTTTCTTCTAAAAACTGCATTTGGACAATCCAGAGTGAATGGGAGAACATGCTGTAAAGAGAAATAACTTGCTCTAAAACCAAAACGGAGCTATCTAGCAGAATGTTTGTGAATGTGTGTATTCAACTTCTAGAGTTAAACTGATTTGTGTTTGCAGCAGTTCAGAAACCCTTTCTTTGGACAATGTAGAAAAAAAGTCATTTCCAGCCCTAGAGACGCATATAAGAGTTAGCAGTAAGAATGCCTTTAAAACACAGAAACCAGCTTCGTACAAACTCATCTTCTGTGTGTTGGTTCCTCGTAGGAAGTTGCATCTGTGTTTAGATTCAGCGAGGTAGAAACACGTTTCTTCTAAAAGCTGCGTTTGGACATTCCAGAGTGGATGGGAGAACTGGCTGTAAAGAGAAATACCTTGCTCTAAAACCACAACGGAGCTATCTAGCAGAATGGTGTTCAATGCGTGTATTCAACTTCCAGAGTTAAACTGATGTGTGTTTGCAGCAGTTCAGAATCCCTTTCTTTGGAGAATGTAGAAACAGTCATTTCCAGCCCTAGAGACGCATATAAGTGTTAGCAATAAGAATGCGTTTAAAACACTGAAACCTGCTTTGTACAAACTCATCTTCTGTGTGTTGGTTACTTTTAGGATGTTGCATCTGTGTTTAGATTCAGCGAGGTAGAAACACGTTTCTTCTAAAAGCTGCGTTTCGACATTCCAGAATGGATGGGAGAACAGGCTGTAAAGAGAAATACCTTGCTCTAAAACCAAAACGGAGCTATCTAGCAGAATGGTTGTCAATGTGTGTATTCAACTTCCAGAGTTAAACTGATGTGTGTTTGCAGCAGTTCAGAAACCCTTTCTTTGGAGAATGTAGAAACAGTCATTTCCAGCCCTAGAGGCGCACATAAGAGTTAGCAGTAAGAATGCGTTTCAAACACAGAATATCCGCTTCGTACAAACTCATCTGCTGTGTGCTAGTTCCTCTTAGGAAGTTGCATCTATGTTTAGATTCAGCGAGGCAGAAACACGTTTCTTCTAAAAACTGCATTTGGACATTCCAGAGTGAATGGGAGAACACGCTGTAAAGAGAAATACCTTGCTCTAAAACCAAAACGGAGCTATCTAGCAGAATGGTTGTCAATGTGTGTATTCAACTTCCAGAGTTAAACTGATGTGTGTTTGCAGCAGTTCTGAAACCCTTTCTTTGGAGAATGTAGAAAAAAAGTCATTTCCAGCCCTAGAGATGCATATAAGAGTTAGCAGTAAGAATGCCTTTAAAACACAGAAACCCGCTTCGTACAAACTCACCTTCTGTGTGTTGGTTCCTTTTAGGAAGTTGCATCTGTGTTTAGATTCAGCGAGGTAGAACCACGTTTCTTCCAAAAGCTGCGTTTGGACATTCCAGAGCGGATGGGAAAACAGGCTGTAAAGAGAAATACCTTGCTCTAAAACCAAAACGGAGCTATCTAGCAGAATGGTTGTCAATCTGTGTATTCAACTTCCAGAGTTAAACTGATGTGTGTTTGCAGCAGTTCAGAAACCCTTTCTTTGGAGAATGTAGAAACAGTCATTTCCAGCCCTAGAGACGCATGTAAGTGTTAGCAGTAAGAAAGCGTTTAAAGCACAGAAACCCGCTTTGTACAAACTCATTTTCTGTGTGTTGGTTACTTTTAGGAAGTTGCATCTGTGTTTAGATTCAGCGAGGTAGAAACACGTTTCTTCTAAAATCTGCGTTTGGACATTCCAGAGTGGATGGGAGAACAGGCTGTAAAGAGAAATACCTTGCTCTAAAACCAAAAGGGAGCTATCTAGCAGAATGGTTGTAAATCTGTGCATTCAACTTCCAGAGTTAAACTGATGTGTGTTTGCAGCAGTTGAGAAACCCTTTCTTTGGAGAATGTAGAAACAGTCATTTCGAGCCCTATAGACGCATATAACAGTTAGCAGTAAGAATGCGTTTAAAACACAGAATACCCGCTTCCTGAAACTCATCTGCTGTGTGCTAGTTCCTCTTAGGAAGTTGCATCTCTGTTTAGATTCAGCGAGACAGAAACACGTTTCTTCTAAAAACTGAGTTTGCACATTCCAAAGTGAATGGGAGAACATGCTGTAAAGAGAAATACCTTGCTCTAAAACCAAAACGGAGCTATCTAGCAGAATGATTCTCAATGTGTGTATTCAACTTCCAGAGTTAAACTGATGTGTGTTTGCAGCAGTTCAGAAACCCTTTCTTTGGAGAATGCAGAAACAGTCAATTCCAGTCCTAGAGACGCATATAAGAGTTAGCAATAAGAATGCGTTTAAAACACAGAAACCCGCTTCTTACAAACTCATCTGCTGTGTGCTGGTTTCTTTTAGGAAGTTGAATCTATGTTCAGATTCAGCGAGGTAGAAACACGTTTCTTCTAAAAGCTGTGTTTGGACATTCCAGAGTGGATGGGAGAACAGGCTCTAAAGAGAAATACCTTGCTCAAAAACCAAAACGGAGCTATCTAGCAGAATGTTTGTCAATGTGTGTATTCAACTTCCAGAGTTAAACTGATGTGTGTTTGCAGCAATTCAGAAACCCTTTCTTTGGAGAATGTAGAAAAAAAGTCATTTCCAGCCTTAGAGACGCATATAAGAGTTAGCAGTAAGAATGCCTTTAAAACACAGAAACCCGCTTCGTACAAACTCATCTTCTGTGTGTTGGTTCCTTTTAGGAAATTGCATCTGTGTTTAGATTCAGTGAGGCAGAAACACGTTTCTTCTAAAAGCTGCGTTTGGACATTCCAGAGTGGATGGGAGAACAGGCTGTAAAGAGAAATACCTTGCTCTAAAACCAAAACGGAGCTATCTAGCAGAATGGTTGTCAATGTGTGTATTCAACTTCCAGAGTTAAACTGATGTGTGTTTGCAGCAGTTCAGAAACCCTTTCTTTGGAGAATGTAGAAACAGTCATTTCCAGCCCTAGAGACGCACCTAAGAGTTAGCAGTAAGAATGCGTTTCAAATCCAAAGACCCGCTTCTTACAAACTTATCTGCTGTGTGCTGGTTTCTTTTAGGAAGTTGAATCTATGTTCAGATTCAGCGAGGTAGAAACACGTTTCTTCTAAAAGCTGCGTTTCGACATTCCAGAGTGGATGGAGAACAAGCTCTAAAGAGAAATACCTTGCTCTAAAACCAAAACGGAGCTATCTAGCAGAATGTTTGTCAATGTGTGTATTCAACTTCCAGTGTTAAACTGATTTGTGTTAGCAGCAGTTCAGAAACCCTTTCTTTGGAGAATGTAGAAAAAAAGTAATTTCCAGCCCTAGAGACGCATATAAGAGTTAGCAGTAAGAATGCCTTTAAAACACAGAAACCCGCTCCGTAAAAACTCATCTTCTGTGTGTTGGTTCCTTTTAGGAAGCTGCATCTGTGTTTAGATTCAGCGAGGCAGAAACACGTTTCTTCTAAAAGCTGCGTTTGGACATTCCAGAGTGGATGGGAGAACAGGCTGTAAAGAGAAATACCTTGCTCTAAAACCAAAACGGAGCTATCTAGCAGAATGGTTGTCAATGTGTGTATTCAACTTCCAGAGTTAAACTGATGTGTGTTTGCAGCAGTTCAGAAACCCATTCTTTGGAGAATGTAGAAACAGTCATTTCCAGCCCTAGAGACGCATATAAGAGTTAGCAGTAAGAATGCCTTTAAAACACAGAATACCCGCTTCGTACAAGCTCATCTGCTGTGTGCTAATTCCTCTTAGGAAGTTGCATCTATGTTTAGATTCAGCGAGGCAGAAACACGTTTCTTCTAAAAACTGCGTTTGGACATTCCAGAGTGAATGGGAGAACACGCTGTAAAGAGAAATACCTTGCTCTAAAACCAAAACGGAGCTATCTAGCAGAATGGTTGTCAATGTGTTTATTCAACTTCCAGAGTTAAAGTGATGTGTGTTTGCAGCAGTTCAGAAACCCTTTATTTGTAGAATGTAGAAACAGTCAATTCCAGCCCTAGAGACGCATATAAGAGTTAGCAGTAAGAATGCGTTTAAAACACAGAAGACCGGCTTCTCACAAACTCATCTGCTGTGTGCTGGTTTCTTTTAGGAAGTTGCATCTGTGTTTAGATTCAGCGAGGTAGAAACAAGTTTCTTCTAAAAGCTGCGTTTGGACATTCCAGAGTGGATCGGAGAACTGGCTGTAAAGAGAAATACCTTGCTCTAAAACCAAAATGGAGCTATCTAGCAGACTGTTTGCCAATGTGTGTATTCAACTTCCAGAGTTAAACTAATTTCTGTTTGCAGCAGTTCAGAAACCCTTTCTTTGGAGAATGTAGAAACAGTCATTTCCAGCCCTAGAGACGCATATAAGAGTTAGCAGTAAGAATGTGTTTAAAACACAGAAACCTGCTTTGTACAAACTCATCTTCTGTGTGTTGGTTACTTTTAGGAAGTTGCATCTGTGTTTAGATTCAGCAAGGTAGAAACACGTTTCTTCCAAAAACTGCGTTTGGACATTTCAGAGTGGATGAGAAAACAGGTTGTAAAGTGAAATACCTTGCTCTAAAACCAAAACGGAGCTATCTAGCAGAATGGTTGTCAATGTGTGTATTCAACTTCCAGAGTTAAACTGATGTGTGTTTGCATCAGTTCAGAAACCCTTTCTTTGGAGAATGTAGAAACAGTCATTTCCCGCCCTATAGATGCATAAAAGAGTTAGCAGTAAGAATGCGTTTAAAACACAGAATACCCGCTTCGTACAAACTCATCTGCTGTGTGCTAGTTTCTCTTAGGAAGTTGCATCTATGTTTAGATTCAGCGAGGCAGAAACACGTTTCTTCTAAAAACTGCATTTGGACATTCCAGAGTGGATGGGAGAACAGGCTTTAAAGAGAAATACTTTGCTCTAAAACCAAAACGGAGCTATCTAGCAGAATGGTTGTCAATGTGTGTATTCAACTTCCAGAGTTAAACTGATGTGTGTTTGCAGCAGTTCAGAAACCCTTTCGTTGGAGAATGTAGAAACAGTCAATTCCAGCCCTAGAGACGCATATAAGATATAGCAGTAAGAATGCGTTTAAAACACAGAAGACCCGCTTCTTACAAACTCATCTGCTGTGTGCTGGTTTCTTTTAGGAAGTTTCATCTATGTTTAGATTCAGCAAGGTAGAAACACGTTTCTTCTAAAAGCTGCGTTTGGACATTCCAGAGTGGATGGGAGAACAGGCTGTAAAGAGAAATACCTTGCTCTAAAACCAAAACGGAGCTATCTAGCAGAATGGTTGTCAATGTGTGTATTCAACTTCCAGAGTTAAACTGATGTGTGTTTGCAGCAGTTCAGAAACCCTTTCTTTGGAGAATGTAGAAACAGTCATTTCTAGCCCTAGAGGCGCACATAAGAGTTAGCAGTAAGAATGCGTTTCAAACACAGAAGACCCGCTTCTTACAAACTCATCTGCTGTGTGCTGGTTTCTTTTAGGAAGTTGAATCTATGTTCAGATTCAGCGAGGTAGAAACACGTTTCTTCTAAAAGCTGCGTTTGGACATTCCAGAGTGGATGGGAGAACAGGCTCTAAAGAGAAATACCTTGCTCAAAAACCAAAACGGAGCTATCTAGCAGAATGTTTGTCAATGTGTGTATTCAACTTCCAGAGTTAAACTGATTTGTGTTTGCAGCAGTTCAGAAACCCTTTCTTTGGAGAATGTAGAAAAAAAGTCATTTCCAGCCCTAGAGACGCATATAAGAGTTAGCAGTATGAATGCCTATAAAACACAGAAACCCGCTTCGTACAAACTCATCTTCTGTGTGTTGGTTCCTTTTAGGAAGTTGCATCTGTGTTTAGATTCAGCGAGGTAGAACCACGTTTCTTCTAAAAGCTGCGTTTGGACATTCCAGAGTGGATGGGAGAACAGGCTGTAAAGAGAAATACCTTGCTCTAAAACCAAAACGGAGCTATCTAGCAGAATGTTTGTCAATGTGTGTATTCAACTTCCAGAGTTAAACTGATTTGTGTTTGCAGCAGTTCAGAAACCCTTTCTTTGGAGAATGTAGAAAAAAAGTCATTTCCAGCCTTAGAGACGCATATAAGAGTTTGCAGTAAGAATGACTTTAAAACACAGAAACACGCTTCGTACAAACTCATCTTCTGTGTGTTGGTTCCTTTTCGGAAGTTGCATCTGTGTTTAGATTCAGCGAGGCAGAAAAACCTTTCTTCTAAAAGCTGCGTTTGGACATTCCAGAGTGGATGGGAGAACAGGCTGTAAAGAGAAATACCTTGCTCTAAAACCAAAACCGAGCTATCTAGCAGAATGGTTGTCAATGTGTGTATTCAACTTCCAGAGTTAAACTGATGTGTGTTTGCAGCAGTTCAGAAACCCTTTCTTTGGAGAATGTAGAAACAGTCAATTCCAGCCCTAGAGACGTATATAAGAGTTAGCAGTAAGAATGCGTTTAAAACACAGAATACCCGCTTCGTACAAACTCATCTGCTGGGTGCTAGTTCCTCTTAGGAAGTTGCATCTATGTTTAGATTCAGCGATGCAGAAACACGTTTCTTCTAAAAACTGCATTTGGACATTCCAGAGTGAATGGGAGAACACGCTGTAAAGAGAAATACCTTGCTCTAAAACCAAAACGGAGCTATCTAGCAGAATGGTTGTCAATGTGTGTATTCAACTTCAAGAGTTAAACTGATGTGTGTTTGCAGCAGTTCAGAAACCCTTTCTTTGGAGAATGTAGAAACAGTCAATTCCAGCCGTAGAGACGCATATAAGATATAGCAGTAAGAATGCGTTTCAAAGACAGAAGACCCGCTTCTTACAAACTCATCTGCTGTGGGCTGGTTTCTTTTAGGAAGTTGCATCTATGTTTAGATTCAGCAAGGTAGAAACACGTTTCTTCTAAAACCTGCATTTGGACATTCCAGAGTGGATGGGAGAACAGGCTGTAAAGAGAAATACCTTGCTCTAAAACCAAAACGGAGCTATCTAGCAGAATGGTTGTCAATGTGTGTATTCAACTTCCAGAGTTAAACTGATGTGTGTTTCCAGCAGTTCAGAAACCCTTTCTTTGGAGAATGTAGAAACAGTCATTTCCAGCCCTAGAGACGCACATAAGAGTTAGCAGTAAGAATGCGTTTCAAATACTGAAGACCCGCTTCTTACAAACTCATCTGCTGTGTGCTGGTTTCTTTTAGGAAGTTGAATCTATGTTCAGATTCAGCGAGGTAGAAACACGTTTCTTCTAAAAGCTGCGTTTCGACATTGCAGAGTGGATGGAGAACAGGTTCTAAAGAGAAATACCTTGTTCAAAAACCAAAACGGAGCTGTCTAGCAGAATGTTTGTCAATGTGTGTATTCAACTTCCAGTGTTAAACTGATTTGTGTTAGCAGCAGTTCAGAAACTCTTTCTTTGGAGAATGTAGAAAAAAAGTCATTTCCAGCCCTAGAGACGCATATAAGAGTTAGCAGTAAGAATGCCTTTAAAACACAGAAACCCGCTTCGTACAAACTCATCTTCTGTGTGTTGGTTCCTTTTTGGAAGCTGCATCTGTGTTTAGATTCAGCGAGGCAGAAACACGTTTCTTCTAAAAGCTGCGTTTGGACATTCCAGAGTGGATGGGAGAAAAGGCTCTAAAGAGAAATACCTTGCTCTAAAACCAAACGGAGCTATCTAGCAGAATGTTTGTCAATCTGTGTATTCAACTTCCAGAGTTAAACTGATTTGTGTTTGCAGCAGTTCAGAAACCCTTTCTTTGGAGAATGTAGAAAAAAAGTCATTTCCAGCCCTAGAGACGCATATAAGAGTTAGCAGTAAGAATGCCTTTAAAACACAGAAACCCGCTTCGTACAAACTCATCTTCTGTGTGTTGGTTCCTTTTAGGAAGTTGCATCTGTGTTTAGATTCAGCGAGGTAGAACCACGTTTCTTCTAAAAGCTGCGTTTGGACATTCCAGAGTGGATGGGAGAACAGGCTGTAAAGAGAAATACCTTGCTCTAAAACCAAAACGGAGCTATCTAGCAGAATGGTTGTCAATGTGTGTATTCAACTTCCAGAGTTAAACTGATGTGTGTTTGCAGCAGTTCAGAAACCCTTTCTTTGGAGAATGTAGAAACAGTCAATTCCAGCCCTAGAGACGCATATAAGATATAGCAGTAAGAATGCGTTTAAAACACAGAAGACCCGCTTCTTACAAACTCATCTGCTGTGTGCTGGGTTCTTTTAGGAAGTTTCATCTATGTTTAGATTCAGCAAGGTAGAAACACGTTTCTTCTAAAAGCTGCGTTTGGACATTCCAGAGTGGATGGGAGAACAGGCTGTAAAGAGAAATACCTTGCTCTAAAACCAAAACGGAGCTATCTAGCAGAATGGTTGTCAATGTGTGTATTCAACTTCCAGAGTTAAACTGATTTCTGTTTGCAGCAGTTCAGAAAGCCTTTCTTTGGAGAATGTAGAAAAAAAGTCATTTCCAGCCTTAGAGACGCATATAAGAGTTAGCAGTAAGAATGCCTTTAAAACACAGAAACCCGCTTCGTACAAACTCATCTTCTGTGTGTTGGTTCCTTTTCGGAAGTTGCATCTGTGTTTAGATTCAGCGAGGCAGAAACACGTTTCTTCTAAAAGCTGCGTTTGGACATTCCAGAGTGGATGGGAGAACAGGCTGTAAAGAGAAATACCTTGCTTTAAAACCAAAACGGAGCTATCTAGCAGAATGGTTGTCAATGTGTGTATTCAACTTCCAGAGTTAAACTGATGTGTGTTTGCAGCAGTTCAGAAACCCTTTCTTTGGAGAATGTAGAAACAGTCATTTCCAGCCCTAGAGACGCATATAAGAGTTAGCAGTAAGAATGCGTTTAAAACACAGAATACCCGCTTCCTACAAACTCATCTGCTGTGTGCTAGTTCCTCTTAGGAAGTTGCATCTATATTTAGATTCAGCGAGGCAGAAACACGTTTCTTCTAAAAACTGCATTTGGACATTCCAGAGTGAATGGGAGAACACGCTGTAAAGAGAAATACCTTGCTCTAAAACCAAAACGGAGCTATCTAGCAGAATGGTTGTGAATGTGTGTATTCAACTTCCAGATATAAACTGATATGTGTTTGCAGCAGTTCAGAAACCCTTTCTTTGGAGAATGTAGAAACAGTCATTTCCAGCCTTAGAGACGAATATAAGAGTTAGCAGTAAGAATGCGTTTAAAACACAGAAGAACCGCTTCTTACAAACTCATCTTCTGTGTGTTGGTTCCTTTTAGGAAGTTGCATCTATGTTTAGATTCAGCGAGGTCGAAACAGGTTTCTTCTAAAAGCTTCGTTTGGACATTCCTGAGTGGATGGGAGAACAGGCTGTAAAGAGAAATACCTTGCTCTAAAACCAAAACGGAGCTATCTAGCGGAATGGTTGTCAATGTGTGTATTCAACTTCCAGAGTTAAACTGATGTGTGTTGGCAGCAGTTCAGAAACCCTTTCTTTGGAGAATGTAGAAACAGTCATTCCCAGCCCTAGAGACGCATATAAGAGTTAGCAGTAAGAATGCGTTTAAAACACAGAAACCCGCTTTGTACAAACTCATCTTCTGTGTGTTGGTTCCTTTTAGGAAGCTGAATCTGTGTTTAGATTCAGAAAGGTAGAAACACGTTTCTTCTAAAAGCTGCGTTTGGACATTCCAGAGTGGATGGGAGAACAGGCTGTAAAGAGAAATACCTTGCTCTAAAACCAAAAGGGAGCTATCTAGCAGAATGGTTGTCAATGTGTGTATTCAACTTCCAGATTTAAACTGATGAGTGTTTGCAGCAGTTCAGAAACCCTTTCTTTGGAGAATGTAGAAAGAGTCAATTCCAGCCCTAGTGACGAATATAAGAGTTAGCAGTAAGAATGCGTTTAAAGCACAGAAGAACCGCTTCTTACAAACTCATCTGCTTTGTGTTAGTTCCTTTTAGGAAGTTGCATCTATGTTTAGATTCAGCGAGGTAGAAAAACGTTTCTTCTAAAAGCTGCGTTTGGACATTCCAGAGTGGATGGGAGAACAGGCTGTAAAGAGAAATACCTTGCTCTAAAATCAAAAGGGAGCTATCTAGCAGAATGGTTGTAAATCTGTGTATTGAACTTCCAGAGTTAAACTGATGTGTGTTTGCAGCAGTTCAGAAACCCTTTCTTTGGAGAATGTAGAAACAGTCATTTCCAGTCCTAGAGACGCATATAAGAGTTAGCAGTAAGAATGCGTTTAAAACACAGAATACCCGCTTCGTACAAACTCATCTGCTGTGTGCTAGTTCCTCTTAGGAAGTTGCATCTCTGTTTATATTAAGCGAGACAGAAACAAGCTTCTTCTAAAAACTGAGTTTGGACATTCCAAAGTGAATGGGAGAACACGCTGTAAAGAGAAATACCTTGCTCTAAAACCAAAACGGAGCTATGTAGCAGAATGTTTGTCAATGGGTGTATTCAACTTCCAGAGTTAAACTGATGTGTGTTGGCAGCAGTTCAGAAACCCTTTCTTTGGAGAATGTAGAAAAAAAGTCATTTCCAGCCCTAGAGACGCACATAAGAGTTAGCAGTAAGAATGCGTTTCAAACACAGAAGAACCGCTTCTTACAAACTCATCTGCTGTGTGCTGGTTTCTTTTAGGAAGTTGCATCTATGTTTAGATTCAGCGAGGTAGAAACACGTTTTATCTAAAAGCTGGGTTTCGACATTCCAGAGTGGATGGGAGAACAGGCTCTAAAGAGAAATACCTTGCTCAACAACCGAAACTGAGCTATCTAGCTGAATGTTTGTCAATGTGTGTATTCAACTTCCAGGGTTAAACTGATGTGTGTTTGCAGCAGTTCAGAAACCCTTTCTTTGGAGAATGTAGAAACAGTCATTTCCAGTCCTAGAGACGCATATAAGAGTTAGCAGTAAGAATGCGTTTAAAACACAGAAACCCGCTTTGTACAAACTCATCTTCTTTGTGTTGGTTCCTTTTAGGAAGTTCCATCTGTGTTTAGATTAAGCGAGGTAGAAACACCTTTCTTCCAAAAGCTGCGTTTGGACATTCCAGAGTGGATGGGAGAACAGGCTCTAAAGAGAAATACCTTGCCCTAAAACCAAAACGCAGCTATCTAGCAGAATGTTTGTCAATGTGTGTATTCAACTTCCAGAGTTAAACTGATGTGTGTTTGCAGCAGTTCAGAAACCCTTTCTTTGGAGAATGTAGAAACAGTCAATTCCAGCCCTAGAGACGCATATAAGATATAGCAGTAAGAATGCGTTTAAAACACAGAAGACCCGCTTTTTACAAACTCATCTGCTGTGTGCTGGTTTCTTTTAGGAAGTTTCATCTATGTTTAGATTCAGCAAGGTAGAAACACGTTTCTTCTAAAAGCTGCGTTTGGACATTCCAGAGTGGATGGGAGAACAGGCTGTAAAGAGAAATACCTTGCTCTAAAACCAAAACGGAGCTATCTAGCAGAATGGTTGTCAATGTGTGTATTCAACTTCCAGAGTTAAACTGATGTGTGTTTGCAGCAGTTCAGAAACCCATTGTTTGGAGAATGTAGAGACAGTCATTTCCAGCCCTAGAGGCGCACATAAGAGTTAGCAGTAAGATTGCGTTTCAAACACAGAAGACCCGCTTCTTACAAACTCATCTGCTGTGTGCTGGTTTCTTTTAGGAAGTTGAATCTATGTTCAGATTTAGCGAGGTAGAAACACGTTTCTTCTAAAAGCTGCGTTTGGACATTCCAGAGTGGATGGGAGAACAGGCTCTAAAGAGAAATACCTTGCTCAAAAACCAAAACGGAGCTATCTAGCAGAATGTTTGTCAATGTGTGTATTCAACTTCCAGAGTTAAACTGATTTGTGTTTGCAGCAGTTCAGAAACCCTTTCTTTGGAGAATGTAGAAAAAAAGTCATTTCCAGCCCTAGAGACGCATATAGCAGTTAGCAGTAAGAATGCCTTTAAAACACAGAAACCCGCTTCGTACAAACTCATCTTCTGTGTGTTGGTTCTTTTTAGGAAGTTGCATCTGTGTTTAGATTCAGCGAGGCAGAAACACGTTTCTTCAAAAAGCTGCGTTTGGACATTCCAGAGTGGATGGGAGAACAGGCTGTAATGAGAAATACCTTGCTCTAAAACCAAAACGGAGCTATCTAGCAGAATGGTTGTCAATGTCTGTTTTCAACTTCCAGAGTTAAACTGATGTGTGTTTGCAGCAGTTCAGAATCCCTTTTTTTGGAGAATGTAGAAACAGTCATTTCCAGCCCTAGAGACGCATATAAGAGTTAGCAGTAAGAATGTGTTTAAAACACAGAATACCCGCTTCGTACAAACTCATCTGCTGTGTTCTAGTTCCTCTTAGGAAGCTGCATCCATGTTTAGATTCAGCGAGGCAGAAACACGTTTCTTCTAAAAACTGCCTTTGGACATTCCAGAGTGGATGGGAGACCATGCTGTAAAGAGAAATACCTTGCTCTAAAACCAAAACGGAGCTATCTAGCAGAATGGTTGTCAATGTGTGTATTCAACTTCCAGAGTTAAACTGATGTGTGTTGGCAGCAGTTCAGAAACCCTTTCTTTGGAGAATGTAGAAAAAAGTCATTTCCAGCCCTAGAGACGCATATAAGAGTTAGCAGTAAGAATGCCTTTAAAACACAGAAACTCGCTTCGTACAAACTCATCTTCTGTGTGTTGGTTCCTTTTAGGAAGTTGCATCTGTGTTTAGATTCAGCGAGGCAGAAACACGTTTCTTCTAAAAGCTGCGTTTGGACATTCCAGAGTGGATGGTAGAACAGGCTGTAAAGAGAAATACCTTGCTCTAAAACCAAAACGGATCTATCTAGCAGAATGGTTGTCAATGTGTGTATTTTACTTCCAGCGTTAAACTGATGTGTCTTTGCAGCAGTTCAGAAACCCTTTCTTTGGTGAATGTAGAAACAGTCATTTCCAGCCCTAGAGACGCATATAAGAGTTAGCAGTAAGAATGCCTTTAAAACAGAGAAACCCGCTTTGTACAAACTCATCTTCTGTGCGTTGGTTCCTTTTAGGAAGTTGCATCTGTGTTTAGATTCAGCGAGGTAGAACCACGTTTCTTCTAAAAGCTGCGTTTGGACATTCCATAGTGGATGGGAGAACAGGCTTTAAAGAAAAATACCTTGCTCTAAAACCAAAACGGAGCTATCTAGCAGAATGGTTGTCAATGTGTGTATTCAACTTCCAGAGTTAAACTGATGTGTGTTCGCAGCAGTTCAGAAACCCTTTCTTTGGAGAATGTAGAAACAGTCATTTCCAGCCCTATAGACGCATATAAGAGTTAGCAGTAAGAATGCGTTTAAAACACAGAATACCCGCTTCGTACAAACTCATCTGCTGTGTGCTAGTTCCTCTTAGGAAGTTGCATCAATGTTTAGATTCAGCGAGGCAGAAACACGTTTCTTCTAAAAACTGCATATGGACAATCCAGAGTGAATGTGAGAACATGCTGTAAAGAGAAATACCTTGCTCTAAAACCAAAACGGAGCTATGTAGCAGAATGTTTGTCAATGGGTGTATTCAACTTCCAGAGTTAAACTGATGTGTGTTGGCAGCAGTTCAGAAACCCTTTCTTTGGAGAATGTAGAAAAAAATTCATTTCCAGCCCTAGAGACGCACATAAGAGTTAGCAGTAAGAATGCGTTTCAAACACAGAAGAACCGCTTCTTACAAACTCATCTGCTGTGTGCTGGTTTCTTTTAGGAAGTTGCATCTATGTTTAGATTCAGCGAGGTAGAAACACGTTTCTTCTAAAAGCTGTGTTTCGACATTCCAGAGTGGATGGGAGAACAGGCTGTAAAGAGAAATACCTTGCTCTAAAACCGAAACGGAGCTATCTAGCAGAATGGTTGTCAATGTGTGTATTCAACTTCCAGAGTTAAACTGAAGTGTGTTTTCAGCAGTTCAGAAACCGTTTCTTTGGAGAATGTAGAAACAGTAATTTCCAAACCTGGAGACACATATAAGAGTTAGCAGTAAGAATGCGTTTAAAACACAGAAACCCGCTTCGTACAAACTCATCTTCTGTGTGTTGGTTCCTTTTAGGAAGTTGCATCTGTGTTTAGATTCAGCGAGGTAGAAACAGCTTTCTTCTAAAAGCTGCATTTGGACATTCCAGTCTGGATGGGAGAAGAGGCTCTAAAGAGAAATACCTTGCTCTAAAACCAAAACGGAGCTACGTAGCAGAATGTTTGTCAATGGGTGTATTCAACTTCCAGAGTTAAACTGATGTGTGTTGGCAGCAGTTCAGAAACCCTTTCTTTGGAGAATGTAGAAAAAAAGTCATTTCCAGCCCTAGAGACGCACATAAGAGTTAGCAGTAAGAATGCGTTACAAACACAGAAGAACCGCTTCTTACAAACTCATCTGTTGTGTGCTGGTTTCTTTTAGGAAGTTGCATCTATGTTTAGATTCAGCGAGGTAGAAACACGTTTCTTCTAAAAGCTGCGTTTCGACATTCCAGAGTGGATGGGAGAACAGGCTGTAAAGAGAAATACCTTGCTCTAAAACCAAAACGGAGCTATCTAGCAGAATGGTTGTCAATGTGTGTATTCAACTTCCAGCGTTAAACTGATGTGTCTTTGCAGCAGTTCAGAAACCCTTTCTTTGGCGAATGTAGAAACAGTCATTTCCAGCCCTAGAGACGCATATAAGAGTTAGAAGTAAGAATGCGTTTAAAACACAGAAACCCGCTTTGTACAAGCTCATCTTCTGTGTGTTGGTTCCTTTTAGGAAGTTGCACCTGTGTTTAGATTCAGCGAGGTAGAAACACGTTTCTTCTAAAAGCTGCGTTTCGACATTCCAGAGTGGATGGGAGAACAGGCTGTAAAGAGAAATACCTTGCTCTAAAACCAAAACGGAGCTATCTAGCAGAATGGTTGTCAATGTGTGTATTCAACTTCCAGAGTTAAACTGATGTGTGTTTTCAGCAGTTCAGAAACCATTTCTTTGGAGAATGTAGAAACAGTCATTTCCAAACCTGGAGACACATATAAGAGTTAGCAGTAAGAATGCGTTTAAAACACAGAAACCCGCTTCGTACAAACTCATCTTCTGTGTGTTGGTTCCTTTTAGGAAGTTGCATCTGTGTTTAGATTCAGCGAGGTAGAAACACCTTTCTTCTAAAAGCTGCGTTTGGACATTCCAGTCTAGATGGGAGAAGAGGCTCTAAAGAGAAATACCTTGCTCTAAAACCAAAACGGAGCTATCTAGCAGAATGTTTGTCAATGTGTGTATTCAACTTCCAGAGTTAAACTGATATGTGTTTGCAGCAGTTCAGAAACCCTTTCTTTGGTGAATGTAGAAAAAAGTCATTTCCAGCCCTAGAGACGCATATAAGAGTTAGCAGTAAGAATGCCTTTAAAACAGAGAAAACCGCTTCGTACAAACTCATCTTCTGTGTGTTGGTTCCTTTTAGGAAGTTGCATCTGTGTTTAGATTCAGCGAGGTAGAACCACGTTTCTTCTAAAAGCTGCGTTTGGACATTCCAGAGTGGATGGGAGAGCAGGCTGTAAAGAAAAATACCTTGCTCTAAAACCAAAACGGAGCTATCTAGCAGAATGGTTGTCAATGTGTGTATTCAACTTCCAGAGTTAAACTGATGTGTGTTTGCAGCAGTTCAGAAACCCTTTCTTTGGAGAATGAAGAAACATTCATTTCCAGCCCTAGAGACGCATAAAAGAGCTAGCAGTAAAAATGCATTTAAAACACAGAATACCCGCTTTGTACAAACTCATCTGCTGTGTGCTAGTTCCTCTTAGGAAGTTGCATCTATGTTTAGATTCAGCGAGGCAGAAACACGTTTCTTCTAAAAACTGCATTTGGACATTCCAGAGTGAATGGGAGAACACGCTGTAAAGAGAAATACCTTGCTCTAAAACCAAAACGGAGCTATCTAGCAGAATAGTTGTCAATATGTGTATTCAACTTCCAGAGTTAAACTGATGTGTGTTGGCAGCAGTTCAGAAACCCTTTCTTTGGAGAATGTAGAAAAAAAGTCATTTCCAGCCCTAGAGACGCATATAAGAGTTAGCAGTAAGAATGCCTTTAAAACACAGAAACCCGCTTCGTACAAACTCATCTTCTGTGTGTTGGTTCCTTTTAGGAAGTTGCATCTGTGTTTAGATTCCGCGAGGCAGAAACACGTTTCTTCTAAAAGCTGCGTTTGGACATTCCAGAGTGGATGGGAGAACAGGCTGTAAAGAGAAATACCTTGCTCTAAAACCAAAACGGAGCTATCTAGCAGAATGTTTGTCAATGTGTGTATTCAACTTCCGGAGTTAAACTGATGTGTGTTTGCAGAAGTTCAGAAACCCTTTCTTTGGATAATGTAGAAACAGTCATTTCCAGTCCTAGAGACGCATATAAGAGTTAGCAGTAAGAATGCGTTTAAAACACAGAAACCTGCTTTGTACAAACTCATCTTCTGTGTGTTGGTTCCTTTTAGGAAGTTGCATCTGTGTTTAGATTCAGCGAGGCAGAAACACGTTTCTTCTAAAAGCTGCGTTTGGAAATTCCAGAGTGGATGGGAGAACAGGCTGTAAAGAGAAATACCTTGCTCTAAAACCAAAACGGAGCTATCTAGCAGAATGGTTGTCAATGTGTGTATTCAACTTCCAGAGTTAAACTGATGTGTGTTTGCAGCAGTTCAGAAACCCTTTCTTTGGAGAATGTAGAAACAGTGATTTCCAGTCCTAGAGACGCACATAAGAGTTAGCAGTAAGATTGCGTTTCAAACACAGAAGATCCGCTTCTTACAAACTCATCTGCTGTGTGCTGGGTTCTTTTAGGAAGTTGAATCTATGTTCAGATTCAGCGACGTAGAAACACGTTTCTTCTAAAAGCTGCGTTTGGACATTCCAGAGTGGATGGGAGAACAGGCTCTAAAGAGAAATACCTTGCTCAAAAACCAAAACGGAGCTATCTAGCAGAATGTTTGTCAATGTGTGTATTCAACTTCCAGAGTTAAACTGATTTGTGTTTGCAGCAGTTCAGAAACCCTTTCTTTGGAGAATGTAGAAAAGAAGTCATTTCCAGCCCTAGAGACGCATATAAGAGTTAGCAGTAAGAATGCCTTTAAAACACAGAAACCCGCTTCGTACAAACATATCTTCTGTGTGTTGGTTCCTTTTAGGAAGTTGCATCTGTGTTTAGACTCAGCGAGGCAGAAACACGTTTCTTCTAAAAGCTGCGTTTGGACATTCCAGAGTGGATGGGAGAACAGGCTGTAAAGAGAAATACCTTGCTCTAAAACCAAAACGGAGCTATCTAGCAGAATGGTTGTCAATGTGTTTATTCAACTTCCAGCGTTAAACTGATGTGTCTTTGCAGCAGTTCAGAAACCCTTTCTTTGCCGAATGTAGAAACAGTCATTTGCAGCCCTAGAGACGCATATAAGAGTTAGCAGTAAGAAAGCGTCTAAAACACAGAAACCCGCTTTGTACGAACTCATTTTCTGTGTGTTGGTTCCTTTTAGGAAGTTGCATCTGTGTTTAGATTCAACGAGGTAGAAACACGTTTCTTCTAAAAGCTGCGTTTCGACATTCCAGAGTGGATGGGAGAACAGGCTGTAAAGAGAAATACCTTGCTCTAAAACCAAAACGGAGCTATCTAGCAGAATGGTTGTCAATCTGTGTATTCAACCTCCAGAGTTTTACTGATGTGTGTTTGCAGCAGTTCAGAAACCCTTTCTTTGGAGAATGTAGAAACAGTCATTTCCAGCCCTAGAGACGCATATAAGAGTTAGCAGTAAGAATGCGTTTAAAACACAGAATACCCGCTTCGTACAAACTCATCTGCTGTGTTGTAGTTCCTCTTAGGAAGTTGCATCTATGTTTAGATTCAGTGAGGCAGAAACACGTTTCTTCTAAAAACTGCATTTGGACATTGCAGAGTGAATGGGAGAACACGCTGTAAAGAGAAATACCTTGCTCTAAAACCAAAACGGAGCTATCTAGCAGAATGGTTGTCAATCTGTGTATTCAACTTCCAGAGTTAAACTGATTTGTGTTTGCAGCAGTTCAGAAACCCTTTCTTTGGAGAATGTAGAGAAAAAGTCATTTCCAGCCCTAGAGACGCATATAAGAGTTAGCAGTAAGAATGCCTTTAAAACACAGAAACCCGCTTCGTACAAACTCATCTTCTGTGTGTTGGTTCCTTTTAGGAAGTGGCATCTGTGTTTAGATTCAGCGAGGCAGAAACACGTTTCTTCTAAAAGCTGCGTTTGGACATTCCAGAGTGGATGGGAGAACAGGCTGTAAAGAGAAATACCTTGCTCTAAAACCAAAACGGAGCTATCTAGGAGAATGGTTGTCAATGTGTATATTCAACTTCCAGAGTATAACAGATGTGTGTTTGCAGCAGTTCAGAAACCCTATCTTTGGAGAATGTAGAAACAGTCATTTCCAGCCCTAGAGACGCATATAAGAGTTAGCAGTAAGAATACGTTTAAAACAGAGAAGACCCGCTTCGTACAAACTCATCTGCTGTGTGCTAGTTCCTCTTAGGAAGTTGCATCTATGTTTAGATTCAGCGAGGCAGAAACACGTTTCTTCTAAAAACTGCATTTGGACATTCCAGAGTGAATGGGAGAACACGCTGTAAAGAGAAATACCTTGCTCTAAAACCAAAACGGAGCTATCTAGCAGAATGGTTGTCAATGTGTGTATTCAACTTCCAGAGTTAAACGGATGTGTGTTTGCAGCAGTTCAGAAACGCTTTCTTTGGAGAATGTAGAAAAAAAGTCATTTCCAGCCCTAGAGACGCATATAAGAGTTAGCAGTAAGAATGCCTTCAAAACACAGAAACCCGCTTCGTACAAACTCATCTTCTGTGTGTTGGTTACTTTTAGGAAGTTGCATCTGTGTTTAGATTCAGCGAGGCAGAAACACATTTCTTCTAAAAGCTGCGTTTGGAAATTCCAGAGTGGATGAGAGAACAGGCTGTAAAGAGAAATACCTTGCTCTAAAACCAAAACGGAGCTATCTAGCAGAATGGTTGTCAATGTGTGTATTCAACTTCCAGAGTTAAAATGATGTTTGTTTGCAGCTGTTCAGAAACCCTTTCTTTGGAGAATGTAGAAACACTCATTTCCAGCCCTAGAGACGCACATAAGAGTTAGCAGTAAGATTGCGTTTCAAACACAGAAGATCCGCTTCTTACAAACTCATCTGCTGTGTGCTGGGTTCTTTTAGGAAGTTGAATCTATGTTCAGATTCAGCGAGGCAGAAACACGTTTCTTCTAAAAGCTGCGTTTGGGCATTCCAGAGTGGATGGGAGAACAGGCTGTAAAGAGAAATACCTTGCTCTAAAACCAAAACGGAGCTATCTAGCAGAATGTTTGTCAATGTGTGTATTCAACTTCCAGAGTTAAACAGATTTGTGTTTGCAGCAGTTCAGAAACCCTTTCTTTGGAGAATATAGATAAAAACTCATTTCCAGCCCTGGAGACGCATATAAGAGTTAGCAGTAAGAATGCCTTTAAAACACAGAAACCCGCTTCGTACAAACTCATCTTCTGTGTGTTGGTTCCTTTTAGGAAGTTGCATCTGTGTTTAGATTCAGCGAGGCAGAAACACGTTTCTTCTAAAAGCTGCGTTTGGACATTCCAGAGTGGATGGGAGAACAGGCTGTAAAGAGAAATACCTTGCTCTAAAACCAAAACGGAGCTATCTAGCAGAATGGTTGTCAATGTGTGTATAGAACTTCCAGCGTTAAACTGATGTGTCTTTGCAGCAGTTCAGAAACCCTTTCTTTGGCGAATGTAGAAACAGTCATTTCCAGCCCTAGAGACGCTTATAAGAGTTAGCAGTAAGAATGCGTTTAAAACACAGAAACCCGCTTTGTACAAACTCATCTTCTGTGTGTTGGTTCCTTTTAGGAAGTTGCATCTGTGTTTAGATTCAACGAGGTAGAAACACGTTTCTTCTAAAAGCTGCGTTTCGACATTCCAGAGTGGATGGGAGAACAGGCTGTAAAGAGAAATACCTTGCTCTAAAACCAAAACGGAGCTATCTAGCAGAATGGTTGTCAATGTGTGTATTCAACTTCCAGAGTTAAACTGATGTGTGTTTGCAGCAGTTCAGAAACCCTTTCTTTGGAGAATGTAGAAACAGTCATTTCCAGCCCTAGAGACGCATATTAGAGTTAGCAGTAAGAATGCTTTTAAAACACAGAATGCCCGCTTCGTACAAACTCATCTGCTGTGTGCTAGTTCCTCTTAGGAAGTTGCATCTATGTTTAGATTCAGCGAGGCAGAAACACGTTTCTTCTAAAAACTGCATTTGGACATTCCAGAGTGAATGGGAGAACATGCTGTAAAGAGAAATACCTTGCTCTAAAACCAAAATGGAGCTATCTAGCAGAATGGTTGTCAATGTGTGTATTCAACTTCCAGAGTTAAACTGATGTTTGTTGGCAGCAGTTCAGAAACCCTTTCTTTGGAGAATGTAGAAACAGTGAATTCCAGCCCTAGAGACGCACATCAGAGTTAGCAGTAAGAATGCGTTTCAAACACAGAAGACCCGCTTCTTACAAACTCATCTGCTGTGTGCTGGTTTCTTATAGGAAGTTGAATCTATGTTCAGATTCAGCGAGGTAGAAACACGCTTCTTCTAAAAGCTGCGTTTGGACATTTTAGGGTGGATGGGAGAACAGGCTCTAAAGAGACATACCTTGCTCTAAAACCAAAACGGAGCTATCTAGCAGAATGTTTGTCAATGTGTGTATTCAACTTCCAGAGTTAAACTGATTTGTGTTTGCAGCAGTTCAGAAACCCTTTCTTTGGAGAATGTAGAAAAAAAGTCATTTCTAGCCCTAGAGACGCATATAAGAGTTAGCAGTAAGAATGCCTTCAAAACACAGAAACCCGCTTTGAACAAACTCATCTTCTGTGTGTTGGTTCCTTTTAGGAAGTTGCATCTGTGTTTAGATTCAGCGAGGCAGAAACACGTTTCTTCTAAAAGCTCCGTTTGGAAATTCCAGAGTGGATGGGAGAACAGGCTGTAAAGAGAAATACCTTGCTCTAAAACCAAAACGGAGCTATCTAGCAGAATGGTTGTCAATGTGTGTATTCAACTTCCAGAGTTAAACTGATGTGTGTTTGCAGTAGTTCAGAAATCCTTTCTTGGGAGAATGTAGAAACAGTCAATTCCAGCCGTAGAGACGAACATAAGAGTTAGAAGTAAGAATGCGTTTCAGACACAGAAGACCCTCTTCTTACAAACTCATCTGATGTGTGCTGGTTTCTTTTAGGAAGTTGAATCTATGTTCAGATTCAGCCAGGGAGAAACACGTTTCTTCTAAAAGCTGCGTTTGGACATTTTAGAGTGGATGGGAGAACAGGCTCTAAAGAGAAATACCTTGCTCAAAAACCAAAACGGAGCTATCTAGCAGAATGTTTGTCAATGTGTGTATTCAACTTCCAGAGTTAAACTGATTTGTGTTTGCAGCAGTTCAGAAACCCTTTCTTTGAAAAATGTAGAAAAATTGTCATTTCCAGCCCTAGAGACGCATATAAGAGTTAGCAGTAAGAATGATTTCAAAACACAGAAACATGCTTCGTACAAACTCATCTTCTGTGTGTTGGTTCCTTTTAGGAAGTTGCATCTGTGTTTAGATTCACCGAGGCAGAAACACGTTTCTTCAAAAAGCTGCGTTTGGACATTCCAGAGTGGATGGGAGAACAGGCTGTAAAGAGAAATACCTTGCTCTAAAACCGAAACGGAGCTATCTAGCAGAATGGTTGTCAATGTGTGTATTCAACTTCCAGAGTTAAACTGATGTGTGTTTGCAGAAGTTCAGAAACCCTTTCTTTGGAGAATGTAGAAACAGTCATTTCCAGTCCTAGAGACGCATATAAGAGTTAGCAGTAAGAATGCGTTTAAAACACAGAATACCTGCTTCGTACAAACTCATCTGCTGTGTTCTAGTTCCTCTTAGGAAGTTGCATCTATGTTTAGATTCAGCGAGGCAGAAACACGTTTCTTCTAAAACCTGCATTTAGACATTCCAGAGTGAATGGGAGAACACGCTGTAAAGAGAAATACCTTGCTCTAAAACCAAAACGGAACTATCTAGCAGAATGTTTGTCAATGTCTGTATTCAACTTCCAGAATTAAACTGATTTGTGTTTGCAGCAGTCCAGAAACCCTTTCTTTGGAGAATGTAGAAAAAAATTCATTTCCAGCCCTAGAGACGCATATAAGAGTTAGCAGTAAGAATGCCTTTAAAACACAGTAACCTGCTTCGTACAAACTCATCTTCTGTGTGTTTGTTCCTTTTTGGAAGTTGCATCTGTGTTTAGATTCAGCGAGGCAGAAACACGTTTCTTCTTAAAGCTGCGTTTGGACATTCCACAGTGGATGGGAGAACAGGCTGTAAAGAGAAATACCTTGCTCTAAAACCAAAACGGAGCTATCTAGCAGAATGGTTGTCAATGTGTGTATTCAACTTCCAGCGTTAAACTGATGTGTCTTTGCAGCAGTTCAGAAACCCTTTCTTTGGCGAATGTAGAAACAGTCATTTCCAGCCCTAGAGACGCATATAAGAGTTAGAAGTAAGAATGCGTTTAAAACACAGAAACCCAGTTTTTACAAGCTCATCTTCTGTGTGTTGGTTCCTTTTAAGAAGTTGCATCTGCGTTTAGATTCAGCGAGGTAGAAACACGTTTCTTCTAAAAGCTGCGTTTCGACATTCCAGAGTGGATGGGAGAACAGGCTGTAAAGAGAAATACCTTGCTCTAAAACCAAAACGGAGCTATCTAGCAGAATGTTTGTCAATGTGTGTATTCAACTTCCAGAGTTAAACTGATTTGTGTGTGCAGCAATTCAGAAACCCTTTCTTTGGAGAATGTAGAAAAAAAGTCATTTCCAGCCCTAGAGACGCATATAAGAGTAAGCAGTAAGAATGCCTTTAAAACAGAGAAACCCGGTTCGTACAAACTCATCTTCTGTGTGTTGGTTCCTTTTAGGAAGTTACATCTGTGTGTAGATTCAGCGAGGTAGAACCACGTTTCTTCTAAAAGCTGCGTTTGGACATTCCAGAGTGGATGGCAGAACAGGCTGTAAAGAGAAATACTTTGCTCTAAAACGAAAACGGAGCTATCTAGCAGAATGGTTGTCAATGTGTTTATTCAACTTCCAGCGTTAAACTGATGTGTCTTTGCAGCAGTTCAGAAACCCTTTCTTTGGCGAATGTAGAAACAGTCATTTCCAGCCCTAGAGACGCATATAAGAGTTAGCAGTAAGAAAGCGTTTAAAACACAGAAACCCGCTTAGTACAAACTCATCTTCTGTGTGTTGGTTCCGTTTAGGGAGTTGCATCTGTGTTTAGATTCAACGAGGTAGAAACACGTTTCTTCTAAAAGCTGCGTTTCGACATTCCAGAGTGGATGGGAGAACAGGCTGTAAAGAGAAATACCTTGCTCTAAAACCAGAACGGAGCTATCTAGCAGAATGGTTGTCAATGTGTGTATTCAACTTCCAGAGTTTTCCTGATGTGTGTTTGCAGCAGTTCAGAAACCCTTTCTTTGGAGAATGTAGAAACAGTCATTTCCAGCCCTAGAGACGCATATAAGAGTTAGCAGTAAGAATGCGTTTAAAACACAGAATACCCGCTTCGTACAAACTCACCTGCTGTGTTGTAGTTCCTCTTAGGAAGTTGCATCTATGTTTAGATTCAGCGAGGCAGAAACACGTTTCTTCTAAAAACTGCATTTGTACATTCCAGAGTGAATGGGAGAACACGCTGTAAAGAGAAATACCTTGCTCTAAAACCAATACGGAGCTATCTAGCAGAATGTTTGTCAATGTGTGTATTCAACTTCCAGAGTTAAACTGATTTGTGTTTGCAGCAGTTCAGAAACCCTTTCTTTGGAGAATGTAGAAAAAAAGTCATTTCCAGCCCTAGAAACGCATATAAGAGTTAGCAGTAAGAATGCCTTTAAAACACAGAAACCCGCTTCGTAAAAACTCATCTTCTGTGTGTTGGTTCCTTTTAGGAAGTTGCATCTGTGTTTAGATTCAGCGAGGCAGAAACACGTTTCTTCTAAAAGCTGCGTTTGGACATTCCAGAGTGGATGGGAGAACAGGCTGTAAAGAGAAATACCTTGCTCTAAAACCAAAACGGAGCTATGTAGCAGAATGGTTGTCAATGTGTGTATTCAACTTCGAGAGTTAAACTGATGTGTGTTTGCAGTAGTTCAGAAACCCTTTCTTTGGAGAATGTAGAAACAGTCATTTCCAGCCCCAGAGACGCATATAAGAGTTAGCAGTAAGAATACGTTTAAAACACAGAAGACCCGCTTCGTACAAACTCATCTGCTGTGTGCTAGTTCCTCTTAGGAAGTTGCATCTATGTTTAGATTCAGCGAGGCAGAAACACGTTTCTTCTAAAAACTGCATTTGGGCATTCCAGAGTGAATGGGAGAACACGCTGTAAAGAGAAATACCTTGCTCTAAAACCAAAACGGAGCTATCTAGCAGAATGGTTGTCAATGTGTGTATTCAAATTCCAGAGCTAAACTGATGTGTGTTTGCAGCAGTTCAGAAACCCTTTCTTTGGAGAATGTAGAAACAGTCAATTCCAGCCCTTGAGTCGCACATAAGAGTTAGCAGTAAGAATGCGTTTCAAACACCGAAGACCCGCTTCTTACAAACTCATCTGCTGTGTGCTGGGTTCTTTTAGGAAGTTGAATCTATGTTCAGATTCAGCGACGTAGAAACACGTTTCTTCTAAAAGCTGCGTTTGGACATTCCAGAGTGGATGGGACAACAGGCTCTAAAGAGAAATACCTTGCTCAAAAACCAAAACGGAGCTATCTAGCAGAATGTTTGTCAATGTGTGTATTCAACTTCCAGAGCTAAACTGATTTGTGTTTTCAGCAGTTCAGAAACCCTTTCTTTGGAGACTGTAGAAAAGAAGTCATTTCCAGCCCTAGAGACGCCTATAAGAGTTAGCAGTAAGAATGCCTTAAAACAGAAACCCACTTCGTACAAACTCATCTTCCGTGTGTTGGTTCCTTTTAGGAAGTTGCATCTGTGTTTAGATTCAGCGAGGCAGAAACACGTTTCTTCTAAAATCTGCGTTTGGACATTCCAGAGTGGATGGGAGAACAGGCTGTAAAGAGAAATACCTTGCTCTAAAACCAAAACGGAGCTATCTAGCAGAATGGTTGTCAATGTTTGTATTCAACTTCCAGAGTTAAACTGATGTTTGTTGGCAGCAGTTCAGAAACCCTTTATTTGGAGAATGTAGAAACAGTCATTTCCAGCCCTAGAGACGCACATCAGAGTTAGCAGTAAGAATGCGTTTCAAACACAGAAGACCCGCTTCTTACAAACTCATCTGCTCTGTGCTGGTTTCTTTTAGGAAGTTGAATCTATGTTCAGATTCAGCGAGGTAGAAACACGTTTCTTCTAAAAGCTGCGTTTGGACATTCCAGAGTGGATGGAAGAACAGGCTCTAAAGAGAAATACCTTGCTTAAAAACCGAAACGGAGCTATCTAGCAGAATGTTTGTCAATGTGTGTATTCAACTTCCAGAGTTAAACTGATTTGTGTTTGCAGCAGTTCAGAAACCCTTTCTTTGGAGAATGTAGAAAAAAAGTCATTTCCAGCCCTAGAGACGCATATAAGAGTTAGCAGTAAGAATGCCTTTAAAACACAGAAACCCGCTTCGTACAAACACATCTTCTGTGTGTTGGTTCCTTTTAGGAAGTTGCATCTGTGTTTAGACTCAGCGAGGCAGAAACACGTTTCTTCTAAAAGCTGCGTTTGGACATTCCAGAGTGGATGGGAGAACAGGCTGTAAAGAGAAATACTTTGCTCTAAAACGAAAACGGAGCTATCTAGCAGAATGGTTGTCAATCTGTGTATTCAACTTCCAGCGTTAAACTGATGTGTCTTTGCAGCAGTTCAGAAACCCTTTTTTTGGCGAATGTAGAAACAGTCATTTCCAGCCCTAGAGACGCATATAAGAGTTAGCAGTAAGAAAGCGTTTAAAACACAGAAACCCGCTTAATACAAACTCATCTTCTGTGTGTTGGTTCCGTTTCGGAAGTTGCATCTGTGTTTAGATTCAACGAGGTAGAAACACGTTTCTTCTAAAAGCTGCGTTTCGACATTCCAGAGTGGATGGGAGAACAGGCTGTAAAGAGAAATACCTTGCTCTAAAACCAAAACGGAGCTATCTAGCAGAATGGTTGTCAATGTGTGTATTCAACTTCCAGAGTTTTCCTGATGTGTGTTTGCAGCAGTTCAGAAACCCTTTCTTTGGAGAATGTAGAAACAGTCATTTCCAGCCCTAGAGACGCATATAAGAGTTAGCAGTAAGAATGCGTTTAAAACACAGAATAACGCTTCGTACAAACTCACCTGCTGTGTTGTAGTTCCTCTTAGGAAGTTGCATCTATGTTAAGATTCAGCGAGGCAGAAACACGTTTCTTCTAAAAACTGCATTTGTACATTCCAGAGTGAATGGGAGAACACGCTGTAAAGAGAAATACCTTGCTCTAAAACCAAAACGGAGCTATCTAGCAGAATGTTTGTCAATTCGTGTATTCAACTTCCAGAGTTAAACTGATTTGTGTTTGCAGCAGTTCAGAAACCCTTTCTTTGGAGAATGTAGAAAAAAAGTCATTTCCAGCCCTAGAGACGATTATAAGAGTTAGCAGTAAGAACGCCTTTAAAACAGAGACATCCGCTTCGTACAAACTCATCTTCTGTGTGTTGGTTCCTTTTAGGAAGTTGCATCTGTGTTTAGATTCAGCGAGGCAGAAACACGTTTCTTCTAAAAGCTGTGTTTGGACATTCCAGAGTGGATGGGAGAACAGGCTGTAAAGAGAAATACCTTGCTCTAAAACCAAAACGGAGCTATCTAGCAGAATGGTTGTCAATGTGTGTATTCAACTTCCAGAGTTAAACTGATGTGTGTTTGTGGCAGTTCAGAAAACCTTTCTTTGGAGAATGTAGAAACAGTCAATTCCAGCCGTAGAGACGAACATAAGAGTTAGCAGTAAGAATGCGTTTCAGACACAGAAGACCCGCTTCTTATAAACTCATCTGCTGTGTGCTGGTTTCTTTTAGGAAGTTGAATCTATGTTCAGATTCAGCGAGGGAGAAACACGTTTCTTCTAAAAACTGCGTTTGGACATTTTAGAGTGGATGGGAGAACAGGCTCTAAAGAGAAATACCTTGCTCAAAAACCAAAACGGAGCTATCTAGCAGAATGTTTGTCAATGTGTGTATTCAACTTCCAGAGTTAAACTGATTTGTGTTTGCAGCAGTTCAGAAACCCTTTCTTTGAAGAATGTAGAAAAATTGTCATCTCCAGCCCTAGAGACGCATATAAGAGTTAGCAGTAAGAATGCCTTTAAAACACAGTAACCTGCTTCGTACAAACTCATCTTCTGTGTGTTTGTTCCTTTTAGGAAGTTGCATCTGTGTTTAGATTCAGCGAGGCAGAAACACGTTTCTTCTTAAAGCTGCGTTTGGACATTCCAGAGTGGATGGGAGAACAGGCTGTAAAGAGAAATACCTTGCTCTAAAACCAAAACGGAGCTATCTAGCAGAATGGTTGTCAATGTGTGTATTCAACTTCCAGCGTTAAACTGATGTGTCTTTGCAGCAGTTCAGAAACCCTTTCTTTGGTGAATGTAGAAACAGTCATTTCCAGCCCTAGAGACGCATATAAGAGTTAGAAGTAAGAATGCGTTTAAAACACAGAAACCCGGTTTTTACAAGCTCATCTTCTGTGTGTTGGTTCCTTTTAAGAAGTTGCATCTGCGTTTAGATTCAGCGAGGTAGAAACACGTTTCTTCTAAAAGCTGCGTTTCGACATTCCAGAGTGGATGGGAGAACGGGCTGTAAAGAGAAATACCTTGCTCTAAAACCAAAACGGAGCTATCTAGCAGAATGTTTGTCAATGTGTGTATTCAACTTCAAGAGATAAACGGATTTGTATTTGCAGCCGTTCAGAAACCCTTTCTTTGAAGAATGTAGAAACAGTCATTTCCAGTCCTAGAGACGCAAATAAGAGTTAGCAGAAAGAATGCGTTTAAAACACAGAAACCCGCTTTGTACAAACTCAATTTCTGTGTGTTGGTTCCTTTTAGAAAGTTGCATCTGTGTTTAGATTCAGCGAGGTAGAAACACGTTTCTTCTAAAAGCTGCGTTTGGACATTCCAGAGTGGATGGGAGAACACGCTGTAAAGAGAAATACCTTGCTCTAAAACCAAAAGGGAGCTATCAAGCCGTATGTTTGTCAATGTGTGTATTGAATTTCCAGAGTTAACCTGATGTGTGTTTGCAGCAGTTCAGAAACCCTTTCTTTGGAGAATGTAGAAACAGTCAATTCCAGCCCTAGAGACGCATATAAGAGTTAGCAGATAGAATGCGTTTAAAACACAGAATTCCCGCTTCGTACAAATTCAACTGCTGTGTGTTAGCTCCTCTTAGGAAGTTGCATCTATGTTTAGATTCAGCGAGGCAGAAACACGTTTCTTCTAAAAACTGCGTTTGGACATTCCAGAGTCGATTGGAGAACACGCTGTAAAGAGAAATACCTTGCTCTAAAACCAAAACGGAGCTATCTAGCAGAATGGTTGTCAATGTGTGTATTCACCTACCAGAGTTAAACTGATGTCTGTTTGCAGCAGTTCAGAAACCCTTTCTTTGGAGAATGTAGAAACAGTCAATTCCAGCCCTAAGACGCATATAAGAGTTAGCAGTAAGAATGCGTTTAAAACACAGAAGACCCGCTTCTTACAAACTCATCTGCTGTGTGCTGGTTTCTTTTAGGAAGTTGCATCTATGTTTAGATTCAGCGAGGTAGAAACACGTTTCTTCTAAAAGCTGAATTTGGACATTCCAGAGTGGATGGGAGAACAGGCTGTAAAGAGAAATACCTTGCTCTAAAACCAAAACGGAGCTATCTAGCAGAATGCTTGTCAATGTGTGTATTCAACTTCCAGAGTTAAACTGATGTGTGTTTGCAGCAGTTAAGAAACACTTTCTTTGGAGAATGTAGAAAAAAAGTCATTTCCACCCCTACAGACGCATATAAGAGTTAGCATTAAGAATGCCTTTAAAACACAGAAACCCGCTTCGTAGAAACTCATCTTCTGTGTGTTGGTTCCTTGTAGGAAGTTACATCTGTGTTTAGATTCAGCGAGGTAGAAACACGATTCTTCTAAAAGCTGCGTTTTGATATTCCAGAGTGGATGGGAGAACAGGCTGTAAAGAGAAATATCTTGCTCTAAAACCAAAACGGACCTATCTAGCAGAATGGTTGTCAATGTGTCTATTCAACTTCAAGAGATAAACGGATGTGTGTTTGCAGCAGTTCAGAAACCCTTTCTTTGGAGAATGTAGAAACAGTCATTTCCAGCACTAGAGACGAATATAGAGTTAGCAGTAAGAATGTGTTTAAAACACAGAAGACCCGCTTCTAACAAACTCATCTGGTGTGTGCTAGTTCCTTTTAGGAAGTTGTATCTGTGTTTAGATTCAGCGAGGTAGAAACACGTTTCTTCTAAAACCTGCGTTTGTACTTTCCAGAGTAGATGGGAGAACGGGCTGTAAAGAGAAATATCTTGCTCTAAAACCAAAACGGAGCTATCTAGCAGAATGGTTGTCAATGTGTTTATTCAACTTCCAGAGTTAAACTGATTTGTATTTGCAGCCGTTCAGAAACCCTTTCTTTGGAGAATGTAGAAACAGTCATTTCCAGTCCTAGAGACGCATATAAGAGTTAGCAGAAAGAATGCGTCTAAAACACAGAAACCCGCTTTGTACAAACTCAACTTCTGTGTGTTGGTTCCTTTAGAAAGTTGCATCTGTGTTTAGATTCAGCGAGGTAGAAACAGGTTTCTTCTAAAAGCTGCGTTTGGACATTCCAGAGTGGATGGGAGAACAGGCTGTAAAGAGAAATACCTTGCTCTAAAACCAAAACGGAGCTATCTAGCAGAATGGTTGTCAATGTGTTTATTCAACTTCCAGAGTTAAACTGATGTGTGTTTGCAGCAGTTCAGAAACCCTTTCTTTGGAGAATGTAGAAACAGTCAATTCCAGCCCTAGAGACGCATATAAGAGTTAGCAGTAAGAATGCGTTTGAAACACAGAAACCCGCTTTGTACAAACTCATCTTCTGTGTGTTGGTTCCTTTTAGGAAGTTGCATCTGTGTTTAGATTCAGCGAGGTAGAAACACGTTTCTTCTATAAGCTGCGTTTGGACATTCCAGAGTGGATGGGGAACAGGCTGTAAAGAGAAATACCTTTCTCTAAAACCAAAACGGAGCTACCTAGCAGAATGGTTGTCAATGTGTGTATTCAACTTCCAGAGTTAAAGTGATGTGTGTTTGCAGCAGTTCAGAAACCCTTTCTTTGGAGAATGTAGAAACAGTCAATTCCAGCCCTAGAGACGCATATAAGAGTTAGCAGTAAGAATGCGTTTAAAACACAGAATTCCCGCTTCGTACAAATTCATCTGCTGTGTGTTAGCTCCTCTTAGGAAGTTGCATCTATGTTTAGATTCAGCGAGGCAGAAACACGTTTCTTCTAAAAACTGCGTTTGGACATTCCAGAGTCGATGGGAGAACACGCTGTAAAGAGAAATACCTTGCTCTAAAACCAAAACGGAGCTATCTAGCAGAATGGTTGTCAATGTGTGTATTCACCTACCAGAGTTAAACTGATGTGTGTTTGCAGCAGTTCACAAACCCTTTCTTTGGAGAATGTAGAAACTGTCCTTTCCAGCCCTAGAGACGCATATAAGAGTTAGCAGTAAGAATGCGATTAAAACACAGAAACCCGCTTTGTACAAACGCATCTTCTATGTGTTGATTCCTTTTAGGAAGTTGCATCTGTGTTTAGATTCAGCGAGGTAGAAACATGTTTCTTCTAAAAGCTGCGTTTGGACATTCCAGAGTGGATGGGAGAACAGTCTGTAAAGAGAAATATCTTGCTCTAAAACCAAAACGGAGCTATCTAGCAGAATGTTTGTCAATGTGTGTATTCAACTTCCAGAGTTAAACTTATGTGTGTTTGCAGGAGTTCAGAAACCCTTTCTTTGGAGAATGTAGAAACAGTCATTTCCAGCCCTAGAGACGCATATAAGAGTTAGCAGTAAGAATAAGTTTGAAACACAGAAACCCGCTTTGTACAAACTCATCTTCTGTGTGTTGGTTCCTTTTAGGAAGTTGCATCTGTGTTTAGATTCAGCGAGGTAGAAACACGTTTCTTCTAAAAGCTGCATTTGGACATTCCAGAGTGGATGGGAGAACAGGCTGTAAAGAGAAATACCTTGCTCTAAAACCAAAACGGAGCTATCTAGCAGAATGGTTGTCAATGTGTGTTTTCAACTTCAAGAAATAAACGGATTTGTATTTGCAGCAGTTCAGAAACCCTTTCTTTGGAGAATGTAGAAACAGTCAAATCCAGCCCTAGAGACGCATATAAGAGTTAGCAGTAAGAATGCGTTTAAAACACAGAATTCCCGCTTCGTACAAATTCATCTGCTGTGTGTTAGCTCCTCTTAGGAAGTTGCATCTATGTTTAGATTCAGCGAGGCAGAAACACGTTTCTTCTCAAAACTGCGTTTGGACATTCCAGAGTCGATGGGAGAACACGCTGTAAAGAGAAATACCTTGCTCTAAAACCAAAATGGAGCTATCTAGCAGAATGGTTGTCAATGTGTGTATTCAACTTCCAGAGTTAAACTGATGTGTGTTTGCAGCAGTTCAGAAACCCTTTCTTTGGAGAATGTAGAAACAGTCATTTCCAGCCCTAGAGACGCATAAAAGAGTTAGCAGTAAAAATGCGTTTAAAACACAGAATACCCGCTTCGAACAAACTCATCTGCTGTGTGCTAGTTCCTCTTAGGAAGTTGCATCTATGTTTAGATTCAGCGAGGCAGAAACACGTTTCTTCTAAAAACTGCGTTTGGACATTCCAGAGTGAATGGGAGAACACGCTGTAAAGAGAAATACCTTGCTCTAAAACCAAAACGGAGCTATCTAGCAGAATGGTTGTCAGTGTGTGTACTCAACTTCCAGAGTTAAACTGATGTGTGTTTGCAGCAGTTCAGAAACCCTTTCTTTGGAGAATGTAGAAACAGTCAATTCCAGCCCTAGAGACGCATATAAGAGTTAGCAGTAAGAATGCGTTTAAAACACAGAAACCCGCTTTGTACAAACTCATCTTCTGTGCGTTGGTTCCTTTTAGGAAGTTGCATCTGTGTTTAGATTCAGCGAGGTAGAAACACGTTTCTTCTAAAAGCTGCGTTTGGACATTCCAGAGTGGATGGGAGAACAGGCTGTAAAGAAAAATATCTTGCTCTAAAACCAAAACGGAGCTATCTAGCAGAATGGTTGTCAATGTGTGTATTCAACTTCCACAGTTAAACGGATGTGTGTTTGCAGCAGTTCAGAAACCCTTTCTTTGGAGAATGTAGAAACAGTCATTTCCAGCCCTATAGACGCATATAAGAGTTAGCAGTAAGAATGCGTTTAAAACACAGAATACCTGCTTCGTACAAACTCATCTGCTGTGTGCTAGTTCCTCTTAGGAAGTTGCATCTATGTTTAGATTCAGGGAGGCAGAAACACGTTTCTTCTAAAAACTGCGTTTGGACATTCCAGAGTGAATTGGAGAACACGCTGTAAAGAGAAATACCTTGCTGTAAAACCAAAACGGAGCTATCTAGCAGAATGGTTGTCAATGTGTGTATTCAACTTCAAGAGATAAACGGATTTGTATTTGCAGCCGTTCAGAAACCCTTTCTTTGGAGAATGTAGAAACAGTCATTTCCAGTCCTAGAGACGCATATAAGAGTTAGCAGAAAGAATGCGTTTAAAACACAGAAACCCGCTTTGTACAAACTCAACTTCTGTGTGTTGGTTCCTTTTAGAAAGTTGCATCTGTGTTTTGATTCAGCGAGGTAGAAACACGTTTCTTCTAAAAGCTGCGTTTGGACATTCCAGAGTGGATGGGAGAACGGGGTGTAATGAGAAATACCTTGCTCTAAAACCAAAACGGAGCTATCTAGCAGAATGGTTGTCAATGTGTTTATTCAACTTCCAGAGTTAAACTGATTTGTGTTTGCAGCTGTTCAGAAACCCTTTCTTTGGAGAATGTAGAAACAGTCCTTTCCAGCCCTAGAGACGCATATAAGAGTTAGCAGTAAGAATGCGTTTAAAACACAGAAACCTGCTTTGTACAAACTCATCTTCTGTGTGTTGGTTCCTTTTAGGAAGTTGCATCTGTGTTTAGATTCAGCAAGGTAGAAACACGTTTCTTCTAAAAGCTGCGTTTGGACATTCCAGAGTGGATGGGATAACAGTCTGTAAAGAGAAATATCTTGCTCTAAAACCAAAACGGAGCTATCTAGCAGAATGGTTGTCAATGTGTGTATTCAACTTCCAGAGTTAAACTGATGTGTGTTTGCAGCAGTTCAGAAACCCTTTCTTTGCAGAATGTAGAAACAGTCATTTCCAGCCCTAGAGACACATATAAGAGTTAGCAGTAAGAATGCGTTTGAAACACAGAAACCTGCTTTTACAAACTCATCTTCTGTGTGTTGGTTCCTTTTAGGAAGTTGCATCTGTGTTTAGATTCAGCGAGGTAGAAACACGTTTCTTCTAAAACCTGCGTTTGGATATTCCAGAGTGGATGGGAAAACAGGCTGTAAAGAGAAATACCTTGCTCTAAAACCAAAACGGAGCTATCTAGCAGAATAGTTGTCAATGTGTGTATTCAACTTCCAGAGTTAAACGGATGTGTGTTTGCAGCAGTTCAGAAACCCTTTCTTTGGAGAATGTAGAAACAGTCATTTCCAGCCCTATAGACGCATATAAGAGTTAGCAGTAAGAATGCGTTTAAAACACAGAATACCCGCTTCGTACAAACTCATCTGCTGTGTGCTAGTTAATCTTAGGAAGTTGCATCTATGTTTAGATTCAGGGAGGCAGAAACACGTTTCTTCTAACAACTGCGTTTGGACATTCCAGAGTGAATGGGAGAACACGCTGTAAAGAGAAATACCTTGCTCTAAAAGCAAAACGGAGCTATCTAGCAGAATGGTTGTCAATCTGTGTATTCAACTTCCAGAGTTAAACTGATGTGTGTTTGCAGCAGTTCAGAAACCCTTTCTTTGGAGAATGTAGAAACAGTCAATTCCAGCCCTAGAGACGCATATAAGAGTTAGCAGTAAGAATGCGTTTAAAACACAGAAGACCCGCTTCTTACAAACTCATCTGCTGTGTGCTGGTTTCTTTTAGGAAGTTGCATCTATATTTAGATTCAGCGAGGTAGAAACACGTTTCTTCTAAACCTGCGTTTGGACATTCAAGAGTGGATGGGAGAACACGCTGTAAAGAGAAATACCTTGCTCTAAAACCAAAACGGAGCTATCTAGCAGAATACTTGACAATGTGTGTATTCCACTTCCAGAGTTAAACTGATGTGTGTTTGCAGCAGTTCAGAAACCCCTTCTTTGGATTATGTAGAAACAGTCAATTCCAGCCCTAGAGACGCATATAAGAGTTAACAGTAAGAATGCGTTTAAAACACAGAAACCCGCTTTGTACAAACTCACCTTCTTTGCGTTGGTTCCTTTTAGGAAGTTGCATCTGTGTTTAGATTCAGCGAGGTAGAAACACGTTTCTTCTAAAAGCTGCGTTTGGACATTCCAGAGTGGATGGGAGAACAGGCTGTAAAGAAAAATATCTTGCTCTAAAACCAAAACGGAGCTATCTAGCAGAATGGTTGTCAATGTGTGTATTCAACTTCCAGAGTTAAACGGATGTGTGTTTGCAGCAGTTCAGAAACCCTTTCTTTGGAGAATGTAGAAACAGTCATTTCCAGCCCTATAGACGCATATAAGAGTTAGCAGTAAGAATGCATTTAAAACACAGAATACCCGCTTCGTACAAACTCATCTGCTGTCTGCTAGTTCCTCTTAGGAATTTGCATCTATGTTTAGATTCAGCGAGGCAGAAACACGTTTTTTCTAAAAACTGCGTTTGGACATTCTCGAGTGAATGGGAGAACAGGCTTTAAAGAGAAATACCTTGGTCTAAAACCAAAACGGAGCTATCTAGCAGAATGTTTGTCAATGTGTGTATTCAACTTCCAGAGTTAAACTGATGTGTGTTTGCAGCAGTTCAGAAACCCTTTCTTTGGAGAATGTAGAAACAGTCAATTCCAGCCTTACAAACGCATATAAGCGTTAGCAGTAAAAATGCGTTTCAGACACAGAAGACCCTCTTCTCACAAACTCATCTGCTGTATACTGGTTTCTTTTAGGAAGTTGCATCTATGTTTAGATTCAGCGAAGTAGAAACACGTTTCTTCTAAAAGCTGCGTTTGGACATTCCAGAGTGGATGGGAGAACAGGCTGTAAAGAGAAATACCTTGCTCTAAAATTAAAACGGAGCTATCTAGCAGAATGGTTGTCAATGTGTGTATTCAACTTCCAGAGTTAAACTGATGTGTGTTTGCAGCAGTTCAGAAACCCTTTCTTTGGAGAATGTAGAAACAGTCAATTCCAGCCCTAGAGACGCATATAAGAGTTAGCAGTAAGAATGAGTTTAAAACACAGAAGACCCGCTTCTTACAAACTCATCTTCTGTGTGTTGGTTCCCTTTAGGAAGTTGCATCTGTGTTTAGATTCAGCGAGGTAGAAACACGTTTCTTCTAAAAGCTGCGTTTGGACATTCCAGAGTGGATGGGAGAACATGCTGTAAAGAGAAATATCTTGCTCTAAAACCAAAACGGAGCTATCTAGCAGAACGGTTGTCAATGTGTGTATTCAACTTCCAGAGTTAAACTGACGTGTGTTTGCAGCAGTTCAGAAATCCTTTCTTTGGAGAATGTAGAAACAGTCAATTCCAGCCCTATAGACGCATATAAGAGTTAGCAGAAAGAATGCGTTTAAAACACAGAATACCTGCTTCGTACAAACTCATCTGCTCTGTGCTAGTTCCTCTTAGGAATTGGCATCTATGTTTAGATTCAGCGAAGTAGAAACACGTTTCTTCTGAAAGCTGCGTTTGGACATTCCAGAGTGGATGGGAGACCAGGCTGTAAAGAGAAATACCTTGCTCTAAAATTAAAACGGAGCTATCTAGCAGAATGGTTGTCAATGTGTGTATTCAACTTCCAGAGTTAAACTGATGTGTGTTTGCAGCAGTTCAGAAACCCTTTCTTTGGAGAATGTAGAAACAGTCAATTCCAGCCCTAGAGACGCATATAAGAGTTAGCAGTAAGATTGCGTTTAAAACACAGAAACCCGCTTTGTACAAACTCATCTTCTGTGTGTTGGTTCCTTTTAGGAAGTTGCATCTGTGTTTAAATACAGCGAGGTAGAAACACGTTTCTTCTAAAAGCTGCGATTGGACATTCCAGAGTGGATGGGAGAACAGGCTGTAAAGAGAAATACCTTGCTCTAAAACCAAAACGGAGCTATCTAGCAGAATGGTTGTCAATGTGTGTATTCAACTTCCAGAGTTAAACTGATATGTGTTTGCAGCAGTCCAGAAACCCTTTCTTTGGAGAATGTAGAAACAGTCATTTCCAGCCCTAGAGACGCATATAAGAGTTAGCAGTAAGAATGCGTTTAAAACACAGAAACCCGCTTTGTACAAACTCATCTTCTGTCTGTTGGTTCCTTTTAGGAAGTTGCATCTGTGTTTAGATTCAGTGAGGTAGAAACACGTTTCTTCTAAAAGCTGCGTTTGCACATTCCAGAGTGGATGGGAGAACAGGCTGTAAAGAGAAATATCTTGCTCTAAAACCAAAACGGAGCTATCTAGCAGAATGGTTGTCAATGTGTGTATTCAACTTCCAGAGTTAAACTGATGTGTGTTTGCAGGAGTTCTGAAACCCTTTCTTTGGAGAATGTAGAAAAAGTCATTTCCAGCCCTAGAGATGCATATAATAGTTAGCAGTAAGAATGCGTTTAAAACACAGAAACCCGCTTTGCACAAACTCATTTTCTGTGTGTTGGTTCCTTTTAGGAAGTTGCATCTGTGTTTAGATTCAGCGAGGTAGAAACACGTTTCTTCTAAAATCTGCCTTTGGACATTCCAGAGTGGAAGGGAGAACAGGCTGTAAAGAGAAATATATTGCTCTAAAACCAAAATGGAGCTATCTAGCAGAATGGTTGTCAATATGTGTATTCAACTTTCAGAGTTAAACTGAAGTGTGTTTGCAGCAGTTCAGAAACCCTTTCTTTGGAGAATGTAGAAACAGTCATTTCCAGGCCTATAGACGCATAGAAGAGTTAGCAGTAAGAATGCGTTTAAAACACAGAATACCCGCTTCTTACAAACTCATCTGCTGTGTGCTAGTTCCTCCTAGGAAGTTGCATCTATGTTTACATTCAGCGAGGCAGAAACACGTTTCTTCTAAAAACTGCGTTTGGACATTCCAGTGTGAATGGGACAATACGCTTTAAAGAGAAATACCTTGCTCTAAAACCAAAACGGAGCTATCTAGCAGAATGGTTGTCAATGTGTGTATTCAAATTCCAGAGTTAAACTGATGTGTGTTTGCAGCAGTTCAGAAACCCTTTCTTTGGAGAATGTAGAAACAGTCAATTCCAGCCCTAGAGACGCATATAAGAGTTAGCAGTAAGAATGCGTTTAAAACACAGAAGACCCGCTTCTTAGAAACTCATTTTCTGTGTGTTGGTTCCTTTTAGGAAGTTGCATCTATGTTTAGATTCGGCGAAGTAGAAACACGTTTCTTCCAAAAGCTGCGTTTTAACATTCCAGAGTGGATGGGAGAACAGGCTGTAAAGAGAAATATCTTGCTCTAAAACCAAAACGGAGCTATCTAGCAGAATGGTTGTCAATGTGTGTATTCAACTTCCAGAGTTAAACTGATGTGTGTTTGCAGCAGTTCAGAAACCCTTTCTTTGGAGAATGTAGAAACAGTCATTTCCAGCCCTATACACGCATATAAGAGTTAGCAGTAAGAATGCGTTTAAAACACAGAATACCCGCTTCGTACAAACTCATCTGCTGTGTGCTAGTTCCTCATAGGAAGTTACATCTATGTTTAGATTCAGCGAGGCAGAAACACGTTTCTTCTAAAAACTGCGTTTGCACATTCCAGAGTGAATGGGAGAACACGCTTTAAAGAGAAATACCTTGGTCTAAAACCAAAACGGAGCTATCTAGCAGAATGGTTGTCAATGTGTGTATTCAACTTCCAGAGTTAAACTGATGTGTGTTTGCAGCACTTCAGAAACCCTTTCTTTGGAGAATGTAGAAATAGTCATTTCCAGCCCTAGAGACGCATATGAGAGTTAGCAGTAAGATTGCGTTTAAAACACAGAAACCCGCTTTGTACAAACTCATCTTCTGTGTGTTGGTTCCTTTTAGGAAGTTGCATCTGTGTTTAGATTCAGCGAGGTAGAAACACGTTTCTTCTAAAAGCTGCGTTTGTACATTCCAGAATGGATGGGAGAACAGGCAGTAAAGAGAAATATCTTGCTCTAAAACCAAAACGGAGCTATCTAGCAGAATGGTTGTCAATGTGTGTATTCAACATCCAGAGTTAAACTGATGTGTGTTTGCAGCAGTTCAGAAACCCTTTCTTTGGAGAATGTAGAAACAGTCATTTCCAGGCCTATAGACGCATAGAAGAGTTAGCAGTAAGAATGCGTTTAAAACACAGAATACCCGCTTCTTAAAACTCATCTGCTGTGTGCTAGTTCCTCTTAAGAAGTTGCATCTATGTTTAGATTCAGCGAGGCAGAAACACGTTTTTTCAAAAAACTGCGTTTGGACATTCCAGAGTGAATGGGAGAACACGCTTTAAAGAGAAATACCTTGCTCTAAAACCAAAATGGAGCTATCTAGCAGAATGGTTGTCAATGTGTGTATTCAACTTCCAGAGTTAAACTGATGTGTGTTTGCAGCAGTTCAGAAACCCTTTCTTTGGAGAATGTAGAAACAGTCAATTCCAGCCCTAGAGACGCATATAAGAGTTAGCAGTAAGAATGCGTTACAAACACAGAAGACCCGCTTCTTACAAACTCATTTTCTGTGTGTTGGTTCCTTTTAGAAAGTTACATCTATGTTTAGATTCAGCGAGGTAGAAACACGTTTCTTCTAAAAGCTGCGTTTGAACATTCCAGAGTGGATGGGAGAACAGGCTGTAAAGAGTAATATTTTGCTCTAAAACCAAAAAGGAGCTATCTAGCAGAATGGTTGTCAATGTGTGTATTCAACTTCCAGAGTTAAACTGAGGTGTGTTTGCAGCAGTTCAGAAACCCTTTCTTTGGAGAATGTAGAAACAGTCATTTCCAGCCCTGTAGACGCATAAAAGTGTTACCTGTAAGAATTCGTTTAAAACACAGAATACCCACTTCGTACAAACTCATCTGCTGTGTGCTAGTTCCTCTTAGGAAGTTGCATCTATGTTTAGATTCAGCGAGGCAGAAACACGTTTCTTCTAAAAACTGCGTTTGGACATTCCAGAGTGAATGGGAGAACACGCTGTAAAGAGAAATACCTTACGTTAAAACCAAAACGGAGCTATCTAGCGGAATGGTTGTCAATGTGTGTATTCAACTTCCAGAGTTAAACTGATGTGTGTTTGCAGCAGTTCAGAAACCCTTTCTTTGGAGAATGTAGAAATAGTCATTTCCAGCCTTAGAGACGCATATAAGAGTTAGCAGTAAGATTGCGTTTAAAACACAGAAACCCGCTTTGTACAAACTCATTTTCTGTGTGTTGGTTCCTTTTAGAAAGTTGCATCTATATTTAGATTCAGCGAGGTAGAAACACGTTTCTTCTAAAAGCTGCGTTTGAACATTCCAGAGTGGATGGGAGAACAGGCTGTAAAGAGTAAAATCTCGCTCTAAAACCAAAAAGGAGCTATCTAGCAGAATGGTTGTCAATGTGTGTATTCAACTTCCAGAGTTAAACTGACGTGTGTTTGCAGCAGTTCAGAAACCCTTTCTTTGGAAAATGTAGAAACAGTCAATTACAGCCCTAGAGACGCATATAAGAGTTAGCAGTAAGAATGCGTTTCAAACACAGAAGACCCGCTTCTTACAAACTCATCTGCTGTGTGCTGGTTTCTTTTAGGAAGTTGCATCTATGTTTAGATTCAGCGAGGTAGAAACACGTTTCTTCTAAAAGCTGCGTTTGGACATTCCAGAGTGGATGGGAGAACAGGCTGTAAAGAGAAATACCTTGCTCTAAAACCAAAACGGAGCTATCTAGCAGAATGGTTGTCAATGTGTGTATTCAACTTCCAGAGTTAAACTGATGTGTGTTTGCAGCAGTTCAGAAACCCTTTCTTTGGAGAATGTAGAAACAGTCATTTCCAGCCCTATAGACGCATATAAGAGTTAGCAGTAAGAATGCGTTTAAAACACAGAATACCCGCTTCGTACAAACTCATCTGCTGTGTGCTAGTTCCTCTTAGAAGGTTGCATCTATGTTTAGATTCAGCGAGGCAGAAACACGTTTCTTCTAAAAACTGCGTTTGGGCATTCCAGAGTGAATGGGAGAACACGCTTTAAAGAGAAATACCTTGCTCTAAAACCTAAATGGAGCTATCTAGCAGAATGGTTGTCAATGTGTGTATTCAACTTCCAGAGTTAAACTGATGTGTGTTTGCAGCAGTTCAGAAACCCTTTCTTTGGAGAATGTAGAAACAGTCAATTCCAGCCCTAGAGACGCATATAAGAGTTAGCAGTAAGAATGCGTTATAAACACAGAAGACCCGCTTCTTACAAACTCATTTTCTGTGTGTTGGTTCCTTTTAGAAAGTTGCATCTTGGTTTAGATTCAGCGAGGTAGAAACACGTTTCTTCTAAAAGCTGCGTTTGAACATTCCAGAGTGGATGGGAGAACAGGCTGTAAAGAGAAATATCTTGCTCTAAAACCAAAAAGGAGCTATCTAGCAGAATGGTTGTCAATGTGTGTATTCAACTTCCAGAGTTAAACTGATGTGTGTTTGCAGCAGTTCAGAAACCCTTTCTTTGGAGAATGTAGAAACAGTCATTTCCAGCCCTATACACGCATATAAGAGTTAGCAGTAAGAATGCGTTTAAAACACAGAATACCCGCTTCGTACAAACTCATCTGCTGTGTTCTAGTTCCTCATAGGAAGTTACATCTATGTTTAGATTCAGCGAGGCAGAAACACGTTTCTTCTAAAAACTGCGTTTGCACATTCCAGAGTGAATGGGAGAACACGCTTTAAAGAGAAATACCTTGGTCTAAAACCAAAACGGAGCTATCTAGCAGAATGTTTGTCAATGTGTGTATTCAACTTCCAGAGTTAAACTGATGTGTGTTTGCAGCACTTCAGAAACCCTTTCTTTGGAGAATGTAGAAATAGTCATTTCCAGCCCTAGAGACGCATATGAGAGTTAGCAGTAAGATTGCGTTTAAAACACAGAAACCCGCTTTGTACAAACTCATCTTCTGTGTGTTGGTTCCTTTTAGGAAGTTGCATCTGTGTTTAGATTCAGCGAGGTAGAAACACGTTTCTTCTAAAAGCTGCGTTTGTACATTCCAGAATGGATGGGAGAACAGGCAGTAAAGAGAAATATCTTGCTCTAAAACCAAAACGGAGCTATCTAGCAGAATGGTTGTCAATGTGTGTATTCAACATCCAGAGTTAAACTGATGTGTGTTTGCAGCAGTTCAGAAACCCTTTCTTTGGAGAATGTAGAAACAGTCATTTCCAGGCCTATAGACGCATAGAAGAGTTAGCAGTAAGAATGCGTTTAAAACACAGAATACCCGCTTCTTAAAACTCATCTGCTGTGTGCTAGTTCCTCTTAAGAAGTTGCATCTATGTTTAGATTCAGCGAGGCAGAAACACGTTTTTTCAAAAAACTGCGTTTGGACATTCCAGAGTGAATGGGAGAACACGCTTTAAAGAGAAATACCTTGCTCTAAAACCAAAATGGAGCTATCTAGCAGAATGGTTGTCAATGTGTGTATTCAACTTCCAGAGTTAAACTGATGTGTGTTTGCAGCAGTTCCGAAACCCTTTCTTTGGAGAATGTAGAAACAGTCAATTCCAGCCCTAGAGACGCATATAAGAGTTAGCAGTAAGAATGCGTTACAAACACAGAAGACCCGCTTCTTACAAACTCATTTTCTGTGTGTTGGTTCCTTTTAGAAAGTTACATCTATGTTTAGATTCAGCGAGGTAGAAACACGTTTCTTCTAAAAGCTGCGTTTGAACATTCCAGAGTGGATGGGAGAACAGGCTGTAAAGAGTAATATTTTGCTCTAAAACCAAAAAGGAGCTATCTAGCAGAATGGTTGTCAATGTGTGTATTCAACTTCCAGAGTTAAACTGAGGTGTGTTTGCAGCAGTTCAGAAACCCTTTCTTTGGAGAATGTAGAAACAGTCATTTCCAGCCCTGTAGACGCATAAAAGTGTTACCTGTAAGAATTCGTTTAAAACACAGAATACCCACTTCGTACAAACTCATCTGCTGTGTGCTAGTTCCTCTTAGGAAGTTGCATCTATGTTTAGATTCAGCGAGGCAGAAACACGTTTCTTCTAAAAACTGCGTTTGGACATTCCAGAGTGAATGGGAGAACACGCTGTAAAGAGAAATACCTTACGTTAAAACCAAAACGGAGCTATCTAGCGGAATGGTTGTCAATGTGTGTATTCAACTTCCAGAGTTAAACTGATGTGTGTTTGCAGGAGTTCTGAAACCCTTTCTTTGGAGAATGTAGAAAAAGTCATTTCCAGCCCTAGAGATGCATATAATAGTTAGCAGTAAGAATGCGTTTAAAACACAGAAACCCGCTTTGTACAAACTCATCTTCTGTGTGTTGGTTCCTTTTAGGAAGTTGCATCTGTGTTTAGATTCAGCGAGGTAGAAACACATTTCTTCTAAAATCTGCCTTTGGACATTCCAGAGTGGAAGGGAGAACAGGCTGTAAAGAGAAATATATTGCTCTAAAACCAAAATGGAGCTATCTAGCAGAATGGTTGTCAATATGTGTATTCAACTTTCAGAGTTAAACTGAAGTGTGTTTGCAGCAGTTCAGAAACCCTTTCTTTGGAGAATGTAGAAACAGTCATTTCCAGGCCTATAGACGCATAGAAGAGTTAGCAGTAAGAATGCGTTTAAAACACAGAATACCCGCTTCTTACAAACTCATCTGCTGTGTGCTAGTTCCTCCTAGGAAGTTGCATCTATGTTTACATTCAGCGAGGCAGAAACACGTTTCTTCTAAAAACTGCGTTTGGACATTCCAGTGTGAATGGGACAATACGCTTTAAAGAGAAATACCTTGCTCTAAAACCAAAACGGAGCTATCTAGCAGAATGGTTGTCAATGTGTGTATTCAACTTCCAGAGTTAAACTGATGTGTGTTTGCAGCAGTTCAGAAACCCTTTCTTTGGAGAATGTAGAAACAGTCAATTCCAGCCCTAGAGACGCATATAAGAGTTAGCAGTAAGAATGCGTTTAAAACACAGAAGACCCGCTTCTTAGAAACTCATTTTCTGTGTGTTGGTTCCTTTTAGGAAGTTGCATCTATGTTTAGATTCGGCGAAGTAGAAACACGTTTCTTCCAAAAGCTGCGTTTTAACATTCCAGAGTGGATGGGAGAACAGGCTGTAAAGAGAAATATCTTGCTCTAAAACCAAAACGGAGCTATCTAGCAGAATGGTTGTCAATGTGTGTATTCAACTTCCAGAGTTAAACTGATGTGTGTTTGCAGCAGTTCAGAAACCCTTTCTTTGGAGAATGTAGAAACAGTCATTTCCAGCCCTATACACGCATATAAGAGTTAGCAGTAAGAATGCGTTTAAAACACAGAATACCCGCTTCGTACAAACTCATCTGCTGTGTGCTAGTTCCTCATAGGAAGTTACATCTATGTTTAGATTCAGCGAGGCAGAAACACGTTTCTTCTAAAAACTGCGTTTGCACATTCCAGAGTGAATGGGAGAACACGCTTTAAAGAGAAATACCTTGGTCTAAAACCAAAACGGAGCTATCTAGCAGAATGTTTGTCAATGTGTGTATTCAACTTCCAGAGTTAAACTGATGTGTGTTTGCAGCACTTCAGAAACCCTTTCTTTGGAGAATGTAGAAATAGTCATTTCCAGCCCTAGAGACGCATATGAGAGTTAGCAGTAAGATTGCGTTTAAAACACAGAAACCCGCTTTGTACAAACTCATCTTCTGTGTGTTGGTTCCTTTTAGGAAGTTGCATCTGTGTTTAGATTCAGCGAGGTAGAAACACGTTTCTTCTAAAAGCTGCGTTTGTACATTCCAGAATGGATGGGAGAACAGGCAGTAAAGAGAAATATCTTGCTCTAAAACCAAAACGGAGCTATCTAGCAGAATGGTTGTCAATGTGTGTATTCAACATCCAGAGTTAAACTGATGTGTGTTTGCAGCAGTTCAGAAACCCTTTCTTTGGAGAATGTAGAAACAGTCATTTCCAGGCCTATAGACGCATAGAAGAGTTAGCAGTAAGAATGCGTTTAAAACAAAGAATACCCGCTTCTTAAAACTCATCTGCTGTGTGCTAGTTCCTCTTAAGAAGTTGCATCTATGTTTAGATTCAGCGAGGCAGAAACACGTTTTTTCAAAAAACTGCGTTTGGACATTCCAGAGTGAATGGGAGAACACGCTTTAAAGAGAAATACCTTGCTCTAAAACCAAAATGGAGCTATCTAGCAGAATGGTTGTCAATGTGTGTATTCAACTTCCAGAGTTAAACTGATGTGTGTTTGCAGCAGTTCCGAAACCCTTTCTTTGGAGAATGTAGAAACAGTCAATTCCAGCCCTAGAGACGCATATAAGAGTTAGCAGTAAGAATGCGTTACAAACACAGAAGACCCGCTTCTTACAAACTCATTTTCTGTGTGTTGGTTCCTTTTAGAAAGTTACATCTATGTTTAGATTCAGCGAGGTAGAAACACGTTTCTTCTAAAAGCTGCGTTTGAACATTCCAGAGTGGATGGGAGAACAGGCTGTAAAGAGTAATATTTTGCTCTAAAACCAAAAAGGAGCTATCTAGCAGAATGGTTGTCAATGTGTGTATTCAACTTCCAGAGTTAAACTGAGGTGTGTTTGCAGCAGTTCAGAAACCCTTTCTTTGGAGAATGTAGAAACAGTCATTTCCAGCCCTGTAGACGCATAAAAGTGTTACCTGTAAGAATTCGTTTAAAACACAGAATACCCACTTCGTACAAACTCATCTGCTGTGTGCTAGTTCCTCTTAGGAAGTTGCATCTATGTTTAGATTCAGCGAGGCAGAAACACGTTTCTTCTAAAAACTGCGTTTGGACATTCCAGAGTGAATGGGAGAACACGCTGTAAAGAGAAATACCTTACGTTAAAACCAAAACGGAGCTATCTAGCGGAATGGTTGTCAATGTGTGTATTCAACTTCCAGAGTTAAACTGATGTGTGTTTGCAGGAGTTCTGAAACCCTTTCTTTGGAGAATGTAGAAAAAGTCATTTCCAGCCCTAGAGATGCATATAATAGTTAGCAGTAAGAATGCGTTTAAAACACAGAAACCCGCTTTGTACAAACTCATCTTCTGTGTGTTGGTTCCTTTTAGGAAGTTGCATCTGTGTTTAGATTCAGCGAGGTAGAAACACATTTCTTCTAAAATCTGCCTTTGGACATTCCAGAGTGGAAGGGAGAACAGGCTGTAAAGAGAAATATATTGCTCTAAAACCAAAATGGAGCTATCTAGCAGAATGGTTGTCAATATGTGTATTCAACTTTCAGAGTTAAACTGAAGTGTGTTTGCAGCAGTTCAGAAACCCTTTCTTTGGAGAATGTAGAAACAGTCATTTCCAGGCCTATAGACGCATAGAAGAGTTAGCAGTAAGAATGCGTTTAAAACACAGAATACCCGCTTCTTACAAACTCATCTGCTGTGTGCTAGTTCCTCCTAGGAAGTTGCATCTATGTTTACATTCAGCGAGGCAGAAACACGTTTCTTCTAAAAACTGCGTTTGGACATTCCAGTGTGAATGGGACAATACGCTTTAAAGAGAAATACCTTGCTCTAAAACCAAAACGGAGCTATCTAGCAGAATGGTTGTCAATGTGTGTATTCAACTTCCAGAGTTAAACTGATGTGTGTTTGCAGCAGTTCAGAAACCCTTTCTTTGGAGAATGTAGAAACAGTCAATTCCAGCCCTAGAGACGCATATAAGAGTTAGCAGTAAGAATGCGTTTAAAACACAGAAGACCCGCTTCTTAGAAACTCATTTTCTGTGTGTTGGTTCCTTTTAGGAAGTTGCATCTATGTTTAGATTCGGCGAAGTAGAAACACGTTTCTTCCAAAAGCTGCGTTTTAACATTCCAGAGTGGATGGGAGAACAGGCTGTAAAGAGAAATATCTTGCTCTAAAACCAAAACGGAGCTATCTAGCAGAATGGTTGTCAATGTGTGTATTCAACTTCCAGAGTTAAACTGATGTGTGTTTGCAGCAGTTCAGAAACCCTTTCTTTGGAGAATGTAGAAACAGTCATTTCCAGCCCTATACACGCATATAAGAGTTAGCAGTAAGAATGCGTTTAAAACACAGAATACCCGCTTCGTACAAACTCATCTGCTGTGTGCTAGTTCCTCATAGGAAGTTACATCTATGTTTAGATTCAGCGAGGCAGAAACACGTTTCTTCTAAAAACTGCGTTTGCACATTCCAGAGTGAATGGGAGAACACGCTTTAAAGAGAAATACCTTGGTCTAAAACCAAAACGGAGCTATCTAGCAGAATGTTTGTCAATGTGTGTATTCAACTTCCAGAGTTAAACTGATGTGTGTTTGCAGCACTTCAGAAACCCTTTCTTTGGAGAATGTAGAAATAGTCATTTCCAGCCCTAGAGACGCATATGAGAGTTAGCAGTAAGATTGCGTTTAAAACACAGAAACCCGCTTTGTACAAACTCATCTTCTGTGTGTTGGTTCCTTTTAGGAAGTTGCATCTGTGTTTAGATTCAGCGAGGTAGAAACACGTTTCTTCTAAAAGCTGCGTTTGTACATTCCAGAATGGATGGGAGAACAGGCAGTAAAGAGAAATATCTTGCTCTAAAACCAAAACGGAGCTATCTAGCAGAATGGTTGTCAATGTGTGTATTCAACATCCAGAGTTAAACTGATGTGTGTTTGCAGCAGTTCAGAAACCCTTTCTTTGGAGAATGTAGAAACAGTCATTTCCAGGCCTATAGACGCATAGAAGAGTTAGCAGTAAGAATGCGTTTAAAACAAAGAATACCCGCTTCTTAAAACTCATCTGCTGTGTGCTAGTTCCTCTTAAGAAGTTGCATCTATGTTTAGATTCAGCGAGGCAGAAACACGTTTTTTCAAAAAACTGCGTTTGGACATTCCAGAGTGAATGGGAGAACACGCTTTAAAGAGAAATACCTTGCTCTAAAACCAAAATGGAGCTATCTAGCAGAATGGTTGTCAATGTGTGTATTCAACTTCCAGAGTTAAACTGATGTGTGTTTGCAGCAGTTCAGAAACCCTTTCTTTGGAGAATGTAGAAACAGTCAATTCCAGCCCTAGAGACGCATATAAGAGTTAGCAGTAAGAATGCGTTACAAACACAGAAGACCCGCTTCTTACAAACTCATTTTCTGTGTGTTGGTTCCTTTTAGAAAGTTACATCTATGTTTAGATTCAGCGAGGTAGAAACACGTTTCTTCTAAAAGCTGCGTTTGAACATTCCAGAGTGGATGGGAGAACAGGCTGTAAAGAGTAATATTTTGCTCTAAAACCAAAAAGGAGCTATCTAGCAGAATGGTTGTCAATGTGTGTATTCAACTTCCAGAGTTAAACTGAGGTGTGTTTGCAGCAGTTCAGAAACCCTTTCTTTGGAGAATGTAGAAACAGTCATTTCCAGCCCTGTAGACGCATAAAAGTGTTACCTGTAAGAATTCGTTTAAAACACAGAATACCCACTTCGTACAAACTCATCTGCTGTGTGCTAGTTCCTCTTAGGAAGTTGCATCTATGTTTAGATTCAGCGAGGCAGAAACACGTTTCTTCTAAAAACTGCGTTTGGACATTCCAGAGTGAATGGGAGAACACGCTGTAAAGAGAAATACCTTACGTTAAAACCAAAACGGAGCTATCTAGCGGAATGGTTGTCAATGTGTGTATTCAACTTCCAGAGTTAAACTGATGTGTGTTTGCAGGAGTTCTGAAACCCTTTCTTTGGAGAATGTAGAAAAAGTCATTTCCAGCCCTAGAGATGCATATAATAGTTAGCAGTAAGAATGCGTTTAAAACACAGAAACCCGCTTTGTACAAACTCATCTTCTGTGTGTTGGTTCCTTTTAGGAAGTTGCATCTGTGTTTAGATTCAGCGAGGTAGAAACACATTTCTTCTAAAATCTGCCTTTGGACATTCCAGAGTGGAAGGGAGAACAGGCTGTAAAGAGAAATATATTGCTCTAAAACCAAAATGGAGCTATCTAGCAGAATGGTTGTCAATATGTGTATTCAACTTTCAGAGTTAAACTGAAGTGTGTTTGCAGCAGTTCAGAAACCCTTTCTTTGGAGAATGTAGAAACAGTCATTTCCAGGCCTATAGACGCATAGAAGAGTTAGCAGTAAGAATGCGTTTAAAACACAGAATACCCGCTTCTTACAAACTCATCTGCTGTGTGCTAGTTCCTCCTAGGAAGTTGCATCTATGTTTACATTCAGCGAGGCAGAAACACGTTTCTTCTAAAAACTGCGTTTGGACATTCCAGTGTGAATGGGACAATACGCTTTAAAGAGAAATACCTTGCTCTAAAACCAAAACGGAGCTATCTAGCAGAATGGTTGTCAATGTGTGTATTCAACTTCCAGAGTTAAACTGATGTGTGTTTGCAGCAGTTCAGAAACCCTTTCTTTGGAGAATGTAGAAACAGTCAATTCCAGCCCTAGAGACGCATATAAGAGTTAGCAGTAAGAATGCGTTTAAAACACAGAAGACCCGCTTCTTAGAAACTCATTTTCTGTGTGTTGGTTCCTTTTAGGAAGTTGCATCTATGTTTAGATTCGGCGAAGTAGAAACACGTTTCTTCCAAAAGCTGCGTTTTAACATTCCAGAGTGGATGGGAGAACAGGCTGTAAAGAGAAATATCTTGCTCTAAAACCAAAACGGAGCTATCTAGCAGAATGGTTGTCAATGTGTGTATTCAACTTCCAGAGTTAAACTGATGTGTGTTTGCAGCAGTTCAGAAACCCTTTCTTTGGAGAATGTAGAAACAGTCATTTCCAGCCCTATACACGCATATAAGAGTTAGCAGTAAGAATGCGTTTAAAACACAGAATACCCGCTTCGTACAAACTCATCTGCTGTGTGCTAGTTCCTCATAGGAAGTTACATCTATGTTTAGATTCAGCGAGGCAGAAACACGTTTCTTCTAAAAACTGCGTTTGCACATTCCAGAGTGAATGGGAGAACACGCTTTAAAGAGAAATACCTTGGTCTAAAACCAAAACGGAGCTATCTAGCAGAATGTTTGTCAATGTGTGTATTCAACTTCCAGAGTTAAACTGATGTGTGTTTGCAGCACTTCAGAAACCCTTTCTTTGGAGAATGTAGAAATAGTCATTTCCAGCCCTAGAGACGCATATGAGAGTTAGCAGTAAGATTGCGTTTAAAACACAGAAACCCGCTTTGTACAAACTCATCTTCTGTGTGTTGGTTCCTTTTAGGAAGTTGCATCTGTGTTTAGATTCAGCGAGGTAGAAACACGTTTCTTCTAAAAGCTGCGTTTGTACATTCCAGAATGGATGGGAGAACAGGCAGTAAAGAGAAATATCTTGCTCTAAAACCAAAACGGAGCTATCTAGCAGAATGGTTGTCAATGTGTGTATTCAACATCCAGAGTTAAACTGATGTGTGTTTGCAGCAGTTCAGAAACCCTTTCTTTGGAGAATGTAGAAACAGTCATTTCCAGGCCTATAGACGCATAGAAGAGTTAGCAGTAAGAATGCGTTTAAAACAAAGAATACCCGCTTCTTAAAACTCATCTGCTGTGTGCTAGTTCCTCTTAAGAAGTTGCATCTATGTTTAGATTCAGCGAGGCAGAAACACGTTTTTTCAAAAAACTGCGTTTGGACATTCCAGAGTGAATGGGAGAACACGCTTTAAAGAGAAATACCTTGCTCTAAAACCAAAATGGAGCTATCTAGCAGAATGGTTGTCAATGTGTGTATTCAACTTCCAGAGTTAAACTGATGTGTGTTTGCAGCAGTTCAGAAACCCTTTCTTTGGAGAATGTAGAAACAGTCAATTCCAGCCCTAGAGACGCATATAAGAGTTAGCAGTAAGAATGCGTTACAAACACAGAAGACCCGCTTCTTACAAACTCATTTTCTGTGTGTTGGTTCCTTTTAGAAAGTTACATCTATGTTTAGATTCAGCGAGGTAGAAACACGTTTCTTCTAAAAGCTGCGTTTGAACATTCCAGAGTGGATGGGAGAACAGGCTGTAAAGAGTAATATTTTGCTCTAAAACCAAAAAGGAGCTATCTAGCAGAATGGTTGTCAATGTGTGTATTCAACTTCCAGAGTTAAACTGAGGTGTGTTTGCAGCAGTTCAGAAACCCTTTCTTTGGAGAATGTAGAAACAGTCATTTCCAGCCCTGTAGACGCATAAAAGTGTTACCTGTAAGAATTCGTTTAAAACACAGAATACCCACTTCGTACAAACTCATCTGCTGTGTGCTAGTTCCTCTTAGGAAGTTGCATCTATGTTTAGATTCAGCGAGGCAGAAACACGTTTCTTCTAAAAACTGCGTTTGGACATTCCAGAGTGAATGGGAGAACACGCTGTAAAGAGAAATACCTTACGTTAAAACCAAAACGGAGCTATCTAGCGGAATGGTTGTCAATGTGTGTATTCAACTTCCAGAGTTAAACTGATGTGTGTTTGCAGGAGTTCTGAAACCCTTTCTTTGGAGAATGTAGAAAAAGTCATTTCCAGCCCTAGAGATGCATATAATAGTTAGCAGTAAGAATGCGTTTAAAACACAGAAACCCGCTTTGTACAAACTCATCTTCTGTGTGTTGGTTCCTTTTAGGAAGTTGCATCTGTGTTTAGATTCAGCGAGGTAGAAACACATTTCTTCTAAAATCTGCCTTTGGACATTCCAGAGTGGAAGGGAGAACAGGCTGTAAAGAGAAATATATTGCTCTAAAACCAAAATGGAGCTATCTAGCAGAATGGTTGTCAATATGTGTATTCAACTTTCAGAGTTAAACTGAAGTGTGTTTGCAGCAGTTCAGAAACCCTTTCTTTGGAGAATGTAGAAACAGTCATTTCCAGGCCTATAGACGCATAGAAGAGTTAGCAGTAAGAATGCGTTTAAAACACAGAATACCCGCTTCTTACAAACTCATCTGCTGTGTGCTAGTTCCTCCTAGGAAGTTGCATCTATGTTTACATTCAGCGAGGCAGAAACACGTTTCTTCTAAAAACTGCGTTTGGACATTCCAGTGTGAATGGGACAATACGCTTTAAAGAGAAATACCTTGCTCTAAAACCAAAACGGAGCTATCTAGCAGAATGGTTGTCAATGTGTGTATTCAACTTCCAGAGTTAAACTGATGTGTGTTTGCAGCAGTTCAGAAACCCTTTCTTTGGAGAATGTAGAAACAGTCAATTCCAGCCCTAGAGACGCATATAAGAGTTAGCAGTAAGAATGCGTTTAAAACACAGAAGACCCGCTTCTTAGAAACTCATTTTCTGTGTGTTGGTTCCTTTTAGGAAGTTGCATCTATGTTTAGATTCGGCGAAGTAGAAACACGTTTCTTCCAAAAGCTGCGTTTTAACATTCCAGAGTGGATGGGAGAACAGGCTGTAAAGAGAAATATCTTGCTCTAAAACCAAAACGGAGCTATCTAGCAGAATGGTTGTCAATGTGTGTATTCAACTTCCAGAGTTAAACTGATGTGTGTTTGCAGCAGTTCAGAAACCCTTTCTTTGGAGAATGTAGAAACAGTCATTTCCAGCCCTATACACGCATATAAGAGTTAGCAGTAAGAATGCGTTTAAAACACAGAATACCCGCTTCGTACAAACTCATCTGCTGTGTGCTAGTTCCTCATAGGAAGTTACATCTATGTTTAGATTCAGCGAGGCAGAAACACGTTTCTTCTAAAAACTGCGTTTGCACATTCCAGAGTGAATGGGAGAACACGCTTTAAAGAGAAATACCTTGGTCTAAAACCAAAACGGAGCTATCTAGCAGAATGTTTGTCAATGTGTGTATTCAACTTCCAGAGTTAAACTGATGTGTGTTTGCAGCACTTCAGAAACCCTTTCTTTGGAGAATGTAGAAATAGTCATTTCCAGCCCTAGAGACGCATATGAGAGTTAGCAGTAAGATTGCGTTTAAAACACAGAAACCCGCTTTGTACAAACTCATCTTCTGTGTGTTGGTTCCTTTTAGGAAGTTGCATCTGTGTTTAGATTCAGCGAGGTAGAAACACGTTTCTTCTAAAAGCTGCGTTTGTACATTCCAGAATGGATGGGAGAACAGGCAGTAAAGAGAAATATCTTGCTCTAAAACCAAAACGGAGCTATCTAGCAGAATGGTTGTCAATGTGTGTATTCAACATCCAGAGTTAAACTGATGTGTGTTTGCAGCAGTTCAGAAACCCTTTCTTTGGAGAATGTAGAAACAGTCATTTCCAGGCCTATAGACGCATAGAAGAGTTAGCAGTAAGAATGCGTTTAAAACAAAGAATACCCGCTTCTTAAAACTCATCTGCTGTGTGCTAGTTCCTCTTAAGAAGTTGCATCTATGTTTAGATTCAGCGAGGCAGAAACACGTTTTTTCAAAAAACTGCGTTTGGACATTCCAGAGTGAATGGGAGAACACGCTTTAAAGAGAAATACCTTGCTCTAAAACCAAAATGGAGCTATCTAGCAGAATGGTTGTCAATGTGTGTATTCAACTTCCAGAGTTAAACTGATGTGTGTTTGCAGCAGTTCAGAAACCCTTTCTTTGGAGAATGTAGAAACAGTCAATTCCAGCCCTAGAGACGCATATAAGAGTTAGCAGTAAGAATGCGTTACAAACACAGAAGACCCGCTTCTTACAAACTCATTTTCTGTGTGTTGGTTCCTTTTAGAAAGTTACATCTATGTTTAGATTCAGCGAGGTAGAAACACGTTTCTTCTAAAAGCTGCGTTTGAACATTCCAGAGTGGATGGGAGAACAGGCTGTAAAGAGTAATATTTTGCTCTAAAACCAAAAAGGAGCTATCTAGCAGAATGGTTGTCAATGTGTGTATTCAACTTCCAGAGTTAAACTGAGGTGTGTTTGCAGCAGTTCAGAAACCCTTTCTTTGGAGAATGTAGAAACAGTCATTTCCAGCCCTGTAGACGCATAAAAGTGTTACCTGTAAGAATTCGTTTAAAACACAGAATACCCACTTCGTACAAACTCATCTGCTGTGTGCTAGTTCCTCTTAGGAAGTTGCATCTATGTTTAGATTCAGCGAGGCAGAAACACGTTTCTTCTAAAAACTGCGTTTGGACATTCCAGAGTGAATGGGAGAACACGCTGTAAAGAGAAATACCTTACGTTAAAACCAAAACGGAGCTATCTAGCGGAATGGTTGTCAATGTGTGTATTCAACTTCCAGAGTTAAACTGATGTGTGTTTGCAGGAGTTCTGAAACCCTTTCTTTGGAGAATGTAGAAAAAGTCATTTCCAGCCCTAGAGATGCATATAATAGTTAGCAGTAAGAATGCGTTTAAAACACAGAAACCCGCTTTGTACAAACTCATCTTCTGTGTGTTGGTTCCTTTTAGGAAGTTGCATCTGTGTTTAGATTCAGCGAGGTAGAAACACATTTCTTCTAAAATCTGCCTTTGGACATTCCAGAGTGGAAGGGAGAACAGGCTGTAAAGAGAAATATATTGCTCTAAAACCAAAATGGAGCTATCTAGCAGAATGGTTGTCAATATGTGTATTCAACTTTCAGAGTTAAACTGAAGTGTGTTTGCAGCAGTTCAGAAACCCTTTCTTTGGAGAATGTAGAAACAGTCATTTCCAGGCCTATAGACGCATAGAAGAGTTAGCAGTAAGAATGCGTTTAAAACACAGAATACCCGCTTCTTACAAACTCATCTGCTGTGTGCTAGTTCCTCCTAGGAAGTTGCATCTATGTTTACATTCAGCGAGGCAGAAACACGTTTCTTCTAAAAACTGCGTTTGGACATTCCAGTGTGAATGGGACAATACGCTTTAAAGAGAAATACCTTGCTCTAAAACCAAAACGGAGCTATCTAGCAGAATGGTTGTCAATGTGTGTATTCAACTTCCAGAGTTAAACTGATGTGTGTTTGCAGCAGTTCAGAAACCCTTTCTTTGGAGAATGTAGAAACAGTCAATTCCAGCCCTAGAGACGCATATAAGAGTTAGCAGTAAGAATGCGTTTAAAACACAGAAGACCCGCTTCTTAGAAACTCATTTTCTGTGTGTTGGTTCCTTTTAGGAAGTTGCATCTATGTTTAGATTCGGCGAAGTAGAAACACGTTTCTTCCAAAAGCTGCGTTTTAACATTCCAGAGTGGATGGGAGAACAGGCTGTAAAGAGAAATATCTTGCTCTAAAACCAAAACGGAGCTATCTAGCAGAATGGTTGTCAATGTGTGTATTCAACTTCCAGAGTTAAACTGATGTGTGTTTGCAGCAGTTCAGAAACCCTTTCTTTGGAGAATGTAGAAACAGTCAATTCCAGCCCTAGAGACGCATATAAGAGTTAGCAGTAAGAATGCGTTTAAAACACAGAAGACCCGCTTCTTAGAAACTCATTTTCTGTGTGTTGGTTCCTTTTAGGAAGTTGCATCTATGTTTAGATTCGGCGAAGTAGAAACACGTTTCTTCCAAAAGCTGCGTTTTAACATTCCAGAGTGGATGGGAGAACAGGCTGTAAAGAGAAATATCTTGCTCTAAAACCAAAACGGAGCTATCTAGCAGAATGGTTGTCAATGTGTGTATTCAACTTCCAGAGTTAAACTGATGTGTGTTTGCAGCAGTTCAGAAACCCTTTCTTTGGAGAATGTAGAAACAGTCATTTCCAGCCCTATACACGCATATAAGAGTTAGCAGTAAGAATGCGTTTAAAACACAGAATACCCGCTTCGTACAAACTCATCTGCTGTGTGCTAGTTCCTCATAGGAAGTTACATCTATGTTTAGATTCAGCGAGGCAGAAACACGTTTCTTCTAAAAACTGCGTTTGCACATTCCAGAGTGAATGGGAGAACACGCTTTAAAGAGAAATACCTTGGTCTAAAACCAAAACGGAGCTATCTAGCAGAATGTTTGTCAATGTGTGTATTCAACTTCCAGAGTTAAACTGATGTGTGTTTGCAGCACTTCAGAAACCCTTTCTTTGGAGAATGTAGAAATAGTCATTTCCAGCCCTAGAGACGCATATGAGAGTTAGCAGTAAGATTGCGTTTAAAACACAGAAACCCGCTTTGTACAAACTCATCTTCTGTGTGTTGGTTCCTTTTAGGAAGTTGCATCTGTGTTTAGATTCAGCGAGGTAGAAACACGTTTCTTCTAAAAGCTGCGTTTGTACATTCCAGAATGGATGGGAGAACAGGCAGTAAAGAGAAATATCTTGCTCTAAAACCAAAACGGAGCTATCTAGCAGAATGGTTGTCAATGTGTGTATTCAACATCCAGAGTTAAACTGATGTGTGTTTGCAGCAGTTCAGAAACCCTTTCTTTGGAGAATGTAGAAACAGTCATTTCCAGGCCTATAGACGCATAGAAGAGTTAGCAGTAAGAATGCGTTTAAAACACAGAATACCCGCTTCTTAAAACTCATCTGCTGTGTGCTAGTTCCTCTTAAGAAGTTGCATCTATGTTTAGATTCAGCGAGGCAGAAACACGTTTTTTCAAAAAACTGCGTTTGGACATTCCAGAGTGAATGGGAGAACACGCTTTAAAGAGAAATACCTTGCTCTAAAACCAAAATGGAGCTATCTAGCAGAATGGTTGTCAATGTGTGTATTCAACTTCCAGAGTTAAACTGATGTGTGTTTGCAGCAGTTCAGAAACCCTTTCTTTGGAGAATGTAGAAACAGTCAATTCCAGCCCTAGAGACGCATATAAGAGTTAGCAGTAAGAATGCGTTACAAACACAGAAGACCCGCTTCTTACAAACTCATTTTCTGTGTGTTGGTTCCTTTTAGAAAGTTACATCTATGTTTAGATTCAGCGAGGTAGAAACACGTTTCTTCTAAAAGCTGCGTTTGAACATTCCAGAGTGGATGGGAGAACAGGCTGTAAAGAGTAATATTTTGCTCTAAAACCAAAAAGGAGCTATCTAGCAGAATGGTTGTCAATGTGTGTATTCAACTTCCAGAGTTAAACTGAGGTGTGTTTGCAGCAGTTCAGAAACCCTTTCTTTGGAGAATGTAGAAACAGTCATTTCCAGCCCTGTAGACGCATAAAAGTGTTACCTGTAAGAATTCGTTTAAAACACAGAATACCCACTTCGTACAAACTCATCTGCTGTGTGCTAGTTCCTCTTAGGAAGTTGCATCTATGTTTAGATTCAGCGAGGCAGAAACACGTTTCTTCTAAAAACTGCGTTTGGACATTCCAGAGTGAATGGGAGAACACGCTGTAAAGAGAAATACCTTACGTTAAAACCAAAACGGAGCTATCTAGCGGAATGGTTGTCAATGTGTGTATTCAACTTCCAGAGTTAAACTGATGTGTGTTTGCAGGAGTTCTGAAACCCTTTCTTTGGAGAATGTAGAAAAAGTCATTTCCAGCCCTAGAGATGCATATAATAGTTAGCAGTAAGAATGCGTTTAAAACACAGAAACCCGCTTTGTACAAACTCATCTTCTGTGTGTTGGTTCCTTTTAGGAAGTTGCATCTGTGTTTAGATTCAGCGAGGTAGAAACACATTTCTTCTAAAATCTGCCTTTGGACATTCCAGAGTGGAAGGGAGAACAGGCTGTAAAGAGAAATATATTGCTCTAAAACCAAAATGGAGCTATCTAGCAGAATGGTTGTCAATATGTGTATTCAACTTTCAGAGTTAAACTGAAGTGTGTTTGCAGCAGTTCAGAAACCCTTTCTTTGGAGAATGTAGAAACAGTCATTTCCAGGCCTATAGACGCATAGAAGAGTTAGCAGTAAGAATGCGTTTAAAACACAGAATACCCGCTTCTTACAAACTCATCTGCTGTGTGCTAGTTCCTCCTAGGAAGTTGCATCTATGTTTACATTCAGCGAGGCAGAAACACGTTTCTTCTAAAAACTGCGTTTGGACATTCCAGTGTGAATGGGACAATACGCTTTAAAGAGAAATACCTTGCTCTAAAACCAAAACGGAGCTATCTAGCAGAATGGTTGTCAATGTGTGTATTCAACTTCCAGAGTTAAACTGATGTGTGTTTGCAGCAGTTCAGAAACCCTTTCTTTGGAGAATGTAGAAACAGTCAATTCCAGCCCTAGAGACGCATATAAGAGTTAGCAGTAAGAATGCGTTTAAAACACAGAAGACCCGCTTCTTAGAAACTCATTTTCTGTGTGTTGGTTCCTTTTAGGAAGTTGCATCTATGTTTAGATTCGGCGAAGTAGAAACACGTTTCTTCCAAAAGCTGCGTTTTAACATTCCAGAGTGGATGGGAGAACAGGCTGTAAAGAGAAATATCTTGCTCTAAAACCAAAACGGAGCTATCTAGCAGAATGGTTGTCAATGTGTGTATTCAACTTCCAGAGTTAAACTGATGTGTGTTTGCAGCAGTTCAGAAACCCTTTCTTTGGAGAATGTAGAAACAGTCATTTCCAGCCCTATACACGCATATAAGAGTTAGCAGTAAGAATGCGTTTAAAACACAGAATACCCGCTTCGTACAAACTCATCTGCTGTGTGCTAGTTCCTCATAGGAAGTTACATCTATGTTTAGATTCAGCGAGGCAGAAACACGTTTCTTCTAAAAGCTGCGTTTGAACATTCCAGAGTGGATGGGAGAACAGGCTGTAAAGAGAAATATCTTGCTCTAAAACCAAAAAGGAGCTATCTAGCAGAATGGTTGTCAATGTGTGTATTCAACTTCCAGAATTGAACTGAGGTGTGTTTGCAGCAGTTCAGAAACCCTTTCTTTGGAGAATGTAGAAACAGTCATTTCCAGCCCTGTAGACGCATAAAAGTGTTACCTGTAAGAATGCGTTTAAAACACAGAATACCCGCTTCATACAAACTCATCAGCTGTTTGCTAGTTCCTCTTAGGAAGTTGCATCTATGTTTAGATTCAGCGAGGCACAAACACGTTTCTTCTAAAAACTGCGTTTGGACATTTCAGAGTGAATGGGAGAACACGCTGTAAAGAGAAATACCTTACTTTAAAACCAAAACGGAGCTATCTAGCAGAATGATTGTCAATGTGTGTATTCAACTTCCAGAGTAAAACTGATGTGTGTTTGCAGCAGTTCAGAAACCCTTTCTTTGGAGAATGTAGAAACAGTCAATTCCAGCCCTATAGACGCATATAAGAGTTAGCAGTAAGAATGCGTTTAAAACACAGAAGACCCGCTTCTTACAGACTCATCTGCTGTGTGCTGGTTTCTTTTAGGGAGTTGCATCTATGTTTAGATTCAGCGAGGTAGAAACACGTTTCTTCTAAATGCTGCGTTTGGATATTCTAGAGTGGATGAGATTACAGGCTCTAAAAAGAAATACCTTGCTCTAAAACCAAAACGGAGCTATCTAGCAGAATGCTTGTCAATGTGTGTATTCAACTTCCAGAGTTAAACTGATTTGTGTTTGCAGCAGTTCAGAAACCCTTTCTTTGGAGAATGTAGAAAAACAGTCAATTCCAGCCCTAGAGACGCATATAAGAGTTAGCAGTAAGAATGCGTTTAAAACACAGAAACCCGCTTCGTACAAATTCATCTTCTGTGTATTGGTTCCTTTTAGGAAGTTGCATCTGTGTTTAGATTCAGCGAGGTAGAAAGACGTTTCTTCTAAAAGCTGCGTTTGGACATTCCAGAGTGGATGGGAGAACAGGCTGTAAAGAGAAATACCTTGCTCTAAAACCAAAACGGAGCTATCTAGCAGAATGGTTGTCAATCTGTGTATTCAACTTCCAGATTTAAACTGATGTGTGTTTGCAGCAGTTCAGAAACCCTTTCTTTGTAGAATGTAGAAACAGGCAATTCCAGCCCTAGAGACGAATATAAGAGTTGGCAGTATGAATGCGTTTAAAACACAGAAGAACCGCTTCTTATAAACTCATCTGCTGTGTGCTCGTTCCTTTTAGGAAGTTGCATCTGTGTTTAGATTCAGCAAGGTAGAAACACGTTTCTTCTAAAAGCTGCGTTTGGACATTCCAGAGTGGATGGGAGAACAGGCAGTAAAGAGAAATACCTTGCTCTAAAACCAAAACGGAGCGATCTAGCAGAATGGTTGTCAATGTGTGTTTTCAACTTCCAGAGTTAAACTGATGTGTGTTTGCAGCAGTTCAGAAACCCTTTCTTTGGAGAATGTAGAAACAATCATTTCCAGCCCTAGAGACGCATATAAGAGTTAGCAGTAAGAATTAGTTTAAAACACAGAAACCCTCTTCATACAAACTCATCTGCTGTGTGCTAGTTCCTCTTAGGAAGTTGTATCTATGTTTAGATTCAGCGAGGCAGAAAGACGTTTCTTCTAAAAGCTGCGTTTGGACATTCCAGAGTGGATGGGAGAACAGGCTGTAAAGAGAAATACCTTGCTCTAAAACCAAAACGGAGCTATCTAGCAGAATGGTTGTCAATGTGTGTTTTCAACTTCCAGCGTTAAACTGATGTGTGTTTGCAGCAGTTCAGAAACCCTTTCTTTGGAGAATGTAGAAACAGTCATTTCCAGCCCTAGAGACGCATATAAGAGTTAGCAGTAAGAATGCGTTTAAAACACAAAAACCCGCTTCGTACAAACTCATCTGCTGTGTGCTGGTTCCTTTTAGGAAGTTTCATCTATGTTTAGATTCAGTGAGGTAGAAACACGTTTCTTCTAAAAGCTGCGTTTGGACATTCCAGAGTGGATGGGAGAACAGGCTGTAAAGAGAAATACCTTGCTCTAAAACCAAAACGGATCTTTCTAGCAGAATGGTTGTCAATGTGTGTATTCAACTTCCAGAGTTAAACTGATGTGTGCTTGCAGCAGTTCAGAAACCCTTTCTTTGGAGAATGTAGAAACAGTCATTTCCAGCCCCAGAGACGCATATAAGAGTTAGCAGTTAGAATGCGTTTAAAACACAGAAACCCGCTTTGTACAAACTCATCTTCTGTGTGTTGGTTCCTTTTAGGGAGTTCCATCTCTGTTTAGATTCAGCGAGGTAGAAACACGTTTCTTCTAAAAGCTGCGTTTGCACATTCCAGAGTGGATGGGAGAACAGGCTTTAAAGAGAAATATCTTGCTCTAAAACCAAAACGGAGCTATCTAGCAGAATGGTTGTCTATATGTGTATTCAACTTCCAGAGGTAAACTGATGTGTGTTTGCAGCAGTTCAGAAACCCTTTCTTTGGAGAATGTAGAAACAGTCAATTCCAGCCCTAGAGACGCATATAAGAGTTAGCAGTAAGAATGCGTTTAAAACACAGAAGACCGGCTTCTTACAAACTCATCTGCTGTGTGCTGGTTTCTTTTAGGGAGTTGCATCTATGTTTAGATTCAGCGAGGTAGAAACACATTTCTTCTAAAAGCTGCGTTTGGATATTCCAGAGTGGATGACATTACAGGCTCTAAAATGAAATACCTTGCTCTAAAACCAAAACGGAGCTATCTAGCAGAATGCTTGTCAATATGTTTATTCAACTTCCAGAGTTAAACTGATGTGTGTTTGCAGCAGTTCAGAAACCCTTTCTTTGGAGAATGTAGAAAAACAGTCAATTCCAGCCCTAGAGACGCATATAAGCGTTAGCAGTAAGAATGCCTTTAAAACACAGAAACCCGCTTCGTACAAACTCACCTTCTGTGTGTTGGTTCCTTTTAGGAAGTTGCATCTCTGTTTAGATTCAGCGAGGCAGAAACACGTTTCTTCTAAAAGCTGCCTTTGGACATTCCAGAGTGGATGGGAGAACACGCTGTAAGGGAAATACCTTGCTCTAAAAACAAAACGGAGCTATCTAGCAGAATGTTTGTCAATGTGTGTATTCAACTTCCAGAGTTAAACTGATGTGTGTTTGCAGCAGTTCAGAAACCCTTTCTTTGGAGAATGTAGAAACAGTCATTTCCAGCCCTAGAGACGCATGTAAGAGTTAGCAGTAAGAATGCGTTTAAAACACAGAAACCCGCTTTGTACAAACTCATCTTCTGTGTGTTGGTTCCTTTTAGGAAGTTGCATCTGTGTTTAGATTCAGCGAGGTAGAAACACGTTTCTTCTAAAAGCTGCGATTGGACATTCCAGAGTGGATGGGAGAACAGGCTGTAAAGAGATATATCTTGCTCTAAAACCAAAACGGAGCTATCTAGCAGAATGGTTGTCAATGTGTGTATTCAACTTCCAGAGTTAAACTGATGTGTGTTTGCAGCAGTTCAGAAACCCTTTCTTTGGAGAATGTAGAAACAGTCATTTCCAGCCTCAGAGACGCATATAAGAATTAGCAGTTAGAATGCGTTTAAAACACAGAAACCCGCTTTGTACAAACTCATCTTCTGTGTGTTGGTTCCTTTTAGGGAGTTCCATCTCTGTTTAGATTCAGCGAGGTAGAAACACGTTTCTTCTAAAAGCTGCGTTTGCACATTCCAGAGTGGATGGGAGAACAGGCTGTACAGAGAAATATCTTGCTCTAAAACCAAAACGGAGCTATCTAGCAGAATGGTTGTCTATATGTGTATTCAACTTCCAGACCTAAACTGATGTGTGTTTGCAGCAGTTCAGAAACCCTTTCTTTGGAGAATGTAGAAACAGTCATTTCCAGCCCTATAGACGCATATAAGAGTTAGCAGTAAGAATGCGTTTAAAACACAGAATATCCGCTTCGTACAATCTTATCGACTGTGTGCTACTTCCTCTTAGGAAGTTGCATCTACGTTTAGATTCAGCGAGGCAGAAACACGTTTCTTCTGAAAACTGCGTTTAGACATTCCAGAGTGAAAGGGAGAACACGCTGTAAAGAGAAATACCTTACTTTAAAACCAAAACGGAGCTATCTAGCAGAATGGTTGTCAATATGTGTATTCAACTTCCGGAGTTAAACGGATGTGTGTTTGCAGCAGTTCAGAAAACTTTTCTTTGGAGAATGTAGAAACAGTCATTTCCAGCCCCAGAGACGCATATAAGAGTTAGCAGTTAGAATGCGTTTAAAACACAGAAGACCCGCATTGTACAAACATATCTGCTGTGTGCTGGTTTCTTTCAGGAAGTTCCATCTATGTTTAGATTCAGCGAGGTAGAAACACGTTTCTTCTAAAAGCTGCGTTTGGACATTCCAGAGTGGATGAGATTACAGGCTCTAAAAAGAAATACCTTGCTCTAAAACCAAAACGGAGCTATCTAGCAGAATGTTTGTCAATGTGTGTATTCAACTTCCAGAGTTAAACTGATTTGTGTTTGCAGCAGTTCAGAAACCCTTTCTTTGGAGAATGTAGAAAAACAGTCAATTCCAGCCCTATAGACGCTTATAAGAGTTAGTAGTAAGAATGTGTTTAAAACACAGAAACCCGCTTCGTACAAACTCATCTTCTGTGTGTTGGTTCCTTTTAGGAAGTTGCATCTCTGTTTAGATTCAGCGAGGCAGAAACACGTTTCTTCTAAAAGCTGCCTTTGGACATTCCAGAGTGGATGGGAGAACACGCTGTAAAGAGAAATACCTTGCTCTAAAACCAAAACGGAGCTATCTAGCAGAATGGTTGTCAATGTGTGTATTCAACTTCCAGAGTTAAACTGATGTGTGTTTGCAGCAGTTCAGAAACCCTTTCTTTGGAGAATGTAGAAACAGTCATTTCCAGCCCTAGAGACGCATATAAGAGTTAGTAGTAAGAATGCGTTTAAAACACGGAAACCTGCTTTGTACAAACTCATCTTCTGTGTGTTGGTTCCTTTTAGGAAGTTGCATCTGTGTTTAGATTCAGCGAGGTAGAAACACGTTTCTTCTAAAAGCTGCGTTTGCACATTCCAGAGTGGATGGGAGAACAGGCTGTAAAGAGAAATATCTTGCTCTAAAACCAAAACGGAGCTATCTAGCAGAATGGTTGTCAATGTGTGTATTCAACTTCCAGAGATAAACTGATGTGTGTTTGCAGCAGTTCAGAAACCCTTTCTTTGGAGAATGTAGAAACAGTCATTTCCAGCCCTAGAGACGCATGTAAGAGTTAGCAGTAACAATGCGTTTAAGACACAGAAACCGGCTTTGTACAAACTCATCTTCTGTGTATTGGTTCCTTTTAAGAAGTTGCATCTGTGTTTAGATTCAGCGAGGTAGAAACACGTTTCTTCTAAAAGCTGCCTGTTGACATTCCAGAGTGGATGGGAGAACAGGCTGTAAAGAGAAATACCTTGCTCTAAAACCAAAATGGAGCTATCTAGCAGAATGGTTGTTAATGTGTGTATTCAACTTCCAGAGTTAAACTGATGTGTGTTTGCAGCAGTTCAGAAACCCTTTCTTTGGAGAATGTAGAAACAGTCAATTCCAGCCCTACAGACGCATATAAGAGTTAGCAGTAAGAATGCGTTTCAAACACAGAAGACCCGCTTCTTACAAATTCATTTTCTGTGTGTTGGTTCCTTTTAGGAAGTTGCATCTATGTTTAGATTTAGCGAGGTAGAAACACGTTTCTTCTAAAAGCTGCGTTTGCACATTCCAGAGTGGATGGGAGAACAGGCTGTAAAGAGAAATATCTTGCTCTAAAACCAAAACGGAGCTATCTAGCAGAATGGTTGTCAATGTGTGTATTCAAGTTCCAGAGTTAAACTGATGTGTGTTTGCAGCAGTTCAGAAACCCTTTCTTTGGAGAATGTAGAAACAGTCAATTCCAGCCCTATAGACACATATAAGAGTTAGCAGTAAGAATGCGTTTAAAACAAAAAAACCCGCTTCGTACAAACTCATCTGCTGTGTGCTGGTTCCTTTTAGGAAGTTTCATCTATGTTTAGATTCAGTGAGGTAGAAACACGTTTCTTCTAAAAGCTGCCTTTGGACATTCCAGAGTGGATTGGAGAACAGGCTATAAAGAGAAATACCTTGCTCTAAAACCAAAACAGAGCTTTCTAGCAGAATGGTTGTCAATGTGTGTATTCAACTTCCAGAGTTAAACTGATGTGTGTTTGCAGCAGTTCAGAAACCCTTTCTTTGGAGAATGTAGAAACAGTCATTTCCAGCCCCAGAGACGCATATAAGAGTTAGCAGTTAGAATGCGTTTAAAACACAGAAACCCGCTTTGTACAAACTCATCTTCTGTGTGTTGGTTCCTTTTAGGGAGTTCCATCTCTGTTTAGATTCAGCGAGGTAGAAACACGTTTCTTCTAAAAGCTGCGTTTGCACATTCCAGAGTGGATGAGATTACAGGCTCTAAAAAGAAATACCTTGCTCTAAAACCAAAACGGAGCTATCTAGCAGAATGCTTGTCAATGTGTGTATTCAACTTCCAGAGTTAAACTGATTTGTGTTTGCAGCAGTTCAGAAACCCTTTCTTTGGAGAATGTAGAAAAACAGTCAATTCCAGCCCCATAGACGCATATAAGAGTTAGTAGTAAGAATGTGTTTAAAACACAGAAACCCGCTTTGTACAAACTCATCTTCTGTGTGTTCGTTCCTTTTAGGGAGTTCCATCTCTGTTTAGATTCAGCGAGGTAGAAACACGTTTCTTCTAAAAGCTGCGTTTGCACATTCCAGAGTGGATGGGAGAACAGGCTGTAAAGAGAAATATCTTGCTCAAAAACCAAAATGGAGCTATCTAGCAGAATGGTTGTCAATGTGTGTATTCAACTTCCAGAGATAAACTGATGTGTGTTTGCAGCAGTTCAGAAACCCTTTCTTTGGAGAATGTAGAAACAGTCACTTCCAGCCCTAGAGACGCATGTAAGAGTTAGCAGTAAGAATGCGTTTAAAACACAGAAACCCGCTTTGTACAAACTCATCTTCTGTGTATTGGTTCCTTTTAAGAAGTTGCATCTGTGTTTAGATTCAGCGAGGTAGAAACACGTTTCTTCTAAAAGCTGCCTTTGGACATTCCAGAGTGGATGGGAGAACAGGCTGTAAAGAGAAATACCTTGCTCTAAAACCAAAACGGAGCTATCTAGCAGAATGGTTGTCAATGTCTGTATTCAACTTCCAGAGTTAAACTGATGTGTGTTTGCAGCAGTTCAGAAACCCTTTCTTTGGAGAATGTAGAAAGAGTCAATTCCAGCCCTAGAGACGCATATAAGAGTTAGCAGTAAGAATGCGTTTCAAACACAGAAGACCCGCTTCTTACAAATTCATTTTCTGTGTGTTGGTTCCTTTTAGGAAGTTCCATCTATGTTTAGATTTAGCGAGGTAGAAACACGTTTCTTCTAAAGGCTGCGTTTGCACATTCCAGAGTGGATGGGAGAACAGGCTGTAAAGAGAAATATCTTGCTCTAAAACCAAAACGGAGCTATCTAGCAGAATGGTTGTCAATGTGTGTATTCAAATTCCAGAGTTAAACTGATGTGTGTTTGCAGCACTTCAGAAACCCTTTCTTTGGAGAATGTAGAAACAGTCATTTCCAACCCTATAGACGCATACAAGAGTTAGCAGTAAGAATGTGTTTAAAACACAGAAGACCCGCTTCTTAAAACTCACCTGCTGTGTGCTGGTTTCTTTTAGGGAGTTGCATCTATGTTTAGATTCAGCGAGGTAGAAACACGTTTCTTCTAAAACCTGCGTTTGGATATTCCAGAGTGGATGAGATTACAGGCTCTAAAAAGAAATACCTTGCTCTAAAACCAAAACGGAGCTATCTAGCAGAATGCTTGTCAATGTCTTTATTCAACTTCCAGAGTTAAGCTGATGTGTGTTTGCAGCAGTTCAGAAACCCTTTCTTTGGAGAATGTAGAAAAACAGTCAATTCCAGCCCTAGAGACGCATATAAGCGTTAGTAGTAAGAATGCCTTTAAAACACAGAAACCCGCTTCGTACAAACTCATCTTCTGTGTGTTGGTTCATTTTAGGAAGTTGCATCTCTGTTTAGATTCAGCGAGGCAGAAACACGTTTCTTCTAAAAGCTGCCTTTGGACATTCCAGAGTGGATGGGAGAACACGCTGTAAAGAGAAATACCTTGCTCTAAAACCAAAACGGAGCTATCTAGCAGAATGTTTGTCAATGTGTGTATTCAACTTCCAGAGTTAAACTGATGTGTGTTTGCAGCAGTTCAGAAACCCTTTCTTTGGAGAATGTAGAAACAGTCATTTCCAGCCCTAGAGACGCATGTAAGAGTTAGCAGTAAGAATGCGTTTAAAACACAGAAACTCGCTTTCTACAAACTCATCTTCTGTGTGTTGGTTCCTTTTAGGAAGTTGCATCTGTGTTTAGATTCAGCGAGGTAGAAACACGTTTCTTCTAAAAGCTGCGATTGGACATTCCAGAGTGGATGGGAGAACAGGCTGTAAAGAGAAATATCTTGCTCTAAAACCAAAACGGAGCTATCTAGCAGAATGGTTGTCAATGTGTGTATTCAACTTCCAGAGATAAACTGATGTGTGTTTGCAGCACTTCAGAAACCCTTTCTTTGGAGAATGTAGAAACAGTCATTTCCAGCCCTAGAGACGCATGTAAGCGTTAGCAGTAAGAATGCGTTTAAAACACAGAAACCCGCTTCGTACAAACTCATCTTCTGTGTATTGGTTCCTTTTAGGATGTTGCATCTGTGTTTAGATTCAGCGAGGTAGAAACACGTTTCTTCTAAAAGCTGCGTTTGGACATTCCAGAGTGGATGGGAGAACAGGCTGTAAAGAGAAATACCTTGCTCTAAAACCAAAACGGAGCTATCTAGCAGAATGGTTGTCAATGTGTGTTTTCAACTTCCAGAGTTAAACTGATGTGTGTTTGCAGCAGTTCAGAAACCCTTTCTTTGGAGAATGTAGAAACAGTCATTTCCAGCCCTAGAGACGCATATAAGAGTTAGCAGTAAGAATGCGTTTAAAACACAAAAACCCGCTTCGTACAAACTCATCTGCTGTGTGCTGGTTCCTTTTAGGAAGTTTCATCTATGTTTAGATTCAGTGAGGTAGAAACACGTTTCTTCTAAAAGCTGCGTTTGGACATTCCCGAGTGGATGGGAGAACAGGCTGTAAAGAGAAATACCTTGCTCTAAAACCAAAACGGAGCTTTCTAGCAGAATGGTTGTAAATGTGTGTATTCAACTTCCAGAGTTAAACTGATGTGTGTTTGCAGCAGTTCAGAAACCCTTTCTTTGGAGAATGTAGAAACAGTCATTTCCCGCCCCAGAGACGCATATAAGAGTTAGCAGTTAGAATGCGTTTAAAACACAGAAACCCGCTTTGTACAAACTCATCTTCTGTGTGTTGGTTCCTTTTAGGGAGTCCCATCTGTGTTTAGATTCAGCGAGCTAGAAACACGTTTCTTCTAAAAGCTGCGTTTGCACATTCCAGAGTGGATGGGAGAACAGGCTGTAAAGAGAAATATCTTGCTCTAAAACCAAAACGGAGCTATCTAGCAGAATGGTTGTCTATATGTGTATTCAACTTCCAGAGGTAAACTGATGTGTGTTTGCAGCAGTTCAGAAACCCTTTCTTTGGAGAATGTAGAAACAGTCATTTCCAGCCCTATAGACACATATAAGAGTTAGCAGTAAGAATGCGTTTAAAACACAGAATACCCGCTTCGTACAATCTCATCTGCTGTGTGCTACTTCCTCTTAGGAAGTTGCATCTACGTTTAGATTCAGCGAGGCAGAAACACGTTTCTTCTAAAAACTGCGTTTGGACATTCCAGAGTGAAGGGGAGAACACACTGTAAAGAGAAATACCTTACTTTAAAACCAAAACGGAGCTATCTAGCAGAATGGTTGTCAATATGTGTATTCAACTTCCGGAGTTAAACTGATGTGTGTTTGCAGCAGTTCAGAAACCTTTTCTTTGGAGAATGTAGAAACAGTCATTTCCAGCCCCAGAGACGCATATAAGAGTTAGCAGTTAGAATGCGTTTAAAACACAGAAGACCCGCTTTGTACAAACTCATCTGCTGTGTGCTGGTTTCTTTTAGGAAATTCCATCTATGTTTAGATTCAGCGAGGTAGAAACACGTTTCTTCTAAAAGCTGCGTTTGGACATTCCAGAGTGGATGAGATTACAGGCTCTAAAAAGAAATACCTTGCTCTAAAACCAAAACGAAGCTATCTAGCAGAATGGTTGTCAATGTGTGTATTCAACTTCCAGAGTTAAACTAATGTGTGTTTGCAGCAGTTCAGAAACCCTTTCTTTGGAGAATGTTGAAACAGTCAATTCCAGCCCTAGAGACGCATATAAGAGTTAGCAGTAAGAATGCCTTTAAAACACAGAAGACCCGCTGCTTACAAACTCATCTGCTGTGTGCTGGTTTCTTTTAGGAAGTTTCATCTATGTTTTGATTCAGCAAGGTAGAAACACGTTTCTTCTGAAAGCTGCGTTTGGACATTCCAGAGTGGATGGGAGAACAGGCTGTAAAGAGAAATACTTTGCTCTAAAACCAAAACGGAGCTATCTAGCAGAATGGTTGTCAATGTGTGTATTCAACTTCCAGAGTTAAACTGATGTGTTTTTGCAGCAGTTCAGAAACCCTTTCTTTGGAGAATGTAGAAAAAGTCATTTCCAGCCCTATAGACGCATAAAAGAGTTAGCAGTAAGAATGCGTTTAAAACACAGAATACCCGCTTCGTACAAACTCATCTGCTGTGTGCTAGTTCCTCTTAGGAAGTTGCATCTATGTTTAGATTCAGCGAGGCAGAAACACGTTTCTTCTAAAAACTGCGTTTGGACATTCCAGAGGGAATGGGAGAACACGCTGTAAAGGGAAATACCTTGCTCTAAAACGAAAACGGAGCTATCTAGCAGAATGGTTGTCAATGTGTGTATTCAACTTCCAGAGTTAAACTGATGTGTGTTTGCAGCAGTTCAGAAACCCTTTCTTTGGAGAATGTAGAAACAGTCAATTCCAGCCCTAGAGAAGCATAAAAGAGTTAGCAGTAAGAATGCGTTTAAAATACAGAATACCCGCTTTGTACAAACTCATCTGCTGTGTGCTAGTTCCTCTTAGGAAGTTGCATCTATGTTTAGATTCAGCGAGGCAGAAACACGTTTCTTCTAAAAACTGCGTTTGGACATTCCAGAGTGAATGGGAGAACACGCTGTAAAGAGAAATACCTTGCTCTAAAACCAAAACGGAGCTATCTAGCAGAATGGTTGTCAATGTGTGTATTCAACTTCCAGAGTTAAACTGATGTGTGTTTGCAGCAGTTCAGAAACCCTTTCTTTGGAGAATGTAGAAACAGACATTTCCAGCCCTAGAGACGCAGATAATAGTTAGCAGTAAGAATGCGTTTAAAACACAGGATACCCGCTTCATACAAACTCATCTGCTGTGTGCTAGTTCCTCTTAGGAAGTTGCATCTATGTTTAGATTCAGCGAGGCAGAAACACGTTTCTTCTAAAAACTGCGTTTGGACATTCCAGAGTGAATGGGAGAACACGCTGTAAAGAGAAATACCTTGCTCTAAAACCAAAACGGAGCTTTCTAGCAGAATGGTTGTCAATGTGTGTATTCAACTTCCAGAGTTAAACTGATGTGTGCTTGCAGCAGTTCAGAAACCCTTTCTTTGGAGAATGTAGAAACAGTCAATTCCAGCCCTAGAGACTCATGTAAGAGTTAGCAGTAAGAATGCGTTTAAAACACAGAATACCCGCTTCGTACAAACTCATCTGCTGTGTGCTAGTTCCTCTTAGGAAGTTGCATCTATGTTTAGATTCAGCGAGGCAGAAACACGTTTCTTCTAAAAACTGCGTTTGGACATTCCAGAGTGAATGGGAGAACACGTTGTAAAGAGAAATAGCTTGCTCTAAAACCAAAACGGAGCTATCAAGTAGAATGGTTGTCAATGTGTGTATTCAACTTCCAGAGTTAAACTGATGTGTGTTTGCAGCAGTTCAGAAACCCTTTCTTTGGAGAATGTAGAAACAGACATTTCCAGCCCTAGAGACGCAGATAATAGTTAGCAGTAAGAATGCGTTTAAAACACAGGATACCCGCTTCATACAAACTCATCTGCTGTGTGCTAGTTCCTCTTAGGATGTTGCATCTATGTTTAGATTCAGCGAGGCAGAAACACGTTTCTTTTAAAAACTGCGTTTGGACATTCCAGAGTGAATGGGAGAACACGCTGTAAAGAGAAATACCTTGCTCTAAAACCAAAACGGAGCTATCTAGCAGAATGGTTGTCAATGTGTGTATTCAATTTCCAGAGATAAACTAATGTGTGTTTGCAGCAGTTCAGAAACCCTTTCTTTGGAGAATGTAGAAACAGTCAATTCCAGCCCTAGAGACGCATATAAGAGTTAGCAGTAAGAATGCCTTAAAAACACAGAAGACCCGCTTCTTACAAACTCATCTGCTGTGTGCTGGTTTCTTTTAGGAAGTTGCATCTATGTTTAGATTCAGCAAGGTAGAAACACGTTTCTTCTGAAAGCTGCGTTTGGACATTCCAGAGTGGATGGGAGAACAGGCTGTAAAGAGAAATACCTTGCTCTAAAACCAAAACGGAGCTATCTAGCAGAATGGTTGTCAATTTGTGTATTCAACTTCCAGAGTTAAACTGATGTGTGTTTGCTGCAGTTCAGAAACCCTTTCTTTGGAGAATGTAGAAAAAGTCATTTCCAGCCCTATAGACGCATAAAAGAGTTAGAGGTAAGAATGCGTTTCAAACACAGAAGACCCGCTTCTTACAAACTCATGTGCTGTGTGCTGGTTTCTTTTAGGAAGTTGCATCTATGTTTAGATTCAGCGAGGTAGAAACACGTTTCTTCTAAAGGCTGCGTTTGGACATTCAAGAGTGGATGGGAGAACACGCTGTAAAGAGAAATACCTTACTCTAAAACCAAAACAGAGTTATCTATCAGAATGGTTGTCAATGTGTGTATTCAACTTCCAGAGTTAAACTGATGTGTGTTAGCAGCAGTTCAGAAATCCTTTCTTTGGACAATGTAGAAAGAGTCAATTCCAGCCCTAGAGACGCATATAAGAGTTAGCAGTAAGAATGCGTTTAAAACACAGAATACCGCTTCGAACAAACTCATCTGCTGTATTCTAGTTCCTCTTAGGAAGTTTCATCTATGTTTAGATTCTGCGAGACAGAAACACGTTTCTTCTAAAAACTGCGTTTGGACATTCCAGAGTGGATTGGAGAACAAGCTGTAAAGAGAAATACCTTGCTCTAAAACCAAAACAGAGCTATCTAGCAGAATGGTTGTCAATGTGTGTATTCAACTTCCAGAGTTAAACTGATGTGTGTTTGCAGCAGTTCAGAAACCCTTTCATTGGAGAATGTAGAAACAGTCATTTCCAGCCCTAGAGACTCATATAAGAGTTAGCAGTTAGAATGCGTTTAAAACACAGTAACCCGCTTTGTACAAACTCATCTTCCGTGTGTTGGTTCCTTTTAGGGAGTCCCATCTGTGTTTAGATTCAGCGAGCTAGAAACACGTTTCTTCTAAAAGCTGCGTTTGCACATTCCAGAGTGGAAGGGAGAACAGGCTGTAAAGAGAAATATCTTGTTCTAAAACCAAAACGGAGCTATCTAGCAGAATGGTTGTCTATATGTGTATTCAACTTCCAGAGGTAAACTGATGTGTGTTTGCAGCAGTTCAGAAACCCTTTCTTTGGAGAATGTAGAAACAGTCATTTCCAGCCCTATAGACACATATAAGAGTTAGCAGTAAGAATGCGTTTAAAACACAGAATACCCGCTTCGTACATTCTCATCTGCTGTGTGCTACTTCCTCTTAGGAAGTTGCATCTACGTTTAGATTCAGCGAGGCAGAAACACGTTTCTTCTAAAAACTGCGTTTGGACATTCCAGAGTGAATGGGAGAACACACTGTAAAGAGAAATACCTTACTTTAAAACCAAAACGGAGCTATCTAGCAGAATGGTTGTCAATATGTGTATTCAACTTCCGGAGTTAAACTGATGTGTGTTTGCAGTAGTTCAGAAACCTTTTCTTTGGAGAATGTAGAAACAGTCATTTCCAGCCCCAGAGATGCATATAAGAGTTAGCAGTTAGAATGCGTTTAAAACACAGAAGACCCGCTTTGTACAAACTCATCTGCTGTGTGCTGGTTTCTTTTAGGAAGTTCCATCTATGTTTAGATTCAGCGAGGTAGAAACACGTTTCTTCTAAAAGCTGCGTTTGGACATTCCAGAGTGGATGAGATTACAGGCTCTAAAAAGAAATACCTTGCTCTAAAACCAAAACGGAGCTATCTAGCAGAATGGTTGTCAATGTGTGTATTCAACTTCCAGAGTTAAACTAATGTGTGTTTGCAGCAGTTCAGAAACCCTTTCTTTGGAGAATGTTGAAACAGTCAATTCCAGCCCTAGAGACGCATATAAGAGTTAGCAGTAAGAATGCCTTTAAAACACAGAAGACCCGCTTCTTACAAACTCATCTGCTGTGTGCTGGTTTCTTTTAGGAAGTTTCATCTATGTTTTGATTCAGCAAGGTAGAAACACGTTTCTTCTGAAAGCTGCGTTTGGACATTCCAGAGTGGATGGGAGAACAGGCTGTAAAGAGAAATACTTTGCTCTAAAACCAAAACGGAGCTATCTAGCAGAATGGTTGTCAATGTGTGTATTCAACTTCCAGAGTTAAACTGATGTGTTTTTGCAGCAGTTCAGAAACCCTTTCTTTGGAGAATGTAGAAAAAGTCATTTCTAGCCCTATAGACGAATAAAAGAGTTAGCAGTAAGAATGCGTTTAAAACACACAATACCCGCTTCGTACAAACTCATCTGCTGTGTGCTAGTTCCTCTTAGGAAGTTGCATCTATGTTTAGATTCAGCGAGGCAGAAACACGTTTCTTCTAAAAACTGCGTTTGGACATTCCAGAGTGAATGGGAGAACACGCTGTAAAGTGAAATACCTTGCTCTAAAACCAAAACGGAGCTATCTAGCAGAATGGTTGTGAATGTGTGTATTCAACTTCCAGAGTTAAACTGATGTGTGTTTGCAGCAGTTCAGAAACCCTTTCTTTGGAGAATGTAGAAACAGTCAATTCCAGCCTTACAAACGCTTATAAGAGTTAGCAGTAAGAATGCGTTTAAAACACAGAAACCCGCTTTGTACAAACTCATCTTTTGTGTGTTGGTTCCTTTTAGGAAGTTGCATCTGTGTTTAGATTCAGCGAGGTAGAAACACGTTTCTTCTAAAAGCTGCGTTTGGACATTCCAGAGTGGATAGGAGAACAGGCTGTAAAGAGAAATATCTTGCTCTAAAACCAAAACGGAGCTATCTAGCAGAATGGTTCTCAATGTGTGTATTCAACTTCCAGAGATAAACTGATGTGTGTTTGCAGCAGTTCAGAAACCCTTTCTTTGGAGTATGTAGAAACAGTCATTTCCAGCCCTATAGACGCATAAAAGAGTTAGCAGTAAGAATGCGTTTAAAACACAGAATACCCGCTTCGTTCAAACTCATCTGCTGTGTGCTAGTTCCTCTTAGAAAGTTGCATCTATGTTTAGATTCAGCGAGGCAGAAGCACGTTTCTTCTAAAACTGTGTTTGGATATTCCAGAGTTAATGGGAGAACACGCTGTAAAGAGAAATACCTTGCTCTAAAACCAAAACGGAGCTATCTAGCAGAATGGTTGTCAATGTGTGTATTCAACTTCCAGAGTTAAACTGATGTGTGTTTGCCGCAGTTCAGAAACTTTTTCTTTGGAAAATATAGAAACAGTCAATTCCAGCCCTAGAGACACATATAAGAGTTAGCATTAAGAATGCGTTTCAAACACAGAAGACCCGCTTCTTACAAACTCATCTGCTGTGTGCTGGATTCTTTTAGGAAGTTGCATCTATGTTTAGATTCAGCGAGGTAGAAACACATTTCTTCTAAAAGCTGCGATTGGAAATTCAAGACTGGATGGGAGAACACGCTGTAAAGAGAAATACCTTGCTCTAAAACCAAAACGGAGCTATCTACCAGAATTTTTGTCAATGTGTATATTTAACTTCCAGAGTTAAACTGATGTGTGTTCGCAGCAGTTCAGAAACCCTCTCTTTGGAGAATGTAGAAACAGTCATTTCCAGCCCTATAGACGCATAAAAGAGTTAGCAGTAAGAATGCGTTTAAAACACAGAAGACCCGCTTCTTACAAACTCATCTGCTGTGTGCTGGTTTCTTTTAGGAAGTTGCATCTATGTTTAGATTCAGCAAGGTAGAAACACGTTTCTTCAAAAAGCTGCGTTTGGACATTCAAGAGTGGACGGGAGAACACGCTCTAAAGAGAAATACCTTGCTCTAAAACCAAAACGGAGCTATCTAGCAGAATGGTTGTCAATGTGTGTATTCAACTTCCAGAGTTAAACTGACTTGTGTTTGCAGCAGTTCAGAAACCCTTTCTTTGGAGAATGTAGAAAAAAAGTCATTTCCAGCCCTAGAGACGCATATAAGAGTTAGCAGTAAGAATGCCTTTAAAACACAGAAACCCGCTTCGTAGAAACTCATCTTCTGTGTGTTGGTTCCTTGTAGGAAGTTACATCTGTGTTTAGATTCAGCGAGGTAGAAACACGTTTCTTCTAAAAGCTGCGTTTGGACATTCCAGAGTGGATGGGAGAACAGGCTGTAAAGAGAATTACCTTGCTCTAAAACCAAAACGGAGCTATCTAGCAGAATGGTTGTCAATGTGTGTATTCAACTTCCAGAGTTAAACTGATGTGTGTTTGCAGCAGTTCACAAACCTTTTCTTTGGAGAATGTAGAAACAGTCAATTCCAGCCCTAGAGACGCATATAAGAGTTAGCAGTAAGAATGCGTTTCAAACACACAAACCCGCTTTGTAGAAACTCATCTTCTGTGTGTTGGTTCCCTTTAGGAAGTTGCATCTGTGTTTAGATTCAGCGAGGTAGAAACACATTTCTTCTAAAAGCTGCGTTTGGACATTCCAGAGTGGATGGGAGAACAGGCTGTAAAGAGAAATATCTTGCTCTAAAACCAAAACGGAGCTATCTAGCAGAATGGTTGTCAATGTGTGTATTCAACTTCCAGAATTAAACTGATGTGTGTTTGCAGCAGTTCAGAAACCCTTTCGTTGGAGAATGTAGAAACAGTCATTTCCAGCCCTAGAGACGCATATAAGAGTTAGCAATAAGAATGCGTTTAAAACACAGAAACCCGCTTTGTACAAACTCATCTTCTGTGTGTTGGTTCCTTTTAGGAAGTTGCATCTGTGTTTAGATTCAGCGAGGTAGAAACACGTTTCTTCTAAAAGCTGCGTTTGGACATTCCAGAGTGGATGGGAGAACAGGCTGTAAAGAGAGATAACTTGCTCTAAAACCAAAATGGAGCTATCTAGCAGAATGGTTGTCAATGTTTGTATTCAACTTCCAGAGGTAAACTGATGGGTGTTTGCAGCAGTTCAGAAACCCTTTCTTTGGAGAATGTAGAAACAGTCATTTCCAGCCCTTTAGTCGCATGTAAGAGTTAGCAGTAAGAATGCGTTTAAAACACAGAATAACCGCTTCGTACAAACTCATTTGCTGTGTGCTAGTTCCTCTTAGGAAGTTGCATCTATGTTTAGATTCAGAGAGGCAGAAACACGTTTCTTCTAAAAATTGCGTTTTGATATTCCAGAGTGAATGGGAGAACACGCTGTAAAGAGAAATACCTTGCTCTAAAACCAAAACGGAGGTATATAGCAGAATGGTTGTTAATGTGTGTATTCAACTTCCAGAGTAAAACTGATGTGTGTTTGCAGCAGTTCAAAACCCTTTCTTTGGAGAATGTAGAAACAGTCATTTCCAGCCCTATAGACGCAGATAATAGTTAGCAGTAAGAATGCGTTTAAAACACAGGATACCCGCTTCGTACAAACTCATCTGCTGTGTGCTAGTTCCTCTTAGGAAGTTGCATCTATGTTTAGATTCCGCGAGGCAGAAACACGTTTCTTCTAAAAACTGCGTTTGGACATTCCAGAGTGAATGGGAGAACACGCTTTAAACAGAAATACCTTGGTCTAAAACCAAAACGAAGCTATCTAGCAGAATGTTTGTCAATGTGTGTATTCAACTTCCAGAGTTAAACTGATGTGTATTTGCAGCAGTTCAGAAACCCTTTCTTTGGAGAATGTGGAAAAAAAGTCATTTCCAGCCCTAGAGAGGCATATAAGTGTTAGCAGTAAGAATGCCTTTAAAACACAGAAACCCGCTTCCTACAAACTCATTTTCTGTGTGTTGGTTACTTTTAGGAAGTTGCATGTGTGTTTAGATTCAGCGAGGTAGAAACACGTTTCTTCTAAAAGCTGCGTTTGGACATTCCAGAGTGGATGGGAGAACAGGCTGTAAAGAGAAATACCTTGCTCTAAAACCAAAACGGAGCTATCTAGCAGAATGGTTGTCAATGTGTGTATTCAACTTCCAGAGTTAAACTGATGTGTGTTTGCAGCAGTTCAGAAACCTTTTCTTTGGAGAATGTAGAAACAGTCAATTCCAGCCCTTTAGCCGCATATAAGAGTTAGCAGTAAGAATGCGTTTAAAACACAGAATACCCGCTTCGTACAAACTCATTTGCTGTGTGCTAGTTCCTCTTAGGAATTTGCATCTATGTTTAGATTCAGCGAGGCAGAAACACGTTTCTTCTAAAAACTGCGTTTGGATATTCCAGAGTGAATGGGAGAACACGCTGTAAAGAGAAATACCTTGCTCTAAAACCAAAACGGAGCTATCTAGCAGAATGGTTGTCAATGTGTGTATTCAACTTCCAGAGTTAAACTGATGTGTGTTTGCAGCAGTTCAGAAACCCTTTCTTTGGAGAATGTAGAAACAGTCAATTCCAGCCCTAGAGACGAATATAAGAGTTAGCAGTAAGAATGCGTTTAAAACACAGAAGAACCGCTTCTCGCAAACTGATCTGCTGTGTGCTAGTTCCTTTTAGGAAGTTGCATCTATGTTTAGATTCAGCGAGGTAGAAACACGTTTCTTCTAAAAGCTGTGTTTGGACATTCCAGAGTGGATGGGAGAACAGGCTGTAAAGAGAAATACCTTGCTCTATAACCAAAACGGATCTATCTAGGAGAATGGTTGTCAATGTGTGTATTCAACTTCCAGAGTTAAACTGATGTGTGTTTGCAGCAGTTCAGAAACCCTTTCTTTGGAGAATGTAGAAAAAAACTCATTTCCAGCCCTAGAGACGCATATAAGAGTTAGCAGTAAGATTGCGTTTAAAACACAGAAACCCGCTTTGTAAAAACTCATCTTCTTTGTGTTGGTTCCTTTTAGGAAGTTGCATCTGTGTTTAGATTCAGCGAGGTAGAAACACGTTTCTTCTAAAAGCTGCGATTGGACATTCCAGAGTGGATGGGAGAACAGGTTGTAAAGAGAAATATCTTGCTCTAAAACCAAAACGGAGCTATCTAGCAGAATGGTTGTCAATGTGTGTATTCAACTTCCAGAGTTAAACTGATGTGTGTTTGCAGCAGTTCAGAAACCCTTTCTTTGGAGAATGTAGAAACCGACATTTCCAGCCCTTTAGTCGCATGTAAGAGTTAGCAGTAAATATGCGTTTAAAACACAGAATACCCGCTTCGTACAAACTCATTTGTTGTGTGCTAGTTCCTCTTAGGAAGTTGCATCTATGTTTAGATTCAGCGAGGCAGAAACACGTTTCTTCTAAAAACTCGGTTTTGATATTCCAGAGTGAATGGGAGAACACGCTGTAAAGAGAAATACCTTGCTCTAAAACCAAAACGGAGGTATATAGCAGAATGGTTGTCAATGTGTATATTCAACTTCCAGAGTAAAACTGATGTGTGTTTGCAGCAGTTCAAAACCCTTTCTTTGGAGAATGTAGAAACAGTCATTTCCAGCCCTAGAGACGCATATAAGAGTTAGCAGTAAGAATGCGTTTAAAACACAGAAACCCGCTTTGTACAAACTCATTTTCTGTGTGTTGGTTCCTTTTAGGAAGTTGCATGTGTGTTTAGATTCAGGGAGGTAGAAACACGTTTCTTCTAAAAGCTGCGTTTGGACATTCCAGAGTGGGTGGGAGAACAGGCTGTAAAGAGAAATACCTTGCTCTAAAACCAAAACGGAGCTATCTAGCAGAATGGTTGTCAATGTGTGTATTCAACTTCCAGAGTTAAACTGATGTGTGTTTGCAGCAGTTCAGAAACCCTTTCTTTGGAGAATGTAGAAACAGTCATTTCCAGCCCTAGAGACGCATATAAGAGTTAGCAGTAAGATTGCGTTTAAAACACAGAAACCCGCTTTGTACAAACTCATCTTCTGTGTGTTGGTTCCTTTTAGGAAGTTGCATCTATGTTTAGATTCAGCGAGGTTTAAACACGTTTCTTCTAAAAGCTGCGTTTGAACATTCCAGAGTGGATGGGAAAACAGGCTGTAAAGAGAAATATCTTGCTCTAAAACCAAAACGGAGCTATCTAGCAGAATGGTTGTCAATGTGTGTATTCAACTTTCAGAGTTAAACAGATGTGTGTTTGAAGCAGTTCAGAAACCCTTTCTTTGGAGAATGTAGAAACAGTCATTTCCAGCCCTATAGACTCATATAAGTATTACCTGTAAGAATGCGTTTAAAACACAGAATATCTGCTTCGTACAAACTCATCTGCTGTGTGCTAGTTCCTCTTAGGAAGTTGCATCTATGTTTAGATTCAGAGAGGCAGAAACACGTTTCTTCTAAAAACTGCGTTTGGACATTCCAGAGTGAATGGGAGAACACGCTGTAAAGAGAAATACCTTACTTTAAAACCAAAACGGAGTTATCTAGCAGAATGGTTGTCAATGGGTGTATTCAACTTCCCGAGTTAAACTGATGTGTGTTTGCAGCAGTTCAGAAACCCTTTCTTTGGAGAATGTAGAAAAAAAATCATTGCCAGCCCTAGAGACGCATATAGGAGTTAGCAGTTAGAATGCCTTTAAAACACAGAAACCCGCTTCGTACAAACTCATCTTCTTGGTGTTGGTTCCTTTTAGGAAGTTGCATGTGTGTTTAGATTCAGCGAGGTAGAAACAAGTTTCTTCTAAAAGCTGCGTTTGGACATTCCAGAGTGGATGGGAGAACAGGCTGTAAAGAGAAATACCTTGCTCTAAATCCAAAACGGAGCTATCTAGCAGAATGGTTGTCAATGTGTGTATTCAACTTCCAGAGGTAAAATGATGTATGTTTCCAGCAGTTCAGAAACCCTTTCTTTGGAGAAGGTAGAAACAGTCATTTCCAGCCCTAGAGACGCATATAAGAGTTAGCAGTAAGAATGCGTTTAAAACACAGAAACCCGCTTTGTACAAACTCATCTTCTGTGTGTTGGTTCCTTTTAGGAAGTTGCATCTGTGTTTAGATTCAGCGAGTTAGAAACATGATTCTTCTAAAAGCTGCGATTGGACATTCCAGAGTGGATGGGAGAACAGGCTGTAAAGAGAAATATCTTGCTCTAAATCCAAAACGGAGCTATATAGCAGAATGGTTGTCAATGTGTGTATTCAACTTCCAGAGTTAAACTGATGTGTGTTTGCAGCAGTTCAGAAACCCTTTCTTTGGAGAATGTAGAAACAGTCATTTCCAGCCCTAGAGACGCATATAGAGTTAGCAGTAAGAACGCGTTTAAAACACAGAATACCCGCTTCGTACAAACTCATCTGCTCTGGGCTAGTTCCTCTTAGGAAGTTGCATCTATGTTTAGATTCAGCGAGGCAGAAACACGTTTCTTCTAAAACCTGCGTTTGGACATTCCAGAGTGAATGGGAGAACACGCTGTAAAAAGAAATATCTTGCTCTAAAACCAAAACGGAGCTATCTAGCAGAATGGTTGTCAATGCGTGTTTTCAACTTCCATAGTTAAACTGATGTGTGTTTGCAACAGTTCAGAGACCCTTTCTTTGGAGAATGTAGAAGCAGTCATTTCCAGCCCAGGAGACGCATATAAGAGTTAGCAGTAAGAATGAGTTTAAAACACAAAAACCCGCTTCGTACAAACTCATCTGCTGTGTGCTGGTTCCTTTTAGGAAGTTTCATCTATGTTTAGATTCAGAGAGGTAGAAACACGTTTTTTCTAAAAGCTGCGTTTGGACATTCCAGAGTGGTTGGGAGAACAGGTTGTAAAGAGAAATACCTTGCTCTAAAACCAAAACGGAGCTATCTAGCAGAATGGTTGTCAAAGTGTGTATTCATCTTCCAGAGTTAAACTGATGTGTGTTTGCAGCAGTTCAGAAACCCTTTCTTTGGAAAATGTAGAAACAGTCATTTCCAGCCCTAGAGACGCATATAAGAGTTAGCAGTAAGAATGCGTTTAAAACACAGAAACCCGCTTTGTACAAACTCATCTTCTGTGTATTCTTTCCTTTTAGGAAGTTGCATCTGTGTTTAGATTCAGCGAGGTAGAAACACGTTTCTTCTAAAAGCTGCGTTTGGACATTCCAGAGTGGTTGGGAGAACAGGCTGTAAAGAGAAATACCTTGATCTAAAACCAAAACGGAGCTATCTAGCAGAATGGTTGTCAATGTGTGTATTCAACTTCCAGAGTTAAACTGATGTGTGTTTGCAGCAGTTCAGAAACCCTTTCTTTGGAGAATGTAGAAACAGTCAATTCCAGCCCTAGAGACGCATATAAAAGTTAGCAGTAAGAATGCGCTTAAAACACAGAAGAACCGCTTCTCACAAACTCATCTGCTGTGTGCTAGTTCCTTTTAGGAAGTTGCATCTATGTTTAGATTCAGCGAGGTAGAAATACGTTTCTTCTAAAAGCTGTGTTTGGACATTCCAGAGTGGATGGGAGAACAGGCTGTAAAGAGAAATATCTTGCTCTAAAACCAAAACGGATCTATCTAGGAGAATGGTTGTCAATGTGTGTATTCAACTTCCAGAGTAAAACTGATGTGTGTTTGCAGCAGTTCAAAACCCTTTCTTTGGAGAATGTAGAAACAGTCATTTCCAGCCCTAGAGACGCATATAAGAGTTAGCAGTAAGAATGCGTTTAAAACACAGAAACCCGCTTTGTACAAACTCATTTTCTGTGTGTTGGTTCCTTTTAGGAAGTTGCATGTGTGTTTAGATTCAGGGAGGTAGAAACACGTTTCTTCTAAAAGCTGCGTTTGGACATTCCAGAGTGGGTGGGAGAACAGGCTGTAAAGAGAAATACCTTGCTCTAAAACCAAAACGGAGCTATCTAGCAGAATGGTTGTCAATGTGTGTATTCAACTTCCAGAGTTAAACTGATGTGTGTTTGCAGCAGTTCAGAAACCCTTTCTTTGGAGAATGTAGAAACAGTCATTTCCAGCCCTAGAGACGCATATAAGAGTTAGCAGTAAGATTGCGTTTAAAACACAGAAACCCGCTTTGTACAAACTCATCTTCTGTGTGTTGGTTCCTTTTAGGAAGTTGCATCTGTGTTTAGATTCAGCGAGGTAGAAACACGTTTCTTCTAAAAGCTGCGATTGGACATTTCAGAGTGGATGGGAGAACGGGCTGTAAAGAGAAATATCTTGCTCTAAAACCAAAACGGAGCTATCTAGCAGAATGGTTGTCGATGTGTGTATTCAACTTCCAGAGTAAAACTGATGTGTGTTTGCAGCAGTTCAGAAACCCTTTCTTTGGAGAATGTAGAAACAGTCATTTCCAGGCCTACAGACGCATAGAAGAGATAGTAGTAAGAATGCGTTTTTAACACAGAATAGCCGCTTTTTACAAACTCATCTGCTGTGTGCTACTTCCTCTTAGGAAGCTGCATCTATGTTTACATTCAGCTAGGCAGAAACAAGTTTCTTGTAAAAGCTGCGTTTGGACATTGCAGTGTGGATGGGATTAAAGGCTGTAAAGAGAAATACCTTACTTTAAAACCAAAACGGAGCTATCTAGCAGAATGGTTGTCAATGGGTGTATTCAACTTCCCGAGTTAAACTGATGTGTGTTTGCAGCAGTTCAGAAACCCTTTCTTTGGAGAATGTAGAAAAATGTCATTTCCAGCCCTAGAGATGCATATAGGAGTTAGCAGTAAGAATGCCTTTAAAACACAGAAACCCGCTTCGTACAAACTCATCTTCTTGGTGTTGGTTCCTTTTAGGAAGTTGCATGTGTGTTTAGATTCAGCGAGGTAGAAACACGTTTCTTCTAAAAGCTGCGTTTGGACATTCCAGAGTGGATGGGAGAACAGGCTGTAAAGAGAAATACCTTGCTCTAAAACCAAAACGGAGCTATCTAGCAGAATGGTTGTCAATGTGTGTATTCAACTTCCAGAGGTAAAATGATGTATGTTTCCAGTAGTTCAGAAACCCTTTCTTCGGAGAAGGTAGAAACAGTCATTTCCAGCCCTAGAGACGCATATAAGAGTTAGCAGTAAGAATGCGTTTAAAACACAGAAACCCGCTTTATACAAACTCATCTTCTGTGTGTTGGTTCCTTTTAGGAAGTTGCATCTGTGTTTAGATTCAGCGAGTTAGAAACACGTTTCTTCTAAAAGCTGCGAGTGGACATTCCGGAGTGGATGGGAGAACAGGCTGTAAAGAGAAATATCTTCCTCTAAATCCAAAACGGAGCTATATAGCAGAATGGTTGTCAATGTGTGTATTCAACTTCCAGAGTTAAACTGATGTGTGTTTGCAGCAGTTCAGAAACCCTTTCTTTGGAGAATGTAGAAACAGTCATTTCCAGCCCTAGAGACGCATATAAGAGTTAGCAGTAAGAACGCGTTTAAATCACTGACTACCCGCTTCGTACAAACTCATCTGCTCTGGGCTAGTTCCTCTTAGGAAGTTGCATCTATGTTTAGATTCAGCGAGGCAGAAACACGTTTCTTCTAAAAACTGCGTTTGGACATTCCAGAGTGAATGGGAGAACACGCTGTAAAGAGAAATATCTTGCTCTAAAACCAAAACGGAGCTATCTAGCAGAATGGTTGTCAATGCGTGTTTTCAACTTCCATAGTTAAACTGATGTGTGTTTGCAATAGTTCAGAGACCCTTTCTTTGGAGAATGTAGAAACAGTCATTTCCTGCCCAGGAGACGCATATACGAGTTAGCAGTAAGAATGAGTTTAAAACACAAAAACCCCCTTCGTACAAACTCATCTGCTGTGTGCTGGTTCCTTTTATTAAGTTTCATCTATGTTTAGATTCAGTGAGGTAGAAACACGTTTCTTCTAAAAGCTGCGTTTGGACATTCCAGAGTGGTTGGGAGAACAGGTTGTAAAGAGAAATACCTTGCTCTAATACCAAAACGGAGCTATCTAGCAGAATGGTTGTCAAAGTGTGTATTCATCTTCCAGAGTTAAACTGATGTGTGTTTGCAGCAGTTCAGAAACCCTTTCTTTGGAAAATGTAGAAACAGTCATTTCCAGCCCTAGAGACGCATATAAGAGTTAGCAGTAAGAATGCGTTTAAAACACAGAAACCCGCTTTGTACAAACTCATCTTCTGTGTGTTGGTTCCTTTTAGGAAGTTGCATCTGTGTTTAGATTCAGCGAGGTAAAAACACGTTTCTTCTAAAAGTTGCGTTTGGACATTCCAGAGTGGATGGGAGAACAGGCTGTAAAGAGAAATATCTTGCTCTAAAACCAAAACGGAGCTATCTAGCAGAATGGTTGTCAATGTGTGTATTCAACTTCCAGAGTTAAACTGATGTGTGTTTGCAGCAGTTCCGAAACCCTTTCTTTGGAGAATGTAGAAACAGTCAATTCCAGCCCTAGAGACGCATATAAGAGTTAGCAGAAAGAATGCGCTTCAAACACAGAAGACCCGCTTCTTACAAACTCATTTTCTGTGTGTTGGTTCCTTTTAGGAAGTTGCATCTATGTTTAGATTCAGCGAGGTAGAAACACGTTTCTTCTCAAAGCTGCGTTTGAACATTCCAGAGTGGATGGGAAAACAGGCTGTAAAGAGAAATATCTTGCTCTAAAACCAAAATGGGGCTATCTAGCAGAATGGTTGTCAATGTGTGTATTCAACTTCCAGAGTTAAACTTATGTGTGTTTGCAGCAGTTCAGAAACCCTTTCTTTGGAGAATGTAGAAACAGTCATTTCCAGCCCTATAGACTCATATAAGTGTTACCTGTAAGAATGCGTTTAAAACACAGAATACCCGCATCGTACAAACTCATCTGCTGTGTGCTAGTTCCTCTTAGGAAGTTGCATCTATGTTTAGATTCAGCGAGGCAGAAACACGTTTCTTCTAAAAGCTGCGTTTGGACATTGCAGAGTGGATGGGATTACAGGCTGTAAAGAGAAATACCTTGCTCTAAAACCAAAACGGAGCTATCTAGCAGAATGTTTGTCAATGTGTGTATTCAACTTCCAGATTTAAACTGATTTGTGTTTGCAGCAGTTCAGAAACCCTTTCTTTGGAGAATGTAGAAAAACAGTCAATTCCAGCCCTAGAGACGCATAAAAGATTTTGCAGTAATAATGCCTTTAAAACACAGAAACACGCTTCGTACAAACTCATCTTCTGTGTGTTGGTTCCTTTTAGGAAGTTGCATCTGTGTTTAGATTCGGCGAGGTAGAAACACGTTTCTTCTAAAAGCTGCGTTTGGACATTCCAGAGTGGATGGGAAAACAGGCTGTAAAGAGAAATACCTTGTCTAAAACCAAAACGGAGCGATCTAGCAGAATGGTTGTCAATGTGTGTATTCAACTTCCAGAGTTAAACTGACGTGTGTTTGCAGCAGTTCAGAAACCCTTTCTTTGCAGAATGTAGAAACAGACATTTCCAGCCCTAGAGACGCATATAAGAGTTAGCAGTAAGAATGCGTTTAAAACACAGAAACCCCCTTTGAACAAACTCATCTTCTGTGTGTTGGTTCCTTTTAGGAAGTTGCATCTGTGTTTAGATTCAGCGAGGTAGAAACACGTTTCTTCTAAAAGCTGCGTTTGGACATTCCAGAGTGGATGGGAGAACAGGTGTAAAGAGAAATATCTTCTCTAAAACCAAAACGGAGCTATCTAGCAGAATGGTTGTCAATGTGTGTATTCAACTTCCAGAGTTAAACTGATGTGTGTTTGCAGCACTTCAGAAACCCTTTTTTTGGAGAATGTAGAAACAGTCAATTCCAGCCCTAGAGACGCATATAAAAGTTAGCAGTAAGAATGCGTTTAAAACACAGAAGACCCGCTTCTTACAAACTAATCTGATGTGTGCTGGTTTCTTTAAGGAAGTTTCATCTATGTTTAGATTCAGCGAGGTAGAAACACGTTTCTTGTAAAAGCTGCGTTTGGACATTGCAGAGTGGATGGGATTACAGGCTGTAAAGAGAAATACCTTGCTCTAAAACCAAAACGGAGCTATCTAGCAGAATGTTTTTCAATGTGTGTATTCAACTTCCAGAGTTAAACTGATTTGTGTTTGCAGCAGTTCAGAAACCCTTTCTTTGGAGAATGTAGAAAAAAACTCATTTCCAGCCCTAGAGACGCATATAAGAGTTAGCAGTAAGAATGCGTTTAAAACACAGAAACCCGCTTTGTACAAACTCATCTTCTGTGTGTTGGTTCCTTTTAGGAAGTTGCATCTGTGTTTAGATTCAGCGAGGTAGAAACACGTTTCTTCTAAAAGTTGCGTTTGGACATTTTAGAGTGGATGGGAGAACAGGCTGTAAAGAGAAATATCTTGCTCTAAAACCAAAACGGAGCTATCTAGCAGAATGGTGGTCAATGTGTGTATTCAACTTCCAGAGTTATACTGATGTGTGTTTGCAGCAGTTCAGAAACCCTTTCTTTGGAGAATGTAGAAACAGTCATTTCCAGCCCTAGAGACGCGTATAAGAGTTAGCAGTAAGAATGCGTTTAAAACACAGAAACCCGCTTTGTACAAACTCATCTTCTGTGTGTTGGTTCCTTTTAGGAAGTTGCATCTGTATTTACATTCAGCGAGGTAGAAACCCGTTTCTTCTAAAAGCTGCGTTTGGACATTTCAGAGTGGATGGGAGAACAGGATGTAGAGAAATATCTTGCTCTAAAAGCAAAACGGAGCTGTCTAGCAGAATGGTTGTCAATGTGTGTATTCAACTTCCAGATTTAAACTAATGTGTGTTTGCAGCAGTTCAGAAACCCTTTCTTTGGAGAATGTAGAAACAGTCATTTCCAGCCCTAGAGATGCATGAAAGAGTTAGCAGTAAGAATGCGATTCAAACACAGTATACCCGCTTCGTACAAACTCATCTGCTGTGTGCTAGTTCCTCTTAGGAAATTTCATCTGTGTTTAGATTCAGCGAGGGAGAAACACGTTTCTTCTAAAAACTGCGTTTGGACATTCCAGAGCGAATGGGAGAACACGCTGTAAAGAGAAATACCTTGGTCTAAAACCAAAACGGAGCTATCTAGCAGAATGGTTGTCAACGTGTGTATTCAACTTCCAGAGTTAAACTGATTTGTGTTTGCAGCAGTTCAGAAACCCTTTCTTTGGAGAATGTAGAAACAGTCAATTCCAGCCCTAGAGACGCATATAAGAGTTAGCAGTATGAATGCGTTTCAAATACAGAAGACACGCTTCTTACAAACTCATGTGCTGTGTGCTGGTTTCTTTTAGGAAGTTGCATCTATGTTTAGATTCAGCGAGGTAGAAACACGTTTCTTCTAAAAGCTGCGTTTGGACATTCAAGAGTGGATGGGAGAACACGCTGTAAAGAGAAATACCTTGCTCTAAAACCAAAACGGAGCTATCTAGCAGAATACTTGTCAATGTGTGTATTCAACTTCCAGAGTTAAACTGATGTGTGTTTGCAGCAGTTCAGAAACCATTTCTTTGGAGAATGTTGAAACTGTCAATTCCAGCCCTAGAGACGCATATAAGAGATAGCAGTAATAATGCGTTTAAAGCACAGAAGACCGGCTTCTCACAAACTCATCTGCTGTGTGCTGGTTTCTTTTAGGAAGTTGCATCTATGTTTAGATTCAACAAGGTAGAAACACGTTTCTTCTAAAATCTGCGTTTGGACATTCCAGAGTGGATGGGAGAACAGGCTGTAAAGAGAAATACCATGCTCTAAAACCAAAACGGAGCTATCTAGCAGAATGATTGTCAATGTGTGTATTCAACTTCCAGAGTTAAACTGATGTGTGTTTGCAGCAGTTCAGAAACCCTTTCTTTGGAGAATGTAGAAACAGTCATTTCCAGCCCTAGACATGCATAAAAAAGCAGTAAGAATGCGTTTAAAACACAGAATACCCGCTTCGTACAAACTCATCTGCTGTGTGCTAGTTCCTCTTAGGAAGTTGCATCTATGTTTAGATTCAGCGAGGCAGAAACACGTTTCTTCTAAAAACTGCGTTTGGACATTCCAGAGTGAATGGGAGAACACGCTGTAAAGAGAAATACCTTGCTCTAAAACTAAAATGGATCTATCTAGCAGAATGGTTGTCAATGTGTGTATTCAACTTCCAGAGTTAAACTGATGTGTGTTTGCAGCAGTTCAGAAACCATTTCTTTGGAGAATGTAGAAACTGTCATTTCCAGCCCTAGAGACGCATATAAGAGTTAGCAATAAGAATGCGTTTAAAACACAGAAACCCGCTTTGTACAAACTCATCTTCTGTGTGTTGGTTCCTTTTAGGAAGTTGCATCTGTGTTTAGATTCAGCGAGGTAGAAACACGTTTCTTCTAAAGGCTGCGTTTGGACAATCCAGAGTGGATGGGAGAACAGGCTGTAAAGAGAAATATCTTGCTCTAAAAGCAAAATGGAGCTATCTAGCAGAATGGTTGTCAATGTGTGTATTCAACTTCCAGATTTAAACTGATGTGTGTTTGCAGCAGTTCAGAAACCCTTTCTTTGGAGAATGTAGAAACAGTCATTTCCAGCCCTAGAGACGCATAAAAGAGTTAGCAGTAAGAATGCTTTTAAAACACAGTATACCCGCTTCGTACAAACTCATCTGCTGTGTGCTAGTTCCTCTTAGGAAATTTCATCTGTGTTTAGATTCAGCGAGGGAGAAACACGTTTCTTCTAAAAACTGCGTTTGGACATTCCAGAGTGAATGGGAGAACACGCTGTAAAGAGAAATACCTTGGTCTAAAACCAAAACGGAGCTATCTAGCAGAATGGTTGTCAACGTGTTTATTCAACTTCCAGAGTTAAACTGATTTGTGTTTGCAGCAGTTCAGAAACCCTTTCTTTGGAGAATGTAGAAACAGTCAATTCCAGCCCTAGAGACGCATATAAGAGTTAGCAGTAAGAATGAGTTTCAAACACAGAAGACACGCTTCTTACAAACTCATGTGCTGTGTGCTGGTTTCTTTTAGGAAGTTGCATCTATGTTTAGATTCAGCGAGGTAGAAACACGTTTCTTCTAAAAGCTGCGTTTGGACATTCAAGAGTGGATGGGAGAACACGCTGTAAAGAGAAATACCTTGCTCTAAAACCAAAACGGAGCTATCTAGCAGAATACTTGTCAATGTGTGTATTCAACTTCCAGAGTTAAACTGATGTGTGTTTGCAGCAGTTCAGAAACCATTTCTTTGGAGAATGTAGAAACTGTCAATTCCAGCCCTAGAGACGCATATAAGAGATAGCAGTAAGAATGCGTTTAAAGCACAGAAGACCGGCTTCTCACAAACTCATCTGCTGTGTGCTGGTTTCTTTTAGGAAGTTGCATCTATGTTTAGATTCAGCGAGGTAGAATCACGTTTCTTCTAAAATCTGCGTTTGGACATTCCAGAGTGGATGGGAGAACAGGCTGTAAAGAGAAATACCTTGCTCTAAAACCAAAACGGAGCTATCTAGCAGAATGGTTGTCAATGTGTATATTCAACTTCCAGAGTTAAACTGATGTGTGTTTGCAGCAGTTCAGAAACCCTTTCTTTGGAGAATGTAGATACAGTCATTTCCAGCCCTATAGACGCATAGAAGTGTTAGCTGTAAGCATGCGTTTAAAACACAAAATACCCGCTTCGTACAAACTCATCTGCTGTGTGCTAGTTCCTCTTTGGAAGTTGCATCTATGTTTAGATTCAGCGAGACAGAAATACGTTTCTTCTAAAAACTGCGTTTGGACATTCCAGAGTGAATGGGAGAACACGCTGTAAAGAGAAATACCTTGCTCTAAAACCAAAACGGATCTATCCAGCAGAATGGTTGTCAATGTGTGTATTCAACTTCCAGAGTTAAACTGATGTGTGTTTGCAGCAGTTCAGAAACCCTTTCTTTGGAGAATGTAGAAACAGTCATATCCAGCCCTAGAGACGCATATAAGAGTTAGCAATAAGAATGCGTTTAAAACACAGAAACCCGCTTTGTACAAACTCATCTTCTGTGTGTTGGTTCCTTTTAGGAAGTTGCATCTGTGTTTATATTCAGCGAGGTAGAAACACGTTTCTTCTAAAGGCTGCGTTTGGACAATCCAGAGTGGATGGGAGAACAGGCTGTAAAGAGAAATATCTTGCTCTAAAACCAAAATGGAGCTTTCTAGCATAATGGTTGTCAATGTGTGTATTCAACTTCCAGAGTTAAACTGATGTATGTTTGCAGCAGTTCAGAAACCCTTTCTTTGGAGAATGTAGAAACAGTCAATTCCAGCACTAGACACGCATAAAAGAGTTAGAAGTAAGAATGCGTTTAAAACACAGAATACCCGCTTCGTACAAACTCATCTGTTGTGTGCTAGTTCCTCTTAGGAAGTTGCATCTATGTTTAGATTCAGCGAAGCAGAAACACGTTTCTTCAAAAAACTGCGTTTGGACATTACAGAGTGAATGGGAGAACACGCTGTAAAGAGAAATACCTTGCTGTAAAACCAAAACGGAGCTATCTAGCAGAATGGTTGTCAATGTGTGTATTCAACTTCCAGAGTTAAACTGATGTGTGTTTGCAGCAGTTCAGAAACCCTTTCTTTGGAGAATGTAGAAACAGTCAATTCCAGCCCTAGAGACGCATATAAGAGATAGAAGTAATAATGCGTTTAAAGCAAAGAAGACCGGCTTCTCACAAACTCATCTTCTGTGTGTTGGTTCCTTTTAGGAAGTTGCATCTGTGTTTAGATTCAGCGAGGTAGAAACACGTTTCTTCTAAAAGCTGCGTTTGGAAATTCCAGAGTGGATGGGTGAACAGGCTGTAAAGAGAAATACCTTGCTCTAAAACCAAAATGGAGCTATCTAGCAGAATGGTTGTCAATGTGTGTATTCAATTTCCAGAGTTAAACTGATGTGTGTTTGCAGCAGTTCAGAAACCCTTTTTTTGGAGAATGTAGAAACAGTCATTTCCAGCCCTATAGACGCATTTAAGAGTTATCTGTAAGAATGCGTTTAAAACACAGAATACCCGCTTCGTACAAACTCATCTGCTGTGTGCTAGTTCCTCTCAGGAAGTTGCATCTGTGTTTAGATTCAGCGAGGCAGAAACACGTTTCTTCTAAAAACTGCGTTTGGACATTCCAGAGTGAAAGGGAGAACACGCTGTAAAGAGAAATGCCTTGCTCTAAAACCAAAACAGAGCTATCTAGCAGAATGGTTGTAAATGTGTGTATTCAACTTCCAGAGTTAAACTGATGTGTGTTTGCAGCAGTTCAGAAACCCTTTCTTTGGAAAATGTAGAAACAGTCAATTCCAGCCCTAGAGACGCATAAAAGAGTTAGCAGTAAGAATGCGTTTAAAACACAGAACACCCGCTTCTTACAAACTCATCTGCTGTGTGCTGGTTTCTTTTAGGAAGTTGCATCTATGTTTAGATTCAGCGAGGTAGAAACACGTTTCTTCTAAAAGCTGCGTTTGGACATTCCAGATTGGATGGGAGAACAAACTGTAAAGATAAATACCTTTCTCTAAAACCAAAACGGAGCGATCTAGCAGAATGGTTGTCAATGTGTGTATTCAACTTCCAGAGTTAAACTGATGTGTGTTTGCAGCAGTTCAGAAACCCTTTCTTTGGAGAATGTAGAAACAGTCATTTCCAGCCCTATAGAGGCATAGAAGTGTTAGCTGTAATCATGCGTTTAAAACACAAAATACCCGCTTCGTACAAACTCATCTGCTGTGTGCTAGTTCCTCTTAGGAAGTTGCATCTATATTTAGATTCAGCGAGACAGAAATACGTTTCTTCTAAAAACTGCGTTTGGACATTCCAGAGTGAATGGGAGAACACGCTGTAAAGAGAAATACCTTGCTCTAAAACCAAAACGGAGCTATCTAGCAGAATGGTTGTCAATGTGTGTATTCAACTTCCAGAGTTAAACTGATGTGTGTTTGCAGCAGTTCAGAAACCCTTTCTTTGGAGAATGTAGAAACAGTCATTTCCAGCCCTAGAGACGCATATAAGCCTTAGCAGTAAGAATGCGATTCAAACACAGAAGACACGCTTCTTACAAACTCATGTGCTGTGTGCTGGTTTCTTTTAGGAAGTTGCATCTATGTTTAGATTCAGCGAGGTAGAAACACGTTTCTTCTAAAAGCTGTGTTTGGACATTCAAGAGTGGATGGGAGAACACGCTGTAAAGAGAAATACATTGCTCTACAACCAAAACGGAGCTATCTAGCAGAATACTTGTCAATGTGTGTATTCAACTTCCAGAGTTAAACTGATGTGTGTTTGAAGCAGTTCAGAAACCCTTTCTTTGGAGAATGTAGAAACTGTCAATTCCGGCCCTAGAGACGCATATAAGAGATAGCAGTAATAATGCCTTTAAAGCACAGAAGACCGGCTTCTCACAAACTCATCTGCTGTGTGCTGGTTTCTTTTAGGAAGTTGCATCTATGTTTAGATTCAGCAAGGTAGAAACACGTTTCTTCTAAAATCTGCGTTTGGACATTCCTGAGTGGATGGGAGAACAGGCTGTAAAGAGAAATACCTTACTCTAAAACCAAAACGGAGCTATCTAACAGAATGGTTGTCAATGTGTGTATTCAACTTCCACAGTTAAACTGATGTGTGTTTGCAGCAGTTCAGAAACCCTTTCTTTGGAGAATGTAGAAACAGTCAATTCCAGCCCTAGAGACGCATATAAGAGTTAGCAGTAAGAATGCGTTTAAAACACAGAATACCCGCTTCGTACAAACTCATCTACTGTATTCTAGTTCCTCTTAGGAAGTTGCATCTATGTTTAGATTCTGCGAGACAGAAACACGTTTCTTCTAAAAACTGCGTTTCGACATTGCAGAGTGGATGTGATTACAGGCTGTAAAGAGAAATACCTTGCTCTAAAACCAAAACGGAGCTATCTAGCAGAATGGTTGTCAATCTGTTTATTCAACTTCCAGAGTTAAACTGATGTGTGTTTGCAGCAGTTCAGAAACCCTTTCTTTGGATAATGTAGAAACAGTCATTTCCAGCCCTATAGACGCATTGAAGTGTTAGCTGTAATCATGCGTTTAAAACACAAAATACCCGTTTCGTAAAAACTCATCTGCTGTCTGCTAGTTCCTCTTAGGAAGTTGCATCTATGTTTAGATTCAGCGAGACAGAAATACGTTTCTTCTAAAAACTGCGTTTGGACATTCCAGAGTGAATGGGAGAACACGCTGTAAAGAGAAATACCTTGCTCTAAAACCAAAACGGAGCTATCTAGCAGAATGGTTTTCAATGTGTGTATTCAACTTCCAGAGTTAAACTGATGTGTGTTTGCAGCAGTTCAGAAACCCTTTCTTTGGAGAATGTAGAAAAAAACACATTTACAGCCCTAGAGACGCATATAAGAGTTAGCAGTAAGAATGCGTTTAAAAGACAGAAACCCGCTTTGTACAAACTCATCTTCGGTGTGTTGGTTCCTTTTAGGAAGTTGCATCTGTGTTTAGATTCAGCGAGGTAGAAACACGTTTCTTCTAAAACTTGCGTTCGGACATTCCAGAGTGGATGGGAGAACAGGCTGTAAAGAGAAATATCTTGCTCTAAAACCAAAACGGAGCTATCTAGCAGAATGGTTGTCAATGTGTGTATTCAACTTCCAGAGTTAAACTGATGTGTGTTTGAAGCAGTTCAGAAACCCTTTCTTTGGAGAACGTAGAAACAGTCAATTCCAGCCCTAGAGACGCATATAAGAGTTAGCAGTAAGAATGCGCTTCAAACACAGAAGACCCGGTTCTTACAAACTCATTTTCTGTGTGTTGGTATCTTTTAAGAAGTTGCATCAATGTTTAGATTCAGTGAGGTAGAAACACGTTTCTTCTAAAAACTGCGTTTGGACATTCCAGAGTGAATTGGAGAACATGCTGTAAAGAGAAATACCTTACTTTAAAACCAAAATGGAGCTATCTAGCAGAATGGTTGTCAATGTGTGTATTCAACTTCCAGAGTTAAACTGATGGGTGTTTGCAGCAGTTCAGAAACCCTATCTTTGGAGAATGTAGAAACAGTCAATTCCAGCCCTAGAGACGCATATAAAAGTTAGCAGTAAGAATGCGTTTAAAACACAGAGACCGGCTTCTTACAAACTAATCTGCTGTGTGCTGGTTTCTTTTAGGAAGTTGCATCTATGTTTAGATTCAGCGAGGTAGAAACACGTTTCTTGTAAAAGCTGCGTTTGGACATTGCAGAGTGGATGTGATTACAGGCTGTAAAGAGAAATACCTTGCTCTAAAACCAAAACGGAGCTATCTAGCAGAATGGTTGTAAATGTGTGTATTCAACTTCCAGAGTTAAACTGATGTGTGCTTGCAGCAGTTCAGAAACCCTTTCTTTGGAAAATATAGAAACAGTCATTTCCAGCCCTGGAGACGCACATAAGAGTTAGCAGAAAGAATGCGCTTCAAACACAGAAGACCCGCTTCTTACAAACTGATTTTCTGTGTGTTGGTTCCTTTTAGGAAGTCGCATCTATGTTTAGATTCAGCGAGGTAGAAACACGTTTCTTCTAAAAGCTGCGTTTGAACATTCCAGAGTGGATGGGAAAACAGGCTGTAAAGAGAAATATCTTGCTCTAAAACCAAAATGGGGCTACCTAGCAGAATGGTTGTCAATGTGTGTATTCAACTTCCAGAGTTAAACTGATGTGTGTTTGCAGCAGTTCAGAAACCCTTTCTTTGGAGAATGTAGAAACAGTCATTTCCAGCCCTATAGACTCATATAAGTGTTACCTGTAAGAATGCGTTTAAAACACAGGATACCCGCTTCGTACAAACTCATCTGCTGTGTGCTAGTTCCTCTTAGGAAGTTGCATCTATGTTTAGATTCAGCGAGGCAGAAACACGTTTCTTCTAAAAACTGCGTTTGGACATTCCAGAGTGAATGGGAGAACACGCTGTAAAGAGAAATACCTTACTTTAAAACCAAAACGGAGCTATCTAGCAGAATGGTTGTCAATGTGTGTATTCAACTTCCAGAGTTAAACTGATGTGTGTTTGCAGCAGTTCAGAAACCCTTTCTTTGGAGAATGTAGAAACAGTCAATTCCAGCCCTAGAGACGCATATAAAAGTTAGCAGTAAGAATGCGTTTAAAACACAGAAGACCCGCTTCTTACAAACTAATCTGCTGTGTGCTGGTTTCTTTTAGGAAGTTGCATCTATGTTTAGATTCAGCGAGGAAGAAACACGTTTCTTGTAAAAGCTGCGTATGGACATTGTAGAGTGGATGGGATTACAGACTGTAAAGAGAAATACCTTGCTCTAAAACCAAAACGGAGCTATCAAGCAGAATGTTTGTCAATGTGTGTATTCAACTTCCAGAGTTAAACTGATTTGTGTTTGCAGCAGTTCAGAAACCCTTTCTTTGGAGAATGTAGAAAAAAACTCATTTCCAGCCCTAGAGATGCATATAAGAGTTAGCAGTAAGAATGCGTTTAAAACACAGAAACCCGCTTTGTACAAACTCATCTTCTGTGTGTTGGTTCCTTTTAGGAAGTTGCATCTGTGTTTAGATTCAGCGAGGTAGAAACACGTTTCTTCTAAAAGTTGCGTTTGGACATTCCAGAGGGGATGGGAGAACAGGTTGTAAAGAGAAATATCTTGCTCTAAAACCAAAACGGAGCTTCTAGCAGAATGGTTGTCAATGTGTGTATTCAACTTCCAGAGTTAAACTGATGTGTGTTTGCAGCAGTTCAGAAACCCTTTCTTTGGAGAATGTAGAAACAGTCATTTCCAGCCCTAGAGACGCATATAAGAGTTAGCAGTAAGAATGCGCTTCAAACACAGAAGACCCGCTTCTTACAAACTGATTTTCTGTGTGTTGGTTCCTTTTAGGAAGTTGCATCTATGTTTAGATTCAGCGAGGTAGAAACACGTTTCTTCTAAAAGCTGTGTTTGGACATTCAAGAGTGGATGGGAGAACACGCTGTAAAGAGAAATACATTGCTCTAAAACCAAAACGGAGCTATCTAGCAGAATACTTGTCAATGTGTGTATTCAACTTCCAGAGTTAAACTGATGTGTGTTTGAAGCAGTTCAGAAACCCTTTCTTTGGAGAATGTAGAAACTGTCAATTCCACCCCTAGAGACGCATATAAGAGATAGCAGTAATAATGCCTTTAAAGCACAGAAGACCCGCTTCTTACAAACTCATCTGCTGTGTGCTAGTTCCACTAAGGAAGTTGCATCTATGTTTAGATTCAGCGAGGTAGAAACACGTTTCTTCTAAAAGCTGCGTTTGGACATTCCAGAGTGGATTGGAAAACAGGCTGTAAAGAGAAATACGTTGCTCTAAAACCAAAACGGAGCTATCTAGCAGAATGGTTGTCAATGTGGATATTCAACTTCCAGAGTTAAACTGATGTGTGTTTGCAGCAGTTCAGAAACCCTTTCTTTGGAGAATGTAGAAACAGTCATTTCCAGCCCTAGAGACGCATATAAGAGTTAGCAATAAGAATGCGTTTAAAACACAGAAACCCGCTTTGTACAAACTCATCTTCTGTGTGTTGGTTCCTTTTAGGAAGTTGCATCTGTGTTTATATTCAGCGAGGTAGAAACACGTTTCATCTAAAGGCTGCGTTTGGACATTCCAGAGTGGATGGGAGAACAGGCTGTAAAGAGAAATATCTTGCTCTAAAAGCAAAATGGAGCTATCTAGCAGAATGGTTGTCAATGTGTGTATTCATCTTCCAGAGTCAAACTGATTTGTGTTTGCAGCAGTTCAGAAACCCTTTCTTTGGAGAATGTAGAAACAGTCATTTCCAGCCCTAGACACGCATAAAAGAGTTAGCAGTATGAATGCGTTTAAAACACAGAATACCCGCTTCGTACAAACGCATCTGCTGTGTGCTAGTTCCTCTTAGGAAGTTGCATCTATGTTTAGATTCAGCGAGGCAGAAACACGTTTCTTCTAAAAACTGCGTTTGGACATTCAAGAGTGAATGGGAGAACACGCTGTAAAGAGAAATACCTTGCTGTAAAACCAAAACGGAGCTATTTAGCAGAATGGTTGTCAATGTGTGTATTCAACTTCCAGAGTTAAACTGATGTGTGTTTGCAGCAGTTCAGAAACCCTTTCTTTGGAGAATGTAGAAACAGTCAATTCCAGCCCTAGAGACGCATATAAGAGATAGCATTAATAATGCGTTTTAAGCACAGAAGACCGGCTTCTCAAAAACTCATCTTCTGTGTGTTGGTTCCTTTTAGGAAGTTGCATCTGTGTTTAGATTCAGCGAGGTAGAAACACGATTCTTCTAAAAGCTGCGTTTGGAAATTCCAGAGTGGATGGGAGAACAGGCTGTAAAGAGAAATACCTTGCTCTAAAACCAAAACGGAGCTATCTAGCAGAATGGTTGTCAATGTGTCTATTCAATTTCCAGAGTTAAACTGATGTGTGTTTGCAGCAGTTCAGAAACCCTTTCTTTGGAGAATGTCGAAACAGTCATTTCCAGCCCTATAGACGCATATAAGAGTTATCTGTAAGAATGCGTTTAAAACACAGAATACCCGCTTCGTACAAACTCATCTGCTGTGTGCTAGTTCCTCTTAGGAAGTTGCATCTATGTTTAGATTCAGCGAGGCAGAAACACGTTTCTTCCAAAAACTGCGTGTGGACATTCCAGAGTGAAAGGGAGAACACGCTGTAAAGAGAAATACGTTGCTCTAAAACCAAAACGGAGCTATCTAGCAGAATGGTTGTCAATGTGTATATTCAACTTCCAGAGTTAAACTGATGTGTGTTTGCAGCAGTTCAGAAACCCTTTCTTTGGAGAATGTAGAAACAGTCATTTCCAGCCCTAGAGACGAATATAAGAGTTAGCAGTAAGAATGTGTTTAAAACACAGAAGACCCGCTTCGTACAAACTCATCTGCTGTGTGCTAGTTCCTTTTAGGAAGTTGCATCTGTGTTTAGATTCAGCGAGGTAGAAACAAGTTTCTTCTAAAAGCTGCGTTTGAACATTCCAGAGTGGATGGGAGAACAGGCTGTAAAGAGAAATACCTTGCTCTAAAACCAAAACGGTGCTATCAGGCAGAATGGTTGTCAATGTGTGTATTCAACTTCCAGAGTTAAACGGATGTGTGTTTGCAGCAGTACAGAAACCGTCTCTTTGGAGAATGTAGAAACAGTCATTTCCAGCCCTAGAGACGCATATAAGAGTTAGCAGTAAGAATGCGTTTAAAACTCAGAAACCCACTTTGTACAAACTCATCTTCTGTGTGTTGGTTCCTTTTAGGAAGTTGCATCTGTGTTTAGATTCAGCGAGGTAGAAACAGGTTAATTCTAAAAGCTGCATTTGGATATTCCAGAGTGGATGGGAGAACAGGCTGTAAAGAGAAATACCTTGCTCTAAAACCAAAACGGAGCTATCTAGCCGAATGGTTGTCAATGTGTGTATTCAACATCCAGAGTTAAACTGATGTGTGTTTGCAGCAGTTCAGAAACCCTTTCTTTGGAGAATGTAGAAACAGTCAATTCCAGCCTTAGAGACGCATATAAGAGTTAGCAGTAAGAATGCGTTTAAAACACAGAAACCCGCTTTGTACAAACTCATCTTCTGTGTGTTGGTTCCTTTTAGGAAGTTGCATCTGTGTTTAGATTCAGCGAGGTAGAAACACGTTTCTTCTAAAAGTTGCGTTTGCACATTCCAGAGTGGATGGGAGAACAGGCTTTAAAGAGAAATATCTTGCTCTAAAACCAAAACGGAGCTATCTAGCAGAATGGTTGTCAATGTGTGTATTCAACTTCCGGAGTTAAACTGATGTGTGTTTGCCGCAGTTCAGAAACCCTTTCTTTCGAGAATGTAGAAACAGTCATTTCCAGGCCTATAGACGCATAGAAGAGTTAGCAGTAAGAATGCGTTTAAAACACAGAATACCCGCTTCTTACAAACTCATCTGCTGTGTGCTAGTTCCTCTTAGGAAGTTGCATCTATGTTTAGATTCAGCGAGGCAGAAACACGTTTCTTCTAAAAACTGTGTTTGGACATTCCAGAGTGAATGGGAGAACACGCTTTAAAGAGAAATACCTTGCTCTAAAACCAAAACGGAGCTATCTAGCAGAATGGTTGTCAATGTGTGTATTCAACTTCCAGAGTTAAACTGATGTGTGTTTGCAGCAGTTCAGAAACCCTTTCTTTGGAGAATGCAGAAACAGTCAATTCCAGCCCTAGAGACTCATATAAGAGTTAGCAGTAAAAATGCGCTTCAAACACAGAAGACCCGCTTCTTACAAACTCATTTTCTGTGTGTTGGTATCTTTTAGGAAGTTGCATCTATGTTTAGATTCAGCGAGGTAGAAACACGTTTCTTCTAAAAGCTGCGTTTGAACATTCCAGAGTGGCTGGGAGAACAGGCTGTAAAGAGAAATATCTTGCTCTAAAACCAAACTGGAGCTATCTAGCAGAATGGTTGTCAATGTGTGTATTCAACTTTCAGAGTTAAACTGATTTGTGTTTGCAGCAGTTCAGAAACCCTTTCTTTGGAGAATGTAGAAACAGTCATTTCCAGCCCTATAGACTCATATAAGTGTTACCTGTAAGAACGCGTTTAAAACACAGAATACCCGCTTCGTACAAACTCATATGCTGTGTGCTAGTTCCTCTTAGGAAGTTGCATTTATGTTTAGATTCAGCGAGGTAGAAACACGTTTCTTGTAAAATCTGCGTTTGGACATTGCAGAGTGGATGGGATTACAGGCTGTAAAGACAAATACCTTGCTCTAAAACCAAAACGGAGCTATCTAGCAGAATGTTTGTCAATGTGTGTACTCAACTTCCAGAGTTAAACTGATGTGTGTTTGCAGCAGTTCAGAAACCCTTTTTCTGGAGAATGTAGAAAAACAGTCAATTCCAGCCCTAGAGACGCATATAAGATTTTGCAGTAAGAATGCCTTTAAAACACAGAAGCCCGCTTCGTACAAACTCATCTGCTGTGTGTTGGTTCCTTTTAGGAAGTTGCATCGGTGTTTAGATTCAGCGAGGTAGAAACACGTTTCTTCTAAAAGCTGCGTTTGGACATTCCAGAGTGGATGGGAAAACAGGCTGTAAAGAGAAATACCTTGCTCTAAAACCAAAACGGAGCTATCTAGCAGAATGGTTGTCAATGTGTCTATTCAATTTCCAGAGTTAAACTGATGTGTGTTTGCAGCAGTTCAGAAACCCTTTCTTTGGAGAATGTAGAAACAGTCATTTCCAGCCCTATAGACGCATATAAGAGTTATCTGTAAGAATGCGTTTAAAACACAGAATACCCGCTTCGTACAAACTCATCTGCTGTGTGCTAGTTCCTCTTAGGAAGTTGCATCTATGTTTAGATTCAGCGAGGCAGAAACACGTTTCTTCTAAAAACTGCGTTTGGACATTCCAGAGTGAAAGGGAGAACACGCTGTAAAGAGAAATACCTTGCTCTAAAACCAAAACAGAGCTATCTAGCAGAATGGTTGTAAATGTGTGTATTCAACTTCCAGAGTTAAACTCATGTGTGTTTGCAGCAGTTCAGAAACCCTTCCTTTGGAGAATGTAGAAACAGTCAATTCCAGCCCTAGAGACGCATAAAAGAGTTAGCAGTAAGAATGCGTTTAAAACTCAGAAGACCCGCTTCTTACAAACTCATCTGCTGTGTGCTGGTTTCTTTTAGGAAGTTGCATCTATGTTTAGATTCAGCGAGGTAGAAACACGTTTCTTCTAAAAGCTGCGTTTGGACATTCCAGAGTGGATTGGAAAACAGGCTGTAAAGAGAAATACGTTGCTCTAAAACCAAAACGGAGCTATCTAGCAGAATGGTTGTCAATGTGTATATTCAACTTCCAGAGTTAAACTGATGTGTGTTTGCAGCAGTTCAGAAACCCTTTCTTTGGAGAATGTAGAAACAGTCAATTCCAGCCCTAGAGACGCATAAAGAGTTAGCAGTAAGAATGCGTTTAAAACACAGAAACCCGATTTGTACAAACTCATCTTCTGTGTGTTGGTTCCTTTTAGGAAGTTGCATCTGTGTTTAGATTCAGCGAGGTAGAAACACGTTTCTTCTAAAAGCTGCGTTTGCACATTCCAGAGTGGATGGGAGAACAGGCTTTAAAGAGAAATATCTTGCTCTAAAACCAAAACGGAGCTATCTAGCAGAATGGTTGTCAATGTGTGTATTCAACTTCTGGAGTTAAACTGATGTGTGTTTGCCGCAGTTCAGAAACCCTTTCTTTGGAGAATGTAGAAACAGTCATTTCCAGGCCTATAGACGCATAGAAGAGTTAGCAGTAAGAATGCGTTTAAAACACAGAATACCCGCTTCTTACAAACTCATCTGCTGTGTGCTAGTTCCTCTTAGGAAGTTGCATCTATGTTTAGATTCAGCGGGGCAGAAACACGTTTCTTCTAAAAACTGCGTTTGGACATTCCAGAGTGAATGGGAGAACACGGTTTAAAGAGAAATACCTTGCTCTAAAACCAAAACGGAGCTATCTAGCAGAATGGTTGTCAATGTGTGTATTCAACTTCCAGAGTTAAAGCGATGTGTGTTTGCAGCAGTTCAGAAACCCTTTCTTTGGAGAATGCAGAAACAGTCAATTCCAGCCCTAGAGACGCATATAAGAGTTAGCAGTAAGAATGCGCTTCAAACACAGAAGACCCGCTTCTTACAAACTGATTTTCTGTGTGTTGGTATCTTTTAGGAAGTTGCATCTATGTTTAGATTCAGCGAGGTAGAAACACGTTTCTTCTAAAAGCTGCGTTTGAACATTACAGAGTGGCTGGGAGAACAGGCTGTAAAGAGAAATATCTTGCTCTAAAACCAAAATGGAGCTATCTAGCAGAATGGTTGTCACTGTGTGTATTCAACTTTCAGAGTTAAACTGATTTGTGTTTGCAGCAGTTCAGAAACCCTTTCTTTGGAGAATGTAGAAACAGTCATTTCCAGCCCTATAGACTCATATAAGTGTTACCTGTAAGAATGCGTTTAAAACACAGAATACCCGCTTCGTACAAACTCATCTGATGTGTGCTAGTTCCTCTTAGGAAGTTGCATTTATGTTTAGATTCAGCGAGGTAGAAACACGTTTCTTGTAAAATCTGCGTTTGGACATTGCAGAGTGGATGGGATTACAGGCTGTAAAGACAAATACCTTGCTCTAAAACCAAAACGGAGCTATCTAGCAGAATGTTTGTCAATGTGTGTACTCAACTTCCAGAGTTAAACTGATGTGTGTTTGCAGCAGTTCAGAAACCCTTTCTTTGGAGAATGTAGAAAAACAGTCAATTCCAGTCCTAGAGATGCATATAAGATTTTGCAGTAAGAATGCCTTTAAAACACAGAAGGCCGCTTCGTACAAACTCATCTGCTGTGTGTTGGTTCCTTTTAGAAAGTTGCATCTGTGTTTAGATTCAGCGAGGTAGAAAAACGTTTCTTCTAAAAGCTGCGTTTGGACATTCCAGAGTGGATGGGAAAACAGGCTGTAAAGAGAAATACCTTACTCTAAAACCAAAACGGAGCGATCTAGCAGAATGGTTGTCAATGTGTTTATTCAACTTCCAGAGTTAAACTGACGTGTGTTTGCAGCAGTTCAGAAACCCTTTCTTTGCAGAATGTAGAAAAAGTCATTTCCAGCCCTAGAAACGCATATAAGAGTTAGCAGTAAGAATGCGTTTAAAACACAGAAACCCGATTTGTACAAACTCATCTTCTGTGTGTTGGTTCCTTTTAGGAAGTTTCATCTGTGTTTAGATTCAGCGAGGTAGAAACACTTTTCTTCTAAAAGCTGCGTTTGGACATTCCAGAGTGGATGGGAGAACAGGTGTAAAGAGAAATATCTTGCTCTAAAACCAACACGGAGCTATCTAGCAGAATGGTTGTCAATGTGTGTATTCAACTTCCAGAGTTAAACTGATGTGTGTTTGCAGCAGTTCAGAAACCCTTTCTTTGGAGAATGTAGAAACAGTCATTTCCAGCCCTTTAGTCGCATATAAGAGTTATCAGTAAGAATGCGTTTAAAACACAAAATACCCGCTTCGTACACACTCATTTGCTGTGTGCTAGTCCCTCTTAGGAAGTTGCATCTATGTTTAGATTCAGCGAGGTAGAAAAACGTTTCTTCTAAAAGCTGCTTTTGGACATTGCAGAGTGGATTGGAGAACAGGCTGTAAAGAGAAATATCTTGCTCTAAAACCAAAACGGATCTATCTAGGAGAATGGTTGTCAATGTGTGTATTCAACGTCCAGAGTTAAACTGATGTGTGTTTGCAGCAGTTCAGAAACCCTCTCTTTGGAGAATGTAGAAAAAAAGTCATTTCAAGCCCTAGAGACGCATATAAGAGTTAGCAGTAAGATTGCGTTTAAAACACAGAAACCCGCTTTGTACAAACCCATCTTCTGTGTGTTGGTTCCTTTTAGGAAGTTGCATCTGTGTTTAGATTCAGCGAGGTAGAAACACGTTTCTTCTAAAAGCTGCGATTGGACATTTCAGAGTGGCTTGGATAACAGGCTGTAAAGAGAAATATCTTGCTCTAAAACCAAAACGGAGCTATCTAGCAGAATGGTTGTCAATGTGACTATTCAACTTCCAGAGTTTAACTGATGTGTGTTTGCAGCAGTTCAGAAACCCTTTCTTTGGAGAATGTAGAAACAGTCATTTCCAGGCCAATAGACGCATAGAAGAGATACCAGTAAGAATGCGTTTTAAACACAGAATACCCGCTTCTTACAAACTCATCTGCTGTGTGCTAGTTCCTCTTAGGAAGTTGCATCTATGTTTAGATTCAGCGAGGCAGAAACACGTTTCTTCTAAAAACTGCGTTTGTACATTTCAGAGTGAATGGGAGAACACGCTTTAAAGAGAAATACCTTGCTCTAAAACCAAAACGGAGCTATCTAGCAGAATGGTTGTAAATGGGTGTATTCAACTTCCAGAGTTAAACTGATGTGTGTTTGCAGCAGTTCAGAAACCCTTTCTTTGGAGAATGTAGAAAAAATGTCATTTCCATCCCTAGAGACGCATATAGGAGTTAGCAGTAAGAATGCCTTTAAAACACAGAAACCCGCTTCGTACAAACTCATCTTCTGTGTGTTGGTTCGTTTTAGGAAGTTGCATGTGTGTTTAGATTCAGAGAGGTAGAAACACGTTTCTTCTAAAAGCTGCGTTTGGACATTCCAGAGTGGATGGGAGTACAGGCTGTAAAGAGAAATACCTTGCTCTAAAACCAAAACGGAGCTATCTAGCAGAATGGTTGTCAATGAGTGTATTCAACTTCCAGAGTTAAACTGATGTGTTTCCAGCCGTTCAGAAACCCTTTCTTTGGAGAATGTAGAAAAAAACACATTTCCAGCCCTAGAGACGCATATAAGAGTTAGCAGTAAGAATGCGCTTCAAACACAGAAGACCCGCTTCTTACAAACTCATTTTCTGTGTGTTGGTATCTTTTAGGAAGTTGCATCTATGTTTAGATTCAGCGAGGTAGAAACACGTTTCTTCTAAAAGCTGCGTTTGAACATTCCAGAGTGGCTGGGAGAACAGGCTGTAAAGAGAAATATCTTGCTCTAAAACCAAAATGGAGCTATCTAGCAGAATGGTTGTCAATGTGTGTATTCAACTTTCAGAGTTAAACTGATGTGTGTTTGCAGCAGTTCAGAAACCCTTTCTTTGGAGAATGTAGAAACAGTCATTTCCAGCCCTATAGACTCATATAAGTGTTACCTGTAAGAATGCGTTTAAAACACAGAAACCCGCTTTGTACAAACTCATCTTCTGTGTGTTGGTTCCTTTTAGGAAGTTGCATCTGTGTTTAGATTCAGCGAGGTAGAAACACGTTTCTTCTAAAAGCTGCGTTTGGAAATTCCAGAGTGGATGGGAGAAAGGGTGTAAAGAGAAATACCTTGCTCTAAAACCAAAACGGAGCTATCTAGCAGAATGTTTGTCAATGTGTGTACTCAACTTCCAGAGTTAAACTGATGTGTGTTTGCAGCAGTTCAGATACCCTTTCTTTGGAGAATGTAGAAAAACAGTCAATTCCAGCCCTAGAGACGCATATAAGATTTTTCAGTAAGAATGCCTTTAAAACACAGAAACCCGCTTCGTACAAACTCATCTGCTGTGTGTTGGTTCGTTTTAGGAAGTTGCATGTGTGTTTAGATCCAGCGAGGTAGAAACACGTTTCTTCTAAAAGCTGCGTTTGAACATTCCAGAGTGGCTGGGAGAACAGGCTGTAAAGAGAAATATCTTGCTCTAAAACCAAAACGGAGCTTTCTAGCAGAATGGTTGTCAATGTGTGTATTCAACTTCCAGAGTTAAACTGATGTGTGTTTGCAGCAGTTCAGAAACCCTTTCTTTGGAGAATGTAGAAACAGTAATTTCCAGCCCTAGAGACGCATATAAGAGTTAGCAGTAAGAATGCGTTTAAAACACAGAATACCCGCTTCGTACAAACTCATTTGCTGTGTGCTAGTTCCTCTTAGGAAGTTGCATCTATGTTTAGATTCATCGAGGCAGAAACACGTTTCTTCTAAAAACTGCGTTTGGACATTCGAGAGTGAATGGGATAACACGCTGTAAAGAGAAATATCTTGCTCTAAAACCAAAACGGAGCTATCCAGCAGAATGGTTGTCAATGCGTGTATTCAACTTCCAGAGTTAAACTGATGTGTTTTTGCAGCAGTTCAGAAACCCTTTCTTTGGAGAATGTAGAAACAGTAAATTCCAGCCTTAGAGACGCATATAAGAGTTAGCAGTAAGAATGCGTTTAAAACACAGAAGACCCGCTTCTTACAAACTCATCTGCTGTGTGCTGGTTTCTCTTAGGAAGTTGCATCTATGTTTAGATTCAGCAAGGTAGAAACACGTTTCTTCTAAAACCTGCATTTGGACATTCCAGATTGGATGGGAGAACAAACTGTAAAGAGAAATACCTTTCTCTAAAACCAAAACGGAGCTATCTAGCAGAATGGTTGTCAATGTGTGTATTCAACTTCCAGAGTTATACTGATGTGTGTTTGCAGCAGTTCAGAAACCCTTTCTTTGGAGAATGTAGAAACTGTCATTTCCAGCCCTATAGATGCATAAAAGAGTTAGCAGTAAGATTGCGTTTAAAACACAGAATACCCGCTTCGTACAAACTCATCTGCTGTGTGCTAGTTCCTCTTAGGAAGTTGCATCTATGACTAGATTCAGCGAGGCAGAAACACGTTTCTTCTAAAAACTGCGTTTGGACATTCCAGAGTGAATGGGATAACACGCTGTAAAGAGAAATACCTTGCTCTAAAACCAAAACGGTGCTATCAGGCAGAATGGTTATCAATGTGTATATTCAACTTCCAGAGTTAAACTGATGTGTGTTTGCAGCAGTTCAGAAACCCTTTCTTTGGAGAATGTAGAAAAAAACACATTTCCAGCCCTAGAGACGCATATAAGAGTTAGCAGTAAGAATGCGCTTCAAACACAGAAGACCCGCTTCTTACAAACTCATTTTCTGTGTGTTGGTATCTTTTAGAAAGTTGCATCTATGTTTAGATTCAGCGAGGTAGAAACACGTTTCTTCTAAAAGCTGCGTTTGAACATTCCAGAGTGGCTGGGAGAACAGGCTGTAAAGAGAAATATCTTGCTCTAAAACCAAAATGGAGCTATCTAGCAGAATGGTTGTCAATGTGTGTATTCAACTTTCAGAGTTAAACTGATGTGTGTTTGCAGCAGTTCAGAAACCCTTTCTTTGGAGAATGTAGAAACAGTCATTTCCAGCCCTATAGACTCATATAAGTGCTACCTGTAAGAATGCGTTTAAAACACAGAAACCCGCTTTGTACAAACTCATCTTATGTGTGTTGGTTCCTTTGAGGAAGTTGCATCTGTGTTTAGATTCAGCGAGGTAGAAACACGTTTCTTCTAAAAGCTGCGTTTGGAAATTCCAGAGTGGATGGGAGAACAGGCTGTAAAGAGAAATACCTTGCTCTAAAACCAAAACGGAGCTATCTAGCAGAATGTATGTCAATGTGTGTACTCAACTTCCAGAGTTAAACTGATGTGTGTTTGCAGCAGTTCAGATACCCTTTCTTTGGAGAATGTAGAAAAACAGTCAATTCCAGCCCTAGAGACGCATATAAGATTTTGCAGTAAGAATGCCTTTAAAACACAGAAACCCGCTACGTACAAACTCATCTGCTGTGTGTTGGTTCCTTTTAGGAAGTTGCATCTGTTTTTAGATTCAGCGAGGTAGAAACACGTTTCTTCTAAAAGCGGCGTTTGGACATTCCAGAGTGGATGGGAAAACAGGCTGTAAAGAGAAATACCTTGCTCTAAAACCAAAACGGAGCGATCTAGCAGAATGGTTGTCAATGTGTTTATTCAACTTCCAGAGTTAAACTGACGTGTGTTTGCAGCAGTTCAGAAACCCTTTCTTTGCAGAATATAGAAACAGTCATTTCCAGCCCTAGAGACGCATATAAGAGTTAGCAGTAAGAATGCGTTTAAAACACAGAAACCCGCTTTGTACAAACTCATCTTCTGTGTGTTGGTTCCTTTTAGGAAGTTGCATCTGTGTTTAGATTCAGCGAGGTAGAAACTCTTTTCTTCTAAAAGCTGTGTTTGGACATTCCAGAGTGGATGGGAGAACAGGTGTAAAGAGAAATATCTTGCTCTAAAACGAAAACGGAGCTATCTAGCAGAATGTTTGTCAATGTGTGTATTCAACTTCCAGAGTTAAAATGATGAGTGTTTGCAGCAGTTCAGAAACCCTTTCTTTGGAGAATGTAGAAACAGTCATTTCCAGCCCTTTAGTCGCATACAAGAGTTAGCAGTAAGAATGCGTTTAAAACACAGAATACCCGCTTCGTACAAACTCATTTGCTGTGTGCTAGTTCCTCTTAGGAAGTTGCATCTATGTTTAGATTCAGCGAGGTAGAAACACGTTTCTTCTAAAAGCTGTGTTTGGACATTGCAGAGTGGATTGGAGAACAGGCTGTAAAGAGAAATATCTTGCTCTAAAACCAAAACGGATCTATCTAGGAGAATGGTGGTCAATGTGTGTATTCAACTTCCAGAGTTAAACTGATGTGTGTTTGCAGCAGTTCAGAAACCCTCTCTTTGGAGAATGTAGAAAAAAAGTCATTTCCAGCCCTGGAGACGCATATAAGAGTTAGCAGTAAGATTGCGTTTAAAACACAGAAACCCGCTTTGTACAAACTCATCTTCTGTGTGTTGGTTCCTTTTAGGAAGTTGCATCTGTGTTTAGATTCAGCGAGGTAGAAACACGTTTCTTCTAAAAGCTGCGATTGGACATTCCAGAGTGGATGGGAGAACAGGCTGTAAAGAGAAATATCTTGCTCTAAAACCAAAACGGAGCTATCTAGCAGAATGGTTGTCAATGTGTGTATTCCACTTCGAGAGTTTAACTGATGTGTGTTTGCAGCAGTTCAGAAACCCTTTCTTTGGAGAATGTAGAAACAGTCATTTCCAGGCCAATAGACGCATAGAAGAGATAGCAGTAAGAATGCGTTTAAAACACAGAATACCCGCTTCTTACAAACTCATCTGCTGTGTGCTAGTTCCTCTTAGGAAGTTGCATCTATGTTTAGATTCAGCGAGGCAGAAACACGTTTCTTCTAAGAACTGCGTTTGTACATTTCAGAGTGAATGGGAGAACACGCTTTAAAAAGAAATACCTTGCTCTAAAACCAAAACGGAGCTATCTAGCAGAATGTTTGTCAATGTGTGTATTCAACTTCCAGAGTTAAACTGATGTGTGTTTGCAGCAGTTCAGAAACCCTTTCTTTGGAGAATGTAGAAAAAAAGTCATTTCCAGCCCTAGAGACGCATATAGGGGTTAGCAGCAGGAATGCCTTTAAAACACAGAAACCCGCTTCGTACAAACTCATCTTCTGTGTGTTGGTTCGTTTTAGGAAGTTGCATGTGTGTTTAGATTCAGCGAGGCAGAAACACGTTTCTTCTAAAAGCTGCGTTTGGACATTCCAGATTGGATGGGGGAACAGGCTGTAAAGAGAAATACCTTGCTCTAAAACCAAAACGGAGCTATCTAGCAGAATGGTTGTCAATGTGTGTATTCAACTTCCAGAGTTAAACTGATGTGTTTCCTGCCGTTCAGAAACCCTTTCTTTGGAGAATGTAGAAACAGTCATTTCCAGCCCTAGAGACGCATATAAGAGTTAACAGTAAGAATGCGTTTAAAACACGGAATACCCGCTTCGTACAAACTCATCTGCTCTGTGCTAGTTCCTCTTAGGAAGTTGCATCTATGTTTAGATTCAGCGAGGGAGAAACACGTTTCTTCTAAAAACTGCGTTTGGACATTCCAGAGTGAATGGGATAACACGCTGTAAAGAGAAATATCTTGCTCTAAAACCAAAACGGAGCTATCCAGCAGAATGGTTGTCAATGCGTGTATTCAACTTCCAGAGTTAAACTGATGTGTGTTTGCAGCAGTTCAGAAACCCTTTCTTTGGAGAATGTAGAAACAGTAAATTCCAGCCTTAGAGACGCATATAAGAGTTAGCAGTAAGAATGCGTTTAAAACACAGAAGACCCGCTTCTTACAAACTCATCTGCTGTGTGCTGGTTTCTCTTAGGAAGTTGCATCTATGTTTAGATTCAGCAAGGTAGAAACACGTTTCTTCTAAAAGCTGCGTTTGGACATTCCAAAGTGGATGGGAGAACAGGCTATAAAGAGAAATATCTTTCTCTAAAAGCAAAATGGAGCTATCTAGCAGAATGGTTGTCAATGTGTGTATTCAACTTCCAGAGTTAAACTGATGTGTGTTTGCAGCAGTTCAGAAACCCTTTCTTTGGAGAATGTAGAAACAGTCATTTCCAGCCCTAGACACGCATAAAAGAGTTAGCAGTAAGAATGCGTTTAAAACACAGAATACCCGCTTCGTACAAACTCATCTGCTGTGTGCTAGTTCCTCTTAGGAAGTTGCATCTATGTTTAGATTCAGCGAGGCAGAGACACGTTTCTTCTAAAAACTGCGTTTGGACATTCCAGAGTGAATGGGAGAACACGCTGTAAAGAGAAATACCTTGCTGTAAAACCAAAACGGAGCTATCTAGCAGAATGGTTGTCAATGTGTGTATTCAACTTCCAGAGTTAAACTGATGTGTGTTTGCATCAGTTCAGAAACCCTTTCTTTGGAGAATGTAGAAACAGTCAATTCCAGCCCTAGAGACGCATATAAGAGATAGCAGTAATAATGCGTTTAAAGCACAGAAGACCGGCTTCTCACAAACTCATCTTCTGTGTGTTGGTTCCTTTTAGGAAGTTGCATCTGTGTTTAGATACAGCGAGGTAGAAACACGTTTCTTCTAAAAGCTGCGTTTGGAAATACCAGAGTGGATGGGAGAACAGGCTGTAAAGAGAAATACCTTGCTCTAAAACCAAAACGGAGCTATCTAGCAGAATGGTTGTCAATGAGTGTATTCAATTTCCAGAGTTAAACTGATGTGTGTTTGCAGCAGTTCAGAAACCCTTTTTTGGAGAATGTAGAAACAGACATTTCCAGCCCTATAGACGCATATAAGAGTTATCTGTAAGAATGCGTTTAAAACACAGAATACCCGCTTCGTACAAACTCATCTGCTGTGTGCTAGTTCCTCTTAGGAAGTTGCATCTATGTTTAGATTCAGCGAGGCAGAAACACGTTTCTTCTAAAAACTGCGTTTGGACATTCTAGAGTGAATGGGAGAACACGCTTTAAAGAGAAATACCTTGCTCTAAAACCAAAACGGAGCTATCTAGCAGAATGTTTGTCAATGTGTGTATTCAACTTCCAGAGTTAAACTGATGTGTGTTTGCAGCAGTTCAGAAACCCTTTCTTTGGAGAATGTAGAAACAGTCAATTCCAGCCCTAGAGACGCATATAAGAGTTAGCAGTAAGAATGCGCTTCAAACACAGAAGACCCGCTTCTTACAAACTGATTTTCTGTGTGTTGGTTCCTTTTAGGAAGTTGCATCTATGTTTAGATTCAGCGAGGTAGAAACACGTTTCTTCAAAAAGCTGCGTTTGAACATTCCAGATTGGATGGGAAAACAGGCTGTAAAGAGAAATATCTTGCTCTAAAACCAAAATGGGGCTATCTAGCAGAATGATTGTCAATGTGTGTATTCAACTTCCAGAGTTAAACTAATGTGTGTTAGCAGCTGTTCAGAAACCCTTTCTTTGGAGAATGTAGAAACAGTCATTTCCAGCCCTATAGACTCATATAAGTGTTAATTGTAAGAATGCGTTTAAAACACAGAATACCCGCTTCGTACAAACTCATCTGCTGTGTGCTAGTTCCTCTTAGGAAGTTGCATATATGTTTAGATTCAGCGAGGCAGAAACACGTTTCTTCTAAAAACTGCGTTTGGACATTCCAGAGTGAATGGGAGAACACGCTGTAAAGAGAAATACCTTACTTTAAAACCAAAACGGAGCTATCTAGCAGAATGGTTGTCAATGTGTGTATTCAACTTCCAGAGTTAAACTGATGTGTGTTTGCAGCAGTTCAGAAACCCTTTCTTAGGAGAATGTAGAAACAGTCAATTCCAGCCCTAGAGACGCATATAAAAGTTAGCAGTAAGAATGCGTTTAAAACACAGAAGACCCGCTTCTTACAAACTAATCTGATGTGTGCTGGTTTCTTTTAGGAAGTTGCATCTATGTTTAGATTCAGCGAGGTAGAAACACGTTTCTTGTAAAAGCTGCGTTTGGACATTGCAGAGTGGATGGGATTACAGGCTGTAAAGAGAAATACCTTGCTCTAAAACCAAAACGGAGCTATCTAGCAGAATGTTTTTCAATGTGTGTATTCAACTTCCAGAGTTAAACTGATTTGTGTTTGCAGCAGTTCAGAAACCCTTTCTTTGGAGAATGTAGAAAAAAAGTCATTTCCAGCCCTAGAGACGCATATAAGAGTTAGCAGTAAGAATGTGTTTAAAACACAGAAACCCGCTTTGTACAAACTCATCTTCTGTGTGTTGGTTCCTTTTAGGAAGTTGCATCTGTGTTTAGATTCAGCGAGGTAAAAACACGTTTCTTCTAAAAGTTGCGTTTGGACATTCCAGATTGGATGGGAGAACAGGCTGTAAAGAGAAATATCTTGCTCTAAAACCAAAACGGAGCTATCTAGCAGAATGGTGGTCAATGTGTGTATTCAACTTCCAGAGTTAAACTGACGTGTGTTTGCAGCAGTTCAGAAACCCTTTCTTTGGAGAATGTAGAAACAGTCATTTCCAGCCCTAGAGACGCATATAAGAGTTAGCAGTAAGAATGCGTTTAAAACACAGAAACCCGCCTTGTACAAACTCATCTTCTGTGTGTTGGTTCCTTTTAGGAAGTTGCATCTGTGTTTAGATTCAGCGAGGTAGAAACACGTTTCTTCTAAAAGCTGCGTTTGGACATTCCAGAGTGGATGGGAAAACAGGCTGTAAAGAGAAATACCTTGCTCTAAAACCAAAACGGATCTATCTAGGAGAATGTTTGTCAATGTGTGTATTCAACTTCGAGAGTTAAACTGATGTGTGTTTGCAGCAGTTCAGAAACCTTCTCTTTGGAGAATGTGGAAAAAAAGTCATTTCCAGCCCTAGAGACGCATAAAAGAGTTAGCAGTAAGATTGCGTTTAAAACACAGAAACCCGCTTTGTACAAACTCATCTTCTGTGTGTTGGTTCCTTTTTGGAAGTTGCATCTGTGTTTAGATTCAGCGAGGTAGAAACACGTTTCTTCTAAAAGCTGCGATTGGACATTCCAGAGTGGATGGGAGAACAGGCTGTAAAGAGAAATATCTTGCTCTAAAACCAAAACGGAGCTATCTAGCAGAATGGTTGTCAATGTGTGTATTCAACTTCCAGAGATAAACTGATGTGTGTTTGCAGCAGTTCAGAAACCCTTTCTTTGGAGAATGTAGAAACAGTGATTTCCAGGACTATAGACGCATATCAGAGATAGCAGTAAGAATGCGTTTAAAACACAGAAACCCGCTTTGTACAAACTCATCTTCTGTGTGTTGGTTCCTTTTAGGAAGTTGCATCTGTGTTTAGATTCAGCGAGGTAGAAACACGTTTCTTCTAAAAGCTGCGTTTGAACATTCCAGAGTGGATGGGAGAACAGGCTGTAAAGAGAAATATCTTGCTCTAAAACCAAAATGGGGCTATATAGCAGAATGGTTGTCAATGTGTGTATTCAACTTCCAGAGTTAAACTGATGTGTGTTTGCAGCAGTTCAGAAACCCTTTCTTTGGAGAATGTAGAAACAGTCATTTCCAGCCCTATAGACTCATATAAGTGTTACCTGTAAGAATGCGTTTAAAACACAGAATACCTGCTTCGTACAAACTCATCTGCTGTGTGCTACTTCCTCTTAGGAAGTTGCATCTATGTTTAGATTCAGCGAGGCAGAAACACGTTTCTTCTAAAAACTGCGTTTGGACATTCCAGAGTGAATGGGAGAACACGCTGTAAAGAGAAATACCTTACTTTAAAACCAAAACGGAGCTATCTAGCAGAATGGTTGTAAATGTGTGTATTCAACTTCCAGAGTTAAACTGATGTGTGTTTGCAGCACTTCAGAAACCCTTTCTTTGGAGAATGTAGAAACAGTCAATTCCAGCCCTAGAGACGCATATAAAAGTTAGCAGTAAGAATGCGTTTAAAACACAGAAGACCCGCTTCTTACAAACTAATCTGATGTGTGCTGGTTTCATTTAGGAAGTTGCATCTATGTTTAGATTCAGCGAGGTAGAAACACGTTTCTTGTAAATGCTGCGTTTGGACATTGCAGAGTGGATGGGAGAACACGCTTTAAAGAGAAATACCTTGCTCTAAAACCAAAACGGAGCTATCTAGCAGAATGGTTGTCAATGTGTGTATTCAACTTCCAGAGTTAAACTGATGTGTGTTTGCAGCAGTTCAGAAACCCTTTCTTTGGACAATGTAGAAACAGTCATTTCCAGCCCTATAGAATCATATAAGTGTTACCTGTAAGAATGCGTTTAAAACACAGAATACCCGCTTCGTACAAACTCATCTGCTGTGTGCTAGTTCCTCTTAGGAAGTTGCATTTATGTTTAGATTCAGCGAGGTAGAAACACGTTTCTTGTAAAAGCTGCGTTTGGACATTGCAGAGTGGATGGGATTACAGGTTGTAAAGAGAAATACCTTGCTCTAAAACCAAAACGGAGCTATCTAGCAGAATGGTTGTCAATGTGTGTATTCAACTTCCAGAGATAAACTGATGTGTGTTTGCAGCAGTTCAGAAACCCTTTCTTTGGAGAATGTAGAAACAGTCATTTCCAGCCCTAGAGACGCATATCAGAGTTACCAGTAAGAATGCGTTTAAAACACAGAAACCCGCTTTGTACAAACTCATCTTCTGTGTGTTGGTTCCTTTTAGGAAGTTGCATCTGTGTTTAGATTCAGCGAGGTAGAAACACATTTCTTCTAAAAGCTGCGTTTGCACATTCCAGAGTGGATGGGAGAACAGGCTTTAAAGAGAAATATCTTGCTCTAAAACCAGAACGGAGCTATCTAGCAGAATGGTTGTCAATGTGTGTATTCAACTTCCAGAGATAAACTGATGTGTGTTTGCAGCAGTTCAGAAACCCTTTCTTTGGAGAATGTAGAAACAGTCATTTCCAGCCCTATAGACGCATAGAAGAGTTAGCAGTAGGAATGCGTTTAAAACACAGAATACCCGCTTCTTACAAACTCATCTGCTGTGTGCTAGTTCCTCTTAGGAAGTTGCATCTATGTTTAGAATCAGCGAGGCAGAAACAGGTTTCTTCTAAAAACTGCGTTTGGACATTCCACAGTGAATGGGAGAACACGCTTTAAAGAGAAATACCTTGCTCTAAAACCAAAACGGAGCTATCTAGCAGAATGGTTGTCAATGTGTGTATTCAACTTCCAGAGTTAAACTGATGTTTGTTTGCAGCAGTTCAGAAACCCTTTCTTTGGAGAATGTAGAAACAGTCAATTCCAGCCCTAGAGACGCATATAAGAGTTAGCAGTAAGAAAGCGTTTAAAACACAGAAACCTGCTTTGTACAAACTCATCTTCTGTGTGTTGGTTCCTTTTAGGAAGTTGCATCTGTGTTTAGATTCAGCGAGGTAGAAACACGTTTCTTCTAAAAGTTGCGTTTGGACATTCCAGAGTGGATGGGAGAACAGGCCGCAAAGAGAAATATCTTGCTCTAAAACCAAAACGGAGCTATCTAGCAGAATGGTGGTCAATGTGTGTATTCAACTTCCAGAGTTAAACTGATGTGTGTTTGCAGCAGTTCAGAAACCCTTTCTTTGGAGAATGTAGAAAAAGTTATTTCCAGCCCTAGAGACGCATATAAGAGTTAGCAGTAAGAATGCGTTTAAAACACAGAAACCCGCTTTGTACAAACTCATCTTCTGTGTGTTGGTTCCTTTTAGGAAGTTGCATCTGTGTTTAGATTCAGCGAGGTAGAAACACGTTTCTTCTAAAAGCTGCATTTGCACATTCCAGAGTGGATGGGAGAACAGGCTTTAAAGAGAAATATCTTGCTCTAAAACCAAAACGGAGCTATCTAGCAGTATGGTTGTCAATGTGTTTATTCAACTTCAAGAGTTAAACTGATGTGTGTTTGCCGCAGTTCAGAAACCCTTTCTTTGGAGAATGCAGAAACAGTCATTTCCAGGCCTATAGACGCATAGAAGAGTTAGCAGTAAGAATGCGTTTAAAACACAGAATACCCGCTTCTTACAAACTCATCTGCTGTGTGCTAGTTCCTCTTAGGAAGTTGCATCTATGTTTAGATTCAGCGAGGCAGAAACACGTTTCTTCTAAAAACTGCGTTTGGACATTCCACAGTGAATGGGAGAACACGCTTTAAAGAGAAATACCTTGCTCTAAAACCAAAACGGAGCTATCTAGCAGAATGGTTGTCCATGTGTGTATTCAACTTCCAGAGTTAAACTGATGTGTGTTTGCAGCAGTTCAGAAACCCTTTCTTTGGAGAATGTAGAAACAGTCAATTCCAGCCCTAGAGACGCATAGAAGAGTTAGCAGTAAGAATGCGCTTCAAAAAAAGAAGACCCGCTTCTTACAAACTCATTTTCTGTGTGTTGGTATCTTTTAGGAAGTTGCATCTATGTTTAGATTCAGCGAGGTAGAAACACGTTTCTTCTAAAAGCTGCGTTTGAACATTCCAGAGTGGATGGGAGAACAGGCTGTAAAGAGAAATATCTTGCTCTAAAACCAAAATGGAGCTATCTAGCAGAATCGTTGTCAATGTGTGTATTCAACTTTCAGAGTTAAACTGATGTGTGTTTGCAGCAGTTCAGAAACCCTTTCTTTGGAGAATGTAGAAACAGTCATTTCCAGCCCTATAGACTCATATAAGTGTTACCTGTAAGAATGCGTTTAAAACACAGAATACCCGCTTCGTACAAACTCATCTGCTGTGTGCTAGTTCCTCTTAGGAAGTTGCATCTATGTTTAGATTCAGCGAGGCAGAAACACGTTTCTTCTAAAAACTGCGTTTGGACATTCCAGAGTGAATGGGAGAACAGGCTGTAAAGAGAAATACCTTACTTTAAAACCAAAACGGAGTTATCTAGCAGAATGGTTGTCAATGTGTGTATTCAACTTCCAGAGTTAAACTGATGTGTGTTTGCAGCACTTCAGAAACCCTTTCTTTGGAGAATGTAGAAACAGTGAATTCCAGCCCTAGAGACGCATATAAGAGTTAGCAGTAAGAATGCGTTTAAAACACAGAAGACCCGCTTCTTACAAACTTATCTGATGTGTGCTGGTTTCTTTTAGGAAGTTGCATCTATGTTTAGATTCAGCGAGGTAGAAACACGTTTCTTGTAAAAGCTGCGTTTGGACATTGCAGAGTGGATGGGAGAACACGCTTTAAAGAGAAATACCTTGCTCTAAAACCAAAACGGAGCTATCTAGCAGAATGGTTGTCAATGTGTGTATTCAACTTCCAGAGTTAAACTGATGTGTGTTTGCAGCAGTTCAGAAACCCTTTCTTTGGCGAATGTAGAAACAGTCAATTCCAGCCCTACAGACTCATATAAGAGTTAGCAGTAAGAATGCGCTTCAAACACAGAAGACCCGCTTCTTACAGACTCATTTTCTGTGTGTTGGTATCTTTTAGGAAGTTGCATCTATGTTTAGATTCAGCGAGGTAGAAACACGTTTCTTCTAAAAGCTGCGTTTGAACATTCCAGAGTGGATGGGAGAACAGGCTGTAAATAGAAATATCTTGCTCTAAAACCAAAATGGAGCTATCTAGCAGAATGGTTGTCAATGTGTGTATTCAACTTTCAGAGTTAAACTGATGTGTGTTTGCAGCAGTTCAGAAACCCTTTCTTTGGAGAATGTAGAAACAGTCATTTCCAGCCCTATAGACTCATATAAGTGTTACCTATAAGAATGCGTTTAAAACACAGAATACCGGCTTCGTACAAACTCATCTGCTGTGTGCTAGTTCCTCTTAGGAAGTTGCATTTATGTTTAGATTCAGCGAGGTAGAAACACGTTTCTTGTAAAAGCTGCGTTTGGACATTGCAGAGTGGATGGGATTACAGGTTGTAAAGAGAAATACCTTGCTCTAAAACCAAAACGGAGCTATCTAGCAGAATGTTTGTCAATGTGTGTATTCAACTTCCAGATTTAAACTGATTTGTGTTTGCAGCAGTTCAGAAACCCTTTCTTTGGAGAATGTAGAAAAACAGTCAATTCCAGCCCTAGAGACGCATATAAGATTTTGCAGTAAGAATGCCTTTAAAACACAGAAACCCGCTTCGTACAAACTCATCTTCTGTGTGTTGGTTCCTTTTAGGAAGTTGCATCTGTGTTTAGATTCAGCGAGGTAGAAACACGTTTCTTCTAAAAACTGCGTTTGGACATTCCAGAGTGGATGGGAAAACAGGCTGTAAAGAGAAATACCTTGCTCTAAAACCAAAACGGATCTATCTAGGAGAATGTTTGTCAATGTGTGTATTCAACTTCGAGAGTTAAACTGATGTGTGTTTGCAGCAGTTCAGAAACCTTCTCTTTGGAGAATGTGGAAAAAAAGTCATTTCCAGCCCTAGAGACGCATAAAAGAGTTAGCAGTAAGATTGCGTTTAAAACACAGAAACCCGCTTTGTACAAACTCATCTTCTGTGTGTTGGTTCCTTTTTGGAAGTTGCATCTGTGTTTAGATTCAGCGAGGTAGAAACACGTTTCTTCTAAAAGCTGCGATTGGACATTCCAGAGTGGATGGGAGAACAGGCTGTAAAGAGAAATATCTTGCTCTAAAACCAACACGGAGCTATCTAGCAGAATGGTTGTCAATGTGTGTATTCAACTTCCAGAGATAAACTGATGTGTGTTTGCAGCAGTTCAGAAACCCTTTCTTTGGAGAATGTAGAAACAGTCATTTCCAGGACTATAGACGCATATCAGAGATAGCAGTAAGAATGCGTTTAAAACACAGAAACCCGCTTTGTACAAACTCATCTTCTGTGTGTTGGTTCCTTTTAGGAAGTTGCATCTGTGTTTAGATTCAGCGAGGTAGAAACACGTTTCTTCTAAAAGCTGCGTTTGAACATTCCAGAGTGGATGGGAGAACAGGCTGTAAAGAGAAATATCTTGCTCTAAAACCAAAATGGGGCTATCTAGCAGAATGGTTGTCAATGTGTGTATTCAACTTCCAGAGTTAAACTGATGTGTGTTTGCAGCAGTTCAGAAACCCTTTCTTTGGAGAATGTAGAAACAGTCATTTCCAGCCCTATAGACTCATATAAGTGTTACCTGTAAGAATGCGTTTAAAACACAGAATACCCGCTTCGTACAAACTCATCTGCTGTGTGCTAGTTCCTCTTAGGAAGTTGCATCTATGTTTAGATTCAGGGAGGCAGAAACACGTTTCTTCTAAAAACTGCGTTTGGACATTCCAGAGTGAATGGGAGAACACGCTGTAAAGAGAAATACCTTACTTTAAAACCAAAACGGAGCTATCTAGCAGAATGGTTGTCAATGTGTGTATTCAACTTCCAGAGTTAAACTGATGTGTGTTTGCAGCACTTCAGAAACCCTTTCTTTGGAGAATGTAGAAACAGTCAATTCCAGCCCTAGAGACGCATATAAAAGTTAGCAGTAAGAATGCGTTTAAAACACAGAAGACCCGCTTCTTACAAACTAATCTGATGTGTGCTGGTTTCTTTTAGGAAGTTGCATCTATGTTTAGATTCAGCGAGGTAGAAACACGTTTCTTGTAAATGCTGCGTTTGGACATTGCAGAGTGGATGGGAGAACACGCTTTAAAGAGAAATACCTTGCTCTAAAACCAAAACGGAGCTATCTAGCAGAATGGTTGTCAATGTGTGTATTCAACTTCCAGAGTTAAACTGATGTGTGTTTGCAGCAGTTCAGAAACCCTTTCTTTGGAGAATGTAGAAACAGTCATTTCCAGCCCTATAGACTCATATAAGTGTTACCTGTAAGAATGCGTTTAAAACACAGAATACCCGCTTCGTACAAACTCATCTGCTGTGTGCTAGTTCCTCTTAGGAAGTTGCATTTATGTTTAGATTCAGCGAGGTAGAAACACGTTTCTTGTAAAAGCTGCATTTGGACATTGCAGAGTGGATGGGATTACAGGTTGTAAAGAGAAATACCTTGCTCTAAAACAAAAACGGAGCTATCTAGCAGAATGTTTGTCAATGTGTGTATTCAACTTCCAGATTTAAACTGATTTGTGTTTGCAGAAGTTCAGAAACCCTTTCTTTGGAGAATGTAGAAAAACAGTCAATTCCAGCCCTAGAGACGCATATAAGATTTTGCAGTAAGAATGCCTTTAAAACACAGAAACCCGCTTCGTACAAACTCATCTTCTGTGTGTTGGTTCCTTTTAGGAAGTTGTATCTGTGTTTAGACTCAGCGAGGTAGAAACACGTTTCTTCTAAAAGCTGCGTTTGGACATTCCAGAGTGGATGGGAAAACAGGCTGTAAAGAGAAATACCTTGCTCTAAAACCAAAACGGATCTATCTAGGAGAATGGTTGTCAATGTGTGTATTCAACTTCCAGAGTTAAACTGATGTGTGTTTGCAGCAGTTCAGAAACCTTCTCTTTGGAGAATGTAGAAAAAAAGTCATTTCCAGTCCTAGAGACGCATATAAGAGTTAGCAGTAAGATTGCGTTTAAAACACAGAAACCCGCTTTGTAGAAACTCATCTTCTGTGTGTTGGTTCCTTTTTGGAAGTTGCATCTGTGTTTAGATTCAGCAAGGTAGAAACACGTTTCTTCTAAAAGCTGCGTTTGGACATTCCACAGTGAATGGGAGAATACGCTTTAAAGAGAAATACCTTGCTCTAAAACCAAAACGGAGCTATCTAGCAGAATGGTTGTCAATGTGTGTATTCAACTTCCAGAGTTAAACTGATGTTTGTTTGCAGCAGTTCAGAAACCCTTTCTTTGGAGAATGTAGAAACAGTCAATTCCAGCCCTAGAGACGCATATAAGAGTTAGCAGTAAGAATGCGCTTCAAACACAGAAGACCCGCTTCTTACAAACTGATTTTCTGTGTCTTGGTTCCTTTTAGGAAGTTGCATCTATGTTTAGATTCAGCGAGGTAGAAACACGTTTCTTCTAAAAGCTGCGTTTGAACATTCCAGAGTGGATGGGAGAACAGGCTGTAAAGAGAAATATCTTGCTCTAAAACCAAAATGGGGCTATCTAGCAGAATGGTTGTCAATGTGTGTATTCAACTTCCAGAGTTAAACTGATGTGTGTTTGCAGCAGTTCAGAAACCCTTTCTTTGGAGAATGTAGAAACAGTCATTTCCAGCCCTATAGACTCATATAAGTGTTACCTGTAAGAATGCGTTTAAAACACAGAATACCCGCTTCGTACAAACTCATCTGCTGTGTGCTAGTTCCTCTTAGGAAGTTGCATCTATGTTTAGATTCAGCGAGGCAGAAACACGTTTCTTCTAAAAATTGCGTTTGGACATTCCAGAGTGAATGGGAGAACACGCTTTAAAGAGAAATACCTTGCTCTAAAACCAAAACGGAGCTTTCTAGCAGAATGGTTGTCAATGTGTGTATTCAACTTCCAGAGTTAAAGTGATGTGTGTTTTTGCAGCAGTTCAGAAACCCTTTCTTTGGAGAATGTAGAAACAGTCAATTCCAGCCCTAGAGACGCATATAAGAGTTAGCAGTAAGAATGCGCTTCAAACACAGAAGACCCGCTTCTTACAAACTGATTTTCTGTGTGTTGGTTCCTTTTAGGAAGTTGCATCTATGTTTAGATTCAGCGAGGTAGAAACACGTTTCTTCTAAAAGCTGCGTTTGAACATTCCAGAGTGGATGGGAGAACTGGCTGTAAAGAGAAATATCTTGCTCTAAAACCAAAATAGGGCTATATAGCAGAATGGTTGTCAATGTGTGTATTCAACTTCCAGAGTTAAACTGACGTGTGTTTGCAGCAGTTCAGAAACCCTTTCTTTGGAGAATGTAGAAACAGTCATTTCCAGCCCTATAGACTCATATTAGTGTTACCTGTAAGAATGCGTTTAAAACACAGAATACCCGCTTCGTACAAACTCATCTGCTGTGTGCTAGTTCCTCTTAGGAAGTTGCATCTATGTTTAGATTCAGCGAAGCAGAAACACGTTTCTTCTAAACGCTGCGTTTGGACATTCCAGAGTGAATGGGAGAACACGCTGTAAAGAGAAATACCTTACTTTAAAACCAAAACGGAGCTATCTAGCAGAATGGTTGTCAATGTGTGTATTCAACTTCCAGAGTTAAACTGATGTGTGTTTGGAGCACTTCAGAAACCCTTTCTTTGGAGAATGTAGAAACAGTAAATTCCAGCCCTAGAGACGCATATAAAAGTTAGCAGTAAGAATGCGTTTAAAACACAGAAGACCCGCTTCTTACAAACTAATCTGATGTGTGCTGGTTTCTTTTAGGAAGTTGCATCTATGTTTAGATTCAGCGAGGTAGAAACACGTTTCTTGTAAATGCTGCGTTTGGACATTGCAGACTGGATGGGAGAACACGCTTTAAAGAGAAATACCTTGCTCTAAAACCAAAACGGAGCTATCTAGCACAATGGTTGTCAATGTGTGTATTCAACTTCCAGAGTTAAACTGATGTGTGTTTGCAGCAGTTCAGAAACCCTTTCTTTGGAGAATGTAGAAACAGTCAATTCCAGCCCTAGAGACGCATATAAGAGTTAGCAGTAAGAATGCGCTTCAAAAAAAGAAGACCCGCTTCTTACAAACTCATTTTCTGTGTGTTGGTATCTTTTAGGAAGTTGCATCTATGTTTAGATTCAGCGAGGTAGAAACACGTTTCTTCTAAAAGCTGCGTTTGAACATTCCAGAGTGGATGGGAGAACAGGCTGTAAAGAGAAATATCTTGCTCTAAAACCAAAATGGAGCTATCTAGCAGAATGGTTGTCAATGTGTGTATTCAACTTTCAGAGTTAAACTGATGTGTGTTTGCAGCAGTTCAGAAACCCTTTCCTTGGAGAATGTAGAAACAGTCATTTCCAGCCCTATAGACTCATATAAGTGTTACCTGTAAGAATGCGTTTAAAACACAGAATACCGGCTTCGTACAAACTCATCTGCTGTGTGCTAGTTCCTCTTAGGAAGTTGCATTTATGTTTAGATTCAGCGAGGTAGAAACACGTTTCTTGTAAAAGCTGCGTTTGGACATTGCAGAGTGGATGGGATTACAGGTTGTAAAGAGAAATACCTTGCTCTAAAACCAAAACGGAGCTATCAAGCAGAATGTTTGTCAATGTGTGTATTCAACTTCCAGATTTAAACTGATTTGTGTTTGCAGCAGTTCAGAAACCCTTTCTTTGGAGAATGTAGAAAAACAGTCAATTCCAACCCTAGAGACACATATAAGATTTTGCAGTAAGAATGCCTTTAAAACACAGAAACCCGCTTCGTACAAACTCATCTTCTGTGTGTTGGTTCCTTTTAGGAAGTTGCATCTGTGTTTAGATTCAGCGAGGTAGAAACACGTTTCTTCTAAAAGCTGCGTTTGGACATTCCAGAGTGGATGGGAAAACAGGCTGTAAAGAGAAATACCTTGCTCTAAAACCAAAAGGGATCTATTTAGGAGAATGATTGTCAATGTGTGTATTCAACTTCCAGAGTTAAACTGATGTGTGATTGCAGCAGTTCAGAAACCTTCTCTTTGGAGAATGTAGAAAAAAAGTCATTTCCAGCCCTAGAGACGCATATAAGAGTTAGCAGTAAGATTGCGTTTAAAACACAGAAACCCGCTTTGTACAAACTCATCTTCTGTGTGTTGGTTCCTTTTTGGAATTTGCATCTGTGTTTAGATTCAGCGAGGTAGAAACACGTTTCTTCTAAAAGCTGCGATTGGACATTCCAGAGTGGATGGGAGAACACGCTGTAAAGAGAAATATCTTGCTCTAAAACCAAAACGGAGCTATCTAGCAGAATGGTTGTCAATGTGTGTATTCAACTTCCAGAGATAAACTGATGTGTGTTTGCAGCAGTTCAGAAACCCTTTCTTTGGAAAATGTAGAAACAGTCATTTCCAGGCCTATAGACGCATATCACAGTTAGCAGTAAGAATGCGTTTAAAACACAGAAACCCGCTTAGTACAAACTCATCTTCTGTGTGTTGGTTCCTTTTAGGAAGTTGCATCTGTGTTTAGATTCAGCGAGGTAGAAACACGTTTCTTCTAAAAGCTGCGATTGGACATTCCAGAGTGGATGGGAGAACAGGCTGTAAAGAGAAATATCTTGCTCTAAAACCAAAACGGAGCTATCTAGCAGAATGGTTGTCAATGTGTGTATTCAACTTCCAGAGATAAACTGATGTGTGTTTGCAGCAGTTCAGAAACCCTTTCTTTGGAGAATGTAGAAACAGTCATTTCCAGGCCTATAGACGCATAGAAGAGTTAGCAGTAGGAATTTGTTTAAAACACAGAATACCCGCTTCTTACAAACTCATCTGCTGTGTGCTAGTTCCTCTTAGGAAGTTGCATCTATGTTTAGATTCAGCGAGGCAGAAACACGTTTCTTCTAAAAACTAGGTTTGGACATTCCAGAGTGAATGGGAGAACACACTTTAAAGAGAAATACCTTGCTCTAAATCGAAAACGGAGCTATCTAGCAGAATGGTTGTCAATGTGTGTATTCAACTTCCAGAGTTAAACTGATGTTTGTTTGCAGCAGTTCAGAAACCCTTTCTTTGGAGAATGTAGAAACAGTCAATTCCAGCCCTAGAGACGCATATAAGAGTTAGCAGTAAGAATGCGCTTCAAACACAGAAGACCCGCTTCTTACAAACTGATTTTCTGTGTGTTGGTTCCTTTTAGGAAGTTGCATCTATGTTTAGATTCAGCGAGGTAGAAACACGTTTCTTCTAAAAGCTGCGTTTAAACATTCCAGAGTGGATGGGAGAACAGGTTGTAAAGAGAAATATCTTGCTCTAAAACCAAAATGGGGCTATATAGCAGAATGGTTGTCAATGTGTGTATTCAACTTCCAGAGTTAAACTGATGTGTGTTTGCAGCAGTTCAGAAACCCTTTCTTTGGAGAATGTAGAAACAGTCATTTCCAGCCCTATAGACTCATATAAGTGTTACCTGTAAGAATGCGTTTAAAACACAGAATACCCGCTTCGTACAAACTCATCTGCTGTGTGCTAGTTCCTCTTAGAAAGTTGCATCTATGTTTCGATTCAGCGAGACAGAAACACGTTTCTTCTAAAAACTGCGTTTGGACATTCCAGAGTGAATGGGAGAACACGCTGTAAAGAGAAATACCTTACTTTAAAACCAAAACGGAGCTATCTAGCAGAATGGTTGTCAATGTGTGTATTCAACTTCCAGAGTTAAACTGATGTGTGTTTGCAGCACTTCAGAAACCCTTTCTTTGGAGAATGTAGAAACAGTAAATTCCAGCCCTAGAGACGCATATAAAAGTTAGCAGTAAGAATCCGTTTAAAACACAGAAGACCCGCTTCTTACAAACTAATCTGATGTGTGCTGGTTTCTTTTAGGAAGTTGCATCTATGTTTAGATTCAGCGAGGTAGAAACACGTTTCTTGTAAAAGCTGCGTTTGGACATTGCAGAGTGGATGGGATTACAGGCTGTAAAGAGAAATACCTTGCTCTAAAACCAAAACAAAGCTATCTAGCAGAATGTTTTTCAATGTGTGTATTCGACTTCCAGAGTTAAACTGATTTGTGTTTGCAGCAGTTCAGAAACCCTTTCTTTGGAGAATGTAGAAAAAAACACATTTCCAGCCCAGAGACGCATATAGGAGTTAGCAGTAAGAATGCGTTTAAAACACAGAAACCCGCTTTATACAAACTCATTTTCTGTGTGTTGGTTCCTTTTAGGAAGTTGCATCTGTGTTTAGATTCAGCGAGGTAGAAACACGTTTCTTCTAAAAGCTGCGTTTGGACATTCCAGGGTGGATGGGAAAACAGGCTGTAAAGAGAAATACCTTTCTCTAAAACCAATACGGAGCTATCTAGCAGAATGGTTGTGAATGTGTGTATTCAACTTCCAGAGTTAAACTGATGTGTGTTTGCAGCAGTTCAGAAACCCTTTCTTTGGAGAATGTAGAAACAGTCATTTCCAGCCCTAGAGACGCATATAAGAGTTAGCAGTAAGAATGCGTTTAAAACACAGAAACCCGCTTTGTACAAACTCATCTTCTGTGTGTTGGTTCCTTTTAGGAAGTTTCATCTGTGTTTAGATTCAGCGAGGTAGAAACACGTTTCTTCTAAAAGCTGCGTTTGCACATTCCAGAGTGGATGGGAGAACAGGCTTTAAAGAGAAATATCTTGCTCTAAAACCAAAACGGAGCTATCTAGCAGTATGGTTGTCAATGTGTGTATTCAACTTCCAGAGTTAAACTGATGTGTGTTTGCCGCAGTTCAGAAACCCTTTCTTTGGAGAATGTAGAAACAGTCATTTCCAGGCCTATAGACGCATAGAAGAGTTAGCAGTAAGAATGCGTTTAAAACACAGAATACCCGCTTCTTACAAACTCATCAGCTGTGTGCTAGTTCCTCTTAGGAAGTTGCATCTATGTTTAGATTCAGCGAGGCAGAAACACGTTTCTTCTAAAAACTGCGTTTGGACATTCCAGAGTGAATGGGAGAACACGCTTTAAAGAGAAATACCTTGCTCTAAAACCAAAACGGAGCTATCTAGCACAATGGTTGTCAATGTGTGTATTCAACTTCCAGAGTTAAACTGATGTGTGTTTGCAGCAGTTCAGAAACCCTTTCGTTGGAGAAGGTAGAAACAGTCAATTCCAGCCCTAGAGACACATATAAGAGTTAGCAGTAAGAATGCGCTTCAAAAAAAGAAGACCCGCTTCTTACAAACTCATTTTCTGTGTGTTGGTATCTTTTAGGAAGTTGCATCTATGTTTAGATTCAGCGAGGTAGAAACACGTTTCTTCTAAAAGCTGCGTTTGAACATTCCAGAGTGGATGGGAGAACAGGCTGTAAAGAGAAATATCTTGCTCTAAAACCAAAATGGAGCTATCTAGCAGAATGGTTGTCAATGTGTGTATTCAACTTTCAGAGTTAAACTGATGTGAGTTTGCAGCAGTTCAGAAACCCTTTCTTTGGAGAATGTAGAAACAGTCATTTCCAGCCCTATAGACTCATATAAGTGTTACCTGTAAGAATGCGTTTAAAACACAGAATACCCGCTTCGTACAAACTCATCTGCTGTGTGCTAGTTCCTCTTAGGAAGTTGCATTTATGTTTAGATTCAGCGAGGTAGAAACACGTTTCTTGTAAAAGCTGCGTTTGGACATTGCAGAGTGGATGGGATTACAGGTTGTAAAGAGAAATACCTTGCTCTAAAACCAAAACGGAGCTATCTAGCAGAATGTTTGTCAATGTGTGTATTCAATTTCCAGATTTAAACTGATTTGTGTTTGCAGCAGTTCAGAAACCCTTTCTTTGGAGAATGTAGAAAAACAGTCAATTCCAGCCCTAGAGACGCATATAAGATTTTGCAGTAAGAATGCCTTTAAAACACAGAAACCCGCTTCGTACAAACTCATCTTCTGTGTGTTGGTTCGTTTTAGGAAGCTGCATCTGTGTTTAGATTCAGCGAGATAGAAACACGTTTCTTCTAAAAGCTGCGTTTGGACATTCCAGAGTGGATGGGAAAACAGGCTGTAAAGAGAAATACCTTGCTCTAAAACCAAAACGGATCCATCTAGGAGAATGGTTGTCAATGAGTGTATTCAACTTCCAGAGTTAAACTGATGTGTGTTTGCAGCAGTTCAGAAACCCTCTCTTTGGAGAATGTAGAAAAAAATTTATTTCCAGCCCTAGAGACGCATATAAGAGTTAGCAGTAAGATTGCGTTTAAAACACAGAAACTCGCTTGGTACAAACTCATCTTCTGTGTGTTGGTTCCTTTTTGGAGGTTGCATCTGTGTTTAGATTCAGCGAGGTAGAAACACGTTTCTTATAAAAGCTGCGATTGGACATTCCAGAGTGGATGGGAGAACAGGCTGTAAAGAGAAATATCTTGCTCTAAAACCAAAACGGAGCTATCTAGCAGAATGGTTGTCAATGTGTGTATTCAACTTCCAGAGTTAAACTGATGTGTGTTTGCAGCAGTTCAGAAACCCTTTCTTTGGAGAATGTAGAAACAGTCATTTCCAGGCCAATAGACGCATAGAAGAGATAGCAGTAAGAATGCGTTTAAAACACAGAATACCCGCTTCTTACAAACTCATCTGCTGTGTGCTAGTTCCTCTTAGGAAGTTGCATCTATGTTTAGATTCAGCGAGGCAGAAACACGTTTCTTCTAAAAACTGCGTTTGGACATTTTAGAGTGAATGGGAGAACACACTTGAAAGAGAAATACCTTGCTCTAAAACCAAAACGGATCTATCTAGCAGAATGGTTGTAAATGAGTGTATTCAACTTCCAGAGTTAAACTGATGTGTGTTTGCAGCAGTTCAGAAACCCTTTCTTTGGAGAATGTAGAAAAAAAGTCATTTCCAGCCCTAGAGGCACATATAGGACTTAGCAGTAAGAATGCCTTTAAAACACAGAAACCGGCTTCGTACAATCTCATCTTCTGTGTGTTGGTTCCTTTTAGGAAGTTGCATCTGTGTTTAGATTCAGCGAGGTAGAAACACGTTTCTTCTAAAAGCTGCGTTTGGACATTCCAGAGTGGATGGGAGAACAGGCTGTAAAGAGAAATACCTTGCTCTAAAACCAAAACGGAGCTATCTAGCAGAATGGTTGTCAATGAGTGTATTCAACTTCCAGAGTTAAACTGATGTGTTTCCAGCCGTTCAGAAACCCTTTCTTTGGAGAATGTAGAAAAAAACACATTTCCAGCCCTAGAGACGCATATAAGAGTTAGCAGTAAGAATGCGCTTCAAACACAGAAGACCCGCTTCTTACAAACTCATTTTCTGTGTGTTGGTATCTTTTAGGAAGTTGCATCTATGTTTAGATTCAGCGAGGTAGAAACACGTTTCTTCTAAAAGCTGCGTTTGAACATTCCAGAGTGGCTGGGAGAACAGGCTGTAAAGAGAAATATCTTGCTCTAAAACCAAAATGGAGCTATCTAGCAGAATGGTTGTCAATGTGTGTATTCAACTTTCAGAGTTAAACTGATGTGTGTTTGCAGCAGTTCAGAAACCCTTTCTTTGGAGAATGTAGAAACAGTCATTTCCAGCCCTATAGACTCATATAAGTGTTACCTGTAAGAATGCGTTTAAAACACAGAAACCCGCTTTGTACAAACTCATCTTCTGTGTGTTGGTTCCTTTTAGGAAGTTGCATCTGTGTTTAGATTCAGCGAGGTAGAAACACGTTTCTTCTAAAAGCTGCGTTTGGAAATTCCAGAGTGGATGGGAGAAAGGGTGTAAAGAGAAATACCTTGCTCTAAAACCAAAACGGAGCTATCTAGCAGAATGTTTGTCAATGTGTGTACTCAACTTCCAGAGTTAAACTGATGTGTGTTTGCAGCAGTTCAGATACCCTTTCTTTGGAGAATGTAGAAAAACAGTCAATTCCAGCCCTAGAGACGCATATAAGATTTTTCAGTAAGAATGCCTTTAAAACACAGAAACCCGCTTCGTACAAACTCATCTGCTGTGTGTTGGTTCGTTTTAGGAAGTTGCATGTGTGTTTAGATCCAGCGAGGTAGAAACACGTTTCTTCTAAAAGCTGCGTTTGAACATTCCAGAGTGGCTGGGAGAACAGGCTGTAAAGAGAAATATCTTGCTCTAAAACCAAAACGGAGCTTTCTAGCAGAATGGTTGTCAATGTGTGTATTCAACTTCCAGAGTTAAACTGATGTGTGTTTGCAGCAGTTCAGAAACCCTTTCTTTGGAGAATGTAGAAACAGTCATTTCCAGCCCTAGAGACGCATATAAGAGTTAGCAGTAAGAATGCGTTTAAAACACAGAATACCCGCTTCGTACAAACTCATTTGCTGTGTGCTAGTTCCTCTTAGGAAGTTGCATCTATGTTTAGATTCATCGAGGCAGAAACACGTTTCTTCTAAAAACTGCGTTTGGACATTCGAGAGTGAATGGGATAACACGCTGTAAAGAGAAATATCTTGCTCTAAAACCAAAACGGAGCTATCCAGCAGAATGGTTGTCAATGCGTGTATTCAACTTCCAGAGTTAAACTGATGTGTTTTTGCAGCAGTTCAGAAACCCTTTCTTTGGAGAATGTAGAAACAGTAAATTCCAGCCTTAGAGACGCATATAAGAGTTAGCAGTAAGAATGCGTTTAAAACACAGAAGACCCGCTTCTTACAAACTCATCTGCTGTGTGCTGGTTTCTCTTAGGAAGTTGCATCTATGTTTAGATTCAGCAAGGTAGAAACACGTTTCTTCTAAAACCTGCATTTGGACATTCCAGATTGGATGGGAGAACAAACTGTAAAGAGAAATACCTTTCTCTAAAACCAAAACGGAGCTATCTAGCAGAATGGTTGTCAATGTGTGTATTCAACTTCCAGAGTTATACTGATGTGTGTTTGCAGCAGTTCAGAAACCCTTTCTTTGGAGAATGTAGAAACTGTCATTTCCAGCCCTATAGATGCATAAAAGAGTTAGCAGTAAGATTGCGTTTAAAACACAGAATACCCGCTTCGTACAAACTCATCTGCTGTGTGCTAGTTCCTCTTAGGAAGTTGCATCTATGACTAGATTCAGCGAGGCAGAAACACGTTTCTTCTAAAAACTGCGTTTGGACATTCCAGAGTGAATGGGATAACACGCTGTAAAGAGAAATACCTTGCTCTAAAACCAAAACGGTGCTATCAGGCAGAATGGTTATCAATGTGTATATTCAACTTCCAGAGTTAAACTGATGTGTGTTTGCAGCAGTTCAGAAACCCTTTCTTTGGAGAATGTAGAAAAAAACACATTTCCAGCCCTAGAGACGCATATAAGAGTTAGCAGTAAGAATGCGCTTCAAACACAGAAGACCCGCTTCTTACAAACTCATTTTCTGTGTGTTGGTATCTTTTAGAAAGTTGCATCTATGTTTAGATTCAGCGAGGTAGAAACACGTTTCTTCTAAAAGCTGCGTTTGAACATTCCAGAGTGGCTGGGAGAACAGGCTGTAAAGAGAAATATCTTGCTCTAAAACCAAAATGGAGCTATCTAGCAGAATGGTTGTCAATGTGTGTATTCAACTTTCAGAGTTAAACTGATGTGTGTTTGCAGCAGTTCAGAAACCCTTTCTTTGGAGAATGTAGAAACAGTCATTTCCAGCCCTATAGACTCATATAAGTGCTACCTGTAAGAATGCGTTTAAAACACAGAAACCCGCTTTGTACAAACTCATCTTCTGTGTGTTGGTTCCTTTGAGGAAGTTGCATCTGTGTTTAGATTCAGCGAGGTAGAAACACGTTTCTTCTAAAAGCTGCGTTTGGAAATTCCAGAGTGGATGGGAGAACAGGCTGTAAAGAGAAATACCTTGCTCTAAAACCAAAACGGAGCTATCTAGCAGAATGTATGTCAATGTGTGTACTCAACTTCCAGAGTTAAACTGATTAGTGTTTGCAGCAGTTCAGAAACCCTTTCTTTGGAGAATGTAGAAAAACAGTCAATTCCAGCCCTAGAGACGCATATAAGATTTTGCAGTAAGAATGCCTTTAAAACACAGAAACCCGCTACGTACAAACTCATCTGCTGTGTGTTGGTTCCTTTTAGGAAGTTGCATCTGTTTTTAGATTCAGCGAGGTAGAAACACGTTTCTTCTAAAAGGTGCGTTTGGACATTCCAGAGTGGATGGGAAAACAGGCTGTAAAGAGAAATACCTTGCTCTAAAACCAAAACGGAGCGATCTAGCAGAATGGTTGTCAATGTGTTTATTCAACTTCCAGAGTTAAACTGACGTGTGTTTGCAGCAGTTCAGAAACCCTTTCTTTGCAGAATATAGAAACAGTCATTTCCAGCCCTAGAGACGCATATAAGAGTTAGCAGTAAGAATGCGTTTAAAACACAGAAACCCGCTTTGTACAAACTCATCTTCTGTGTGTTGGTTCCTTTTAGGAAGTTGCATCTGTGTTTAGATTCAGCGAGGTAGAAACTCTTTTCTTCTAAAAGCTGTGTTTGGACATTCCAGAGTGGATGGGAGAACAGGTGTAAAGAGAAATATCTTGCTCTAAAACGAAAACGGAGCTATCTAGCAGAATGTTTGTCAATGTGTGTATTCAACTTCCAGAGTTAAAATGATGAGTGTTTGCAGCAGTTCAGAAACCCTTTCTTTGGAGAATGTAGAAACAGTCATTTCCAGCCCTTTAGTCGCATACAAGAGTTAGCAGTAAGAATGCGTTTAAAACACAGAATAACCGCTTCGTACAAACTCATTTGCTGTGTGCTAGTTCCTCTTAGGAAGTTGCATCTATGTTTAGATTCAGCGAGGTAGAAACACGTTTCTTCTAAAAGCTGTGTTTGGACATTGCAGAGTGGATTGGAGAACAGGCTGTAAAGAGAAATATCTTGCTCTAAAACCAAAACGGATCTATCTAGGAGAATGGTGGTCAATGTGTGTATTCAACTTCCAGAGTTAAACTGATGTGTGTTTGCAGCAGTTCAGAAACCCTCTCTTTGGAGAATGTAGAAAAAAAGTCATTTCCAGCCCTGGAGACGCATATAAGAGTTAGCAGTAAGATTGCGTTTAAAACACAGAAACCCGCTTTGTACAAACTCATCTTCTGTGTGTTGGTTCCTTTTAGGAAGTTGCATCTGTGTTTAGATTCAGCGAGGTAGAAACACGTTTCTTCTAAAAGCTGCGATTGGACATTCCAGAGTGGATGGGAGAACAGGCTGTAAAGAGAAATATCTTGCTCTAAAACCAAAACGGAGCTATCTAGCAGAATGGTTGTCAATGTGTGTATTCAACTTCCAGAGATAAACTGATGTGTGTTTGCAGCAGTTCAGAAACCCTTTCTTTGGAGAATGTAGAAACAGTCATTTCCAGGCCTATAGACGCATAGAAGAGTTAGCAGTAGGAATTTGTTTAAAACACAGAATACCCGCTTCTTACAAACTCATCTGCTGTGTGCTAGTTCCTCTTAGGAAGTTGCATCTATGTTTAGATTCAGCGAGGCAGAAACACGTTTCTTCTAAAAACTGGGTTTGGACATTCCAGAGTGAATGGGAGAACACACTTTAAAGAGAAATACCTTGCTCTAAATCGAAAACGGAGCTATCTAGCAGAATGGTTGTCAATGTGTGTATTCAACTTCCAGAGTTAAACTGATGTTTGTTTGCAGCAGTTCAGAAACCCTTTCTTTGGAGAATGTAGAAACAGTCAATTCCAGCCCTAGAGACGCATATAAGAGTTAGCAGTAAGAATGCGCTTCAAACACAGAAGACCCGCTTCTTACAAACTGATTTTCTGTGTGTTGGTTCCTTTTAGGAAGTTGCATCTATGTTTAGATTCAGCGAGGTAGAAACACGTTTCTTCTAAAAGCTGCGTTTAAACATTCCAGAGTGGATGGGAGAACAGGTTGTAAAGAGAAATATCTTGCTCTAAAACCAAAATGGGGCTATATAGCAGAATGGTTGTCAATGTGTGTATTCAACTTCCAGAGTTAAACTGATGTGTGTTTGCAGCAGTTCAGAAACCCTTTCTTTGGAGAATGTAGAAACAGTCATTTCCAGCCCTATAGACTCATATAAGTGTTACCTGTAAGAATGCGTTTAAAACACAGAATACCCGCTTCGTACAAACTCATCTGCTGTGTGCTAGTTCCTCTTAGGAAGTTGCATCTATGTTTCGATTCAGCGAGACAGAAACACGTTTCTTCTAAAAACTGCGTTTGGACATTCCAGAGTGAATGGGAGAACACGCTGTAAAGAGAAATACCTTACTTTAAAACCAAAACGGAGCTATCTAGCAGAATGGTTGTCAATGTGTGTATTCAACTTCCAGAGTTAAACTGATGTGTGTTTGCAGCACTTCAGAAACCCTTTCTTTGGAGAATGTAGAAACAGTAAATTCCAGCCCTAGAGACGCATATAAAAGTTTGCAGTAAGAATCCGTTTAAAACACAGAAGACCCGCTTCTTACAAACTAATCTGATGTGTGCTGGTTTCTTTTAGGAAGTTGCATCTATGTTTAGATTCAGCGAGGTAGAAACACGTTTCTTGTAAAAGCTGCGTTTGGACATTGCAGAGTGGATGGGATTACAGGCTGTAAAGAGAAATACCTTGCTCTAAAACCAAAACAAAGCTATCTAGCAGAATGTTTTTCAATGTGTGTATTCGACTTCCAGAGTTAAACTGATTTGTGTTTGCAGCAGTTCAGAAACCCTTTCTTTGGAGAATGTAGAAAAAAACACATTTCCAGCCCAGAGACGCATATAGGAGTTAGCAGTAAGAATGCGTTTAAAACACAGAAACCCGCTTTATACAAACTCATTTTCTGTGTGTTGGTTCCTTTTAGGAAGTTGCATCTGTGTTTAGATTCAGCGAGGTAGAAACACGTTTCTTCTAAAAGCTGCGTTTGGACATTCCAGGGTGGATGGGAAAACAGGCTGTAAAGAGAAATACCTTTCTCTAAAACCAATACGGAGCTATCTAGCAGAATGGTTGTGAATGTGTGTATTCAACTTCCAGAGTTAAACTGATGTGTGTTTGCAGCAGTTCAGAAACCCTTTCTTTGGAGAATGTAGAAACAGTCATTTCCAGCCCTAGAGACGCATATAAGAGTTAGCAGTAAGAATGCGTTTAAAACACAGAAACCCGCTTTGTACAAACTCATCTTCTGTGTGTTGGTTCCTTTTAGGAAGTTTCATCTGTGTTTAGATTCAGCGAGGTAGAAACACGTTTCTTCTAAAAGCTGCGTTTGCACATTCCAGAGTGGATGGGAGAACAGGCTTTAAAGAGAAATATCTTGCTCTAAAACCAAAACGGAGCTATCTAGCAGTATGGTTGTCAATGTGTGTATTCAACTTCCAGAGTTAAACTGATGTGTGTTTGCCGCAGTTCAGAAACCCTTTCTTTGGAGAATGTAGAAACAGTCATTTCCAGGCCTATAGACGCATAGAAGAGTTAGCAGTAAGAATGCGTTTAAAACACAGAATACCCGCTTCTTACAAACTCATCTGCTGTGTGCTAGTTCCTCTTAGGAAGTTGCATCTATGTTTAGATTCAGCGAGGCAGAAACACGTTTCTTCTAAAAACTGCGTTTGGACATTCCAGAGTGAATGGGAGAACACGCTTTAAAGAGAAATACCTTGCTCTAAAACCAAAACGGAGCTATCTAGCACAATGGTTGTCAATGTGTGTATTCAACTTCCAGAGTTAAACTGATGTGTGTTTGCAGCAGTTCAGAAACCCTTTCGTTGGAGAAGGTAGAAACAGTCAATTCCAGCCCTAGAGACACATATAAGAGTTAGCAGTAAGAATGCGCTTCAAAAAAAGAAGACCCGCTTCTTACAAACTCATTTTCTGTGTGTTGGTATCTTTTAGGAAGTTGCATCTATGTTTAGATTCAGCGAGGTAGAAACACGTTTCTTCTAAAAGCTGCGTTTGAACATTCCAGAGTGGATGGGAGAACAGGCTGTAAAGAGAAATATCTTGCTCTAAAACCAAAATGGAGCTATCTAGCAGAATGGTTGTCAATGTGTGTATTCAACTTTCAGAGTTAAACTGATGTGAGTTTGCAGCAGTTCAGAAACCCTTTCTTTGGAGAATGTAGAAACAGTCATTTCCAGCCCTATAGACTCATATAAGTGTTACCTGTAAGAATGCGTTTAAAACACAGAATACCCGCTTCGTACAAACTCATCTGCTGTGTGCTAGTTCCTCTTAGGAAGTTGCATTTATGTTTAGATTCAGCGAGGTAGAAACACGTTTCTTGTAAAAGCTGCGTTTGGACATTGCAGAGTGGATGGGATTACAGGTTGTAAAGAGAAATACCTTGCTCTAAAACCAAAACGGAGCTATCTAGCAGAATGTTTGTCAATGTGTGTATTCAATTTCCAGATTTAAACTGATTTGTGTTTGCAGCAGTTCAGAAACCCTTTCTTTGGAGAATGTAGAAAAACAGTCAATTCCAGCCCTAGAGACGCATATAAGATTTTGCAGTAAGAATGCCTTTAAAACACAGAAACCCGCTTCGTACAAACTCATCTTCTGTGTGTTGGTTCGTTTTAGGAAGTTGCATCTGTGTTTAGATTCAGCGAGATAGAAACACGTTTCTTCTAAAAGCTGCGTTTGGACATTCCAGAGTGGATGGGAAAACAGGCTGTAAAGAGAAATACCTTGCTCTAAAACCAAAACGGATCCATCTAGGAGAATGGTTGTCAATGAGTGTATTCAACTTCCAGAGTTAAACTGATGTGTGTTTGCAGCAGTTCAGAAACCCTCTCTTTGGAGAATGTAGAAAAAAATTCATTTCCAGCCCTAGAGACGCATATAAGAGTTAGCAGTAAGATTGCGTTTAAAACACAGAAACTCGCTTGGTACAAACTCATCTTCTGTGTGTTGGTTCCTTTTTGGAGGTTGCATCTGTGTTTAGATTCAGCGAGGTAGAAACACGTTTCTTATAAAAGCTGCGATTGGACATTCCAGAGTGGATGGGAGAACAGGCTGTAAAGAGAAATATCTTGCTCTAAAACCAAAACGGAGCTATCTAGCAGAATGGTTGTCAATGTGTGTATTCAACTTCCAGAGTTAAACTGATGTGTGTTTGCAGCAGTTCAGAAACCCTTTCTTTGGAGAATGTAGAAACAGTCATTTCCAGGCCAATAGACGCATAGAAGAGATAGCAGTAAGAATGCGTTTAAAACACAGAATACCCGCTTCTTACAAACTCATCTGCTGTGTGCTAGTTCCTCTTAGGAAGTTGCATCTATGTTTAGATTCAGCGAGGCAGAAACACGTTTCTTCTAAAAACTGCGTTTGGACATTTTAGAGTGAATGGGAGAACACACTTGAAAGAGAAATACCTTGCTCTAAAACCAAAACGGATCTATCTAGCAGAATGGTTGTAAATGAGTGTATTCAACTTCCAGAGTTAAACTGATGTGTGTTTGCAGCAGTTCAGAAACCCTTTCTTTGGAGAATGTAGAAAAAAAGTCATTTCCAGCCCTAGAGGCACATATAGGACTTAGCAGTAAGAATGCCTTTAAAACACAGAAACCGGCTTCGTACAATCTCATCTTCTGTGTGTTGGTTCCTTTTAGGAAGTTGCATCTGTGTTTAGATTCAGCGAGGTAGAAACACGTTTCTTCTAAAAGCTGCGTTTGGACATTCCAGAGTGGATGGGAGAACAGGCTGTAAAGAGAAATACCTTGCTCTAAAACCAAAACGGAGCTATCTAGCAGAATGGTTGTCAATGAGTGTATTCAACTTCCAGAGTTAAACTGATGTGTTTCCAGCCGTTCAGAAACCCTTTCTTTGGAGAATGTAGAAAAAAACACATTTCCAGCCCTAGAGACGCATATAAGAGTTAGCAGTAAGAATGCGCTTCAAACACAGAAGACCCGCTTCTTACAAACTCATTTTCTGTGTGTTGGTATCTTTTAGGAAGTTGCATCTATGTTTAGATTCAGCGAGGTAGAAACACGTTTCTTCTAAAAGCTGCGTTTGAACATTCCAGAGTGGCTGGGAGAACAGGCTGTAAAGAGAAATATCTTGCTCTAAAACCAAAATGGAGCTATCTAGCAGAATGGTTGTCAATGTGTGTATTCAACTTTCAGAGTTAAACTGATGTGTGTTTGCAGCAGTTCAGAAACCCTTTCTTTGGAGAATGTAGAAACAGTCATTTCCAGCCCTATAGACTCATATAAGTGTTACCTGTAAGAATGCGTTTAAAACACAGAAACCCGCTTTGTACAAACTCATCTTCTGTGTGTTGGTTCCTTTTAGGAAGTTGCATCTGTGTTTAGATTCAGCGAGGTAGAAACACGTTTCTTCTAAAAGCTGCGTTTGGAAATTCCAGAGTGGATGGGAGAAAGGGTGTAAAGAGAAATACCTTGCTCTAAAACCAAAACGGAGCTATCTAGCAGAATGTTTGTCAATGTGTGTACTCAACTTCCAGAGTTAAACTGATGTGTGTTTGCAGCAGTTCAGATACCCTTTCTTTGGAGAATGTAGAAAAACAGTCAATTCCAGCCCTAGAGACGCATATAAGATTTTTCAGTAAGAATGCCTTTAAAACACAGAAACCCGCTTCGTACAAACTCATCTGCTGTGTGTTGGTTCGTTTTAGGAAGTTGCATGTGTGTTTAGATCCAGCGAGGTAGAAACACGTTTCTTCTAAAAGCTGCGTTTGAACATTCCAGAGTGGCTGGGAGAACAGGCTGTAAAGAGAAATATCTTGCTCTAAAACCAAAACGGAGCTTTCTAGCAGAATGGTTGTCAATGTGTGTATTCAACTTCCAGAGTTAAACTGATGTGTGTTTGCAGCAGTTCAGAAACCCTTTCTTTGGAGAATGTAGAAACAGTCATTTCCAGCCCTAGAGACGCATATAAGAGTTAGCAGTAAGAATGCGTTTAAAACACAGAATACCCGCTTCGTACAAACTCATTTGCTGTGTGCTAGTTCCTCTTAGGAAGTTGCATCTATGTTTAGATTCATCGAGGCAGAAACACGTTTCTTCTAAAAACTGCGTTTGGACATTCGAGAGTGAATGGGATAACACACTGTAAAGAGAAATATCTTGCTCTAAAACCAAAACGGAGCTATCCAGCAGAATGGTTGTCAATGCGTGTATTCAACTTCCAGAGTTATACTGATGTGTGTTTGCAGCAGTTCAGAAACCCTTTCTTTGGAGAATGTAGAAACTGTCATTTCCAGCCCTATAGATGCATAAAAGAGTTAGCAGTAAGATTGCGTTTAAAACACAGAATACCCGCTTCGTACAAACTCATCTGCTGTGTGCTAGTTCCTCTTAGGAAGTTGCATCTATGACTAGATTCAGCGAGGCAGAAACACGTTTCTTCTAAAAACTGCGTTTGGACATTCCAGAGTGAATGGGATAACACGCTGTAAAGAGAAATACCTTGCTCTAAAACCAAAACGGTGCTATCAGGCAGAATGGTTATCAATGTGTATATTCAACTTCCAGAGTTAAACTGATGTGTGTTTGCAGCAGTTCAGAAACCCTTTCTTTGGAGAATGTAGAAAAAAACACATTTCCAGCCCTAGAGACGCATATAAGAGTTAGCAGTAAGAATGCGCTTCAAACACAGAAGACCCGCTTCTTACAAACTCATTTTCTGTGTGTTGGTATCTTTTAGAAAGTTGCATCTATGTTTAGATTCAGCGAGGTAGAAACACGTTTCTTCTAAAAGCTGCGTTTGAACATTCCAGAGTGGCTGGGAGAACAGGCTGTAAAGAGAAATATCTTGCTCTAAAACCAAAATGGAGCTATCTAGCAGAATGGTTGTCAATGTGTGTATTCAACTTTCAGAGTTAAACTGATGTGTGTTTGCAGCAGTTCAGAAACCCTTTCTTTGGAGAATGTAGAAACAGTCATTTCCAGCCCTATAGACTCATATAAGTGTTACCTGTAAGAATGCGTTTAAAACACAGAAACCCGCTTTGTACAAACTCATCTTCTGTGTGTTGGTTCCTTTTAGGAAGTTGCATCTGTGTTTAGATTCAGCGAGGTAGAAACACGTTTCTTCTAAAAGCTGCGTTTGGAAATTCCAGAGTGGATGGGAGAAAGGGTGTAAAGAGAAATACCTTGCTCTAAAACCAAAACGGAGCTATCTAGCAGAATGTTTGTCAATGTGTGTACTCAACTTCCAGAGTTAAACTGATGTGTGTTTGCAGCAGTTCAGATACCCTTTCTTTGGAGAATGTAGAAAAACAGTCAATTCCAGCCCTAGAGACGCATATAAGATTTTTCAGTAAGAATGCCTTTAAAACACAGAAACCCGCTTCGTACAAACTCATCTGCTGTGTGTTGGTTCGTTTTAGGAAGTTGCATGTGTGTTTAGATCCAGCGAGGTAGAAACACGTTTCTTCTAAAAGCTGCGTTTGAACATTCCAGAGTGGCTGGGAGAACAGGCTGTAAAGAGAAATATCTTGCTCTAAAACCAAAACGGAGCTTTCTAGCAGAATGGTTGTCAATGTGTGTATTCAACTTCCAGAGTTAAACTGATGTGTGTTTGCAGCAGTTCAGAAACCCTTTCTTTGGAGAATGTAGAAACAGTCATTTCCAGCCCTAGAGACGCATATAAGAGTTAGCAGTAAGAATGCGTTTAAAACACAGAATACCCGCTTCGTACAAACTCATTTGCTGTGTGCTAGTTCCTCTTAGGAAGTTGCATCTATGTTTAGATTCATCGAGGCAGAAACACGTTTCTTCTAAAAACTGCGTTTGGACATTCGAGAGTGAATGGGATAACACGCTGTAAAGAGAAATATCTTGCTCTAAAACCAAAACGGAGCTATCCAGCAGAATGGTTGTCAATGCGTGTATTCAACTTCCAGAGTTAAACTGATGTGTTTTTGCAGCAGTTCAGAAACCCTTTCTTTGGAGAATGTAGAAACAGTAAATTCCAGCCTTAGAGACGCATATAAGAGTTAGCAGTAAGAATGCGTTTAAAACACAGAAGACCCGCTTCTTACAAACTCATCTGCTGTGTGCTGGTTTCTCTTAGGAAGTTGCATCTATGTTTAGATTCAGCAAGGTAGAAACACGTTTCTTCTAAAACCTGCATTTGGACATTCCAGATTGGATGGGAGAACAAACTGTAAAGAGAAATACCTTTCTCTAAAACCAAAACGGAGCTATCTAGCAGAATGGTTGTCAATGTGTGTATTCAACTTCCAGAGTTATACTGATGTGTGTTTGCAGCAGTTCAGAAACCCTTTCTTTGGAGAATGTAGAAACTGTCATTTCCAGCCCTATAGATGCATAAAAGAGTTAGCAGTAAGATTGCGTTTAAAACACAGAATACCCGCTTCGTACAAACTCATCTGCTGTGTGCTAGTTCCTCTTAGGAAGTTGCATCTATGACTAGATTCAGCGAGGCAGAAACACGTTTCTTCTAAAAACTGCGTTTGGACATTCCAGAGTGAATGGGATAACACGCTGTAAAGAGAAATACCTTGCTCTAAAACCAAAACGGTGCTATCAGGCAGAATGGTTATCAATGTGTATATTCAACTTCCAGAGTTAAACTGATGTGTGTTTGCAGCAGTTCAGAAACCCTTTCTTTGGAGAATGTAGAAAAAAACACATTTCCAGCCCTAGAGACGCATATAAGAGTTAGCAGTAAGAATGCGCTTCAAACACAGAAGACCCGCTTCTTACAAACTCATTTTCTGTGTGTTGGTATCTTTTAGAAAGTTGCATCTATGTTTAGATTCAGCGAGGTAGAAACACGTTTCTTCTAAAAGCTGCGTTTGAACATTCCAGAGTGGCTGGGAGAACAGGCTGTAAAGAGAAATATCTTGCTCTAAAACCAAAATGGAGCTATCTAGCAGAATGGTTGTCAATGTGTGTATTCAACTTTCAGAGTTAAACTGATGTGTGTTTGCAGCAGTTCAGAAACCCTTTCTTTGGAGAATGTAGAAACAGTCATTTCCAGCCCTATAGACTCATATAAGTGCTACCTGTAAGAATGCGTTTAAAACACAGAAACCCGCTTTGTACAAACTCATCTTCTGTGTGTTGGTTCCTTTGAGGAAGTTGCATCTGTGTTTAGATTCAGCGAGGTAGAAACACGTTTCTTCTAAAAGCTGCGTTTGGAAATTCCAGAGTGGATGGGAGAACAGGCTGTAAAGAGAAATACCTTGCTCTAAAACCAAAACGGAGCTATCTAGCAGAATGTATGTCAATGTGTGTACTCAACTTCCAGAGTTAAACTGATTAGTGTTTGCAGCAGTTCAGAAACCCTTTCTTTGGAGAATGTAGAAAAACAGTCAATTCCAGCCCTAGAGACGCATATAAGATTTTGCAGTAAGAATGCCTTTAAAACACAGAAACCCGCTACGTACAAACTCATCTGCTGTGTGTTGGTTCCTTTTAGGAAGTTGCATCTGTTTTTAGATTCAGCGAGGTAGAAACACGTTTCTTCTAAAAGCTGCGTTTGGACATTCCAGAGTGGATGGGAAAACAGGCTGTAAAGAGAAATACCTTGCTCTAAAACCAAAACGGAGCGATCTAGCAGAATGGTTGTCAATGTGTTTATTCAACTTCCAGAGTTAAACTGACGTGTGTTTGCAGCAGTTCAGAAACCCTTTCTTTGCAGAATATAGAAACAGTCATTTCCAGCCCTAGAGACGCATATAAGAGTTAGCAGTAAGAATGCGTTTAAAACACAGAAACCCGCTTTGTACAAACTCATCTTCTGTGTGTTGGTTCCTTTTAGGAAGTTGCATCTGTGTTTAGATTCAGCGAGGTAGAAACTCTTTTCTTCTAAAAGCTGTGTTTGGACATTCCAGAGTGGATGGGAGAACAGGTGTAAAGAGAAATATCTTGCTCTAAAACGAAAACGGAGCTATCTAGCAGAATGTTTGTCAATGTGTGTATTCAACTTCCAGAGTTAAAATGATGAGTGTTTGCAGCAGTTCAGAAACCCTTTCTTTGGAGAATGTAGAAACAGTCATTTCCAGCCCTTTAGTCGCATACAAGAGTTAGCAGTAAGAATGCGTTTAAAACACAGAATACCCGCTTCGTACAAACTCATTTGCTGTGTGCTAGTTCCTCTTAGGAAGTTGCATCTATGTTTAGATTCAGCGAGGTAGAAACACGTTTCTTCTAAAAGCTGTGTTTGGACATTGCAGAGTGGATTGGAGAACAGGCTGTAAAGAGAAATATCTTGCTCTAAAACCAAAACGGATCTATCTAGGAGAATGGTGGTCAATGTGTGTATTCAACTTCCAGAGTTAAACTGATGTGTGTTTGCAGCAGTTCAGAAACCCTCTCTTTGGAGAATGTAGAAAAAAAGTCATTTCCAGCCCTGGAGACGCATATAAGAGTTAGCAGTAAGATTGCGTTTAAAACACAGAAACCCGCTTTGTACAAACTCATCTTCTGTGTGTTGGTTCCTTTTAGGAAGTTGCATCTGTGTTTAGATTCAGCGAGGTAGAAACACGTTTCTTCTAAAAGCTGCGATTGGACATTCCAGAGTGGATGGGAGAACAGGCTGTAAAGAGAAATATCTTGCTCTAAAACCAAAACGGAGCTATCTAGCAGAATGGTTGTCAATGTGTGTATTCCACTTCGAGAGTTTAACTGATGTGTGTTTGCAGCAGTTCAGAAACCCTTTCTTTGGAGAATGTAGAAACAGTCATTTCCAGGCCAATAGACGCATAGAAGAGATAGCAGTAAGAATGCGTTTAAAACACAGAATACCCGCTTCTTACAAACTCATCTGCTGTGTGCTAGTTCCTCTTAGGAAGTTGCATCTATGTTTAGATTCAGCGAGGCAGAAACACGTTTCTTCTAAAAACTGCGTTTGTACATTTCAGAGTGAATGGGAGAACACGCTTTAAAAAGAAATACCTTGCTCTAAAACCAAAACGGAGCTATCTAGCAGAATGTTTGTCAATGTGTGTATTCAACTTCCAGAGTTAAACTGATGTGTGTTTGCAGCAGTTCAGAAACCCTTTCTTTGGAGAATGTAGAAAAAAAGTCATTTCCAGCCCTAGAGACGCATATAGGGGTTAGCAGCAGGAATGCCTTTAAAACACAGAAACCCGCTTCGTACAAACTCATCTTCTGTGTGTTGGTTCGTTTTAGGAAGTTGCATGTGTGTTTAGATTCAGCGAGGCAGAAACACGTTTCTTCTAAAAGCTGCGTTTGGACATTCCAGATTGGATGGGGGAACAGGCTGTAAAGAGAAATACCTTGCTCTAAAACCAAAACGGAGCTATCTAGCAGAATGGTTGTCAATGTGTGTATTCAACTTCCAGAGTTAAACTGATGTGTTTCCTGCCGTTCAGAAACCCTTTCTTTGGAGAATGTAGAAACAGTCATTTCCAGCCCTAGAGACGCATATAAGAGTTAACAGTAAGAATGCGTTTAAAACACGGAATACCCGCTTCGTACAAACTCATCTGCTCTGTGCTAGTTCCTCTTAGGAAGTTGCATCTATGTTTAGATTCAGCGAGGGAGAAACACGTTTCTTCTAAAAACTGCGTTTGGACATTCCAGAGTGAATGGGATAACACGCTGTAAAGAGAAATATCTTGCTCTAAAACCAAAACGGAGCTATCCAGCAGAATGGTTGTCAATGCGTGTATTCAACTTCCAGAGTTAAACTGATGTGTGTTTGCAGCAGTTCAGAAACCCTTTCTTTGGAGAATGTAGAAACAGTAAATTCCAGCCTTAGAGACGCATATAAGAGTTAGCAGTAAGAATGCGTTTAAAACACAGAAGACCCGCTTCTTACAAACTCATCTGCTGTGTGCTGGTTTCTCTTAGGAAGTTGCATCTATGTTTAGATTCAGCAAGGTAGAAACGCGTTTCTTCTAAAAGCTGCGTTTGGACATTCCAAAGTGGATGGGAGAACAGGCTATAAAGAGAAATATCTTTCTCTAAAAGCAAAATGGAGCTATCTAGCAGAATGGTTGTCAATGTGTGTATTCAACTTCCAGAGTTAAACTGATGTGTGTTTGCAGCAGTTCAGAAACCCTTTCTTTGGAGAATGTAGAAACAGTCATTTCCAGCCCTAGACACGCATAAAAGAGTTAGCAGTAAGAATGCGTTTAAAACACAGAATACCCGCTTCGTACAAACTCATCTGCTGTGTGCTAGTTCCTCTTAGGAAGTTGCATCTATGTTTAGATTCAGCGAGGCAGAGACACGTTTTTCTAAAAACTGCGTTTGGACATTCCAGAGTGAATGGGAGAACACGCTGTAAAGAGAAATACCTTGCTGTAAAACCAAAACGGAGCTATCTAGCAGAATGGTTGTCAATGTGTGTATTCAACTTCCAGAGTTAAACTGATGTGTGTTTGCATCAGTTCAGAAACCCTTTCTTTGGAGAATGTAGAAACAGTCAATTCCAGCCCTAGAGACGCATATAAGAGATAGCAGTAATAATGCGTTTAAAGCACAGAAGACCGGCTTCTCACAAACTCATCTTCTGTGTGTTGGTTCCTTTTAGGAAGTTGCATCTGTGTTTAGATACAGCGAGGTAGAAACACGTTTCTTCTAAAAGCTGCGTTTGGAAATACCAGAGTGGATGGGAGAACAGGCTGTAAAGAGAAATACCTTGCTCTAAAACCAAAACGGAGCTATCTAGCAGAATGGTTGTCAATGAGTGTATTCAATTTCCAGAGTTAAACTGATGTGTGTTTGCAGCAGTTCAGAAACCCTTTTTTGGAGAATGTAGAAACAGTCATTTCCAGCCCTATAGATGCATATAAGAGTTATCTGTAAGAATGCGTTTAAAACACAGAATACCCGCTTCGTACAAACTCATCTGCTGTGTGCTAGTTCCTCTTAGGAAGTTGCATCTATGTTTAGATTCAGCGAGGCAGAAACACGTTTCTTCTAAAAACTGCGTTTGGACATTCTAGAGTGAATGGGAGAACACGCTTTAAAGAGAAATACCTTGCTCTAAAACCAAAACGGAGCTATCTAGCAGAATGTTTGTCAATGTGTGTATTCAACTTCCAGAGTTAAACTGATGTGTGTTTGCAGCAGTTCAGAAACCCATTCTTTGGAGAATGTAGAAACAGTCAATTCCAGCCCTAGAGACGCATATAAGAGTTAGCAGTAAGAATGCGCTTCAAACACAGAAGACCCGCTTCTTACAAACTGATTTTCTGTGTGTTGGTTCCTTTTAGGAAGTTGCATCTATGTTTAGATTCAGCGAGGTAGAAACACGTTTCTTCAAAAAGCTGCGTTTGAACATTCCAGATTGGATGGGAAAACAGGCTGTAAAGAGAAATATCTTGCTCTAAAACCAAAATGGGGCTATCTAGCAGAATGATTGTCAATGTGTGTATTCAACTTCCAGAGTTAAACTGATGTGTGTTAGCAGCAGTTCAGAAACCCTTTCTTTGGAGAATGTAGAAACAGTCATTTCCAGCCCTATAGACTCCTATAAGTGTTAATTGTAAGAATGCGTTTAAAACACAGAATACCCGCTTCGTACAAACTCATCTGCTGTGTGCTAGTTCCTCTTAGGAAGTTGCATCTATGTTTAGATTCAGCGAGGCAGAAACACGTTTCTTCTAAAAACTGCGTTTGGACATTCCAGAGTGAATGGGAGAACACGCTGTAAAGAGAAATACCTTACTTTAAAACCAAAACGGAGCTATCTAGCAGAATGGTTGTCAATGTGTGTATTCAACTTCCAGAGTTAAACTGATGTGTGTTTGCAGCAGTTCAGAAACCCTTTCTTAGGAGAATGTAGAAACAGTCAATTCCAGCCCTAGAGACGCATATAAAAGTTAGCAGTAAGAATGCGTTTAAAACACAGAAGACCCGCTTCTTACAAACTAATCTGATGTGTGCTGGTTTCTTTTAGGAAGTTGCATCTATGTTTAGATTCAGCGAGGTAGAAACACGTTTCTTGTAAAAGCTGCGTTTGGACATTGCAGAGTGGATGGGATTACAGGCTGTAAAGAGAAATACCTTGCTCTAAAACCAAAACGGAGCTATCTAGCAGAATGTTTTTCAATGTGTGTATTCAACTTCCAGAGTTAAACTGATTTGCGTTTGCAGCAGTTCAGAAACCCTTTCTTTGGAGAATGTAGAAAAAAAGTCATTTCCAGCCCTAGAGACGCATATAAGAGTTAGCAGTAAGAATGTGTTTAAAACACAGAAACCCGCTTTGTACAAACTCATCTTCTGTGTGTTGGTTCCTTTTAGGAAGTTGCATCTGTGTTTAGATTCAGCGAGGTAAAAACACGTTTCTTCTAAAAGTTGCGTTTGGACATTCCAGATTGGATGGGAGAACAGGCTGTAAAGAGAAATATCTTGCTCTAAAACCAAAACGGAGCTATCTAGCAGAATGGTGGTCAATGTGTGTATTCAACTTCCAGAGTTAAACTGACGTGTGTTTGCAGCAGTTCAGAAACCCTTTCTTTGGAGAATGTAGAAACAGTCATTTCCAGCCCTAGAGACGCATATAAGAGTTAGCAGTAAGAATGCGTTTAAAACACAGAAACCCGCTTTGTACAAACTCATCTTCTGTGTGTTGGTTCCTTTTAGGAAGTTGCATCTGTGTTTAGATTCAGCGAGGTAGAAACACGTTTCTTCTAAAAGCTGCGTTTGGACATTCCAGAGTGGATGGGAAAACAGGCTGTAAAGAGAAATACCTTGCTCTAAAACCAAAACGGATCTATCTAGGAGAATGTTTGTCAATGTGTGTATTCAACTTCGAGAGTTAAACTGATGTGTGTTTGCAGCAGTTCAGAAACCTTCTCTTTGGAGAATGTGGAAAAAAAGTCATTTCCAGCCCTAGAGACGCATAAAAGAGTTAGCAGTAAGATTGCGTTTAAAACACAGAAACCCGCTTTGTACAAACTCATCTTCTGTGTGTTGGTTCCTTTTTGGAAGTTGCATCTGTGTTTAGATTCAGCGAGGTAGAAACACGTTTCTTCTAAAAGCTGCGATTGGACATTCCAGAGTGGATGGGAGAACAGGCTGTAAAGAGAAATATCTTGCTCTAAAACCAAAACGGAGCTATCTAGCAGAATGGTTGTCAATGTGTGTATTCAACTTCCAGAGATAAACTGATGTGTGTTTGCAGCAGTTCAGAAACCCTTTCTTTGGAGAATGTAGAAACAGTCATTTCCAGGACTATAGACGCATATCAGAGATAGCAGTAAGAATGCGTTTAAAACACAGAAACCCGCTTTGTACAAACTCATCTTCTGTGTGTTGGTTCCTTTTAGGAAGTTGCATCTGTGTTTAGATTCAGCGAGGTAGAAACACGTTTCTTCTAAAAGCTGCGTTTGAACATTCCAGAGTGGATGGGAGAACAGGCTGTAAAGAGAAATATCTTGCTCTAAAACCAAAATGGGGCTATATAGCAGAATGGTTGTCAATGTGTGTATTCAACTTCCAGAGTTAAACTGATGTGTGTTTGCAGCAGTTCAGAAACCCTTTCTTTGGAGAATGTAGAAACAGTCATTTCCAGCCCTATAGACTCATATAAGTGTTACCTGTAAGAATGCGTTTAAAACACAGAATACCCGCTTCGTACAAACTCATCTGCTGTGTGCTACTTCCTCTTAGGAAGTTGCATCTATGTTTAGATTCAGCGAGGCAGAAACACGTTTCTTCTAAAAACTGCGTTTGGACATTCCAGAGTGAATGGGAGAACACGCTGTAAAGAGAAATACCTTACTTTAAAACCAAAACGGAGCTATCTAGCAGAATGGTTGTAAATGTGTGTATTCAACTTCCACAGTTAAACTGATGTGTGTTTGCAGCACTTCAGAAACCCTTTCTTTGGAGAATGTAGAAACAGTCAATTCCAGCCCTAGAGACGCATATAAAATTTAGCAGTAAGAATGCGTTTAAAACACAGAAGACCCGCTGCTTACAAACTAATCTGATGTGTGCTGGTTTCTTTTAGGAAGTTGCATCTATGTTTAGATTCAGCGAGGTAGAAACACGTTTCTTGTAAATGCTGCGTTTGGACATTGCAGAGTGGATGGGAGAACACGCTTTAAAGAGAAATACCTTGCTCTAAAACCAAAACGGAGCTATCTAGCAGAATGGTTGTCAATGTGTGTATTCAACTTCCAGAGTTAAACTGATGTGTGTTTGCAGCAGTTCAGAAACCCTTTCTTTGGAGAATGTAGAAACAGTCATTTCCCGCCCTATAGAATCATATAAGTGTTACCTGTAAGAATGCGTTTAAAACACAGAATACCCGCTTCGTACAAACTCATCTGCTGTGTGCTAGTTCCTCTTAGGAAGTTGCATCTATGTTTAGAATCAGCGAGGCAGAAACAGGTTTCTTCTAAAAACTGCGTTTGGACATTCCACAGTGAATGGGAGAACACGCGTTAAAGAGAAATACCTTGCTCTAAAACCAAAACGGAGCTATCTAGCAGAATGGTTGTCAATGTGTGTATTCAACTTCCAGAGTTAAACTGATGTTTGTTTGCAGCAGTTCAGAAACCCTTTCTTTGGAGAATGTAGAAACAGTCAATTCCAGCCCTAGAGACGCATATAAGAGTTAGCAGTAAGAAAGCGTTTAAAACACAGAAACCTGCTTTGTACAAACTCATCTTCTGTGTGTTGGTTCCTTTTAGGAAGTTGCATCTGTGTTTAGATTCAGCGAGGTAGAAACACGTTTCTTCTAAAAGTTGCGTTTGGACATTCCAGAGTGGATGGGAGAACAGGCTGTAAAGAGAAATATCTTGCTCTAAAACCAAAACGGAGCTATCTAGCAGAATGGTGGTCAATGTGTGTATTCAACTTCCAGAGTTAAACTGATGTGTGTTTGCAGCAGTTCAGAAACCCTTTCTTTGGAGAATGTAGAAAAAGTTATTTCCAGCCCTAGAGACGCATATAAGAGTTAGCAGTAAGAATGCGTTTAAAACACAGAAACCCGCTTTGTACAAACTCATCTTCTGTGTGTTGGTTCCTTTTAGGAAGTTGCATCTGTGTTTAGATTCAGCGAGGTAGAAACACGTTTCTTCTAAAAGCTGCATTTGCACATTCCAGAGTGGATGGGAGAACAGGCTTTAAAGAGAAATATCTTGCTCTAAAACCAAAACGGAGCTATCTAGCAGTATGGTTGTCAATGTGTTTATTCAACTTCAAGAGTTAAACTGATGTGTGTTTGCCGCAGTTCAGAAACCCTTTCTTTGGAGAATGTAGAAACAGTCATTTCCAGGCCTATAGACGCATAGAAGAGTTAGCAGTAAGAATGCGTTTAAAACACAGAATACCCGCTTCTTACAAACTCATCTGCTGTGTGCTAGTTCCTCTTAGGAAGTTGCATCTATGTTTAGATTCAGCGAGGCAGAAACACGTTTCTTCTAAAAACTGCGTTTGGACATTCCACAGTGAATGGGAGAACACGCTTTAAAGAGAAATACCTTGCTCTAAAACCAAAACGGAGCTATCTAGCAGAATGGTTGTCAATGTGTGTATTCAACTTCCAGAGTTAAACTGATGTGTGTTTGCAGCAGTTCAGAAACCCTTTCTTTGGAGAATGTAGAAACAGTCAATTCCAGCCCTAGAGACGCATAGAAGAGTTAGCAGTAAGAATGCGCTTCAAAAAAAGAAGACCCGCTTCTTACAAACTCATTTTCTGTGTGTTGGTATCTTTTAGGAAGTTGCATCTATGTTTAGATTCAGCGAGGTAGAAACACGTTTCTTCTAAAAGCTGCGTTTGAACATTCCAGAGTGGATGGGAGAACAGGCTGTAAAGAGAAATATCTTGCTCTAAAACCAAAATGGAGCTATCTAGCAGAATCGTTGTCAATGTGTGTATTCAACTTTCAGAGTTAAACTGATGTGTGTTTGCAGCAGTTCAGAAACCCTTTCTTTGGAGAATGTAGAAACAGTCATTTCCAGCCCTATAGACTCATATAAGTGTTACCTGTAAGAATGCGTTTAAAACACAGAATACCCGCTTCGTACAAACTCATCTGCTGTGTGCTAGTTCCTCTTAGGAAGTTGCATCTATGTTTAGATTCAGCGAGGCAGAAACACGTTTCTTCTAAAAACTGCGTTTGGACATTCCAGAGTGAATGGGAGAACAGGCTGTAAAGAGAAATACCTTACTTTAAAACCAAAACGGAGTTATCTAGCAGAATGGTTGTCAATGTGTGTATTCAACTTCCAGAGTTAAACTGATGTGTGTTTGCAGCACTTCAGAAACCCTTTCTTTGGAGAATGTAGAAACAGTGAATTCCGGCCCTAGAGACGCATATAAGAGTTAGCAGTAAGAATGCGTTTAAAACACAGAAGACCCGCTTCTTACAAACTAATCTGATGTGTGCTGGTTTCTTTTAGGAAGTTGCATCTATGTTTAGATTCAGCGAGGTAGAAACACGTTTCTTGTAAAAGCTGCGTTTGGACATTGCAGAGTGGATGGGAGAACACGCTTTAAAGAGAAATACCTTGCTCTAAAACCAAAACGGAGCTATCTAGCAGAATGGTTGTCAATGTGTGTATTCAACTTCCAGAGTTAAACTGATGTGTGTTTGCAGCAGTTCAGAAACCCTTTCTTTGGCGAATGTAGAAACAGTCAATTCCAGCCCTACAGACGCATATAAGAGTTAGCAGTAAGAATGCGCTTCAAACACAGAAGACCCGCTTCTTACAGACTCATTTTCTGTGTGTTGGTATCTTTTAGGAAGTTGCATCTATGTTTAGATTCAGCGAGGTAGAAACACGTTTCTTCTAAAAGCTGCGTTTGAACATTCCAGAGTGGATGGGAGAACAGGCTGTAAATAGAAATATCTTGCTCTAAAACCAAAATGGAGCTATCTAGCAGAATGGTTGTCAATGTGTGTATTCAACTTTCAGAGTTAAACTGATGTGTGTTTGCAGCAGTTCAGAAACCCTTTCTTTGGAGAATGTAGAAACAGTCATTTCCAGCCCTATAGACTCATATAAGTGTTACCTATAAGAATGCGTTTAAAACACAGAATACCGGCTTCGTACAAACTCATCTGCTGTGTGCTAGTTCCTCTTAGGAAGTTGCATTTATGTTTAGATTCAGCGAGGTAGAAACACGTTTCTTGTAAAAGCTGCGTTTGGACATTGCAGAGTGGATGGGATTACAGGTTGTAAAGAGAAATACCTTGCTCTAAAACCAAAACGGAGCTATCTAGCAGAATGTTTGTCAATGTGTGTATTCAACTTCCAGATTTAAACTGATTTGTGTTTGCAGCAGTTCAGAAACCCTTTCTTTGGAGAATGTAGAAAAACAGTCAATTCCAGCCCTAGAGACGCATATAAGATTTTGCAGTAAGAATGCCTTTAAAACACAGAAACCCGCTTCGTACAAACTCATCTTCTGTGTGTTGGTTCCTTTTAGGAAGTTGCATCTGTGTTTAGATTCAGCGAGGTAGAAACACGTTTCTTCTAAAAGCTGCGATTGGACATTCCAGAGTGGATGGGAGAACAGGCTGTAAAGAGAAATATCTTGCTCTAAAACCAAAACGGAGCTATCTAGCAGAATGGTTGTCAATGTGTGTATTCAACTTCCAGAGATAAACTGATGTGTGTTTGCAGCAGTTCAGAAACCCTTTCTTTGGAGAATGTAGAAACAGTCATTTCCAGGACTATAGACGCATATCAGAGATAGCAGTAAGAATGCGTTTAAAACACAGAAACCCGCTTTGTACAAACTCATCTTCTGTGTGTTGGTTCCTTTTAGGAAGTTGCATCTGTGTTTAGATTCAGCGAGGTAGAAACACGTTTCTTCTAAAAGCTGCGTTTGAACATTCCAGAGTGGATGGGAGAACAGGCTGTAAAGAGAAATATCTTGCTCTAAAACCAAAATGGGGCTATCTAGCAGAATGGTTGTCAATGTGTGTATTCAACTTCCAGAGTTAAACTGATGTGTGTTTGCAGCAGTTCAGAAACCCTTTCTTTGGAGAATGTAGAAACAGTCATTTCCAGCCCTATAGACTCATATAAGTGTTACCTGTAAGAATGCGTTTAAAACACAGAATACCCGCTTCGTACAAACTCATCTGCTGTGTGCTAGTTCCTCTTAGGAATTTGCATCTATGTTTAGATTCAGGGAGGCAGAAACACGTTTCTTCTAAAAACTGCGTTTGGACATTCCAGAGTGAATGGGAGAACACGCTGTAAAGAGAAATACCTTACTTTAAAACCAAAACGGAGCTATCTAGCAGAATGGTTGTCAATGTGTGTATTCAACTTCCAGAGTTAAACTGATGTGTGTTTGCAGCACTTCAGAAACCCTTTCTTTGGAGAATGTAGAAACAGTCAATTCCAGCCCTAGAGACGCATATAAAAGTTAGCAGTAAGAATGCGTTTAAAACACAGAAGACCCGCTTCTTACAAACTAATCTGATGTGTGCTGGTTTCTTTTAGGAAGTTGCATCTATGTTTATATTCAGCGAGGTAGAAACACGTTTCTTGTAAATGCTGCGTTTGGACATTGCAGAGTGGATGGGAGAACACGCTTTAAAGAGAAATACCTTGCTCTAAAACCAAAACGGAGCTATCTAGCAGAATGGTTGTCAATGTGTGTATTCAACTTCCAGAGTTAAACTGATGTGTGTTTGCAGCAGTTCAGAAACCCTTTCTTTGGAGAATGTAGAAACAGTCATTTCCAGCCCTATAGACTCATATAAGTGTTACCTGTAAGAATGCGTTTAAAACACAGAATACCCGCTTCGTACAAACTCATCTGCTGTGTGCTAGTTCCTCTTAGGAAGTTGCATTTATGTTTAGATTCAGCGAGGTAGAAACACGTTTCTTGTAAAAGCTGCGTTTGGACATTGCAGAGTGGATGGGATTACAGGTTGTAAAGAGAAATACCTTGCTCTAAAACAAAAACGGAGCTATCTAGCAGAATGTTTGTCAATGTGTGTATTCAACTTCCAGATTTAAACTGATTTGTGTTTGCAGAAGTTCAGAAACCCTTTCTTTGGAGAATGTAGAAAAACAGTCAATTCCAGCCCTAGAGACGCATATAAGATTTTGCAGTAAGAATGCCTTTAAAACACAGAAACCCGCTTCGTACAAACTCATCTTCTGTGTGTTGGTTCCTTTTAGGAAGTTGTATCTGTGTTTAGACTCAGCGAGGTAGAAACACGTTTCTTCTAAAAGCTGCGTTTGGACATTCCAGAGTGGATGGGAAAACAGGCTGTAAAGAGAAATACCTTGCTCTAAAACCAAAACGGATCTATCTAGGAGAATGGTTGTCAATGTGTGTATTCAACTTCCAGAGTTAAACTGATGTGTGTTTGCAGCAGTTCAGAAACCTTCTCTTTGGAGAATGTAGAAAAAAAGTCATTTCCAGTCCTAGAGACGCATATAAGAGTTAGCAGTAAGATTGCGTTTAAAACACAGAAACCCGCTTTGTACAAACTCATCTTCTGTGTGTTGGTTCCTTTTTGGAAGTTGCATCTGTGTTTAGATTCAGCGAGGTAGAAACACGTTTCTTCTAAAAGCTGCGTTTGGACATTCCACAGTGAATGGGAGAATACGCTTTAAAGAGAAATACCTTGCTCTAAAACCAAAACGGAGCTATCTAGCACAATGGTTGTCAATGTGTGTATTCAACTTCCAGAGTTAAACTGATGTTTGTTTGCAGCAGTTCAGAAACCCTTTCTTTGGAGAATGTAGAAACAGTCAATTCCAGCCCTAGAGACGCATATAAGAGTTAGCAGTAAGAATGCGCTTCAAACACAGAAGACCCGCTTCTTACAAACTGATTTTCTGTGTCTTGGTTCCTTTTAGGAAGTTGCATCTATGTTTAGATTCAGGGAGGTAGAAACACGTTTCTTCTAAAAGCTGCGTTTGAACATTCCAGAGTGGATGGGAGAACAGGCTGTAAAGAGAAATATCTTGCTCTAAAACCAAAATGGGGCTATCTAGCAGAATGGTTGTCAATGTGTGTATTCAACTTCCAGAGTTAAACTGATGTGTGTTTGCAGCAGTTCAGAAACCCTTTCTTTGGAGAATGTAGAAACAGTCATTTCCAGCCCTATAGACTCATATAAGTGTTACCTGTAAGAATGCGTTTAAAACACAGAATACCCGCTTCGTACAAACTCATCTGCTGTGTGCTAGTTCCTCTTAGGAAGTTGCATCTATGTTTAGATTCAGCGAGGCAGAAACACGTTTCTTCTAAAAATTGCGTTTGGACATTCCAGAGTGAATGGGAGAACACGCTTTAAAGAGAAATACCTTGCTCTAAAACCAAAACGGAGCTATCTAGCAGAATGGTTGTCAATGTGTGTATTCAACTTCCAGAGTTAAAGTGATGTGTGTTTTTGCAGCAGTTCAGAAACCCTTTCTTTGGAGAATGTAGAAACAGTCAATTCCAGCCCTAGAGACGCATATAAGAGTTAGCAGTAAGAATGCGCTTCAAACACAGAAGACCCGCTTCTTACAAACTGATTTTCTGTGTGTTGGTTCCTTTTAGGAAGTTGCATCTATGTTTAGATTCAGCGAGGTAGAAACACGTTTCTTATAAAAGCTGCGTTTGAACATTCCAGAGTGGATGGGAGAACAGGCTGTAAAGAGAAATATCTTGCTCTAAAACCAAAATAGGGCTATATAGCAGAATGGTTGTCAATGTGTGTATTCAACTTCCAGAGTTAAACTGATGTGTGTTTGCAGCAGTTCAGAAACCCTTTCTTTGGAGAATGTAGAAACAGTCATTTCCAGCCCTATAGACTCATATTAGTTTTACCTGTAAGAATGCGTTTAAAACACAGAATACCCGCTTCGTACAAACTCATCTGCTGTGTGCTAGTTCCTCTTAGGAAGTTGCATCTATGTTTAGATTCAGCGAAGCAGAAACACGTTTCTTCTAAACGCTGCGTTTGGACATTCCAGAGTGAATGGGAGAACACGCTGTAAAGAGAAATACCTTACTTTAAAACCAAAACGGAGCTATCTAGCAGAATGGTTGTCAATGTGTGTATTCAACTTCCAGAGTTAAACTGATGTGTGTTTGGAGCACTTCAGAAACCCTTTCTTTGGAGAATGTAGAAACAGTAAATTCCAGCCCTAGAGACGCATATAAAAGTTAGCAGTAAGAATGCGTTTAAAACACAGAAGACCCGCTTCTTACAAACTAATCTGATGTGTGCTGGTTTCTTTTAGGAAGTTGCATCTATGTTTAGATTCAGCGAGGTAGAAACACGTTTCTTGTAAATGCTGCGTTTGGACATTGCAGAGTGGATGGGAGAACACGCTTTAAAGAGAAATACCTTGCTCTAAAACCAAAACGGAGCTATCTAGCACAATGGTTGTCAATGTGTGTATTCAACTTCCAGAGTTAAACTGATGTGTGTTTGCAGCAGTTCAGAAACCCTTTCTTTGGAGAATGTAGAAACAGTCAATTCCAGCCCTAGAGACGCATATAAGAGTTAGCAGTAAGAATGCGCTTCAAAAAAAGAAGACCCGCTTCTTACAAACTCATTTTCTGTGTGTTGGTATCTTTTAGGAAGTTGCATCTATGTTTAGATTCAGCGAGGTAGAAACACGTTTCTTCTAAAAGCTGCGTTTGAACATTCCAGAGTGGATGGGAGAACAGGCTGTAAAGAGAAATATCTTGCTCTAAAACCAAAATGGAGCTATCTAGCAGAATGGTTGTAAATGTGTGTATTCAACTTTCAGAGTTAAACTGATGTGTGTTTGCAGCAGTTCAGAAACCCTTTCCTTGGAGAATGTAGAAACAGTCATTTCCAGCCCTATAGACTCATATAAGTGTTACCTGTAAGAATGCGTTTAAAACACAGAATACCGGCTTCGTACAAACTCATCTGCTGTGTGCTAGTTCCTCTTAGGAAGTTGCATTTATGTTTAGATTCAGCGAGGTAGAAACACGTTTCTTGTAAAAGCTGCGTTTGGACATTGCAGAGTGGATGGGATTACAGGTTGTAAAGAGAAATACCTTGCTCTAAAACCAAAACGGAGCTATCAAGCAGAATGTTTGTCAATGTGTGTATTCAACTTCCAGATTTAAACTGATTTGTGTTTGCAGCAGTTCAGAAACCCTTTCTTTGGAGAATGTAGAAAAACAGTCAATTCCAACCCTAGAGACGCATATAAGATTTTGCAGTAAGAATGCCTTTAAAACACAGAAACCCGCTTCGTACAAACTCATCTTCTGTGTGTTGGTTCCTTTTAGGAAGTTGCATCTGTGTTTAGATTCAGCGAGGTAGAAACACGTTTCTTCTAAAAGCTGCGTTTGGACATTCCAGAGTGGATGGGAAAACAGGCTGTAAAGAGAAATACCTTGCTCTAAAACCAAAAGGGATCTATCTAGGAGAATGGTTGTCAATGTGTGTATTCAACTTCCAGAGTTAAACTGATGTGTGATTGCAGCAGTTCAGAAACCTTCTCTTTGGAGAATGTAGAAAAAAAGTCATTTCCAGCCCTAGAGACGCATATAAGAGTTAGCAGTAAGATTGCGTTTAAAACACAGAAACCCGCTTTGTACAAACTCATCTTCTGTGTGTTGGTTCCTTTTTGGAATTTGCATCTGTGTTTAGATTCAGCGAGGTAGAAACACGTTTCTTCTAAAAGCTGCGATTGGACATTCCAGAGTGGATGGGAGAACACGCTGTAAAGAGAAATATCTTGCTCTAAAACCAAAACGGAGCTATCTAGCAGAATGGTTGTCAATGTGTGTATTCAACTTCCAGAGATAAACTGATGTGTGTTTGCAGCAGTTCAGAAACCCTTTCTTTGGAAAATGTAGAAACAGTCATTTCCAGGCCTATAGACGCATATCACAGTTAGCAGTAAGAATGCGTTTAAAACACAGAAACCCGCTTAGTACAAACTCATCTTCTGTGTGTTGGTTCCTTTTAGGAAGTTGCATCTGTGTTTAGATTCAGCGAGGTAGAAACACGTTTCTTCTAAAAGCTGCGTTTGCACATTCCAGAGTGGATGGGAGAACAGGCTGTAAAGAGAAATATCTTGCTCTAAAACCAAAACGGAGCTATCAAGCAGAATGGTTGTCAATGTGTGTATTCAACTTCCAGAGATAAACTGATGTGTGTTTGCAGCAGTTCAGAAACCCTTTCTTTGGAGAATGTAGAAACAGTCATTTCCAGGCCTATAGACGCATAGAAGAGTTAGCAGTAGGAATGCGTTTAAAACACAGAATACCCGCTTCTTACAAACTCATCTGCTGTGTGCTAGTTCCTCTTAGGAAGTTGCATCTATGTTTAGATTCAGCGAGGCAGAAACACGTTTCTTCTAAAAACTGGGTTTGGACATTCCAGAGTGAATGGGAGAACACACTTTAAAGAGAAATACCTTGCTCTAAATCGAAAACGGAGCTATCTAGCAGAATGGTTGTCAATGTGTGTATTCAACTTCCAGAGTTAAACTGATGTTTGTTTGCAGCAGTTCAGAAACCCTTTCTTTGGAGAATGTAGAAACAGTCAATTCCAGCCCTAGAGACGCATATAAGAGTTAGCAGTAAGAATGCGCTTCAAACACAGAAGACCCGCTTCTTACAAACTGATTTTCTGTGTGTTGGTTCCTTTTAGGAAGTTGCATCTATGTTTAGATTCAGCGAGGTAGAAACACGTTTCTTCTAAAAGCTGCGTTTAAACATTCCAGAGTGGATGGGAGAACAGGTTGTAAAGAGAAATATCTTGCTCTAAAACCAAAATGGGGCTATATAGCAGAATGGTTGTCAATGTGTGTATTCAACTTCCAGAGTTAAACTGATGTGTGTTTGCAGCAGTTCAGAAACCCTTTCTTTGGAGAATGTAGAAACAGTCATTTCCAGCCCTATAGACTCATATAAGTGTTACCTGTAAGAATGCGTTTAAAACACAGAATACCCGCTTCGTACAAACTCATCTGCTGTGTGCTAGTTCCTCTTAGGAAGTTGCATCTATGTTTCGATTCAGCGAGACAGAAACACGTTTCTTCTAAAAACTGCGTTTGGACATTCCAGAGTGAATGGGAGAACACGCTGTAAAGAGAAATACCTTACTTTAAAACCAAAACGGAGCTATCTAGCAGAATGGTTGTCAATGTGTGTATTCAACTTCCAGAGTTAAACTGATGTGTGTTTGCAGCACTTCAGAAACCCTTTCTTTGGAGAATGTAGAAACAGTAAATTCCAGCCCTAGAGACGCATATAAAAGTTAGCAGTAAGAATCCGTTTAAAACACAGAAGACCCGCTTCTTACAAACTAATCTGATGTGTGCTGGTTTCTTTTAGGAAGTTGCATCTATGTTTAGATTCAGCGAGGTAGAAACACGTTTCTTGTAAAAGCTGCGTTTGGACATTGCAGAGTGGATGGGATTACAGGCTGTAAAGAGAAATACCTTGCTCTAAAACCAAAACAAAGCTATCTAGCAGAATGTTTTTCAATGTGTGTATTCGACTTCCAGAGTTAAACTGATTTGTGTTTGCAGCAGTTCAGAAACCCTTTCTTTGGAGAATGTAGAAAAAAACACATTTCCAGCCCAGAGACGCATATAGGAGTTAGCAGTAAGAATGCGTTTAAAACACAGAAACCCGCTTTATACAAACTCATTTTCTGTGTGTTGGTTCCTTTTAGGAAGTTGCATCTGTGTTTAGATTCAGCGAGGTAGAAACACGTTTCTTCTAAAAGCTGCGTTTGGACATTCCAGGGTGGATGGGAAAACAGGCTGTAAAGAGAAATACCTTTCTCTAAAACCAATACGGAGCTATCTAGCAGAATGGTTGTGAATGTGTGTATTCAACTTCCAGAGTTAAACTGATGTGTGTTTGCAGCAGTTCAGAAACCCTTTCTTTGGAGAATGTAGAAACAGTCATTTCCAGCCCTAGAGACGCATATAAGAGTTAGCAGTAAGAATGCGTTTAAAACACAGAAACCCGCTTTGTACAAACTCATCTTCTGTGTGTTGGTTCCTTTTAGGAAGTTTCATCTGTGTTTAGATTCAGCGAGGTAGAAACACGTTTCTTCTAAAAGCTGCGTTTGCACATTCCAGAGTGGATGGGAGAACAGGCTTTAAAGAGAAATATCTTGCTCTAAAACCAAAACGGAGCTATCTAGCAGTATGGTTGTCAATGTGTGTATTCAACTTCCAGAGTTAAACTGATGTGTGTTTGCCGCAGTTCAGAAACCCTTTCTTTGGAGAATGTAGAAACAGTCATTTCCAGGCCTATAGACGCATAGAAGAGTTAGCAGTAAGAATGCGTTTAAAACACAGAATACCCGCTTCTTACAAACTCATCTGCTGTGTGCTACTTCCTCTTAGGAAGTTGCATCTATGTTTAGATTCAGCGATGCAGAAACACGTTTCTTCTAAAAACTGCGTTTGGACATTCCAGAGTGAATGGGAGAACACGCTTTAAAGAGAAATACCTTGCTCTAAAACCAAAACGGAGCTATCTAGCACAATGGTTGTCAATGTGTGTATTCAACTTCCAGAGTTAAACTGATGTGTGTTTGCAGCAGTTCAGAAACCCTTTCTTTGGAGAAGGTAGAAACAGTCAATTCCAGCCCTAGAGACACATATAAGAGTTAGCAGTAAGAATGCGCTTCAAAAAAAGAAGACCCGCTTCTTACAAACTCATTTTCTGTGTGTTGGTATCTTTTAGGAAGTTGCATCTATGTTTAGATTCAGCGAGGTAGAAACACGTTTCTTCTAAAAGCTGCGTTTGAACATTCCAGAGTGGATGGGAGAACAGGCTGTAAAGAGAAATATCTTGCTCTAAAACCAAAATGGAGCTATCTAGCAGAATGGTTGTCAATGTGTGTATTCAACTTTCAGAGTTAAACTGATGTGAGTTTGCAGCAGTTCAGAAACCCTTTCTTTGGAGAATGTAGAAACAGTCATTTCCAGCCCTATAGACTCATATAAGTGTTACCTGTAAGAATGCGTTTAAAACACAGAATACCCGCTTCGTACAAACTCATCTGCTGTGTGCTAGTTCCTCTTAGGAAGTTGCATTTATGTTTAGATTCAGCGAGGTAGAAACACGTTTCTTGTAAAAGCTGCGTTTGGACATTGCAGAGTGGATGGGATTACAGGTTGTAAAGAGAAATACCTTGCTCTAAAACCAAAACGGAGCTATCTAGCAGAATGTTTGTCAATGTGTGTATTCAATTTCCAGATTTAAACTGATTTGTGTTTGCAGCAGTTCAGAAACCCTTTCTTTGGAGAATGTAGAAAAACAGTCAATTCCAGCCCTAGAGACGCATATAAGATTTTGCAGTAAGAATGCCTTTAAAACACAGAAACCCGCTTCGTACAAACTCATCTTCTGTGTGTTGGTTCCTTTTAGGAAGTTGCATCTGTGTTTAGATTCAGCGAGGTAGAAACACGTTTCTTCTAAAAGCTGCGTTTGGACATTCCAGAGTGGATGGGAAAACAGGCTGTAAAGAGAAATACCTTGCTCTAAAACCAAAACGAATCCATCTAGGAGAATGGTTGTCAATGAGTGTATTCAACTTCCAGAGTTAAACTGATGTGTGTTTGCAGCAGTTCAGAAACCCTCTCTTTGGAGAATGTAGAAAAAAATTCATTTCCAGCCCTAGAGACGCATATAAGAGTTAGCAGTAAGATTGCGTTTAAAACACAGAATCTCGCTTGGTACAAACTCATCTTCTGTGTGTTGGTTCCTTTTTGGAGGTTGCATCTGTGTTTAGATTCAGCGAGGTAGAAACACGTTTCTTCTAAAAGCTGCGATTGGACATTCCAGAGTGGATGGGAGAACAGGCTGTAAAGAGAAATATCTTGCTCTAAAACCAAAACGGAGCTATCTAGCAGAATGGTTGTCAATGTGTGTATTCAACTTCCAGAGTTAAACTGATGTGTGTTTGCAGCAGTTCAGAAACCCTTTCTTTGGAGAATGTAGAAACAGTCATTTCCAGGCCAATAGACGCATAGAAGAGATAGCAGTAAGAATGCGTTTAAAACACAGAATACCCGCTTCTTACAAACTCATCTGCTGTGTGCTAGTTCCTCTTAGGAAGTTGCATCTATGTTTAGATTCAGCGAGGCAGAAACACGTTTCTTCTAAAAACTGCGTTTGGACATTTTAGAGTGAATGGGAGAACACACTTGAAAGAGAAATACCTTGCTCTAAAACCAAAACGGATCTATCTAGCAGAATGGTTGTAAATGTGTGTATTCAACTTCCAGAGTTAAACTGATGGGTGTTTGCAGCAGTTCAGAAATCCTTTCTTTGGAGAATGTAGAAAAAAAGTCATTTCCAGCCCTAGAGGCACATATAGGAGTTAGCAGTAAGAATGCCTTTAAAACACAGAAACCGGCTTCGTACAATCTCATCTTCTGTGTGTTGGTTCCTTTTAGGAAGTTGCATCTGTGTTTAGATTCAGCGAGGTAGAAACACGTTTCTTCTAAAAGCTGCGTTTGGACATTCCAGAGTGGATGGGAGAACAGGCTGTAAAGAGAAATACCTTGCTCTAAAACCAAAACGGAGCTATCTAGCAGAATGGTTGTCAATGTGTGTATTCAACTTCCAGAGTTAAACTGACTTATGTTTCCAGCCGTTCATAAACACTTTCTTTGGAGAATGTAGAAACAGTCATTTCCAGCCCTAGAGACGCATATAAGAGTTAGCAGTAAGAATGTGTTTAAAACACAGAATGCCTGCTTCGTACAAACTCATCTGCTCTGTGCTAGTTCCTTTTAGGAAGTTGCATCTATGTTTAGATTCAGCGAGGCAGAAACACGTTTCTTCTAAAAACTGCGTTTGGACATTCCAGAGTGAATGGGAGAACACGCTGTAAAGAGAAATATCTTGCTCTAAAACCAAAACGGAGCTATCCATCAGAATGGTTGTCAATGCGTGTATTCAACTTCCAGAGTTAAACTGATGTGTGTTTGCAGCAGTTCAGAAACCCTTTCTTTGGAGAATGTAGAAACAGTCAATTCCAGCCCTAGAGACGCATATACGAGTTAGCAGTAAGAATGCGCTTCAAACCCAGAAGACCCGCTTCTTACAAACTCATTTTCTGTGTGTTGGTATCTTTTAGGAAGTTGCATCTATGTTTAGATTCAGCGAGGTAGAAAAACGTTTCTTCTAAAAGCTGCGTTTGAACATTCCACAGTGGATTTGAGAACAGGCTGTAAAGAGAAATATCTTGCTCTAAAACCAAAATGGAGCTATCTAGCAGAATGGTTGTCAATGTGTGTATTCAACTTCCAGAGTTAAACTGATGTGTGTTTGCAGCAGTTCAGAAACCCTTTCTTTGGAGAATGTAGAAAAACAGTCAATTCCAGCCCTAGAGACGCATATAAGATTTTGTAGTAAGAATGCCTTTAAAACACAGAAACCCGCTCCGTACAAACTCATCTTCTGTGTGTTGGTTCCTTTTAGGAAGTTGCATCTGTGTTTAGATTCAGCGAGGTAGAAACACGTTTCTTCTAAAAGCTGCGTTTGGACATTCCAGAGTGGATGGGAAAACAGGCTGTAAAGAGAAATATCTTGCTCTAAAACCAAAACGGAGCTATCTAGCAGAATGGTTGTCAATGTGTGTATTCAACTTCCAGAGATAAACTGAAGTGTGTTTGCAGCAGTTCAGAAACCCTTTCTTTGGAGAATGTAGAAACAGTCATTTCCAGGCCTATAGACGCATAGAAGAGTTAGCAGTAGGAATGCGTTTAAAACACAGAATACCCGCTTCTTACAAACTCATCTGCTGTGTGCTAGTTCCTCTTAGGAAGTTGCATCTATGTTTAGATTAAGCGAGGCAGAAACACGTTTCTTCTAAAAGCTGCGTTTGAACATTCCAGAGTGGATGGGAAAACAGGCTGTAAAGAGAAATATCTTGCTCTAAAACCAAAATGGGGCTATCTGGCAGAATGGTTGTCAATGTGTGTATTCAACTTCCAGAGTTAAACTGATGTGTTTGCAGCAGTTCAGAAACCCTTTCTTTGGAGAATGTAGAAAAAAAGTCATTTCCAGCCCTAGAGACGCATATAGGAGTTAGCAGTAAGAATGCCTTTAAAACACAGAAACCCGCTTCGTACAAACTCATCTTCTGTGTGTTGGTTCGTTTTAGGTAGTTGCATGTGTGTTTAGATTCAGCGAGGTAGAAACACGTTTCTTCTAAAAGCTGCGTTTGGACATTCCAGAGTGGATGGGAGAACAGGCTGTAAAGAGAAATACCTTGCTCTAAAACCAAAACGGAGCTATCTAGCAGAATGGTTGTCAATGTGTGTATTCAACTTCCAGAGTTAAACTGACTTATGTTTCCAGCCGTTCAGAAACCCTTTCTTTGGAGAATGTAGAAACAGTCATTTCCAGCCTTAGAGACGCATATAAGAGTTAGCAGTAAGAATGCGTTTAAAACACAGAATACCCGCTTCGTACAAACTCATCTGCTGTGTGGTAGTTCCTCTTATGAAGTTGCATCTATGTTTAGATTCAGCGAGGCAGATATACGTTTCTTCTAAAAACTGCGTTTGGACATTCCAGAGTGAATGGGAGAACACGCTGTAAAGAGAAATATCTTGCTCTAAAACCAAAACGGTGCTATCCAGCAGAATGGTTGTCAATGCGTGTATTCAACTTCCAGAGTTAAACTGATGTGTGTTTGCAGCAGTTCAGAAACCCTTTCTTTGGAGAATGTAGAAACAGTAAATTCCAGCCTTAGAGACGCATATAAGAGTTAGCAGTAAGAATGCGTTTAAAACACAGAAGACCCGCTTCTTACAAACTCATCTGCTGTGTGCTGGTTTCTCTTATGAAGTTGCATCTATGTTTAGATTCAGCAAGGTAGAAACACGTTTCTTCTAAAAGCTGCGTTTGGACATTCCAAAGTGGATGGGAGAACAGGCTTTAAAGAGAAATATCTTGCTCTAAAACCAAAACGGAGCTATCTAGCAGAATGGTTGTCAATGTGTGTATTCAACTTCCAGAGTTAAACTGATGTGTGTTTGCAGCAGTTCAGAAACCCTTTCTTTGGAGAATGTAGAAACAGTCATTTCCAGCCCTATAGACGCATAGAAGAGTTAGCAGTAAAAATGCGTTTAAAACACAGAATACCCGCTTCTTACAAACTCATCTGCTGTGTGCTAGTTCCTCTTAGGAAGTTGCATCTATGTTTAGATTCAGCGAGGCAGAAACACGTTTCTTCTAAAAACTGCGTTTGGATATTCCAGAGTGAATGGGAGAACACGCTTTAAAGAGAAATACCTTGCTCTAAAACCAAAACGGAGCTATCTAGCAGAATGGTTGTCAATGTGTGTATTCAACTTCCAGAGTTAAACTGATGTGTGTTTGCAGCAGTTCAGAAACCCTTTCTTTGGAGAATGTAGAAACAGTCATTTCCAGCCCTAGAGACGCATATAAGAGTTAGCAGTAAGAATGCGTTTCAAACACAGAAGACCCGCTTCTTTCAAACTCATCTGCTGTGTGCTGGTTTCTTTTAGGAAGTTCCATCTATATTTAGATTCAGCGAGGTAGAAACACGTTTATTCTAAAAGCTGCGTTTGGACATTCCAGAGTGGATGGCATTACAGGCTCTAAAGAGAAATACCTTGGTCTAAATCCAAAACGGAGCTATCTAGCAGAATGTTTGTCAATGTGTGTATTCAACTTCCAGAGTTAAACAGAAGTGTGTTTGCAGCAGTTCAGAAACCCTTTCTTTGGAGAATGTAGAAAAAAACTCATTTCCAGCCCTAGAGACGCATATAAGATTTTGCAGTAAGAATGCCTTTAAAACACAGAAACCCGCTTCGTACAAACTCATCTTCTGTGTGTTGGTTCCTTTTAGGAAGTTGCATCTGTGTTTAGATTCAGCGAGGTAGAAACAGGTTTCATCTAAAAGCTGCGTTTGGATATTCCAGAGTGGATGGGAGAACAGGCTGTAAAGAGAAATACCTTGCTCTAAAACCAAAACGGAGCTATCTAGCAGAATGTTTGTCAATGTGTGTATTCAACATCCAGAGTTAAACTGATGTGTGTTTGCAGCAGTTCAGAAACTCTTTCTTTGAAGAATGTAGAAACAGTCAATTCCAGCCCTAGAGACGCATATAAGAGTTAGCAATAAGAATGCGTTTAAAACACAGAAACCCGCTTTGTACAAACTCATCTTCTGTGTGTTGGTTCCTTTTAGGAAGTTGCATCTGTGTTTAGATTCAGCGAGGTAGAAACAGGTTTCTTCTAAAAGCTGCGTTTGGATATTCCAGAGTGGATGGGAGAACAGGCTGTAAAGAGAAATACCTTGCTCAAAAACCAAAACGGAGCTATCTAGCAGAATGGTTGTCAATGTGTGTATTCAATTTCCAGAGTTAAACTGATGTGTGTTTGCAGCAGTTCAGAAACCCTTTATTTGGAGAATGTAGAAACAGTCATTTCCAGCCCTATAGACGCATTTAAGAGTTATTTGTAAGAATGCGTTTAAAACACAGAATACCCGCTTCGTACAAACTCATCTGCTGTGTGCTAGTTCCTCTTAGGAAGCTGCATCTATGTTTAGATTCAGCGAGGCAGAAACACGTTTCTTCTAAAAACTGCGTTTGGACATTCTAGAGTGAAATGGAGAACACGCTGTAAAGAGAAATACCTTGCTCTAAAACCAAAACAGAGCTATCTAGCAGAATGGTTGTAAATGTGTGTATTCAACTTCCAGAGTGAAACTCATGTGTGTTTGCAGCAGTTCAGAAACCCTTTCTTTGGAGAATGTAGAAACAGTCAATTCCAGCCCTAGAGACGCATAAAAGATTTAGCAGTAAGAATGCGTTTAAAACTCAGAAGACCCGCTTCTTACAAACTCATCTGCTTTGTGCTGGTTTCTTTTAGGATGTTGCATCTATGTTTAGATTCAGCAAGGTAGAAACACGTTTCTTCTAAAAGCTGCGTTTGGACATTCCAGAGTGGATGGGAGAACAAACTGTAAAGAGAAATACCTTTCTCTAAAACCAAAACGGAGCTATCTAGCCGAATGGTTGTCAATGTGTGTATTCAACTTCCAGAGTTAAACTGATGTGTGTTTGCAGCAGTTCAGAAATCCTTTCTTTGGAGAATGTAGAAACAGTCATTTCCAGCCCTATAGACGCATGAAAGTGTTCGCAGTAAGAATGCGTTTAAAACACAGAATACCCGCTTCGTAGAAACTCATCTGCTGTGTGCTAGTTCCTCTTAGGAAGTTGCATCTATGTCTAGATTCAGCGAGGCAGAAACACGTTTCTTCTAAAAACTGCGTTTGGACATTCCAGAGTGAATGGGAGAACACGCTGTAAAGAGAAATACCTTGCTGTAAAACCAAAACGGAGCTATCTAGCAGAGTGGTTGTCAATGTGTGTATTCAACTTCCAGAGTTAAACTGATGTGTGTTTGCAGCAGTTCAGAAACCCTTTCTTTGGAGAATATAGAAACCGTCAATTCCAGCACTAGAGACGCACATAAGACTTAGCAGTAAGAATGCGTTTCAAACACAGAAGACCCGCTTCTTACAAACTCATCTGCTGTGTGCTGGTTTCTCTTAGGAAGTTGCATCTATGTTTAGATTCAGCAAGGTAGAAACACGTTTCTTCTAAAAGCTGCGTTTAGACATTCCAAAGTGGATGGGAGAACAGGCTGTAAAGAGAAATATCTTGCTCTAAAACCAAAACGGAGCTATCTAGCAGAATGGTTGTCAATGTGTGTATTCAACTTCCAGAGTTAAACTGATGTGTGTTTGCAGCAGTTCAGAAACCCTTTCTTTGGAGAATGTAGAAACAGTCATTTCCAGCCCTATAGACGCATAGAAGAGTTAACAGTAAAAATGCGTTTAAAACACAGAATACCCGCTTCTTACAAACTCATCTGCTGTTTGCTAGTTCCTCTTAGGAAGTTGCATCTATGTTTAGATTCAGCGAGGCAGAAACACGTTTCTTCTAAAAACTGCGTTTGGATATTCCAGAGTGAATGGGAGAACACGTTTTAAAGAGAAATACCTTGCTCTAAAACCAAAACGGAGCTATCTAGCAGAATGTTTGTCAATGTGTGTATTCAACTTCCAGAGTTAAACTGATGTGTGTTTGCAGCAGTTCAGAAACCCTTTCTTTGGAGAATGTAGAAACAGTCATTTCCAGCCCTAGAGACGCATATAAGAGTTAGCAGTAAGAATGCGTTTCAAACACAGAAGACCCGCTTCTTTCAAACTCATCTGCTGTGTGCTGGTTTCTTTTAGGAAGTTGCATCTGTGTTTAGATTCAGCGAGGTAGAAACACGTTTATTCTAAAAGCTGTGTTTGGACATTCCAGAGTGGATGGGATTACAGGCTCTAAAGAGACATACCTCGGTCTAAAACCAAAACGAAGCTATCTAGCAGAATGTTTGTCAATGTGTGTATTCAAGTTCCAGAGTTAAACAGAAGTGTGTTTGCAGCAGTTCAGAAACCCGTTCTTTGGAGAATGTAGAAAAAAACTCATTTCCAGCCCTAGAGACGCATATAAGATTTTGCAGTAAGAATGCCTTTAAAACACAGAAACCCGCTTCGTACAAACTCATCTTCTGTGTGTTGGTTCCTTTTAGGAAGTTGCATCTGTGTTTAGATTCAGCGAGGTAGAAACAGGTTTCTTCTAAAAGCTGCGTTTGGATATTCCAGAGTGGATGGGAGAACAGGCTGTAAAGAGAAATACCTTGCTCTAAAACCAAAACGGAGCTATCTAGCAGAATGTTTGTCAATGTGTGTATTCAACATCCAGAGTTAAACTGATGTGTGTTTGCAGCAGTTCAGAAACCCTTTCTTTGAAGAATGTAGAAACAGTCAATTCCAGCCCTAGAGACGCATTTAAGAGTTAGCAATAAGAATGCGTTTAAAACACAGAAACCCGCTTTGTACAAACTCATCTTCTGTGTGTTGGTTCCTTTTAGGAAATTGCATCTGTGTTTAGATTCAGCGAGGTAGAAACAGGTTTCTTCTAAAAGCTGCGTTTGGATATTCCAGAGTGGATGGGAGAACAGGCTGTAAAGAGAAATACCTTGCTCTAAAACCAAAACGGAGCTATCTAGCAGAATGGTTGTCAATGTGTGTATTCAACTTCCAGAGTTAAACAGAAGTGTGTTTGCAGCAGTTCAGAAACCCTTTCTTTGGAGAATGTAGAAAAAAACTCATTTCCAGCCCTAGAGACGCATATAAGATTTTGCAGTAAGAATGCCTTTAAAACACAGAAACCCGCTTCGTACAAACTCATCTTCTGTGTGTTGGTTCCTTTTAGGAAGTTGCATCTGTGTTTAGATTCAGCGAGGTAGAAACAGGTTTCTTCTAAAAGCTGCGTTTGGATATTCCAGAGTGGATGGGAGAACAGGCTGTAAAGAGAAATACCTTGCTCTAAAACCAAAACGGAGCTATCTAGCAGAATGTTTGTCAATGTGTGTATTCAACATCCAGAGTTAAACTGATGTGTGTTTGCAGCAGTTCAGAAACCCTTTCTTTGAAGAATGTAGAAACAGTCAATTCCAGCCCTAGAGACGCATATAAGAGTTAGCAATAAGAATGCGTTTAAAACACAGAAACCCGCTTTGTACAAACTCATCTTCTGCGTGTTGGTTCCTTTTAGGAAGTTGCATCTGTGTTTAGATTCAGCGAGGTAGAAACAGGTTTCTTCTAAAAGCTGCGTTTGGATATTCCAGAGTGGATGGGAGAACAGGCTGTAAAGAGAAATACCTTGCTCTAAAACCAAAACGGAGCTATCTAGCAGAATGGTTGTCAATGTGTGTATTCAATTTCCAGAGTTAAACTGATGTGTGTTTGCAGCAGTTCAGAAACCCTTTATTTGGAGAATGTAGAAACAGTCATTTCCAGCCCTATAGACGCATTTAAGAGTTATTTGTAAGAATGCGTTTAAAACACAGAATACCTGCTTCGTACAAACTCATCTGCTGTGTGCTAGTTCCTCTTAGGAAGTTGCATCTATGTTTAGATTCAGCGAGGCAGAAACACGTTTCTTCTAAAAACTGCGTTTGGACATTCTAGAGTGAAATGGAGAACAAACTGTAAAGAGAAATACCTTTCTCTAAAACCAAAACGGAGCTATCTAGCCGAATGGTTGTCAATGTGTGTATTCAACTTCCAGAGTTAAACTGATGTGTGTTTGCAGCAGTTCAGAAATCCTTTCTTTGGAGAATGTAGAAACAGTCATTTCCAGCATTATAGACGCATGAAAGTGTTCGCAGTAAGAATGCGTTTAAAACACAGAATACCCGCTTCGTAGAAACTCATCTGCTGTGTGCTAGTTCCTCTTAGGAAGTTGCATCTATGTCTAGATTCAGCGAGGCAGAAACACGTTTCTTCTAAAAACTGCGTTTGGACATTCCAGAGTGAATGGGAGAACACGCTGTAAAGAGAAATACCTTGCTGTAAAACCAAAACGGAGCTATCTAGCAGAATGGTTGTCAATGTGTGTATTCAACTTCCAGAGTTAAACTGATGTGTGTTTGCAGCAGTTCAGAAACCCTTTCTTTGGAGAATGTAGAAACCGTCAATTCCAGCACTAGAGACGCACATAAGACTTAGCAGTAAGAATGCGTTTCAAACACAGAAGACCCGCTTCTTACAAACTCATCTGCTGTGTGCTGGTTTCTCTTAGGAAGTTGCATCTATGTTTAGATTCAGCAAGGTAGAAACACGTTTCTTCTAAAAGCTGCGTTTGGACATTCCAAAGTGGATGGGAGAACAGGCTGTAAAGAGAAATATCTTGCTCTAAAACCAAAACGGAGCTATCTAGCAGAATGGTTGTCAATGTGTGTATTCAACTTCCAGAGTTAAACTGATGTGTGTTTGCAGCAGTTCAGAAACCCTTTCTTTGGAGAATGTAGAAACAGTCATTTCCAGCCCTATAGACGCATAGAAGAGTTAGCAGTAAAAATGCGTTTAAAACACAGAATACCCGCTTCTTACAAACTCATCTGCTGTGTGCTAGTTCCTCTTAGGAAGTTGCATCTATGTTTACATTCAGCGAGGCAGAAACACGTTTCTTCTAAAAACTGCGTTTGGATATTCCAGAGTGAATGGGAGAACACGCTTTAAAGAGAAATACCTTGCTCTAAAACCAAAACGGAGCTATCTAGCAGAATGGTTGTCAATGTGTGTATTCAACTTCCAGAGTTAAACTGATGTGTGTTTGCAGCAGTTCAGAAACCCTTTCTTTGGAGAATGTAGAAACAGTCATTTCCAGCCCTAGAGACGCATATAAGAGTTAGCAGTAAGAATGCGTTTCAAACACAGAAGACCCGCTTCTTTCAAACTCATCTGCTGTGTGCTGGTTTCTTTTAGGAAGTTGCATCTATGTTTAGATTCAGCGAGGTAGAAACACGTTTATTCTAAAAGCTGCGTTTGGACATTCCAGAGTGGATGGCATTACAGGCTCTAAAGAGAAATACCTCGGTCTAAAACCAAAACGGAGCTATCTAGCAGAATGTTTGTCAATGTGTGTATTCAAGTTCCAGAGTTAAACAGAAGTGTGTTTGCAGCAGTTCAGAAACCCATTCTTTGGAGAATGTAGAAAAAAACTCATTTCCAGCCCTAGAGACGCATATAAGATTTTGCAGTAAGAATGCCTTTAAAACACAGAAACCCGCTTCGTACAAACTCATCTTCTGTGTGTTGGTTCCTTTTAGGAAGTTGCATCTGTGTTTAGATTCAGCAAGGTAGAAACAGGTTTCTTCTAAAAACTGCGTTTGGATATTCCAGAGTGGATGGGAGAACAGGCTGTAAAGAGAAATACCTTGCTCTAAAACCAAAACGGAGCTATCTAGCAGAATGTTTGTCAATGTGTGTATTCAACATCCAGAGTTAAACTGATGTGTGTTTGCAGCAGTTCAGAAACCCTTTCTTTGAAGAATGTAGAAACAGTCAATTCCAGCCCTAGAGACGCATATAAGAGTTAGCAATAATAATGCGTTTAAAACACAGAAACCCGCTTTGTACAAACTCATCTTCTGTGTGTTGGTTCCTTTTAGGAAGTTGCATCTGTGTTTAGATTCAGCGAGGTAGAAACAGGTTTCTTCTAAAAGCTGCGTTTGGATATTCCAGAGTGGATGGGAGAACAGGCTGTAAAGAGAAATACCTTGCTCTAAAACCAAAACGGAGCTATCTAGCAGAATGGTTGTCAATGTGTGTATTCAATTTCCAGAGTTAAACTGATGTGTGTTTGCAGCAGTTCAGAAACCCTTTATTTGGAGAATGTAGAAACAGTCATTTCCAGCCCTATACACGCATTTAAGAGTTATTTGTAAGAATGCGTTTAAAACACAGAATACCCGCTTCGTACAAACTCATCTGCTGTGTGCTAGTTCCTCTTAGGAAGTTGCATCTATGTTTAGATTCAGCGAGGCAGAAACACGTTTCTTCAAAAAACTGCGTTTGGACATTCTAGAGTGAAATGGAGAACACGCTGTAAAGAGAAATACCTTGCTCTAAAACCAAAACAGAGCTATCTAGCAGAATGGTTGTAAATGTGTGTATTCAACTTCCAGAGTGAAACTCATGTGTGTTTGCAGCAGTTCAGAAACCCTTTCTTTGGAGAATGTAGAAACAGTCAATTCCAGCCCTAGAGACGCATAAAAGATTTAGCAGTAAGAATGCGTTTAAAACTCAGAAGACCCGCTTCTTACAAACTCATCTGCTTTGTGCTGGTTTCTTTTAGGATGTTGCATCTATGTTTAGATTCAGCAAGGTAGAAACACGATTCTTCTAAAAGCTGCGTTTGGACATTCCAGAGTGGATGGGAGAACAAACTGTAAAGAGAAATACCTTTCTCTAAAACCAAAACGGAGCTATCTAGCCGAATGGTTGTCAATGTGTGTATTCAACTTCCAGAGTTAAACTGATGTGTGTTTGCAGCAGTTCAGAAATCCTTTCTTTGGAGAATGTAGAAACAGTCATTTCCAGCCCTATAGACGCATGAAAGTGTTCGCAGTAAGAATGCGTTTAAAACACAGAATACCCGCTTCGTAGAAACTCATCTGCTGTGTGCTAGTTCCTCTTAGGAAGTTGCATCTATGTCTAGATTCAGCGAGGCAGAAACACGTTTCTTCTAAAAACTGCGTTTGGACATTCCAGAGTGAATGGGAGAACACGCTGTAAAGAGAAATACCTTGCTGTAAAACCAAAACGGAGCTATCTAGCAGAATGGTTGTCAATGTGTGTATTCAACTTCCAGAGTTAAACTGATGTGTGTTTGCAGCAGTTCAGAAACCCTTTCTTTGGAGAATGTAGAAACCGTCAATTCCAGCACTAGAGACGCACATAAGACTTAGCAGTAAGAATGCGTTTCAAACACAGAAGACCCGCTTCTTACAAACTCATCTGCTGTGTGCTGGTTTCTCTTAGGAAGTTGCATCTATGTTTAGATTCAGCAAGGTAGAAACACGTTTCTTCTAAAAGCTGCGTTTGGACATTCCAAAGTGGATGGGAGAACAGGCTGTAAAGAGAAATATCTTGCTCTAAAACCAAAACGGAGCTATCTAGCAGAATGGTTGTCAATGTGTGTATTCAACTTCCAGAGTTAAACTGATGTGTGTTTGCAGCAGTTCAGAAACCCTTTCTTTGGAGAATGTAGAAACAGTCATTTCCAGCCCTATAGACGCATAGAAGAGTTAGCAGTAAAAATGCGTTTAAAACACAGAATACCCGCTTCTTACAAACTCATCTGCTGTGTGCTAGTTCCTCTTAGGAAGTTGCATCTATGTTTACATTCAGCGAGGCAGAAACACGTTTCTTCTAAAAACTGCGTTTGGATATTCCAGAGTGAATGGGAGAACACGCTTTAAAGAGAAATACCTTGCTCTAAAACCAAAACGGAGCTATCTAGCAGAATGGTTGTCAATGTGTGTATTCAACTTCCAGAGTTAAACTGATGTGTGTTTGCAGCAGTTCAGAAACCCTTTCTTTGGAGAATGTAGAAACAGTCATTTCCAGCCCTAGAGACGCATATAAGAGTTAGCAGTAAGAATGCGTTTCAAACACAGAAGACCCGCTTCTTTCAAACTCATCTGCTGTGTGCTGGTTTCTTTTAGGAAGTTGCATCTATGTTTAGATTCAGCGAGGTAGAAACACGTTTATTCTAAAAGCTGCATTTGGACATTCCAGAGTGAATGGGATTACAGGCTCTAAAGAGAAATACCTCGGTCTAAAACCAAAACGGAGCTATCTAGCAGAATGTTTGTCAATGTGTGTATTCAAGTTCCAGAGTTAAACAGAAGTGTGTTTGCAGCAGTTCAGAAACCCTTTCTTTGGAGAATGTAGAAAAAAACTCATTTCCAGCCCTAGAGACGCATATAAGATTTTGCAGTAAGAATGCCTTTAAAACACAGAAACCCGCTTCGTACAAACTCATCTTCTGTGTGTTGGTTCCTTTTAGGAAGTTGCATCTGTGTTTAGATTCAGCGAGGTAGAAACAGGTTTCTTCTAAAAGCTGCGTTTGGATATTCCAGAGTGGATGGGAGAACAGGCTGTAAAGAGAAATACCTTGCTCTAAAACCAAAACGGAGCTATCTAGCAGAATGGTTGTCAATGTGTGTATTCAATTTCCAGAGTTAAACTGATGTGTGTTTGCAGCAGTTCAGAAACCCTTTATTTGGAGAATGTAGAAACAGTCATTTCCAGCCCTATAGACGCATTTAAGAGTTATTTGTAAGAATGCGTTTAAAACACAGAATACCCGCTTCGTACAAACTCATCTGCTGTGTGCTAGTTCCTCTTAGGAAGTTGCATCTATGTTTAGATTCAGCGAGGCAGAAACACGTTTCTTCTAAAAACTGCGTTTGGACATTCTAGAGTGAAAGGGAGAACACGCTGTAAAGAGAAATACCTTGCTCTAAAACCAAAACAGAGCTATCTAGCAGAATGGTTGTAAATGTGTGTATTCAACTTCCAGAGTGAAACTCATGTGTGTTTGCAGCAGTTCAGAAACCCTTTCTTTGGAGAATGTAGAAACAGTCAATTCCAGCCCTAGAGACGCATAAAAGATTTAGCAGTAAGAATGCGTTTAAAACTCAGAAGACCCGCTTCTTACAAACTCATCTGCTTTGTGCTGGTTTCTTTTAGGATGTTGCATCTATGTTTAGATTCAGCAAGGTAGAAACACGTTTCTTCAAAAAGCTGCGTTTGGACATTCCAGAGTGGATGGGAGAACAAACTGTAAAGAGAAATACCTTTCTCTAAAACCAAAATGGAGCTATCTAGCCGAATGGTTGTCAATGTGTATATTCAACTTCCAGAGTTAAACTGATGTGTGTTTGCAGCAGTTCAGAAATCCTTTCTTTGGAGAATGTAGAAACAGTCATTTCCAGCCCTATAGACGCATGAAAGTGTTCGCAGTAAGAATGCGTTTAAAACACAGAATACCCGCTTCGTAGAAACTCATCTGCTGTGTGCTAGTTCCTGTTAGGAAGTTGCATCTATGTCTAGATTCAGCGAGGCAGAAACACGTTTCTTCTAAAAACTGCGTTTGGACATTCCAGAGTGAATGGGAGAACACGCTGTAAAGAGAAATACCTTGCTGTAAAACCAAAACGGAGCTATCTAGCAGAATGGTTGTCAATGTGTGTATTCAACTTCCAGAGTTAAACTGATGTGTGTTTGCAGCAGTTCAGAAACCCTTTCTTTGGAGAATGTAGAAATAGTCATTGCCAGCCCTAGAGACGCATATAAGTGTTAGCAGTAAGAATGCGTTTAAAACACAGAAACCCGCTTTGTACAAACTCATTTTCTGTGTGTTGCTTCCTTTTAGGAAGTTGCATCTGTGTTTAGATTCAGCGAGGTAGAAACACGTTTCTTCTAAAAGCTCCGTTTGGACATTCCAGAGTGGATGGGAGAACAGGCTGTAAAGAGAAATATCTTGCTCTAAAACCAAAACGGAGCTATCTAGCAGAATGGTTGTCAATGTGTCTATTCAACTTTCAGAGATAAACGGATGTGTGTTTGCAGCAGTTCAGAAACCCTTTCTTTGGAGAATGTAGAAACAGTCATTTCCAGCCCTAGAGACGAATATAAGGGTTAGCAGTAAGAATGCGTTTAAAACACAGAAGACCCGCTTCTTAAAAACTCATCTGCTGTGTGCTAGTTCCTTTTTGGAATTTGCATCTGTGTTTAGATTCAGCGAGGTAGAAACACGTTTCTTCTAAAATCTGCGTTTGGACATTCCAGAGTGGATGGGAGAACAGGCTGTAAAGAGAAATACCTTGCTCTAAAACCAAAACGGTGCTATCAGAAAGAATGGTTGTCAATGTGTGTATTCAACTTCCAGAGTTAAACTGATGTGTGTTTGCAGCAGTACAGAAACCCTTTCTTTGGGGAATGTAGAAACAGTCATTTCCAGCCCTAGAGACGCATATAAGAGTTAGCAGTAAGAATGCGTTTAAAACACAGAAACCCGCTTTGTACAAACTCATCTTCTGTGTGTTGGTTCCTTTTAGGAAGTTGCATCCTTGTTTAGATTCAGCGAGGTAGAAACACGTTTCTTCTAAAAGCTGCGTTTTTACATTTCAGAGTGGATGGGAGAACGGGCTGTAAAGAGAAATATCTTGCTCTAAAACCAAAACCGAGCTATCTAGCAGAATGGTTGTCAATGTGTGTATTCAACTTCCAGAGGTAAACTGATGTGTGTTTGCAGCAGTTCAGAAACCCTTTCTTTGGAGAATGTAGAAACAGTCATTTCCAGCCCTAGAGACGCATAAAAGAGTTAGCACTAAGAATGCGTTTAAAACACAGTATACCCGCTTCGTACAAACTCATCTGCTGTGTGCAAGTTCCTCTTAGGAAGTTGCATCTGTGTTTAGATTCAGCGAGGCAGAAACACGTTTCTTCCAAAAACTGCGTTTGGACATTCCAGAGTGAATGGGAGAACACGCTGTAAAGAGAAATACCTTGCTCTAAAACCAAAACGGAGCTATCTAGCAGAATGGTTGTCAACGTGTGTATTCAACTTCCAGAGTTAAACTGATGTGTGTTTGCAGCAGTTCAGAAACCCATTCTTTGGAGAATGTAGAAACAGTCAATTCCAGCCCTAGAGACGCATATAAGAGTTAGCAGTAAGAATGCGTTTAAAACACAGAATACCCGCTTCGTACAAACTCATCTGCTGTATTCTAGTTCCTCTTAGGAAGTTGCATCTATGTTTAGATTCTGCGAGACAGAAACACGTTTCTTCTAAAAACTACGTTTGGACATTCCAGAGTGGATGGGAGAACAGGCTGTAAAGAGAAATACCTTGCTCTAAAACCAAAACGGAGCTATCTAGCAGAATGGTTGTCAATGTGTGTATTCAACTTCCAGAGTTAAACTGATGTGTGTTTGCAGTATTTCAGAAACCCTTTCTCTGGAGAATGTAGAAACAGTCATTTCCAGCCTTAGACACGCATAAAAGAGTTAGCAGGAAGAATGCGTTTAAAACACAGAATACCCGCTTCGTACAACCTCATCTGCTGTGTGCTAGTTCCTCTTAGGAAGTTGCATCTATGTTTAGATTCAGCGAGGCAGAAACACGTTTCTTCTAAAAACTGCGTTTGGACATTCCAGAGTGAATGGGAGAACACGCTGTAAAGAGAAATACCTTGCTGTAAAACCAAAACGGAGCTATCTAGCAGAATGGTTGTCAATGTGTGTATTCAACTTCCAGAGTTAAACTGATGTATGTTTGCAGCAGTTCAGAAACCCTTTCTTTGGAGAATGTAGAAACAGTCAATTCCAGCACTAGAGACGAACATAAGACTCAGCAGTAAGAATGTGTTTCAAACACAGAAGACCCAATTCTTACAAACTCATCTGCTGTGTGCTGGTTTCTTTTAGGAAGTTGCTTCTGTGTTTAGATTCAGCGAGGTAGAAACACGTTTCTTCTAAAAGCTGCATTTGGACATTTCAGAGTGGATGGGAGAACAGGCTGTAAAGAGAAATATCTTGCTCTAAAACCAAAACCGAGCTATCTAGCAGAATGGTTGTCAATGTGTGTATTCAACTTCCAGAGGTAAACTGATGTGTGTTTGCAGCAGTTCAGAAACCCTTTCTTTGGAGAATGTAGAAACAGTCATTTCCAGCCCTATAGACGCATAGAAATGTTAGCTGTAAGCATGCGTTTAAAACACAAAATACCCGCTTCGTACAAACTCATCTGCTGTGTGCTAGTTCCTCTTAGGAATTTGCATCTATGTTTAGATTCAGAGAGACAGAAATACGTTTCTTCTAAAAACTGCGTTTGGACATTCCAGAGTGAATGGGAGAACACGCTGTAAAGAGAAATACCTTGCTCTAAAACCAAAACGGAGCTATCTAGGAGAATGGTTGTCAATGTGTGTATTCAACTTCCAGAGTTAAACTGATGTGTGTTTGCAGCAGTTCAGAAACCGTTTCTTTGGAGAATGTAGAAACAGTCATATCCAGCCCTAGAGACGCATATAAGAGTTAGCAGTAAGAATGCGTTTTAAACAGAAAAACCCGCTTCGTACAAACTCATCTGCTGTGTGCTGGTTCCTTTTAGGAGGTTTCATCTATGTTTAGATTCAGTGAGGTAGAAACAAGTTTCTTTTAAAAGCTGCTTTTGGACATTCCAGAGTGGATGGGAGAACAGGCTGTAAAGATAAATACCTTGCTCTAAAACCAAAACGGAGCTATCTAGCAGAATGTTTGTCAATGTGTGTATTCAAATTCCAGAGTTAAACTGATTTGTGTTTGCAGCATTGCAGAAACCCTTTATTTGGAGAATGTAGAAAAAAAGTCATTTCCAGCCCTGGAGACGCATATAAGTGTTAGCAGTAAGAATGCCTTTAAAACACAGAAACCTGCTTCGGACAAACTCATCTTCTGTGTGTTGGTTCCTTTTAGGAAGTTGCATCTGTGTTTAGATTCAGCGAGGTAGAAACAGGTTTCTTCTAAAAGCTGCGTTTGGATATTCCAGAGTGGATGGGAGAACAGGCTGTAAAGAGAAATACCTTGCTCTAAACCCAAAACGGAGCTATCTAGCAGAATGGTTGTCAATGTGTGTATTCAACATCCAGAGTTAAACTGATGTTTGTTTGCAGCAGTTCAGAAACCCTTTCTTTGGAGAATGTAGAAACAGTCAATTCCAGCCCTAAAGACGCATATAAGAGTTAGCAATAAGAATGCGTTTAAAACACAGACACCCGCTTTGTACAAACTCATCTTCTGTGTGTTGGTTCCTTTTAGGAAGTTGCATCTCTGTTTACATTCAGCGAGATAGAAACCCGTTGCTTCTAAAAGTTGCGTTTGGACATCTCACATTGGATGGGAGAACAGGCTGTAGAGAAATATCTTGCTCTAAAAGCAAAACGGAGCTATCTAGCAGAATGGTTGTCAATGTCTGTATTCAACTTCCAGATTTAAACTGATGTGTGTTTGCAGCAGTTCAGAAACCCTTTCTTTGGAGAATGTAGAAACAGTCATTTCCAGCCCTAGAGACGCATAAAAGAGTTAGCAGTAAGAATGCGTTTAAAACACAGTATACCCGCTTCGTACAAACTCATTTGCTGTGTGCTAGTTCCTCTTAGGAAGTTGCATCTGTGTTTAGATTCAGCGAGGCAGAAACACGTTTCTTCCAAAAACTGCGTTTGGACATTCCAGAGTGAATGGGAGAACACGCTGTAAAGAGAAATACCTTGCTCTAAAACCAAAACGGAGCTATCTAGCAGAATGGTTGTCAACGTGTGTATTCAACTTCCAGAGTTAAACTGATGTGTGTTTGCAGCAGTTCAGAAACCCTTTCTTTGGAGAATGTAGAAACAGTCATTTCCAGCCCTAGAGAGGCATAAAAGTGTTAGCAGTAAGAATGCGTTTAAAACACAGAATACCCGCTTCGTACAAACTCATCTGCTGTGTGCTAGGTCCTCTTAGGCAGTTGCATCTATGTTTAGATTCAGCGAGGCAGAAACACGTTTCTTCTAAAAACTGCGTTTGGACATTCCAGAGTGAATGGGAGAACACGCTGTAAAGAGAAATACCTTGCTGTAAAACCAAAACGGAGCTATCTAGCAGAATGGTTGTCAATGTGTGTATTCAACTTCCAGAGTTAAACTGATGTATGTTTGCAGCAGTTCAGAAACCCTTTCTTTGGAGAATGAAGAAACAGTCAATTCCAGCCCTAGAGACGCATATAAGAGATAGCAGTAATAATGCGTTTAAAGCACAGAAGACCGGCTTCTCACAAACTCATCTTCTGTGTGTTGGTTCCTTTTAGGAAGTTGCATCTGTGTTTAGATTCAGCGAGGTAGAAACACGTTTCTTCTAAAAGCTGCGTTTGGAAATTCCAGAGTGGATGGGAGAACAGGCTGTAAAGAGAAATACCTTGCTCTAAAACCAAAACGGAGCTATCTAGCAGAATGGTTGTCAATGTGTGTATTCAATTTCCAGAGTTAAACTGATGTGTGTTTGCAGCAGTTCAGAAACCCTTTATTTGGAGAATGTAGAAACAGTCATTTCCAGCCCTATAGACGCATATAAGAGTTATTTGTAAGAATGCGTTTAAAACACAGAATACCCGCTTCGTACAAACTCATCTGCTGTGTGCTAGTTCCTCTTAGGAAGTTGCATCTATGTTTAGATTCAGGGAGGCAGAAACACGTTTCTTCTAAAAACTGCGTTTGGACATTCCAGAGTGAAAGGGAGAACACGCTGTAAAGAGAAATACCTTGCTCTAAAACCAAAACAGAGCTATCTAGCAGAATGGTTGTAAATGTGTGTATTCAACTTCCAGAGTTAAACTCATGTGTGTTTGCAGAAGTTCAGAAACCATTTCTTTGGAGAATGTAGAAACAGTCAATTCCAGCCCTAGAGACGCATAAAAGATTTAGCAGTAAGAATGCGTTTAAAACTCAGAATACCCGCTTCTTACAAACTCATCTGCTGTGTGCTGGTTTCTTTTAGGAAGTTGCATCTATGTTTAGATTCAGCAAGGTAGAAACACGTTTCTTCTAAAAGCTGCGTTTGGACATTCCAGAGTGGATGGGAGAACAAACTGTAAAGAGAAATACCTTTCTCTAAAACCAAAACGGAGCTATCTAGCAGAATGGCTGTCAATGTGTGTATTCAACTTCCAGAGTTAAACTGATGTGTGTTTGCAGCAGTTCAGAAACCCTTTCTTTGGAGAATGTAGAAACAGTCATTTCCAGCCCTATAGACGCATAAAAGTGTTCGCAGTAAGAATGCATTTAAAACACAGAATACCCGCTTCGTAGAAACTCATCTGCTGTGTGCTAGTTCCTCTTAGGAAGTTGCATCTGTGTCTAGATTCAGAGAGGCAGAAACACGTTTCTTCTAAAAACTGCTTTTGGACATTCCAGAGTGAATGGGAAAACACGCTGTAAAGAGAAATACCTTGCTGTAAAACCAAAACGGAGCTATCTAGCAGAATGGTTGTCAATGTGTATATTCAACTTCCAGAGTTAAACTGATGTGTGTTTGCAGCAGTTCAGAAACCCTTTCTTAGGAGAACGTAGGAACAGTCAATTCCAGCCCTAGAGACGCATATAAGAGTTAGCAGTAAGAATGCGTTTCAAACACAGAAGACCCGCTTCTTACAAACTCATCGGCTGCGTGCTGGTTTCTTTTAGGAAGTTGCATCTATGTTTAGATTCAGCAAGGTAGAAACACGTTTCTTCTAAAAGCTGCGTTTGGACATTCCAGAGTGGATGGGAGAACACGCTGTAAAGAGAAATACCTTGCTCTAAAACCAAAACGGAGCTATCTAGCAGAATGGTTGTCAATGTGTGTATTCAACTTCCAGAGTTAAACTGATGTGTGTTTGCAGCAGTTCAGAAACCGTTTCTTTGGAGAATGTAGAAACAGTCATTTCCAGCCCTAGAGACGCATATAAGAGTTAGCAGTAAGAATGAGTTTTAAACAGAAAAACCCGCTTCGTACAAACTCATCTGCTGTGTGCTGGTTCCTTTTAGTAAGTTTCATCTATGTTTATATTCAGTGAGGTAGAAACACGTTTCTTCTAAAAGCTGCGTTTAAGCATTCCAGAGTGGATGGGAGAACAGGCTGTAAAGGGAAATACCTTGCTCTAAAACCAAAACGGAGCTTTCTAGCAGAATGATTGTCAATGTGTGTATTCAACTTCCAGAGTTAAACTGATTTGTGTTTGCAGCATTGCAGAAACCCTTTATTTGGAGAATGTAGAAAAAAAGTCATTTCCAGCCCTAGAGACGCATATAAGTGTTAGCAGTAAGAATGCCTTTAAGACACAGAAACCTGCTTCGTACAAACTCATCTTCTGTGTGTTGGTTCCTTTTAGGAAGTTGCATCTGTGTTTAGATTCAGCGAGGTAGAAACACGTTTCTTCTAAAGGCTGCGTTTGGACATTCCAGAGTGGATTGGAGAACAGGCTGTAAAGAGAAATATCTTGCTCTAAAAGCAAAACGGAGCTATCTAGCAGAATCGTTGTCAGTGTGTGTATTCAACTTCCAGAGTTAAACTGATATGTGTTTGCAGCACTTCAGAAACCCTTTCTTTGGAGAATATAGAAACAGTCATTTCCAGCCCTAGAGACGCATAATAGAGTTAGCAGTAAGAATGCGTTTAAAACACAGAATACCCGCTTCGTACAAACTCATCTGCTGTGTGCTAGTTCCTCTTAGTAAGTTGCATCTATATTTAGATTCAGCGTGGCAGAAACACGTTTCTTCTAAAAACTGCGTTTGGACATTCCAGAGTGAATGGGAGAACACGCTGTAAAGAGAAATACCTTGCTCTAAAACCAAAACGGAGCTATCTAGCAGAATGGTTGTCAATGTGTGTATTCAACTTCCAGAGTTAAACTGATGTGTGTTTGCAGCAGTTCAGAAACCCTTTCTTTGGAGAATGTAGAAACAGTCAATTCCAGCCCTAGAGACGCATATAAGAGTTAGCAGTAAGAATGCGTTTAAAACACAGAAGACCCGCTTATTACAAACTCATGTGCTGTGTGCTGGTTTCTTTTAGGAAGTTGCATCTATGTTTAGATTAGCTAGGTAGAAACACGTTTCTTCTAAAAGCTGCGTTTGGACATTCCAGAGGGGATGGGAGAACAGGCTGTAAAGAGAAATATCTTGCTCTAAAACCAAAACGGAGCTATCTAGCAGAATGGTTGTCAACGTGTGTATTCAACTTCCAGAGTTAAACTGATGTGTGTTTGCAGCAGTTCAGAAACCCTTTCTTTGGAGAATGTAGAATCTGTCAATTCCAGCCCTAGAGACGCATATAAGGGTTAGCAGTAAGAATGAGTTTAAAACACAGGAGACCGGCTTCTCACAAACTCATCTGCTGAGAGCTGGTTTCTTTTAGGAAGTTGCATCTCTGTTTAGATTCAGCAAGGTAGAAACACGTTTCTTCAAAAAACTGCGTTTGGACATTCCAGAGTGGATGGGAGAACAGGCTGTAAAGAGAAATACCTTGCTCTAAAACCAAAACGGAGCTATCTAGCAGAATGGTTGTCAATGTGTGTATTCAACTTCCAGAGTTAAACTGATGTGTGTTTGCAGCAGTTCAGAAACCCTGTCTTTGGAGAATGTAGAAACAGTCATTTCCAGCACTACAGACGCATATAAGAGTTAGCAGTAAGAATGCGTTTAAAACACAGAAACCCGCTTTGTACAAACTCATCTTCTGTGTGTTGGTTCCTAAGTTGCATCTGTGTTTAGACTCAGCGTGGTAGAAACACGTTTCTTCTAAAAGCTGTGTTTGGACATTCCAGAGTGGATGGGAGAACAGGCTGTAAAGAGAAATATCTTGCTCTAAAAAAAAAACGGAGCTATCTAGCAGAATGGTTGTCAATGTGTGTATTCAACTTCCAGAGTTAAACTGATGTGTGTTTGCAGCAGTTCAGAGACCCTTTCTTTGGAGAATGTACAAACAGTCATTTCCAGCCCTATAGACGCATAAAAGAGTTAACATTAAGAATGCGTTTAAAACATAGAATACCCGCTTCGTACAAACTCATCTGCTGTGTGCTAGTTCCTCTTAGGAAGTTGCATCTATGCTTAGATTCAGCGAGGCAGAAACACGTCTCTTCTAAAAACTGCGTTTGGACATTCCATAGTGAATGGGAGAACACGCTCTAAAGAGAAACACCTTGCTCTAAAACCAAAACGGAGCTATCTAGCAGAATGGTTGTCAATGTGTGTATTCAACTTCCAGAGTTAAACTGATGTGTGTTTGCAGCACTTCAGAAACCCTTTCTATGGAGAATGTAGAAACAGTGATTTCCAGCCCTATAGACGCATAAAAGAGTTAGCAGTAAGAATGCGTTTAAAACACAGAATACCCTCTTCGTACAAACTCATCTGCTGTGTGCTAGTTCATCTTAGGAAGTTGCATTTATGTCTAGATTCAGGGAGGCAGAAACACGTTTCTTCTAAGAACTGCGTTTGGACATTCCAGAGTGAATGGGAGAACACGCTGTAAAGAGAAATACCTTGCTGTAAAAACAAAACGGAGCTATCTAGCAGAATGGTTGTCAATGTGTGTATTCAACTTCCAGAGTTAAACTGATGTGTGTTTGCAGCAGTTCAGAAACCCTTTCTTTGAAGAATGTAGAAACAGTCAATTCCAGCCCTAGAGACGCACATAAGTGTTAGCAGTAAGAATGCGTTTCAAACACAGAAGACCCGCTTCTTACAAACTCATCTGCTGTGTGCTGGTTCCTTTTAGGAAGTTGCATCTGTGTTTAGATTCAGCGAGGTAGAAACACGTTTCTTCTAAAAGCTGCGTTTGGACATTTCAGAGTGGATGGGAGAACAGGCTGTAAAGAGAAATATCTTGCTCTAAAACCAAAACCGAGCAATATAGCCAAATGGTTTTCAATCTGTGTATTCAACTTCCAGAGTTAAACTGATGTGTGTTTGCAGCAGTTCAGAAACCCTTTCTTTGGAGAATGTAGAAACAGTCATTTCCAGCCCTATAGACGCATAGAAGTGTTAGCTGTAAGCATGCGTTTAAAACACAAAATACCCGCTTCGTACAAACTCATCTGCTGTGTGCTAGTTCCTCTTAGGAAGTTGCATCTATGTTTAAATTCAGCGAGACAGAAATACGTTTCTTCTAAAAACTGCGTTTGGACATTCCAGAGTGAATGGGAGAACACGCTGTAAAGAGAAATACCTTGCTCTAAAACCAAAACGGAGCTATCTAGGAGAATGGTTTTCAATGTGTGTATTCAACTTCCAGAGTTAAACTGATGTGTGTTTGCAGCAGTTCAGAAACCCTTTCTTTGGAGAATGTAGAAACAGTCATTTCCAGACCTAGAGACGCATATAAGAGTTAGCAGTAAGAATGAGTTTTAAACAGAAAAACCTGCTTCGTACAAACTCATCTGCTGTGTGCTGGTTCCTTTTAGGAGGTTTCATCTATGTTTAGATTCAGTGAGGTAGAAACAAGTTTCTTTTAAAAGCTGCTTTTGGACATTCCAGAGTGGATGGGAGAACAGGCTGTAAAGAGAAATACCTTGCTCTAAAACCAAAACGGAGCTATCTAGCAGAATGTTTGTCAATGTGTGTATTCAACTTCCAGAGTTAAACTGATTTGTGTTTGCAGCATTGCAGAAACCCTTTATTTGGAGAATGTAGAAAAAAAGTCATTTCCAGCCCTAGAGACGCATATAAGTGTTAGCAGTAAGAATGCCTTTAAAACACAGAAACCTGCTTCGGACAAACTCATCTTCTGTGTGTTGGTTCCTTTTAGGAAGTTGCATCTGTGTTTAGATTCAGCGAGGTAGAAACAGGTTTCTTCTAAAAGCTGCGTTTGGATATTCCAGAGTGGATGGGAGAAAAGGCTGTAAAGAGAAATACCTTGCTCTAAAACCAAAACGGAGCTATCTAGCAGAATGTTTGTCAATGTGTGTATTCAACATCCAGAGTTAAACTGATGTGTGTTTGCAGCAGTTCAGAAACCCTTTCTTTGGAGAATGTAGAAACAGTCAATTCCAGCCCTAGAGACGCATATAAGAGTTAGCAATAAGAATGCGTTTAAAACACAGAAACCGGCTTTGTACAAACTCATCTTCTGTGTGTTGGTTCCTTTTAGGAAGTTGCATCTCTGTTTACATTCAGCGAGGTAGAAACCCGTTGCTTCTAAAAGCTGCGTTTGTACATCTCAGAGTGGATGGGAGAACAGGCTGTAGAGAAATATCTTGCTCTAAAAGCAAAACGGAGCTATCTAGCAGAATGGTTGTCAATGTGTGTATTCAACTTCCTGATTTAAACTGAAGTGTGTTTGCAGCAGTTCAGAAACCCTTTCTTTGGAGAATGTAGAAACAGTCATTTCCAGCCCTAGAGACGCGTAAAAGAGTTAGCAGTAAGAATGCGTTTAAAACACAGTATACCCGCTTCGTACAAACTCATCTGCTGTGTGCTAGTTCCTCTTAGGAAGTTGCATCTGTGTTTAGATTCAGCGAGGCAGAAACACGTTTCTTCCAAAAACTGCGTTTGGACATTCCAGAGTGAATGGGAGAACACGCTGTAAAGAGAAATACCTTGCTCTAAAACCAAAACGGAGCTATCTAGCAGAATGGTTGTCAACGTGTGTATTCAACTTCCAGAGTTAAACTGATGTGTGTTTGCAGCAGTTCAGAAACCCTTTCTTTGGAGAATGTAGAAACAGTCAATTCCAGCCCTAGAGACGCATAAAAGAGTTAGCAGTAAGAAAGCGTTTAAAACACAGAATACCCGCTTCGTACAAACTCATCTGCTGTGTGCTAGTTCCTCTTAGGAAGTTGCATCTATGTTTAGATTCAGCGAGGCAGAAACACGTTTCTTCTAAAAACTGCGTTTGGACATTCCAGAGTGAATGGGAGAACACGCTGTAAAGAGAAATACCTTGCTGTAAAACCAAAACGGAGCTATCTAGCAGAATGGTTGTCAATGTGTGTATTCAACTTCCAGAGTTAAACTGATGTATGTTTGCAGCAGTTCAGAAACCCTTTCTTTGGAGAATGTAGAAACAGTCAATTCCAGCCCTAGAGACGCATATAAGAGATAGCAGTAATAATGTGTTTAAAGCACAGAAGACCGGCTTCTCACAAACTCATCTTCTGTTTGTTGGTTCCTTTTAGGAAGTTGCATCTGTGTTTAGATTCAGCGAGGTAGAAACACGTTTCTTCTAAAAGCTGCGTTTGGAAATTCCAGAGTGGATGGGAGAACAGGCTGTAAAGAGAAATACCTTGCTCTAAAACCAAAACGTAGCTATCTAGCAGAATGGTTGTCAATGTGTGTATTCAATTTCCAGAGTTAAACTGATGTGTGTTTGCAGCAGTTCAGAAACCCTTTATTTGGAGAATGTAGAAACAGTCATTTCCAGCCCTATAAACACATATAAGAGTTATTTGTAAGAATGCGTTTAAAACACAGAATACCCGCTTCGTACAAACTCATCTGCTGTGTGCTAGTTCCTCTTAGGAAGTTGCATCTATGTTTAGATTCAGCGAGGCAGAAACACGTTTCTTCTAAAAACTGCGTTTGGACATTCCAGAGTTAAAGGGAGAACACGCTGTAAAGAGAAATACCTTGCTCTAAAACCAAAACTGAGCTATCTAGCAGAATGGTTGTAAATGTGTGTATTCAACTTCCAGAGTTAAACTGATGTGTGTTTGCAGCAGTTCAGAAACCCTTTCTTTGAAGAATGTAGAAACAGTCAATTCCAGCCCTAGATACGCACATAAGTGTTAGCAGTAAGAATGCGTTTCAAACACAGAAGACCCGCTTCTTAGAAACTCATCTGCTGTGTGCTGGTTCCTTTTAGGAAGTTGCATCTGTGTTTAGATTCAGCGAGGTAGAAACACGTTTCTTCTAAAAGCTGCGTTTGGACATTCCAGAGTGGATGGGAGAACAGGCTGTAAAGAGAAATACCTTGCTCTAAAACCAAAACGGTGCTATCAGGGAGAATGGTTGTCAAAGTGTGTATTCAACTTCCAGAGTTAAACTGATGTGTGTTTGCAGCAGTACAGAAACCCTTTCTTTGAAGAATGTAGAAACAGTCATTTCCAGCCCTAGAGACGCATATAAGAGTTAGCAGTAAGAATGCGTTTAAAACACAGAAACCCGCTTTGTACAAACTCATCTTCTGTGTGTTGGTTCCTTTTAGGAAGTTTCATCTGTGTTTAGATTCAGCGAGGTAGAAACACGTTTCTTCTAAAAGCTGCGTTTGGACATTTCAGAGTGGATGTGAGAACAGGCTGTAAAGAGAAATATCTTGCTCTAAAACCAAAACGGAGCTACCTAGCAGAATGGTTGTCAATGTGTGTATTCAACTTCCAGAGTTAAACTGATGTGTGTTTGCAGCAGTTCAGAAACCCTTTCTTTGGAGAATGTAGAAACAGTCATTTCCAGCCCTATAGACGCATAGAAGTGTTAGCTGTAAGCATGCGTTTAAAACACAAAATACCCGCTTCGTACAAACTCATCTGCTGTGTGCTAGTTCCTCTTAGGTAGTTGCATCTATGTTAGGATTCAGCGAGGTAGAAACACGATTCTTCTAAAAGCTGCGTTTGGACATTCCAGAGAGGATGGGAGAACAGGGTGTAAAGACAAATATCTTGCTCTAAAATCAAAACGGAGCTATCTAGCAGAATGTTTGTCAATGTGTATATTCAACATCCAGACTTAAACTGATGTGTGTTTGCAGCAGTTCAGAAACCCTTTCTTTGAAGAATGTAGAAACAGTCATTTCCACCACTATAGACGCATATAAGAGTTAGCAGTAAGAATGGGTTTAAAACACAGAATACCCGCTTCGTACAAACTCATCTGCTGTGTGTTAGTTCCTTTTAGGAAGTTGCATCTATGTTTAGATTCAGCGAGGCAGAAACACGTTTCTTCTAAAACCTGCATTTGGACATTCCAGACTGTATGTTAGAACACGATGTAAAGACAAATACCTTGCTCTAAAACCAAAACGGAGCTATCTAGCAGAATGGTTGTCAATGTGTGTATTCAACTTCCAGAGTTAAACTGATTTGTGTTCGCAGCAGTTCAGAAACCCTTTCTTTGGAGATTGTAGAAACAGTCATTTCCAGCCCTAGAGACGCATATAAGAGTTAGCAGTAAGAATTCGTTTAAAACACAGAAGACCGGTTTCTTACAAACTCATCTGCTGTGTGCTGGTTCCTTTTAGGAAGTTTCATCTATGTTTAGATTCAGCGAGGTAGAAACACGTTTATTCTAAAAGCTGCGTTTGGACATTCCAGAGTGGATGGGAGGACATGTTGTAAAGAGAAATACCTTGCTCTAAAACCAAAACGGAGCTATCTAGCAGAATGGTTTTCAATGTGTGTATTCAACTTCCAGAGTTAAACTGATGTGTTTTTGCAGCAGATGGGAAACCCTTTCTTTGGAGAATGTAAAAAAATTAATTCCAACCCTAGAGACGCATATAAGAGTTAGCAGTAAGAATGCGTTTAAAACACAGAAACCCGCTTCGTACAAACTCATCTTCTGTGTGTTGGTTCCTTTTAGGAAGTTGCATCTGTGTTTAGATTCAGCGAGGTAGAAACACGTTTCTTCTAAAAGCTGCGTTTGGGCATTCCAGAGTGGATGGGAGAACAGGCTGTAAAGAGAAATACCTTGCTCTAAAACCAAAACAAAGCTATCTAGCAAAATGTTTGTCAATGTGTGTATTCAACTTCCAGAGTTAAACTGATGTGTGTTTGCAGCAGTTCAGAAACCCTTTCTTTGGAGAATGTAGAAACAGTCATTTCCAGCCCCTGAGACGCACATAAGAGTTAGCAGTAAGAATGCATTTCAAACACAGAAGACCCGCCTCTTACAAACTCATATGCTGTGTGCTGGTTACTCTTAGGAAGTTGCATCTATGTTTAGATTCAGTGAGGTAGAAACACGTTTCTTCTAAAAGCTGCGTTTGGACATTCCAGAGTGAATGGGAGAACAGGCTGTAAAGAGAAATACCTTACTCTAAAACCAAAACGGAGCTATCTAGCAGAATGTTTGTCAATGTGTGTATTCAACTTCCACAGTTAAACAGATTAGTGTTTGCAGCAGTTCAGAAACACTTTCTTTGGAGAATGTAGAAACAGTCATTTCCAGCCCTAGAGACGCACATAAGAGTTAGCAGTAAGAATGCGTTTAAAACACAGAAGACCCGCTTCTTACAAACTCATCTGCTGTGTGCTGGTTTCTTTTAGGAAGTTGCATCTATGTTTAGATTCAGCAAGGTAGAAACACGTTTCTTCTAAAAGCTGCGTTTGGACATTCCAGAGTGCATGGGAGAACAGGCTGTAAAGAGAAAAACCTTGCTCTAAAACCAAAACGGAGCTATCTAGCAGAATGGTTTTCAATGTGTGTATTCAACTTCCAGAGTTAAACTGATGTGTTTTTGCAGCAGTTCAGAAACTTTTTCTTTTGAGAATGTAAAAAAATTAATTCCAGCCCTAGAGACGCATATAAGAGTTAGCAGTAAGAATGCGTTTAAAACACAAAAACCCGCTTCGTACAAACTTATCTGCTGTGTCCTGGTTCCTTTTAGGAAGTTTCATCTATGTTTAGATTCAGCGAGGTAGAAACACGTTTCTTCTAAAAGCTGCGTTTGGGCATTCCAGAGTGGAAGGGAGAACAGACTGTAAAGAGAAATACCTTGCTCTAAAACCAAAATGGAGCTGTCTAGCAAAATGGTTGTCAAAGTGTATATTCAACTTCCAGAGTTACACTGATGTGTTTTTGCAGCATTTCAGATACCCTTTCTTTGGAGAATGTAGAAAAAGTCATTTCCAGCGCCAGAGACGCATATTAAAGTTAGCAATAAGAATGCCTTTAAAACACAGAAACCCGCTTCGTACAAACTCATCTTCTGTGTGTTGGCTCCTTTTAGGAAGTTGCATCTGTGTTTAGATTCAGCGAGGCAGAAACACGTTTCTTCTAAAAGCTGCGTTTGGACATTCCAGAGTGCATGGGAGAACAGGCTGTAAAGAGAAATACCTTGCTCTAAAACCAAAACGGAGCTATCTAGCAGAATGTTTGTCAATGTGTTTATTCAACCTACAGAGTTAAACTGATTTGTGTTAGCAGCCGTTCAGAAACCTTTTCTTTAGAGAATGTAGAAACAGTCATTTCCAGCCCTATAGACGCGTATAAGAGTTAGCAGTAAGAATGCGTTTAAAACACAGAAACCCGCTTTGTACAAACTCAACTTCTGTGTGTTGGTTCCTTTTCGGAAGTTGCATCTGTGTTTAGATTCAGCGAGGTAGAAACACGTTTCTTCTAAAAGCTGCGTTTAGACATTCCAGAGTGGATGGGAGAACAGGCTCTAAAGAGAAATACCTTGCTATAAAACCAAAATGGAGCTATCTAGCAGAATGGTTGTCAATGTGTGTATTCAACTTCCAGAGTTAAACTGATGTGTGTTTGCAGCAGTTCAGAAACCCTTTCTCTGGAGAATGTAGAAACAGTCATTTCCAGCCCTAGAGAAGCATATAAGAGTTAGCAGAAAGAAAGCGTTTAAAACACAGAAGACCCGCTTCCTACAAACTCATCTGCTGTGTGCTGGTTTCTTTTAGGAAGTTGCATCTATGTTTAGATTCAGCAAGGTAGAAACACGTTTCTTCTAAAAGCTGCGTTTGGACATTCCACAGTGGATGGGAGAAAAGGCTGTAAAGAGAAATACCTTGCTCTAAAACCAAAACGGAGCTATCTAGCAGAATGGTTGTCAATGTGTGTATTCAACTTCCAGAGTTAAACTGATGTGTGTTTGCAGCAGTTCAGAAACCCTTTCTTTGGAGAATGTAGAAACAGTCATTTCCAGCCCTAGAGACGCACATAAGAGTTAGCAGTAAGAATGCGTTTCAAACACAGAAGACCCGCTTCTTAAAAACTCATCTGCTGTGTGCTGGTTTCTTTTAGGAAGTTGCATCTATGTTTAGATTCAGCGAGGTAGAAACACGTTTCTTCTAAAAGCTGCGTTTGGACATTCCAGAATGGATGGGAGAACAGCCTGTAAAGAGAAATACCTTGCTCTAAAACCAAAACGCAGCTATCTAGCAGAATGGTTGTCAATGTGTGTATTCAACTTCCAGAGTTAAACTGATTTGTGTTTGCAGCAGTTCAGAAACCATTTCTTTGGAGAATGTAGAAAAAAAGTCATTTCCAGCCCTAGAGACGCATATAAGAGTTAGTAGTAAGAATGCGTTTAAAACACAGAAACCCGCTTCGTACAAACTCATCTTCTGTGTTTTGGTTCCTTTTAGGAAGTTGCATCTGTGTTTAGATTCAGCGAGGTAGAAACACGTTTCTTCTAAAAGCTGCGTTTGGACATTCCAGAGTGGATGGAAGAACAGGCTGTAAAGAGAAATACCTTGCTCTAAAACCAAAACGGAGCTATCTAGCCGAATGGTTGTCAATGTGTGTATTCAACTTCCAGAGTTAAACTGATGTGTGTTTGCAGCAGTTCAGAAACCCTTTCTTTAGAGAAGGTAGAAACAGTCATTTCCAGCCCTAGAGACGCACATAAGAGTTAGCTGTAAGAATGCGTTTAAAACACAGAATACCCGCTTCTTACAAACTCATCAGCTGTGTGCTGCTTTCTTTTAGGAAGTTGCATCTATGTTTCGATTCAGCGAGGTAGAAGCACGTTTCTTCTAAAAGCTGCGTTTGGACATTCCAGAGTGGATGGGAGAACAGTCTGTAAAGAGAAATACCTTGCTCTGAAACCAAAACAGAGCTATCTAGCAGAACGTTTGTCAATGTCTGTATTCAACATCCAGAGTTAAACTGATGTGTGTTTGCAGCAGTTCAGAAACCCTTTCTATGGAGAAGGTAGAAAAAATCATTTCCAGCCATAGAGACGCATATAAGAGTTAGCAGTAAGAATGCGTTTAAAACACAGAAACCAGCTTTGTACAAACTCATCTTCTGTGTGTTGGATCCTTTAAGGAAGTTGCATCTATGTTTAGATTCAGCGATGTAGAAACACCTTTCTTCTAAAAGCTGCGTTTGGACATTCCATAGTGGATGGGAGAAAAGGGTGTAAAGAGAAATACCTTGCTCTAAAACCAAAACGGAGCTATCTAGCAGAATGGTTGTCAATGTGTGTATTCAACTTCCAGTGTTAAACTTATGAGTGTTTGCAGCAGTTCAGAAACCCTTTCTTTGGAGATTGTAGAAACAGTCATTTCCAGCCCTAGAGACGCATATAAGAGTTAGCAGTAAGAATTCGTTTAAAACACAGAAGACCGGATTCTTACAAACTCATCTGCTGTGTGCTGGTTCCTTTTAGGAAGTTTCATCTATGTTTAGATTCAGTAAGGTAGAAACACGTTTATTCTAAAAGCTGCGATTGGACATTCCAGGGTGGATGGGAGGAAAGGTTGTAAAGAGAAATACCTTGCTCTAAAACCAAAACGGAGCTATCTAGCAGAATGGTTTTCAATGTGTGTATTCAACTTCCAGAGTTAAACTGATGTGTTTTTGCAGCGGTTGAGAAACCCTTTCTTTGGAGAATGTAAAAAAATTAATTCCAGCCCTAGAGACGCATATAAGAGTTAGCAGTATGAATGCGTTTAAAACACAGAAGACCCGCTTCTTACAAACTCATCTGCTGTGTGCTACTTCCTTTTAGGAAGTTGCATCTATGTTTAGATTCCGCGAGGTAGAAACACGTTTCTTCTAAAAGCTGCGTTTGGACATTCCAGAGTGTATGGGAGAACAGGCTGTAAAGAGAACTACCTTGCTCTAAAACCAAAACGGATCTATCTAGCAGAATGGTTGTCAATGTGTGTATTCAACTTTCCGAGTTAAACTGATGTGTGTTTGCAGCAGTTCAGAAACCCTTTCTTTGGAGAATGTAGAAACCGTCATTTCCAGCCCTAGAGACGCATGTAAGAGTTAACTTTAAGAATGCGTTTAAAACACAGAAGACCCTCTTCTTACAAACTCATCTGCTGTGTGCTGGTTCCTTTTAGGAAGTTGCATCTGTGTTTAGATTCAGCGAGGTAGAAACACGTTTCTTCTAAAAGCTGCGTTTGGAGATTCCACAGTGGATGGGAGAACAGGCTGTAAAGGGAAATACCTTGCTCTAAAACCAAAACGGAGCTATCTAGCAGAATGTTTGTCAATGTGTGTATTAAACTTCCAGAGTTAAACTGATTTGTGTTTGCAGCGTTTCAGAAACACTTTCTTTGGAGAATGTAGAAAAAAAGTCATTTTCAGCCCTAGAGACGCATATAAGAGTTAGCATTAAGAATGCCTTTAAAACACAGAAACCCGCTTCGTACAAACTCATCTTCTGTGTGTTGGTTCCTTTTAGGAAGTTGCATCTGTGTTTAGATTCAGCGAGGTAGAAACACTTTTCTTCTAAAAGCTGCGTTTGGACATGCCAGAATGGATGGGAGAACAGCCTGTAAAGAGAAATACCTTGCTCTAAAACCAAAACGGAGCTATCTAGTAGAATGGTTGTCAATGTGTGTATTCAACTTACAGTGTTAAACTGATTTTTGTTTGCAGCCGTTCAGAATCCCTTTCTTTGGAGAATGTAGAAACAGTGAATTCCAGCCCTAGAGACACATATAAGGGTTAGCAGTAAGAATGCCTTTAAAACACAGAAGATCCGCTTCTTACAAACTCATCTGCTGTGTGCTGGTTTCTTTTAGGAAGATGCATCTATGTTTAGATTCAGCAAGGTAGAAACACGTTTCTTCTAAAAGCTGCGTTTGGACATTCCAGAGTGGATGGGAGAACAGGCTGTAAAGAGAAATACCTTGCTCTAAAACCAAAACGGAGCTATCTAGCAGAATGGTTGTCAATGTGTGTATTCAACTTCTAGAGTTAAACTGATGTGTGTTTGCAGCAGTTCAGAAACCCTTTCTTTGGAGAATGTAGAAACAGTCATTTCCAGCCCTAGAGACGCACATAAGAGTTAACGGTAAAAATGCGTTTCAAACTCAGAAGACCCGCTTCTAACAAACTCATCTTCTGTGTGTTGGTTCCTTTTAGGAAGTTGCATCTGTGTTTAGATTCAGCGAGGTAGAAACACGTTTCTTCTAAAAGCTGCATTTGGACATTCCAGAGTGGATGGGAGAACAGGCTGTAAAGAGAAATACCTTGCTCTAAAACCAAAACGGATCTATCTAGCAGAATGGTTGTCAATGTGTATATTCAACTTCCAGAGTTAAACTGATGTGTGTTTGCAGCAGTTCAGAAACCCTTTCTTTGGTGAATGTAGAAACAGTCATTTCCAGCCCTAGAGACGTACTTAAGATTTAGCAGTAAGAATGCGTTTAAAACAGATAAACCCACTTTGTACAAACTCATCTTCTGTGTGTTGGTTCCTTTTAGGAAGTTGCATCTGTGTTTAGATTCAGCGAGGTAGAAACACGTTTCTTCTAAAAGCTGCGTTTGGACATGCCAGAGTGGATGGGAGAACAGGCTGTAAAGAGAAATACCTTGCTCTAAAACCAAAACGGAGCTATCTAGCAGAATGGTTGTCAATGTGTGTATTCAACTTTCAGAGTTAAACTGATGTGTGTTTGCAACAGTTCAGAAACCCTTTCTTTGGAGAATGTAGAAACAGTCATTTCCAGCCCTACAGACGCATATAAGAGTTAGCAGTAAGAATGCGTTTAAAACACAGAAGACCCGCCTCTTACAAACTCATCTGCTGTGTGCTGGTTTCTTTTAGGAAGTTGCATCTATGTTTAGATTCAGCAAGGTAGAAACACGTTTCTTCTAAAAGTTGCGTTTGGACATTCCAGAGTGGATGGGAGAACACGCTGTAAAGAGAAATACCTTGCTCTAAAACCAAAACGGAGCTATCTAGCAGAATGGTTGTCAATGTGTGTATTCAACTTCCAGAGTTATACTGATGTGTGTTTGCAGCAGTTCAGAAACCCTTTCTTTAGAGAATGTAGAAACAGTCAATTCCAGCCCTAGAGACGCACATAAGAGTTAGCATTAAGAATGCGTTTAAAACACAGAATACCCGCTTCTCACAAACTCATGTGCTGTGTGCTGGTTTCTTTTAGGAAGTTGCGTCTATGTTTAGATTCAGCGAGGTAGAAACACGTTTCTTCTAAAACATGCGTTTGGACATTCCAGAGTGGATGGGAGAACAGGCTGTAAAGAGAAATACCTTGCTCTAAAACCAAAACGGTGCTATCTAGCAGAATGGTTGTCAATGTGTTTATTCAACTTCCAGAGTTAAGCTGATGTGTGTTTGCAGCAGTACAGAAACCCTTTCTTTGGAGAATGTAGAAAAAAAGTCATTTCCAGCCCTAGAGACGCATATAAGTGTTAGCAGTAAGAATACCTTTAAAACAGAGAAACCCGCTTCGTACAAACTCATCTTCTGTGTGTTGGTTCCTTTTAGGAAGTTGCATCTGTGTTTAGATTCAGCGAGGTAGAAACACGTTTCTTCTAAAAGCTGCGTTTGGACATTCCAGGGTGGTTGGGAGAACAGGCTGTAAAGAGAAATACCTTGCTCTAAAACCAAAACGGAGCTCTCTAGCAGAATGTTTTCAATGTTTGTATTCTACTTCCAGAGTTAAACTGATTTGTATTCAACTTCCAGAGTTAAACTGATTTGTGTTTCTCCAAAGAAAGGGTTTCTGAACCCTTTCTTTGGAGAATGTAGAAACAGTCATTTCCAGCCCTATAGACGCATATAAGAGTTAGCAGTAAGAATGCGTTTAAAACACAGAATACCCGCTTCGTACAAACTCATCTGCTGTGTGCTAGTTCCTTTTATGAAGTTGCATTTATGTTTAGATTCAGCGAGACAGAAACACGTTTCTTCTACAAACTGCGTATGGACATTCCAGAGTGGATGGGAGAGCACGCTGTAAAGAGAAATACCTTGCTCTAAAACCAAAACGGAGCTATCTAGCAGAATGGTTGTCATTGTGTGTATTCAACTTCCAGAGTTAAACTGATGTGTGTTTGCAGCAGTTCAGAAACCCTTTCTTTGGAGAATGTAGAAACAGTCAATTCCAGTCCTAGAGACGCATATAAGAGTTAGCAGTAAGAATGCCTTTAAAACACAGAAACCGCTTCGTACAAACTCATCTTCTGTGTATTGGTTCCTTTTAGGAAGTTGCATCTGTATTTAGATTCAGCGAGGTAGAAACACGTTTCTTCTAAAAGCTGCGTTTGGACATTCCAGAGTGGATGGGAGAACAGGCTGTAAAGAGAATTACCTTACTCTAAAACCAAAACGGAGCTATCTAGCAGAATGGTTGTCAATGTGTGTATTCAACTTCCAGAGTTAAACTGATGTGTGTTTGCAGCAGTTCAGAAACCCTTTCTTTGGAGAATGCAGAAAAAAAGTCATTTCCAGCCCTAGAGACGCATTTAAGAGTTAGCAGTAAGAATGCCTTTAAAACACAGAAACCCGCTTCGTACAAACTCATCTTCTGTGTGTTGGTTCCTTTTAGGAAGTTGCATCTGTGTTTAGATTCAGCGAGGTAGAAACACGTTTCTTCTAAAAGCTGCGTTTGGACATTCCAGAGTGGATGGAAGAACAGGCTGTAAAGAGAAATACCTTGCTCTAAAACCAAAACGGAGCTATCTAGCAGAATGGTTGTCAATGTGTATATTCAACTTCCAGAGTTAAACTGATGTGTGTTTTCAGCAGTTCAGAAACCCTTTCTTTGGAGAATGTAGAAACAGTCATTTCCAGCCCTAGAGACGTACATAAGATTTAGCAGTAAGAATGCGTTTAAAACACATAAACCCGCTTTGTACAAACTCATCTTCTGTGTGTTGGTTCCTTTTAGGAAGTTGCATCTGTGTTTAGATTCAGCGAGGTAGAAACACGTTTCTTCTAAAAGCTGCGTTTGGACATTCCAGAGTGGATGGGACAACAGGCTGTAAAGAGAAATACCTTGCTCTAAAACCAAAACGGAGCTATCTATCAGAATGGTTGTCAATGTGTGTATTCAACTTCCAGAGTTAAACTGATGTGTGTTTGCAGCAGTTCAGAAACCCTTTCTTTGGAGAATGTAGAAACACTCATTTCCAGCCCTAGAGACGCATATAAGAGTTAGCGGTAAGAATGCCTTTAAAACACAGAAACCCGATTCGTACAAACTCATCTTCTGTGTGATGGTTCCTTTTAGGAAGTTGCATCTGTGTTTACATTCAGCGAGGTAGAAACACGTTTCTTCTAAAAGCTGCGTTTGGATATTCCAGAGTGGATTGGAGAACAGGCTGTAAAGAGAAATACCTTGCTCTAAAACCAAAACGGAGCTATCTAGCAGAATGGTTGTCAATGTGTTTATTCAACTTCCAGAGTTAAACTGATGTGTGTTTGCAGCAGTTCAGAAATCCTTTCTTTGGAGAATGTAGAAACAGTCATTTCCAGCCCTATAGACGCATATAAGAGTTAGCAGTAAGAATGCGTTTAAAACACAGAATACCTGCTTTGTACAAACTCATCTGCTGTGTGCTAGTTCCTTTTAGGAAGTTGCATCTATGTTTAGATTCAGCGAGGCAGAAACACGTTTCTTCTAAAAACTGTGTTAAGACATTCCAGAGTGGATTGGAGAACACGTTGTAAAGAGTAATTCCTTGCTCTAAAACCAAAACGGAGCTATCTAGTAGAATGGTTGTCAATGTGTGTATTCAACATCCAGAATTAAACTGATGTGTGTTTGCAGCAGTTCAGAAACCCTTTCTTTGGAGAATGTAGAAACAGTCAATTCCAGCCCTAGAGACGCATAAAAGAGTTAGCAGTAAGAATGCTTTTAAAACACAGAAGACCCGCTTCTTACAAACTCATCTGCTGTGTGCTGGTTTCTTTTAGGAAGTTGCATCTATGTTGAGATTCAGCAAGGTAGAAACACGTTTCTCCTAAAAGCTGCGTTTGGACATTCCAGAGTGGATGGAGAACAGGCTGTAAAGAGAAAAACCTTGCTCTAATACCAAAACGGAGCTATCTAGCAGAATATTTGTCAATGTGTTTATTCAACTTCCAGAGTTAAGCTGATGTGTGTTTGCAGCAGTACAGAAACCCTTTCTTTGGAGAATGTAGAAAAAAAGTCATTTCCAGCCCTAGAGACGCATATAAGAGTTAGCAGTAAGAATACCTTTAAAACACAGAAACCCGCTTCGTACAAACTCATCTTCTGTGTGTTGGTTCCTTTTAGGAAGTTGCATCTGTGTTTAGATTCAGCGAGGTAGAAACACGTTTCTTCTAAAAGCTACGTTTGGACATTCCAGGTTGGATGGGAGAACAGGCTGTAAAGAGAAATACCTTGCTCTAAAACCAAAACGGAGCTATCTAGCAGAATGTTTTCAATGTTTGTATTCAACTTCCAGAGGTAAACTGATTTGTATTCAACTTCCAGAGTTAAACTGATTTGTGTTTCTCCAAAGAAAGGGTTTCTGAACCCTTTCTTTGGAGAATGTAGAAACAGTCATTTCCAGCCCTATAGACGCACATAAGAGTTAGCAGTAAGAATGCGTTTAAAACACAGAATACCCGCTTCGTACAAACTCATCTGCTGTGTGCTAGTTCCTTTTATGAAGTTGCATCTGTGTTTAGATTCAGCGAACAGAAACACGTTTCTTCTACAAACGGCGTTTGGACATTACAGAGTGGATGGGAGAGCACGCTGTAAGGAGAAATACCTTGCTCTAAAACCAAAATGGAGCTATCTAGCAGAATGGTTGTCAATGTGTGTATTCAACTTCCAGAGTTAAACTGATGTGTGTTTGCAGCAGTTCAGAAACCCTTTCTTTGGAGAATGTAGAAACAGTCAATTCCAGTCCTAGAGACGCATATAAGAGTTAGCAGTAAGAATGCCTTTAAAACACAAAAACCCGCTTCGTACAAACTCATCTTCTGTGTATTGGTTCCTTTTAGGAAGTTGCATCTGTGTTTAGATTCAGCGAGGTAGAAACACGTTTCTTCTGAAAGCTGCGTTTGGACATTCCAGAGTGGATGGGAGAACAGGCTGTAAAGAGAATTACCTTGCTCTAAAACCAAAACGGAGCTATCTAGCAGAATGGTTGTCAATGTGTGTATTCAACTTCCAGAGTTAAACTGATGTGTGTTTGCAGCAGTTCAGAAACCCTTTCTTTGGAGAATGGAGAAAAAAAGTCATTTCCAGCCCTAGAGACGCATTTAAGAGTTAGCAGTAAGAATGCCTTTAAAACACAGAAACCCGCTTCGTACAAACTCATCTTCTGTGTGTTGGTTCCTTTTAGGAAGTTGCATCTGTGTTTAGATTCAGCGAGGTAGAAACACGTTTCTTCTAAAAGCTGCGTTTGGACATTCCAGAGTGGATGGGAGAACAGGCTGTAAAGAGAAATACCTTGCTCTAAAACCAAAACGGAGCTATCTAGCAGAATGGTTTTCAATGTGTGTATTCAACTTCCAGAGTTAAACTGATGTGTTTTTGCACCAGTTCAGAAACTTTTTCTTTTGAGAATGTTAAAAAAATTAATTCCAGCCCTAGAGACGCATATAAGAGTTAGCAGTAAGAATGCGTTTAAAACACAAAAACCCGCTTCGTACAAACTTATCTGCTGTGTTCTGGTTCCTTTTAGGAAGTTTCATCTATGTTTAGATTCAGCGAGGTAGAAACACGTTTCTTCTAAAAGCTGCGTTTGGGCATTCCAGAGTGGATGGGAGAACAGGCTGTAAAGAGAAATACCTTGCTCTAAAACCAAAACGGAGCTTTCTAGCAAAATGGTTGTCAATGTGTATATTCAACTTCCAGAGTTAAACTGATGTGCTTTGCAGCAGTTCAGAAACCCTTTCTTTGGAGAATGTAGAAAAAGTCATTTCCAGCCCTAGAGACGCATATAAAAGTTAGCAATAAGAATGCGTTTAAAACACAAAAACCCGCTTCGTACAAACTCATCTGCTGTGTGCTGGTTCCTTTTAGGAAGTTTCATCTGTGTTTAGATTCAGCGAGGTAGAAACACGTTTCTTCTAAAAGCTGCGTTTGGACATTCCAGAGTGGATGGGAGAACAGGTTGTAAAGAGAAATACCTTGCTCTAAAACCAAAACGGCGCTATCTAGCAGAATGTTTGTCAATGTGTGTATTCAACTTCCAGAGTTAAACTGATTTGTGTTTGCAGCAGTTCAGAAACCCTTTCTTTGGAGAATGTAGAAAAAAATCATTTCCAGCCCTAGAGACGCATATAAGAGTTAGCAATAAGAATGGCTTTAAAACACAGAAACCCGCTTCGTACAAACTCATCTTCTGTGTGTTGGTTCCTTTTAGGAAGTTGCATCTGTGTTTAGATTCAGCGAGGTAGAAACACGTTTCTTCTAAAATCTGCGTTTGGACATTCCAGAGTGGATGGGAGAACAGGCTCTAAAGAGAAATACCTTGCTCTAAAACCAAAACGGAGCTATCTAGCAGAATGGTTGTCAATGTTTGTATTCAACTTCCAGAGTTAAACTGATGTGTGTTTGCAGCAGTTCAGAAAACCTTTCTTTGGAGAATGTAGAAACAGTCAATTCCAGTCGTAGAGACACATATAAGAGTAAGCAGTAAGAATGCCTTTAAAACACAGAAACCCGCTTCATACAAACTCATTTTCTGTGTATTGGTTCCTCTTAGGAAGTTGCATCTGTGTTTAGATTCAGCGAGGTAGAAACACGTTTCTTCTAAAAGCTGCGTTTGGACATTCCAGAGTGGATGGGAGAACAGGCTGTAAAGAGAATTACGTTGCTCTAAAACCAAAACGGAGCTATCTAGCAGAATGGTTGTCAATGTGTGTATTCAACTTCCAGAGTTAAACTGATGTGTGTTTGCAGCAGTTCAGAAATCCTTTCTTTGGAGAATGTAGAAACAGTCATTTCCAGCCCTAGAGACGCATTTAAGAGTTAGCAGTAAGAATGCCTTTAAAACACAGAAACCCGCTTCGTACAAACTCATCTTCTGTGTGTTGGTTCCTTTTAGGAAGTTGCATCTGTGTTTAGATTCAGCGAGGTAGAAACACGTTTCTTCTAAAAGCTGCGTTTGGACATTCCAGAGTGGATGGGAGAACAGGCTGTAAAGAGAAATACCTTGCTCTAAAACCAAAACGGAGCTATCTAGCAGAATGGTTGTCAATGTGTATATTCAACTTCCAGAGTTAAACTGATGTGGGTTTGCAGCAGTTCAGAAACCCTTTCCTTGGATAATGAAGAAACAGTCATTTCCAGCCCTAGAGACGTACATAAGATTTAGCAGTAAGAATGCGTTTAAAACACATAACCCGCTTTGTACAAACTCATCTTCTGTGTGTTGGTTCCTTTTAGGAAGTTGCATCTGTGTTTAGATTCAGCGAGGTAGAAACACGTTTCTTCTAAAAGCTGCGTTTGGACATTCCAGAGTGGATGGGAGAACAGGCTGTAAAGAGAAATACCTTGCTCTAAAACCAAAACGGAGCTATCTAGCAGAATGGTTGTCAATGTGTTTATTCAACTTCCAGAGTTAAACTGATGTGTGTTTGCAGCAGTTCAGAAACCCTTTCTTTGGAGAATGTAGAAACAGTCATTTCCAGCCCTAGAGACGCATATAAGAGTTAGCAGTAAGAATGCGTTTAAAACACAGAAGACCCCCCTCTTACAAACTCATCTTCTGTGTGCTGGTTTCTTTTAGGAAGTTGCATCTATGTTTAGATTCAGCAAGGTAGAAACACGTTTCTTCTAAAAGCTGCGTTTGGACATTCCAGAGTGGATGGAAGAACAGGCTGTAAATAGAAATACCTTGCTCTAAAACCAAAACGGAGCTATCTAGCAGAATGGTTGTCAATGTGTGTATTCAACTTCCAGAGTTATACTGATGTGTGTTTGCAGCAGTTCAGAAACCCTTTCTTTAGAGAATGTAGAAACAGTCAATTCCAGCCCTAGAGACGCACATAAGAGTTAGCAGTAAGAATGCGTTTAAAATGCAGAATACCCACTTCTCACAAACTCATGTGCTGTGTGCTGGTTTCTTTTAGGAAGTTGCGTCTATGTTTAGATTCAGCGAGTTAGAAACACGTTTCTTCTAAAACATGCGTTTGGACATTCCAGAGTGAATGGGAGAACAGGCTGTAAAGAGAAATACCTTGCTCTAAAACCAAAACGGAGCTATCTAGCAGAATGGTTGTCAATGTGTGTATTCAACTTCCAGAGTTACACTGATATGTGTTTGCAGCAGTTCAGAAACCCTTTCTTGGGAGAATGTAGAATCAGTCAATTCCAGCCCTATAGACGCATATAATAGTTAGCAGTAAGAATCACTTTAAAACACAGAAACCCGCTTCTGACAAACTCATCTTCTGTGTGTTGGTTCCTTTTAAGAAGTTGCATCTGTGTTTAGATTCAGCGAGGAAGAAACACGTTTCTTCTAAAAGCTGCGTTTGGACATTCCAGAGTGGATGGGAGAACAGGCTGTAAAGAGAAATACCTTGCTCTAAAACCAGAACGGAGCTATCTAGCAGAATGGTTGTCAATGTGTGTATTCAACTTCCAGAGTTAAACTGATGAGTGTTTGCAGCAGTTCAGAAACACTTTCTTTGGAGAATGTAGAAACAGTCATTTCCAGCCCTAGAGACGCACATAAGAGTTAACTAAAGAATGCGTTTAAAACTCAGTATACCCGCTTCTCACAGACTCATCTGCTCTGTGCTGGTTTCTTTTAGGAAGTTGCATCTATGTTTAGATTCACCGAGGTAGAAATACGTTTCTTCCAAAAGCTGCGTTTGGACCTTCCAGAGTGGATGGGAGTACAGACTGTAAAGAGAAATATCTTGCTCTAAAACCAAAACGGAGCTATCTAGCAGAATGTTTGTCAATGTGTATATTCAACATCCAGAGTTAAACTGATGTGTGTTTGCAGCAGTTCAGAAACCGTTTCTTTGGAGAATGTAGAAAAAAAGTCATTTCCAGCCCTAGAGACGCATATAAGAGTTAGCAGTAAGAATGCCTTTAAAACACAGAAACCCGCTTCGTACAAACTCATCTTCTGTGTGTTGGTTCCTTTAAGGAAGTTGCATCTGTGTTTAGATTCAGCGAGGTAGAAACACGTTTCTTCTAAAAGCTGCGTTTGGACATTCCAGAGTGAATGGGCGAACAGTCTGTAAAGAGAAGTACCTTGCTCTAAAACCGAAACGGAGCTATCTAGCAGAATGGTTGTCAATGTGTGTATTCAACTTCCAGAGTTAAACTGATGTGTGTTTGCAGCAGTTCAGAAACCCTTTCTTTGGAGAATGTAGAAACAGTCAATTCCAGCCCTAGACACGAATATAAGAGTTAGCAGTAAGAATGCGTTTAAAACACAGAAGAACCGCTTCTTACAAACTCATCTGCTGTGTGCTAGTTCCTTTTAGGATGTTGCCTCTATGTTTAGATTCAGCGAGGTAGAAACACGTTTCTTCTAAAAGCTGCGTTTGGACATTCCAGAGTGGATGGGAGAACAGGCTGTAAAGAGAAATACCTTGCTCTAAAACCAAAACGGAGCTATCTAGCAGAATGATTGTCAATGTGTGTATTCAACTTCCAGAGTTAATCTGATGTGTGTTTGCAGCAGTTCAGAAACGTTTTTTTTGGAGAATGTAGAAAAAAATTCATTTCCAGGCCTAGAGACGCATATAAGAGTTAGCAGTAAGAATGCCTTTAAAACACAGAAACCCGCTTCGTACAAACTCATATTCTGTGTGTTGGTTCCTTTTAGGAAGTTGCATCTGTGTTTAGATTCAGCGAAGTAGAAAAAGGTTTCTTCTGAAAGCTGCGTTTGGACATTCCAGAGTGGGTGGGAGAACAGGCTGTAAAGAGAAATACCTTGCTCTAAAACCAAAACGGAGCTATCTAGCAGAATGGTTGTCAATGTGTATATTCAACTTCCAGAGTTAAACTGATTTGTGTTTGCAGCAGTTCAGAAACCCTTTCTTTGGAGAATATAGAAAAAAAGTCATTTCCAGCCCTAGAGACGCATATAAGAGTTAGCAGTAAGAATGCCTTTAAAACACAGAAACCCGCTTCGTACAAACTCATCTTCTGTGTGTTGGTTCCTTTTAGGAAGTTGCATCTGTGTTTAGATTCAGCGAGGGAGAAACACGTTTCTTCTAAAAGCTGCGTTTGGACATTCCAGAGTGGATGGGAGCACAGGCTGCAAAGAGAAATACCTTGCTCTAAAACCAAAACGGTGCTATCTAGCGGAATGGTTGTCAATGTGTGTATTCAACTTCCAAAGTTAAACTGATGTGTGTTTGCAGCAGTTCAGAAACCCTTTCTTTGGAGAATGTAGAAACAGTCATTTCCAGCCCTAGTGACGCATATAAGAGTTAGCAGTAAGAATGCGTTTAAAACACAGAAGAACCGCCTCTTACAAACTCATCTGCTGTGTGCTGGTTTCTTTTAGGAAGTTGCATCTATGTTTAGATTCAGCAAGGTAGAAACACGTTTCTTCTAAAAGCTGCGTTTGGACATTCCAGAGTGGATGGGAGAACAGGCTGTAAAGAGAAATACCTTGCTCTTAAACAAAAACGGAGCTATCTAGCAGAATGGTTGTCAATGTGTGTATTCAACTTCCAGAGTTAAACTGATGTGTGTTTGCAGCAGTTCAGAAACCCTTTCTTTGGAGAATGTAGCAACAGTCATTTCCAGCCCTAGAGACGCACATAAGAGTTAGCAGTAAGAATGCGTTTCAAACACAGAAGACGCGCTTTTTACAAACTCATCTGCTGTGTGCTGGTTTCTTTTAGGAAGTTGCATCTATGTTTAGATTCAGCGAGGTAGAAACACGTTTCTTCTAAAAGCTGCGTTTGGACATTCCAGGGTGGATGGGAGAAAAGGCTGTAAAGAGAAATACCTTGCTCTAAAACCAAAACGGAGCTATCTAGCAGAATGTTTGTCAATGTTTGTATTCAACTTCCAGAGTTAAACTGATTTGTATTCAACTTCCAGAGTTAAACTGATTTGTGTTTCTCCAAAGAAAGACCCTTTCTTTGGAGAATGTAGAAACAGTCATTTCCAGCCCTATAGACGCATATAAGAGTTAGCAGTAAGAATGCGTTTAAAACACAGAATACCCGCTTCGTACAAACTCATCTGCTGTCTGCTAGTTCCTTTTATGAAGTTGCATCTATGTTTAGATTCAGCGAGGCAGAAACACGTTTCTTCTACAAACTGCGTTTGGACATTCCAGAGTGGATGGGAGAACACGCTGTAAAGAGAAATACCTTGCTCTAAAACCAAAACGGAGCTATCTAGCAGAATGGTTTTCAATGTGTTTATTCACCTTCCAGAGTTAAACTGATGTGTGTTTGCAGCAGTTCAGAAACCCTTTCTTTGGAGAATGTAGAAACAGTCAATTCCAGCCCTAGAGACGCATATAAGAGTTAGGAGTAAGAATGCCTTTAAAACACAGAAACCCGCTTCGTACAAACTCATCTTCTGTGTATTGGTTCCTTTTAGAAAGTTGCATCTGTGTTTCGTTTCAGCGAGGTAGAAACACGTTTCTTCTAAAAGCTGCGTTTGGACATTCCAGAGTGGATGGGAGAACAGGCTGTAAAGAGAATTACCTTGCTTTAAAACCAAAACGGAGCTATCTAGAAGAATGGTTGTCAATGTGTGTATCCAACTTCCAGAGTTAAACTGATGTGTTTTTGCAGCAGTTCAGAAAACCTTTTTTTGGAGAATGTAGAAAAAATGTCATTTCCAGGCCTAGAGACGCATATAAGAGTTAGCAGTGAGAATGCCTTTAAAACACAGAAACCCGCTTCGTACAAACTCATCTTCTGTGTGTTGGTTCCTTTTAGGAAGTTGCATCTGTGTTTAGATTCAGCGAGGTAGAAACACGTTTCTTCTAAAAGCTGCGTTTGGACATTCCAGAGTGGATGGGAGAACAGGCTGTAAAGAGAAACACCTTGCTCTAAAACCAAAACGGAGCTATCTAGCAGAATGCTTGTCAATGTGTTTATTCAACTTACAGAGTTAAACTGATGTGTGTTTGCAGCAGTTCAAAAACCCTTTCTTTGGAGAATGTAGAAAAAAACTCATTTCCAGCCCTAGAGACGCATATAAGAGTTAGCAGTAAGAATGCCTTTAAAACACAGAAACCGGCTTCGTACAAACTCATCTTCTCTGTGTTGGTTCCTTTTAGGAAGTTGCATCTGTGTTTAGATTCAGCGAGGTAGAAACACGTTTCTTCTAAAAGCTGCGTTTGGACATTCCAGAGTGGATGAAAGAACAGGCTGTAAAGAGAAATACCTTGCTCTAAAACCTAAACGGAGCTATCTAGCAGAATGTTTGTCAATGTGTGTATTCAACTTCCAGAGTTAAACAGATTTCTGTTTGCAGTGGTTCAGAAACCCTTTCTTTGGAGAATGTAGAAAAAAAGTCATTTCCAGCCCTAGAGACGCATTTAAGAGTTAGCAGTAAGAATGCCTTTAAAACACAGAAACCCGCTTCGTACAAACTCATCTTCTGTGTGTTGGTTCCTTTTAGGAAGTTGCATCTGTGTTTAGATTCAGCGAGGTAGAAACACGTTTCGTCTAAAAGCTGCGTTTGGACATTCCAGAGTGGATGGGAGAACAGGCTGTAAAGAGAAATACCTTGCTCTAAAACCAAAACGGAGCTATCTAGCAGAATGGTTGTCAATTTGTATATTCAACTTCCAGATTTAAACTGATGTGTGTTTGCAGCCGTTCTGAAACCGTTTCTTTGGAGAATGTAGAAACAGTCATTTCCAGCCCTAGAGACGCATATAAGAGTTAGCAGTAAGAATGCGTTTAAAACACAGAAACCCGCTTTGGACAAACTCATCTTCTGTGTTTTGGTTCCTTTTAGGAAGCTGCATCTGTGTTTAGATTCAGCGAGGTAGAAACACGTTTATTCTAAAAGCTGCGTTTGGACATTCCAGAGTGGATGGGAGAACAGGCTGTAAAGAGAAATACCTTGCTCTAAAACCAAAACGGAGCTATCTAGCAGAATGTTTGTCAATGTGTGTATTCAACTTCCAGAGTTAAACTGATTTGTGTTTGCAGCAGTTCAGAACCCCTTTCTTTGGAGAATGTAGAAAAAAAGTCATTTCCAGCCCTAGAGACTCATATAAGAGTTAGCAGTAAGAATGCCTTTAAAACACAGAAACCAGCTTCGTAAAAACTCATCTTCTGTGTGTTGGTTCCTTTTAAGAAGTTGCATCTGTGTTTAGATTCAGCGAGGTGGAAACATGTTTCTTCTGAAAGCTGCGTTTGGACATTCCAGAGTGGATGGGAGAACAGGCTTTAAAGAGAAATACCTTGCTCTAAAACCAAAACGGAGGTATCTAGCAGAATGGTTGTCAATGTGTGTATTCAACTTCCAGAGTTAAACTGATGTGTGTTTGCAGCAGTTCAGAAACCCTTTCTTTGGAGAATGTAGAAACAGTCATTTCCAGCCCTAGAGACGCACATAAGAGTTAGCAGTAAGAATGCGTTTAAAACACAGAATACCCGCTTCTCTCAAACTCATCTGCTGTGTGCTGGTTTCTTTTAGGAATTTGCATCTATGTTTAGATTAAGCGAGGTAGAAACACGTTTCTTCTAAAAGCTGCGTTTGGACGTTCCAGAGTGGATGAGAGAACAGGCTGTAAAGAGAAATAACTTGCTCTAAAACCAAAACGGAGCTATCTAGCAGAATGGTTGTCAATGTGTCTATTCAACTTCCAGAGATAAACGGATGTGTGTTTGCAGCAGTTCAATAACCCTTTCTTTGCAGAATGTAGAAACAGTCATTTTCAGCCCTAGAGACGAATATAAGAGTTAGCAGTAAGAATGCGTTTAAAACACAGAAGACCGGCTTCTTTTTTTGTTGTTGTTGTTGTTGTTTTTTGTTTTTGTTTTTCTTTTTGTATTTTTCTTTTTTTTTTTTATTGCATTTACGTTTTGGGGTACATGTGATGAACATGCAAGATTGTTGCATAGGTACACACATGGCAGTGTGCTTTGCTGCCTTCCGTCCCCTCACCTGTATCTGTCATTTCTCCCCATGCTATCTCTTCCCACCTCCCCACCCCCCGCCCCTCCTTCATTTCCCCCCAACAGACCCCAGTGTGTAGTGCTCCCCTCCCTGTGTCCATGTGCTCTCATTGTTCAACACCCGCCTATGAGCGAGAATATACGGTGTTTGATTTTCTGCTCTTGTGTCAGTTTGCTGAGAATGATGGTTTCCAGGTTCATCCATGTCCCTATAAAGGACGTGAACTCATCGTTTTTGATGGCTGCATAATATTCCTTGGTGTATATGTACCACATTTTCCCTATCCAGTCTATCATCGTTGGGCATTTGGGTTGGTTCCAGGTCTTTGCTATTGTAAACAGTGCTGCAATGAACATTCGTGTGCACGTGTCCTTGTAGTAGAATGATTTATAATCCTTTGGATATATACCCAGTAATGGGATTGCTGGGTCAAATGGGATTTCTATTTTTAGGTCCTTGAGGAATCGCCACACTGTCTTCCACAATGGTTGAATTAATTTACATTCCCACCAACAGTGTAAAAGTGTTCCTATTTCTCCACATCCTCTCCAGCATCTGTTGTTTCCCGATTTTTTAATGATCGCCATTCTAACTGGTGTGAGATGGTATCTCAATGTGGTTTTGATTTGCATTTCTCTGATGACCAGTGATGATGAGCATTTTTTCATATGTTTGTTGGCCTCCTGTATGTCTTCTTTTGTAAAGTATCTGTTCATATCCTTTGCCCATTTTTGAATGGGCTTGTTTGTTTTTTTCTTGTAGATCTGCTTTAGTTCTTTGTAAATTCTGGATATCAGCCCCTTGTCAGATGGGTAGACTGCAAAAATTTTTTCCCATTCTGTTGGTTGCCGATTCACTCTACTGACTGTTTCTTTTGCCGTGCAGAAGCTGTGGAGTTTGATTAGGTCCCATTTGTCTATTTTGGCTTTTGTTGCCATTGCTTTTGGCGTTTTGGTCATGAAGTCCTTGCCTACACCTATGTCCTGAATGGTTTTGCCTAGATTTTCTTCTAAGGTTTTTATGGTATTAGGTCTGATGTTTAAGTCTTTAATCCATCTGGAGTTAATTTTGGTGTAAGGTGTCAGGAAGGGGTCCTGTTTCTGCTTTCTGCACATGGCTAGCCAGTTTTCCCAACACCATTTATTAAACAGGGAGTCCTTTCCCCATTGCTTGTTTTTGTCAGGTTTGTCGAAGATCAGATGGTTGTGGGTATGTTGTATTTCCCGTGAGGCCTCTATTCTGTTCCATTGGTCTATATCTCTGTTTTGGTACCAGTACCATGCTGTTTTGATTACTGTAGCCTTGTAGTATAGTTTGAAGTCCGGTAGTGTGATGCCTCCCGCTTTGTTCTTTTTGCTTAGAATTGACTTGGCTATGCGGGCTCTCTTTTGGTTCCATATGAAGTTTAAGGTGTTTTTTTCCAGTTCTGTGAAGAAGGTCATTGGTAGCTTGATGGGAATAGCATTGAATCTGTAAATTACTTTGGGCAGTATGGCCATTTTCACGATGTTGATTCTTCCTAACCATGAACATGGAATGTTTCTCCATCTGTTTGTATCCTCTCTTATTTGGTTGAGCAATGGCTTGTAGTTCTCCTTGAAGAGGTCCTTTACGTTCCTTGTTCGTTGTATTCCTAGGTACTTTATTCTCTTTGTAGCAATTGTGAATGGCAGTTCGTTCTTGATTTGGCTCTCTTGAAGTCTATTACTGGTGTATAGGAATGCTTGTGATTTTTGCACGTTGATTTTGTATCCTGAGACTTTGCTGAAGTTGTTTATCAGTTTCAGGAGATTTTGGGCTGAGATGATGGGGTCTTCCAGATATACAATCATGTCATCTGCAAATAGAGACAATTTGATTTCCTCCTTTCAAATTTGGATACCCTTTATTTCTTTCTCTTGCCTGATTGCTCTGGCTAGAACTTCCAGTACTATATTGAATAGGAGTGGTGAGAGAGGGCATCCTTGTCTAGTGCCAGATTTCAAAGGGAATGCTTCCAGTTTTTGCCCATTCAGTATGATATTGGCTGTTGGTTTGTCGTAAATAGCTTTTATTGTTTTGAGATACGTTCCGTCAATACCTAGTTTATTGAGGGTTTTTAGCATAAAGGGTTGTTGAATTTTGTCAAAAGCCTTCTCTGCATCAATCGAGATAATCTTGTGGTTTTTGTCTTTGGTTCTGTTTATGTGGTGAATTACGTTTATGGACTTGCGTATGTTGAACCAGCCTTGCATCCCCGGGATGAATCCTACTTGATCATGGTGGATGAGCTTTTTGATATGCTGTTGCAATCGGTTTGCCAGTATTTTATTGAAGATTTTTGCATCTATGTTCATCATGGATATTGGCCTGAAATTTTCTTTTCCTGTTGAGTCTCTGCCGGGTTTTGGTATCAGGATGATGTTTGTCTCGTAAAATGATTTGGGAAGGATTCCCTCTTTTTGGATTGTCTGGAATAGTTTCAGAAGGAATGGTATCAGCTCCTCCTTGTATGTCTGGTAGAATTCAGCTGTGAACCCATCTGGACCTGGGCTTTTTTTGGGTGGTAGGCTCTTTATTGCTGCCTCGACTTCAGACCATGATATTGGTCTATTCAGGGTTTCGGCTTCTTCCAGGTTTAGGCTTGGGAGGTTGCAGGTGTCCAGGAATTTTTCCATTTCTTCCAGGTTTACTAGTTTATGTGCATAGAGTTGTTTGTAATAATCTCTGATGATGGTTTGGATTTCTGTGGAATCTGTGGTGATATCCCCTTTATCGTTTTTTATTGCATCAATTTGGTTATTCTCTCTTTTCTTTTTTATTAATCTGTCTATTTTGTTGATCTTTTCAAAAAACCAGCTCCTGGATTTATTGATTTTTTGAAGAGTTTTTTGTGTCTCTATTTCCTTCAGTTCTGCTCTGATCTTAGTTATTTCCTGTCTTCTGCTAGGTTTTGAGTTTTTTTGATCTTGCTCCTCTAGCTCTTTCAATTTTGATGATAGGGTGTCAATTTTGGATCTCTCCTTTCTTCTCATGTGGGCACTCATTGCTATATATTTTCCTCTAGAGACTGCTTTAAATGTGTCCCAGAGATTCTGGTATGTTGTGTCTTCGTTCTCATTGGTTTCGAAGAACATCTTTATTTCTGCCTTCATTTCATTGTTTATCCAGTCAACATTCAAGAGCAAGTTGTTCAGTTTCCATGAAGCTGTGCGGTTCTGAGTTAGTTTCTGCATTCTGAGTTCTAACTCGATTGCACTGTGGTCTGAGAGACTGTTTGTTATGATTTCTGTTCTTTTGCATTTGCTGAGGAGTGATTTATTGCCAATTATGTGGTCAATTTTAGAGTAGGTGTGATGTGGTGCTGAGAAGAATGTATATTCTGTGGATTTGGGGTGGAGAGTTCTGTAAATGTCTATTAGGTTTGCTCGTTCCAGGTCTGTGTTCAGGTCCTGGATATCCTTGTTGATTTTCTGTCTGGTTGATCTGTCTAATATTGACAATGGGGTGTTAAAGTCTCCCACTATTATTTTGTGGGAGTCTAAGTCTCTTTGTAAGTCATTAAGAACTTGCCTTATGTATCTGGGTGCTCCTGTATTGGGTGCATATATATTTAGGATCGTTAGCTCTTCTTGTTGCAGTGATCCTTTTACCATTATGTAATGTCCTTCTTTGTCTCTTTTGATCTTTGTTGCTTTAAAGTCTATTTTATCAGAGATGAGAATTGCAACTCCTGCCTTTTTTTGCTCTCCATTTGCTTGGTAGATCTTCCTCCATCCCTTTATTTTGAGCCTTTGTGTATCCTTGCATGTAAGATGGGTTTCCTGGATACAGCACACTGATGGGTTTTGGCTTTTTATCCAATTTGCCAGTCTGTGTCTTTTGATTGGGGCATTTAGTCCATTGACATTTAGGGATAGTATTGTTATGTGTGAATTTGATGCTGTCATTTTGATGCTACCTGGCTGTTTTGTTGGTTAGTTGATGCAGATTCTTGATTGTGTTGATGCTTTTTTACCATTTGGTGTGTTTTTGGAGTGGCTGGTACTGGTTGTTCCTTTATATGTGTAGAGCCTCTTTCAGGAGTTCTTGTAGAGCAGGTTTGGTGGTGATGAAATCTCTGAGTGCTTGCTTGTTCACAAAGGATTTTATTTTTCCTTCACTTATGAAGCTGAGTTTGGCTGGATAGGAGATTCTGGGTTGAAAGTTCTTTTCTTTAAGGATGTTGAATATTGGCCCCCAGTCTCTTCTGGCTTGTAGGGTTTCTGCTGAGAGATCTGCTGTGAGTCTAATGGGCTTCCCTTTGTGGGTAACCCGACCTTTCTCTCTGGCTGCCCTTAGCATTTTCTCTTTCATTTCAACCCTGGTGAATCTGACGATTATGTGCCTTGGGGTTGCTCTTCTTGAGGAATATCTCTGTGGTGTTCTCTGTATTTCCTGGATTTGAATATTGGTCTGCCTTGCTAGGTTGGGGAAGTTTTCCTGGATAATATCCTGAAGAGTATTTTCCAGCTTGGATTCATTCTCTTCATCACATTCAGGAACACCTTTCAGACGTAGATTAGGTCTTTTCACATAGTCCCACATTTCTTGAAGATTTTGTTCATTCCTTTTTGCGCTTTTTTCTCTGTTCTTGCCTTCTCTTTTTATTTCATTGAGTTGGTCTTCGACCTCTGATATCCTTTCTTCTGCTTGGTCAATTCGGCTGTTGAAGCTTGTGCATGCTTCACGAAGTTCTCGTGTTGCGTTTTTCAGCTCCATCAATTCACTTATTCTCCTCTCTATGCTGTCCATTCTCGTCAGCAGTTCGTCCAATCTTTTTTCAAGGTTCCTATTTTCTTTGTGATGGGTTAGAACATGTTCTTTTAGCTCATTGTAGTTTCTTACTACCCATCTTCTGAAGTCTGATTCTGTCATTTCATCACCCTCCTTCTCCATCCGGTCTGGTTCCCTTGCTGGTGAGGAGTTGTGATCACTTTTAGGAGGAGAGGTGTTCTGGTTTCGGGAGTTTTCATCCTTTTTACGCTGGTTTCTACCCATTTTAGTGGGTTTATCCACCTGTTGTCTGTCTCTGTCCCAGGGAGTTGGAGCTTTATGAGTTTCCGTTGCACTACTGCCTTTTTTGATTTTTTTTTTTTTTTTCAGGTCGGACCCGCCCAGCTGGCAGCACGCCTAGCCTCTGCCTGCCCGCAGCGGCTTTGCTGAGCTGCTGTGGGCTCCGCCCAGCTGCCCAGAGCTCTTCCATGTAGTCCTTTTTATATGGGCGTAGTTAGAACTGTCTGGGCAATGGTGGCCCCGCCTCTGTTATGGCGGACTCTCTCTGTTGTGGCAGGTTGCCTCGGCAACGGCGGGTTGCCTCGGCAACGGCAGCCTGCCTCCGTAGCGGTGTAGAGTCTCAGTAATGGCGGAAGCCCCTCTCCCACGGAGCCGGACCGTCCCGGTTCAGCTGTGCTTGGATTGAAGGGCTCAACCCAGAGGGTTTCCAATTACTGTTTTTGTTTTCGTTGTTGTTGGGGGTGGAGGGGTGGGACCAACCGAGCCTGATCACCTGGCTCCCTGACTCAGAGTCTTTTCTTTTAAGTTGAACGACCCCGCGTTCCGGTCGCTTGTTGAAAAGGCGCCGGGATCTCCCGTGCTGCGACTCACGGAGTCGGCTCGAACCGCGGCGCCGGCTCCTGGCGGTTTTTTTGCCTAGGAATCTCCTGGCCTGGCTCGCTATTTCAGATGAATGGGCTATTCTGCTGTCTCAAGGCTCTGCTCGCCAGCTAAGAGGACTCCCAGACCAGTGGCTTTTGTACGGAGAACCGCAGCAACAGGGAGTGGTCACAGCAGCCGCGCGGGCGGAATCAGCCCCGCGGGGGCCAAAACAGCCGCACCGGCTGGGACTGCGACGCTGGCGATTCCTCTGCCTGGGTATCTCCTGGTCTGTGGGCAATAAGAGTTCGTCTGGAAATGCGGCGTCCACTCACCCTCTGCACTTTCACTGGGAGCTGAAGTCCTGAGCTGTTCTTAGGCGGCCATCTTGAAAGTTGGATCAGAAGACCCGCTTCTTACAAACTCATCTGCTGTGTGCTAGTTCCTTTTAGGAAGTTGCATCTATGTTTAGATTCAGCGATTTAGAAACACGTTTCTTCTAAAACATGCGTTTGGACATTCCAGAGTGGATGGGAGAACAGGCTGTAAGGAGAAATACCTTGCTCTAAAACCAAAACGGAGCTACCTAGCAGAATGTTTGTCAATGTGTGTATTCAACTTCCAGAGTTAAACTGATTTGTGTTTGCAGCAGTTCAGAAACCCTTTCTTTGCAGAATGTAGAAACAGTCATTTCCAGCCCTAGAGACGCATATAAGAGTTAGCGGTAAGAATGCCGTTAAAACACAGAAACCCGATTCATACAAACTCATCTTCTGTGTGATGGTTCCTTTTAGGAAGTTGCATCTGTGTTTACATTCAGCGAGGTAGAAACACGTTTCTTCTAAAAGCTGCGTTTGGACCTTCCAGAGTGGATGGGAGTACAGGCTGTAAACAGAAATACCTTGCTCTAAAACCAAAACGGAGCTATCTAGCAGAATGGTTTTCAATGTGTGTATTCAACTTCCAGAGTTAAACTGATGTGTTTTTGCAGCAGTTCAGAAACCCATTTTTGGAGAATGTAAAAAAATTAATTCCAGCACTAGAGACGCATATAACAGTTAGCAGTAAGAATGCGTTTAAAACACAAAAACCCGCTTCGTACAAACTCATGTGCTGTGTGCTGTTTCCTTTTAGGAAGTTTCATCTATGTTTAGATTCAGCGAGGTAGAAACACGTTTCTTCTAAAAGCTGCGTTTGGGCATTCCAGAGTGGATGGGAGAACAGGCTGTAAAGAGAAATACCTTGCTCTAAAACCATAACGAACCTGTCTAGCAGAATGGTTGTCAATGTGTGTATTCAACTTCAAGAGTTAAACTGATTTCTGTTTGCAGCAGTTCAGAAACTCTTTCTCTGGAGAATGTAGAAAAAAGTTATTTCCACCCCTAGAGACGCATATAAGAGTTAGCAGTAAGAATGCCTTTAAAACACAGAAACCCGCTTCGTACAAACTCATCTTCTGTGTGTTGGTTCCTTGTAGGAAGTTGCATCTGTGTTTGGATTCAGCGATGTAGAAACAGATTTCTTCTAAAAGCTGCGTTTGGACATTCCAGAGTGGGTGGGAGAACAGGCTGTAAATAGAAATACCTTGCTCTAAAACCAAAACGGAGCTATCTAGCAGAATGTTGGTCAATGTTTGTATTCAACTTCCAGAATTAAACCGATTTGTGTTTGCAGCCGTTCCGAAACCCTTTCTTTGGAGAATGTAGAAACAGTCATTTCCAGCCCTATAGACGCATGTAAGAGTTAGCAGTAAGAAAGCGTTTAAAACACAGAATACCCGCTTCGTACAAACTCATCTGCTGTGTGCTAGTTCCTATTAGGAAGTTGCATCTATGTTTAGATTCAGCGAGGCAAAAACACGTTTCTTCTAAAAACTGCGTTTGGACATTCCAGAGTGGATGGGAGAACAGGCTGTAAAGAGAAATACCTTGCTCTAAAACCAAAACGCAGCTATCTAGCAGAATCGTTGTCAATGTGTGTATTCAACTTCCAGAGTTAAACTGATTTGTGTTTGCAGCAGTTCAGAAACCCTTTCTTTGGAGAATGTAGAAACAGTCAATTCCAGCGCTATAGACGCATATAATAGTTAGCAGTAAGAATGCCTTTAAAACACAAAAACCCGCTTCGTACAAACTCACCTTCTGTGTGTTGGTTCCTTTTAGGAAGTTGCATCTCTGTTTACATTCAGCGAGGTAGAAACACGTTTCTTCTAAAAGCTGCGTTTGGACATTCCAGAGTGGATGGGAGAACAGGCTGTAAAGAGAAATACCTTGCTCTAAAACCAAAACGGAGCTATCTAGCAGAATGGTTGTCAATGTGTGTATTCAACTTCCAGAGTTAAACTGAAGTGTGTTTGCAGCCGTTCAGAAACCCTTTCTTTGGAAAATGTAGAAAAAGTCATTTCCAGCCCTAGAGACGCATATAAGAGTTAGCAGTAAGAATGCCTTTAAAACACAGAAACCCACTTCGTACAAACTCACCTTCTGTGTGTTGGTTCCTTTTAGGAATTTGCATCTGTGTTTAGATTCAGCGAGGTAGAAACACGTTGCTTCTAAAAGCTGCGTTTGGACATTCCAGAGTGGATGGGAGAACAGGCTGTAAAGAGAAATACCTTGCTCTAAAACCTAAACGGAACTATCTAGCAGAATGTTTGTCAATGTGTGTATTCAACTTCCAGAGTTAAACTGAAGTGTGTTTGCAGCCGTTCAGAAACCCTTTCTTTGGAAAATGTAGAAAAAGACATTTCCAGCCCTAGAGACGCATATAAGAGTTAGCAGTAATAATGCCTTTAAAACACAGAAACCCGCTTTGTACAAACTCATCTTCTGTGTTTTGGTTCCTTTTAGGAAGTTGCATCTGTGTTTAGATTCAGCGAGGTAGAAACACGTTTCTTCTAAAAGCTGCGTTTTGACATTCCAGAGTGGATGGGAGAACAGGCTGTAAAGAGAAATACCTAGCTCTAAAACCAAAACGGAGCTATCTAGCAGATTGGTTGTCAATGTTTGTATTCAATTTCCAGAAGTAAACTGATGTGTGTTTGCAGCAGTTCAGTAACCCTTTCATTGGAGAATGTAGAAACAGTCATTTCAAGCCCTATAGACGCATATAAGAGTTAGCAGTAAGAATGCGTTTCAAACACAGAAGACCCGCTTCTTACAAACTCATCTGCTGTGTGCTGGTTTCTTTTAGGAAGTTGCATCTATGTTTAGATTCAGCGAGGTAGAAACACGTTTCCTCTAAAAGCTGCGTTTGGACATTCCAGAGTGGATGGGAGAACAGACTGTAAAGAGAAATACCTTGCTCTAAAACCAAAACGGAGCTATCAAGCAGAATGTTTGTCAATGTGTGTATTCAACTTCCAGAGTTAAACTGATGTGTGTTTGCAGCAGTTCAGAAACCCTTTCTTTGGAGAATGTAGAAACAGTCATTTCCAGCCCTAGAGACACACATAACAGTTAGCAGTAAGTATGCGTTTAAAACACAGAATACCCGCTTTTGACAAACTCATCTGCTGTGTGCTGGTTTCTTTTAGGAAGTTGCATCTATGTTTAGATTCAGCGAGGTAGAAACACGTTTCTTCTAAAAGCTGCGTTTGGACATTCCAGAGTGGATGGGAGAACAGACTGTAAAGAGAAATACCTTGCTCTAAAACCAAAACGGAGCTATCTAGCAGAATGCTTGTCAATGTGTGTATTCAGCTTCCAGAGTTAAACTGATTTGTGTTTGCAGCCGTTCAGAAACCCTTTCTTTGGAGAATGTAGAAAAAAAGTCATTTACAGCTCTAGAGACGCATATAAGAGTTAGCAGTAAGAATGCCTTTAAAAAACAGAAACCCGCTTCGTACAAACTCATCTTCTGTGTGTTTGTTCCTTTTAGGAAGTTGCATCTGTGTTTAGATTCAGCAAGGCAGAAACACGTTTCTTCTAAAAGCTGCGTTTGGACATTCCAGAGTGGATGGGAGAACAGGTTGTAAGGAGAAATACCTTGCTCTAAAACGAAAACGAAGCTATCTAGCAGAATGTTTGTCAATGTGTGTATTCAACTTCCAGAGTTAAACTGATGTGTGTTTGCAGCAGTTCAAAACCCTTTCTTTGGAGAATGTAGAAACAGTCATTTCCAGTCCTAGAGAGGCACATAAGATTTAGCAGTATGAATGCGCTTAAAACACAGAATACCCGCTTCTCACATACTCATCTGCTGTGTGCTGATTTCTTTTAGGAAGTTGCATCTATGTTTAGATTCAGCGAGGTAGAAACACGTTTCTTCTAAAAGCTGCCTTTGGACATTCCAGAGTGGATGGGAGAACAGGCTGTAAAGAGAAACACCTTGCTCTAAAACCAAAACGGAGCTATCTTGCAGAATGGTTGTCAATGTGTGTATTCAACTTCCAGAGTTAAACTGATTTGTGTTTGCAGCAGTTCAGAAACCCTTTCTTTGGAGAATGTAGAAAAAAAGTCATTTCCAGCCCTAGAGACGCATATAAGAGTTCGCAGTAAGAATGCGTTTAAAACACAAAAACCCGCTTCGTACAAACTCATGTGCTGTGTGCTGGTTCCTTTTAGGAAGTTTCATCTATGTTTAGATTCAGCGAGGTAGAAACACGTTTCTTCAAAAAGCTGCGTTTCGACATTCCAGAGTGGATGGGAGAACAGGCTGTAAAGAGAAATACCTTGCTCTAAAACCAAAACGGAGCATTCTAGCAGAATGTTTATCAATGTGTTTATTCAACTTCCAGAGTTAAAGCGATGTGCGTTTGCAGCAGTTCAGAAACCCTTTCTTTGGAAAATGTAAAAACCGTCATTTCCAGCCCTAGAGACGCATGTAACAGTTAGCAGTAGGAATGCCTTTAAAACACAGAAACCCGCTTCGTACAAACTCATCTTCTGTGTTTTGGTTCCTTTTAGGAAGTTGCATCTGTGTTTAGATTCAGCGAGGTAGAAACACGTTTCTTCTAAAAGCTGCGTTTGGACATGCCAGAGTGGATGGGAGAACAGGCTGTAAAGAGAAATACCTTGCTCTAAAACCAAAGCGGAGCTATCTAGCAGAATGGTTGTCAATGTGTGTATTCAACTTCCAGAGTTAATCTGATGGGTGTTTGCAGCAGTTCAGAAACCCTTTCTTTGGACAATGTAGTAACAGTCATTTCCAGCCCTATAGACGCATATAAGAGTTAGCAGTAAGAATGCGTTTAAAACACAGCATAACCGCTTCGTACAAACTCATCTTCTGTGTGTTGGTTCCTTTTAGGAAGTTGCATCTATGTTTAGATTCATCGAGGAAGAAACACGTTTCTTCTATAAACTGCATTTGGACATTCCAGAGTGGAAGGGAGAACAGGCTGTAAAGAGAAATACCTTGCTCTAAAACCAAAACGGAGCTATCTAACAGAATGGTTGTCAATGTGTGTACTCAACTTCCACAGTTAAACTGATGTGTGTTTGCAGCAGTTCAGAAACCCTTTCTTTGGAGAATGTAGAAACAGTCAATTCCAGCCCTAGAGACGCATATAAGAGTTAGCAGTAAGAATGCGTTTAAAACACAGAAGACCCGCTTCGTACAAACTCATCTGCTGTGTGCTGGTTTCTTTTAGGAAGTTGAATCTATGTTTAGATTCAGCAAGGTAGAAAAACGTTTTTTCTAAAAGCTGCGTTTGGACATTCCAGGGTGGATCGGAGAACAGGCTGTAAAGATAAATACCTTGCTCTAAAACCAAAACGGAGCTATGTAGCAGAATGGTTGTCAATGTTTGTATTCAATTTCCAGAGTAAAACTGATGTGTGTTTGCAGCAGTTCAGAAACCTTTTCATTGGAGAATGTAGAAACAGTCATTTCCAGCCCTATAGACGCATATAAGAGTTAGCAGTAGGAATGCGTTTCAAGCACAGAAGACCCGCTTGTTACAAAATCATGTGCTGTGTGCTGGTTTCTTTTAGGAAGTTGCATCTATGTTTAGATTCAGCGAGGTTGAAACACGTTTCTTCTAAAATCTGCGTTTGGACATTCCAGAGTGGATGTGAGAACAGACTGTAAAGAGAAATACCTTGCTCTAAAACCAAAACGGAGCTATTTGGCAAAATGTTTGTCAATGTGTGTATTCAACTTCCAGAGTTAAACAGATTTGCGTTTGCAGAAGTTCAGAAACCCTTTCTTTGGAGAATGTAGAAAAAAAGTCATTTCCAGCCTTAGAGACGCATATCAGAGTTAGCAGTAAGAATGCCTTTAAAACACAGAAACGCGCTTCGTACAAACTCATCTTCTGTGTGTTGGTTCCTTTTAGGAAGTTGCATCTATGTTTAGATTCAGCGAGGTAGAAACACGTTTCTTCAAAAAGCTGCGTTTGGACATTCCAGAGTGGACGGGAGAACAGGCTGTAAGACAAATACCTTGCTCTAAAACCAAAACGGAGCTATCTAACAGAATGGTTGTCAATGTGTGTATTCCACTTCCAGAGTTAAACTGATGTGTGTTTGCAGCAGTTCAGAAACCCTTTCTTTGGAGAATGTAGAAACAGTCATTTCCAGCCCTAGAGACGCACATAAGAGTTAGCAGTAAGAATGCGTTTAAAACACAGAATACCCGCTTCTCACAAACTCATCTGCTGTGTGCTGGTTTCTTTTAGGAAGTTGCATCTATGTTTAGATTCAGCGAGGTTGAAACACGTTTCTTCCAAAAGCTGCGTTTGGACATTCCAGAGTGGATGGGAGAAGAGGCTGTAAAGAGAAATACCTTGCTCTAAAACCAAAACGGAGCTATCTAGCAGAATGGTTGTCAATGTGTGTATTCAACTTCCAGAGTTAAACTGATGTGTGTTTGCAGCAGTTCAGAAACCCTTTCTTTGGAGATTGCAGAAAAAAAGTCATTTCCAGCCCTAGAGACGCATGTAAGAGTTAGCAGTAAGAATGCCTTTAAAACACAGAAACCCGCTTCGTGCAAACTCATCTTCTGTGTGTTGGTTTCTTTTAGGAAGTTGCATCTGTGTTTAGATTCCGCGAGGTAGAAACACGTTTCTTCTAAAAGCTGCGTTTGGACATTCCAGAGTGGATGGGCGAACAGGCTGTAAAGAGAAATACCTTGCTCTAAAACCTAAACAGAACTATCTAGCAGAATCTTAGTCAATGTGTGTATTCAACTTCCAGAGTTAAACTGATGTGTGTTTGCAGTAGTTCAGAAACCCTTTTTTTGGAGAATGTAGAAAAAAATTCATTTCCAGCCCTAGAGAGGCATATAAGTGTTGGCAGTAAGAATGCCTTTAAAACACAGAAACCCGCTTCGTACAAACTCATCTTTTGTGTGTTGGTTCCTTTTAGGAAGTTGCATCTCTGTTTAGATTCAGCGAGTTAGAAACACGTTTCTTCTAAAAGCTGTGTTTGGACATTCCAGAGTGGATGGGAGAACAGGCTGTAAAGAGACATACCTTGCTCTAAAACCAAAATGGAGCTATCTAGCAGAATGGTTGTCAATGTGTGTATTCAACTTCCAGAGTTAAACTGATGTGTGTTTGCAGCAGTTCAGAAACCCTTTCTTTGGAGAATGTAAAAACAGTCATTTCCAGCCCTATAGACGCATATAAGAGTTAGCAGTAAGAATGCGTTTAAAACACAGAATACCCGCTTCGTAAAAACTCATCTGCTGTTTGCTAGTTCCTTTAAGGAAGTTGCATCTATGTTTAGATTCAGCGAGGCAGAAACAGTTTTCTTCTATAAACTGCGTTTGGACATTCCAGAGTGGATGGGAGAACATGCTGTAAAGAGAAATAGCTTGCTCTAAAACCAAAACGGAGCTATCTAGCAGAATGGTTGTCAATGTGTGTATTCAACTTCCAGAGTTAAACTGATGTGTGTTTGCAGCAGTTCAGAATCCCTTTCTTTGGAGAATGTAGAAACAGTCAATTCCAGCCCAAGGGACGCATATAAGAGTTCGCAGTAAGAATGCGTTTAAAACACAGAGGACTCGCTTCTTACAAACTCATCTGCTGTGTGCCGGTTTCTTTTAGGAAGTTGCATCTATGTTTAGATTCAGCAAGGCAGAAACACGTTTCTTCTAAAAGCTGCGTTTGAACATTCCAGAGTGGATGGGAGAACAGGCTGTAGAGAGAAATACCTTGCTCTAAAACCAAAACGGAGCTATCAAGCAGAATGGTTGTCAAAGTGTGTATTCAACTTCCAGAGTTATCCTGATTTGTGTTTGCAACAGTTCAGAAACCCTTTCTTTGGAGAATGTAGAAAAAAAGTCATTTCCAGCCCTAGAGACGCACATAACAGTTAGCACTAAGAATGCGTTTAAAACACAGCATAACCGCTTCTCACAAACTCATTTGCTGTGTGCTGGTTTCTTTTAGGAAGTTGCATCTATGTTTAGATTCGGCGAGGTAGAAGCACGTTTCTTCCAAAAGCTGCGTTTGGACATTCCAGAGTGGATGGGAGAACAGACTGTAAAGAGAAATACCTTGCTATAAAACCAAAACGGAGCTATCTAGCAGAATGTTTGTCAAGGTGTATATTCAACATCCAGAGTTAAACTGATGTGTGTTTGCAGCAGTTCCGAAACCCTTTCTTTGGAGAATGTAGAAAAAAAGTAATTTCCAGCCCTAGAGACGCATAAAAGAGTTAGCAGTAAGAATGCCTTTAAAACACAGAAACCCGCTTCGTACAAACTCATCTTCTGTGTGTTGGCTCCTTTTAGGATGTTGCATCTGTGTTTACATTCAGCGAGGTAGAAACACGTTTCTTCTAATAGCTGCGTTTGGACATTCCAGAATGGATGGGAGAACAGGCTTTAAAGAGAAATACCTTGCTCTAAAACGAAAACGGAGCTATCTAGCAGAATGTTTGTCAATGTGTGTATTCAACTTCCAGAGTTTAACTGATTTGTGTTTGCAGCAGTACAGAAACCCTTTCTTTGGAGAATGTAGAAAAAATGTCATTTCCAGCCCTAGAGACGCATATAAGAGTTAGCAGTAAGACTGCCTTTAAAACACAGAATACCCGCTTCGTACAAACTCATCTTCTGTGTGTTGGTTCCTTTTAGGAAGTTGCATCTATCTTTAGATTCAGCGAGGCAGAAACACGTTTCTTCTAAAAACTGCGTTTGGACATTCCAGAGTGGATGGGAGAACACGCTGTAAAGAGAAATACCTTGCTCTAAAAACAAAACGGAGCTATCTTAAGAATGGTTTCCATGTGTGTATTCAACTTCCAGAGTGAAACTGATATGTGTTTGCAGCAGTTCAGAAACCCTTTCTTTGGAGAATGTAGAAACAGTCATTTCCAGCCCCAGAGACGCATGTAAGAGTTACCAGTAAGAATGCGTTTAAAACACAGAAGACCCGCTTGTTACAAACTCATCTGCTGTGTGCTGGTTTCTTTTAGGAAGTTGAATCTATGTTCAGATTCAGCGAGGTAGAAACACGTTTCTTCTAAAAGCTGCGTTTGTACATTCCAGAGTGGATGGGAGAACAGGCTGTAAAGAGAAATACCTTGCTCTAAAACCAAAACGGAGCTATCTAGCAGAATGGTTGTCAAAGTGTTTTCAACTTCCAGAGTTTAACTGATTTGTGTTTGCAGCAGTTCAGAAACCCTTTCTTTGGAGAATGTAGAAAAAAAGTCATTTCCAGCCCTAGAGACGCATATAAGAGTTAGCAGTAAGAATGCCTTTTTTTTTTTTTAATTAATTTATTTACTTCAGGTGCATACTGTATCTGTCATTTCTCCCCATGTTATCCCTCCCCATCTTCCCCTCCCTTCCCATCCCCTGCTGTCTCTCCCTACCCCCCTCAACTACCCCCAGTGTGTGATGCTCCTCTCCCCGAGTCCACATGTTCTCATTGTTCAACACCCACCTATGAGTGAGAACATACGGTGTTTGGCTTTCTGTTCTTTTATTAGTTCGCTGAGAATGATGGTTTCCAGATTCATCCAAGTCCCTACAAAGGACACAAACTTGTTTTTTATGGCTGCGTAGTATTCCATGGTGTACATGTACCACATTTTCTTTGTCCAATCTATCATTTATGGGCGTTTGGGTTGATTCTATGGAAGTCTAGTATTTCTTTTCTTTTAGAGATGGTTTCCAGTTGACACTCAGAAACAGGTTATTCAGTTTCCAAGTAGTTATGCGGGTTTGTGTGTGTTTCTTGATCCTGAGTCCTATTCTGACTGCGCTGTGGTCTGATAGACTGTTTGTTATGATTTCTGTTCTTTTGCGTTTGCTGAGGGGTGATTTGCTTCCAATGATATGGTCAATTTTAGAGTATGTGCAATTTGGTACTGAGAAAAATGTATATTCTGTGGATTTGGGGTGGAGTGTTCTATATATGTGTATTAGGTCCCCTTGGTCCAGCTCTACCTTCAAGTCCTGGATATCCTTGTTAATTTTCTGCTGATTTATCTAATATTGACAGTGGAGTGTTGAAGTCTCCCACTATTATTATGTGGGAGTCTGAATCTTGTTTTATTTCATTAAGAACATGTTTCATGTATCTGGGTGCTCCCGTGTTGGGGACGTATGTATTTATGGTACTTAACTCTTCCTGTTGGATTGATTCTTTGACCATAATGTAGTGTCCTTAGATCAAAAGAATGCCTTTAAAACACAGAAACCCGCTTCGTACAAACTCATCTTCTGTGTGTTGGTTCCTTTTAGGAAGTTGCATCTGTGTTTAGATTCAGCGAGGTAGAAACACGTTTCTTCTAAAAGCTGCGTTTGGACATTCCAGAGTGGATGGGAGAACAGGCTGTAAAGAGAAATACCTTGCTCTAAAACCAAAACGGAGCTGTCTAGCAGAATGGTTGTCAATGTGTGTATTCAACTTCCAGACTTAAACTGATTTCTTTTTCCAGCAGTTCAGAAACCCTTTCTTTGGAGAATGTAGGAAAAGTCATTTCCAGCCCTAGAGACGCATATAAGAGTTAGCAGTGAGAATGCCTTTAAAACACAGAAACCCGCTTTGTACAAACTCAACTTCTGTGTGTTGGTTCCTTTTAGGAAGTTGCATCTGTGTTTAGATTCAGCGAGGTAGAAACACGTTTCTTCTAAAAGCTGCGTTTGAACATTCCAGAGTGGATGGGAGAACAGGCTGTAAAGAGAAATACCTTGCTCTAATACCAAAACGGAGCTATCTAGCAGAATGGTTGTCAATGTGTGTATTCAACTTCCAGAGTTAAACTGATGTGTGTTTGCAGCAGTTCAGAAACCCTTTCTTTGGAGAATGTAGAAACAGTCATTTCCAGCCCAGGAGACGCACATAAGAGTTAGCAGTAAGAATGCGTTTAAAACACAGAATACCCGCTTCGTACAAATTCATCTGCTGTGTGCTGGTTCTTTTTAGGAAGTTTCATCTATGTTTAGATTCAGCGAGGTAGAATCTCATTTCTTCTAAAAGCTGCGTTTGGGCATTCCAGAGTGGATGGGAGAACAGGCTGTAAAGAGAAATACCTTGCTCTAAAACCAAACCGGAGCTGTCTAGCACAATGGTTGTCAATGTGTGTATTCAATTTCCAGAGTTAAACTGATGTCTTTTTGCAGCAGTTCAGAATCCCTTTCTTTGGAGAATGTAGAAAAAGTCATTTCCAGCTTTAGAGACGCATATAAATGTTAGCAGTAAGAATGCCTGTAAAACACAGAAACCCGCTTCGTACAAACTCATCTTCTGTGTGTTGGTTCCTTTTAGGAAGTTGCGTCTGTGTTTAGAATCAGCGACGTAGAAACACGTTTCTTCTAAAAGCTGCGTTTGGACATTCCAGAGTGGATGGGAGAACAGGCTGTAAAGAGAAATACCTTGCTCTAAAACCAAAACGGAGCTATCTAGCAGAATGGTTGTCAATGTGTGTACTCAACTTCCACAGTTAAACTGATGTGTGTTTGCAGCAGTTCAGAAACCCTTTCTTTGGAGAATGTAGAAACAGTCAATTCCAGCCCTAGAGACGCATATAAGAGTTAGCAGTAAGAATGCGTTTAAAACACAGAAGACCCGCTTCGTACAAACTCATCTGCTGTGTGCTGGTTTCTTTTAGGAAGTTGAATCTATGTTTAGATTCAGCAAGGTAGAAAAACGTTTTTTCTAAAAGCTGCGTTTGGACATTCCAGGGTGGATGGGAGAACAGGCTGTAAAGAGAAATACCTTGCTCTAAAACCAAAACGGAGCTATGTAGCAGAATGGTTGTCAATGTTTGTATTCAATTTCCAGAGTAAAACTGATGTGTGTTTGCAGCAGTTCAGAAACCTTTTCATTGGAGAATGTAGAAACAGTCATTTCCAGCCCTATAGACGCATATAAGAGTTAGCAGTAGGAATGCGTTTCAAGCACAGAAGACCCGCTTGTTACAAAATCATGTGCTGTGTGCTGGTTTCTTTTAGGAAGTTGCATCTATGTTTAGATTCAGCGAGGTTGAAACACGTTTCTTCTAAAATCTGCGTTTGGACATTCCAGAGTGGATGTGAGAACAGACTGTAAAAAGAAATACCTTGCTCTAAAACCAAAACGGAGCTATTTGACAAAATGTTTGTCAATGTGTGTATTCAACTTCCAGAGTTAAACAGATTTGCGTTTGCAGAAGTTCAGAAACCCTTTCTTTGGAGAATGTAGAAAAAAAGTCATTTCCAGCCTTAGAGACGCATATCAGAGTTAGCAGTAAGAATGCCTTTAAAACACAGAAACGCCCTTCGTACAAACTCATCTTCTGTGTGTTGGTTCCTTTTAGGAAGTTGCATCTATGTTTAGATTCAGCGAGGTAGAAACACGTTTCTTCAAAAAGCTGCGTTTGGACATTCCAGAGTGGACGGGAGAACAGGCTGTAAGACAAATACCTTGCTCTAAAACCAAAACGGAGCTATCTAGCAGAATGGTTGTCAATGTGTGTATTCCACTTCCAGAGTTAAACTGATGTGTGTTTGCAGCAGTTCAGAAACCCTTTCTTTGGAGAATGTAGAAACAGTCATTTCCAGCCCTAGAGACGCACATAAGAGTTAGCAGTAAGAATGCGTTTAAAACACAGAATACCCGCTTCTCACAAACTCATCTGCTGTGTGCTGGTTTCTTTTAGGAAGTTGCATCTATGTTTAGATTCAGCGAGTTTGAAACACGTTTCTTCCAAAAGCTGCGTTTGGACATTCCAGAGTGGATGGGAGAAGAGGCTGTAAAGAGAAATACCTTGCTCTAAAACCAAAACGGAGCTATCTAGCAGAATGGTTGTCAATGTGTGTATTCAACTTCCAGAGTTAAACTGATGTGTGTTTGCAGCAGTTCAGAAACCCTTTCTTTGGAGATTGCAGAAAAAAAGTCATTTCCAGCCCTAGAGACGCATGTAAGAGTTACCAGTAAGAATGCCTTTAAAACACAGAAACCCGCTTCGTGCAAACTCATCTTCTGTGTGTTGGTTCCTTTTAGGAAGTTGCATCTGTGTTTAGATTCAGCGAGGTAGAAACACGTTTCTTCTAAAAGCTGCGTTTGGACATTCCAGAGTGGATGGGAGAACAGGCTGTAAAGAGAAATACCTTGCTCTAAAACCTAAACGGAACTATCTAGCAGAATGTTTGTCAATGTGTGTATTCAACTTCCAGAGTTAAACTGATGTGTGTTTGCAGTAGTTCAGAAACCCTTTTTTTGGAGAATGTAGAAAAAAATTCATTTCCAGCCCTAGAGACGCATATAAGAGTTAGCAGTTTGAATGCCTTTAAAACACAGAAATCCGCTTCGTACAAACTCATCTTTTGTGTGTTGGTTCCTTTTAGGAAGTTGCATCTCTGTTTAGATTCAGCGAGTTAGAAACACGTTTCTTCTAAAAGCTGTGTTTGGACATTCCAGAGTGGATGGGAGAACAGGCTGTAAAGAGAAATACCTTGCTCTAAAACCAAAACGGAGCTATCTAGCAGAATGGTTGTCAATGTGTGTATTCAACTTCCAGAGTTAAATTGATTTGTGTTTGCAGACGTTCAGAAAACCTTTCTTTCGAGAATGTAGAAACAGTTATTTCCGGCCCTAGAGACGCATATAAGAGTTAGCAGTAAGAATGCGTTTAATACACAGAAACCCGCTTTGGACAAACTCATCTTCTGTGTGTTGGTTCCTGTTAGGAAGTTGCATCTGTGTTTAGATTCAGCGAGGTAGAAACAAGTTTCTTCTAAAAGCTGCGTTTGGACATTCCAGAGTGGATGGGAGAACAGGCTGTAAAGAGAAATACCTTGCTCTAAAACCAAAACGGAGCTATCTAGCAGAATGGTTGTCAATGTGTGTATTCAACTTCCAGAGTTAAACTGATGTGTGTTTGCAGCAGTTCAGAAACCCTTTCTTTGGAGAATGTAGAAACAGTCATTTCCAGCCCTATAGACGCATATAAGAGTTAGCAGTAAGAAAGCGTTTAAAACACAGAATACCCGCTTCGTAAAAACTCATCTGCTGTTTGCTAGTTCCTTTAAGGAATTTGCATCTATGTTTAGATTCAGCGAGGCAGAAACAGTTTTCTTCTATAAACTGCGTTTGGACATTCCAGAGTGGATGGGAGAACATGCTGTAAAGAGAAATAGCTTGCTCTACAACCAAAACGGAGCTATCTAGCAGAATGGTTGTCAATGTGTGTATTCAACTTCCAGAGTTAAACTGATGTGTGTTTGCAGCAGTTCAGAATCCCTTTCTTTGGAGAATGTAGAAACAGTCAATTCCAGCCCAAGGGACGCATATAAGAGTTCGCAGTAAGAATGCGTTTAAAACACAGAAGACTCGCTTCTTACAAACTCATCTGCTGTGTGCCGGTTTCTTTTAGGAAGTTGCATCTATGTTTAGATTCAGCAAGGCAGAAACACGTTTCTTCTAAAAGCTGCGTTTGAACATTCCAGAGTGGATGGGAGAACAGGCTGTAGAGAGAAATACCTTGCTCTAAAACCAAAACGGAGCTATCAAGCAGAATGGTTGTCAAAGTGTGTATTCAACTTCCAGAGTTATCCTGATTTGTGTTTGCAACAGTTCAGAAACCCTTTCTTTGGAGAATGTAGAAAAAAAGTCATTTCCAGCCCTAGAGACGCACATAACAGTTAGCACTAAGAATGCGTTTAAAACACAGCATAACCGCTTCTCACAAACTCATTTGCTGTGTGCTGGTTTCTTTTAGGAAGTTGCATCTATGTTTAGATTCGGCGATGTAGAAGCATGTTTCTTCCAAAAGCTGCGTTTGGACATTCCAGAGTGGATGGGAGAACAGACTGTAAAGAGAAATACCTTGCTATAAAACCAAAACGGAGCTATCTAGCAGAATGTTTGTCAATGTGTATATTCAACATCCAGAGTTAAACTGATGTGTGTTTGCAGCAGTTCCGAAGCCCTTTCTTTGGAGAATGTAGAAAAAAATAATTTCCAGCCCTAGAGACGCATAAAAGAGTTAGCAGTAAGAATGCCTTTAAAACACAGAAACCCGCTTCGTACAAACTCATCTTCTGTGTGTTGGCTCCTTTTAGGATGTTGCATCTGTGTTTACATTCAGCGAGGTCGAAACACGTTTCTTCTAATAGCTGCGTTTGGACATTCCAGAATGGATGGGAGAACAGGCTTTAAAGAGAAATACTTTGCTCTAAAACCAAAACGGAGCTGTCTAGCAGAATGGTTGTCAATGTGTTTATTCAACTTCCAGAGTTAAACTGATGTGTGTTTGCAGCAGTTCAGAAACCCTTTATTTGGAGAATGTAGAAACAGTCATTTCCAGCCCTAGAGACGCACATAAGAGTTAGCAGTAAGAAAGCGTTTCAAACACAGAAGACCCGCTTCTTACAAACTCATCTGCTGTGTGCTGGTTTCTTTTAGGAAGTTGCATCTATGTTTAGATTCAGCGAGGTAGAAACACGTTTCTTCTAAAAGCTGCGTTTGGACATTCCAGAGTGGATGGGAGAACAGGCTGTAAAGAGAAATACCTTGCTCTAAAACGAAAACGGAGCTATCTAGCAGAATGTTTGTCAATGTGTGTATTCAACTTCCAGAGTTTAACTGATTTGTGTTTGCAGCAGTACAGAAACCCTTTCTTTGGAGAATGTAGAAAAAATGTCATTTCCAGCCCTAGAGACGCATATAAGAGTTAGCAGTAAGACTGCCTTTAAAACACAGAATACCCGCTTCGTACAAACTCATCTTCTGTGTGTTGGTTCCTTTTAGGAAGTTGCATCTATCTTTAGATTCAGCGAGGCAGAAACACGTTTCTTCTAAAAACTGCGTTTGGACATTCCAGAGTGGATGGGAGAACACGCTGTAAAGAGAAATACCTTGCTCTAAAAACAAAACGGAGCTATCTTAAGAATGGTTTCCATGTGTGTATTCAACTTCCAGAGTGAAACTGATATGTGTTTGCAGCAGTTCAGAAACCCTTTCTTTGGAGAATGTAGAAACAGTCATTTCCAGCCCCAGAGACGCATGTAAGAGTTACCAGTAAGAATGCGTTTAAAACACAGAAGACCCGCTTGTTACAAACTCATCTGCTGTGTGCTGGTTTCTTTTAGGAAGTTGAATCTATGTTCAGATTCAGCGAGGTAGAAACACGTTTCTTCTAAAAGCTGCGTTTGTACATTCCAGAGTGGATGGGAGAACAGGCTGTAAAGAGAAATACCTTGCTCTAAAACCAAAACGGAGCTATCTAGCAGAATGGTTGTCAAAGTGTTTTCAACTTCCAGAGTTAAACTGATTTGTGTTTGTAGCAGTTCAGAAACCCTTTCTTTGGAGAATGTAGAAAAAAAGTCATTTCCAGCCCTAGAGACGCATATAAGAGTTAGCAGTAAGAATGCCTTTTTTTTTTTTTAATTAATTTATTTACTTCAGGTGCATACTGTATCTGTCATTTCTCCCCATGTTATCCCTCCCCATCTTCCCCTCCCTTCCCATCCCCTGCTGTCTCTCCCTACCCCCCTCAACTACCCCCAGTGTGTGATGCTCCTCTCCCCGAGTCCACATGTTCTCATTGTTCAACACCCACCTATGAGTGAGAACATACGGTGTTTGGCTTTCTGTTCTTTTATTAGTTCGCTGAGAATGATGGTTTCCAGATTCATCCAAGTCCCTACAAAGGACACAAACTTGTTTTTTATGGCTGCGTAGTATTCCATGGTGTACATGTACCACATTTTCTTTGTCCAATCTATCATTTATGGGCGTTTGGGTTGATTCTATGGAAGTCTAGTATTTCTTTTCTTTTAGAGACGGTTTCCAGTTGACACTCAGAAACAGGTTATTCAGTTTCCAAGTAGTTATGCGGGTTTGTGTGTGTTTCTTGATCCTGAGTCCTATTCTGACTGCGCTGTGGTCTGATAGACTGTTTGTTATGATTTCTGTTCTTTTGCGTTTGCTGAGGGGTGATTTGCTTCCAATGATATGGTCAATTTTAGAGTATGTGCAATTTGGTACTGAGAAAAATGTATATTCTGTGGATTTGGGGTGGAGTGTTCTATATATGTGTATTAGGTCCACTTGGTCCAGCTTTACCTTCAAGTCCTGGATATCCTTGTTAATTTTCTGCTGATTTATCTAATATTGACAGTGGAGTGTTGAAGTCTCCCACTATTATTATGTGGGAGTCTAAATCTTGTTTTATTTCATTAAGAACATGTTTCATGTATCTGGGTGCTCCCGTGTTGGGGACGTATGTATTTATGGTACTTAACTCTTCCTGTTGGATTGATTCTTTGACCATAATGTAGTGTCCTTAGATCAAAAGAATGCCTTTAAAACACAGAAACCCGCTTCGTACAAACTCATCTTCTGTGTGTTGGTTCCTTTTAGGAAGTTGCATCTGTGTTTAGATTCAGCGAGGTAGAAACACGTTTCTTCTAAAAGCTGCGTTTGGACATTCCAGAGTGGATGGGAGAACAGGCTGTAAAGAGAAATACCTTGCTCTAAAACCAAAACGGAGCTGTCTAGCAGAATGGTTGTCAATGTGTGTATTCAACTTCCAGATTTAAACTGATTTCTTTTTGCAGCAGTTCAGAAACCCTTTCTTTGGAGAATGTAGGAAAAGTCATTTCCAGCCCTAGAGACGCATATAAGAGTTAGCAGTGAGAATGCCTTTAAAACACAGAAACCCGCTTTGTACAAACTCAACTTCTGTGTGTTGGTTCCTTTTAGGAAGTTGCATCTGTGTTTAGATTCAGCGAGGTAGAAACACGTTTCTTCTAAAAGCTGCGTTTGAACATTCCAGAGTGGATGGGAGAACAGGCTGTAAAGAGAAATACCTTGCTCTAATACCAAAACGGAGCTATCTAGCAGAATGGTTGTCAATGTGTGTATTCAACTTCCAGAGTTAAACTGATGTGTGTTTGCAGTAGTTCAGAAACCCTTTCTTTGGAGAATGTAGAAACAGTCATTTCCAGCCCAGGAGACGCACATAAGAGTTAGCAGTAAGAATGCGTTTAAAACACAGAATACCCGCTTCGTACAAATTCATCTGCTGTGTGCTGGTTCTTTTTAGGAAGTTTCATCTATGTTTAGATTCAGCGAGGTAGAATCTCATTTCTTCTAAAAGCTGCGTTTGGGCATTCCAGAGTGGATGGGAGAACAGGCTGTAAAGAGAAATACCTTGCTCTAAAACCAAACCGGAGCTGTCTAGCACAATGGTTGTCAATGTGTGTATTCAATTTCCAGAGTTAAACTGATGTCTTTTTGCAGCAGTTCAGAATCCCTTTCTTTGGAGAATGTAGAAAAAGTCATTTCCAGCTTTAGAGACGCATATAAATGTTAGCAGTAAGAATGCCTGTAAAACACAGAAACCCGCTTCGTACAAACTCATCTTCTGTGTGTTGGTTCCTTTTAGGAAGTTGCGTCTGTGTTTAGAATCAGCGACGTAGAAACACGTTTCTTCTAAAAGCTGCGTTTGGACATTCCAGAGTGGATGGGAGAACAGGCTGTAAAGAGAAATACCTTGCTCTAAAACCAAAACGGAGCTATCTAGCAGAATGGTTGTCAATGTGTTTACTCAACTTCCAGAGTTAAACTGATGTGTGTTTGCAGCAGTTCAGAAACCCTTTCTTTGGAGAATGTAGAAACAGTCATTTCCAGCCCTAGAGACGCATATAAGAGTTAGCAGTAAGAATGCGTTTCAAACAAAGAAGACAAGCTTCTTACAAGCTCATCTTCTATGTGTTGGTTCATTTTAGGAAGTTGCATCTGTGCTTAGATTCAGCGAGGTAGAAACACGTTTCTTCTAAAAGCTGCGTTTGGACATTCCAGAGTGGATGGGAGAACAGGCTGTAAAGAGAAATACCTTGCTCTAAAACCAAAACGGAGCTATCTAGCAGAATGGTTGTCAATGTGTGTATTCAACTTCCAGAGTTAAACTGATGTGTGTTTGCAGCAGTTCAGAAACCCTTTCTTTGGAGAATGTAGAAACAGTCATTTCCATCCCTAGAGACGCATATAAGAGTTAGCAGTAAGAATGCGTTTAAAACACAGAAGACCCGCTTCTTACAAACTCATCTGCTGTGTGCTGGTTTCCTTTAGGAAGTTGCATCTATGTTTAGATTCAGCAAGGTGGAATCCGGTTTCTTCTAAAGGCTGCGTTTGGACATTCCAGAGTGGATGGGAGAACAGGCTGTAAAGAGAAATACCTTGCTCTAAAACCAAAACGGAGCTATCTAGCAGAATGGTTGTCAATGTGTTTATTCAACTTCCAGAGTTAAACTGATGTGTGTTTGCAGCAGTTCAGTAACCCTTTCTTTGGAGAATGTAGAAACAGTCATTTGCAGCCCTAGAGATGCACATAAGAGTTAGCAGTAAGAATGCGTTTCAAACACAGAAGACCCGCTTCTTACAAACTCATCTTCTGTGTGTTTGTTCCTTTTAGGAAGTTGCATCTGTTCTAAGATTCAGCGAGGTAGAAACACGTTTCTTCTAAAAGCTGCGTTTGGACATTCCAGAGTGGATGGGAGAACAGGCTGTAAAGAGAAATACCTTGCTCTAAAACCAAAACGGAGCTATCTAGCAGAATGGTTTTCAATGTGTGTATTCAACTTCCAGAGTTAAACTGATGTGTTTTTGCAGTAGTTCAGAAACCCGTTCTTTGGAGAATGTAAAAAAATTAATTCCAGCCCTAGAGACGCATATAAGAGTTAGCAGTAAGAATGCGTTTAAAACACAAAAACCCGCTTCGTACAAACTCATCTGCTGTGTGCTGGTTCCTTTCAGGAAGTTTCATCTATGTTTAGATTCAGCGAGGTAGAAACACGTTTCTTCTAAAAGCTGCGTTTGGGCATTCCAGAGTGGATGGGAGAACAGGTTGTAAAGAGAAATACCTTGCTCTAAAACCAAAACGGAGCTGTCTAGGAGAATGGTTGTCAATGTGTGTATTCAACTTCCAGAGTTAAACTGATGTCTTTTTACAGCAGTTCAGAAACCCTTTCTTTGGAGAATGTAGGAAAAGTCATTTCCAGCCATAGAGACGCAAATAAGAGTTAGCAGTAAGAATGCCTTTAAAACACAGAAACCCGCTTCGTAAAAACTCATCTTCTGTGTGTTGGTTCCTTTTAGGAAGTTGCATCTGTGTTTAGATTCAGCGAGGTAGAAACACGTTTCTTCTAAAAGCTGCGTTTGGACATTCCAGAGTGAATGGGAGAACAGGCTGTAAAGAGAAATACCTTGCTCTAAAACCAAAACGGAACTATCTATCAGAATGGTTGTCAATGTGTGTATTCAACTTCCAGAGTTAACCTGATGTGTGATCGCAGCAGTTCAGAAACCCTTTCTTTTTAGAATGTAGAAACAGTCATTTCCAGCCCTAGAGACGCACATAAGAGTTAGCAGTAAGAATGCGTTTAAAACACAGAATACCTCTTCTCACAAACTCATCTGCTGTGTGCTGGTTTATTTAGAACGTTGAATATATGTTTAGATTCAGCGAGGTAGAAACAGGTTTCTTCTAAAAGCTGCGTTTGGACATTCCAGAGTGGATGGGAGAACAGGTTGTAAAGAGAAATACCTTGCTCTAAAACCAAAACCGAGCTATCTAGCAGAATGTTTGTCAATGAGTATATTCAACATCCAGAGTTAAACTGATGTGTGTTTGCAGCAGTTCAGAAACCCTTTCTTTGGAGAATGTAGAAACAGTCATTTCCAGCCCTAAAGACGCACATAAGTGTTAGCCGTAAGAATGCGTTTAAAACACAAAAACCCGCTTCGTACAAACTCATCTGCTGTGTGCTGGTTCTTTTTAGGAAGTTTCATCTATGTTTAGATTCAGTGAGGTAGAATCTCGTTTCTTCTAAAAGCTGCGTTTGGGCATTCCAGAGTGGATGGGAGAACAGGCTGTAAAGAGAAATATTTTGCTCTAAAACCAAAACGGAGCTGTCTAGCGGAATGGTTGTCAATGTGTGTATTCAATTTCCAGAGTTCAACTGATGTTTTTTTGCAGCAGTTCAGAATCCCTTTCTTTGGAGAATGTAGAAAAAGTCATTTCCAGCTTTAGAGACGCATATAAATGTTAGCAGTAAGAATGCCTGTAAAACACAGAAACCCGCTTCGTACAAACTTATCTTCTGTGTGTTGGTTCCTTTTAGGAAGTTGGGTCTGTGTTTAGATTCAGCGAGGTAGAAACACGTTTCTTCTAAAAGCTGCATTTGGACATTCCAGAGTGGATGGGAGAACGGGCTGTAAAGAGAAATACCTTGCTCTAAAACCAAAACGGAGCTATCTAGCAGAATGGTTGTCAATGTGTTTACTCAACTTCCAGAGTTAAACTGATGTGTGTTTGCAGCAGTTCAGAAACCCTTTCTTTGGAGAATGTAGAAACAGTCATTTCCAGCCCTAGAGACGCACATAAGAGTTAGCAGTAAGAATGCGTTTCAAACACAGAAGACAAGCTTCTTACAAACTCATCTTCTGTGTGTTGGTTCCTTTAAGGAAGTTGCATCTGTGCTTAGATTCAGCGAGGTAGAAAAACGTTTCTTCTAAAAGCTGCGTTTGGACATTCCAGAGTGGTTGGTAGAACAGGCTGTAAAGAGAAATACCTTGCTCTAAAACCAAAACGGAGCTATCTAGCAGAATGGTTGTCAATGTGTGTATTCAACTTCCAGAGTTAAACTGATGTGTGTTTGCAGCAGTTCAGAAACCCTTTCTTTGGAGAATGTAGAAACAGTCATTTCCATCCCTAGAGACGCATATAAGAGTTAGCAGTAAGAATGAGTTTAAAACACAGAAGACCCGCTTCTTACAAACTCATCTGCTGCGTGCAGCTTTCTTTTAGGAAGTTGCATCTATGTTTAGATTCAGCAAGGTGGAAACACGTTTCTTCTAAAAGCTGCGTTTGGACATTCCAGAGTGGATGGGAGAACAGGCTGTAAAGAGAAATACCTTGCTCTAAAACCAAAACGGAGCTGTCTAGCAGAATGGTTGTCAATGTGTTTATTCAACTTCCAGAGTTAAACTGATGTGTGTTTGCAGCAGTTCAGAAACCCTTTCTTTGGAGCATGTAGAAACAGTCATTTCCAGCCCTAGAGATGCACATAAGAGTTAGCAGTAAGAATGCGTTTCAGACACAGAAGACCCTCTTCTTACAAACTCATCTTCTGTGTGTTGGTTCCTTTTAGGAAGTTTCATCTGTTCTAAGATTCAGCGAGGTAGAAACACGTTTCTTCGAAAAGCTGCGTTTGGACATTCCAGAGTGGATGGGAGAACAGGCTGTAAAGTGAAATACCTTGCTCTAAAACCAAAACGGAGATATCTAGCAGAATGGTTGTCAATGTGTGTATTCAACTTCCAGAGTTAAACTGATGTGTGTTTGCAGCAGTTCAGAATCCCTTTTTTTGGAGAATGTAGAAACAGTCATTTCCAGCCCTATAGACGCATATAAGAGTTAGCAGTAAGTATGCGTTTAAAACACAGAAGACCCGCTTCTTACAAACTCATCTGCTGTATGCTGGTTTCTTTTAGGAAGTTGCATCTATGTTTAGATTCAGCAAGGTAGAAACACGTTTCTTCTAAAAGCTGCATTTGGACATTCCAGAGTGGATTGGAGAACAGGCTCTAAAGAGAAATACCTTGCTCTAAAACCAAAACGGAGCTATCTAGCAGAATGGTTGTCAATGTGTATATTCAACATCCAGAGTTAAACTGATGTGTGTTTGCAGGAGTTCAGAAACCCTTTCTTTGGAGAATGTAGAAAAAAAAGTATTTTCCCGCCCTAGAGAAGCATAGAAGAGTTAGCAGTAAGAATGCCTTTAAAACACAGAAACCCGCTTCGTACAAACTCATCTTCTGTGTGTTGGTTCCTTTTAGGAAGTTGCATCTGTGTTTAGATTCAGCGAGGTAGAAACACGTTTCTTCTAAAAGCTGCGTTTGGACATTCCAGAGTGGATGGGAGAACAGGCTGTAAAGAGAAATACCATGCTCTAAAACCAAAAGTGAGCTATCTAGCAGAATGGTTGTCAATGTGTTTATTCAACTTCCAGAGATAAACTGATGTGTGTTTGCAGCAGTTCAGAAACCCTTTCTTTGGAGAATGTAGAAACAGTCAGTTTCAGCACTAGAGACGCAAATAAGAGTTAGCAGTAAGAATGCGTTTCAAACACAGAAGACCCACTTCTTACAAACTCATCTGCTGTGTGCTGGTTTCTTTTAGGAAGTTGCATCTATATTTAGATTCAGCGAGGTAGAAACACGTTTCTTCTAAAAGCTGCGTTTGGACATTCCAGAGTGGATGGGAGAACAGGCTGTAAAGAGAAATACCTTGCTCTAAAACCAAAACGGAGCTATCTAGCAGAATGGTTGTCAAAGTGTTTTCAACTTCCAGAGTTAAACTGATTTGTGTTTGCAGCAGTTCAGAAACCCTTTCTTTGGAGAATGTAGAAAAAAATTCATTTCCAGCCCTAGAGACGCATATAAGAGTTAGCAGTAAGAATGCCTTTTTTTTTTTTTAATTAATTTATTTACTTCAGGTGCATACTATATCTGTCATTTCTCCCCATGTTATCCCTCCCCATCTTCCCCTCCCTTCCCATCCCCTGCTGTCTCTCCCTACCCCCCTCAACTACCCCCAGTGTGTGATGCTCCTCTCCCCGAGTCCACATGTTCTCATTGTTCAACACCCACCTATAAGTGAGAACATACGGTGTTTGGCTTTCTGTTCTTTTATTAGTTCGCTGAGAATGATGGTTTCCAGATTCATCCAAGTCCCTACAAAGGACACAAACTTGTTTTTTATGGCTGCGTAGTATTCCATGGTGTACATGTACCACATTTTCTTTGTCCAATCTATTATTTATGGGCGTTTGGGTTGATTCTATGGAAGTCTAGTATTTCTTTTCTTTTGGAGACGGTTTCCAGTTGACACTCAGAAACAGGTTATTCAGTTTCCAAGTAGTTATGCGGGTTTGTGTGTGTTTCTTGATCCTGAGTCCTATTCTGACTGCGCTGTGGTCTGATAGACTGTTTGTTATGATTTCTGTTCTTTTGCGTTTGCTGAGGGGTGATTTGCTTCCAATGATATGGTCAATTTTAGAGTATGTGCAATTTGGTACTGAGAAAAATGTATGTTCTGTGGATTTGGGGTGGAGTGTTCTATATATGTGTATTAGGTCCACTTGGTCCAGCTCTACCTTCAAGTCCTGGATATCCTTGTTAATTTTCTGCTGATTTATCTAATATTGACAGTGGAGTGTTGAAGTCTACCACTATTATTGTGTGGGAGTCTAAATCTTGTTTTAGGTCATTAAGAACTTGTTTCATGTATCTGGGTGCTCCTGTGTTGGGGACGTATGTATTTAGGGTACTTAACTCTTCCTGTTGGATTGATTCTTTGACCATAATGTAGTGTCCTTAGATCAAAAGAATGCCTTTAAAACACAGAAACCCGCTTCGTACAAACTCATCTTCGGTGTGTTGGTTCCTTTTAGGAAGTTGCATCTGTGTTTAGATTCAGCGAGGTAGAAACACGTTTCTTCTAAAAGCTGCGTTTGGACATTCCAGAGTGGATGGGAGAACAGGCTGTAAAGAGAAATACCTTGCTCTAAAACCAAAACGGAGCTGTCTAGCAGAATGGTTTTCAATGTGTGTATTCAACTTCCAGAGTTAAACTGATGTGTTTTTGCAGTAGTTCAGAAACCCTTTCTTTGGAGAATGTAAAAAAATTAATTCCAGCCCTAGAGACGCATATAAGAGTTAGCAGTAAGAATGCGTTTAAAACACAAAAACCCGCTTCGTACAAACTCATCTGCTGTGTGCTGGTTCCTCTCAGGAAGTTTCATCTATGTTTAGATTCAGCGAGGTAGAAACACGTTTCTTCTAAAAGCTGCGTTTGGGCATTCCAGAGTGGATGGGAGAACAGGCTGTAAAGAGAAATACCTTGCTCTAAAACCAAAACGGAGCTGTCTAGCAGAATGGTTGTCAATGTGTGTATTCAACTTCCAGAGATAAACTGATGTGTGTTTGCAGCCGTTCAGAAACCCTTTCCTTGGAGAATGGAGAAACAGTCATTTCCAGCCCAGGAGACGCACATAAGAGTTAGCAGTAAGAATGCGTTTAAAAAACAGAATACTCGCTTCTCACAAACTCATCTGCTGTGTGCTGGTTTCTTTTAGAACGTTGAATCTATGTTTAGATTCAGCCAGGTAGAAAAACGTTTCTTCTAAAAGCTGCGTTTGGACATTCCAGAGTGGATGGGAGAACAGGCTGTAAAGAGAAATACCTTGCTCTAAAACCAAAACGGAGCTATCTAGCAGAATGTTTGTCAATGTGTGTATTCAACATCCAGAGTTAAACTGATGTGTGTTTGCAGCAGTTCAGAAACCCTTTCTTTGGAGAATGTAGAAAAAAAGTAATTTCCCGCCCTAGAGACGCATAAAAGAGTTAGCAGTAAGAATGCCTTTAAAACACAGAAACCCGCTTCGTACAAACTGATTTTCTGTGTGTTGGTTCCTTTTAGGAAGTTGCATCTGTGTGTAGATTCAGCGAGGTAGAAACACGTTTCTTCTAAAAGCTGCGTTTGGACATTCCAGAGTGGATGGGAGAACAGGCTGTAAAGAGAAATACCTTGCTCTAAAACCAAAACGGAGCTATCTAGCAGAATGGTTGTCAATGTGTGTATTCAACTTCCAGAGTTAAACTGATGTGTGTTTGCAGCAGTTCAGAAACCCTTTCTTTGGAGAATGTAGAAACAGTCATTTTCATCCCTAGAGACGCACATACGAGTTAGCAGTAAGAATGCGTTTCAAACGCAGAAGACCCGCTTCTTACAAACTCATCTGCTGTGTGCTGGTTTCTTTAAGGAAGTTGCATCTATATTTAGATTCAGCGAGGTAGAAACACGTTTCTTCTAAAAGCTGCGTTTGGACATTCCAGAGTGGATGGGAGAACAGGCTGTAAATAAAATTACCTTGCACTAAAACCAAAACGGAGCTATCTATCAGAATGGTTGTCAAAGTGTATTCAACTTCCAGAGTTAAACTGATTTGTGTTTGCAGCAGTTCAGAAACCCTTTCTTTGGAGAATGTAGAAACAGTCATTTGCAGCCCTAGAGACGCACATAAGAGTTAGCAGTAAGAATGCATTTGAAACACAGAAGACCCGCTTCTTACAAACTCATCTGCTGTGTGCTGGTTTCTTTTAGGAAGTTGCATCTATGTTTAGATTCCGCGAGGTAGAAACACGTTTCTTCTAAAAGCTGCGTTTGGACATTCCAGAGTGGATGGGAGAACAGGCTGTAAAGAGAAATACCTTGCTCTAAAACAAAAACGGAGCTATCTAGCAGAATGGTTGTCAAAGTGTTTTCAACTTCCAGAGTTAAACTGATTTGTGTTTGCAGCAGTTCAGAACCCCTTTCTTTGGAGAATGTAGAAAAAAAGTCATTTCCAGCCCTAGAGACGCATATAAGAGTTAGCAGTAAGAATGCCTTTAAAACACAGAATACCTGCTTCGTACAAACTCATCTGCTGTGTCCTAGTTCCTTTTAGGAAGTTGCATCTATGTTTAGATTCAGCGAGGCAGAAACACGTTTCTTCTAATAACTGCGTTTGGACATTCCAGAGTGGATGGGAGAACACGCTGTAAAGAGAAATACCTTGCTCTAAAACCAAAACGGAGCTATCTAGCAGAATGGTTTTCAATGTGCGTATTCAACTTCCAGAGTTAAACTGATGTGTGTTTGCAGCAGTTCAGAAACCCTTTCTTTGGAGAATGTAGAAACAGTCATTTTCAACCCTAGAGACACACATAACAGTTAGCAGTAAGAATGCGTTTCAAACACAGAAGACCCACTTCTTACAAACTCATCTGCTGTGTGCTGGTTTCTTTTAGTAAGTTGCATCTTTGTATAGATTCAGCAAGGTAGAGACACGTTTCTTCTAAAAGCTGTGTTTGGACATTCCAGAGTGGATGAAAGAACAGGCTGTAAAGAGAAATACCTTGCTCTAAAACCAAAACGGACCTATGTAGCAGAATGTTTTTCAATGTGTGTATTCAACATCCAGAGTTAAACTGATGTGTGTTTGCAGCAGTTCAGAAACCCTTTCTTTGGAGAATGTAGAAATAATCATTTCCAGCCCTAGAGACGCATATAAGAATTAGCAGTAAGAATGCGTTTAAAACACAGAAACCCGCTTTGTACAAACTCATCTTCTGTGTATTGGTTCCTTTTTGGAAGTTGCATCTCTATTTAGATTCAGTGAGATAGAAACACGTTTCTTCTAAAAGCTGCGTTTGGACATTCCAGAGTGGATGGGAGAACAGGCTGTAAAGAGAAATGCCTTGCTCTAAAACCAAAACGGAGCTATCTTGCAGAATGGTTGTCAATGTGTGTATTCAACTTCCAGAGTTAAACTGATGTGTGTTTGCAGCAGTTCAGAAACCCTTTCTTTGGAGAATGTAGAAACATTCATTTCCAGCCCTATAGACGCATATAAGGGTTAGCAGTAAGAATGCGTTTAAAACACAGAATACCCGCTTCGTACAAACTCATCTGCTGTGTGTTAGTTCCTTTTAGGAAGTTGCATCTATGTTTAGATTCAGCGAGGCAGAAACACGTTTCTTCTAAAAACTGCGTTTGGACATTCCAGAGTGGATGGGAGAACACGCTGTAAAGATAAATACATTGCTCTAAAACCAAAAGGAGCTATCTAGCAGAAAGGTTGTCAATGTGTGTATTCATTTCCAGAGTTAAACTGATGTGTGTTTGCAACAGTTCAGAAACACTTTCTTTGGAGAATGTAGAAACAGTCATTTCCAGCCCTAGAGACGCCCATAAGACTTAGCAGTAATAACGCGTTTCAAACACAGAAGACCCACTTCTTACAAACTCATCTGCTGTGTGCTGGTTTCTTTTAGGAAGTTGCATCTATGTTTAGATTCAGCGAGGTAGAAACATGTTTCTTCTAAAAGCTGCGTTTGGACATTCCAGAGTGGATGGGAGAACAGGCTGTAAAGAGAAATACCTTGCTCTAAAACCAAAACGGAGCTATCAATCAGAATGTTTGTCAATCTGTGTATTCAACTTCCAGAGTTAAACTGATTTGGGTTTGCAGCAGTTCAGAAACCCTTTCTTTGGAGAATGTAGAAAAAAAAGTCATTTCCAGCCCTAGAGACGCATATAAGAGTTAGCAGTAAGAATGCCTTTAAAACACAGAAACCCGCTTCGTACAAACTCATCTTCTGTGTGTTGGTTCCTTTTAAGAAGTTGCATCTGTGTTTAGATTCAGCGAGGTAGAAACACGTTTCTTCTAAAAGCTGCGTTTGGACAATCCAGAGTCGATGGGAGAACAGGCTGTAAAGAGAAATACCTTGCTCTAAAACCAAAACGGAGCTATCTAGCAGAGTGGTTGTCAATGTGTGAATTCAACTTCCAGATTTAAACTGATGTGTGTTTGCAGCAGTTCAGAAACCCTTTCTTTAGAGAATGTAGAAACAGTCATTTCCAGCCCTAGAAACGCACATAAGAGTTAGCAGTAAGAATTCGTTTAAAACACAGAATACCCGCTTCTCACAAACTCATCAGCTGTGTGCTGGTTTCTTTTAGGAAGTTGCATCTATGTTTAGATTCAGGGAGGTAGAAACACTTTTCTTCTAAAAGCTGCGTTTGGACATTCCAGAGTGGATGGGAGAACAGGCTGTAAAGAGAAATACCTTGCTCTAAAACCAAAACGGAGCTATCTAGCAGAATGTTTGTCAATGTGTGTATTCAACATCCAGAGTTGAACTGATGTGTGTTTGTAGCAGTTCAGAAACCCTTTCTATGGAGAATGTAGAGAAAATCATTTCCAGCCCTAGAGACGCATATAAGAGTTAGCAGTAAGAATGCGTTTAAAACACAGAAACCCGCTTTGTACAAACTCATCTTCTGTGTGTTGGTTCCTTTTAGGAAGTTGCATCTATGTTTAGATTCAGCGAGGTAGAAACACGTTTCTTCTAAAACCTGCGTTTGGACATTCCATAGTGGATGGGAGAACAGTTTGTAAAGGGATATACCTTGCTCTAAAACCAAAACAGAGCTATCTAGCAGAATGGTTGTCAATGTGTGTATTCCACTTCCAGAGTTAAACTGATGAGTGTTCTCTGCAGTTCAGAAACCCTTTCTTTGGAGATTGTAGAAACAGTCATTTCCAGCCCTAGAGACGCATGTAAGAGTTAGCAGTAAGAATTCGTTTAAAACACAGAAGACCCGCTTCTTACAAACTCATCTGCTCTGTGCTGGTTCCTTTTAGGATGTTTCATCTATGTTTAGATTCAGCGAGGTAGAGAAACGTTTATTCTAAAAGCTGCATTTGGACATTCCAGAGTGGATGGGAGGACAGGTTGTACAGAGAAATACCTTTCTCTAAAACCAAAACGGAGCTATCTAGCAGATTGGTTGTGAATGTGTGTATTCAACTTCCAGAGATAAACTGATGTGTGTTTGCAGCAGTTCAGAAACCATTTCTTTCGAGAATGTAGAAACAGTCATTTCCAGCCCTAGAGACGAATATAAGAGTTAGCAGTAAGAATGCTTTTAAAACACAGAAGACCCGCTTCTTACAAACTAATCTGCTGTGTGCTAGTTCCTTTTAGGAAGTTGCATCTATGTTTAGATTCAGCGAGGTAGAAACACGTTTCTTCTAAAAGCTGCGTTTGGACATTCCAGAGTGGATGGGAGAACAGGCTGTAAAGAGAAATATCTTGCTCTAAAATCAAAACGGAGCTATCTAGCAGAATGGCTGTCAATCTGTGTATTCAACTTCCAGAGTTAAACTGATGTGTGTTTGCAGCAGTTCAGAAACCCTTTCTTTCTAGAATGTAGAAACAGTCAATTCCAGCCCTAGAGACGAATATAAGAGTTAGCAGTAAGAATGCGTTTAAAACACAGAAGAACCGCTTCTTACAAACTCATCTGCTGTGTGTTACTTCCTTTTAGGAAGTTGCATCTATGTTTAGATTCAGCGAGGTAGAAACACGTTTTTTCTAAAAGCTGCATTTGGACATTCCAGAGTGCATGGGAGAACAGGCTGTAAAGAGAAATATCTTGCTCTAAAACCAAAACGGAGCTATCTAGCAGAATGGTTGTCAATGTGTGTATTCAACTTCCAGAGTTAAACTTATGTGTGTTTGCAACAGTTTAGAAACCCTTTCTTTGGAGAATGTAGAAACCGTCATTTCTAGCCCTAGAGACGCATGTAGGAATTAGCATTAAGAATCCCTTTAAAACACAGAAGACCTTCTTCTTACAAACTCATCTGCTGTGTGCTGGTTCTTTTTAGGAACTTGCATCTGTTTTTAGATTCAGCGAGGTAGAAATACGTTTCTTCTAAAAGCTGCGCTTGGACATTCCAGAGTGGATGGGAGAACAGGCTGTAAAGAGAAATACCTTCCTCTAAAACCAAAACGGAGCTGTCTAGCAGAATGGCTGTCAATGTGTGTATTCAACTTCCAGAGTTAAACTGATTTCTTTTTGCAGCAGTTCAGAAACCCTTTCGTTGGATAATGTTAAAAAATTAATTCCAGCCCTAGAGACGCATATAAGAGTTAGCAGTAAGAATGCGTTTAAAACACAAAAACCCGCTTCGTACAAACTCATCTGCTGTGTGCTGGTTTCTTTTTGGAAGTTTCATCTATGTTTAGATTCAGCGAGGTAGAAACACGTTTCTTCTAAAAGCTGCGTTTGGGCATACCAGAGTGGATGGGAGAACAGCCTGTAAAGAGAAATACCTTGCTCTAAAACCAAAACGGAGCTGTCTAGCAGAATGGCTGTCAATGTGTGTATTCAACTTCCAGAGTTAAACTGATGTGTTTTTGCAGCAGTTCAGAAACCCTTTCTTTGGAGAATGTAGAAACAGTAATTTCCAGCCGTAGAGACGCATATAAGAGTTAGCAGTAAGAATTCGTTTAAAACACAGAAGACCCGCTTCTTACAAACTCACCTGCTGTGTGCTGGTTCCTTTTAGGAAGTTTCATCTATGTTTAGATTCAGCGAGGTAGAAACACGTTTATTCTAAAAGCTGCGTTTGGACATTCCAGAGTGGATGGGAGGACAGGTTGTAAAGAGAAATACCTTGCTCTAAAACCAAAACGGAGATATCTAGCAGAATGGTTGTCAATGTGTGTATTCAACTTCCAGAGTTAAACTGATGTGTGTTTGCAGCAGTTCAGAAACGCTTTCTTTGGAGAATGTAGAAAAAAAGTCATTTCCAGCCCTTGAGACGCATATAAGAGTTAGCAGAAAGAATGCATTTAAAACACAGAAACCCGCTTCGTACAAACTCATCTTCTGTGTGTTGGTTCCTTTTAGGAACTTGCATCCGTGTTTAGATTCAGCGAGGTAGAAACACGTTTCTTCTAAAAGCTGCGTTTGGACATTCCAGAGTGGATGGGAGAACAGGCTGTAAAGAGAAATACCTTGCTCTAAAACCAAAACGGAGCTATCTAGCAGAATGTTTGTCAATGTGTGTATTCAACTTCCAGAGTTAAACTGATGTGTGTTTGCAGCAGTTCAGAAACCCTTTCTTTGGAGAATGTAGAAACACTCATTTCCAGCCCTATAGACGCATATAATAGTTAGCAGTAAGAATGCGTATAAAACACAGAATACCCGCTTCGTAAAAACTCATCTGCTGTGTGTTAGTTCCTTTTAGGAAGTTGCATCTATGCTTAGATTCAGCAAGGTAGAAACACGTTTCTTCTAAAAACTGCGTTTGGACATTCCAGAGTGGATGGGAGAACACGCTGTAAAGAGAAATACCTTGCTCTAAAACCAAAACGGAGCTATCTAGCAGAATGGTTGTCAATGTGTGTATTCAACTTTCAGAGTTAAACTGATGTGTGTTTGCAGCAGTTCAGAAACCCTTTCTTTGGAGAATGTAGAAAAAACTCATTTCCAACCCTAGAGACGCATATAAGAGTTAGCAGTAAGAATGCCTTTAAAACACAGAAACCCGCTTCGTACAAACTCATCTTCTGTATGTTGGTTCCTTTAAGGAAGTTGCATCTGTGTTTAGATTCAGCGAGGTAGAAACACTTTTCTTCTAAAAGCTGCGTTTGGACATTCCAGATTGGATGGGAGAACAGGCGGTAAAGAGAAATACCTTGCTCTAAAACAAAAACGGAGCTATCTAGCAGAATGGTTGTCAATGTGTGTATTCAACTTCCAGAGTTAAACTGATGTGTGTTTGCAGCAGTTCAGAAACCCTTTCTTTGGACAATGTAGAAACAGTCATTTCCAGCCCTAGAGACGCACATAAGAGTTAGCAGTAAGAATGAGTTTCAAACACAGAATACCCACTTCTTACAAACTCGTCTGCTGTGTGCTGGTTTCTTTAAGGAAATTTCATCTATGTTTAGATTTCGCGAGGTAGAAACACGTTTCTTCTAAAAGCTGCGTTTGGACATTCCAGAGTGGATGGGAGAACAGGCTGTAAAGAGAAATACCTTGCTCTAAAACCAAAACGGAGCTATCAAGCAGAATGGTTGTCAATGTGTGTATTCAACTTCCAGAGTTAAACTGATGTGTGTTGGTGGCAGTTCAGAAACCGTTTCTTTGGAGAATGTAGAAACAGTCATTTCCAGCCCTAGAGACGCACATAAGAGTTAGCAGTAAGAATGCCTTTAAAACACAGAATCCCGCTTCGTACAAACTCATCTTCTGTGTGTTGGTTCCTTTTAGGAAGTTGCATTTGTGTTTAGATTCAGCGGTGTAGAAACACGTTTCTTCTAAAAGCTGCGTTTGGACATTCCAGAGTCGATGGGAGAACAGGCTGTAAAGAGAAATACCTTACTCTAAAAAAAAAACGGAGCTATCTAGCAGAATGTTTCTCAATATTTGTATTCAACGTCCAGAGCTAAACTGATTTGTGTTTGCAGCCGTTCAGAAACCCTTTCTTTGGAGAATGTAGAAACAGTCATTTCCAGCCCTATAGACGCATATAAGAGTTAGCAGTAAGAATGCGTTTAAAACACAGAAGACCCGCTTCTTACAAACTCTTCTGCTGTGTGCTAATTCCTTTTAGGAATTTGCATCTATGTTTAGATTCAGTGAGGCAGAAACACGTTTCTTCTAAACACTCCGTTTGGACATTCCAGAGTGGATGGGAGAACAGGCTGTAAAGAGAAATATCTTGCTCTAAAACCAAAACGGAGCTGTCTAGCAGAATGGCTGTCAATGTGTGTATTCAACTTCCAGAGTTAAACTGATGTGTGTTTGCAGCAGTTCAGAAACCCTTTCTTTGGAGAACGTAGAAACCGTCATTTCCAGCCCTAGATACGCATGTAAGATTTAGCATTAAGAATGCGTTTAAAACACAGAAGACCCTCTTCTTACAAACTCATCTGCTGGGTGCTGGTTCCTTTTAGGAAGCTGCATCTGTGTTTAGATTCAGCGAGGTAGAAACACGTTTCTTTTAAAATCTGCGTTTGGACATTCCAGAGTGGATGGGAGAACAGGCTGTAAATAGAAATACCTTGCTCTAAAACCAAAACGGAGCTGTCTAGCAGAATGGCTGTCAATGTGTGTATTCAACTTCCAGAGATAAACTGATATGTTTTTGCAGCAGTTCAGAAACCCTTTCTTTGTAGAATATTAAAAAATTAATTCCAGCTTTAGAGACGCATATAAGAGTTAGCAGTAAGAATGCGTTTAAAACACAAAAACCCGCTTCGTACAAACTCATCTGCTGTGCGCTGATTCCTTTTAGGAAGTTGCATCTATGGTTAGATTTAGCGCGGTAGAAACACGTTTCTTCTAAAAGCTGCGTTTGGGCATTCCAGAGTCGATGGGAGAACAGGCTGTAAAGAGAAATACCTTGCTCTAAAACCAAAACGGAGCTGTCTAGCAGAATGGTTGTCAATGTGTGTATTCAACTTCCAGAGTTAAACTGATGTGTTTTTGCAGCAGTTCAGAAACCCTTTCTTTGGAGAATGTAGAAAACGTCATTTCCAGCCCTCGAGACACATAAAAAAGTTTGCATTAAGAATGCGTTTAAAACACAAAAACCCGCTTCGTACAAACTCATCTGCTGTCTGCTGGTTCCTTTTAGGAAGTTTAATCTATGTTTAGATTCAGCGAGGTGGAAACACGTTTCTTCTAAAAGCTGCGTTTGGAAATTCCAGATGCGATGGGAGAACAGGCTGTAAAGAGAAATACCTTGCTCTAAAACCAAAACGGAGCTATCTAGCAGAATGTTTGTCAAAATGTGTATTCAACTTCCAGAGTTAAACTGATGTGTGTTTGCAGCGTTTCAGAAACCCTTTCTTTGGAGAATGTAGAAAAAAAGTCATTTTCATCCCTAGAGACGCATATAAGAGTTAGCAGTAAGAATGCCTTTAAAACACAGAAACCCACTTCGTACAAACTCATCTTCTGTGTGTTGGTTCCTTTTAGGAAGTTGCATCTGTGTTTAGATTCAGCGAGGTAGAAACACGTTTCTTCTAAAAGCTGCGTTTGGACATTCCAGAGTGGATGGGAGAACAGGCTGTAAAGAGAAATACCTTTCTCTGAAACCAAAACGGAGCTATCTAGTAGAATGTTTGTCAATGTGTGTATTCAACTTACAGAGTTAAACTGATTTGTGTTTGCCGCCGTTCAGAAACCCTTTCTTTAGAGAATGTAGAAACGGTCATTTCCAGCCCTAGAGACGCATATAAGAGTTAGCAGTAAGAATGCGATTAAAACACAGAAACCCGCTTTGTACAAACTCATCTTCTGTGTGTTGGTTCCTTTTAGAAGTTGCATTTGTGTTTAGATTCAGCGAGGTAGAAACACGTTTCTTCTAAAAGCTGCGTTTGGACATTCCAGAGTGGATGGGAGAACTGGCTGTAAAGAGAAATACCTTGCTCTAAACCCAAAACGGAGCTATCTAGCAGAATGGTTGTGAATGTGTCTATTCAACTTCCAGAGTTAAACTGATGTGTGTTTGCAGCAGTTCAGAAACCCTTTCTTTGGAGAATGTAGAAACAGTCAATTCCAGCCTTAGAGACGCATATAAGAGTTAGCAGTAAGAATGCGTTTAAAACACAGAAGATCCGCTTCTTAAAAACTCATCTGCTGTGTGCTGGTTTCTTTTAGGAAGTTGCATCTATGTTTAGATTCAGCAAGGTAGAAACACGTTTCTTCTAAAAGCTGCGTTTGGACATTCCAGAGTGGATGGGAGAACAGGCTGTAAAGAGAAATACCTTGCTCTAAAACCAAAACGGAGCTATCTAGCAGAATGGTTGTCAATGTGTGTATTCAACTTCCAGAGTTAAACTGATTTGTGTTTGCAGCAGTTCAGAAACCCTTTCTTTGGAGAATGTAGAAAAAAAGTCATTTCCAGCCCTAGAGACGCATATAAGAGTTAGCAGTAAGAATGCCTTTAAAACACAGAAACCCCCTTCGTTCAAACTCATCTTCTGTGTGTTGGTTCCTTTTAGGAAGTTGCAGCTGTGTGTAGATTCAGCGAGGTAGAAACACGTTTCTTCTAAAAGCTGCGTTTGGACATTCCAGAGTGGATGGGAGAACAGGCTGTAAAGAGAAATACCTTGCTCTAAAACCAAAACGGAGCTATCTAGCAGAATGGTTGTCAATGTGTGTATTCAACTTCCAGAGTTAAACTGATGTGTGTTTGCAGCAGTTCAGAAACCCTTTCTTTGGAGAATGTAGAAACAGTCAATTCCAGCCCTAGAGACGCATATAAGAGTTAGCAGTAAGAATGCGTTTAAAACACAGAAGACCTTCTTCTTACAAACTCATCTGCTGTGTTCTGGTTTCTCTTAGGAAGTTGCATCTATGTTTAGATTCAGCGAGGCAGAAACAGGTTTCTTCTAAAAACTGCGTTTGGACATTCCAGAGTGGATGGGAGAACACGTTGTAAAGAGAAATACCTTGCTCTAAAACCAAAACGGAGCTATCTAGCAGAATGTTTGTCAATGTGTGTATTCAACATCCAGAGTTAAACTGATTTGTGTTTGCAGCAGGTGAGAAACCCTTTCTTTGGAGAATGTAGAAACAGTCATTTCCAGCCCTAGAGACGCATATAAGAGTTAGCAGTAAGAATGCGTTTAAAACACAGAAACCCGCTTTGTACAAACTCATCTTCTGTGTGTTGGTTCCTTTTAGGAAGTTGCATCTGTGTTTAGATTCAGCGAGGTAGAAACAAGTTTCTTCTAATAGCTGCGTTTGGACATTCCAGAGTGGATGGGAGAACATGCTGTAAAGAGAAATACCTTGCTCTAAAACCAAAACGGAGCTATCTAGCAGAATGGTTGTCAATGTGTGTATTCAACTTCCAGAGTTAAACTGATGTGTGTTTGCAGCAGTTCAGAAACCCTTTCTTTGGAGAATGTAGAAACAGTCAATTCCAGCCCTAGAGACGCATATAAGACTTAGCAGTAAGAATGCGTTTAAAACACAGAAGACCCGCTTCTTACAAACTCATCTGCTGTGTGCTGGTTTCTTTTAGGAAGTTGCATCTATGTTTAGATTCAGCGAGGTAGAAACACGTTTCTTCTAAAAGCTGCGTTTGGGCATACCAGAGTGGATGGGAGAACAGCCTGTAAAGAGAAATACCTTGCTCTAAAACCAAAACGGAGCTGTCTAGCAGAATGGCTGTCAATGTGTGTATTCAACTTCCAGAGTTAAACTGATGTGTTTTTGCAGCAGTTCAGAAACCCTTTCTTTGGAGAATGTAGAAACAGTAATTTCCAGCCGTAGAGACGCATATAAGAGTTAGCAGTAAGAATTCGTTTAAAACACAGAAGACCCGCTTCTTACAAACTCACCTGCTGTGTGCTGGTTCCTTTTAGGAAGTTTCATCTATGTTTAGATTCAGCGAGGTAGAAACACGTTTATTCTAAAAGCTGCGTTTGGACATTCCAGAGTGGATGGGAGGACAGGTTGTAAAGAGAAATACCTTGCTCTAAAACCAAAACGGAGATATCTAGCAGAATGGTTGTCAATGTGTGTATTCAACTTCCAGAGTTAAACTGATGTGTGTTTGCAGCAGTTCAGAAACGCTTTCTTTGGAGAATGTAGAAAAAAAGTCATTTCCAGCCCTTGAGACGCATATAAGAGTTAGCAGAAAGAATGCATTTAAAACACAGAAACCCGCTTCGTACAAACTCATCTTCTGTGTGTTGGTTCCTTTTAGGAACTTGCATCCGTGTTTAGATTCAGCGAGGTAGAAACACGTTTCTTCTAAAAGCTGCGTTTGGACATTCCAGAGTGGATGGGAGAACAGGCTGTAAAGAGAAATACCTTGCTCTAAAACCAAAACGGAGCTATCTAGCAGAATGTTTGTCAATGTGTGTATTCAACTTCCAGAGTTAAACTGATGTGTGTTTGCAGCAGTTCAGAAACCCTTTCTTTGGAGAATGTAGAAACACTCATTTCCAGCCCTATAGACGCATATAATAGTTAGCAGTAAGAATGCGTATAAAACACAGAATACCCGCTTCGTAAAAACTCATCTGCTGTGTGTTAGTTCCTTTTAGGAAGTTGCATCTATGCTTAGATTCAGCAAGGTAGAAACACGTTTCTTCTAAAAACTGCGTTTGGACATTCCAGAGTGGATGGGAGAACACGCTGTAAAGAGAAATACCTTGCTCTAAAACCAAAACGGAGCTATCTAGCAGAATGGTTGTCAATGTGTGTATTCAACTTTCAGAGTTAAACTGATGTGTGTTTGCAGCAGTTCAGAAACCCTTTCTTTGGAGAATGTAGAAAAAACTCATTTCCAACCCTAGAGACGCATATAAGAGTTAGCAGTAAGAATGCCTTTAAAACACAGAAACCCGCTTCGTACAAACTCATCTTCTGTATGTTGGTTCCTTTAAGGAAGTTGCATCTGTGTTTAGATTCAGCGAGGTAGAAACACTTTTCTTCTAAAAGCTGCGTTTGGACATTCCAGATTGGATGGGAGAACAGGCGGTAAAGAGAAATACCTTGCTCTAAAACAAAAACGGAGCTATCTAGCAGAATGGTTGTCAATGTGTGTATTCAACTTCCAGAGTTAAACTGATGTGTGTTTGCAGCAGTTCAGAAACCCTTTCTTTGGACAATGTAGAAACAGTCATTTCCAGCCCTAGAGACGCACATAAGAGTTAGCAGTAAGAATGAGTTTCAAACACAGAATACCCACTTCTTACAAACTCGTCTGCTGTGTGCTGGTTTCTTTAAGGAAATTTCATCTATGTTTAGATTTCGCGAGGTAGAAACACGTTTCTTCTAAAAGCTGCGTTTGGACATTCCAGAGTGGATGGGAGAACAGGCTGTAAAGAGAAATACCTTGCTCTAAAACCAAAACGGAGCTATCAAGCAGAATGGTTGTCAATGTGTGTATTCAACTTCCAGAGTTAAACTGATGTGTGTTGGTGGCAGTTCAGAAACCGTTTCTTTGGAGAATGTAGAAACAGTCATTTCCAGCCCTAGAGACGCACATAAGAGTTAGCAGTAAGAATGCCTTTAAAACACAGAATCCCGCTTCGTACAAACTCATCTTCTGTGTGTTGGTTCCTTTTAGGAAGTTGCATTTGTGTTTAGATTCAGCGGTGTAGAAACACGTTTCTTCTAAAAGCTGCGTTTGGACATTCCAGAGTCGATGGGAGAACAGGCTGTAAAGAGAAATACCTTACTCTAAAAAAAAAACGGAGCTATCTAGCAGAATGTTTCTCAATATTTGTATTCAACGTCCAGAGCTAAACTGATTTGTGTTTGCAGCCGTTCAGAAACCCTTTCTTTGGAGAATGTAGAAACAGTCATTTCCAGCCCTATAGACGCATATAAGAGTTAGCAGTAAGAATGCGTTTAAAACACAGAAGACCCGCTTCTTACAAACTCTTCTGCTGTGTGCTAATTCCTTTTAGGAATTTGCATCTATGTTTAGATTCAGTGAGGCAGAAACACGTTTCTTCTAAACACTCCGTTTGGACATTCCAGAGTGGATGGGAGAACAGGCTGTAAAGAGAAATATCTTGCTCTAAAACCAAAACGGAGCTGTCTAGCAGAATGGCTGTCAATGTGTGTATTCAACTTCCAGAGTTAAACTGATGTGTGTTTGCAGCAGTTCAGAAACCCTTTCTTTGGAGAACGTAGAAACCGTCATTTCCAGCCCTAGATACGCATGTAAGAGTTAGCATTAAGAATGCGTTTAAAACACAGAAGACCCTCTTCTTACAAACTCATCTGCTGGGTGCTGGTTCCTTTTAGGAAGCTGCATCTGTGTTTAGATTCAGCGAGGTAGAAACACGTTTCTTTTAAAATCTGCGTTTGGACATTCCAGAGTGGATGGGAGAACAGGCTGTAAATAGAAATACCTTGCTCTAAAACCAAAACGGAGCTGTCTAGCAGAATGGCTGTCAATGTGTGTATTCAACTTCCAGAGATAAACTGATATGTTTTTGCAGCAGTTCAGAAACCCTTTCTTTGTAGAATATTAAAAAATTAATTCCAGCTTTAGAGACGCATATAAGAGTTAGCAGTAAGAATGCGTTTAAAACACAAAAACCCGCTTCGTACAAACTCATCTGCTGTGCGCTGATTCCTTTTAGGAAGTTGCATCTATGGTTAGATTTAGCGCGGTAGAAACACGTTTCTTCTAAAAGCTGCGTTTGGGCATTCCAGAGTCGATGGGAGAACAGGCTGTAAAGAGAAATACCTTGCTCTAAAACCAAAACGGAGCTGTCTAGCAGAATGGTTGTCAATGTGTGTATTCAACTTCCAGAGTTAAACTGATGTGTTTTTGCAGCAGTTCAGAAACCCTTTCTTTGGAGAATGTAGAAAACGTCATTTCCAGCCCTCGAGACACATAAAAAAGTTTGCATTAAGAATGCGTTTAAAACACAAAAACCCGCTTCGTACAAACTCATCTGCTGTCTGCTGGTTCCTTTTAGGAAGTTTAATCTATGTTTAGATTCAGCGAGGTGGAAACACGTTTCTTCTAAAAGCTGCGTTTGGAAATTCCAGATGCGATGGGAGAACAGGCTGTAAAGAGAAATACCTTGCTCTAAAACCAAAACGGAGCTATCTAGCAGAATGTTTGTCAAAATGTGTATTCAACTTCCAGAGTTAAACTGATGTGTGTTTGCAGCGTTTCAGAAACCCTTTCTTTGGAGAATGTAGAAAAAAAGTCATTTTCATCCCTAGAGACGCATATAAGAGTTAGCAGTAAGAATGCCTTTAAAACACAGAAACCCACTTCGTACAAACTCATCTTCTGTGTGTTGGTTCCTTTTAGGAAGTTGCATCTGTGTTTAGATTCAGCGAGGTAGAAACACGTTTCTTCTAAAAGCTGCGTTTGGACATTCCAGAGTGGATGGGAGAACAGGCTGTAAAGAGAAATACCTTTCTCTGAAACCAAAACGGAGCTATCTAGTAGAATGTTTGTCAATGTGTGTATTCAACTTACAGAGTTAAACTGATTTGTGTTTGCCGCCGTTCAGAAACCCTTTCTTTAGAGAATGTAGAAACGGTCATTTCCAGCCCTAGAGACGCATATAAGAGTTAGCAGTAAGAATGCGATTAAAACACAGAAACCCGCTTTGTACAAACTCATCTTCTGTGTGTTGGTTCCTTTTAGAAGTTGCATTTGTGTTTAGATTCAGCGAGGTAGAAACACGTTTCTTCTAAAAGCTGCGTTTGGACATTCCAGAGTGGATGGGAGAACTGGCTGTAAAGAGAAATACCTTGCTCTAAACCCAAAACGGAGCTATCTAGCAGAATGGTTGTGAATGTGTCTATTCAACTTCCAGAGTTAAACTGATGTGTGTTTGCAGCAGTTCAGAAACCCTTTCTTTGGAGAATGTAGAAACAGTCAATTCCAGCCTTAGAGACGCATATAAGAGTTAGCAGTAAGAATGCGTTTAAAACACAGAAGATCCGCTTCTTAAAAACTCATCTGCTGTGTGCTGGTTTCTTTTAGGAAGTTGCATCTATGTTTAGATTCAGCAAGGTAGAAACACGTTTCTTCTAAAAGCTGCGTTTGGACATTCCAGAGTGGATGGGAGAACAGGCTGTAAAGAGAAATACCTTGCTCTAAAACCAAAACGGAGCTATCTAGCAGAATGGTTGTCAATGTGTGTATTCAACTTCCAGAGTTAAACTGATTTGTGTTTGCAGCAGTTCAGAAACCCTTTCTTTGGAGAATGTAGAAAAAAAGTCATTTCCAGCCCTAGAGACGCATATAAGAGTTAGCAGTAAGAATGCCTTTAAAACACAGAAACCCCCTTCGTTCAAACTCATCTTCTGTGTGTTGGTTCCTTTTAGGAAGTTGCAGCTGTGTGTAGATTCAGCGAGGTAGAAACACGTTTCTTCTAAAAGCTGCGTTTGGACATTCCAGAGTGGATGGGAGAACAGGCTGTAAAGAGAAATACCTTGCTCTAAAACCAAAACGGAGCTATCTAGCAGAATGGTTGTCAATGTGTGTATTCAACTTCCAGAGTTAAACTGATGTGTGTTTGCAGCAGTTCAGAAACCCTTTCTTTGGAGAATGTAGAAACAGTCAATTCCAGCCCTAGAGACGCATATAAGAGTTAGCAGTAAGAATGCGTTTAAAACACAGAAGACCTTCTTCTTACAAACTCATCTGCTGTGTTCTGGTTTCTCTTAGGAAGTTGCATCTATGTTTAGATTCAGCGAGGCAGAAACAGGTTTCTTCTAAAAACTGCGTTTGGACATTCCAGAGTGGATGGGAGAACACGTTGTAAAGAGAAATACCTTGCTCTAAAACCAAAACGGAGCTATCTAGCAGAATGTTTGTCAATGTGTGTATTCAACATCCAGAGTTAAACTGATTTGTGTTTGCAGCAGGTGAGAAACCCTTTCTTTGGAGAATGTAGAAACAGTCATTTCCAGCCCTAGAGACGCATATAAGAGTTAGCAGTAAGAATGCGTTTAAAACACAGAAACCCGCTTTGTACAAACTCATCTTCTGTGTGTTGGTTCCTTTTAGGAAGTTGCATCTGTGTTTAGATTCAGCGAGGTAGAAACAAGTTTCTTCTAATAGCTGCGTTTGGACATTCCAGAGTGGATGGGAGAACATGCTGTAAAGAGAAATACCTTGCTCTAAAACCAAAACGGAGCTATCTAGCAGAATGGTTGTCAATGTGTGTATTCAACTTCCAGAGTTAAACTGATGTGTGTTTGCAGCAGTTCAGAAACCCTTTCTTTGGAGAATGTAGAAACAGTCAATTCCAGCCCTAGAGACGCATATAAGACTTAGCAGTAAGAATGCGTTTAAAACACAGAAGACCCGCTTCTTACAAACTCATCTGCTGTGTGCTGGTTTCTTTTAGGAAGTTGCATCTATGTTTAGATTCAGCGAGGTAGAAACACGTTTCTTCTAAAAGCTGCGTTTGTACATTCCAGAGTGGATGGGAGAACAGGCTGTAAAGAGAAATACCTTGCTCTAAAACCAAAACGGAGCTATCTAGCAGAATGTTTGACAATGTGTTTATTCAACTTCCAGAGGTAAACTGATGTGTGTTTGCAGCAGTTCAGAAACCCTTTCTTTGGAGAATGTAGAAACAGTCATGTCCAGCCCTTGAGACGCATATAAGAGTTAGCAGTAAGAATTCGTTTAAAACACAGAAGACCCGCTTCGTACAAACTCATATGCTGTGTGTTGGTTTTCTTTAGGAAGTTGCATCTGTGTTTAGGTTCAGCGAGGTAGAAACACGTTTCTTCTAAAAGTTGCGTTGGGACATACCACAGAGGATGGGAGAACAGGCTGTAAAGAGAAATAACTTGCTCTAAAACCAAAACGGAGCTATCTAGCAGAATGGTTGTCAATATATGTATTCAACTTCCAGACTTAAACTGATGTGTGTTTGCAGCCATTCAGAAACCCTTTCTTTGGAGAATGTAGGAACAGTCATTTCCAGCCCTAGAGACGCATATAAGAGTTAGCAGTAAGAATGCGTTTAAAACACAGAAGACCCGCTTCGTACAATCTCATCTGCTGTGTGTTGGTTCCTTTTATGAAGTTGCATCTATGTTTAGATTCAGCGCGGTAGAAACACGTTTATTCTAAAAGCTGCGTTTGGACATTCCAGAGTGGATGGGAGAACAGGCTGTAAAGAGAAATACCTTGCTCTAAAACCAAAACGGAGCTATCTATCAGAATGGTTGTCAATGTGTGTATTCAACTTCCAGAGTTAAACTGATGTGTGTTTGCAGCAGTTCAGAAACCTTTCTTTGGAGAATGTAGAAACAGTCATGTCCTGCCCTTGAGACGCATATAAGAGTTAGCAGTAAGAATTCGTTTAAAACACAGAAGACCCGCTTCTTACAACCTCATCTGCTGTGTGTTGGTTCTTTTTAGGAAGTTGCATCTATGTTTAGATTCAGCGAGGTAGAAACACGTTTCTTCTAAAAGCTGCGTTTCGACATTCCAGAGTGGATGGGAGAACACGCTGTAAAGAGAAATACCTTGCTCTAAAACAAAAACGGAGCTATCTAGCAGAATGGTTGTGAATGTGTCTATTCAACTTCCAGAGTTAAACTGATGTGTGTTTGCAGAAGCTCCGAAACCCTTTCTTTGGAGATTGTAGAAACAGTCATTTCCAGCCCTAGAGACGCATATAAGAGTTAGCAGTAAGAATGCGTTTAAGACACCGATGACCCGCTTCGTACAAACTCATCTGCTGTGTGTTGGTTTTTTTTAGGAAGTTGCATGTATGTTTAGATTCAGCGAGGTAGAAACACGTTTCTTCTAAAAGCTGCGTTTCGACATTCCAGAGGGGATGGGAGAACAGGCTGTAAAGAGAAATACCTTGCTCTAAAAAAAAAAACGGACCTATCTAACAGAATGGTTGTCAATGTGTGTATTCAGCTTCCAGATTTAAACTGATGTGTGTTTGCAGCAGTTCAGAAACCCTTTTTTTTTTTTTTTTTTTTTTATATTCTTTTTATTTTATTTTATTTTATTTTATTTTATTTTATTGCATTTTAGGTTTCGGGGTACATGTGATGAACATGCAAGATTGTTGCATAGGTACACACATGGCAGTGTGGTTTGCTGCCTTCCGTCCCCTCACCTGTATCTGTCATTTCTCCCCATGCTATCTCTTCCCACTTCCCCACCCCCCGCCCCTCCCCCATTTCCCCCCAACGGACCCCAGTGTGTAGTGCTCCCCTCCCTGTGTCCTTGTGTTCTCATTGTTCAGCACCCGCCTATGAGTGAGAATATACGGTGTTTGATTTTCTGCTCTTGTGTCAGTTTGCTGAGAATGATGGTTTCCAGGTTCATCCATGTCCCTACAAAGGATGTGAACTCATCCTTTTTGATGGCTGCGTAATATTCCATGGTGTATATGTACCACATTTTCCCTATCCAGTCTATCATCGTTGGGCATTTGGATTGGTTCCACGTCTTTGCTATTGTAAACAGTGCTGCAATGAACATTCGTGTGCACGTGTCCTTGTAGTAGAATGATTTATAATCCTTTGGATATATACCCAGTAATGGGATTGCTGGGTCAAATGGGATTTCTATTTTTAGGTCCTTGAGGAATCGCCACATTGTCTTCCACAATGGTTGAACTAATTTACATTCCCACCAACAGTGTAGAAGTGTTCCTATTTCTCCACATCCTCTCCAGCATCTGTTGTTTCCCGATTTTTTAATGATCGCCATTCTAACTGGTGTGAGATGGTATCTCAATGTGGTTTTGATTTGCATTTCTCTGATGACCAGTGATGATGAGCATTTTTTCATATGTTTGTTGGCCTCCTGTATGTCTTCTTTTGTAAAGTACCTGTTCATGTCCTTTGCCCATTTTTGAATGGGCTTGTTTGTTTTTTTCTTGTAAATCTGCTTTAGTTCTTTGTAAATTCTGGATATCAGCCCCTTGTCAGATGGGTAGGCTGCAAAAATTTTTTCCCATTCTGTTGGTTGCCGATTCGCTCTACTGACTGTTTCTTTTGCCGTGCAGAAGCTGTGGAGTTTGATTAGGTCCCATTTGTCTATTTTGGCTTTTGTTGCCATTGCTTTTGGCGTTTTGGTCATGTAGGCAAGGACTTCATGACCAGAAACCCTTTCTTTGGAGAATGTAGAAACAGTCATGTCCAGAACTTAACACGCATATAAGAGTTAGCAGTAAGAATGCGTTTAAAACACAGAAGACCCGCTTTGTACAAACTCATATGCTGTGTGTTGGTTTTCTTTAGGAAGTTGCATCTATGTTTAGATTCAGCGAGGTAGAAACACGTTTCTTCTAAAAGTTGCATTTCGACATACCAGAGAGGATGGGAGAACAGGTTGTAAAGAGAAATACCTTGCTCTAAAACCAAAACGGAGCTATCTAGCAAAATGGTTGTCAATATGTGTATTCAACTTACAGAGTTAAACTGATGTGTGTTTGCAGCAGTTTAGAAAACCTTTCTTTGGAGAATGTAGAAACAGTCATTTCCAGCCCTAGAGACGCATATAAGAGTTAGCAGTAAGAATGCGTTTAAAACACAGAAGACTCGCTTCGTACAATCTCATCTGCTGTGTGTTGGTTCCTTTTAGGAAGTTGCATCTATGTTTAGATTCAGCGTGGTAGAAACACGTTTATTCTAAAAGCTGCGTTTGGACATTCCCGAGTGGATGGGAGAACAGGCTGTAAAGAGAAATACCTTGCTCTAAAACCAAAACGGAGCTATCTAGCAGAATGGTTGTCAATGTGTGTATTCAACTTCCAGAGTTAAACTGATGTGTGTTTGCAGCAGTCCAGAAACCGTTTCTTTGGAGAATGTAGAAACAGTCATTTCCAGCCCTGGATACGCATATAAGAGTTAGCAGTAAGAATGCGTTTAAAACACAGAAAACCCGTTTCTTACAAACTGATCTGGTTTGTGTTGGTTCCTTTTAGGAAGTTGCATCTAAGTTTAGATTAAGCGAGGTAGAAACACGTTTCTTCTAAAAGTTGCGTTAGGACAATCCAGAGTGGATGGGAGAACAGGCTGTAAAGAGAAATACCTTGCTCTAAAACCAAAACGGAGCTATCTAACAGAATGGTTGTCAATGTGTGTATTCAACTTCCAGATTTAAACTGATGTGCATTTGCAGCAGCTCAGAAACCGTTTCTTTGGAGTATGTAGAAACAGTCATTTCCAGCCCTAGAGACGCATATAAGAGTTAGCAATAAGAATGCGTTTAAAACACAGAAAACCCGTTTCCTAACAAACTGATCTGGTTTCTGTTGGTTCCTTTTAGGAAATTGCATCTATGTTTAGATTCAGCGAGTTAGAAACACGTTTCTTCTAAAAGCTGCGTTTGGACATTCCAGAGTGGATGGGAGAACAGGCTGTAAGGAGAAATAACTTGCTCTAAAACCAAAACGGAGCTATCTAACAGAATGGTTGTCAACCTGTGTATTCAACAACCAGAGTTAAACTGATGTGTGTTTGCAGCAGTTCAGAATCCCTTTCTTTGGAGAATGTAGAAACAGTCATTTCCAGCGCTAGAGACACATATGAGAGTTAGCAGTAAGAATGCAATTAAAACACCGAAAGCCCGCTTCCTACAACCTGATCTGGGTTGTGCTGGTTCTTATTAGGAAGTTGCATCTATGTTTAGATTCAGCGAGGTAGAAACACGTTTCTTCTAAAAGCTGCGTTTGGACATTCGAGAGTTGATGGGAGAACAGGCTGTAAAGAGAAATACCTTGTTATAAAACCAAATCAGAGCTATCTAGCAGAATTGGTGTCAATGTGTGTATTCAACTTCCAGAGTTAAACTGATGTGTGTTTGCAGCAGTTCTGAAACCGTTTCTTTGGAGAATGTAGAAGCAGTCATTTCCAGCCCTAGAGAAGCATATAAGAGTTAGCAGTAAGAATGCGTTTAAAACACAGAAGACTCGCTTCTTACAAACTGATTTGTTTGTGTTGGTTCCTTTTAGGAAGTTGCATCTATGTTTAGATTCAGCGAGGTAGAAACACGTTTCTTCTAAAAGCTGCGTTTGGACATTCCAGAGTGGATGGGAGAACAGGCTGTAAAGAGAAATACCTTACTCTAAAACCAAAACGGAGCTATCTAGCAGAATGGTTGTCAATGTGTGTATTCAACTTCAAGAGTTAAACTGATGTCTGCTTGCAGCAGTTCAGAAACCCTTTCTTTGGAGAATGTAGAAAAAAAGTCATTTCAAGCCCTAGAGAAGCATTTAAGAGCTAGCAGTAAGAATACGTTTAAAACACGGAAGACCCGCTTCCTACAAACTGATCTGCTTTGCTGTTGGTTCCATTTAGGAAGTTGCATCTATTTTTAGTTTCAGCGAGGTAGAAACACGTTTCTTATAAAAGCTGCGTTTGGACATTCCAGAGTGTATGGGAGAACAGGCTGTAAAGAGAAATACCTTGCTATGAAACCAAAACGGAGCTATCTTGCAGAATGGTTGTCAATGTGTGTATTCAACTTCCAGAGTTAAACTAATGTGTGTTTGCAGCAGTTCAAAAACCCTTTCTTTGGAGAATGTAGAAACAGTCATTTCGAGCCCTAGAGACGCATATAAGAGTTAGCAGTAAGAATGCCTTTAAAACACAGAAGACCCGCTTCCTACAAAATGATCTGGTTTGTGTTGCTTTCTTTTAGGAAGTTGCATCTATGTTTAGATTCAGCGAGGTAGAAACACGTTTCTTAGAAAGCTGCGTATGGACATTCCAGAGTGGATGGGAGAACAGGCCGTAAAGAGAAATACCTTGCTCTAAAACAAAAACGGAGCTATCTAGCAGATTGGTTGTCAATGTGTGTATTCAACTTCCAGAGATAAACTGATGTGTGTTTGCAGCAGTTCAGAAACCGTTTCTTGGAGAATGTAGAAACAGTCTTTTCAAGCCTTTGAGACGTATATAAGTGTTAGCAGTAAGAATGCATTTAAAATACAGAAGACCCGCTTCTTACATACTGATCTGGTTTGTGTTGGTTCCTTTTACGAAGTTGCATCTATGTTTAGATTCGGCGAGATAGAAACCGTTTATTGGAGAATGTAGAAACAGTCTTTTCAAGCCTTTGGGACGTATATAAGTGTTAGCAGTAAGAATGCGTTTAAAACACAGAAGACTCACTTCCTACAAACTGATCTTGTTTGTGTTGGTTCCTTTTAGGAAGTTGCATCTATGTTTAGATTCAGCGAGGTAGAAACACGTTTCTTCTAAAAGCTGCGTTTGGACATTCCAGAGTGGATGGGAGAACAGGCTGTAAAGAGAAATACCTTACTCTAAAACCAAACGGAGCTATCTAGCAGAATGGTTGTCAAAGTGTGTATTCAACTTCCAGAGTTAAACTGGTGTGTGTTTGCAGCAGTTCAGAAACCCTTTCTTTGGAGAATGTAGAAACAGTCAATTCCAGCCCTAGAGACGCATTAAGAGTTAGCAGTAAGAATGCGTTTAAAACACAGAAGACCCGCTTCGTACAAACTGATCTGCTGTGTGTTGGTTCATTTTAGGGAGTTCCATCTATGTTTAGATTCAGCGAGGTAGAAACACGTTTCTTCTAAAAGCTGCGTTTGGACATTCCAGAGTGGATGGGAGTACAGGCTATAAAGAGAATTACCTTGCTCTAAAACAAAAACGGAGCTATCTAGCAGAATGGTTGTTTATGTGTGCATTCGACTTCCAGAGGTAAACTGATGTGTGCTTGCAGCAGTTCAGAAACCCTTTCTTTGGAGAATGTAGAAACAGTTATTTCCGTTCCTAGAAAGGCATATAAGAGTTAGCAGTAAGAATGTGTTTAAAACACAGAAGACCCGCTTCATACAAACTGATCTGCTCTCTGTTGATTCCTTTCAGGACGTTGCATCTATGTTTATAATCAGCGAGGTAGAAACAGGTTTCTTCTAAAACCTGCATTTGTTCATTCCAGATTGGATGGGAGTACAGGCTGTAAAGAGAAGTACCTGGCTCTAAAACAGAAACGGAGCTATCTAGCAGAATGGTTGTCAATGTGTGCATTCAGCTTCCACAGTTAAACTGGTGTGTGTTTGCGACAGTTCAGAAACCCTTTCTTGGAGAATGTAGAAACAGTCATTTCCAGCCCTAGAAAGGCATATAAGAGTTAGCAGTAAGAATGCGTTTAAAAGACAGAAGACCCTCTTCGTACAAACTAATCTGCTGTGTGTTGGTGTCTTTTCGTAAGTTGCATCTATGTTTAGATTCAGCGAGGTAGAAACAGGTTTCTTCTAAAAGCTGAGTTTGGACGTTCCAGAGTGCATTGGTGTACAGGCTTTAAAGAGAAGTACCTTGCTCTAAAACAAAAACGGTGCTATTTAGCAGAATGGTTGTCAATGTGTGTATTCAGCTTCCAGAGTTAAAATGATGTGTGGCGTGGACCATCCGGGACGGGTAGGCACTTCTGCCTGGGGGTCTCTTGACCTGCAAGAAGGTCCCAATACCTGGAAGAGGGAGTGCGCCTGGAAAATTAATATAGACAGAGAGAAAAAGCGAGGCGTCTGGAGGGCTGATAGGCTGTGCCTAAACAGCAAATTTTATTTTTCAAATGCCAGGAATAAATACACTTTCTTGGCTTTGATCTACGTCATAGTAAGAGGAATGTAAATGTATGCCTCACATGGCCTATACAATAGAGAACTCAGATATGCGATCAATGGTTGTAAAAAATAACAAAATTTTCTACAATCACAAAGCTTGTTTATATCTAAACATCATCCAGGAGACTTGTTTATATCAAAACGTTGTCCAGGAGACTTGTTTATATCAAAACATTATTCAGGAGTCTTGTTTATATCAAAACATTATTCAGGAATCTCTGAGTCAGGAATCCAAGCCATCCCTTATGGTGGCATTTTTCTTTGCAAATATCAGACAGTTAAACCATTATCTAGGGCACAAGGCAGTTAGGTAAGTAAAGGTTAAAACTTACTCTTAAAGTCATAAAAAGGTCATAGCAGGAAACGGTTGCGGGTAGGGGGTTACTTGGTCTAGCAGCAACGCATAATTTTAGGCCCAAACGATATTGTGGTTGATATTAGAAACTGAATATTCATCTTTCTTCCTATATTTCCGGATAGCTCGACTGCCTCCAGTAGGAAACTGTGTTTGGGATCAAACTCACCGTATAGTGAGACTCACGCCTTTTAGGGGTCTCACACGGGAGTGTTCCCCACAATTCCCTCTTTTTTTGTTTTTAAATGCAGCTCAAAAAGTTTGAGCTGAAGGTGCTGGATGGAGGAGAACACAAGGCGGAAGAGGAACGGCAAGAGAATCATGAGTACAAGGAGAAAACCTCCAATGCCAATTAAGTTAGAAAGGGAAGGTAAATGAAAACCACGAGTCCAAGAGGACAACGTGTCCACAATGTCGCGGGCAATAGTGGCATCCTGCGGCAGCTGTCTTCGGGAAAAATCAATAGCATGAATTTGACACTGTAAGCGAAAAATGTCTAAAGACAGATTGTTGTGACTCCAAATGCCTTGTAGATGGGCACGGACCAGAGGCCAGTCCCATTCTGAGTCATTATAAGGAGCCCTAGTAACACAAATGGAATTATAATCAGCATGACAACGGAAACGAAGACGAGACTGAAGATTATGAACCTTGTCACCCAAAACAGTAACAGTTTGTTCTAAAGCATTAAGCTTAGCCTCCAATTTAGAATCAATATCAATTTGAGTACCCAAAGAAACAGAAACATTGTGGGCTAGATGGTTAACAAATGTGGCAGCTTGAATACTGTGAGCTAAACTTACAGCTGCTGTGGCAGCTGTGGCCACAACACTAACAATAGTCAAAATACTAGCAATAAGAATACCCAGAAAACGTTTGGGGCGGACAATTAAATCGTGGATGTCATGTAAAATTTGCAGGCTATATTCATCATACCAGGGCCCAGAAACATTAACAGGAAGCATAACATAAGGGGGTTTATGAACGACGAGAATAGTATGGGTAGGAAAAATAGAGGAATCAATGCAGTTGGTAAGAATGCAAGAAGGGCAAGAAATATGGTAGTGACCAGAAGAGACGGAAATGTTAATATGACCATAAAGCAAGGCGTAAGGAGAAGCAACACAGGCTTGAATATAATGTTGGGAGCGAGAGGGGTAAGAAACACTGCAGGTACCCACCTTCCAATAACTAGGGGTAAGAGCAGTAAAAAGACGCCAGAGAGACGTGTAGGTGCGGCCAGAGGAGGTAGAAAAAATAGGAGTGGCCCAGCCGCCAGGGGACTGGTACCGATCAAAGGAGGTGGAGAGCGGCACAGGGAGAGACCAATCATAAAGAGGGAAACCAGTAGAAAGGGTATAGGTAAATGTGTCCCAGAGATTCTGGTATGTTGTGTCTTCGTTCTCATTGGTTTCGAAGAACATCTTTATTTCTGCCTTCATTTCATTGTTTATCCAGTCAACATTCAAGAGCAAGTTGTTCAGTTTCCATGAAGCTGTGCGGTTCTGAGTTAGTTTCTGCATTCTGAGTTCTAACTCGATTGCACTGTGGTCTGAGATACTGTTTGTTATGATTTCTGTTCTTTTGCATTTGCTGAGGAGTGATTTATTGCCAATTATGTGGTCAATTTTAGAGTAGGTGTGATGTGGTGCTGAGAAGAATGTATATTCTGTGGATTTGGGGTGGAGAGTTCTGTAAATGTCTATTAGGTTTGCTTGTTCCAGGTCTGTATTCAGGTCCTGGATATCCTTATTGATTTTCTGTCTGGTTGATCTGTCTAATATTGACAATGGGGTGTTAAAGGCTCCCACTATTATTGTGTGGGAGTCTAAGTCTCTTTGTAAGTCATTAAGAACTTGCCTTATGTATCTGGGTGCTCCTGTATTGGGTGCGTATATATTTAGGATCGTTAGCTCTTCTTGTTGCATTGATCCTTTTACCATTATGTAATGTCCTTCTTTGTCTCTTTTGATCTTTGTTGCTTTAAAGTCTATTTTATCAGAGATGAGAATTGCAACTCCTGCCTTTTTTTTGCTCTCCATTTGCTTGGTAGATCTTCCTCCATGCCATTATTTTGAGCCTTTGTGTATCCTTGCATGTAAGATGGGTTTCCTGGATACAGCACACTGATGGGTCTTGGCAATAAAATACTGGCAAACCGATTGCAACAGCATATCAAAAAGCTCATCCACCATGATCAAGTAGGATTCATCCCAGGGATGCAAGGCTGGTTCAACATACGCAAGTCCATAAACGTAATCCACCACATAAACAGAACCAAAGACAAAAACCACATGATTATCTCAATTGATGTAGAGAAGGCTTTTGACAAAATTCAACAACTCTTTATGCTAAAAACCCTCAATAAACTAGGAATTGACGGAACGTATCTCAAAACAATAAAAGCTATTTACGACAAACCAATAGCCAATATCATACTGAATGGGCAAAAACTGGAAGCATTCCCTTTGAAATCTGGCACTAGACAAGGATGCCCTCTCTCACCACTCCTATTCAATATAGTACTGGAAGTTTTAGCCAGAGCAATCAGGCAAGAAAAAGAAATAAAGGGTATCCAAATTGGAAAGGAGGAAATCAAATTGTCTCTATTTGCAGATGACATGATTGTATATCTGGAAGACCCCATCATCTCAGCCCAAAATCTCCTGAAACTGATAAACAACTTCAGCAAAGTCTCAGGATACAAAATCAACGTGCAAAAATCACAAGCATTCCTATACACCAGTAATAGACTTCAAGAGAGCCAAATCAAGAACGAACTGCCATTCACAATTGCTACAAAGAGAATAAAGTACCTAGGAATACAACTAACAAGGAACGTAAAGGACCTCTTCAAGGAGAACTATAAGCCATTGCTCAACGAAATAAGAGAGGATACAAACAGATGGAGAAACATTCCATGTTCATGGTTAGGAAGAATCAACATCGTGAAAATGGCCATACTGCCCAAAGTAATTTACAGATTCAACGCTATTCCCATCAAGCTACCAATGACCTTCTTTGCAGAACTGGAAAAAAACACCTTAAACTTCATATGGAACCAAAAGAGAGCCCGCATAGCCAAGTCAATTCTAAGCAAAAAGAACAAAGCGGGAGGCATCACACTACCAGACTTCAAACTATACTACAAGGCTACAGTAATCAAAACAGCATGGTACTGGTACCAAAACAGAGATATAGACCAATGGAACAGAACAGAGGCCTCAGAGGAAATACGACATATCCACAACCATCTGATCTTCGACAAACCTGACAAAAACAAGCAATAGGGAAAGGATTCCCTGTTTAAAAAATTGTGTTGGGAAAACTGGCTAGCCATGTGCAGAAAGCAGAAACAGGACCCCTTCCTGACACCTTACAAAAAAATTAACTCCAGATGGATTAAAGACTTAAACATCAGACCTAATACCATAAAAACCTTAGAAGAAAATCTAGGCAAAACCATTCAGGACATCGGTGTAGGCAAGGACTTCATGACCAAAACGCCAAAAGCAATGGCAACAAAAGCCAAAATAGACAAATGGGACCTAATCAAACTCCACAGCTTCTGCACGGCAAAGGAAACAATCAGTAGAGTGAATCGGCAACCAACAGAATGGGAAAAAATTTTTGCAGCCTACCCATCTGACAAGGGGCTGATATCCAGAATTTACAAAGAACTAAAGCAGATCTACAAGAAAAAAGCAAACAAGCCCATTCAAAAATGGGCGAAGGATATGAACAGATACTTTACAAAAGAAGACATACAGGAGGCCAACAAACATATGAAAAAATGCTCATCATCACTGGTCATCAGAGAAATGCAAATCAAAACCACATTGAGATACCATCTCACACCAGTTAGAATGGCGATCATTAAAAAATCGGGAAATAACAGATGCTGGAGAGGATGTGGAGAAATAGGAACACTTTTACACTGTTGGTGGGAATGTAAATTAATTCAACCATTGTGGAAGACAGTGTGGCGATTCCTCAAGGACCTAAAAATAGAAATCCCATTTGACCCAGCAATCCCATTACTGGGTATATATCCAAAGGATTATAAATCATTCTACTACAAGGACACATGCACACGAATGTTCATTGCAGCACTGTTTACAATAGCAAAGACCTGGAACCAACCCAAATGCCCAACGATGATAGACTGGATAGGGAAAATGTGGTACATATACACCATGGAATATTATGCAGCCATCAAAAACGATGAGTTCACGTCCTTTGTAGGGACATGGATGAACCTGGAAACCATTATTCTCAGCAAACTGACACAAGAGCAGAAAATCAAACACCGTATATTCTCGCTCATAGGCGGGTGTTGAACAATGAGAGCACATGGACACAGGGAGGGGAGCACTACACACTGGGATCCGTTGGGGGGAAATGGGGGAGGGGCGGGGGGGTGGGCAGGTGGGAAAAAAATAGCATGGGGAGAAATGACAGATACAGGTGAGGGGACGGAAGGAAGCAAAGCACACTGCCATGTGTGTACCTATGCAACAATCTTGCATGTTCATCACATGTACCCCAAAACCTAAAATGCAATAAAAAAAAAAGAAAGGGTATAGGTAAGGGCAGTGCGTTGTTTAGGGTAGCAGAGTTTCCAGGGGGGAGAGGGGTCAAAAGAGTAGTTAACAACATGGCAGCGAGAGCGGGGAATAGACGGGAAATCAGGAGAGGAAGAATTCCACGATTCTTTGATACCAAGATAGATGAAAAGCCAGTCCCTAGTATAGAAAGAGGTTTCGCCCTTAAGGAGGACAGAAGGGCCTTCAAATGTGGTGAGATGCTTCATTCCTAATTCGAAGCAAAAAGGACCATTGGTAAAGGGGAGAATAGGTAAGAGGGGAATGCGAATACTGAGAGCAAATTGGTCCCATATTTTCGACGCATAAAAACACATAGGGGGAGAGGCAGCTTGGGCAAAATAGGAATAATTGGCAGATTGAGGAGTAATATGAGTGGAGGAAGGGAAGCCAAAAAGAGAAGTATCATTCAAATAAACAGGAAAAGCAGGGTCAGTCCAGGTAACAGGACGGAGGATAGGAGGGTCTGGGACATAAGCCCAAAGGATTTGAGAAGAATCAGCAGAGTGAGCATGGGAGGGGGAAACCTGGCAGGACAATATGGCCATCATGGCAATAAACATGACTGCAGGGGAACGGGAGTGTCCTTGTTCAAGAACAAGCTGGGTCGCTTCAGCAGTCAGACGGCGAAGTTGAGACCAGGTCGGCAGGGCATTGCCGTGGAGCGGTGTGCAGACTCGTTGTGTCCGTCGCAGGCGGCGGCGTCTCCGGTGGGGTGGCGGTGTCAGTGTCAGGCGACGAAATCAAGGAATTAGGGTGTTTGCTCTGCCGTCGAACGGGTCCATGCTTGACAAGACGTTCAGGTACCCAAATTGGCGAGGCAGCAGACCTGGGAAAAACACAAACATGTCCTCGTCCCCAGATGAGGACTGGATCTGGTCCATGCCATTGGTTGGCTAAAGGATCTTTCCACAAGACCTCAGCCGTAGCCTTATCCTGAGGGTGCCAGAAATGGTCGGCAGCAGAAAAGCCATTGGCATCCAAAGTTAAGAAATTTAGGACATATAAGGCATGACGCAACCAGTTGTGGGGCGTCTTATGAATAAAGTGAAGGGTACTACCCTGTTTGAGTTTATGCAGTAAAGTTTTGAGGACAGCATGGGAGCGTTCCACAACGCCCTGACCCTGAGGATTAAAGGGAATGCCAGTGTGATGACAAATCTGAAACTGAGAACAAAAGTTAGCGAAACCTTTGCTGGTATAGGCGGGACCGTTATCAGTCTTTAAAATCTTGGGGGGGTCCTATAATAGAGAAAACTTGTAAACAGTGAGAAATAACATCCTTCACAGCTTCACCTGTATGAGCAGAGGCCACAACAAAATGAGAATAGGTGTCAATGGTAACATGTACATATTGTAATTTACCAAAGGGTGTAAAATGAGTGACATCCATTTGATAAATATGGCCTGCTTGCAAGCCTCGAGGATTAACCCCATGATTTTGGGTAACAGGCAGGTGAGGCAAACAAGCCGTACAGGTTTTAACAATTTGTCGAGCCTGCTCTCTGGTTATCTTAAATTGCAAACGAAGGCTGCCCGCACTTTGGTGATGCAGCGCATGAGAAGCCTCGGCCTGTTGGATAGGAGATAAAACAGGGAAAACATGTTGAGTAAGTTGATCAGCAAATGAATTACCCTCAGTCAGGGGGCCAGGCAGAGTAGAGTGAGCCCTGATATGTCCTATAAAGAAAGGATGAAAACGTTTTCTCACCGCTTGCTGCAAGGGAAGGAGGAGATGAATTATTGGAGAGGAATCTGAAAAGGAAAGAGGAGCAGTTTCTAAATTTTGTATCAAATTAACCACATACTGACTGTCAGAATAGATATTTAAGGGCATATCCCAATTTTCTAAAACATACTGGACTGCCAGTAACTCCACACACTGTGCCGAATGTTCATTTGTCTGGAAGGAAAATGGCTGTTTGTTGACCGTTCCAGCTGCAATCCCAGAGGAGGAACCATCAGTAAAGGCTAAAGAAGCAGAAGGCAAGGGCGATTTAATGCAGGTTTGTGGAAAGATAAGAGAGCACTGTGAATAAAATTGTAGTAGTTTATCAGCAGGATAATGACATAAAATTTGTCCTGAAAAACCTGCAAAAGCAATTTGCCAAGAGTCAGAAAACTGCCACAGCCACTGCTGTTGGGCATTAGTATATGGAACAACAATTTTCAAAGGGTCAGTGCCAAACAGAGTTAAGGCACGTTGCCTGCCCTTAGCAACCAACGTAGCCACCAGGTCAAAGTAAGGGGAAAGGACTACCACGACTGGCTGGAAGATGGATCCATTCCAAAATCCCTTGTTGCCAAAAAACTCCAGTAGGGGTGTAAGCAGTGCTAAGAATGCAGTAACACCATGGCATATTGTCTTTAATTCTGATCAATTTTTGTTGAGGGAGGGCGTCATGCACAAGTTGCAGAGCCTGTTTAGCAGGATCCGATAACGATCTAGGAGAGGTTGGTTTGGAAGGACCCTTTAACATATCAAAGAGGGGCTTAAGTTGACCCGTGGTAAGTTTTAAACTAGGGTGAATCCAGTTAATATCACCCAAAAACTTTTGGAAATCATGTAAAGTCTTAAGATTACCTGTGGACAAAAGTGGAGTTTTAAAGGAGACCTGGTTAGATTCAATGAGTCTTCCAAGATAATGGTAAGGAGTAACAGTTTGGACCTTGTCTGGAGCAATGATAAGATTAGCTCTATTAAGACAATGTTTTAGGAGTTCATATGCCTAAAATAAAAGAGACTGCGAAGGGGCAGCCAGAAACAAATCATCCATATAATGCAATAGCAGAGCATTAGGAAAGTCCTGACGTACTGGATAAATGGCCTTGGCAACATAGGATTGACATAAAGTAGGACTATTTGCCATTACCTGTGGGAGGACGACCCATTCATATCTATCATAAGGCCTCTCAAAATTGGTAGATGGAATGCTAAAGGCAAAACGTTTGCAATCAGCCGGAGCCAGAGGGATGGTGAAAAAGCAGTCTTTTAAATCAATAACTATAAGATGCCACTCCTGCGGCACAACAACAGGAGAGGGCAAGCCTGGTTGTAGCGGCCCCATAATTTCCATGGTTTCATTAAGTTTCCTTAAGTCCTATAATAGTCTCCATTTACCAGAACGTTTTTTAATGACAAAAATAGGAGAATTCCAGGGACTGTTGGTAGGCCGAATATGACCCGCATCAAGCTGTTCACGAACCAACTTGCGGGCAGCAGTAATTTTTTCAGAAGACAGGGGCCATTGTTCTACCCATACTGGGGAATCAGACTTCCATGTGATAGCATCAGCATGAGCATCGGGATTTACAGTGGCCCCTTGGAAAAATATCCTAAACCAAAACGGTTGCATTTTTGAGATAAAGAAAGAGGCTCAGGCATGCCTTGCAAATGTTTACTCAAGCCCTTGGAAGGCTGATAACCTTGTCTAAGCATAATATCAAGAGCTTTACCACCAGTGACCAGACGAGCTCCCATAGCTTCCAAGACATCTCGCCCCCAGAGATTGAAGGGAATGCCAGGAATAACATAAGGGCGAAAGGAGCCAGAATGTCCGTCCATATCAGTCCAAGTCAGCAAGTTGGCGGACTGATGGGGGTGATTGCTCATCCCAATACCTTGTAAAGAGGTCATGGCAATATTAGTAGGCCAATTAGGGGGCCAATGCCTGTCAGAAATTACAGAGACATCAGCCCCCGTGTCTAAAAGTCCTTTAAAGTTTTTTCCATTAATTTTAAGATAAAGTTCAGGTCTGGTCGCAGAAATAGACTGCACCCAATAAGCATAAGAAGAGGAACAAAAACCACGCTCACCCCTAGCATCTTTAGTAAGGGAGGAGCCCACAGTCAAGTTAACAGGGATGAGTAACAACAGGGCAAATGATTGCTCAGGAGTAAGAGTATAAATTCCTTTAGAATTTGTAGAACGTAGGGGAGCAGGCCCAAGCCATAACTTTAATTTCACCTGTATAGTCTGAGTCAATTACACCAGGAAGGACCTGGAGCCCTTTCAATGACCAACTGCTGCGTCCCAGCACCAGGCCAGCATGGTCAGAAGGGAGGGGACCGAAAATGCCTGTTGGAATGGCCTGAGGGCCCATGTAGGGAGTTAATACCTGTCTGGAGGAGGAACAGAGGTCAAGTCCTGCACTGTTTGGGGTTGCTCTGTAAAGTTCAGAAATGGATTTCCTGACCCCTGAAGGGGTTGAGTTTGAACAATCGGTGCCCCGAATTTCTGAGGGGGTCGAGACAACCCCCCCTGGGAGTTTCCCGAATGCGGTTGCAAAGGATTGCCCTGGGCATCACGTTTAAAGCAAAATTCTCTAGCCCAGTGACTACCACGATGGCAGCAAGGGCACTCACCAGGCTGACGACCAGAGGGCTTGAACGACTCAGGTGGAGGTAATGAAGCCAAAAGCCGAGGATTGGGAGTAAGGGAAGCCTGGCAAGTCTTTGCCACATGTCCCAAGTTGCCACAGCGAAAGCATTTAACACCAGGTTTATTTTGAGGAGGTTTTTGTTTTAAAAAAGCGGCAACGGTCATGCCAGCCTGAGCTGCTGCCATAGCAAGCCCCTGTTGGTAAGCAGGGCCTATGTCAGCGCAAAGGCGGATATAATCGTGTAAATTACTCTTTTTACGGTAGGGTCTGATGGCGGCCTGACAGGCGGTATTAGCATTTTCAAAGGCTAATTGTTTAACCAACATAGAAGCAGCGTTCTCATCTGAAACCTGACGGGGCACCGCTTGCAATAGACGAGAAACAAAGTCTTGATAAGGTTCGTCAGGGCCCTGTCTGATTTTAGATAATTCCTCCGTTCTCGAAGTGGAGGATGGTAGCTGCCGCCAGGCATGGACTGCAATGGCATTAATCTGAGTATAGGCATCATTAGGCATAACAATTTGATCATTTAGATCCTCATGGTCACCGCGGCCCATAAGCATATTTAGAGTAACAGGAGAACGGTTACGGCGGTTGCGCTGTGACTGTTCGATAGCAGCTTCCTCATAGTAACCTTTCCATAAAAGAAAATCACCTCCAGACAGACAGGCTCTAGCCAAACGACCCCAGTCTGAGGGTGGTAATGCAGAGAAAGCAAGATTGTCAAGAAGAGTAAGAGTGTATGGAGCAGTAGGACCATACTGGGCAGTAGCCTCTTTAAGCTCACGGAGAATCTTGGGAACAATAGGGTCATAGTTACGAACAGCTTGTCCTTGATCATCCACTACTTCTATAATGGGATACAGGACGGGAAGCAGATTGTCAGAGTCAGCAAAGCCCCTGTGCATAGACATCAACGCGTGAGACAGAGGGGAAACGGGGGAAGTGGCAGTGGAACGTAGGGGAGCAGGCATCACAGCACCTGGAGTGACGGGAGGCTGTGTTGGGTGCATAACGGGAAAACAGTGCTGCTGTTGGGTAGAGAGAGCACGAGAGCAGAGTGAAAGTAAGTCTTGAAATTGTTGGGCAAGATTGGGTGGGAGGGTAAAAGTTACCGGTCCAGGAGTCCATTGAGGAGTATTGTCAGGAGCACACGCTTCATCCACAAGAACCTCTGTCAGAGTTTCAAAGTTATCCAAAGGTGGATATTCTACATGTGAGGAGTTAGACCCACATTCTGCCCACTCATGAGGATCAGGTGGAAGAGGGGGAGCCTCAGGAGGCGGTTGTATAATGGCAGGTGGTGCGGCAGCACCAGAGGGCAGGGGAGTATAGGGAGGGGCAGAAGGAGGAAGATTTTTAGAAGGACAAACACATTCTCGTAGTTTAGGACAAACAGAAAGCAAAACTTCACATTGAGGCAAAGACTTATTAAGAAAACAAAATCGATCGATTTTCTCTCCTATGACATTCCATGTGGCTTCATCGAGAAAGCCGCCTTCAGGGACCCATGGACACATTTCCCTAACAATGTGCACAAATTCTTCAACAGTTTTCATCTTAATATCATAACCATGCGACTTAATCATTGACTGTAAAAGCTGTACGAACATATATTCCTTAGACTCTAAATGCCCCATGTATTACTCCAGACTGAAAACTTGAAAATCAACACTTGTATATACACGATTAAGAAAACAACTCAAAAACTTAACTGTTGCAGCCTCACTCCTTAACTGATGTGCGTCACTGTAATCCCTCGTGTCCAGGCCCCGTGTCGTGGTCTTCGTGGTCGCCGGATGTCGTGGACTGTCCGGGACAGTTAGGCAAGTCTGCCCGGGGGTCTCTCGAACTGCAAGAGGGTCCCAATACCTGGAAGAGGGAGTACGCCTGGAAAATTAATAAAGACAAAGAGAAAAAGCGAGGCATCTGGAGGGCTGATAGGCTGTGCCTAAACAGCAAATTTTATTTTTCAAATGCCAGGAATAAATACACTTTCTTGGCTTTGATCTACGTCATAGTAAGAGGAATGTAAACGTATGCCTCACATGGCCTATACAATAGAGAAGTCAGATATGCGATCAATGGTTGTAAAAAGTAACAAAATTTTCTACAATCACAAAGCTTGTTTATATCTAAACATCATCCAGGAGACTTGTTTATATCAAAACATTATTCAGGAGACTTGTTTATATCAAAACATTATTCAGGAATCTCTGAGTCAGGAATCCAAGCCATCCCTTATGGTGGCATTTTTCTTTGCAAATATCAGACAGTTAAACCATTATCTAGGGTACAACGCAGTTAGGTAAGAAAAGGTAAAAACTTACTCTTAAAGTCATGAAAAGGTCATAGCAGGAACCGGTTGCGGGTAGGGGGTTACTTGGTCTAGCAGCAACGAATAATTTTAGGCCCAAACGATATTGTGGTTGATATTAGAAACTGATCATTCATCTTTCTTCCTATATTTCCGGATAGCTCGACTGCCTCCAGTAGGAAACTGTGTTTGGGAACAAACTCAACGTATAGTGAGACTCAGGCCTTTTAGGGGTCTCACACGGGAGCGTTCCCCACAGATGTGAGTGTGCAGCAGTTCAGAAACCCTTTCTTTGGAGAATGTAGAAACAGTCATTTCCAGCCCCAGAGAGGCATATAAGAGTTAGCCGTAAGAATGCGTTTAAAACACAGAAGATCCAATTCGTACAAACAGAACAGCTGTGTGTTGGTTCATTTTAGGAAGTTGCATCTATGTTTAGATTCAGCGAGGTAGAAACAAGTTTCTTCTAAAAGCTGCTTTTGGACATTCCAGAGTGCATTTGAGTACAGGCTGTAAAGAGAAGTACCTTGCTCTAAAACAAAAACAAAGCTACCTAGCAGAATGGTTGTCAACGTGTGCATTCAATTTCCAGACTTAAACTGATGTTTGTTTGCAGCCGATCAGAAACCCTTTCTTTGGAGAATGTAGAAACAGTCATTTCCAGCCCTAGAGAGGCATACAAGAGTCAGCAGTAAGAATGCGTCTAAAACACAGAAGACCCGCTTCGTACAAACTGATCTGCTGTGTGTTGGTTCGTTTTAGGAAGTTGCATCTATGTTTAGATTCAGCGAAGTAGAAACACGTTTCTCTAAAAGCTGCGTTTGGACATTACAGAGTTGATGGGAGTACAGGCTGTAAAGATAAGTACCTTGCTCTAAAACAAAAACGGTGCTATCTAGCAGAGTGGTTGTCAATGTGTGAATTCAACTTCCAGAGTTAAACTGATGTGTGTCTGCAGCAGTTCAGAAACCCTTTCTTTGGAGAACGTAGAAACAGTCATTTCCAGCCCTAGAGAGGCATATAAGAGTTAGCAGCAAGAATGCGTTTAAAATACAGAAGACCCGCTTCGTACAAACTGAACCGCTGTATGTTGGTTTTTTTTTAGGAAGTTGCATCTATGTTTACATTCAGCGAGGTAGAAACACGTTTCTTCTAAAAGCTGCGTTTGGACATTCCAGAGTGGATGGGAGTACAGGCTGTAAAGAGAAGTACCTGGCACTAAAAAAAAAACGGAGCTATCTAGCAGAATGGTTGTCAATGTGTGCATTCAACTTCCAGAGTTAAACTGATGGGTGTTTGCAGCAGTTCAAAAACCCTTTCTTTGGAGAATGTAGAAACAGTCATTTCCAGCCCTAGAGAGGCATATAAGAGTTAGCAGTAAGAATGCGTTTAAAACACAGAAGACCCGCTTCGTACAAACTGATCGGCTGTGTGTTGGTTCCTTTTAGGAAGTTGCATCTTTGTTTAGATTCAGCGAGGTAGAAACAGGTTTCTTCTAAAAGCTGCATTTGGACACTCCAGAGTGGATGGGAGTACAGGCTGTAAAGAGAAGGACCTTGCTCTAAAACAAAAACGGTGCTATCTAGCAGAATGTTTGTCAATGTGTGCATTCAACATCCAGAGTTAAACTGATTTGTGTTTGCAGCAGTTCAGAAACCCTTTCTTAGGAGAATGTAGAAAAAGTCATTTCAAACCCTAGAGATGCATATATGAGTTAGCAATACGAATGCGTCTAAAACACAGAAGACCCTCTTCATACAAACTGATCCACAGTGTGTTGCTTCCTTTTAGGAAGTTGCATCTATGTTTAGATTCAGCGAGGTAGAAACATGTTTCTTCTAAAAGCTGCGTTTGGAAATTCCAGAGTGGATGGGAGTACAGGCTGTAAAGAGAAGTACCTTGCTCTAAAACAAAAACGGAGCTATCTAGCAGAATGGTTGTCAATGTCTGTATTCAACATCCAGAGTTAAACTGATGTGTGTTTGCAGCAGTTCAGAAACCCTTTCTTTGGAGAATGTAGAAAGAGTTATTTCCAGCCCTAGAAAGGCATATAAGAGTTAGCAATAAGAATGCGTTTAAAACACAGAAGACCCGCTTCGTACAAACTGATCTGCTGTGTATTGGTTCCTTTTAGGAAGTTGCATCTATGTTTAGATTCAGCGAGGTAGAAACACTCGTTCTTCTAAAAGCTGCTTTTGGACATTCCAGAGTGCATTGGAGTACAGGCTGTAAAGAGAAGTACTTTGCTCTAAAACAAAAACGGAGCTACCTAGTAGAATGGTGGTCACTGTGTGCATTCAATTTCCAGAGTTAAACTGATGTGTGTTTACAGCCGTTCAGAAACCCTTTCTTTGGAGAATGTAGAAACGGTCATTTCCAGGCGTAGAGAGGGATATAAGAGTTAGCAGTAAGAATGCGTCGAAAACACAGAAGACCTGCTTCGTAAAAACTGATCTGCTGTGTATTGGTTCCTTTTAGAAGGTTGCATCTATGTTTAGATTCAGCGAGGTAGAAACACGTTTCTTCTAAAAGCTGCGTTTGCACATTCCAGAGTGGATGGGAGTACAGGCTATAAAGAGAAGTACCTTGCTCTAAAACAAATACGGATCTATCTAGCAGAATGGTTGTCAATGTCTGCATCAACTTCCAGAGTTAAACTAATGTGTGTTTGCAGCAGTTCAGAAACCCTTTCTTTGGAGAATGTAGAAACAGTTATTTCCAGCCCAAGAGAGGCATATAAGAGTTAGCAGTAAGAATGCGTTTAAAACACAGAAGATCCGCTTTGTACAAACTGATCCGCTGTGTTTTGGTTCCTTTTAGAAGTTGCATCTATATTTAGATTCAGCGAGGTAGAAACACGTTTCTTCTACAAGCTGCGTTTGGACATTCCAGAGTGCATGGGAGTACAGGCTGTAAAGAGAAGTACCTTGCTCTAAAACAAAAACGGAGCTATCTAGAAGAATGGTTGTCAAGGTGTGAATTCAACTTCCCGAGTTGAACTGATGTGTGTTTGCAGCAGTTTCGAAACCCTTTCTTTGGAGAATGCAGAAACAGTCATTTCCAGCCGTAGAGAGGCACATAAGAGTTAGCAGTAAGAATGCGCTGAAAAGACAGAAGAACCGCTTCGTACAAACGGATCTGCTGTGTGTTGGTTCCGTTCAGGAAGTTGCATCTATGTTTAGAATCAGCGAGGTAGAAACAGGTTTCTTCTAAAAGCTGCGTTTGGACATTCCAGAGTGGATGGGAGTACAGGCTGTAAAGAGAATTACCTTGCTCTAAAACAAAAACGGAGCTATGTCGCAGAATGGTTGTCAAAGTGTGCATTCAACTTCCAGAGTTAAACTGATGTGTGTTTGCAGCAGTTCAGAAACCCTTTCTTTGGAGGATGTAGAAACAGTCATTTCCAGCCCTAGAGAGGAATATTAGAGTTAGCAGTAAGAATGCCTTTAAAACACAGAAGACCTGCTTCGTACAAACTGATCTGCTCTGTGTTGGTTCCTTTTAGGACGTTGCATCTATGTATAGATTCAGCGAGAAAGAAACACGTTTCTTCTAAAAGCTGCGTTTGGACATTCCACAGTGGATGGGAGTATAGACTGTAAAGAGAAGTACCTTGCTCTAAAACAAAAACGGAGCTATCTAGCATAATGGTTGTCAATCTGTGCATTCAACGTCCAGAGTTAAACTGATGTGTGTATGCAGCAGTTCAGAAACCCTTTCTTTGGAGAATGTAGAAACAGTCATTTCCAGCCGTAGAGAGGCATATAAGAGTTACCAGTAAGAATGCGCTTAAAACACAGAAGACCCGCTTCATACAAACTGATCTGCTGTGTGTTGGTTCCTTTTATGAAATTGCATCTATGTTTAGATTCAACGAGGTAGAAACATGTTTCTTCTAAAAGCAGCGTTTGGATATTCCAGAGTGTATGGGAGTACAGGCTGTAAAGAGAACTACCTTGCTCTAAAACAAAAACAGAGCTATTTAGAAAAATGGTTCTCAATGTGTGCATTCAACATCCAGAGTTAAACTGTTGTGTGTTTGCAGCAGTTCAGAAACCCTTTCTTTGGAGAATGTAGAAAGAGTTATTTCAAGCCCTACAGAGGCATATAAGAGTTAGCAATAAGAATGCGTTTAAAACACAGTAGACCCGCTTCGTACAAACTGATCTGCTGCGTGTTGGTTCCTTTTAGGAAGTTGAATCTATGTTTAAATTCAGCGAGGTAGAAACACGGTTCTTCTAAAAGCTGCTTTTGGACATTCCAGAGTGCATTTGAGAACAGGCTGTAAAGAGAAATACCTTGCTCTAAAACAAAAACGGAGCTACCTAGTAGAATGGTTGTCACTGTGTGCATTCAATTTCCAGAGATAAACTGATGTGTGTTTTCAGCCGTTCAGAAACCGTTTCTTTGTAGAATGTAGAAACGGTCATTTCCAGGCGTAGAGAGGCATATAAGAGTTAGCAGTAAGAATGCGTCGAAAACACAGAAGACCTGCTTCCTACAAACTGATCTGCTGTGTGTTGGTTCCTTTTAGGAAGTTGCATCTATGTTTAGATTCAGCGAGGTAGAAACACGTTCTTCTAAAAGCTGCCTTTGCACATTCCAGAGTGGATGGGAATACAGGCTGTAAAGAGAAGTACCTTGCTCTAAAACAAAAACGGATCTATCTAGCAGAATGGTTGTCAATGTGTGCATTCAACTTCCAGAGTTAAACTGATTTGTGTTTGCTGCAGTTCAGAAACCCTTTCTTAGGAGAATGTAGAAACAGTCATTTCCAGCCCAAGAGAGGCATATAAGAGTTAGCAGTAAGAATGCGTCTAAAACACAGAAGACCCGCTTCGTACAAACTGATCCGCTGTGTGTTGGTTCCTTTTAGGAAGTTGCATCTATGTTTAGATTCAGCGAGGTAGAAACACGTTTCTTCTACAAGCTGCGTTTGGACATTCCAGAGTGCATGGGAGTACAGGCTGTAAAGAGAAGTACCTTGCTCTAAAATCAAAACGGAGCTATCTAGCAGAATGGCTGTCAATGTGTGCATTCAACTTCCAGAGTTCAACTGATGTGTGTTTGCAGCAGTTCAGAAACCCTTTCTTTGGAGAATGTAGAAATAGTCATTTCCTGCCCCGGAGAGGCATATAAGAGTTAGCAGTAAGAATCCGTTTAAAACACATAAGACCCGCGTCGTACAAAGTGATCTGCTGTGTGTTGGTTCCTTTTAGATAGTTGCATCTATGTTTAGATTCAGTGAGGTAGAAACACGTTTCTTCTAAAAGCTGCGTTTGGACATTCCAGAGTGCATGGGAGTACAGGCTGTAAAGAGAAGTACCTTACTCTAAAACAAAAATGGAGCTATCTAAAAGAATGGTTGTCAATGTGTGCATTCAAATTCCAGAGTTACTCTGATGTGTGTTTGCAGCAGTTCAGAAACCCTTTCTTTGGAGAATGTAGAAACAGTCATTTCCAGCCCTAGAGAGGCATATATGAGTTAACAGTAAGAATACGTTTAAAACACAGAAGACCCGCTTCATACAAACCGATCTTCTCTGTGTTGGTACCTTTCAGGAAGTTTCATCTATGTTTAGAATCAGCGAGGTAGAAATAGGTTTCTTGTAAAAGCTGCCTTTGGACATTCCAGAGTGGATGGGAGTACAGGCTGTAAAGGGAAGTATCCTGCTCTAAAACAAAAACGGAGCTATCTAGCAGAATGGTTGTCAATGGGCGTATTCGACTTCCAGAGTTAAACTGATGTGTGTTTGCAGCAGTTCAGAAACACTTTCTTTGGAGAATGTAGAAACAGTCATTTACAGCCCTAGAGAGGCATATAAGAGTTAGCAGTAAGTATGCGTTTAAAACACAGAGGACCCGCTTCGTACAAACTGATCTGCTGTGTTTTGGTTCCTTTTAGGAAGTTGCATCTATGTTTAGATTCTGAGAGGTAGAAACACGTTTCTTCTAAAAGCTGCGTTTGGACATTTCAGAGTGGATGGGAGTACAGTTTGTAAAGACAAGTACCTTGCTCTAAAACAAAAACGGAGCTACCTAGCAGAATGGTTGTCAATGAGTGCATTCCATTTCCAGGGTTAAACTGATGTTTGTTTGTAGCCGTTCAGAAACCCTTTCTTTGGAGTATGTAGAAACAGTCATTTCCAGCCGTAAAGAGGCATATAAGAGTTAGCAGTAAGAATGCGTTTAAAACACAGAAGACCCGCTTCGTACAAACTCATCTGCTGTGTGTTGGTTCCTTTTAGAAAGTTGCGTCGATGTTTTGGTTCAGCGAGTTAAAAACACTTTTCTTCTTAAAGCTGCATTTGGACATTCCAGAGTGGATGGGAGAACAGGCTGTAAAGGAAAATCCCTTGCTCTAAAACAAAAACGGAGCTATCTAGCTGAATGGTTGTCAGTGTGTGCATTCAACTTCCAGAGGTAAACTGATTTGTGTTTGCAACAGTTCAGAAACCATTTCTTTGGATAATGTTTAAAATGTTATTTCAAGCCCTAGAGAGGCATGTAACAGTTAGCAGTAAGAATGCGTTTAAAACACAGAAGACCCGCTTCTTGTAAACTGATCTGCTGTGTGTTGGTTCCTTTTAGGAAGGAACCAACACATCTATGCATCTATGTTTAGATTCAGCGAGGTAGAAACAACTTTCTTCTAAAAGCGGCGTTTGGGCATTACAGAGTGGATGGGAGAACGGGGTGTAAAGGAAAATACCGTTCTCTAAAACAAAAACGGAGCTATCTAGCAGAATGGTTGTCAATGTTTGCATTCAACTGCCAGAGTTAAACTGATGTGTTTGCAGCAGTTCAGAAACCCTTTCTTTGGAGAATGTAGAAACAGTCATTTCCAGCCCTAGAGAGGCATATAAGGGTTAGCAGTAAGAATGCGTTTAAAACACCGAGGACCGGCTTCTTACAAACTGATCTGCTGTGTGTTGGTTCCTTTTAGGAAGTTGCATCTATATTTAGATTCAGAGAGGTAGAAACGCGTTTCTTTTAAAAGGTGCGTTTGAACATTCCAGAGTGGATGGGAGAACAGGCTGTAAAGAGAAATACCTTGCTCTAAAAGAAAAACGGAGTTATCTAGCAGAATGGTTGTCATTGTGTGCATTCAACTTCCAGAGTTAAACTGATGTGTGTTTGCAGCAGTTCAGAAACCCTTTCTTTGGAGAAGGTCGAAACAGTCATTTCCAGCCCTAGAGAGGCATATAGGAATTAGCAGTAAGAATGCGTTTAAAACACAGAAGACCCGCTTCCTACAAACGGATGAGGTGTGTGTTGGTTCCTTTTAGTAAGTTGCATCTATGTTTAGATTCAGCGAGGTAGAAACACGTTTCTTGTAAAAGCTGCCTTTGGACATTCCAGAGTGCATGGGAGTACAGGCTGTAAAGAGAAGTACCTTGCTCTAAAACAAAAACGGAGCTATCTAGCGGAATGGTTGTCAATGTGTGCTTTCCAGATTTACCAATCATGTCATCTGCAAATAGAGACAATTTGATTTCCTCCTTTCCAATTTGGATACCCTTTATTTCTTTTTCTTGCCTGATTACTCTGGCTAGGTCTTCCAGTACTATATTGAATAGGAGTGGTGAGAGAGGACATCCTTGGCTAGTTCCAGATTTCAAAGGGAATGCTTCTAGTTTTTGCCCATTCAGTATGATATTGGCTGTTGGTTTGTCGTAAATAGCTTTTATTGTTTTGAGATACGTTCCGTCAATTCCTAGTTTATTGAGGGTTTTTAGCATAACGGGTTGTTGAATTTTGTCAAAAGCCTTCTCTGCATCAATCGAGATAATTATGTGGTTTTTGTCTTTGGTTCTGTTTATGTGGTGAATTACGTTTATGGACTTGCGTATGTTGAACCAGGCTTGCATCCCCGGGATGAATCCTACTTGATCATGGTGGATGAGCTTTTTGATATGCTATTGCAATTGGTTTGCCCGTATTTTATTGAAGATTTTTGCATCTATGTTCATCATGGATATTGGCCTGAAATTTTCTTTTCTTGTTGAGTCTCTGTCGGGTTTTAGTATCTGGATGATGTTTGTTTCGTAAAATGATTTGGGAAGGATTCCCTCTTTTTGGATTGTCTGTAATAGTTTCAGAAGGAATGGTATCAGCTCCTCCTTGTATGTCTGGTAGAATTCAGCTGTGAACCCATCTGGACCTGGGCTTTTTTTGGGTGGTAGACTCTTTATTGTTGCCTCGACTTCAGACCATGTTATTGGTCTATTCAGGGTTGTGGTTTCTTCCAGGTTTAGGCTTGGGAGGATGCAGGTGTCCAGGAATTTATCCATTTCTTCCAGGTTTACTAGTTTATGTGCATAGAGTTGTTTGTAATAATCTCTGATGATGGTTTGGATTTCAGTGGAATCTGTGGTGATATCACCTTTATCATTTTTTATTGCATCAATTCTGTTATTCTCTCTTTCCTTTTTTATTAATCTGGCTAGTGTTCTGTCTATTTTGTTGATCTTTTTGAAAATCCAGCTCCTGGATTTATTGATTTTTCGAAGAGTTTTTTGTGTCTCTATTTCCTTCAGTTCTGCTCTGATCTTAGTTATTTCCTGTCTTCTACTTGGTTTTGAGTTTTTTTGATCTTGCTCCTCTAGCTCTTTCAATTTTGATGATAGTGTGTCAATTTTAGATCTCTCCTTTCTTCTCATATGGGCACTCATTGCTATATATTTTCCTCTAGAGACTACTTTAAATGTGACCCAGAGATTCTGCTATGTTCTGTTTTCTTTCTCATTGGTTTCGAAGAACATCTTTATCTCTGCCTTCATTTCATTGTTTATCCAGTCAACATTCAAGAGCAAGTTGTTCAGTTTCCATGAAGCTGTGCAGTTCTGAGTTAGTTTCTACATTCTGAGTTCTAACTCGATTGCACCGTGGTCTGAGAGACTGTTAGCCCAAAATCTCCTGAAACTGATAAACAACTTCAGCAAAGTCTCAGGATACAAAATCAACGTGCAAAAATCACAAGCATTCCTATATACCAGTAATAGACTTCAAAAGAGCCAAATCAAGAACGAACTGCCATTCACAATTGCTACAAAGAGAATAAAGTACCTAGGAATACAACTAACAAGGAACGGAAAGGACCTCTTCAAGGAGAACTACAAGACATTGCACAACGAAATAAGAGAGAATACAAACAGATGGAGAAACATCCCATGTTCATGGTTAGGAAGAATCAACATCGTGAAAATGGCCATACTGCCCAAAGTAATTTACAGATTCAACGCTATTCCCATCAAGCTACCAATGACCTTCTTCACAGAACTGGAAAAAAACACCTTAAACTTCATATGGATCCAAAAGAGAGCCTGCATAGCCAAGTCAATTCTAAGCAAAAAGAACAAAGCGGGAGGCATCACACTACCAGACTTCAAACTATACTACAAGGCTACAATAATCAAAACAGCATGGTGCTGGTACTAAAACAGAGATATAGACCAATGGAACAGAATAGAGGCCTCACAGGAAATACAACATACCCACAACCATCTGATCTTCGACAAACCTGACAAAAACAAGCAATGGGGAAAGGACTCCCTGTTTAATAAATGGTGTTGGGAAAACTGGCTAGCCATGTGCAGAAAGCAGAAACAGGACCCCTTCCTGACACTTTACACCAAAATTAACTCCAGATGGATTAAAGACTTAAACATCAGACCTAATACCATAAAAACCTTAGAAGAAAATCTAGGCAAAACCATTCAGGACATAGGTGTAGGCAAGGACTTCATGACCAAAATGCCAAAAGCAATGGCAACAAAAGCCAAAATAGACAAATGGGACCTAATCAAACTCCACAGCTTCTGCACGGCAAAAGAAACAGTCAGTAGAGTGAATCGGCAACCAAGAGAATGGGAAAAAATTTTTGCAGTCTACCCATCTGACAAGGGGCTGATATCCAGAATTTACAAAGAACTAAAGCAGATCTACAAGAAAAAAACAAACAAGCCCATTCAAAAATGGGCGAAGGATATGAACAGATACTTTACAAAAGAAGACATACAGGAGGCCAACAAACATATGAAAAAATGCTCATCATCACTCGTCATCAGAGAAATGCAAATCAAAACCACATTGAGATACCATCTCACACCAGTTAGAATGGCGGTCATTAAAAAATTGGGAAACAACAGATGCTGGAGAGGATGTGGAGAAATAGGAACACTTTTACACTGTTGGTGGGAATGTAAATTAATTCAACCATTGTGGAAGGCAGTGTGGCGATTCCTCAAGGACCTAAAAATAGAAATCCCATTTGACCCAGCAATCCCATTACTGGGTATATATCCAAAGGATTATAAATCATTCTACTACAAGGACACATGCACACGAATGTTCATTGCAGCACTGTTTACAATAGCAAAGACCTGGAACCAACCCAAATGCCCAACGATGATAGACTGGATAGGGAAAATGTGGTACATATACACCATGGAATATTATGCAGCCATCAAAAACGATGAGTTCACGTCCTTTGTAGGGACATGGATGAACCTGGAATCATGCTTCTCAGCAAACTGACACAAGAGCAGAAAATCAAACACCGTATATTCTCACTCATAGGTGGGTGCTGAACAATGAGAACACATGGACACAGGGAGGGGAGCAATACACACTGGGGTCCGTTGTGGGGAAGTGGGGGAGAGCCGGGGGTTGGGGAGGTGGGAAGAGATAGCATGGGGAGAAATGAGATACAGGTGAGGGGACGGAAGGCAGCAAAGCACACTGCCATGTGTGAACCTATGCAACACTCTTGCATGTTCATCACATGTACCCCAAAACTTAAAATGCAATAAAAAAAAGTCAGGCCTCTAAAAAAAATTAAATAAAAAAATAAAAAGTGTGCATTCAACTTCCAGAGGTAAACTGATGTGTGTTTGCAGCAGTTCAGAAACCCTTTCTTTGGAGAATGTAGAAACAGTCATTTCCAGCCCTAGAGAGGCATATAAGAGTTAGCATTAAGAATGTGTTTAAAACACAGAAGACCCGCTTCTTAAAAACGGATCTGCTGTGTGTTGGTTCCTTTTAGGGACTTGCATCTATGTTTCCATTCAGCAAGGTAGAAACACGTTTCTTCTAAAAGCTGCGTTTGGACATTCCAGAGTGAAATGGAGTTCAGGCTGTAATGTGAAATATCTGGCTCTAAAATAAAGTACAGCTATCTAACAGAATGGTTGTTTATGTGTGCATTCAACTTGCAGAGTTAAACTGATGTGTGTTTGCAGCAGTTCAGAAACCCTTTCTTTGGAGAATGTAGAAACACTCATTTCCAGCCCTATGATGGCATATAATTGTGAGAAATAAGAAAGCCTTTAAAACGCGGAATACCCACTTCTTACAAACTGATCTGCTGTGTTGTTTCCTTTTAGGAAGTCACAACTATGTTTAGATTCAATGACTTAGAAACTCGTTTCTTTGAAAAGCTGCAGTTGGACATTCCAGAGTGAAAGGGAGTTCAGGCTGTAATGTGTAATATCTGGCTCTAAAACAAAACGCAGATCTCTAACAGAATGGTTGTCACTGTGTGCATTCAACTTACAGGTTTAAACTGATGGGTGTTTGAGGCAGTTCAGAAACCCGTTCTTTAGAGAATGTAGAAACAGTCATTTCCAGCCGTATAGTGGAATATAAGAGTTTGCTGTAAGAATTCCATGAAAACACAGAAGATCCGCTTCTTACAAACTGATCTGCTGTGTGTGTTGTTTCGTTTTAGGAAGTTGCAACTATGTTTAGATTCTGCGAGTTAGAAACACGTTTTTTCCAAAAGCTGCATTTGGACATTCCAGAGTGAAAGGGAGTTAATGCTGTAATGTGAAATATCTGGCTCTAAAACAAAAGCAGAGCTATCTAATCGAATGGTTGTCAATGTGTGCATTCAACTTACAGAGTTAAGCTGATGTGTGTTTGCAGCAGTTCAGAAACCCTTTAATTGGAGAATGTAGAAACAGTCATTTCCAACGCTATGGTGGCATATAAGAGTTAGCAGTAAGAATGTCTTTAAAACACAGAAGACCAGCTTCTTAAAAACTGATGTGATGTGTGTTGGTTCCTTTCAGGAAGTTGCATCCGTGTTTAGATTCAGCGAGGTAGAAACATGTTTCTTCCAAAAGCTGCATTTGGACATTGCAGAGTGAATGCGAGTTCTGGCTGTAATGTGAAATATCTGCCTCTAAAACAAAAATGGAGCTATATAGCAGAATGGTTGTCAATGTTTGCATTCAACCTATAGAGTTAAACTGATGTGTGTTTGCAGCAGTTCAGAAACCCTTTCTTTGGAGAATGTAGAAACAGTCATTTCCAGCCCTAGAGAGGCATATAAGAGTTAGCAGTAAGAATGCGTTTAAAACACAGAAGACCCGCTTCTTAAAAACTGATCTGCTGTGTGTTGGTTCCTTTTAGGAAGTTGCATCTATATTTACATTCAGCGAGGTAGAAACACGTTTCTTCTAAAACATGCGTTTGGACTTTCCATAGTGGATGGGAGTACAGGCTGTAAAGAGAAGTAACTTGCTCTAAAACAAAAACAGAGCTATCTAGCAGAATGGTTGTCAATGCGTGCATTCAACTACCAGAGTTACTCTGATGTGTTTGCAGCAGTTCAGAAACCCTTTCTTTGGAGAATGTAGAAACAGTCATTTCCAGCCCTAGAGAGGCATATAAGAGTTAGCAGTAAGAATGCGTTTAAAACACAGAAGACCCGTTTCTTACAAACTGATCTGCTGTGTGTTGGTTCCTTTTAGGGAGTTGCATCTATGTTTTTATTCCACGAGGTAGAAACACGTTTCTTCTAAAAGTTGCGTTTGGACATTGCAGCGTGGATGGGAGAACAGGCTGTAAAGAGAAATACCTTGCTCTAAAACAAAAACGGAGCTATCTAGCAGAATGGTTGTCAATGTGTGCATTCAACTTCCAGAGGTAAACTGATGTGTGTTTGCAGCAGTTCAGAAACCCTTTCTTTGGAGAATGTAGAAACAGTTATTCCAGCCGTAGAGAGGCATATAAGAGGTAGCAGTAAGAATGCGTTTAAACACAGAAGACCTGCTTCGTACAAACTGATCTGCTGTGTGTTGGTTCCTTTTAGGAAGTTGCATGTATGTTTAGATTCAGCGAGGTAGAAACACGTTTCTTCTAAAAGCTGCGTTTGGATATTCCAGAGTGGATGGGAGTACAGGCTCTAAAGAGAAGTACCTTGCTCTAAAACAAAAACGGAGCTGTCTAGCAGAATGGTTGTAAATGTGTGCAATTCAACTTCCAGAGTTAAACTAATGTGTGTTTATAGTAATTCAGAAACCCTTTCTTTGGAGAATGTAGAAACACTCATTTCCAGCCCTATGATGGCATATAAGAATGAGAAATAAGAAAGCCTTTAAAACGTGGAATACCCGCTTCTTACAAACTGATCTGCTGTGCATTGTTTCCTTTTAGGAAGTTACAACTATGTTTAGATTCAACGACTTAGAAACTCGCTTCTTTGAAAAGCTGCATTTGGACATTCCAGAGTGAGAGGGAGTTCAGGCTGTAATGTGTAATATCTGGCTCTAAAACAAAAGTGCAGCTCTCTAACAGAATGGTTGTCACTGTGTGCATTCAACTTACAGAGTTAAACTGATGGGTGATTGAGGCAGTTCAGATATCCGTTCTTTAGAGAATGTAGAAACAGTCATTTCCAGCCGTATAGTGGAATATAAGAGTTTGCTGTAAGAATTCCATGAAAACACAGAAGATCCGCTTCTTACAAACTGATCTGCTGTGTGTGTTGTTTCATTTTAGGAAGTTGCAACTGTGTTTAGATTCAGCGAGTTAGAAACATGTTTCTTCCAAAAGCTGCGGTTGAACATTCCAGAGTGAAAGGGAGTTCATGCTGTAATGTGAAATATCTGGCTCTAAAACAAAAGCAGAGGTATCTAACAGAATGGTTGTCAATGTGTGCATTCAACTTACAGAGTTAAACTGATGTGTGTTTGCAGCAGTTCAGAAACCCTTTAATTGGAGAATGTAGAAACAGTCATTTCCAACGCTATGGTGGCATGTAAGAGTTAGCAGTAAGAATGCCTTTAAAACACAGAAGACCCGCTTCTTACAAACTGATGTGATGTGTGTTGGTTCCTTTCAGGAAGTTACATCCATGTTTAGATTCAGCGAGGGTGAAACACGTTTCTTACAAAAGCTGCGTTTGGACATTCCAGAGTGAAAGGGAGTTCTGGCTGTAATCTGAAATATCTGCCTCTAAAACAAAAACGGAGCTATATAGCAGAATGGTTGTCCATCTTTGCATTCAACCTATAGAGTTAAACTGATGTGTGTTTGCAGCATTTCAGAAAACCTTTCTTTGGAGAATGTAGAAACACTCATTTCCAGCCCCATGATGGCATATATGAGTGAGAAATAAGAAAGCCTTTAAAAAGCGGAAGAACCGCTTCTTCCAAACTGATCTGCTCTGTGTTGTTTCCTTTTAAGAAGTTACAACTATGTTTAGATTCAACGACTTAGAAACTCGTTTCTTTGAAAAGCTGCGTTTGGACATTACAGAGTGAAAGGGAGTTCAGACTGTAATGTGAAATATCTGGCTCTAAAACAAAAGCGCAGCTATCTAACAGAACGGTCGTCAATATGTGCATTCAACTTACAGAGTTAAACTGATGTGTGTTTGCAGCAGTTCAGAAACCCGTTCTTTTGGAGAATGTAGAAACAGTCATTTCCAGCCGTATAGTGGAATATAAGAGTTTGCAGTAAGAATTCCATGAAAACACAGAAGATCCGCTTCTTACAAACTGATCTGCTGTGTGTGTTGTTTCGTATTAGGAAGTTGCAACTACGTTTGGATTCAGCGAGTTAGAAACACGTTTCTTCCAAAAGCTGCGTTTGGACATTCCAGAGTGAAAGGGAGTTCAGGTTGTAATATGAAATATCTGGCTCTAAAACAAAAGCGCAGCTATCTAACAGAATGGTTGTCAATGAGTGTATTCAATTTACGGAGTTAAACTGATGTGTGTTTGCAGCAGTTCAGAAACCCTTTAACTGGAGAATGTAGAAAGAGTCATTTCCAAGGCTATGGTTTCATATAAGAGTTAGCAGTAAGAATGCCTTTGAAACTCAGAAGACCCGGTTCTTACAACCTGATGTGATGTGTGTTGGTTCCTTTTAGGAAGTTGCATCTTTGTTTAGATTCAGCGAGGTAGAAACACGTTTCTTCGAAAAGCTGCCTTTGGACATTCCAGAGTGGATGGGAGAACAGGCTGTAAGGAGAAATACCTTGCTCTAAAACCATAACGGAGCTACCTAGCAGAATGGTTGTCAATGTGTGTATTCAACTTCCAGAGTTAAACTGATGTGTGTTTGCAGCAGTTCAGAAACCCTTTCTTTGGAAATTGTAGAAACAGTCCTTCCACCTATAGTGGCATAAAAGAGTTAGCAATAAGAATGCATTTAAAACACAGAATACCCGCTTCTTAGATACTCATCTGCTGTATGTTGGTTCCTTTTAGGAAGCTGCATTTATATTTAGATTCAGCTAGTTAGAAACACGTTTTTTCAAAAAGCTGCTTTTGGACATTCTGGAGTGAATGGGATTACAGGCTGTAATCAGAAATATCTGGCTCTAAATGAAAATAGGTGCTATCTAGGAGAATGGTTGTCAATGTGTGCATTCTACTTGCAGAGTTAAACTCATGTGTGTTTGCAGCAGTTCAGAAATCCTTTCTTTTGAGAATGTTGAAAAAGTCATTTCCAGCCCTATACTGGCATAAAAGAGTTAGAAGTAAGAACGCATTTAAATCACAGAAGACCCGCTTCTTATAAACTCATCTGCTGTGTGTTGGTTCTTTTAGGAAGCTACAATTATGTTTAGATTCAGCGATTTAGAAACACGTTTCTTCTAAAAGCTGCATTTGGAGATTCCAGAGTGAATGGGAGTACAGGCTGTAATGAGAAATATCTGGCTCTAAAACAAAAACGGAGGTATCTACAGAATAGTTGTCAATGTGTGCATTCAACATGCAGAGGTAATCTGATGTGTGTTTGCAACAGTTTGTAACCCTTTCTTTGGATAATGTAGACACAGACATTTCCAGGTCTATAGTGGCAGAAAAGAGTTAGCAGTAAGAATTCGTTTAAAACACAGAAGACTTGCTTCTTACAAACTGATCTGCTGTGTGTTTGTTTTTTTTAAGAAGGTGCATCTATGTTTAGATTCCACGAGTTAGAAACACATTTCTTCTAAAAGCTGCCTTTGGACATTCGAGAGTGAATGGGAGTACAGGTTGTAATGAGAAATATCTGGCTCTAAAAGAAAAACAGTGCTATCTAGCAGAATGGTTGTCAGTATGTGCATTCAGCTTACAGAGTTAAAGTGATGTGTGTTTTCAGCAGTTTAGAAACCCTTTCTTTGTATAATGTAGAAACGGTTTTTTACAGCCCTACAGTGGCATTAAAGAGTTAGCAGTAAGAAAGGGTTTAAAACACAGAAGAGCCGCTTCTTACAAATTCATCTGCTATGTATAGGTTCCTTTTAGGAAGCTGTATCTATGTTTAGATTCAGCAAGTTAGAAACACGTCTCTTCTAAAACCTGCGTTTGGACATTCCAGAGTGAATGCGAGTTCAGGCTGTAATGAGAAATAACTGGCTCTAAAACAAAAACGGTGCTATCTAGCAGAATGGCTGTCAATGTGTACATTCAATTTACAGAGATAAACTGATGTTTCGTTGCAGCACTTCAGAAACCCCATCTTTGGAGAATGTAGAAACACTCATTTCAATCCATAAACTGGCATATAAGAGTTAGCAATAAGAATGTGTTTAAAACACAGAAGACGCGCTTCTTACAAACTCATCTCCTGTGTGTTGGTCCCTTTTAGGAAGCTGCATCTATGTTTAGATTCAGCAAGTTAGAAACACGTTTCTTCTAAAAGTTGCGTTGGGACATTCCAGAGTGAATGTGAGTACAGCCTGTTATGAGAAATATCTGGCTCTAAATGAAAAACGGTGCTATCTAGCAGAATGGTGGAGAATGTGTGCATTCAACTTACAGAGTTAAACTGAGGAGTGTTTGCAGCAGTTCAGAAACCCTTTCTTTGGAGAATGTAGTAAAAGTTTTTTCTGGTCCTATAAGGGCATATGAGAGTTACCAGTAAGATTGCATTTAAAACACAGAAGACCTCCTTCCTAAAAAGTCATCTGCTTGGTATTGGTTCCTTTTAGGAAGCTGCATCTACCTTTAGATTCAGCGAGTTAGAAACACGTTTCTTCTTTTTTTTTTTTTTTTTAATTATTGATTTTTTGTTTTATGTAACAAAATTGCATTATTCTAAAACACAGAGTTCATTATGTCTAGTAAAACGAAACAGTAAAATCATTCCAGTAGCACAAACTTAATAATTCATTGTTATTGTATGTTTGTGAGAATTAAAATACATCAAAAAATAATAGGATTTTTTTTTTTTGCTAATAGTACTAATGTCTAAAATAAAGCATTTCTTACATAAAAAATTTGCACACATTTAATTTCTCACTGCTGTTCTAGAAATAACATGCATAAAGAAAAGGGTAATAAGCAACTAATAAATACATTGACCTTCTGTTTTTAAATTTGCATACAACTACCTTATCATTCTGTTATAAATATTTACAAGTTGTATAAAAGCAGGGTTTTATAATCAGGTAGAAAAGAAATATATATATATTTATATACACACATATTATATATATTTGAATTAAATGACTTATCTCATTAAATATGCATTTTTTTAAGCTGCGTTTGGATATTCCAGAGTGAATGGAAGTACAGTCTGTAATGAGAAATATCTGGCTCTATAAAAAAAAACGGTGCTATCTAGCAGAATGGTTGTCGATGTGTGCATTCATCTTATAGAGTTGAACTGATGTGTTTTTGCAGCAGTTCAGAAACCCTTTCTTTGGAGAACGTAGAAACAGTCCTCTCCCCTGTGTGGCGGAATATAAGAGTTAGCCATAAGAATGCGTTTATAACACAGAAGACCCGCTTCTTACAAACTCATTTGCTGTGTGTTGGATCCTTTTAGAAAGCTACATCTATGTTTAAATTCAGCGAGTTAGAAACACGTTTCTTCTAAAAGCTGCATTTGGACATTACAGAGTGAATGGGAGTACAGGCTGTAATGAGAAATATATGGCTCTAAAAGAAAAATGGTGCTATCTAGCAGAATGGTTGTCAATGTGTGCATTCAATTTACAGAGTTAAACTGATGTGTGTCTCCAGCAGTTAAGAAAACCTTTATTTGGCGAAAGTAGAAATAGTCTTTTCCAGCCCAATAGTTGCATACAAGAGTTAGCAGTAAGAATGCATTTAAAACACAGAAGGCCTGCTTCTTACAAACTCATCATTTGTGTGTTGGTTCTTTTTAGGAAGCTGCATCTATGTTTAGGTTCAGTGATTTAGAAAAACGTTTCTTCTAAAAGCTGCATTTGGACATTCCAGAGTGAATGGGAATACAGGCTGTAATGAGAAATATCTGACTCTAAAAGAAAAACGGTGCTATCTAGGAGAATGGTGGTCAATGTGTGCATTCAACGTACACAGTTAAACTGATGCGTGTTTTCAGCAGTTCAGAAACCTTTTCTCTGCAGAATGTAGAAACAGTCCTTTCCCCATATAGTGGCATAAAAAAGTTAGCAATAAGAATGCATATAAAACACATAAGACCCGCTTCTTACAAACTCATCTGCTGTATGTTGGTTCCTTTTAGGAAGTTGCATCTATGTTTAGATTCAGCGAGTTAGAAACACGTTTTTTCTAAAAGCTGTTTTTGGACATTGTGGAGTGAATGGGAGTACCTGCTGCAATGAAAAATATCTGGCTCTAAAAGAAAAACGGTGCTATCTAGCAGAATGGTTATCAATGTGTGCATTCAACTTACAGAGTTAAACTGATTTGTGTTTGCAGCAGTTCAGAAACCCTTTCTTTTGAGAATGTTGAAAGAGTCATTTCCAGCCCTATACTGGCATAAAAGAGTTAGCAGTAAGACTGCATTTAAAACACAGAAGACACACTTATTACAAACTCATCGGCTGTGTGTTGGTGTTTTCTAGGAAGCTGCATCTATGTTTAGATTCCGTGAGTTAGAAAAACGTTTTTTCTAAAAGCTGCACTTGGATATTCCAGAGTGAATGGGAGTACAGACTGTAATGAGAAATATCTTGCTCTAAAAGAAAAACGGTGCTATCTAGCAGAATGGTTGTCAGTGCGTGCATTCAACTTACAGAGTTAAACTGATGTGTGTTTGCAGCAGTTAAGAAACCCTTTCTTTGGCGAAGGTAGAAATAGTCATTTCAAGTCCTATAGTTGCACATAAGAGTTAGCAGTAAGAATGCATTTAAGACACAGAAGGCCCGCTTCTACAAACTCATCTGCTGCGTGTTGGTTCCTTTTAGGAAGCTGCATCTATGTTTAGATTCAGCGATTTAGGAACACGTTTCTTCTAAAAGCTGCGTTTGGACATTCCAGAGTGAATGGGAGTACAGGCTGTAATGAGAAATATCTGGCCCTAAAGCAAAAACGGTGCTATCTAGCAGAATGGCTATCAATGCGTACATTCAACTTACAGAGGTAAACTGATGTGTGCTTGCAGCAGTTCAGAAACCCCATCTTTGGAGAATGTAGAAACAGTCATTTCAATCCCCATAATGGCATATAAGAGTTAGAAGTAAGAATATGTTTAAAACACAGAAGACCCGCTTATTAAAAAGTCATCTGCTGGGTGTTGGTTCCTTTTAGGAAGCTGCATCTATGCTACGATTCAGCGAGTTAGAAACACGTTTCTTCTAAAAGCTTCGTTTGGACATTCCAGAACCCAACAGAGTATAGGCTGTAATGAGAAATATCTGGCTCTAAAAGAAAAACGGTGCTATCTATGACAGTGGTTGTCAATGTGTGCATTCAACTTAGAGAGTTAAACTGATGTGTGTTTGTAGCAGTTCAGAAACCCTTTCTTTAGAGACTGTTGAAGGAGTTATTTCCAGCCCTATACTGGCATAAAAGAGTTAGCAGTAAGAATGCAATTAAAACACTGAAGACCGGCTTCTTACAAACACATCTGCTGTGTGTTGGTTGCTTTTAGGAAGCTGGATCTATGTTTAGATTCAGCGAGTTAGAAACACGTTTCTTCTAAAAGCTGCATTTGGAAATTCCAGAGTGAATGAGAGTACAGGCTGTAATGAGAAATATCTGGCTCTAAAAGAAAAACGGTGCTATGTAGCAGAATGGTTGTCAATGTGTCCATTCAAATTACAGAGTTAAACTGATGTGTGGTTGCAGCAGTTCAGAAACCCCATCTTTAGAGAATGTAGTAACAGTCATTTCCAGCCCTATACTGGCATAAAAGAGTTAGCAGTAAGAATGCGTTTAAAATACAGAAGACCTCTTCTTACAAACTCATCTGCTGTGTTTTGGTTCCTTTTAGGAAGCTGCATCTATATTTAGATTCTGCGAGTTAGAAACACGTTTCTTCTAAAAGCTGCGTTTGGACATTCAAGAGTGAAAGGGATTACAGGCTGTAATGTGATATATGTGGCTCTAAAAGAAAAATGGTGCTATCTAGCAGAATGGTTCTCAATGCGTGCATTCAACCTACAGAGTTACACTGATGTGTGTTTGCAGCAGTTCAGAAACCCTTTCTTTGCAGAATATAGAAACAGTCATTTCCAGCCCTATAGTGGCATATAAGAGTTAACAGTATGAATGCATTTAAAACACGGAAGACCTGCTTCTGACAAACTCGTCTGATGTATGTCGGTTCCATTTAGAAAGCTGCATCTATGTTTAGATTCAGCGAGTTAGAAACACGTTTCTTTTAAAAGCTGCGTTTGGACATTCCAGAATGAATGGGAGTACAGGCTCTAATGAGAAATATCTGGCTCTAAAAAAAAAAAAATGGTGCTATCTAGCAGAATGCTTGTCAGTGTGTGCATTCAACTTACAGACTTAAACTGATGTGTGTTTCCAGAAGTTCAGAAACTCTTTGTTTTACGAATGTATAAACAGCAATTTCCAGCCCTATAATGGCATATAGGAGTTACCAGTAAGAATGCGTTTAAAACAGAGAATACCCGCTTCTTAAAACTCATCTGCTGTGTGTTGGTTCCTTTTTGGATGCTGCATCTATGTTTTGATTCAGCAAATTAGAAACACGTTTCTTCTAAAAGCTGCGTTTGGACATTCCTGAGTGAATGAAAGTACAGGCTGTAATAAGAAATATCTGTCTCTAAAACAAAAATGGTGCTATATAGCAGAATGGTTGTCAATGTGTGCATCCAACTTACAGAGTTACACTGATGTTTGTTTGAAGCAGTTCAGAAACCCTTTCTTTGGAGAATGTAGAAACAGTTATTTCCAGCCCTATACTGGCATTTAAGATTTAGCAGTAAGAATACGTTTAAAACAAAGAAGACCCGCTTCTCACAAACTCATCTGCTGTGTGTTGGTTCCTTATAGGAAGCTGCATCTATGTTTAGATTCAGCGAGTTAGAAACACGTTTCTTCTAAAAGTTGCGTTTGGACATTCGAGAGTGAAAAGGAGTATAGGCTGTAATAAGAAATGTCTGGCTCCAAAAGAAAAATGGTGCTATCTAGCAGAATGGTTGTCAGTGTTTGCATTCAACTTACTGAGTTAAACTGATGTGTGTTTGCAACACTTCAGATACCCTTTCTTTGGAGTATATAGAAACAGTCATTTCCAGCCCTATAGTGGCATATAAGGTTTAGCAGTAAGAATGCGTTTAAAACACAGAAAACCGCTTCTTACAAAATAATCTTCGACGTGCTGATTTCTTTTAGGAAGTTCCATCTATGTTTTGATTCAGCGAGGTAGATACAGGTTTCTTCTAAAAGTTGTGTTTGGACATTCCAGAATCAATGGAAGTACCGACTGTAATGAGAAATATCTGACTCTAAAAGAAAAACGGTGCTATCTATCCGAATGGTTGTCAATGTGTGCATTCAACTTACAGTGTTAAACTGACGTGTGTTTGCAGCAGTTCAGAAACCCTTTCTTTGGAGAATGTAGAAACAGTCATTTCCAGCCCTATACTGGCATATAATAGTTAGCAGTAAGAATGCGTTTAAAACACAGAAGACCCACTTACAAACTCATCTGCTTTGTGTTGCTTCTTTTTAGGAAGCTGCATCTATATTTAGATTCAGCGAGTTAGAAACTCGTTTCTTTTTCCTTTTTTTTAATTGCATTTTATGTTTTCGGGTACATTTTAAGAACATGCAAGATTATTGCATATGTACACACATGGCAGTGTGGTTCGCTGTCTTATGTCTCCTCACCTGTATCTGTCATTTCTCCCCATGTTATCTCTTACCACCTAACCACCACCCCGTCCCTCTCCCCTTTCCCCCGAAGAAACCCCAGTGTGTAGTGCTCCCCTCTCTGTGTTCATGTGTCCTCATTGTTCGACACCCACCTATGAGTGAGAATATACGGTGTTTGATTTTCTATTATTGTGTCAGTTTGCTGAGAATGATGGTTTCCAGGTTCACCATGTCCCTACAAAGGACATGAACTCATCGTTTTTGATGGCTACGTAATATTCCATGGTGTATATGTACCACATTTTCCCTATCCAGCCTATCATCGTTGGGCATTTGGGATGGTTCCAGGTCTTTGCTATTGTAAACAGTGCTGCAATGAACATTCGTGTGCATGTGTCCTTGTAGTAGAATGATTTATAACCCTTTGGATATATACCCAGTAATGGGATTGCTGGGCCAAATGGGATTTCTATTTTTAGGTCCTTGAGGAATCGCCACTCTGTCATCCACAATGGTTGAATTAATTTACATTCCCACCAACAGTGTAAAAGTGTTCCTATTTCTCCACATCCTCTCCAGCATCTGTTGTTTCCAGATTTTTTAATGATTGCCATTCTAACTGCTGTGAGATGGTATCTCAATGTGGTTTTGATTTGCATTTCTCTGATGACCAGTGATGATGAGCACTTTTTCATGTGTTTGTTCGCCTCCTGTATGTCTTCTTTTGTAAAGTATCTGTTCATATCCTTCACACATTTTTGAATGGGCTTGTTTGTTTTTTTGTGTAGATCTGCTTTAATTCTTTTTAAATTCTGGATATCAGTCTCTTGTCAGATGGGTAGACTGCAAAAATTTTTTCCCATTCTGTTGGTGGCCGATTCACTCTACTGACTGTTTCTTTTGCCGTGCAGAAGCTGTGGAGTTTGATTAGGTCCCATTTGTCTATTTTGGCTTTTGTTGCCATTGCTTTTGGCGTTTTGTTCATGAAGTCCTTGCCTACACCTATGTCCTGAATGGTTTTGCCTAGATTTTCTTCTAGGGTTTTTATGGTGTTAGGTGTGATGTTTAAGTCTTTAATCAATCTGGAGTTAATTTTGGTGTAAGGTGTCAAGAAGTGGTCCTCTTTCTGCTTTCTGCACATGGCTAGCCAGTTTTCCCAACACCATTTATTAAACAGGGAGTCCTTTCCCCATTGCTTGTTTTTGTCAGGTTTGTCGAAGATCAGATGGTTGTGGGTATGTTGTATTTCCTGTGAGGCCTCTGTTCTGTTCCATTGGTCTATATCTCTGTTTTGGTACCAGTACCATGCTGTTTTGATTACTGTAGCCTTGTATTACAGTTTGAAGTCCGGTAGTGTGAAGCCTCCTGCTTTGTTCTTTTTGCTTAGAATTGACTTGGCTATGCGGGCTCTCTTTTGGTTCCATATGAAGTTTAAGGTGTTTTTTCCGGTTCTGTGAAGAAGGTCATTGGTAGCTTGATGGGAATAGCGTTGAATCTGTAAATTACTTTGGGCAGTATGGCCATTTTCAATGTGTTGATTGTTTCTAACATGGAATGTTTCTCCGTCTGTTTGTATCCTCTCTTATTTAGTTGAGCAATGGCTTGTAGTTCTCCTTGAGGAGGTCCTTTACGTTCCTTGTTAGTTGTATTCCTACGTATTTTATTCTCTTTGTAGCTATCATGAATAGCAGTTCGTTCTTGATTTGGCTCTCTTGAAGTCTATTACTGGTGTATAGGAATGCTTGTGATTTTTGCACTTTGATTTTGTATCCTGGGACATTGCTGAAGTTGTTTATCAGTTTCAGGAGACTTTGGGCTGAGATGATGGGGTCTTCCAGATATACTATCATGTCATCTGCAAATACAGACAATTTGATTTCCTCCTTTCCAATTTGGATAACCTTTATTTCTTTTTCTTGCCTGATTGCTCTGGCTAGAACTTCCAGTACTATATTGAATAGGAGTAATGAGAAAGGGCATCCTTGTCTAGTGCCAGATTTCAAAGGGAATGCTTCCAGTTTTTGCCCATTCAGTATGATAATGGCTGTTGGTTTGTCGTAAATAGCTTTTATTGTTTTGAGATACATTCCGTCAATACCTAGTTTATTGAGGGTTTTTGCATAAAGTGTTGTTGAATTTTGTTTCTTCTAAAAGCTAGGTTTGGACACGCCAGAGTGAATGGGAGTACAGGCTGCAATGAGAAATATCTGGCTCTAAAAGAAAAACGGTGCTATCTAGCAGAATGGTTGTCAATGTGTGCATTCATCTTATAGAGTGAAACTGAAGTGTGTTTGCAGCAGTACAGAAACCCTTTCTTTGGAGAATGTAGAAACAGTGATTTCCAGCCCTATAGTAGCATATAAGAGGTAGAAGTAAGAATGCGTTTTAAATACAGAAGACCAGCTTCTTACAAACTGATCTACTGTGTGTTGGTTCCTTGTAGGAGGTTGCATCTATGTTTAGATTCAGTGAGTTCATCACACGTTTCTCTTATAAGCTGCGTTTGGATATTCCAGAGGCAATGGGACTAGAGGCTGTAATGAGAAATATCTGGCTCTAAAACAAAAATGGAGCTATCTAGCAGATTGGTTGCCAAAGTGTTCATTCAACTGACAGAGTTAAACTTATGTGTGTATGAAGCGTTTCAGAAAACCTTTCTTCGGACAATCTAGAAACAGATGCTTCTGGCCGCATACTGCCGTTTGAGAATTAGCAGTAAGAATTCGTTTTAAACACAGAGGAAATGTATCTCTCAAATTGCTCTTCTGTGAGTTTCTTCAGCTTAGGAAGCTGCTTCTATGTTTAGATTCAGTTAGTCACACGTTTCTTCTAAAAGCTGCATTTGGATATTCCAGAGTTAATGGGATTTTAGGCTGTAATGAGAAATATCTGGCTCTAAAACAAAAATGGACCTATCTAGCTGATTGGTTGTCAAAGTGTACATTCAACTTACCGAGTTAAACTGATGTGTGTATGAAGCATTTCAGAAACCGTTTCTCTGGAGAGTCTAGAAATAGATGTATCCAGCCGCATACTGCCATAAGAGAATTAGCAGTAAGATGCATCTATGTTTAGATACAGTGAGATAGTCACACGTTTCTTCTAAAAGCTGGGTTTGGATATTCTAGAGTGAATGGGACTATAGGATGTAATGAGTCGCACTAAAACAAAAGCGGAGCTATCTAGCAGATTATTTGTCAAAGTGTACATGCAACTTACAGATTTAAACTGCTGTGTGTATTAAGCGTTTCAGAAACTCTTTCTTTAGAGAGTCTAGAAATAGATGTTTCCAGCCGCATACTGCCATTTGAGAATTAGCAGTAAGACTGTGTTTTAAACAGAGGAAACGTTTCTCTCAAATTGCTCTGCTGTGAGTCCGTTCACCCTAGGAAGCTGCATCTATGTTTAAATTCAAAGAGGTAGTAACACGTTTCTTCTATAAGCGGCGTTTGGATATTCCAGAGTGAATGGGACTATAGGCTGTAATGAGAAACATCTGGCTCTAAAACAAAAATGGACCTATCTAGCTGATTGGTTGTCAAAGTGTACATTCAACTTACCGAGTTAAACTGATGTGTGTATGAAGCATTTCAGAAACCGTTTCTCTGGAGAGTCTAGAAATAGATGTATCCAGCCGCATACTGCCATAAGAGAATTAGCAGTAAGATGCATCTATGTTTAGATACAGTGAGATAGTCACACGTTTCTTCTAAAAGCTGGGTTTGGATATTCTAGAGTGAATGGGACTATAGGATGTAATGAGTCGCACTAAAACAAAAGCGGAGCTATCTAGCAGATTATTTGTCAAAGTGTACATGCAACTTACAGATTTAAACTGCTGTGTGTATTAAGCGTTTCAGAAACTCTTTCTTTAGAGAGTCTAGAAATAGATGTTTCCAGCCGCATACTGCCATTTGAGAATTAGCAGTAAGACTGTGTTTTAAACAGAGGAAACGTTTCTCTCAAATTGCTCTGCTGTGAGTCCGTTCACCCTAGGAAGCTGCATCTATGTTTAAACTCAAAGAGGTAGTAACACGTTTCTTCTATAAGCGGCGTTTGGATATTCCAGAGTGAATGGGACTATAGGCTGTAATGAGAAACATCTGGCTCTAAAAGATAAACGGTGCTACCTAGCAGAATGGTTGTCAATGTGTGCATTCAACTTACAGAGTTAAACTGATGTGTGTTTGCAGCAGTTCAGAAACCCTTTCTTTGGAGAGTGTAGAAACAGTCATTCCCAGCCCTATACTGGCATATAAGAGGTAGCAGTAAGAATGCGTTTAAAACACAGAAGTCCCGCTTCTTACAAACTCATCTGCTGTGTGTTGGTTCCTTTTAGAAAGCTATATCTATGTTTAGATTTAGTGAGTTAGAAACACGTTTCTTCTAAAAGCTTCGTTTGGACATTCCAACGTGAATTGGAGTTCAGCCTCTAATGAGAAATATCTGGTTCTAAAACAAAAATGGTGCTATCTAGCAGAATGGTTGTCAATGTGTCTTCAACGTACAAAGTTAAACTGATGTGTGTTTGCAGCAGTCCAGAAAATCTTTATTTGGAGAATATAGAAACAGTCATTTCCAGCCCTATAGTTGCATATAAGAGTTAGCAGTAATAATGCGTTGAAAACAGAGAAGACCCGCTTCTTACAAACTCATCTGCTGTGTGTTGGTTCCTTTTAGGAAGCTGCATCTATATAAAGATTCCGTGAGTTAGAAACACGTTTATTCTAAAAGCTGCGTTTGGACATTCCAGAGTGGATGGGAGTACTGGGTTTAATGAGAAATATCTGGCTCTAAAACAGAAACGGAGCTATCTTGCACAATGATTGTCAATGTGTATCTTCAACTTCCAGAGTTAAACTGATGTGTCTTTGTAACAGTTTGGAAACCCTTTCTTTGGAGAATGTAGAAACAGTCCTTTCCAGGCCTATAGTGGAATATAAGAGTTAGCAGTAAGAATGTGTTTAAAACACAGAAGACGCACCTCTTACAAACTCATCTGCTGTGTGTTGGTTCCTTTTAGGAAGCTGCATCTATGTTTAGATTCAGCGAGTTAGAAACACTTTTCTTCTAAAAGCTAAGTTTGGACATTCAAGAGTGCACTGGAGTACAAGCTGGAAAGAGAAATATCTGGCTCTAAAAGAAAAACGTTGCTACCTGGCAGAATGACTGTCAATGTGTGCATTCAACCTACAGAGCTAAAATGAGGTTTGTTTGCAGCAGCTCAGAAACGCCTTCTTTGGAGAATGTAGAAACAGTCATTTCCAGCCTTATAGTGGCATATAAGAGTTAGCAGTAAGAATGCGTTTAAACCACAGAAGACCCGCTTCTTACAAAGTCATCTGCTGCGTGTTGGTTTCTTTTAGGAAGTTGCATCTATGTTTATATTCAGCGAGTTAAAACCCGTTTCTTCTAAAAGCTGCATTAGGACATTCCAGAGTGAATGGGAGTACTGGCTCTAATGAGAAATATCTGGCTCTAAAACAAAAATTTTGCTATCTAGCAGAATGGTTGTCAATGTGTGCATTCAACTTACAGAGTTAAACTGATGTGTGTTTGCAGGAGTTCAGAAATACTTTCTTTGGAGAATGTAGAAACAGTCATTTCCAGCCCTATACTGGCTTATAAGAGGTAGCAGTAAGAATGGTTTTGAAGCACAGAAGACCCACTTCTTACAAACTGATCTGCTGTGTTTCGGTTTTTTGTAGGAAGATGAATCTATGTTTAGATACAGCAAGTTAGAAACATGTTTCTTCTAAAAGCTGCATTTGGACATTCCAGAGAAAATGAAGGTCCAGGCTGTAGTTAGAAATATCTGTTTCTAAAACAAAAATGGTGCTATTTAGCAGAATGGTTGTCAATGCCTGCATTCAACTTACAGATTTAAACTGATATGTGGTTGCTGCAGTTCAGAAATCCCATCTTTGGAGAATGTAGAAACAGTCATTTCCACTCCTATACTGGCATATAAGAGTTAGCAGTAAGAATGCGTTTAAAACACAAAAGACACACTTCTTACAAACTCATCTGCTGCGTGTTGGTTCCTTTTAGAAAGCTACATCTATGTTTAGATTCAGCGAGTTAGAAACACGTTTCTTCTGAAAGCTGTGTTAGGACACTCCAGAGCGTATTGGAGTTCAGCCTCTAATGAGAAATTTCAGGTTCTAAAACAAAAATGGTGCTATCTAGCAGAATGACTGTCAATGTGTGCTTTCAACTAACAGAGTTAAACTGATGTGTGTTTGCAGCAGTCCAGGAACACTTTCTTTGGAAAATATAGAAACAGTCATTTCCAGATCTATAGTGGCATGTAATAGTTAGCAGTAAGAATGCGTTTAAAACACCAAAGACCTGCTGCATACATACTCATCTGCTGTGTGTTGGTTCCTTTTAGGAAGCTGCATCTATATTTAGATTCAGCGAGTTAGAAACACTTTTCTTCTAAAAGCTGCATTTGGACATTCCAGAGTGAATGAAGGTACAGGCTGTAATTAGAAATATCTGGCTCCAAAAGAAAAACAGTGCTATCTAGCAGAATAGTTGTCAATGTGTCCATTCAACGTACAGAGTTAAACTGATGTGTTTTTGCAGCAGTTCAGAAACCCTTTTTTTGGAGGATGTAGAAACAGCAATTTCCAGCCCTTTACGGGCATATAAGAGTTAGCAGTAAGAATGCCTTTAAAACACAGAAGACCCGCTTCTTACAAAGTCATCTACTATGTGTTATTCCTTTTCAGGAAGCGATATCTGTGTTTAGATTCTGCGAGTTAGAAACATGTTTCTTCTCAAAGCTGCGTTTGGACATTCCAAAGTGAATGGGAGTACAGGTTGTAATGAGTAATATCGGGCTCTAAAACAAAAGCAGTGCTATCTAGCAGAATGGTTGTCAATGTGTGTATTCAACTTACAGATTAAACTGATGAGTGTTTGCAGTAGTTCTGAAACCCTTTCTTTGGGGAATGTAGAAACAGTAATATCAATCCGTATAGAGGCATATAAGAATGCATTTAAAACACAGAAGACCCGCGTCTTTCAAACTCATCTGCTGTGTGTTGGTTCCTTTTAGGAAGTTGCATCTATGTTTGAATTCAGCGAGTTAGAAATATGTTTCTTCTAAAAGATGCTTTTGGACTTTCCAAAGTGAATGGGAGTACATGCTGTAATGAGAAATATCAGGCTCTAAAAGATAAACGGTGCTATCTAGCAGAATGGGTGTCAATGTGTGCATTCAGCTTACAGAGTTAAACTGATGTGTGTTTCCAGCAGTTCAGTAACCCTTTCTATGGATAATGTAGAAACAGTCATTCCAGCCCTATAGTGGCACAGAAGAGTTAGCAGTAAGATTGCGTTTATAACACAGTAGAGGAGGGGAATGCTGGGAAGATCGCCGCCTAAGAATAGCTCAGGACTTCAGCTCCCAGTGAAAGTGCAGAGGGTGAGTGGACGCCGCATTTCCAGACGAACTCTTATTGCCCACAGAACAGGAGATACCCAGGCAGAGGGGTCGCCAGCATCGCAGTCCCAGCTGGTGTGGCTGTTTTGGCCCCCGCGGGGCTGATTACACCCGCGCAGCTACTATGACCACTCCCTGTTGCTGCGGTTCTCCGTACAAACGCCACTGGTCTGGGAGCCCTCTTAGCTGGCGAGCAGAGCCCTGAGACGGCAGAGTTGCCCATTCATCTGAAATAGCGAGTCAGGCCAGGAGATTCCTAGGCAAAAAATCTGCCAGGAGCTGGCGCCGCAGTTCGAGCCAACTCCGTGAGTCGCAGCACAGGAGATCCCGGCGCCTTTTCAACAAGCGACCCGAACGCGGGGTCGTTCAACTTAAAAGAAAAGACTCTGAGTCAGGGAGCCAGGTGATCAGGCTCGGTTGGTCCCACCCCTCCACCCCCAACAACAACGAAAACAAAAACAGTAATTGGAAACCCTCTGGGTTGAGCCCTTCAAACCAAGCACAGCTGAACCCAGACGGTCTGGCTCCGTGGGGGAGGGGCTTCCGCCATTACTGAGACTCTCCACCGCTACTGAGGCAAGCTGCCGTTGCCGAGGCAACCCGCCCTTGCTGAGGCAACCTGCCACGACAGAGAGAGTCCGCCATAAAAGAGGCGGGACCACCATTGCCTAGACAGTTCTAACTATGCCCATATAAAAAGGACTGCAGGGAAGAGCTCAGGGCAGCTGGGTGGAGCCCACAGCAGCTCAGCAAAGCCCCTGTGGGCAGGCAGTGGCTAGGCGTGCTGCTAGCTGGGCGTGTCAGACCTGAAAGAAATATTTTAAAAAGGCAGTAGCGCAACAGAAACTCATAAAGCTCCAACTCCCTGGGACAGAGACAGACAACAGGTGGATAAACCCACAAAAATGGGAAGAAACCAGCGCAAAAAAAATGAAAACTCCCGAAACCAGAACACCTCTCCTCCTAAAAGGGATCACAACTCCTCACCAGCAAGGGAACAAGACCGGATGGAGAAGGAGGGTGATGAAATGACAGAATCAGACTTCAGAAGGTGGGTAGTAAAAAACTACAGTGAGCTAAAAGAACATGTTCTAACCGAACGCAAAGAACATAGTAACCTTGAAAAAAGATTGGACGAACTGCTGACGAGAATGGACAGCATAGAGAGGAGTATAAGTGAATTGATGGAGCTGAAAAACGCAACACGAGAAATTCGTGAAGTATGCACAAGCTTCAGCAGCCGAATTGACCAAGCAGAAGAAAGGATATCAGAGGTCAAAGATCAACTCAATGAAATAAAAAGAGAAGGCAAGAACAGAGAAAAAAGCGCAAAAAGGAATGAACAAAATCTTCAAGAAATGTGGGACTATGTGAAAAGACCTAATCTACGTCTGATAGGTGTACCTGAATGTGATGAAGAGAATGAATCCAAGCTGGAAAATACTCTTCAGGATATCATCCAGGAAAACTTCCCCAACCTAGCAAGGCAGACCAATATTCAAATCCAGGAAATACAGAGAACACCACAAAGATATTCCTCAAGAAGAGCACCCCAAGGCACATAATCGTCACATTCACCAGGGTTGAAATGAAAGAGAAAATGCTAAGGGCAGCCAGAAAGAAAGGTCGGGTTACCCACAAAGGGAAGCCCATTGGACTCACAGCAGATCTCTCAGCAGAAACCCTACAAGCCAGAAGAGACTGGGGGCCAATATTCAACATCCTTAAAGAAAAGAACTTTCAACCCAGAATCTCCTATCCAGCCAAACTAAGCTTCATAAGTGAAGGAAAAATAAAATCCTTTGTGAACAAGCAAGCACTCAGAGATTTCATCACCACCAAACCTGCTCTACAAGAACTCCTGAAAGAGGCTCTACACATATAAAGGAACAACCAGTACCAGCCACTCCAAAAACACACCAAATGGTAAAAGAGCATCAACACAATCAAGAATCTGCATCAACTAACCAACAAAACAGCCAGGTAGCATCAAAACGACAGTATAAAATTCACACATAACAATACTATCCCTAAATGTCAATGGACTAAATGTCCCAATCAAAAGACACAGACTGGCAAATTGGATAAAAAGCCAAAACCCATCAGTGTGCTGTATCCAGGAAACCCATCTTACATGCAAGGATACAAAAAGGCTCAAAATAAAGGGATGGAGGAAGATCTACCAAACAAATGGAGAGCAAAAAAAGGCAGGAGTTGCAATTCTCATCTCTGATAAAATAGACTTTAAACCAGCAAAGATCAAAAGAGACAAAGAAGGACATTACATAATGGTAAAAGGATCACTGCAACAAGAAGAGCTAACGATCCTAAATATATACGCACCCAATATAGGAGGACTCAGATGCATAAGGCAAGTTCTTAATGACTTACAAAGAGACTTAGACTCCCACACAATAATAGTGGGAGCCTTTAACACCCCATTGTCAATATTAGACAGATCATCCAGACAGAAAATCAACAAGGATATCCAGGACCTGAATACAGACCTGGAACAAGCAAACCTAATAGACATTTACAGAACTCCCCACCCCAAATCCACAGAATATACATTCTTCTCAGCACCACATCAAACCTACTCTAAAATTAACCACATAATTGGCAAAAAATCACTCCTCAGCAAATGCAAAAGAACAGAAATCATAACAAACAGTCTCTCAGACCACAGTGCAATCGAGTTAGAACTCAGAATGCAGAAACTAACTCCGAACTGCACAGCTTCATGGAAACTGAACAACTTGCTCTTGAATGTTGACTGGCTAAACAACGAAATGAAGGCAGAAATAAAGATATTCTTCGAAACCAATGAGAACAAAGACACAACATACCAGAATCTCTGGGACACATCTAAAGCAGTCTCTAGAGGAAAATATATAGCAATGAGTGCCCATATGAGAAGAAAGGAGAGATTGAAAATTGACACCCTATCATCAAAATTGAAAGAGCTAGAGGAGCAAGATCAAAAAAACTCAAAACCTAGCAGAAGACAGGAAATAACTAAGATCAGAGCAGAACTGAAGGAAATAGAGACACAAAAAACTCTTCAAAAAATCAATAAATCCAGGAACTGGTTTTTTGAAAAGATCAACAAAATAGACAGACCACTAGCCAGATTAATAAAAAAGAAAAGAGAGACTAACCAAATTGATGCAATAAAAAACGATAAAGGGGATATCACCACAGATTCCACAGAAATCCAAACCATCATCAGAGATTATTACAAACAACTCTATGCACATAAACTAGTAAACCTGGAAGAAATGGATAAATTCCTGGACACCTGCATCCTCCCAAGCCTAAACCTGGAAGAAGCCGAAACCCTGAACAGACCAATAACATGGTCTGAAGTCGAGGCAGCAATAAAGAGCCTACCACCCAAAAAAATCCCTGGTCCAGATGGGTTCACAGCCGAATTCTACCAGACATACAAAGGGGGGCTGATACCATTCCTTCTGAAACTATTCCAGACAATCCAAAAAGAGGGAATCCTTCCAAAATCATTCTACGAGAGAAACATCATCCTGATACCAAAACCCAGCAGAGACTCAACAGGAAAAGAAAATTTCAGGCCAATATCCATGATGAACATAGATGCAAAAATCTTTAATAAAATGCTTGCAAACCGATTGCAGTAGCATATCAAAAAGCTCATCCACCAAGATCAAGTAGGATTCATCCCGGGGATGCAAGGCTGGTTCAACATACGCAAGTCCATAAACGTAATTCACCACATAAACAGAACCAAAGACAAAAACCTCATGATTATCTCAATTGAAGCAGAGAAGGCTTTTGACAAAATTGAACAACGCTTTATGCTAAAAACCCTCAATAAACTAGGTATTGTTGGAACGTATCTCAAAACAATAAAAGCTATTTACGACAAACCAACAGCCAATATCATACTGAATGGGCAAAAACTAGAAGCATTCCCTTTGAAATCTGGCACTAGACAAGGATACCCTCTCTCACCACTCCTATTCAATATAATACTGGAAGTTCTAGCCAGAGTAATCAGGCAAGAAAATGAAATAAAGGGTATCCAAAATGGAAAGGAGGAAATCAAATTGTCTGTATTTGCAGATGACATGATTGTATATCTGGAAGACCCCATCATCTCAGCCCAAAATCTCCTGAAACTGATAAACAACTTCAGCAAAGTCTCAGGATACAAAATCAACGTGCAAAAATCACAAGTAATAGACTTCAAGAGAGCCAAATCTAGAACGAACTGCCATTCACAATTGCTACAAAGAGAATAAAGTACCTAGGAATACAACTAACAAGGAACGTAAAGGACCTCTTCAAGGAGAACTACAAGCCATTGCTCAACAAAATAAGAGAGGATACAAACAGACGGAGAAACATTCCATGTTCATGGTTAGGAAGAATCAACATCGTGAAAACGGCCATACTGCCCAAAGTAATTTACAGATTCAATGCTATTCCCATCAAGCTACCAATGACCTTCTTCACAGAACTGGAAAAAAGCACCTTAAACTTCATATGGAACCAAAAGAGAGCCCGCATAGCCAAGTCAATTCTAAGCAAAAAGAACAAAGCAGGAGGCATCACACTACCGGACTTCAAACTATACTACAAGGCTACAGTAATCAAAACAGCATGGTACTGGTACCAAAACAGAGATATAGACCAATGGAACAGAACAGAGGCCTCAGAGGAAATACAACATACCCACAACCATCTGATCTTCGACAAACCTGACAAAAACAAGCAATGGGGAAAGGACTCCCTGTTTAATAAATGGTGTTGGGAAAACTGGCTAGCCATGTGCAGAAAGCAGAAACTGGACCCCTTCCTGACACCTTACACCAAAATTAACTCCAGATGGATTAAAGTCTTAAACATCAGACCTAATACCATAAAAACCTTAGAAGAAAATCTAGGCAAAACCATTCAGGACATAGGTGTAGGCAAGGACTTCATGAACAAAATGCCAAAAGCAATGGCAACAAAAGCCAAAATAGACAAATGGGACCTAATCAAACTCCACAGCTTCTGCAAGGCAAAAGAAACAGTCAGTAGAGTGAATCGGCAACCAACAGAATGGGAAAAAATTTTTGCAGTCTACCCATCTGACAAGGGGCTGATATCCAGAATTTACAAAAACTAAAGCAGATCTACAAGAAAAAAACAAACAAGCCCATTCAAAAATTGGCGAAGGATATGAACAGATTTTTTACAAAAGAAGACATACAGGAGGCCAACAAACATATGAAAAAATGCTCATCATCACTGGTCATCAGAGAAATGCAAATCAAAACCACATTGAAATACCATCTTACACCAGTTAGAATGGCGATCATTAAAAAATCTGGAAACAACAGATGCTGGAGAGGATGTGGAGAAATAGGAACACTTTTGCACTGTTGGTGGGAATGTAAATTAATTCAACCATTGTGGAAGACAGTGTGGCGATTCTGCAAGGACCTAAAAATAGAAATCCCATTTGGCCCAGCCATCCCATTACTGGGTATATATCCAAAGGATTATAAATCATTCTACTACAAGGACATGTGCACACGAATGTTCATTGCAGCACTGTTTACAATAGCAAAGACCTGGAACCAACCCAAATGCCCAAACATGATAGACTGGATAGGGAAAATGTGGTACATATACACCATGGAATATTATGCAGCCATCAAAAACGATGAGTTCACGTCCTTTGTAGGGACATGGATGAACCTCGAAACCATCATTCTCAGTAAACTGACACAAGAGCAGAAAATCAAACACCGTATATTCTCACTCATTGGTGGGTGTTGAACAATGAGAACATACGGACACATTGAGGGGAGCACTACACACTGGGGTCCGTTGGGGGGAAATGGGGGAGGGGTGGGGGAATTGGGAGGTGGGAAGAGATAGCATGGGGAGAAATGACAGATACAGGTGAGGGGATGGAAGGCAGCAAAGCACACTGCCATGTGTGTACCTATGCAACAATCTTGCATGTTCATCACATGTACCCCAAAACCTAAAATACAATTTTAAAAAAAGAAAAAATAAAATAAATAAATAAATAAATAAAACACAGAAGACCCGCTTCTTACAAACTCGTCTGCTGTGTGTTGGTTCCTTTTAGGAAGCTGCATCTATGTTTAGAGTCAGTGAGTTAGAAACACGTTGCTTCTAAAAGCTGCGTTTGGACATTCCAGAGTTAATGGGAATACAGGCTGTAATGAGAAATATGAGGCTCTAAAAGAAAAACGGTGCTATCTAACAGAATGGTTGTCAATGTGTGCATTCAGCTTACAGAGTTAAACTTATGTGTGTTTGAAGCAGTTTAGAAACCCTTTCTTTGGAGAACGTAGAAACAGTCATTTCCAGCCCTGTAGTGCCATGTAAGAATTAGCAGTAAGAATGCGTTTAAGGCAGGGCGAGGTGGCTCAAGCCTGTAATCCCAGTACTTTGGGAGGCTGAGGCGGGTGGATCACGAGGTTAGGAGATTGAGACTATCCTGGTGAACATGGTGAAACCCTGTCTCTACTAATAAAATACAAAGAATTAGCTGGGCATAGTGTGGCACATGCCTGAAATCCCAGCTACTCAGGAGGCTGAGGCACGAGAATTGCCTGTACCCGGGTGACGGAGGTTGTTGTGAGCGGAGATCGTGCCATTGCACTCCAGCCTGGGTTACAGGAGCAAAACTCCATCTCAAAAAAAAAAAAAAAAGAATGCATTTAAAACAGAGAAGACCCATTTCTTAGTCACACATTTCTTCTAAAAACTGCATTTGTATATTCCAGAGTGAATGGGACTATAGGCTGTACTGAGAAATATCTGGCTCTAAAACAAAAAGGAGCTATCTAGCAGATTGGTTGTCAAAGTGTACATTCAACTTACAGAGTTAAACTGATGTGTGTATGAAGCATTTCAGAAACCCTTTCTTTGGAGAGTCTAGAAATAGATATTTCTGGCCGCATACTGACATATGAGAATTAGCAGTAAGATTACGTTTTAAACACAGAGGGAACGATTCTCTTAAATTGCTCGGCTGTGTGTTCGTTCACCTTAGGAAGCTGCATCTATGTTTAGATTCAGTGAGTTAGTCACACGTTTCTTCTAAAAGCTGCGTTTGTATATTCCAGAGTAAATGGGAATATAGGCTGTAATGAGAAATATCTGGCTCTAAAAAAAAATGCAGATATGTAGCAGATTGGTTGTCAAAGTGTACATTCAACTTACAAAGGTAAACTGATGTGTGTATGAAGCGTTTCAGATACCCTTTCTTTGGAGATTTTAGAAATAGCTGTTTCCAGCCGTATACTGCCATATGAGAATTAGCAGTAAGACTGCGTTTTAAACACAGAGGAAATGTTTGTCTCAAATTGCTCTACTGTGACTTTGTTCACCTTAGGAAGCTGCATCTATGTTTAGATTCAGTGAGTTAGTCAAACGTTTCTTCTAAAGGCTGCATTTGGATATTCCAGAGTGAATTGCACTATAGGCTGTAATGAGAAATATCTGGCTCTACAACAAAAACGGAGCTATCTAGCGGATTGGTTGTCAAAGTGTACATTCAACTTACAGAGTTAAACCGATGTGTGTATGAAGCGTTTGAGAAATCCTTTCCTTGGAGAGTATAGAAACAGAAGTTTCTGGCGGCATACTGCCAAATGAGAATTAGCAGTAAGACTGCGTTTTAAACACAGAGGAAACGTTTCTCTCAAATTGCTTTGCTGTGAGTTCGTTCAACTTAGGAAGCTGCATCTATGTTTAGATTCCGTTAGTAGTCATACGTTTCTTCTAAAAGCTGCGTTTGGATATTCCAGAGAGAATGGGACTATAGGCTGTAATGAGGAATATCTGGCTCTAAAACAAAAACGAAGCTATCTAACAGATTGGGGGTCAAAATGTTCATTCAACTTACAGAGTAAAACTGATGTGGGAATGAAGCGTTTCAGAAACCCTCCCTTTGGAGAGTCTAGGAATAGATGTTTCAAGCCGTATACTGCCATATGCAAATTAGCAGTAAGACTGCGTTTTAAACACAGAGGAAATGTTTCTCTCAAATTGCTCTGCTGTGAGTTCGTTCACCTTAGGAAGCTGCATTTATGTTTAGATTCAGTGAGTGAGTCACACGTTTCTTCTAAAAGCTGCGTTTTGATATTCCAGAGTGAATGGGACTATAGGCGGTAATGAGAAATATCTGTCTCTCAAAGAAAAACAGAAGTATCTAGCAGATTAGTTTTCAGTGTACATTCAACTTACAGAGTTAATCTGATGTGTGTATGAAGCGTTTCAGCAACCCTTTCTTTGGAGAGTCTAGGAATAGATGTTTCCAGCCCCATACTGCCATATGAGAATTAGCAGTAAGACTGCGTTTTAAACTCAGAGGAAACGTTTCTCTCAAATTGCTCTGCTGTTAGTTCGTTCACCTTAGGTGGCTGCATATATGTTTAGATTCAGTGAGTTAGTCACACGTTTCTTTGAAAAGCTGCGTTTGGATATTCCAGAGTGAATGGGATTATAGGCTGTAATGAGAAAAGTCGGGGTCTAAAACAAAAAAGGAGCTATCTAGCAGATTGGTTGTCAAAGTGTACATTCAACTTACAGATTTAAACAGATGTGTGTTTGTAGTGATTCAGAAACCCATTCTTTGGAGGGTCCAGAAATAGATGTTTCCAGTCGCAAACTGCCATATGAGAATTAGCAGTAAGACTGTGTTTTAAACACAGAGGGAACGTTTCTCTCAAATTGTTCTGCTGTTAGTTCATTCACCTTAGGAAGCTGCATCTAGGTTTAGATTCAGTGAGTTAGTCACACGTTTCTTCTAAAAGCTGCGTTCGGATATTCCAGAGTGAATGCGGCTATAGGTTGTAATGAGAAATATCTGGCTCTAAAACAAAAACAGAGCTATCTAGCTGATTGGTTGTCAAAGTGTACATTCAACTTACAGAGTTAAACTTATGTGCGTATGAAGAGTTTCAGAAACCTTTTCTTTCGAGAGTCTAGAAATACATGTTTCCAGCCGTATACTGCCATATAAGAATTAGCTGAAAGATGGATCTATGTTTAGATTCATTGAGTTAGTCACACGTTTCTTCTAAAAGCTGTGTTTGGATATTCCAGAGTGAATGGGAATATAGGCTGTAATGAGAAATATCTGGCTCTAAAGCAAAAACGGAGCTATCTGGCAGATTGTTTGTCAAAGTCTACATTCAACCTACAGAGTTAAACTGATTTGTGTATCAAGCGTTTTAGAAACCCTTTCTTTGTAGAGTCTAGAAATTGATTTTTCAAGCTGTATGAGTATTAGCAGTAAGACTGCGTTTTAAACACAGAGGAAACGTTTCTCTCAAATTTCTCTGCTGTGAGTTCGTTCACCTTAGGAAGTTGCATCTATGTTTAGATTCAGTGAGTTAGTCACACGTTTCTTCTAAAAGCTGCGTTTGGATGTTCCAGAGGGAGTGGGAGCATAGGCTCAACTTACAGAGTTAAACTGATGTGTGTATGAAGCTTTTCAGAAACCCTTTCTTTGGAGAGTCTAGAAATAGATGTTTCCAGCCGTATACGGCCATATGGGAATTAGCAGTAGGACTGCGTTTTAAACAAAGAGGAAACGGTTTTCTCAGATTGTTCTGCTGTGAGTTCGTTCTTCTTGGGAAGCTGCATCTATGTTTAGATTCAGTGAGTTAGTCACACGTTTCTTCTAAAAGCTGTGTTTGGATATTCCAGAATGAATGGGACTATAGGCTATAATGAGAAATATCTGGCTGTAAAACAAGAACCGAGCTATCTAGCAGATTGGTTGTCAAACTGTACATCCAACTTACAGAGCTATACTGATGTGTGCCTGAAGCGTTTAAGAAACCCTTTCTTTGGAGAGTCTAGAAATAGATTTTTCCAGCCGTATACTGCCATATGATAATTAGCAGTAAGAGTACATTTTAAACACAGAGGGAACGATTCTCTCAAATTGCTGTGCTGTCAGTTCATTCACCTTAGGAAGCTGCAAATATGTTTAGATTTAGTGAGTTAGTCACACCTTTCTTCTAAAAGCTGCGGTTGGATATTCCAGAGTGAATGGGACTACAATTAGAAATATCGGGCTCTAAAATAAAAATGGAGCTATCTCGCATATGGGTTGTCAAAGTGTACATTCAACTTACAGAGTTAAACTGATGTGTGTATGAAGCTTTTAAGAAACCCTTTTTTTGATGTGTGTAGAAATAGATGTTTACAGCAGTATACTTCCATATGAGAATTAGCAGTAAGACTGCGTTTTAAACACAGAGGAAACGTTCCTCTCAAATGGCTCTCTTGTGAGTTCATTCACCCTAGGAAGCTGCATCTATGTTTAGATTTAGTGAGTTAGTCACATGATTCATGAAAAAGCTGCATTTGTCTATTCCAGAGTGAATGGGACTATATGCTGTAATGAGAAATATCTGGCTCTAAAACAAAAACGGAGCTTTCTAGCAGATTGGTTGTCAAAGTGTACATTCAACTTACCGAGTTAAACTGATGTGTGTATCACGCATTTCTGAAACTCTTTCTTTGAATAGTCTACGAATAGATTTTTCCCACCGTTTACTGCCATATGATAATTAGCAATAAGACTGCGTTTTCAACAGAGAGGAAGTGTTTCTCTCAAATTGCTGTGCTGTGAGTTCCTTCAACTTAGGAAGCTGCATCTATGTTTAGATTCAGTGAGTTAGACCCACGTTTCTTCTAAGAGCTGCATTTAGATATTCCAGAGTGAATGGGACTCTAGGCTGTAAGGAAAAATATCTGGCTCTAAAACAAAAACGGAGCTATCCAGCAGATGGGTTGTCAAAGTGTACATTCAACTTATAGAGTTAAACTGAGGTGTGTATGAAGCGTTTCAGAATCCCTTTCTTTGAACATTCTAGAAAGAGATGTTTCTAGCTGTATACTGCCATATGAGAATTAGCACTAAGACTGCGTTTTTATCACACAGGAAACGTTTCTCTCAAATTGCTCTGCTGTGAGTTCGTTCACCTTAGGAAGATGCATCTATGTTTAGATTCAGTGAGTTAGACACACGGTTCTTCTAAAAGCTGCGTTAAGATATTCCAGAGAAAATGGGACAATAGGCTGTAATGAGAAATATCTGGCTCCAAAACAAAAACGTGGCTATCTGGCAGATTGGTTGTCAAAGTGTACGTTGAACTTACAGAGTTAAACTGATGTTTGTATGAAGCGTTTCAGAAACCCTTTCTTTGGAGAGTCTAGAAATAGATGTTTCTAGCCGTGTACTGCCATGTTAGAATTAAAAGTAAGACTGTGTTTTAAACACAGAGGAAACGTTTGCCACAAATTGCTCTGCTGTGAGTTCGTTCACCTTGGGAACCTGTATCTATGTTTAGATTCAGTGAGTTAGTCACACGTTTCTTCTAAAAGCTGCGTTTGGATATTCCAAAGTGAATTGACTATAGGCTGTAATGAGAAATATCTGGCTCTAAAACAAAAACGGAGCTATCTAGCAGATTGGCTGTCAAACTGTATGTTCAGCTTACAAAGTTAAACTGATGTGTTTGAAGTGTTTCAGAAACCCTTTCTTCGGAGAGTCTAGAAATAGATGTTTCCAGCTGTATTCTCACATATGAGAATTAGCAGTAAGTCTACTTTTTAAACACAGAGGAATCGTTTCTCTCAAATTGATCTACTGTGAGTTCATTCACCTTAGGAAGCTGCATCTATGTTTAGATTCAGTGAGTTAGTCACACGTTTCTTCTAAAAGCTGCATTTCGCTATTCAAGGGTGAAAGGGGCTATAGGCTTTAATGAGAAATATCTGGCTCTAAAACAAAAACGGAGCTATCTAGCAGATGGGTTGTCAAAGTGTACATTCAACTTATACAGATAAACTTATCTATGTATGAAGCGTTTCAGAAAACCTTTCTTTGTAGAGTCTAGAAATAGACGTTTCCAGCCGTATACTGCCATATGAGAATTAGCAGTAAGACTGCGTTTTAAACACAGAGGAAACAGTCTCTCAAATTGCTCTGCTTTGAGTTTGTTCACTTTAGGAAGCTGCATCTGTGTTTAGATTCAGTAAGTTAGTCACGCGTTTCTTCTAAAACCTGGGTTTTGATATTCCAGAATGAATGGGACTATAGGCTGTAATGAGAAATATCTGTCTCTAAAAGAAACACGGAGCTATCTAGCAGATTATTTGTCAAAGTGTACATTCAACATACAGAGTTAAACTGATGTGTGTACAAAGCGTTTCAGAAACCCTTTCTTTGCAAAGTCTAGAAAGAGATGTTCCCAGCCACATACTGCCATATGAGAATTAGCTATAAGATGCATCTATGTTTAGATTCAGTGAGATAGTCACACGTTTCTTCTAGAAGCTGCGTTTGGATATTCAAGAGTGAATGGGACTATAGGCTGTAATGAGAAATATCAGTCTCTAAAACAAAAATGGAGCTATCTAGCAGATTGGTTGTCTAAGTGTACATTCAACTTAGAGAGTTAAACTGATGTGTGTATGAAGCGTTTTGGAAACCGTTTCTTTGGAGACTCTACAAATAGATGTTACCAGATGTATACTGCCATATGAGAAGTAGCAGTAAGACTGCGTTTGAAACACAGAGGAAACGTTTCTCTCAAATTGCTCCTCTGTGAGTTCGTTTACCTTAGGAAGCTGCGTCTATGTTTAGATTCAGTGAGTTAGTCACATGTTTCTTCTAAAAGCTACGTTTGGATATTCCAGAGTGAAAGGGACTATAGGCTGTAATGAGAAATATCTGACTCAAACAAAAACGGAGCTATCTGCTATATGAGAATTAGCAGTAGGACTGCGTTTTAAACACATAGGAAACGTTTCTCTCCAGTTGCTCTGTTGTGAGTTCGTTCACCTTAGGACGCTGCATCTATGTTTAGATTCAGTGAGTTAGTCACACGTTTCTTCGAAAAGCTGCATTTGGATATTCCAGAGTGAATGGGATTTTAGGCTGTAATGAGGAATATCTGGCTCTAAAACAAAAACGGAGCTATCTGGCAGATTTGTTATCAAAGTGTACATTCAACTTACAGAGTTAAACTGATGTGTGTTTGAAGCATTTCAGAAACCCTTTCTTCTGAGATTCTAGAAATAGATATTTCCAGCTGCATACTGCCATATGAGAATTAGCAGTAAGATGCATCTATGTTTAGATTTAGTGAGAGAGTCACACGTGTCTTCTAAAAGCTGCGTTTGGATATTCCAGAGTGGATGGTTATAGGCTGTAATGAAAAATATCTGGCTCTAAAAAAAAACTGTGCTATCTAGCAGAATGCATGTCAATGTGGTCATTCAACTTAAAGAGTTAAACTGATGTGTGTTTACAGCACTTCAGAAACCCTTTGTTTGAAGAATCTAGAAACAGTCATTTCCAACCCTATAGTGGCATGTAAGAGTTAGCAGTGAGAATGCGTTTAAAACACCAAAGACCCGCTTCATACAAACTCATCTGCTGTGTAATGGTTCCTTTTAGGAAGCTGCATCTATATTTAAAATCAGCGACTTAGAAACACGTTTCTTGTAAAAGCTGCGTTTGGACATTCCAGAGTGAATGGGAGTACATGCTGTAATGAGAAATATCTGGCTGTAAAAGAAAAACGGTGCTATCTAGCAGAATGGTTGTCAATGGGTGCATTCAATTTACAGAGTTGAACTGATGTATGTTTGCAGCAGTTCATAAACCTTTTCTTTGGAGAATGTTGAAAGAGTCATTTCCAGCCCTAAATTGGCATATAATAGTTAGCAGTAAGAATGCGTTTAAAACAAAGAAGATCCGCTTCTTACAAACTCATCTTCTGTGTGTTGGTTCCTTTTAGGAAGCTACATCTATGTTTAGATTCAGTGAGTTAGAAAAAAGTTTCCTCTAAAAGTTGCGTTTGGGTGTTCCAAAATGAATGGGAGTACAGGCTGTAATGAGAAATATGTGGCTCTAAAAGAAAAACGGTGCTATCTAGCAGAATGGTTGTCAATGTGTGCATTCAGCTTACAGAGTTAAACTGATATGTGTTTGAAACAGTTCGGAAACCCTTTCTTTGGAGAATGTAGAAACAGTCATTTCCAGTCCTGTAGTGGCATATAAGAATTAGCAGTAAGAATACGTTTAAGGCAGGGCGCGGTGGCTCATCAATGTAATCCCAGTTATTTGGGAGGCCGAGGTGGGGGGCTCACGAGGTCAAGAGATCGAGACTATTCTGGTCAACATGGTGAAACCCCGTCTCTACTAATAAAATACAAAGAATTAGCTGGGCATAAGGGTGCGTGCCTGTAATCCCAGCTACTCAGGAGACTGAGGCAGGAGAATTGCCTGAACCCGGGAGATGGAGTTTGTGGTGAGCCGAGATCACGCCATTGCACTCAAGCCTGGGTAACAAGAGCAAAACTCCGTCTCAAAAAAAAAAAAAGAAAAAAAAGAAAAAAAGAAAAAGAATGTGTTTAAAACACAGAAGACCCGCTTCTTAGTCACACATTTCTTCTAAAAGCTGCGTTTGGATATTCCAGAGTGAATGGGAGTATACGCTGTAAAAAGAAATATCTGGCTCTAAAACAAAAACGGAGCTATCAAGCACTTTGGTTGTCAAAGTGTACATTCAATTTATAGGGTTAAACTGATGTGTGTATGAAGCGTTTCAGAAACCCTTTCTTTGGAGAGACTAGAAATAGATGATTCCAGCCGCATACTGCCATATGAGAATTAGCAGTAAGACTGCGTTTTAAACACAGAAAAAACGTTACTCTCAAATTGCTCTGCAGTGAGTTTGTTCAACTTAGGAAGCTGCATCTATGTTTAGATTCAGTGAGTTAGTCACACGTTTCTTTTAAAAGCTACGTTTGGATATTCCTGAGTCAATGGGACTCTAGGCTGTAATGAAAAATATATGGCTGTAAAACAAAAACAGAGCTATCTAGCAGATTTGTTGTCAAGTGTACATTCAACTTACAGAGTTAAACTGATGTGTGTATGAATCGTTTCAGAAACCCTTTCTGTGGACAGTTTAGAAATAGATGTTTCCAGCCGCATATTGCCATATGAGAATCAGCAGTAAGATGCATCTATGTTTAGATTCGGTGAGATAGGCACAAGTTTCTTCTAAAAGCTGCCTTTGGATATTCCAGGGTGAATGGGACTATAGGCTGTACTGAGAAATATCTGGCTTTAAAACAAATACAGAGCTATCTAGCACATTGGTTGTCAAAGTGTACATTCAGCTTACAGAGTTAAACTGATGTCCGTATGAACCATTTCAGAAGTCCTTTCTTTAGAGAGTCTGGAAATAGATGTTTCCCATTGTAAATTGCAATATGAGAATTAGCAGTAAGACTGCATTTTAAATACAGAGGAAACGTTTGTCTCAAATTGCTCTGCTGTGACTTCGTGCACTTTAGGAATCTGCATCTATGTTTAGATTCAGTGAGTTAGTCACACGTTTCTTCTAAAAGCTGCGTTTGGATATTCCAGAGTGAATGGGACTATAGGCTGTAATGAGAAATATCTGGCTCTAAAACAAAAACGGAGCTGTCTAGCAGATTGGTTGTCAAGTGTACATTCAACTTACAGAGTTAATCTGATGTGTGTATGAAGCGTTTCAGAAACCCTTTCTTTGGAGAGTCTAGAAATAGATGTTTCCGGCCGCATACTGACATATGAGAATTAGCAGTAAGACTACGTTTTAAACACAGAGGGAACGATTATCTCAAATTGCTCTTCTGTGTGTTTATTTACCTTAGGAAGCTGCATCTATGTTTAGATTCACTGAGTTAGTCACACGTTTCTTCTAAAAACTGCGTTTGGATATTCCAGAGTGTATAGGCTGTAATGAGAAATATCTGGCTCTAAAACAAAAACGGAGCTATGTAGCAGATTGCTTGTCAAAGTGTACATTCAACTTACAGAGTTAAACTGGTGTGTGTATTAAGCGTTTCAGATACCCTTTCTTTGGAGATTCCAGAAATAGATGTTTCCACTCGTTAACAGAGTTAAACCGATGTGTGTATGAAGCGTTTGAGAAACCCTTTCTTTGGAGAGTCTAGAAATAGAAGTTTCTGGCGGCATACTGGCAAATGAGAATTAGCAGTAAGACTGCGTTTTAAACACAGAGGACACGTTTCTCTCAAATTGCTTTGCCTTGAGTTCGTTCACCTTAGGAAGCTGCATCTATGTTTCGAGTCAGTTAGTTAGTCACACGTTTCTTCTAAAAGCTGCGTTTCAATATTCCAGAGAGAATGGGACTATAGGCTGTAATGAGAAATATCTGGCTCTAAAACAAAAATGGAGCTATCTAGCAGATTGGGGGTCAAAATGCTCATTAAACTTACAGAGTAAAACTGATGTGGGAATGAAGCGCTTCAGAAACCCTCCTTTAGAGAGCCTAGGAATGATGTTTCAAGCCGTATACTGCCATATGAGAATTAGCAGTAAGACTGCATTTTAAACACACAGGAAAAGTTTCTCTCAAATTGCTCTGCTGTGAGTTCATTCACCTTGGGAAGCTGCATCAATGTTTAGATTCAGTGAGTTAGTCACACCTTTCCACTAAAAGCTGCCTTTGGATATTCAAGAGTGATTGCGACCTTAGGCTATAATGAGCAATATCTGGCTCTAAAACAAAAACGGAGCTATCCAACAGATTGGTTGTCAAATGTACATTCAACTTAAAGAATTAAACTGATGTGTGTATGATGCGTTTCAGAAAACTTTTCTTTGGAGAGTCTAGAAATAGATGTTTCCAGCCGTATACTGCCATATGAGAATTAGCAGTAAGACTGTGTTTTAAAAACAGAGGAAACGTTTCTCTCAAATTGCTCTGCTGTGAGTTCATTCACCTTAGGAAGCTGAATCTATGTTTAGGTTCAGTGAGTGAGTCATACGTTTCTTCTAAAAGCTGCGTTTGGATATTCCAGAGTGAATGGGACTATAGGCGGTAATGAGAAATATCTGTCTCTCAAACAAAAATGGAGGTATCTAGCAGATTGTTTGTCAGTGTACATTCAACTTACAGAGTTAATCTGATGTGTGTATGAAGCGTTTCAGCAACCCTTTCTTTGGAGATTCTAGAAATAGATTTTTCCAGCCCCATACTGCCATATAAGAATTAGCAGTAAGACTGCGTTTTAAACACAGAGGAAACGTTTCTCTCAAATAGCTCTGCTGTGAGTTCCTTCATCTTAGGAGGCTGCATCTATATTTAGATTCAGTGAGTTAGTCACACGTTTCTTCTAAAACCTGCACTTGGATATTCCAGACTGAGTGGGACTATAGGCTGTAATGAGAAATATCTGGCTCTAAAACAAAAACGGAGGTATCTAGCAGATTGGTTGTCAAAGTGAACATTCAACTTACAGATTTAAACTGATTTGTGTTTCAAACGTTTCAGAAACCCTTTCTTTGTAGAGTCTAGAAATCGATGTTTCAAGCCGTATAGTGCCATATGAGAATTAGAAGTAAGACTGCGTTTTAAACACAGAGGAAACATATCTCTCAAATTTCTCTGCTGTGATTTCGTTCCCTTTAGGAAGCTGCATCTATGTATAGATTCAGTGAGTTAATCACACGTTTCCTCTAAAAGCTGCGTTTGGATATTCCAGACAGAATGGGAGCATAGGCTCTAATGAGAAATATCTGGCTCTAAAAAAAAAAACAGAGCTATATAGCAGATTGGTTGTCAAAGTGTACATTCAACTTACAGAATTAAACTGATGTGTGTATGAAGCTTTTCAGATATACTTTCTTTGGAGAGTCTATTAATAGATGTTTCCAGCCGTATACAGCCATATAAGAATTAGCAGCAAGAATGCGTTTTAAACAAAGAGGAAACGTTTTTCTCAAATTGTTCTGCTGTGAGTTCGTTCTTCTTGGGAAGCTGTATCTATGTTTAGATTCACTGAGTTAGTCACACGTTTCTTCTAAAAGCTGAGTTTGTATATTCCAGAGTGAATGGGCCTATAGGCTTTAAGGAGAAATATCTGCCTCTAAAAAAAAAAACAGGTCTATCTAGGAGATTGGTTGTCAAAGTGTGTATTCAACTTACAGAGTTAAACTGATATGTGTATGAATCGTTTTAGAAACACTTTCTTTGGAGAGTCTAGAAATACATGTTTCCAACAGCACACTGCCATATGAGAATTAGCAGTAAGATGCATCTATGTTTAGATTCAGTTGGTTAGTCACACGTATCTTCTAAAAGCTGAGTTTGGATATTCCAGAGTGAATGGGACTATATTCTGTAATGAGAAATATCTGGCGCTACAACAAAAAGGGAGCTATCTAGCAGATTGGTTCTCAAAGCGTACGTTCAACATACAGAGTTAAATTGATGTGTGTATGAAGCGTTACAGAAACCCTTTCTTTTAGAGTCTAGAAATAGGTGTTTCCAGCCGTAGACTGCCATGTGAGAATTAGCAGTAAGACTGCGTTTTAAACACAGAGGAAACGTTTCTCTCAAATTGCTCTGCTTTGAGTGCGTTCACCTTAGGAAGTTGCGTCTATGTTTAGATTCAGTGAGTTAGTCACACGTTCCTTCTAAAATCTGCATTTGGATATTCCAGAGTGAATGGGCCTATAGGCAGTAATGAGAAATACCTGGCTCTAAAACAAAAACGGCGCTATCTAGCATATTGGTTGCCAAAGTGTACATTCAACTTACAGAGTTAAACTGATGTGTGTATGAAGCATTTCAGAATCCTTTTCTTTGGAGAGTCTAGAAATAGATGTTTCCAGCCGTATACTTCCATATGCGAATTAGCAGTAAGACTGCGTTTTAAACACAGAGGAAATGTTTCTCTCAAATTGCACTGCTGTGATCTTGTTCACCTTAGGAAGCTGCATCTATGTTTAGATTCAGTGAGTTAGTCCCACGTTTCTTCTAAAAGCTGCATTTCGATATTCCAGAGTGAATGGGACTATAGGCTATAATGAGAAATATCTGGCTCTAAAACAAAAACGGAGATATCTAGCAGATTGGTTGTCAAAGTGTACATTCAACTTACGGAGCTAAACTGATGTGTGTCTGAAGCGTTTCAGAAACCCTTTCTTTGGATTGTCTAGAAATAGATGTTGCCAGCCGTATACTGCAATTTGATAATTAGCAGTAAGAGTACATTGTAAACACAGAGGACACCGTTCTCTCAAATTGCTCTGCTGTCAGTTCGTTCAACTTAGGAAGCTGCATATATGTTTAGATTCAGTCTGTTAGTCACATGTTTCTTCTAAAAGCTGCGTTTGGATATTCCAGAGTGAATGGGACTACAGGCTGTAATCAGAAATATCAGGCTCTAAAACAAAAATGGAGCTATCTAGAAGATTGGTTGTCAAAGTGTTCATTCAACTTACAGAGTTAAACTGATGTGTGTATGAAGCGTTTCAGAAACCCTTTCTTTGCTGTGTGTTGAAATAGAGGTTTCCAGCAGTATACTGCCATATGAAAATTAGCAGTAAGACTGTGTTTTAAACACAGAGGAAACATTTCTCTCTAATTGCTCTGTTGTGAGTTCATTCATATTAGGAAGCCCCATCTATGTTTAGATTCAGCGTGTTAGTCACACGATTCATCTAAAAGCTGCATTTCTATATTTCAGAGTGAATGGGACTATAGGTTGTAATGAGAAATATCTGGCTCTAAAACAAAAACGGAGCTAACTAGCAGATTGGTTGTCAAAGTGTACATTCAACTTACAGAGTTAATCTGATGTGTGTATGAAGCGTTTCAGAGTCCCTTTCTTTGGATAGCCTAGGAATAGATTTTTCCCTCTGTATACTGCCGTATGAGAATTAGCAGTAAGAGTGCGTTTTCAACACAGAATAAAAGTTTCTCTCAAATTGCTGTGCTGTGAGTTTGTTCACCTTAGGAAGCTGCATCTATGTTTAGATTCCGTGAGTTAGACCCACGTTTCTTCCAAAAGCTGCGTTTGGATATTCCAGAGTGAATCGGACTATAGGCTTTAATTAGAAATATGTGTCACTAAAACAAAAACGGAGCTATCTTGCAGATGGGTTATCAAAGTGTACATTCAACTTATAGAGTTAAACTGATGTGCATATGAAGCGTTTCAGAAACCCTTTCTTTGGAGAGCCTAAAAATAGATGTTTCCAGCCGTATACTGCCATATGAGAATTAGCAGTTATACTGCGTTTTAAACAAAGAGGAAACGTTTCTCTCAAATTGCTCTGCTGTGAGTTTGTTCACCTTAGGAAGCTGCATCTATGTTGAGATTCAGTGAATTAGTCACTCGTTTCTTCTAAAAGCTGCGTTTGGACTCTGGTGTGAGTTCATTCATATTAGGAAGCCTCATCTATGTTTATATTCAGTGTGTTAGTCACACGATTCATCTAAAAGCTGCGTTTGGATATTCCAGTGTGAATGGGACTATAGGCTGTAATGAGAACTATCTGGCTGTAAAACAAAAACGGATCTATCTAGCAGATTGGTTTTCAAAGTGTACATTCAACTTACACAGTTAAACTGATGTGTGTACGAAGCGTTTCAGAAACCCTTTCTTTGCACAGTTTAGAAATAGATGTTTCGAGCTGTACACTGCCATGTGAGAATTAGAGGTAAGACTGCGTTTTAAACACAGAGGAAACGTTTGTCTCAAATTGCTCTGCTGTTTCTTCGTTCACCTTGGGAACCTGCATCGATGTTTGGATTCAGTGCGTTAGTCACAGGTATCTTCCATAAGCTGCGTTTGTATATTCCAGAGTGAATTGACTGTAGGCTGTAATGAGAAATATCTGGCTCTAAAATAAAAACGGAGCTATCTGGCAGATTGGTTGGCAAAGTGTACATTCAACTTACAGATTTAAACTAATGTGTGTATGAAGCGTTTCAGAAACCCTTTCTTTGGAGAGTCTAAAAATAGATGTTTCCAGCCACATACTGCTATATGAGAAGTAGCAGTAAGAATGCGTTTTAAACACAGAGGAAACGTTTCTCTCAAATTGCTCTTCTGTGAGGTCGTTCACCTTAGGAAGCTGCATCTATTTTGAGATTCAGTGAGTTAGTCACACGTTTCTTCTAAAAGATGCATTTGGATATTCCAGAGTGAATGGGACTATAGGCTGTAATGAGAAATATCTGGCTCTAAAACAAAAACGGAGCTATATAGCAGATTGGTTGTCAAAGTGTACATTCAACTTAGAGAGTTAAACTGATGTGTATATGAAGCGTTTCAGAACTCTTTCTTTGGAGAGTCTAGAAATAGATGTTTCCAGAGGTATACTACCATATGAGAATTAGCAGTAAGACTGCGTTTTAAACACAACGGAAACGTTTCTCTCAAATTGCTCTGCTGTGAGTTCGATCATTATAGGAAGCTGCATCTATGTTTAGATTCAGCGAGTTAGTCACATGTTTCTTCTATAAGCTGCGTTTGGATACTCAAGAGGGAATGGGAATAGAGGCTCTAATGAGAAATACCTGGCTCTAACACAAAAAAGGAAATTATCTAGCAGATTGGTCGTCAAACTGTACATTGAGCTTACAGAGTTAAACTGATGTGTGTCTGAAGCTTTTCAGAAACTTTTTCTTTGGAGAGTCTAGAAATAGATATTTACAGCCGCATAATGCCATATGAGAATTAGCAGTAAGATGTATCTATGTTTAGATTCAGTGAGACAGTCACACGTTTCTCCTAAAAGCTGTGTTTGGATATTCCAGAGTGAATGGGACTATAGGCTATAATGAGAAATATCTGGCACTAAAACAAAAACGGAGCTTACTAGCAGATTATTTGTCAAAGTGTACATTCAACTTACAAATTTAAACTGATGTGCATATTAAGCGTTTCAGAAACCCTTTCTTTGTAGCGTCTAGAAATCGATGTTTCCAGCCGCATACTGCCATATGAGAATTAGCAGTAAGACTGCCTTTTAAACACAGAGGAAACGATTCTCTCAAATTGCTCTGCTGTGAGTTCGTTCACCTTAGAAAGCTGCATCTATGTTTATATGCAGATAGTTAGTAACACGTTTCTTCTAAAAGCGGCGTTTGGGTATTCCAGAGTGAATGAGACTATAGGCTGTAATGAGAAATCTCTGGTTGTAAAAGAAAAACGGTTCTATCTAGCAGAATGGTTGTCAATGTGTGCATTCAACTTATAGAGTTAAACTGATGTGTGTTTGCAGCAGTTCAGAAACCCTTTCTTTGGAGAATGTAGAAACAGTCATTTCCTGCCCTATAGTGGCATATAAGAGTTAGCAGTAAGAATGCGTTTAAAACAGAGAAGACCCGCTTCTTACAAACTCATCTGCTGTGTGTTAGTTGCTTTTAGAAAGCTGCATCTATGTTTAGATTCAGCGAGTTAGAAACACGTTACTTCTAAAAGCTGCGTTTGGACATTCCAGAACAAAAGGGAGTACAGGCTGTAATGAGAAATATCTGGCTCAAAAAGAAAAACGGTGCTATCTAGCAGAATGGCTTTCAATGTGTGTATTCATCTTACGGAGTTAAACTAACGAGTGTTTCCAGCAGTTCAGAAACTCTTTCTTTGGGGAATGTAGAAACAGTCATTTCCAGCCCTATAGTGGCGTATAAGAATTAGCCGTAAGAATGCATTTAAAACACAGAAGACCCACTTCTTACAAACTCATGTGCTCTGTGTTGGTTCCTTTTAGGAAGCTGCATCTATGTTTAGATTCAGCCAGTTAGAAACACGTTTCTTCTAAAAGCTGCGTTTCCACCTTCCAGTGTGAATGGGAGTACAGGCTGTAACGAGAAGTATCTGGCTCTAAAAGAAAAACGGTGCTATCTAACAGAATGGTTGTCAATGTGTGCTTGCAACTTACAGAGTTAAACTTATGTATGTGTGCAGCATTTCAGAAACCCTTTCTTTGGAGAATGTAGAAACAGTCAATTCCAGCCCTATAGTGGCATAAAACAGTTAGCAGTAAGAATGCGTTTAAAACACAGAAGACCCGCTTGTTACAAACTGGTCTGCTGTGTGTAGGTTCCTTTTAGGAAGCTGCATCTATGTACAGATTCACTGAGTTACAAACACGTTTCTTCTAAAAGCTGCGTTTGGACATTCTAGAGTGAATGTACAGGCTGTAATGAGAAATACCTGGCTCTAAAATAAAAACGGAGGTATCTATCAGAATGGTTGTCAATCTACGCATTCAACTTGGAGAGATAAACTGATGTGTGTTTGCAGCAGTTCAGAAACCTTTTGTTTGAAGAATATAGAAGCAGTAATTTCCAACCCTATAGTGGCATATAACAGTTATCAGTAAGAATGCGTTTAAAACACAGAAGTCCCGCATCTTATAAACTCATCTGCTATGTGTTGGTTCTTTTTCGGAAGATGCATCATTCTTTAGATTCAGAGACTTAGAAACACCGTTCTTCTAAAAGCTGCATTTCGACATTCCAGAGTGAAAGGGGGAATAGGCTGTAAGGAGAAATATCTGGCTCTAAAAGAAAAACGGAACTATCTAACAGAATGGTAGTCAATGTGCGCATTCAACTTCAAGAGATAAACTGATGTGTGTTTGCAGCAGTTCAATAACCCATTTTTTAGAGTATATAGAAACAGTCATTTCCAGCCCTATAGTGGCACATAAGAGTTAGTAGTAAGAATGCGTTTAAAACACAGAAGACCCGCTTCTTACAAACTCATCTGCTGTGTGTTGGTTCCTTTTAGGAAGCTGCATCTAGGTTTAGATTCAGCGAGTTAGAAACACGTTTCTTCTAAAGGCTGCGTTTGGACATTCTAGAGTGAAAGGGAGTACAGGCTGTAATGAATAATATCTGGCCCTAAAAGAAAAACGGTGCTATCTAGCAGAATGGTTGTCAATGTGTGTCTTCAACTTACAGAGTTGAACTGATGTGTGTTTGCAGCAGTTCAGAATCCTTTTCTTTGGAGAATGTAGAAAAAGTCATATCCAGCCCTATAATGGCATATCAGAGTTAACAGTAAGAATACGTTTAAAACACAGAAGACCTGTTTCTTACAAACTCATCTGCTGTGTGTTGGTTCCTTTTAGGAAGCTGCATCTATCTTTAGATTCAGCGACTTAGAAACACGTTTCTTCTAAAAGCTGCGTTTGGATATTCCAGAATGAATTGGAATACGGGCTGTAATAAGAAATATCTGGCTCTAGAAGAAAAACGGTTCTATTTGGCAGAATGGTTGTCATTGTGTGCATTCAACTTACAGAGATAAACTGATGTGCGTTTGCAGCAGTTCAGAAACCCTTTCTTTGGAGAATGTAGAAACAGTGATTTCCAGTCCTATAGTGGCATATAAGAGTTAGCAGTAAGAATGCGTTTAAAACACTGAAGACCCGCTTCTTACAAACTCATCTGCTGTGTGTTGGTTCATTTTGGGAAGCTGCATCTATGTTTACATTCAGCAAGTTAGAAACAAGTTTCTTCTAAAATCTGCATTTGGACATTCCAGAGTGAATGGGAGTACAGGCTGTAATGTGAATTATCTGGCTCTAAAACAAAAACTGTGCTATCTAGCAGAATGGTTATCAATGTGTGCATTCAACTTACAGAATTAAACTGATGAGTGTTTTCAACAGTTCAGAAACCCTTTCCTTGGAGTATATAGAAACAGTCATTTCCAGCCGAATAGTGGCATATAGGAGTTTGCAGTAAGAATGCGTTTAAAACACAGAAGACCTGCTTCTTACAAACTCATCTGCTGTGTGTTGGTTCCTTTTAGGAAGCTGCATCTATGTCTCCACATTCAGTGAGACAGAAACACGTTTATTCTAAAAGCTGCGTTTGAACATTCCAGAATGAATGGGAGTACAGGCTGTAATGAGAAATATTCGCTCTAAAAGAAAAACGGTGCTATCTAGCAGAATGGTTGTCAATGTGTGCATTCAACTTACAGATTTAAACTGATGTGTGTTTGCAGCAGTTCAGAAGCCCTTTCTCTGGAGTTTGTAGACACCGTCATTTCCAGCCCTATACTGGTATATAAGAGTTATCAGTAAGAATGCATTTAAAACAGAGAAGAACCGCTTCTTCCAAACTCATCTGCTGTGCGTTGAGTCCATTTAGGAAGCTGCATCTATGTTTAGATTCCGTGCATTAGAAACACGTTTCTTCTAAAACCTGCGTTTGGACTTTCCAGAGTGAATGGGAGTATAGACTGTAAAGGGAAATATCTGGCTCTAAAATAAAAACAGTGCAATCTATCAGAATGGTTGTCAATGTGTGCATTCAACTTACCGAGTTAAACTGATGTATTTTGCAGCAGTTCAGAAACCCTTTGTATGGAGAATGTAGAAACAGTCATCTCCAGCCCTATACTGGCATATAAGAGTTAGCAGTAAGAATGCGTTTAAAACACAGAACACCCACTTCTTACAAACTCATCTGCTGTGTGTTGGTTCCTTTTAGGAAGCTGCCATATATGTTTACATTCAGCGAGTTAGAAACACGTTTCTTCTAAAGGCTGCTTTTGGACATTCCAGAGTGAATGGGAGTACAGGCAGCAATCAGAAATATCTTGCTCTAAAAGAAAAACTGTGCTATCTAGCAGAATGGTTGTCAATGTGTGAATTCCACTTACAAAGTTAAACTGATGTGTGTTTGTAGCAGTTCAGAAACCCTTTCTTTGGAGAATGTAGAAAGAGTCGTTTCCAGCCCTATAGTGGCATATAAGAATTAGCAGTAAGAATCCGTTTAAAACACAGAAGACCTGCTTCTTACAAACTCATCTGCTGTGTGTTAGTTCCTTTTAGGAAGCCGCATCTATTTTTAGATTCAGCGACTTAGAAACACGTTTCTTCTAAAAGCTGTGTTTGGACATTCCAGAGTGAATGGGAGTACAGGCTGTAATAAGAAATATCTGGCTCTAAAAGAAAAACGGTGCTCACTAGCAGAATGGTTGTCAATGTGTGCTTTCAACGAACTGCCATTTGCAATTGCCACAAAGAGAATGAAATTCCTAGGTATACAACTAACAAGGAACGTAAAGGACCTCTTCAAGGAGAACTGCAAGCCACTGCTTGACCAAATAAGAGAGGACACAAACAGATGGGGAAACATTCCATGTTCATGGTTAGGAAGGATCAACATCGTTAAAATGGCCATACTGCCCAAAGTAATTTACAAATTCAATGCTATTCCCATCAAGCTCCTAATGACCTTCTTCACAGAACTGGAAAATCCACCTCAAATTTTATATGGAACTAAAAGAGAGCCTGCGTCGCCAAGTCAATTCTAAGCAAAAAGAACAAAGAAGGAGGCATCACACTACTGCACTTCAAACTATAATGCAAGGCTACAGGAATCAAAACAGCATGGTACTGGTACCAAAACAGAGATATAGACCAATGGAACAGAACAGAGGCCTCAGAGGAAATACAACATATTTACAACATATCTTCAACATATCTTCGACAAACCTGACAAAAACAAGCAATGGGCAAATGATTCCCTGTTTAATAAATGGTGTTGGGAAAACTGGCTAGCCATGTGCAGAAAGCAGAAACAGGACCCCTTCCTGACACCTTACACCAAAATTAACTCCAGATGGATTAAAGACTTAAACATCAGACCTAACACCATAAAAACCCTAGAAGAAAATCTAGGCAAAACCAATTAGGAGATAGGCGTAGGCAAGGACTTCATGACCAAAACTCCAAAAGCAATGGCAATAAAAGCCAAAATAGAGAAATGGGACCTAATCAAACTCCACAGCTTCCTCACGGCAAAAGAAACAGTCAGTATAGTGAATTGGCAACCAACAGAATGGGAAAAAGTTTTTGCAGTCTACCCATCTGACAAGGGGCTGATATCCAGAATTTACAAAGGACTAAAACAGATCTACAAGAAAAAAAAAAACAAACAAGCCCATTCAAAAATTGGCAAAGGATATGAAAAGACACTTTACAAAAGAAGACATACAGGAGGCCAACAAACATATGAAAAAATGCTCATCATCACTGGTCATTAGAGAAATGCAAATCAAAACCACATTGAGATACCATCTCACACCAGTTAGAATGGCGATCATGAAAAAATCTGGAAGCAACAGATGCTGGAGTGGATGTGGAGAAATAGGAACACTTTTACACCGTTGGTGGGAGTGTAAATTAATTCAACCATTGTGGAAGACAGTGTGGCGATTTCTCAATGACCTAAAAATAGAAATCCTATTTGACCCAGCAATCCCATTACTGGGTATATATCCAAAGGATTATAAATCATTCTACTATAAGGACACATGCACACGAGTGTTCATTGCAGCACTGTTTACTATAGCAAAGACCTGTAACCAACCCAAATGCCCAACGATGATAGACTGGATAGGGAAAATGTGGTACATATACACCATGGAATATTACGCAGCCATCAAAAATGATGAGTTCACGTCCTTTGTAGGGACATGGATGAACCTGGAAACCATCATTCTCAGCAAACTGACACAAGAGCAGAAACTCAAACACTGCATGTTCTCACTCATAGGCGGGTGTTGAACAATGAGAACACATGGACACAGGGAGGGGAGCACTACACGCTGGAGTCCGTTGGGGGGAAATGGGGATGGGACGGGGAGATGGGGAAGTGGGAAGAGGTAGCATGGGGAGAAATGACAGATACAGGTGAGGGAAAGGAAGGCAGCAAACCACACTGCCATGTGTGTACCTATGCAACAATCTTGCATGTTCTTCACATGTACCCCCAAACCTAAAATGCAATAAAATATAAAAAATACATAAATAAATAAGTAAATAAATAAATACATAAATAATAAGTAAGAAGGGGAGGAGAGAAGCTGGAAGGCAGGGCGTGGGGGAGGGAGATAAGAGGCAGAGAAGCAGGAAGGGAAACAGGAGTGAATTGGAGAAGGCCCAGACAGACGTCTGAGAGACCAGAAATGGGAAGATAAGATAGCGACAGAGGTTGCAATGCCTCACTCAGAGTTCTTTGCTGGGCCTTAGTTGCCTCGTCTGGAACACAGGAATCACAGTCACACATCCCCATGGCATGCCATGACTTAACCCCTCTGTGTCAGAAGCCTAGAAAAGCACCCAGAACAGCCAAAGTGTGAGGAGGAGATTGGGGAGTGGGCAGGAGGGCAGATCCAGCACTGAGGCCTGGGCAGCGGAGGGTGTAAAGTGAGACTGAGACAAAGTGATGGGGGGGCAGTGCCCAGAAGGCCCTCTCTGGCTCACCCTTCCCCACCTAGGGCCATCAGGAGTCTGGGGCCTGCTGAGGAATGCAAGCAATGAAGCCAGGCCTGGCAGGGCCATCTCTGGGATCCCCTCCCCCTTCACAAACTCCCAGGAACCATTGCTGGTCCAGCCACTTCCAAGCCATCACTCAGTCCTCTTGGCCTGAACACCCCCTTCTAGCCCCCTCCTCGGAGCTCTGGTCCCAAACCCTTTGTCCCGCTGGGTACCCTGACAGTGGCCCAACTGAGGCATCCCCTCAGTGTACTTCTCAGCATCTGCAGGAGGAGCAACCGTGGATGAACAACCACTGGATGAACAACCATGACCCCCAGAGCTGGCAAGGAGCCTTGAGGCTTATCTCCAGCTCTGGCACGAGGGAGGCCTGAAGAGGCTTCCCAGAGGTGCTGACCTTTAAGACAACAACCACAGAATAAATGTAGTCAGAGCACTCCACAGAGGCCAGCGAGGCTGGGGTTCTGCAGGCAAGTGGGGAGGGGCAGGCCCTGCCATAGCTGCTGGATGGATGGGGCCAGCCCCTCCCTGGCAGGGGGCTCTGGGAAATGATGAGAATAAGGGGAGGAATTGGCTATCATCTCCATTGCACCTGCTGTCCTCCATCTGTCACAGTGCGAAGGGGGATGGAGAAGCTCCCACTGACCCACTGGAGGGTGCTGGGGTATCCTGCACCCCCCACAGTGTAGGGAGGGGCCCTGGCTTCTTCCTACCATGCTGTGCAGTGGCTGCAGCTGAGCTGCTTCCCGCATCCTAGAGCCTGTTCCCTGATAATTAAACCATAAGCTGATTTGTCAAGGCAAATCTTTAATTAGCCCTTGAAATCGTTCAGGAAAATTATAGACTCTTTTCTGGGAGCTCTGCCCATCCTCTGTCAGGGTACAGGGGTGGTGCCAGGGAAGAAGCAGAGAATGGGGGACATGGTCTCCTGCCACAACCATGAGGTCCTCCCCCAGCAAGGCCAAACCTATGGTGCAAGGCATTTCATGGGAGTGGGGGGCATAGACCCCCTGCCACATCACGAACTACCCTTGGACAAACCCCACAAGAGGCAGGCAAGGCCTTGGCTGGAAAGTATGAATGAGAAGACATAAACAAATGGTGAGACATACCATGTTCATGGATTGAGAGACTCAGTGTTGGGTGTGTGCACAAGCACACATGTATATACGCTGACAAGATGCTTGTCTAATATACAAAGGGAATTACAAAAAGTCAAGCATGGGCTGGGTGCAGTATCTGTACTCCTAGCAGTTTGGGAGGCTGGCTTGAGCTCAGGAGGTCAAGATCGGCCTGTGCGACATGATGAAATCCCATCTCTACAGAAAAAAAAAAAAAAAAAGGAACTGAGAGCAGGATGGCCAACATGATGAAACGCTGTCTCTACTAAAATGCAAAAAGTTAGCCAGGTGTGGTGTCATGTGCCTGTAGTCCCAGCTACTCAGGAGGCTGAGCAGGAGAATTACTTAAACCCCGGAGGTGGAGGTTGCAGTGAGCCAAGATCACTCCAGCCTGGGTGACAGAGTGAGATTCTGTCTCAAAAAGAAAACACACACACACACACACACACACACACAGGAAAAAAAAGGGAAAGTGCCCTGAAGTGGTCCTTCCTTCACAGGAGTCCTGATGAACAAATGAAAGCTCCCCACCTGACTGGCTACCAGAACAATGCAGATCAGACCATGGAGGAAATACCACCAGATCTGCTCTAGTTTGCAAAATGGGCCAAGAACGTACCATTGGTGCCACCCTCACCTCCTAGTCTGTGAAATGGGTCACACGGGTGCGACCACCTCCTGGGATTTCAGGGAGGCCCAGGCAGCAGTTTGGGAGCACTGGCTGGGACACAGTGCCAGCATGCACAAACCCTCCATTCATCTTCCCTAGGAATCACCCTGAAGATGATCCAGAATCATCTTCCGAATCCAGAATAAGGACTCCCCAGGCCCAAGGTCACACCAGGCCTTCCCCTGCCTCTGAGCAGTAGTGCCCAGATGGCTCCATAGGCCAGGTTCTAAATGGGTAGCAACTGAGTCTGCTTACCCACCATTGTGGGCCAGCACTCCACCGAATTTGTTGGAAAAAAATAAACAATCACATTTATATTGATGTGTCAGGAACCAGGATAAGTGTGTTAGGAGCAGAACTTCAGGGATGTCCAGAACAGCTCAAGCAGCCCCTTCTAGAGAGGAAGACACTAAGGCACAGAGAGGCTCAAGCAGCTCAAGATTGGAATCCAGACCAACCCAAGAACCGACCTATCCATCTTCAATTCCTCAAAGGCCCCCTGCACTCCCCTGCCCAGAGACCTTTGCTCTGCCAGCTACCTCAGCCTCCTCTTCCCTTAGCCGAAGCCAAGTTCCTCCTTCAAGTGGCATTTCCTCCTCAGGAAAAAAAACCTACCCAGGGCGCATCCCCATTAGACATTCTGGCAGCCTGGCTTATGACAGTTCAGTCAGTCAGCCAGCCAGTCAATCAACATTTACCCAGAGACCTCAACACCACAATCCCTGAGAACGCAGCAAGATGCAGGGCAAGGCCCTGCTGTTCTACCACTATCCCAGCACCCTGAGGCTAAGTTATGCCAGGAGATGAAATAAAACAACAGACCCATGTAAGTAACCATCATGGGGGGTGCTAGAGAGAGGGTGACAGGGGCTGCTCCTGATGACCTGTGGCAGGGAAGAAAGGTCTCCCCAAGGGAGGCCACTATCAGCAGAGGCTACCTGGATGGAGGGAGGGAGGGTACTGTCCCCAGGGAGGCAGCAAGGACAAAGGGCCCTAGGTAGGACCCACCAGTAATGTTCCAGGAATGGTGGCAGGAGAGGAGGGAAGGGGGCAGGCAGGAAAGTGGCCGGGTCACCTGGGTCCTGGCAGACTTCTCTCTTGGGAGATGCACAGCCAGGGAAGGGTTCCCATCCTGATCAGCTGTGCCTGCCTCCCTCTGGCTGTGTGGGGACAACTGTGGGGACAGTGGTGGAGGAGAGAGCAGGGAGGCTGCCTCAATGGTCTGGAGGGGGATGAGGGTGCCTTGAACTAGGGAATGATGAGGAAAGAGGGTAAGGAGGAAGAAGAGTGGGAAGTGCCAGGCTATGTTCTCAGGGCTTTCTGGACACTTGGATGCAAAGGGGACAAGAAAGGAGTCAGGGTGATGCCAGACTCGGAGAAGCCTGTTCCTGAAATAAGATGAGGGATGGAGGTACCTGTTCCCAAAATGGGGTCACTGAGGGATGACAGGGGCTGGGAGCCTCCAGTCCAGCTGTCTATCTGTTGCTCTTTGGTCGGGGTCTGTGTTCCCTGCCCAGTTGAGCGCAGGGAGGGCTGCCTGTTGTTTGGGTTCACACTTGGGTCACTGGGCCCTAGCACAAGGCTGGTCAAACAATATGCACTTAGGCTGGCTATGGTGGGTCACGCCTGTAATCCAGCACTTTAGGAGGCTGAGACAGTCAGATCACTTGAGGTCAGGAGTTTGAAACCAGCCTGGTCAACATGGTAAAACCTCATCTCTACTAAAACTACAAAATTAGCTGGGCATGGTGGCACATGCCTGCAATCCTAGCTACTTCAGGGGTTGAGAGAAGAGAGTCCCTTGAATCTGGGACGTGGAGGTTGTGGTGACCCAAGATCGCACGACTGCACTCCAGCCTTGGTGACAGAGCAAGACTCGATCTCAAAACAAAACAAAACAAAAAAAAGAATACCCACTTGTGACTCCTGTTCACAGAATGGGTGAGAACCGGAATGGACAGGAGCATGGGGAGGAGAAAATAACACAATGGGCTTAGCCTGGTGATAACCAGTGGGGTTACTTTTGCAGAGGAAAAAAAATGTTCCAAAGTCAACTAAAAAGTCTGACAGTACCAAATGTTGGCAAGGAGGTGGAGCAACTAAGATCTTTCAGTCAGCACTGCTAGGAGCACACACAGATACGACCACCTTGGGAGGCTGGGAGGCAGCGTCCACTAAATGTGAAGTTACCCTACCCTCTGCCCTGGGCCATGCACTCCCAAGTATATTCCCTGAAGAAAGGCATGCACTGGCACCCCAGGTGATGCTACAAAGAGACGGCTCAAACCAGTGCTGCAAGAGACAGAGAAACAAAATATTATACAGGGCTGGGTACAGCAGATCATGCATATAATCCCAGCACTTTGTGAAGCTGAGGTGGTTGGATCACCTGAGGTCAGGAGTTCAAGACCAGCCTAGCCAACATGGTAAACCCGAGCCTTTACAAAAAAAAGAAAAATTAAAAAATAAAAGTAAAATTAGCCAGGCATGTTTGTGTGTACCTGTGATCCCAGTTACTCGGGAGGCTGAGGCAGGAGAATCACTTGAACTCAAGAGGCAGAGGCTGCAGTGAGCCAAGACCATGCCACTGCACTCCAGCCTGGGCAACAGGCTGGAGTCTTTTTTTGAGATGGAGTCCTTTTTTTTTTAATTACATTTTAGGTTTGGGGGTACATGTGAAGAACATGCAAGATTGTTGCATAGGTACACACATGGCAGTGTGATTTGCTGCCTTCTTCCCCTTCACCTATATCTGGCATTTCTCCCCATGCTATCTCTCCCCACCTCCCCAACCCCATCCCTCCCCTATCTCCCCCCAACAGACCCCAGTGTGCAGTGCTCCCCTCCCTGTGTCCATGTGTTCTCATTGTTCAACACCCACCTATGAGTGAGAACATGCAGTGTTTGATTTTCCGTTCTTGTGTCAGTTTGCTGAGAATGATGGTTTCCAGGTTCATCCATGTCCCTACAAAGGAAATGAACTCATCCTTTTTGATGCCTGTCATCATTTTTGATGGCTGCATAATATTCCATGGTGTATATGTACCACATTTTCTCTGTCCAGTCTATCATCAATGGGCATTTGGGTTGGTTCCAGGTCTTTGCTATTGTAAACAGCACTGCAATGAACATTCGGGTGCCTGTGTCCTTATAGTAGAACGATTTATAATCCTTTGAATATATACCCAGTAATGGGATTGCTGGGTCAAATGAAATTTTATTTTTAGGTCCTTAAGGAATCACCACACTGTCTTCCATAATGGTTGAACTAATTTACACTCCCACCAACAGTGTAAAAGTGGTCCTATTTCTCGACATCCTCTCCAGCATCTGATGTCTCCAGATTTTTAATGATCACCATTCGAACTGACATGAGATGGTATCTCAATGTAGTTTTGATTTGCATTTCTCTAATGACCAGTGATGATGAGCATTTTTTATATGTTTGTTGGCCTCATGTATGGCTTCTTTTGTAAAGTGTGTGTTCACGTCCTTTGCCCACTTCTGAATGGGCTTTTTATTTTTGTTTTTGTTTTTCTTTGTTTTTTTTTTCTGGTGGATCTATTTAGTTCTTTGTAAATTCTGGATATCAGCCCTTTGTCAGATGGGGAGACTGCAAAAATTTTTTCCCATTCTGTTGGTTGCCAATTCACTCTAATGGCTTTCTTTTGCCATGCAGAAGCTGTGGAGTTTGATTAGGTCCCATTTGTCTATTTTGGCTTTTGTTGCCAATGCCCTCGGTGTTTTGGTCATGAAGTCCTTGTCCTGAATGGTTTTGTCTAGATTTTCTTCTAGGATTTTTATGGCGTTAGGTCTTATGTTTAAGTCTTTAATCCATCTGGAGTTAATTTTAGTGTAAGGTGTCAGGAAGGGGTCCAGTTTCTGCTTACTGCACATGGCTAGCCAGTTTTCCCAACACCATTTATTAAACAGGGAATCCTTTCCCCATTGCTTGTTTTTTTCAGGTTTGTAAAAGATCGGATGGTTGTAGATATACTGTGTTTCCTCTGAGGCCTCTGTTCTGTTCCATTGGTCTATATCTCTGTTTTGGTACCAGTACCATGCTGTTTTAATTACTGTAGCCTTGTAGTATAGTTTGAAGTCCAGTAGTGTGATGCCTCCTGCTTTGTTCTCTTTGCTTAGGATTGACTTGGCTATGTGGGCTCTCTTTTGGTTCTATATGAAGTTTAAGGTGTTTTTTTTCCATTTCTGTGAAGAAGGTCATTGGTAGCTTGATAAGAATAGCATTGAATCTGTAAATTACTTTGGGCAGTATGGCCATTTTCATGATATTGATTCTTCCTAACCATGAACATGGAATGTTTCGCCATCTGTTTGTGTCCTCTCTTATTTCATCGAGCAGTGGATTGTAGCTCTCCTTGAAGAGGTCCTTTACGTTCCTTGTTAGTTGTATTCCTAGGTATTTTATTCTCTTTGTAGCAATTGTGAATGGCAGTTCGTTCTTGATTTGGCTCTCTTTAAGACTGTTACTGGTGTATAGGAATGCTTGTGATTTTTGCACATTAATTTTGTATCCTGAGACTTTGCTGAAGTTGCTTATCAGTTTCAGGAGATATTGGGTTGAGACGATGGGGTCTTCTAGATATACAATCATCTCGTCTGCAAATAGAGACAATTTGACTTCCTCCTTTCCTATGTGAATACCCTTTATTTCTTTTTCTTGCCTGATTGCCCCGGCTAGAATTCCAGTACTATATTGAATAGGAGTGGTGACAGAGGGCATCCTTGTCTAGTGCCAGATTTCAAAGGGAATGCTTCCACTTTTTGCCCATTCAGTATGATATTGGCTGTTGATTTGTCGTAAATAGCTTTTATTATTTTGAGATACGTTCCATCAATATCTAGTTTATTGAGGGATTCTATCATAAAGAGCTGTTGAATTTTGTCACAGGCCTTCTCTGAGTCAATTGAGATAATAATGTGGTTTTTGTCTTTGGTTCTGTTTATGTGGTGAATTACGTTTATTGTGTATGTTGAGCTAGCCTTGCATCCCTGGGATGAAGCCTACTTGAACATGCTGGATAAGCTTTTTGATGTGCTGTTGCAATTGGCTTGCCAGTATTTTATTAAAGATTTTTGCATCTATGTTCATCGTGGATATTGGCCTGAAGTTTTCTTTTCTTGTTGAGACTTTGCCGGGTTTTGGTACCAGGATGATGTTTGTTTCAGAAAATGATTTGGGAAGGATTCCCTCTTTTTGGATTATTTGTAATAGTTTTAGAAGGAATGGTACCAGCTCCTCTTTGTATGTCTGGTAGAATTTGGCTGTGAACTAATCTGGACCTGGGCTTTTATTTTCGGTGGTAGGCTCCTAATTTCTGCCTCAACTTCAGACCTTGGTCCATTCAGGATTTCAACTTCTTCCTGGTTTAGGCTTGGGAGGAGGCAAGTGTCCTGGAATGTATCCATTTCTTTCAGGTTTACTAGTTTATGTGCATAGAGTTGTCTGTACTAATCTCTGATGATGGTCTGAATTTCTGTGGAATCTGTGGTGATATCCCATTTATCGTTTTTTATTGCATCAATTTGGTTATTCTCTCTTCTCTTTTTTGTTAATCTGGCTAGTGGTCTGTCTATTTTGTTGATCTTTTAGAAAAATCAGCTCCTGGATTTATTGATTTTTTGAAGGGTTTTTTGTGTCTCTATCTCCTTTAGTTCTGCTCTTATGTTAGTTATTTCTTGTCTTCTGCTAGGTTTTGAGTTTTTTTTATCTTACTCCTCTAGCTGTTCCAATTTTGATGCTGGGGTTTCAATTATAGATCTCTCCTTGCTTCTCATGTGGGCACTTATTGCCATATATTTTCCTCCAGAGACAGCTTTAAATGTATCTCAGAGATTCTGGTATGTTGTGTCTTTGTTCTCGTTGGTTTCAAAGAACATCTTTTTTTAAAAATTGCATTTTAGGTTTTGGGGTACATGTGAAGAACATGCAATATTGTTGCATAAATACACACACGGCAGTGTGATTTGCTGCCTTTCTTCCCCTCACCTGTATCTTTCATCTCTCCCCACCACCCCAGCCCCCAGCCCTTTCCCAATTCCCCCCAACGGACCCCAGTGTGTAGTGCTCCCCTCCCTGTGTCCACGGGTTCTCGTTGTTCAAAACCTGCCAATGAGTGAGTACATGTGTTTTTTGATTTCCTGTTATTGCGTCAGGTTGCTGAGAATGATGGTTTCCAGGTTCATCCATGTCCATACAAAGGACACGAACTCATCGTTTTTGATGGCTGAGTAATGTTCCATGGTGTATATTTACCACATTTTTCCTGCACAGTCTATCATCAATGGGCATTTGGGTTGGTTCCAGGTCTTTGCTATTGTAAACAGTGCTGCAATGAACATTCGTGTGCATGTGTCTTTATAGTACAGTGATTTATAAACCTTTGGATATATACCCAGTTATGGGATCGTTGGGTCAAATGGGATTCCTATTTTTAGGTCATTGAGGAATCGCCACACTGTCCTCCACAATGGTTGAACTAATTTACACTCCCACCAACAGTGTAAAAGGGTTCTTATTTCTCCACACCCTCTCCAGCATCTGTTGTCTCCGGAGTTTTTAATGATCACCATTCTAACTGGTATGAGATGGTATCTCAATGTAGTTTTGATTTGCATTTCCTTAATGTCCAGTGATGATGAGCATTTTTTCATATGTTTGTTGGCCTCCTGTATTTCTTCTTTCGTAAAGTGTGTTGATATCCTGCACCAACTTCTGAATGGGCTCGTTTGTTTTTTTCTTGTAGATCTGTTTTAGTTCTTTGCAAATTCTGGATATCAGCCCCTTGTCAGATGGGTAGACTGCAAAATTTTTTTCCCATTCTGTTGATTGTCAAATCACTCTAATGAAAGTTTCTTTTGCCGTGCAGAAGCTGTGGAGTTTGATTAGGTCCCATTTGTCTATTTTGGCTTTTGTTGCCCTTGCTTTTGGCGTTTGGTCATGAAGTACTTGCCTATGCCTATGTCCTGACTGATTTTGCCTAGATTTTCTTCCAGGGTTTTTATGGTGTTAGAACTGATGTTTAAGTCTTTAATCATCTGAAGTTAATTTTAGTCTAAGTTGTCAGGAAGGGGTCCTGTTTCTGCTTTCTGCACATGGCTAGCCAGTTTTCCCAACACCATTTATTAAACAGGGAATCCTTTCCCCATTGCTTGTTTTTTTCAGCTTTGTCAAGGATCAGATGGTTGTAGATATGTTGTGTTTCCTCTGAGGACTCTGTTCTGTTCCATTGGTCTATATCTCTGCTTTGGTACCAGTACCATGCTGTTTTGATTACTGTAGCCTTGTAGTATAGTTTGAAGTCTGGTAATGTGAAGCCTCCTGCTTTGTTCTTTTTGCTGAGAATTGACTTGGCTTGTGGGCTATCTTTTGGTTCCATATGAAGTTTAAGGTGCTTTTTTCCAGTTCTGTGAAGAAAGTCATTGGTAGCTTGATGGGAATAGCATTGAATTTGTGAATTACTTTGGGCAGTATGGCTATTTTCACGATGTTGATTCTTCCTAACCATGAACATGGAATGTTTCTCCATCTGCTTGTGTCCTCCCTTATTTTGTTGAGCAGTGGCTTGTAGTTCTCCTTAAAGAGGTCCTTTACGTTCTTTGTTAGTTATATTCCTAGGTATTTTATTCTCTTCATAGCAATTGTGAATGGCAGTTCGTTCATGATTTGGCTCTCTTTAAGTCTGTTACTGGTGTATAGGAATGCTTGTGATTTTTGCAAGTTGATTTTGTATCCTGAGACTTTGCTGAAGTTGTTTATCAGTTTCAGGAGATTTTGGGCTGAGACGATGGGATCTTCTAGATATACAATCCTGTCATCTACACCATCATGTCATCTGCAAATAGAGACAATTTGATTTCCTCCTTTCCAATTTGGATACCCTTTATTTCTTTTTCTTGCCTGATTGCTTTGGCTAGAACTTCCAGTACTATATTGAATAGCAGTGGTGAGAGAGGGCATCCTTTTCTAGTGCCAGCTTTCAAAGGGAATGCTTCCATTTTTTGCCCATTCAGTAGGATATTGGTTGTTGATTTGTCGTAAATAGCTTTTATTGTTTTGAGATACGTTCCGTCAATACCTAGTTTATTGAAGGTTTTTAGCATAAAGGGCTGTTGAATTTTGTCAAAAGCCTTCTCTGCATCAATTGAGATAATCATGTGGTTTTTGTCTTTGGTTCTGTTTATGTGGTGAATTACGTTTATGGACTTGCGTATGTTTATCCAGCCTTGCATCCCTGGGATGAAGCCTACTTGATCATGGTGGATAAGCTTCTTGATGTGCTGTTGCAATTGGCTTACCAGTATTTTATTGAAGATTTTCGCATCTATGTTCTTCATTGGTTTTAGGTTTTCTTTTCTTGTTGAGTCTCTGCCGCGTTTTGGTATCAGGATGATGTTTGTCTCATAAAATGATTTGGGAAGGATTCCAGTCAACGTTCAAGAGCAAGTTGTTCAGTTTCCATGAAGCTGTGCAGTTCTGAGTTGGTTTCTGCATTCTCAGTTCTAACTGGATTGCACTGTGGTCTGAGAGACTGTGTTATGATTTCCGTTCTTTTGTGAGTCTGATGGGCTTCCCTTTGTGGATAATCCGACATTTCTCTCTGGCTGCCCTTAGGATTTTCTCTTTCATTTCAACCCTGCTGAATCTGACAGTTATATGCCTTGGGGTTGCTCTTCTTGAGGAATATCTTTGTGCTGTTCTCTGTATTTCCTGGACTTGAATATTGGCCTGCCTTGCTAGGTTGGGAAATTTTTCCTAGAAAATATCCTGAAGAGTATTTTCCAGCTTGGATTCATTCTCTTCATCACATTCAGGTACACCTATCAGACGTAGATTAGGTCTTTTCACATATTCCGACATTTTTGAAGATTTTGTTCATTCCTTTTTGAGCTTTTTTCTCTGTTCTTGCCTTCTCTTTTTATTTCATTGAGTTGATCTTCGACCTCTGATATCCTTTCTTCTGCTTGGTCAATTCGGCTGTTGAAGCTTGTGCATGCTTCACGAAGTTCTCGCGTTGTGTTTTTCAGCTCCATCAATTCACTTATATTCCTCTCTATGCTGTCCGTTCTCGTTAGCATTTCATCCTATCTTTTTTCAAGGTTCTTAGTTTCTTTGTGTTTGGTTAGAACATGTTCTTTTAGCTCACTGTAGTTTCTTACTACCCACCTTCTGAAGTCTGATTCTGTCATTTCATCACCCTCCTCCTCCATCCAGTCTGGTTCCCTTTCTGGTGAGGAGTTGTGATCCCTTTTAGGAGGAGGGATGTTCTGGTTTCGGGAGTTTTCATGCTTTTTGCACTGGTTTCTTCCAATTTTTGTGGGTTTATCCACCTGTTGTCTTTGTAATTACTGTCTTTCAGATTGTGTCTCTGAGTGAGCTTCTAGTTCATGGATGCTGAAGTTACTTCTTTTTTTTTTTTTTTAATAAGCTTTCCTTCTAACAGTCTGGCCCCTCTGCTGTAGGACTGCTGAGGTTCTCTCTGGTCCCTGCTTGCCTGGGGATCACCTGCAGCAGCTGCAAAACAGTAAGGGTTGCTACCAGTTTCCTCTTCCACTATCTTTGTCCCAGAAGGATGCTTGCCTACTGTCAGTCCATTCTCTCCTTTACGAGGTGAGTCTTTAGATCTATGGGGGTCAGGGAGCTACTTGAGGAGACAGTCTATCTTTTATTGGGGCTTAATTCCTGAGCTGTGAGCTCTGTTGTTCATTCAGAGCTGCTGGGCAGCTACATTTAGGTCTGCTGCAGGTGAAGTCATAAACCACTTTTTCTTCCCAGGTGCTCTGTCCTGGGAAGTTAGGGATTTATGAGTTTCCGTTACTTTACTGCACTTGTTTTTTCTTTCAGGGCTGCTCCACTCAGCTAGCAGCCCACCTGGCCACTGTCTGCCTGCAGAGGCTTTGCCGATCTGCTGTGGGCTCCGCCCAGCTTCCCTGTGCTCTTCCCTGCAGTCCTGTTTATATGGGCATAGTTAGAACTGCCTCAGCAACGGTGGCCACACCTCTGTTATGGTGGACTCCTCGGTTGTGGCAGGTTGCCTCGGCAATGACGGGTTGCCTCAGCAAGGGCGGCCTGCCTCCGTAGTGGTGGAGAGTCTCAGTAATGGCAGACGCCCTTCCCCAACCAAACCGGACCATCCCGTGTTCAGCTGTGCTTGCTGTGAAGGGCTCAACCCAGAGGGGTTTCAATTACTGTTTTTGTTTTTGTTGTTGGTGGTGGTGGTGTTGGGGGGGTGGCATCAACAGAGCCTGATCACCTGGATCCCTGACTCAGAGTCTTTTCTTTTATTTTTTAAGTTGAACGACACAGCATTCCGGTTGCTTGTTGAAAACGCGCCGGGATCTCCCGTGCCGCCACTCACTGAGTCAGCTCTAACAGTGGGGCCGGCTCCTGGCGGACTTTTTGCCTAGGAATCTTCTGGCCTGGCTCGTTATATCAGATTAATGGGCACCTCTGCCATTTCAGGGCTCCGATCACCAGTTAAGAGGGCTCCCAGAGCAGTGGATTTTGTATGAAGAACCACCGTGACAGGGTGTGATCAAAGCAGCAGCACGGGTCAAATCAGCCCTGAAGGGGCCAAAACACCTGCACCGGCTGGAAGAGTGGTGCTGGCGACCCCTCTGCCTGGGTATCTGCTGGTTTGTGGGCAATAAAAATTCATCTGAAAATGCGGCATCCACACACTCTCTGCACATTCAGTGAGAGCTGAATTCCTGAGCTGTTCTTAGGCAGCCATCTTCCACACGTGTCTACTAAAAGCAGCATTTGGGTATTCCAGAGTGAACGAGACTGTAGGCTGTAATGAGAAATATATGGCTCTAAAACAAAAACAGAGCTATCTAGCAGATTGTTTGTCAAAGTGTACATTCAACTTACAGAGTTAAACTGATGCTTGTATGAAGCGTTTCAGAAACCCTTTATTTGAAGAGTCTAGAAATAGGTGTTTCCAGCCGTATACTGCCATATGACAATTAGCAGTAAGACTGCGTTTTAAACACAGAGGAAACGTTTCTCTCAAATTGCTCTGCTGTGAGTTTGTTCACCTTAGGAAGCTGCATCTATGTTTAGATTCACTGAGTTAGTAACATGTTTCTTCTAAAAGCTACGTTTGGATATTCCAGAGTGAAAGGCACTATAGGCTGTAATGAGAAAAATCTGGCTCAAAAACAAAAATGATGCTATCTAGCAGATTGGTTGTCAAAGTGTACATTCAACATAGAGATTTAAACTGATGTGTGTATGAAGCGATTCAGAAACCCTTTATTCAGAGGGTTTAGAAATAGTTGTTTCCAGCCATATACTGCCATACGAGAATTAGCAGTAAGCCTCGGTTTTAAACACAGAGGAATCGTTTCTCTCAAATTGCTCTGCTGTGAGTTCATTAACCTTAGGAAGCTGCATCTATGTTTACATTCAGTCAGTTAGTTACACCTTTCTTCTAAAAGTTGCGTTTGTATATTCCAGAGTGAATGGGACTATATTATGTAATGAGAAATATCTCGCTCTAAAACAAAAACGGAGCTATCTAGCAGAATGGTTGTCAATGTGTGCATTCAACTTACAGAGATAAACTGATGTGTGATTGCAGCAGTTCAGAAACCCTGTCGTTCGACAATGTAGAAAGAGTCATTTCCCACCCTATAGTGGAATACAACAGTTAGCAGTAAGAATGCGTTTAAAACCCAGAAGACTCGCTTCATACAAACTGATCTGCTGTGTGGTGGTTCCTTTTAGGAAGATGCATCTATGTTTATATTCAGCGAGTCAGAAACATGTTTCTTGTAAAAGCTGCGTTTGGACATTCCAGAGTGAATGGGAGTACTGGCTGTAATGAGAAATATCTGGCTCTAAAACAAAAACGGAGCTATCTAGCAGAATAGTTGTCAATGTGTGCGTTCAACATGCAGAGATAATCTGATGTGTGTTCGCAGCACTTTGTAACCCTTTCTTTGGATAATGTAGAAATAGTCATTTCCAGCCCTATAGTGGCACATAAGAGTTAGCAGTAAGAATGTGTTTAAAACACAGAAGACCCGCTTCTTACAAGCTGATCTGCTGTGTGTTGTTTCCTTGTAGGAAGTTGCATCTATCTTTAGATTCAGCGAGGTAGAAACCCGTTTCTTCTAAAAGCTGCGTTTCAAAATTCCATTGTGAATGGGAGTACAGGCTGTAATGAGAAATATCGGGCTCTAAAACAAAAACGGAGTTATCTAGCAGAATGGTTGTCAATGTGTGCATTCAACTTCCAGAGTTAAACTGATGTGTGTTTGCAGCATTTGAGAAACCCTTTCTTTGAAGAATTTAGAAACTGTCATTTCCAGACCTATAGTGGCATATAAAACTTAGCAGTAAGAAAGCATTTAAAACACAGAAGACCGCTTCTTACAACCTGATCAGCTGTGTGTTGGTTCCTTTTAGGAAGTTGCATCTATGTTTAGATCCAGCAAATAAGAAACACGTTTCTTCTAAAAGCTACGTTTGGACATTCCAGAGTGGATGGGTTTCCAGGCTGTAATGAGAAATATTTGACTCTAAAACAAAAATGGAGCTATCTGGCAGAGTGGTTGTCAATGTGTTCAGTGAACATTCAGAGTTAAACTGATGTGTGTTTGCAGCAGTTCAGAAACCCTTTCTTTGGAGAATGTAGAAACAGTCATTTCCAGCCCTATAAGTGCATGTAAGAGTTAGTGGTAGGAATGCATTTAACACACAGATGACCGGCTTCTTACAAAGTGATATGCTGTGTTGGTTCATTGTAGGAAGTTGCATCTATGTTTAGATTCAGCGAGTTAGAAACACGTTTCTTCTTAAAGCTGTGTTTGAGCATTCCAAAATCGATGGGAGTACAGGCTGTAATGAGAAATATTTGGCTCTAAAACAAAAACGGAGTTATCTAGCAGAATGTTTGTCAATGTGTGCATTGAACTTCCAGACGTAAGCTGATGTGTGCTTGCAGCACTTCAGAAACCCTTTCTTTGGAGAATGTAGAAACAGTCATTTCCAGCCCTATAGTGGCATATAAGAGTTAGCAGTAAGAATGCATTTAAAACACAGAAGACCCGCTTCTTACAAACTGATCTGCTGTGTGTTTGTTTTTTGTAGGAGGTTGCATCTATGTTTACATTCAGCGAGTTATCAACAGGTTTCTTCTAAAAGCTGCGTTTGGACATTCCAGAGTGGATGGCAGCGCAGGCTGTAATGAGAAATATCTGGATCTAAAACCCAAACGGAGCTATCTAGCAGAATTGTTTTCAATGTGTGCGTTAAACTTACAGAGTTAAACTGAAGTGTGTTTGCAGGAGTTCAGAAACCCTTTCTTTGGAGAATGTAGAAACAGTCAATTCCAGCCCTATAGTGGCATATAAGAGGCAGCAGTAAGAATGCGTTTAAAACACAGAAGACCCGCTTCTTACAAACTGATCTGCTGTGTGTTGGTTCCTTATAGGAAGTTGCATCTATGATTAGCTTCGGCGAGTTAGAGACATGTGCTGTGTTTGGACATTCCGGAGTTGAATGGGAGTACACGCTATAATGAGAAATATCTGGCTCTAAAACAAAAACTGAGCTATCTAGCAGACTGGTTGTCCATGTGTGCAATCAATTTCCAGAGTTAAAGTGATGTGCATTTTCAGCAGTTCACAAACCCTTTCTTTCGAGAATGTAGAAACAGTCGTTTCCAGCCCTATAGTGGCATATAAGAGTTAGCACTAAGAATGAATATAAAACACAGAAAACCCGCTTGTTACAAACTGATCTGTTGTGTGTTGGTTCCTTGTAGGAAGTTGCATCTATGTTTAGATTCAGCGAGTTAGTCACACGTTTCTTCTAAAAGCTGCGTTTTGGATATTCCAGAGTGAATGGGACTATAGGCTGTAATGAGAAATATCTGGCTTAAAAACAAAAATGAAGCTATCTAGCAGATTGGTTTTCAAATGTACATTCAACTTACAGACTTAAACTGATGTGTTTAGGAAGCGTTTCAGAAACCCTTTCTTTGGAGAGTATAGAAATAGATGTTTCCAGCCGTATACTGCCATATGAACAATTAGCAGTAAGACTGCGTTTTAAACACAAAGGAAACGTTTTTCTCAAATTGCTCTGCAGTGAGTTCGTTCACCTTAGGAAGCTCCATCTATGTTTAGATTCAGGGAGTTAGTCAAACGTTTCCGCTAAAACTGCGTTTGGATATTAGAGAGTGAATGTGACTATAGCCTATAAGGAGAAATATCTGGCTCTAAAACAAAAACGTAGCCTTCCAGCAAATTGGTTTTCAAAGTGTACATTCAACTTACAGAGTTAAAGTGATGTGTGTATGAAGCGTTTCAGAAATTCTTTTTTTGGAGAGTCTAGAAATAGATGTTTGCAGCCTTATACTGCCATATATGAATTAGCAGTAAAACTGCATTTTAAACACAGAGGAAAAGTTTCTTTCAAATTGCTCTGCTGTGATTTCCTTCACCTTAGGAAGCTGCATCTATGTTTAGATTCACTGAGTTTGTCACAGTTTACTTCTAAAAGCTGTGTTTGGATATTCCAGAATGTATGGGACTATAGGCTGTAATGAGAAATATCTGGCTCTAAAAAAAAACGGAGCTATCCAGCAAATTGGTTGTCAAAGTATACATTCAACACACAATGTTAAACTGATGTGTGTATGAATCATTTCAGAAACCCTTTATTTGGAGAGTCTAGAAATAGATGTGTCCAGCAGTATAGTGCCATATGAGAATTACCGGTAAGACTGTGTTTTAAACACAGAGGGAACGTTTCTCTCAAATTGCTCTGCTGTGAGTTCGCTCACCTTAGGAAGGTACATCTATGTTTAGATTCAGAGAGTTAGTCACACGTTTCCTCTAAAAGCTGCGTTTATAATATCCAGAGGGAATGGGACTATAGGCTGTAATGAGAAAAATCTGGCTCTAAAACAAAACGGAGATATCTAGCAGATGGTTTGTCAAAGTGTACATTCAACTTACAGAGTTAAACTGATGTGTGTATGAAGTGTTTCACAAACACTTTCTTTGGAGAGTCTAGAAATAGATGTTTCCAGCTGCATACTACCATATGAGAATTAGCAGTAAGACTGCGTTTTAAAAGCAGAGGAACCATTTCTCTCAAATTGCTCTGCTGTTAGTTCGTTCACCTTAGAAAGCTGTATCTCTGTTTAGATTCAGTGAGTGAGTCACGCGTTTCTTCTAAAAGCTGCGTTTGGATATTCCAGAGTGAATGTGACTATAGGCTGTAATAAGAAATATCTGGCTCTAAAACAAAAACGGAGCTTTCCAGCAGATTGGTTGTCAAAGTGCACATTCAACTTACACAGTTAAACTGCTGTGTGTATGAAGAGTTTCAGAAACCGTTTCTTTGGAGAGTCTAGAAATAGATGTTTCCAGCCGTATACTGCAATATGAGAATAAGCAGTAAGACTGCGTTTTAATCACAGAGGAAACGTTTCTAATTCCTCTGCTGTGAGTTTGTCCACCTTCGGAAGCTGCATCTATGTCTAGATTCAGTGAGTTAGTCACACGTTTCTTCTAAAAGCTGCGTTTGGATATTCCAGAGTGAATGGGACTATAGACTGTAAGGAGAAACATCTGGCTCTAAAACAAAAATGGAGCTATCTAGCAGAATGGGAGTCACAGTTTACATTCAACTTACAGAGTTAAAATGATGTGTGTATGAATCGTTTCAGAATCCCTTTCTTTGGGGAGTCTAGAAATAGATATTTCCAACCGCACACTGACATATGAGAATTAGCAGTAAGATGCTACTATGTTTAGATTCAGTGGGATAGTCACACGTTTCTTCTAAAAGCTGAGTTTGGACATTCCAGAGTGAATGGGACTATAGGCTGTAATGAGAAATATCTGGATCTACAACAAAAAGGGAGCTATCTAGCAGATTGGTTGTCAACATACAGAGTTAAAGTGATATGTGAATGAAGCATTACAGAAACCCTTTCTTTAAGAGTCTAGAAATAGATGTTTCCAGCTGTATACTGCCATATGAGAATTAGCAGTAAGACTGTGTTATAAACACAGAGGAAATGTTTCTCTCAAATTGCTCTGTTGTGAGTTCATTCATCTTAGGAAGCTGCATCTATGCTTAGATTTAGTGTGTTAGTCACACGATTCATCTAAAAGCTGCATTTGGATATTCCAGAGTAAATGGGACTATACGCTATAATGAGAAATATCTGGCGCTAAAAGAAAAACGGGGCTATCTAGCAGATTATTTGTCAAAGTGTACATTCAAATTACAGATTTTAACTGATGTGTGTATGAAGCCTTTCAGAAACCCTTTCTTTGGAGAGTCTAGAAATAGATGTTTCCAGAGCATATTGCCATATGAGAATTAGCAGTAAGTCTGCATTTTAATCACAGAGGAAACGTTTCTCTCAAATTGCTCTGCTGAGGGTTCGTTCACCTTAGGAAGCTGCATCAATGTTTAGATTCAGTGAGTTAGTCAAACGTTTCTTTTAAAAGCTGCGTTTGGATATTCCAGAGTGAATGGGACTCTAGACTGTAATGAGAAATATCAGGCTCTAAAATTAAAACGGAGCAATCTAGCAGATTTGTTGTCAAAGTGTACATTCAACATACAGAGATAAACTGATGTGTGCATGAAGCGTTTCAGAAACCGTTTCTTTGTAGAGTCTAGAAAGAGATGTTTCCAGCCGCATACTGCCACAAGAGAATTAGCAGTAAGATGCATCTATGTTAAGATTCAATGAGATAGTCACACGTTGCTTCCAGAAGCTGCGTTTGGATATTCAAGAGTGAATGGGACTATAGGCTGTAATGAGAAATATCTGGAACTAAAACAATAACGGAGCTTTCTAGCAGATTATTTGTGAAAGTCTACATTCAACTTACAGATTTAAACTGATGTGTGTATTAAGCGTTTCAGAAGTTCTTTCTTTGGAGAGTCTAGAAATAGATGTATCCAGCCGCATACCGCCATATGAGAATTAGCAGTAAGACTGAGTTTTAAACACAGAGGAAACGTTTCTCTCAAATTGCTCTGCTGTGAGTTCGTTCACCTTAGAAAGCTGCATCGATGTTTAGATTCAGAGAGTTAGTAACACGTTTCTTCTAAAAGTGGCGTTTGGATATTCCAGAGTGGATGGGACTATAGGCTGTAATGAGAAATATCTGGCTCTAAAAGAAAAACGGTGCTATCTAGCAGAATGGTTGTCAATGTGTGCATTCAACTTACAGACTTAAACTGATGTGTCATTGCAGCAGTTCAGAAACCCCTTCTTTGGAGAATGTAGAAACAGTAATTTCCCCCTTATAGTGGCATGTATGAGTTAGCAATAAGAATGCGTTTAAAACAGAAAAGACCCGATTATTACAAACTCATCTGCTGTGTGTTGGTTCCTTTTAGGAAGCTGCATCTTTGTTAATATTCAGCGAGTTAGAAACATGTTTCTTCTAAAACCTACATTTGGACTTTCCCGAGTGAATGGGAGTACAGGCTGTAATGAGAAATATCTGGCTCAAAAAGGAAAACGGTGCTATCTGGCAGAATTGTTTTCAATGTGTGCATTTAACTTACAAAGTTAAACTGATGTGTGTTTGTAGCAGTTCAGAAACCCTTTTTTCGAGAATGGAGAAACAGTCCTTTCCAGCCCTATAGTGGCATTAAAGAGTTATCTGGAAGAATGCGTTTAAAACAGAGAAGACCCGCTTCTGACAAACTCATCTGGTGTGTGTTGGTTCCTTTTAAGAAGTTGCATCTATGTTTAGCTTCAGCGAGATAGAAACACGTTTCTTCTAAATGCTGCGTTTGGACATTACAGTGTGAATGGGAGTGCAAGCTGTAATTAGAAATATCTGGCTCTAAAAGAAAAACGGTGCTATCTAGCAGTATGGTTGTCAATGTGTGCATTCAACTTTCCGAGTTAAATTAATGTGTGTTTGCAGCAGTTCAGAAACCCTTTCTTTGGAGAATGTAGAAACCGTCATTTCAATCCCTATAGTAGCATATAAGAGTTAGCAGTAAGAATGCGTTTAAAACAAAGAAGACCCACTTCTTACAAACTAATCTGCTGTGTATTGGTTCCTTTTAGGAAGCTGCATCTATGTTTAGATTCAGCGAGTTAGAAACATGTTTCTTCTTAAAGCTGCGTTTTGACATTCCAGAGTGAATGGGAGTACAGGCTGTAATGAGAAATATCTGGCTCTAAGAGAAAAATGGTGCTATCTACAGAATAGCTGTCAATGTGTGCACTCAACTTACAGAGTTAAACTGATGTGTGTTTGCAGTAGTTCAGAAACCCTTTCTTTGGAGAATTTAGAAACAGTCCTTTCCAGCCCTATAGCGGCATATAAGAGTTGCAGTAAGAATGCATTTAAAACACAGAAGACCCGCTTCTTACAAACTCATCTGCTGTGTGTTCGTTTCTTTTAGGAAGCTGCATCTATGTGTAGATTCAGCGAGTTAGAAACATGTTTCTTCTAGAAGCTACCTTTCAACATTCCAGAGTGAATGGGAGTACAGACTGTAATGAGAAACATCCGGCTCTAAAAAAACTACGGTGCTATCTCCCAGAATGGTTGTCAATGTGTGCATTCAAATTACAGATTTAAACTGATGTGTGTTTGCAGCAGTTCAGAAAACCTTTTTTTTTGAAGAATGTAGAAAGTCATTTCCAGTCCTATAGTGGCATATAAGACTTAGCAGTAAGAATGTGTTTAAAACACAGAAGACCCGCTTCTTACAGACTCATCTGCTGTGTGTTGGTTCCTTTTAGGAAGCTGCATCTATGTTTAGATTCGGCGATTAGAAACACGTTTCTTCTAAAAAAGCGTTTGGACATTCCAGAATGAATGGGAGTACAGGTTGTAATTAGAAATATCTGGCTCTAAAAGAAAAACGGTGCACTCTAGCAGAATGGTTGTCAATGTCTGCATTCAACTTACAGAGTTAAACTGATGTGTGTTTGCCACAGTTCAGAAACGCTTTCTTTGGAGAATGTAGAAACAGTCATGTCCAGCCCTATACTGGCATAGAAGAGTTAGCAGTAAGAATGCGTTTAAAACATATTAGACCTGCTTCTTACAAACTCATCTGTTTCGTGTTGGTTCCTTTTAGGATGCTGCATCTATGTTTAGATTCAGCCAGTTAGAAACACGTTTCTTCTAAAAGCTGCGTTTGGACATTCCAGAGTGAATGGGAGTATAGGTTGTAATGAGAAATATCTGGCTCTAAAACAAAAACGGTGCTATCTAGCAGATTGGTTTTCAATGTGTGTATTCTACGTACAGAGTTAAACTTATGCGTTTTGGCAGAAGTTCAGAAACTCTTTCTTTAGAGAATGTAGCAACAGTCCTTTCCATCCCTATAGTGGCATACAAGAGTTAGCAGTAAAAATGCGTTTAAAACGCAGGAGACCCGCTTTTACAAACTCATCTGCTGTGTGTTGGTTCATTTTAGGAAACTGCATCTATGTTTAGATTTAGCGAGTTAGAAACATGTTTCTTCTAGAAGCTGCATTTGGACATTCCAGAGTGAATGTGAGTACAGTTGTAATGAGAAATATCTGGCTCTAAATCAAAAACGGTGCTATCTCGCAGAATGGTTGTCAATCTGTGCATTCAACTTCCAGAAGTACACTGATGTGTGTCTGCAGCAGTTCAGAAACCATTTCTTTGGATAATGTAGAAACAGTCCTTCCCAGCCATACAGTGGTATATAAGAGTTAGCAGTAAGTGTGCGTTTAAAACACAGAAGACCCGCTTCTTACAAACTCATCTGCTGTGTGTTGGTTCCTTGTAGGAAGTTGCATCTGTGTTTAGATTCAGAGAGTTAGAAACACGTTTCTTCTAAAAGCTGCATTTGGACATTCCAGAGTGAATGGGAGTACAAGCTGTAATGAGAAATATTGGGCTCTCAAAGAAAAACGGTGCTATCTAACAGAATGGTTGTCAATGTGTGCATTCAACTTACAGAGTTAAACTCATGTGTGTTTGCAGCAGATCAGAAACCCTTTCTTGAGAGAATGTTGAAAGAGTCATTTCAAGCCGTATACTGGCTATAAGTTAGCAGTAAGAATGCGTTTAAAACACAGAAGACTCGCTTCTTACAAACTAATCTGCTGTGTGTTGGTTCCTTTTAAAAAGCTTCATCTATGTTTAGATTCAGCGAGTTAGAAACACGTTTCTTCTAAAAGCTTTATTTGGACATTCCAGCGTGAATGGGAGTACAGGTTGTAATGAGAAATACATGGCTCTAAAAGGAAAACGGTGCTATCTAGCAGAATGGTTGTCAAAGTGTCCATTCAACTTACAGAGTTAAACTGATGTGTGTTTGCAGCAGTTCAGATACCCTTTCTTTGGAGAATATAGAAACTGTCATTTCCACCCTATAGGGGCATATAAGAGATAGCAGTAAGAATGCTTTTACAAAACAGAAGACCCACTTCTTACAAAGTTATCTGCTCTGCGTTGGTTCCTTTTAGGAAGCCGCTTCTATGTTTACATTCAGCGATTTAGAAAAACGTTTCTTCTAACAGCTGTGCTTGGACATTCCAGAGTGGATGTGACAACAGGCTGTAATGAGAAATATCTGGCTCTAAAGCAAAAATGGAGCTATCTAGCAGAATGGTTGTCAATGTGTGCATTCAACTTCGAGAGTTAAACTGATGTGTGTTTGCAGCAGTTCAGAAATCCTTTCGTTGGAGAATGTGGAAACAGTCATTTCCAGCCCTATAGTGGCATATAAGAGTTAGCAGTAAGAATGCGTTTAAAACACGGAAGACACGCTTCTTACAAACTCATCTGCTGTGTGTTGGTTCCTTTTAAGAAGCTGCATCTATGTTTAGATTCATCGAGTTAGAAACACGTTTCTTCTAAAAGCCTTATTTGGACATTGCAGAGTGAATGGGACTACAGGCTGTAATGACAAATATCTGGCTCTAAAAGAAAAACGGTGCTGTCTAGCAGAATTGTCAATGTGTGCATTAAACTTATAGAGATAAACTGATGTGTGTTCACAGTAGTTCAGAAACCCTTTCTTTGGAGAATGTAGAAACAGCAAATTCAAGCCCTATAGTGGCATATAAGAGTTAGCAGTAAGAATGCGTTTAAAACACAGAAGACCCGATTTTTACAAACTTATCTGCTGTGTGCTGGTTCCTTATTGGAAGCTGTATCTATGTTTACATTTAGCAAGTTGGAAACATGTTTTTTTTTAAAGCAGCATTTTAACATTCCAGAGTGAATGTGAGTACAGGTTGCAATGAGAAATATCTGGCTCTAAAAGAAAAATGGTGCTATCTAGCAGAATGGTTGTCAATGTGTGCATTCAACTTACAGAATTAAACTGATGTGTGTTTGCAGCAGTTCAGAAACCCTTTCTTTGGAGAATGTTCAAACAGTCCTTTCCAGCCCTATAGTGGCTTAGAGGAGATAGCAGTAAGAATGCGTTTAAAACACAGAAGACTTGCTTCTTAAAAACTGATCTGCTGTGTGTTGGTTCCTTGTAGGAAGTTGCATCTAGGTTTAGATTTAGCGAGTTAGAAACATTTTTCTTCTAAAAGCTGCGTTTGCACATTCCAGAGTGGATGGGATCACAGGCTGTAATGAGAAATATCTGGCTCTAAAACAAAAACGGAGCTATCTAGCAGAATGGTTGTCAATGTGTGCACACAACTTCCAGAGTTAAACTGGTATGTGTTCGTAGCAGTTCAAAAACCCCTTCTTTGGTGAATGTAGAAACAGTCATTTCCAGCCCAAGAGTTTCATATAAGAATTAGCAGTAGGAATACGTTTAAAACACAGAAGAACCACTTCTTACAAACTGATCTCCTGTGTGTTGGTTCCTTGTAAAAAGTTGCATCTATGTTTTGATTCAGCGAGTTAGAAACACGTTTCTTCTAAAAGCTGCCTTTGGCCATACCAGAGTGGATGGGAGTACAGGTTGTAATGAAAAATATCTGGCTCTAAATCAAAAATGGAGCAATCTAGCAGAATGATTGTCAATGTGTGCATTCAACTTACAGAGTTAAACTAATGTGTGTTTGTAGCAGTTCAGAAACCCTTTCTTTAGAGAATGTAGAAACAGTCATTTGCAGCCCTAGAGATGCATATAAGAGTTAGCAATAAGAAAGCATTTAAAATGCAGAAGACCCGCTTCTTACAAACTGATCTGCTGTGTTTTGGTTCCTTGTAGAAAGTTGCATCTATCTATCTATAGATTCAACAAATCTGAAACACGCCTCTTCTAATATCTGCGTTTTGACATTCCTGATTTGATGGGAGTACAGGCTGTAATGAGAAATAACTGGCTCTAAATAATGGAGCTATATAGCAGAATGGTTGTCAATATGTGCATTCAACTTACAGAGTTAAACTGATGTGTGTTTGCAGCAGTTCAGAAAACCCTTCTTTGGAGAATATAGAGTCATTTCCAGCCCTAGAGTGGCATATAAGAATTAGCAGTAAGAATGCGTTTAAAACACAGAAGACACTTCTTACAAACTGATCTGCTGTGTGTTGGTTCCTTGTAGGAAGTTGCATCTATGTTTAGATTCAGCGCATTTGAAACACTTTCTTCTGAAAGCTGCATTTGGACATTCCAGAGTGGATCGGTGTACAGGCTGTAATGATAAATATCTGGCTCTAAAACAAAAATGGAGCTATCTAGCAGAATGGTTGTAAATGTGTTCCTTCAACTTCCAGAGTTAAACTGATGTGTGTTTGCAGCAGTTCAGAAAACCATTCTTTGGAGAATGCAGAAACAGTCATTTTCAGCCCTGTAATGGAATATAAGAGTTAGCAGTAAGAATGCATTTAAAACACAGAAGACCCACTTCTTACAAACTGATCTCCTTGTGTTGCTTCCTTGTAGCAAGTTGCATCTATGTTTAGATTAGGCGATTTAGAAACACGTTTCTTCTAAAAGCTGCATTTGGCCACTCCAGAGTGGATGGGAGTACAGGCTGTAATGAGAAATATCTGGCTATAAAACAAAAATGGAGCTATGTAGCAGAATGGTTGTCAATGAGTGCATTCAACTTCCAGATTTAAACTGGCATTTATTTCCAGCAGTTCAGAAACCCTTTCTTTGGAGAATGTAGGAACAGTCATTTCCAGCCCTATAGTGGCTTAGAAGAGATAGCACTAAGAATGCGTTTAAAACACAGAAGACCTGCTTCTTAAAAACTGATCTGCTCTGTGTTGGTTCCTTGTAGGAAGTTGCCTCTAGGTTTAGATTCAGGGAGTTAGAAACATGTTTCTTCTAAAAACTGCGTTTGCACATTCCAGAGTGGATGGGATCACAGGTTGTAATTAGAAATATCTGGCTCTAAAACAAATACGGAGCTATCTAGCAGAATGGTTGTCAATGTGTGCATTCTACTTCCAGAGTTAAACTGGTGTGTGTTCGTAGCAGTTCAAAAACCCCTTCTTGGGTGAATGCAGAAACAGTCATTTCCAGCCCAAGAGTGGCATATAAGAATTAGCAGTAAGAATGAGTTTAAAACAAAGAAGAACCACTTCTTACAAACTGATCTCCTGTGTGTTGGTTTCTTGTAAGAAGTTGCATCTATGTTTAGATTCAGCGAGTTAGAAATACGTTTCTTCTAAAAGCTGCCTTTGGCCATACCACAATGGATGGGAGTACAGGCTGTAATGAGAAATATCTGGCTCTAAAACAAAAACGGAGCAATCTAGCAAAATGGTTGTCAAAGCGTACATTCAGCTTACAGAGTTAAACTGATATGAGTTTTAAGCGATTCAGAAACCCATTCTTTGGAGAGTCCAGAAATAGATGTTTCCCAACGTATACTGCCATATGAGAATTAGCAGTAAGCCTGCATTTTAAACACAGAGGAAACGTTTCTCTCAAATTGCTCTTCGGTGAGATCGTTCAACTTAGGAAGCTGTATCTATGTTTAGTCAGTGAGTTAGTTACACGTTTCTTTTAAAAGCTGCGTTTGGATATTTTAGAGTGAATGGGACTATAGGTTGTAATGAGAAATATCTGGCTCTAAAACAAAAATGGAGCTATCTAGCAGATTGGTTGTCAAAGTGTCCATTCAAGTTACAGTGTTAAACTGATTTGTGTATGAAACATTTCAGAAATCCTTTCTTTGGAGAGTCTAGAAATAGATGTTTCCAGCCACATACTGCCATATGATAATTAGCAGTAAGATGCATCTATGTTTAGATTCAGTGAGTTAGTCACATGTTTCTTCTAAAAGCTGCATTTGGATATTCCAGAGTGAAGGGACTATAGGTTATAATGATAAATATCTGGCTGTAAAAAGAAAAAAAATGGAGCTATGTAGCAGATTGGTTGTCAAAATGTACATTCAACTTACAGAGTCAAACTGATGTGTGTATGAAGCGTTTCAGAAACCCTTTCTTTGGAGAGTGTAGAAATAGATGTTTCAAGACGCATACTGCCATATGAGAATTAACAGTAAGATACATCTAAGAAGACCCACTTCTTACCAACTCATCTGCTGTGTGTTGGTTCTTTTAAGAAGCTGTATCTATGTTTAGATTCTGTGACTTAGAAACATGTTTCTTTAAAAAGCTGCGTTTGGACATTCCAGAATGAATGGGAGTACAGGCTGTAATGAGAAATATCTGTCTCTAAAAGAAAAATGGTGCTATCTAGCAGAATGGTTGTCAATGTGTGCGTTCAACCTGCAGAGGTAAACTGATGTGTATTTGCTGCATTTCAGAAACCCTTTCTTTGGAGAATATAGAAACAGTCATTTCCAGCCCTATAGTGTCATGTAAGAGTTAGCAGTAAGAATGCGTTTAAAACACAGAAGACCCTCTTCTTACAAACTCTTCTGCTGTGTGTTGGTTCCTTTAAGGAAGTGGAATCTATGTTAAGATTCAGCTTGCTAGAAATATGTTTCTTCTAAAAGCTGCATTTGGACATTCCAGAGTGAATGGGAGTACAGCCTGTAATGAGAACTATCTGGCTCTAAAAGAAAAAAGGTGCTATCTAGCAGAATGGTTGTCAATGTGTGCATTGAACTTACAGAGTTAATCTGATGTGTGTTTGCAGCAGTTCAGAAACTCTTTCTTGGGTGAATGTAGAAACAGTCAATTCCAGCCCTATAGTGGCATGTAAGAGTTAGCAGTAATAATGCGTTTAAAACACAGAAGACCTGCTTCTTACAAACTCATGTGCTGTGTGTTGGTTCCTTTTAGGAAGCTGCATCTGTGTTTAGATTCAGCGAGTTAGAAACACGTTTCTTCTAGAAGTTGCGTTAGGACATTCCAGAGTGAAAGGGAGTACAGGCTGTAATGCGAAATATCTGGCTCTAAAAGAAAAACGGTGCTATCTAGCAGAATGATTGTCAATGTGTGCATTCAGCTTACAGAGTAAAACTGATGTGTGTTTGAAGCAGTTCAGAAACCCTTTCTTTGGAGAATGTAGAAACAACATTTTCAAGACCTACAGTGGCATATAAGAGATAGCAGTAAGAATCCGTTTAAAACACAGAACACACGCTTCTTACAAACTCATCTGCTGTGTTGTTTCCTTTTAGGAAGCTGCATCTATGCTTACATTCAGTGAGTTAGAAACACATTACTTCTAAAAGCTGCGTTTGGACATTCCAGAGTGAATGGGAGTTCAAGCTGTAATGAGAAATATGTAGCTCCAAAACAAAAACGGTGCTATCTACAGAATGGTTGTCAATGTGTGCATTCTAATTACAGAGTTAAACTGATGTGTGTTTGCCGCCTTTCAGTAACCCTTTCTTTGAAGAATGTAGAAACAGCAATTTCCAGCCCTATAGTGGCATATAACAGGTAGGAGTAAGAATGCGTTTAAAACGCAGAAGACCCGCTTCTTACAAACTGATCTTCTGTGTGTTGGAACCTTGTAGGAAGTTGCATCTATGTTTAGATTCAGCGAGTTAGAGACATGTTTTTCTAAAACCTGCATTTGGTAATTCCAGAGTGAATGAGAGTACAGGCTGTAATAAGAAATATCTGGCTCTAAAAGAAAAACGGTGCTATCTAGCAGAATGGTTTTCCATGTGTGCATTCAACTTCCGAAGGTAAAGTAATGTGCATTTTCAGCATTTCACAAATCCTTTCTTTGGAGAATGTAGAAACAGTCGTTCCCAGCCCTATAGTGGCATATAAGAGTTAGCAGTAAGAGTGCGTTTAAAACAAAGAAAACCCGCTTGTTACAAACTGATCTGTTGTGTGTTGGTTCCTTGTAGGAAGTTGCATCTATGTTTAGATTCAGCGAGTTAGTCACACGTTTCTTCTAAAAGCTGCGTTTTGGATACTGAGAATGAATGGGACTAACGGCTGTAATCAGAAATATCTGGCTCTAAATCAAAAACGGAGCTATCAAGAAGACTGGTTGTCAAACTACACATTCAACTTACAGAATTAAACTGATGTGTGTATGAAGCGTTTCAGAAACCCTTTCTTTGGAGAGTCTAGAAATAGATGTTTCCAGCCACATATTGCCATAGGAGAAGTAGCAGTATGACAGCGTTTTAAACACAGAGGAAACTTTTCTCTTAAAATGCTCTGCTGTGAGTTCATTCACCTTAGGAATCTGCATCTATGTTTAGATTGAGTGAGTTAGTCACACTTTTTTTCTAAAAGCTGCGTTTGGATATTCCAGAATGAATTGGACTCTAGGCTGTATTGATAAATACATGGCTCTAAAACAAAAACGGAGCTATCTGGCAGATTGGTTGTCAAAGTGTACATTCAACATACAGATTTAAACTGATGTGTGTATGTAGCGTTTCAGAAACCCTTTTTTTGGAGAGTCTAGAAATAGATGTTTCCAGCCGCATACTGCTACATGAGAAGTATCAGTAAGAATGTGTTTTAAACACAGAGGAAACGTTTTTCTCAAATTGCTCTTCTGTGAGGTCGTTCACCTTAGGAAGCTGCATCTATTTTGATTTTCAATGAGTTATTCACACGTTTCTTCTAAAAGCTGCGTTTGGATATTCCAGAGTGAATGGGACTGTAGGCTGTAATGAGAAACATCTGGCTCTAAAAGAAACACGGAGCTATCTAGCAGATTGGTTGTCAAAGTGTATATTCACCTTAGAGAGTTAAACTGATGTGTGTATGAAGCGTTTCAGAAACCCTTTCTTTGGATGGTCTAGAAATAGATGTTTCCAGCCGTATACTGCCATATGAGAATTAGCAGTAAGACTGTCTTTTAAACACAGCGGAAACGTTTCTCTCAAATTGCTCTGCTGTGAGTTCGATCATTTTAGAAAGCTGAATATATGTTTAGATTCAGTGAGTTAGTCACAGGTTTCTTCTATAAGCTGAGTTTGGTTATTCAAGAGGGAATGGGACTAGAGGCTGTAATGAGAAGTACCTGGCTCTAAAACAAAAAAGGAAGCTATATAGCAGATTGGTCGTCAAAGTGTACATTCAATTTAAAGAGTTAAACTGATGGGTGTATGAAGCTTTTCAGAAACCCTTTCTTTGGAGAGTCTAGAAATAGATGTTTCCAGCCGCATACTGCCATATGAGAAATAGCAGTAAGATGCATCTACGTTTAGATTCAGTGAGATAGTCACACTGTTCTTCTAAAAGCTGTGTTTGGATATTCAAGAGTGACTGGGACTATAGGCTGTAATGAGAAATATCTGGCACTAAAACAAAAACGGAGCTTTCTAGTAGATTATTTGTCATCGTGTACATTCAACTTACAGATTTAAACTGATGTGTGTATTAAGCGTTTCAGAAACCCTTTTTTTGGAGAGTCTAGAAATAGATGTTTCGAGCCGCATACTGCCATATGAGAATTAGCAGTAAGACTGCGTTTTAAACACAGAGGAAACGTTTCTCTCAAATTGCTCCGCTGTGAGTTCGTTCACCCTAGTAAGCTGCATCTACTTTTAGATTCCAAGAGTTAGTAACACGTTTCTACTATAAGCGACGTTTGGATATTCCAGAATGAATGGGCCTATAGACTGTAATGAGAAATATCTGGCTCTAAAAGAAAAAAGTGCTATTTAGCAGAATGATTTTCAAATTGTGCATTCAACTTACAGAGTTAAACTGATATGTCTTTGCAGCAGTTCAGAAACTCTTTCTTTGGAGAATGTAGAAACAGCTGTTTCCAGCCCTATAGTGGCATATAAGAGTTAGCAGTAAGAATGCATTTAAAACACAGAAGAAACGCTTCTTACAAATTCATCTGCTGTGTGTTGGTTCCCTTTAGGAAGCTGCATCTATGTATGGATTCAGGGAGATAGAAACACGTTTCATCTAAAAGCTGCATTTGGATATTCCAGAGTGGACGGCAGTACAGGCTGTAATGAGAAATATCAGTCTCTAAAACAAAAACGGTGCTATCTAGCAGAATGGTTGTCAATGGTTGCATTCAACTTACAGAGTTAAGCTGATGTGTGGTTGCAGCCGTTCAGAAATCCATTCTTTGGAAAATGTAGAAAGAGTTATTTGCAGCCCTATACTGGCATATAAGAGTTAGCAGTAAGAATGCGTTTAAAACACAGAAGACCCGCTTCTTACAAAGTCATCTGCTGTGTATTGGTTCCTTTTTTGAAGCTGCATCTATGTATAGATTCAGCGAGCTAGAAACACGTTTCTTCTAAAAGCTGCGTTTGGACATTCCAGAGTGAATGGTAGTACAGGCTGTAATGAGAAATATCTGGCTCTAAAAGAAAAACGGTGCTTTCTAGCTGAATGGTTGTCAATGTGTGCATTCAACATCCAGAGTTAAACTTATGTGTGTTTGCGGCAGTTCAGAGACCCCTTCATTGGAATAGGTAAAAACAGTCATTTCCAACCCAATACTGGCATAAAAGAGCTAGCAGTAAGAATGCGGTTAAAACACAGAATACCTGCTTCTTACAAACTAATCTGTTGTGTGTTGGTTCCTTTTACTAAGCTGCATCTATGTTTAGATTCACCGAGTTAGAAACACATTTCTTCTAAAAGCTGCGTTTGGAAATTCCAGAGTGAATGGGAGTACAGGCTGTAATGAGAAATATCTGGCTCTGAAAGAAAAACGGTGCTATCTAGCAGAATGGTTGTCAATGTGTGCATTCAACTTACAGAATTAAAATGATGTGTTTTTGCAGTAGTTCAGAAACCCTTTCTTTGGGGAATGTAGAAACGGTCATTTTCAGCCCTATACTGGCATATAAGTGTTAGCAGTAAGAATGCATTTAAAACACAGAAGACCCGCTTATTACAAACTCATCTGCTGTGTGTTGGTTCCTTGGAGGAAGTTGCATTTATATTTAGATTCAGCGAGTTAGAAACACGTTTCTTCTAAAATCTGTGTTTAGACATTCCAGAGTGAATGGGAGTACAAGCTGTAATGAGAAATATCGGGCTCTCAAAGAAAAACGGTGCTATCTAGCAGAATGGTTGTCAATGTGTGTATTCAGCTTAAAGAGTTAAACATATATGTGTTTGCAGCAGTTGAGAAACACTTTCTTAGTAGAATGTAGAAACAGTCATTTACAGACCTATAGTGGCATGCAAGAGTGAGTAGTAAGAATGCGTTTGAAACACAGAAGACCTGCTTCTTACAAACTGGTTTGCTGTGTGTTGGTTTTTTGTAGGAAGTTGCATCTATGTTTAGATTCAGAGAGTTAGAAACACGTTTCTTCTAAAAGCTACTTTGGACATTCCAGAGTGAATGGGAGTAAAGACTGTAATGAGAAATATCTGTCTCTAAAAGGGAAACGGTGCTATCTAGCAGAATGGTTGTCAATGTGTGAATTCAATTTACAGAGTTAAAATGATGTCTGTTTGCAACAGTTCAGAAACCCTTACTTTGGAGAATATAGAAACAGTCAATTCCAACCCTATAGTGGTATATAGGTATTAGCAATAAGAATGCGTTTAAAACACAGAGGACCCACTTCTTACAAACTCATCTGCTGAGTGGTGGTTCCTTTTAGGAAGCTGCATCTATGTTTGGATTCAGAGAGTTAGAAATACGTTACTTCTAAAAGCTGCGTTTGGACATTCCAGAGTGAATGGGAGTAGAGGCTGTAATGAGAAATATCTGGCTCTAAAATAAAAACGGTGCTACTAGCAGAATGGTTGTCAACGTGTGCATTCAACTTACAGAGGTAAACTCATGTGTCTTTGCAGTAGTTTAGAAACTCTTTCTTTGGAGAATGTAGAAACAGCAATTTCCAGCCCTATAGTGGCATATAAGAGTTAGCAATATGAATGCGTTTAAAACACAGAAGAGCCGCTTCTTAGAAACTCATCTTCTGTATGCTGGTTCCTTTTAGGAAGCTGCATCTATGTTTAGATTCAGCGAGTTAGAAACACGTTTCCTCCAAAAGCTGCGTTTGGACATTCCAGAGTGAATGAGAGTAGAGGCTTTAATGAGAAATATCTGGCTCTAAAAGAAAAACAGAGTTATATAGCAGAATGGTTGTCAATGTGGTCATTCACCTTAAAGACTTAAACTGATGTGTGTTTGTAGCAATTCAGAAACCCTTTCTTTGGAGAATGTAGAAACAGTCATTTCCAGCCCTATAATGGCATGTAAGAGTTAGCAGTAAGAATGCGTTTAAAACACAGAAGACCCCCATCTTACGAACTCATCTGCTGTTTGTTGGTTCCTTGTAGGAAGCTGCATCTATGTTTAGATTCATCGAGTTAGAAACACGTTTCTTCTAAAAGCTGCGTTTGCACATTCCAGAGTGAATGGGAGTACAGACTGTAATGAGAAATATCTGGCTCTAAAAGAAAACCTGTGCTATCTAGCATAATAGTTGTCAATGTGCGCATTCAACTTACAGAGTTAAATTGATGTGCATTTGCAGCAGTTCAGAAACCCTTTCTTTGGAGAACGTAGAAACAGTCCTTTCCAGCTCTATAGTGGCATATGACTTAGCAGTAAGAATGCGTTTAAAACACAGAAGACCCGTATCTTACAAACTCATCTGCTGTGTGTTGGTTACTTTTACGAAGCTGCACTTATGTTTAGATTCAGGGAGTTAGAAACGCGTTTCTTCTAAAAGCTGCGTTTGGACATTCCAGAGTGAATGGGAATATAGGCTGTAATGAGAATTATCTGGCTCTAAAACCAAAACGGTGCTATCTAGCAGAATGGTTGTCAATGTGTGCATTCAACTTACAAAGTTAAACTGATGTGTGGTTGCAGCTGTTCAGAAACAATTTCTTTATAGAATGTAGAAACAGCAATTTCCAGCCCTGTAGTGGCATATAAGAATTAGCAGTAAGAATGCATTTAAAACACAGAAGAAACGATTCTTACAATACATCTGCTGTGTGTTGGTTCCTTTTAGTAAGCTGCATCTATGTTTAGATTCAGCGAGTTAGAAAAACGTTTCTTCTAAAAGCCACGTTTGGACATTCCAGAGTGAATGGGAATACAGGCTGTAATGAGAAATATCTGGCTCTAAAACAAAAACGGTGCTATCTAGCAGAAGGGGTGTCAATGTGTGCATTCTACTTACAGAGTTAAACTGATGTGTGTTTGAAGCACTTCAGAAACCCTTTCTTTGAGGAATGTAGAAAGGGCAATTTCCAGCCCTATACTGGCATGTAAGAGTTAGCAGTAAGAATGCGTTTACAACACAGAAGACCCGCTTCTTACAAAGTCATCTGCTGTGTGTTGATTCCTTTTAGGAAGCTGCATGTATATTTAAATTTAGCGAGTTAGAAACACGTTTCTTCTAAAAGTGGCATTTGGACATTCCAGAATGAAATCGAGTATAGGTTGTAATGAGAAATATCTGGCTCTAAAGGAAAAATGGTGCTATCTAGCAGAATGGTTGTCAATGTGTGCATTCAACATACAGAGTTAAACTGATGTGTGTTTGCTGCAGTTCAGAAACCCTTTCTTTGGAGAATATAAAAAAAGTCATTTCCAGGCCTACAGTGGCCTATAAGAGTTAGCAGTAAGAATGCGTTTAAAACACAGAAGACCCGCTTCTTACAAACTCATCTGCTGTGTGTTTGTTCCTTTTAGGATGATGCATCTATGTTTAGATTCAGCGAGTTAGAAACACGTTACTTCTAAAAGCTGTGTTTGGACATTCCAGATTGAATGGGAATACATGCAGTAATGAGAAATATATGGCTCTAAAGGAAAAATGGTGCAATCTAGCAGAATGGTTGACAATGTGTTCATTCAACTTACAGAGTTAAACTGATGTGTGTCTGCAGCATTTCAGAAACCCTTTCTTTGGAGAATATAGAAACAGTCATTTCCAGCCCTGTGGTGGCATATTAAAGTTAGCAGTAAGAATTCATTTAAAACACAGAAGACCTGCTTCTTACAAACTTATCTGTTGTGTATTGGTTCCTTTTTGGAGGCGGCATCTACGTTTAGATTCAGCGAGTTCGAAACACGTTTCTTCTAAAGGCTGCGTTTGGACATTCCAGAGTGAATGGGAGTATAGGATGTCAGAAGAAATATCTGGCTCTAAAACAAAAACGGTGCTATCTCGCAGAATGGTTGTCATTGTGTGCATTCAACTTACAGAGTTAAAGTGATGTGTGTTTGCAGCACTGCAGAATCCCCTTTTTTGAAGAATGTAGAAAGAGTCATTTCCAGCCCTATTTAGGCATATAACAATTAGAAGTAAGAATGCGTTTAAAACACAGAAGACTCGCTTCTTACAAACTCATCTGCTGTGTGTTTGTTCCTTTTAGGAAGCTACATCTATGTTTAGATTGAGTGACTTAGAAACACGTTTCTTTTATAAGCTGCATTTGGACATTCCAGAGTGAATGGGAGTACAGGCTGTAATTAGAAATACCTGTCTCTAAAACAAAAATGGTGTTATCTAGCAGAATGGTTGTCAATGTGTGTATTCAACTTCCAGAGTTAAACTGAAGTGTGTTTGCAGCAGTTCAGAAACCCTTTCTTTGGAGAATGTAGAAACAGTCCTTTCCAGCCCTATACTGGCATATAAGCGTTAGCAGTAAGAAAGTTTTAAAACACAGAAGAACCGCTTCTTACAAAGTCATCTGCTGTGTGTTGGTTCCTTTTAGGAAATTGCATCTATCCTTAGATTCAGCGAGGTAGAAACACGTTTCTTCTAAAAGCTGCGTTTGGACATTCCAGAGTGAAAAGGAGTACAGTCTGTAATGAGAAATATCTGGCTCTAAAAGTAAAACGGTGCTATCTAGCAGAATGATTGTCAATGTTTGCATTCAACGTACAGAGTTTAACTGATGTGTGTTTGTAGCAGTTCAGAAACCCCTTCTTTGGAGAATGTAGAAACTGTCATTTCCAGCCCTATACTGGTATTTAAGAGTTAGCAGTAAGTATATGTTTAAAACTCAGAACATCTGCTTCTCACAAACTCCTCTGCTGTTTGTTGGTTCCTTTTAGGAAGCTGCATCTCTGTTTAGATTCAGTGATTTAGAAACACGTTTCTTCTAAAAGCTGCATTTGGACATTCCAGGCTGTGTGTGAGAACAGGCTGTAATGAGAAATATCTGGCTCTAAAACAAAAATGGAGCTATCTAGCTGAATGGTTGTCAATGTGTTCATTCAACTTCGAGAGTTAAACTGATGTGTGTTAGCAGCAGTTCAGAAATCCTTTCTCTGGAGAATGTATAAACAGTCATTTCCAGCCCTATAGTGGCATATAAGAGTTAGCAGTAAGAATGCATTTAAAATACGGAAGACCCGCTTCTTACAAACTCATCTGCTGTGTGTTGGTTCCTTTTAGGAAGCTGCAGGTACGTTTAGATTCAGCGAATAAGAAACACGTTTCCTCTAAAAGCTGCATTTGGACATTGCAGAGTTAATGGGACTACAGGCTGTAAAGAGAAATATCTCACTCTAAAAGTAAAACGGTGTTATCTACCAGAATGGTTGTCAAAGTTTGCATTCAACTTACAGAGTAAACTGATGTGTGTTCACAGCAGTTCAGAAACCCTTTCTTTTGAGAATGTAGAAACAGCAAATTCAAGGCCTATAGTGGCATATAAGAGTTAGCCGTAAGAATGCTTTTTAAACACAGAAGAACCTCTTCTTACAAACTGATCTGCTGTTTGTTGGTTCCTTATAGGAAGCTGCATCTATGTTTAGATTCAGCGAGTTAGCGACACGTTTCTTCTAAAAGCAGCGTTTGGACATTCCAAAGTGGATGGGAATACCGGCTGTAATGAGAAATATCTGGCAATAAAAGAAAAACTGTGACTCCCTGTTGCTGCGGTTCTCCGTACAAAAGCCACCTGTCTGGGAGCGCTCTTAGCTGGCGAGCAGAGCCCTGAGACGGCAGAGTTGCCCATTCATCTGAAATAGCGAGCCCGGCCAGGAGATTCCAAGGAAAAAATCCGCCAGGAGCCGGCGCAGCAGTTGGAGCCGACTCCGTGAGTCGCAGCATGGGAGATCCCAGGCCTTTTCAACAAGCGACAGGAACGCGGGGATCTTCAACTTAAAAGAAAAGACTCTGAGTCAGGGAGCCAGGTGATCAGGCTCGGTTGGTCCCACCCCTCCACCCCCAACAACAACGAAAACAAGAACAGTAATTGGAAACCCTCTGGGGTGAGCCTTTCAAACCAAGCACAGCTGAACCAGGACGGTCCGGCTCCGTGGGGGAGGGGCTTCCGCCATTACTGAAACTCTCCGCCGCTAGGGAGGCAAACTGCCACAAAACAGAGAGTCCGCCATAACAAAGGCGGGGCCACCATTGCCCAGACAGTTCCAACTACACCCATATAAAAAGGACCACAGGGAAGAGCTCAGGGCAGCTGGGCGGAGCCCACAGCAGCTCAGCAAAGCCCCTGCAGGCAGGCAGTGGCTAGGCCTGCTGCTAGCTGGGCGGGTCAGACCTGAAAGAAAAATCAAAAAAGGCAGTAGTGCAACGGAAACTCATAAAGCTCCAACTCCCTGGTACAGAGACAGACAACAGGTGGATAAACCCACAAAAATAGGAAGAAAACAGCGCAAAAAGGATGAAAACTCCCGAAACCAGAACACCTCTCCTCCTAAAAGAAATCACAACTCCTCACCAGCAAGGGAAGCAGACCGGATGGAGAAGGAGGGTGATGAAATGACAGAATCAGACTTCAGAAGGTGGGTAGTAAGAAACTACAGTGAGCTAAAAGAACATGTTCTAACTGAACGCAAAGAAAATAGGAACCTTGAAAAAAGATTGGACGAACTGCTGACGAGAATGGACAGCATAGAGAGGAATGTAAGTGAATTGATGTAGCTGAAAAACACAACACGAGAACTTCGTGAAGCATGCACAAGCTTCAACAGCCGAATTGACAAAGCAGAAGAAAGGATATCAGAGGGCAAAGATCAACTCAATGAAATAAAAAGAGAAGGCAAGAACAGAGAAAAAAGTGCAAAAAGGAATGAACAAAATCTTCAAGAAATGTGGGACTATGTGAAAAGACCCAATCTACATCTGATAGGTGTACCTGAATGTGATGAAGAGAATGAATCCAAGCTGGAAAATACTCTTCAGGATATTATCCAGGAAAACTTCCCCAACCTAGCAAGGCAGACCAATATTCAAATCCGGAAATACAGAGAACACCACAAAGATATTCCTCAAGAAGAGCAACCCCAAGGCACATAATCGTCAGATTCAGCAGGGTTGAAATGAAAGAGAAAATGCTAAGGGCAGCCAGAGAGAAAGGTCGGGTTACCCACAAAGGGAAGCCCATTAGACTCACAGCAGATCTCTCAGCAGAAACCCTACAAGCCAGAAGAGATTGGGGGCCAATATTCAACATCCTTAAAGAAAAGAACTTTCAACCCAGAATCTCCTATCCAGCCAAACTAAGCTTCACAAGTGAAGGAAAAATAAAATCCTTTGTGAAGAAGCAAGCACTCAGAGATTTCATCACCACCAAACCTGCTCTACAAGAACTCCTGAAAGAGGCTCTACACATATAAAGAAACAACAAGTACCAGCCACTCCAAAAACACACCAAATGGTAAAACAGCATCAACACAATCAAGAAGCTGCATCAACTAACCAATAAAACAGCCAGGTAACATCAAATTGACAGTATAAAATTCACACATAACAATACTAACGCTAAATGTCAATGGACTAAATGCCCCAATCAAAAGACACAGACTGGCAAATTGGATAAAAAGCCAAAACCCATCAGTGTGCTGTATCCAGGAAACCCATCTTACTTGCAGGGATACAAAAAAGGCTCAAAATAAAGGGATGGAGGAAGATCTACCAAGCAAATGGAGAGCAAAAAAAGGCAGGAGCTGCAATTCTCATCTCTGATAAAATAGACTTTAAAGCAACAAAGATCAAAAGAGACAAAGAAGGACATTACATAATGGTAAAAGGATCACTGCAACAAGAAGAGCTAACGATCCTAAATATATACGCACCCAATACAGGAGCACCCAGATACATAAGGCAAATTCTTAATGACTTACAGAGACTTAGACTCCCACACAATAATAGTGGGAGACTTTAACACCCCATTGTCAATATTAGACAGATCAACCAGACAGAAAATCAACAGGGATATCCACGACCTGAATACAGACCTGGAACAAGCAAACCTAATAGACATTTACAGAAATCTCCACACCAAATCCACAGAATATACATTCTTTTCAGCACCACATCACACCTACTCTAAAATTGACCACATAATTGGCAAAAAATCACTCCTCAGCAAATGCAAAAGAACAGAAATCATAACAAACAGTCTCTCAGACCACAGTGCAATCGAGGTAGAACTCAGAATGCAGAAACTAACTCAGAACCGCACAGCTTCATGGAAACTAAACAACTTGCTCTTGAATGTTGACTGGATAAACAATGAAATGAAGGCAGAAATAAAGATGTTCTTCGAAACCAATGAGAACGAAGACACAACATACCAGCATCTCTGGGACACATTTAAAGCAGTCTCTAGAGGAAAATATATAGCAATGAGTGCCCACATGAAAAGAAAGGAGAGATCTAAAATTGACACCCTATCATCAAAATTGAAAGAGCTAGAGGAGCAAGATCAAAAAAATTCAAAACCTAGCAGAAGACAGGAAATAACTAAGATCAGAGCAGAACTGAAGGAAATAGAGACACAAAAAACTCTTCAAAAAATCAATAAATCCAGGAGCTGGTTCTTTGAAAAGATCAACAAAATAGACAGACCACTAGCCAGATTAATAAAAAAGAAAAGAGAGAATAACAAAATTGATGCAATAAAAAACAATAAAGGGGATATCACCAGAGATTCCCCAGAAATCCAAACGATCATCAGAGATTATTACAAACAACTCTATGCACATAAACTAGTAAACCTGGAAGAAATGGATAAATTCCTGGACACCTGCATCCTCCCAAGCCTAAACCTGGAAGAAGCCGAAACCCGGAATAGACCAACAACATGGTCTGAAGTCGAGGCAGCAATAAAGAGCCTACCACCCAAAAAAAGGGCAGGTCCAGATGGGTTCACAGCTGAATTCTACAAGACATACAAAGAGGAGCTGATACCATTCCTTCTGAAACTATTCCAGATAATCCAAAAAGAGGGAATCCTTCCCAAATCATTTTACGAGACAAACATCATCCTGATACCAAAACCTGGCAGAGACTCAACAAGGAAAGAAAATTTCAGGCCAATATCCATGATGAACATAGATGCAAAAATCTTCAATAAAATAGTGGCAAACCGATTGCAACAGCATATCAAAAACCTCATCCACCATGATCAAGTAGGATTCATCCCGGGGATGCAAGGCTGGTTCAACATACGCAAGTCCATAAACGTAATTCACCACATAAACAGAACCAAAGGCAAAAACCACATGATTATCTCAATTGATGCAGAGAAGGCTTTTGACAAAATTCATCAACCCTTTATGCTAAAATCCCTCAATAAACTAGGTATTGACGGAACGTATCTCAAAACAATAAAAGCTATTTACGACAAACCAACAGCCAATATCATACTGAATGGGCAAAAACTGGAAGCATTCCCTTTGAAATCTGGCACTAGACAAGGGTGCCCTCTCTCACCACTCCTATTCAATATAGTACTGGAAGTTCTAGCCAGAGCAATCAGGCAAGAGAAAGAAATAAAGGGTATCCAAATTGGAAAGGAGGAAATCAAATTTCTCTATTTGCAGATGACATGATTGTATATCTGGAAGACCCCATCATCTCAGCCCAAAATCTCCTGAAACTGATAAACAACTTCAGCAAAGTCTCAGGATACAAAATCAACGTGCAAAAATCATAAGCATTCCTATACACCAGTAATAGACTTCAAGAGAGCCAAATCAAGAACGAACTGCCATTCACAATTGCTAAAAAGAGAATAAAGTACCTAGGAATGCAACTAACAAGGAACGTAAAGGACCTCTTCAAGGAGAACTACAAGCCATTGCTCAACGAAATAAGAGAGGATACAAACAGATGGAGAAACATTCCATGTTCATGGTTAGGAAGAATCAACATCATGAAAATGGCCATACAGCCCAAAGTAATTTACAGATTCAACGCTATTCCCATCAAGCTACCAATGACCTTCTTGACAGAACTGGAAACAAACACCTTAAACTTCACATGGAACCAAAAGAGAGCCCGCATAGCCAAGTCAATTCTAAGCAAAAAAACAAAGCAGGAGGCATCACACTACCAGACTTCAAACTATACTACAAGGCTACAGTAATCAAAGCAGCATGGTACTGGTACCAAAACAGAGATATAGACCAATGGAACAGAACAGAGGTCTCAGAGGAAATACAACATACCCACAACCATCTGATCTTCGACAAACCTGACAAAAACAAGCAATGGGGAAAGGACTCCCTGTTTAATAAATGGTGTTGGGAAAACTGGCTAGCCATGTGCAGAAAGCAGAAACAGGATCCCTTCCTGACACCTTACACCAAAATTAACTCCAGATGGATTAAAGACTTAAACATCAGACCAAACACCATAAAAACCCTAGAAGAAAATCTAGGCAAAACCATTCAGGACATAGGTGTAGGCAAGGACTTCATGACCAAAACGCCAAAAGCAATGGCAACGAAAGCCAAAATAGACAAATGGGACCTAATCAAACTCCACAGCCTCTGCACGGCAAAGGAAACAGTCAGTAGAGTGAATCGGCAACCAACAGAACGGGAAAAAATTTTTGCAGCCTACCCATCTGACAAGGGGCTGATATACAGAATTTACGAAGAACTAAAACAGATCTACAAGAAAAAAACAAACAAGCCTATTCAAAAATGGGCGAAGGATATGAACAGATACTTTACAAAAGAAGACATACAGGAGGCCAACAAACATATGAAAAAATGCTCATCATCACTGGTCATCAGAGAAATGCAAATCAAAACCACATTGAGATACCATCTCACACCAATTAGAATGGCGATCATTAAAAAATTGGGAAACAACAGATGCTGGAGAGGATGTGGAGAAATAGGAACGCTTTTACACTGTTGGTGGGAATGTAAATTAATTCAACTATTGTGGAAGACAGTGTGGCGATTCCTCAAGGACCTAAAAATAGAAATCCCATTTGACCCAGCAATCCCATTACTGGGTATATATCCAAAGGATTATAAATCATTCTACTACAAGGACACGTGCACACGAATGTTCATTGCAGCACTCTTTACAATAGCAAAGACCTGGAACCAACCCAAATGCCCAACGATGATAGACTGGATAGGGAAAATGTGGTACATATACACCATGGAATATTATGCAGCCATCAAAAACGATGAGTTCACGTCCTTTGTAGGGACATGGATGAACCTGGAAACCATCATTCTCAGCAAACTGACACAAGAGCAGAAAATCAAACACCGTATATTCTGACTCATAGGTGGGTGTTGAACAATGAGAACACATGGACACAGGGAGGGGAGCACTACACACTGGGGTCCGTTGGGGGGAAATGGGGGAGGGGTGGGGGGTGGGGAGGTGGGAAGAGATAGCATGGGGAGAAAAGACAGATACAGGTGAGGGGACGGAAGGCAGCAAACCACACTGCCAAGTGTGTACCTATGCAACAATCTTGCATGTTCATCACATGTACCCCAAAACCTAAAATGCAATAAATAATAAATAAATAAATAAAAAAGAAAGCGTTTAAACACAGAAGTCCCGCTTCTTACAAACTCATTTCGGGTGTGTTGGTTCCTTTTAGGAAGCTGCATCTATGTTTAGATTCAGCGAGTTAGAAACACGTTTCTTCTAAAAGCTGCGTTTGGACATTCCAGAATGAAAGGGATTACAGGCTGTAATGAGAAATATCAGGCTCTAAAGGAAAAACGGTGCTATCTAGGAGAATGGTTGTCAATGTGTGCATTCAGCTTACATAGTTAAACTGATGTGTGTTTGCAGCAGTACAGAAACCCTTTCTTTGGAGAATGTAGAAACAGTCCTTTCCAGTCCTATAGTGGCATATAAGAGGTAGCAGTAAGAATGCGTTTAAAATATAGAAGACCCGCTTCTTACAAACTGATGTGCTGTGTGTTGGTTCCTTGTAGGAAGTTGCATCTATGTTTAGATTCACCGAGTTAGAGACATGTTTCTTCTAAACACTTCATTTGGACATTCCGGAGTTGAATGGGAGTACAGGCTGTAATGAGAAATATCTGGCTCTAAAACAAAAACTTAGCTATCTTGCAGAATGATTGGCCATGTGTGCATTCAACTTCCGGAGTTAAAGTGATGTGCGTTTTCAGCAGTTCACAAACCCTTTCTTTGGAGAATGTAGAAACAGTCGTTTCCAGCTCTATAGTGGCATATAAGAGTTAGCCGTAAGAATGTGTTTAAAACACAGATGACCCGCTTGTTACAAACTCATCTGTTTTGTGTTGGTTCCTAGTAGGAAGTTGCATCTATGTTTAGATTCAGCGAGTTAGTTACACGTTTCTTCTAAAAGCTGCATTTTGGGTATTCCAGAGTGAATGAGACTATAGGCTGTCATCAGAATTATCTGTCTCTAAAACAAAAACGGAGCTATCTGTCAGATTGGTTTTCAAATGTACAATCAACTTACAGAGTTAAACTGATGTGTTTCATTGAGATAACATCTCACACCAGTTAGAATGGCGATCATTAAAAAATCTGGAAACAACAGATGCTGGAGAGGTTGTGGAGAAATAGGAACACTTTTACACTGTTGGTGGGAATGTAAATTAATTCAACCATTGTGGAAGACAGTTTGGTGATTCCTCAAGGACCTAAAAATAGAAATCCCATTTGACCCAGCAATCCCATTACTGGGTATATATCCAAAGGATTATAAATCATTCTACTACAAGGACACGTGCACACGAATGTTCATTGCAGCACTGTTTACAATAGCAAAGACCTGGAACCAACCCAAATGCCCAAAGATGGTAGACTGGATAGGGAAAATGTGGTACGTATACACCATGGAATTTTACGCAGCCATCAAAAACGATGAGTTCATGTCCTTTGTAAGGACATGGATGAACCTGGAAACCATCATTCTCAGCAATCTGACACAAGAGCAGAAAATCAAACACCGTATATTCTCACTCATAGGCGGGTGTTGAACACATGGACACAGGGAGGGGAGCACTACACACTGGGGTCCGTTGAGGGGAAATGGGGTGGTACGGGGGGGTGGAGAGGTGGGAAGAGATAGCATGGGGAGAAATGACAGATACAGGTGAGGGGACAGAAGACAGCAAACCACACTGCCTTGCGTGTACCTATGCAACAATCTTGCATGTTCTTCACATGTACCCCAAAACCTAAAATGCAATAAAAAAATAATAATAATAATTTTAAAAAATGACTTTGTAGTTCAAAGTCAAAAAAATTCATTTGGTAGAATTAAAAGCAAAATTGAAATAAAGGTAAATTGTAAAACGTATGAATGACAAAACATCATGTACACATAAATGTCATGAAAACACAAAAAGTATTTAACCCAACTTCTGAAAATTTGAAACCAAAAACTGACTGGAATTCCTTTCTTTTATTTCACTTTTAGAAAAAAATAAATGGATCAAAAAATAAATAAAACCAGATTGAGAAATGTAAGCAAAAGTGCATAGCCAACTTTATCTCCAGAACATTTCAACTTCATGTCTGGATTTCTTTCATCTACATTCACTAGACTGCCAATTTCATGAGGTCAGGTGCCACATTTTTCTGCTGCATCCCCAGATGGTTATTGCTGCATCCCCAGAGTCTAACAGAGTACCTGGCACTTAGAAAGAGTGCAGTAAATATTGGCAGACTAAATGCTGATCCCCAAGTGCCCTCCAGGTACTCAAACATTGTGATTATCACTGGCCAAGAAAGAAGATGCAACAATTTTAGAAAATTTTCAAAAATGAGGTGTGGTAGATTAAATTTTGCCACATATTCTTTGCTAATCCTCTCATTGAGAAATGCAACCTAATTCCTCCCCTTAGAATCTTAACTGACTTTAGTGATTTGGTTGACCAATGGAACTTGGCAGAAGGGAATTTCTCAAACTTTGAGACTTAGTCATAAAAGAACTTTTGAGTTCCACATGGGCCTCTAGAAAGAATATTCCTCTTTCTGTGAGGCTTTGGCTGCCATGGAAGAAACTCAAGTACACTGGGGTCTCTGTGCTTTGGAGAGGCCACCTGTAGGCAACCCAGTTAAGTCTTCGCTGAACTGGGTTCTAGCCAAGCCCTCCAAGTCCCTTTGAGGCACTAGAAAAATTATCTCTTTAAAAGGCCAGATAGTAAATATTTGAAGCTTTGAAGGCCATACCATCTTTGTCATGAACAATCAACTCTGCTGTTCTAGTATGAAAGCAGCCACAGACAATGCATGAACAAATGAGTGTGGCTGTGTTTCAATAAAATTTCATTTACAAAATCAGACGCCAGATTGGGTTTTGCCTGAAGGCCATAGTTTGCTGATCTCTGCTCTAGACTAGCCAGAGTGCCCTCCGATAATGCTGCATGGAACAGAAGAATCACCTAGCTGAGCCCTGCCCAAATTCCTAATTTGCAAAATTATAAGTTACAATAAAACAGTTGATGTTTTTTAAAAAAAAGAAACTGATATGTTTATGAAGCGTTTCAGAAACCCTTTCTTTGGAGAGTCTAGAAATAGATGTTTCCAGTCATATACTGCCATATGAGAATTAGCAGTAAGACTGGGTTTTAAACATAGAGTAAACGTTTTTCTCAAATTGCTCTGCTGTGAGTTCATTCACCTTAGGAACCTGCATCTATGTTTAGATTCAGGGAGTTAGTCAAACGTTTCCTCTAAAACTGTGTTTGGATATTCCAGAGTGAATGTGACTAGAGGCTGTGATAAGAAATATCTGGCTCTAAAACAAAAATGGAGCTTTACAGCAGATTGGTTTTCAAAGTCTACCTTCAACTAACAGAGTTAAACTGATGTGTGTATGAAGCGTTTCAGAAACTCTTTCTTTGGAGAGTCTAGAAATAGATGTTACCAGAATTATACTGCCCTGTATGAATTAGCAGTAAGACCGCTTTTTAAACACAGAGGGAACGTTTTTCTCAAATTGTTTTGCTGTGAGTTCATTCACCTTAGGAAGCTGCATCTATGTTTAGATTCAGTTAGTTAGTCACACGTTTTTTCTAAAAGCTGCGTTTGGATATTCCAGAGAGAATGGGACTATAGGCTGCAATGAGAAATATCTGACTCTAAAACAAAAACTGAGCTATCTAGCAGATTGGGAGTCAAAATGTTCATTCAACTTACAGAGTTAAACTGATGTGGGAAAAAAGCGTTTCAGAAACCCTCTCTTTGGAGAGTCTAGTAATAGATATTTCAAGCCGTATACGGACATATGAGAATTAGCAGTAAGACTTCGTTTTAAACACAAAGGAAACCTTTCTCTCAAATTGCTCTGCTGTGAGTTCGTTCACCTTGCGAAGCTGCATCAATGTTTAGATTCAGTGAGTTTGTCACAACTTTCCTCTAAAAGCTGCATTTGGATATACAAGAGTGATTGGGACTATAGGCTGTAATGAGAAATATCTGGCTCTAAACAAAAACGGAGCTATCTAGCAGATTGGTTGTCAACGTGTCCATTCAACTTACAGAGTTAAACTGATGTGTATATGATGCGTTTCAGAAAACCTTTCTTAGGAGAGTCTAGAAATAGATGTTTCCAGCATATACTGCCATATGAGAATTAGCAGGAAGACTGTGTTTTAAACACGGAAGAAAAGTTTCTCTAAAATTGCTCTGCTGTGAGTTCGTTCACCTTAGGAAGCTGCATCTATGTTTAGATTCAGTGAGTGAGTCACACGTTTCTTCTAAAAGCTGCGTTTGTATATTCCAGAGTGAATGGGACTATAGGCTGTAATGAGAACTATCTGTCTCTCAAACAAAAACGGAGGTATCTAGCAGATTGGTTGTCAGTGTACATTCAACTTACAGAGTTAATCTGATGTGTGTATGAAGCTTTTCAGCAACCCTTTCTTTCGAGAGTCTAGAAATAGATGTTTCCAGCCACATACTGCCATACGAGAATTAGCAGTAAGACTGCGTTTTAAACACAGAGGAAACATTTCTCTCAAATTGCTCTGCTGTGAGTTCGTTCACCTTAGGAGACTGCATCTATGTTTAGATTCAGTGAGTTAGTCACACGTTTCTTCTAAAAGCTGCGTTTGGATATTCCAGACTGAATGGGACTATAGGCTGTAATGAGAACTATCTGGCTCTAAAACAAAAACGGAGCTATCTAGCAGATTGGTTGTCAAAGTGTACATTCAACTTACAGAGTTAAACTGATGTGTGTATGAAGAGTTCCAGAAACCCTTTCTTTCGAAAGTCTAGAAATAGATGTTTCCAGCCGTATACTGCCATATGAGAATTTGCTGTAAGATGCATCTATGTTTAGATTCAGTGAGTTAGTCACAAGTTTCTTCTAAAAGCTGCATTTGGATATTCCAGAGTGAATGGGACAATAGGCTGTAATGAGAAATATCTGGCTCTAAAACAAATACGGAGCTATCTAGCAGATTGGTTGTCAAAGTGTACACTCAACTTACAGAGTTAAACTGATTTGTGCATCAAGCATTTCAGAAACCCTTTCTTTGTAGAGTCTAGAAATAGATGTTTCAAGCCGTATACTGCCAAATGAGAAATAGCAATAAGACTGCGTTTTAAACACAGAGGAAACGTTTCTCTCAAATTGCTCTGCTGTGAGTTCGTTCACCTTAGGAAGCTGCATCTGTGTTTAGATTCAGTGAGTTAGTCACACGTTTCCTCTAAATGCTGCGTTTGGATGTTCCAGAGGGAATGGGAGCATAGGATCTAATGAGAAATATCTGGCTCTAAAAAAAAAAAAGGAGCTATTTAGCAGATTGGCTGTCAAAGTGTCCATTCAACTTACCGAGTTAATCTGATGTGTGTATGAAACTTCTCTGAAACCCTTTCTTTGGAGAGTCTAGAAATAGATGTTTCCAGCCGTATACAGCCATATGAGAATTAGCAGTAAGACTGCGTTTTAAACAAAGAGGAAACGTTTTTCTCAAATTGTTCTGCTGTGAGTTCGTTCTTTTTGGGAAGCTGCATCTATGTTTAGATTCAGTGAGTTAGTCACACGTTTCTTCTAAAAGCTGTGTTTGGATATTCCAGAGTGAATGGGACTATAGGCTGTAATGAGAAATATCTGCCTTTAAAAATAACAAGTCTACCTAGGAGATTGTTTGTGAAAGTGTCCATTCAACTTAAGGAGTTAAACTAAGGTGTGTATGCAGCGTTTTAGAAATCCTTTCTTTGCAGAGTCTAGAAATAGATGTTTCCAGCCGCATACTGCCATATGAGAAGTAGCAGTATGACTGCGTTTTAAACACAGAGGAAACGTTTCTCTCAAATTGCTCTTCTGTGAGTTCGTTCACCTTAGGAAGCTGCATCTATGATTAGATTCAGGGTGAAAGTCACACATTTCTTCTAAAAGCTGCGTTTGGATATTCCATAGTGAATGGGACTATAGGCTGTAATTAGAAATATCTGCCTCTAAAACAAAAAAGGACCTATCTAGCAGATGGGTTGTCAAAGTGTACATTCAACTTATAGAGATAAACTGATCTGTGTATGAAGCGTTTCAGAAAACCTATCTTTGGAGAGTCTAGAAATAGATGTTTCCAGGTGTATACTGCCATATAAGAATTAGCAGTAAGACTGTGTTTTAAACACAGAGGAAACGTTTCTATCAAATGGCTATGCTGTGAGTTCGTTCACATTAGGAAGCTGCATTTATGTTTAGATTCATTGAGTTAGTCACACTTTTCTTCTAAAAGCTGCGTTTGGATATTCCAGAGTGAATGAGACTACAGCGTGTAATGAGAAATATCTGGCTCTAAAACAAAAACAGAGCTATCTAGCAGATTGGTTGTCAAAGTGTACATTCAACATACAGAGTTAAACTGATGTGTGTATGAAGAGTTTCGGAAACCCTTTCTTTGAGAGTATAGAAAAAGATTTTTCCAGCCGTATACTGCCATATGAGAAGTAGCAGTAAGACTGCGTTTTAAATACAGAGGAAACGTTTGTCTCAAATTGCTCTGCTGTGAGTTCGTTCACCTCAGGAAGCTGCATCTATGTTTAGATTCAGTGAGTGAGACACACGTTTCTTCTAAAAGCTGCATTTAGATATTCCAGAGTGAATGGGACTATAGGCTGTAATGAGAAATATCTGGCTCTATAACAAAAACGGAGCTATCTATCAGATTATTTGTCAAAGTATACATTCAACCTACAGAGTTAAATTGATGTGCGTATGAAGGGTTTCAGAAACCCTTTCTTTGTAGAGTCTAGAAATAGATGTTTCCAGCCACATGCTGCCATATGAGAATTAGCAGTAAGACTGCGTTTTAAACACAGAGGAAACGTTTCTCTCAAATTGCTCTATTGTGAGTTCGTTCACCTTAGGAAGCTGCATCTATGTTTAGATTCAGTGAATTAGTCACACATTTTTTCTAAAAGCTGCGTTTGGATATTCCAGAGTGAATGGGACTCTAGGCTGTAATGAGAAATATCTGGCTCTAAAATTAAAACGGAACTATTTAGCAGATTGGTTGTCAAAGTGTACATTCAGCTTTCAGAGTTAAACAGATGTGAGTATGAAGCGTTTCAGAAACCCTTTCTTTGTAGTGTCTAGAAATAGATGTTTCCAGCCACATACTGCCATACGAGAATTAGCAGTAAGATGCATCTATGATTAGATTCAGGGTGAAAGTCACACGTTTCTTCTAAAAGCTGCGTTTGGATATTCCATAGTGAATGGGACTATAGGCTGTAATGAGAAATATCTGCTCTAAAAAAAAACGGGGCTATCTAGTAGATTGGTTGTCAAAGTCTACATTCAATATACAGAGTTAAACTGATGTACGTATGAAGTGTTTCAGAAACCCTTTCTTTGGAGAGTCTAGCAATAGATGTTTACAGCCTTATACTGCCCTACGAAAATTAGCAATAAGACTGCGTTTTAAACACATAGGAAACATCTCTCTCAAATTGCTCTGCTGTCAGTTCGTTCACCTTAGGAAGCCGTATCTATGTTTAGATTCAGTGAGTTATTCACACGTTTCTTCTAAAAGCTGCATCTGGATATTCCAGAGTGAATGGGACTATAGGCTGTAATGATAAATATCTGGCTCTAAAACAAAAACGGAGCTATCTAGCAGATTGATTGTCAAAGTGTACATTCAACTTTCAGAGTTAAACTGATGTGTGTATGAAGCGTTTCAGAAACCCTTTCTTTGGAGAGTCTAGAAATAAATATTTCCAGCCTTATAGTGCCATATGAGAATTAATAGTAAGACTGAGTTTTAAACACAGAGGAAACGTTTCTCTCAAATAGCTCTGCTGTGAGTTCGTTCACCTTACGAAGCTGCATCTATGTTTAGATTCAGTGAGTTAGTCACACGTTTCTTCTAAAATCTGCGTTTGGATATTCCAGAGTGAATGGGACTATAGGCTGTAATGAGAAATATCGGGCTCTAAAACAAAAACGGAGACATGTAGCAGATTGCTTGTCAAAGTGTACATTCAACTTACAGAGTTAAACTGATGTGTGTATGAAGCGTTTGAGAAACCCTTTTTTTGGAGAGTCTAGAAATAGATGTTTCCAGCCGTATACTGCCATATGAGAATTAGCTGGAAGACTGTGTCTTAAACACAGAGGAAACGTTTCTCTCAAATTGCTCTGCTATGTGTTCGTTCCCCTTAGGAAGCTGCATCTATGTTTTGATTCAGTGAGTTTGTCACACTTTTCTTCTAAAAGCTGCGTTTTGATATTCCAGAGTCAATTGGACTATAGGCTGTAATGAGAAATATCTGTCTCTAAAACAAAAACGGAGCTATCTACCAGATTGGTTGTCAAAGTCTACATTCAACTTACAGAGTTAAGCTGATGTGTGTATGAAGAGTTTTAGAAACCATTTCACTGGAGAGTCTAGAAATAGATGTTTCCAGTCATATACTGCCATATGAGAATTAGTAGTAAGACTGCGTTTTAAACACAGAGGAAATGTTTCTCTCAAATTGCTCTGCTATGAGTTCGTTCACCTTAGAAAGCTGCATCTATGTTTAGATTCATTGAGTTAGTCACAGGTTTCTTCTAAAAGCTGCGTTTGCGAATGCTGGGAAGATGGCCACTTAAGAACAGCTCAGGACTTCAGCTCCCAGTGAAAGTGCAGAAGGTGAGTGGACACCGCATTTCCAGACTAACTCTTATTGCCCACAGACCAGGAGATTCCCAGGCAAAAGCGGTCGCCAGCATCGCAGTTTCAGCGGGTGCGGCTGTTTTGGCCACCGCGGGGCTGATTCTGCCCAAGGGGCTGCGGTGACGACACCCTGTTGCTGTGGTTCTCCATACAAAAGGCACTGGTCTGGGAGCCCTCTTACCTGGCGATCAGAGCCTTGAGACGGCAGAGTTGCCCATTCATCTGAAATAGCGAGCCAGGCCAGGAGATTCCTAGGTAAAAAATCCGCCAGGAGCCGGCGCCGCAGTTCGAGCCGACTCAGTGAGTCGCAGCACGGAGATCCCGGCGCCTTTTCCACAAGCGACAGGAACGCAGGGTCATTCAACTTAAAAGAAAAGACTCTGAGTCAGGGAGCCAGGTGATCAGGCTCGGTTGGTCCCACCCCTCCACCCCCAACAACAACGAAAACAAAAACAGTAACTGGAAACCCTCTGGGTTGAGCCCTTCAAACCAAGCACAGCAGAACCCGGATGGTCCAGCTTGGTGGGGTAGTGGCTTCCGCCGTTACTGAGACTCTCCACTGCTGCCGTTGCCGAGGCAACCCGCCATTGCTGAGGCAACCTGCAACAACAGAGAGAGTCCGGCATAACAGAGGTGGGGCCACTGATGCCAAGACAGTTCTAACTATGCCCATATAAACAGGACTGCAGGGAAGAGCTCAGGGCAGCTGGGCGGAGCCCACAGTAGCTCAGCAAAGCCCCTGAGGGCAGGCAGTGGCAAGGCGTGCTGCTAGCTGTGCGGGTCAGACTTGAAAGAAAAATCAAAAAAGGCAGTAGCACAATGGAAACTCATAAAGCTCCAACTCCCTGGGACAGAGCACCTGGGAACAAAAAGTGCTTTATGAGTTCAGCTGCAGCAGACGTAAACATACCTGCCCAGCAGCTCTGAACGAACAACAGAGCTCACAACTCAGGACTTAAGCCCCAATAAAAGATAGACTGTTTCCTCAAGTAGCTCCCTGACCCCCATAGAGCCAAAGACTCACCTCCTAAAGGAGAGAACAGATTGACAGTAGGGGGACATCAGCAATCCTACAGCAGAGGGGCCAGCCTGTTGGAAGGAAAGCTTAAAAAAAAAAAAAAAAGAAGTAACTTCAGCATCCATGAACTAAAAGCTCACTCAGACACCCAATCTGAAAGACAGTAATTGCAAAGACAACAGGTGGATAAACCCACAAAAATGGGAAGAAACCAGTGCAAAAAGGTTGAAAACTCCCGAAACCAGAACACCTCTCCTCCGAAAAGGGATCACAACTCCTCACCAGGAAGGGAACCAGACCGGATGGAGAAGGAGGGTGATGAAATGACAGAATCAGACTTCAGAAGGTGGGTAGTAAGAAACTACAGTGAGCTAAAAGAACATGTTCTAACCGAACGCAAAGAAACTAGGGACCTTGAAAAAAGATTGGACGAAATGCTAACGAGAATGGACAGCATAGAGAGGAATATAAGTGAATTGATGGAGCAGAAAAAAACAACAAGAGAACTTCCTGAAGCATGCACAAGCTTCACAAGCCGAACTGACCAAGCAGAAGAAAGGATATCAAAGGTCGAAGATCAACTCAATGAAATAAAAAGAGAAGGCAAGAACAGAGAAAAAAGTGCAAAAAGGAATGAACAAAATCTTCAAGAAATGTGGGACTATGTGAAAAGACCTAATCTACGTCTGATAGGTGTACCTGAATGTGATGAAGAGAATGCATCCAAGCTGGAAAATACTCTTCAGGATATTATCCAAGAAAACTTCCCCAACCTAGCAAGGCAGACCAATATTCAAATCCAGGAAATACAGAGAACACCACAAAGATATTCCTCAAGAAGAGCAACCCCAAGGCACATAATCGTCAGATTCACCAGGGTTGAAATGAAAGAGAAAATGCTAAAGGCAGCCAGAGAGAAAGGTCGGGTTACCCACAAAGGGAAGCCCATTAGACTCACAGCAGATCTCTCAGCAGAAACCCTACAAGCCAGAAGAGATTGGGGGCCAATATTCAACATCCTTAAAGAAAAGAACTTTCAATCCAGAATCTCCTATCCAGCCAAACTAAGCTACATAAGTGAACAAGCAAGCACTCAGAGATTTTATCACCACCAAACCTGCTCTACAAGAACTCCTGAAAGAGGCTCTACACATATAAAGAAACAACCAGTACCAGCCACTCCAAAAACACACCAAATGGTAAAAGACCATCAACACAATCAAGAAGCTGCATCCAAACTACACTGCCAAGTGTGTACCTATGCAACAATCTTGCATGTTCATCACATGTACCCCAAAACCTAAAATGCAATTAAAAAAAAAAAGAGAGAGAAAAAAAAAAAAAAGAAGCTGCATCAACTAACCAAAAAAACAACCAGGTAGCATCAAACTGACAGTATCAAATTCACACATAACAATAATATCCCTAAATGTCAATGGACTAAATACCCCAATGAAAAGACACAGACTGGCACATTGGATAAAAATCCAAAACCCATCAGTGTACTCTATCCAGGAAACCCATCTTACATGCAAGGATACACAAAGGCTCAAAATAAAGGGATGGAGGAAGATCTACCAAGCAAATGTGGAGCAAAAAAAAGCAGGAATTGCAATTCTCATCTCCGATAAAATAGACTTTAAAGCAACGAAGATCAAAAGAGACAAAGAAGGACATTACACAATGGTAAAAGGATCACTGCAACATGAAGAGCTAACGATCCTAAATATATACGCAACCAATACAGGAGCACCCTGATACATAAGGCAAGTTCTTAATGACTTACAAAGGGACTTAGACTCCCACACAATAATAGTGGGAGATTTTAACACCCCATTGTCAATATTAGACAGATCAACCAGACAGAAAATCAACAAGGATATCCAGGACCTGAACTCAGATGTGGAACAAGCAAACATAATAGACATTTACAGAACTCTCCACCCCAAATCCACAGAATATACATTCTTCTGAGCACCACATCACACCTACTCTAAAACTGACCACATAATTGGCAATAAATCACTCCTCAGCAAATGCAAAAGAACAGAAATCATAACAAACAGTCTCTCAGACCACAGTGCAATCGAGGTAGAACTCAGAATGCAGAAACTAACTCAGAACCGCAGAGCTTCATGGAAACTGAACAACTTACTCTTGAATGTTGACTGGATAAACAATGAAATGAAGGCAGAAATAAAGATGTTCCTTGAAACCAATGAGAATGAAGACACAACATACCAGAATCTCTGGGACACATTTAAAGCAGTCTCTAGAGGAAAATATATAGCAATGAGTGCCCACATGAGAAGAAAGGAGAGATCTAAAATTGACACCCTGTCATCAAAATTGAAGGAGCTAGAGGAGCAAGATCAAAAACACTTAAAACCTAGCAGAAGACAGGAAATAACTAAGATCAGAGCAGAACTGAAGGAAATAGAGACACAAAAAACTCTTCAAAAAATCAATAAATCCAGGAGATTTTTTTTGAAAAGATCAACAAAATACACAGACCACTAGCCAGATCAATAAAAAAGAAAAGAGAGAATAACCAAATTGATGCAATAAAAAACGATAAAGGGGATATCATCACAGATTCCACAGAAATCCAAACCATCATCAGAGATTATTACAGACAACTCTATGCACATAAACTAGTAAACCTGGAAGAAATGGATAAATTCCTGGACACCTGCATCCTCTCAAGCCTAAACCAGGAAGAAGCCAAAACCCTGAATAGACCAATAACAAGGTTTGAAGTCGAGGCAGCAATTAAGAGCTGACCACCCAAAAAAAGCTCAGGTCCAGATGGGTTCACAGCCGAATTCTACCAGACATACAAAGACGAGCTGATACCATTCCTTGTGAAACTATCCCAGACAATTCAAAAAGAGGGAATCCTTCCCAAATCATTTTATGAGACAAACATCATCCTGATACCAAAACCCGACAGAGACTCAACAAGAAAAGAAAATTTCAGGCCAATATCCATGATGAACATAGATGCAAAAATCTTCAATAAAATACTGGCAAACCGATTGCAACAGCATATCAAAAAGCTCATCCACCATGATCAAGTAGGATTCATCCCGGGGATGCAAGGCATACGCAAGTCCATAAACGTAATTCGCCACATAAACAGAACCAAAGACAAAAACCACATGATTATCTCAATTGATGCAGAGAAGGCCTTTGACAAAATTCAACAGCCCTTTATGCTAAAAACCCTCGATAAACTAGGTATTGACGAAACGTATCTCAAAATAATGAAAGCTATTTACGACAAACCAACAGCCAATATCATACTGAATGGGCAAAAACTGGAAGCATTCCCTTTGAAATCTGGCACTAGACAAGGATACCCTCTCTCACCACTCCTATTCAATATAGTACTAGAAGTTCTAGCCAGAGCAATCAGGCAAGAAAAAGAAATAAAGGGTATCCAAATTGGAAAGGAGGAAATCAAATTGTCTCTATTTGCAGATGACATGATTGTATATCTGGAAGACCCCATCATCTCAGCCCAAAATCTCCCGAAACTGATAAACAAGTTCAGCAAAGTTACAGGATACAAAATCAACGTGCAAAACTCACAAGCATTCCTATACACCAGTAATAGACTTCAAGAGAGTCAAATCAAGAACGAACTGCCATTCACAATTGCTACAAAGAGAATAAAATACCTAGGAATACAACTAACAAGGAACGTAAAGGACCTCTTCAAGGAAAACTACAATCCATTGCTCAACGAAATAAGAGAGGATACAAACAGATGGAGAAACATTCCACATTCATGGTTTGGAAGAATCAACATCGTGAAAACGGCCATACTGCCCAAAGTAATTTACATATTCAATGCTATTCCCATCAAGCTACCAATGACCTTCTTCACAGAACTGGAAAAAAACACCTTAAACTTCACATGGAACCAAAAGAGAGCCCGCATAGACAAGTCAATTCTAGGCAAAAAAAAGCAAAGCAGGAGGCATCACACTACCGGACTTTAAACTATACTACAAGGCTAGAGTAATCAAAACAGCATGGTACTGGTACCAAAACAGAGATAGAGACCAAAAGAACAGAACAGACGCCTCAGAGGAAATACAACATACCCACAACCATCTGATCTTTGACAAACCTGACAAAAACAAGCAATGGGGAAAGGACACCCTGTTTAATAAATGGTGTTGGGAAAACTGGCTAGCCATGTGCAGAAAGCAGAAACAGGACCCCTTCCTGACACCTTACACCAAAATTAACTCCAGATGGATTAAAGACTTAAACATCAGACCTAACACCATAAAAACCCTAGAAGGAAATCTAGGCAAAACCATTCAGGACATAGGTGTAGGCAAGGACTTCATGACCAAAACGCCAAAAGCAATGGCAACAAAAGCCAAAATAGACATATGGGACCTAATAAACTCCACAGCTTCTGCACGGCAAAGGAAACAGTCAGTAGAGTGAATCGGCAACCAACAGAATGGGAGAAAATTTTTGCAGTCTACCCATCTGACAAGGGGCTGATATCCAGAATTTACAAAGAACTAAAACAGATCTACGAGAAAAAAAATAAACAAGCCCATTCAAAAATGGGTGAAGGATATGAACAGATACTTTACAAAAGAAGACATACAGGAGGCCAACAAACATGAAAAAATGCTCATCATCACTGGTCATCAGAGAAATGCAAATCAAAACCACATTGAGATACCATCTCACACCAGTTAGAATGGCGATCATTAAAAAATCAGGAAACAACAGATGCTGGAGAGGATCTGGAGAAATAGGAACACTTTTACACTATTGGTGGGAATGTAAATTAATTCAACCATTATGGAAGACAGTGTGGCGATTCCTCAAGGACCTAAAAATAGAAATCCCATTTGACCCAGCAATCCCATTACTGGGTATATATCCAAAGGATTATATATAATTCTACTACAAGGACACGTGCACACGAATGTTCATTGCAGCACTGTTTACAATAGCAAAGACCTGGAACCAACCCAAATGCCCAACAATGATAGACTGGATAGGGAAAATGTGGTACATATACACCATGGAATATTACGCAGCCATCAAAAACGATGAGTTCACGTCCTTTGTAGGGACATGGATGAACCTGGAAACCATCATTCTCAGCAAACTGACACAAGAGCAGAAAATCAAACACCGTATATTCTCACTCATAGGCGGGTGTTGAAAAATGAGAACACATGGACACAGGGAGGGGAGCACTACAGACTGGGGTCCGATGGGGGAAATGGAGGAGGGACGGTGGGTGGGGAGGTGGGAAGAGATAGCATGGGGAGAAATGACAGATACAGGTAAGGGAATGGAAGGCAGCAAACCACACTGCCATGTGTGTACCTATGCAAAAATCTTGCATGTTCTTCGCATGTACCCCAAAACCTAAAATGCAATTAAAAAAAAAAGCTGCGTTTGGATATTCCAGAGTGAAGGGGACTATAGGCTGTAATGAGAAATATTTGGCTCAAAAAGAAAAACAGAGCTATCTAGCAGATTGCTTGTCAAAGTGTACATACAACTTACAGAGTTAAACTGATGTGTATATGAAGCGTTTCAGAATCCCTTTCTTTGGAGAGTCGGGAAATAGATGTTTCCAGCCGCATACTGACATATGAGAATTAGCAGTAAGACTGCGTTTTAATCCCAGAGGAAAAGATTCTCTCAAATTGCTCTGCTGTGAGTTCGCTCACCTTAGGAAGCTGCATCTATGTTTAGATTCAGTGAGTTAGTCACACGTTTCTTCTAAAAGCTGCGTTTGGATATTCCACAGTGAATGGGACTACAGGCCGTAATGAGAAATATCTGGCTCTAAAACAAAAACGGAGCTATCTAGCAGATTCATTGTCAAAGTGTTCATTCAACTTACAGAGTTCAACTGATGTGTGTATGAAGCGTTTCAGAAACCCTTTCTTTGGAGAGTCTGGAAATAGATGTTTCCAGCCATATACTGCCATATGAGAATTAGCAGTAAGACTGCGTTTTAAACCCAGAGGAAGAGATTCTCCCAAATTGCTCTGCTGTGAGTTCGTTCACTTTAGGAGGCTACATCTATGTTTCGATTCAGTGAGTTAGTCACACGTTTCTTCTAAAAGCTGCGTTTGGATATTCCATAGTGAATGGGACTATAGGCTGTAATGAGAAATATCTGGCTCTAAAGCAAAAATGGACCTATCTAGCAGATTGGTTGTCAAAGTGTACATTCAACTTACATAGTTAAACTGATGTGTGTATGAAGTTTTTCAGAAACCCTTTCTTTGGAGAGTCTAAAAATAGATGTTACCGGCCGTATACTGCCATATGAGAATTAGCAGTTAGACTACGTTTTAAACACAGAGGAAACATTTCTCGCAAATTGCTCTGCTGTGAGTTCGTTCACCTTAGGAAGCTGCATCTATGTTTAGATTCAGTGAGTGACTCACACGTATCTTCTAACAGCTGCGTTTGGATATTCCAGAGTGAAAGGGACTATAGGCTACAATGAGAAATATCTGGCTCTGAAACAAAAATGGAGCTATCTAGCAGAATTGTTGTCAATGTGTGCATTCAACTTACAGAGTTAAACTGATGTGTGTTTGGATCAGTTCATAAAACCTTTCTTTGGAGAATGTAGAAACACTCATTTCAAGCCCTATAGCGACATATAAGAGTTAGCATTAAGAATGCATTTGAAACACAGAAGACCCGCTTCTTACGAACTGATCTATTGTGTGTTGGTTCCTTTTAGGAAGTTGCATCTACGTTTAGATTCAGTGAGTAAGACACACATTTCTTCTAAAAGCTCCGTGTGGACTTTCCAGGGTGGACAGGATTAGAGGCAGTAATGAGAAATATCTGGCTCTAAAACAAAAAAAGAGCCATCTAGCAGAATGGTTGTCAATGTGTGCATTCAACTTACAGAGTTAAACTGCTGTGTTTGCAGCAGTTCAGAAACCCTTTCTTTGGAGAATGTAGAAACAGTCATTTCCATCCCTATAGTGGCATATAAGAGTTAGCAGTAAGAATGCGTTTAAAACACAGAAGACCCACTTCTTACAAACAGATCTGTTGTGTGTTGGTTCCTTCTAGGAAGTTACATCTATGGTTAGGTTCAGCGAGTTAGAAACACTTTTCTTCTAAAAGCTGTGTTTGCACATTCCAGTGTGGACAGGAGAAGAGGCTATAATGAGAAATATCTAGCTCTAAATAAAAACGGAGCTATCCAGCAGAATGGTTGTCAATGTGTGCATTCAACTTACAGAGTTAACTGATGTGTGTTTGCAGCAGTTCAGTAGCCCTTTCTTTAGAGAATGTAGAAACAGTCATTTCCATCCCTATCGTGGCACATAAGAGTTAGCAGTAAGAATGCATTTAAAACATGGAAGACCCTCTTCTTACAAACTGATCTGCTGTGTGTTGGTTCCTTGTAGGAAGTTGCATTTATGTTTAGACTCAGTGAGTTAGAAACACGTTTCTTCTAAAAGCTGCATTTGGACATTCCAGAGTGGATGGGAATACAGGCTGTGAGGAGAAATATCTGGCTCTAAAACAAAAACGGAGCTATCTAGCAGAATGGTTGTCAATGTGTGCATTCAATTTACAAAGTTAAACTGATATGTGTTTTCTGCAGTTCAGAAACCCTTTCTTTGGAGAATGTAGAAACAGTCATTTCCAGGACTATAGTGGCATATGAGATAGCAGTAAGAATGCGTGTAAAACACAGAAGACCCACTTCTTACAAAATGATCTACTGTGTGTTGGTTCCTTTTAGGAAGTTGCATCTATGTTTAGATTCATCGCCGTAGAAACACGTTTCTTCAAAAAGCTATGTTTGAACATTCCAGAGTGGATGGAAGTACAGACTGTAATGAGAAATATCTGGCTCTAAAACAAAAAAAAAAGCTATCTTACAGAATGGTTGTCAATGTGTGCATTCATCTTACAGAGTTAAACTGATGTGTGTTTGCAGCAGTTCAGTAACCCTTCCTTTGGAGTATGCAGAAACAGTCATTTCCAGCCCTATAGTGGCATATAAGAGTTAGCATTATGAATGTGTTTAAAACAGAGAAGACACGCTTCTTATAAACAGATCTGCTGTGTTGGTTCCTTTTAGGAAATTGCATCTATGTTTAGATTAAGTGAGTTAGAAACACTTTTCTTCTAAAAGCTCCGTTTTTATATTCCAGGTTGGATGGGAATACAGGCTGTAAGGAGAAATGTCTCACTCTAAAACAAAAACGGAGCTGTCTACCAGAATGGTTGTCAATGTGTGCATTCAACTTACAGAGTTAAACTGATGTGTGTGTGCAGCAGTTCAGAAACCCGTTCTTTGGAGAATGTAGAAACAGTCATTTCCAGTCCTATCGTGACATATAACAGTTAGCAGTAAGAATGCTAATACAGAAGACCTGCTTCTTACAAACTGATCTACTGTGTGTTGGTTCCTTTTAGGAAGTTGCATCTATATTTAGATTCAGCGAGATATAAACACGTTTCTTTAAAAGCTGCGCTTGGACATTCCAGAGTGGATGGGAGTAGAGGCTGTAATGAGAAATATCTGGCTCTGAATCAAAAACAGATTTATCTTGCAGAATGGTTGTCAATGTGTGCAGTCAATTACAGAATTAAACTGATGTGTGTTTGTAGCAGTTCAGAAACCATTTCTTTGGAGAATGTAGTCATTTGCAGCCCTGTAGTGGCATATAAGACATAGTCGTAAGAAAACGTTTAAAAAACAAAAGACCTGCTTCTTACAAACTGATCTGCTGTGTGTTGCTTCCCTTTAGGAAGTTTCATCTATGTTTAGATTCAGCGAGTTAGAAACACGTTCCTTCTAAAAGCTGCGTTTGCACAGTCCAGAGTGGATGGGAGTACAGCCTGTAATGAGAATAATCGGGCTCAAAAACAAAAACCCAGCTATATAGCAGAATGGTTGTCAATGTGTGCATTCAACTTACAAAGTTAAACTGATGTGTGTTTGCAGCAGTTCAGAAATCCTTTCTTTGGAGAATGTAGAAACAGTTATTTCCAGCCCTATAGTGTCATATAAGACATAATTATAAGAAAACGTTTAAAGGGAATGCTGGGAAGATGGCCGCCTAAGAACAGCTCAGGACTTCAGCTCCCAGTGAAAGTGCAGAGGGTGAGTGGACGCCGCATTTCCAGACGAACTCTTATTGCCCACAGACCAGGAGATACCCAGGCAGAGGGGTCGCCAGCGTCGCAGTCCCAGCCGTTGCGGCTGTTTTGGCCCCCGCGGGGCTGATTCCGCCGGCGCGGCTGCTGTGACCACTCCCTGTTGCTGCCGTTCTCCGTACAAAAGCCACTGGTCTGGGAGCCCTCTTAGCTGGCGAGCAGAGCCCTGAGACGGCAGAATAGCCCATTCATCTGAAATAGCAAGTCAGGCCAGGAGATTCCTAGGCAAAAAATCCACCAGGAGCCAGCACCGAGGTTCAAGCCGACTCCGTGAGTCGCAGCACGGGAGATCCCGGCGCCTTTTCAACAAGCGACCGGAACATGGGGTCGTTCAACTTAAAAGAAAAGACTCTGAGTCAGGGAGCCAGGTGATCAGGCTCGGTTGGTCCCACCCCTCCACCCCCAAAAACAACGAAAACAAAAACGGTAATTGGAAACTCTCTGGGTTGAGCCCTTCAAACCAAGCACAGCTGAACCGGGACGGTCCGGCTCCGTGGGGGAGGGGCTTCCGCCACTACTGAGACTCTCCACTGCTACAGAGGCAGGCTGCCATTGCTGAGGCAACCCGCCGTTGCCGAGGCAACCTGCCACATCAGAGAGAGTCCGCCATAACAGAGGCGGGGTCACCATTGCCAAGACAGTTCTAACTACGCCCATATAAAAAGGACTGCAGGGAAGAGCTCAGGGCAGCTGGTCGGAGCCCACAGTAGCTCAACAAAGCCCCTGTGGGCAGGCAGAGACTAGGCGTGCTGCTAGCTGGGCGGGTCCGACCTGAAAGAAAAATCAAAAAAGGCAGTAGTGCAACGGAAACTCATAAAGCTCCAACTCCCTGGGACAGAGACAGACAACAGGTGGATAAACCCACTAAAATGGGTAGAAACCGGCGTAAAAAGGATGAAAACTCCCGAAACCAGAACACCTCTCCTCCTAAAAGTGATCACAACTCCTCACCAGCAAGGGAACCAGACCGGATGCAGAAGGAGGGTGATGAAATGACAGAATCAGACTTCAGAAGGTGGGTAGTAAGAAACTACAATGAGCTAAAAGAACATGTTCTAACCCATCGCAAAGAAAATAGGAACCTTGAAAAAAGATTGGACGAACTGCTGACGAGAATGGACAGCATAGAGAGGAGAATAAGTGAATTGATGGAGCTGAAAAACGCAACACAAGAACTTCGTGAAGCATGCACAAGCTTCAACAGCCGAATTGACCAAGCAGAAGAAAGGATATCAGAGGTCGAAGATCAACTCAATGAAATAAAAAGAGAAGGCAAGAACAGAGAAAAAAGCGCAAAAAGGAATGAACAAAATCTTCAAGAAATGTGGGACTATGTGAAAAGACCTAATCTACGTCTGATAGGTGTACCTGAATGTGATGAAGAGAATGAATCCAAGCTGGAAAATACTCTTCAGGATATTATCCAGGAAAACTTCCCTAACCTAGCAAGGCAGACCAATATTCAAATCCAGGAAATACAGAGAACACCACAGAGATATTCCTCAAGAAGAGCAACCCCAAGGCACATAATCGTCAGATTCACCAGGGTTGAAATGAAAGAGAAAATGCTAAGGGCAGCCAGAGAGAAAGGTCGGGTTACCCACAAAGGGAAGCCCATTAGACTCACAGCAGATCTCTCAGCAGAAACCCTACAAGCCAGAAGAGACTGGGGGCCAATATTCAACATCCTTAAAGAAAAGAACTTTCAACCCAGAATCTCCTATCCAGCCAAACTAAGCTTCATAAGTGAAGGAAAAATAAAATCCTTTGTGAAGAAGCAAGCACTCAGAGATTTCATCACCACCAAACCTGCTCTACAAGAACTCCTGAAAGAGGCTCTACACATATAAAGGAACAACCAGTACCAGCCACTCCAAAAACACACCAAATGGTAAAAAAGCATCAACACAATCAAGAATCTGCATCAACTAACCAACTAAACAGCCGGGTAGCATCAAAATGACAACATCAAATTCACACATAACAATACTATCCCTAAATGTCAATGGACTAAATGCCCCAATCAAAAGACACAGACTGGCAAATTGGATAAAAAGCCAAAACCCATCAGTGTGCTGTATCCAGGAAACCCATCTTACATGCAAGGATACACAAAGGCTCAAAATAAAGGGATGGAGGAAGATCTACCAAGCAAATGGAGAGCAAAAAAAGGCAGGAGTTGCAATTCTCATCTCTAATAATAGACTTTAAAGCAACAAAGATCAAAAGAGACAAAGAAGGACATTACATAATGGTAAAAGGATCACTGCAACAAGAAGAGCTAACAATCCTAAATATATACGCACCCAATACAGGAGCACCCAGATACATAAGGCAAGTTCTTAATGACTTACAAAGGGACTTAGACTCCCACACAATAATAGTGGGAGACTTTAACACCCCATTGTCAATATTAGACAGATCAACCAGACAGAAAATCAACAAGGATATCCAGGACCTGAATACAGACCTGGAACAAGCAAACCTAATAGACATTTACAGAACTCTCCACCCCAAATCCACAGAATATACATCCTTCTCAGCACCACATCACACCTACTCTAAAATTGACCACATAATTGGCAATAAATCACTCCTCAGCAAATGCAAAAGAACAGAAATCATAACAAACAGTCTCTCAGACCACAGTGCAATCGAGTTAGAACTCAGAATGCAGAAACTAACTCAGAACCACACAGCTTCATGGAAACTGAACAACTTGCTCTTGAATGTTGACTGGATAAACAATGAAATGAAGGCAGAAATAAAGATGTTCTACAAAACCAATGAGAACGAAGACACAACATACCAGAATCTCTGGGACACATTTAAAGCAGTCTCTAGAGGAAAATATATAGCAATGAGTGCCCATATGAGAAGAAAGGAGAGATCTAAAATTGACATGCTATCATCAAAATTGAAAGAGCTAGAGGAGCAAGATCAAAAAAACTCAAAACCTAGCAGAAGACAGGAAATAACTAAGATCAGAGCAGAACTGAAGGAAATAGAGACACAAAAAACTCTTCAAAAAATCAATAAATCCAGGAGCTGGTTTTTTGAAAAGATCAACAAAATAGACAGACCACTAGCCAGATTAATTAAAAAGAAAAGAGAGAATAACAAAAGTAATGCAATAAAAAACAATAAAGGTGATATCACCACAGATTCCACAGAAATCCAAACCATCATCAGAGATTATTACAGACAACTCTATGCACATAAACTAGTAAACCTGGAAGAAATGGATAAATTCCTGGACACCTGCAACCTCCCAAGCCTAAACCTGGAAGAAGCCGAAACCCTGAATAGACCAGTAACATGGTCTGAAGTCGAGGCAGCAATAAAGAGCCTACCACCCAAAAAAAAACCAGGTCCAGATGGGTTCACAGCTGAATTCTACCAGACATACAAGGAGGAGCTGATACCATTCCTTCTGAAACTATTCCAGACAATCCAAAAAGAGGGAATCCTTCCCAAATCATTTTACGAGACAAACATCATCCTGATACCAAACCCGGCAGAGACTCAACAAGAAAAGAAAATTTCAGGCCAATATCCATGATGAACATAGATGCAAAAATCTTCAATAAAATACTGGCAAACCGATTGCAACAGCATATCAAAAAGCTCATCCACCATGATCAAGTAGGATTCATTCCGGGGATGCAAGGCTGGTTCAACATACGCAAGTCCATAAACATAATTCACCACATAAACAGAACCAAAGACAAAAACCACATGATTATCTTGATTGATGCAGAGAAGGCTTTTGACAAAATTCAACAACCCTTTATGCTAAAAACCCTCAATAAACTAGGTATTGACAGAACGTATCTCAAAACAATAAAAGCTATTTACGACAAACCAACAGCCATTATCATACTGAATGGGCAAAAACTGGAAGCATTCCCTTTGAAATCTGGCACTAGACAAGGATGCCCTCTCTCACCACTCCTATTCAATATAGTACTAGAAGTTCTAGCCAGAGCAATCAGGCAAGAAAAAGAAATAAAGGGTATTCAAATTGGAAAGGAGGAAATCAAATTGTCTCTATTTGCAGATGACATGATTGTATATCTGGAAGACCCCATCATCTCAGCCCAAAATCTCCTGAAACTGATAAACAACTTCAGCAAAGTCTCAGGATACAAAATCAACGTGCAAAAATCACAAGCATTCCTATACACCAGTAATAGACTTCAAGAGAGCCAAATCAAGAACGAACTGCCATTCACAATTGCTACAAAGAGAATAAAGTACCTAGGAATACAACTAACAAGGAACGTAAAGGACCTCTTCAAGGAGAACTACAAGCCATTGCTCAACGAAATAAGGGAGGATACAAACAGATGGAGAAACATTCCATGTTCATGGTTAGGAAGAATCAACATCGTGAAAATGGCCATACTGCCCAAAGTAATTTACAGATTCAACGCTATTCCCATCAAGCTACCAATGACCTTCTTCACAGAACTGGAAAAAACCACCTTAAACTTCATATGGAACCAAAAGAGAGCCCGCATAGCCAAGTCAATTCTAAGCAAAAAGAACATAGCGGGAGGCATCACACTACTGGACTTCAAACTATACTACAAGGCTACAGTAATCAAAACAGCATGGTACTGGTACCAAAACAGAGATATAGACCAATGGAACAGAACAGAGGCCTCACAGGAAATACAACATACCCACAACCATCTGATCTTCGACAAACCTGACAAAAACAAGCAATGGGGAAAGGACTCCCTGTTTAATAAATGGTGTTGGGAAAAATGGCTAGCCATGTGCAGAAAGCAGAAACAGGACCCTTTCCTGATACCTTACACCAAAATTAACTCCAGATGGATTAAAGACTTAAACATCAGACCTAATACCATAAAAACCTTAGAAGAAAATCTAGGCAAAACCATTCAGGACATAGGTGTAGGCAAGGACTTCATGACTAAAACGCCAAAAGCAATGGCAACAAAAGCCAAAATAGACAAATGGGACCTAATCAAACTCCACAGCTTCTGCACGGCAAAAGAAACAGTCAGTAGAGTGAATCGGCAACCAAGAGAATGGGAAAAAATTTTTGCAGTCTACCCATCTGACAAGGGGCTGATATCCAGAATTTACAAAGAACTAAAGCAGATCTACAAGAAAAAAACAAACAAGCCCATTCAAAAATGGGCGAAGGATATGAACAGATACTTTACAAAAGAAGACATACAGGAGGCCAACAAACATATGAAAAAATGCTCATCATCACTGGTCGTCAGAGAAATGCAAATCAAAACTACATTGAGATACCATCTCACACCAGTTAGAATGGCGATCATTAAAAAATCGGGAAACAACAGATGCTGGAGAGGATGTGGAGAAATAGGAACGCTTTTACACTGCTGGTGGGAATGTAAATTAATTCAACCATTGTGGAAGACAGTGTGGTGATTCCTCAAGGACCTAAAAATAGAAATCCCATTTGACCCAGCAATCCCATTACTGGGTATATATCCAAAGGATTATAAATCATTCTACTACAAGGACATGTGCACACGAATGTTCATTGCAGCACTGTTTACAATAGCAAAGACCTGGAACCAACCCAAATGCCCAACGATGATAGACTGGATAGGGGAAATGTGGTACATATACACCATGGAATATTATGCAGCCATCAAAAACGATGAGTTCACGTCCTTTATAGGGACATGGATGAACCTGGAAACCATCATTCTCAGCAAACTGACACAAGAGCAGAAAATCAAACACCATATATTCTCGCTCATAGGCGGGTGTTGAACAATGAGAACACCTGGACACAGGGAGGGGAGCACTACACACTGGGGTCCGTTGGGGGGAAATGGGGGAGGGGCAGGGGGTGGGGAGGTGGGAAGAGATAGCATGGGGAGAAATGACAGATACAGGTGAGGGGACGGAAGGCAGCAAAGCACACTGCCAGGTGTGAACCTATGCAACAATTTTGCATGTTCATCACATGTACCCCAAAACCTAAAATGCAATAAAAAAAAAGAGAAAAAAAAATTATCAAAAATCCAATCAAAAATTATTATACATGCCAAAAATGCAGTAAATTTTGACCCATAGCTGGAGCAAAATCATATCTATAGAAACATCCTAGAAATAACAGTGAATGGTAAAAAAAAAATAAAAGAACTTTAAAATAGTTATTAGAAATGTGACTAAGAATAGAAAGACACGAATACAAGATAAAAATAACATATATTTAGTTGTATATTTAAAATAGATGCAGTTTATTGTACATAATTATATTTCAATAAAGTGAATCTTTTAAAAGAAAAAAAAAAAAAAAGAAAGAAAACGTTTAAAAAACAAAAGACCCGCTTCTAACAAACTGATCTGCTGTGTGTTGGTTCCTTTTAGGAAGTTGCATCTATGTTTAGATTCAGCGAGTTAGAAACACATTTCTTCTAAAAGCTGCGTTTGGACATTCCAGAGAGGAAGGGAGTACAGGCTGTAATGAGAAATATCTGGCTCTAAAACAAAAATGGAGCTATCTAGCAGAATGCTTCTCAATGTGTGCATTCAACTACAGAGTTAAACTGATGTGTGTTTGCAGCAGTTCAGAAACCCTTTCTTTGGAGAATGTAGAAACAATCATTTCCAGCCCTATAATGACATATAACAGTTAGCAGTAAGAATACGTTTAAAACACAGAAGACCCGCTTCTTACAAACTGATTTGCTGTGTGTTGGTTCCTGTAGGAAGTTGCATCTATGTTTCGATTCAGCGAGTTAGAAACATGTTTCTTCTAAAAGCTGTGTTTGGACATTCCAGAGTGGATGGGAGTACAAGTTTAAGGAGAAATATCTGGCTCTAAAACAAAAACGGAGCTATCTAGCAGAATGGTTGTCAATGTGTGCATTCAACTTACAGAGTTAAACTGATTTGGTTTGCAGCCGTTCAGAAACCCGTTCTTTGGAGAATGTAGAAACAGTCATTTCCAGCCCTATTTTGGCATATAGGATTTAAAAGTAAGAAAGCCTTTAAAACACAGAAGACCCGCTTCTTACAAACTGATCTGCTGTCTGTTGGTTCCTTTTAGGAAGTTGCATCTATGTTTAGATTCTGCGAATTAGAAACACGTTTCTTCTAAAAGCTGCATTTGGACATTCTAGAGTGGATGGGAATACAGGCTGTAAGGAGAAATATCTGGCTCCAAAACAAAAATGGAGCTATCCAGCAGATTGGTTGTCAATGTGTTCACTCAACTTACAGAGTTAAACTGATGTATGTTTGCAGCAGGTCAGAAACCCTTTCTTTGGAGAATGTAGAAAGTCATTTCCAGCCCTTTAGTGCCATGTAAGAATTAGCAGTAGTAATGCATTTAAGACAGAGAAGACCTGTTTCTTAGAAATTGATCTGCTGTGAATTGGTTCCTTTAGGAAGTTGCGTCTATGTTTAGATTCAGCGAGTTAGAAATACGTTTCTTCTAAAAGCTGAGTTTGGACACTCCAGAGTGAATGGGAATACAGGCCGTCATGAGAAATATCTGGCTCTAAAATAAAAATGGAGCTATCTGACAGAATCTTTGTCAATGTGTGCAATCAATTTACAGAGTTAAAGTGACATTTGTTTGCAGCAGTTCCAAAACCCTTTCTTTGAAGAATGTAGAAGCAGGTATTTCCATCCCTACAGTGGTATATGAGAGTTAGAAGTAAGAATGCCTTTAAAAGACAGAAGACCCGCTTCTTATCTTCTTAACTGATCTGTTGTGTGTTGGTTCATTTTAAAAAGTTGCATCAATGTTTAGATTTAGTGAGTTAGTAACACATTTCCTCTAAAAGCTGCATTTGGACATTCCAGAGTGAATTGGACTATAGGCTGTAATGAAAAATATCTGGCTCTAAAATAAAAATGGAACTATCTACCATACTGGTGGTCAAAGTGTACATTCAACTTACAGAGTTGAACTGCTGTGTGTATGAAGCGTTTCAGAAATCCTTTCCTTGGAGAGTTTAGGAATAGCTGTTCCCAGCAATATACTGCCATATGAGAATTAGCAGTAAGACTGCGTTTTAAACACAGAAGAAACTTTTCTCTCAAATTGCTCTGCTGTGAGTTCATTCACCTTAGGAAGCTGCATCTATGTTTAGATTCAGTGAGTTAGTAACACGTTTCTTCTAATAGCTGCGTTTGGATATTACAGAGTGAATTGGACTATAGGCTGTAATGAGATATATCTGGCTCTAAAACAAAAATGGAGCTATCTAGCAGATTGGTTGTCAAAGTGTATATTCTACTTATGTAATTAAACTGATGTGTGTATGTAGCATTTTAAAAACCCTTTCCTTGGCGAGTCTAGAAATAGATGTTTCCAGCCGTATACTGCCATATGAAAATTAGCAGTAAGAATGCGTTTTAAACACAGAAGAAACGTTTCTCTCAAATCACTCTGCTGTGAGTTTGTTCACCTTTGGAAGCTGCATCTATGTTTAGACTCAGTAAATTAGTAACACGTTTCTTCTAAAAGATGCGTTTGGATATTCCAGAGTGAATGGGACTATAGGCTGTAATGAGAAATATCTGGCTGTGAAACAAAAAAGGAGCTATCTAGCAGATTGGTTGTCAACGTGTACATTAAACTTACAGAGTTAAACTGATGTGTGTATGAAGTGTTTCAGAAACCCTTTCCTTGCAGAATCTAGAAATAGTTGTTTCCAGTCATATACTGCCATATGTGAATTAGCAGTAAGACTACATTTTAAATACAGAAGAAACGTTTCTCTCAAATTGCTCTGCAGTGAGTTCATTCCCTTTAGGAAGCTGCATCTATGTATAGGTTCAGTGATTTAGTAACACGTTTCTTCTAAAGGCTGCGTTTGGATATTCCAGAGTAAATGGGACTATAGGCTGTAATGAGAAATATGAGGCACTAAAACAAAAATGGAGCTATCTAGCAGATTCATTGTCAAAGTGTATATTCAACCTACAGAATTAAACTGATGAGCGTATGAAGCGTTTCAGAACCCCTTTCTTTGGAGAGTCTAGAAAGAGATGTTTCCAGCCGAATCATGCCATATGAGAATTAGCAGTAAGACTGCCTTTAAAAACAAAAGAAACGTTTCCTTTAAATTGTTCTGCTGTGAGTTCGTTTTCCTTACGAAGCTGCATCTATGTTTAGATGCAGTTAGTTAGTAACACATTTCTTGTAAAAGCTGTTTGGATATTCCAGAGTGAATGGGACTGTAGGCTGTAATGAGAAATATCTGCCTCTAAAACGAAAAAGGAGATATCTAGCAGATTCGTTGTCAAAGTGTACATTCAGTTATAGAGTTAACCTGATGTATGTATGAAGCATGTCAGAAACTGTTTCCTTGGAGAGTCTAGAAATAGATGTTAACAGCCGTATAATGCCATATGTGAATTAACAGTAAGACTGCGTTTTAAACACAGAAAATACGTTTCTCTCAAATTGCTCTCCAGTGAGTCCACTCACCTTAGTAAGCTGCATCTATCTTTAGATTCATTGAGTAGTAACACGTTTCTTCTAAAAGCTCCATTTGGATATTCCAGAGTGAATGGGAATATAGGCTGTAAGAAGAAATATATGGCTCTAAAACAATAACGGAGCTAACTAGCAGTATGGTTGTTAATTGTGCATTCAACTTACAGAGGTAAACTGATGTGTGTTTGCAGCAGTTCAGAAACCCTATCTTTGATGAATATAGAAAGAGTCATTCCAGCCCGATAGTGGCATATAAGAATTAGCAGTAAGACTGTGTTTTAAACACAGAAAAACCGTTTCTCTCAAATTTCTCTCCTGTGAGTCCGTTCACTTTAGGAAGCTGCATCTATCTTTAGATTCATTGAGTAGTAACACGTTTCTTCTAAAAGCTCCGTTTGGATATTCCAGAGTGAATGGGAATATAGGCTGTAAGAAGAAATATATGGCTCTAAAACAATAACAGAGCTAACTAGCAGAATGGTTGTCAATGTGTGCATTCAACTTACAGAGGTAAACTGATGTTTGTTTGCAGCAGTTCAGAAACCCTTTTTTTGGTGAATATAGAAAGAGTCATTCCAGCCCGATAGTGGCATATAAGATGTAGCAGTAAGAATGCGTTTAAAATAAGGTACACCCGCTTCTTAAGAACTGATCTGCTGTGTCCTGGTTCATTTTAGGAAGTTGCATCTATGTTTAGATTCAGCGGTTTAGAAAGACGTTTCTTTTAAAGCTGCATTTGGACATTCCAGAGTGAATGGGATTACAGGCTGTAAGGAGAAATATCTGGCTCTAAAACAAAAACGGAACTATCTAGCAGAATGGTTGTCAATGTGTGCATTCAACTTACAGAGTTAAACTGATGTGTGTTTGCAGCAGTTCAGAAACCCTTTCTTTGGAGAATGTAGAAACAGTTATTTCCAGCACTATGGTGGAATATAAGAGTTAGCAGTAGACAGCATTTAAACACAGAAGACCCGCTTCTTACAAACTGATCTGCTGTGTGTTGGTTCCTTTTAGGAAGTTGCATATATGTTTAGATTCAACGAGTTAGAAACACTTTTATTCTAAAGGCTGCATTTGGACATTCCACAGTGAATGGGAGTTCAGGATCTAATGAGAAATATCTGGCTCTAAAACAAAAACGGAGCTGTCTAGCAGAATGGTTGTCAAAGTGTACGTCCAACGTACAGAGTTAAACTGATGTGTGTATGAAGCGTTTAAAAAACCATTTCTTCGGAGAGTCTAGAAATAGATGTTTCCAGCCGTATACTGCCATATGAGAATTAGCAGTAAGACTGTGTTTAAAAAAGAGAAGCAATGTTTCTCTCACATAGCTCTGCCATGAGTTGGTTCACCTTACGAAGCTGCAACTATATTTAGATTCAGAGAGTTAGTAACACATTTATTATAAAAGCTGCATTTGGATATTCCAGAGTGAATGGGACTATTGGCTGTAATGAGAAATATCTGGCTCTAAACCAAATATGGAGCTATATAACAGAATGTTTGTCAAAGTGTATATTCAACATATAGAGTTAAATTGATGTACATATGAAGCGTTTCAGAAACCCTTTCTTTATAGAGTCTAGAAATAGATGTTTCCAGCCATATACAGCCATATGAGAATTAGCAGTAAGACTGCGTTTAAAACACAGAAGAAACGTTTCTCTCAAATTGCTCTGCTGTTAGTTCATTCACCTAAGAAAGCCACTTCTATGTTTAGATTCAGTGAGTTAGTCACACGTTTCTTCTAAAAGCTGAGTTTGGATATTCCAGAGTGAATGGGACTATAGGCTGTAATGAGTAATATCTGGCTCCAAAACAAAAATGGAGCTATCTAGCAGAGTGGCTGTCAAAGTGTACATTCAACTTACAGAGTTAAACTGATGTGCATATGAAGCGTGTCAGAAACCCTTTCTTTGGATGGTCTAGAAATAGATGTTTCCAGCCGTATACAGCCATATGCGAATTAGCAGTAAGACAGCTTTTGAAACACAGAAGATACGTTTCTCTCAAATTGCTCTGCTGTGAGTTCGTTCACCTTAGGAAGCTGCATCTATGTTTAGATTCAGTGAGTTAGTGACACGTTTCTTCTAAAAGCTGCGTTTGGATATTCCAGAGTGAATGTGACTATAGTCTGTCATGAGAAATATCTGGCTCTAAAACAAAAATGGGGCTATCTAGCAGATTGTTTGTCAAAGTGTACATTCAACTTACAGAGTTACACTCATGTGTGTATGAAGCGTTTCAGAAACTGTTTCTTTGGATAGTTTAGAAATACCTTTTTCCAGCTGTATACTACCATATCAGAATTAGCAGTAGGACTGAGTTTTAAACACAGAAGAAACGTTTCTCTCTAATTGCTTTGCTGTGAATTCATTGACCATAGGAAACTGCAAGTTTGTTTAGATTCAGTGTGTTGGTAACACGTTTCTTCTAATGGTGCATTGGGATATTCCAGAGTTAATGGCAGTATAGGCTGTAATGAGAAATATCTGGCTCTAAAAAAAAAAATGGGGCTGTCTAGCAGAATGGTTGTCAAAGTGTACATTCAACTTACAGAGTTAAACTGATCTGTGTACGAAGTGTTTCCGAAACGCTTTCTTTGGAGTGTCTAGAAATAGATGTTTCCAGCCATATGCTGCCATATAAGAATTAACAGTAAGATTGGTTTGTTTGTTTTTTTTATTGTATTTTAGGTTTTGCGGTACATGTGAAGAACATGCATTATTGTTGCATAGGTACACCCAGGGCAGTGTGGTTTTCTGCCTTCTGTCCCCTTGCCTGTATCTGTCATTTCTCCCCATGCTATCTCTTCTCACCTCCTCATCCCCCGTCCCTCCCCCATTTCCCCCCAATGGACCCCAGTGTGTAGTGCTCCCCTCCCTGTGTCCATGTGTTCTCATTGTTCAACACCGGCCTATGAGTTAGAACATGTGGTGTTTGATTTTCTGCTCTTGTGTCAGTTTGCTGAGAATGATGGTTTCCAGGTTCATCCATGTCCCTACAAAGGACACAAACTCATCGTTTTTGATGGCTGCATAATATTCCATGGTGTATATGTACCACATTTTTCCTATCCAGTCTATCATCATTGAGCATTTGGATTGGTTCCATGTCTTTGCTGTTGTAAACAGTGCTGCAATGAACTTCTGTGTGAATGTGTCCTTATAGTAGAATGATTTATAATCCTTTGGATATATACCCAGTAATGGGATTGCTGGGTCAAATGGGATTTCTATTTTTAGGTCATTGAGGATTCGCCACACTGTCTTCAACAATGGTTGAATTAATTTACATTCCCACCAACAGTGTAAAAGTGTTCCTATTTCTCCACATCATCTCCAGCATCTGTTGTTCCCAGATTTTTTAATGATCGCCATTCTAACTGGTGTGAGATGATATCTCAATGTGGTTTTGATTTGCATTTCTCTAATGACCAATGATGAGCATTTTTTAATATGTTTGTTGGCCTCCTGTATGTCTTCTTTTGTAAAGTATCTGTTCATGTCCTTCGCCTATTTTTGAATGGGCTTGTTTGTTTTTTTCTTTTAGATCTGTTTTAGTTCTTTGTAAATTCTGGATACCAACCCTTTGTCAGATGGGTAGACTGCAAAATTTTTTCCCCATTCTGTTTGTTGCCGATTCACTCTACTGACTGTTTCTTTTGCCGTGCAGAAGCTGTGGAGTTTGATTAGGTCCCATTTGTCTATTTTGGCTTTCGTTGCCATTGCTTTTGGCGTTTTGGTCATGAAGTCCTTGCCTACACCTATGTCCTGAATGGTTTTGCCTAGATTTTCTTCTAGGGTTTTTATGGTGTTTGGTCTGATGTTTAAGTCTTTAATCCATCTGGAGTTAATTTTGGTGTAAGGTGTCAGGAAGGGGACCTGTTTCTGCTTTCTGCACATGGCTAGCCAGTTTTCCCAACACCATTTATTAAACAGGGAGTCCTTTCCCCATTGCTTGTTTTTGTCAGGTTTGTCGAAGATCAGATGGTTGTGGGTATGCTGTATTTCCTCTGATGCCTCTGTTCTATTCCATTGGTCTCTATCTCTGTTTTGGTACCAGTACCATGCTGTTTTGATTACTGTAGCCTTGTAGTATAGTTTGAAGTCCGGTAGTGTGATGCCTTCTGCTTTGTTCTTTCTGCTTAGAATTGACTTGGCTATGTGGGCTCTCTTTTGGTTCCATATGACGTTTAAGGTGTTTTTTTCCAGTTCTGCAAAGAAGGTCATTGGTAGCTTGATGGGAATAGTACTGAATTTGTAAATTACTTTGGGCAGTATGGCCATTTTCACAATGTTGATTATTCCTAACCATGAACATGTAATGTTTCTCCATCTGTTTGTGTCCTCTCTTATTTCGTTGAGCAATGGCTTGTAGTTCTCCTTGAAGAGATCCTTTACATTCCTTGTTAGTTGTATTCCTAGGTATTTTATTCTCTTTGTAGCAATTGTGAATGGTAGTTCGTTCTTGATTTGGCTCTCTTTAAGTCTGTTACTGGTGTACAGGAAGGCTTGTGATTTTTGCACGTTGATTTTGTATCCTGAGACTTTGCTGAAGTTGTTTATCGGTTTCAGGAGACTTTCGGCTAAGATGATGGGGTCTTCTAGATATATAATCATGTCATCTGCAAAAAGAGACAATTTGATTTCCACCTTTCCAATTTGGAAACCTTTTATTTCTTTTTCTTGCCTGATTGCTCTGGCTAGAACTTCCAGTACTATATTGAATAGGAGTGGTGAGAGAGGGCATCCTTGTCTAGTGCCAGATTTCAAAGGGAATGCTTCCACTTTTTTCCCATTCAGTATGATATTGGCTGTTGGTTTGTTGTAAATAGCTTTTATTGTTTTGAGATACGTTCCGTCAATACCTAGTTTATTGAGGGTTTTTAGCATAAAGGGTTGTTGAATTCTGTCAAAAGCCTTCTCTGCATCAATTGAGATGATCATGTGGTTTTTGTCTTTGGTTCTGTTTATGTGGTTAATTACGTTTATGGACTTGCGTATGTTGAACCAGCCTTGCATCCCCGGGATGAATCCCACTTGATCATGGTGGATGAGGTTTTTGATATGCTGTTGCAATCGGTTTGCCAGTATTTTATTGAAGATTTTTGCATCTATGTTCATCATGGATATTGGCCTGAAATTTTCTTTTCTTGTTGAGTCTCTGCCGAGTTTTGGTATCAGGATGATGTTTGTCTCATAAAATGATTTTGGAAGGATTCCCTCTTTTTGGATTGTCTGAAATAGTTTCACAAGGAATGGTATCAGCTCCTCTTTGTATTCGGCTGTGAACCCATCTGGACCTGGGCTTTTTTTGGGTGGTCAGCTCTTAATTGCTGCCTCGACTTCAAACCTTGTTATTGGTCTATTCAGGGTTTTGGCCTCTTCTGGGTTTAGGCTTGGGAGGATGCAGGTGTCCAGGAATTTATCCATTTCTTCCAGGTTTACTAGTTTATGTGCATAGAGTTGTTTGTAGTAATCTCTGATGATGGTTTGGATTTCTGTGGAATCTGTGGTGATATCCCCTTTATCGTTTTTTATTGCATCAATTTGGTTATTCTCTCTTTTCTTTTTTATTACTCTGGCTAGTGGTCTGTCTATTTTGTTGATCTTTTCAAAAAACCAGTTCCTGGATTTATTGATTTTTTGAAGAGTTTTTTGTGTCTCTATTTTCTTCAGTTCTGCTCTGATCTTAGTTATTTCCTGTCTTCTGCTAGGTTTTGAGTGTTTTTGATCTTGCTCCTCTAGCTCTTTCAATTTTGATGATAAGGTGTCAATTTTAGATCTTTCTTTTCTTCTCATGTGGGCACTCATTGCTATATATTTTCCTCTAGAGACTGCTTTAAATGTGTCCCAGAGATTCTGATATGTTGTGTCTTTGTTCTCATTGGTTTCGAAGAACATCTTTATTTCTGCCTTCGTTTTGTTGTTTATCCAGTCAACATTCAAGAGCAAGTTGTTCAGTTTCCATGAAGCTCTGCGGTTCTGAGTTAGTTTCTGCATTCTGAGTTCTAACTCGATTGCGCTGTGGTCTGAGAGACTGTTTGCTATGATTTCTGTTCTTTTGCATTTGCTGAGGAGTGATTTATTGCCAATTATGTGGTCAATTTTAGAGTAGGTGTGATGTGGTGCTCAGAAGAATGTATATTCTGTGGATTTGGGGTGGAGAGTTCTGTAAATGTCTATTAAGTTTGCTTGTTCCAGTTCTGAGTTCAAGTCCTGGATATCCTTGTTGATTTTCTGTCTGGATGATCTGTCTAATATTGACAATGGGGTGTTATAATCTCCCACTATTATTGTGTGGGAGTCTAAGTCTCTTTGTAAGTCATTAAGAACTTGCCTTATGTATCTGAGTGCTCCTGTATTGGTTGCGTATATATTTAGGATCGTTAGCTCTTCATGTTGCAGTGATCCTTTTACCATTATGTAATATCCTTCTTTGTCTCTTTTGATCTTTGTTGCTTTAAAGTCTATTTTATCAGAGATGAGAATTGCAACTCCTGCTTTTTTTTGCTCTCCATTTGCTTGGTAGATCTTCCTCCATCACTTTATTTTGAGCCTTTGTGTATCCTTGCATGTAAGATGGGTTTCCTGGATACAGCACACTGATGGGTTTTGGCTTTTTATCCAGTTTGCCAGTCTTTGTCTTTTGATTGGGGCATTTAGTCCATTGACATTTAAGGATAGTATTGTTATGTGTGAATTTGATACTGTCATTTTGATGCTACCTGGTTGTTTTGTTGGCTAGTTGATGCAGATTCTTGATTATGTTGATGCTCTTTTACCATTTGGTGTGTTTTTGGAGTGGCTGGTACTGGTTGTTCCTTTATATGTGTAGAGCCTCTTTCAGGAGTTCTTGTAGAGCAGGTTTGGTGGTGATGAAATCTCTGAGTACTTGCTTGTTCGCAAAGCATTTTATTTTTCCTTCACTTATGAAGCTTAGATGGCTGGATAGAAGATTCTGAGTTGAAAGTTCTTTTCTTTAAGGATGTTGAATATTGGCCCCCAATCTCTTCTGGCTTGTAGGGTTTCTGCTGAGACATCTGCTGTGAGTCTAATGGGCTTCCCTTTGTGGGTAACCCGACCTTTCTCTCTGGCTGCCCTTAGCATTTTCTCTTTCATTTCAACCCTGGTGAATCTGACGATTATATGCCTTGGAGTTGCTCTTCTTGGGGAATATCTTTGTGGTGTTCTCTGTATTTCCTGGATTTGAATATTGGTCTGCCTTGCAAGGTTGGGAAAGTTTTCCTGGATAATATCCTGAAGAGAATTTTCCAGCTTGGATTCATTCTCTTCATCACATTCAGGTACACCTATCAGACGTAGATTAGGTCTTTTCACATAGTCCCACATTCTTGAAAATTTTGTTCCTTCCTTTTTGCACTTTTTTCTCTGTTCTTGCCTTCTCTTTTTATTTCATTGAGTTGATCTTCGACCCCTGACATCCTTTCTTTTGCTTGGTCAATTCGGCTGTTCAGCTTGTGCATGCTTCAGGAAGTTCTCGTGTTGCGTTTTTCAGCTCCATCAATTCACTTATATTCCTCTCTATGCTGTCCATTCTCGTTAGCATTTCCTCCAATCTTTTTTCAAGGTTCCTAGTTTCTTTGCATTGGGTTAGAACATGTTCTTTTAGCTCACTGTAGTTTCTTACTATCCACCTTCTGAAGTCTGATTCTGTCATTTCATCACTCTTCTTCTCCATCCGGTCTGGTTTTCTTGCTGGTGAGGAGTTGTGATCCCTTTTAGGAGTGGTGTTCTGGTTTCAGGAGTTTTCATCCTTTTTGCGCTGGTTTATTCCCATTTTTGTGTGCTTATCCACCTGTTGTCTTTGTAGTTACTGTCTTTCAGATTGGGTCTCTGAGTGAGCATCTAATTTTTGGTTGCTGAAGTTACTTTTTATTATTATTATTATTATTTTTAAGCTTTCCTTCTAACAGTCTGGCCCCTCTGCTGTAGGACTGCTGAGGTCCTCTTCAGGCCCTGCTTGCCTGGGGATTACCTGCAGCAGCTGTGGAACAGTAAGGGTTGCTACCAGTTTCCTCTTCTGCTATCTTTGTTCCAGAAGGATGCTCGCCATGTGTCAGTCTATTCTCTTTTTTGTGAGGTGAGTCTTTGGATCTATGGGGGTCAGGGAGCTACTTGAGGAAACAGTCTATCTTTTATTTGGGCTTACGTCCTGAGCTGTGAGCTCCGTTGTTTATTCAGAGCTGCTGGGCAGGTACGTTTAGGTCTGCTGCAGCCGAACTCATAAAGCACTTTTTGTTCCCAGGGGCTCTGTCCCGGGGAGTTGGGGCTTTATGAGTTTCCATTGTGCTACTGCTTTTTTTAATTTTACTTTCAGGTCTGCCCTGCCCAGCTGGCAGCATGCCTAGCCACTGTCTGCCCGCAGAGGCTTTGCTGAGCTGCTGTGGGCTTCCCCCGAGCTGCCCTGAGCTCTTCCCTGCATTCCTGTTTATATGGGCGTAGTTAGAACTTTCTCGGCAACGGTGGCCCCACCTCTGTTATGGCGGCCTCTGTTTTGGCGGGTTGCCTCGGCAACGGCAGGTTGCCTCAGAGACGGTGGCCTGCCTCCATAGCGATGGAGAGTCTCAGTAATGGCAGACACCCCTCCCCCACCGAGCCTGATCGTCCCAGGTTCAGCTGTCTTTGCTTTGAAACACTCAACCCAGAGGGTTTCCAATTACTGTTTTTGTTTTCATTGTTGTTGGGGGTGGGGGGATGGGACCAACCGAGCCTGATCACCTGGCTCCCTGACTCAGAGCCTTTTCTTTTATTTTGTAAGTTGAACGACCTCACATTGCAGTCGCTTGTTGAAAAGGCACAGGGATCTCCTGTGCTGTGACTCACTGAGTTGGCTTAAACAGTGGCGCCGGCTCCTAGCGGATTTTTTGCCTAGGAATCTCCTGGCCTGCCTCACTATTTCAGATGAATGGGCAACTCTGCTGTCTCAGGGCTCTGATCGCCAGCTAAGAGGGCTCTGAGATCAGTGGCTTTTATATGGAGAACCATCGTGATAGGGCATGGTCAAAGCAGCCACACAGGCCGAATCAGCCCCGTGGGGGCCAAAACAGCTGCACCAGACGGGACTGCGGCGCTGGTGACCCCTCTGCCTGGGTTTCTCCTGGTCTGTGGGCAATAAAAATTCGTCTGGAAACGCGGCATCCACTCACCCTCTGCACTTTCACTGGGAGCTGAAGTCCTGAGCTGTTCTTAAGCGGCCATCTTCCCAGCATTAAGACTGGGCTTTAAACACAAAAGAAAAGTTTCTCTCAAATTGCTCTGTTGTGAGTTCGTTCACCTTAGGAAGCTGCATCTATGTTTAGATTCACTGAATCAGTAAGACTTTTCTTCTAAAAGCTGCGTTTGGATATTTGAGAGAGAATATGAGTATAGCCTCTATTGAGAAATATCTGGCTCTAAAACCAACACGGAGCTTTCTTGCAGAATGGTTGTCAAAGTGTGCATTCAACTTACAGACTTAAACTGATGTGTGTATGAAGCGTTTCAGAAACTCTTTCTTTGGAGAGTATAGAAATAGATGTTTCCAGCCGCATACTGCCATATGAGAAGTAGCAGTATGACTGTGTTTTAAACACAGAAGAAACGTTTCTCTCAAAATACGATTTTCTGAGTCGTTCACCTTAGGAAGCTGCATCTATGTTTAGATTAAGCGAGTTAGTAACACGTTTCATCTAAAAGCTGCGTTTGGATATTCCAGAGTGTATGGGACTATAGGCTTTAATGAGAAATATCTGGCTCTAAAACAAAATCGGAGCTATCTAGCAGAATGGTTGTCAATGCATGCATTCAACTTACAGAATTAAACTGATGTGTGTATGAAGCGTTTCAGAAACCCTTTCTTTGGAGAGTCTGGAAATAGATGTTTCCAGCCGTATACTGCCATATGAGAATTAAGGGTAAGACTGCATTTAAAACACAGAAGAAACGTTTCTGTCAAATTGCTCTGCTGTTAGTTTGTTCACCTAAGGAAGCCACATCTATGTTTAGATTCAGGGAGTTAGTAACACGTTTCTTCTAAAACCTGTGTTTGGATATTCCAGAGTGAATGGGACTCAAGGCTGTAATGAGTAATCTCTGGCTCCAAAGGAAAAAGCGAGCTATGTAGCACAGTGGCTGTCAAAGTGTACATTCAACTTACAGAGTTAAACTGATGTGCGTATGAAGCGTTTCAGAAACCCTTTCTTTGGAGGGTTTAGAAACAAATGTTTCCAGCCGTATAAAGCCATATGAGAAATAGCAGTAAGACAGATTTTAAAACACAGAAACGTTTCTCTAAAATTGGTCTGCTGTGAGTTCGTTAAACTTAGGAAGCAGCATCTATGTTTGCATTCAACGAATTAGTAACACTTTTCTTGTATAAGCTGCTTTTGGATATTCCAGAGTGAATGGGCCTATGCGTTGTAATGAGAAATATCTGGCTCTAAAACAAAAACAGAGGTATCTTTAGGGTTAGGGCTAGGGATAGGGTCAGGGTTAGGGTCAGGGTCAGGGTTAAGTGTCAGAGTCAGGGTTAAGGGTCAGGGTCAGGATCGGGGTCAGGGTCAGGGTCAGGGTCGGGGTCACGGTCGGGGTTGGGGTCGAGGTTGGGGTCAGGCTCAGGGTCATGGTCGGGGTTGGGGTTGCGGTCAGCGATAGGGTCAGGGTCAGGGTGGGGTTACGGTTAGGGTTAGGGTCAGGGTTGGGGTTAGTGTCGCGGTTAGGGTTGTGGTTAGGGTTAGGGTTAGGGTTGGGATTGGGGTTGGGGTTGTGGTTAGGGTTGGGGTTAGGGTTAGGGATTACGGTTGGAGTTGGGATTAGGGTTGGGGTTGGGTTTGGGGTTGGGGTTATGGTTAGGGTTAGGGTTAGGGTTAGGGTTATCCACAGTTTTGAGTAATATGCTACCAGAGGAAGAAAGATTTGCTGCTCAGGAATGGAGACAGAAACACAGACACAGACACACACACACACACACACACACACAGTGACACAAAAAAACACACAAACACAGGCCTCACACACAACTGGTAGTGTTCAGCCAAATACTTAGTGGTATGAGGTGGGCTTTGAACCCGTCCATGCTCCAAAGGAAGACACACCTTTCGCTATTTCTCCCGTCTATTCTCGTAGGAAATGTGAATAATTCTTTCAGACATGGCTCATGATGACAGGGACCACTCTCATTTCACCCTCAGAGGCAGACAAGAGGACTGCAAAGGACTCAGGTGTCATCCCTGCTGACTGAAAAGGACTCCCATTTCCCCTCGAACCCAAAGTCACAGCAAAAGTAGCTTTCCCTTTAAGAGCACACAACTTTTTCAAAATATACAGCTCAAACGGTCCCCGCTTTAAGTGCTAAGCACTTAAAGCGGGGACCGTTTGAGCTGTGTATTCTGAAAAACTTGTCTAGCATTCAAAGCACGGACAGTTTTAGCTGTGTATTTTCAAAAAGTTGTCTCTGCGTGCCATAGCTCATGAAGTCAAAACGAGTGATCTGTGTCCCCTTGAGTTGAGTATTCTTTTAGTAAGAAAGGATTAAGTTCTATTTGAATTCTGGAAAACTGCTTCTCATCTTGTCAATCAACTGTTAATTTTGTGCGTTAATTTCTAGGAGAGGTAATAGAGTCAATCCAAAACCATAGGTGTATTCAAGTCCAGATTGACAAGTAAAATCAAGAAAGCAGGCACTGAGCTGGAAGAGGGATCTTTTCCCAGTGGGCCTTAAGGCCCCCATAAATCCCTGTGAAGAAATCGGGAAACAGAGACAGAAAGGGACTCACCTAAGGCTTGTCACTTGAAAGTGCCTGGCAGACTGATGGGCAGAAGGCTGGAAATCAAATCCAAATCTTCGGACCTGTCTTGGGCCCCTTGTCTTTAAGGAGAATTTGCCTGGTTCAAATTCTCACTTTGCTTCTAACCTAGAGATCTGGCCTCAGTGGTCAATGGGAAATGAGCTGGTTTCAATCACCACCCTCTCACGCATCATCAAGAAAAATTTCTTCAAACATACATGGATTGTGTTTTCAGGAGTGCTGGGCTTTATCCACGGTTCTGAGTAACATGCTACCAGAGGAAGAAAGATTTGCTTCTCAGGAATGTAGACAGAAACACAGACACACACACACACACACACACACACACACACACACACACACACAGTGACACAAAAACACACAAACACACAAACACAGGCCTCACAAACAACTGGTAGTGTTCAGCCAAATACTTAGTGGTATGAGGTGGTATTTGAACCCATCCATGCTCCAAAGGAAGACACACCTTTCGCTATTTCACCCGACTATTCTCGGAGGAAATGTGAATAATTCTTTCAGACATGGCTCATGATGACAGGGACCACTCTCATTTCACCCTCAGAGGCAGACAAGAGGACTGCAGAGGACTCAAGTGTCATCCCTGCTGACTGAAAAAGACTCCCATTTCCCCTCGAACACAAAGTCACAGCAAATGTAGCTTTGTCTTTGAAGAGCACACAACTTTTTCAAAATACACACCTCAAACAGTCACCGCATTAAGAGCTTTAGCACTTAAAGTGGGGACCGTTTGAGCTGTGTATTCTGAAAAACTTGTCTAGCATTCAAAGCACGGACAGTTTTAGCTGTGTATTTTCAAAAAGTTGTCTCTACGTGCCATCGCTCATGAAGTCAAAACAAGTGATCTGTGCCCCCTTGAGTTGAGCATTCTTTTAGTAAGAAAGGATTAAATTCTATTTGAATTCTGGAAAACTGCTTCTCATCTTGTCCATCAACTGTCAATGTTGTGTGTTAATTTCTAGGAGAGGTAATAGAGTCAATCCAAAACCATAGGTGTATTCAAGTCCAGATTGACAAGTAAAATCAAGAAAGCAGGCACTGAGATTAAAGAGGGATCTTTTCCCACTGGGCCTTAAGGCCCACATAAATCCCTGTGAAGAAATCGGGAAACAGAGACAGAAAGGGACTGGCCTAAGGCTTATCACTTGAAAGTGCCTACCAGACTGACTGGCAGAGGGCTGGAAATCAAATCCAAATCTTCGGACCTGTAATTCCACAGGGTGCACCGTCTCCCACAGGCCCAATGTGACACTTCAATGTCTTAACGAGAGCTTGACTGGATTGATGTCAACATGAAAAGACAGTAGATTTCATCAGACCTTCTTTGGCCCCTTGACTCTCAGGAGAATGTGCCTGGTTCAAATTCTCACTTTGCTTCTAACCTGAGAGATCTGGCCTCAGTGGTCAATGGGAAATGAGCTGGTTTCAATCACCACCCTCTCACTCATCATCAAGAAAATTTTCTTCCAACATACATGGATTGTGTTTTCAGGAGTGCTGGGCTTTATCCACGGTTCTGAGTAACATGCTACCAGAGGAAGAAAGATTTGCTGCTAAGGAATGGAGACAGAAACACAGACCCACCTACACACAGTGACACAAAATGACACAAACACAGGCCTCACACATAACTGGTAGTGTTCAGCCAAATACTTAGTGGTATGAGGTGGACTTTGAACCCCTCCGTGCTCCAAAGGAAGACACACCTTTCGCTATTTCACCCATCTATTCTCGTAGGAAATGTGAATAATTCTTTCAGAAATATCTCATGATGACAGGGACCACACTTGATTCACCCTCAGAGGCAGACAAGAGGACTGCAAAGGACTCAGGTGTCGTCTCTGGTGACTGAAAAGGACTCCCATTTCCCCTTGAACCCAAAGTCACAGCAAAAGTAGCTTTCTCTTTGAAGAGCACTCAACTTTTTCAAAATACACAGCTAAAACTGTCCCCGCAAGGACTTAAATCACAGACAGTTTTAGCTGTGTATTCTGAAATCGTCTAGCATTCAAAGCACGGACAGTTTTAGTTGTGTATTTTCAAAAAGTTGTCTCTAAGTCATATAGCTCATGAAGTCAAAACGAGTGATTTGTGTCCCCTTGAGTTGAGCATTCTTTTAGTAAGAAAAGATTAAGTTCTATTTGAATTCTGGAAAACTGCTTCTCGTCTTGTCAATCAACTTTCAATTTTGTGTGTTAATTTCTAGGAGAGGTAATAGAGTCAATCCAAAACCATAGGTGTATTCCAGTCCAGATTGACAAGTAAAATCAAGAAACCAGGCACTAGTTGGAAGAGGGATCTTTTCCCCGTGGGCCTTAAGGCCCACATAAATCCCTGTGAAGAATGGCTTGTCACTTGAAAGTGCGTTGGGAACTGACTATCAGAGGGCTGGAAATCTAATACAAATCTTCAGACCTCTAATTCCACAGGGTGCACTGCCTCCCTCAGGCCCAGTGTTACACTTCAATGGCTTAACGAGTGCTTCACTGGATTGAACTCAACATGAAAAGACATTAGATTCCATTGGCCCAGTCTTTGGCCCCTTGTCTCTAAGGAGAATGTGCCTGGTTCAAGTTCGCACTTTGCGTCTAAGCTAAGAGATCTGGCCTCAGTGGTCAATGGGAAATGAGCTGGTTTCAATCACCACCCTCTCACTCATCATCAAGAAAAATTTCTTCAAACATACATGGATTGTGTTTTCAGGAGTGCTGGGCTTTATCCACGGTTCTGAGTAACATGCTACCACAGGATGAAAGATTTGCTGCTCAGGATTGGAGTAAGAAACACACACACACACACATGTGCACACACACACACGCAGTGACACAAAAAACACACAAACACAGGTCTCAAACACAATTGGTAGTGTTCAGCCAAATAATTAGTGGTATGAGGTGGGCTTTGAACCCGTCTATGCTCCAAAGGAAGACACATTTTTCGCTAAATCACACGTCCATTCTCGTAAGAAATTTGAATAATTCTTTCAGACATGGCTCATGATGACAAGGACCACTCTCATTTCACCCTCAGAGGAAGACAAAAGGACTACAAAGGACTCAGGTGTCATCCCTGCTGACTGAAAATGACTCCCATTTTTCCTTGGACCCAAAGTCACAGCAAAAGCAGCTTTTTCTTTGAAGAGCACACAACGTTTTCCAAATACACAGCCACAACTGTCCTCAATTTAAATGATAAAGCACTGATAGCTAAAGCACTTAAAGCGAGCACTGTTTTAGCCCTGTATTCTGAAAAACTTGTCTAGCACTTATGGCACCAACAGCTGTAGATGTGTATTTTCAAAATTTGTCTCTGAGTGCCATGGCTCATGAAATCAAAATGAGTGATCTATGTCCCGTTGAGTTGAGCATTCTTTTATTAATAAAACATCAAGTTATATTTGATTTCTTGAAACTGATTCTCATCTTTTCAATGTCCTGTCAATTTTTGTGTCAATTTCCAGTACAGGTAATAAAATTAGTCCAAAACCATAGCTTTATGAAAGTTCAGATTGACAAATTTACTCAAAAATTCAGGCACTCAGCTGCAAAAGGGATCGTTTCTCTTTGGGCATTACGGCCCACATAAGTCTCTGTGCAGAAATCGAGAAACGGTGACAGAAAGTGTCTAGCCTAAGGCATGTCACTTGAAAGTCAGTGGCTCACTGACTGGCAGAGGGCTGGAAATCAAAGCCAAATATCTGGACCTCTTATTGCAGAGGGTGTACTCTCCCCCCTGGCCCAAATTCACAGGTAAATGGCTTAACAAGAGCTTTATTGGATTGAAGTCAATACTAAAAGATATTAGATTTCATCTGAACTTTCTTTGGCCTCTTGTATCTAATGAAATTTTGCCCAGTTCTAATTTTAACTTTGGGTGTAACCTGGGAGACATTGACTTTCAGCCTGAAACTCTTGAAAAGCATTGATTACCTTAGGAGTTTCTGCTCCAACGGAAGAGTCAAGAAACCTCTTTGGCAATGGTGACCTAGACTCAGTAGTAAATGGGAAATGAACCACCCTCTCACCAACCATCAACACCACCCTCTCACCAATCATCAACAGAAACTTCTTATAACATACTCGTATTGTGTTTTTAGTAGGGCTGGAGTTATCCAAGATTCTGAATAAAATGCTACCACTGGAAGAAAGAATTGCTGCTGAGTCCTGGAGGCAGAGAAACACACACACACACATGCACACATAAACACCACACACACAGGCTAGACACACGTCTGGTAGTGTCCAGCCAAATACTTAGTAGTAAGAGGAGTGCTATGAACCCATCCATGCTCCAAAGGATGGGACACATTTTCCCAATTCACACGTCCATTCTCCTGTCTTCTCCCCTTACAGTGCTACCACCTCAATCTGATCAATTTTTACGTAGAGCACAATTAGGCAGAGCTATCAGGTTACAGGATTGTCAGCGATACTCCCAGTATAAACAACCGCACCATCAGAGAACGCACTTTCATATAAAATGTGATAAATTCTTTTAGAAATGGCTCATGATGACTTTGGCCACATCATAAAGACAGCAGCTCTGCTATCCATCGATCCTACCTGTGTACTTGGCCACATACCATAGCACTTTGCACTCTCATTTCACCTTCAGAGGCAGACAGTGGACTGCAAAGGACTCATGTGTCTCCCGTGCTCTCTGAAAAGAACTCCCATGTCTCCTGGGGAACAAACGTAACAACAAAAGTAGCTTTTTATTTGTAGAACACTCCACTCTCTCAAAATACACAGCAGAAACTGAATGTTTTAGCTGTGTATTTTCAAAACGTTGACTCTAAGTGCTATAGATGATGAAGTTAGCTTGAGTGATCTGTGCCCACTTGAATTGAGCATTCTTTTAGTAATAAAGGATTCGGTTATTTTTTAATTCTTGAGACATGATTCTGATTCTTGTCAATCAAATGTGAGTTTTCTGTGTTAATTTCTAGCAGAGGTAAAAGAGTTAATCAAGAATCATAGGTGTATGAAAGTCCTGATTTACAAGTGTACTCAAAAATCCAGGCACTGTGTTGGAAGAGGGATTGGTTCTCAGTGGGCCTTAAGGCCCACATAAATCCCTGTGCAGAAATCGAGAAACAAAGACAGAAAGGGACTCGCCTAAGGCTTGTCAATTGAAAGTGAGTGTCTGACTGACTGGCAGTGGGTTGGAAATCAAATCCAAATCGCCTCACCTCTAATTTCAGAGGGTGCACTGCCTCTCCAAGGCTCAGTTTTACAGTAAATGAATTAACAAGGGCTTTACTGAATTGAATTCAACATTAAAAGATATTCAATTCCGTCATGCTACCACAGAAAGAAGGAGGTGCTGCTCAAGCCTGGAGACAGACACATACACACACACACACACACACACACACACACACACAGTCTAGACACACAACTGGTAGTGTTCAGTGAAATATTTAGTAGTATGAGGAGGGCTTTGAACCCATCCATGCTCCAAAGGGAGATACACGTTTCCCTAGTTCACACGTACATCCTTCCCCCTTCTCGACCAACACTGGCTCCTCCTGAAGCACACGCATTATTAGGTAGAAAAAAATAGGCGGGGCTATCAGGTTAAAGCATCTTCAATGATGCTCTCATTAAAAACAACAGCACAGTCAAACAGAGAGCATGCTTGCATATGATATGTGATTAATTCTTTCAGACATGGCTCATGATGACTGGGGACACACCAACAAAAAGAAGCTCTGCTTTGCTTCTAGCCTAGCTTTGGGCCTGGCCACCTCCCAAAGTGCTTCACACTTTCAATTCACCCTCAGAGGCAGCCAAGAGGCCTGCAAAGGCCTCATGTGTCTCCTATGCTCTCTGCAAACAGCTCCAATTTCTCCTGGGGACCATAAGTTACAACAGAAGTGGCTTTTTATTTGTAGAGCACACAACTTTTTCAAAATATTTTGAAAAACTTGTCTAGCACTTTAAGCAGGGACAGTTTTAGCTGCATATTTTGCAAAAGTTGTCTCTAAGTCCGATAGCAAATGCAGTCAAAATGAGTCATCTGTGTCCACTTGAGTTGAGCATTCTTTTAGTAATAAAGGATTCCGTTGTACTTGAACTCTTTAGAACTGATTCTCATTCTTGTAAATCCATTGTGAATTTTTTGTATTAATTTCTAGCAGAGGTAATAGAGTTAATCCAAAACCATAGGTGTATTCAGGTCCAGATTGACAAGTATACTCAACAAACCAGGCACTGAGCTGGAAAAGGGATTGTTTCCCAGTGGGCCTTAAGGCCCACATAATACTCTGTGCCAAAATTGAGAAACAGAGACAGAAAGTGACTCCCCAAAAGATTGTCACTTGAAAGTGAGTGGCTGACTGACTGGCAGAGGGCTGGAAATCAAATCCAAATCTCCCGACCTCTAATTTCAGAGGGTGCACTGCCTGCCCAAGGTTCAATTTCACAGGTAAATGGCTTAACGAGAGCTTTACTGGATTGAAGTCAACATTAAAAGACATTAGATTTCATCGGAACTATCTTTGGTCCCTTGTCTCTAATGAGAATTTGCCCGTTTCAAATTTTAACACTGTGTCTAACTTGAGAGATCTTGACTTTCAACCTGAAACTCTTGAAAAGGATTGATTAACTTAGGAGTTCCTGCTACAAAGGAAGATTCAAGAACCCGCTTCAGCAAAGGTGACATGAACTCAGTGGTAAATGGGAAATGAGCTGGTTTCAATCAATACCCTCTCCCCAATCATCAACATAAACTTCTCATAACAGACATGTATTGTGTTTTTAGGAGGGTGAGGGTTATCCAAGTTTCTGAATAACATGCTACCACAGGAAGAAGAATTTGCTGCTCAGGCCTGGAGACAGACAGACAGACAGACAGACACACAGCCTAGACACACGACTGGTAGTGTCCAGCCAGACACTCAGTAGTAAGAGGAGGGTTTTGAACCCATCCATGTTTTAAAGGAAGAGTCACCTTTTCCCAATTCACAAGACCATTCTTCTTCCTTTTCCCCCTATGGTGCCTCCTCCTCAAGCCAATAAATTTTTACGTTCAGCACAAATAGGGAGGGCTATCAGGTTACAGCACTGTCAATGATACTCTCATTAAAAACAACAGCACAGTCAAACAGAGAACACGCTTTCATATGAAATGTGATGAATTCTTTCAGACATGGCTCATGATGATTTTGGCCACATCATCAAGACAGCATCTCTGCTATCCAGCGAGCTAACCTGTGTACTTGGCCACCTCCCATAGCGCTTCACACTCTCATTTCAACTTCAGAGGCAGACAAATGGACTGCAAAGGACTCATGTGTCTCCGGTGTTCCCTGAAAAGTAATCCCATTTCTCCTGGGGAACAAAAGTAACAACAAAAGTAGCTTTTTGTTTGTAGAACACACCACTTTTTCAAAATACACAGCTAAAACTGTTTTAGCTGTGCATTTTCCAAAAGTTGGCTCTAAGTGCCATAGGTGGTGAAGTTAGAATGAGTGATCTGTGTCCACTTGAGTTGAGCATTCTTTTAGTAATAAAGGATTCAGTTATTTTTTAATTCTTGAGACATGATTCTCATTCTTGTCGATCAAATGTGAATGTTCTGTGTTAATTCCTAGCAGAGGTAAAAGAGTTAATCATAAACCATAGGTGTATGAGCGTCCTCATTGACAAGTATACTCAACAAACAAGCAAACAACTCCTCACAAGCAAGGGAACAAATCACGTTGGAGAATGAGTTTAATGAACTCATAATAAACACATAGACTCAAAATAAAGGGATGGTAGAAGATTTACCAAGCAAATGGAGAGCAAAAAGAAGCAGGGGTTGCAATCGTGGTCTGATAAAATGGACTTTCAACCAACAAAGATCAAAAGAGACAAGGTCTTTTACATAACGGTAAAAGGATCAATGCAAGAAGAGCTAACTATCCTAAATATGTATGCACCCAATACAGAAGCACCCAGATACATAAAGCATATCACTCCTTCTAAAACTCTTTGAAACAATACAAAAAGAAGGAATACTCCCTTTTTTTTAATTGCATTTTAGGTTTTGGGGTACATGTGAAGAACATGCAAGATTGTTGCATAGGTACAACATGGCAGCGTGATTTGCTGCTTTCCTCCCCTTCATCTATATCTGGCATTTCTCCCCATGCTATATCTCCCCAACTACCCACACCCTGCTGTCCCTCCCCTCTTTCTCCCAGACAGACCCCAATGCGTAGTGCTCCCCTCCCTGTGTCCATGTGTTCTCACTGTTCAACACCCGCCTATGCGTGAGAACATGCGGTGTTTTTAATGACCCACAAAGAGACTTAGACTCCCAAACAATAATAGTGGGAGACTAACATTCCACTGTCACTATTTGACAGATCAACAAGACAGAAAATCAACAAGGATATCCGGGACTTGAACGCAGATCTGGACCAAGTGGACCTAACAGATATCTACAGAAATCTCCACCCCAAATCCACAGAATATATGTTCCTCTCAGCACTGCATGATACCTAGTCTAAAACTGACCACATAATTGGAAGTAAGTCACTCCTCAGCAAATGCAAAAGAATGAAAATCCTAACAATCTCTCAGAATAATGTGAAATCAAATTAGAACTCAGGATTAAGAAAGTCACTCAAAACCATACAAGTACATGGAACCAGAACAATTTGCTCCAGAACAGCAACAGGATAAACAATGAAATGAAGGCAGAAATAAAGATGTTCTTCGAAACCAATGAGAACGAAGACACGACATACCAAAATTTCTGAGACACATTTAAAGCAGTGACTACAAGAAAAATTATACCAAGAAATGCCCACATTGGAAGTGAGGAAAGATCTAAAATAGTCACCCTATCATCAAAATGGAAAGAGCTAGAGGAGCAAGATCAAAAAAATTCAAAACCTAGCAGAAGACAAGAAGTAACTAAGATCAGAGCAGAAGTGGAGATAGAGACAAAGAAATACTCTTCAAGAAATCGGTAAATCAAGCAGCTGGTTTTTTCAAAAGATCAACAAAATAGAAAAGATAGCCATACTAATGACATAAAAAAGAGAGAAGACTCAAATGGATGCAATACAAAATGATAAAAAGGGTATCACCACCAATTCCAAAGAAATACAAACTACCATCAGAGATTACTACAAACAACTCTATGCATATAAACCAGTAAATCTGGAAGAAATGGATAAACTCCTGGACACTTACACCCTCCCAAGACTAAATCAAGAAGGAGTTAATCCCTTAATAGACCAACAATAAGGACTGAAGTTGAGGCAGTAATTAATAGCCTACCAACCAAGAAAGTCCAGGCCCAGATGGATTTACAGCAGAATTCTACCAGATACACAAAGAGGAGTTCATATCACTCCTTCTAAAATGCTTTGAAACAATACAAAAAGAAGGAATAATCCCTAACATATTTTACGAGACCATCATCATCCTCAGTCAAAACCTGGCAGACATACAACTAAAAGAAAAAAATTCAGGCCAATATCCATGATGAACATTGATGCAAAAATCTTCAATAAAATACTGGCAAATTGAATCCAACAGTACATCAAGAAGCTTATCCATCACAATCAAGTAGGCTTCACCGTGGGGATGCAAGCCTGGTTCAGCATACGTAAATCTATAAATGTAATCCATCACATAAACAAAGAAAAAAAACACATCATGTCAAGGGATGTAGAGAAGGCCTTCAACAAACTTCTACAGCCCTTTATGCTAAAAAAAAAAAAAAAGAAAAAGAAAAAAGAAAAGAAAAAAAACAACTCTCAATAAACTAGGTATCAATGGAACACATTTCAAAATAAAAAAAGCTATTTATTACAAACCCACAGCCAACATCTAACTTAATGAGCAAAAACGGGAAGCATTCCCTTTGAAAACTGGCAGTAGACAAAGCTGCTCTATCTCACCCTTTCTATTCAACATAGTATTGGAAGTTCTAGCTAGAGCAATCAGGCAAGAAAACGACATAAAGCGTATTCAATTAGGAAAAAAAGAATTTAAATTGTCTCTATTTGCAGATGACATGATTGTATATTTAGAAGATCCCATTGTCTCGGCCCAAAATCTCCTTAAGCTGATAAGCAACGTCAACAAAGTCTCACAATACAAAATCGATGTGCAAAAATCACAAGCATTCCTATACACCAGTAAAAGACAGAGAGCCAAATAATGAGTAAATTCCCATTTATGATTGCCACAAAGAAAATGAAATGCCTAGGAATACAACTAACAAAGGCTGTGAAGGACCTCTTCAAGGAGGATTACACACCACTACTCAAGGAAATAAGAGACGACACAAAAAGATGGAAAAACATTCCATGCTTATGGTCAGGAAAAATCAGTATCGTTAAAATGGCCCTACTTTCCAAAGTAATTTATAGATTCAGTGTTATCACCATCAAGCTACCACTGACCTTCTTCACAGAAGTAGAAAAAAAAAACACACACACATACACTTTAAACTTCATATATAACCAAAAAAAAGAGCCCATAAAACGACAATCATAACCAAAATAAACAAAGCTGGAAGCATCACGCTACCTGACTTCAAAACATTCTCAAAGCTACAGTAATCAAAACAGCATGGTACTGGCACCAAAAATGAGATATAGAGCAATGGAACAGAACCAAGACCTCAGAAGTAATGCCACACATCTACAACCATCTAATCTTTGACAAACTTGACAAAAACAAGCAATGGGGAAAGGATTCCATGTTTAATGAATGGTGTTGGGAAAACTGGCTAGCCATGCGCAGAAAACTGAAACTGGACCCCTTCCTTACACCTAATACAAAAATTAACTCCAGTTAGATTAAAGATTTAAACATAAGACCTAACACCATAAAAACCCTAGAAGAAAGCCTAAGCAAAGCCATTCAGGAGATAGGCACAGGCAAGGACTTCATGACTAAGACACCAGAAGTACTGGCAACAAAAGCCAAAATAGACAAATAAGATCTAATTAAACTGAAGAGTTTCTGCATAGCAAAAGAAACAATTACTAGGGTGAACTGGCAACCAACAGAATGGGAAAGGAATTTTGCAAACTACCCATCTGACAATGGACTGCTATCCAGAATCTACAAAGAACTAAAACAGGTTTACAAGAAAAAACGAACCTATTCAAAAGTGGACAAAGGATATAAACAGACACCCTTCAAAAGAAGACATAGATGAGACTAATAAATACATGAAAAAATGCTCATCATCTCTGGTCATTAGAGAAATGCAAATCAAAACTACACTGAGATACCATTTCGGGCCAGTTAGAATGGTGATCATTAAAAAATCTGGAGACAACAGATCCTGGAGAGGATGTGGAGAAATAGGAACACTTTTACACTGTTGGTGGGAGTGTAAATTCGTTCAACCATTGTGGAAAACAGTATGGCGATTCCTAAAGGATCTAGAAATCGAAATTCATTTTGACCCAGCAATCCCATTATTGAGTATATGCCCAAAGGATTATAAATCATTCTATTATAAATACCCATGCACACTTATGTTCGTGGATGAATCTGGAAACCATCATTCTCAGCAAACTGACACAAGAACAGAAAACCAAACACCACATGTTCTCACTCACAGGTGGGTGATGAACAATAAGCACACATGGGCACAGGAGGGGAACATCAGACACTGGGTTCTGTTGGGGGGTGCAGAGTTAGGGGAGGGACGGCAGGGAGTGGGGTGGCTGGGTAGGCATAACATTGAAAGAAATGCCTGATGTGGGTGATGGGGGGATGGGGGCAGCAAACCACCATGGCACGTGTGCACCTTCACAACAATCCTGCAAGATCTGTACGTGTATCCCAGAACTTAAAGTACAATAAAATAAATAAATAAAATAGGGATCAATGCAGAGCAAAAAAGACTTGTTTTCAAAGGTAAAACACATTATTTATAGAAAAGATAGAAACCAAACACTGATTTGTGAGAATAATCCATAATTCAGACATGTTATTGATCGATAAATATCTGAAAAATCAGGTACAAAAAAGTGAGTTACAGGGAATATTAAAATCTGACAGTTATTGTGCATTAGCAATAGGACAGTACCACAGAGGCAAAGGAATCTCAAAGACCCCCTATAATCTAACACAAGCTAGCTGAGTTCATCTTGTTCTCAAATTGGACCTTCGACTCCAGCTTATCTGGCCCACTTCCCTATACTCTGAATACAGCTTGCTCATTCATACATCTTTGCCTTTGGTGACACCTTTTGATGTTCGTGGAAAAATCCTCTAATTCCTAAATCATATGCCTCCATTAAAATCCCTCCCTAGATACACCTTTTCCTCACAGTGTTCCCTAGATAACAATACTATTCTTGCAGAAATTAGAGAGGTCTCACTTAGATAAGATCAAGAAACAGTCCCGGACTTGCCACGTTCTCACACAAACATGTGTTACCATGCAATGACTCTCTCACTGTACCACACTTGTTTATTGTGCCCTGCCAAATTAGATCATAAACTATTCTGGAGTAAGAATGGTGTCCATTGTTCTCTTTGTTCCAAATCACCTGGTTGAATAAGAGGTTAATAAATGGTCATATACCTGCTATTTTACACCTAAAAAAATTCTTCCTAAAAAAACAAAGTACTTAAAACAATGACTACAAAAGCAAGAGAAGAGGTTAATCTTCCTAATGTCTTTACTTTAAGTGGCCTAGGTAATTACTAGTACATGCAAGTTTAAGTGCAATTCTTCGGAAGAGGTCGGAGGAAAGACTAGTGAGGAGAATGCAATATTTTAATGTTTTAAGTACTACTCAAGAAGCAAAGAAGCAGATGTCCTTCATTTCCATACAGACCAGAAATATGTGACGTAATAGCCTGCACACAGACCCAGAGAAAATTTGTTTATATGTGGGGAAGAATTTTTCACTGCATAGCTAACCACTGAAGCAAGCTTCTTAAAGGAAATTTCAAAAACCATGTAGACAACGATGTGTTTCAATTCGTTGGAACATTTTACTATGGGAGCAATCGCTTTCTTGACTCTCTTCCCCCTGCCCTAGATCCATCATGAACAAGTGTCTTTGGAAAAATCTTACATTTAGAAAGTTGGATAGTCTTACTGGAGTGAAAGAAATAGTTCTTACCATTTTTATCCACAAATAACATAAAAATGTAACAATGATTGCAAGTAGGTACTGAAGAAATAGAAGTTACACTGCAGGTTTATAGAAGACACAAAGTCAAAGCAAAAGCAAGCAAAACGTCATCAAATGGAGAAGAAATTGTTCAGCCTTTCTCTTTTCTTGATCTGTACCTCTGAAGCTGGCATAAACTCTCATGTTTATTAGAAATGTCCTGAACAGGGAATCTTGAAGTAGGGATGTGTATCCTAGTCACTAATGGGATTATTTAATCTCCCTGAACCTCTGTTTTTCCGCCATTGATAAGATGAGAATGATAATACTTATCTACCTATATAGGTGTAACCAGATGCTGTCATGAATATGAACATATTTGCTAAAGTAAAGTGAGCTATTACTGAAATGTATGATTATTATGGGAAATTTGGTGGGGAAAGTAGAATATGATTCGAATAGCATTTTACTATATTATTATTATTTTACCACAGCACAATTGTCGATTTTCCGTTTAATACTTGTTGAGCACCAGGTTTCCAGGGTAGAGAAATAAACAAAACAAACACTCCTGCAGTGATGGAAGGAAAGCAAACTCTTGTCAAATACATGTTTGTGCTTCAGTACAATACAGCTAACATTTCCTGAGTGCCGGCTAGACAACAAGTGCATGAATATTTTCATATACACACTCAGAGCTTAATCTATTTGCTTAAAATATTTTCTGACATGGAAAGAGCCCAGGTTTTCTTTTAAAAAGATAGAAAATTTAGAATGCTTAGTAAAAGTTATGACATCAAATTAATAGAAATTGACTCAGTTTTTACAACTTAAACTTTACAGTGCTTGAACTAAATCAATATCGATTGAATTCTTTTGAGAAAACTTACTAGTGCTGCTTCCTTCAGGTTGATTCAACAGAACTTTAATCCACCCAAATCATATGTGCTGCGCCTGGATGTGCCTCTGGAGAGCATCGAACTCTCCCTGTACACGAACAGCTTTTCACTCAATTTTTAAATCCCACTTCAATATCATAGAATTTTAGAATTACAAAAGGACCTTAAAGGTTAAAATCTTCCACTCATTCTAGGAGTCTTATAAAATATTCATGGACAATTTTGACCTGTCTTAAAGCTAGATTCCCTTCTATTATGTAAACATCTAAAAAAAAGGCATCATATTCTTTCATTAGGTAGCCCAAACGATTATTTCATTGGTAAAATATTAAGACAAAGTCCGTATTCCTGGAACACATTTAATGCCTCAATTTTGAAAAAAAAAAAAAAAAGTCACTATTGTCCTCCATCAAAATTAGGTAGAACTGGAAAATATTTTACATTATTAGCTGGACATAATGTATTTTGAGACCCTCAGAATAAAATACGTACATATTTGCTTTTTAACGCCTGAAATTATCATTAATGTTAGTAGTCTCCTCATCTCTTACATTATGTTAATACAGTATTAACTAATTAATTTACTCAAATATTTTACATTCTTAGTATGTGTCGTGTAGATTACCAGTCCATGAAAAAGATCAAAATTCAATTCTTTACTGTAATTCTTATGTGTTACACAGGGGTGACTCTCTTGCCTCTTCTGTAGCATCTCAGAGGCAATTCTCCATGCCAAACAATCTTCCCTCTCCTTCCATGTCTTACCCCAGACATATTTGGGGTTCATAAGTGGAGGACCACAACCCCTGGGCTACCTAAAATAAGCCCCTTACATGCACAGAAACTTTGGCCTGCAGGTTCGGTAGAATGTCCTTCTAGCAGAGGACCCTGGATTCCAAAGGTGTTAAGCCATCTCCTAATGCACCTGGTAGAATTCTTTGCTGGCACTACAATTGACTTTGGCTCTTACCTTCCTGAGCAGGGGTCCCTAACCCCCCAGGCCGTGGACTGAGACTGGTCTGCGGCCTGCTAGGAACTGGACTGTACAGCAGGAGGTAAGTGGCAGGCAAGTGAGCATTACCACCTGACACCTGCCTCCTGTTACATCAGCCAGCATTAGATTCTGACAGGAGCATAAACTCTGTCGTCAACTGCACATGTGAGGGATCTAGCTTGTGCACTCCTTATGAGAATCTAATTATTGCCTGATGATCTGAGGTGGAACAGTTTCATCCCAAAACCATCCCAACTGGTTTTGGGATAAAGCTGCCCAAGATGGAAACCAGCCTCTGTTGTCAAAAAGATTAGGGACGGCTCTTCCCAAGGACGGGACTTCCCAGGTGTGTTAGTCCATTTTGTATTGCTGTAAAGGAATATCTGAGACTGGGTAACTTATTCAGAAAAGAGGTTTCTTTGGCTCACAGTTCTGCAGGCAATACAAGCATGGCACCACCACCTGCTCAACTAGTGGTCAGACCTCCGGGAGCTTTTACTCGTGGTGGAAGGCAAAGGGGAAGCCGGTGTTTCACATTGCAAGAGAAGAGGGAGGTCCCAGACTCTTAACCAGCGAAACTAATAGAGCAATAAATCACACTTTTCCATGGTGAGAGCATCAAGCCATTCATGAGAGATCTGCTCCCATAACACAAACACGTCCCACTAGACCCCACCTCCAACACTGGGTGAATCACGTGTCATCATGAGAGTCAGAAAAGATAAAACATCCAAACAATATCCCCAGGTCTCACACCTGTGCAGTGCCTCCAATCAGGGTCATACATAAAGCTGCTGGTGCTGTCATTCGGCCTCTGAAGTTTTTGTTGCACGTGGGTGTGTGCATATGCATATCTGTGGTAACTCCTCAAAGCAAGCCTGGGACTTATCGTCATTTAAGTTCGCATCATGGCCATACCCTTTATATTTCAGTTCCTAGAAAAAAATCCCATGAAACTAAAAACAACAAAGCTGGCCTCCATAGCCACCTCCCTTCTGGGAAATGAGTCATCTAAAATTCACAGGAAGGCATGTTTGGCATGGGATATAGAAATGATCCTTTTTAATGTAGTGCTTTTGGTAGAAAGAATACCCACACTTGGACAAGCGTATTATATGCCATGAAAAACATACAATTTTGTGGTACATAAACCTCTGAGATGGAATTCAACATGTATTTTTTATTTTAACCTTCAGACTCAGTACACAAACCCTCTCCAACTCAACTAGACTCTGTCATGCTGGGTGTTGGACAGAAATTACCAATGAGCTTAGTAAAAACAAACCAAGCTAAAGCAGACACCCAAAACTTCTCTTGAAAACATTTTTTTTCAAGTTCTTAAAGGCATTTTTATATGCACTATTTCTTATGCTCTGAAGAAATTTATTTTATATAATCATTTAAGAGATTAAATAACTAGTATAATGAATAGAAAATTACTTTTCAATTATTTGGTTACATTTCTGTACAAGGTCAAATATAATTCACGGGAAAACGGAATCTGTCCAAATAAACCAAAGAATGACACAAAAAAAAACTGTCCGAGAATTCTGAATTATTTCTGGAGAAACTGTTATGCAATTGTGTCACTATAACCACTGTTAGCATGAGCGGTAGAGAATGTATTTCCAAGGCACTTTTAGTGGCAAAATAAGATCTGAACACAATTGCCTTAAATAACTTAAAATAATCACAAATTCCATAATTAGGAATCTACTTATGGATCAAGGCAGACGAGAGGCAGGAGTAGGTGGCAGCTCCAGTCAGAGCAGCATGTGGAGGCTTGCACTGTGAATTTTTGCTCCAGATTGACTCCAAGAACAAACCAGCAATACTGAGATGACTGACAGACCCTCTGAAGGAAACAGACCCTTTCCTCAGGACCCCAGAGACACCCTGAATACTATGAGAGACCCAGCTGTGGAAGTGGAAAACGTACCCAATGGAGAAGCTGAAGCTGAAAGAAGGAAACCCTCCGTCAAGTTTCCGAGCCCGATTCATCATTCACCTGGAAACAGACTCAGGGATGCTGCATGGGGCATCATGGGAGTGAGACTGGCCCTTCAGGTTTCCTGGGAGCTGGGTGAGGCCTGTGACTGCCAGCTTTCCCCTACTTCCCTGACAACCTGCAAGACCCAGCAGAGGCAGCCATAATCCTAGGTACACAATGCTAGTGAACTGGGAGTCTCATCCCCACCCACCACAGCAACCACAGCAAGACCTGCCCAAGGAGAGTCTGAGCTCACACACACCTGGCCCTGCCCTACATGATGGTCCTTCCCTACCCACCCTGGTAGGGAAAGACAAAGGACATATAATCTTGGGAGTTCTAAGGCCCCACCCACCAATGGTTTCTCTCCACACTACTGCAGCTGATGCTTTCTGGGATGTGCCACCTCCTGGCAGGAGGCCAATCAGCACAAAAATAGACCTCTAAATCAACAAAGTTAAGAACCCTCATGGGTTCGCTGAACCCTACACCACCTCCTCCGGAACAGGCACTGGTATCCACAACTTAGAGATCCATAGATGGTTCACATCACAGGACTCTGTGCAAACAATCACCAGTACCAGCCCAGAACCAGGTAGACTCACCGGGTGGCTGGATCCAGAAGAGACAACAATCACTGCAGTCAGCTCACAGGAAGCCACATCCACAGGAGAATGGGGAGAATACTACACCAAGGGAATACCCCATGGGACAAAAAAATCAGAACAGCCTTCAGCCCTAGACCTTCCCTCTAACACAGCCTAGCCCAATGAGAAAGAACCAGAAAACCAACCCTGGTAATATGGCAAAACAAGGCGTGTCAACACCCCACAAAAATCACACTAGTTCACCAGCAATGGATTCAACCCAAGAAGACATCCCTGATTCCCCTGAAAAAGAATTCAGGAGGTTAGTTAAGCTACTCAGGGAGGGTCCAGAGAAAAGCAAAGCCCTGTGGGGGTGGGGAAAAAATCCAAAAAATGATACTAGGAGTGAATGGAGAAATATTAAAGAAAACAGACAGCTTAAAGAAAAAAAATCCAAAATTCAGGAAACTTTGTTCATACTTTTAGAAATGTAAAATGCTCTGGAAAGTCTCAGCCATAGAATTGAACAAGTAGAGGAGAGAAATTCAGAGCTCATTGATAAGGACTTTGAATTAACCCAACACAACAAAGACAAAGAAAAAAGAATAAGAAATTATGACCAAAGCCTCCACAAATTATGGGATTATGTTAAATGACTAAACCTAAGAATAATTGGTATTTCTGAGGAAGAAGAAAATTCTAAAAGTTTGGAAAACATATTTAGGGAAATAACTGAGGAAAACTTCCCTGGCCTAGATAGAGACCTAGGCATGCAAATACAAGAAGCATGAAGAAGACCTGGGAAATTCATCACAAAAAGGTCTTTGCCTAGGTATATTGCCATCAAATTATCCAAAGTTAAGAGGAAAGAAAGACTCTTAAGAGCTGTGACACAGAAGCACCAGGTAACCTGTAAAACAAAACTCACCCGATTAAAAGCAGATTTACCTGCATAAACCCTACAAGCTAGAAGGGATTGGTGCCCTATCTTCAGCCTCCTCAAACAAAACAGTTAGCAGCCAAGAATTTTGCATCCAGTGAAACTAAGCATTATTTAAAAAGGAAAGAGGGCTGGGCGCGGTGGCTCAAGCCTGTAATCCCAGCACTTTGGGCGGCCGAGGCGGGTGGATCATGAGGTCAAGAGATTGAGACCATCCTGGTCAACATGGTGAAACCCCGTCTCTACTAAAAATACAAAAAATTAGCTGGGCATGGTGGCGTGTGCCTGTAATCCCAGCTACTCAGGAGGCTGAGGCAGGAGAATTGCCTCAGCCCAGGAGGCAGAGGTTGCAGTGAGCCGAGATCGCGCCATTGCACTCCAGCCTGGTTAATGAGAGTGAAACTCTGTCTCAAAAAAAAGAAAAGAAAAGAAAAGAAGGAAAGATACAGTCATTTTCAGACAAACACACATTGAAAGAATTGACCATTACCAAACCGCCACTACAAGAACCGCTATAAAAGGAGCTCTAAATCTTGAAACAAAATTCTGGAATCACATGCAAACAGAATCTCTTTAACGCATAAATCACACAAAACCAATAAAACAAAAACACAAGTTAAAAAGCAAAAACAAAACAACACAGAGTATGCAGGCAACAAAGAGCATGATGACTGCAATGATACCTCACATTTCAATACTAACATCGATTGTAAATGGCCCAAATGCTCCACTTAAAAGATACGGAACTGCAGAATGGGTAAGAACTCATAAACCAACCATCTGCTGCCTTCAGGAGTCTTGCCTAACACACAAGGACTCACAGTAACTTAAAGTAAAAGGCTGAAAAAAGGCATTTCATACAAAAGGACACCAAACTGAGCAGGGATAATTGTTCTTAGATCAGACAAAACAAACTTTAAAGCAACAGCAGTTAAAACAGACAAAGAGAGATATTACATAATGGTAAAAGGCCTTGTCCAACAGGAAAATACCATGATCCTAAACATATATGCAGCTAACACTGGCGTTCCCAAATTTATAAAACAATTACTAACGGACCTAAGAAATCAGGTAGACAGCAACACCATAATAGTGGGGGACTTCAATACTCCACTGACAGCACTAGACAGGTCATCAAGACAGAAAGTCAAGAAAGATACAATGGATTTAAACTATACCTTGGAATAAATAGACTTAACAGATATATACAGAACGCTTCATCCAACAACCACAGAATACACTTTCTGTTCAACAATACATGGAACTTTCTCCAGTATAGACCATATGATAGGCCATAAAACGACCCTCAGGAAGTTTCAGACAACTGAAATTATATCAAGCACTCTATCATACCAACAGTGGAATAAAACTGGAAATAAACTCCAAAAGGAACCTTCAACACCACACAAATACATGGAAATTAAATAACCTGCTCCTGAAAGAGCACTGGGTCCAAAAGCAAATTGAGATAGAAATGTAAAAATTTGTCAAACTCAATGACATATTTAAATTACACAACCTATCAAAACCTCTGAGCTACAACTAAGGAGGTGCTAAGAGAAAACTTCATAGCCGTTAACACCTACGTCAAAAAGTCTGAAAGAGCACAAACAGACAATCTAAGGTCACGCCTCAAGGAATGAGAGGAAAAACATAAACCAAACCCAAACCCAAACCCAGAAGAAAGGAAATAGCCAACACCAGAGTAAATGTAATAGAAACAAACAAACAAAAATACAAAAGATAAATGAAACAAAAAGCTGGTTCTTTGAAAAGTTAAATAAAGCTGGTAGACCATTAGCAGAATTACCCAAGAGAAGAGAGAAACATCCCAATAACCTCACTGAGAAGCACAACAGAAGATATCACAACTCACACCACTGAAATACTAAAGATCACTCAAGGCTATTATGAACACCTTGACAGAAATAAACTAGAAAAGCTAGAAGAGATGGATGAATTCCTGGAAAAATACAGCCCTCTTAGCTTCAATCAGAAAGAATTAGATGCCCCAAACAAACTAATAACAAGTAGCAAGACTGAAATGGTAATTTAAAAATTACCAACAATAAAAAGTTCAGAAGCAGATGGATTCACCACAGAATCCTACCAGATATTCAAAGAAGAATTGACAGCAATCCTTTTGACACTATTCCACAAGACAGAGAAAGAAGGAACCCTCCTTAATCCATTCTATGAAGCCAGCATCACCCTATTACCAAAGTCAGGAAAGGACACAACTAAAAAATAAACTACAGAGCAATGTCCTTGATAAAGATACATGCTAAAATTCTTAATAAAATACTTGCTAAGCAAATTAAACAACATATCAAACAGATAATCTACCATGATCAAGTGACTCATACCAGGGATGCAGGGATGGGGTAACACAAGCAAGTCAATAAATGTGCTGTACCACATTAACAGAATTAAAGACAAATATTATATGATCATCTCAATAGATGCAGAAAAAGCATTTAACAAAATCCAGCATCATTTTCTGATTAAAACCTTCAGCAAAATCGGTACACAAGGGACATACTTTAATTTAATAAAGACCATCTATGCCATACCCATAGCCAACATAATACTGAATGGGGAAAAGTTGAAAACATTCCCCCTGAGAATGGAAACAAGACATGGATGGCCACTCTCACCATTCCTCTTCCACATAGTACTGGAAATCCTAGCCAGGGCAATCAGACAAGTGAAAGAAATAAAGGGCATCCAAACAGGTAAAGAGGAAGTCAAACAGTCTCTGTTTGCTAACAATATGATCATCTACCTTGAAAACCCAAAGTACTCCTCCAGAAAGCACATAGAACTGATAAAATAATTTAGCAAATTTCCCAATACGAAATTAATGTACACAAATCAGCTCTTGTATACACCAACAGTGACAAAATGGAGAACCAAATCAAGAACTCAAACCCTTTCACAATTGCCGCCAAAAAATAAAAAAAAGAAAAAAAAATACTTAGGAATATATCTAACAAAAGGGTGGACAGGCCTCTAGTAGGAAAACTACATAACACCAATGAAAGAAAACATAGATGACACAAAGAAATGAAAACACATCACATGGCCCTGGATGGGTAGAATCAATATTGTAAAAATGAGCATACTGCAATGTACAAATACATGCAATGTACAAACATGATGCAATTCCCATCAAAATTTTACCATCATTCTTCACAGAGTTAGAAAAATAGTTCTAAGGCCGGGCGTGGTGGCTCATGCCTGTAATCCGAGCATTTTGAAGGCCAAGGCGGGTGGATCACCTGAGGTCAGGAGTTCAAGAAAAGTGTTCTAAAATTCATATGGAAACAAACAAGAGCCAACATAGCCAAAGCATGACTAAGTAAAAGGAACAAATCTGGAGGCATCACACTTCCTGATTTCAAACTATAAGGCCATGGTCACCAAAACAGCATGGTACTGGTATAAAAACAGGCACATAGATCAATGGGAACAGAATAGAAAATCCAGAAATAAACCCAAATACTTACAGCCAACTGATCTTCAGTAAAGCAAGCAAAAACATCAAGTGGAGAAAGGACACCCTTTTCAACAAATGGTGCTGAGATAATTGGCCAGCCACATGTAGGAGAATAAAGCTGAATCCTCATCTCTCACCTTATACAAAAATCAACTCAGGACAGATTAAAGACTTAAACCTAAGATCTGAAACTATAAAAATTCCAGAAGATAACACCGGAAGAACTCTTTTAGGCATTGGCTTAGGCAAAGATTTTATGACTAAAAACCCAAAAGCAATTGCAATATAAACAAAGATAAATAGCTGAGAGATAACTAAAGAGCTTTTGCATGGCAAAAATAACAGTCAGCAAAATAAACAGTTAACTCACAGAGTGAGAGAAAATATTCACAATATATACTTCTGACAAAGGACTCATATCCAGAATCTACAACAAACTCAAACAAATCAGTAAGAAAAAACCAATCTACCCCATCCAAAAGTGGGCTAAGACATGAATAGACAATTCTCCAAAGAAGACATACAAATGGCTAGCAAACAATTTAATAAATGCTCAACATAACTAATGATGTGGGAAATATAAATCAAAACAACAATGCAATACCACCTTACTCCTGCAAGAATGGCCATAATCAAAGAATGTAAAAACAACAACAACAACAACAGTAGATGTTGGCATGGTTGTGGCAATTAGGGAACACTTCTACACTGCTAGAAGAAATATAAACTAGTACAGCCACTACGGAAAACAGGGTGGAGTTCCTTAAAGAACTAAAAGTAGAATTACCATTTGATAAAGCAATACCACTACTGGATATCTACTCAGAAAAAAAGTCATTATTTGAAAAAAGATACTTGCACATGCATGTTTATAGCAACACAATTCACAACTGCAAAATCATGGGACCAATCCAAATACCCATCAATAAATGAGTGGATAAAGAAACTGGCATACATATACATGATGGAACACTACTCAGCCAAAAAAGGAATAAATTAGCAGCATTTGCCATAACCTAGATGAGATTGGTGACTTATTCTAAGTGAAGCAACTCGAGAATGGAAAACCAAATATTGTATGTTCTCACTGATATGCGGGAACTAAGCTATGAGTACACAAAGGCTTAAGAATGACACAGTGGACTTCGATGACTTGGTGGAGTGGGGAGGCACAAGGGACAAAAGCAACAAATACAATGCCGTGTATACTGCTCAGGCGATGGGTGCACTAGGATCTCACATATTACTAAAGAATTTGCTCATGTAACCAAATACCACCTGTACCCCAATAACTTGTGGAAAATAAAATAAAATAACAGAATCTTTCTATGAAGTATTTGTTATGCACTAGGCATGGTTCTAAGAGGTTTACATATATTGATTTATTTAATATTCTCACCAACCACCCTCAGGGGACACTATTGTCAACCTCATTTTACAGATGAGGGTTATGAGACGTAGAAAAGTTAAATTACTTACTCAATGTTACACATAATATGTGGCAAAGACAAGATTTAAAGTAATTAATAATGTGACCGTATTTTAGGGGAAAGCTCAATTGACTTGAGGAAATAAATGTTAAATGCATCAGCATTTTCTTTGTGTTTCAGCAGATAATGCATTGTGCCCCACTGCTACTGATGAACCATGTAGAAAGCTAGGTGAGACCAAAGCTGGGGTTAACCAGCAGTCTGCTGGTCAGGAGAAGGGTGAGAAGGTGCCAGTGGGGTCCTACCCATTCTCTATCAGGTTATCTAGGACTCTCCAATCTCTCTACTTTCTCATTCTGCCTAATACAAAATACAGTACAAAACCTGTCTTCCTGAGACTAAAATAATTCACCCATGCTTGGTGTCCAGGGCCCACGTTAATCATGTCTGAAACTTGGTTTAACAAATGCACAATGAATCATCATCGCTTTCATCTCTTTAAACTATGACGCAGTCATTAAAACATACCTAACTTGACTTCAAGATGCACAGGGTAGAGAATCAGAGGGTTAGATGGGCATGGGGAGCTGGGTGCAGGCTCAGTCTCATCTGGCCTTCACTTGCCTTCCTCTAAGCCAGATTGCCTGAGGGGAGGAGCAGTGTAACATCTGCTTCCAGTGATGAAAATCCACCCTACCAACAGAATGGCCATAAATTGAGAAGATGAGTGAAGACTCATCCCAAACTCCTTCGATGTAAGTTTACTATCTATCTGTGGATGTTATCAGACTACATAATCTTGTAAATTTATTTAGACCATCTTTCAGTTATTTTGAGTGAGTTATGCTTTTTCAATTAGTTGATGGTTCTTTTTTTAAAACTGGGAAGAAATGCAGATAACTGTTTTCTCACCATAAACTGAGCACATTTGATGCTTCAAGCCATATAAATGTTTCATGGGTTTTGTGAACTGTACTGGTAGGAAGAGAATTCTGACATGTCACCTCATAATTCTTTGTGTAGAATCAACATGACAACAGCTTGAAATTGAAATCTAAGTTCAAACCTAATTAATAGTTTCATAAAATCTACAGTGATAGTAAGTGATTGCAGGAAGGAAAAAATTATCTGGGTAGTTTTCAGCCGTACTGATGTGTACAATGAATCTAGGGGTGATTAAATGTTGAGCGCATAAACAAATGAGCTAATATGTAAGTGGAATGTTGATAAATTATTGATCGATGGCCTAAATAGTAAATATAACTTAGTTATATCACTGACTATCTAGATGATTCTGTTTCCATGAATTGGTTTTTCTAGCTCCATTCTTTCCAAATCATCAGGAATGCTTGACTTACTACCTGGCTAACCAGGAGCTCACAGGTATCTTCTCATCCTTGAGCCAAGGGCCTTCACTCATCACTGTTTCTTTCCTTGATTATTACTTGCAAGTGATAAATGTACTTGCTTTTCATCATCAATTCTTCCAATACATGCCCCATTATGAGAAGGACTCAGCCTGGCTTGTTATTCCCACAAGGACAAAGGCCAACTAAAAATAAGAAGCTCAACTCTATGTAAAGGACTGAATTGTGCCCCACACGAAATTTGCATGTGGAAGTCCTACCCTCCAGTGTGACTTTATTGGAAAAGAGGGCCTTTAAAGAGTTAATTAAGGTTAGATGAGATGACAAGGATTGGGCTTCAGTATGATAAGACTGGTGTTCTTCTAAGAGGAGAAAGAGACACAAGAGATCTCTCTCCCTGTGCATGGGGAAAAGGCCACATGGGAGGGAGTGAAAAGGTAACTGTCTCCAAGATAGGAAGAGCAGTCTCACCAAAAGCCAACCCCACTGGCACCTTCATCTTGGACTTTTGGCCTCAAGAACAGTGAGGAAATAAATATCTGTTGTTTAACTTACCCAATCTGTAGTATTTTGTTAGGAAGCCTATAATTACTAACTGACTCATATATTCTCCATGTTAAAAATAAGAAAAAAAGCACCTTTTGCTTAGGGCATTTATTTTAGAAAGCTTGTACATCTTTGTCATTTTGAAATGTATGTAAATATTCTTAAAAGATAACTTAGTCTCATTAGTTTTAAGACCCAAGGATGCTGCTCTGAAAGCCTGGGAATCATCACTTTGAAAATTATCAAGGAAGATAACACCTCCATTTCTCAGGTTCAGTAGGAGGCTGGGAGGGTAAGTTCAGCGGGTATCTTACTCCAAGTTGCAAGACAACTTCCTTTTATAAAGACATAAGAAGTTTATTTTTTCTTTGGAAAAGCCAATTGTCTAACAGAGACGGTTACCCCAATTACTAAGAAAATTTAAAATGAAAGGTGTGTGACAAATGGGACTGAAAAGTCCCCTTGAGGACAAGTTATTGCTTACCTTGAGAATTTGTATGTTAAAGGTTGTATCTGCTTGTTACATAAAAAGGTGAGGTTTTTTTTTTTTCTGTCTTTGCAACTGCTGAGCTGATTTCCTGAGAAGTTCATCTCACTCTGGTTTCATGCTAAAAGAAATAAAGGTTATTCAATTAGAAAAAGAGGAAGTCAAATTGTCTCTATTTGCAGATGACATGATTGTATATTTAAAAGACCCCATTGTCTCAGCCCAAATCTCCTTAAGTTGATAAGCAACTTCAGCAGTCTCAGGATACAAAATCAATGTGCAAAAATTATGAGCATTCCTATACATCAGCAACAGACACACAGAGAGCCAAATCATGAGTGACCTCCCATTCACAGTTGCTACAAAGAGAATAAAATACCTAGAAATACAACTAAGAAAACATGTGAAGGACCTCTTCAAAAAGAAGGACAAACCACTGCTTAAGAAAATAAGAGAGGACAGAAACAGATATAAAAACATTTCATGCTCATGGTTAGGAGGAATCGATATTGTGAAAATGGCCATACTGCCCAAAATAATTTACATATTTAATGCTATCCCCATAAGCTACCGATGACTTTCTTCACAGAATTGGAAAATAAACACCTTAAGCTTTATACGGAACCAAAAGAGAACCTACATAGCCAAGACAATCCTAAGCACACAATTATGGAGACATCATACTACCTGACTTCAAACTGTACTACAAGGCCACAGTAATAAAAACATCGTGGTACTGGTACCAAAACAGATATATAGACCAACGGGACAGAACAGAGGCCTCGAAAGTAACACCACACAGCTACAACTGTCTGATCTTTGACAAACCTGACAAAAACAAGCCATGGGGAAAGGGTACCCTAGGTAAAAAATGGTGTTGGAAAAACTGGCTAGCCATATGCAGAAAGCTGAAACTGGATCCCTTCCTTGCACCTTATATAAAAATCAACTCCGGATGGATTCAAGATTTAAACATAAAACCTAACACCATAAAAAACCTAGGCAGTACCATTCTGGACATAAGCATAGGCAAGGACTTCATGACTAAAACAGCAAAAGCAATGGCAACAGAAGCCAAAACAGACAAATGATATCTAAACTTAAGAACTTCTGGACAGCAAAAGAAATTAGCATTAGAGTGAACTGGCAAACAAAAGAATGGGCAACAAATTTTGTGACAGAGATGAAGAGACACTTTTCAAAAGAAGACATTCATGCAGCCAACAAACATGAAAAAAAAGCTCATCATCACTGATAACTAGAGAAATGCATATCAAAACCACTTTGAGGTACCATCTCATGCCAATTAGAATGGCAATCATTAAAAAATCTGGAGACAACAGATGCTGGAGACAATATGGAGAAACAGGAATGCTTTTACACTGCTGTTGAGAGTGTAAATTGTTCAACCATTGTGGAAGACAGTGTGGTGATTCCTTCAGGATCTAGAAATAGAAATATTGTTGGACCCAGGAATCCCATTGTTAGATATGTACCCAAAGGATTATAACACTTTCAATTATAAAGACATGTGTACACGTATGTTTATTGTGGCACTGTTTACAATAGCAAAGACTTTGAACTAACCCAAATGCCCATCATAGATAGACTGGACAAAGAAAATATGTCACATATACACCATGGAATACTGTGCAGCCATAAAAGATAACTTCATGTCCTTTACTGGAACATGGATGAAGCTGAAAACCATCATTCTCAGCAAACTGACACAAGAACAGAAAACCCAACATTGCATGTTCTCACTCATAAGTGGTTGTTGAATAATGAGAACACACAGACACAGGTGGGGGAACATCACACACTGGGGCCCAGGGGCTTAGGGGCTAGGGGAGGAATAGCAGGGGGTGGGCGAATTGGGGAGGGATAGCATTAGGAGAAATACCTAATATAGATGACGGGGTAATGGATGAAGTAACAACCACCATGGCTTGTGTATACCTATTGAACAAGCCTACATGATCTGCACATGTATTGCAGAACTTAAAACATAATATTTTTTCTAAAATATAAGTGGATGGTGACAATGAGACCACATGGACATAGGGAGGGGAACATCACACACTGGGGCTTGTGGGTGGTGTTGGAGGGGTGGGGAGGAACAGGCAGGGGTGGGGGGATTGGGAAGGGATAACACGAGAAATACCTAGTGTAGTTGATGGGAGGATCAGATGCAGAAAAGCACCAAGACATGTGGATACCTATGTAACAAACCTGCACGTTCTGCACATGTACCCTGGAAATTAAAGTGTAATAATAGTATTTCTTTCTCTTCTACCTTCGTGGAGAAGTTTTCTTGGTTGGGAGGAGATTTCGCTTTCAATTATGTGTCTCTAACACCTCCCAGTCTCAGTGAGAATGTTAAACATATAAACATATATATAAATATATATACATATACATATACATATATATGTATATATGTATATATGTTTAACATATATATGTATATGTATATATATTTATATATATGTATATATGTATATAAATATCTTCTAAATTAATACTTTATCTCTTCATCTGTATTAGTCCAATTTGCATTGCTGTAATAAAGGGATACCTGAGGATGGGTAATTTATAGGGAAATGAGGGTGATTAGACTCATGGTTGTGCAGACTGTCCAAGAAGCATGGCACCAGCATCTGCTTCTTGTGAGACCTCGGGAGCTTACAACCATGGCAGAAGGCAAACGGGAGCTGGCACCTAACATAGTGAGAGAGGAAGCAAGAGAGAGACAGGGGAAGTATCACACTTTAACAACCAGATCTCAGTGAGTGAAGGGAGCAGGAATTCAGCCATTACCATGAGGAGGGCACCAAGCCATTCATGAAGGATCTGCCCGATGAGCCAACACCTCCCTCCCAACAGGCCATACCTCCAACACTGGGGATCACATTTCAACATGAGATTTGAAGGGGCCAAACATTCAAACGATATCACCATCTCTGTTACTACTGTATCTACACAGATAATGAGGGGTTCTGTTAGACTTCATTACATCTTAATTTTGCTGCCCATAGCAGATAAACAATGGTAGGCTGGTAATGAGGAATCAGAAGTATAGGCCAAAACTGGTTTTACTCAAATGGCCATAGCATCATTTTAAATGTTTGGAAAAATTAGATTTCTTGGGTTAGTGCACTGATTAGTGGAAAATGCCCTGTGCTTGCAGTTGGAAGAATGTGGATCTGAACTCCGTTCCACCACTGACTCTCTATGTGAATCTTACCAGTCTCCTAATTTCACCCTGAAGCCCAATCTCCTCATCTGAAAACGTCTCTTGTTTCTTATAGGGTCACTGAGAGACCAGATGAAATATTACAGGTGTGCTTTGTGTGATGAACACTTGTACCCTAGTGTTTTCTTAGTATTCACTAACCTTGCCATCTAAAGGGACTGTTACCTTTACCAGCTAGTTTCCAAAGGGGCTTACTCCTGAAGGAAAGGAAAACTGATCTTTCCATTTCCAGTTCATCTGTCCATTCTTCTACTCCTTTAAACTTCTTCATAAAGACTTTCTTGCCTTTCAGCATTATATTCTATCTTTAATAACATAGGACATGGTGCTCACAGTTTTGCACATTTAATTTGTTCTGCATTGGGGGTTATGGTTCCTAAGGGGGATGCCCTATCAAGTTACCCTGTCTTTTCAGCTAAAGAATTCAAGGTGTTTATAAACTGAGGAAATACAATGACTTCAAGTGGAAAATAAAATGAGGAATAACTGCATACTACAAGATAGCAGTGCAATTTAGAGCTAGAACAGGCCTAGTGTGTTCTAAATCTAGCATAAACACATTTTATGTTATAAATATGGATTTTAAGTAAAAAAACAAGTTTTCTGTTGTGATTTATTTATTTAGGTTTCTCTCTAGTTTGGTTGAGGTCTCTCTTTAAAGGAGGCCAGAAACCAGCCCATCTCCAGGAGAGCCCTGGCCAGGAGGAAAGGCAGGCTCTAGGGTGTCAGTCAGGTAAGGCACAAGGAGGAGGCAACACCAAAACACAGGAACAGAAGAAGAAATCTCTAACTTACACATCCTGGAGAAGTTCGGGGAGCATCTGGAGCCCGAGGGGCAGTCTGAAGGCCGTGAGGAACCAGAGAGCAGAGGGAAGGCCTGAAGCTTTGTTCTCAGGCTTTCTCGTGAGGGTGTGGCTTTGCTTATTTAAGAGAACACGTGGAGCTGGGCTTATTTACAGGGCTCTGGTGTTGACCATTAGGTTTTATCATGACCAGGAGCTGTATGATGGGTGGGTTCTGACTCAGTGGGATGAAGAACAAATGGGCCACATCACAACCACTCAGGGAGGGGGAGGGTTACCCAGATCGGAGGGGATACAGTGAGACTGGGCTTCAGACAACTTAGGTCAAGTCTGAAAATGGATGCTGAGGCAGCAACTATTAAACACATTTATGAGAGCTTCCCCCGAAACCTGGCTTTTAAATCATTTATATTACACATGAACAAAAACTAAACTGTAAATATTTGGCAATAACCCCTTTGGTTTGCACTAATAAGCAAGAATCAAGTTTCTAGATTGTCCTATTTTAAGTAAAATGACAATGTTAAGTTCTCCTATTCGTAGGTTCTCCTATTATAAGTAAAATGAAAATGTCATTTCATCTTAAAGCTAAGATATGAAAATATAGAGGGAAATATGTAGCCCTTTACCTGAGGTGTCAAAGTGTTTCTGTTCATAAAGGCCGTTTTAAGTTTTAGTTTCAGATTTATCTTGTTAGTTTAGTGCAGTCTAGGTGAAAATATCCTTTTGAGGCTGTAAGACACATGCACCCATTTGGAAAAAAGATATTTCATTGACCATATATGTTTTTATTATGATTGCCAAGTGTTTCTTTTACCTAGAGGTTTATATTGCTAAAGAAGCTGCCTATGGTTACAGTTTGCAGCCAACAAGTTACCTTGAATTAGCAAAGGTGGCTCTTGTTATAGGAATGCTGTGGCGTGAGGCTTAACCATAGTTCTCATATTGTGGTCCCCGAACCAGCAGCATCAGTTGAGTCTGAGAACTTATTATAAATGCAAATTCTCAGACCCCACCCAGACCTACTGAATAAGAAACTCTGAGTGGAAACCAGCAATCTGTGGCCCAACAAGCCCTACAGGTGATTCTGGACTGCACTAGAGAGCCATCAATTTAATGTTGCAGAAACCCCTTTAGGGTTTCTATAGCACATTGCTTCAGTAATATAAATGTTGACTTTATTTTACTTAATGGCATATGTGATATAAATGGTATATTAATGTAGTATAAATGACTATAAATGGTAGCCCATTACTTAAATAATATAAATGGTCAACATTTTAAAATTCTTTTAGCTGGTACTGAAAACCACCATCCTGTTTAACAAGGGTTCAGCCTAACAATAGTGGTGGTTATCAGAATTCACAGTTTTGGCCAGTTGGTCCTGTTCATAGGCACAGTGAGTGATTCACCCAGAGGACTCACAATGAGTTGCAAACACGTCCGTTCTGCAGAGCTCAGACTGAGATGCCTTTGGAGGTGCTAACTGGCAAAAAATTTTAAATGTCATTGCGATTTACCCTGCCCTCATCTTCACCCTCATTCTGGGTCTTTGCTTTCCTTGAAACAGTCGCTTTCTCTGTGACCTTATTTATCCTCTCTCACTGTGTGCCCTTCCTCAAACTTGCAGAGAATCCACAAGATTCAGTAATCACCTTCTGAAGGTAGTTTCAGAACTGACTGCTCTCTTAACTATATCTCTATCCTAGTAAACACAGTCATTTAGATGTCCTCCTGTTAACATCAGCACAAATAAATAAAACTGAATGTGTGCCTCACATCGGCTTCCTATCTGAGTGTCCACATTTTTGTCAGTGGGAGGTTGCACAGATCTACAAGTAACCCTGATTTCCCTTTCTCCTTTGCTGGCTTGACCCTGGAATGAGCTATAGATTTTCATACTATATATCATATTTATCCCTTTTCTCCATTCCTGCCATTACTGTATTTAGAATGTAAACACCTGAACTGGGAAACTGTTTTCCAAAAGGCCTTCTTCTGTCCCTTTCTTATTCCCTCCCTCTCTTTCTCCTTTCTTCCCTTTCTCTTAATTCCGTCCTTTTTTCCTTCTCTCCTCCTTTCTTTCCTCCCCTTCCTTCCACAAACAGATGGTAAAATAAATGATTTAGCTCCTCTCCTTCTAGGTGTCCCACTGACTAAGAGCAGCCTTTGCATTCTTGAGCCTCAAAGTTCTCCACGTTCTGCTGACAATCTACTTCTTTCATTTCCCCTCCATCCAATTCCTGTATTGACTCTTGTTGGGTCTCAAACTCAGACACACCAAAAAGCCTGATTGAAAGAGATATTTGAGCCCAAATCCTAGGATTTATGACACAGTAGTTTCATGGTAAATCCCAAGATTTAACATTTCTGAAAAGTTTTCATGTGCTACAGATAGAATGTTGGTATCTCCCACAAATTCATATGTCCAAGTCCTAACCCCACAGTGTGTCTGTATTTAGAGATGGGGTCTCTAAGGAAGTAAGTCAAGTTAAATGAAGTCATAGGGTTGGGCCCTGGCCTGATGAGATTAGTGTCCTTATAAAATAAGGTGTTCTTATAAAATAAAACACCAGAGAAAGGAAAGGAAAGGAAAGGAGAAAGGAAAGGAAAGGAAAGAAGAAAGAAAATGAAAGGAAAGGAAAGGAAAGCAAAATCAGATGTGGGTGTAAGGCACACTAGCATAAGCAGTGGTGCAGTGGTGGTGGCGGATAAGGTAATCAGGGAAGCCTTCTCTGTGAATGTGATAGAAGTGAGGGATGAGCCCTGGGAACTAATTTGATGTTTCTTCAAACGGTTGCAAGTAGATTTACCGTATGACTCAGTGATTCCTTTCCTAGCTATATGCCCCAAAGACCTGAAAACAGGTGTTCAAACAAAAACTTGTATGCTCTTTAAATGTGTCAAGATCATAAATATGCAGGAAAGTCTTGGAAACCGTGTCAGGAAAACTGGATCAGAATGAAAAAACATATTATACTCCCAAGCGCGGCAAGAAGTAAAAGTTAAATGAGTTTGTGAACTGAATTATCATGTAGGAACCATGCTGATTTCTTGATCTAGGGGTTATGCGGTGGTAACCTAGGAGAGTTTCCACACTTTGGATAAAATATACCAGAGTATTTTGTGGGATGTTGCAAATCTGGTACAGCAATAACTGGTGGGGACTCTAAGAAAAGAAACAGGTTATATTTTGCACTGCCACTGGAAGTTTCCTAGAAGTATGATATTATTAAGAAGTAAATTACTTTTTAAAACAACCATATCAATACTATGCCAGAAAAGCAGAGACATCACCAAAATCCACTATAGAGGCTACTCTTCATCCAAAGCTGTGAAAGCCTCAATGTCAACCAACTCCACTTAGTAGATATTATTATACTTATTAGTATTAGAGGCTGCTGTGTGGACACATTACTTTTACTGCACACTGTGGATATTAGTGTTAGGGCATGGTGTACATATTATATTGATGTTGGAGAACAGTGCAGATATTACATTAACATCAGGGAACCATATGGATAGTATTACATTAGCATTAGAAGCAGCAGTGTAGATATCAGATTAGCGTTAGAATATGGTGTGGATATTATATTGGTGTTAGGGTATGGTATGGATATCATAGTAATGTTAGGGCACAGTGTGATTATTATATTAGAGGCCACTGTGAGAACATATCTTAGCAGCCACTGTGTCTGGATATTGACAATGATATCAGGATGTAGTTGTAATGATGGGATTTGGGGATTTCATTTTTCTAGATGAATTTCTTCCTTTGATGAGTACTCTAAAGACTCTCTTCTCTGCACTCAGGGCCGTGAAAAGGAAGCTTTTTACTCACAAATGAACAAGACTTAGGTGACACCACCGTCGTGCTGCCCTGAGGAAGTCAAAGCTCCTCACTGCTTGTGGCACCTCAGAAGTAAGTTGGTCAGGGGTGGGTTCGCGCGCCCTCTGGTGGCGCCAGAGCTCAGCACAGATACTCTTGCTCTGTTTCTCAGCAGACGTGCACCCCCACCTGGCTGTCCTGAAATACCTATAAAATTCAATATTGAGTTTACTCAATGTAATAATTTTAGTAATTCAAACCAAAATGAAGCCCACTGTAGCCATTCCTTCCCAAAACGGTGATGGAAGACTTTGGAAGCCATGTAGAATAAAATGAACATATACACAAATTAAGAAAAACAAAAACCTACTCAAAATAGTCCAGAGACTGTAATTTTAAATACAAAACTATAAAAAATCTAAAAGAAAATCTATATGACGTTGAGTTTGGTATTAACTTGTAACACAAAACATCAAATGCCAATTCATGAAAATATTGATAACACAGACTCTATAAAACTAAGTATTCTACTGTGCAAAACTGTATTCAGAGAACAAAAAGACAAGAGAGATGTGAGAAGATATTTACAAAACACATACGGGATTTTAAAACTGGGTAAATACCTGAACAGATACCTAACCAAAGCAAATATACTGATAGTAGGCTGGACATGGTGGCTCATGCCTGTCATCCCACAACTTTCGAAGGCTTACACGGTAAATAATCTGAGATTAGGAGTTCCAGATCAACCTGGCCAACATGGCGAAACCCATCTCTACTAAAAATACAAAAAATTAGCCACGCGTGCTGGTGGGCACCTGTAATCCCAGCTGCTTGTGGGGAATCACTTAAACATGGGAGGTAAAGGGTGCAATGAGCCAGTATCGTGCCATTGCACTCCAACCTGGGTTACAGAGCAGGAAAGACTCCATCTCAAAAAAATAATAATAATTAATAACATATCCGACACGTGTCGATATGTTAATACGAGGGAAAACTAGTTCGGGTCTACACAGAAAATCTGCATTTTCCTCCCAATTTCAGTGTGATTCTAAAACTAATTTAAAATAAAACCTTTATTTAAAAATTGTAATTTTTAAAAAATATCTCCTTACTTATTTGTACTACTAATAAGTAGTAATTGACACTAACTACTCCTACTTTTCAAACCAACGGCATTCATGATGCTGCAAAGTAATTTATGCAAACATATATAATTTCAATGAAATGCCTATTTTACAAGATTTACGTTAAAATAACACCTCCATGTAAACATATTTATCATATCTTTTTCCTTGTGGTGTGGTTCACTCTCTAGGAAATCTGGTCACCTTAGAACCAAGGAAAGAATTCAGATTTTGGAGACTATTTCAATTTACAGCAGGACGTTTTCAAAAGTATAACTTTTTTAAAAAAAATTAAAATAGCAATTGATTGTGACTGAATCACTTATTATAATGAATGCTTGTCTTTGTTTTGTTTCCCAGCATTCCTTTTAGCTACAATACAACAAAAGCAAATATTTGCCACTGGAAAAAAATTCAAAGAAAGACTGTAAAGGGAATTTGTGACCACAATTATTTAATGTTTCATGACGATGCTTTCTAATACTGAAAAGTTTAAAGGGACAGTCAAAGTTATTCCCTCAAAGATGCTTTGAAGAAATCGATGAAACTAGAGAAACAAAAGTGGCAAGACAATCAATGCAACTTTAGATGTCACTGTGTCTCGTGAGAAAAAATAATTTACCTTTGGAGGATAGCTAAGAACTACTGGAAGCCCAGACTCTGGAATGCATCTAAATTTAGTTGTCAATATCACTAGCAATGAATGTGATAAAAAAAAAAAAAGGGATCTGTGTTTTATTTGTGTAATACAATACCAATGCAGTATTTAATGCTCCAAGGAAAATAAGTTATACCTGAAATACAGTTGACAATATCAGAATCAAAATAAGCTTCCTGACCAGGCACAGTGGCTCATGCCTATAATCCCAACACTTTGAGGGGCCAAAGCAGGCAGATCACCTGAGGGCGGGAGCTTGAGACCTGCCTGACAAACATGGAGAAACCCCATCTCTACTAAAAATACAAAAATTGCCCAGGCTTGGTGGTGCATGCCTGTAATCCCAGCTACTGGGGAGGATGCGGCAAGACAAACACTTAAACCAGGGAGGAGGTGGGTGTGCTGGGCCAAGATCACACCATTCCTCTGCCTTACTGTATGTGTAAAAATGCAAATTCCCTGAACCAGAATAAATTGTATTCAGTGGAAGGCTGATCAAAAAATTCAAAAGAATGCAACTTTTGTTTTATCTACTTCTGACCTAGAACCACCCCCCACCCTGCCTTCCTACTTCCAGTTGTTCCACCTCACTGAACCAAAAGACTTTACATCTTGCACATATTGATTGGTGTCTCATGTCTCTCTAAAATATATAAAAGCAAGCTCTACCCTGACCACCTTGGGCCCATGTTGTCAGGACCTCCTGAGGCTGTGTCATGGGTATGTCCATAACCTTGGTGAAATAAGCTTTCTACTTGACTGAGACCTGACTCAGATATTTAGGGATCACAATCCACAATTACCATGGTGTGACATTTGACTACAGCATTCAGTACAGAGATGAGCTATACAGATATGGCATGTAGCCTGAAAGCAAGAAGCTATACCATATCACTTATATGTGAAGTGGGCTACACCATCCAGGTTTTATAAGGACACTCGATGGTGTGTGCACAAAGATGAAATCACTAAGGACACATTTCTTAGAAAGTATCCACATTGTTAGGAGATGCTTGAGTGTATTTTAAATGGTTAAAGCCTAGGAGGAAAAAAAAAGCAACTGAACTTCTGTTATGGTTTAATAACAAAGCTTAATAGAGTTAACATATTTCATCTAATCTAAGATGCTAATAATTAACACACATTATTTTATGCAACATCACAAATAGGCTGCCAATTAAACCGACTTTCTGAATGACAACAAAAGTGTAAACTTACTTCTATTAATGCCCTGAAAGTAAAATGAATATGAATTATGGTTTTGACATGTTAAAGCAAAAAAGGGGAAAGCCGTTAGCCTGAGGTCTTGCCTAAGCAAACGGAAACCGAACTCCGAGGCATGGAAACTGACTTAAAAACGTTAACAAACCAACCAGTCAATGACAAAATACCCAGCTGCCAGCTGGCTGTATGACTATTGACGCTGAGGGAACCATCCCCACAACCGGCGGTTGCCCAGCTGGAGCCAATGAGAAACCTCACTCAGCTGCCACCGCTAAGAGCTGGAAGCCCCAAGCCCTATTTTTCACTCTAGTGTTTCAGGCATGATTCAAGCATCATTCCTTCCTTCAAATTTTCCTAAAATTCTTCTAATCCCTAAATTCTAACTTCTAACCCTAACCCTTAGCCCTAATCCTCACCCTAAACCTTAACGATACGTTAGTTTCTACATTTGCACTGATATGTCAGTGTTGATTATTAAAATTTGCACTGCAGCCACCTGGCCTTGGGTGGGGAGAACCTAGGTGCAAAGGATTCAGAGGAGCTTTCGGTGTCCAGTTTTCCATACCGAGATCTTACTAGTCTCTGACCCTAAGCATTCAAGGGCTGCAAACAGGAAGGAATTTACTCACCGTAGACGTGGCCCACAGTTGTAGTGAAGCTATGCCCGCTAGACCTGTGCCATGGAGCATGCAGCTCCACACTCACGGTTCCCCACAGATGTATAATGAGAAGACTGCAACCCCGCAGACTGGCAGGATGCCGCGTGATGCATGCCAGGGCCTGGACGCCACGCAAGCCGGCGCTGGGATGATGCACCACATGCCCCTAACCCCAACCCCTAATCCCTAACCCCTAACCCTACCCCTGAGCATAACCACGTTAAGTACAGGTTGCAATGAGCACAGATTGTGCTAATGCTCTCCACCTTTGGCAACAGAGCTACACTCTGTCTCAAAAGGGAAAAATACAAAAAATTAGCTAGGCATGGTAGTAGGAGACTGTAATCTCAACTACTTTAGGGGGCTGAAGCAGGGGACTTGTTTGAACCCAGGTAACGAAGGTTACAGTGAACTGAGATCGCCCCACTACACTCGAACCTGGACAATAGTGCAAGACTTCATCTGCAAAAAAAAATAGAGACACGGTTAAACACACACTTCACTAATAAGACACGCAAACAGACATCAGGTACATAACAAGATGATCAGCATCATTACCATTACGACCATCTACACCGAAACCACAATGGCATATACCTTTGACACACACTAGAAAGGCTATAATCTAAAGAAATGTAAAATAACAAGTGTTAGCAAGGTCTGGGAGAAATGACCATCCTTAAATACCTTATGGGGAATATAAAATAGTGCAGCCTTTTTTGTTTAAATATGTATGTTACTGCAATTTAGGTTTTGGGGTACATTTGAAGAATATTCAAGATTGTCACATAGGTACATACTTGGCAATGTGGTTTGCTGCCTTTCTCCCTATCACGTATATCTGGTATTTCTCCCGATGATATCCCTCCCCAACTCCCACTACATGCCCTCCACAGACCCCAGTGTGTGATGCTCACCTCCCTTTGTCCATGTGTTCTCACTGTTCAACACCCACCTGTGAGCGAGAACATGCGGTGTTTGACTTTCTGTTCTTATGGCAGTTTGCTGAGATTGATGCTTTCCAGGTTCATCCATGTCCCTACAAAGGACACGAACTCGTCGTTTTCTATGTATATGTGCCACATTTTCCCTGTCCAGGCTATCATCATTTGGCATTTGGGTTGGTTCCAAGTCCTTGCTATTGTAAACAGTGCTGCAATGAACATTTGTGTGCATGTGTCCTTATAATAGAACGATTTATAATCCTTTGGATATATACTCAGTAATGGGATTGCTGGGTCAAATGGAATTTCTAATTCTAGGTCCTTGAGGAATTGGCACACTGTCTTCCACAATGGTTGAACTAATTTGCACTCCCACCAACAGTGTAAAAGTGTTCCTATTTCTCCACATCCTCTCCAGCATCTGTCGTCTCTAGATTTTTTAACGATGGCCATTCTAACTGGCATGAGATGGTATCTCAATGTAGTGTTGATTTGCATTTCTCTAGTGCAGCCTATTTTTAACACAGTTTGCTGTTTCCTCAAAAAGTTAAAAATACGCTGGGCATGATAGCTAATGCCTATAATCACAGCACACTGGGAGACAGAGACAGGTGGATCACAAGTCTGGGAGTTAAAAGCTAGCCAGGATGACACAGCAAAATCCAAACTCTACTAGTAATACAAAAATTAGCCAGGCGTGTTGGCACACACCTGTAGTCCCAGCTACATGGGAGGCTGAGACAGGAGGATTGCGTGAGCCCAGAATGTGGAGGCTGCAGTAAGCTGAGATTGCATCACTGCACTGCAGCCTAGGAGACAGCACAAGACCTCATCTCAAAATGGAAAGGCCAGACATGGTGACTCGCACCTGTAGTCCCAGCACCTTGAGAGGTGGAGGCAGAAGGATCACTTGAAGTCGGCAGTTAAACACCACCTTGGCCAACGTGACAAAACCCGGTCTCTACTAAAAATATGAAAATTAACCGGGTGTCCTGGCATGCACCTGTAATCCCAGCTACTTCAGAGGCTGAGGCAGGAGAACTGCTTGAACCCAAGAGACTGAGGTTCCAGTGAGCTGATATCAGGCCACTGCACTCCAGCCTGGCCAACAAAGGCAAGATCCCACCTCAAAAAAAAAAGAAAGAAAAAAAAGAAAGAAAGAGAGAAAGAAAAGAAAAGAAAAGAAAACCAAAATGCCTGGGACTGGAAGAGTGTAGTGGCTCAGGCCTATAATCCAGCACTTTGGGAGACTGAGACCAGCACGTACCTCAGGTTGGGAGTTTGAGACCAACCTTACCAACATAGAGAAACCTCATCTCTACTGAAAATACAAAAATTAACTGGGCGTGGTGGTGCTCACCTGAGGAATCACTTGAACTCGGGAGGTGGAAGTTGCAGTAAGCCAAGTTTGCGCTACTACACTCCAGGCCTGTGTGTCAGAGCAAGACTCCATCTCCAAAAGAAAAAAAAAAAAATACAAACACTTAGCTGGGCATGTTAACAGGAACCTGTAATCTCAGCTACTCGAAAGGTGAGACACAAGAGTCATGTGAACCCAAGAGTGGGAGGTTGCAGTGAGCCGAGATCGCACCACTGCACTTTAGCCTGGGTAAAAGTGCAAGACTCCATCTCAAATTAAAAAAAGAAAGTGAAAAGACAGCACACAGTGCATTATATATCTAACAACAGTCTGTTAACCACAGTGTATAATTTGTCTGACTCAACAACAAAAGCAACCAAATTACAAAATCTAAAAACAGCTGAACACACACTTCAACAATATGACATGCAAATGGAAAACAAGCACATAACAGGATGATCAATATAACTCTCATTATGGCAATCTACATGGAAACCACAATGATAAACTCCTTTAACACACACTCAAAAGGCTATAATCCAAATAAATAGAAAATAACAAGTGTTAGCAAGGTCAGAGAGAAATCACCATCCTTAAATACCATATGTGAATATAAAATGGTGCAGCCTATTTTTAACATAGTTTTGTATTTACTCACAAGTGAAAAATAGTCTGGGCACAATAGCTGATGTCTGTAACCACAGTACATTGGGAGGCCAAGACAGGTAAATCAAGTTGAGTCCAAGAGTTCAAGACCACCCAGGATGACTTAGCAAAACCCTGTCTCAACTAAAAATAAAAAATTAGCCAGGCATGGTGGCACACACCTGTAGTCACAGCTACTTGGGAGGCTGACACAGGAGGATTGCTTGAGCCCAGAATGTGGAAGTTGCAGTAAGCCGAGATCACACCACTGTACTCAAGCCTGGGAGATGGCACAAGACCCTTTCTCAAAAAAGAAAGGCTGGGCATGGTAGCTATGCCTGTAATCCCAGCATTTTGGGAGGCCAAAGCAGACAGATCGCTTGAGGTCAGGAGTTCGAGACCAGCTTGCCCAACATGGTGAAACCCCATCTCTACTAAAAACATGAAAATTAGTCAGGCACAGTGTCAGGCACCTGTAATCCCAGCTACTTGGGAGGCTGAGGCACAAGAATTGCTTGAACACAGGAGGCAGAGGTTCCAGTGAGCAGTTATCAGGCCACTGCACTCCAGCCTGGCTGACAGAGCAAGACCCATCTCAAAATAAAAAAGAAAGAAAACCAAAATACTTAGGAGTGGCAGGTGCAGTGGCTCACGCCTGTAATCCCAGCAATATGGGAAGTTGAGGCAAGCAGATCAACTGAGGTTGAGAGTTTGAGACCAGCCTGACCATTGTGGAGAAACACCATCTCTATAAAAAAACACAAAAATTTGCCGGGCGTGGTGGCACAGGCCTGTAATCCCAGCTAGTCAGAAGGCTCAGGGAGAAGAATCGCATGAACCCGGGAGGTGGAAGTTGCAGTGAGCTGATATTGCACTAACGCACTCCTGCCTGGGTGACACAGCAACAGCAACAGCAACACACCATCTCAAAAATCAATAAATAAATACAGAAGGCCGGGCGCGGTGGCTCAAGCCTGTAATCCTAGCACTTTGGGAGGCCGAGGCGGGTGGATCACGAGGTCAAGAGATCGAGACCATCCTGGTCAACATGGTGAAACCCCGTCTTTACCAAAAATACAAAAAATTAGCTAGGCGTGGTGGTGCGTGCCTGTAATCCCAGCTACTCAGGAGGCTGAGGCAGGAGAATTGCCTGAACCCAGGAGGCGAAGGTTGCGGTGAGCCGAGATCGCGCCATTGCACTCCAGCCTGGTAATGAGAGCAAAACTCCGTCTCAAAAATAAAAAAATAAATAAATAAATAAATAAATAAATACAGAAAATTGGCTGGGCATGGTACTAGGAGAAGGTAATCTCAGCTACTTGGCAGGCTGAGGCAGGAGAATCATCTGAAACCAGGAGGTAGAGGTTGCCATGAGCCGAGATCACACTACTGCACTCCAGCCAGGGAAACAGAGCTGGAGTCTGCCCATCTCAAAAAAAAAAAAAAAAAAAAAAAAAAACGGGGGGAGGGCAGGGGGACACAACCCACAGAAAGGAAGAAAATATTTGTGCATTACATGTCTAACAGTCTTTTAACCACAATGTGTAATTTGTATAAATCAACAACAAAAACAACCAAATCACTAAATGGAGAAACAGCTGAACCCACACTCCGCCAATAAAACACTGAAATGTAAAACAGGCACATAAGAGATGGATAATATCATTATCATTATGGCCATCTTAACTGTATGACATACTCAATGTCATACACAATGACATACACACACTTTGCCAAAAATACATGTAAATGGAAAACAAACACATAAAAAGATGATCACTATCATTATGATTATGGCCATCTAAACTGAAACCACGACATACTCCCTCACACACACTAGAAAGGATATAATCCAACAAATGTAAATTAACAAGTGTTGGCAAGGCAAGAGAGAAATCACATTCCTTAAATACTATACAGGGAACAAAAATGGTGCATCCTGTGTTTAACATAGTTCCGTAATTCCTGAAAAAGAAAAAAAAACTAACTGGGTACATCAGTTGATGCCTGTAATCCCAGCACAGGGGAAGCTGAGGCAGGTGCATCGCGTGACTCCAGGAGTTCAAGACCGGCAAGGATGACACAGCAAAACCACTTCTCTACTGGAAATACAAAAATTAGCCAGTTGATGGTGGCACACACCTGCAGTCCCAGCTATTTGGGAGGCCGAAACGAGAGGACTGCTTGAGCCCACAATGTGGAGGTCACAGTAAGCCAGGATCACGGCCCTGCACTCCAGCTTGGGCACCAGCATAAGACCCTGTCTCATAAAAGAAAGCACGGGCATGGTGGTTCACGCCTGTAATCCCAGCACAAGGGGAAGCTGATGCAGGTGCATCATGTGACTCCAGGAGTTCAAGACCAGCAAGGATGACATAGCAAAACCACCTCTCTACTGAAAATACCAAAAAATAGCCAGTTCATGGTGACACACACCTGTAATCTCAGCACTTTGGGAGGCTGAGACGGACAAATCATTTAACATTCAGAGTTCAAGACCAGCTTGGCCAATATGGCAAAATCCCGTCTCTACTAAAAATATGAAAATTACCGGGGCTTCCTAGCATGCACTTAAAATCCCAGCTACTTGGGAGGCTGAGGCAGCAGAACTGCTTGAACCCAGAAGGTTGAAGCTGCAGTAAGCTGTTATCGAGACACTGCACTCTAGTCTGGCTGACACAGCAAGAGCCCATCTGAAAAAGAAAAAAGGAAAGAAAACCAAAATGCATGAGAGTGGCAGGGTGCAGTGACTCCCACCTGTTATCCCAGCAATTTGGGAGGCTAAGGCGAGCAGAGCACCTGACGTTAGCAGTTCAAGACCAGCCTGACCAACATGAAGAACACCTCTCTACGGAAAATACAAAAATTAGCTGGGCATAGTGGCATGTGCCTGTAATCCCAGCTCCTCAGCTGGCTGAGGTAGGATGATCACTTTAACCCGAGAGCTGAAGTTTGCACTGAGCCATGGTGGTGCTACTGTACTCCAGCATGGGCGACAAAGACTCTGTCTCAAAAAATATTCAAATAAGTTCACACTAGAATAGTTATACTAAAAAAAAAAAAAAAAAAAAAAAGAGTTGACAAAGATGTGCAGAAAATTGAACCCTTAAACACTGCTTCTGACAGTATTAAACGATCCGGCCTATGTGTAAAATCATTTGGTGTTTCTTCAAACACGTACAAATAGACTTGCCATATGATTCAATGATTCCATTCCTCAGCATATATTGCAAAGAACTGAAGACAGGTGTTCAAACAAAAACTTATATGCACTTTAAATGTGTCAAGGTGACAAATATGGAGGAAAGTCTGGGGAACATTTCCAGGAAAAGAAAACTGGATCAGAACAATGAAAAAACACATCATACTCCCAGGTGGTGCAGAAGGTAAAAGTGAAATGAGTTTGTAGACTGAAACATTATGTAGGAACCATGAAAATTTCCTGATCTAGGGGTTAGGTGGTGGTTACCTGGGAGAGTGTACTTTGGGTAAAATATACTGAAGTAATTTGGGGGACATTGTAAATCTCGTACAGCAATAACTGCTGCAAAATCTAAGAGAAGAAACAGGTTATACTTTGTACTGCTATAGGAAAATTCCTAGAAGTATGACATTATTGGAAAGTACCCGCCGGGCGAGGTGGCTCAAGCCTGTAATCCCAACACTTTGGGAGGCCAAGGCGGGTGGATCACGAGGTCAAGAGATCAAGACCATCCTGGTCAACATGGTGAAACCCTGTCTCTACTAAAAATACAAAAAAAATAGCTGGAATGGTGGCACGTGCCTGTAATCGCAGCTACTCAGGAGGCTGAGGCAAGAGAATTGCCTGAACCCAGGAGGTGGAGGTTGCAGTGAGCCGAGATCGCACCATTGCACTCCAACCTGGGTAACAAGAGCGAAACTCCGTCTCAAAAAAAAAAAAAAAAGAAAGAAAAAAAAAAGAAAGTAAACTACTTATAGTAAGAAAGGATTAAGTAATATTTGAATTCTGGAAAACTGCTTCTCATCTTGTCAATCAACTGTCAATTTTGTGTATTAATTTCTAGGAGAGGTAACAGAGTCATTCCAAAACCATAGGCGTATTCAAGTCCAGATTGACAAGTAAAATGAAGACACCAGGCACTGAGCTCAAGAGGGATCATTTCCCAGAGGGCTTTAAGGTGCACTGAAATCCCTGTGAAGAAATCAGGAAACAGGGAAAAAAAGGAACTAGCCTAAGGCTTGTAACTTGAAACTGCGTGGCTGACTGACAGGCAGAGGGTTACAAATCAAATCCAAATCATCGAACCTCTAATTCCAAAGGGTGCACTGCCTCCTCCAGGCCCAATGTTACACTTCAATGGCTTAACGAGAACTTGACTGGATTGAAGTCAACATGAAAAGACATTAGATTCCATCGGCCCAGTCTTTGGTCACTTGTCTCTAAGGAGAATGTGCCTGGTTCAAATTCTCATGTTGCTTCTAACCTGAGAGACCTGGCCTCAGTGGTCAATGGGAATTGAGCTGGTTTCAATCACCACCCTATCACTCATCATCAAGAAAAATTTCTACAAACATACATGGATTGTGTTTTCAGGAGTGCTGGGCTTTATCCATGGTTCTGAGTAACATGTTACCACAGGAAGAAAGATTTGCTGCTCAGGAATGGAGACAAACACACACACACACACACACACACACACACACACACACACACACACAAAGTGACACAAAAAACACAAAAACACAGGCCTCACACACAACTGGTAGTGTTCAGTCAAATAGTTAATGGTATGAGGAGGGCTTTGAACTCGTTCCTGCTCCAAAGGAAGACACACCTTTCGTTAATTCACACGTCCATTCTCATAGGAAATGTGAATAATTCTTTCAGACATGGCTCATGATGACAGGTACCCCTCTCATTTCACGCTCAGAGGCAGAGAAGAGGACAGCAAAGGACTAAGGTGTCATCCCTGCTGACTGAAAAGGACTCCCATTTCCCCTCGGACCCAAAGTCACAGCAAAAGTAGCTTTTTCTTTGAAGGGCACACAACTTTTTCAAAATACACAGCTAAAACGGTTTGAGCTGTGTATTCTGAAAAACTTGCCTAGCATTCAAAGCACGACAGTTTTAGCTGTGTATTTTCAAAAAGTTGCCTCTAAGTGCCATAGCTCATGAAGTCAAAACGAGTGATCTGTGTCCCCTTGAGTTGAGCATTCTTTTAGTAAGAAAGGATTCAGTTCTATTTGAATTCTGGAAAACTGCTTCTCATCTTGTCAATCAACTGTCAATTTTGTGTGTTAATTTCTAGGAGAGGTAATAGAGTCAATCTAAAACCATAGGTGTATTCAAGTCGAGATTGACAAGTAAAATCAAGAAAGCAGGCACTGAGCTGGAAGAGGGATCTTTTCCCAGTGGGCCTTAAGGCCCACATAAATCCCTGTGAAGAAATCGGGAAACAGAGACAGAAACGGACTCGCGTAAGGCTTGTCACTTGAAAGTTCCTGCCAGAAGGACTGGTAGAGGGCTGAAAATTACATCCAAATCTTCGGACCCATAATTCCACAGGGTACCCCGTCTCCCCCAGGCCCAATGTGACACTTCAATGGCTTAACGAGAGCTTGACTGGATTGATGTCAACATGAAAAGACATTAGATTCCATCGGACGTGTCTTTGGCCCCTTGTCTCTAAGGAGAATGTGCCTGGTTCAAATTCTCACTTTGTTTCTAACCGGAGAGATCTGGCCTCAGTGGTCAATGGGAAATGAGTTGGTTTCAATCACCACCCTCTCACTCATCATCAAGAAAATGTTCTTCAAACTTACATGGATTGTGTTTTCAGGAGTGCTGGGTTTTATCCAAGGTTCTGAGTAACATGCTACCAGAGGAAGAAAGATTTGCTGCTCAGGAATGGAGACAGAAACACACACACACACACACACACACACACACACACACACACAGTGACACAAAAACACACAAACACAGGCCTCCCACACAACTGGTAGTGTTCAGCCGAATACTTAGTGGTATGAGGTGGGCTTTCAACACGTCCATGCTCCAAAGGAAGACACACCTTTGTCTATTTCACCCATCTATTCTCATAGGAAATGTGAATAATTCTTTCAGTCATGGCTCATGATGACAGGGACCACTCTCTTTTCACCCTCAGAGGCAGACAAGAGGACTGCAAAGGACTCAGGTGTCGTCCCTGCTGAATGAAAAGGACTCCCATTTCCCCTTGAACTCAAAGTCACAGCAAAAGTAGCTTTCTCTTTCTCTTTGAAGAGCACACAACTGTTTCAGAATACACAGCTAAAATGGTCCCCGCTTTAAGTACTGAAGCAATTAAAGCGGGGACCGTTTTAGCTGTGTATTCTGAAAAATTTGTCTAGCATTCAAAGCACGGACAGTTTTAGTTGTGTATTTTCAAAATGTTGTCTCTACATGCCATAGCTCATGAAGTCAAAATGAGTGATCTGTGTCCCCTTGAGTTGAGTATTCTTTTAGTAAATAAGGATTAAGTTCTATTTGAGTTCTGGAAAACTGCTTCTCATCTTGTCAATCAACTGTCAATTTTGTGTGTTAATTTCTAGGAGAGGTAATAGAGTCAATCTAAAACCATTGGTTTATTCAACTCCAGATTGACAAATAAAATCAAGAAAACTGGCACTGAGCTGGAAGAGGGATATTTTCCCAGTGGGCCTTAAGGCCCACATAAATCCCTGTGAAGAAATCGGGAAACAGAGACAGAAACGGACTCGCCTAAGGCTTGTCACTTGAAAGTGCCTGGCAGACTGACTGGCAGATGGCTGGAAATCAAATCCAAATCTTCGGACCTGTAATTTCACAGGGTGCCCCGCCTCCTCCAGGCCCAATGTGACACTTCAATGGCTTAACGAGAGCTTGACTGGATTGATGTCAACATGAAAAGACATTAGATTCCATTGGACCTGTCTTTGGCCCCTTGTCTCTAAGGAGAATGTGCCTGGTTCAAATTCTCACTTTGCTTCTAACCTGAGAGATCTGGCCTCAGTTGTCAATGGGAAATGAGCTGGTTTCAATCACCACCTTCTCACTCATAATCAAGAAAATTTTCTTGAAACATACATTGATTGTGTTTTCAGGAGTGCTGGGCTTTATCCATGGTTCAGAGTAACATGCTACCAGAGGAAGAAAGATTTGCTGCTCAGGAATGGAGACAGAAACACAGAAAAACACACACACAGTGACACAAAAAACAAACAAACACAGGCCTCACACACAACTGATAGTGTTTAGCCAAATAGTTAGTGGTATGAGGTGGTCTTTGAACCCGTCCATGCTCCAAAGGAAGACACACCTTTCGCTAATTCACACGTCCATTCTTGTAGGAAATGTGAATAATTTCTTTCAGACATGGCTCATGATGACAGGGACCACTCTCATTTCACCCTAAGAGGCAGACAAGAGGACTGCAAAGGACTCAGGTGTCATTTCTGCTGACTGAAAAGGACTCTCATTTCCCCTCGGACCCAAAGTCACAGCAAATTAGCTTTTTCTTTGAAGAGCACACAACTTTTTCGAAATACACAGCTAAAACTGTCCCCACTTCAAGACTTACAGCAGGGACCATTTTAGCTGTGTATTCTGAAAAACTTGTCTAGCATTCAAACCACAGACAGTTTTAGCTGACATAGAAAAGAGAGAAGACTCAAATGGATGCAATACAAAATGATAAAAAGGTGTATCACCACCAATTCCAAAGAAATACAAACTACCATCAGAGATTACTACAAACAACTCTATGCATATAAACCAGTAATTCTGGAAGAAATGGATAATCTCCTGGACACTTACACTTTCCCAATACTAAATCAAGAAGGAGTTAAAGCCCTTAATAGACCAACAATAAGGTCTGAAGTTGAGGCAGCAATTAATAGCCTACCAAATAAGAAGGTCCAGGCCCAGATGGGTTCGCAGCAGAATTCTACCAGATGTACAAAGAGGAGCTCATATCACTCCTTCTAAAACTCTTCGAAACAATACAAAAAGAAGGAATACTCCCTAACATATTTTATGAGACCATCATCATCCTCAGACAAAACTTGGCAGACATACAACTAAAAGAAAAAAATTCAGGCCAATATCCATGATGAACATTGATGCAAAAATCTTCAATAAAATACTGGCAAGCTGAATCCAAGAGCACATCAAGAAGCTTATCCACCACAATCAAGTAGGCTTCACCGTGGGGATGCAAGCCTGGTTCAGCATACATAAATCTATAAATGTAATCCATCACATAAACAAAGAAAAAAAACACATCATCTCAAAGGATGCAGGGAAGGTCTTCAACGAACTTCTACAGCCCTTTATGCTAAGAAAAAAAAAACCTCTCAATAAACTAGGTATCAATGGAACATATTTCAAAATAAAAAAAGCTATTTATGACACACCCACAGCCAACATCTAACTTAATGAGCAAAAACTGGAAGCATTCCCTTTGAAAACTGGCACTAGACGAAGGTGCTCTATTTCACCCTTTCTATTCAACCTAGTATTGGAAGTTCTAGCTAGAGCAATCAGGCAAGAAAACGACATAAAGCGTATTCAATTAGGAAAAAAAAGAATTTAAATTGTCTCTATTTGCAGATGACATGATTGTATATTTAGAAGATCCCATTGTCTCGGCCCAAAATCTCCTTAAGCTGATAAGCAACTTCAGCAAAGTCTCACAATACAAAATCGATGTGCAAAAATCACAAGCATTCCTATACACCAGTAAAAGACAGAGAGCCAAATAATGAGTAAATTCCCATTTACGATTGCCACAAAGAAAATAAAATGCCTAGGAATACAACTAACAAAGGCTGTGAAGGACCTCTTCAAGGAGGACTACAAACTTCCTTGAAGGAAGGAAATAAGAGAGGACACAAACAGATGGAAAAGCATTCCATGCTTATGGTCAGGAAAAATCGGTATCGTTAAAATGGCCCTACTTTCCAAAGTAATTTATAGATTCAGTGCTATCCCCCATCAAGCTACCACTGACCTTCTTCACAGAACTAGAAAAAAAAAAAAAAACCACTATAAACTTCATATGGAACCAAAAAAAAAAAAAAGAGCCCACACAACGACAATCCTAACCAAAATAAACAAAGCTGGAAGCATCACGCTACCTGACTTCAAACCATTCTCAAAGCTACAGTAATCAAAACAGCATGGTACTGGTACCAAAAATGAGATATAGACCAATGGAACAGAACCAAGACCTCAGAAGTAATGCCACACATTACAACCATCTGACCTTTGACAAACTTGACAAAAACAAGCAATGGGGAAAGGATTCCATGTTTAATGAATGGTGTTGGGAAAAATGGCTAGCCAGGCGCAGAAAACAGAAACTGGACCCCTTCCTTACACCTTATACAAAAATTAACTCCAGTTAGATTAAAGATTTAAACATAAGCCCTAACACCATAAAAACCCTAGAAGAAAGCCTAGGCAAAGCCATTCAGGACATAGGCACAGGCAAGGACTTCATGACTAAAACACCAAAAGTACTGGCAACAAAAGCCAAAATAGACAAATGGGATCTAATTAAACCGAAGAGTTTCTGCATAGCAAAAGAAACAATTACTAGGGTGAACTGGCAACCAACAGAATGGGAAAGAAATTTTGCAACCTACCCATCGGAAAAAGGAGTGCTATCCGGAATCTACAAAGAACTAAAACAGGTTTACAAGAAAAAACGAACCTATTCAAAAGTGGACAAAGGATATAAACAGACACTTTTCAAAAGAAGACATAGATGAGACTAATAAATATATGAAAAAATGCTCATCATCTCTGGTCATTAGAGAAATGCAAATCAAAACTACACTGAGATACCATTTCGGGCCAGTTAGAATGGTGATCATTAAAAAATCTGGAGACAACAGATCCTGGAGAGGATGTGGAGAAATAGGAACACTTTTACACTGTTGGTGGGAGTGTAAATTCGTTCAACCATTGTGGAAAGCAGTATGGCGATTCCTAAAGGACCTAGAAATAGAAATTCATTTTGACCCAGCAATCCCATTATTGAGTATATGCCCAAAGGATTATAAATCATTCTATTATAAATACCCATGCACACATATGTTCGTGGATGAATCTGGAAACCATCATTCTCAGCAAACTGACACAAGAACAGAAAACCAAACACCACATGTTCTCACTCACAGGTGGGTGATGAACAATAAGCATACATGGGCACAGGAAGGGAACATCAGACACTGGGTTCTGTTGGGGGGTGCAGAGTTAGGGGAGGGACAGCAGAGAGTGGAGAGGCTGGGTAAGCATAACATTGGGAGAAATGCCTGATGTGGGTGATGGGGGGATGGGGGCAGCAAACCACCATGGCACGTGTGCACCTTCACAACAATCCTGCAAGATCTGTACGTGTATCCCAGAACTTAAAGTACAATAAAATAAATAAATAAATAAAATAAAGGAATCAATGCAGAGCAAAAAAGACTTGTTTTCAAAGGTAAAACACATTTTTTATAGAAAAGAGAGAAACCAAACACTGATTTGTGAGAATAATCCATAATTCAGACATGTTATTGATCGATAAACATCTGAAAAATCAGGTACAAAAAAGTGAGTTACAGGGAATATTAAAATCTGACAATTATTGTGCATTTAGTAATAGGACAGTACCACAGGGGCAAAGGAATCTCAAAGGCCCCCTATAATCTAACACAAGCTAGCTGAGCTCATCTTGTTCTCAAATTGGACCTTCGACTCCAGCTTATCTGGCCCACTTCCCTATACTCTGAATACAGCTTGCTCATTCATACATCTTTGCCTTTGGTGACACCTTTTGATGTTCATGGAAAAATCCTCTAATCCCTAAATCATATGCCTCCATTAAAATCCCTCCCTAGATACACCTTTTCCTCACAGTGTTCCCTAGATAACAATACTATTCTTGCAGAATTTAGAGAGGTCTCACTTAGATAAGATCAAGAAACAGTCCCGGACCTGCCACGTTCTCACACAAATATGTGTTACCATGAAATGACTCTCTCACTGTACCACGCTTGTTTATTGTGCCCTGCCAAATTAGATCATAAACTATTCTGGAATAAGAATGGTGTCCATTGTTCTCTTTGTCCCAAATCACCTGGTTGAATAAGAGGTTAATAAGTGGCCATATACCTGCTATTTTAGACCTAAAAAATTTCTTCCTAAACAAACAAAGTTCTTAAAACAATTACTGCAAAAGCAAGAGAAGAGGTCAATCTTCCTAATGTCTTTAATTTCAGTGGCCTAGCTAATTACTAGTATATGCAAGTTTAAGTGCAATTCTTCAGAAGAGGTCGGAGGAAAGACGAGTGAGGAGAATGCAATTTTTTAATGTTCTAAGTACTACTCAAGAAGCAAAGAAGCAGATGTCCTTCATTTCCATACAGACCAGAAATATGTGATGTAACAGGGTTCACACAGACCCCGAGAAAATTTGTTTATATGTGGGGAAGAATTTTTCACTGCACAGCTAACCACTGAAGCAAGCTTCTTAAAGGAAATTTCAAAAACCATGTAGAGAACGATGTGTTTCAATTCGTTGGAACATTTTACTACTATAGGAACAATCGCTTTCTTGACTCTCCTCCCCCTGCCCTAGATCCATCATGAACAAGTGTCTTTGGAAAAATCTTACATTTAGAAAGTTGGATAGTCTTACTGGAGTGAAAGAAATAGTTCTTACCATTTTTATCCACAAATAACATAAAAATGTAACAATGATTGCAAGTAGATACTGAAGAAATAGAGGTTACACTGCAGGTTTATAGAAGACACAAAGTCAAAGCAAAAGCAAGCAAAACGTCATCAAATGGAGAAGAAATTGTTCAGCCTTTCTCTTTTCTTGATCTGTACCTCTGAAGCTGGCATAAACCCTCATGTTTATAGAAATGTTCTGAACAGGGAATCTTGAAGCAGGGATGTGTATCCTAGTCACTAATGGGATTATTTAATCTCCCTGAACCTCTGTTTTTCCCCCATTGATAAGATGAGAATGATAATACTTATCTACCTATATATGTGTGACCAGATGCTGTCATGAATATGAACATATTTGCTAAAGTAAAGTGAGCTATTACTGAAATGTATGATTATTATGGGAAATTTGGTGGGGAAAGTAGAATATGATTAGAATAGTATTTTACTATATAATTATTATTTTACCACAGCACAATTGCCGATTTTCCGTTTAATACTTGTTGAGCACCAGGTTTCCAGGGTAGAGAAATAAACAAACAAATACTCCTGCAGTGACTGAAGGAAAGCAAACTCTTGTCAAATACATGTTTGTGCCTCAGTACAATACAACTAACATTTCCTGAGTGCCGGCTAGACAACAAGTGCATGAATGTTTCCGTATAAACACTCAGAGCTTAATCTTTTTGCTTAAACTATTTTCTGACATGGAAAGAGCCCAGGTTTTCTTTTAAAAAGATAGAAAATTTAGAATGCTTAATAAAAGTTATGACATCAAATTAGTAGAAATTGACTCAGTTTTTACAACTTAAACTTTACAGTGCTTGAACTAAATCAATATCGATTGAATTCTTTTGAGAAAACTTCAACCCTTACTAGTGTTGCTTCCTTCAGGTTGATTCAACAGAACTTTAATCCACCCAAATCTTATGTGCTGCACCTGGATGTGCCTCTGGAGAGCATCGAACTCTCCCTGTACATGAACAGCTTTTCACTCAATTTTTAAATCCCACTTCAATATCATAGAATTTTTGAATTACAAAAGGACCTCAGAGGTTAAAATCTTCCACTCATTCTAGGAGTCTTATAAAATATTCATGGACAATTTTGACCTGTCTTAAAGCTAGACTCCCTTCTATTATGTAAACATCTAAAAAAAAAAAAGGCATCATATTCTTTCATTAGGTAGCCCAAACGATTGTTTCACTGGTAAAATATTAAGACAAAGTCCGTATTCCTGGAACACATTTAATGCCACAATTTAAAAAAAAAAAAAAAAAGGCAAAAAAAAGGCATTATTGTCCTACATCAAAATTAGGTAGAACTGGAAAATTTTTTACATTATTAGCTGGACATAATGTATTTTGAGACCCTCAGAATAAAATACGTACATATTTGCTTTTTAACGCCTGAAATTATCATTAATGTTAGTAGTCTCCTCATCTCCAATATTATGTTAATACACTATTTACTAATTAATTTACTCAAATATTTTACATTCTTATTATATGTCGTGTAGATTACCAGTCCATGAAAAAGATCAAAATTCAATTCTTTACTGTAATTCTTATGTGTTACACAGGGGTGACTCTCTTGCCTCTTCTGCAGCATCTCAGAGACAATTCTCCATGCCCAACAATCTTCCCTCTCCTTCCATGTCTTACCCCAAACATATTTGGGGTTCATAAGTGGAGGACCACAACCCCTGGGCTACCTAAAATAAGCCCCTTACATGCACAGAAACTTTGACCTGCAGGTTCGGTAGAATGTCCTTCTAGCAGAGGACCCTGGATTCCAAAGGTGTTAAGCCATCTCCTAATGCACCTGGTAGAATTCTTTGCTGGCACTACAATTGACTTTGGCTCTTACCTTCCTGAGCAGGGGTCCCTAACCCCCCAGGCCGTGGACTGAGATTGGTCTGCGGCCTGCTAGGAACTGAGCTGTACAGCAGGAGGTAAGTGGCAGGCAAGTGAGCATTACCACCTGACACCTGCCTCCTGTTACATCAGCCAGCATTAGATTCTGACAGGAGCATAAACTCTGTTGTCAACTGCACATGTGAGGGATCTAGCTTGTGCACTCCTCATGAGAATCTAACTATTGCCTGATGATCTGAGGTAGAACAGTTTCATCCCAAAACAATCCCAACTGATTTTGGGATAAAGCTGCCCAAGATGGAATCCAGTCTCTGTTATCAAAAAGATTAGGGACAGCACTTCCCAAGGATGGGACTTCCCAGTTGTGTTAGTTCATATTGTATTACTGTAAAGGAATATCAGAGACTGGGTAACTTATTCAGAAAAGAGGTTTCTTTTTTTTATTGCATTTTAGGTTTTGGGGTACATGTGATGAACATGCAAGATTGTTGCATAGGTACACACATGGCAGTGTGGTTTGCTGTCTTCCGTCCCCTCACCTGTATCTGTCATTTCTCCCCATGCTATCTCTTCCCACCTCCCCACCCACCCGTCCCTCTCCCATTTCCCCCCAACGGACCCCAGTGTGTAGTGCTCCCCTCCCTGTGTCCATGTGTTCTCATTGTTCAACACCCGCCTATGAGTGAGAATATACGGTGTTTGATTTTCTGCTCTTGTGTCAGTTTGCTGAGAATTATGGCTTCCAGGTTCATCCATGTCCCTACAAAGGACGTGAACTCATCGTTTTTGATGGCTGTGTAATATTCCATGGTGTATATGTACCACATTTTCCCTATCCAGTCTATCATCGTTGGGCATTTGGGTTGGTTCCAGGTCTTTGCTATTGTAAAGAGTGCTGCAATGAACATTCGTGTGCACGTGTCCTTGTAGTAGAATGATTTATAACCCTTTGGACATATACCCAGTAATGGGATTGCTGGGTCAAATGGGATTTCTATTTTTAGGTCCTTGAGGAATCGCCACACTGTCTTCCACAATGGTTGAATTAATTTACATTCCCACCAACAGTGTAAAAGTGTTCCTATTTCTCCACATCCTCTCCAGCATCTGTTGTTTCCCGATTTTTTAATGATCGCCATTCTAACTGGTGTGAGATGGTATCTCAATGTGGTTCTGATTTGCATTTCTCTGATGACCAGTGATGATGAGCATTTTTTCATACGTTTGTTGGCCTCCTGTATGTCTTCTTTTGTAAAGTATCTGTTCATATCCTTCGCCCATTTTTGAATGGGCTTGTTTGTTTTTTTCTTGTAGATCTGCTTTAGTTCTTTGTAAATTCTGGATATCAGCCCCTTGTCAGATGGGTAGGCTGCAAAAATTTTTTCCCATTCTGTTGGTTGCCGATTCACTCTACTGACTGTTTCTTTTGCCGTGCAGAAGCTGTGCAGTTTGATTAGGTCCCATTTGTCTATTTTGGCTTTTATTGCCATTGCTTTTGGCATTTTGGTCATGAAGTCCTTGCCTACACCGATGTCCTGAATGGTTTTGCCTAGATTTTCTTCCAAGATTTTTATGGTATTAGGTCTGATGTTTAAGTCTTTAATCCATTTGGAGTTAATTTTGGTGTAAGGTGTCAGGAAGGGATCCTGTTTCTGCTTTCTGCACATGGCTAGCCAGTTTTCCCAACACCATTTATTAAACAGGGAGTCCTTTCCCCATTGCTTGTTTTTGTCAGGTTTGTCGAAGATCAGATGGTTGTGGGTATGTTGTATTTCCTGTGAGGCCTCTGTTCTGTTCCATTGGTCTATATCTCTGTTTTGGTACCAGTACCATGCTGTTTTGATTACTGTAGCCTTGTAGTATAGTTTGAAGTCCAGTAGTGTGATGCCTCCTGCTTTGTTCTTTTTGCTTAGAATTGACTTGGCTATGTGGGCTCTCTTTTGGTTCCATATGAAGTTTAAGGTGCTATTTCCAGCTCTGTGAAGAAGGTCATTGGTAGCTTGATGGGAATAGTGTTGAATCTGTAAATTACTTTGGGCAGTATGGCCATTTTCATGATGTTGATTCTTCCTAACCATGAACATGGAATGTTTCTCCATCTGTTTGTATCCTCTCTTATTTCATTGAGCAATGGCTTGTAGTTCTCCTTGAAGAGGCCCTTTACGTTCCTTGTTCGTTGTATTCCTAGGTACTTTATTCTCTTTGTAGCAATTGTGAATGGCAGTTCGTTCTTGATTTGGCTCTCTTGAAGTCTATTACTGGTGTATAGGAATGCTTGTGATTTTTGCACGTTGATTTTGTATCCTGAGACTTTGCTGAAGTTGTTTATCAGTTTCAGGAAACTTTGGGCTGAGATGATGGGGTCTTCCAGATATACAATCATGTCATCTGCAAATAGACACATTTTGAATTCCTCCTTTCCAATTTGAATACCCTTTATTTCTTTTTCTTGCCTGATTGCTCTGGCTAGAACTTCCAGTACTATATTGAATAGGAGTGGTGAGAGAGGGCATCCTTGTCTAGTGCCAGATTTCAAAGGGAATGCTTCCAGTTTTTGCCCATTCAGTATGATATTGGCTGTTGGTTTGTCGTAAATAGCTTTTATTGTTTTGAGATACGTTCCGTCAATACCTAGTTTATTGAGGGTTTTTAGCATAAAGGGTTGTTGAATTTTGTCAAAAGCCTTCTCTGCATCAATTGAGATAATCATGTGGTTTTTGTCTTTGCTTCTGTTTATGTGGTGAATTACGTTTATGGACTTGCGTATGTTGAACCAGCCTTGCATCCCCGGGATGAATCCCACTTGATCATGGTGGATGAGGTTTTTGATATGCTGTTGCAATCGGTTTGCCAGTATTTTATTGAAGATTTTTGCATCTATGTTCATCATGGATATTGGCCTGAAATTTTCTTTTCTTGTTGAGTCTCTGCCGGGTTTTGGTATCAGGATGATGTTTCTCTCGTAGAATGATTTGGGAAGGATTCCCTCTTTTTGGATTGTCTGGAATAGTTTCAGAAGGAATGGTATCAGCTCCTTTTTGTATGTCAGGTAGAATTCAGCTGTGAACCCATCTGGACCTGGGCTTTTTTTTTGGGTGGTAGGTTCTTTATTGCTGCCTCGACTTCAGACCATGTTATTTGTCTATTCAGGGTTTTGGCTTCTTCCAGGTTTAGGCTTGGGAGGATGCAGGTGTCCAGGAATTTATCCATTTCTTCCAGGTTTACTAGTTTATGTGCATGGAGTTGTTTGTAATAATCTCTGATGATGGTTTGGATTTCTGTGGGATCTGTGGTGATATCCCCATTACCGTTTTTTATTGCATCAGTTTGGTTATTCTCTCTTTTCTTTTTTATTAATCTCGCTAGCGGTCTGTCGATTTTGTGGATCTTTTCAAAAAAACAGCTCCTGGATTTATTGATTTTTTGAAGAGTTTTTTGTGTCTCTATTTCCTTCAGTTCTGCTCTGATCTTAGTTATTTCCAGTCTTCTGCTACGTTTTGAGTTTTTTTGATCTTGCTCCTCTAGCTCTTTCAATTTTGATGATAGCGTGTCAATTTTAGATCTCTCCTTTCTTCTCATGTGGGCACTCATTGCTATATATTTTCCTCTAGAGACTGCTTTAAATGTGTCCCAGAGATTCTGGTATGTTGTGTCTTCGTTCTCATTGGTTTCGAAGAACGTCTTTATTTCTGCCTTCATTTCATTGTTTATCCAGTCAACATTCAAGAGCAAGTTGTTCAGTTTCCATGAAGCTGTGCGGTTCTGAGTTAGTTTCTGCATTCTGAGTTCTACCTCGATTGCACTGTGGTCTGAGAGACTGTTTGTTATGATTTCTGTTCTTTTGCATTTGCTGAGGAGTGATTTATTGCCAATTATGTGGTCAATTTTAGAGTAGGTGTGATGTGGTGCTGAGAAGGATGTATATTCTGTGGATTTGGGGTGGAGAGTTCTGTAAATGTCTATTAGGTTTGCTTGTTCCAGGTCTGTATTCAGGTCCTGGATATCCTTGTTGATTTTCTGTCTGGTTGATCTGTCTAATATTGACAATGGGGTGTTAAAGTCTCCCACTATTATTGTGTGGGAGTCTAAGTCTCTTTGTAAGTCATTAAGAACTTGCCTTATGTATCTGGGTGCTCCTATATTGGGTGCGTATATATTTACGATCGTTAGCTCTTCTTGTTGCAGTGATCCTTTTACCATTAGGTAATGTCCTTCTTTGTCTCTTTTCATCTTTGTTGCTTTAAAGTCTATTATGAGAGATGAGAATTGCAACTCCTGCCTTTTTTTGCTCTCCATTTGCTTGGTAGATCTTCCTCCATCCCTTTATTTTGAGCCTTTGTGTATCCTTGCATGTAAGATGGGTTTCCTGGATACAGCACACTGATGGGTTTTGGCTTTTTATCCAATTTGCCAGTCTGTGTCTTTTGATTGGGGCATTTAGTCCATTGACATTTAGGGATAGTATTGTTATGTGTGAATTTGATACTGTCATTTTGATGCTACCTGGCTATTTTGTTGGTTAGTTGATGCAGATTCTTGATTGTTCTGATGCTCTTTTACCACTTGGTGTGTTTTTGGAGTGGCTGGTACTGGTTGTTCCTTTATATGTGTAGAGCCTCTTTCAGGAGTTCTTGTAGAGCAGGTTTGGTGGTGATGAAATCTCTGAGTGCTTGCTTCTTCACAAAGGATTTTATTTTTCCTTCACTTATGAAGCTTAGTTTGGCTGGATAGGAGATTCTGGGTTGAAAGTTCTTTTCTTTAAGGATGTTGAATATTGGCCCCCAATCTATTCTGGCTTGTAGGGTTTCTGCTGAGAGATCTGCTGTGAGTCTAATGGGCTTCCCTTTGTGGGTAACCCGACCTTTCTCTCTGGCTGCCCTTAGCATTTTCTCTTTCATTTCAACCCTGGTGAATCTGACGATTGTGTGCCTTGGGGTTGCTCTTCTTGAGGAATATCTTTGTGGTGTTCTCTGTATTTCCTGGATTTGAATATTGGTCTGCCTTGCTAGGTTGGGGAAGTTTTCCTGGATAATATCCTGAAGAGTATTTTCCAGCTTGGATTCATTCTCTTCATCACATTCAGGTACACCTATCAGACGTAGATTAGGTCTTTTCACATAGTCCCACATTTCTTGAAGATTTTGTTCATTCCTTTTTGCGCTTTTTTCTCTGTTCTTGCCTTCTCTTTTTATTTCATTGAGTTGATCTTCGACCTCTGATATCCTTTCTTCTGCTTGGTCAATTCGGCTGTTGAAGCTTGTGCATGCTTCACGAAGTTCTCGTGTTGCGTTTTTCAGCTCCATCAATTCACTTATACTCCTCTCTATGCTGTCCATTCTCGTCAGCAGTTTGTCCAATCTTTTTTCAAGGTTCCTATTTTCTTTGTATTCGGTTCGAACATGTTCTTTTAGCTCACTGTAGGTTCTTACTACCCACCTTCTGAAGTCTGATTCTGTCATTTCATCACCCTCCTTCTCCATCCGGTCTGGTTCCCTTGCTGGTGGGGAGTTGTGATCCCTTTTAGGAGGAGAGGTGTTCTGGTTTCGGGAGTTTTCATCCTTTTTGCGCTGATTTCTTCCCATTTTTGTGGGTTTATCCACCTGTTGTCTGTCTCTGTCCCAGGGAGTTGGAGCTTTATGAGTTTCCATTGCACTACTGCCTTTTTTTTTTTATTATTGTTGATTTATTTATTTTATTTATTTTTTTTATTTTTTATTTTTTTTATTATTTTATTTTATTTTATTTTATTGCATTTTAGGTTTCGGGGTACATGTGATGAACATGCAAGATTGTTGCATAGGTACACACATGGCGGTGTGCTTTGCTGCCTTCCGTCCCCTCACCTGTATCTGTCATTTCTCCCCATGCTATCTCTTCCCACTTCCCCACCCCCCGCCCCTCCCCCATTTTCCCCCAACGGACCCCAGTGTGTAGTGCTCCCCTCCCTGTGTCCTTGTGTTCTCATTGTTCAGCACCCACCTATGAGTGAGAATATACGGTGTTTGATTTTCTGCTCTTCTGTCAGTTTGCTGAGAATGATGGTTTCCAGGTTCATCCATGTCCCTACAAAGGACGTGAACTCATCCTTTTTGATGGCTGCGTAATATTCCATGGTGGATATGTACCACATTTTCCCTATCCAGTCTATCATCGTTGGGCAGTTGGGTTGGTTCCAGGTCTTTGCTATTGTAAAGAGTGCTGCAATGAACATTCGTGTGCACGTGTCCTTGTAGAAGAATGATTTATAATCCTTTGGATATATACCCAGTAATGGGATTGCTGGGTCAAATGGGATTTCTGTTTTTAGGTCCTTGAGGAACCGCCACACTGTCTTCCACAATGGTTGAACTAATTTACATTCCCACCAACAGTGTAGAAGTGTTCCTATTTCTCCACATCCTCTCCATCATCTGTTGTTTCCCGATTTTTTAATGATCGCCATTCCAACTGGTGTGAGATGGTATCTCAATGTGGTTTTGATTTGCATTTCTCTGATGACCAGTGATGATGAGCATTTTTTCATATGTTTGTTGGCCTCCTGTAGGTCTTCTTTTGTAAAGTACCTGTTCATGTCCTTTGCCCATTTTTGAATGGGCTTGTTTGTTTTTTTCTTGCAGATCTGCTTTAGTTCTTTGTAAATTCTGGATATCAGCCCCTTCTCAGATGGGTAGGCTGCAAAAATTTTTTCCCATTCTGTTGGTTGCCGATTCACTCTACTGACTGTTTCTTTTGCCGTGCAGAAGCTGTGCAGTTTGATTAGGTCCCATTTGTCTATTTTGGCTTTTGTTGCCCTTGCTTTTGGCGTTTTGGTCATGAAGTCCTTGCCTACACCTATGTCCTGAATGGTTTTGCCTAGATTTTCCTCTAAGGTTTTAATGGTGTTAGGTCTGATGTTTAAGTCTTTAATCCATCTGGAGTTAATTTTGGTGTAAGGTGTCAGGAAGGGGTCCTGTTTCTGCTTTCTGCACATGGCTAGCCAGTTTTCCCAACACCATTTATTAAACAGGGAGTCCTTTCCCCATTGCTTGTTTTTGTCAGGTTTGTCGAAGATAAGATGGTTGTGGGTATGTTGTTTTTCCTGTGAGGCCTCTGTTCTGTTCCATTGGTCTATATCTCTGTTTCGGTACCAGTACCATGCTGTTTTGATTACTGTAGCCTTGTAGTATAGTTTGAAGTCCGGTAGTGTGATGCCTCCTGCTTTGTTCTTTTTGCTTAGAGTTGACTTGGCTATGCGGGCTCTCTTTTGGTTCCATATGAAGCTTAAGGTGTTGTTTTCCAGTTCTGTGAAGAAGGTCATTGGTAGCTTGATGGGAATAGCGTTGAATCTGTAAATTACTTTGGGCAGTATGGCCATTTTCACAATGTTGATTCTTCCTAACCATGAACATGGAATGTTTCTCCATCTGTTTGTATCCTCTCTTATTTCATGAGCAATGGCTTGTAGTTCTCCTTGAAGAGGTCCTTTACGTTCCTTGTTAGTTGTATTCCTAGGTACTTTATTCTCTTTGTAGCAATTGTGAATGGCAGTTCATTCTTGATTTGGCTCTCTTGAAGTCTATTACTGGTGTACAGGAATGCTTGTGATTTTTGCACGTTGATTTTGTATCCTGAGACTTTGCTGAAGTTGTTTATCAGTTTCAGGATATTTTGGGCTGAGATGATGGGGTCTTCCAGATATACAATCATGTCATCTGCAAATAGAGACAATTTGATTTCCTCCTTTCCAATTTGAATACCCTTTATTTCTTTTTCTTGCCTGATTGCTCTGGCTAGAACTTCCAGTACTATATTGAATAGGAGTGGTGAGAGAGGGCATCCTTGTCTAGTGCCAGATTTCAAAGGGAATGCTTCCAGTTTTTGTCCATTCAGTATGATATTGGCTGTTGGTTTGTCGTAAATAGCTTTTATTGTTTTGAGATACGTTCCATCAATACCTAGTTTATTGAGGGTTTTTAGCATAAAGGGTTGTTGAATTTTGTCAAAAGCCTTCTCTGCGTCAATTGAGATAATCATGTGGTTTTTGTCTTTGGTTCTGTTTATGTGGTGAATTACGTTTATGGACTTGCGTATGTTGAACCAGCCTTGCATCCCCGGGATGAATCCTACTTGATCATGGTGGATGAGCTTTTTGATATGCTGTTGCAATCGGTTTGCCAGTATTTTATTGAAGATTTTTGCATCTATGTTCATCATGGATATTGGCCTAAAATTTTCTTTTCTTGTTGAGTCTCTGCCGGGTTTTGGTATCAGGATGATGTTTGTCTCGTAAAATGATTTGGGAAGGATTCCCTCTTTTTGGATTGTCTGGAATAGTTTCAGAAGGAATGGTATCAGCTCCTCTTTGTATGTCTGGTAGAATTCAGCTGTGAACCCATCTGGACCTGGGCTTTTTTTGGGTGGTAGGCTCTTTATTGCTGCCTCGACTTCAGACCATGTTATTGGTCTATTCAGGGTTTCGGCTTCTTCCAGGTTTAGGCTTGGGAGGGTGCAGGTGTCCAGGAATTTATCCATTTCTTCCAGGTTTACTAATTTATGTGCATAGAGTTTTTTGTAGTAATCTCTGATGATGGTTTGGATTTCTGTGGAATCTGTGGTGGTATCCCCTTTATCGTTTTTTATTGCATCAATTTGGTTATTCTCTCTTTTCTTTTTTATTAATCTGGCTAGTGGTCTGTCTATTTTGTTGATCTTTTCAAAAAACCAGCTCCTGGATTTATTGATTTTTTGAAGAGTTTTTTGTGTCTCTATTTCCTTCAGTTCTGCTCTGATCTTAGATATTTCCTGTCTTCTGCTAGGTTTTGAGTTTTTTTGATCTTGCTCCTCTAGCTCTTTCAATTTTGATGATAGGGTGTCAATTTTCGACCTCTCCTTTCTTCTCATGTGGGCACTCATTGCTATATATTTTCCTCTACAGACTGCTTTAAATGTGTCCCAGAGATTCTGGTATGTTGTGTCTTCGTTCTCATTGGTTTCTAAGAACATCTTTATTTCTGCCTTCATTTCATTGTTTATCCAGTCAACATTCAAGAGCAAGTTGTTCAGTTTCCATGAAGCTGTGTGATTCTGAGTTAGTTTCTGCATTCTGAGTTCTAACTCGATTGCACTGTGGTCTGAGAGACTGTTTGTTATGATTTCTGTTCTTTTGCATTTGCTGAGGAGTGATTTACTGCCAATTATGTGGTCAATTTTAGAGTAGGTGTGATGTGGTGCTGAGAAGAATGTAGATTCTGTGGATTTGGGGTGGAGAGTTCTGTAAATGTCTATTGGGTTTGCTTGTTCCAGGTCTGAGTTCAGGTCCTGGATATCCTTGTTGATTTTCTGTCTGGATGATCTGTCTAATATTGACAGTGGGGTGTTAAAGTCTCCCACTATTATTGTGTGGGAGTCTAAGTCTCTTTGTAGGTCATTGAGAACTTGCCTTATGTATCTGGGTGCTCCTGTATTGGGTGCGTATATATTTAGGATCGTTAGCTCTTCTTGTTGCAGTGATACTTTTACCATTATGTAATGTCCTTCTTTGTCTCTTTTGATCTTTGTTGCTTTAAAGTCTATTTTATCGGAGATGAGAGTTGCAACTCCTGCCTTTTTTTGCTCTCCATTTGCTTGGTAGATCTTCCTCCATCCCTTTATTTTGAGCCTTTGTGTATCCTTGCATGTAAGATGGGTTTCCTGGATACAGCACACTGATGGGTTTTGGCTTTTTATCCAGTTTGCCAGTCTGTGTCTTTTGATTGGGGCATTTAGTCCATTGACATTTAGGGATAGTATTGTTATGTGTGATTTTGATACTGTCATTTTGATGCTACCTGGCTGTTTAGTTGGTTAGCTGATGCAGATTCTTGATTGTGTCGATGCTCTTTTACCATTTGGTGTGTTTTTGGAGTGCCTGGTACTGGTTGTTCCTTTATAAGTGTAGAGCCTCTTTCAGGAGTTCTTGTTGAGCAGGTTTGGTGGTGATGAAATCTCTGAGCGCTTGCTTGTTCACAAAGGATTTTATTTTTCCTTTGCTTATGAAGCTTAGTTTGGCTGGATAGGAGATTCTGGGTTGAAAGTTCTTTTCTTTAAGGATGTTGAATATTGGCCCCCAATCTATTCTGGCTTGTAGGGTTTCTGCTGAGAGATCTGCTGTGAGTCTAATGGGCTTCCCTTTGTGGGTAACCCGACCTTTCTCTCTGGCTGCCCTTAGCATTTTCTCTTTCATTTCAACCTTGGTGAATCTGACGATTATGTGCCTTGGGGTTGCTCTTCTTGAGGAATATCTTTGTGGTGTTCTCTGTATTTCCTGTATTTGAATATTGGTCTGCCTTGCTAGATTGGGGAAGTTTTCCCGGATAATATCCTGAAGAGTATTTTCCAGCTTGGATTCATTCTCTTCATCACATTCAGGTACACCTATCAGACGTAGATTAGGTCTTTTCACATAGTCCCACATTTCTTGAAGATTTTGTTCATTCCTTTTTGCGCTTTTTTCTCTGTTCTTGCCTTCTCTTTTTATTTCATTGAGTTGATCTTCGACCTCTGATATCCTTTCTTCTGCTTGGTCAATTCGGCTGTTGAAGCTTGTGCATGCTTCACGAAGTTCTCGCGTTGTGTTTTTCAGCTCCATCAATTCACTTATACTCCTCTCTATGCTGTCCATTCTCGTCAGCAGTTCGTCCAATCTTTTTTCAAGGTTCCTATTTTCTTTGCGTGCGGTTAGAACATGTTCTTTTAGCTCACTGTAGTTTCTAACTACCCACCTTCTGAAGTCTGATTCTGTCATTTCATCACCCTCCTTCTCCATCCAGTCTGGTTCCCTTGCTGGTGAGGAGTTGTGATCCCTTTTAGGAGGAGAGGTGTTCTGGTTTCGGGAGTTTTCATCCTTTTTACGCTGGTTTCTACCCATTTTTGTGGGTTTATCCACCTGTTGTCTGTCTCTGTCCCAGGGAGTTGGAGCTTTATGAGTTTCCGTTGCACTACTGACTTTTTTTGATTTTTCTTTCAGGTCTGACCCGCCCAGCTAGCAGCACGCCTAGCCACTGCCTGCCGGCAGGGTCTTTGCTGAGCTGCTGTGGGCTCCGCCCAGCTGCCCTGAGCTCTTCCCTGTAGTCCTTTTTATATGGGAGTAGTTAGAACTGTCTCGGCAACGATGGCCCCGCCTCTGTTATGGCGGACTCTCTCTGTTGTGGGAGGTTGCCTCGGCAACGGCAGCCTGCCTCCATAGCGGTGGAGAGTCTCAGTAATGGCGGAAGCCCCTCCCCCACCGAGCCGGGCCGTCCAGGTTCAGCTGTGCTTGGTTTGAAGGGCTCAACCCAGAGGGTTTCCAATTACTGTTTTTGTTTTGGTTGTTGGGGGTGGAAGGCTGGGACCAACCGAGCCTGATCACCTGGTTCCCTGACTCCGAGTCTTTTCTTTTAAGTTGAACTACCCCGAGTTCCGGTCGCTTGTTGAAAAGGCGCCGGGATCTCCCGTGCTGCGACTCACGGAGTCGGCTCGGACTGCGGCACCGGCTCCTGGTGGATTTTCTGCCTAGGAATCTCCTGGCCTGACTCGGTATTTCAGATGAATGGCCCACTCTGCCGTCTCAGGGCTCTGCTCGCCAGCTAAGAGGGCTCCCAGACCAGTGGTTTTTGTATGGAGAACCGCAGCAACAGGGAGTGGTCACAGCAGCCGCGCGGGCGGAATCAGCCCCACAGGGGCCAAAACAGCCGCACCGGCTGGGACTGCGACGCTGGCGACCCCTCTGCCTGGGTATCTCCTGGTCTGTGGGCAATAACAGTTCGTCTGTAAATGCGGCGTTCACTCACCCTCTGCACTTTCACTGGGAGCTGAAGTCCTGAGCTGTTCTTAGGCGGCCATCTTCCCAGCATTCCGTCCGCACTACTGCCTTTTTTGATTTTTCTTTCAGGTCTGACCCACCCAGCTAGCAGCATGCCTAGCCACAGCCTGCCCACAGGGGCTTTGCTCAGCTGCTGTGGGCTCTGCCCAGCTGCCCTGAGCTCTTCCCTGTAGTCCTTTTTATATGGGCGTTGTTAGAACTGTCTTGGCAACGGTGGCCCCGCCTCTGTTATGGCGGACTCTCTCTGTTGTGGCAGGTTGCCTGCCTCTGTAGTGGTGGAGAGTCTCAGTAATGGCGGAAGCCCCTCCGCCACCGAGCCGGACCCTCCCGGTTCAGCTGTGCTTGGTTTGAAGGGCTCAACCCAGAGGGTTTCCAATTACTGTTTTTGTTTTCGTTGTTGTTGGGGGTGGAGGGGTGGGACCAACCGAGCCTGATCACCTGGCTACCTGACTCAGAGTCTTTTCTTTTAAGTTGAACGACCCCGCGTTCCGTTCTGGTCGCTTGTTGAAAAGGCGCCGGGATCTCCCGTGCTGTGACTCACGGAGTCGAACTGTGGCGCCGGCTCCTGGCGGATTTTTTGCCTAGGAATCTCCTGGCCTGACTCGCTATTTCAGATGAATTGGCAACTCTGCCATCTCAGGGCTCTGCTCACCAGCTAAGAGGGCTCCCAGACCAGTGGCTTTTGTACGGAGAACCGCAGCAATAGGGAGTGGTCACAGCAGCCGCACGGGCGGAATCAGCCCCGTGGGGGACAAAAACAGCTGCAACGGCTGGGACTGTGACGCTGGCGACCTCTCTGCCTGGGTATCTCCTGGTCTGTGGGCAATAAGAGTTCATCTGGAAATGCGGCGTCCACTCACCCTCTGCACTTTCACTGGGAGCTGAAGTCCTGAGCTGTTCTTAGGTGGCCATCTTCCCAGAATTCGCCAAAACTTCTTCCAGAAAAGAGGTTTCTTTGGCTCACAGTTCTGCAGACAATACAAGCATGGCACCACAACCTGCTCAACTAGTGGTCAGACCTCTGGGAGCTTTTACTCGTGGTGGAAGGCAAAGGGGAAGGCGGTGTTTCACATTGCAAGAGAAGAGGGAGGTCCCAGACTCTTAACCAGCTAAACTAATAGAGCAATAAATCACTCATTTCCATGGGGAGGGCATCAAGCCATTCATGAGAGATCTGCTCCCATAACACAAACACCTCCCGCTAGATCCCACCTCCAACACTAGGTGAATCACGTGTCATCATGAGAGTCAGAAAAGATAAAACATCCAAACAATATCCCCAGTTCTCACACCTGTGCAGTGCCTCCAATCAGGGTCATACATAAAGCTGCTGTTGCTGTCATTCGGCCTCTGAAGTTTTTGTTGCACGTGGGTGTGTGCATGTGCATATCAGTGGTAACTCCTCAAAGCAAGCCTGGGACTTATCGTCATTTAAGTTCGCATCATGGCCATACTCTTTACATTCGAGTTCCTGGAAGAAAATCCCATGAAATTAAAAACAACAAAGCTGGCCTCCATAGCCACCTCCTTTGTGGGAAATGAGTTATCTAAAATTCACAGGGAGGCATGTTTGGCATGGGATATAGAAATGATGCTTTTTAATGTAGTGCTTTTGATAGAAAGAATACCCACACTTGGGACAGGCGTATTATATGCCATGAGAAACATACAACTTTGTGGTAAATATAACCTCTGAGATGGAATTCAACATGTATTTTGGATTTTAACCTTCAGACTCAGTACACAAACCCCGTCCAACTCAACTAGACTCAGTCATGCTGGGTGTTGGACAGAAATTACCAATGAGCTTAGTAAAAACAAACCAAGCTAAAGCAGACAACCAAAAGTCCTTTTGAAAACCTTTTTTTCAAGTTCTTAAAGACATTTTTATATGTGCTATTTCTTACGCTCTGAAGAATTTTATTTTATATAATCATTTCCGAGATTAAATAACTAGTATAATGAATAGAAAATTCCTTTTCAATTATTTGGTTACATTTCTGTACAAGGTCAAGTATAATTCATGGGAAAACGGAATCTGTCCAAGTAAACCAAAGAATGACACAAATCAAAACTGTCTGAGAATTCTGAATTATTTCTGGAGAAACTGTTATGCAATTGCATCACTATAACCACACTTAGGATGGGTGGTAGAGAATGTATTTCCAAGGCACTTTTAGTGGCAAAATAAGATCTGAACAAAATTGCCTTAAATAACTTAAAATAATCAAAAATTCCATAATTAGGAATCTACTTATGGATCAAGGCTGACGAGAGGCAGGAGTAGGTAGCAGCTTCAGTCAGAGCAACATGTGGAGGCTTCCACTGTGAATTTTTGCTCCAGATTGACTCCAAGAACAAACCAGCAATACTGAGATGACTGATAGACCCTCTGAAGAAAACAGACCCCTTCCTCAGGACCCCAGAGACACCCTGAACACTATGAGAGACTCAGCTGTGGAAGTGGAAAAGGTCCCCAATGGAGAAGCTGAAGCTGAAAGAAGAAAACTCTCCATCAAGTTCCCGAGCCCGATTCATCATTCACCTGGAAACAGATTCAGGGATGCTGTAGGGGGCATTGTGGCAGTGAGACTGGCCCTTCAGGTTTCCTGGGAGCTGGGTGAGGCCTGTGACTGCCAGCTTTCCCCCACCTCCCTGACAACCCACAAGACCCAGCAGAGGCAGCCATAATCCTAGGTACACAACGCCAGTGACCTGGGAGTCTCATCCCCACCCACCACAGCAACCACAGCAAGACCTGCCCAAGGAGAGTCTGAGCTCACACACACCTAGCCCTGCCCTACATGACTGTCCTTCCCTACCCACCCTGGTAGAGAAAGACAAAGGGCATATAATCTTGGGAGTTCTAAGGCCCCACCCACCAATGGTTTCTCTCCACACTACTGCAGCTGATGCTTTCTGGGATGTGCCACCTCCTGGCAGGAGGCCAATCAGCACAAAAATAGACCTCTAAATCAACAAAGTTAAGAACCCTCATGGGTTCGCTGAACCCTACACCACCTCCTCCGGAACAGGCACTGGTATCCACAACTGAGAGATCCATAGATGGTTCACATCAAAGGACTCTGTGCAAACAATCCCCAGTACCAGTTCAGAACCAGGTAGACTCACCACGTGGCTGGATCCAGAAGAGACAACAATCACTGCAGTCAGCTCACAGGAAGCCACATCCACAGGAGAACGGGGAGAATACTACACCACAGGAACACCCCATGGGACAAAAAATCAGAACAGCCTTCAGCTCTAGACCTTGCCTCTAACACAGCCTAACCCAATGAGAAAGAACCAGAAAACCAACCCTGGTAATATGGCAAAACAAGGCGTGTCAACACCCCACAAAAATCACACTAGTTCACCAGCAATGGATTCAACCCAAAAAGACATCCTTGATTCCCCTGAAAAAGAATTCCAGAGGTTAGTTAAGCTACTCAGGGAGGGACCAGAGAAAGGCAAAGCCCTGTGGGGGTGGGGAAAAAAATCAAAAAATGATACTAGATGTGAATGGAGAAATATTAAAGGAAACAGACAGTTGAAAGAAAAAAAATCCAAAATTCAGGAAACTTTGTTCATACTTTTAGAAATGTAAAATGCCCTGGAAAGTCTCAGCCATAGAATTGAACAAGTAGAAGAGAGAAATTCAGAGCTCAAAGATAAGGAATTTGAATTAACCCAACCCAACAAAGACAAAGGAAAAAGAATAAGAAATTATGAACAAAGCCTCCACAAATTATGGGATTACGTTAAATGACTAAACCTAAGAATAATTGGTATTCCTGAGGAAGAAGTAAATTCTAAAAGTTTGGAAAACCTATTTAGGGAAATAACTGAGGAAAACTTCCCTGGCCTAGATAGAGACCTAGGCATGCAAATACAAGAAGCATGAAGAAGACCTGGGAAATTCATCACAAAAAGGTTTTTGCCGAGGCATATTGCCATCAAATTATCCAAAGTTAAGAGGAAAGACTCTTAAGAGCTGTGAGACAGAAGCAGCAGGTAACCTGTAAAACAAAACTTACCCGATTAAAAGCAGATTTAACTACATAAACCCTACAAGCTAGAAGGGATTGGTGCCCTATCTTCAGCCTCTTCAAACAAAACAGTTAGCAGCCAGAAATTTTGCATCCAGGAAAACTAAGCATTATTTAAGAAGGAAAGATACAGTCATTTTCAGACAAACACACACTGACAGAATTCACCATTGCCAAACCACCACTACAAGAACCGCTATAAAAGGAGCTCTAAATCTTGAAACAAAATTCTGGAATCACATGCAAACAGAATCTCTTTAACGAATAAATCACACAAAACAAATAAAACAAAAATACAAGGTATAAAGCCAAAACAAAACAAAACAACACAAAGTATGCAGGCAACAAAGAGCATGATGACTGCAATGATACCTCACATTTCAATACTAACATCGAATGTAAATGCCCTAAATGCTCCAGTTAAAAGATACAGAACTGCAAAATAGGTAAGAACTCACCTACCAACCATCTGCTGCCTTCAGGAGTCTTGTCTAACACATAAGGACTCACAGAACCTTAAAGTAAAAGGCTGGGAAAAGGCATTTCATACAAAAGGACACCAAACTGAGCAGGGATAATTGTTCTTAGATCAGACAAAACAAACTTTAAAGCAACAGCAGTTAAAACAGACAAAGAGAGATATTACAAAATGGTAAAAGGCCTTGTCCAACAGGAAAATACCACGATCCAAAACATATATGCAGCTAACACTGGAGTTCTCAATTTTATAATACAATTACTAATGGACCTAAGAAACGAGGTAGACAGCAACAACATAATAGTGGGGGACATCAATACTCCACTGACAGCACTAGACAGGTCATCAAGACAGAAAGTCAAGAAAGATACAATGGATTTAAACTATACCATGGAATAAAGAGACTTAACAGATATATACAGAACTCTTCATCCAACAACCACAGAATACACATTCTATTCAACAATGCATGGAACTCCAGTATAGAACATATGATAGGACATAAAATGACCCTCAGGAAGTTTCAGACAATTGAAATTATATCAAGCACTCTATCATACCAAGAGTGGAATAAAACTGGAAATAAACTCCAAAAGGAACCTTCAACACCACACAAATACATGAAAATTAAATAACCTGCTCGTGAAAGAGCACTGGGTCCAAAAGCAAATTGAGATACAAATGCAAAAATTTATCAAACTCAATGACATATTTAAATTACACAACCTATCAAAACCTCTGAGCTACAACTAAGGAGGTGCTAACAGAAAACTTCATAGCCCTTAACACCTATGTAAAAAAGACTGAAAAACTTTTCTAGCATTCAAAGCAAGGATAGTTTTAGCTGTGTATTCTCAAAAAGTTGTCTCTAAGTGCCATAGCTCATGAAGTCAAAACGAGTGATCTGTGTTCCCTTGAGTTGAGCAAGTCCAGATAGAGAAGTAAAATCAAGAAACCAGGCCCTGAGCTGGAAGAGGAATCTTTTCCCAGTGGGCCTTAAGCCCCACATAAATCCCTGTGAAGAAATCGGGAAACGGAGACTGAAAGGGACTCACCTGAGGCTTGTCACTTGAAAGTGCGTGGTGACTTTCCAGAGGGCTGGAAATCAAATCCAAATATTCAGACCTCTATTTCCACAAGGTGCAGTGTATCCCGCAGGCCCAATGTTGCACTTAAATGGCTTAACAAGAGCTTGAATGGATTGAAGTCAACATGAAAAGACATTAGATTCCTTCGGCCCAGTCTTTGGCCCCTTGTCTCTAAGGGGAATGTGTCTGGTTCAAATTCTCACTTTGCTTCTAATCTGAGAGATCTGGCCTCAGTGGTCAATGGGAAATGAGCTGCTTTCAATCGCCACCCTCTCACTCATTGTCAAGAAAATTTTCTTCAAACACACATGGATTGTGTTTTCAGGAGTGTTGGGTATTATCCACTGTTCTGAGTAACACGCTATCAAAGGAGGAAAGATTTGCGGCTTAGGAATGGAGACCGAAACACTGACACACAGACACAGACACACACACACACACACACACACACATACAGTGACACAAAAAACACACAAACATATGCCTTCCACATAACCTGTAGTGTTCAGCCAAATACTTAGTGGTTTGAGGTGGGCTTTGAACCCATCCATTCTCCAAAGGAAGACACACCTTTTGCTAATTCACCGAGGGGTAATGGGAGTCCTTTTCAGTCAGCAGAAACAACACCTGAGTCCTTTGCAGTACTCTTGTCTGCCTCTGAGGGTGAGATGAGAGTGGTCCCTGTCATCATGAGCCATGTCTGAAAGAATTATTCACATTTCCTACGAGAATGGACGTGTGAAATAGCGAAAGGTGTGTCTTCCTTTGGAGCATGGACGGGTTCAAAGACCACCTCATACCACTAACTATTTGGCTGAACACTATCAGTTGTGTGTGAGGCCTGTGTTTGTGTGTTTTTGTGTCACTGTGTGTGTGTGTTTCTGTGTTTCTGTCTCCATTCCTGAGCAGCGAATCTTTCTTCCTGTGGTAGCATGTTACTCAGAGCCGTGGATAAATCCCAGCACTCCTGAAAACACAATCCATGTATGTTTGAAGAAATTTTTCTTGATGATTAGTGAGAGGGTGGTGATTGAAGCCAGCTCATCTCCCCTTGACCAGTGAGGCCAGATCTCTCAGGTTTGAAGCAAAGTGAGAATTTGAGCCAGGCACATTCTCCTTAGAGACAAGGGGCCAAAGACTGGGCCGATGGAATCTAATGTCTTTTCATGTTAACTTCAATATAGTCAAGCTCTCCTTAAGCCATTTAAGTGTAACATTGGGCCTTGGGGATGCAGGGCTCCCTGTGGTATTAGAGGTCCGAATATTATTATTTGATTTCCAGCCCTCTGCCAGTCAGACAGCCATGCACTTTCAAGTGAAAAGCCTTAGGTAAGTCCCTTTCTATCTGTTTCCTGATTTCTTCACAGCCATTTATGTGGGCCTTAAGGCCCACTGGGAAAAGATACCTCTTCCAGTTCCGTGCATTGTTTCTTGATTTTACTTGTCAATCTGGACTTGAATACACCTATGGTTTTGGATTGACTCTATTACCTCTCCTAGATATTAACACACAAAATTGACAGTTGATTCACAAGATGAGAAGCAGTTTTCAAGAATTCAAATAGAACTAAATCCTTTCTTACTAAAAGAATGCTCAACTAAATGGGACATGGGTTACTCGTTTTGATTTCATGAGCTATGGCACTTAGAGACAACTTTTTGAAAATACACTGCTAAAACTGTCCGTGCTTTGAATGTTTGATAATTTTTTCAGAATACACAGCTAAAATGGTCCCCGCTTTAAGTCCTTAAAGTGAGAATTTGAACCAGGCACATTCTCCTTAGAGACAAGGGGCCAAAGACTGGGTCGATGGAATCTAATGTCTTTTCATGGTGACTTCAATCCAGTCAAGCTCTCGTTAAGTCATTTAAGTGTAACATTGGTCCATGTGAGTCATTAATGCACAAATATATTCTTCATTTCTGTGGGTTGTGTTTCCTTCCCCCCCCCTTTTTTTTTTTTTTTTTTTTTTTTTTTTTTTTTTTTTTTTTTTTTTTTTGATATGTACTATCTCTAACTCTGTTTTCCTGGCTGGAGTGCAGTATTGTGGTCTCGGCTCAGGTCAATATCTGCCTCCTGGTTTCAGATGTTTCTCCTGCCTCAGCCTGCCAGGTAGCTGAGATTACATTCTCCCAGTACCATGCCCAGCCAATTTTCTGTATATAGTTATTGATTTTCGAGTTGGTTTGTTGCTGTTGCTCTGTCACCCAGGCAGGAGTACATTAGTGCATCAGCGGATCACTACCACTTCCACTTCCCAGGTTCATGCGATTCTTCTCCCTGAGCCTTCTGACTAGCTGGGATTACAGGCCTGTGCCACCACGCCCGGCAAATTTTTGTATTTTTTATAGAGATGCTGTTTCTCGACAATGGTCAGGCTGGTCTCAAACTCTCAACCTCAGTTGATCTGCTTGCCTCAACTTCCCATAGTGCTGGGATTACAGGCATGAGCCACTGCACCTGCCACTCCTAGGTATTTTGGTTTTCTTTCTTTTTTATTTTGAGATGGGTCTTGCTCTGTTGGCCATGCTGAAGTGCAGTGACCTGATAACTGCTCACTGGATCCTCTGCCTCCTGGGTTCAAGCAATTCTTGTGCCTCAGCCTCCCAAGTAGCTGGGATTACAGGTGCCTGCTACTGTGCCTGACTAATTTTCATGTTTTTAGTAGAGATGGGGTTTCACCATGTTAGGCAAGCTGGTCTCGAACTCCTGACCTCAAGCGATCTGTCTGCTTCGGCCTCCCAAAATGCTGAGATTACAGGCATGAGCTACCATTCCCGGCATTTCATTTTTAAGACAGGGTCTTGTGCCGTCTCCCGGGCTGGAGTACAGTGGTGTGATCTCGGCTTACTGCAGCGTCCACATTCTGGGCTCAAGCAATCCTCCTGTGTCAGCCTCCCAAGCAGCTGTGACTACAGGTGTGTGCCACCATGCCTGGCTAATTTTTGTATTTTTAGTTGAGACGGGGTTTTGCTAAGTCGTCCTGGATGGTCTTGAACTGCTGGACTCAACGTGATTTACCTGTCTCGGCCTCCCAATGTGCTGTGGTTGCAGACATCAGCTATTGTGCCCAGACTATTTTTCACTTGTGAGTAAATACGAAAATACGTTAAACATAGGCTGCACCATTTTATATTCACATACGGTATTTAAGGATGGTGATTACCCTCTGACCTTGCTAACACTTGTTATTTTCTATTTATTTGGATTATAGCCTTTTGAGTGTGTGTTAAAGGAGTTTATCATTGTGGTTTCCATGTAGATTGCCATAATGAGAGTTATATTGATCATAACTGTTATGTGCTTGTTTTCCATTTGCATGTCATATTGCTGAAGTGTGTGTTCAGCTGTTTTTAGATTTTGTAATTTGGTTGCTTTTGTTGTTGAGTCAGACAAATTATACACTGTGGTTAACAGACCGTTGTTAGATATATAATGCACTGTGTGCTGTCTTTTCACTTTTTTTTTTTTAATTTTTTTTATTGCATTTTAGGTTTGGGGGTACATGTGATGAACATGCAAGATTGTTGCATAGGTACACACATGGCAGTGTGGTTTGCTGCCTTCCATCCCCTCACCTGTATCTGTCATTTCTCCCCATGCTATCTCTTCTCACCTCCCCACCCCCCCGTCCCTCCCCCATTTTCCCCCAACGGACCCCAGTGTGTAGTGTTCCCCTCCCTGTGTCCATGTGTTCTCATTGTTCAACACCCGCCTATGAGTGAGAATAAACGGTGTTTGATTTTCTGCTCTTGTGTCAGTTTGCTGAGAATGATGGTTTCCAGGTTCATACATGTCCCTACAAGGGACGTGAACTCATCGTTTTTGATGGCTGTGTAATATTCCATGGTGTATATGTACCACATTTTCCCTATCCGGTCTATCATCGTTGGGCATTTGGGTTGGTTACAGGTCTATGCTATTGTAAACAGTGCTGCAATGAACATTCGTATGCACGTGTCCTTGTAGTAGAATGATTTATAATCCTTTGGATATATACCCAGTAATGGGATTGCTGGGTCAAATGGGATTTCTATTTTTAGGTCCTTGAGGAATCGCCACACTGTCTTCCACAATGGTTGAATTAATTTACATTCCCACCAACAGTGCAAAAGTGTTCTTATTTCTCCACATCCTCTCCAGCATTTGTTGTTTCCTGATTTTTTAATGATCACCATTCTAACTGGTGTGAGATGGTATCTCAATGTGGTTTTGATTTGCATTTCTCTGATGACCAGTGATGATGAGCATTTTTTCATATGTTTGTTGGCCTCCTGTATGTCTTCTTTTGTAAAGTATCTGTTCATATCCTTCGCCCATTTTTGAATGGGCTTGTTTGTTTTTTTCTTGTAGATCTGCTTTAGTTCTTCGTAAATTCTGTATATCAGCCCCTTGTCAGATGGGTAGGCTGCAAAAATTTTTTCCCATTCTGTTGGTTGCCGATTCACTCTACTGACTGTTTCTTTTGCCGTGCAGAAGCTGTGGAGTTTGATTAGGTCCCATTTGTCTATTTTGGCTTTTGTTGCCCTTGCTTTTGGCGTTTTGGTCATGAAGTCCTTGCCTACACCGATGTCCTGAATGGTTCTGCCTAGATTTTCTTCTAGGGTTTTTATGGTGTTACGTCTGATGTTTAAGTCTTTAATCCATCTGGAGTTAATTTTGGTGTAAGGTGTCAGGAAGGGATCCTGTTTCTGCTTTCTGCACATGGCTAGCCAGTTTTCCCAACACCATTTATTAAACAGGGAGTCCTTTGCCCATTGCTTGTTTTTGTCAGGTTTGTCGAAGATAAGATGGTTGTGGGTATGTTGTATTTCCTGTGAGGCCTCTGTTCTGTTCCATGGGTCTATATCTCTGTTTTGGTACCAGTACCATGCTGTTTTTATTACTGTAGCCTTGTAGTATAGTTTGAAGTCCGGTAGTGTGATGCCTCCTGCTTTGTTCTTTTTGCTTAGAATTGACTTGGCTATGTGGGCTCTCTTTTGGTTCCATATGAAGTTTAAGGTGTTTTTTTCCAGTTCGGTGAAGAAGGTCATTGGTAGCTTGATGGGAATAGCGTTGAATCTGTAAATTACTTTGGGCAGTATGGCCATTTTCACGATGTTGATTCTTCCTAACCATGAACATGGAATGTTTCTCCATCTGTTTGTATCCTCTCTTATTTCACTGAGCAATGGCTTGTAGTTCTCCTTGAAGAGGTCCTTTACGTTCCTTGTTCGTTGTATTCCTACGTACTTTATTCTCTTTGTAGCAATTGTGAATGGCAGTTTGTTCTTGATTTGGCTCTCTTGAAGTCTATTACTAGTGTATAGGAATGCTTGTGATTTTTGCACGTTGATTTTGTATCCTGAGACTTTGCTGAAGTTGTTTATCAGTTTCATGAGACTTTGGGCTGAGATGATGGGGTCTACCAGATATACAATCATGTCATCTGCAAATAGAGACAATTTGATTTCCTCCTTTCCAATTTGGATACCCTTTATTTCTTTTTCTTGCCTGATTGCTCTGGCTAGAACTTCCAGTACTATATTGAATAGGAGTGGTGAGAGAGGGCATCCTTGTCTAGTGCCAGATTTCAAAGGGAATGCTTCCAGTTTTTGCCCATTCAGTATGATATTGGCTGTTGGTTTGTCGTAAATAGCTTTTATTGTTTTGAGATACGTTCCGTCAATACCTAGTTTATTGAGGGTTTTTAGCATAAAGGGTTGTTGAATTTTGTCAAAAGCCTTCTCTGCATCAATTGAGATAATCATGTGGTTTTTGTCTTTGGTTCTGTTTATGTGGTGAATTACGTTTATGGACTTGCGTATGTTGAACCAGCCTTGCATCCCCGGGATGAATCCCACTTGATCATGGTGGATGAGGTTTTTGATATGCTGTTGCAATCGGTTTGCCAGTATTTTATTGAAGATTTTTGCATCTATGTTCATCATGGATATTGGCCTGAAATTTTCTTTTCTTGTTGAGTCTCTGCCGGGTTTTGGTATCAGGATGATGTTTGTCTCGTAAAATGATTTGGGAAGGATTCCCTCTTTTTGGATTGTCTGGAATAGTTTCAGAAGGAATGGTATCAGCTCCTCTTTGTATGTCTGGTAGAATTCAGCTGTGAACCCATCTGGACCTGGGTTTTTTTTGGGTGGTAGGCTCTTTATTGCTGCCTCGACTTCAGACCATGTTATTGGTCTATTCAGGGTTTCGGCTTCTTCCAGGTTTAGGCTTGGGAGGATGCAGATGTCCAGGAATTTATCCATTTCTTCCAGGTTTACTAGTTTATGTGCATGGAGTTGTTTGTAATAATCTCTGATGATGGTTTGGATTTCTGTGGAATCTGTGGTGATATCCCCTTTATCGTTTTTTATTGCATCAGTTTGGTTATTCTCTCTTTTCTTTTTTATTACTCTGGCTAGTGGTCTGTCTATTTTGTTGATCTTTTCAAAAAACCAGCTCCTGGATTTATTGATTTTTTGAAGAGTTTTTTGTGTCTCTATTTCCTTCAGTTCTGCTCTGATCTTAGTTATTTCCAGTCTTCTGCTAGGTTTTGAGTTTTTTTGATCTTGCTCCTCTAGCTCTTTCAATTTTGATGATAGGATGTCAATTTTAGATCTCTCTTTTGTTCTCATGTAGGCACTCATTTCTATATATTTTCCTCTGGAGACTGCTTTAAATGTGTCCCAGAGATTCTGGTATGTTGTGTCTTCGTTCTCATTGGTTTCGAAGAACATCTTTATGTCTGCCTTCATTTCATTATTTATCCAGTCAACATTCAAGAGCAAGTTGTTCAGTTTCCATGAAGCCGTGCGGTTCTGAGTTAGTTTCTGCATTCTGAGTTCTACCTCGATGGCACTGTGGTCTGAGAGACTGTTTGTTATGATTTCTGTTCTTTTGCATTTGCTGAGGAATGATTTATTGCCAATTATGTGGTCAATTTTAGAGTAGGTGTGATGTGGTGCTCAGAAGAATGTAGATTCTGTGGATTTGGGGTGGAGAGTTCTGTAAATGTCTATTAAGTTTGCTTGTTCCACGTCTGAGTTCAGATCCTGGATATCCTTGTGGATTTTCTGTCTGGTTGATCTGTCTAATATTGACAATGGGGTGTTAAAGTCTCCCACTATTATTGTGTGGGAGTCTAAGTCTCTTTGTAAGTCATTAAGAACTTGCCTTATGTATCTGGGTGCTCCTGTATTGGGTGCATATATATTTAGGATCGTTAGCTCTTCTTGTTGCAGTGATCCTTTTACCATTATGTAATGTCCTTCTTTGTCTCTTTTGATCTTTGTTGCTTTAAAGTCTATTTTATCAGAGATGAGAATTGCAACTCCTGCTTTTTTTTGCTCTCCATTTGCTTGGTAGATCTTCCTCCATCCCTTTATTTTGAGCCTTTGTGTATCCTTGCATGTAAGATGGGTTTCCTGGATACAGCACACTGGTGGGTTTTGGCTTCTTATCCAATTTGCCAGTCTGTGTCTTTTGATTGGGACATTTAGTCCATTGACATTTAGGGATAGTATTGTTATGTGTGAATTTGATACTGTCATTTTGATGCTACCTGGCTGTTTTGTTGGTTAGTTGATGCAGATTCTTGATTGTGCTGATGCTCTTTTACCATTTGGTGTGTTTTTGGAGTGGCTGGTACTGGTTGTTCCTTTATATGTGTAGAGCCTCTTTCAGGAGTTCTTGTTGAGCAGGTTTGGTGGTGATGAAATCTCTGAGTGCTTGCTTCTTCACAAAGGATTTTATTTTTCCTTCACTTATGAAGCTTAGTTTGGCTGGATAGGAGATTCTGGGTTGAAAGTTCTTTTCTTTAAGGATGTTGAATATTGGCCCCCAATCTATTCTGGCTTGTAGGGTTTCTGCTGAGAGATCTGCTGTGAGTCTAATGGGCTTCCCTTTGTGGGTAACCCGACCTTTCTCTCTGGCTGCCCTTAGCATTTTCTCTTTCATTTCAATCCTGGTGAATCTGACGATTATGTGCCTTGGGGTTGCTCTTCTTGAGGAATATCTCTGTGGTGTTCTCTGTATTTCCTGGATTTGAATATTGGTCTGCCTTGCTAGGTTCGGGAAGTTTTCCTGGATAATATCCTGAAGAGTATTTTCCAGCTTGGATTCATTCTCTTCATCACATTCAGGTACACCTATCAGACATAGATTAGGTCTTTTCACATAGTCCCACATTTCTTGAAGATTTTGTTCATTCCTTTTTGCGCTTTTTTCTCTGTTCTTGCCTTCTCTTTTTATTTCATTGAGTTGATCTTCGACCTCTGATATCCTTTCTTCTGCTTGGTCAATTCGGCTGTTGAAGCTTGTGCATGCTTCACGAAGTTCTCGTGTTGCGTTTTTCAGCTCCATCAATTCACTTATACTCCTCTCTATGCTGTCCATTCTCGTCAGCAGTTTGTCCAATCTTTTTTCAAGGTTCCTATTTTCTTTGCATTTGGTTCGAACATGTTCTTTTAGCTCACTGTAGTTTCTTACTACCCACCTTCTGAAGTCTGATTCTGTCATTTCATCACCCTCCTTCTCCATCCGGTCTGGTTCCCTTACTGGTGAAGAGTTGTGATCCCTTTTAGGAGGAGAGGTGTTCTGGTTTCGGGAGTTTTCATCCTTTTTGCGCTGGTTTCTTCCCATTTTAGTGGGTTTATCCACCTGTTGTCTGTCTCTGTCCCAGGGAGTTGGAGCTTTATGAGTTTCCATTGCAGCACTGCCTTTTTTGATTTTTCTTTCAGGTCTGCCCCTCCCAGCTAGCAGTACGCCTAGCCACTGCCTGCCCGCAGGGGCTTTGCTGAGCTGCTGTGGGCTCCCCCCAGCTGCCCTGAGCTCTTCCCTGCAGTCCTGTTTATATGGAGGTAGTTAGAACTCTCTGGGCAATGGTGGCCCCGCCTCTGTTATGGCGGACTCTCTCTGTTGTGGCAGGTGGCCTTGGCAACAGCGGGTTGCCTCAGCAACGGCAGCCTGCCTCCCTAGCGGTGGAGAGTCTCCATAATGGCGGAAACCCCTCCCCCACCGAGCTGGACTGTCCCGTTTCAGCTGTGCTTGGTTTGAAGGGCTCAACCCAGAGGGTTTCCAATTACTGTATTTGTTTTCGTTGTTGTTGGGGGTGGAGGGGTGGGACCAACAGAGCCTGATCACCTGGCTCCCTGACTCAGAGTCTTTTCTTTTACGTTGAAGGACCCCGCGTTCCGTTCGGTCGCTTGTTGAAAAGTCGCCGGGATCTCCCGTGCTGCGACTCAGGGAGTCCTCTCGAACTGCGGCGCGGGCTCCTGGCGGATTTTTTGCCTAGGAATCTCCAGGCCTGGCTCGCTATTTCAGCTGAATGGGCAACTCTGCCATCTCAGGGCTCTGATTGCCAGCTAAGAGGGCTCCCAGACCAGTGGCTTTTGTACGGAGAACCGCAGCAACAGGGCATGGTTACAGCAGCTGCCCAGGCAGAATCAACCCCGCGCGGACCGAAACAGCCGCACCGGCTGGGATTGTGACGCTGGCGACCCCTCTGCCTGGGTATCTCCTGGTCTGTGGGCAATAAGAGTTCGTCTGGAAATGCGGTGTCCACTCACCCTCTGCACTTTCACTGGGAGCTGAAGTCCTGAGCTGTTCTTAGGCGGCCATCTTCCCAGCATTCCGTCACTTTTTTTTTTTTTAATTTGAGATGGAGTCTTGTACTTTTACCCAGGCTAAAGTGCAGTGGTGCGATCTCGGCTCACTGCAACCTCCCACTCTTGGGTTCACATGGCTCTTGTGTCTCACCTTTCGGGTAGCTGAGATTACAGGCTCCTGTTAACATGCCCAGCTAAGTTTTTGTATTTTTTTTTTCTTTTGGAGATGGAGTCTCGCTCTGACACCCAGGCCTGGAGTGTAGTAGCACAATCGGCTTACTGCAACTTCCACCTCCCAAGTTCAAGTGATTCCTCAGGTGAGCACCACCACACCCAGTTAATTTTTGTATTTTCAGTAGAGACGAGGTTTCTCTCTGTTGATAAGGCTGGTCTCAAACTCCCAACCTGAGTTACGTGCTCGTCTCAGTCTGCCAAAGTGCTGGATTATAGGCGTGAGCCACTACAGTCCTCCAGTCCCAGGCATTATGGTTTTCTTTTCTTTTCTTTCTTTCTTTCTTTCTTTTTTTTTTGGTGGGATCTTGCCTCTGTTGGCCAGACTGGAGTGCAGTGGCCTGATATCAGCTCACTGGAACCTCAGTCTCTTGGGTTCAAGCAATTCTCCTGCCTCAGCCTCTGAAGTAGCTGGGATTACAGGTGCATACCACCACCCGGATAATTTACATATTTTTAGTAGAGACTGGGTTTTGCCACGCTGGCCAAGGTGGTTTTTAACTGCTGACTTCAAGAGATCCTTCCGCCTCCACCCCTCAAAGTGCTGGGATTACAGATGTGAGTCACCATGTTTGGCCTTTCTATTTTGAGATGAGGTATTGTGCTGTCTCCTAGGCTGCAGTGCAGTGATGCAATCTCAGCTTACTGCAGCCTCCACATTCTGGGCTCACGCAATCCTCCTGTCTCAGCCTCCCATGTAGCTAGGACTACAGGTGTGTGCCACCATGCCTGGCTAATTTTTGTATTTCTAGTAGAGGTTGGGTTTTGCTGTGTCATCCTGGCTAGCTTTTAACTCCCGGACTCATGTGATCCACCTGTCTCTGTCTCCCAGTGTGCTGTGATTATAGGCATTAGCTATCATGCCCGGCGTATTTTTGACTTTTTGAGGAAACAGCAAACTGTGTTAAAAATAGGCTGCAGTAGAGAAATGCAAATCAACACTACATTGAGATACCATCTCACACCAGTTAGAATGGCCATCGTTAAAAAATCTAGAGACGACAGATGCTGGAGAGGATGTGGAGAAATAGGAACACTTTTACACTGTTGGTGGGAGTGCAAATTAGTTCAACCATTGTGGAAGACAGTGTGCCAATTCCTCAAGGACCTAGAAATAGAAATTCCATTTGACCCAGCAATTCCATTACTGAGTATATATCCAAAGGATTATAAATGGTTCTATTATAAGGACACATGCACATGAATGTTCATTGCAGCACTGTTTACAATAGCAAAGACTTGGAACCAACCCAAATGCCAAATGATGATAGCCTGGACAGGGAAAATGTGGCACATATACATAGAAAACGACGAGTTCGTGTCCTTTGTAGAGACATGGATGAACCTGGAAAGCATCAATCTCGGCAAACTGACAGAAGAACAGAAAATCAAACACCGCATGTTCTCACTCATAGGCGGGTGTTAAACAGTGAGAAAACATGGACACAGGGAGGTGAGCATCACACACTGGGGTCTGTGGAGGGCATGTAGTGGGAGTTGGGGAGGGATATCATGGGGACAAATGCCAGATATAGGTGATAGGGAGAAAGGCAGCAAACCACATTGCCAAGTATGTACCTATGTGACAATCTTGAATATTCTTCAAATGTACCCCAAAACCTAAATCACAGTAACATACATATTTAAACAAAAAAGGCTGTACTATTATATATTCCCCATAAGGTATTTAAGGATGGTCATTTCTCTCAGACCTTGCTAACACTTGTTATTTTACATTTCTTTAGATTATAGCCTTTCTAGTGTGTGTCAAAGGTATACGCCATTGTGGTTTCGGTGTAGATGATCGTAATGGTAATGATACTGATCATCTTGTTATGTGCCTGATGTCTGTTTGCATGTCTTATTAGTGCAGTGTGTGTTTAACCGTGTCTCTATTTTCCTTTGCAGATGAAGTCTTGCACTGTTTTCCAGCTTCGAGTGTAGTGGGGCAATCTCAGTTCACTGTAACCTTCGTTACCTGGGTTCAGACAAGTCCCCTGCCTCAGCCCCCTAAAGTAGTTGAGATTACAGTCTCCTACTACCATGCCTAGCTAATTTTTTGTATTTTTCCTTTTTGAGACAGAGTGTAGCTCCGTTGCCAAAGGTGGAGAGCATTAGCACAATCTGTGCTCATTGCAACCTGTACTTAATGTGGTTAGGCTCAGGGTTAGGGTTAGGGGTTAGGGATTAGGGGTTGGGGTTAGGGGCGTGTGGTGCATCGTCCCAGCGCCGGCTTGCATGGCATGGCATCCAGGCCCTGGCATGCATCACACGGCGTCCTGCCAGTCTGCGGGGTTGCAGTCTTCTCAGTATACATTTGTGGGGAACCGTGAGTGTGGAGCTGCATGCTCCATGGCACTGGCCTAGCGGGCATAGCCTCGCTACAACTCTGGGCCACGTCTACAGTGAGTAAATTCCTTCCTGTTTGCAGCCCTTCAATGCTAGGGTCAGAGACTGGTAAGATCTCAGTATGGAAAACTGGATACCGAAAGCTCCTCTGAATCCTTTGCACCTAGGTTCTCCCCACCCAAGGCCAGGTGGCTGCAGTGCAAGTTTTAATAATCAACACTGACATATCAGTGCAAACGTAGAAACTAACATATCGTTAGGGTTTAGGGTGAGGTTTAGGGCTAAGGGTTAGGGTTAAAAGCTAGAATTCGGGAAGATGGCTGCCTAAGAACAGCTCAGGACTTCAGCTCCCAGTGAAAGTGCAGAGGGTGAGTGGACGCCGCATTTCCACATGAACTCTTATTGCCCACAGACCAGGAGATACCCAGGCAGAGGGGTTGCCAGCATCGCAGTCCCAGCCGGTGCAGCTGTTTTGGCCCCCATGGGGCTGATTCTGCCCGTGCGGCTGCTGTGACCACACCCTGTTGCTGCGGTTCTCCGTACAAAAGCCACTGGTCTGGGAGCCCTCTTAGCTGGCGATCAGAGCCCTGAGACGGCAGAGTTGCCCATTCATCTGAAATAGCAAGCCAGGCCAGGAGATTCCTAGGCAAAAAATCCGCCAGGAGCTGGCACCACAGTTCGAGCCGACTCAGTGAGTCACAGCATGGGAGATCCCAGCGCCTTTTCAACAAGGGTCTGGAACGCGGGGTCGTTCAACTTAAAAGAAAAGACTCTGAGTCAGGGAGCCAGGTGATCAGGCTCGGTTGGTCCCACCCCTCCACCCCAAACAACAACGAAAACAAAAACATAATTGGAAACCCTCTGGGTTGAGCCCTACAAACCAAGCACAGCTGAACCCGGACGGTCGAGCTTGGCAGGGGAGGGGCTTCCGCCATGACTGAGACTCTCCACTGCTATGGAGGCAGGCCCCCGTTGCCAAGGCAACCCACCTTTGCCAAGGCCACCTGCCACAACAGAGAGAGTCCGCCATAACAGAGGCAGGGCCACCGTTGCAGAGACAGTTCTAACTACTCCCATATAAACAGGACTGCAGGGAAGAGCTCAGGGCAGCTGGGAGGAGCCCACAGCAGCTCAGCAAAGCCCCTGCAGGCAGACAGTGGCTAGGCATGCTGCTAGCTGGGCGGGTGGGTCAGACCTGAAAGAAAAATCAAAAAAGGCAGTAGTGCAACGGAAACTCATAAAGCTCCAACTCCCTGGGACAGAGCACCTGGCAACAAAAAGTGCTTTATGAGTTCAGCTGCAGCAGACCTAAACATACCTGCCCAGCAGCTCTGAACGAACAACGGAGCTCACAACTCAGGACTTCAGCCCCAATAAAAGATAGACTGTCTCCTCAAGTAGCTCCCTGACTCCCATAGATCCAAAGACCCACCTCATAAAGGAGAGAACGGACTGACAGTAGGCGAGCATCCTTCTCGGACAAAGATAGCAGAAGACGAAACTGGCAGCAACCCTTACTGTTCTGCAGCTGCTGCAGGTGATCCACAAGCAAGCAGGGCCTGGAGAGGACCTCAGCAGTCCTACAGCAGAGGGGCCAGACTGTTAGAAGGAAAGCTTAAAAAAAAAAAAAAAAAAAAAAAGAAGTAACTTCATCATCCATGAACTAGAAGCTCACTCAGAGACCCAATCTGAAAGACAGTAATTACAAAGACAACAGGTGGATAAACCCACAAAAATGGGAAAAAACCAGCACAAAAAGGATGAAAACTCCCAAAACCAGAACACCACTCCTCCTAAAAGGGATCACAACTCCTCAACAGCAAGGGAACCAGACTGGATGGAGAAGGAGGGTGATGAAATGACAGAATCAGACTTCAGAAGGGGGGTAGTAAGAAACTACAGTGAGCTAAAAGAACATGTTCAAACCCAACGTAAAGAAAATAGGAACCTAGAAAAAAGATTGGACGAACTGCTAACGAGAATGGACAGCATAGACAGGATTATAAGTGAATTGATGGAGCTGAAAAACACAACACGAGAACTTCGTGAAGCATGCACACGCTTCAACAGCTGAATTGACCAAGCAGAAGAAAGGATATCAGAGGTCGAAGATCAATTCAATGAAATAAAAAAGAAGGCAAGAACAGAGAAAAAAGCGCAAAAAGGAATGAACAAAATCTTCAAGAAATGTGGGACAATGTGAAAAGACCCAATCTATGTCTGATAGGTGTACCTGAATGTGATGAAGAGAATGCATCCAAGCTGGAAAATACTCTTCAGGATATTATCCAGGAAAACTTCCCCAACCTAGCAAGGCAGGCCAATATTCAAATCCAGGAAATACAGAGAACACCACAAAGATATTCCTCAAGAAGAGCAACCCCAAGGCACATAATCGTCACATTCACCAGGGTTAAAATGAAAGAGAAAATGCTAAGGGCAGCCAGAGAGAAAGGTCGGGTTACCCACAAAGGGAAGCCCATTAGACTCACAGCAAATCTCTCAGCAGAAACCCTACAAGCCAGAAGAGATTGGGGGCCAATATTCAACATCCTTAAAGAAAAGAACTTTCAACCCAGAATCTCCTATCCAGCCAAACTAAGCTTCATAAGTGATGGAAAAATAAAATCCTTTGTGAACAAGCAAGCACTCAGAGATTTCATCACCACCAAACCTGCTCTACAAGAACCCCTGAAAGAGGCTCTACACATATAAAGGAACAAACAGTACCAGCCACTCCGAAAACACACCAAATGGTAAAAGAGCATCAACATAATCAAGAATCTGCATCAACTAACCAACAAAACAGCCAGGTAGCATCAAAATGACAGTATCAAATGCACACATAACAATATTATTCCTAAATGTCAATGGACTAAATGCCCCAATCAAAAGACACAGACTGGCAAATTGGATAAAAAGCCAAAACCCATCAGTGTGCTGTATCCAGGAAACCCATCTTACATGCAAGGATACACAAAGGCTCAAAATAAAGGGATGGAGGAAGATCTACCAAGCAAATGGAGAGCAAAAAAAAGCAGGAGTTGCAATTCTCATCTCTGATAAAATAGACTTTAAAGCAACAAAGATCAAAAGAGACAAAGAAGGACATTACATAATGGTAAAAGGATCACTGCAACATGAAGAGCTAACGATCCTAAATATATAGGCACCCAATACAGGAATACCCAGATACCTAAGGCAAGTTCTTAATGACTTACAAAGAGACTTAGACTCCCACACAATAATAGTGGGAGACTTTAACACCCCATTGTCAATATTAGACAGATCAACCAGACAGAAAATCAACAAGGATATCCAGGACCTGAATACAGACCTGGAACAAGCAAACCTAATAGACATTTACAGAACTCTCCACCCCAAATCCACAGAATATACATTCTTCTCAGCACCACATCACACCTACTCTAAAATTGACCACATAATTGGCAATAAATTACTCCTCAGCAAATGCAAAAGAACGGAAGTCATAACAAACAGTCTCTCAGACCACAGTGCCATCGAGTTAGAACTCATAATGCAGAAACTAACTCAGAACCGCACAGCTTCATGGAAACTGAACAACTTGCTCTTGAATGTTGACTGGATAAACAATGAAATGAAGGCAGACATAAAGATGTTCTTCGACACCAATGAGAACGAAGACACAACATACCAGAATCTCTGGGACACATTTAAAGCAGTCTCTAGAGGAAAATATATAGCAATGAGTGCCCGCATGAGAAGAAAGGAGAGATCTAAAATTGACATGCTATCATCAAAATTGAAAGAGCTAAAAAAAATAAAATAAAAAATAAATAAATAAATAAAAAAAAGAAAGAGGTAGAGGAGCAAGATCAAAAAAACTCAAAACGTAGCAGAAGACTGGAAATAACTAAGATCAGAGCAGAACTGAAGGAAATAGAGACACAAAAAACTCTTCAAAAAATCAATAAATCCAGGAGCTGGTTTTTTGAAAAGATCAACAAAATAGACAGACCACTAGCCAGAGTAATTAAAAAGAAAAGAGAGAATAACCAAATTGATGCAAAAAAAAATGATAAAGGGGATATCACCATAGATTCCACAGAAATCCAAACCATCATCAGAGATTATTACAAACAACTCCATGCACATAAACTAGTAAACCTGGAAGAAATGGATAAATTCCTGGACACCTGCATTCTCCCAAGCCTAAACCTGGAAGAAGCCGAAACCCTGAATAGACAAATAACCTGGTCTGAAGTCGAGGCAGCAATAATGAGCTACCACACAAAAAAAGCCCAGGTCCAGATGGGTTCACAGCCGAATTCTACCAGACATACAAAGGGGAGCTGATACCATTCCTTCTGAAACTATTCCAGACAATCCAAAAAGAGGGAATCCTTCCCAAATCATTTTACGAGACAAACATCATCCTGATACCAAAACCCGGCAGAGACTCAACAAGAAAAGAAAATTTCAGGCCAATATCCATGATGAACATAGATGCAAAAATCTTCAATAAAATAGTGGCAAGCAGATTGCAACAGCATATCAAAAAGCTCATCCACCATGATCAAGTAGGATTCATCCCAGGGATGCAAGTCTGGTTCAACATATGCAAGTCCATAAACGTAATTCACCACATAAACAGAACCAAAGACAAAAACCACATGATTATCTCAATTGATGCAGAGAAGGCTTTTGACAAAATTCAACAACCCTTTATGCTAAAAACCCTCAATAAACTAGGTACTGACGGAACGTATCTCAAAACAATAAAAGCTATTTACGACAAACCAACAGCCAATATCATACTGAATGGGCAAAAACTGGAAGCATTCCCTCTGAAATCTGGCACTAGACAAGGATGCCCTCTCTCACCACTCCTATTCAATATAGTACTGGAAGTTCTAGCCAGAGCAATCAGGCAAGAAAAAGAAATAAAGAGTATCCAAATTGGAAAAGAGGAAATCAAATTGTGTCTATTTGCAGATGACATGACTGTATATCTGGAAGACCCCATCATCTCAGTCCAAAGTCTCCTGAAACTGATAAACAACTTCAGCAAAGTCTCAGGATACAAAGTCAACGTGCAAAAATCACAAGCATTCCTATACACCAGTAATAGACTTCAAGAGAGCCAAATCAAGAATGAACTGCCATTCACAATTGCTACAAAGAGAATAAAGTACCTAGGAATACAACTAACAAGGAACGTAAAGGACCTCTTCAAGGAGAACTACAAGCCATTGCTCAATGAAATAAGAGAGGATACAAACAGATGGAGAAACATTCCATGTTCATGGTTAGGAAGAATCAACATCGTGAAAATGGCCATACTGCCCAAAGTAATTTACAGATTCAACACTATTCCCATCAAGCTACCAATGACCTTCTTCACAGAACTGGAAAAAACACCTTAAACTTCATATGGAACCAAAAGAGAGCCCGCATAGCCAAGTCAATTCTAAGCAAAAAGAACAAAGCAGGAGGCATCACACTACTGGACTTCAAACTATACTACTAGACTACAGTAATCAAAACAGCATGGTAACTGGTACCAAAACAGAGATATAGACCAATGGAACAGAACAGAGGCCTCACAGGAAATACAACATACCCACAACCATCTGATCTTCGACAAACCTGACAAAAACAAGCAATGGGGAAAGGACTCCCTGTTTAATAAATGGTGTTGGGAAAACTGGCTAGCCATGTGCAGAAAGCAGAAACAGGACCACTTCCTGACACCTTACACCAAAATTAACTCCATATGGATTAAAGACTTAAACATCAGACCTAACACCATAAAAACCCTAGAAGAAAATCGAGGCAAAACCATTCAGGACATAGGTGTAGGCAAGGACTTCATGACCAAAACGCCAAAAGCAAGGGCAACAAAAGCCAAAATAGACAAATGGGACCTAATCAAACTCCACAGCTTCTGCACGGCAAAAGAAACAGTCAGTAGAGTGAATCGGCAACCAACAGAATGGGAAAAAATTTTTGCAGTCTACCCATCTGACAAGGGGCTGATATTCAGAATTTACAAGGAACTAAAGCAGATCTACAAGAAAAAAAAACAAACAAGCCCATTCAAAAATGGGCGAAGGATATGAACAGATACTTTACAAAAGAAGACCTACAGGAGGCCAACAAACATATGAAAAAATGCTCATCATCACTGGTCATCAGAGAAATGCAAATCAAAACCACATTGAGATACCATCTCACACCAGTTAGAATGGCGATCATTAAAAAATCTGGAAAGAACAGATTCTGGAGAGGATGTGGAGAAATAGGAACACTTTTGCACTGTTGGTGGGAATGTAAATTAATTAAACCATTGTGGAAGACAGTGTGGCGATTCCTCAAGGACCTAAAAATAGAAATCCCATTTGACCCAGCAATCCCGTTACTGGGTATATATCCAAAGGATTATAAATCATTCTACTATAAGGACACGTGCACACGAATGTTCATTGCAGCACTGTTTACAATAGCATAGACCTGGAACCAACCCAAATGCCCAACGATGATAGACTGGATAGGGAAAATGTGGTACATATACACCATGGAATATTACGCAGCCATCAAAAACGATGAGTTCACGTCCCTTGTAGGGACATGGATGAACCTGGAAACCATCATTCTCAGCAAACTGACACAAGAGCAGAAAATCAAACACCGTATATTCTCACTCATAGGCGGGTGTTGAACAATGAGAACACATGGACACAGGGAGGGGAACACTACACACTGGGGTCCATTGAGGGGAAATGGGGGAGGGACGGGTGGGTGGGGAGGTGGGAAGAGATAGCATGGGGAGAAATGACAGATACAGGTGAGGGGACGGAAGACAGCAAACCACACTGCCATGTGTATACCTATGCAACAATCTTGCATGTTCTTCACATGTACCCCAAAACCTAAAATGCAATTTAAAAAAAGTTAGAATTTAGGGGTTAGAAGAATTTTAGGCAAATTTGAAGGAAGGAATGATGCTTGAATCATGCCTAAAACACTAGAGTGTAAAATAGTGCTTGGGGCTTCCAGCTCTTAGCGGTGGCAGCTGAGTGAGGTTTCTCATTGGCTCCAGCTTGGCAACCGCCGGTTGTGGGGATGGTTCCCTCAGCGTCAATAGTCATACAGCCAGCTGGCAGCTGAGTATTTTGTCATTGACTGGTTGGTTTGTTAAGGTTTTTAAGTCAGTTTGCATGCCTCGAAGTTCGGTTTCGTTTGCTTAGGCAAGACCTCAGGCTAACGGCTTTCTCCTTTTTCGCTTTAACATGTCAAAACCATAATTCATATTCATTTTACTTTCCTGGCATTAATAGAAGTAACTTTACATTTTTGTTGTCATTCAGAAAGTTGGTTTAATTGGCAGCCTATTTGTGATGTTGCATAAAATAATGTGTGTTAATTATTAGCATCTTAGATTAGATGAAATATGTTAACTCTATTAAGCTTTGTTATTAAACCATAACAGGAGTTCAGTTGCTTTTTTTTTTTTCTCCTAGGCTTTAACCATTTAAAATACCCTCAAGCATCTCCTAACAATGTGGATACTTTCTAAGAAATGTGTCCTTAGTGATTTCATCTTTGTGCACACACCATCAAGTGTCCTTATAAAACCTGGATGGTGTAAGTGATATAGTATAGCTTCTTGCTTTCAGGCTACGTACCATATCTGTATAGCTCATCTCTGTACTGAATGCTGTAGTCAAATGTCACACCATGGTGATTGTGGATTGTGATCCCTAAATATCTGAGTCAGGTCTCAGTCAAGTAGAAAGCTTATTTCGCCAAGGTTATGGACATACCCATGATACAGCCTCAGGAGGTCCTGACAACATGGGCTCAAGGTGGTCAGGGTAGAGCTTGCTTTCATATATTTTAGAGAGACATGAGACACCAATCAATATGTGCAAGATGTAAAGTCATTTGGTTCAGTGAGGTGGAACAACTGGAAGTAGGAAGGCAGGGTGGGGGGTGGTTCTAGGTCAGAAGTAAATAAAACAAAAGTTGCATTCTTTTGAATTTTTTGATCAGCCTTCCACTGAATACAATTTATTCTGGTTCAGGGAATTTGCATTTTTACACATACAGTAAGGCAGAGGAATGGTGTGATCTTGGCCCAGCACACACACCTCCTCCCTGGTTTAAGCGATTGTCTTGCCGCATTGTCCCCAGTAGCTTGGATTACAGGCATGCACCACCAAGCCTGGGCAATTTTTGTATTTTTAGTAGAGATGGGGTTTCTCCATGTTTGTCAGGCGGGTCTTGAGCTCCCTACCTCAGGTGATCCAACTGCTTTGGCCCCTCAAAGTGTTGGGATTATAGGCATGAGCCATCGTGCCTGGTCAGGAAGCTTATTTTGATTCTGATATTGTCAACTGTATTTCAGGTACAACTTATTTTCCTTGGAGCGTTAAATACTGCATTGGTATTGTATTACACAAATAAAACACAGATCCCTTTTTATCACATTCATTGCTAGTGATATTGACAACTAAATTTAGATGCATTCCAGAGTCTGGGCTTGCAGTAATTCTTAGCTATCCTCTAAAGGTAAATTACTTTTTCTCATGAGACACAGTGACATCTAAAGTCGCATTGATTGTCCTGCCACTTTTGTTTTTCTAATTCCATCGATTACTTCAAAGCATCTTTGGGGGGATAACGTTGACTATCCCTTTAAACTTTTCAGTATTAGAAAGCATCGTCATGAAACATTGAATAATTGTGGTCACAAATTCCCTTTACAGTCTTTCTTTGAATATTTTTTCCAGTGACAAATATTTGCTTTTGTTGTTTTGTAGCTAAAAGGAATGCTGGGAAACAAAACAAAGACAAGCATTCATTATAATAAGTGATTCAGTCACGATCAATTGCTATTTTAATTTTTTTTAAGTTATATTTTTGAAAACGTCCTGCTGTAAATTGAAATAGTCTCCAAAATCTGAATTCTTTCCTTGGTTCTAAGGTGACCAGATTTCCTAGAGAGCGAACCACACCACAAGGAAAAAGATATGATAAATATGTTTACATGGATGTGTTATTTTAACATAAATCTTGTAAAATAGGCATTTCATTGAAATTATATATGTTTGCATAAATTACTTTGCAGCATCATGAATGCCCTTGTTTTGAAAAGTAGGACTAGTTAGTGTCAATTACTACTTATTATTAGTACAAATAAGTAAGGAGATATTTTTTAAAATTACAATTTTTAAATAAAGGTTTTATTTTAAATTAGTTTTAGAATCACACCGAAATTGGGAGGAAAATGCAGATTTCCTGTGTAGACCCGAACTAGTTTCCCTCGTATAAACATATCAACATGTATGAGATATGTTGTTAACAATATATTTTTTTTTTTTTTTGAGATCGAGTCTTTCTTGCTCTGTAACCCAGGTTGGAGTGCAATGGCACGATACTGGCTCATTGCACCCTCTACCTCCCATATTTAAGCGATTCTCCTGCTTCAGCCTCCCAAGCAGCTGGGATTACAGGTGCCCACCAGCACGCGTGGCTAATTTTTTGTATTTTTAGTAGAGACGGGTTTCGCCATGTTGGCCAGGCTGGTCTGGAACTCTGACCTCAGATTATTTACCCGTCTAAGCCTTCAAAAGTTGTGGGATGACAGGCATGAGCCACCATGTCCAGCCTACTATCAGTATATTTGCTTCGGTTAGGTATCTGCTCAGATATTTACCCAGTTTTAAAATCACGTATGTGTTTTGTAATTATCTTCTCGCATCTCTCTTTTCTTTTTGTTCTCTGCATACAGTTTTGCACAGTAGAATACTTAGTTTTATGAAGTCTGTTATCAATATTTTCATGAATTGGCATTTGATGTTTTGTGTTACAAGTCAACACCAAACTCAATGTCATATAGATTTTCTTTTAGATTTTTTATAGTTTTGCATTTAAAATTACAGTCTCTGGACTATTTTGAGTAGGTTTTTGTTTTTCTTAATTTGTGTATATATTCATTTTATTCTACATGGCTTCCAAAGTCTTCCATCACCATCTTTGGGAAGGAATGGCTACAGTGGGCTTCATTTTGCTTTGAATTTCTAAAATTATTACATTGAGTAAACTCAATATTGAATTTTATAGGTATTTCAGGACAGCCAGGCGGGGGTGCACGTCTGCTGAGAAACTGAGCAAGAGTATCTGTGCTGAGCTCTGGCACCGCCAGAGGGCGCACGAACCCACCCCTGACCAACTTCCCTCTGAAGTGCCAGAAGACTTCCTCGGGGCAGCACGACGGTGGTGTCAACTAAGTCTTGTTCATTGGTGAGTAAAAAGCTCCCTTTCCACGGCCCTGAGTGCAGAGAAGAGAGTCTTTAGAGTGCTCAGCAAAGGAAGAAATTCATCTAGAAAAATGAAATCCCCAAATCCCATCATTACGACTACATCCTGATATCATTGTCAATATCCAGACACAGTGGCTGCTAAGATATGTTCTCACAGTGGCCTCTAATATAATAATCACACCGTGCCCTAACATTACTATGATATCCATACTGTACCCTAACACCAACATAATATCCACACCAATATAATATTCTAACGCTTATCTGATATCCACACTGTTCTTCTAATGCTAATGTAATACTATCCATATGGTTCCCTGATGTTAATGTAATATCTGCACTGTTCTCCAACACCAATATAATATGTACACCACGCCCTAACACTAATATCCACACTGTGCAGTAAAACTAATGTGTCCACACAGCAGCCTCTAATGCTAATAAGTGTAATAATATCTACTAAGTGGAGTTGGTTGACACTGAGGCTTTTATAAGTGCTCACAGCTTTGGATGAAGAGTAGCCTCTATAGTGGATTTTGGTGATGTCTCTGCTTTTCTGGCATAGTATTGATATGGTTGTTTTAAAAAGTAATTTACTTCTTAATAATGTCATACTTCTAGGAAACTTCCAGTAGCAGTGCAAAATACAACCTGTTTGTTTTCTTTGGGTCCCCACCAGTTATTGCTGTACCAGATTTGCAATGTCCCACAAAATACTCTGGTATATTTTATCCAAAGTGTGGAAACTCTCCTAGGTTACCACCGCATAACCCCTAGATCAAGAAATCAGCATGGTTCCTACATGATAATTCAGTTCACAAACTCATTTAACTTTTACCTCTTGCCCTGCTTGGGAGTATAATAGGTTTTTTCATTCTGATCCAGTTTTCCTGACACTGTTTCCAAGTCTTCCTGCATATTTATGATCTTGACACATTTAAAGAGCATACAAGTTTTTGTTTGAACACCTGTTTTCAGGTCTTTGGGGCATATAGCTAGGAACGGAATCACTGAGTCATACGGTAAATCTACTTGCAACCATTTGAAAAAACTTCAGATTAGTTCCCAGGGCTCATCCCTCACTTCTATCACATTCACAGAGAAGGCTTCCCTGATTATCTAATCTGCCACCAACACCGCATCACTGCTCATGCTAGTGTGCATTACACCCACATCTGATTTTGCTTTCCTTTCCTTTCCTTTCATTTTCTTTCTTCTTTCCTTTCCTTTCCTTTCTCCTTTCCTTTCCTTTCCTTAACTTTCCTTTCCTTTCCTTTCCTTTCCTTTCTCTGGTGTTTTATTTTATAATAACACCTTATTTTATAAAGACACTAATCTCATCGGGCCAAGGCCCCACCTAATGACTTCATTTAACTTGACTTACTTCCTTAGAGACCCCATCTCTAAATACAGACACACTGTGGGGTTAGGACTTGGACATATGAATTTGTGGGAGATACCAACATTCTATCTGTAGCACATGAAAACTTTTCAGAAATGTTAAATCTTGGGATTTACCATTAAACTACTGTGTCATAAACCCTAGGATTTGGGCTCAAATATCTCTTTCAATCAGGCTTTTCGGTGTGTCTGAGTTTGAGACGCAGTAAGAGTCCATACAGGAAGTGGATGGAGGGGAGATGAAAGAAGTAGATTGTCAGCAGAACGTGGAGAACTTTGAGGCTCAAGAATGCAAAGGCAGGCCGGGCGCGGTGGCTCAAGCCTGTAATCCCAGCACTTTGGGAGGCCGAGGCGGGTGGATCACGAGGTCGAGAGATCGAGACCATCCTGGTCAACGTGGTGAAACCCCGTCTCTACTAAAAATACAAAAAATTAGCTGGGCATGGTGGCGCGTGCCTATAATCCCAGCTACTCAGGAGGCTGAGGCAGGAGAATTGCCTGAACCCAGGAGGCGAAGGTTGCGGTGAGCCGAGATCGCGCCATTGCACTCCAGCCTGGGTAACAGGAGCGAAACTCCGTCTCAAAAAAAAAAAAGAATGCAAAGGCTGCTCTTAGTCAGTGGGACACCTAGAAGGAGAGGAGCTAAATCATTTATTTTGTCGTCTGTCTGTGGAAGGAAGGGGAGGAAAGAAAGGAGGAGAGAAGGAAAAAAGGACGGAATTAAGGGAAAGGGAAGAAAGGAGAAAGAGAGGGAGGGAATGAGAAAGAGACAGAAGAAGGCCTTTTGGAAAACAGTTTCCCAGTTCAGGTGTTTACATCCTAAATACAGTAATGGAGAAAAGGGATAAATATGATATATATTATGAAAATCTATAGCTCATTCCAGGGTCAAGCCAGCAAAGGAGAAAGGGAAATCAGGGTAACTTGTAGATCTGTGCAACCTCCCACTGACAAAAATGTGGACACTCAGATAGGAAGCCGATGTGAGGCACACATTCAGTTTTATTTATTTGTGCTGATGTTAACAGGAGGACATCTAAGTGACTGTGTTTACTAGGATAGAGATATAGTTAAGAGAGCAGTCAGTTCTGAAACTACCTTCAGAAGGTGATTACTGAATCTTGTGGATTCTCTGCAAGTTTGAGGAAGGGCACACAGTGAGAGATGATAAATAAAGTCACAGGGAAAACAACTGTTTCAAGGATAGCAAAGACCCAGAATGAGGGTGAAGATGAAGGCAGGGTAAATCGCAATGACATTTAAAATTTTTTGCCAGTTAGCACCTCCAAAGGCATCTCAGTCTGAGCTCTGCAGAAGGGACGTGTTTGCAACTCATTGTGAGTCCTCTGGGTGAATCACTCACTGTGCCTATGAACAGGACCAACTGACCAAAACTGAATTGTGATGACCACCACTATTGTTAGGCTGAACCCTTGTTAAACAGGATAGTGGTTTTCAGTACCAGCTAAAAGAATTTTAAAATGTTGACCATTTATATTATTTAAGTAATGTGCTACCATTTATAGTCATTTATACTACATTAATATACCATTTATATCACATATGCCATTAAGTAAAATAAAATCAACATTTATATTACAGAAGCAATGTGCTATAGAAACCCTAAAGGGATTTCTGTAACATTAAATTGATGGCTCTCTAGTGCAGTCCAGAATCACCTGTAGGGCTTGTTGGGCCACAGATTGCTGGTTTCCACTCAGAGTTTCTTATTCAGCAGGTCTGGGTGCGGTCTGAGAATTTGCATTTATAATAAGTTCTCAGACACAACTGATGCTGCTGGTTCGGGAACCACGATATGAGAACTATGGTTAAGCCTCACGCCACAGCATTCCTATAACAAGAGCCACCTTTGCTAATTCGGGGTAACTTGTTGGCTGCAAACTGTAACCATAGGCAACTTCTTTAGCAATATAAACCTCTAGATAAAAGAAACACTCAACAATCATAATAGAAACATATATGGTCAATGAAATATCTTTTTTCCAAATGGGAACATGTGTCTTACAGCCTCAAAAGAATATTTTCACCTAGACTGCACTAAAATAACAAGATAAATCTGAAACTAAAACTTAAAACGGCCTTTATGAACAGAAACACTTTGACACCTCAGGTAAAGGGCTACATGTTTCCCTCTATATTTTCATATCTTAGCTTTAAGATGAAATGACATTGTCATTTTACTTATAATAGGAGAACCTACGAATAGGAGAACTTAAATAACATTGTCATTTGACTTAAAATAGGACAACCTAGAAACTTGATTCCCGCTTATTAGTGCAAACCAAAGGGGTTATTTCCAAATATTTTCAGTTTAGTTTTTGTTCATGTGTAATATAAATGATTTAAAAGCCAGGTTTCGGGGAAAGCTGCCATCAATGTGTTTAATAGCTGCTGCCTCAGCATCCATGTTCAGACCTGACCTAAGTTGTCTGAAGCCCAGTCTCACTGTATCCCCTCCGATCTGGGTAACCCTCCCCCTCCCTGAGTGGTTGTGATGTGGCCCATTTGTTCTTCATCCCACTGAGTCAGAACCCACCCATCATACAGCTGCTGATCATGATAAAACCTAATGGTCAACACCAGAGCCCTGTAAATAAGCCCAGCTCCACGTGTTCTCTTAAATCAGCAAAGCCACACCCTCACGGGAAAGCCCGAGAACAAAGCTTCAGGCCCTTCCTCTGCTCTCTGGTTCCTCACGGCCTTCAGACTGCCCCTTGGGCTCCAGATGCTCCCCGAACTTCTCCAGGATGTGTAAGTTAGAGATTTCTTCTGTTCCTGTGTTTTGGTGTTGCCTCCTCCTTGTACCTTACCTGACTGACACCCCAGAGCCTGCCTTTCCTCCTGGCCAGGTCTCTCCTGGAGGTGGGCTGGTTTCTGGTCTCCTTTAAAGAGAGACCTCAAGACCAAATTAAAGAGAAACCTAAATAAATAAATCACAACAGAAAGCTTGGTTGTTTACTTAAAATTCATATTTATAATAAAATGTGTTTATGCTAGATTTAGAACACACTAGGCCTGTTCTAGCTCTAAATTGCACTGCTATCTTGTAGTATGCAGTTATTCCTCATTTTATTTTCCACTTGAAGTCATTGTATTTCCTCAGTTTATAAACACCTTGAATTCTTTAGCTGAAAAGACAGGGTAACTTGATAAGGCATCCCCCTTAGGAACCATAACCCCCAATGCAGAGCAAATTAAATGTGCAAAACTGTAAGCACCATGTGCTATGTTATTAAAGATAGAATATAATGCTGACAGGCAAGAAAGTCTTTGTGAAGAAGTTTAAAGGAGGAGAAGAATGGACAGATGAACTGGAAATGGAAAAATCAGTTTTCCTTTCCTTTAGGAGTAAGCCCCTTTGCAAACTAGCTGGTAAATGTCACAGTCCCTTTAGATGGCAAGGTTAGCAAATACTAAGAAAACACTAGGGTACAAGTGTTCATCACGCAAAGCACACCTGTAATATTTCATCTGGTCTTTCAGTGACCCTATAAGAAACAAGAGACGTTTTCAGATGAGGAGATTGGGCTTCAGGGTGAAATTAGGAGACTGGTAAGACTCACATAGAGAGTCAGTGGTGGAACGGAGTTCAGATCCACATTCTTCCAACTGCAAGCACAGGGCATTTTCCACTAATCAGTGCACTAACCCAAGAAATCTAATTTTTCCAGACATTTAAAATGATGCTATGGCCATTTGAGTAAAACCAGTTTTGGCCTATACTTCCGATTCCTCATTACCAGCCTACCATTGTTTATTTATTATGGGCAGCAGAATTAAGATGTAATGAAGTCTAACAGAACCCCTCATTATCTGTGTAGATACAGTAGTAACAGAGATGGTGATATCGTTTGAATGTTTGGCCCCTTCAAATCTCATGTTGAAATGTGATCCCCAGTGTTGGAGGTAGGGCCTGCTGGGAGGGAGGTGTTGGCTCATCGGGCAGATCCTTCATGAATGGCTTGGTGCCCTCCTCACGGTAATGGCTGAATTCCTGCTCTCTTCACTCACTGAGATCTGGTTGTTAAAGTGTGATACTGCCCCCGTCTCTTTCTTGCTTCCTCTCTCGCTATATTAGGTGCCAGCTCCCCTTGGCCTTCTGCCATGGTTTTAAGCTCCCTGAGGTCTCAAAAGAAGCAGATGCTGGTGCCGTGCTTCTTGGACAGTCTGTACAACCATGAGTCTAATCATCCTCATTTCCCTATAAATTACCCAGCCTCAGGTATCCTTTTATTACAGCAATGCAAATTGGACTAATACAGATGAGAGATAAAGTATTAATTTAGAAGATGTTTATATACATATATATATGTATATATGTATATATGTTTAACATTCTCACTGAGACTGGGAGGTGTTAGAGATACATAATTGAAAACGAAATCTCCTCCCAACCAAGGAAACTTCTCCACGAAGGTAGAAGAGAAAGAAATACTATTATTACACTTTAATTTCCGGGGTACATGTGCAGAACGTGCATTTTTGTTACATAAGTATCCACATGTCTTGGTGCTTTGCTGCATCTGATCCTCCCAGCAACTACACTAGGTATTTCTCGTGTTATCCCTTCCCAATACCCCCACCCCTGCCTGTTCCTCCCCACCCATCCCCCACCACCCACAAGCCCCAGTGTGTGATGTTCCCCTCCCTATGTCCATGTGGCCTCATTGTTCACCATCCACTTATATTTTAGAGAAAATTATTATGTTTTAAGTTCTGCAATACATGTGCAGATCATGTAGGCTTGTTCAATAGGTATACACAAGCCATGGTGGTTGTTACTTCATCCATTGCACCCTGCTATTCCTCCCCTAGCCCCTCAGCCCCTGGGCCCCAGTGTGTGATGTTTCCCCACATGTGTCTGTGTGTTGTCATTATTCAACACCCACTTATGAGTGAGAACATGCAATGTTGCGTTTTCTGTTCTTGTGTCAGTTTGCTGAGAATGATGGTTTTCAGCTTCATCCATGTTCCAGTAAAGGACATGAAGTTATCTTTTATGGCTGCACAGTATTCCATGGTGTATATGTGACATATTTTTCCTTGTCCAGTCTATCTATGATGGGCATTTGGGTTAGTTCAGTCTTTGCTATTGTAAACAGTGCCACAATAAACATACGTGTACATGTGTCTTTGTAATTGAAAGTGTTATAATCCTTTGGGTACATATCCAATAATGGGATTCCTGGGTCAAACGATATTTCTATGTCTAGATCCTGAAGGAATCACCACACTGTCTTCCACAATGGTTGAACAATTTACACTCTCAACAGCAGTGTAAAAGCATTCCTGTTTCTCCATATTGTCTCCAGCATCTGTTGTCTCCAGATTTTTTAATGATTGCCATTCTAATTGGCATGAGATGGTATCTCAAAGTGGTTTTGATATGCATTTCTCTAGTTATCAGTGATGATGAGCTTTTTTTTCATGTTTGTTGGCTGCATGAATGTCTTCTTTTGAAAAGTGTCTCTTCATCTCTGTCACAAATTTTTTTGCACATTCTTTTGGTTGCCAGTTCACGCTAATGCTAATTTCTTTTGCTGTGCAGAAGTTCTTAAGTTTACTTAGATCTCATTTGTCTGCTTTGGATTCTGTTGCCATTGCTTTTGCTGTTTTAGTCATGAAGTTCTTGCCTATGCTTATGTCCAGAATGGTATTGCCTAGGTTTTTTACGGTATTAGGTCTTATGTTTAAATCTTGAATCCATCCAGAGTTGATTTTTATATAAGGTGTGAGGAAGGGATCCAGTTTCAGCTTTCTGCATATGGCTAGCCAGTTTTTCCAACACCATTTGTTACATAGGGTATCCTTTCCCCATGGCTTGTTTTTGTCAGGTTTGTCAAAGATCAGACAGTTGTAGCTGTGCGGTGTTACTTTCGAGGCCTCTGTTCTATCCCGTTGGTCTATATATCTGTTTTGGTACCAGTACCGTGGTGTTTTTATTACTGTGGCTTTGTAGTATAGTTTGAAGTCAGGTAGTATGATGTCTCCATAATTGTGTGCTTAGGATTGTCTTGGCTATGTAGGTTCTCTTTTGGTTCTGTATAAAGCTTAAGGTGTGTATTTTCCAATTCTGTGAAGAAAGTCATTGGTAGCTTATGGGGATAGCATTGAATATGTAAATTATTTTGGGCAGTATGGCCATTTTCACAATATCGATTCCTCCTAACCATGAGCATGAAATGTTTTTATATCTGTTTCTGTCCTCTCTTATTTTCTTAAGCAGTGGTTTGTCCTTCTTTTTGAAGAGGTCCTTCACATGTTTTCTTAGTTGTATTTCTAGGTATTTTATTCTCTTTGTAGCAACTGTGAATGGGAGGTCACTCATGATTTGGCTCTCTGTGTGTCTGTTGCTGATGTATAGGAATGCTCATAATTTTTGCACATTGATTTTGTATCCTGAGACTTTGCTGAAGTTGCTTATCAACTTAAGGAGATTTGGGCTGAGACAATGGGGTCTTTTAAATATACAATCATGTCATCTGCAAATAGAGACAATTTGACTTCCTCTTTTTCTAATTGAATAACCTTTATTTCTTTTAGCATGAAACCAGAGTGAGATGAACTTCTCAGGAAATCAGCTCAGCAGTTGCAAAAACAGAAGAAAAAAAAAACAACTCACCTCTTTATATAACAAGCAGATACAACCTTTAACATACAAATTCTCAAGGTAAGCAATAACTTGTCCTCAAGGGGACTTTACAGTCCCATTTATCACACACTTTTCATTTTAAATTTTCTTAGTAATTGGGGTCACCGTCTCTGTTAGACAATTGGCTTTTCCAAAGAAAAAATAAACTTCTTATGTCTTTATAAAAGGAGGTTGTCTTGCAACTTGGAGTAAGATACCTGCTGAACTTTCCCTCCCAGCCTCCTACTGAACCTGAGAAATGGAGGTGTTATCTTCCTTGATAATTTTCAAAGTGATGATTCCCAGGCTTTCAGAACAGCATCCTTGGGTCTTAAAACTAATAAGACTAAGTTATCTTTTAAGAATATTTACATACATTTCAAAATGACAAAGATGTACAAGCTTTCTAAAATAAATGCCCTAATCAAAAGGTGCTTTTTTTCTTATTTTTAACATGGAGAATATATGAGTCAGTTAGTAATTATAGGCTTCCTAACAAAATACTACAGATTGGGTAAGTTAAACAACAGATATTTATTTCTTCACTGTTCTTGAGGCCGAAAGTCCAAGATGAAGGTGCCAATGGGGTTGGCTTTTGGTGAGACTGCTCTTCCTATCTTGGAGACAGTTACCTTTTCACTCCCTCCCATGTGGCCTTTTCCCCATGCACAGGGAGATAGATCTCTTGTGTCTCTTTCTCCTCTTAGAAGAGTACCAGTCTTATCATACTGAAGCCCAATCCTTGTCATCTCATCTAACCTTAATTAACTCTTTAAAGGCCCTCTCTTCCAATAAAGTCACACTGGAGGGTAGGACTTCCACATGCAAATTTCGTGTGGGGCACAATTCAGTCCTTTACATAGAGTTGAGCTTCTTATTTTTAGTTGGCCTTTGTCCTTATGGGAATAACAAGCCAGGCTGAGTCCTTCTCATCATGAGGCATGTATTGAAAGAAGAGATGATGAAGAGCAAGTAAATTTATAGCCAGGTAGTAAGTCAAGCATTCCTGATGATTTGGAAAGAATGGAGCTAGAAAAACCAATTCATGGAAACAGAATCATCTAGATAGTCAGTGATATAACTAAGTTGTATGTACTATTTAGGCCATCGATCAATAATTTATCAACATTCCACTTACATATTAGCTCATTTGTTTATGCACTCAACATTTAATCACCCCTAGATTCATTGTACACATCAGTACGGCTGAAAACTACCCAGATAATTTTTTCCTTCCTGCAATCACTTACTATCACTGTAGATTTTATGAAACTATTAATTAGGTTTGAACTTAGATTTCAATTTCAAGCTGTTGTCATGTTGATTCTACACAAAGAATTATGAGGTGACATGTCAGAATTCTCTTCCTACCAGTACAGTTCACAAAACCCATGAAACATTTATATGGCTTGAAGCATCAAATGTGCTCAGTTTATGGTGAGAAAACAGTTATCTGCATTTCTTCCCAGTTTTAAAAAACAACCATCAACTAATTGAAAAAGCATAACTCACTCAAAATAACTGAAAGATGGTCTAAATAAATTTACAAGATTATGTAGTCTGATAACATCCACAGATAGATAGTACACTTACATCGAAGGAGTTTGAGATGAGTCTTCACTCATGAAATACTGAGTTTCAGAACTCAGTACTTCACTCTTCTCAATTTATGGCCATTCTGTTGGTAGGGTGGATTTTCATCACTGGAAGCAGATGTTACACTGCTCCTCCCCTCAGGCAATCTGGCTTAGAGGAAGGCAAGTGAAGGCCAGATGAGACTGAGCCTGCACCCAGCTCCCCATGCCCATCCAACCCTCTGATTCTCTACCCTGTGCATCTTGAAGTCAAGTTAGGTATGTTTTAATGACTGCGTCATAGTTTAAAGAGATGAAGGAGATGATTCATTGTGCATTTGTTAAACCAAGTTTCAGACATGATTAACGTGGGCCCTGGACACCAAGCATGGGTGAATCATTTCAGTCTCAGGAAGACAGGTTTTTTACTGTATTCTGTATTAGGCAGAATGAGAAAGTAGAGAGATTGGAGAGTCCTAGATAACCTGATAGAGAATGGGTAGGACCCCACTGGCACCTTCTCACCCTTCTCCTGACCAGCAGACTGCTGGTTAACCCCGGCTTTGGTCTCACCTAGCTTCCCATATGGTTCATCAGTAGCAGTGGGGCACAATGCATTATCTGCTGAAACACAACGAAAATGCTGATGCATTTTACATTTATTTCCTCAAGTCAATTGAGCTTTCCCCTAAAATACGGTCACATTATTAATTACTTTAAATCTTGTCTTTGCCACATATTATGTGTAACATTGAGTAAGTAATTTAACTTTTCTACGTCTCATTCCCTCATCTGTAAAATGAGGTTGACAATAGTGTCCCCTGAGGGTGGTTGGTGAGAATATTAAATAAATCAATATATGTAAACCTCTTAGAACCATGCCTAGTGCATAACAAATACTTCATAGAAAGATTCTTTGTTATTTTATTTTATTTTCCACAAGTTATTGGGGTGCAGGTGGTATTTGGCTACATGAGTAAATTCTTTAGTAATATGTGAGATCCTAGTGCACCCATCGCCTAAGCAGTATACACGGCATTGTATTTGTTGCTTTTGTCCCTTGTGCCTCCCCACTCCACCAAGTCATCGAAGCCCACTGTGTCATTCTTAAGCCTTTGTGTACTCATAGCTTAGTTCCCAGATATCAGTGAGAACATACAATATTTGGTTTTCCATTCTCGAGTCGCTTCACTTAGAATAAGTCACCAATCTCATCTAGATTATGGCAAATGCTGCTAATTTATTCCTTTTTTGGCTGAGTAGTATTCCATCATGTATATGTATGCCAGTTTCTTTATCCACTCATTTATTGATGGGTATTTGGGTTGGTCCCATGATTTTGCAGTTGTGAATTGTGTTGCTATAAACATGCATGTGCAAGTATCTTTTTTCAAATAATGACTTTTTTTCTGAGTAGATATCCAGTAGTGGTATTGCTTGATCAAATGGTAATTCTACTTTTAGTTCTTTAAGGAACTCCACCCTGTTTTCCATAGTGGCTGTACTAGTTTATATTTCTTCTAGCAGTGTAGAAGTGTTCCCTAATTGCAACAACCATGCCAACATCTACTGTTGTTGTTGTTGTTTTTAAATTCTTTGATTATGGCCATTCTTGCAGGAGTAAGGTGGTTTTTGTTGTTGTTTTGATTTACATTTCCCACATCATTAGTGATGTTGAGCATTTATTAAATTGTTTGCTAGCCATTTGTATGTCTTCTTTGGAGAATTGTCTATTCATGTCTTAGCCCACTTTTGGATGGGGTTGGTTGATTTTTTCTTACTGATTTGTTTGAGTTTGTTGTAGATTCTGGATATGAGTCCTTTGTCAGAAGTATATATTGTGAACATTTTCTCTCACTCTGTGAGTTAACTGTTTATTCTGCTGACTGTTATTTTTGCCATGCAAAAGCTCTTTAGTTATCTCTCAGCTATTTATCTTTGTTTATATTGCAATTGCTTTTGGGTTTTTAATCATAAAATCTTTGCCTAAGCCAATGCCTAAAAGGGTTCTTCCGGTGTTATCTTCTGGAATTTTTATAGTTTCAGATCTTAGGTTTAAGTCTTTAATCTGTCCTGAGTTGATTTTTGTATAAGGTGAGAGATGAGGATTCAGCTTTATTCTCCTACATGTGGCTGGCCAATTATCTCAGCACCATTTGTTGAAAAGGGTGTCCTTTCTCCACTTGATGTTTTTGCTTGCTTTACTGAAGATCAGTTGGCTGTAAGTATTTGGGTTTATTTCTGGATTTTCTATTCTGTTCCCATTGATCTATGTGCCTGTTTTTATACCAGTACCATGCTGTTTTGGTGACCATGGCCTTATAGTTTGAAATCAGGAAGTGTGATGCCTCCATATTTGTTCCTTTTACTTAGTCGTGCTTTGGCTATGTTGGCTCTTGTTTGTTTCCATATGAATTTTAGAACTGCTTTTCTTGAACTCCCAACCTCAGGTGATCCACCCGCCTTGGCCTCCAAAATGCTCGGATTACAGGCATGAGCCACCACGCCCAGCCTTAGAACTATTTTTCTAACTCTGTGAAGAATGATGGTAAAATTTTGATGGGAATTGCATCGTGTTTGTACATTGCAGGTATTTGTACATTGCAGTATGCTCATTTTTACAATATTGATTTTACCCATCCAGGGCCATGTGATGTGTTTTGATTTGTTTGTGTCATCTATGTTTTCTTTCATCAGTGTTATGTAGTTTTCCTACTAGAAGTCTGTCCACCCTTTTGTTAGATATATTCCTAAGTATTTTTTTTTTCTTTTTTTTTTTCTTTTTTTTTTTGGCAGCAATTGTGAAAGGGTTTGAGTTCTTGATTTGGTTCTCCATTTTGTCACTGTTGGTGTATACAAGAGCTGATTTGTGTACATTAATTTCGTATTGGGAAATTTGCTAAATTATTTTATCAGTTCTATGAGCTTTCTGGAGGAGTCCTTAGGGTTTTCAAGGTAGATGATCATATTGTTAGCAAACAGAGACAGTTTGACTTCCTCTTTACCTGTTTGGATCCCTTTATTTCTTTCACTTGTCTGATTGCCCTGGCTAGGATTTCCAGTACTATGTGGAAGAGGAATGGTGAGAGTGGCCATCCGTGTCTTGTTTCCATTGTCAGGGGGAATGCTTTCAACTTTTCCCCATTCAGTATTATGTTGGCTATGGGTATGGCATAGATGGCCTTTATTAAATTAAGGTATGTCCCTTGTGTACCGATTTTGCTGAAGGTTTTAATCAGAAAATGATGCTGGATTTTGTTAAATGCTTTTTCTGCATCTATTGAGATGATCATGTAATATTTGTCTTTAATTCTGTTAATGTGGTACAGCACATTTATTGACTTGCTTGTGTTACCCCATCCCTGCATCCCTGGTATGAGTCACTTGATCATGGTAGATTATCTGTTTGATATGTTGTTTGATTTGCTTAGTAAGTATTTTATTAAGAATTTTAGCATGTATCTTTATCAAGGACATTGCTCTGTAGTTTTCTTTTTAGTTGTGTCCTTTCCTGGCTTTGGTAATAGGGTGATGCTGGCTTCATAGAATGAATTAAGGAGGGTTCCTTCTTTCTCTGTCTTGTGGAATAGTGTCAAAAGAATTGCTGCCAATTCTTCTTTGAATATCTGGTAGGATTCTGTGGTGAATCCATCTGCTTCTGAACTTTTTATTGTTGGTAATTTTTAAATTACCATTTCAGTCTTGCTACTTGTTATTAGTTTGTTTGGGGCATCTAATTCTTTCTGATTGAAGCTAAGAGGGCTGTATTTTTCCAGGAATTCATCGATCTCTTCTAGCTTTTCTAGTTTATTTCTGTCAAGGTGTTCATAATAGCCTTGAGTGATCTTTAGTGTTTCAGTGGTGTGAGTTGTGATATCTTCTGTTGTGCTTCTCAGTGAGGTTATTGGGATGTTTCTCTCTTCTCTTGGGTAATTCTGCTCATGGTCTATCAGCTTTATTTATCTTTTCAAAGAACCAGCTTTTTGTTTCATTTATCTTTTGTATTTTTGTTTGTTTGTTTCCATTACATTTAGTCGGGTGTTGGCTATTTCCTTTCTTCTGGATTTGGGTTTGGTTTGTTATGTTTTTCCTCTCATTCCTTGAGACACAACCTTAGATTGTCTGTTTGAGCTCTTTCAGACTTTTTGACGTAGGTGTTAAGGGCTATGAAGTTTTCTGTTAGCACCTCCTTAGTTGTAGCTCAGAGGTTTTGATAGGTTGTGTAACTTAAATATGTCATTGAGTTTGATAAATTTTTACATTTCTATCTCATTTTGCTTTTGGACCCAGTGCTCTTTCAGGAGCAGGTTATTTAATTTCCATGTATTTGTGTGGTGTTGAAGGTTCCTTTTGGAGTTTATTTCCAGTTTTATTCCACTGTTGGTATGATAGAGTGCTTGATATAATTTCAGTTGTCTGAAACTTCCTGAGGGTCATTTTATGGCCTATCATATGGTCTACACTGGAGAAAGTTCCATGTATTGTTGAACAGAAAGTGTATTCTGTGGTTGTTGGATGAAGCGTTCTGTATATATCTGTTAAGTCTATTTATTCCAAGGTATAGTTTAAATCCATTGTATCTTTCTTGACTTTCTGTCTTGATGACCTGTCTAGTGCTGTCAGTGGAGTATTGAAGTCCCCCACTATTATGGTGTTGCTGTCTACCTGATTTATTAGGTCCGTTAGTAATTGTTTTATAAATTTGGGAACTCCAGTGTTAGCTGCATGTATGTTTAGGATCATGGTATTTTCCTGTTGGACAAGGCCTTTTACCATTATGTAATATCTCTCTTTGTCTGTTTTAACTGCTGTTGCTTTAAAGTTTGTTTTGTCTGATCTAAGAACAATTATCCCTGCTCAGTTTGGTATCCTTTTGTATGAAATGCCTCTTTCCAGCCTTTTACCTTAAGTTTCTGTGAGTCCTTATGTGTTAGGCAAGACTCCTGAAGGCAGCAGATGGTTGGTTTGTGAGTTCTTACCCATTTTGCAGTTCTGTATATTTTAAGTGGAGCATTTAGGCCATTTACATTCGATGTTAGTATTGAAATGTGAGGTATCATTGCAGTCATCATGCTTTTTGTTGCCTGCATACTCTGTGTTGTTTTGTTTTTGCTTTTTACCTTGTGTTTTTGTTTTATTGGTTTTGTGTGATTTGTGCGTTAAAGAGATTCTGTTTGCATGTGATTCCAGGATTTTGTTTCAAGATTTAGAGCTCCTTTTATAGCGGTTCTTGTAGTGGTGGTTTGTAATGGTGAATTCTGTCAGTGTGTGTTTGTCTGAAAATGACTGTGTCTTTCCTTCTTAAATAATGCTTAGTTTCACTGGATGCAAAATTCTTGGCTGCTAACTGTTTTGTTTGAGGAGGCTGAAGATAGGGCACCAATCCCTTCTAGCTTGTAGGGTTTATGCAGGTAAATCTGCTTTTAATCGGGTAAGTTTTGTTTTACAGGTTACCTGGTGCTTCTGTCTCACAGCTCTTAAGAGTCTTTCTTTCCTCTTAACTTTGGATAATTTGATGGCAATATGCCTAGGCAAAGACCTTTTTGTGATGAATTTCCCAGGTCTTCTTCATGCTTCTTGTATTTGCATGCCTAGGTCTCTATCTAGGCCAGGGAAGTTTTCCTCAGTTATTTCCCTAAATAGGTTTTCCAAACTTTTAGAATTTTCTTCTTCCTCAGGAATACCAATTATTCTTAGATTTAGTCATTTAACATAATCCCATAATTTGTGGAGGCTTTGGTCATAATTTCTTATTCTTTTTTCTTTGTCTTTGTTGTGTTGGGTTAATTCAACGTCCTTATCTTTGAGCTCTGATTTTATCTCTTCTACTTGTTCAATTCTATGGCTGAGACTTTCCAGAGCATTTTACATTTCTAAAAGTATGAACAAAGTTTCCTGAATTTTGGATTGTTTTTTTCTTTCAGCTGTCTGTTTCCTTTAATATTTCTCCATTCACATCTAGTATCATTTTTTGGATTCTTTTTTTCCCCAACCCGACAGGGCTTTGCTTTTCTCTGGACCCTCCCTGAGTAGCTTAACTAACCTCCTGAATTCTTTTTCAGGGGAATCAGGGATGTCTTCTTGGGTTGAATCCATTGCTGGTGAACTGTTGTGATTTTTGTGCGGTGTTGACACGCCTTGTTTTGCCATATTACCAGGGTTGGTTTTCTGGTTCTTTCTCATTGGGCTAGGCTGTGTTAGAGGCAAGGTCTAGGGCTGAAGGCTGTTCTGATTTTTTGTCCCATGGGGTGTTCCCGTGGTGTAGTATTCTCCCCATTCCCCTGTGGATGTGGCTTCCTGTGAGCTGACTGCAGTGATTGTTGTCTCTTCTGGATCCAGCCACCCGGTGAGTCTACCTGGTTCTGGGCTGGTACTGGGGATTGTTTGCACAGAGTCCTTTGATGTGAACCATCTATGGATCTCTCAGCTGTGGATACCAGTGCCTGTTCTGGAGGAGGTGGTGTAGGGTGCAGCGAACCCATGAGGATTCTTAACTTTGTTGATTTAGAGGTCTATGTTTGCGCTGATTGGCCTCCTGCCAGGAGGTGGCACATCCCAGAAAGCATCAGCTGCAGTAGTGTGGAGAGAAACCATTGGTGGGTGGGGCCTTAGAACTCCCAAGATTATATGCCCTTTGTCTTTCCCTACCAGGGTGGGTAGGGAAGGACCCTCATGTAGGGCAGGGCTAGGTGTGTGTGAGCTCAGACTCCTTGGGCAGGTCTTGCTGTGGTTGCTGTGGTGGGTGGGGATGAGACTCCCAGGTCACTGGCGTTGTGTACCTAGGATTATTGCTGCCTCTGCTGGGTCTTGCAGGTTGTCAGGGAAGTGGGGGAAAGCTGGCAGTCACAGGCCTCACTCAGCTCCCAGGAAACCTGAAGGGCCAGTCTCACTCCCATGGTGCCCCCTGCAGCATCCCTGAGTCTGTTTCCAGGTGAATGATGAATCGGGCTCGGAAACTTGCTGGAGGGTTTCCTTCTTTCAGCTTCAGATTCTCCATTGGGAATGTTTTCCACTTCCACAGCTGGGTCTCTCACAGTATTTGCGGTGTCTCTGGGGTCCTGAGGAAAGAGTCTGTTTTCTTCAGAGGGTCTGTCAGTCATCTCAGTATTGCTGGTTTGTTCTTGGAGTCAATCTGGAGCAAAAATTCACAGTGGAAGCCTCCACATGCTGCTCTGACTGGAGCTGCCACCTACTCCTGCCTCTCGTCTGCCTTAATCTGTAAGTAGATTCCTAATTATGGAATTTGTGATTATTTTAACTTATTTAAGGCAATCCTGTTCAGATCTTATTTTGCCACTAAAACTGCCTTGGAAATACATTCTCTACCACTGATGCTAACAGTGGTTATAGTGACACAATTGCATAACGGTTTCTCCAGAAATAATTCAGAATTCTCGGACAGTTTTTATTTGTGTCATTCTTTGGTTTATTTGGACAGATTCCGTTTTCCCATGAATTATACTTGACCTTGTACAGAAATGTAACCAAATAATTGAAAAGTAATTTTCTATTCATTATACTAGTTATTTAATCTCTTAAATGATTATGTAAAATAAATCTCTTCAGAGCACAAGAAATAGTACATATAAAAATGCCTTTAAGAACTTGAAAAAAAAAATGTTTTCAAGAGGACTTTTGGTTGTCTGCTTTAGCTTGGTTTGTTTTTACTAAGCTCATTGGTAATTTCTGTCCAACACCCAGCATGACTGAGTCTAGTTGAGTTGGACGGGGTTTGTGTACTGAGTCTGAAGGTTAAAATCCAAAATACATGTTGAATTCCATCTCAGAGGTTATATGTACCACAAAGTTGTATGTTTTTCATGGCGTATAATATGCTTGTCCCAAGTGTGGGTATTCTTTCTACCAAAAGCACTACATTAAAAAGGATCATTTCTATATCCCATGCCAGACATGCCTCCCTGTGAAATTTAGATGACTCATTTCCCACAAGGGAGGTGGCTATGGAGGCCAGCTTTGTTGTTTTTAGTTTCATGGGATTTTTTTCCAGGAACTAAAATATAAAGAGTATGGCCATGATGCGAACTTAAATGACGATAAGTCCCAGGCTTGCTTTGAGGAGTTACCACTGATATGCATATGCACACACCCACGTGCCACAAAAAATTCAGAGGCCGAATGACAGCACCACCAGCTTTATGGATAACCCTGATTGGAGGCACTGCACAGGTGTGAGAACTGGGGATATTGTTTGGATGTTTTATCTTTTCTGACTCTCATGATGACATGTGATTCACCCAGTGTTGGAGGTGGGATCTAGCGGGAGGTGTTTGTGTTATGGGAGCAGATCTCTCATGAATGGCTTGATGCCCTCCCCATGGAAATGAGTGATTTATTGCTCTATTAGTTTCGCTGGTTAAGAGTCTGGGACCTCCCTCTTCTCTTGCAATGTGAAACACTGGTTTCCCCTTTGCCTTCCACCACGAGTAAAAGCTCCCAGAGGTCTGACCACTAGTTGAGCAGGTGGTGGTGCCATGCTTGTATTGCCTGCAGAACTGTGAGCCAAAGAAACCTCTTTTCTGAATAAGTTACCCAGTCTCAGATATTCCTTTACAGCAATACAAAATGGACTAACACAACTGGGAAGTCCCGTCCTTGGGAAGAGCTGTCCCTAATCTTTTTGACAACAGAGACTGGTTTCCGTCTTGGGCAGCTTTATCCCAAAACCAGTTGGGATGGTTTTTGGATGAAACTGTTCCACCTCAGATCATCAGGCAGTAGTTAGATTCTCATAAGGAGTGCACAAGCTAGATCCCTCACATGTGCAGTTGACGACAGAGTTTATGCTCCTGTCAGAATCTAATGCTGGCTGATGTAACAGGAGGCAGGTCTCAGGTGGTAATGCTCACTTGCCTGCCACTTACCTCCTGCTGTACAGCCTAGTTCCTAGCAGGCCGCAGACCAGTCTCAGTCCACGGCCTGGGGGGTTAGGGACCCCTGCTCAGGAAGGTAAGAGCCAAAGACAATTGTAGTGCCAGCAAAGAATTCTACCAGGTGCATTAGGAGATGGCTTAACGCCTTTGGAATCCAGGGTCCTCTGGTAGAAGGACATTCAACTGAACCTGGAGGCCAAAGTTTCTGTGCATGTAAGGGGCTTATTTTAGGTAGCCCAGGGGTTGTGGTCCTCCACTTATGAACCCCAAATATGTCTGGGGTAACACATGGAAGGAGAGAGCAGATTGTTAGGCATGGAGAATTGTCTGTGAGATGCTACAGAAGAGGCAAGAGAGTCACCCCTGTGTAACACGTAAGAATTACAATAAAGAATTGAATTTTGATCTTTTTCATGGACTGGTAATCTACACGACATATACTAAGAATGTAAAATATTTGAGTAAATTAATTAGCAAATACTGTATTAACATAATGTAAGAGATGAGGAGACTACTAACATTAATGAAAATTTCAGGCGTTAAAAAGCAAATATGTACGTATTTTATTCTGAAGGTCTAAAAATACATTATGTCCAGCTAATAATGTAAAAAATTTTCCAGTTCTACCTAATTTTGATGGAGGACAATAATGACTTTTTTTTTTTTTTTTTTTTTTTTTTCAAAATTGTGGCATTAAATGTGTTCCAGGAATACGGACTTTGTCTTAATATTTTACCAATGAAATAATCGTTTGGGCTACCTAATGAAAGAATATGATGCCTTTTTTTTTAGATGTTTACATAATAGAAGGGAGTCTAGCTTTAAGGCAGGTCAAAATTGTCCATGAATATTTTATAAGACTCCTAGAATGAGTGGAAGATTTTAACCTCTGAGGTCCTTTTGTAATTCAAAAATTCTATGATATTGAAGTGGGATTTAAAAATTGAGTGAAAAGCTGTTCATGTACAGGGAGAGTTCGATGCTCTCCAGAGGCACATCCAGGCGCAGCACATATAATTTGGGTGGATTAAAGTTCTGTTGAATCAACCTGAAGGAAGCAACACTAGTAAGGGTTGAAGTTTTCTCAAAAGAATTCAATCGATATTGATTTAGTTCAAGCACTGTAAAGTTTAAGTTGTAAAAACTGAGTCAATTTCTATTAATTTGACGTCATAACTTTTACTAAGCATTCTAAATTTTCTATCTTTTTTTTAATTATTATTATTTTTTTATTGCATTTTAGGTTTTGGGGTACATGTGATGAACATGCAAGATTGTTGCGTAGGTACACACATGGCAGTGTGGTTTGCTGCCTTCCGTCCCCTCACCTGTATCTGTCATTTCTCCCCCTGCTATCTCTTCCCACCTCCCCACCCTCCGCCCCTCCCCCATTTCCCCCCAACGGACCCCAGTGTGTAGTGCTCCCCTCCCTGTGTCCATGTGTTCTCATTGTTCAACACCTGCCTATGAGTGAGAATATACGGTGTTTGATTTTCTGCTCTTGTGTCAGTTTGCTGAGAATGATGGTTTCCAGGTTCATCCATGTCCCTACAAATGACGTGAAGTCATCGTTTTTGATGGCTGCGTAATATTCCATGGTGTATATGTACCACATTTTCCCTATCCAGTCTATCATCATTGGGCATTTGGGTTGGTTCCAGGTCTTTGCTATTGTAAACAATGCTGCAATGAACATTCGTGGGCACGTGTCTTTGTAGTAGAATGATTTATAATCCTTTGGATATATACCCAGTAATGGGATTGCTGGGTCAAATGGGATTTCTATTTTTAGGTCCTTGAGGAATCGCCACACTGTCTTCCACAATGGTTGAATTAATTTACATTCCCACCAACAGTGTAGAAGTTTTCCTATTTCTCCACATCCTCTCCAGCGTCTGTTGTTTCCAGATTTTTTAATGATTGCATTCTAACTGGTGTGAGATGGTATCTCAATGTGGTTTTGATTTGCATTTCTCTGATGACCAGTGATGATGAGCATTTTTTCATATGTTTGTTGGCCTCCTGTATGTCTTCTTTTGTAAAGTATCTGTTCATATCCTTTGCCCATTTTTGAATGGGCTTGTTTGTTTTTCTCTTGTAGATCTGCTTTAGTTCTTTGTAAATTCTGGATATCAGCCCCTTGTCAGATGGGTAGGCTGCAAAAATTTTTTCCCATTCTGTTGGTTGCCGATTCACTCTACTGACTGTTTCTTTTGTTGTGCAGAAGCTGTGGAGTTTGATTAGGTCCCATTTGTCTATTTTGGCTTTTGTTGCCATTGCTTTTGGCGTTTTGGTCATGAAGTCCTTGCCTACACCTATGTCCTGAATGGTTTTGCCTAGATTTTCTTCTAAGGTTTTTATGGTATTAGGTCTGATGTTTAAGTCTTTAATCCATCTGGAGTTGATTTTGGTGTAAGGTGTCAGGAAGGGGTCCTGTTTCTGCTTTCTGCACATGGCTAGCCAGTTTTCCCAACACCATTTATTAAACAGGGAGTCCTTTCCCCATTGCTTGTTTTTGTCAGGTTTGTCGAAGATCAGATGGTTGTGGGTATGTTGTATTTCCTGTGAGGCCTCTGTTCTGTTCCATTGGTCTATATCTCTGTTTTGGTACCAGTACCATGCTGTTTTGATTACTGTAGCCTTGTAGTATAGTTTGAAGTCCGGTAGTGTGATGCCTCCTGCTTTGTTCTTTTTGCTTAGAATTGACTTGGCTATGTGGGCTCTCTTTTGGTTCCATATGAAGTTTAAGGTGTTTTTTTCCAGTTCTGTGAAGAAGGTCATTGGTAGCTTGATGGGAATAGCGTTGAATCTGTAAATTACTTTGGGCAGTATGGCCATTTTCACGATGTTGATTCTTCCTAACCATAAACATGGAATGTTTCTCCATCTGTTTGTATCCTCTCTTATTTCGTTGAGCAATGGCTTGTAGTTCTCCTTGAAGAGGTCCTTTACGTTCCTTGTTAGTTGTATTCCTAGGTACTTTATTCTCTTTGTAGCAATTGTGAATGGCAGTTCGTTCTTGATTTGGCTCTCTTGAAGTCTATTACTGGTGTACAGGAATGCTTGTGATTTTTGCACGTTGATTTTGTATCCTGAGAATTTGCTGAAGTTGTATATCAGTTTCAGGAGACTTTGGGCTGAGATGATGGGGTCTTCCAGATATACAATCATGTCATCTGCAAATAGACACAATTTGATTTCCTCCTTTCCAATTTGGATACCCTTTATTTCTTTTTCTTGCCTGATTGCTCTGGCTGGAACTTCCAGTACTATATTGAATAGGAGTGGTGAGAGAGGGCATCCTTGTCTAGTGCCAGATTTCAAAGGGAATGCTTCCAGTTTTTGCCCATTCAGTATGATATTGGCTGTTGGTTTGTCGTAAATAGCTTTTATTGTTTTGAGATACGTTCCGTCAATACCTAGTTTATTGAGGGTTTTTAGCATAAAGCGTTGTTGAATTTTGTCAAAAGCCTTCTCTGCATCAATTGAGATAATCATGTGGTTTTTGTCTTTGGTTCTGTTTATGTGGTGAATTACGTTTATGGACTTGCGTATGTTGAACCAGCCTTGCATCCACGGGATGAATCCCACTTGATCATGGTGGATGAGCTTTTTGATATGCTGTTGCAATCGGTTTGCCACTATTTTATTGAAGATTTTTGCATCTATGTTCATCATGGATATTGGCCTGAAATTTTCTTTTCCTGTTGAGTCTCTGCCAGGTTTTGGTATCAGGATGATGTTTGTCTCGTAAAATGATTTGGGAAGGATTCCCTCTTTTTGGATTGTCTGGAATAGTTTCAGAAGGAATGGTATCAGCTCCTCTTTGTATGTCTGGTAGAATTCAGCTGTGAACCCATCTGGACCTGGGCTTTTTTTGGGTGGTAGGCTCTTTATTGCTGCCTCGACTTCAGACCATGTTATTGGTCTATTCAGGGTTTCGGCTTCTTCCAGGTTTAGGCTTGGGAGGATGCAGGTGTCCAGGAATTTATCCATTTCTTCCAGGTTTACTAGTTTATGTGCATAGAGTTGTTTGTAATAATCTCTGATGATGGTTTGGATTTCTGTGGAATCTATGGTGATATCCCCTTTATCGTTTTTTATTGCATCAATTTGGTTATTCTCACTTTTCCTTTTTATTAATCTGGATAGCGGTCTGTCTATTTTGTTGATCTTTTCAAAAAACCAGCTCCTGGATTTATTGATTTTTTGAAGAGTTTTTTGTGTCTCTATTTTCTTCAGTTCTGCTCTGATCTTAGTTATTTCCTGTCTTCTACTAGGTTTTGAGTTTTTTTGATCTTGCTCCTCTAGCTCTTTCAATTTTGATGATAGCATGTCAATTTTAGATCTCTCCTTTCTTCTCATATGGGCACTCATTGCTATATATTTTCCTCTAGAGACTGCTTTAAATGTGTCCCAGAGATTCTGGTATGTTGTGTCTTCGTTCTCATTGGTTTCGAAGAACATCTTTATTTCTGCCTTCATTTCATTGTTTATCCAGTCAACATTCAAGAGCAAGTTGTTCAGTTTCCATGAAGGTGTGCGGTTCTGAGTTAGTTTCTGCATTCTGAGTTCTAACTCGATTGCACTGTGGTCTGAGAGACTGTTTGTTATGATTTCTGTTCTTTTGCATTTGCTGAGGAGTGATTTATTGCCAATTATGTGGTCAATTTGAGTAGGTGTGATGTGGTGCTCAGAAGAATGTAGATTCTGTGGATTTGGGGTGGAGAGTTCTGTAAATGTCTATTAGGTTTGCTTGTTCCAGGTCTGTATTCCGGTCCTGGATATCCTTGTTGATTTTCTGTCTGGATGATCTGTCTAATATTGACAATGGGGTGTTAAAGTCTCCCACTATTATTGTGTGGGAGTCTAAGTCTCTTTGTAAGTCATTAAGAACTTGCCTTATGTATCTGGGTGCTCCTGTGTTGGGTGCATATATATTTAGGATCGTTAGCTCTTCTTGTTGCAGTGATCCTTTTACCATTATGTAATGTCCTTCTTTGTCTCTTTTGATCTTTGTTGCTTTAAAGTCTATTTTATCAGAGATGAGAATTGCAACTCCTGCCTTTTTTTGCTCTCCATTTGCTTGGTAGATCTTCCTCCATCCCTTTATTTTGAGCCTTTGTGTATCCTTGCATGTAAGATGGGTTTCCTGGATACAGCACACTGATGGGTTTTGGCTTTTTATCCAATGTGCCAGTCTGTGTCTTTTGATAGGGGCGTTTAGTCCATTGACATTTAGGGATAGTATTGTTATGTGTGATTTTGATACTGTCATTTTGATGCTACCTGGCTGTTTTGTTGGTTAGTTGATGCAGATTCTTGATTGTGTTGATACTCTTTTACCATTTGGTGTGTTTTTGGAGTGGCTGGTACTGGTTGTTCCTTTATATGTGTAGAGCCTCTTTCAGGAGTTCTTGTTGAGCAGGTTTGGTGGTGATGAAATCTCTGAGTGCTTGCTTCTTCACAATGGATTTTATTTTTCCTTCACTTATGAAGCTTAGTTTGGCTGGATAGGAGATTCTGGGTTGAAAGTTCTTTTCTTTAAGGATGTTGAATATTGGCCCCCAATCTATTCTGGCTTGTAGGGTTTCTGCTGAGAGATCTGCTGTGAGTCTAATGGGCTTCCCTTTGTGGGTAACCCGACCTTTCTCTCTGGCTGCCCTTAGCATTTTCTCTTTCATTTCAACCCTGGTGAATCTGACGATTATGTGCCTTGGGGTTGCTCTTCTTGAGGAATATCTTTGTGGTGTTCTCTGTATTTCCTGGATTTGAATATTGGTCTGCCTTGCTAGGTTGGGGAAGTTTTCCTGGATGATATCCTGAAGAGTATTTTCCAGCTTGGATTCATTCTCTTCATCACATTCAGGTACACCTATCAGACGTAGATTAGGTCTTTTCACATAGTCCCACATTTCTTGAAGATTTTGTTCATTCCTTTTTGCGCTTTTTTCTCTGTTCTTGCCTTCTCTTTTTATTTCATTGAGTTGATCTTCGATCTCTGATATCCTTTCTTCTGCTTGGTCAATTCCGCTGTTGAAGCTTGTGCATGCTTCACGAAGTTCTCGTGTTACGTTTTTCAGCTCCATTAATTCACTTATACTCCTCTCTATGCTGTCCATTCTCGTCAGCAGTTCGTCCAATCTTTTTTCAAGGTTCCTATGTTCTTTGCGTGCGGTTAGAACCTGTTCTTTTAGCTCACTGTAGTTTCTTACTACCCACCTTCTGAAGTCTGATTCTGTCATTTCATCACCCTCCTCCATCCAGTCTGGTTCCCTTGCTGGTGAGGAGTTGTGATCCCTTTTAGGAGGAGAGGTGTTCTGGTTTCGGGAGTTTTCACCCTTTTTGCGCTGGTTTCTTCCCATTTTTGTGAGTTTATCCACCTGTTGTCTGTCTCTGTCCCAGGGAGTTGGAGCTTTATGAGTTTCCGTTGCACTACTGCCTTTTTTGATTTTTCTTTCAGGTCTGACCCTCCCAGCTAGCAGTACGCCTAGCCACTGCCTGCCCACAGGGGCTTTGCTGAGCTGCTGTGGGCTCCGCCCTACTGCCCTGAGCTCTTCCCTGTAGTCCTTTTTATATGGGCGTAGTTAGAACTTTCTAGGCAACGGTGGCCCCGCCTCTGTTATGGCGGACTCTCTCTGTTGTGGCAGGTTGCCTCGGCAACAGCTGGTTGCCTTGGCAATGGCAGCCTGCCTCCGTAGCAGTGGAGAGTCTCAGTAATGGCGGAAGCCCCTCCTCCACCAGCCGGACCGTCCAGGTTCAGCTGTGCTTGGTTTGAAGGGCTCAACCCAGAGGGTTTCCAATTACTGTTTTTGTTTTCGTTGTTGTTGGGGGTGGAGGGTTGGGACCAACCAAGCCTGATCTCCTGGCTCCCTGACTCAGAGTCTTTTCTTTTAAGTTGAACGACCCCGCGTTCCGGATGCTTGTTGAAAAGGCACCGGGATCTCCCGTGCTGCGACTCACGGAGTCGGCTCGAACTGCGGCGCCGGCTCCTGGCGGATTTTTTGCCTAGGAATCTCCTGGCCTAACTCGGTATTTCAGATGAATGGGCAACTCTGCCATCTCAGGTCTCTGATCGCCAGCTAAGAGGGCTCCCAGACCAGTGGCTTTTGTACGGAGAACCGCAGCAACAGGGTATGGTCACAGCAGCCGGGCGGGTGGAATCAGCCCCGTGGGGGCCAAAACAGCCGCACCGGCTGGGACTGCGACGCTGGTGACCCCTCTGCCTGGGTATCTCCTGGTCTGTGGGCAATAAGAGTTCGTCTGGAAATGCGGCGTCCACTCACCCTCTGCACTTTCACTGGGAGCTGAAGTCCTGAGCTGTTCTTAGGCGGCCATCTTCCCTTCTCTCAAATTTTCTATCTTTTTGAAAGAAAACCTGGGCTCTTTCCATGTCAGAAAATAGTTTAAGCAAAAAGATTAAGCTCTGATTGTTTATATGAAAATATTCATGCACTTGTTGTCTAGCCGGCGCTCAGGAAATGTTAGCTGTATTGTACTGAGGCACAATCATGTATTTGACAAGAGTTTGCTTTCCTTCAATCACTGCAGGAGTGTTTGTTTTGTTTATTTCTCTACCCTGGAAACCTGGTGCTCAACAAGTATTAAATGGAAAATCGGCAATTGTGCTGTGGTAAAATAATAATAATATAGTAAAATGCTATTCTAATCATATTCTACTTTCCCCACCAAATTTCCCATAATAATCATACATTTCAGTAATAGCTCACTTTACTTTAGCAAATATGTTCATATTCATGACAGCATCTGGTTACACCTATATAGGTAGATAAATATTATCATTCTCATCTTATCAAAGGGGGGGAAACAGAGGTTCACGGAGATTAAATAATCCCATTAGTGACTAGGATACACATCCCTACTTCAAGATTCCCTGTTCAGGACATTTCTAATAAACATGAGGGTTTATGCCAGCTTCAGAGGTACAGATCAAGAAAAGAGAAAGGCTGAACAATTTCTTCTCCATTTGATGACATTTTGCTTGCTTTTGCTGTGACTTTGTGTCTTCTATAAACCTGCAGTGTAATCTCTATTTTTTCAGTATCTACTTGCAATCATTGTTACATTTTTATGTTATTTGTGGATAAAAATGGTGAGAACTATTTCTTTCACTCCAGTAAGACTATCCAACTTTCTAAATGTAAGATTTTTCCAAAGACACTTGTTCATGATGGATCTAGGGCAGGGGGAGGAGAGTCAAGAAAGCGATTGTTCCTATAGTAGTAAAATGTTCCAACGACTGGAAACACATCGTTGTCTACATGGTTTTTGAAATTTCCTTTAAGAAGCTTGCTTCAGTGGTTAGCTGTGCAATGAAAAATTCTTCCCCACTTATAAACAAATTTTCTCTGGGTCTGTGTGAAGCCTATTACATCACATATTTCTGGTCTGTATGGAAATGAAGGACATCTGCTTCTTTGCTTCTTGAGTAGTACTTAAAACATTAAAAAATTGCATTCTCCTCACTCGTCTTTCCTCCGACCTCTTCCGAAGAATTGCACTTAAACTTGAAGAGAATAGTAATTACCTAGGCCACTGAAATTAAAGACATTAGGAAGAGTAACCTCTTCTCTTGCTTTTGTAGTCATTGTTTTAAGGAATTGTTTTTTTAGGAAGAATTTTTTTAGGTCTAAAATAGCAAGTATATGACCATTTATTAACCTCTTATTCAACCAGGTGATTTGGAACAAAGAGAACAATGGACACCATTCTTACTCCAGAATAGTTTATGATCTAATTTGGCAGGGCACAATAAACAAGCGTGGTACAGTGAGAGAGTCATTTCATGGTGACACATATTTGTGTGAGAATGTGGCAGGTCCGGGACTGTTTCTTGATCTTATCTAAGTGAGACCTCTAAATTCTGCAAGAATAGTATTGTTATCTAGGGAACACTGTGAGGAAAAGGTGTATCTAGGGAGGGATTTTAATGGAGGCATATGATTTAGGAATTAGAGGATTTTTCCATGAACATCAAAAGGTGTCACCAAAGGCAAAGATGTATGAATGAGCAAGCTGTATTCAGAGTATAGGGAAGTGGGCCAGATAAGCTGGAGTCGAAGGTCCAATTTGAGAACAAGATGAACTCAGCTAGCTTGTGTTAGATTATAGGGGGTCTTTGAGATTCCTTTGCCTCTGTGGTACTGTCCTATTGCTAAATGCACAATAATTGTCAGATTTTAATATTCCCTGTAACTCACTTTTTCATACATTATTTTTCAGATATTTATCGATCAATAACATGTCTGAATTATGGATTATTCTCACAAATCAGTGTTTGGTTTCTATCTTTTCTATAAAAAATGTGTTTTACCTTTGAAAACAAGTCTTTTTTGCTCTGCATTGATTCCTATTTTATTTATTTATTTATTTCATTGTACTTTAAGTTCTGGGATACACGTACAGATCTTGCAGGATTGTTGTGAAGGTGCACACGTGCCATGGTGGTTTGCTGCCCCCATCCCCCCATCACCCACATCAGGCATTTCTTTCAATGTTATGCCTACCCAGCCTCCCCACTCCCTGCCATCCCTCCCCTAACTCTGCACCCCCCAACAGAACCCAGTGTGTGATGTTCCCCTCCTGTGCCCATGTGTGCTTATTGTTCATCACCCACCTGTGAGTGAGAACATGTGGTGTTTGGTTTTCTGTTCTTGTGTCAGTTTGCTGAGAATGATGGTTTCCAGATTCATCCACGAACATATGTGTGCATGGGTATTTATAATAGAATGATTTATAATCCTTTGGGCATATACTCAATAATGGGAATGCTGGGTCAAAATGAATTTGGATTTCTAGAACCTTTAGGAATCGCCATACTGTTTTCCACAATGGTTGAACGAATTTACACTCCCACCAACAGTGTAAAAGTGTTCCTATTTCTCCACATCCTCTCCAGGATCTGTTGTCTCCAGATTTTTTAATGATCACCATTCTAACTGGCCTGAAATGGTATCTCAGTGTAGTTCTGATTTGCATTTCTCTAATGACCAGAGATGATGAGCATTTTTTCATGTATTTATTAGTCTCATCTATGTCTTCTTTTGAAAGGTGTCTGTTTATATCCTTTGTCTACTTTTGAATAGGTTCGTTTTTTCTTGTAAACCTGTTTTAGTTCTTTGTAGATTCTGGATAGCAGTCCTTTGTCAGATGGGTAGGTTGCAAAATTCCTTTCCCATTCTGTTGGTTGCCAGTTCACCCTAGTGATTGTTTCTTTTGCTATGCAGAAACTCTTCGGTTTAATTAGATCCCATTTGTCTATTTTGGCTTTTGTTGCCAGTACTTTTGGTGTTTTAGTCATGAAGTCTTTGCCTGTGCCTATGTCCTGAATGGCTTTGCCTAGGCTTTCTTCTAGGGTTTTTATGGTGTTAGGGCTTATGTTTAAATCTTTAATCTAACTGGAGTTAATTTTTGTATAAGGTGTAAGGAAGGGGTCCAGTTTCAGTTTTCTGCGCATGGCTATCCAGTTTTCCCAACACCATTCATTAAACATGGAATCCTTTCCCCATTGCTTGTTTTGGTCAAGTTTGTCAAAGATCAGATGGTTGTAGATGTGTGGCATTACTTCTGAGGTCTTGGTTCTGTTCCATTGCTCTATATCTCCTTTTTGGTACCAGTACCATGCTGTTTTGATTACTGTAGCTTTGAGAATGGTTTGAAGTCAGGTAGCATGATGCTTCCAGCTTTGTTTATTTTGCTTAGGATTGTCGCTTTGTGGGCTCTTTTTTTTGGTTCCATGGTTCCATATGAAGTTTATAGTGGTTTTTTTTTTCCTACTTCTGTGAAGAAGGTCAGTGGTAGCTTGATGGGGATAGCACTGAATCTATAAATTACTTTGGAAAGTAGGGCCATTTTAACGATACCGATTTTTCCTGACCATAAGCATGGAATGTTTTTCCATCTGTTTGTGTCCTCTCTCATTTCCTTGAGTAGTGGTTTGTAATCCTCCTTGAAGAGGTCCTTCACAGCCTTTGTTAGTTGTATTCCTAGGCATTTTATTTTCTTTCTGGCAATCGTAAATGGGAATTTACTCATTATTTGGCTCTCTGTCTTTTACTGGTGTATAGGAATGCTTGTGAATTTTGCACATCGATTTTGTATTGTGAGACTTTGCTGAAGTTGCTTATCAGCTTAAGGAGATTTTGGGCCGAGACAATGGGATCTTCTAAAGATACAATCATGTCATCTGCAAATAGAGACAATTTGACTTCTTTTTTTCCTAATTGAATACCCTTTATGTCGTTTTCTTGCCTGATTGCTCTAGCTAGAACTTCCAATACTATGTTGAATAGAAAGGGTGAGATAGAGCACCTTTGTCTAGTGCCAGTTTTCAAAGGGAATGCTTCCAGTTTTTGCTCATTAAGTTAGATGTTGGCTGTGGGTTTGTCATAAATAGCTTTTTTTTATTTTGAAATATGTTCCATTGATACCTAGTTTATTGAGAGTTTTGTTTGTTTGTTTGTTTGTTTTAGCATAAAGGGCTGTAGAAGTTTGTTGAAGGCCTTCTCTGCATCCTTTGAGATGGTGTGGTTTTTTTTCTTTGTTTATGTGATGGATTACATTTATAGATTTATGTATGCTGAACCAGGCTTGCATCCCCACGGTGAAGCCTACTTGATTGTGATGGATAAGCTTCTTGATGTGCTGTTGGATTCAGTTTGCCAGTATTTTATTGAAGATTTTTGCATCAATGTTCATCATGGATATTGGCCTGAATTTTTTTCTTTTAGTTGTATGTCTGCCAGGTTTTGTCTGAGGATGATGATGGTCTCATAAAATATGTTAGGGAGTATTCCTTCTTTTTGTATTGTTTCGAAGAGTTTTAGAAGGAGTGATATGAACTCCTCTTTGTACATCTGGTAGAATTCTGCTGCGAACCCATCTGGGCCTGGACTTTCTTGGTTGGTAGGCTATTAATTGCTGCCTCAACTTCAGACCTTATTGTTGATCTATTAAGGGATTTAACTCCTTCTTGATTTAGTCTTGGGAGGGTGTAAGTGTCCAGGAGTTTATCCATTTCTTCCAGATTTACTGGTTTATATGCATAGAGTTGTTTGTAGTAACCTCTGATGGTAGTTTGTATTTCTTTGGAATTCGTGGTGATACCCTTTTTATCATTTTGTATTGCATCCATTTGAGTCTTCACTCTTTTCTATGTCATTAGTATGGCCATATTGTCTATTTTGTTGATCTTTTCAAAAAACCAGCTGCTTGATTTACCGATTTCTTGAAGAGTTTTTCTTTGTCTCTATCTCCACTTCTGCTCTCATCTTAGTTACTTCTTGTCTTCTGCTAGGTTTTGAATTTTTTTGATCATGCTCCTCTAGCTCTTTCCATTTTGATGATAGGGTGACTATTTTAGATCTTTCCTCACTTCCAATGTGGGCATTACTTGCTATAATTTTTCCTGTAGTCACTGCTTTAAATGTGTCTCAGAAATTTTGGTATATCGTGTCTTCGTTCTCATTGGTTTTGAAGAACATCTTTATTTCTGCCTTCATTTCATTGTTTATCCTGTTGCTGTTCTGGAGCAAGTTGTTCAGGTTCCATGTACTTGTGTGGTTTTGAGTGACTTTCTTAATCCTGAGTTCTAATTTGATTTCACAGTGTTCTGAGAGATTGTTAGGATTTTCGTTCTTTTGCATTTGCTGAGGAGCAACTTACTTCCAATTATGTGGTCAGTTTTAGACTAGGTATCATGCAGTGCTGAGAAGAATATATATTCTGTGGATTTGGGGTGGAGATTTCTGTAGATGTCTGTTAGGTCCACTTGGTCCAGATCTGCGTTCAAGTCCCCGATATCCTTGTTGATTTTCTGTCTTGTTGATCTGTCAAATAGTGACAGTGGAATGTTAGTCCCCCACTATTATTGTTTGCGAGTCTAAGTCTCTTTGTGGGTCATTAAAAACACCACATGTTCTCACGCATAGGCGGGTGTTGAACAGTGAGAACACATGGACACAGGGAGGGGAGCACTACACACTGGGGTCTGTCAGGGAGAAACAGGGGAGGGACAGCAGGGGGTGGGTAGTTGGGGAGAGATAGCATGGGGAGAAATGCCAGATACAGGTGAAGGGGAGGAAGGCAGCAAATCACACTGCCATGTTTTACCTATGCAACAATCTTGCATGTTCTTCACATGTACCCCAAAACCTAAAATGCAATTTTAAAAAAAAAGGAGTATTCCTTCTTTTTGTATTGTTTCAAAGAGTTTTAGAAGGAGTGATATGCTTTATGTATCTGGGTGCTTCTGTATTGGGTGCATACATATTTAGGATAGTTCGCTCTTCTTGCATTGATCCTTTTACCGTTATGTAAAAGACCTTGTCTCTTTTGATCTTTGTTGGTTGAAAGTCCATTTTATCAGACCAGGATTGCAACGCCTGCTTCTTTTTGCTCTCTATTTGCTTGGTAAATCTTCTTCCATCCCTTTATTTTGAGTCTATGTGTGTATTTGCACATGAGATGGGTCTCCTGAATACAGCACAACAAAGGATCTTGACTTTTTATCAGGTTTGTCTGTGTCTTTCAATGAGTGCATTTAGACCATTTATATTTAACATTAATACTGATATGTGTGAATTTGATCCTGCCATTTTGTCACTGGTTGGTTGTTTTGCCCGTTAGTTGATGCAGTTTCTTCATTATGTCCTTGGTCTTTACCTTTTGATACGTTTTTGTAGTGGCTGGTAGTGGTTGTTCCTTTCCATGTTTAGTGCGTCTTTCAGGAACTCTTGTAAGGCAGGTCTGGTGGTGATAAAATCTCTCAGCAGTTGCTTGTCTGTAAAGGTTTTTATTTCTCCTTCATTTATGAAGCTTAGTTTGACTGGATATGAAATTCTGGGTTGAAAGTTCTTTTCTTTAAGGATGTTGAATATTGGCCCCCACTCTCTTCCAGCCTGTAGGGTTTCTGCTGAGAGATCCACTGTAAGTCTAAAGGGCTTCCGTTTGCTGGTGACCCAACCTTTCTCTCTAGCTGCCCTTAACACTTTTTCCTTCATTTCAACCCCGGTCAATCTGAGGATTATGTGCCTTGGGGTTGCTCTTTTTGAGAAATATCTTTGTGGTGTTCTCTGTGTTTCCAGAATCTGAATGTCGGCCTGCCTTGCGAGGTTGGGGAAGTTCTCTTGGGTAATATTCTGAAGTGTGTTTTCCAGCTCGGATTCATTCTCCCTGTCACATTCAGGTACGTCAATCATGCATAGATTTGGTTTCTTCACATAATCCCATAGGTCTTGTAGTCTTTATTCATTTCTTTTCACTCTTTTTTTCCTCTAATGTGGCCTTCTCATTTTATTTCATTGCGTTGATCTTCAATTTCTGATATTTCTTCTTCTGCTTTATTGATTAAACTACTAAAACTGGCGTGTGCTTTGTGAAGTTCTCCTGCTGTGTTTTTCAGCTCCATTAAGTCGTTTATGTTCTTCTCTAAGCTGGTTATTCTAGTTAGAATTTTGTCAAACCTTTTTTCAAGGTTTTAAGTTTCTTTGCATTGGATTAGAACAAGTTTCTTTAGCTCCGAGAAGATTGTTATTACCCACCTTCTGAAGCCTGCTTCTGTCAGTTCATCAAACTCATTCTCCAATGTGATTTGTTCCCTTGCTTGCGAGGAGTTGTTTTCTTGTTTGTTGAGTATACTTGTCAATCACGTTCATACACCTATGGTTTATGATTAACTCTTTTACCTCTGCTAGGAATTAACACAGAAAATTCACATTTGATTGACAAGAATGAGAATCATGTCTCAAGAATTAAAAAATAACTGAATCCTTTATTACTAAAAGAATGCTCAACTCAAGTGGACACAGATCACTCATTCTAACTTCATCACCTATAGCACTTAGAACCAACTTTTGGAAAATGCACAGCTAAAACAGACAGTTTTAGCTGTGTATTTTGAAAAAGTGGTGTGTTCTACAAATAAAAAGCTACTTTTGTTGTTACTTTTGTTCCCCAGGAGAAATGGGAGTACTTTTCAGGGAACACGGGAGACACATGAGTCCTTTGCAGTCCATTTGTCTGCCTCTGAAGGTGAAATGAGAGTGTGAAGCGCTATGGGAGGTGGCGAAGTACACAGGTTAGCTCGCTGGATAGCAGAGCTGCTGTCTTGATGATGTGGCCAAAATCATCATGAGCCATGTCTGAAAGAATTCATCACATTTCATATGAAAGCATGTTCTCTGTTTGACTGTGCTGTTGTTTTTAATGAGAGTATCATTGACAATGCTGTAACCTGATAGCCCTCCCTAATTGTGCTGAATGTAAAAATTCGTTGGCTTGAGGAGGAGGCACCGTAGGGGGAAAAGGAAGGAGAATGGTCCTGTGAATTGGGAAAAGGTGACTCTTCCTTTAAAGCATGGATGGGTTCAAAACCCTCCTCTTACTACTGAGTGTTTGGCTGGACACTACCAGTCGTGTGTCTAGTCTGTGTGTGTGTATCTGTCTGTCTGTCTCCAGGCCTGAGCAGCAAATTCTTCCTGTGGTAGTATGTTATTCAGAAACTTGGATAACCCTCACCCTCCTAAAAACACAATACATGTCTGTTATGAGAAGTTTATGTTGATGATTGGTGAGAAGGTAGTGATTGAAACCAGCTCATTTCCCATTTACCACTGAGTTCAGGTCACCTTTGCTGAAGCGGGTTCTTGAATCTTCCTTTGTAGCAGGAACTCCTAAGTTAATCAATCCTTTTCAAGAGTTTCAGGCTGAAAGTCAAGATCTCTCAAGTTAGACAGTGTTAAAATTTGAAACGGGCAAATTCTCATTAGAGACAAGGGGCCAAAGAGAGTTCCGATGAAATCTAATGTCTTTTAATGTTGACTTCAATCCAGTAAAGCTCTCGTTAAGCCATTTACCTGTGAAATTGAACGTTGGGCAGGGAGTGCACCCTCTGAAATTAGAGGTCGGGAGATTTGGATTTGATTTCCAGCCCTCTGCCAGTCAGTCAGCCACTCACTTTCAAGTGACAGTCTTTTGGCGAGTCACTTTCTGTCTCTGTTTCTCAATTTTGGCACAGAATATTATGTGGGCCTTAAGGCCCACTGGGAAACAATCCCTTCTCCAGCTCAGTGCCTAGTTTGTTGAGTATACTTGTCAATCTGGACTTGAATACACCTATGGTTTTGGATTAACTCTATTACCTCTGCTAGAAATTAATACAAAAAATTCGCAATGGATTTACAAGAATGAGAATCAGTTCTAAAGAATTCAAGTACAACGGAATCCTTTATTACTAAAAGAATGCTCAACTCAAGTGGACACAGATCACTCATTTTGACTGCATTTGCTATCGGACTTAGAGACAACTTTTTCAAAATATGCAGTGAAAACTGTCCCTGCTTAAAGTGCTAGACAAGTTTTTCAAAATATTTTGAAAAAGTTGTGTGCTCTACAAATAAAAAGCCACTTCTGTTGTAACTTATGGTCCCCAGGAGAAATTGGAGCTGTTTGCAGAGAGCATAGGAGACACATGAGTCCTTTGCAGGCCTCTTGGCTGCATCTGAGGGTGAAATGAGAGTGTGAAGCACTTTGGGTGATGGCCAGGCCCAAAGCTAGGCTAGAAGTAAAGCAGAGCTTCTTTTTGTTGGTGTGTCCCCAGTCATCATGAGCCATGTCTGAAAGAATTAATCACATATCATATGCAAGCATGCTCTCTGTTTGACTGTGCTGTGGTTTTTAATGAAAGCATCATTGAAGATGCTTTAACCTGATAGCCCCGCCTATTTTTTTCTACCTAATAATGCGTGTGCTTGAGGAGGAGCCAGTGTTGGTCAAGAAGGGGGAAGGATGTACGTGTGAACTAGGGAAACGTGTATCTCCCTTTGGAGCACGGATGGGTTCAAAGCCCTCCTCATACTACTAAATATTTCACTGAACACTACCAGTTGTGTGTCTAGACTGTGTGTGTGTGTGTGTGTGTGTGTGTGTGTGCGTGTGTGTGTGTGTGTGTGTATGTGTGCCTGTCTCCAGGCTTGAGCAGCACCTCCTTCTTTCTGTGGTAGCATGATGGAATCGAATATCTTTTAATGTTGAATTCAATTCAGTAAAGCCCTTGTTAATTCATTTACTGTAAAATTGAGCCTTGGAAAGGCAGTGCACCCTCTGAAATTAGAGGTCAGGCGATTTGGATTTAATTTCCAACCCACTGCCAGTCAGTCAGACACTCACTTTCAATTGACAAGCCTTAGGCGAGTCCCTGTCTATCTTTGTTTCTCAATTTCTGCACAGGGATTTATGTGGGCCTTAAGGCCCACTGAGAACCAATCCCTCTTCTAGCACAGCGCCTGGATTTTTGAGTACACTTGTAAATCAGGACTTTCATACACCTATGATTTTTGATTAACTCTTTTACCTCTGCTAGAAATTAACACAGAAATCTCACATTTGATTGACAAGAATCAGAATCATGTCTCAAGAATTAAAAAATAACCGAATCCTTTATTAATAAAAGAATGCTCAATTCAAGTGGACACAGATCACTCAAGCTAACTTCATCATCTATAGCACTTAGAGTCAACGTTTTGAAAATACACAGCTAAAATATTCAGTTTCCGCTGTGTATTTTGAGAGAGTGGAGTGTTCTACAAATAAAAAGCTACTTTTGTTATTATGTTTGTTCCCCAGAAGACATGGGAGTTCTTTTCAGAGAGCACGGGAGACACATGAGTCCTTTGCAGTCCACTTCTCTGCCTCTGAAGGTGAAATGAGAGTGTGAAGCACTATGGGATGTGACCAAGTACACAGGTAGGCTTGATGGATAGCAGAGCTGCTGTCTTGATGATGTGGCTAAAGTCATCATGAGCCATGTCTAAAAGAATTTATCACATTTTATATGAAAGTGCATTCTCTGATGGTGCGGTTGTTTATACAGAGAATATCACTGACAATCCTGTAACCTGATAGCCCTGCCTAATTGTGCTCTACGTAAAAATTGATCAGATTGAGGTGGAAGCACTGTAAGGGGAGAAGACAGGAGAATGGACGTGTGAATTGGGAAAATGTGTCCCATCCTTTGGAGCATGGATGGATTCATAGCCCTCCTCTTACTACTAAGTATTTGGCTGGACACTACAAGACGTGTGTCTAGCCTGTGTGTGTGGTGTTTATGTGCACGTGTGTGTGTGTGTTTCTCTGCCTCCAGGACTCAGCAGCAAATCTTTCTTCCAGTGGTAGCATTTTATTCAGAATCTTGGATAACCCCAGCCCTACTAAAAACACAATACGTGTATGTTATAAGAAGTTTCTGTTGATGATTGGTGAGAGGGTGGTGTTGATGATTGGTGAGAGGGTGGCTCAATTCCCATTTACTACTGAGTCCAGGTCACCTTTGCTGAAGAGGTTTCTTGACTCTTCTGCTGGAGCAGAAACTCCTAAGGTAATCAATGCTTTTCAAGAGTTTCAAGCTGAAAGTCAATGTCTCCCAGGTTACAACCAAAGTTAAAATTAGAACTGGGCAATCTTTCATTAGACACAAGAGGCCAAAGAAAGTTCAGATGAAATCTAATATCTTTTAGTGTTGACTTCAATCCAGTAAAGCTCTTGTTAAGCCATTTACCTGTGAATTTGGGCCAGGGGGGACAGTACACCCTCTGCAATTAGAGGTCCAGATATTTGGCTTTGATTTCCAGCCCTGTGCCAGTCAGTGACCCACTCACTTTCAAGTGACAAGCCTTAGGCGAGACACTTTCTGTCACTGTTTCTCGATTTCTGCACAGGGACTTATGTGGGCCGTAATGCCCACAGAGAAACGATCCCTTTTCCAGCTGAGCGCCTCGATTTTTGAGTATATTTGTCAAACTGAACTTTCATAAACCTATGGTTTTGGACTAATTTAATTACCTGTACTGGAAATTGACACACAAAATTGACAGTACATTGAAAAGATTAGAATCAGTTCTAAAGAAATCAAATATAACTTGATGTTTTATTACTAAAAGAATGCTCAACTCAACGGGACGTAGATCACTCATTTTGACTTCATGAGCCATGGCACTCAGAGACAAATTTTGAAAATACACAGCTACAGCTGTCGGTGCCCTAAGTGCTAGACAAGTTTTTCAGAATACAGGGCTAAAACTTTCCCAGCTTTAAGTGCTTTAGCTATAAGTGCTTTATCATTTAAATTGAGGACCATTTTAGCTGTGTATATGGAAAACGTTGTGTGCTTTTCAAAGAAAAAGCTACTTTTGCTGTGACTTTGGGTCTGAGGGGAAATGGGAGTCCTTTTCAGTCAGCACGGACGACACCTGAGTCCTTTGCAGTCCTCCTGTCTGCCTCTGAGGGTGAAATGAGAGTGGTCCCTGTCATCATGAGCCATATCTGAAAGAATTATTCACATTTCCTACGAGAATGGACGTGTGAATTAGCAAAAGATGTGTCTTCCTTTGGAGCATGGACGGTTTCAAAACCCACGTCATACCACTAAGAATTTGGCTGAACACTACCAGTTGTGTGTCAGGCCTGTGTTTGTGTGTTTTTTGTGTCACAATGTGTGTGTGTATCTGTGTGTGTGTGTGTGTGTGTCTTTGTTTCTGTCTCCATTCCTGAGCAGCAAATCTTTCTTCCTGTGGTAGCATGTTACTCAGAAACGTGGATAAACCCCAGCACTCCTGAAAACACAATCCATGTATGTTTGAAGAAATTTTTCTTGATGATGAGTGAGAGGGTGGTGATTGAAATCAGCTCATTTCCCATTGACCACTGAGGCCAGATCTCTCAGGTTAGAAGCAAAGTGAGAAATTAAACCAGGCACATTCTCCTTAGAGACAAGGGGCCAAAGACTGGGCCGATGGAATCTATTGTCTTTTCATGTTGACTTCAATCCAGTCAAGCTCTCGTTAAGCCATTGAAGTGTAACATTGGACCTGGGGGAGGCAGTGCACCCTGTGGAATTAGAGGTCCGAAGATTTGGATTTGATTTCCAGCCCTCTGCCAGTCACTCAGCCACGCACTTTCAAGTGACAAGCCTTAGGCAAGTCCCTTTCTGTCTCTGTTTCCCGATTTCTTCACAGGGATTTATGTAGGCCTTAAGGCACACTGGGAAAAGATCCCTCCTCCAGCTCAGTGCCTGGTTTCTTGATTTTACTTGTCATCTGGACTTGAATACACCTATGGTTTTGGATTGACTCTATTACCTCTCCTAGAAATTAACACACAAAATTGACAGTTGATTGACAAGATGAGAAGCAGTTTCCCAGAATTCAAATAGAACTTAATCCTTTCTTACTAAAAGAATGATCAACTCAAGGGGACACAGATCACTCATTTTGACTTCATGAACTATGGCACTTAGAGACAACTTTTTGAAAATACAGCTAAAACTGTCCGTGCTTTGAATGCTAGACAAGTTTTTCAGAATACACAGCTAAAACGGTCCCCGCTTAAAGCGTATTTCAGAATACACGTATTTTAGCTGTGTATTTTGAAATAGTTGTGTGCTCTTCAAAGAAAAAGCTACTTTTGCTGTGACTTTGGGTCTGAGGGGAAATGGAAGTCCTTTTCAATCAGCACGGACGACACCTGAGTCCTTTGCAGTCCTCCTGTCTGCCTCTGAGGGTGAAATGAGAGTGGTCCCTGTCATCATGAGCCATGTCTGAAAGAATTATTCACATTTCCTACACGAGTGGATGTGTGAATTAGCGAAAGCTGTGTCTTCCTTTGGAGCATGGACTGTTTCAAAGCCGACTTCATACAACTAAGTATTTGGCTGAACACTACCAGTTGTGTGTGAGGCCTGTGTTTCTGTGTTTTTTGTGTCACTGTGTGTGTGTGTGTGTGTGTGTGTGTGTGTGTGTGTGTGCTGTGTCCGTGTTTCTGTCTCCATTCCTGAGCAGCAAATCTTTCTTCCTTTGGTAGCATGTTACTCAGAACCTTGCATAAACCACAACACTCCTGAAAACACAATCCAGGTATGTTTGAAGAAATTTTTCTTGATGATGAGTGAGGGTGGTGATTGAAACCAGCTCATTTCCCATTGACCACTGAGGCCAGATCTCTCAGGTTAGAAACAAAGTGAGAATTTGAACCAGGCACATTCTCCTTAGAGACAAGGGGCCAAAGACTGGGCCGATGGAATCTAATGTCTTTTCATGTTGACTTCAATCCTGTCAAGCTCTCGTTAAGCCATTGAAGTGTAACATTGGTCCTGGAGGAGGCAGTGCAACCTGTGAAATTAGAGGTCCGAAGATTTGGATTTGATTTCCAGCCCTCTGCCCGTCAGTCAGCCATGCACTTTCAAGTGACAAGCCTTAGGCGGGTCCCTTTCTGTCTCTGTTTCCCAATTTCTTCACAGGGATATGTGGGCCTTAAGGCCCAGTGGGAAAAGATCCCTCTTCCAGCTCAGTGCCTGGTTTCTCGATTTTACTTGTCAATCTGGACTCCAATACACCTATGGTTTTGGATTGAATCTATTACCTCTCCTAGAAATTAACACACAAAATTGACAGTTGATTGACAAGATGAGAAGCAGATTTCCAGAATTCAAATAGAACTTAATCCTTTCTTCCTAAAAGAATGATCAACTCAAGGGGACACAGATCACTCATTTTGACTTCATGAGCTATGGCACTTAGAGACAACTTTTTGAAAATACACAGCTAAAACTGTCCGTGCTTTGAATGCTACACAAGTTTTTCAGAATACACAGCTAAAACGGTCCCCGCTTTATGTTCTAAAGCACTTAAAGTGGCGACCGTTTTAGCTGTGTATTTTGAAAAAGTTGTGTGCTCTTCAAAGAAAAAGCTACTTTTGCAGTGACTTTGGGCTGAGGGGCAATGGGAGTCCTCTTCAGTCAGCAGGGACGACACCTGAGTTCTTTCCAGTCTGCTTGTCTGCCTCTGAGGGTGAAATGAGAGTGGTCCCTGTTATCATGAGCCATGTCTGAAAGAATTATTCACATTTCCTACGAGAATGGACGTGTGAATTACTGAAAGGTGTGTCTTCCTTTGGAGCACGGATGGGTTCAAAGCCGACCTCATACCACTAAGTATTTGGCTGAACACTACCAGTTGTGTGTGAGGCCTTTGTTTGTGTGTTTTTTGTTTCACTGTGTGTGTGTGTCTGTGTTTCTGTCTACATTCCTGAGCAGCAAATCTTTCTTCCTGTGGTAGCATGTTACTCAGAACCGTGGATAAAGCCCAGCACTCCTGAAAACACAATCCATGTATGTTTGAAGAAATTTTTCTTGATGATGAGTGAGAGGGTGCTGATTGAAACCAGCTCATTTCCCATTGACCACTGAGGCCAGATCTCTCAGGTTAGAAGCAAAGTGAGACTATGAACCAGGCACATTCTCCTTAGAGACAAGGGGCCAAAGACTGGGCCGATGGAATCTAATGTCTTTTCATGTTGACTTTAATCCAGTCAAGCTCTCGTTAAACCATTGAAGTGTAACATTGGGCTTGCGGGAGGCAGTGCACCCTTTGAAATTAGAGGTCCGAAGATTTGGATTTGATTTCCAGCCCTCTGCCCGTCAGTCAGCCAGGCACTTTCAAGTGACAAGCCTTAGGCGAGTCCCTTTCTGTCTCTGTTTCCGGATTTCTTCACAGGGATTTATGTGGGCCTTAAGGCCCACTGGGAAAAGATCCCTCTTCCAGCTCAGGGCCTGGTTTCTTGATTTTACTTGTCAGTCTGGACTTGAATACACCTATGGTTTTGGATTGACTCTCTTACCTCTCCTAGAAATTAACACACAAAATTGACAGTTGATTGACAAGATGAGAAGCAGTTTTCCAGAATTCAAATAGAACTTAATCCTTTCTTACTAAAAGAATGCTCAATTCAAGGGGACACAGATCACTTGTTTTGACTTCATGAACTATGGCACTTAGAGACAACTTTTTGAAAATACACAGCTAAAACTGTCCGTGCTTTGAATGCTAGACAAGTTTTTCAGAATACACAGCTAAAATGGTCCCCGCTTTAAGTTTTATAGCACTTAAAGCGGGGACTGTTTTAGCTGTGTATTTTCAAAAAGTTGTGTGCTCTTCAAAGAAAAAGCTACTTTTGCTGTGACTTTGGGTCTGAGAGGAAATGGGAGTTCTTTTCAGTCAGCAGGGATGACACCTGAGTCCCTTACAGTCCTCTTGTCTGCCTCTGACGGTGAAATGAGAGTGGTCCCTGTCATCATGAGCCATGTCTGAAAGAATTATTCACGTTTCCTACAAGAATGGATGTGTGAATTAGCGCAAGGTGTGTCTTCCTTTGGAGCATGGACAGGTTCAAAGCCCACCTCATACCACTAAGTATTTGGCTGAACACTACCAATTGTGTGTGAGGCCTGTGTTTGTATGATTTTTGTGTCACTGTGTGTGTGTGTGTGTCTGTTTCTGTCTTCATTCCTGAGCAGCAAATCTTTCTTCCTGTGGTAGCATGTTACTCAGAAACGTGGATAAACCACAGCACTCCTGAGAACACAATCCATGTATGTTTGAAGAAATTTTTCTTGATGATGAGTGAGAGGGTGGAGATTGAAATCAGCTCATTTCCCATTGACCACTGAGGCCAGATCTCTCAAGTTAGAAGCAAAGTGAGAATTTGAACCAGGCCCATTCTCCTTAGAGACAATGGGCCAAAGACTGGGCCGATGGAATCTAATGTCTTTTCATGTTGACTTCAATCCAGTCCACCTCTCGGTAAGCCATTGAAGTGCCACACTGGTCCTGAGGGAGGCGGTGCACCCTGTGGAATTAGAGATCCGAAAATTTGGATTTGATTTCCAGCCCTCTGCCAGTCATCCATGCACTTTCAAGTGACAAGTCTTAGGCGAGTCCCTTTCTGTCTCTGTTTCCCGATTTCTTCACAGGGATTCATGTGGGCCTTAAGGCCCATTGGGAAAAGATCCTTCTTCCAGCTCAGTGCCTGGTTTCTTGATTTTACTTGTCAATCTGGACTTGAATACACCTATGGTTTTGGATTGACTCTATTACCTCTGCTAGAAATTAACACACAAAATTGACAGTTGATTGACAAGATGAGAAGCAGTTTTCCAGAATTCAAATAGAACTTAATCCTTTCTTACTAAAAGAATGCTCAACTCAAGGGGACACAGATTACTCATTTTGACTTCATGATCTATGGCACTTAGAGACAACTTTTTGAAAATACACAGCTAAAACTGTCCGTGCTTTGAATGCTAGACAAGTTTTTCAGAATACACAGCTAAAACGGTCCCCGCTTTTAGTGTGTTAGGCCTGCATTTGTGTGTTTTTTGTGTCACTGTGTGCTTCAGCATTTAAAGCGAGGACCGTTTTATCTGTGTATTTTGAAAAAGTTGGGTGCTCTTCAAAGAGAAAGCTACTTTTGCATGACTTTGGGTCCGAGGGGAAATGGGAGTCCTCTTCAGTCAGCAGGAATGACACCCGAGTCCTTTGCAGTCCTCTTGTCTGCCTCTGAGGGTGAAATGAGAGTGGTCCCTGTTATCATGAGCCATGTCTGAAAGAATTATTCACATTTCCTATGAGAATGGACGTGTGAATTAGCGCAGGGTGTGTCTTCCTTTGGAGCATGGACAGGTTCAAAGCCCACCTGATACCACAAAGTATTTGGCTGAACACTACCAGTTGTGTGTGAGGCCTGTGTTTTTGTGTTTTTTGTGTCACTGTGTGTATGTGTCTGTGTTTCTGTCTCCATTCCTGAGCAGCAAATCTTTCTTCCTGTGGTAGCATGTTACTCAGAAACGTGGATAAACCACAGCACTCTTGAAAACACAATCCATGTATGTTTGAAGAAATTTTTCTTGATGATGAGTGAGAGGGTGCTGATTGAAACTAGCTCATTTCCCATTGACCACTGAGGCCAGATCTCTCAGGTTAGAAGCAAAGTGAGAATTTGAACCAGGCACATTCTCCTTAGAGACAAGGGGCCAAAGACTGGGCCGATGGAATCTAATGTCTTTTCATGTTGACTTTAATCCAGTCAAGCTCTCGTTAAACCATTGAAGTGTAACATTGGGCTTGCGGGAGGCAGTGCACCCTGTGGAATTAGAGGTCCGAAGATTTGGATTTGATTTCCAGCCCTCTGCCCGTCAGTCAGCCATGCACTTTCAAGTGACAAGCCTTAGGCGAGTCCCTTTCCGTCTCTGTTTCCCGATTTCTTCACAGGGATTTATGTGGGCCTTAAGGCACACTGGGAAAAGATCCCTCTTCCAGCTCAGTGCCTCGTTTCTTGATTTTACTTCTCTATCTGGACTTGAATACACCTATGGTTTTGGATTGACTCTATTACCTCTCCTAGAAATTAACACACAAAATTGACAGTTGATTGACAAGATGAGAAGCAGTTTCCCAGAATTCAAATAGAACTTAATCCTTTCTTACTAAAAGAATGCTCAATTCAAAGGGACACAGATCACGCATTTTGACTTCATGAACTATGGCACTTAGAGACAACTTTTTGAAAATACACAGCTAAAACTGTCCGTGCTTTGAATGCTAGACAAGTTTTTCAGAATACACAGCTAAAACGGTCCCCGCTTAAAGCGTATTTCAGAATACACGTATTTTAGCTGTGTATTTTGAAATAGTTGTGTGCTCTTCAAAGAAAAAGCTACTTTGCTGTGACTTTGGGTCCGAGGGGAAATGGAAGTCTTTTTCAGTCAGCAGGGACGACACCTGAGTCCTTTGCAGTCCTCTTGTCTGCCTCTGAGGGTGAAATGAGAGTGGTCCCTGTCATCATGAGCCATGATGAAATTAACACATGATGAAATCGGCCTAGGCCTAAATAAGGCGGGAAAGTTCCCTTCCCTGCTCACACACAATGAAAACATGGTGGCCAAAGTGGATGAGGTAAAGTCCATGATCAAGTTCCAAATGAAGAAGGTGTTATGTCTGGAGGTGGCTGTTGGTCATGTGAAGATGACAGACGATGAGCTTGTGTATAACATTCACCTGGCTGTCCATTTCTTGGTGTCATTGCTCAAGAAAAACTGGCAGAATGTCCAGGCCTTATATATCAAGAGCACCATGGGCAAGCCCCAGCACCTTTATTAAGGCACATTTGAATAAATTCTATTACCAGTCAAAAAAAAAGAAAAAGAAAATGGAAGCTCCCATATTGGGGTTACTCAAGGTCCTTATTAATTCTTCAGCATTTTGTAGCTATAAATATTTTTTAATCACAGCTGTATTGAGACAGAATTCACAGAGCATAAAATTCACCCAACTAAAGTACACAATTTAAGTTTTTAGGCAGGGTGCCTAAGACTCACAGCTGTAATCCCAGAATTTTTGGAGGTCAAGGCAGACAGATCACCTGAGGTCAGGAGTTCGAGATCAGCCTGGCCGACATGATGAAACCCCGTCTCTACTAAAAATACAAAACTTAGCCGGGCTTGGTGGTGTACACCTGTAATCCCAGCTACTCGGGAGGCTGAGGCAGGAGAATCACTTGAGCCTGGGAAGTGGAGGTTGCAGCAAGCTGAGATGGTACCACTGCAATCCAGCCTGGACAACAGAGTAAGACTCTGTCTCAAAAGGAAAAAAATAAAAGAAATGTACCCCTTTTCAGTTCTAGAGGCTAGAAGTCCAAACAAGTGGTCAGTGGGGCTTCTATTCCCTCTAAAAGCTTTTGTGAAGGAGCCCCCAATCCCCGTGCCACAAGACTGTTACTTGTTCGTGACCTGTTGGGAACCAGACCATACAGCAGGAGAAAAGTAGCAGGTGAGCAAGCTAAGTTTCATCTGTATTCACGGCTGCTCCCCATCGCTCACATTACTGCCTTCGCTCCACCTCCTGTCATACCAGCGGTGGCATTAGATTCTCATAGGAGCATGAACCCTATTGTGAACTGCACATGCAGGGGATCTTCATTGCATGCTCCTTATGAGAATCTAATGCCTGATGATCTGTCACTGTCTCCCATACTCGCAGATGGAACTATCTAGTTGCAGGAAAACAAGCTCAGGGCTCCCACTGATTCTACATTATGATGAGTTGTATAATTATTTCATCGTATATTATGATATAATAATAATAGAAATACAGTGCACAATACATGTAATGCGCTTGAGTCATCCTAAAACCATCCCCATGTCTCCATCCCTGGACCCATGGAAAAACTGTCTTCCATGAAACCAGTCCCTGGTGCCAAAAAGCCTGGGGACTGCTGCTCTAGGAAAGACTCCTTCCTGCCTCCTCCTTAGCTTCTAGTGGCTTCTGGCAGTCCTTAGTCCTTGGCTTGTGGCTGCATCACTTCAGTTTCTGTCTTCACATGGCCTTCTTCCCTGTGTCTTACATGGCCTTTCCCTGTGTCTGTGTCTTACATGGCCTTCTCCCGTGTGTCTGTATCTCGCATGATCTTCTTCCCTGTGTCTGTATCTTCACATGGCCTACTTATAAGGATCCCAGTAATTGGATTTATGGTCTGCCCTAATCCAGTCTGATTTCATCTGAACTAACTATATCTTTGAAGACTCTATTTCCAACTAAAGTCACATTCTGAGGTTCCAGGTATGCATGAAGTTTTGGGGGACACCACTCAACCCATTGCAGAACCCATTAGCAGTCACTTCCCATTCTTCAACTCCCCTGGCCCAGGGCAATCGTTAATCTACTTTCTGTCTCTTTGGATTTGTCTATTCTGAACATTTCATATAAATGGAATCATACAATATATGGTCTTTTGTGACTGGCTTCTTTCACTTAACATGTTTTCAAGATTCATCATGTTGTAGCATGAATCAGTACTTTATGCTTTATGGAATAAAAATATTCAGTCATATGGTTATACATGTTTTGTTTATCCAGTCATCATTTGTTGAAATATGGGTTGTTTTCATTTTTTGGCTCTTGTAAATAGGGTTACTATGAACATTTGTGTACAAGTTTTGTGGGAGCATATGTTCTTGATTTTTTTTTTTTTTTTTTTTTTTTTACTTACAGAAGTAATACATGTATGTCACAAGAAGTTATCCTTGAACTTTTTTTCATAAAAAATCATTTTAGATAGGAAAGAAAGAAGGCTGGGCACAGTGTCACCTGTAATCCTAGCACTTTGGGAGACCAAGATAGCTTGAGGCCAAGAGTTTGAGACCAGCCTGGCCAACATGGCAAAACCCCATCTCTACTAAATATGCAAAAATTAGCTGGGCATGGTGTCACATGCCTGTAATCCCAGCTTCTTGGGGGACTGAGATATGAGAATCGCTTGAACCTGGGAGGCAGAGGTTGCTGTGAACTGAGAGCTCACCACTGCACTCCAACCAGGGTAACAAAGTGAGACTGTCTCAAAAAAAAAAAAAAAAGACAATGACCAACATGGAGAAACTCCATCTCTACTAAGAATACAAAATTAGCCAGGCATGTTGGCACATGCCTGTAATCCCAGCTACTCAGGAGACTGAGGCAGAAGAATTACTTGAACCCAGGAGGTGGAGGTTGCAGTGACCCAAGATCGTGCCATTGCACTCCAGCCTGATAAAAACTCAGCAACAAGATAAAAACTCCGTCTCAAAAAAAAGGGGAGGGGGGCAAAAATATCGGTACCTGAAGGCCAGGGTCTCCAATATTCTGCTTTAATCAGTTTCTTTTGCCTGACCCCAAATCTCATTTTATGACAACAGTTAGGATACCTGGGCTGGCAGAGCTTTTATCCAGAGGATGATGCATCTCTCTCCTCTATGAGACCGTACTTTAAAGGATAAAGACATATTAAAATGTAAAAGGATTAATGTCTTTTTATTCCTAAATTTTATGGTAAATTTGTGCCCCCCCCAAAAAAAAAAAAAAACTAAATGTAAACAACAACAACAAATTTAGACTTCAGAATACAGACTAGAAAAACCCTTGAAGGCTCCGGGCGTGGTGGCTCACACCTGTAATCCCAGCTCTTAGGGAGGCATAGGGAGGCAGAGGTGGGAGAATAGCTTATGCCCAAGATTTCAAAACCTGCCTGGGCAATATAGCAAAACCCTGTTCTCCAAAAAAAAGGGGGGAAAAAAAGAAAAACCCAAAAGCTAGGGACTAAAGGCAGCTTCGCTTTGGACTGTACCTGTTTTCTCAAGACCTAAAAGTGGTGCTGAAACATCCAGCATCCTACATTTTATTTTAATCTCTTAAAACCCAAGTTTAAAATCTCATCTATGCCTTAAAATCACATCTCTGCAATCTTGGCAGGTGCTCAAATTTCATACATTTATAAAATATGTTTTTACTGTTTCTTTTTTATTTCTAACAGCAGGTGAAAGGATTTTTTATTTTACTAATGTTCCTTAACCTATTTTTGGCTGATGGCTGCTTCTAATTTTTAAATACATTTTCTCTTTTGAACTTGTTATGGACATTTTTAAATAGTCACAAATATAAACTAGCACAGCAGACTCCCATGAACCGTCACCCAAACTTAGCACACATCAGCTTTATTGCTGCTCGTTTGATCTATTGCCTCCTCCCCTCCAACATTTTTTTCTTTGACTATTTAAAGCAAATCCCAACCTTCGTATTCTACCCAAGAGAATTAATATCCTTAATACCTAATATGTAGTCTGCTTAGTTTTCTCATGTTGTCTCAGAAATGTCTTTTGACTATTTATTTGTTCAAAAGAAGATCCGAATAAGAGCCACACTGTACATTTGATTGATAGGTTTTTTTTTTTTGTCTCTTTATAACATTTACCCTTTTTCTGTGTTGAAAGGTGGGGTTTTTGTCCTGTAGAAATTCCCACATTTTGTATTTCACGGTTTATTTCCTCCCAGTGTTGTTTAAAGGTTCCTGTCTCCAGTATTTCCTATAAATGTGCAGTTACACATAGAGGCTTGATTAGATTCAGGTGCAGTTGATCTGACATGACTACTTCCTGAGTGACTCTGCATCTTTGTTTTGCATTGTATGGAGAGGAACATAACATCTGGTGGTTCTACTTGCTGTAATTGAGCAGTGGGGATCTGTGGTATCAATCTGGTCTTTTCCACTGTAAAGTAACCCACCACCCTTCCACCTGATGGTTTTAGCAGCCATGTCAGGGGTCCCTGAAACCACCCTTATGTTTGATGATTCATTAGATAGACTTACAGAACTCAGAAAAGCTCTGTTAAACACATCATTTCTGTTTATTGTAGTGAAATGATAGAGTAAAATCAGCAAAAGAGAAGATGCATGAGCAAAGTCCAGTGGAAAACAAAACACAAGCTTCTAGTTGTACCCTCGGTATAAACCTTGCATGTTTAGTTCTTTGACATGGGAGGGGGACCTTGCTCGCTTGGTAGAGCAATTGTTCCTCCCAGGGCTAGCCAATTCCTGGAAACAGAGAGTAAATGACACACCTATGACTGTTCCTTTCCTGTGTAAATCAACCAATCTGGAGCCCATTCCCCAACCTCTCCTTTACAGGACATCTCATACTCTGGGCCAATATCTCATACTCTGGGATATCCACTTGCCCTAATCACTCCAGGGCCAGATACCAGCAAGCTAGGGATAGCCCCTAGTCCCCAGAGACTGCTGAAATGATTCAGACTCTCCAGTCTGCTTACTCGGCCTTACCCCTTCCTTCCCATGAAAATCACAAGGAATTTTCATGGGGATTTTTCCCATGAAAATTCCACTTTATCCCCTCATTCCCTCTGCCTCCTCACTGACCCTGGGCTTCCCCATGTGGCTCCCGGTGGCATGCCATGCCCCTCCTAGATCTGTGAGTGTAACAAGTTTTCTTGTCAATGACAGTCACCTGATCTTAAAACCTATATTTTTATATTTTTTTAGAGACAAGTGTCTTGCTATATTGCCCAGGCTGTTCTCGAATGCTTGAGGTCAAACGATCTTCCCACCTTGGCCTCCCACAGGGCTGAGATTACAGGTATGAGCCATCATGTCGGGCCACCCAAAGCCTATATTTTAAAACATTCCTCCAATGGTGTTGCATAGACAGCACTAAATCCTCCCAGCAATCATGTATGGTAGTACATGCCAGGTGTTGCCAATTTTAGAAGCTCACCCTTGGATGCTGCTAACGTCCCATGATGCACGGGACAACTGCCCTGTCCCCACCCCAACTCCCTGGGAAGAATTATCTGGTTCAAAATGTCAGTCATGCTGAGGTTGAGAAACTCTGCTTCTAACAATTATATTTTAAAGGCATTTGAAGTAGTTCTTCTCTAGTTAGTGCTCCAAATCTATACATAATTTTACTTTACTTTCCGTTTTTAGGGATGCTTTTTTAAAATTATGTTCAATGACTATATGACTCCAAAGTTGAAACTAGTTTGGTTTTGTTTGTCTTTTTAAAAATAGAGACAAGGTCTCAATATGTTGGCCAGGTTGGTCTTTAATTCCTGGCTTCAAACAATCCTCTTACCTTAACCTCCCAAAGTGCTAGGATTACAGGCATGAGCCACCATGCCTGGCTAGAACTAGTTTTCTTTGAAGAAAGGTACATTCAAGAGATGTCTTTCATCCTTGTCCCCTCCCTGATTTTTTCCATCCCTCTAGCAGTAGCCATATTTGTTAGTTGTTGGCATATTATATATACAACAATTTGTATTTTTGCCACTGTATCTTTCAGATAGTCTTAGAAATAGGATTGTTGGGTCAAAGATTAAATAAAAGTATAATTTTGCTTGCTTTAAATATATCTTCTAAGTTCTGTTTCTAAATACAATCAATGCAAAGAAAGCAAAGCACAGAACAGCATTACAGCATGCCATTTCTATTGAAAAAGCATGAAAGAGGCCCGGCACAGTGGCTCACACCTATAATCCCAGCACTTTGGGAGGCCAAGGCAGGCAGCTCACCTCAGGTCAGGAGTTTGAGACCATCCTGACCAACATGGAGAAACTCTGTCTCTCCTAAAAATACAAAATTAGCCGGGCATGGTGGCGCATGCCTGTAATCCCAGCTACTCAGGAGGCTGAGGCAGGAGAATCGTTTGATCCCGGCAGGCAGAGGTTGTGGTGAGCTGAGATCACGCCATCACATTCCAGCCTAGGCAACAAGAGCCAAGATTCCCTCTCAAAAAAAAAAAAAGAAAGAAAGATATGTAACTGTTTCGCTTGTGTATGCTGAAGTATCTCTGAATAGACTTCCAAGAAAACCAGTCATCAAACAGGAAAAAGGATGGCTGAGGTCTAAGGAGTGTGAAGGAGATTTTTAGTGAATACCATTTTAAAATTTTGAACCCTATTAATATAGGTCTATTTTTTCTTTTCTTTTTTTTTTTTTTTTTTTTTTGAGACGGAGTTTCACTTTTGTTACCCAGGCTGGAGTGCAATGGCGCGATCTCGGCTCACCGCAACCTCCGCCTCCTGGGTTCAGGCAATTCTCCTGCCTCAGCCTCCCAAGTAGCTGGGACTACAGGTGTGCGCCACCATGCCCAGCTGATTTTTGTATTTTTAGTAGAGACGGGGTTTCACCATGTTGACCAGGATGGTCTCGATCTCTTGACCTCGTGATCCACCCTCCTCGGCCTCCCAAAGTGCTGGGATTACAGGCGTAAGCCACCATGCCCGGTCAGGTTTCTCTATTTTAACCTCTCTGTATTAACACCAGAAAACACGTAGAGATGTTGTATAGGGACAAGGAAGCTCTCATAAGGCTGCTTTAGGCTGTGCCGCACTTAATTTCACACAATTAATGTCTTCTGGAATTTGGCTCTTTCAGGGAAGTTTATGCTTTCAGCAGCATTGCTGCTTATTCTGTGTCCACAAGTGGACTTCTAATGTTATGACTGTGTGCATAATTTTTTTTTCATAATTTTTAAAACTTGGCTAGATTTAAATAATTGTGTGTATAGATTTCATGTGATCATTTCTGCGTAGGGTTAAATGCCTTGTTTTATGGAGTTTATCAGCGCCAAGCATGAGCTCACTGTCTGGGGAAACAAGGCTGCTATAGAGATAATGACCAACCCTGGCTGGTTGGAAGAAATGCAGGCCCTGTCTGATTTGGTAGTGTCTGTGGCTGGAGGAAAGCTGCCTCCACCTGCATCTTGGCAAGACTTTTTGGATTTAGGACAGTGTGCTGAGCAAGCCTTAGCCAAAACTTTCCAGCTCCTAAAATTCAGCTCCCTTCCTGGCTAGTTAAATGGCTTTGGACAGTGTTATCTTATAACTGCCACTGCCTGTGAGATGGTGTCTGGGAAAGCCAAAGGAGCTGTTAAAATGAGTCCCACTGCAGCAGAAAGGCTATTGAAACCAGGAGACAGCTTCCAACTGGAAAGATACTTAGTTTATAAGTGCTTACTTTCAAGGGCTCAAGCAGCTCTTTCCATAGGCAGCTATCGTGAAGGAATAGTTGGATACAGAAACAGCCACGGTGGCAGATATTTTAGACAAAGCACATTTATTTTCCAGAAAGTAGTTTTTTTAATACCCCATATTGAAGAATCATTGCTGGCCTTCACATCCTATAAACGTGAATCCTTTTAAACCTAAACGTGTCTGTACTGGGGCAGAGACTGACTTGCTGTAACACTGTCCATATGAATCCAAAACAGATCTTTGTACCTGTGGTCCAAAAGTGGTAGGAAAATTCTGTAAAGATCTAAGGGCTTCAGGCAAAGGTGTTTGAATTCAATCTTTATTTCTTTTTTTTTTTTTCTTTGTTTTTTTTGGAGACGGAGTTTCGCTCTTGTTGCCCAGGCTGGAGTGCAATGGCGCGATCTCGGCTCACCGCAACCTCCGCCTCCTGGGTTCAGGCAATTCTCCTGCCTCAGCCTCCTGAGTAGCTGGGATTACAGGCACGCGCCACCATGCCCAGCTAATTTTTTTGTATTTTTAGTAGAGACGGGGTTTCACCACGTTGACCAGGATGGTCTCAATCTGTTGACCTCGTGATCCACCCACCTCGGCCTCCCAAAGTGCTGGGATTACAGGCTTGAGCCACCGCGCCTGGCCAATTTTTATTTCTTAAAACTGGGGACCCAAAATGAATTAAAAGGGATATCAGATGAGTGGTTGTTGCCTGATGTGGTGGGGGAGGGGAAGCAGGCAGTTGAGTAGAAAGCAGGACAGGAGCACCTCTGAGCAATGGAAACTTCCAGTGTTTTGATTGGCGTGTTGATTATATTGGTATAAACAATTTGTTCAAATTAAGTCTACTCGTAAAGTTTGTGTACTTTATGTAATTATACCTCAGTTTTAAAATGTAAAGAAACAAAAACATGATCCTTATTACCTGGTTTAGTAAAAGTGGGCCTAGATACTCAAGCGATTGTTTCCAGTTCTGCCACTGACTTCTCTGTGAATATGGGGAACGTATTTAACCTCTACTTATAACCTCTCATCTGTCCTATAAAATTAGATTGTCACATTTAGGATGCTCAGTTTTTTTCAACTGTTATGAGGTAGAAATATCATAAAAATTATTAATTGGTTAGATAATACAAAGAGAAATTTTCTCTAGGAAACTGCCCATTATTGCTGTGACTACATATGACCTCAGTCATGTTGATGACAAGGGAGGGATGAAAATAACTTTTGTCTCAGTCTAGTAACCTGGGCTCTGAATTTTGGTGTAGATTTTTTGCCCCGCATTCATATAAGCCAGTCGGGTTAGGCATTGGCTTTTAGAACAAGCTTGTCCGGCACTCCTTTTCAGTGACCAAAGGCAGGAAAATGTCTGTGTGGGAGGAAAGGGAGTGGCCGAAAATCACTCCAAGTGGGGACCCAGGCTGCCAAATGTTGGTCTCCAGCACATGTTCCCTGTACTTGGGCTCAGCTCCCGAAGAGGAAGAGCTCACAATGGAAACAGTGATGGCTGTTTGCTCAGCCAGCCAAGAGAATGAAAAGCACATTGAAACTCGGCAGTGTCTCCACGGGAGAGATACGGAGGGCCCCTTGCTGGTGCAACCAACCTGACAACAGAGCAGGATCACAGAGCCCTTTCCCAGCATCTTTCTTCAGTTCAACAACAAGACCTTTCTGTGTAACCTCTCGAGAAGTCTCTGGGAAATGATACTGTGGGCAGTATTACCAAGCTTCACCCAACAATAGAGGCACAATCAGTCCAGTTCGCCCATTTGCTCTGAATTCGATTTTGTTGATTGAAAGAAAAGAGCTTTTCTAAATGTGTCAGGACCTGCATCCCCTGATCCAAGGTTTCATCAACTTCCCTGTTTATTGCTGCCTCTCGTGAACCATTTTGACCTCCAGTGAATGCCTTTTCAGTTGGCATTTTCATGCTGTACTTTTGTTACTCAACTTACCCAGTGCCACTGTGAATGTCCTTCTGTACTAACAGTCAGTAACTGCTGGGCTGTGAAGCCAGCTGACAGTGGGAGAAAGCAGCCTTGGGGTGATGGAGTGGCAAGTGCAGTTTAAACTGGCTCCAATGTGAGTGCTCACTCACCTGTGCTAAAGCAAGTAGGTGGTGCAGCCTGGCTCTGTGCCTCCGTCATGAAAGATGAGAGCTGCTATGGTCTGAATGTTTGTGTCTCCCGCCAGATTCCTATGTTGAAATCCTAACTTCCAAAATTATGGTGTTAGAAGTAGGGTCTTTGAGAGGTGATTAGGTCTTAGGAGAAGATGGCTGGGCACAGTGGCTTACACCTATAATCCCAGCACTTTGGGAGGCCAAGGCATGCAGATTACAAGGTCAGGAGTTCAAAACCAGCCTGGCCAACATGGTGAAACCCCATCTCTACTAAAGATACAAAAAATTAGCTGAGTGTGATGGTACCTGCCTGTAATCCCAGCTACTCAGGAGGCTGAGGCAGGAGAATCACTTGAACCCAGGAGCCAGAGGTTGCAGTGAGCTGAAATCACGCCATTGTACTCCAGCCTGGGCAACAGGGCAAGACTCAGTCTCAGAAGAAAAAAAAGAAAACACAGCCCTAACCTCATGAATGGGATTATTGTCCTTATCAAAGAGACTCTGGAAACTCCTTACCTCCTGCACTGTGTGAGGACACAGTAAGAAGATGGCTGCCTATAAACCAGGAATTGGGCTCTCACCAGACACCAAATCACACCTGGATCTTGGACTTCCCAGCCTCCAGAACAGTAAGAAAGCTGTGCCATTTATTAACTATTTAGTCTATGGTATTTTGTTATAGCAGCCCAAGCAGACTTAGGCAATGGCCCATGTGGCTTAGCATTTTGCTTGCATTCACTTTGAGGGGATTATTTTCTAAAATAAATAGGCTGGTCATGGTGGCTCACACCTATAATCCTAGCACTTTGGGAAGCCAGGGTAGGCAGATAGCTTAAAGTCAGGAATTCGAGACCAACCTGGCAAACATGGTGAAACCATGCCTCTATTAAAAATATAAAAATTAGCTGGATGTGGTGGCAGGCGCATGTAATCCCAGCTACTCGGGAGGTTGAGGCAGGAGAATCTCTTGAACCCAGGAGGCAGAGATGGCAGTAAGCCAAGATTGTGCCATTTCCTTCTAGCCTGGGCAACAAGAGCAAAACTCTGTCTCTAAAATAAAATAAAATAATAAAATAGTCTAGGTGAGGTACAGTAGCTCATGCCTATAACCCAGCACTTTGGGAGGCTGAGGTGGGTAGATCACCTGAGGTCAGGAGTTCCAGACTAGCCTGGCGGAACCCTGTCTCTACTAAAAATACAAAAATTAGCTGGGTATGGTGGTGTACCTCTGTAATACTAGCTACTCAGGAGTCTGAGGCATGAGAATGGCTTGAACCTGAGAGGCGGGGGTTGCAGTGAGCCAAGATCATGCTACTGCACTCCAGCCTGGACGCCTGAACGACACAGACTAGACTCTGTCTCAAAAAAAAAAAAAAAACACATAAAAAATATTAAAACTAGCTGGGCGAGGTGGTTTGTACCTATAATCCCAGCTACTTGAGAGGCTGAGTCAGGAGAATCATTTGAACCCGGGAGCCAGAGGTTGCAGTGAGCCAAGATTGCACCACTGCACTCCAAGCTGACAGACAGAGCAAGACGGTGCCTCAAAAATATATATATATAAATGATAGTGTGTAAACTATGGTGCAGTGGTCACAAACCCAGTATTTTCAGGAGTAGGAAACTTAAGGCAGGTGGAATGAACTGGAACCATTTTTGTTGTTCTAGCTAATTATTGCTAGACCTTCAGAATTTTTTCAGGAGAATCAAGAAAATTAGATATTTATGTACATGTCTGTGGACCACATTCAAACACAGGCCTTCAATTCTCACTGTCTGGAATAGCAAAATAAAGATGGGTTTTGGCATTACACGGAAGTATGAATTTTGGCGCCAGGATGTGCTGGTTGTGTGATGGTAGGTAGGTAACTTTATTCCCAAACTGTCAGTGTCCTCACCTTTGAAATGAGGGCAGCTCCACCCACTTGGCAGTGGGTTGCAATAGGTATAGGAGGGCTGTCTACCACACATGCAGTGACTAGCACTTAGAAAACTCCAGCTGAGGTCTCTCTACCAGATTCTAAGTAACTCCTTCCAATTTGCTAGTGCCAATCCCCAGAGCTTTTGCTAATAACGTGACTGTCCTCCGGAGAAGCCCATCGGGCAGATGTTTGTGGAGTGTCTTGCCACACTCCAGGTGTCTGTACACGTGTTTGCCTCCTCTGCACCATCCTACAACTGGAAGCAACAGCCTGTCTCCAGGTGAAGGAACAAAGCTGTCAGTCACAGAGGTATATGCTCTTCTACCTAAACTTCGTGGCTTCGCTTCCTCAGTGTTAGCCACCAGGACTGGTTTTAGGTGTGTTACACCATTCTTGCATTGCTATAAAGAAATAGCTGACTGGGTAATTTATAAGAAAAGACATTTAGCTGGGTGCAGTGGTTCACACCTGTAATCCCAGCACTTTGGGAGGCCAAGGGGAGGTGGATCACTTGAGGTCAGGAGTTCGAGACTAGCCTGACCAACATGATGAAACCCCATCTCTACTAAAAATCCAAAAAAAAAAAAAAAAATCAGCCAGGCATGGTGGTGGGCACCTGTAATCCCAGTTACTCGGGAGGCTAAAGCAGGAGAATCACTTGAACCTGGGAGACAGAGGTTGCAGTGAGCTGAGATCTCGCCACTGCACTCCAGCCTGGATGACAAAGCAAAACTCCATCTCAAAAAAAAAAAAAAAAAAAGAGGGCCGGACGCGGTGGCTCACGCCTGTAATCCCAGCACTTTGGGAGGCCGAGGAGGGTGGATCACCAGGTCAAGAGATCGAGACCATCTTGGCCAACATGGTGAAACCCCGTCTCTACTAAAAATACAAAAAAAATTAGCCGGACGTGGTGGCACATGCCTGTAATCCCAGCTACTTGGGAGGCTGAGACAGGAGAATTGCTTGAACCCAGGAGGCGGAGGTTGCGGTGAGCCGAGATCGCGCCATTGCACTCCAGCCTGGGTAACAAGAGCGAAACTCCGTCTCAAAGAAAAAAGAAAGAAAGAAAGAAAGAGAAGATGTTTAATTGGCTCATGGTTCTGTAAGCTATATAGGAAACAGTGCTAGGGTAACAAGAGTGAAACTCCGTCTCAAAAACAAACAAAAAAAAGGGGAATCAGTTAAACATTTTAAGGCTTTCCTTTTTTCCCTTTAATGAAGAATGAGTCTTTTGAGAATAAGAGCATTTATGTTGCCTCCTTCCAAATTCTCCTTGAAAGAGGAGAGGCCACCTTTGGGATTGCACAAACCTGCCTCATGCCCTCTTTGAGGCCAGTGTGTTTCAGCTACTGCTGCAAAATTAAGATGTGTCAGTGCTTGTTAAGTAGGCTCTCAGTTCCAGGTAAGACCAGTCATACGCCTCCTGGATGCCATCAGTGTGCCAGGCATTTTGCTCTGTACCTGGGATATAAGAGAAAGTCCTCATGTTGCTCCTAACTAAAGGAAGATGGGCAAATGACTTCTTAGTGGAAGAGCATAGTGTGAGGATGACTGTGACAAAGGTCTAATACCCAACCTGGGAGAAGGGCACAGGGCTCTGAGGAAAGAACTGGTGAAGGGGACAAGCAAGCAAAAAGAGTTGGGGTACATGTGGGGACAGTTTAGATGGAAGGATATTTGCATTAGAGAAACATCATAATCAAAAGCTAGAGGTGAAAGCACAGGATGGCTGGGCTGGTGAAATATGGGAGACGCTGGGGATGAGGCTGAAGGACACAGCAGAGAGTGCCCTGCAAAGTAGAACAGTTTATCCTGACCACTCTGCACTTCAGGAATTTTGAGAGAGAGGTGGAAAAAAAACAAAAGAAAAAAAAATAAAAAAAGAGAGAGAGATGGGTGGTAAGATGTAAGTTACATTTTAGAAAGGCAACTCTTCCCCGTAGCAAGGAGAACAGATTGCAGGAGCAGGGATGGAGGTGAAGAGACCATAGCAAGGAGAAGAGATTGCAGGAGTAGGGATGGAGGTGAAGAGACCGTAGTTGGGGGATTACTGTAGTAACTTCCAGAGAAATGATGAGGTCCAGGCAGTAGGGGCTTGAGGAATCACAGGGAGCGGGCTGACTTCAGAAACAGGCAGAGGGTAAGGTGAGCGCAGCGAGTGGAAGAGGGAGTGGCTGAGGATGACTCCCAGGTTATGTTGGTGACAGAATGGAATGTTGTGCCATGGATCGCAAAAGGGGACCCAGGAAGAGGAGCTGGTTTTGGGGGGCCCAGGAGATGTAGGCAGGGGATGTGCCCAGTTTTAGAGGTTAAGATTTCTGCAGGATAAGGGCTATAGTGGCATTTAAAGGGACTGGTGTAATGCTCAGGAGAGACAGATGGGTTTGAGATAAAAATTTTGGAGTCATCATTAGGTTAGGATGAAATCATCTACAGAGACTGTGCAGATGGAGAAGAGGAGACACTGGTGAGGTGGAAACTGGGGAAATGGAGACTTCAAGAGCAGGTAGAAGAGCATAGTAACAAGAGTGACTGAGAGACCAGAGGAAAATCAGAAGAAAGCCAGTTAGGAGCTTCCAGGAGATAGCGAAGTACAGAATATATTACAGAGAGACAAAGAAGGTTGGTGCTTAAAAAAAAAAAAGAGAAAAGAAAAGGTGTGTGTGTGGCGTGGGGTGTTGTGGCTCAAGCCTGTAATCCCAGCACTTTGGAAGGCTGAGGCAGGGGAGGATCCCGTGAGGCCAGGAGTTTGAGACCATCCTGGGCAACCGTGATACCCCATTGCTACAAAACAATTATGAAAATTAGCTGAACATGGTGGCAAGTATCCATGGGGCACAAGGTTATTTTGGTAACCGTAGCAAACTCTGGGGCAGAGAAGTGGAGGCATAGAAGCTTGCCTATCCTGGGCTGAGGAAGGAAGAGGAAGTGAGAAATAGAGGCAGCCATGTGCTCTCCTTTGAGAAGAACTCAATTTCTAGTCTCACTGGTGTAACTTAAAACAAAAAGTTATGAAATATTTCAAACATAAAAAGAAGCTGGGCATGGCGATGTGTGCCTGTAATACCAGTTATTCAGGAAGCCAAGGTGCAAGGGTCGTTTGAGCCCAGGAATTCAAGACCAGCCAGGGCAACATAGTGAGACCCTGTGTCTTAAAAAACAACAAAAAGAATACATCCACCACCCAGTGAACAGTAAATGTTTTGCTAGCTTTGCTTCAGTTTTTTATTTTGAGAAAACATGACTAGTGTTTGAAACCCCACATTGACCCTTTCCTGATTCCATTTCTCTCCCTCCATTTGGTAACCACCATTCTGAATTTGATGTTTCATTCTCCTGCATGGTTTATAACTTTAGTACATAAGTTTGTATCTGTAAGCAATAAATCTAATTGTTTTGTAAAGTTTTAAACTTTATAGAAATGGTTCATGCTGAATATACTTCTGCCTCTTGCTTTTTGCATTATCGGTACTGTTTTGGAGATTTATTTATGTTGACACATGTAGCTCTAGTTATTTCAACTGCTACATCATATTCCCTTGTATAAATATACCACTTATCTCTCCATTCTCCTGTGGGGGACATTTTAGTTGGTTTCCAGTTCTTTGCTTAAACAAGGTTGTCTTAGTCAATTTTCTACATGTCTCTTGTACATATGTAGGGATATTTCTGGTATACATACCCAGACGTGGGACTTGCTAGGCTATGGATTACATGTACCTTCAACTTCATTAGACATGTTGTCAAACTGTTCCAAAGTGATGGTACCAGTTTTCATATACAACGGCCATTTGTGAGAATTCTAGATTTTTCACATCCTCACCAATATTTCATTTGTTGAAAATTTAATTTTGACGCATTTGATGAATGTAAAGTTACATTCTATAGTTTCCTTTAGATTTTTACAGGGCCACCAATAACATAGTATAGATAACACACAACTCTAGGAAGCGCTGTTCACATTTTAGTCTTTGTGAATGGCACATTCTAGAGTCGGTGCAATGACAGTAGTCTTGAGTCATGTTAAGAATTTGTTTATTGAGGCCAGGCGCGGTGGCTCACGCCTGTAATCCCAGCACTTTGGGAGGCCGAGATGGGTGGATCACGAGGTCAAGAGATCGAGACCATCCTGGTCAACATGATGAAACCCCATCTCTACTAAAAATACAAAAATTAGCTGGGCATGGTGGCACACGCCTGTAGTCCCAGCTACTTGGGAGGCTGAGGCAGGAGAATTGCTTGAACCCAGGAGGTGGAGGTTGCGGTGAGCCGAGATTGCGCCATTGCACTCCAGCCTGGGTAACAAGAGCGAAACTCCATCTCAAAAAAAAAAAAAAAAAAAAAAAGAATTTGTTTATTGACCTATTAGGTTTTCTCTTTTGTGGGAATTACACAAAATAATTGATTATATACATATGAAAAATAGATTCCTATATTACATTATACATAAAATAAATTCAAGGTGAATTAAAGATCTAAATGCCAGGCCAGGCATGGTAGCTTAAGCCTGGCCAGCGCTTTGAGAAGCTGAGGCAGGAGGATTGCTTGAGCCCATGAATTTGAGGCTGCAGTGAGCTATATGCTCATGCCACTGCACTCCAGCCTAAGCAGCAGAACAAGACCCCATCTCTTTAAAAAAAAAAAACACTTTATGATTTTTCTATGTTGATAAATGAGATCTATAATTTGTTTTTCTCTTACAGTTTTTTTGTGGTTTTTGTTTTGTTTTGGAGACAGGGTCTCACTCTGTCCCCGAGGCTGGAGTAAAGTGGCATGACCATAGCTCACTGCAGCCTCAAACTCCTGGGCTCAAGTGATCCTCCCACCTTGGCCTTCCAAAGTACTGGGATGGGATTACAGGTATGAGCCACTATATGCATGGCCTTATGTTGTCTTTATAATTTTTTTTTTTTTTTTTTTAGATGGAGCCTTGCTCTGTCCCCTAGGCTGGAGTGCAGTGGCATGATCTCGGCTTACTGCAACCTCTGCCTCCTGGTTTCAAGCAATTCTCTGCCTCAGCCTCCTAAGCATCTGGGATTACAAGCGCCCACCACCACGCCCAGCTAATTTTTGTATTTTTAGTCGAGATGGGGTTTTACCATCTTGGCCAGGCTGGTCTTGAACTCCTGACCTCGTGATCCACCCACCTTGGCCTCCCAAACTGCTGAGATTACAGGCGTGAGCCAACACAACCAGCCCTTTATAAAGTTTTGTTTTGTTTTGTTTTGTTTTGTTTTGTTTTGTTTTGTTTGAGACGGAGTTTAGCTCTTGTTACCCAGGCTGGAGTGCAATGGCGTGATCTCGGCTCACCACAACCTCCGCCTCCTGGTTTCAGGCAATTCTCCTGCCTCAACCTCCTGAGTAGCTGGGATTACAGGCACGTGCCACCATGCCCAGCTAATTTTTTTGTATTTTTAGTAGAGACGGGGTTTCACCATGTTGACCAGGATGGTCTCGATCTCTTGACCTCGTGATCCACCCGCCTCGGCCTCCCAAAGTGCTGGGATTACAGGCTTGAGCCACCACATGCCCGGCCCTTTTATAAAGTTTTAACATAGATTCTATAAGTCTCAAAATGGATTTGTGATTATTCCTTTTTTCTAATCTCATAAAAGTCTTTTGCCCATTTTTCTATTGGGTGGTTTTATTGTTTTGTTGTTGTTGTTGTTGTTGTTGTTGTTGTTTGAGAGTCTTGCTCTGTCTCCAAGGCTGGAGTGCAGTGGTGTGATCTAAGCTCACTGCAACCTCCACCTCACAGGTTCAAGAGATTCTTCTGCCTAACCCTCCCAAGTAGCTGGGATTAGAGGCACCTGCTACTATGACCAACTAATTTTTTTATTTTTAGTAGAGCTGGGGTTTCTCCATGTTGGCCAGGCTGGTCTTGACTTCCTGACCTCAAGTGATCCACCCACCTCAGCCTCCCAAAATGCTGGGTTACAGGTGTGAGCCACAGCACCTAGCCTGGGTGATTTGTGTTACTGATTACAAGAGTTCTTTTATTTTAGATATTAATTATTTCCTGATTATATCTCTTACCCTGTCTGTGGCTTCTATTAATTTTTAGGTGACTTTTTTTGTACAGATGTCATTCATTGTATGTTCATTTTAATGTACTTAAATTTGTCAGTCTTTGATAGTTTGTGTTTTTGTATCTGAGAACTCCCTCCCTACTCCAGAGTCCTAGATATTCTAATTATTCTTCTAAATTTTTTTTTTTTTCTGAGACGGAGTCTCGCTCTTATTTCCCAGGCTGGAATGCTATGGAGCAATCTCAGCTCACTGCAACCTCCGCCTCCCAGGTTCAAGTGACCCTCCTGCCTCAGCCTTCCAAGTAGCTGGGATTACAGGTGCTCGCCACTACACCTGGCTAATTTTTGTATTTTTAGTAGAGATGGGGTTTCACCATATTGGCCAGGCTGGTCTCAAATTCCTGACCTCATGAGCCATCTGCCTTGGCCTCCCAAAATGCTGGGATTACAGGCATGAGCCACCATGCCTGGCCCTATATTTTTTTAAGTTTTGCTTTTCCACATTTAGATCTTTGGTTGGGGGGGGGGGGGGGGGTGGTTGTGTGTGTGTTGAGATAGGGTGGAATGCACTGTCACCCAGGCTGGAGTGCACTGGCTTAATCACAGCTTGCTGCAGCCTCAAATTCCTGGGCTCAAGCAGTCCTCCCGCTTTAGACTCCCAAGTGCCAGGATTACAGGCATGAGCCATGTCCCCAGCCAGTTTTTGTTTCTCTCAACAGGGTCTCACTCTGTTACCCAGGCTGAAGTGCAGCAGCACAATCATAGCTCACTGCAACCTTAAACTCCTTGGGTTCATCACTTGAGCTTCCCACTTTAGCCTCCTGAGTAGCTGGGACTATAGGCATGCACCACCAGGCCCAGCTAATTCTCAAATTTTTTGCAGAGACTGTGTCTCACTATATTGCTCCAGGTCTCAAACTCCTGGCCTTAAGGGATCCTCTCACTTCAGCCTCCCAAAGTGCTGCCAATACAGGTGTGAGTCACTGTGCCGTCTCATATTTACATATTTAATCCACCTTGAATTTATTTTATGTGTAACATAGGAATCTGTTTTTTCATACATAACCGTTATAGAGGCATGGGTCATCCCAGTTCACTTTTCATGCCATTGCTGTTATATTTTAAACATGGGGGCCAGGCGCTACTCAGGAGGCTCAGGTGGGAGGATCACTTGACCCCAGGAATTCGAAGCTACAGTGAGCTGTGATCACAGCACAGCACTCCAGCCTGTGTGACAGTGAGACCCCATCTCTCTCTTTTTTTTTTCTTTTTTAAAAGATGGAGTTTCACCATATTGGTCAGGCTGGTCTCAAACTCCTGACCTCAGGTAATCCGCCCACCTCAGCCTCCCAAAGTGCTGGGATTACAGGCGTGAGCCACCGCACCTGACCCCATCTCTTTAAAAAAAATTATGCGCACACACACACGCACACACACACGTGTGTGTGTATAATTTTTCTATGTTGATAAATAAGACCAAGCTATAACTTTTTCCCTTATACCATCTTTACCATCTTTATAAGGTTTTAACATTGAGATTTTATAAGTCTCAAAATGAATGTAATTAGTCCTTTTCTAATCTCTGTAACAGTTTAAGAAAAGGGTTCCTTAGTTTGATAAAATTCATCTGTATAATTTTAGAAGTCTAGCTTCTGTGAGGAGTAGGGCTTGGGGGAGAGCACATACTTTTTTTTTTTTTTTTTTTTTTTTTGACAGAGTTTCACTCTGCCACCCAGGCTGGAGTGCAATGGCATGATTTCAGCTCACTGCAACCTCCACCTCCCAGGTTCAAGCAATTCTGCTGCCTCAGCTTCCTGAGTAGCTGAAATTACAGGTGCCCACCACCACGCCTGACTATTTTTGTTTTTAGTAGAGACAGGGTTTCGCCATGTTGGCCAAGCTTGTCTTGAACCCCTGGCCTCAAGAACCCGCCTGCCTCAGCCTCCCAAACTGCTGGGATTACAGGTGTGAGCCTCTGCAACCGGCCGTTTTTTTTTTTTGTTTTGTTTTTTAAATTTTAAAATCTTCACTTAGATGTTATATTTCAAAGAAAAAATTGACAAATCCAATTTTATTGACTGATATTCCAAATAAGGCTGCTTTCTTCAGTTGTTTTGTAGCTGACAGCTACGCTCTCCTCTGTTCCGGTACTTCTGCTACAGCACTTACAACATTGCTTTGTAATTATTCTTTACATGTTGGCTTACCGCCAGACGGAAACCCCCTGGAGGACAGAATAGCACTTTATTCATATTTGTGCCCCAGTATGCAGCATGGTTAACTCTATTCTGTAGGATTCTGTATAATCCTCCATTTACATGGTTAAGAAGAGGTTCACCATTCCCTCCTACCAGTCCCTGCTCCAACTGGGGCTATTTGGTAGGCCAAGCAAGGCCAGAGTCCTCCCAGGCACATTATAAACAGGAAGAAAAAAAAAAAACCATGAAATGATTTGACATTTCCAACCATATCATTCTTCAATTTCACTTGGTGTCTCAGTTCTGCCACTTGGTAGTTGTGTGGCTGTGGAAACTTTCCTACCTATCTTAGGGGGCTTTCTGAAGATTGTGATAATGTATGTAGATCATCTGGTATCCAGAGGGTGCTTAGTAAGTGCTAACTATAAATTACTTAAAAGAAAAACACGGCTGGGCGCAGTGGTTCACGCCTGTAATCCAGGAACTTTGGGAGGCCAAGGCAGGTGGATCACCTGAGGTCAGCCTGGCCAACATGGTGAAACCCTGTCTCTACTAAAAACACAAAATTTAGCCAGGCATGGTGGTGGGCACTTGTGATTTCAGCTACTCAGGAGGCTGAGGTGGAATTGCTGGAATCCGGGAGGCTTACTTGCAGTAAGCCAAGATCATCCCATTGCACTCCAGCCCGGCCTAAAACAGCAAAACTCCATCTCAGAAAGGAAAGAAAACACAATTTCCTTCAGCTGTAGTTGCCTTTTGATTTTCTTCTCTTAAGCTATTTCTTCTCAGTTCCATTTGTGGGTTTGTGGTTATGAAACAGAAAAAAATAAAATGCCTTTGGGGAAGCCACCCGTCCACCCTTTCTGTAAAATCCTGTTTCTGTTCACATAGTTAAGCAAAGGTTCACCAGTCTCTGCCCCAAGCAGGGCTGTTTGGTAGTCCAAGCAAGGCCAGAGACCTCCCAGGGACTTTTGTTAGTCCTCTCAAAAGATGTTTTTCCTTCCACTAGAGTTGCTAAGCAACTCCAAAGATGAGGCCATCTTTGCCATCACAGGGAGAGAAAAAAACCAAGAGATGGAGTTGTGATGTTATCATTTGATCCCTGGTTCTAGCTACACCTCAAGCCAGTGAACCATCCCTCTGACATGGAAAATAATAAACTGCCTTTTTAATGCTAAGGCCAGTTTGAATTGGGAGTATGTCATTGCAAACAAGATTCCTTAGTAACACATAGCTTGGTTTCCCTTTATCTTGCTCACTCTGAGGTCAGTTTCTAACTGCTTTTAGTATGAATCTATCAGCAAAGACAGATTTTATTGGCTCCAGGTTGGTAAAGACCCACAAGATGCTTACGACAAATTTAGAATGTTTCCTCTGATCCCAAATGAGAGGGTGACATCATTAGTAGAGAGTTTGGATGAGCTGCTCATATAATTTGGTAAAGATAAAGCTGAAAATCTTTGTTTCTTCCCCAATAGAAAATGTGAGTCATTTTAATTACATGTTCTTAGACTGCTGGGTCATACTCGGTTTCTTTATTCTTGTCTGTGTAGTGCTCTAGCCACCAACATGGTATGTCTGTGGAATATTTAAGAAAGTAAATAAGCATTTCCTCTCAGATGTATTTGTGTCCTAGCAAGCCCACACATCTATACTAATGTGTGAGAAATTAAACTCACAGGCCTAGATACATCTAGTCTTGATTTTTAGGAAGAAGGGAATAGAAAGCAGTACTATAAGAATGCAGGTACATCAAAAGGATGTACAGAAGTTATATGGAAAGATCACTACAGTATAATGTTAAATGAAAAAAAAAGCAATGTACATAGAAGTATGTTTTCTTTGCATAAGAAAAAGGGCTAGGTGCGGTGCCTCACGCCTGTAATCCCAGCACTTTGGGAGGCTGAGGCGGGTAGATCACCTGAGGTCACCAGTTTGAGACCAGCTTGGCCAACATGGTGAGACCTCATTTCTACTAAAAATATATAATTGGCTGGGTGTGATGGCAGGCATCAGTCATCCCAGCTACTCAGGAGACAAGGCTGGAGAATCACTTGAACCCTGGAGGTGAAGGCTGCAGTGAGCTGAGATTGCACCATTGCACTCCAGCCTGGGTACAAGAACAAAACTGTCAAAAAAAAAAAGAAAATAAGCATATATATTCACAATTCATTATCTTTTTTACTATGCTACTATACTGTCCTTTAAATTATCCTATTTACTTTTAAAATATTGAAAAGAAACAAGAAGCCAGTAAAAATAATTTCCCATAAAGTGCAGCGGTGGTTAGAAAACTGGTGGGAGCAAGCCTTCTCAGTATATATCTTTTTGTGTTGTCCTGGGATCTCAAGCATGTGAATATATTAGTTATTCAAAACAATGTCTTTCCTTATGACCCTGGCCACGGCTTCCTGTCCCAGGATGTACAGCCATGACCTCCACAAGCCCTCTTCCTGGCCTGGCAGATGTAGGAGCGACTTCTCTGACCCATCCAAATGCAGGTGAACAAAGGACATGGTCACAGTGAAATGCCTTTATAAGAGGAATTTTTATTGTTAATTATTTACCTTAATAGTTTCAGAAAGAGGAACAGATTAGCTCAATCCAACATGATTGGCAGTTGGCAAATTCTAGTGAAGCAAGTGTTCTGATTGCTAAGGATTTAATTTGGATAATTTTAATACTTAGCCATCTAACACCTCAAACATAATCCAGAATAACTGCATCACCTTCTCTTTCACTTTAATACCGCACCTACCTCACTTCGATATGGAAATATCATTAAATATGATTTCCAGAAGGGCAAGTTTCCTGGAAAATACAGCCATGAGGACAATGCACAAAAAGAAAAACTCAAAATAAAACTCTGTATGATAATTTACTAAAGAAACAAAAACCTTCCAATATATTAAGAAATAAATCCAGTTACAAATGCACTAATAGATCTATGTGAAGAGGTTCTGGGATAATAACTGAAAATGGCCGGCTATTTACAAGATACACAAGCATTAACGGTGCACCTAGCCCAGCAATGGCCCTCAGAAGCCAAAAGTGTTCTCTCCGCTGTAGGCCACATACAAGAATCCATCTTCATCTTTTTCCTTCTCGTAAAGCTGTCCCATAGTTAGGCTTGAAAGAGAAAAACAAAAACATCATTGAAAATGATGGAGTCCAGGTTTCAAGAGAAAAATGATCGCCTGAGGATAGGAATTTAGGAAGTAAAAATACTTCAGGTATCAGTACCTGCTGTGTGCTTATAATCCCATTTTAAAGAAAGAGAAAGGAGCCATAAAAAGATTAAAATAAATGAGGTCTGCAGAAGGCGGAGCCATCTGACATCCTCCCAAGTAAATCCTTTAAAGACCTTCGGGGACTTTAGCTGGTTGGTTAACAGAGGAATGCCTTTAAATGCCAAGGACTAGAGAAGAAACTAAGCAAAACAAAGAAACTGAAAGGCTCACCTCTGTGTGGGTAAAGGACTCTAGCAAGGAAGAATCATTTGGGTTCATTCTTGTGGAAGCTGTGCCCCCAGAAATATATATCAACATAAAGAGAAGTTATTTTCCTCACACTTAATGCAAAAAGCTCTAAACGTATCTAAGAAGCCTCCCCAACCTCCCAAAGAACCCTCCAAAAATAGATACTCTTCAAACTAAACATGTGTGGGTAGGAAAGCTGGCTTCCCCTAAGCTGTAAAACAGACTGTGCAGTGGAGGAGACCTAATCTAATTCTGTGCCATGAAACTGAGTTGGAACCGCTCAAGAGTAAGACTAGTAACACCTGGAAGCCCTATGCAAGCTCTGCCCTGTGACTGTACTCTCAGATGAGAGGAGATACAAATGTGCTAAGACCATGAGTGGAGGAGTCAACCAGAAACAGTGGCAAAATCCTCAGTCTGAGTCATCGGAGGTCACTAACCTAGGTAGGTAAGTCACAATAGATACTTAAAATGGGGATTCATACACCAAGGGCCAGTGGGAAAGATGAGGATTCCAAGTCCTCAACCTGGGAAACCAATGACCTCCCCCTCCGCTGCTTTGTTCCTCAAGGAATGAATAGGACCTCCGTGTAAACATGATGAACACATTTATGAAGGGGGAGGTTTTGAGTGTTTTTCCTATTTTTCCTGCTCCATTTGCAAGCTTAGCTCCGATGGCTGTGTGGGTAGATGAGAATTATTAAGTAACAATGTGGGGGAGGGCTGATTATGAATATGAAACAACCAGTCATCAGCATCTTGTACAATAAAAACAGTGCTCCCTGTGAGGATCTCTTAGCCTGGAATTTGTAAAGTAAGGACTCCTGGAACAGAACTGTTCAATAGAAATTTCTGCTATGAAAAATTAAAAAAGGGAAAAAAAAGCTGGGTGTGGTGGCTCATGCCTGTAATCCCAGCACTTTGGGAGGCCGAGGTGAGCGGATCACTAGAGGTCAGGAGTTCGAGACCAGCCTGGCCAACATGGTAAAACCCCCATCTTTAAAAAAAAAAAAAAAAAAAAAAAAAATTTTTGAAAAGAAATTTCTGCTATGACTAAAATGTCCTGTATCGCTGCTACAACACAGTAGACACTAGCTTACATTCAGCACTGGAAAATGTGGCTCATCTGAATGGAGATGCGCAGTATAAAACAAACAAGATTTCGGACTTACTATGAAAATGCAGCTAAATAGCTCAATTTTGATTGTATGTTGAAATGATAAAAGTATAGATATACTGGGTCAAATAAAATATATTATGAAAATTAATCTCAACTGTCTTTATTTATTTATTTATTTATTTAGAGACAGAGTCTTGGTCTGTCACCAGGCTGCAGTGCAGTGGCAACAATCTCAGCTCACTGCAACCTCCGCCTCCCGGGTTCAAGCAATTCTCCTGCCTCAGCCTCCCCAGTAGCTGGGACTACACTATGCCCAGCTAATTTTTTTTTTTTTTTTGTATTTTAGGAGAGACGGTTTCACCATGTTGGCCAGGATGGTCTCGATCTCATGACCTCATGATCCACTATCCTCAGCCTCCTAAAGTGCTGGGATTACAGGAGTGAGCCACTACACCTGTTTTGTTTTGTTTTGTTTTGTTTTGATGAGGCTACTAGAAAATTCTTAAATTACACATGTGGCTTGCATCCATTTCTACTGACAGCACTGCCCCAGAACAGGACTTAGGAGGCAGTGGGTAGAGGGAGGAACACCACCTATAGTCCATAGCCATAGGTCTCAGCCTTGGCTACATAATCAGAATCTCACACTAGAGAGCTTTAAAAACATCTCCATGCCCAAGCCCTACCCCACACTAATGAAATCATCAGTATGTTTTGTTTTGTTGAGATAGAGTCTTGCTCTATCGTCCAGGCTGGAGTGCAGTGGAAGGATCTAGGCTCACTGCAACCTCCACCTTCCAGGTACAAGCGAATCTCATGTCTCAACCTCCAGAGTAGCTGGGATTACAGGTGCATGTCACCACATCCGGCTAATTTTTTTTTTTTTTTGTATTTTTTTTTCCTAAGTAGAAGTGGGGTTTCACTATGTTGGCCAGACTGGTCTTGAACTCCTGACCTCAAGTGAGCCACCACACCTGGCCTCATCAGTATGTTTTTAAATGCCTAAGATGATTCCATGTGCAGCCAGGTTGAGAAGGGAGATGCTTGACCTTTGGGGGAGCGGGGCGGGGAAGGAGGAATCACCTTTAAGAGCTATGTGATTAGGAAGTAGAGTGAGAAGCCAGGAAGTGGAATGACAAGCCAGAAACTAGCAGAAGAGCTTGAACATGTAGCTGAGTCTCCCAAGATTTTTATCCTGGTGGTTGGGAATGCCCACTTTTCTCTGAGACTCCTCAGAATGAGGCTAATGGGAAAACAACTACAGCTACTGCCACAACTCTCTTTACCCCATTTGTCCGAGTGTCCAGGATGACCTTGATGACAACTGTCATAACATCTCCCCACTGCCATTAACAGATGGGTTTAGATGCAGCAGCAGACACTGAGTGCAACTCAAAGACAGCCACCCCACAGTGCCTTTGTCAAGTTTGGTTCTAAACAGACTAAGTTCTGCTCTTTGCCTAGCAAGTTAGGAGCCCTAGTACAATGATTCTAAATCCCGCTGCTACTTCAGAAACATTTGAGGAGCTTCATAAACACTAGCTGCTCACCCCTGGCCCTGTGTATGCTACCGATAGTGAATAATGACCACCAGACCACTACTGTTGAAGGCAAGCCCTGAGGCTTGGAGCCTTGACTCCTGGCAGGATAGAAGGCCCACAATCATGTGGCTTTCATTCCTTTCTGGCTTTAGATTCCATTGTCTTTTAAGTAAAACTTGGGTTCATCAATTTGTTTAAGCAGTGCCCTAGTAGCTACAGAAGCTAATAGTAAAAGCACTGTTCTAAGGACATCACATGTATTAATTCTTTATCCTCAAAACAATCTTATGAGGTAGGTACTACCATAATCCATAGTTCATAGGTAAGAAAACTAAGGCACAGAGAATCTAAATCATTAACTCCAGGTCACAAAACTAGGAGACCACCAAGCTTTGCTGCTGCCAAGTGACTAGACAGCTAGATCTGTTCTGATGACCGAACATTAGAGTCCTTGTACCTTCCTGCAGAGATCTTTGTTAGAACAGTGCTTCTCGCCGGGCGCGGTGGCTCAAGCCTGTAATCCCAGCACTTTGGGAGGCCGAGGCGGGTGGATCGCGAGGTCGAGAGATCGAGACCATCCTGGTCAACATGGTGAAACCCCGTCTCTACTAAAAATACAAAAAATCAGCTGGGCATGGTGGCACGTGCCTGTAATCCCAGCTACTCAGGAGGCTGAGGCAGGAGAATTGCCTGAACCCAGGAGGCGGAGGTTGCGGTGAGCCGAGATCGCGCCATTGCACTCCAGCCTGGGCAACAAGAGCGAAACTCCGTCTCAAAAAAAAAAAAAAAAAAAAAAGAACAGTGCTTCTCATACAAATATTGGTACCAATCATCTGAATAGCAGGCTCTCACGTAAAGCGACTGCTGCCAGTCTCCATCACATGCTGAGTAGCAAGGTCTTAGGGCTCTCTCCTTCAGATCTTCTAATTTGACAACTAGATAGTTTGTACCTAAGGACCAACATTTCTCCTTTTCTGACACACGGCCTCATGTGAAAACTTAGTTGGCAGTAGCACTGTGTCCTTATAGTCAGGATAGCCCTTGGGCAAGGAACTTGACAACTGACAATGCTCAATGCTGAACATGCACCTAATTTTGAGGCTTCAATGGGTGCCATGAAACAAGACTGACTTGAAAACAGCACTTATGGGATTTGACTGCATACATGCAGAGTCAGAATAACTTGGCCTGCAGCCCAAAATGAGCTGAGCTACAAATGAAATTAAAAGAAAAAACTCATTTTTTTAAAGTCCTGTTAAAAGGATATTCAAATGAAGTGCAGGGAGACAAAATGTGACCCTTGCTAGCAGGCAGCCTTTCAGCAGAAGGCCGGTGTGTCGGTTTGGGACACATCCATAAAATTCTAAGAAGATAAATGTCCCCCTCAGAATTTGGAGGCCTTACAGAGCACTGAGCAGGCCACTGCTAGGATGCCTGAGGATCCTGAAGCACGAGGCAGCTCTAATCCTGACAACTCGAAAGCAGCACTGCAGCTCCAAGGCTTGCTGCCTAAGGTGCTAGGAGGTGGCTGCAGAAAACGTCTGAAGATGGCTTCCAGTCCCTAACACAAATGCACACCCCATGGCATCAAGTACCACATGCATTCATCTGACAAAGATGCTGCTCTGTGTACAGAGGCATTGCCACCTTCTAAGTTCTGAGTCTGACAAGGAAACAAATGGGTAAAGCCAATGGTAGATTCAAGCCATGGAGCTAATCTAAGGTGAAGTGGGACCTGGAAGTACTAGGTGAAAATGAACTTAAATTGCCCCCTAAAGCTCTCTCTCCCACCCCTCTATTAAAGACTCACATAGATCCAGATAAAACCTCTGCTCCAGTGGAGAAACTATGCAATAAAAGGGAAGCTGCAGCAGGACACACATCCAGGAATGGCCATGTGACTCAAGTTTTATGCTACCCAACAGCTCCATGCATTGGCAGAGGCTGACCTAAAACTGTGAATGCCCAATCCCTAGAGAACGTGCCTTCGCCCCAACCAAGGGCAGGTCATGGAGGCTGTGGGATCTATACTGACTCATGAATTGGCTGGACTGATGAGCACACTTGGCCACCCATCTGCTTTGGAGCCCATGTGATTCCACTGGACCTTGGATTATCTCTTCTCCAGCAGGAAAGGATGGGTGGCAGGAGGTGGAAGGGCAATGCCCACTACTGTGAATCCTGCAGAGGCACTGGCCTCACACTTAAAAGTTAGTAAGGCCTTGGCCCTCCCCAAGATTCTATAAAGACTAACCACTGGTTGTTGTTTCTTTTTTTGTTTTGTTTTGGTTTTGAGACGGACTTTCGCTCTTGCCACCCAGGCTGGAGTGCAGTGGTGGGATCTTGGCTTACCTCGACCTCCGCCTCCCAGGTTCAAATGACTTTCCTGCCTCAACCTCCCGAGTAGCTGGGATTACAGGCACCTACCACCATTCCCGGCTAATCTTTTTTGTATTTTTAGTAGAGATGGGGTTTCACCGTGTTGGCCAGGCTGACCTTAGGTAATCCGCTGATCTTGGCCTCCCAAAGTGCTGGGATTACAGGCATAAACCACCACATCCGGCCTAGGACAGGATCTGTTTGTATCAGAAAAATCTGACCAAAAGGAACAACTAGGCCAGGTCCAGTGGCTCACACCTATAATCCCAGCACTTCGGGAGGCTAAGGCAGGTGGATCACCTGAGGTCAGGAGTTCAAGACCAGCCTGGCCAACACGGTGAAACCCCATCTCTACTAAAAATATTTTTAAAATTAGCCAGGCATGGTGGCAGGAGCCAAGTAATACCAGCTATTCAGGAGGCTGAGGCAGGAAAATCACTTGAACCGGGAAGTCGGAGGTTGCGGTGGGCCGAGATCGCACCACTGCACTCCTGCCTGGATAAAAAGAGCAAAACTCCGTTTCAAAAAAAAAAAAAAAAAAAAAAGTCCTGTCCTTAAAGTGGTATTTACCCAGAAATGATCAAAGTGCTTTAAGCACATTTTTTTTTTTTTTTTTTTTTTTTTGAGATGGAGTTTCGTGCGTTACCCAGGCTGGAGTGCAATGGTGCGATCTCGGCTCACCACAACCTCCGCCTCCTGGGTTCAAGCAATTCTCCTGCCTCAGCCTCCCGAGTAGCTGGAACTACAGGCATGAGACACCCTGCTCGGCTAATTTTTTTGTATGTTTAGTAGAGACGAGGTTTCACCGTGTTGACCAGGATCCTCTCGATCTCTTGACCTCGTGATCCACCTGCCTCAGCTTACCAAAGTGCTGGGATTATAGGCGTGAGCCACCGCGCCCGGCCAGCACATTTCTAAATAAAGGATGAATAAGTGTAGGGTAAGAAGTTATTAATTGGGGCCTGAAGGGTCAGGACTTGGATTTCTGGTTACTCTGTCCTAAACTCCTGACTTGGGTTAGTATAATCTGCCTTAGGGTGGATTCTCAGGAGACTGGAAAGGCAAATGAGACTTGGAGAGAAAATGGCCTTGAAGCAGTCTCTGTTACCCTGAAAACCACTTTCCATTTCTAAGACATCACAACTTCCTCTTACTTAAGATCTCTTTAAGATGAAGAAGCAACTAAACACCAGATTGTTAAACAGCACAGTTGTCCCAATCTCAAATTTTAATACCTGGCCAAGCATGGTGGCTAATACCCATGATCCCAGCACTTTGGGAGACCAAGGCAGGAGGGTCACTCACAGCCAGGAGTCTGAGACCACCCTGGTGAGGTGGGAGGATTGCTCAAGCCCAGGAGTTCAAGGTTGCAGTGAGCTCTGACTGTGCCACTGCACTCCAGCCAGGGTGACAGAGCAAGGCCTTGTCTCAACAACAACAAAAAACACTATCTTAGAGCTCTTTTATCATGTACTCCTGTTTCTATTTTAAACAGGGGATTAAGAAGACTCTTATCTAGGTTCTAAACCAACAAAGACCAAAGACCATACAATGCCAGGTCCGAGTTCCTCTCTAAGGCCATGACTAGGAAACTTGTTGTTTCTAAAGTTCTGTCTGCACAAAGGCATGGTTCCCCTTCTGGTTTTAGCCTGATTCTTGATGCAGGCGCCTACGCAGACATTTCAACTTTCCAGTGCTAAATGGGAAAAGGCCACTGTGATTCCTCCTTTTTCAAAAGAAACAAGAACTTAGAATTTAGGAAGTAAAACTTAGGGACTTGCCTATGTCTCTATTTAAAGAATTAATATTTAATAATAACAACTCTCAATAAAAATCGTGACACTTGGGCCAGGCATGGTGGCTCATGCCTGTAATCCTAGCACTCTGGGAGGCCGAGGCGGGCGGATCACCTGAGGTTGGGAGCTGAAGCCCAGGCTGACCAACATGGTGAAACCCCGTCTTTAAATTAAAAAGAAATTTTTTTGTAAATTATTTTTTTAAAAAAAAGAAAAAAATCATGATACTTTACATAGTGACTGCCTGTTTTCCACTGAAAAGCAGAAATAAATGAGAAGTTCCTCCCCTTCAGCCTCAGACATAATTGATCTTCATGCAGACCAGTGAGTCACCAGAGAGGGAGGGCTTCTGCAGGCTTGAATTCGTCCTTTCTCTAATTTCCCCAGCCACCCTTTGAAACCAGCAAGCACTGCAAGAAGGTTAAGGGAGGCTCCATGTTTCCCTAAAGAGGCTGGAAAGACCTGAGGAAGAGGAGGCTAAATTGTCTTGGGGAAGAGGAGTTACAGCCAGCTTTAGGAAGGATCCTTGGTACTTTTGTTTATGCTGCTTTGGAGTGATTTACATTTGCATAAAGCCCAATGATGTCACATAGCCTCCTTTGTTTAGATACAAGTTTGTATTTTTAGCTGGGTGTGGTGGCACACACCTGTGATCCCAGCTATTAGGGAGGCTGAGGTGGGAGGATCACCTGAATCTAGAAAGCACAGGCTGCAGTGAGCTGAGATTGCACCACTGCACTCCAACCTGGGCGACAGTGAGACTCCATCTCGGAAAAAAAAAAAAATGGTTTTTGAAAATAAAACCCCAAAATAAACAGTTGCATTAAGTATAGGTTGACAAGTCATTAACTGGGGCCAAAAGAGCTGACCGGCAGGGCAAAAGGGTCCTGGCTGGTGACTCTAAATCCTGAAGGGTCAGGATTTGGGTTTCTGGTTACTCTGACCTAAAATCCTGACTAGAGTTACTAGTGTAATCTGCTTTAGGGTTCTCACCACTTGGAGAGAAAATGGCCTTGGGGAAAAAAAAAAAAAAAGAAAATGGCCTTAAAACAGTCTCTGCTGCCCTGAAAAATCATTTTTAATTTCCAATTCTATTTATATCTCAGGGAAAATGGGGGAGGAAAGACTGTAGTCTATCTAATTGCTAGATTACTGTGGAGCCATCAGAGTAATCGTAAGGTCTCCAGAAGCCTGCTTCACTTCCTTTGAGAAGAACCAGAAAATCAGAATTGAAGAAAAAACCTCAATGCCATAGGTCCTGGTCACTTACTTCCACTAAGCCACCACCTCTGGGAAGAAGAAAACACAGGGTCACCAAGGCTCTGCAGAAATTGCAGACAGTATAAAAGATTACCTCCCCAGTCACCTTAAGGAAAGCCCAGGGTAATCATGGATGCCCAAGGCTTCCTCCTCTGGTGAAGACACAGCCCTGAGGCCTGGGAAGGAAGGTTGCAAGAGCCCCATGGACGACAAAATCACCTCAAGCAACACCACAGCTTCCAGAGCTACAGCTGCAGCAGACCAATGGCAACCAGTGGGCAGGTCCTGGGCTATCTCCTCAGGTTGGACATTGGCCTTAGGGAAGGAGCTTCCATTTCTCCCCTGCCTTTCTACCAGACACCAGGAAGTGGAGGTGGTAGAGACTGGGAAACAGGAAATCAGACCAAAAAATAGCCAGAGCTTTCCACCTTTAACAGAAATAAAGTCTGGAATTTGGTACAGGCCTCTTAGGAAGTCTTCAAGGATTTTCAACAGGAACCTATCTGGGCAACATTGGGCTAGTTCCAGGGCTTCTGAAAGCCTTCACTTTTAGAAGTATTACTTCAGGGGGTGGTAAATGAAACCTAGTTTGGGTCACTAAGGTAAGATGTGGTCAGGAACTCACACTCAGAGGAGAGGTGAGGGCCGGAATCTGGATCAGGGCCTAGAACTACCCACTCAGAAACAGGAAAGGACTGACCAGGAGCTTAGACGGAGCCTGTCCATCTTCCTCTTTCCAGAGGGGAGTAAAGCTGGGCTATCAAATACACAGAAAATGGAAATTCTAATGCCCCTGCCTACATTCAGGCCGCAAGTTACACACTCCCAAAGACTGCTTCCAGACAGCACCACAGTCTGACAGTCAAAGCAGGTGCTACCAAGGAAGGTTTAAGTCTGTAAAGAGACTTCAGAGCCATTTACTGTGCTGCAGTCATTTTGTCAGACTTGAGGATCAGGCAGCAATAGACTCTTACAATGGCTAAGAGCTGACGAAGTTTGGGAGCACGCAAACTGGATGATTAACTGAGTAAGCCTCAGCGGGGCCCACAGGCTCCCAGTGGAGGAGAGGACTGCCTTCAGGGAAGAAAACCTCATTTCAGGCCTCAGTTCTACCTGTGGCTTAAGGCTAAATAAGTCCTCAACTGTTTTAAAAGATTCTTGGAGGTCTTAGGCTGAGTTTCATCACTTTTTTAGAAGTCCAGGCCTTGTTCTATTTCCTGCATCTAAAATGCACTCCTATGTACTGCAGCCGTTATTTTCCTGGAGCCCCTGATGTCAGGGAGCACAAAATCCAGATTTCTAGTCAGGACCCCTAAGAGTTTTCAGACCTCCAAAGTTTTTGAGTTCTCTAAGTAGCCAACCAGATGTCTAACACCAGAGGGCCCATCTAGTAAACACCTCTCACCTGGACTGTGGGACTGTCTTATCCACAAACAGGAAGATCGCCTTTTCAGAAGGAAGCTGGATCCTTTTCCTGATGATCCACATGAACTGAGCCACAGTGATATCAGAAGGAACCAAGTACTTCCGTTTGTCAATGTCAACAATCTGAGAGCCTGAGACCTTTTCCACAATCACCTGGGAAAGTAAAGAGAGGTCAGGACTGGGTTTCTTTTTTTTCCTTTTTTTTTTTTTTTTTTTTTTTTTGAGACGGAATTTCCCTCTTGTTACCCAGGCTGGAGTGCAATGGCGCGATCTCGGCTCACCACAACCTCCGCCTCCTGGGTTCAGGCAATTCTCCTGCCTCAGCCTCCTGAGTAGCTGGGATTACAGGCACGCCACCCAGCTAATTTTTGTATTTTTAGTAGAGACGGGGTTTCACCATGTTGACAGGATGGTCTCGATCTCTTGACCTCGTGATCCACCCGTCTCGGCCTCCCAAAGTGCTGGGATTATAGGCGTGAACCACCGCGCCCGACCAGGACTGGGTTTCTAAAGCCAGGCTCTGGCCTCAAGGCTGAGGAACAGAGTGTGGGCAAGGAAGTGGGTGGGAAACTGCATAGCAGGAGAAAATATGTCTTTGGCTTAATAACCACATGCTCTGGAGGCTAAGAATTGATATAAATGGGTTATAGGGAAACGGTAAGTGCTTTTCTGTGGTCAGTTATGTAAGAAAAATGTAGCCCTTACTACTAAGCTTTTCCACATTTTATGTGGGCAGACCTAAGAATATGTGGGGACGGTTTCATCCATAGCCCGTTACTCCAGGACCCCAGAATGGATCCCCTTCACACTACAGGAAACACTAGTGTGTTCCCAAGGAACACAGGAGACGAGAACAGGTGGACTAATGGGAATGCCTGGAATTTCAGCCAGCCAATAACCAAGCTCTTCATTTGGCCTGTTGCTCTTCTCTGAACAAGTTTCAAATCCGTCCCTCCTACTCCTTCCCCAAATGGAATTATTCACAAGCAAAGAGCTACAATAACAAGCCTTAATGTCCATTAAAAATTAGTAAGGATTACAAAACTATCTCCCCAAACATGGAAAAAATGTAACATCATATTTACTACTGACTAGCAAGAAAACATGACAGAAGGGGTTTTCAGCGGCTTCTCACATTATTTTGGTCAGGCAAGGATGACAGGGTCAAGGTGAGGCAACGGAGCTAGAAGCTGGGTAAAGATGGAGGCTCCAAGTAAAAGGGGAAGGTCCTGAGACTCAAGTACCACTTCCAAGACCAAAGTGACAGTCTCCCTCCACCGCCATTCCCAAAAGTGGCAGTGACCTGTTGCCCTGTCCTAGAACATCGTTCCTTACATAATTGGCCAGGGAGCCCCGACGCTGCAGACAGCTCTCTGGCCTAGATCCGGAGATTCAGCACTGAGGCACCCCGAACAGCACCAGCCCGAGCCCCTGACGCCGCGGCCCCGGGCGGCCTCATCCCAGTCTGGCCGGTCCGCTACTGTAACTGAAAATGGAACCTCAACTTGTCAGCTGTTGAACGGTCCAGGGCCTATCACGGGTCCCAGACGACAGAGGTGACAGCGAGGTGAGGGGGCGCAGAGTCCAAACACTCACCGGAACCCGGTCGGGATATTTCGCTCGGATCTTGGCGGACTCCACGCATCTGTGTTCTGTGGGAGAAACAAACACGGCTGACGGCCGCGCCTGCCCGCAGGTCGGTCCTCGGCCCTCGGCCCTCCTCCTCCTGCGCCTTGCGCACAGCCCAGGCCCTCGTTCCGGCGTCCCCGCGGCCGCGGTCCTGTCCCCTGGCTCCCCGGGGCGTCCGCGGAGGGTGACGCGGGGTCGAGGGACGGCTGCTCGTGGTACCGGAGCCTTGGCGACTCGAGCCCGGAGCGCGGCATACGTCCTGCTTCACCCGGCCCAGGGCCGCCCGAGTGGGGGAGGGGGCCCACCCGCCGTCGCGGCCCCCAGCGGCCGGTCCGATGGCCAAGTGCTTACCCAAAGAGTGGTCCTCCTTGAACATCCACTTCATGGCGGCGGCGGGGAGGGGACGGAACCGGCTCTCGGAGCCGCGGAACTCAGCGTACGGACCACAACAACAACGACGGCGGCGGCGGCAGCGACGGAGGCGACTACACGGCAGGCGGGACTTCCGGCTGCCGGAGCCTAGCAACCGGTCAGGGGCGGGGCTTCCGGCGCCTCTGGCCAGGGCGCCATGTCAAGGGGCGGGGCCGCGCGTAAAGGGACTGGGCCGCGGAGGGCTCCGTCTGGGGGCTACTAGACTGCGGAGGCGGTGAAGTTGTTTACTGGGGCGTCTGTGGGCAATATCGGCGACCCCAGGAAGGAATGTTCAGTGAACTGGTGACAGGAGTGGGGTCTCGGGAGTGTTTGTGGCGGGAAGCGTCTGGCTGATAGTGTAGGGCTCTGAGGGCTCTTTGGGGGTGTGGCTGATAGTTGAGGGCTCTTAGAGCGGTAGGTTCATAGGGGAGGTCTGAATGGGGAATTGGTGACAACAACGGTCTTTGGGAGTAAGAATGACATAAGGGGGGGTCTCTAGTGCTTGGCGATGACGAGTGAGCTGTTTTGGGCGTTGACAGTTTTGGGGGGTATTGCTCGGAGTGGTGACAGGGTGGGGTCACAGTATGGGAGGGGTGGTGTTTGAGGACACTGTGTAGGAAGCGGCACTACGGACAACCTGGACGTCCAGTATTAGGGACAGCGGTAATAGGTTGCCTTGGACCTAGAAATTGAATTTAAACAAATCCCATATTCTTCCTTTATTCGTGAATCCATTTGAATAAACATTTACGAAAAGGTATCACAAATGCATATTCGAGGTAGGACGTGGTGGCTCCCACCAGTAATCCCAACACTTTGGGAGGCCGAGACAGGAGGATCCCCTGAGGTCAGGAGTTCGAGACCAGACTGGCCAACATGGTAAAACCCCGTTTGTACTAAAAATAAAAAAATTAGCCAGGCATGGTGGCACGCACCTGTAGTCCCACCTCCTTAGGAGCCTGAGGCAGGAGAATCGTTTGAACCCGGGAAGCGGAGCCGAGATGGCCCACTGCACTCCAGCCTGGGTGGGAACAAGACTCCGTCTCAAAAACAAACAGACAAATAAATGCACATTTGAAGAGTATAACATCACTGATCACAGACCCTTTAACCTTAACTGGCAGAGGAGTTAGAATTGACTGTCAGGCTCGGAGAATTCCCCTGAGAGCTGGTCATGAGATGGGTTTCCTTGTTTGGCTGTGGGAGTGGTTTAGCAATCACAGCCTGAGCTGTGTATGTCACCTGCCCAGACATATGCCTTGAGGTTCTCCAGCTAGTGATGTAATGCCTTTCTTCCAAGCAGAGTCATCAAGGCAGTCTGGTCTAGGTCACCATCTGTTTATAAGCTGCTGAGCATGTAGCAAGAATATTCACTTAATTTGGGCACATGAACCCTGCCACATGCTTGTGATTCTGATGCACCTGTAAAGCCTGTATGTTTGAACGTGCTAGTTCATCATTTCCTACACTGGAAATTCCTGATTGATGCTGTGGAATCTAGCTTCATTCTAATAGTATTTTTGTTATTTTAAGATTGTGTGTCTGACCAACCAGAATAGGTTTTTTGTTTGTTCCTTTGTCTTTGTTTTTGTTTTCTGAGACAGGCTCTCGATCTGTTGCCCAGGCTGGAGTGCAGTGGTGTAATCACGACTCACTGCAACTCTGCCTCCTGGGTTCAAGCGATTCTCCTGCCTCAGCCTCCCGAGTAGCTGGGACTACAGGCATGCACAACCCCTCCTAGCTAATTTTTGTATTTTTGGTAGAGGTGGGGTTTTGCCATGTTGGCCAGGGTGGTCCCCAACTTCATACCTCAAGTAAGTGATTTGCCCACCTCAACCTCCCAAAGTCCCAGAGTGCTGGGCATGAGCCACTGCACCTGTTTCTTTGGTTTTTGTTCGGTTGGTTGGTTGGTTGGGTTTTGGGGTTTTTTTGTTCGTTGGTTGGTTTTGTTTTTGTTTTTGTTTTGTTTTTGTCTTTTTTGAGACGGAATCTCCCTCTGTCACCCAGGCTAGAGTGCAATGGCGCGATCTCGGCTCACCACAACCTCCGCCTCCTGGGTTCAAGCAATTCTCCTGCCTCAGCCTCCTGAGTAGCTGGGATTACAGGTATGTACCACCACACCCACCTAATGATTATATTTTTGTTTTGTTTTGTTTTGTTTTGTTTTTGAGACAGAGTTTCGTTCTTGCTGCCCAGGCTGGAGTGCAGTGGCACTGTCTCGGCTCACGGCAACCTCCACCTCCTAGGTTTAAGTGATTCTGCTGCCTCAGCCTCCTGAGTAGCTGGGATTACAGACATGTGTCACCATGCCTGGCTATCTTTTATTTTTAGTAGAGACAGGGTTTCTTTATGTTGGTCAGGCTGGTCTGGACCTCCCGACCTCAGGTGATCCGCCTGCCTCAGCCTCCCAAAGTGCTGGGAATACAGGCGTGAGCCACTGTGTCCAACCTAATTTTTGAATTTTTGGTAGAGATCGGGTTTCACCATGTTGGTCAGGCTGGTCTCAAACTCCTGATCTCGTGATCTTCCCACCTCAGCCTCCCAGTGTGCTGGGATTACAGGTGTAAACCACGGCACCCAGCTTGTTTGTTTTTAATGAAGTGAAAAAGCCTTTGAATTTCCTACTTAGAAATTACTGTTGTTGGCGGGCACGGTGGCTCATGCTTGTAATCCCAGCACTTTGGGAGGCCGAGGCAGGTGGATCACGAGGTCAAGAGATTGAGACCATCCTGGTCAACATGGTGAAACCCCATCTCTACTAAAAATACAAAAAATTAGCTGGGCATGGTGGCGCGTGACTGTAATCCCAGCTACTCAGGAGGCTGAGGCAGGAGAATTGCCTGAACCCAGGAGGTGGAGGTTGCGGTGAGCCGAGATCGCGCCATTGCACCACTCCAGCCTGGGTAACAAGAGCGAAACTCCATCTCAAAAAAAAAAAAAAGAAAAGAAAGAAATTACTGTTGTTACATGTAAGAGCTTTGTGCTAGGTGCTGGGGAAAAACTGAAGACAGATGACACCCTTGTTCTCATGGGTGGGAGCATGACATATTCTTGTCCCCCTGGCATATTCTAGTGGGACAAGACAAAAAATAAATATGTCAGGTAATGATAGGTGCTGTTTAGAAAAATAAGGCAGGGCAGGTGACTAGAGAGTGTGGTGGGATGGAATGCTAATAGATAAAGTGGCTGACATATTCTAGGGAAGCCCTGTGGCTGGAGCTAAGTGAGAGAGGAGAGTTGTGTTACGAGGCAAATTCAAAGAGATCTAGAACAAAACTGTGTAGAGCTTTAAGTTCCATGCAGAGAACTTTGGATGTTATTTAGAATAAGATGAGAAGTCAGTGTATGTTTTGTTTTTTTTTTTTGGTTTGGTTTGGTTTGGTTTGATTTGAGATGGAATCTTGCTCTGTTGCCAGGCTGGAGTGCAATCTCGGCTCACTGCAACCTCTGCCTCCTGGGTTCAAGTGATTCTCCTGCCTCAGCCTCCTGAGTAGCTGGGACTACAGGCACATGCCACCATGGCCAGCTAATTTTTATATTTTTAGTAGAGACAGGGTTTCACCATCTTGGCCAGGATGGTCTCAATCTCTTGACCTTGTGATTGGCCTGCCCCAACCTCCCCAAGTGCTGGGATTACAGGCATGAGCCACCGTGCCCTGCCCATTATAGGGTTTTAAGCAGAGATGTAGCACAGTTTGACTTTCCTTTTCAAAAGGCTAGCGTAGTATATTGTAGGGGCTGAGGGCAGAAGCAGGGAAATAGTTGAGAGGCTGTTCATCATCCTGGTGAAAGATGATGTTGGCTTAGGCCAAGCTGGGGTTGACAGAAGCAGTTGTATTCTGGATATATTTTGAAGGTAGAACTGGTAACATTCGCTGATAGATTGGATGTAAGATAATGAGGGACAGATCAAAATCAAGGTTTCTGGAAGGATGGAAATGCCATTAACTGAAATAGGGTAGAGCCAGCTTGGGGTGTGTAAAACAAGATTTTGGTTTTAGAGATATTAAATATGAAATGTCCGCCGGGCGCGATGGCTCAAGCCTGTAATCCCAGCACTTTGGGAGGCCGAGGCGGGTGGATCACAAGGTCAAGGGATCGAGACCATCCTGGTCAACATGGTGAAACCCAGTCTCTACTAAAAATACAAAAAATTAGCTGGGCATGGTGGCGTGTGCCTGTAATCCCAGCTACTCAGGAGGCTGAGGCAGGAGAATTGCCTGAACCCAGGAGGCAGAGGTTGCAGTGAGCCGAGATCGCGCCATTGCACTCCAGCCTGGGTAACAAGAGCGAATACTCCATCTCAAAAAAAAAAAAAAAAGAAAAAAGAAATGTCCAAGAGACATATCCAAGCACAAATGTAGAGTTGGTAGATGGTGCTATGAGTCTCAAATTTAGAGAGAAATATTTAAAGCTACTGATGTGGGTAAAAGTAGGTAGACATTGAGTTTATAAGTGAAAATACCTATCTTCAAATAGAATTAAACACTGAAGAATGAAGATAGTGGTTCATCATCTCAGTGAACCAGTGGAGGAGTTAGAAATTGGACTCAACACCGCTGCTTTCCTTTACAGAGCTGGTCATTGTATCCTAGTCCAGATATATGTATATTGCCTTGCATGTTAAAGAGTTAAGAACACTTCTCAGGGGAAAGTTTCACTGCTCACCAACTCACAGACATGTCTCCTGATGGTCTCAATGTTGTGCAGTGCAATTTGGTCTTCCATCCTTACCTACTTTCTTGGTGTCTTTTCCCAGTTCACCCTTCTAATTGGCATATCTCATCCGCCTTGATGTTACGTATCACCTTCTTTACACACTGGGTCATTGTATTTAGCTATGGAGTGTTCTAAGGACAATGGATGCCTTCCTTGAGCAGGTGGTTAGTTGAGGAGTAAGTCAGCAGGAGAAATAGGATCATGAATCTATGCAATGTAATTACAAATTAACAGATCTATAAAACACAGAGAGTGATTTTCAAATGTCGGAGAGGTATGTGAACATGGATACTGAGGCATTGCTGGGGCAATGGGGGTCAGTACAAAGCCAAGTGAGAATTAGCAAGGAAGACTTAATGGAGAATGTGTCTTCTGATATAAAGAGAAGGGCATACATTTTTCAATGAGTAAACTTTTCCTTTCCAGATAAAAACAAACTATGGGGTTGGAAGAGGAAACAGAAAAGCAGTATAGATAAGTAAATAAAATGTTGGAAAGCTTTGAGGCAAACATTTAGAAGTTCTAACCTAATTCAAGAGACCCTGAATAGGAGCTTCTATAAAGGAGAAAGGAACATGATTAAAATGTGCAGTTTGGGGACAGCTGCAGTGGTTCATTCCTGTAATCCCAGCACTTTGGGGGTCAAGGCAGAAGGATACTTGAGCCCAGATGTTGGAGACCAGCCTGGGCAACTTGGCAAGACCTTGTCTCTTAAAAAAAAAATTTCTTTTTAGATGGAGTCACCTAGGCTGGAGTGCAGTGACATTATCTTGGCTCACTGCAACCTCCACCACCCAGGTTCAAGCAATTCTCCTGCCTCAGCCAAAAAAAAAATTTTCTTTTTGAGACAGAGTCTCACTCTGTCACCCAGGGTGGAGTGCAGTGGCATGATCTTGACTTACTGCAACCTCTGCCACCCAGATTGAAGCGATTCTCCTGCCTCAGCCTCCCGAGTAGCTGGGACTACAGGTGCCTGCCACCATGCCTGGCCAATTTTTGGAGATTTTTTTAGTAGAGATGGGATTTCACCATCTTGGCCAGGCTGGTCTTGAACTCCTGACCCTCGTGATCCACCCATCTTGGCCTCCCAAAGTGCTGGGATTACAGGCATGAGCCACAGCGCCTGGCCCAAAAAAAATTTTTTTGATTAGCCGGGCACAGCTGGGCACAGTGGCTCACACCTTTAATCCCAGCACTTTGTGAGGCCGAGGCGGGCTGATCATGAGGTCAGGAGATCATGCCCATCCTAGCTAACACGTGAAACCTTGTCTCTACTAAATATACAAAAATTAGCCAGGCATGGTAGCACGCGCCTATAGTCCCAGCTACTCGGAAGGCTGAGGCAGGAGAATTGCTTGAACCCAGGAGGCGGAGGTTGCAGTGAGCTGAAATCGCACCATTGCACTCCAGCCTGGGCGACGAGTGAAACGCCACCTAAAAAAAAAGATTAAAACAGCCGGGCGCGGTGGCTCAAGCCTGTAATCCCAGCTCTTTGGGAGGCTGAGGCGGGTGGATCACGAGGTCAAGAGATCGAGACCATCCTGGTCAACATGGTGAAACCCCGTCTCTACTAAAAATACAAAAAATTAGCTGGGCATGGTGGCGCGTGCCTGTAATCCCAGCTACTCAGGAGGCTGAGGCAGGAGAATTGCCTGAACTCAGGAGGTGAAGGTTGCGGTGAGCCGAGATCGCGCCATTGCACTCCAGCCTGGGTAACAAGAGCGAAACTCCGTCTCAAAAAAAAAAAAAAAAAAAAGATTAGCCAGGCATAGTGGCACATGCCTGTAGCTCCAGCTATTCAGGAGTACTTGAGGTGGGAGGAGTACTTGAGCCCAGGAGGTAGACAGAGAGAGACCTTGTCTCAAAAAAACAAAATAATCATTAAAAAAAAAAAAAAAAACCGGGCGCGGTGGCTCAAGCCTGTAATCCCAGCACTTTGGGAGGCCGAGGCGGGTGGATCACGAGGTCGAAAGATCGAGACCATCCTGGTCAACATGGTGAAACCCCGTCTCTACTAAAAATACAAAAAAACTAGCTGGGCGTGGTGGTGCATGCCTGTAATCCCAGCTACTTAGGAGGCTGAGGCAGGAGAATTGCCTGAGCCCAGGAGGCGGAGGTTGCAGTGAGCCGAGATCGCGCCATTGCACTCCAGCCTGGGTAACAAGAGCGAAACTCCGTCTCAAAAAAAAAAAAAAAAAAAACCCTACATTGCCATCCCAGAAAAGCTTTTAATCAAGAACCAGTAGTATTGAACCCACTATTTCAAAAGCATTTTATGGCTGATGACATTGTCACCTTGGACCCTGGGATAGTTTTCCGAAATAGGCAGTCTTGACCTCATTATTAGTCTGTGTTGTTAGGATGTCAGTTGTTGTCTTCATCTAAAAGCCACTTTGAGGTTTTTCAAAGTAGTGGCAGCAACTACTGGACTCCGCCCAGCACAAACCTCACATTATATCCTGACACTGCAGTGTGACACTTCCAGGACTTTTTTTTTTCTTTCTTCAAGAGTCTCGCTCTGTCACCCAAACTAGGGTGCGGTGGTGCAGTCGCAGCTTACTGCAACCTCTAATTCCTGCGCTGAAGCAGTCCTCATATGTTGGCCTCCCAAAGTGTTACCGGAAAGGAGTTCTGGATCTCACGCAAAAAAGAATTTGGGGCAAGTCGATAGAGTAAAAAAATGGCTACTCCATGGGCAGAGCAGCAGTATGGGCTACTGAACTGGGTAAATTTAGTTATTTCTTGATCCATATGCTAAACAAGGGTTAAATTATTCATGAGTTTTCCAGGAAAACGGCAGAGATTTCCCTAGAACTGAGGGTCTCTCCCCTTTTTAGACTAGATAAGGTAACTTCAGGACATTGCCATGGCATTTGTAAACTGTCATGGCACTAGTGTGAGTTTGTTTTAGCATGCTAATGCATTACAATGAGCATATGATGAGCAGTGAGGATGACCAGGGGTCACATTCAAGGCCATACTGGTTTTGGTGGCTTTTGGCTGGCTTTTTTCTTTTTTTTTTTTTTTTTAAGGCAGAGTTTTATTCTTGTCACCCAGGCTGGAGTTCAATGGCAGTCTTGGCTTACTGCAACCTCCATCTCCCAGGTTCAAGCAATTCTCCTGCCTCAGCTTCCCAAGCAGCTGGGATTACAGGTGCCCACTACCACACCTGGCTAACTTTTTTTAGTGGTGACAGGTATTTTTAGTGGTGACAAGGTTTTACCATGTTGGCCAGGCTGGCCTCGAACTATTGACCTCAGGTGATCTGCCCACCCCCGCCTCCCAAAATGTGGGGATTACAGGTGTGAGGCACTGTGCCTGGCCTTGCTGGCTTCTTTTTAACCACATCCTGTTTTATCCACAGGGTCTCTGTGACCTGTATCTTATGTCATCCTCCTAGCTCATACTATAACCAAGAATGCCTAACCTCCTGGGAAGACAGCCCAGTAGGTCCCAGCCTTATTTTACCCAGCTCCCATTCAATATGGGAGGCTCTCTGGTTCAAACCCTGACAAAAGTGCTAAGCTGAGCCACCACACCTGGCCTCAACAGCCTCTTGATTGGTCTCCCTGACTTGTTTTTCCTCACCCCTCACACAATGACCCTATCCTGGTGTACTATAAACCAAAAATAAAATTCTAAGCTCCCAGGCCAGGCGTGGTGGCTTATGCCTGTAATTCCAGCACTTTAGGAGGCAGAGGTAGGTGGATCATGAGGTCAAGAGATAGAGACCGGGCTGACTAACATGGTGAAACTCCATCTCTATTAAAAATACAAAAATTAGCTGGGCATGGTAGTGCATTGCTTGTAGTCCCAGCTACTCAGGAGGCTGAGGCTGTAGAATTACTTGAACCCAGGAGGCAGAGGTTGCAGTGAGCCGAGTTCATGCCACTGCACTCCAGCTTGGTGGCAGAGCAACACTCGGTCTCTGTCTCAAAACAAAACAAAACAAAACAAAAATTCTAAGCCCCCAACCATCTGAATGGAACCCTTCTCTGAGCCAAGGGTATTCCACAGTTAACCTGAAAAACTAGCTCTGGCCATGACAGGAAGGGGAGAGTCAGACATGCCTCATTATATCCTCCTCTTTTTGGAATTCAGACCCAGCTGACCAGTATTAACATCAACACAGAGACAGTAAGGCTGATAGTAACAGAACAGACTCTTTAAGTCTGATAAGACACATTTACAATCTGTTCTCTTTGAAGCCTGGAGGCTTTATTTGCATGATAAAACACTGAACTCCACAACCCTTACTGTTTTTTTTCTTTCTTCTTTTTTTCTTTTTTCTTTTTTTTAATTCTTCCTAACATTCTATCACACCCTTATTGGTTTTTGTTTTTATTTTGAGTCTTGCTCTGTCACCCAGGCTGGAGTTCAGTGGCACCATCTCGGCTCACCGTAGCCACTGCCTCCCAGGTTCAAGCGATTCTCCCACCTCAGCCTCCAGAGTAGCTGGGATTACAGGCATCTGCCACCATGCCCGACTAATTTTTGTATTTTTAGTAGAGATGAGGTTTCACCATGTTGGCCAGGCTGGTCTCGAACTCCAGATCTCAGGTGACCCACCCACCTTGGCCTCCCAAAGTGCTGGGATTACAGACAGGTGTTAGCCACACGCCCAGCCATTCAGGGCCATTTGATGAAGAACTTGGTTGTGGACCATAGATTTGGAAAAAAAAAAAAAAAAAAAAAAAGTCTTTCTACCATGTTCGAAATATTGGTTGGGGACAGTGAGGCGATGTAAGCATTCAATTAAGCAATAAACCAGTGATCTTTAGGGAGAACCATAGCTTCCTGTAAAACGCATGGCTGAGCTTGTACCAAACACAAGGTTAACGAAGTGCATCAGAGCTTTGTAGTAATTCCACACTATCCCTCGACGAGCCAGGGGATTTGTGTTTCCGTGTCTGTCTTGCATTGGCGCATAGTGGAAGCAACGGAAAATTTGGGGGCAAAGGCACCTGGCTTTGGTCTTAGCCCAGGACCAGGTCCAGGACCGCGCCCAGGCTTGTAACTGGCTGGAATGGACTTCAGTAGGAACCCCACTGGGGGTCAACAGATGACACAAAAGCAGATGTTTGTTCTGTGCAGGACACACGCAAGGGGAGAAGAAAAGGCACACACACACACACACGCACACACAATACCTTTAAGTGTAAACAAGCTTTATCCCACGTAAATGGCAATGCAGATAAAATAAGCAAATTAATATACTAAGCAGATTGATATAATAAGCAAATTGCAATGGGAAGGGGAGAAGAAAAAAGACATATATATATTTACACTCACCAGACTAGGGAGGGCTTACCACCAGACTGGGAAGCAACAGTCTGGGCTCGAGTCAGACATTACACTCACCAGACTATGGAGGATTCACCTCCAGACTGGGAAGCAACGTTCGTGCAGACAAGGAGAGGTCTCCTGAAGCTCTGGCGTGGTCTGGGACCCTCGCTCTTTTGGTAACAAGTTGTTTGGCATGAGGCCCAGTCACGAGGGTCCTTCACCATTTGTCTCAAGGAACATTAAAAGATCTTGTTTTTGCGATTGTTTTTCAATAACTAACCTAGAGGAACAGATTGAAATAGAGATTTCTCCGAAACTTCGCTGGATGAACACCTCAAGGGGCTCACACAACCTGTACGGGACTTGGTGACTGTTGTCCATGTTCAATTGGGTTAAAAATTTAATATTTATCTTTTCCTCCACAGTGTTCAAGTCAACTTTTATGGGCATCTTATTTTACACAAAAGTTAACACAGACAACAGCCACGACTCTGGTCCACGAAACATTCTATCTCCGCCCAGCCTTTACGCAAAAGCACTCAGCGCCAAAAGCTGGCCGACCGTGCCCCAGGCGGCCGCCGCGCCCGCTAACCCCGCCCCCGTCGCGGGTTCCTTTCCGTGCGTCCTTGCTATTGGCTCGTTTCCGGGCGCCTTCGGTTGCCGTGAGACGGAGGCGATGGCAACCAGGAGAAGCCAAACTTGGTCACCTGGTTCACGGCGTGCCGGGGCGCGGAGCTCATGGCGCTCTACGAGCTCTTCTCTCACCCCGTAGAGCGCAGCTACCGCGCGGGACTCTGCTCTAAAGCCGCGCTGTTCCTGCTGCTGGCCGCGGCGCTCACGTACATCCCGCCGCTGCTAGTGGCCTTCCGGAGCCACGGTGAGCCTGCCCCGGCCGTTGTGCCACGCGGCTCCCCGGGCGCGCTTGGCCGGGGCCGGCCTCCCTGACTGCCTCCCCACCCTCTTTAACTCAGGGTTTTGGCTGAAGCGGAGCAGCTACGAGGAGCAGCCGACCGTGCGCTTCCAGCACCAGGTGCTGCTCGTGGCCCTGCTGGGACCTGAGAGCGGCGAGTTCCTATCTTGGAGCACGTTCCCCGCCTTCAACCGGCTGCAGGGGGATCGCCTGCGCGTCCCGTTCGTTTCGGTGCGTGGTTCTCGCCTGGGCCTGTGGCAGAGAGGGGGATGGGGTGGGAACGGGGAAGGGAATGGGGATGGGGAGCTAGCGGCCCCGGCCCCGGGGAGCCCAGCTTGGATCCTAAGGACTCGCGAACCCTCAGAGGTGGGACGTTTCATCTCCTAGGGCCTAGGGATCGATTTGATCTTCTGTTTCAGTCAGCTTCTCCCAGACGTACCCGGCCCCCGGAAAGCCAAGCTGTCAGCGTGTGCGCCCTGACACAGTGTCCAGAGGCCTGGGGGCAGCCTGCCTCTGTCCCGGTCACACCTGCAGTCCTGGCCTAATGGAAGGTGTTTGTGAAAGTCCTTTTAGGAGCCTTGAAGGCCGCGCGCTGTTAATGTAGGTAACCCAAAGCTGTCGCGGCGTTTGCATCACAGCAGTGTAGGAACGGAAAGGGCGGCATTTTTATGCTGAGCCCTGGAAACCAAGCGGCCTTCCAGAACGAGCTCTGGCCGAGTCACGCCCCCTGGGCTTGTCCCCTTAGAGACTGCGCCATCCTGCAGCTGTCCGGGATGAAATTGAAGCATCTTACTGTCTGTAATTTATTTATTTATTTTTAAACTTTTTTCATCAGTAGAGTACTCAGAGGAAACTGTAATTTAGTATTTACTTTGAGAGATTATAAAGAAATGCTTCCTTTATAATCACTCCCTTTCACTGATTTTCTGAAAACATTTTCCTTTAGAAGTATGAAACTTCTGGTTTTCCTTCTTTTAAAGCCAAATCTCTTCAGACATGTCTAAGATGATTGATCGGCCTACAAACCAAACATGTATAGCTGAGTATTACAGAGTTACAGGTAGACATTATAGAAATTGAAGGCTTAATTATTTATATACATATATATATATATATATGTATATATAAAAACTTGTTAATCAGCCTTCTTCTTTTTGAGGTCTCCAGAGTATTTCACATCATGAAACAGCAGTACTGTATTTAACCAGTTCCCTGTTGCTGGATATTTGGCTTACTTTGACTTTTTCACTATTAGAGACTATATATGTGTGTGTGTGTGTGTGTGTATATATATATATTTTTTTTTTCTTTGAGACAGAATATTGCTCTGTCACCAAGGCTGAAGTGTAGTGGCATGATCTCCGCTCTGCTTAAGGGCCCAGACCAATGGCTTTTAGTTGCTTTTATGAATTGTTTGTTTATTTTTTATTTTTTTGAATTGTTGGTTTGTTTATTTTTTTTATTTTGAGACAGGGTCACCCAGGCTGGGGTGAAATGGCACAATCTTGGCTTACTACAGCCTCTGCCTCCCAGGTTCAAGAGATTCTCCTGCCTCAGCCTCCCGGGTTGCTGAGATTACAGGCTCCTGCCACCATACCCAGCTCGTTTTTGTAATCTTCGTACAGACAAGGTTTTACCATGTGGGCCAGGCTGGTCTTGAACTCCTGAGCTCAAATGATCTTCCCACCTCAGCCTCCCAAAGTGCTGAGACTACAAGCGAGAGCTGCCTGGCTGAATTGGGTTTTTTTTGTTTTTTGTGGTTTTTTTCCCGAGGCGGAGTCTCGATCTGTCACCAGGCTGGAGTGCAGTGGCGTGATCTCGGCTCCCTGCAACCTCTGCCTCCCGGTTCAAGCTGTTTTCCTGCCTCAGCCTCCCGAGTAGCTGGGACTACAGGCACATGCCACCATGCCCGACTAATTTTTGTATTTTTAGTAGAGACAGTGTTTCACCATGTTGGCCAGGATGGCCTCCATCTCTTGACCTCGTGATCCACCAGCCTCCCAAAGTGCTGGGATTACAGGCATGAGCCACCACACCCGGCTGAATTGGTTTTTTTGTTGTTGTTGTTTGTTTTCGTTTTTTTTGAGAGGAGTCTCGCTCTGTCTCCAGGCTGGAGTGCAGTGGCGCAATTTCGGCTCACTGCAACCTCCTTCGCCTTCCGGGTTCAAGCAATTCTGCCTCAGCCTCCTGAGCAGTTGGGGCTATAGGTACATGCCACCATGCCCAGCTAATTTTTGTATTTTTAGTAGAACGGGATTTCACCATGTTGGCCAGGATGGTCTCCATCTCCTGACCTCGTGATCCACCCACCTCAGCCTCCCAAAGTGCTGGTATTACAGGCGTGAGCCACTGCGACCGGCCTTTTTGTTTTAATGCTGTATCACCAACATGTTTGATGGCACAAAGGACCATTGAGTTGGCACAAAGAGTTGCATAGAAAAGTATGGATATTCCTAACTGAGTTAGTGTTACTGAATATTACGAGAGTATAAAGACGTTTGAGGAATCCCTGGATCAACTTATTTTGCTTATATTTTTCTAAGTAAATAAACATATGCTATAAATATGTCTAAATCTAAAAGCTCTTTCAGTAACTTTTTAAAAGTAAGTGATTAGAAAAGTATCATAGTTTGGCTGGGCGTGGTGGCTCATGCCTGTAATCCTAGCACTTTGGGAGGCCGAGGCCAGTGGGTCGCCTGAGGTCAGGAGTTTGAGACCAGCCTGGCCAACATGGTGAAACTCTGTCTCGAAAAAAAAAAGAAAAGTATCATAGTTTAATTGGAAATATGTTCCTTTTCTCAGTGGTATGTAAAATAACGGTTCATTTTATAATTAATGGTATCTTAGATTGATTGAAATACAAAGCTGAGCACAGTGATTCATGCCTATAGTCTCAGCACTTTGGGAGACTAGCTGCTTGAGCTCTGGACCACCCAGGCAATGTGGTGAGGTGGCCTGACCCTACAAAAATTTAACAATTAATCAGGCATGGTGGTGCCTGTAGTCCCTGCACCTCAGAAGGCTCAAATGGGGGGATCACTTGAACCGAAGAGGTCAAGGCTGCATTGAGCTGTGATCATGACACTACACTTCAGCATATTTTTGACCCTGTATCCAAAAAAAAAAAAGGAAAGAAAGAGAAAAAAGAAATACAGCTAGATTAATGAAGTAGCAGTTTCTACTTTGCTGGAGACCAAAAACTGGTGCCAAAGAGTATTTTCAGCATAAAAAGAAAGGAGCACCCAGTGATGTCAAGCATATGGTGAAATAGACACTCGTTTAAAGTAGGAAATTAACCTTTAATAAAATAATATGGGCCGGGCACAGTGTCTCACGCCTGTAATCCCAGCACTTTGGAAGGCTAAGTTGGGTGGATCACCTGAGGTGGGGAATTCAAGGCTAGCCTGGCCAACATGGTCAAACCCCTTCTCTGCTAAAAACATAAAAATTACCCAGCCGTGATGGCAGGTGCTTGTACCAGCTATTTGGGAGGCTGAGGCACGAGAATTGCTTGAATTTGGGAGGCAGAGGTTGCAGTGAGCTGAGATCGCACCACCAAACTCCAGCCTGGGCAATAGTGCCAGACTGCATCTCAAAAAAAAAGGAAAAAAATGACTTCAATGAATGAAAAGTATGCAAACAAAACAGAAACCAAACAAAATTCCAACAAACCATCAGAGGCTGTAGAATTCCTGACAGGAAAAAAGTCACACATAGGATACTCTGGCACTTAAATTTCTGGCAATTCCTGCAGTCAGATGGGGTACTGATAGGAGATACTGATCAGCTCCAAACCCACCCTCAGCTTCCGGGTTCGTGCTGAGATTCTGGAAACCACCTTCTCCTGCAGCTCCCTGTTGGGTTCTAACAGTAGGAGGCATGATGAGCCTTGTTCTGGGAGTGCAAAAAAGAGAAACCAGTTGCCATGCCAGGGTGAAGAACCACTGCTGGGGTGACACAAACAGGGACAACCTGCAAACCGGAAGGAGCAAGACGCCTCTCCAGCCTTCCAGCTTCCCTTTAGCATCCTTCCTTCAAGCTCAGAGGTCCTGACTCCATCTGGGCAGCACTTCCTTCTCAAGATCTGAGGCTCAGCTCTTTGAGGACTCTTCCCTAAATCTCTAAGTTCTATCAATCCTACCCACTTCCCCTACTTCTCTAGTCCTAGGCGTGGGAACTGTTCCTTGTAGCTACTATCTCTGTTGCGGGGATACCCTTTTTACGTCTTCAGTCCCCTAATACCTGTGGAACTAGTTACTCCCTATGTTGAATTCCCTCTGGCCAGGTGCAGTGGCTCACCCTTGTAATCTCAGCACTTTGGGAGGCCGAAGCAGGCAGATCACCTGAGGTCCAGAGTTTGAGAGCAGCCTGGCCAACATGATGAAACCCCATCTGTACGAAAACAAAAATTAGCCTGGCATGGTGGTGTTCACCTGTAATCTCAGCTACTCAGGAAGCTGAGGCAGAAGAATCACTAAAACTGGGGTGGCAGAGGTTGCAGTGAGCCGAGATTGTGCTACTGCACTCCAGCCTGGGCAACAGAGCAAGACCTCGTCTCAAAAAAAAAAAAAAAAATTCCCTCTGACTCTGCTTATTACATGAATATGGATTTCATGTATATCTCTAAAGGGTTATCCTCCTTTAGCCACAAGAAATCTTTGAAATTAGAGTTCTTATGAGCTATTGTAGAAGAGCCCTGAATCAGGAGTGAGCAAACCAAGGTTGTAGTCCCAGTTCTATCACTGGGTTTTGTAACCTCAGCCTCGATTTAGTTATCCATATACAGGGCGTGAGAGCACCCACCTCTCTCCTGGGATATGCAGAGGGATCACATGGGATAATCAATGGTTATAAAAATTGTTCCAAAGCCCGCATATATCTCATAGACATAAGGCGGTAGTATGACTTGTCAATTCTCTTCTCTAAACACCAAGTTGGAGGTTAGATAGTGACCTAGAATTTGTGTTAAAGAAGCAGTAAGCCTTTGAATCCCTGCCTTTGTTAACTGTTGCACATATGTTAAGCTTACTTTCAACTAAATGGAATTAAATAATTGATTTCTTCAGTGGTCCAAGCAATAACAGAGAAGCATAGCCAAACTTTGCCAGCCCCAGGAGAGTGAGAGTCTAGCTTGGCAACAGGTCATTTGTGGGAGACATCCTTTCCATTGTCATTTCTCTTCCCCCTCTCTCCACTCTGCTCTCCTTTTCACTCACTCTGCCAGATGCACTGGCCCCATGGGCATCCAGAGCACATGTACCTGGTTACCCAGGATCTCTCTTCCCTGAGGTGTTCCTGCACCGCATCACCTTACTTCCTTCAGGACTCCAACAAGTCAGGTAATCCTGGATATTTAAAAATTTATGTTAAATTCTTTTTGGGCCGAGTGTGGTGGCTCATGCCTGTAATCCCAACACTTTGGGAGGCCGAGACAGGTGGATCACCTGAGGTCGGGAGTTCGAGACCAACCTGACCAACATGGAGAAACCCTGTCTCTACTAAAAACACAGAATTAGCCAAGCGTGGTGGCACAGGCCTGTAATCAGAAAGCTGAGGCGGGAGAATCACTTGAACCCAGGAGGTGGAGGTTGCGGTGAGCTGAGATTGTGCCATTGCACTCCAGATTGGGCACCAAGAGTGAAACTCCATCTCAAAAAAAAAAATTCTTTTTGGGTTTTTTGTTGTTTGTTTGTTTGTCTGTCACCCAAGCTGGAGTGCAATGGTATGATCTTGGCTTGATGCGGCCTCTGCCTCTAGGGTTCAAGCAATTCTGCCTCAACCTACCAAGTAGCTGGGATTACAGGTACATGGCTACCATGCCTGACTAACTTTTGTATTTTTAGTAGAGATGGGGTTTCACCATGTTGCGCAGGCTGGTCTCTGACTCCTGAGCCCAAGTGATCCGCCAGCCTGGGTCTCCCAATGTGCTGGGATTACAGGCATGAGCCACCACGCCTGGCCAATTTCTGTTAAATTTTACCTTCATTACTCTCTAATTTTAGCCGGCCTCATTTTCATCTGTAGCACTTGCCACTATATGCTATTGTTGCATATTTATTTATTTATCTTCTATATTCTCCATTGGGAATGTATGCCCTGTTAGGATGGGGACTTTGTCTATTTTATTTACCATTATATTCTCATTATCTGAAATAGTGCCTGGCATGTAGTAGGTGCCCCAAAAGTACATAACAGATCAATGAGTGAATTTAACAAGTAGACACTGTTGATGATGCTGTGCCAAATCTGTCCTCCCTGAACTTGGGGCGGAAGGACGTGCACAGGCAGGTATACAGACTTAGGTGCCTGCTGCCGCCATTTTGCAAAAAAGATTTGTCCAACCTACCTTCTTCATTTTGAATTTTTTAATAATTCTGGACATTTTGGTCCTAAAAAGAGGACCAGATTCGAAGTCAGCTGATCTCAAATTCTGTCTTCACCATTACTTGCTATACTTCTGGTTAATGCTCTAACTTTCCTTACCCTTGATTTCTCATCTGTGTAATGGGGAAAATACTTGTTCTTCCTGCCTGGGACTTTACATTTATCGTAAAGATCAAAGGAAGTGAGCTTCTCACCTCCCACAGTAGATTGGAGTCTGGATTCTTCTGGCAGTTGTCTCCTGGCCACTATCCTCTGTTGAAGTTGAGAAATGTGATCTTTGCTTCCTGTTCAACCCTAAAGATCTGAAAGGTGTGGATCCATCACAGAGAGTTGCACAACATTGTCTACCCAGATCCCATTTGAAGAAAATCCACAGGAAGACAAGATAGGCTCTTTTCTTTTCTTTTTTTTTTTTTTTTTTTTTGAGTCTCACTCTGTCACCAGGCTGGAGTGCAGTGGCACGATCTTGGCTCACCACAACCTCCACCTCCTGGTTCAAGTGATTCTCCTGCCTCTGCCTCCCGAGTAGCTGGGATAACAGGCATGCGCCACTACACCCAGTTAATTTTTGTATTTTTAGTAGAGACGAAGTTTCACCACACTGGCCAGGATGGTCTCAATCTCCTGACTTCGTGATCTGCAAGGCAGGCTATTTTCTTTTTTTTTTTTTTTTTAAGACGGGGTTTCACCATGTTGGTCAGGCTGGTCTTGAACTCCCGACCTCAGGTGATCCGCCTGCCTTGGCCTCCAAAGTGCTTGGATTACAGGTGTGAACCACCACACCCGGCTGACAGGCTATTTTCAGTCTACCCATAACGACAAGTCCATCACTGCCTCAGTATCTTGATCATCAGCCCTGGTAGCAGATATCCCCAAAGCTGATGAAACAGAGCAGAGAAGTGCCCGGGAGAAAATGGAAGGAAGGTTTCTCTAAAAACAAGACCTAAGAGAAGGACATTATTGTCTAGAAGGAAGGAAATAATTGAAAGTTTCTGAAAATTGAGATTTCTTCATCTCAAATGACCTTATTAGCCTGAAAAAGCATGCACCAAAAAAATTATCTCCCTTACATAATAGTAATGGTGGGAATCGAAGTGAATCAGTAGATGGGGGATCCAGATGGGACTGCTACTACACCGCAGTAGAATCCTTCTGGGAACCTACCGTGGGAAAGGAACAGTTGTAGCAAATGCAGAGGGATCATGTCAGCACTGATCACTTTTCAGTAACCATGCTTTCCAGATGATCATTTTAGCATCACTCTTTGGCAAGATTGTGGATGGTAGGAGTGAATATCAATTGTTTTTCACTGTCTACATATGCTTCATAAACTGTAGTTCTTTTCCCTCCACAGACCTCTGTCTCTTTTCCTTACTTTCACATCCATAATTTATCAAATAGATATGATTTTAATGCTTTGCTGATTGAACATAGCTTCCTTTTTTCATTTCATTGATTGCTACTAAAAGATGCACAAGGCTTTTAAGTCCTGACATAAATGATGAGATGAGATTCAACATGAATCTGAAGCAAACACACTTGTGGCTTAAGAATGTATAAATAGAGCTTGGTATGGCCACATGTGGTGGCTCAACACCTGTAATCCTAGCACTTTGGGAGGCCGCGGTGGGCGGATCACCTAAGGTCAGGAGTTTGAGACCAGCCTGACCAACGTGGTGAAACCCTGTCTCTACTAAAAATACAAAAATTAGCTGGCTGTGGTGGTGAGCACCTGTAATCCCAGCTACTCGGGAGGCTGAGGCAGGAGAATTGCTTGACCTCAGGAGGTGGAGGTTGCGGTGAACCGAGATCATACCACTGCCCTCCAGCCTGGGCAATAGAGCAAGACTCTGGCTCAAAAAAAAAAAAAAAAAAAATAGACCTTAGTGATTTTCTGTTGAGTTTGTTGGGGAAATGCATAATAATTAGGATTAGGTGTTTTGTTTTTTTTTTTTTTTTTTAATTAATGAACCAATATTTACATAGTTTTTTTTTTTTTTTTTTTTTTTTTTTTTTTTGAGACAGAGTTTTGCTCATTACCCAGGCTGGAGTGCAATGGCGCAATCTCGGCTCACCACAATCTCCGCCTCCTGGGTTCAAGCAATTCTCCTGCCTCAGCCCCCCGAGTAGCTGGGACTACAGGCGTGCGCCACCATGCCCAGCTAATTTTTGTATTTTTAGTAGAGACGGGGTTTCACCATGTTGACCAGAATGGTCTCGATCTCTTGACTTTGTGATCCACCCGCCTCGGCCTCCCAAAGTGCTGGGATTACAGGCGTGAGCCACCGCGCCCGGCCTAGAATTTTTTTTTTAATAGGAGAAAAGGTCATACACATTTATTTTAACATGCATGGGGGAAAATCACAGAAGAGTGATGGCCCAATAACCCAGTGGGGTACAGGTGCTTATATACTATACTTCATAGGGGAAGAGGAGATACGGAATGTAGACAATTTTTTTCTTTTAACTTTGGCTCTGGGGTACATGTGCACATCCTGCATCCTGCAGGATTGTTGTATAGGTACATACATGCCATGGTGGTTTGCTGTCTCCATCCTCCCCCCAGCCCCCATTGCCTGCGTCAGGCATTTCTCCCAGTGTTATCCCTCTCCAACCTCCCCGCCCCCCATCCCCGCTGTCCCTCACCTCCCCTCCCTTCTACCCTACCACCTACCCCAGTGAGTCTTCTTCCCTTCCCTGTGCCCAAGTGCATCAATTGTCATCGGCCTATGAGTGAAAACGTGGTATTTGATTTTCTGTTCTTATGTCAGTTTGCTGAGAATGATGGTTTCTGGGCTCATCCATGTCTCTACAAAGGACATGAACTCATCATTTTTTATGGCTGCATAGTATTCCATGGTGTATATGTGCCACATTTTCTTTGTCCAGTCTGTCATTAATGGGCATTTGGGTTGGTTCCAGGTCTTTGCTATTGTAAACAGCGCTGCAGCGAACATGTGCATGTGTCTTTATAATAGAACAATTTATAATCCTTTGGTTATATACCCAGTAATGGGATTGCTGGGTCAAATGGAATTTCTATTTCATTGATCCTTGAGGAATTGCCACACTGTCTTCCATAATGGTTGAACTAATTTACACTCCCACCAACAGCGTAAAAGTGTTCCTTTTTCTCCAAACCTCTCCAGCATCTGCTGTCTCCAGATTTTTTAATGATTGCCACTCTAACTGGTATGAGGTGGTATCTCAATGTGGTTTTGATTTGCATTTGTCTAATTACCAATGATGATGAGCATTCTTTCATAAGTTTTTTGGCTGCAAAAAGGCGTTCTTTTGAAAAGTGTTCATCTCCTTCACACACTTTTGAATGGGTTTATTTTTTTCTTGTAAATCTGCTTTAGTTCTTTGTAGATTCTGGATATTAGCCCTTTGTCGGATGGGTAGATTGCAAAAATTTTTTTCCATTCTGTTGGTTGCCAGTTCACTCTAATGATTGTTTCTTTTGCTGTGCAGAGGCTCCTAAGTTTAATTAGATCCCATTTGTCTATTTTGGCTTTTGTTGCCATGTTTCGGTGTTCATGTTGCCATGAAGTCCTTGCCTATGCCTATGTCCTGAATGGTGTTGCCTAGGTTTTCTTCTAGGTTTTTTATAATGTTAGTTCTTATGTTTTAATCTTTAATCCATCTGGAGTTAATTTTTGTATAAGGTGTAAGGAAGGGATTCAGTTTCAGCTTCCTGCATATGGCTAGCTAGTTTTCCCAACACCATTTATTAAACAGGGAATGCTTTCCCCATTGTTTATTTTTGTTGGGCTTGTCAAAGATCAGATGGTTGTAGATGTGTGGCATTGCTTCTGAGCACTCTGTTCTGTTCCATTGGTCTATATCTCTGTTTTGATGATACCATGATACCAGTACCATGCTGTTTTGATTACTGTAGTCTTATAGTATAGTATGAAGAAAGGTAGTGTGATGCTTCCAGCTTTGTTCTTTTTGCTTAGGATTTTCTTGGCTATGCAGGCTCTCTTGTGGTTCCATATGAAGTTTAAAGTGTTTTTTTCCAGTTCTGTAAGGAAGGTTATTGGTAGCTTGATGGGGATAGCGTTGTATCTATACATTACTTTGGGCAGTATGGCCAATTTCACAATATTGATTCTTCCTAACCATGAGCATGGAATGTTTTTTCATCTGTTTGTGTCCTCTCTTATTTCCTTGATCAGTGGTTTGTAGTTCTCCTTGAAAAGGTCTTTTACATCCTTTGTTAGTTGTATTCCTAGGTATTTTATTCTCTATGTAGCATTCGTAAATGGGAGATCAATCATGATTTGGCTCTCTGTCTGTTAACTGGTGTATAGGAATGCTTGTGATTTCTGCACATTGATTTTGTATCCTGAGACTTTGCCAAAGTTGCTTATCAGCTTAAGGAGGTTTTGGGCTGAGACAGTGGGGTCTTCTAAATATATGATCGTGTCATCTGCAAATAGGGACAGTTTGACTTCTTCTTTTCCTAATTGAATGCCCTTTATTTCTTTTTCTTGCCTACTTGCTCTGGCTAGGACTTCCAATACTATATTGAAAAGGAGTGGTGAGAGAGGGCATCCTTGTCTAATGCCAGTTTTTAAAGAGAAAGCTTCTAGTTTTTGCTGGTTCAGTATATTGGCTGTGGGTGTGTCGTAAACAGCTTTTATTATTTTGAGATACATTCCATCAATACCTGGTTCATTGAGGGTTTTTAGCATAAAGTGCTGTTGAATTTTGTCAAAGGCCTTCTCTGCATCTATAGAGATAATCATCTGGTTTTTGTCTTTGGTTCTGTTTATGTGCTGGATTATGTTTATAGATTTGCGTATGTTGAACCAGCCTTGCATCCCCAGGATGAAACCTATTTGATTATGGTGGATATGCTTTTTGATGTGCTGTTGGATTTGGTTTACCAGTATTTTATTGAAGATTTTTGCATCAATATTCATTATGGATATTGGCCTGTAGTTTTCTTTTTAAGTTGTGTCTCTGCCAGGTTTTGGTATCAGGATTATATTGGTCTCATAGAAAGAGTTAGGGAGGATTCCCTCTTTTTGTATTGTTTGGAATAGTTTCAAGAGGAATGGTACCAGCTCCTCTTTGTATGTCTGGTAGAATTCGGCTGTGAACCTGTTTGGACCCGGACTTTTTTTGGTTGGTAGGCTATTAATTGCTGCCTCAACTTCAGACCTTGTTATTGGTCTATTCAGGGTTTCAGTTTCTTCATGGTTTAGTCTTGGGAGTGTGCAAGTGTCCAGGAATTTATCCATTTCTTTTTTTTTTTTTTTTTGAGACAGAGTTTCACTCTTGTTACCCAGGCTGGAGTGCAATGGCGTGATCTCAGCTCACCGCAACCTCCGCCTCCTGGGTTCAGGCAATTCTCCTGCCTCAGCCTCCTGAGTAGCTGGGATTACAGGCATGTACCACCCTGCCCAGCTAATTTTTTTTTGTATTTTTAGTAGAGACAGGGTTTCACCATGTTGACCAGGATGGTCTCGATCTCTTCACCTCGTGATCCACCCACTTCGGCCTCCCAAAGTGCTGGGATTACAGGCTTGAGCCACTGCGCCCAGTGAATTTATCCATTTCTTCCAGATTTACTGGTTTATGTGCATAGAGGTGTTTGTAGTAATCTCTGATGGCAGTTTGTTTTTCTGAGGAATCAGTGGTGATCTCCCCTTTATCGTTTTTTATTACATCTATTCGATTCTTCTCTCTTTTCTTTTTTTATTATTCTAACTAGCAGTCTGTTTTGTTGATCTTTTCCAAAAACCAGCTCCTGGATTTATTGATTTTTTTTAAAGGGTTTTTTGTGTCTCTGTCTCCTTCAGTTCTGCTCTGATCTTAGTTATTTCTTGTCTTCTGCTTGCTTTTGAGTTTTTTTGATCTTGCTCCTCTAGCTCTTTCAGTTTTGATGATAGGGTGTGGATTTTAGATCTTGCCTTGTTTCTCATGTGGGCATTTATTGCTATAAATTTCCCTCTAGACACTGCTTTAAATGTGTCCCATGGGATCTGGTACATTGTGTCTTCGTTCTCATTGGTTTCAAAGAACTTTTTTATTTCTGCCTTCATTTCATTGTATAGCCATTTGTCATTCAGGAGCAAGTTGTTCAGTTTCCATGTGATTGTGTGGTTTTCAGTGCTTTTCTTAATCCTTAGTTCTAATTTTATTGTGCTGAGGTCTGAGAGACTGTTTGTTATGATTTCCATTCTTTTGCATTTCCTGAGGAGTGATTTACATTTGCTGAGGAGTGACTGACCAATTATGTGGTCAATTTTAGAATAAGTGTGATGTGGTGCTGAGAAGAATATGTATTCTGTGGATTTGGGGTGGAGTGTTCTGTAAACGTCTATTAGGTCCACTTGGTCCAAATCTGCATTCAAGTCCTGGATATCCTTGTTGACTTTCTGTCTCATTGATGTGTCTGATATTGTCAGTGGAGTGTTAAAGTCTCCCACTATTATTGTGCAGGAGTCTAAGTCTCTTTGTAGGTCATTAAGAACTTCCTTTATGTATCTGGGTGCTCCTGGATTTACTTAAGATAGTTAGCTCTTTTTGTTGCATTGATCCTTTTACCATTATGTAATGCCCTTCTTTGTCTCTTCTGATCTTTGTTGGTTTAAAGCCTGTTTTATCAGAGAGTAGGATTGCCACCCCTGCCTTTTTTTTTTTTTTTCCTCTCTCCATTTGCTTGGTAAATCTTCCATCACTTCATTTTGTGTCTATGTGAGTTTTTGTGCTTGAGATAGGTCTCCTGAATACAGCATGCAGATGGGTCTTAACTTTTTATCCAGTTTGCCAGTCTGTGTGTCTTTTGATTAGGGCATTTAGGCCATTTACATTCAATGTTAATATTGTTATGTTTGAATTTGATCCTGCCATTTTTTTACTGGCTAGTTGTTTTGCCCATTGGTTGATGCAGTTTCTTCACTGTGTCGTTGGTCTTTACCATTTGCTAAGTTGTTGCAGTGGCTGGTACTAGTTGTTCCTTTCCATGTTTAGTGCTTCCTTCAGGAGCTCTTGTAAGGCGGGTCTGGTGGTGACAGAGTCTCTCAGCAATTGCTTGTCCATAAAGGATTTTGTTTCTCCTTCACTTATGAAGCTTTGTTTGGCCGGATATGAAATTCTGGGTTGAAAGTTCTTTTCTTTAAGGATGTTGAATATTGTCCCCCTACTCCCTTCTAACTTGTAGGGTTTTGCTAAGAGATATGCTGTGAGTCTGATGGTCTTTCCTTTGTGGGTGACTCGACCTTTCTCTCTGGCTGCCCTTAGGATTTTTTCCTTCGTTTCAACCCTAGTGAATCTGACAATTATGTGCTTTGGGGTTGCACTTCTTGAGGTGCATCATTGTGGTGTTGTCTGTATTTCCTGGATTTGAATGTTGGACTACCTTGGTAGGTTGGGGAAGTTCTCCTGGATAATATCCTGAAGAATGTTTTCCAGTTTGGATTCATTCTCCCTGTCACATTCAGGTACACGGATCAAGTGTAGATTAGGTCTTTTCACATAATCCCATAGTTCTTGGAGATTTTGTTCATTTCTTTTTACTCTTTTTTCTCTAATCTTGCCTTCTCATTTTATTTCATTGATTTGATCTTCAATCTCTAATATCCTTTCTTCTGCTTGATCAGTTTGGCTGTTTAAACTTATGTTCGCCTTGCAAAGTTCTCATGCTGTGTTTTTCAGCTCCATCAAGTCATTTATGTTCTTCTCTGAGCTGGTTATTATAGATAACATTTCGTCTAACCCTTTTTCAAGGTTTTTAGTTTCTTTGCATTGGGTTAGGACATGGTCTTTTAACTCAGAGAAGTTTGTTATTGCCCACCTTCTGAAGCCTGCTTCTGTCAGTTCCTCAAACTCATTCTCTATCTTGTTTTGTTCCCTTGGTGGTGAGAAGTTGTGGTCCCTAGGAAGAGAAGAGCAGTTCTGGTCTTTGATGTATTCATCCTTTCTGCGCTGGTTTCTTCCTGTCTTCGTGGATTTATCTCCTTTTGATCTTTGAAGTTGGTGATTTCTGGAGGTATCTGAGTGGTCGTCCTTTCTGTTGAGGTTGGAGCTATATCTCCTATGTGAGGTTTATGTTTTGTTTTGTTTTCGTTTTTGGTTTTTTGCTTATAGAGGCGCTGCTGGGCTGCCTTGGATTCAGTCAGGCTGCTAGGAGGTCTTCCCCTGGAGTTTGTTTATGCAGGTGAGATGAGCCCCGCCTTCCCAATGGGAGGGCATCTTTCCTTCCCTGTGCTCAATCTTCCCTGTCAGAGTCAAACTGGTGTATTTGCTTGGAAACTCTCTAGGGCGCCAAGCTTCAGTTTGTTGAGTTTTGTGGGGGTGGAACCTGCCAGGCCTTATGTCCTGTTTCCCTGCTTTCAACTCTGCTTTTTTCTGTGGGATGGGTAGTTTGGTCCCCCTGGCATTAGTCCAAACTTCCACCCCATCCCTGCTGACGACTTGTGGTGCCAGGCAGGCCACAGCCCTCACTCAGATTTTCACAGAAGGAATCCCCGCAGCGCCCCTCAGTCAGGCGGGGCTCTCGTGGACTGTGAGTTGCTGGAAGGATGAGGGTAGCCTAGGATCCGAATTGGAGCACAGTGCGGGTGAAGTCCCTGGCCCTCCGAGCCAGCTTCACTTTCTGGATGGGGACGCGCCCCGCCCTGGGCTGCTCTCACCTTGCTTTGGCTCGCCTTCCCTGGGCTATTTTCTCTTTCCTACCAGTCCCACTGAAACGAACCCGGAAGCTTGCTTGGAATTGTGGAGTCCTCTAGCCCCTCTGCGTCTCACTCGCTGGGAGCTGCACTCTGGAGTTGCCTCCTATCAGCCATCTTGGCAGCTCCCCCATCACAATTAGGTGTTTTTCTATTTTAGCAAGTTGGCTTCTAGAGATATAGAAGACGATTCTGACATGCTACTTAAAATTTCCCTAGAAATCCAGGCACGTTTGTAAAAAAGAAAAAGATACCAGTGTAGGCTGGGCATGGTGGCTCACGCCTGTAATTCCAGCAGTTTGAGAGGCCGAGGTTGGCAGATCGATCACGAGGTAAAGATGTCAAGACCACCCTGGCCAACACGGTGAAGCCTTGTCTCTACTAAAAATATAAAAATTCGCAGGGTGTGGTAGTGGGCACCTGTAATCCCAGCTACTTGAGATGCTGGGGCAGGAGAGTCACTTGAGCCCAGGAGGCAGAGGTTGCACTGAGCCGAGATTGCACCCACTGCACTCCAAACTGGGCGACAAGAGTGATAGGTACTCCACCTCACAAAAATAAAAAATAAAAAAATACCAGTGTAAAACAAGATCAAATGATACAACTGAAACGCACAAATGCTATCCAGATGTTTTTGTTATTGCCCATTTATTTTGGCCAGTGAACATTTGAGAGACTCACATATGAAGTTCAGGGGCCATGCACTTTGTATCTCTTTCCCCAATATTAATGCACTTACCCCTGTCTATTTTTCTCTTTTTTTTTTTTTTTTTTTTTTCGGTGGAGGAGATAATGCCTGTTGTGTACAGTAGGACCATGGGTCATTGTGTATGTATAGAAGTGATGTGGATTCCTCCCAGACTCATTAGTGACCAGGACTAATGACTTTCCTAGACTAGAGAAGAAGACAAGAACCAGGATGGGAAGATGGACATGTTACATTTTAAGCTGGAGCTTCCCCTGCAGTCCACGGAGCACGTTCTCGGTGTGCAGCTCATCCTGACTTTCTCCTATCAGTTACACGTGAGTCAGTCCACTGGGAGGCCGTCCTCTCTCTTGTGTCTTTTTCATAGACCAGAGCCCTTCTTCTGATTTCTAGAAGACCCACACCATAGCAGGCCCTCTTCCCCATGTAGTTTGGGATAGCTTAGGCCAGTCAAATGTTTTTCACTGGAGTCATATTAATTAATATGGGCTATTAATAGTTCAGAAGGTTCTAGGCAGTGTTTCCTGCATGACTATGCCGGGTATGTGAGGGCCCCTTAGGTTTCAGCCAAGACAGCTGACTGTTATCACCCAGAGCCCTTCAGATCTGCCAGCGGTTGGTACTGTTTCTTTTTCTAATGATTTCAGAGGCTGTCAACCTTCGTGATGCAGAGCATGGCATTTCTTCAGTCCTCCTTTGCTATCCCTGGATCCCAGTTACATGTGAATGGAGACCTGAGGCTGCAGCAGAAACAGCCGCTGAGCTGTGGCGGCCTAGATGCCCGATACAATGTAAGGGTGCTTCTCATTGTCCAGCTCCTTTGTTTCTGTGTGTTATTGTTCATCGATTCTTTGAAGAGGGACGTGAAAAGTAGAAATACCAGGCCAGGTGTCATGGCTCACACCTGTCATCCTAGCACTTTGGGAGGCCAAGATGGGCGGATCACTTGAGGCCAGGAGTTTGAGAACTGCCTGGACAACATAGTGAAACCTTGTCTCTACTAAATGTAAAAAAAAAAAAAAAAAAAAAAAATTGCTGGGCATGTGGCATGCACCTGAAATTCCTAGCTACTCAGGAGGCTGAGGCAGGAGAATTGCTTGAACGCGGGAGGTGGAGGTTACAGTGAGCCAAGATCATACCAGTGCACTCCAGCCTGGGCCACAGAGTGAGACTCTGCCTCAAAAAAAAAAAAAAAACAGAAAAGAACCTAAGGGATACTGTAAAATGATCATGTAAAATGTTCACGTAAAGTATTTCAGAAATATTACTAGCCATAGTCTACTAAACCCATAACGTAGGCCAGCCGTGAGTGCAGGTGTTTACCTGTATCATCTCCTTCAATTATCACAGCAACCTCTGAGCCGCCCACACTGTCCTTTCTCAGCGCTCCAGCCACTTGTCCCATCGCTGTCCCCCTTGCTCCCTTCCAGCCACCCTGGCCTTTTTGCTGTTCCTCAAACCCAGGAAGCAGCTGCCACCTCAGGGCTTTTGCTCTTGCCGTCTCCTCTGCCAGGCATCTGCGTGACTTAGCGGACCACGCCATTCAGGTCCTTGTTCAGATATCCCTGAGCACAGTCCTTCCCTGAGCTGCCTCTGCAGTAGCAGCCCCTCCCTCCATCATCCCTCTGCCAGACTTTCCCTCCTGCCACCTGGCCTACTCAGGACACGTGTTTATGTGTTTATTTGTTGTCTCCCTCAGCATTGACAGGAGTGGCATCTCATGTACTGTCACGTCAGTGCCTAGCACCCTGCCTGGCACATGAGAAGCTCGCAGAGATGCTTGTTTAAAGAATGAACTCATTTTGCAGAAGACGAAACCGGGGCTTACAGTGATTAATTTTCCCAAAGGGTCAAAGCTTAAAAGTATATCAGAGCCAGGAACTTTTTGTCTGAGTCCAGAACTCATGCATCAAATTACTCATTCCTCAACTTTCTTTTATCATAACAGGGATCATAAAAGTTAGGCTGAGGTCATTAGAAAGTGAGGAAGGAACATTACTGGTTATTACAGTCATAAACCAGTGCTTGTAGATAAACAGTGGGTTTTACTGTTGCTCTGGCTGTCATCAACGTAAGTTATAAAGAAGAGGAAGCAATATATGAAATAATGAATGTGGCAATTTTTGTTTGAATGTCTGTATATCAGATTACATTAACAGCAAGCAATTATTTTCTCCTTTAAGGTATTAAACACTTACAGTTTGCATTTTATCTATTTCTATCTCTATATTTAAAAGTGAGAAAGAACTTAGCACCCAGAGAGGACCAAGAAAATGACAAAGCAGTGGGAAGTATGGTTTCTTGTTTTTGTTTTTGTTTTTTATATTTATTTTTGAGACAGAGTCCTGCTCTGTCACCCAGGCTAGAGTGCAGTGGCATGATCTCAGGTCGCTGAAACCTCCGCCTCCCAGGCTTAAGAGATCGTCTGGCTTTAGCCTCCTGAGGTAGTGAGTAGCTGGGATTACAGGCATGTGCCACCATGCCAGGCTAATTTTTTTTTTCTTTTTTTTTTTTTTTTTTTAGTAGATATGGGGTTTTGCTATGTTGTCCAGGCTGGTCTCAAGTGATCTGTCTGCCTTGACTTCCCAAATTGTTGGGATTAGAGGCATGAACCGTAATGCCTGGCTTTTTTTTTTTTTTTTTTTTTTTTTTTTTTTTTTAAGAGAGACGAGGTCTTGCTCTGTTTCCTAAGCTGGAGTACAGTGTCGTGATCATCATTGACTGCAGCCTTGAACTCATGGCCTCAAGTGGTCCTCCTGCCTCAGCCTTCCAAGTCAGTGGGATTGCAGGCATGAGTCACCACACCTGCTGAAAATATGGTCTGTTAAAATAATGTAAGAAATTCTTTCTCCTACTGAGATAGAGGGAGTACTTTTTTTTTTTAAGGGCAGGGTTTCACCATGTTGGTCAGGCTGGTCTTGAACTCTCGACCTCAGGTGATCCACCCTCCTTGGCCTCCAAAATGCTTGGATTACAGGCATGAGCCATCACGCCCGGCCGATAGAGGGAGTAGTTTAAAAATAGCTTTAAAACCTCTGAAACATGGACACTGAGCCCTTATTTCCATCCGCAGAAATACTGAGAGTAAATGGGCTTAAATTGTTGCAAGAGAGTTTATTCATCTTCGAGGAGAAGATTATTGACATGGGAATAGGTCACCAAGACCACAAGGGTGGTCTGTGGGACCAGGCTGGGTGTCAGGAGGGTAGAAGGAAGCGAGGAGGATCCTCCCAGGTGCTGACATCCTCCTCCCATGTCCCAGGTATCCGTGATCAACGGGACAAGCCCCTTTGCCTATGATTATGACCTGACACGTATTGTTGCTGCCTACCAGGAAAGGAACGGTGAGTCACAAGTAGAGCTCTTTCAGCCGCTGCTCAGGACTTTCAAGGTTACTGGGGACAACAGAGACAAGCAGAATTGGAGCCCTTGTGATAAAAATGTCAAAACCCATGAATGCCTAATGATGGGAACAACTGTGCTGTCCAGAATTTGTCCTTTTCATCCTGATCTTCAGACCTGGGACTGCCCCCACCCCTCCAGCATCCCATGGTCCGTATCTCACTGGCTTGATGGGTTTCTTTTTTTTTTTTTTGGAGGTAGAGTCTTGCTCTGTTGCCCAGCCTGGAGTGCAATGGTGCAATCTTGGCTCACTGCAACCTCCGCCTTCCAGGTTCAAGTGATTCTCCTGCCTCAACCTCTTGGGTACCTGGGAATTTAGGCATGCACCACCACACCCAGCTAATTTTTGTATTTTTAATAGAGACGAGTTTTTACCATCTTGGCCAGGCTGTTCTCAAACTCCTGACCTCGTGATCCACCCACCCTGGCCTCCCAAAGTGGTGGGATTACAGGCGTGAGCTACCTTTTTTAAAAATATAAGCCTAATTGAGTTGTTCCCCATACCACACCTATAACAGATGCCAAAGACAAATTGCTGTTCATGCTTTTCAGAGAGAAAACAAGAACATGAGTGACTCTCCCCACATTAGCAGTCCAGCAGGAGAACAGGAGTGCCCGTGCTTCCTACCAGAAAGCACAGTGTCCTCATTCCTTACAGAGCTCTAGGCCATGGCATGCGTTGATTCGGCACATTTGGCTGGCCGGTGGCTGAGGTTTTCTCTAAAAGCATCTACAGTCTTACTTGGCAACCAGATATCATAGAGACTACACACAGGCATTTCACAAAGGGGACGACTGCAAATCCACTGTTGCTTTCTGATTTTATGTCACATACTAGCGGCATTATTGCAGTACTAGAGGGAATTTTAAAACAAATTCCCTCTGGGCACGGTGGCTTATGCCTGTAATCCCAGCACTTTGGGAGGCTGAGGTGGGTGAATCGCCAACGTGGTGAAACCCCATCTCTACTAAAAATGCAGAAATTAGTATGGCATGGGCATGGTGACAGGCATCTATATTCCCAGCTACTTGGGAGGCTAAGGTAGGAGAATCACTTGAACCTGGGAGGCAGAGGTTGCAGTGAGCCGAGATCATGCCCTTGCACTCTAGCCTGGGCGACAGCGAGTTTGTCTCAAAAAAAAAAAAAATGAAAAAAACTAGAAGACATCGCCTTACAAATCAACCATTTTTTTCTTCCTTTTATTCTTTACCCTTCTGCGGATCTTTTTATACTCCCATTGTAGTGTAGAAACACACGGGAATCCAAGTTATTTTTATTTATTTAAGCTGGTAATATAAATACTTCCCCACACAGCTACAAAGCTATGATATTACTTTTAGTGGCAGTATAGTATTCCTTCAGTTAACCATTCAGCACATCTAGAAGAAACTCTTTCCAAAATTTTTTTATGTATCTTTTTTTTTTTTGAGACGGAGTTTCGCTCTTGTTACCCAGGCTGGAGTGCAATGGCGTGATCTCGGCTTACCGCAGCCTCCGCCTCCTGGGTTCAGGCAGTTCTCCTGCCTCAGCCTCCTGAGTAGCTGGGATTACGGGCACGCACCACCATGCCCAGCTAATTTTTTTGTATTTTTAGTAGAGATGGGGTTTCACCATGTTCACCAGGATGGTCTTGATCTCTTGACCTTGTGATCCACCCACCTCGGCCTCCCAAAGTGCTGGGATTACAGGCTTGAGCCACCGTATGTATCTTAACAAAAGTATTTTGACTATTACTTTAACAAATAATGTGTGATTGGCCAGGTACGGTGGCTCACTCCTGTAATTCCAGCACTTTGGGAGGCCACGGTGGGCAGATCATGAGGTCAGGAGATCAAGACCATCCTGGCCAACATGGTGAAACCCCATCTCTACTAAAATACAAAAAATTAGCTGGGTGTGGTGGCGTGCACTGATAGTCCCAGCTACTCTGGAGGCTGAGGCAGGGGAATCACTTGAACCCAGGAGGCGGAGATTGCAGTGAGCTGAGATCACGCCATTGTGCCCCAGCCTGGCAACAGAGGGAGACTCCATCTCAAAAAACAAAACAAAAATAAATAATGCGTAATCAAATTTGCACATGCAATTTCTCTTTCCTTCTAAATGATGTCTTTCAGTTCTGAAGCACAGGACAATCAGATAATCTTTATAGCCCTCAATTGCCAGGGTCAAAAGGCCATCTTGGTTAATGGTTAATGATTGCCTTGCAGTTACCACCATCCTGAGTGATCCCAACCCCATCTGGCTGGTGGGCAGGGCCGCAGATGCTCCATTTGTGATTAATGCTATCATCCGATACCCTGTGGAAGTCGTTTCATATCCTTTCTTTTAAAGACTCCATGGCAGGTCTGGGTGTGGGGGCTCCTGCCTGTCATTTCAGCACTTCAGGAGACTGAGGTGGGAGGATTGCTTAAGCCCAAAAGTTTACAATCAGCCTGGGCAAAATAGCAAGACCCTGTCTCTACCAAAAAAAAAAAAAAAAAAAAATTAGCCAGGCATATTGGTGCACATGTGTAGTCGCAGCTACTTGGGATGCCGAGGCAGGAGGATTGCTTTAGCCCAGGAGTTCAAGATTGCAGTGAGCTATGATTGTGCCACTATATTCCAGTCTCCGTGACAGAGAGACCCTGTCTCTTAAAACAAACAACAACAGCCGGGCGCGGTGGCTCAAGCCTGTAATCCCAGCACTTTGGGAGGCCGAGGCGGGTGGATCACGAGGTCGAGAGATCGAGACCATTCTGGTCAACATGGTGAAACCCCGTCTCTACTAAAAATACAAAAAAATTAGCTGGGCATGGTGGCACGTGCCTGTAATCCCAGCTACTCAGGAGGCTGAGGCAGGAGAATTGCCTGAACCCAGGAGGCGGAGGTTGCGGTGAGCCAAGATCGCGCCATTGCACTCCAGCCTGGGTAACAAGCGCGAAACTCCGTCTCAAAAAAAAAAAAAAAACAAACAACAACAACAACACACAAATCAATGGTAACTTAGTTTTCAAAGGGGAATGATTCTTCAGTTGTCCCAAGTAGGAACACATGTGGGAAGTTTTATCTTGGAAATCACTACAGAGTTATAGCCTCATAGAAATGTCTGTGTCTTCAAGGTCAAGAGATCAAGACCATCCTGGTCAACATGGTGAAACCCTGTCTCTACTAAAAATACAAAACATTAGCTGGGCGTGGTGGCGCATGCCTGTAATCCCAGCTACGCAGGCGGTTGAGGCAGGAGAATTGCCTGAACCCAGGAGGCGGAGGTTGCAGTGAGCCGAGATCGCACCATTGCACTCCAGCCTGGGTAACAAGAGCGAAACTCCGTCTCAAAAAAAAGAAAAAAGAAAGAAAGAAAAAAGAAATGTCTGTGTCTTGGAAGTTTACGCTACATGATTCAAAAAATGACTATGTATGTCTGCTATTCATCCGGGAAAAAATAATTCATTTCTTGGTCCTATTTCTTCCCGAACAATTCTTCTAGATAAGAATCATCCATATTTATGTCTTAATAGCCATATGTTATCAGCCAGGTGTGGTTGCTCATACCTGTAATCCCCACACTTTGGGAGGCTGAGGCAGGCAGATCACGAGGTCAGGCGATCTAGATCAGCCTGGCCAATATGGTGAAACCCTTTCTCTACTAAAAAATACAAAAATTAGCCAGGCATGGCAGTACATGCCTGTAATCTCAGCTACTCGAGAGGCTGAGGCAGAAGAATCGCTTGAACCCGGGAGGCAGAGGTTGCAGTGAGCCAAGATCATGCCACTGCACTCCAGCCTGGGCAACAGAGTGAGACTCAGTCTCAAAAAAAAAAATCATAGATTATCCCTTTTATGCTAAGGTTATGTGAAACATTATTCCCAGTCCCTGTCTGACCTAAACTTTGCTTTAATTTTGACTTGTGTTAAAATTAATAGGAAATGAAACCAACACCAGCAGTGCAGAGAAGCAAACAAAAGAGAAGGCATTTTAACTGGGGTCTTAGGAATTACAATTCCAGAGACACAAATCTAGGAATCAGCTAATTTGTGTTCTATCCAGGCACAATTAGGCAGGGGCTTATAACAGTATTGTAGAAGATTTTAGAGGAGTCCCTGATCAAGGATGGCTGGCTAACAGCTCAGGATGTCTCTAGTCCATGATCAATCTAGTTTGGTTAAGAGGTTGTCTGATTAGGAGGTTGGTGATCAGGCTTAGTATATAAATAGTTCAAATCACATGAGGCAGGTTTTTACCATTTGGCCAAGTTCAGCAGGTCAGCTTCCACCCGGGTGTGTACATGACAGAGGTCCGATTCCTTATGCCATCCAGCCTCCTTTCTAGATCCCTCTGCCAGTTCCATCTTGGATTTTCTCTTCATACTTAACACCATGTGGCCCTCCACTCCTTAACTGTCTGTACTTATCAGCCAGGATTCTGGGAGATGGTAAAGTTCGCCTGGGTGCAGTATGTCAGCATCCTGCTTATCTTCCTCTGGGTGTTTGAAAGAATCAAGATCTTCGTGTTTCAGAATCAGGTGGTGACCACCGTCCCTGTGACAGCGACGCCCCGGGGAGAAGTGCTGAAGGAGCACGTATCCTAGGAATGCCGTTTCTGAGGACTCAGCAGGACCGTGGCTGCCTCATTGTCATCTCCTGGGAACATCTTAGGATGTTTCTGAAAGAGCCCAGGGGACACATGCGGGCTTGTGTGCTCTTCCCCTAGGAGACAAAGAACAGTTCTTCCCTTTGCTCTATACAAGTTCCATATCTTCAGAGCTCCTGCAGAATCGTCAGGGAGTAGTTTGTGGAAAGGTCTGAGGGTTCCTGGAGGCTGTAATTAGCTTTTTGGGTTTTTCTTCTTTGCCTTAGCGTTGCATTTCAGGAGAAAATTGCAGTCAGTTCAGACATCTTGGAAAGAGTCCCATCTCTGGTCAAGCAGAGACTTTTCCTCTGTTGAGTGAGAAACACACTGTACATTTCTTCCTTCTATTGTGAGCCACTGTTACTCTTTTCAGGGCTCTCTTGTGACAAACATGCCAATCACTAGCACTTTGCACCCCTGGGCCTCTCCATTTCCCATTCAGAGCTTTGATTTCCAGAGCTGAGGCCTTTCACTGGAGACCTGGAGGGGCAGGGCACAAGGGGGAGGGTCGCCTTGGCACAGGCATGAGGGAGGGCCGCTGAAGGACCCTCGGACCATCACCTGCCTCGGCCCGAAAGTCTGTCATCTGTCATCAGCTCAGCGGAGCAGCCCTGGATGCCTGCCTGACTGTGGCTGGCTCTTTGCCCTGTTTTGCCCTCTGTCTGCGCCCCTGGATGGCAGACTGAAGTCAGAGGGGCTGTTCATTCCCAGCCCCCTCAGCAGCACTGGGGGAAGAAAGGATTGTCACAACAGGTTCTTTCTGGCCCTCACTCAACAGCCTGGGCACTTGGCCCTCCTCCTCCTTGACAGCCCTCCCCCTTCCTGCAAAGGACAGGGGTGACCAGAGCTGGTGTTGGGATTGGCTCCCACTGCCTGACAACCACAAGTTTATTTAGAAGGCTAGCGGGAAGCCCAGCGGCTTGTGTTTCCCTTGACTAAGGAACAGGGTACTCATTAGAGTGGGGCGGGGAGCTTTGGGAAGGGCACAAGAAGCAGTGAGGGAGTAAGGAGGATGCTGGCCGGGGCAGGGCAGTCCAGCCTGGCGACTAGCAGAATGCCAAGCAGTCCAGCTGGATTACCATGGTGGCTGAGCAAGTGTCTGCGGGAGCAGAGGTGGCTGGAAGGGGCCTCTGCACATGGAAGACGGCTTGCTCAGCCCCTTCACCTCCTGAGAACGTGAGCAGTCTCCTCTAAGGACAGACGGAGCTGCTTCCTGATCCCAAGCAGGTCGTTGCCACTGGAAGACATGGCCCCTGCATCATGCCCACAAACACACCTCTTAGTGTGTGCCTCCATTTACCTTGGAGATCACCTCTCGTCTCCAGCACCATTTCCTTTACACTGACTAAAAACAGTTTTGGAAACAGCTATTGTCAAGTATACAAGCAGAAGAAATCCCTAAAACACTGTCCCCCCCCCCCTTTTTTTTTTTAAATTCAGGCTGTTTTATATGCCTAAATTTTTTTCTTGAGATCTAAATGAAAAATAGTTTCTTGTTTAAATCCCCATAAGGTAATAAGATTTAGAAAGATACAATATATGTATAAACATTGGTTTGCATTTTATTAAATCATTCTCATGAAAATTTTGTGTAAAGAACCCATGATGTTTTGTAATTTTCTAATTAAAATGTTCAAAATGAGGCCAAGCATGGCGGTTCATCCCTGTAATCTCAACACATTGGGAGGCCAAGGCAGGAGGATCACTTGAGGCCAGGTGTTTGAGGCTGCAGTGAGCTATGCTCACACCACTGCGCTCCAGCCTGGGTGACAGAGTGAGACCCTGTTTCTAAAGAAAAAAAGAAAAAGTCAGAATGGAAAATCACATGTACCTTTTTCCAGGGAAAGCGTTTGGAATGGGAAGAATAGGGAGGGCAGAGGTTGCACACAGCTGTCTTCATTATTCATAAGCAGCAGTGCCTTACAAAGGCTCTGCCCAAAGACCTTGGAACTTGGGTTACATCTTCGGTGAAAGTTCCCTGGCTCTTCCCCAAGTAAGTGAGTTTTTAGTGGAATTCACATGCCATTTGAAAGCCACGTGCTGTATAATTACAACTGCATCTGGTGAATATTAAATTTTTTACAGATCAGATGTTGATAGTTTCTGACTGAATCACAGCATAGCTGCAAGAAGTGAAAAGGCAAGAAATATACAGAATTTTATTAACTCAGCTCTGAGCCATAGCTAAGTTAATGTTTGATATTACTGAATATTTGGAGGCAGAAAGACTCCTGACTTTGCAAAATGATTAGTACAGTTTCAGCTTAAGTCAGAGGAGACCCCCCTAATACCGTATCATGAAAGGCTAAAAAGTAATTCTTTCTTTACTTGTTGCCCAGGCTTGAGTGCAATGGTGCTCACGGCAACCTCCACCTCCAGGGTTCAAGCAGTTCTGCCTCACCCTCCGGAGTATCTAGGATTACAGTCGCCTGCCATCACGCCTAGCTAATTTTTATATTTTTAGTAGTGACGGGGTTTCACGGTGTTGGCCAGGCTGGTCTTGAACTCCTGACCTCTAGTGATCCACCTGCCTCGGCCTCCTAAAGTGCTGGGTTCACAGCAGTTTGATCACAGAAGTTGTTATGGTTGGCATTGGGGCACACATCTTTCTAATCTTTTTTGTTGGCATCTTTTTAGTATTATAAACAACACTTCTATAAACCTTGTGTAGAAATCCTTGTTGCTGGTTTATTTCCTTAAGATGTATTCAAAAAACTTACGACCATTGTTAAGGATCTTAATTCATTGCGAAACCACAGCTGGGAAAGACTGCAAATTTCTTGTTTGATACCGCCTTGGGTTACAGTACCTCCGAATGCTCTGTCCTTTTCAGTTTTCAGTCCTTTTCAGTTGGTTGGGCTCTGCCCTTTTCTTTGTTTGTTTGTTTTAGAGATGGAGACTCACTTTGTCACCCAGGCCGGAGTACAATGCCCATGTTTCACCACACTGGCCAGGCTGGTCCTGAACCATCTCAAGTGATCTGCCAGCCTCACCTCCCAAAGTGCCGGGATTACAGTTGAGTGCCACCATGCTGTTCTGACCTGTTATTTGTAAAGCGTGGGTGAGGATCTTTTATTTCCTGAAACATATCCTGCTATGAAGCTGTGCCTCTGGGTGGAGGCTAGGGCAGGGTGGGCCCAGCTCCTAAGGCCACCTGGTCTCTCCACCCCTCCCAGATAGAGCACTACTGCACCAGGTCCCTGTGTCATCCAGGTGCCTGGGTCTTGGCTTAGGGCTGAGGCTGGAGCCTCGGGAAGGGTTTGGATTCCAAGTCACTTTGTGGCAAGGATGCCTCCGAGAGCAAGGAGGGCCAATATAAGATTCAACTTCCCTCACTAAGGCCTTTGTTCTTTTGCGGTTAGTTAGATGAGAGGTGACTCAGCCAGCACCCTTTGACATCCTGCCTCTCAAAGCCCCAGCCCACCTGGGCCCTCCTGCCCCGCCCTTGGCCAGCGCCCCTCCCCCGAGGTGTGGCTCCTCTGTCAGGAGTAGAGAGAGGGAGTTAGGGGCAAACCGGTTCCATCCTTCCCCTATCGCCCGGGCTCCCGCTGGCCACGCCTGAAAGCGCCACATAGTGTGCGCTCCAGGCTAGCAGCACCGAGCAGCGCCAAGGGTTGCGGGCCGCAGTGCCACGCTCTGGAGGGGGCTCTGAGCCGGGTCCCTCCCTGTCGTAGCCGCAGGACACCCCCACCCTCCACATCCCATTCAGATTCACTCTGCCTCGAGTTTCCAGGAGCTTCCGGTGGCTTGGTCCCCTGACACCCATCCATGCCTCTTAGAGCCCTTTTCCCGGCGTCACAGGCTGTCCTGTCGTAGTCTTGGGACCTTAAGGAGCAAGTCAGCCCTGCGGGCCCTCCCAGTGAAGAGAAGGAGTTGGCTGTGCGGTGGAACTTGGAAGAGACGACGTCTGGGAGCCTTTGCTGAGCCCAGGGAGAGAGGCGTCCCACTCCCTGCCGCGCCAATCGGGCAGAGACGCCAAGCTTTGGGGTACGTTGGTTCTTCACTCTCCATGGAGGATGTCCCCACACTTGGGTGGGCTGAGAGCTGGACCAGTGGCACAGTTGGGGACGCTCCTCTGTCTTCACTGGGGACCTGAGTTGGCAGGAAGAGCTGGGTTGGTTTTCTATCAGCAACTGGAAAGCTGGGGCTTCAGCTGCACGTGGGATCCTCACTGCGGGGGGTCTTTTGTTTCCATATTTGGCTTTTAAAGGGCATGTCTTTTAAAAGCTCTCGGTAGAGTACTTGAGAAAAAGTAGCTTGGCGAGTTAATTTGGAACCAGACTCAGGGGATTTGGAATTGTGCCTCACTGCCCCGAGCGGCTTGATGTTGGGTTTCAGGACGGGCCCTCTGGGCCATAGGACAGGTGCCTAGGAAATGTTTTTGTTTGCTTGTTTGTTTTGCGACAAAGTCTGGCTCTGTCACCCAGGCTGAAGTGCAGTGGTGATCTTGGCTCACTGTAACCTCCGCTTCTCAGGCTCAGAAGATTTCCTGCCTCAGCCTCCCCAGTAACTGGGATTACTGGTGCTGGCCACCACACCCCAGCTAATTTTTATATTTTTGTATTTTTAGTGTTTCACCATGTTGGCAGGCTGGTCCGAACTCCTCAGGTGATAGCGCCACCCACACACCCCCGCCGAATCCTGCCTCAGCCTCTCAGGCTGGGATTACAGGCATGAGCCACTGCACTGGGACCAAATTTTTTTTTTTTTTTTTAACATGGAGTTTCTTTCCTGTTGCCCAGACTAGAGTGCAATGGTGCAATCTCGGCTCACTGCATCCTCTGCCTCCTGGGTTCAAGCAATTCTCCTGCCTCAGCCCCCCAAGTAGCAGGGATTACAGGTACCTGCCACCACACTCCACCTAATTTTTATATTGTTAGTAGAGATAGGTTTCCCAAAGCATTGTGATACTTTTAAGCCACTGTGCTCGGCCTCTAGGAAATGTTGACTCTTTTTTCTCTTCTCTTTTACACGGAGGCAAGGCAGTCAAGAACTGCATTTTTGGCCAGGCGCCATGGCCCAATGCTTGTAATCCCAACCCTTTGGGAGGCCAAGGTTGTGATGCCCCCATCTCTACTTTTAGAATTTTATGTGACCTCTATGTACTACTTTTCTGAAAACCAAACGTGTAATAAATATGTGCCCCCAGAAAAGAATCAAAAAAGGGAAGAATTTAGGGTGGGAGGGGATAGTCCTTCCAGGATGGAAGAGTTCACTGTACCAAGGCTTAGGAGTGGGACCTGCCACAGACCCCTGTGCTGGGCGTCTGGCTCTTGGACTAAATCTCCAGCCCTGTGCTGGGAGTCTGGCTCTTGGACTTAAGCCCCTGCCCTGCCTCTTTCTCACTGGGCATTCATGTCTCTGATCCCCACTGCTTCAATTGAAACAGACAGGGATGGTCGATTCTGCCTCGCCTGACTGGTTCTTCCTAACTGAATCCTTGGCCAATTGTCCACTGTGCTGATCTTATCAGAAAGCTCCCAGTGAGGAGCTGGTCTTCTGGAGACTCTGTGTGGCATAGGGTGATTCAACCACCTTCTTTTTTTTTTTTTTTTTTTTGTGACAGTCTTGCTCTGTCATCAGGCTGGAGTGAAGTGGTGCAATCTCGGCTCACTGCAACCTCCGCCTCCCAGTTCAAGCGATTCCCCTGTCTCAGCATCCCAAGTAGCTGGGACTACAGGCACGTGCCACCATGCCCGGCTAATTTTTTGTATTTTTAGTAGAGATGGGGTTTCACCATGTTGGCCAGGACGGTCTAAATCTCCTGATCTCATGATCCACCTGCCTTGGCCTCCCAAAGTGCTGAGATTACAGGCGTGAGTCACTGCACCCAGCCAACCACCTTCTTAAGAAGACCTCTGGCTTTTCTGGAACACAGGTAAACACCTTGGCTTGGGATCAAGATCCTCTCTACCCAGGCGAGGGCTAGGCTGGCCAGCACAACTGTGTTTGGGCCAGAGCAGCAGGGTCCTGCACGCTGCAGGGAGCAATCACAGGTGGGAGGAGCCCACAGCCTGGGATCAGAGGTGCCAGGAGCTTGGGAACAGGAGCCCTGGGGTCCAGCTTTCCTGCTGTGTCTCCAGGCCTTGAGTCCTTCCCCTGAAAAATGACATCATCATGCCCACCTCAGGGCCTGTTGAGTTAAATCATCCAGTAGACTTGAAGCAGCTAGCACTTGTAACCGTTGAGGTCAGCAAATATGAGTTCCCTTCCTCTCTGGCACTCTGTTGGCAGGGGAGCCCACTATCCATCAGCCAGCCCTGGAAAATGTATAGTCACACATGCAGAGAAGATGGGGGGCTATGCTCCTCATCTTCCAGGTTTTGCAGGAGTAGGTGTGGGGATCCAGAAGATAGCTCGGGAGTCAGCAGGTGACAGCTATTGAGCATCCTCCACTCACTCCTGTCCCCACAACGAGGGGAAGGAGCTGAGGTGGGATCTGCTCTGAAGTTAGACCCTGGCTTCTCTCAGTGGTGACCTGGACAGGGGAGGGGAAGGAGAGGGAGCAAAGGATGCAGGAGCAAGGAGGGAACTTCTAGGCCCCTCCCTTCCAGAGTCCCCCAACCTTGAGATCATCACAGAAGCAACAGCTGCAAAGAGAAGAGCACTTTGGCACCTTGGAATTCGGGAGGCAGCTCCGTGTTCCTTCCACCCTGTGAGACATGCATGGCTTTTTTTTTTTTTTTTTTTTTTTTTTGAGGCAGTCTCCCTCTGTTGCCCAGGCTGAAGTGCAGTGGCCTGATCTGAGCTCACTGCAGCCTCCACCTCATGGGTTCAAACGATTCTCCCGAGTAGCTGGGACTACAGGCGGGCCCCACCACGCCCAGCTAATTTTTGTATTTTGAGTAGAGACGGGGTTTCACCATATTGGCCGTGTTGGTCTGGAACTCCTGACCTCATGATCTGCCCACCTTGGCCTCCCAAAGTGCTGGGATTACAGGCATGAGCCACCGCACCCAGCCAGTATACGTGACATTCTTAAGGTCCACTAAAGGCTCAGGTGTGGTTGGAGACCAGAGGATGGCCTTTGAGATACTGGGATTGGAAGGGTAGGTGGCCTGTGGGTGTCTCCTCTGGGGGAAGCCTCCCCAGGTGGAAGGGGTTCTTGCTCTCCAGAGGTAGCTTAGCACAGTGACATTAACAGTGACAGGGGCATGTGTGTAAGAAACGCTTCCCCAGGCTCTCTTTTCATAGGTGTTTGCAGCAGCATCCATCACAGCATCTCTTAAGAGGTTAAATGTTGCAAATCCCATTCTACAGAGGTGGAAATCGAGCCTCAGAGAAGTTACGTCACTTGCCCCTGATCCCATAGCTCCCCAGTGACAGTGCTAGGACTCCGAGCCAGCTCTCTCACCATCCAGCGGGAGACCCCGCCAGTTTCCAGCCATTTGGAGAAATGCCCTACTCAGACTCACTCAACCTCAGCAAGCCTGGTGGTGCTCTGACATCCACCCAACCCCCATCAAGCCCTTTAGCTCCACAACCCAAAAGGGTCTCTCTATGAGGTATCTTGAAGCAAAAGACAGGCAGGACAACTCTGCTTCCACCCTGGGGAGATTTCTATGTACGGGGCTGTCTCTCTGTTTGGGGCTCTGATCTCTCCTTCCTGCCTTGCTGCCTGTCGAAGCATTTCCCATGGAGTTGTGATCAGCATTGCAACACTCCCAGCAGTCCTGGGCGATGGTGAGTCCCCTCAGCTGGCTGGGACAGTACTCTGCTGTCACCTCTCTGTTCTCTGGCTCCATCCCAGCTCCCCCTCAACTGGTCTCCTTGCCAACCCTCAGGGATCCAGGACACCCTCTCTCTGGAGTCCATGCTGCCTTCAGCACTTCACTCCCCACCAGTGATGGCAACACTTGGTGTTCTTTGTCCACTTTATTTACTTGCTTATTTTTAATAACAAAAGTTTTCTACTGGCGGGGCGTGGTGGCTCACGCCTATAATCCCAGCACTTTGGGAAGCCAAGGCGGGCGGATTACCTGAGGTCAAGAGTTCAAGACCAGCCTGACCAACATGGAGAAACCCTGTCTCTGCTAAAAATGCAAAATTAGCTGGGCTTGGTGGCGCATGCCTGTAATCCCAGCTACTCTTGAGACTGAGGCAGGAGAAACGCTTGAACCCAGGAGGCGGAGGTTGCAGTGAGCCAAGAGATGCCGCTGCACTCCAGCCTAATCGACAGAGCGAGACCCTGTCTCAAAACAAAAGAAAGAAAGACAGGGCTGGGCATGGTGGCTCATGCCTGTAATCCAAGCACTTTGGAAGCCAAGGCGGGCGGATAACCTGAGGTCAGGAGTTCAAGACCAGCCTGACCAACATGGTGAAACCCCGTCTTAAAAAAAAAAAAAAAAAAGAAAAAAGAAAGATAATATTTACCTATCTCTACAGATAGCTAGCCTGTAGATATGTAAGTAGGTGGGTGGGTAGGTAGACAGTTCCATGGATATCCCATAGTCTTCTGCAGCTGGACTTCTGCTCTGAGCACAGACTATAGTCTGGCATGTCTTGACTCCATATTCCTGGGAAAGCCCTCAACTGAGACCATAGGGGTCTTGGGAGGTGCAATGGGTAGGGTAGTTGAATTTGAGGGCTGTTCCCTGAGGGCAGTGGGCAGTAATTGGGGCATGGGATGGGCATGAGGGCCCTGGTCCCTAAACATTGCTCACTCCATTCCAAGGCCCCCAGCTGCCGGCATGCGACTGCCTCGCTTCTCCAACAAGACAGCAACCACGCTCCTCCTGGCACAGACTATCTGCCTCCTGCTCTTTGTTGTCTACCAGCCAGGGCCCTCTTCCCCCACGGAGACAGGCCGTGAGCGTGTGCACGTGCTGGTGCTGTCCTCATGGCGCTCGGGCTCGTCCTTCGTGGGCCAGCTCTTCAGCCAGCACCCCGATGTCTTCTACCTGATGGAGCCCGCGTGGCACGTGTGGACTACACTGAGGCAGAGCAGCGCCAAAACGCTGCACATGGCCGTGCGCGACCTGGTGCGTTCCGTCTTTTTGTGTGACATGGATGTGTTTGATGCCTACATGCCACAGAGTCGAAACCTGTCCGCCTTTTTCAAGTGGGAGGTGAGCCGCGCGCTGTGCTCACCACCGGCCTGCAGCGCCTTTCCCCGAGGTGCCATCAGCAAGGAGAATGCATGCAGGACTCTGTGCACACGGCAGCCCTTCAGCCTGGCCCAGGAGGCCTGTCGTTCCTACAGCCACGTGGTGCTCAAGGAGGTGCGTTTCTTCAACCTGCAGGTGCTCTACCCGCTGCTCAGGGACCCTGCGCTCAACCTGCGCATCGTGCACCTGGTGCGCGACCCACGGGCCGTGCTGCGCTCCCGGGAGGCGGCGGCCCAGCTACTAGCACTTGACAACGGCATTGTGCTGGGCACACACGGCAAGTGGGTGGAGGCCGACCCTCACCTGCACCTGATGCGGGAGGTGTGCCGCAGCCATGTGCATATCGCCGAGGCCGCCACAGTCAAGCCGCCACCCTTCCTGCGCGGCCGCTACCGCCTGGTGCGCTTCGAGGACCTGGCACGGGAGCCGCTGGCAGAGATCCGGGCACTCTACGCCTTCACCGGCCTGAGCCTCACGCCACAGCTCAAGACCTGGATCCACAACATCACCCACGGGTCAGGGGTCGGCAAGGCATTCGAGGCTTTCCGGACTTCGTCTAGGAATGCGCGCAACGTCTCCCAGGCCTGGCGCCAAGCGCTGCCCTTCACCAAGATCCGCCACGTGCAGAAGGTGTGCGCCAGTGCACTGCAGCTGCTGGGCTACCGGCCTGTCTACTCTGAGGACGAGCAGCACAACCTCACCATGGATCTGGTGCTGCCACGAGGCCCAAAACACTTCAGCTGGGCATCCTCTGACTCTGAGAACTCTGGACCCTAGAGCAGGCCCCGAATTGTGGTCACCAGGCCCAGGAGGCGACTGCATGGTGGAGAGGGAGCTGGGGCGCACAGGGAAGCAGGTCCTTACTGTTAACCGGGAGTTTGGAGTCCCCCCCTGAAATAGGCAAGGACTGCACGTTTGGTTCTCTCCTGATTCTCGGTTCTCCATTGAGTCCTCTGTAGCTGCCTTCTCATCAGGTACTCTCTTCATGGAAAGCAACTGTTGCCCCTACCTCTCTGGGAACAGGGAGTAAGTTCTGCTACATTAAATTAAATATGTTCCAGACCACATGTGGTGGCTTACACCTATAAGCTCAGCACTTTGAGAGGCTGAGGCAGGTGGATCACATGAGGTCAGGAGTTCGATACCAGCCTGGCTGACATAGTGAAATACCTTCTCTACTAAAAATATAAATATTAGCGGGATGTGGTAGCACACACCTGTAATCCCAGCTACGTGGGAGACTGAGGTGGGAGAATCACGTGAACCCGGGAGGTAGTGGTTGCAGTGAGCTGAGATATCACCACCACACTCCAGCCTGGGTGACAGACTGAGGCTCCATTAAAAAGAAAATTTACATTTGCTCAAAGATCCTGTAATCTGGTGAACTGTAACCTCATTTTTTTCTCTTATTATTTTTTTATTGTGTGATTCCATTTATTTAAAGCTGAAAAAACAGAAAAACTAGTCTATGGTGGTAGAGGTCAGAATAGGGGATACTTTGGCCATGTGCAGTGGCTCATGCCTGTAATCCCAGCACTTTGGGAGGCCAAGGCAGGTGAATTGCGTGAGATCAGGAGTTCGAGACCAGCCTGGCGAACATGGTGAAACCCTGTCTCTAACTAAAAATACAAAAAATTAGCCAGGCACTGTGGCGTGTGCCGGTAATCCTATCTACTCCAGAGGCTGAGGCAGTAGAATCGCTTGAACCCAGGAGGCAGAGGTTGTAGTGAGCCAAGATCGTGCCAGTGCATTCCAGCCTGGGTGACAGAGCAAGACTCTGTCTAAAAGAAAAAAAAAAGGGTGGGGGATACTTTGTAGGGAGGATTTGACTGGGATGTAACCTCCTTTAATATGTAAACAATCTACAATCTGATGTGAGATTATATTCTTGTAAGAAGAATGGAGTCTCTTCAAATCATAGCAGCCAGCTTTCAGCCAGGGACAGATGTCACACTGACCAGATGTGTCCAAAGAAGACAAAGGCTGAGCTGTAACCAATCAGGCTATATCCAGTGCCACTTCCTTTTCTGTTTATGACACTGCTTGTCCACGGTTGCTTGGTTGCTTGGTGGAGGTCTCTGTAACCTCTGTAATGTAGATCTCTCATTTAATGGGGTGAGTTTACATCAAGCTGTTTTGTAGTGAACACCAGCCCTTAATCACCATCATCCCTCGAACAAAGACTGACCAGTTGTACTCAAATGCTGCTGAGCTATCTTTATTGCATGGACTTTGAGTTGTTTATTTGACCAGTTTGTGGAAACGCCTAATAATGAGTGCACTTCTGTTTCTTGGCATTATCACCTTATAGCCATTATATGATAGTCTCCCTGGCTGGGCACAGTGGCCCATGCCTGTAATCCCAGCACTTTGGGAGGCTGAGGCAGGCAGATCACTTGAGGTTAGGAGTTTGAGACCAGCCTGGCCAACATGGTGAAACCCTGTCTTTACTAAAAATACAAAAACTAGCCGAGTGTAATGTTGCATGCCTGTAATCCCAGCTACTCAGGAGGTTGAGGCAGAAGAATCACTTGAACCCAGGAGCTGGAGGGTGCAGTGAGCCAAGATTGCACCACTGTACTCCAGCCTGGGTGACAAAGCCAGACTTTATCTTAAATAGTAATAATAATAGGCCAGGCACCGTGGCTGAAGCCTGTGATCTCAGCACTTTGGGAAGCCATGGCAGGTGGATCAGTTGAGGTCAGGAATTCAAGACCAGCCTAGCCAACGTGGTGAAACCCTGTCTCTACTAAAATACAAAAGTTAGCCAGGCATGGTGGCAGACTTCTGTAATCCCAGCTACACAGGAGGCTGAAGCAGGAGAATGGCTTGAACCCAGTAAGTGGAGGTTGGGAGGTTGCAGTGAAATGAGATCATGCCACTGCACTCTAGCCTGGGCAATACTTTTTTAATAATAATAATAATCTCTCTGCTTCATTGCTTCCCCTGGGAAGTCTTACATGTTCCTATGCAGCCATTCTTTATTTTTATTTATTTTTTTTTTTTTTTTTGAGACTGAGTTTCGCTCTTGTTACCCAGGCTGGAGTGCAATGGCACGATCTCGGCTCACCACAACCTCCGCCTCCTGGGTTCAGGCAATTCTCCTGCCTCAGCCTCCTGAGTAGCTGGGATTACAGGCATGCACCACCGTGCCCAGCTAATTTTTAGTATTTTTAGTAGAGACGGGGTTTCACCATGTTGACCAGGACAGTCTCGATCTCTTGACCTCGTGATCCACCCGCCTCGGCCTCCCAAAGTGCTGGGATTACAGGCTTGAGCCACCGCGCCTGGCCCTATGCAGCCATTCTTAATACATCAACTGGTCTATTAGAATAACAAAAACATGGCCGGGGCAGTGGCTCATGCCTGTAATCCCAGCACTGCAGGAGGTTGAGGCAGATGAATCACAAGGCCAGGAGTTCAAAACCCAGTCTCTACTAAAAATACAAAAATTGGGCTGGTGTGGTGATGCATGCCTGTAATCCCAGCTACTCAGGAGGCTGAGGCAGGAGAATCGCCTGAACCCAGGAGGCGGAGGTTGCAGTGAGCTGAGATCTCACCACTCACCTGACAGAGCGAGACTCTGTCTCAAAAAAAAGAACAAAGACATTAAGAAAGCATAAAGAGACTGGGTGCAGTGGTTCATGCCTGTAATCCCAGCACTTTGGGAAGCCAAGGTGGGAGGATCCCCTGAGGTCGGGAGTTCAAGTCCAGCCTGACCAATATGACAAAACCCAGTCTCTACTACAAATACAAAATTAGCTGGACATGGTGGCACATGCTTGTAATCGCAGCTACTCAGGTGACTGAGGCAGGAGAATCGCTTGAATCCAGGAGGCAGCGGTTGCGGTGAGCCGAGATCGTGCCATTGCACCCACCTGGGAGACAGCAAGACTCTGTCTCAAAAAGAAAAAGAAAACATAAAGAATCATCCAACTAAGATGAAATTGTGAATTGTGAACTCAATACCAAAACAAAACAAGTCCAGTAATGGTGACCAAAAACAGGGTCAGGGTCCAAGGCTTTGGGGTCAACCTCTCAAAACTGAGAGGCTGACCAAAAGGCAGAGATGTTTAAATTCAATTAAATTTGGCCCAAAGCTGCTCCCAATACCTGTTGAACTGCAACCTAACTTAGTATTTACATAAACTGCCTCCCAACTGAGACTATATTCTTGCAACAAATAGCTGAGTCTCAGCAAGTCACAACAGCTGTGCTTTAACCAGTCACATGCTGCCAACTGATCAGACTGTGTCCAGATAAGGCAAATGCTGAGCTGTATCCATCAGACCGTTTCTGTGTGTTACTTGAATACACCTGGGCTGCACAGTTGCTGGGTGGAGCACTCCGAACCTTTACTGGTTCAGGATGCTGCCTGATTCATACATTTTCTTTGCTCAAATAAAGTCTGCTTAATTTAATTCACCTAATGTTTTTCTATTAACAGTCCTGATGACAGGCAGCCGGGCGCGGTGGCTCAAGCCTGTATCCCAGCACTTTGGGAGGCCGAGGCGGGTGGATCACGAGGTCAAGAGATCGAGACCATCCTGGTCAACATGGTGAAACCCCATCTCTACTAAAAATACAAAAAAAATAGCTGGGCATGGTGGCGCGTGCCTGTAATCCCAGCTACTCAGGAGGCTGAGGCAGGAGAATTGCCTGAACCCAGGAGGCGGAGGTTGCGGTGAGCCGAGATCGCGCCATTGCACTCCAGCCTGGGTAACAAGAGCGAAACTCTGTCTCAAAAAAGAAAAAAAAAACACAGTCCTGATGACTTGGCAGCGACCCAACTCCTCCTTTCCCCTCAACTCTCTCCTCTCTTGGAATGCATCCTGCAGCAGCTGAAAGGGGTGCCCCAGGCCTGGCTGGGAGCAAAATCTAGTGATAATGCTTCTGAACATCCCACATGAACCGCACACATACACACACACACGCACACACTCACATGCACATACAACCTGGAATCTGTTCCCCTTATGCCCCTGGCACCACACTCTGTCAAAGCCTTTGACCTTTATATTCTTCTCTGTCTTCAGTGAGAAAGAGGTGGCTCACGCCTATAATCCCAGCACTTTGGGAGGCTGAGGTGGGTGCATCACTTGAGGTGAGGAGTTCAAGACCAGCCTGGCCAAGATGGTGAAAACCTATCTCTACCAAAAATATAAAAAATAAGCTGAGTGTGGTGGTGCCCGCCTGTAATCCCAGCTACTTGAGAGGCTGAAAGGGGAGAATTGCTTGAACCCGGGAGGCAGAGGTTGCAGTGAGCTGAGATCGCATCACTATGCCATCCTGGGTGACAGAGTGAGACTCCATCTCAAAAAAAGAAAAAAAAGAGGTATATTAGCCTTGAAGCTGAAACCCACTGGAGGATGCTTTGAGTTTTAGATGCCTCTTGTCTTGTGGTCTTCTCCTGGACTCTCTCTACTCTACCTCCCAGGAGGCCACATCACCTTGTCCAGATAAGGTAAATCTTTGAAATTTTTTTTTTGAGACAAAGTCTCACTCTGTCGCGCAGGTTGGAGTGCAGTAGTACCATCTCGGCTCACTGCAACCTCCCTATCCTGGGTTCAAGCCGATTCTCCTGCCTCAGCCTCCCGAGTAGCTGGGATTACAGGTGTGTGCCACCACACCTGGCTGATTTTTATATTTTCAGTAGAGATGGGGTTTCACCATGTTGGCCAGGCTGGTCTCAAACTCCTGATCGCAAGTGATTCACCCGCTTTGGTTTCCAAAAGTGCTTGGATTACAGGAGTGAGCCACCGTGCTGGGCCAGACGAACCTTTGATTTGTACTGACATGAAATAGCCCACCTATAGAAATGAATATAATAATTCACCTACCTGTGTGATACAGATTAGAGTTTATAGCCTGCAAGCTTGAAAAGCAAACTCAGAAGGGAAAGGACTTTTCCAAGGTCACGTGGTAAGGAGGATTAAAGGAAGAGGATTTTGCTGTGGGACTTCAGTAGGGAGAAGAGGGTGAAGCAGGCTTTCAGAGACCTGCTCCCGGGTGAGAAGGGTCAGATTTTCCCATTTTAATTGCTTTAGGGAGGAGCAGGCAGAGTCATGGCCAGGGACACAGCTGAGAGATAGAGGAAGCTGTGAATGTGAGACCAGAGCTTATCATCCTGGACAAGCCTGGAGGGAGGCAGTAAGTGGGAAAGGTGAGAGGGGTGGGGAGGCCTGAGCAGCAAGCCAGGCATAGGGCATGGCAGAGCAAGAGGGGGGCAGCAGGATCAGTGCCTGGAAGGCAGGGGCGGCCCGTCGTGGGGAGTGGAACTCATCAGGCTTGCTGGGAGGTTGGAAGAGAAATGGCTCTGGGCTGGATCTGTCTTCCATTGGTTCTTCTGGGCCAGGCCTTGGAGGAGAACAAAGGAAGATCCCCGACCACAAGCCACGCCATCTAGCTCTGGTGGCAAAGGGGCTTAGTAAAGGGATGCTGGGTGTGTAGAGGGCTTAGTCCTGAGCTCAGGAAATGAGAACCAGTAAGTGCCCAGTACAGGTTTAAAAGAAAAGCTTGGGGCCTGGCGCGGTGGCTCACATCTGTAATCCCAGCACTTTGGGAGGCCAAGGCAGGTGGATCATGTGGTCAAGAGATCAAGACTATTCTGGCCAACATGGTGAAACCTGGTCTCTACTAAAAATACAAAAAATTAGCGGGGTGTGGTGGTGCGCACCTGTAGTCCCAGCTACTCAGGAGGCTGAGGCAGGAGGATCGCTTGAACCTGGAAGGTGGAGCTTGGAGTGAGCCGAGATGGCACCACTGCACTCCAACCTGGTGACAGAGCGAGACTCTGTATAAAGAAAAGAAAAGAGAAAGGAAAAGAAAAAGGAAGAGAGAGAGGAAGACAGGAAGGAATGAAGGAAAAGGGAAGGGAAGGAAGGAAAGAAAGAAAAGCTCACAGAACCCCTGGGAAGAACAAGGAAGCTGAATTAGCCACATAAATGGACTCAGATCACGTTGGAACACAGAGCTGGTCTGGGAAGTGTGTTGGCTGCCACCAGAACTTCTGACCCTGTTACCTGTGAAATGAGGCAGTTACCCTCACGGTTGCCATCAGCTGCCAGGAGGGATGCTTGTGGTCACCAGCTTCCAATTCTCATCCTGGTTTTGACCACACATTGGGGGAACCTGGATTGTGGAGCCATATCCTCCCTGCAAAGCCAGCAGGGCAAGGGGGATCTGGCATTTTCTTCTTTACATGGAGGAAGCACAGATACATTAGCCTTGAAGCTGACGCCCACCGGAGGACCCTCCAGTTTTAGAGGCTTCAGCCACACAAATCCTGCATCTTTCCCTGCTGACAGTAACATGGGCAGAGTGTTTAAAGCCACAAATGAAGCAATGGGTATTCTACAGCTTGAAAGATCTATCTCTTCAGGCTGCTGTAGCAAAATACTTCAGACTGGGTAACTAATAAGCAACAGAAATTTATTTCTCACAGGCTGGGAAGTCCAAGATCAAGGAGCCAGTGGTGTCTGGTGGCGGCTTTTTTTTTTTCCTTCATTTTTTTTTTTTTTTTTGAGATGGAGTCTCACTCTGTCACCCAGGCTGGAGTGCAATGGCTTGCTCTTGGCTCACTGCAACCTCTGCCTCCCGGGTTCAAGCAATCCTCCTGCTTCACCCTCCTGAATAGCTGGGATTAACAGACATGTACCACCACGCCTGGCTAATTTTGTATTTTTAGTACAGACAGTTTCTCCATGTTGATCAGGGTGGTCTTGGACTCTGGACCTCAGGTGATCCGCCCCTATTGGCTTCCCAAAGTACTGGGATTATAGGCATGAGCCACTGCACCCAGCAGAGGGCTCCCTTTTTCACAGACAGTGACTTCTAGCCATGTCCTCCTGTGGTTAAAGGAGTGTGGCAGCTCTCTAGGGCAGTTTTATTTTATTTCATTTTATTTTTTTGAGACGTAGTTTTGCTCTGTCACTCAGGCTGGAGTGCAGCGGCACAATCTTGGCTCATTGCAACCTCTGCTTCCCAGGTTCAAGTGCTTCTCCTCCCTCAGCCTCCCCAGTAGCTGGGATTATAGGTGCTCACCACCATGCATGGCTAATTTTTTTGTATTTTTACTAGAGACAGGGTTTCATCATGCTGATCTAGGGCCTTTTTTTTGAGACGGAGTTTTGCTCTTGTTACCCAGGCTGGAGTGCAATATCGCGATCTCGGCTCACCGTAACCTCAGCCTCCTGGGTTCAGTCAATCCTCCTGCCTCAGCCTCCTGAGTAGCTGGGATTACAGGCACGTGCCACCATGCCCAGCTAATTTTTTGTATTTTTAGTAGAGACAGGGTTTCACCATGTTGACCAGGATGGTCTCGATCTCTTGACCTCATGATCCACCCGCCTCGGCCTCCCAAAGTGCTGGGATTACAGGCTTGAGCCACCATGCCCAGCCCATTCTAGGGCCTTTTTGTAAGAGCACTAATCTCACTGAAGAGGGTTCCATCCTCGTGATTGAATCACCTCCCAAAGGCTGCACTTCCCAGTACCATTACCCCAGAGGTGAGACTTTAAACGTATGAATTGGAGGGGACACAGGCATTCACACCACAGTAGAAAGGCTGGGATCACATAGATTTTTATGTGGACTGGGATTCCAATTGACATCTTTGACTTCAATGCTTGTGGTTCTACCAAGTAAACTGTACTGGGGATGAGGATGAACTATTGCAAATGATCCCACGACAGTCTTGGAAGATCAGATCATTTGCTCCTGACAACAACATGGGTCTCTAGGGGTGAGGGAGCCCCAGGGACCAGGACCTTGAGGGATTTGTTGGGCAGTTGATAGGGGCATTGGGCCCCTACTGATGCCCCTTCATGCATGTGTCTCACCACTGCCCTACCCACCCCTTGTCCTGTCCTGGCCAGTAGGAATAAAATAACCTGCAGACCCTGTCATGAAGGAGTCCACTGTCTTGTGGAGGAGTCAGCCTAGGAACAGACAGTCCGAGTTGATGTGGTCTGCTCAGGCAACCAAGGATGGACAAGAGGCTCATGATGCCGGAGGCCAGGAACAGGGAGAGGCTGATAGCTAGTGGAGTCAAGGACGGCTTTGATGGGAGACTCAGAGCCCAGCCAGACAGTGGTATCCCATAGGCTTCATTTGCCCCTGATTGGGTCACAGGTTTTACTGATGGCCGCAATGAATGGCCTCTCTGTATTCACGTCCTTGCTATATGACTCATCCATTCTCTCCTGACTCCCAGGGTGCTAGTTCAGGGATGACTGGCTCCCAGATCTGTCCCCTGCACACGGGGCACTGTGAGCAAGCCTCAGGGTGAGCCCTGGTCTCCGTGTGCATCGGTGACCCCCAGGTAAGCTCGTGGTAAGCTCTGGCTGCTCTGCATCAGAGCGAAGCAGGCATTCTGGACAAGCCTCTGGTGAGCCCGGGTCTCCTACATGTTATACACACTGAGCACACATCTGGTTGCACTTCTGGGCCCACTGGGTTGCAGGCCAGCCTGGGATAAATCTAGATCAGGTTTCAAGACAAAGTCAGAGAGTGGCCTGGTTGGCTGGGGACAACAAAGCCTAAGCTGGGGACTCAGGGGAGGCAGATATTTGTATTGCTTGTCACATATGCCTTGTCACTCAGGGATTATAGTCATGACAACAAAATTTTATTACTGGGGATTGCCCAATGCTGTAATAGGGCAAAGACCTTTGGGTTGGTGTGGGGATGACTGTACTGAGGGCCACGGTTAATGGCTCATTATATCAACACTCTTTGCTATGTAACCATAGCTCCTGCCATTGAGAGGTGGAGTCTCTTTGCATGCCTTTGACTCTGTGTTGGTCTTGTGACGTGCTTTGGCAGTAGAATGTTGCACAAGTCCCAGTGTGTCAGTTTTGAGCTTGGCTTTGTAGAAAAGGCCTTATGATCTCTTCCTATCTTAGTTTTACCCATCTTAGGTTTCAGCTGGAGGTCTGCTGTGGTTTGAATGTGTCCCCCAAAGTTTACATGTTGGAAACCTGATCCCCAATGCATCAGTGTTGGGGTTGTAAATGAAAAGTAGGATGGGCATGGTGACTCACACCTGTAATCCCACCACTTTGGGAGGCTGAGGTGTGTGGATCATGAGGTCAGGAGTTCAAGACCAGCCTGGCCAAGATGGTGAAACCCTGTCTCTATTAAAAAATACAAAAATCGGCCAGGCATGGTGGTGGGTGCTTGTAATCCCAGCTACTCCAGAGGCTGAGGCAGGAGAATTACTTGAACCTGGGAGGCAGAAGTTGCAGTGAGTTGAGATCACACCACTGCACTCCAGCCTGGGTGATGGAGCAAGACTCCACCTCAAAAAAAAAAAAAGAAAAAAAGGAAGATGAAAAGTGATTGACCATGATAAGGGCCCTACTTTCATGAATGGATTAATGTCATTTTGTCATTATTTCAGGAGTGAGTTTGTTATCTTGAGAGTGATACCTTATAAATGAAGAAGTTTGTTCTCTTTTTGTCTCTATCCCTCTCTGTGCCTTTCTATCATATGATGTCTAGCAACATGGTAACACAGCAAGAAGGTCCTCGCCAGATGCTAGCTCCCCAATCGTGAGTTTCCCCCAGCCTTCAGAAGGGTGAGCCAATAGATTTCTCTTTATTATCAATTACCTAGTCTCTAATACTCTGTTACAGCAACACAAAAGGGACTAAAATAGGCTCCTTAACAAAAAGATTCACAGACAGAACAGTTTGTTTGTTTTGGGATCATGTCTGGCTTTGTGGCCCAGGCTGGAGTGGGCCATCTCAGCTCACTGCAACCCCCACCTCCCCAACTCAAGCAATTCACCCACCTCAACCTCCCAAGTATCTGGGACTACAAGCACATCACTATGCCAGGCTAATTTTTGTATTTTGGGGGCTACATGTGTTTTACTATGTAGGCCAGTCTGATCTCTAACTCCTGTGCTCAAGCAGTCCACCTGCTTCAGCCTTCCAAAGTGCTGCAATCACAGACGTGAGCCACCCAAGAACAGTTCCTTAACACATGCAGCGTCTGTCACACAGGATAAGCCTAAATGAAAAGTAGCAACACAGTAGCTCAGAACACTGCCTTATACAACATCTTCCAAAAGACACAATAAATTTATAGAGAAATGACAGGACGAAAGAAAGTTTTAGGCCTCCAAAGGTGAGAAACTGTGCAAAGGTAAACACTGTATCCGAGAGGAAGCTGATACGGCAGGATTTGTCTGCAGTGCCTGTGGTACCACCTCTGGCTGGGCAGAGTTAAGGGTTGTCTCCAGTGAAGAACTTAGACCGTTCCTTTAGGCAGAAAAGCGGGAGGAAAACCTGACCTTTTCTTGTAGTCTGCTTCTTAATTGCCTTCAGCTGACAATCTGACAATACTTTTTATGTGAAATAGGTATGATCTGGATCGCCCCCTCTGCTTTCTTCCACCTGAAGAGAACCTGCGTGCTGCTTCTTTGCTTCGGACCTCCGCCTCCACCGCGGAGAAACCCCAGGCCCGCCTACTGGACAAGCAGGGACCGTGAGAAGGAGAGTTCAGGATCCAAGACATCCTAGACCAGCCAGCCCCTCACCAGCCCCAGCTGATCAGCACACAGCCACTTCTGCCACCTTCTGCTGGCCAAAGTGAGTAGGGCTTACCCAGATTCAGAGGGGGAAACAGTCCACTGCTTGATAGAAGTAGCTATAAAGACATATGAGCGAGACCAGCTGAGCCCAGCACTGCCAGCCAAGTCGAAGACTTTAGGACCAGCCACACAAGTTTGGTGGCCACACGTGGCCAGTGGCTCCATATTGGACAATGGCAATCAGACTCCTCATTCTCATTACATTTGTATACCGTTCTGGCCCTGAGATATTTCTATATCTGCATACGACTAAGGTACTCTACAAGAGAAGAGCATCTACTTCCTATTTGTATCCTTTGGAAGCCCAAAGAGACAGAAGTTTTGACTTTTTAGTTGATCCTATACATTCAAGTTCCCAGTGTCTATCAGACTTTGTCAGATGGAAGAGAGACTTACAAGGGCTCCCATTACCTAGCTCAGAGCATGTGCTCAGGGCTCTTGAGCACTTGGTTACATATGGTTCAGATAACATTGGCCACTTCTTAATATTAGTTTCGGCTGGGCACGGTGGCTCACACCTGTAATCCCAGCACTCTGGGAGGCCAAGGCAGGCGAATCATGAGGTCAGGAGTTCGAGACCAGCCTAGCTAACATTGTGAAACCCCGACTCTACTAAAAATACAAAAAATTAGCTGGGCGTAGTGGTGGGCATCTGTAATCTCAGCTATTTAGGAGGCTTAGGCAGAAGACTTGCTTAAACCCAGAAGGTGGAGGTTGCAGTGAGCTGAGATCGTGCCACTGCACTCCAGCCCAGGAGACAGTGCTAGACTCCTTCTCAAAAAAAAATTCTCATGGCTTGATTCCTGGGAAGCATTATTCCTCCCATTTTAAGAGGGCAGCCAGTTGAGTGATTCAATGAGTCAGGCCCACTATCGGGCCCTAGGGACACAGTAAGGGACAGAATACACATAGCCCTTGCTCTTGTCCAGGATGCGGACACTAAACAGTCAAACAGATTAAACATGCAATTATAGGTTTCAATTATGCTCTAAGCAAAAACAAAGCCAGGGACAGTGACTCACACCTGTAATCCCAGCACTTTGGAAGACTAAGGCAGGAGGATTACTTGAGGGTGTGAGTTCAAGAGCAGCCAGGCAAATGAATCTTGTGGGATACCGCTGTCAGGCTGGGCTCTGAGCCTGCATCAAAGCCTTCCTGGACCCCACTAGTGAGACCCCATCTCTACAAAACATTTTTAAAAATTGGTACATGTCTTTAATCCTAGCTAGTTGGGAGGCTGAGGTGGAAGTGTTGCTTGAGCCCAGAAATTCGAGGCTGCAGTGAGCTATCAGGTAGGTAGTGAGTTCTCCCCACACCCTCTGCTGCATAATCTCATTCATCACATGCCACTGCACTCCAACCTGTGTGACACAGCAAGATATCATCTCTAATTAGAAAAAAAGGAAAGAAAACGGGCTGATAAAAAATAAACCAGATGTGGTGGCACATGCCTGTAATCCCAGCCACTTGCGAGGATGAGGAAAGAGAATCACCTGATCCTGGGAAGTGGAGGTTGTGGTGAGCTGAGATCACACCATTACACTCCGGCCTGGGCAATAAGAGCAAAACGCCATCTAGGACAAAAAAAAAAAAAAAAAAAAAAAAAGGCCGGGCGCAGTGGCTCACGCCAGTAATCCCAGCACTTTGGGAGGCCGAGGTGGGTGGATCACGAGGTCAAGAGATCGAGACCATCCTGGACAACATGGTGAAACCCCGTCTCTACTAAAAATACAAAAAATTAGCTGGGCATGGTGGCACGTGCCTGTAATCCCAGCTACTCAGGAGGCTGAGGCAGGAGAATTGCCTGAACCCAGGAGGCGGAGGTCGCGGTGAGCCGAGATCGCGCCATTGCACTCCAGCCTGGGTAACAAGAGCGAAACTCTGCCTCAAAAAAAAAAAAAAAAAAAAAAAAAAAAAAAAAAAAAAAGAATCTGGGTTAGGTGGCTCACGCCTGTAATCCCAGCTCTTTAGGAGGCCATGAAAGATGGATCACTTGAGACTAGAAGTTTGAGACCAGCGTGGCCAACTAAGTGAAACCCCAGCTCTACTAAAAATATAAAATATTAGCCAGGTGTGGTGGCGCCCACCTATAATCCCACGGCTTGGGAGGCTGAGACACAAGAATCACTTGAACCTGGGAAGTGGAGGTTGCAGTGAGCCAAGATCATGACATTGCACTCCAGCCTAGGTGACAGTGAGACTCCCTCTCAAAAAAAAAAAAAAAAGAAGCAGCAGCAGCAGCAGCTAGGCACAGTAGTGGCTCACACCTGTAATCCCAGCACTTTGGGAGAACAAGGTGGGTGGATCACAAGGCCAGGAGTTCGAGACCAGCCTGGCCAACATGGTGAAACGCTGTCTCTACTAAAAATACAAAAATTAGCTAGGGATGGTGGTGTACACCTATAATCCCAGCTACTTGGGAAGCTGAGGCAGGAGAATCACATGAGGTTGCAGTAAGCCTAGATCGTGCCATTGCACTTCAGCCCGGGAGACAAGAGCAAAACTCTGTCTCAAAAAATAAAATAAAAAGGCCCTAGAGAGTTGCCACACCCTTTTACTCTATCAAAGTAATTCTTTTTTTTTTTTTTTTTTTTTTTTTTTTTTTTTTTTGAGACGGAGTTTCACTCTTGTTACCCAGGCTGGAGTGCAATGGCGCAATCCCGGCTCACCGCAACCTCCGCCTCCTGGGTTCAAGCAATTCTCCTGCCTCAGCCTCCTGAGTAGCTGGGATTACAGGCACGTGCCACCATGCCCAGCTAATTTTTTGTATCTTTAGTAGAGACGGGGTTTCACCATGTTGACCAGGATGGTCTCGATCTCTTGACCTTGTGATCCACCCGCCTCAGCCTCCCAAAGTGCTGGGATTACAGGCTTGAGCCACCGCGCCCGGCCAAAGTAATTCTTTTGTCAGACATATTTCCTAGGTTTGGGGTGAGATGCACTCCAGCCTGGGCAACTGAGCAAGATCTTGTCTCAGAAAAAAAAAAAAAAAAGACAGTGGAGAACCAAGATGACTATTCTCCTGCCTCAGCCTCCTGAGTAGCTGGGACTACAGGCATGTGCCACCACACCCGGCTAATTATTTTTTTGTATCTTTAGTAGAGACAGGGTTTCATCGTGTTAGCCAGGATGGTCTTGATCTCCTGACCTCATGATCCTCCTGCCTGGGCCTCCCAAACTGCTGGGATTACAGGTGTGAGCCACCACACCCAGCCCAGGATTGCATTGTTATCCCTAGGGTAACTTACTCTGTTGATCAAAGTGTCGGGTCAATATGTGTTAACTTGCTTCGACTAGTGTAGTCTCAGTTTAGGTTGTTCAGAGGTTGGATTATGCTCTGAGGTCACCCAACCAACGTTTTGTTGTTTTTTTTGTTTTTGTTTTTGTTTTTTGAGTCGGAGTTTCGCTCTTGTTACCCAGGCTGGAGTGCAATGGCACGATCTCGGCTCACCGCAACCTCCGCCTCCTGGGTTCAAGCAATTCTCCTGCCTCAGTCTCCTGAGTAGCTGGGATTACAGGCACGTGCCACCATGCCCAGCTAATGTTTTGTATTTTTAGTAGAGACGGGGTTTCACCATGTTCACCACGATGGTCTCGATCTCTCGACCTCGTGATCCACCCACCTCGGCCTCCCAAAGTGCTGGGATTACAGGCTTGAGCCACCGCGCCCGGCCCGTTTTGTTGTTTTTTAGATGGAATCTCACTCTGTCGCCCAGGCTGGAGTGCAGTGGCACAATCTCAGCTCACTGCAACCTCCGCCTCATGGGTTCAAGTGATTCTTCTGCCAGAGCCTCCTGAGTAGCTGGGATTACAGGCACGTGCCACCGTGCCCGGCTAATTTTTGTATTTTTAGTAGAGACAGGGTTTTACCATGTTGGTCAGGCTGGTCTCAAACTCCTGACCTCATGATTTGCCTGCCTCAGCCTCCCAAAGTGCTGGGATTACAGGCGTAAGCCACCACGTCTGGCCCCCAGCAAAAATTTTTAATGCAGGGGTAGTAGGCTAGGACCTGTAGGCTTGTTTGAGTTTTTATTTGCATTCATGGATTAAAGCTTCATAGAGTCTTCTTGTCTTATTTGTTTATATCAACCTCTTCACAGATATATATATATATATATATATATATATATATATATATATATATTTTTTTTTTTTTTTTTTTTTTTTTTTTTTTTTGAGACGGAGTTTCGCTCTTGTTACCCAGGCTGGAGTGCAATGGCGCGATCTCGGCTCACCGCAACCTCCGCCTCCCAGGTTCAGGCAATTCTCCTGCCTCAGCCTCCTGAGTAGCTGGGATTACAGGCACGCGCCACCATACCCAGCTAATTTTTTGTATTTTTAGTAGAGACAGGGTTTCATCATGTTGACCAGGATGGTCTCGATCTCTGAACCTTGTGATCCACCCGCCTCAGCCTCCCAAAGTGCTGGGATTACAGGTGTGAGCCACCGCACCTGGCCACAGATAGATTATTTTTAATCAATTTCACTGATTAAAAGTAAGAGACAGCTGAACCCTCATGTGGCCATGCATACAGGTCCCTATTTAGGGAACAAGTGATTATGCTACCTTTGCAGGGTCAGGATACCACAGCTGTTGAGCACGTCACTAGGCAGGCAGTGCTTCTGATACTGGTAATACTAGAGGTGATGCTTTTGGTAAACAGACGGGGTAAGATTTGCTGAGTTCCTTTTACTTTTTGTAATCTTAGAACATACCTGTGTTGAATCAACAGTGTAAATAATAGGATGCTTATTATATTGCTTATTAATATTAGGCTGCTAACTGCCAGTGGATAATTCTGGTCTAATGTAAGCTTATGTAATGGAGAATATTTCAGGTTACTTATATTAACATTATTGCTTCTATTAAGTAATAGATTAGGCCAATGTGATGTTAGTTCAGTAGAGTGATTAGAATTTAAAATAGTTAGATGTTGAGCTTGAACACTTTCTTTTTATATATATATATAAGACAGAGTCTCACTCTGTCGCCCAGGCTGGGGTGTAATGGCATGATCTCGGCTTACTGCAACCTCCGCCTCCCTGGTTCAAGAGATTCTCCTGCCTCAGCCTCCCAAGTAGTTGGGATTACTGGTGTGCGCTGCCATGCCTAGCTAATTTTTGTACTTTTAGTAGAGACGAGGTTTCATCATGTTGGTCAGGCTGCTCTCGAACTCCTAACCTCAGGTGATCCACCTGCCTCGCCCTCCCAAAGTGCTGGGATTACATGCATGAGCCACTACGCCCAGCTGAACACTTTCTTAATTGGTGTTTGCTTTTGGGCCAGTTATGGTGTAATATTATTACAGAGTTACTCTGTGTAGGAATATTTTTTCCTAGGGTCTAAAGAGCTGTTCCTTTTTAGATTAACAGTTAAACTTACACAGATTAAGTAATTCTGTGGCTAAGTTTAAAGTTGAACTAAGATTCTATCTTGGACAACCAGCTATCACCAGGCTCAGTAGGCTCATCACTGCTACTCATGAATCGTGCCACTATTTTGCAACATAGATGGGTGTGCTCTCTCAGCAGTTCTTGGGTAGCCTCTCTGGTTTCGGGGGACTTGGCTGTGGTTCTCTGTGTAAAGTTATTTCTAGTTAGTACATTGTGCAGAAGGCATGAGGGTTTGTCTTTGCTTTTTAATGCTTGATTCAGTTCTTTCATCTTTCCCTAACGAAACTATGTGTATAGCACCAGGGTAAAAATTTCTATAGCCTATACTTTTGTCTAAGGTAAATGGTTTGATTAAGATGGTTTGATCATATTTTTAGCGAGGTTTGGGGCTAGAGCTGCCTCACAGTGATCAGCTTGTGATAAAATCTTCTGAGTGTAAGCCAGATGCTTTGAGTTAAGCTATACCTTGGCTTGTCCAAGCGCACTTTCCAGTACGCTTAACATGCTACAATGACTCTCCTCTATGTGTGTATGGAAAATTATCAGTACTAGAGATTTATAGAGCAGTATTCGAGGAGGGTGATGGGCGGCTTGTGTGTGCTTCATGGCCTTATTCAACCAAGCACTCTGCTCTTGGTTTACTGCTAAATCCTTCTTGAGCACTTAGATTTCATAAAAGTTGTCATGAGATTTTCTGGGTGTGGAAAATCTAGCCCATTTCTCGCCATCTCATAAGCTACACCTTGACCTAACATTTTTTATGTGTATACTTGTGCTTATTCTGTAGGTTTGGTGAAGATGGGGGTATATAAGCTGGGGGCAAGAGGTGGTAAGGTGCATCGGGGTTTATCGAGTATGCAACAGGCTCCTCTGGAGGGGTATGAAGCACCGCCAAGTCCTTTGAGTTTTAAGCTGTTGCTTGTAGTACTTTGGCAAATGCTTTTGTTAATGTAACTGTTGAGTTTAGGGCTAAGCATAGTGGGGTATCTGATCCCACTTTGGGTCTTAGCTATTGTGTCTGCAGGGTATTAAAGCCACTTTCAGAGTATATTTTATTTCAGCTGGAGTTTTTTTACAACTTAGATGGAGTTTAGCTTTATTGAGGGCGGACTTTAAACACTCTTTACCCTGAGTTCTGTGAGCTTAGGTTAATTGTATGGCTGCAGTGGCTGGCACAGAATTAACCAACACTAGATATCAGTATAGCTTAGGTAAACCTTCGTTTTTGCTGAAGATGTATCACTTCTGTTTCCCATGGGGCTGTGGTTGAGCAAAGTGTTTTGAGCTGCATTCGTGCCTGCTTAATACCTGCTCCTTTTGAGCTGGGTGTTCTAGAGGGCATTTTCACTGGGGCGGGGATGCTTGCAGATGTAATCTTTCTAAGAGCTAATAGAAAGGCCAGGACCAAACCTACCTGTTTATGGGGTTGTGTGAACCCATCTAGACATTTTCAGTGTCTTGCTTTGAATAATTAAGCTATATTAACTGCATAAATACTTAAGTATAAAATTAAAATATGAGGTCAACAGTGGCTCATGACTATAATCCCAGTGATTTAGGAGGCCGAGGTGGGCAGATCACCCGAGGTCAGGAGTTTGAGAACAGCCCGACCAACATGGAGTAACCCTGTCTCTACTAAAAATACAAAAAATCAGCCAGGAGTGATGGTGCACACCTGTAATCCCAGCTACTTGGTAGGCTGAGGCAGGAGAATCACTTGAACCCACGAGGTGGAGGTTGCAGTGAGCTGAGATCACGCCACTGAACTCCGGCCTGGGCAGCAAGAGCAAAACTCCGTCTAAAAAAAAAAATTAAAATATGAGAAGAAAAGATGTAAGTACAAATAGATGTTTACAGTTCTGGGAATTCGAGGTCTTTAAGGTTGAATTGGCAGAGGTTTAGCTGAGAGGATTACTCATAATTGATTTAGAATATGGTGTATGGGGTAGTGCTTTCAGAAGGATATGCACAGGGCATTATATTAGTATTAGGGTGGAAGTTTAATTATTTTGTGTATTATATAAAATGGAGGCTTAATTTAGTCAGAGAGTCTTAAGATTTTTAGGAAAATTGCATCAGTAGAGGGGTAGTTGTTGGGTATTCATGGTTCAAATATGATTTCTGGGCTGTGACTGGATTGTGTTTTAGTCTCTTGTTTTTGGAGTTCGTCAAGGGTACATTTACCTAAGTTGATGATAAAGTCAAAGATGCGGGGAGAGGAGGTTTGTGGATTTAATTAGAAATAGTTCTTGAGCCGGGTGCGGTGGCTCAAGCCTGTAATCCCAGCACTTTGGGAGGCCGAGGCAGGTAGATCACGAGGTCAAGAGATCGAAACCACCCTGGTCAACATGGTGAAACCCCGTCTCTACTAAAAATACTAAAAATTAGCTGGGCATGGTGGCACGTGCCTGTAATCCCAGCTACTCAGGAGGCTGAGGCAGGAGAATTGCCTGAACCCAGGAGGCGGAGGTTGCAGTGAGCCAAGATCGCGCCATTGCACTCCAGCCTGGGCAGCAAGAGCGAAACTCTGTCTCAAAAAAAAAAAAGAAATAGTTCTTGAAATTGAGAACTATTTCAATGCCATGTGAATGAAACTGAAATCATTCTGAATTTCAATGAGAGTGAAATTGAGTGAGTGAGACCAGCCTGGTTTCGAAATCCTGACCTTGAGTTATCTGCCTGCCTTGGCATCCCAAAGTACTGGGATTACAGGAGTGAGCCACCGAAACAGGCATTTGCCAGGTTGGAGTGCAGTGGCACGATCTGAGCTTACTGCAACCTTCATCTCCCAGGTTCAAGTGATTCTCCTGCCTCGGCCTCCTGAGTAGCTGGAATTACAGGTGTGTGCCACCAGGCCCACCTTATTTTTTTGGTATTTTTAGTAGAGATGGGGTTTCACCATGTCGGCCATGGCTGGTCTCGAACTCCTGACCTCAACTGATCCACTTGCCTCAGCCTCCCAAAGTGCTGAGATTACAGGCATGAGCCACTGTGCCCGATGGTTTCTTCTGCTTCTAATAGTCTCTGCTAGTCTGGGAAATGTACCAAAAATACAGCATGTTTAAAGGTCTGTATTTCATGACCTTTTATGTACTTCCTATTTTTGTTTTACATAGGTTTCTTGGTTGATGAAAAACATCAATTGTAGTGGTAGGGAACCGGCACAAGGGAGCTTCCTAAAAAGAGGCTTCAAGAGAGAACACGTATAGGCCGGGCGTGGTGGTTCATGACTGTAATCCAGTACTTTGGGATCCCAAGGCAGGTGGATCAATCACTTGAGGTCAGGAGGTCAAGACCAGCCTGGCCAACATGTTGAAACCCCATCTATACTAAAAACACAAAAATTAGTCAGGTGTGGTGGCAGGCGCCTGTATTCCCAGCTACTTGGAAGGCTGAGGCAGGAGAATCGCTTGAACCCAGGAAGCGGAGGTTGCAGTGAGCCAAGAACGCACCACTGCACTCCAGCCTGAGCAACAGAGCAAGACTGTGTCTAAAAAAAAGAAAAAAGAAAAAAGGCAGAGAGAGAGAGAACACTAATAAACAATCTTGCTAATGTTCTTAAATTAAAAGGAAAACATTGTGTAATGTGTACACAAGCATCTTGAATTTAAAATAATTAAGGTTTTGAAAAATCATTTCCCCTGCAGATATAGAAGGTGTTGGTGTATGGCCTTCCAGCCTCCCTCACTTCGCTGCTGCTCCATCTGAGTCTCATTTCTTTATAGCAGAATGATGGAAAAGAGCTGTCAGCTCAAATCATTTTGCCACCTGCCAAAAAGTCATACAGAATCTGAGATGCTGGAAAGTATCTGTAAATCACAGACATTTTCAATACAACTAATACGACAGAATGTTTCCACATCATTAGCTTGCTAAGTACCTGGACCATCTAAAAGGCTTGTGTTCTTTTTACTCCTAAAAGAAAGAATAATAAGGCCAGGAACCATGGCTTACATCTGTAATCCCAGCACTTTGGGAGGCTGAGGTGGGCAGATCACCTGAGGTCGGGAGTTCTAAACCAGCCTGACCAACATGGAGAAACCCTATCTCTACTAAAAATACAAAATTAGCCAGGCATGGTGGTGGATGCCTGTAATCCCAGCTGCTCAGGAGGCTGAGGCAGGAGAATCACTTGAACCCAGGAGGTGGAGGTTGCGGTGAGCGGAGATTGTGCCATTGCTCTCCAGCCTGGGCAACAAGAGGGAAACTCCATCTCAAAAAAAAAAAAAAGAAAGAAAGAAAAAAAAGAATAAAATAGATTTGAAAGTTATATGTAAAAGAGTGGAGTGACCAGATGAGGTGGCTCACGCTTCTAATCCCAGCACTTTGGGAAGCCAAGCCCGTCTGATCACTTGAGGTCAGGAGTTTGAGACCAGCCTGGCCAACATAGTGAAACCCTGTCTCTACTAAAAATACAAAAATTAGCTGGGAGTGGTGGTGGGTGACTGTAATATCAGCTACTTGGGAGGCTGAGGCAGGGGAATAGCTTGAACCCAGGAGGCACAAGTTGCAGTGACCCTAGATCAAGCTACTGCACTCCAGCCTGGGTGACTGAGCAAGACTTTGTCTCAAAAAAAAGAGTGGAGCACCAAGATGACTATTACCATTGTTAATAGTTTTTTATTTGTTTGGTTTTGAGACAGAGTTTCACTCTGTTGCACAGGCTGGAGTGCAGTGGCTCCCATTACAGGGATGTGCCACCACGCCTGGCTAATGTTTTTTGTATTTAGTAGAGACGGGGTTTCACCATGTTGGTCAGGCTTATCTTGAACTCCTGACCTGAAATGATCCACCCGCCTCGACCTCCCAAAGTTCTGGGACTGCAGGTATAAGCCACCGTGCCCAGCCCCATTGTTAATGTTAAAAATGAGGTTTCAGATACTCCAAATAAGCTAAAAGAAACTTTAGTAAGCTATTGGTCATTGTTTTTAAAGTTTTTAAAAGATATGTTTCATATACCATGAAATTCATTTGTTTTAACTGTGCAATTCCATTATTTCAATATATTTTCACAATTGTGCAATCATCATACGAGATCACAGTGTACTGCCCAGCATAGCCTCAACTCCTGACCTGAAGCACACATCCTATGTCAACCTCTCTAAGTGCTGCGATTATAGGCATGAGCCACAGCCACTGGTCAATCACTATTTCTTTCTTTTCTTTTCTTTTCTTTCTTTTCTTTTCCTTCTTTCGAGAGTCTCACTCTGTGTGGCTTGATCTCGGCCCACTGCAACCTCCGCCTCCCAGGTTCAAGCAATTCTCCTGCCTCAGCCTCTCAAGTGGCTGGGATTACAGGCACCTGCCACTGTGTGTGGCTTTTTTTTTTTTTTTTTTTTTTTTTTTAGTTTTTTAGTTTTTAGTAGAGATGGGGTTTCACCATCTTGGCCAGGCTGGTCTTGAACTCCTGACCTCGTGATCCACCCACTTCAGCCTCCCAAAGTATTGGGATTACTGCGCCCAGCCTCAATCACAATTTCAAAGTGAGTGCCTTATTTTTGGTTATGACATTCACAAGAATGTATTAAGCATTTTTTTCTCTCATTCCTTCTCTTAGGCGCATCAAGAGCACTTGGTTCTCTCCAACTCTGTTTCATCTGTATTTTAAACGATTCTTTCTTGGTCTGTTGTCTTTGTTATTTTTCCTTAAACGTGTACTAGTTAGGCAATTTGGTTTTCCCCCTTTTCTTTGCTCTCCTCTTTTTTTCCATTTTGTATTTGCCTTTAAAATTTATTTTCTCAGTTTTATTTTATTTTTTTGTTTAGAGACAGGGTTGCAGTACCTCACCCAGGCTGGAGTCCAGTGACATGATCATGGCTCACTGCAGCTTGGAACTCCTGGACTCAAGCGATCCTCCCACCTAAGCCTCCTAAGTAACTTGGACTACAGGCCTGCACCATCGCACCTGTCTAATTTTTAAATTCTTTTTTGTAGAGACAAGGTCACACTAGGTTGCCCAGGCTGGTCTTGAACTCCTGGCTTCAAGTGATCCTCCTGCCTTGGCTTCTCAGAGTCCTCAACTTTATCTTTTCTTTGAGAGATAAGGTCTCACTCTGTCACCTAGGCTGGAGTGCAGTAGCGTGACCATAGCTCACTGCTACCTCAGCCTCCTAGGCTCAATCCATCCTCCTGCCTCAGCCTCCCAAGTAGCTACAACTACAGGGGTCCACCACTGCACCTGGTTAATTTTTATTTTATTTATTTTATTTTTTGAGACAGAGTCTCGCTCTGTCACCCAAGCTGGAGTATAGTGGCTTGATCTCTGCTCACTGCAACCTCCACCTCTCAGATTCAGGCAATTCTCCTGCCTCAGGCTCCCAAGTAGCTGGGATTACAGGTGCTGGCCACCATATCCAGCTAATTTTTGTATTTTTAGTAGAGGCAGGGTTTCATTATGTTGGCCAGGCTGGTCTCAAACTCCTGACCTCAAGTGATCCACCTACCTCAGCCTCCCAAAGTGCTGGGATTATAGGCATGAGCCCCCATGCTCGATCAACCTGGCTAATTTAAAAAAAAAAAAAAAAAAAATTACCGGGCACAGTGGGTCATGCCTGTAATCCCAGCACTTTGGTAAGCCAAGGCAGGTGGATCAGTTGAGTCCGGGAGTTAGAGAACGGCCTGATCAACATGGAGAAACCCCGTCTCTACTAAAAATGCAAAATGAGCCGGGCGTGGTGACGCATTCCTGCAATCCGGAGGCTGAGGCAGGAGAATCACTTGAACTTGGGAGGCAGAGGTTGCAGTGAGCCGACATTGAGCCATTGCACTCCAGCCTGGGTAACAAGAGCGAAACACTGTCTCAAAAAAAAATTATTTATTTATTTTTTTGTAGAGGCAGTGTCTCACTATACCAGGCTGGTCTCAAACTCCTGGCCTCAAGCCATGCTCCCACCTTGGCCTCTTGGATGATACAGTGTGCACCTCCCGGATCGAAGCAGTTCTCCTGCCTCAGCCTCCTGAGTAGCTGGGACTATAGGCAAGCGCCACCACAAATTTTTCATTTCTAATAACTCGTTCTCTGTTCAATTTTCAGGGCATCATGCTTTGGTTCTATAAATACAGTATCTTCTTGAGACTCTGAGTATGCTAATTGAGATACATTATTTATCTTTGTTTCTTAAATTGTCTGTTTCTTCCAGGATCAGCTGAAATATTTGGCCTGCCTGTTCCACCTGTGGGAGGGGTGGGGGACGGAGGAGCAGAGGAGGGCTGGCAGAGCTGCTGTGTTCCACCCAGACCCTTCGTAGGTCCCTCATGTCCAGCCCCGCTTTTCTCCAGTCCACCATGCCTGAGGGTGCCTCATCTATTGCAGCTTCCTCTTGGTTTATGGCTTCTTTCTCCAAAATGCGGTGTAAAGGTTAACCACTAGGCTATGGAAACTATTTAGTTTCTTTTCTTTTTTCTTTTTTTTGTGAGATGGAGTATCACTTTGTCACCCAGACTGGAGGGCAGTGACACGATCTTGACTCCCTGCAAACTCTGCCTCCCAGATTCAAGTGATTCTCCTGCTTCAGCCTTCCGAGTAGTTGGGACTACAGGTACCCACCACCATAGCAGGCTAATTTTTGTATTTTTGGTAGAGATGGGGTTTCACCATGTTGGCCAGGCTAGTCTTGAACTCCTGACCCTGTGATCTGCCCTCCTCAGCCTCCCAAAGTTCTGGGATTACAAGCATGAGCCACATGCCCCGCCACAATATTTAGTTTCAGATCCCTCTTAGCTAGCTATTAATTTTGTGACTTCAGCCAAATTATTTTATCTCTGTTAAATAGGAATTTCACCTGTGAAATGAGAATAAAAATAATAATTTCATTCAGTGCTTTGGATTCCTAACATAATCCCTAGCTAGCGTTTGGTTTGGTGACACACAGAAAATGTTCAATTAATACTTACTGTTAGTCATCACAATCCTCTCCATCTCGTGGAACTTTATGGAAATCATTTGAGGGTTATGGTCTGCATGCTTCCCTTAAGTCCTGTGTTGAAACTTAACAGCAATGTGATATTAAGAGAGGAGGGGCCTCATGGGATGATTAAATAAAGAGGGTGGAGCCCCTATGTATGGAATTAAGAGCCTTCTAAAAGGGCTTGAGAGAGTGGGTTCACTTTGTTCCTCCATCGGTAATGTCAGCAGTGAGGAGCAGGCCCTCCCCAGATACAAAACCTAAAGGCACCTACATCCTGGACCTCTAAGCCTCCAGAACCATGAGAAAATAAATTTCCGTTCTCTCTTTTTTTTTCTTTCTTTTTTTTTTTTTTTTTTTTTTTTTTAAGATGAAGTTTCGCTCCTGTTGCCCAGGCTGGAGTATAGTGGTGTGATCTCGGCTTGGCTCACCGAAACCTTCGGCTCCTGGGTTCAAGCAATTCTCCTGCCTCAGGCTCCCGAGTAGCAGGGATTACAGGCGCGAGCCACGGTGCACAGCCAAGACCCCATTCTCAAAAAAAAAAAAAAAAAGAGAGAGAGAGGGAGGGAGACAATTAGCTAGTCATGATGGTTTATGCCTGCAATCCTAGCTACTCAGGAGGCTGAGGCACGAGAATCCCTTGAACCCAGGAGGCAGAGGGTGCAGTCAGCCAAGATTGTGCCACTGCACTCCAGCCTGGGCCACAGAGCGAGATCCTATCTCAAAACAACAAAAAACCCAACTACGTTGCACTCCACAGAGACTGCATATCCACAACCTCCCTCCCATTTCGATCCCACATCAGCCTTTGAATAGGATTTTTACTATCTGATTTAAATAGATAATGCTTTTTGTTTGTTTTTGTTTTTGAGATGTCACCTAGGCTGGAGTGCAGTGGCACGATCTCAGCTTACTGCAACCTCTGCCTCCGGGTTCAAGCGATTCTCCTGCCTCAGCCTCCGGGATAGCTGGGATTACAGGCGCGTGCCACCACGCCCTGCTAATTTTTGTATTTTTGATACAAAAATAGAGATGGGGTTTTGCCGTGTTGGCCAGGTTGGTCTCGAACTCCTGACCTCAAGTGATCCATCGCCTCAGCCTCCCAAAGTCCTGGGATTACAGGCGTGAGCCATCACACCCGGCCTGAGAATGTGCTTATTCTATTCATGAAGGTTGCTTAAATATTGGGGTCCAGATCTAGATACTGCAACGTTCCAAATCTGTTCTGATCACCGCTTACGAGACGGGGTTTCCCCATGTTGACCAGGATGGTCTCGATCTCTCAACCTTGTGATCCACCCGCCTCAGCCTCCCAAAGTGCTGGGATTACAGGCTTGAGCCACCGCGCCCGGCCCAATTCCCTTCTTTTCTTTTTTTTTTTTTTTTTTTTTTTTTTTTTTTTTTTTTTTGAGACGGAGTTTCGCTCTTGTTACCCAGGCTGGAGTGCAATGGCGCGATCTTGGCTCACCGCAACCTCCGCCTCCTGAGTTCAGGCAATTCTCCTGCCTCAGCCTCCTGAGTAGCTGAGATTACAAGCACGCGCCACCATGCCCAGCTAGTTTTTTGTGTTTTTAATAGAGATGGGGTTTCACCATGTTGACCAGGATGGTCTCGATCTCTTGACCTCATGATCCACCCGCCTCGGCCTCCCAGGATTACAGGCTTGAGCCACCGCGCCCGGCCTCCCTTCTTTTCTTACAGGCACTGCCGAAAAGGGCAGAGCAGAGCGTGCAGCTCGCGGGCAGGGGCCGCTTGTCCAGGAGGGGGCGCGTCGGTGAAGCTGGGTGTGTGCCAGCCGAGCCAACGTCGGGGGTGGGAACAACCCTGGCCCCGCCCCCGCCGGCTGCAGCGCCTTGTGATTGGAGGAGGAAGCAGTCACTTGGCAGCACCGTCGGGATTGAGGGAAGAGGGCCAGACTGGAGCTGACGCTGTTGCCCAGGATGGAGTGCAATGGTGTCACTTCGGTTCACTGCAACCTCCCCCTCCCGGGTTCAAGCGATTCTCCTGCCTCAGCCTCCCGAGTAGCTGGGATGAGGCGGGGAGGGTGCTGGGGGCGCTCCTCCCTCAGCTCCCTGTGGTGAATGGCAACGGGATGGAGCGCGAGGGGAGCGGCGGCAGCGGCGTATCGGTTGGGTCATGGGCGTCCCAACTCCGGGCGGCGTCCCCGGTGCGCCGCCGACCGGCTGGGTGGGCGCTGACCTCCTGGAGGGGAGTCCTGCTGCTCACCCGGAACCCCTCTCCTCGACGGCCCCGAGCCCCGCTGGGTATGAGGTGCGGGGAACGGCAGCCGGTGGGCCCGGGCCTGGAGCCCTCTCGACCGCCCCCCTCGACCGCTCTTTGGAGCTTCCGAGCGCCCCAGTTTCAGAACTGCAACCCACGTGCCCGGGAGGCGGTGGTCTCCGCCCTCTCTGGGTTGCTCCACTGAGTCCTCCTCCTAGGAGCCTCGGAGCTGCTCGGCCCAGCTGAGGAGTCAGAGCTCCCGCTCCCCTTGCCCCGGGTCTGCAGCCCTGCCCTCCGCACCTGCGGCTCTTCATCGCGGGCGCCTCGGGCCCAATCCACCCACTCCGAGACCCGCTCGGCTTTCCAGGAATCTCTTTACGGGACCTGGTGCCACCTGTTGCCTCTTTCCCACTATGCCTTCCAGATCTTTGGCACAGCTTCCTTTGAACTCTTCCTGCCCCCTGCAGCATGAGCTGGGCCTGCTAGGAGGGTTGCTCAGAGTTCCGGTGCCAGGAAGAACTGCCCGTGCTCGGAAAGCTGGAGGGAGGAGCGAGGACTCCACCTGGGAAGGCGAAGAAAGGCTTTGAGGGGAGGCACAGTTATTTGTGTGGACCTCGAAAGGCAAGAAGACTGGGGCCTGTGTTTCTGGAAGGGGAGGTGGGGCTTCCAGCAGAGGGGACTGAGATCTTCATAAACAACGGGGGCGCAGAGCCGAGGGAAGGGGGACGGGATTCCAGACTCTAGTCGCAAACAAGGCACCTGTGATTTCTCCTCCCCTGGGCAGCGACTGGCAGGCGCCGTTCAACGGACACCTGGGACTTGCAGTGTGATTATGTGCCCAGGGTTTTCCTGGTGGGGACTGTGAAGTAGCTGGTAAGGTAATGAGGCAGACTGGTGTCAGATGCAGATGTTAGCTTGTGGTCATGCCTGAAAAGAGAATCTGGGAGCTCACTTTATTTCAGAAGGTGCTAGGATCACATTTGACAATTATGACCCAAAAAAAAAAAAATTCTATGGGCCCTGTGTGAAAAATGAAATGTTCATTCAATCTGGAGGTACTACTGGGACCAGATTAATCTGTCTTTGTTTCTTTATTTTTTCACCTCTTTTTTGTTGTTATTGTTTTGTTTTTGAGACGAGGTCTTGCTCTGTCACCCAGGCTGGAGTGCAGTGGTGCAACCTAGGCTCACTGCAACCTCTGCCTCCCACGTTCAAGCTATTCTCCTGCCTCAGCCTCTCGAGTAGCTGGGACTACAGGTGGCTACCACCACGCCTGGCTAATTTTTGTATATTTAGGAGAGACAGGGTTTCACCATCTTGGCCAGGCTGGTCTCAAACTCTTGACCTTGTGATCCACCCACTTCAGCCTCCCAAAGTGTTGGGATTACAGGCATGAGCTACCACGCCTGGCCTTTTTCATTCTTTTTCGAAAAATTTCAAGCTTGCCAAAACATTGAGAGAACAGTACAATACCAGTGCTCTTAGATTCAGCAATATTTTGTCTCTAGCTCTCTTTATACATGTATGTGTGTACATACGTATATAGCACAGTGCATCAGAGCCATTTGATAGGAAGTTGCAGAGGTCATGGCACTGATGCCTAGTCTTAGCATATGTCTTGTAAAAATCATTCTTTCACGGCCACAAAATATCATACCAAAGGAATTTTTTTTTGGAAACGGCATCTTGCTTTGTAGACCAGGCTGGAATGCAGTGGCAAGATCTTGGCCCACTGCAACCGCTGCCTCCAGGGTCCTGGTTCAAGCATTTCTCTTGTCTCAGTCTCCCAAGCAGCTGGAATTACAGGAATGCCCCACCATGCCCAGCTATTTTGTATTTTTAGTACAGACGAGGTTTCACCATGTTGGCCAGGCTGGTCTTGAACTCCTGACCTCAAGTGATCCACCCTCCTCAGCCTCCCAAAGTGCTGGGATTGCAGGCATGAGCCAATGGGCCAGGGCATACCAAAGGAATTTCACATTGATAGAATAATGGTATCTAATGGACAGGGCTTACTTAAATTTCCCCAATTGTTTGCTCAAAAAAAATAGTCGGCTTTTAATTTTTTTTTTTAATTCCAGTATCTAATCAAGGTTCACATACTGCATTAATTGTTCAGTATCTTTAGGCTCATTTAACCTAGAACAGTTCCTTCTTGTTTCAATTTCTTGAGATTGACATTTTTAAAGAGTCTATGCTAATTGTTTTTGTTTTGTCTTTTTTTTTTTTTTTTTTTAAGAGGGAGTTTGGCTCCGTCACCCAGGCTGAAGTACAGTGGTGCAATCTTGGCTTACTACAACCTCTGCCTCCCAAGTTTAAGTGATTCTCCAGCCTCAGCCTCCTGAGTAGCTGGGATTACAGACATGCACACCATGCCCAGCTAATTTTTTTTTTCTGAGAGGGAGTTTCTCTCTGTCACCCAGGCTGGAGTACAGTGGCGCTATCTCAGCTCACTGCAGTGTTCACCTCCTGGGTTCAAGCAGTTCTCTGCCTCAGCCTCCCAAGTAGCTGGGATTACAGGCACCTGCCGCCATGCCCAGCTAATTTTGTATTTTTAGTAGAGACAGGGTATCACTATCTTGGCCAGGCTAGTCTTGAACTCCTGACCTCATGATCCACCAGCCTCAGCCTCTCAAGTGCTGGAATTACAGGCATAAGCCACCTCACCCAGCGCATGCTAATTGTTTCATAGAATGTTTTACAGTCTCAGTGCCTCTGATTTTCTTCATAATTAGATTCAGATTAAACTTTTTTTTGTTCATAATGCTACCTGCATAGGTGATGTACACTTGTCAGTGGATCGCCTTAAAAGATGTCAATTCGTACCTTTGTTGACAAGTTAGATCCTTCGTGAAGATGGTATCTGTCAGATCTCCTCACTGTAAGGGTACCTGAACTCTGTCTTAATTAGCAGTCCTGTATGGGGTATTACTTTGGAACTGAATATTCTGTTGACTCTTGTGGCTTTTAGTTCCCTTTTATTTCTTTAAAAAATATTGAGATAAGTGTATTTGGGGTGATAGTTTTAATGTACCAAAGTAGAGAATCGATCCATGAGAATTGTTTTGATCTCAGAAATTGTTCTGAAATTTTTTTTTTTGAAAGGGAGTCTGGATCTTTTACTAGACTGAAATGCAGTGGTGCTATCGTGGCTCACTGCAACCTCTGCCTCCCATGTTCAAGTGATTCTCCTGCCTCAGCCTCCGGAGTAGCTGGGACTACAGGCACGCGTCACCATGCCCAGCTAATTTTTTTTTTTTTTTTTTTTTTTTTGAGACGGAGTTTCGCTCTTGTTACCCAGGCTGGAGTGCAATGGTGTGATCTCGGCTCACCACAACCTCCGCCTCCTGGGTTCAGGCAATTCTCCTGCCTCAGCCTCCTGAGTAGCTGGGATTATAGGCACGCGCCACCATGCCCAGCTAATTTTTTGTGTTTTTAGTAGAGACGGGGTTTCACCATGTTGACCAGGTTGGTCTCGATCTCTCGACCTTGTGATCCACCCGCCTCAGCCTCCCAAAGTGCTGGGATTACAGGCTTGAGCCACCGCGCCCGGCCTTTTTTTTTTTTAAGTAGAGATGGGGTTTCCCTGTATTGGCTAGGATGGTCTCCATCTCTTGACCTTGTGAAGTGCCCACCCTGCCTCCCAAAGTGCTGGGATTACAGGTGTGAGCCACTGTACCCAGCGGCTCTGAAAATTTTAAACTGCAATGTGTACTTGAGTTTAAGATTACTTACATGTATATATAACTTCAAGGTGTTGGCTACCAGGGATCCTTTGTTCAGTGTGTATACATTTGGCCAAGTGCAGGCTCTGACCTGGAGGTATAAGCAGATAGGAGGCATGGCCCTTGACCCCAAATAGATGAGAATCTGGTGGTAAACACAAAACCTGTGTATTAGTCCATTTTCTTTTTTTTTTTTGAGACGGAGTTTCGCTCTTGTTACCCAGGCTGGAGTGCAATGGCGCAATCTCAGCTCACCGCAACCTCTGCCTCCTGGGTTCAAGCAATTCTCCCACCTCAGCCTCCTGAGTAGCTTGGATCACAGGCACGCACCACCATGCCCAGCTAATTTTTTGTATTTTTAGTAGAGATGGGGTTTCACCATGTTGACCAGGATGGTCTCGATCTCTTGACCTCATGATCCACCCGCCTTGGCCTCCCAAAGTGCTGGGATTATAGGCTTGAGCCATCGCGCCCGGCCTATTAGTCCATTTTCATGCCACTGGTAAAGACATACCTGAGACTGGACAATTTACAAAAGAAAGAGGTTTACTTGGACTTAGAATTCCACACAGCTGGGAAAGCCTCACAATCATGGTGGAAGGCAAGGAGGAGCAAGTCCTGTCTTACTTGGATGGCAGCAGGCAAAGGGAGAATGAGGAAGATGCAAACTCAGAAACCCCTGATAAAACCATCAGATCTCGTGAGACTTATTACCATGAGAACAGTATGCAGGAAACATCCCGCTATGATCCAGTTATCTCCCACCAGGTCCCTCCCACAACATGGGGGAATTTGGGAGTACATTTCAAGATGAGATTTGGGTGGGGACACAGAGCCAAACCATATCAACCTGCAGCCCATCTTTAGCTGGAATGGTGGCTGTGTTCCTACCTGAGGTTTGATCTTGTTTGAGGCACCAAAGCCTGTTTTCCTGAAGCATAATTAATATTTTGGCCCCACAGAAAAGGTTATTTGCCGTTTATGCCAACTTGTTATTGCAGAATCATTGCTGTGAAGTATTTATTTCTACCAGGAAGCTTTGGATTGATTTTTTTTTTTTAACCAGCATTTGCAATATCTGCCCAACCCTCTTTATTCCAGTTGTTCAAATTTCTTTTGTCTTTTTTTTTTTTTCTTTTTTTTTTTCTGAGACAGAGTTTCACTCTTGTTACCCAGGCTCGAGTGCAATGGCACGATCTCGGCTCACCGCAACCTCCGCCTCCTGAGTTCAGGCAATTCTCCTGCCTCAGCCTCCTGTGTAGCTGGGATTATAGGCACGCGCCACCATGCCCAGCTAATTTTTTGTATTTTTAGTAGAGACGGGTTTCACCATGTTGACCGGGATGGTCTTGATCTCTTGACCTCATGATCCACCCGCCTCGGCCTCCCAAAGTGCTGGGATTACAGGCTTGAGCCACCGCGCCCGGCCTTTTTTTTTTTTTTTTTAATGGGGTTTCACTGTGTTGGCCAGGCTGGTCTTGAACTCCTGACCTCCTGATCTGCCCACCTCGGCCTCCCAAAGTGCTGGGATTACAGGCATGAGCCACTTCCTCCAGCTTCTTTTGTCATTTTTAACAAATGTGAATGTCAAGGACGGCAGATCTTTTTCTGGTATCAGGATTGACTTTATTGTATGGATTTCACTAAACTAAAGTCCTAGTGGGTCTTGTGATAATTGAAGTACAACCCAATAATGTTTTGCTTGTGTCCTTGCTGGAATCAAGGCTGTGTCACATTTGGACCACTCATTTATTCATTCACTCAACAAACATTTACTCAGTATCAACTGTGTGCCTCTTTTTTCTTTTTCCCCCCTAGGTACCAGGTCAAGATGCCATGGTGAACAAAATAAAGCCTTTTCCCACCTGGAGCTCTCATTCCAATGGAGGGAGGGAGAAAACACACAACCTGTGGGATGGAACAGCTGGTTGTGAGTGTCAGGGTGGGAGGGGGTGAAATGCTTTTTGCTGTAAGGTGATGGGGAGGCCCTCGATGGTGATGACATTGGAGTCAAAATTTGAAGGAAGTGAGGAATGAGCCGACAGCTGTTGTGGGAAGAGCAGGTGTTCTAGGCCAGGGAGCAGCAAATTCAGAGGGCCTGGAGCAAGAGCCTGCAGAGGAAACACTGAGGAGGTCAGGGTACCTGGAGGGACTACGTGGGCCAAGCAGAGAGGAGGAGAGGAGGGTGGATCCTGGAGCGCTCTGCTGGGGGGGTTTGAGCAGAGATGGGATGATTCTGACTTTTTTCTTAAGTACACAATCCAGAGAGTTGTACAGCTATCTCCACAATCAATTTGAGAATATTTGCACCATCCTGAGAAGAAACCCCGTACCCAGTGGCATTGATGTACTGGCTTTGCGTGGAGAATAGATGGAAAGCCTGATCAGGACAGACAAAGTCTGGACAGGCTAGGACCCAGAGACCACTGGGGTGAGGCAGGCCAGGGGCACACCCAAGAACCAGGGAAGAGCAGGCAGGCAGTATCCAGAGAGAGGTGGTCGACTACAGTTGGTAGTTCAGTGGGCACGTCATCTTGTTAGGGAGCAGTGGAGGGGACAGTTGGACCTCCAGGCCGGGAGGTGGGGTTTGGCAAGAGAGGAGTCTCCCAGTGGACAGCATGTAGAGCTGCAGGCTGATGGGCAGCTCAGCTTCAGCATGGACTTGCAGGACCACATAAGACACTTAACCCCCAGGAGGACTCATGTGGTCTACTTAGAACCCCAGAAGAGAAAGTGGCCTTGCTGACCCAGTTGTTCTGCTGAAACACAAGATTAGAGTGGGGCCAGCTGGAAGGAGGGCTGCGTGCTGAGCATCATGCTGCCCACTTGGCTCAGGTTCTTCCCATTGCTGCCATTTGGGACCAGTTTGGTCTTAAAGCCTTGATTGGGAGTTAGTTGACTCTGCTGTGGAGATTAGAGGCCAGGGAGCTGGCCATGATAGACCCGTTTTGTTAATACAGAATCCACTAGAGGATTCTTCTGTGTCTGTTCTCTTTCACTGCTAATTCTTTCTGAAAGTGTATTATTAAATAAATAAGCTCTTTCAGAGAAGGCATCTTAGACTTTTTTTTTTTCACCAGAGTTGCCAGCATATAGAGTGAGCTCTATAAATACATATGGGCTGGGCACAGTGGCTCATGCCTATAATCCCAGCACTTTGGGAGGCCGAGGCAGGCGGATCTCCTGAGGTCAGGAGTTTGAGACCAGCCTAGCCAACATGGCGAAACCCTGTCTCTACTAAAAATACAAAAAAATTAGCTGTGTGTAGTGGCTCATACCTGTAATCCCAGCTACATAGGAGGCTGAGACACGAGAATTGCTTGAACCCGGGAGGTGGAGGTTGCAGTGAGCCGAGATGGCACCACTGCACTCCAGCCTGGGCAACAAGAGCAAAACTCTGTCTCAAAAAAAAAAAAAAAAGCAGATGTTGGCTGGCCTTGAGGCTCACACCTGTGATGCTAGCACTTTGGGAGGCCAAGGTGGGATGATTGCTTGAGGCCAGGAGTTCACGGGTGCAGTGAGCTGTGATCAATCGCTGCATTCCAGCCTGGGTAACAGAGACTATGTCTCTAAACACACACACACAGACACAGTGTTTCCTCAGTTCTGGAGGCTGGGTAACAGAGACTATGTTTCTAAACACACAAACACACACACAGTGTTTCCTCAGTTCTGGAGGCTGGAAGTCTGAGATCAGGGTGCCAGCATTGTTGGGTTCTGACTTGTAGTTGGGTGCCTTCTGTGTCCTCAATAGCAGAGACATATCAGGAGATTGAGATTTCTTCCTCTTAACAGGCCACAGCCCTGTCATATTTAACATGGGAATCTGTGGAGCACACAGTTTAGCCCTTAGTATTTGGCTGGCACACTTGTGTCCAGCCCCACTTTTCTGAGAGTTTCTAGCTTCATGTGTTTCTGGCAGATCCAGGTGCAGCCTCCTAGGTCACTGCCCCTCTGGTTCTGGGACAGCCGGTAAGAAACCAGGCTCCAGTAGTGCCTTAAATTACTGCAAAAAGCAGTGCTTATCACAGCTCCAGCAGAAGCCTTCCATAGCAGGGGTCCAGGGGGTGGTCTCAGGTCAGTGCAGTCAGACAGCAGCCAGTGGTGACTACTCTGAGTTCTTTTTGTTGTTGTTGTTGTTTGAGATGAGACTCTTGCTCTGTTGCCCAGGCTGTAGTGCAGTGGTGGTATGATCTTGGCTCACTACAATCTCCACTTCCTGGGTTCAAGCGATTCTCCTGCCTCAGCCTCCCAAGTACCTGGGATTACAGGAGCGTGCTACCATGCCCAACTAATTTTTGTGGGTTTTTTGTTGTTGGTGGTGGTTTTTTTCTGTAGAGGGTTGAGGGATGGAGTCTAAGTCTGTCGCCCAGGCGGCAGTGCAGTGGCACAATTTCAGCTCACTGCAACCTCTGCCTCCCAGGTTCCAGTGATTCTCCTGCCTCAGCCTCCTGAACAGCTGGCTGGGATTACAGCCATATGCCACCACACCCAGCTAATTTTTTTTTTTTTAGTTAGTAGTAGAGATGAGGTTTCACCATGTTGGCCAGACTGGTCTCAAACTCCCAACCTCAGGTGATCCACCTGCCTCAGCCTCCCAAAGTACTGGGATTACAGGTGTGAGCCACCACACCCGGCCTTATTCTGAGTTCTCAGAGGCAGGTTTGCATCCCATTTGCCCACTTTGGGCAGTGAATTCCTGGTGCCATCATAGAACTTTCTGCAGACTAGGTGTTTGGTGGTCAGAGGGTCAGATTGATTTGGGAGTGGCAGGTGAGGATTCTGGGATAGAAGATGGTCTTTCTGCTTTAGAAGAGAAGCATGGTCCTGTGCTGTGGCTTAGGGATGAGCTGGCAGTGGGTGGTAGATAGGAGGCCTCAGCTGGGAGGCCAGGCTGCTCTGAATGAGCCAGGGCCACAGTAGCTGCCCAGGCAGAAAGGACCAGAGCTCTGGCAGGTGCACATTTGTTAGAAGCAATATCCAGATGCAGGTGCTGCTCCCTCTGGAGCTGCTGCCAGCCAGCGAGGGTGAGTCTCTGGGTGGTGGAAGGCAGGAGTAGCTCCCGGCCTAACGGCAGCCAGTAAAGAAGCTGCAGGAGGATAATATGTATTTGTTGTGTAAGAGGGGGAAGCCTGAAACCCTGAAAACTGAGAATCCTGCCCTCAATTTCGGATTGACACTACTGACTAGAGGTGGCTTTTTTAATTGCTGGAAGAAGGTCAGTAGTTCATTTAGTTCGTGTGGTAGTTCAACTGATGCTCTGTCCCCGCCCACGCACCCCCCCCCCCACACCGCCCCTGTGAAATAAAACAACAAAATTTCTCTCTCCATATCCTAGGCATGAGAGCACCCACTTCTCTCCTGGGATATGTGGAAGGATCACATGGGACAATCAGTGGATATAATAAATGTTTTAAATCCTGTATATACCTCATAGGTGTAAAGTGGTTGTGTCATTTGTGAATTCTCTTGGCCAGGCACCAGTGGGAGGTTAGATAGTGACCTGGAGTTTGTGCTGAGGAAGCAGTAGCCTTTGAATGCCTGCCTTTGTAGCTGTTGCACCTATGTTAGGCTTACTTTCAACTAAATGGAATTAAGTAATTGATTTTTTCAGTAGTACAAGTGATAACAGAGCCAACCTTTGCTAGCCTGTGGGATAAGTCTAGCTAGTGACAGATTGGTTTTGGGAGACATGCCCTTTGTGTCCTCACTTCTGTGTCCCCTCTCTCTGCCGTGCTCTCCATCTCACCCATTCTGCCAGCTACACTGTCCCCACGGGCATCCAGAGCACTGCTTTTGGTGAGTCTAGATCCTTCTTCCCTGAGACATTCTTGTACCCCATCCCCTCATCACCTCACTTCCTTCAGGCCTCCAACAAGTCAGGTTATCCTGGATATTTTTTGTAAAACTTTCTGTTAAGCTGGGCGCAGTGGCTCATGCCTGTAATCCCAGCACTTTGGGAGGCCAAGGCGGGCAGTTCACGAGATCTGGAGTTTGAAACCAGCCTGGCCAACATAGTGAAACTCTGTCTCTAATTAAAAAAAAAAAAAAAAGCAGGAATGGTACATGCCTGTAGTCCCAGCTACTTGGGAGACTTAGACAGGAGAATTGCTTGAACCCAGGAGGTGGAGGTTGCAGGGAGCCTAGCTCATGCCACTGCACTCCAGCTTGGGCAGCAGAGTGAGACTTCATCTCAAAAAACAAAAAAACAATAACAAAGATTTCTGTTAAATTCTACCTTAATTATTATTTCATTATAGCCTGCCTCATTTTTCTTTGTGGCACTCATCACTATTTGAAATTGTTGCATGTTTATTAATCTATTTTCTGTTTTCTTGATTGGGAACATAAGCTCCCAGGATGGAGACTTTGTCTCTTTTGTTTACCACTATATTCTCATCATCTCAAATAGTGCTTGACACATAGTAGCGCCTCAAAAACTATGCAGCACATTAATAAGTGAATTTAACAAGTAGACACTGTTGATGGTGCTGAGCCAGATCTCTTTCCTCTCTGAACTTGGAGCGGAATTGTGCACACAGGCAAGTATGCAGACTTTGATGCCTGGCGCTGCCATTTTGCAAAAAGAGTTCTCCAACCCACTATCTTCTTTTTGAATTTCCCTTTTTTGTTTGTTTTTTTTTTTGAGAGGGAGTTTCGCTCTTGTTACCCAGGCTGGAGTGCAATGGCACGATCTCGGCTCACCGCAACCTCTGCCTCCTGGCTTCAGGCAATTCTCCTGCCTCAGCCTCCTGAGCAGCTGGGATTACAGGCACGCACCACCATGCCCAGCTAATTTTTTGTGTTTTTAGTAGAGACGGGGTTTCACCATGTTGACCAGGATGGTCTTGATCTCTTGACCTCGTGATCCACCCGCCTCAGCCTCCCAAAGTGATGGAATTACAGGCGTGAGCCACCGCGCCCGGCTTCTTTTTGAATTTTTAAATAAGTCTGGATATTTTAGTCCTGAAAAGGATACCACATTTAAAGTCGAAGACCTGATCAGAAATTCTGTCTTCACCATGACTTGCTGTATCTCTGATAAATGCCCTAACCTCCCTGACCCTTAATTTTCTTATCTATATAATCGGAAAAATACTTGTTCTTCCTGCCTGGGGCTTTACATTTATGGTAAAGATCAAAGGAAATGAGCTTCTTCCCTCCCACAGTGGGTTGGAGTCTGGATTCTTCTGGCAGTTGTCTCCTGGCCATTATCCTTTGTTGCAAGTTGAGAAACGTGATCTTTGCTTCCTGTTTAACCCTAAAGATCCAGAAGGCGTGGATCCATCAAAGAGTTATACAATATTGTGTACCCAGATCCCAGTTGAAGAAAATCCACAGGAAGACAAGGCAGGCTCTTTTCATCCTACTCATAATGACTAGTCCATCACTGCCTCAGTAACTTGATCATCAGCCCCGGTAGCAGCTACCCCTCACTGAAGCTGATGAAACAGGGCAGAGAGGAAGTATCCAAGAGAAGAGGGTGGGAGATTTCTCTAAAACAAGACTTAGAATAAGGACATTATTGTCTAGAAGGAAAAAAATAATTGAAAGTTTCTGAAAATTCAGATTTCTTCATCTCAAATGACCTTTTTAGTCCAAAAAAGTACAACAATTATTTTCCTCATGTAATAGTAATGGTAGGAATCAAAATGAATCACTAGATCAGGGATCCAGATGGGAATGCTGCTACACCACAGTAAAATCCTTCTGGGAACTACACTGGGAAAGGATTACTGGTAGCAAAAAGATCCAGAGCTGTGCAGAGGGATCATGTCAGCAGTGATTGCTTTTCAGTTGCCGTCCTTTCCTGCTGATCATTTTAGGATCACTGTGAGGTCAGCCTGGATGGTGGGAATGGATACCAGTTTTTTTTTTTCACTGCCTACATATGCTTCATCAGCTATAATTTGTCCTGTTTTCCTCCACAGATCTCTTGTTTCTTTTTCTTTCATGCCCATAATTTATCATACAGATGTGGTTTTAATGCTTTGCTGATTTGACATAGCTTCCTTTTTCATTTCATTGATTGGTACGAAAAGATCCACAAGGCTTTCAAGTCTTGATGAGATGAGGTCCAACATCAAGAATCTGAAGCAAAGACACTTGTGGTTTCAGAATGTGTTTGATGATTTTCCATTGAGTTTGTTGGGGGAATGCATAATGATAAGGATTAGGTGTTTTTCTTTTTTCTTTTTTTTTTTTTTTTGAGACGGAGTTTCACTCTTGTTACCCAGGCTGGAGTGCAATGGCACGATTTCGGCTCAGCGCAACCTCCACCTCCTGGGTTCAGGCAATTCTCCTGCCTCAGCCTCCTGAGTAGCTGGGATTACAGGCACGCGCCACCATGCCCAGCTAATTTTTTGTATTTTTAGTAGAGACGGGGTTTCACCATGTTGACCAGGTTGGTCTTGATCTCTCGACCTCGTGATCCACCCACCTCGGCCTCCCAAAGTGCTGGGATTACAGGCTTGAGCCACCGCGCCCGGCCAGGATTAGGTGTTTTTCTAATTTAAAAAGTTGTTTCTAGAGACGTAGAAGAAAATTCTAATACTCTAATTTTCCATGTAAATCCAGGTATGTTTAAAAAAAAAAGAAAAAAAAAACCATCAGTACAAAACAAACAAGATCTGATCTGACCGAGGGGCTCAAACCTATAATTTTAGCACTTTGGGAGGCCAAGGCAGGAGGATCCCTTGACTCGAGGAGTTCAAGACCAGCCTGGGCAACATAGGGAGAACCTATCTCTTTAAAAAATAAAATTTAAGGCCAGGTGTGGTGGCTCACGCCTGTAATCCCAGCACTTTGGGAGGCCGAGGCGGGTGGATCACGAGGTCAAGAGATCGAGACCATCCTGGTCAACATGGTGAAACCCCGTCTCTACTAAAAATACAAAAAAATTAGCTGGGCATGGTGGCACGTGCCTGTAATCCCAGGTACTCAGGAGGCTGAGGCAGGAGAATTGCCTGAACCCAGGAGGTGGAGGTTGCGGTGAGCCGAGATTGCGCCATTGCACTCCAGCCTGGGCAACAAGAGCGAAACTCCGTCTCAAAATAAATAAACAAATAAAATTTTAAAACTTTAAAAAACAGGATAAAATGAGACAAATGCTATCCAGATGTTTCTTGTCTTGTTATTGCCACTTCAAGTTCCCATTTATTTTTGCCAGTGAACATTTGATTGACTCACATATGAAGTTCAGGGGCCATGCACTTTGTATCTCTTTCCCCAATATTAATGCACTTACTCCTGTCTATTTTTCTCTTTTTTTTTTTTTTGTTTTTTTTTTTTTTTTGTTTTTCGGTGGAGGAGATAATGCCTGTTGTGTACAGTAGGACCATGGGTCATTGTGTATGTATAGAAGTGATGTGGATTCCTCCCAAACTCATTAGTGACCAGGGCTGCTGGCCCTGTTTAGGTTTCCTAGACTAGAGAAGAAGACAAGAACCAGGATGGGAAGATGGACATGTTACATTTTAAGCTGGAGCTTCCCCTGCAGTCCACGGAGCACGTTCTCGGTGTGCAGCTCATCCTGACTTTCTCCTATCAGTTACACGTGAGTCAGTCCGCTGGGAGGCCGTCCTCTCTCTTGTGTCTTTTTCATAGACCAGAGCCTTTCTTCTGATTTCTAGAAGACCCACACCATAGCAGGCCCTCTTCCCCATGTACTTTGGGATAGCTTAGGCCAGTCGAATGTTTTTCACTGGAGTCATATTAATTAATATGGGCTATTAATAGTTCAGAAGGTTCTAGGCAGTGTTTCCTGCATGACTATGCCGGGTATGTGAGGGCCCCTTAGGTTTCAGCCAAGACAGCTGACTGTTACCACCCAGAGCCCTTCAGATCTGCCAGCGGTTGGTGTTGTTTGTGCTTCTAATGATTTCGGAGGATGGTGACCCTCATGATGCAGAGCATAGCATTTCTTCAGTCCTCCTTTGCTATTCCTGGATCCCAGTTACATGTGAATGGAGACCTGAGGCTGCAGCAGAAACAGCCGCTGAGCTGTGGCGGCCTAGATGCCCGATACAATGTAAAGGTACTTCTCATTGTCCAGCTCCTTTGTTTCTGTGTGTTACTGTTCATTGAGTTCTTTGAAGAGAGGAATGAAAAGTAGAAATATCATTTCTCTGTGGGTGGCTTTAAAGGGGCCTTCTGAGGAATTCTTGCCATAAAGTCTTTTCAGATTATGAAGATATACCTGTAGTTACACCTAAAGAGGGACAGAGAGAAAAAATCAGTGTTTGTCAAATAACTAAATTGTTTATTGCTTTTAGGTACATGTGTGCACATGCACACACACAAACACATTTTCTCTTCCATACACACACTTGGAGTATGTGTTTCCAAGAGATCATGTGAAATGTTCATGTAAAGTATTTCACAAATACTACTAGACAGTTTACTCAACCCATAACGTAGGCCAGCCGTGAGTGCAGGGGTTTACCTGTATCATCTCCTTTAACTATCACAGCAACCTCTGAGCCGCCCACACTGTTCTTTCCCAGCGCTCCAGCCATTTGTCCCATTGCTGTCCCCCTTGCTCCCTTCCAGCCACCCTGGCCTTTTTGCTGTTCCTCAAACCCAGGAAGCAGCTGCCACCTCAGGGCTTTTGCTCTTGCCGTCTCCTCTGCCAGGCATCTGCGTGACTTAGCGGACCACGCCATTCAGGTCCCTGTTCAGATATCCCTGAGCACAGTCCTTCCCTGAGCTGCCTCTGCAGTAGCAGCCCCTCCCTCCATCATCCCTCTGCCAGACTTTCCCTCCTGCCACCTGGCCTACTCAGGACACGTGTTTATGTGTTTATTTGTTGTCTCCCTCAGCGTTGACAGGAGTGGCATCTCATGTACTGTCACGTCAGTGCCTAGCACCCTGCCTGGCACATGGGAAGCTCGCAGAGATGCTGGTTTAAAGAATGAACTCATTTTGCAGAAGACAAAACTGGGGCTAACAGTGATTAATTTTCTCAAAGGCTCAAAGCTCAAAAGTATATCAGAGCCAGAGACCAGGCATGGTGGCTCACTCATGTAATTCCAGCACTTTGGGAGACCGAAGCTGGCAAATCACGCGAGGTCGGGAGTTTGAGACCAGCCTGAGCAACATGGAGAAACCCTGTCTCTACTAAAAATAACAAAATTAGCCAGGCATGGTGGCGCATGGCTGTAATCTCACCTACTCAGGAAGCTGAGACAGGAGAATTGCTTGAACCCGGGAGGTGGAGGTTGCAGTGAGCCAAGATTGTGCGATTGCACTCTAGCCCGGGCAGCAAGAGCAAAACTCCATCTCAAAAAAAAAAAAAAAAAAATTATAACAGAGCCAGGAACTTTCTGTGTCCAGAACTCATGCATCTAATCACTCATTCCTCACCTTTATTTTATCACAATGGGGACCATAGAGGTTGGGCTGCCATACTCCGGAAGACGAAAAAGGGAAATTATGAGTTATAAGCAATCCTTCTATCTCAGCCTCCAAGGGTACTAGGAATACAGACATGAGCCACCATACCTAACCCTTTTAAAAACAATTTTATTAATTATTGTGTGTGTATGTGTGTGACAGGGTTTCACTCTGTCACCCAGGCTGGAGTACAGTGGCATGATCATGGCTCACTGCAGCCTCAACCTCCCCAGACCCAGGTGATCATCCTAACCCACCCTTTTGAGTAGTGAGCTGGGACTACAGATGCATGCTACCATGCCTGGCTAATTTTTGTACTTTTTGTAGAGAAGGAGTTTTGCCATGTTTCTCAGGCTGCTGTCTTAACTCCCGGACCCATGTGATCCACTCACCTAGGCCCCCCAACATGCTGGGATTACAGGTGTGAGCCACTGTGCCTGCCCCCATCCCCACTTTTTTTTATTAAAAAATAGAGTCTCACTCTGTGGCCCAGGCTGGAGTGCAGTGCACCTATGACTCACTGTGCCTCATACTCCTGGGTACAAGCAGTTATCCCTCCTCAGCCTCCCTAGTAGCTAGGACTGGAGGCACCACAATGCCTGGTTTGTTGGGGTTTTATTTGTTTGTTTTGTTTTGTTTTCAGTGGAAACAGGGGTTTTTATGTTCCCTGTGCTGGTCTCGAACTTCTGACCTCAAGCAATCCTCCTGCCTCAGCTTCTCAGAGTGCAGGGATTACAGGCATGAGCCATGACATCAGCCAAGAGAGATATTTTATAAATAGCTTTAAAAAGTATGAAACGTTGACACTGACCCCTTATTTCCATCCCCACAGACGGAAGGACAGAGTAAATAAATTGTTGCAAATGTTTATTCATCTGTGAAGAGAAGATTATTGACACAGGAATAGGCCACCAAGACCACGAGGGTGGTCTGTGGGACCAGCCTGGGTGTCAGGAGGGTAGAAGAAAGAGAGGAGGAGACTCCCAGGTGCTCATGCCACATCCTCCTCACGTGTCCCAGGTATCCGTGATCAATAGGACCAGCCCCTTTGCATATGCATATTATGACCGCCTGCATATTGTTGCTGCCTACCAGGAAAGGAACGGTGAGTCACAAGTAGAGCTCATTCAGCTGCTGCTCAGGACTTTCAAGGTTACTGGGGGCAACAGAGACAAGCAGAATTGGAGCCCTTGTGATGAAAATGTCAAAACCCATGAATGTTCAACAACGGGAGCAAGTGTGCTGTCTAGGATTTGTCCTTTTCATCCTGATCTTCAGACCTGGGACCACCACCACCCCTCCAGCATCCCGTGGTCCAGCAGGTTAGTGATGGTTAAATGCCATCTTTATCCCACCACTGGCTTGATGGGTTTCCTTTTTTAAAAATATAAGCCTGCCGGGCGCGGTGGCTCAAGCCTGTAATCCCAGCACTTTGGGAGGCCGAGGTGGGTGGATCACGAGGTCGGGAGATTGAGACCATCCTGGTCAACATGGTGAAACCCCGTCTCTACTAAAAATACAAAAAATCAGCTGGGCATGGTGGCTCGTGCCTGTAATCCCAGCTACTCAGGAGGCTGAGGCAGGAGAATTGCCTGAACCCAGGAGGCGGAGGTTGCAGTGAGCCGAGATCGCGCCATTGCACTCCAGCCTGGGTAACAAGAGCGAAACTCTGTCTCAAAAAAAAAAAAAAAAAATATATATATATATATATATATATAAGCCTAATTGAGTTGTTCCCCATACCACACCTATAACAGATGCCAAAGACAAATTGCTGTTCACGCTTTTCAGAGAGAAAACAAGAACATGGGTGACTCTCCCCATGTTGGCAGTCCAGCAGGAGAACATGGGTGCCCGTGCTTCCTACCGGAAGGCACAGTGTCCTCATTCCTTACAGAGCTCTAGGCCATGGCATGCGTTGATTCGGCACATTTGGCTGGCTGGTGGCTGAGGTTTTCTCTAAAGGCATCTACAGTATTACTTGGCAACCAGATATCATAGAGACTACATACAGACATTTCACAAAGGGGATGACTGCAAATCCACCATTGCTTTCTGATTTTATGTCATACACTAGCAGCAGACAATAAGAAAGGAATTTTAAAACAAAACTAAAAAGCATGGCTCAAGAAATCGATGTGTTCTTTACTTTTTTCACTCTTTATGTGGATTTTTAAAATATACCTATTACGATAGTATTGAAACACTTTGGCATTCACATTATTTGTATTTCTATGTAATGTAAGTATTTCCCCACGCTGCTACAAAGTTCTAATTTTTTTTCCCCCTAAACAGACAGAGTCTTGCTCTGATACTCAGGCTGGAGTGCAGTGCCACATTCATAGCTGAATGTAACCTCGAGCTCCTGTGGGTTCAGTGATTCTTTCACCTCAGCCTACTGGGCTGCTGGGACTACAGGCATGTGCCACCATGCCCAGCTTTTTTTATTTTTTGTTACAGAGAGGGTCTCAATATGTTAGCCAAGCTGGACTCAAACTCCTGGCCTCGAGTGATCCTCCCACTTTGGCCTCCCAGATCCTTGGGATTACAAGCCTGCACAACTTTGCCCAGCCAAACTGATATTATTTAGAGTGGCAATATGTTGTTCCTTCAATTAGGCCTTCAACATCTGTAGATGATCACACAACCACTTCTGAGTTTTTGACATATTTTAATATAAATACTGTATTAGTCCATTCTCACTCTGCTATAAAGACATACCCAAGACTGGGTAATTCATAAAGAAAAGAGGTGTAATTAACTCACAGTTCTGCATGGCTGAGTAGGCCTCAGGAAACTTACAATCATGGCAGAAGTCACCTCTTCACAGGGCAGCAGGAGAGAGAATGAGAGCAGAGCTAAGGGGTAAGCCCTTTATAAAAGCATCAGATCTTGTGAGAACTCACTATCATGAGAGCAGCATGGAGGAAAGTGCCCCCATGATTCATTTATCTCCATCTGGTCCTGCCCTTGATATGTGGGGACATTTGAGATTTGGGTGGGGACATGGAGCCAGACCATATCAAATACTTTGACAAGTATCTTAAATTATTTGTTAATCTACTTTGTACATGCAATTGTTTATGCTTTCAAATGATTTATTTCTGTTCTGAAGTGCAGAATATCCTACAGGAATAAAAGAATATTTATAGCCCTCAATGTTTTTTTGCCAAAAGGCTGCCCCATGATTGATTAATGGTTAATGATTGTATTGCAGTTGCCACCATCCTGAATGACCACAACTTTATCTGGCTGGGTGGGCAGAGCCATGAAACTCCCTTTGTGATTAACGCTGTCATCCAATACACAGTGGAAACCATATTATATCCTTTCTGTTAGAGAGGCAGTGGTAGCTCAGTTTCCAAAAAGGGAAGATTCCAAAGTTGTCCCCAGCAGGAACAGATGTGGGGAGCCTTTGACTGGAAATTGCTACAGCACTGTATGCCGACCTAAATGACTGTGTCTGCTCTTTATACACGGGGGAAAATCATTTCCTGTTCATATTTCTTTCTGAGCCATTCTTCTAAGTCAGAATCATCCATATTTATTTCTTAATAATCTTTTATTATTCCTTTCATCCTAAGAGTATTTGAAATATTCTTGCCATTTCCTGTCTGGCCTAAACCTCAGTTTACTTTGACTTATACCATGTGGCCCTCCACTCTTTAACTGTCCGTACTTATTAGCCAGGATTCTGGGAGATGGTAAAGTTCGCCTGGGTGCAGTATGTCAGCATCCTGCTTATCTTCCCCTGGGTATTTGAAAGAATCAAGATCTTTGTGACCACTGTCCCTGTGACAGCGACGCCCCTGGGAGAAGTGTGGAAGGAGCACGTATCCTAGGAAGGCCGTTTCTGAGGACTCAGCAGGACCGTGGCTGCCTCATTGTCATCTCCTGGGAACATCTTAGGATGTTTCTGAAAGAGCCCAGGGGACACATGTGGGCTTGTGTGCTCTTCCCCTAGGAGACAAAGAACAGTTCTTCCCTTTGCTCTATACAAGTTCCATATCTTCAGAGCTCCTGCAGAATCGTCAGGGAGTAGTTCGTGGAAAGGTCTGAGGGTTCCTGGAGGCTGTAATTAGCTTTTTGGGTTTTTCTTCTTTGCCTTAGCATTGCATTTCAGGAGAAAATTGCGGTCAGTTCAGACATCTTGGAAAGAGTCCCATCTCTGGTCAAGCAGAGACTTTTCCTCTGTTGAGTGAGAAACATACTGTGCATTTCTTCCTTCTATTGTGAGCCACTGTTACTCTTTTCAGGGCTCTCTTGTGACAAACATGCCAATCACTAGCACTTTGCACCCCTGGGCCTCTCCATTTCCCATTCAGAGCTTTGATTTCCAGAGCTGAGGCCTTTCACTGGAGACCTGGAGGGGCAGGGCACAAGGGGGAGGGTCGCCTTGGCACAGGCATGAGGGAGGGCCGCTGAAGGACCCTCGGACCATCACCTGCCTCGGCCCGAAAGTCTGTCATCTGTCATCAGCTCAGCGGAGCAGCCCTGGATGCCTGCCTGACTGTGGCTGGCTCTTTGCCCTGTTTTGCCCTCTGTCTGCGCCCCTGGATGGCAGACTGAAGTCAGAGGGGCTGTTCATTCCCAGCCCCCTCAGCAGCACTGGGGGAAGAAAGGATTGTCACAACAGGTTCTTTCTGGCCCTCACTCAACAGCCTGGGCACTTGGCCCTCCTCCTCCTTGACAGCCCTCCCTCTTCCTGCAAAGGACAGGGGTGACCAGAGCTGGTGTTGGGATTGGCTCCCACTGCCTGACAACCACAAGTTTATTTAGAAGGCTAGCGGGAAGCCCAGCGGCTTGTGTTTCCCTTGACTAAGGAACAGGGTGCTCATTAGAGTGGGGCGGGGAGCTTTGGGAAGGGCACAAGAAGCAGTGAGGGAGTGAGGAGGATGCTGGCCCGGGCAAGGCAGTCCAGCCTGGCGACTAGCAGAATGCCAAGCAGTCCAGCTGGATTACCCTCCTCATGGCTGAGCAAGTGTCTGCGGGAGCAGAGGTGGCTGGAAGGGGCCTCTGCACATGGAAGACGGCTTGCTCAGCCCCTTCACCTCTTGAGGACGTGAGCAGTCTCCTCTAAGCACAGACGGAGCTGCTTCCTGATCCCAAGCAGGTCGTTGCCACTGGAAGACATGGCCCCTGTGATTTATGCGTCATGCCCACAAACACACCTCTTAGTGTGTGCCTCCGTTTACCTTGGAGATCACCTCTCATCTCCAGCACCATTTCCTTTACACTGACTAAAAACAGTTTTGGAAACAAAGCTATTGTCAAGTATACAAGCAGAGGAATTCCCTAACACTGTCCCCCTTGTCTTTTTTTCAAATTCAGGCTGTTTTATATGCCTAATTTTTTTTTCTTGAGATTTATTTATTTTTATAGATTGGGGTCCTCACTATATTGCCCAGGCTGGTCTTGAACTCCTAGCCTCAAGCAATCCTTCTGTCTCAGCCTCCCAAAGTGCCAAGAATACAGGCATGAGCCAGTGTGCCTGGTCTCTTGAGACTGAAATTAAAAAATCGTTGGTGGTTTAAATCCCCAAAAGGTAATGAAACATGGAAAGATGGCTAAAGATATGTATAAACTTTGGTTTGGATTTTATCAAATTATTTGAACGCAAAACTTGTATAAAGAATCTAGCCGGGCGCGGTGGCTCAAGCCTGTAATCCCAGCACTTTGGGAGGCCGAGGAGGGTGGATCACAAGGTCGAGAGATTGAGACCATCCTGGTCAACAGGGTGAAACCCCGTCTCTACTAAAAACACAAAACACTAGCTGGGCATGGTGGCGCATGCCTGTAATCCCAGCTACTCAGGAGGCTGAGGCAGGAGAATTGCCTGAGCCCAGGAGGCGGAGGTTGCGGTGAGCCGAGATCGCGCCATTGTACTCCAGCCTGGGTAACAAGAGCGAAACTCCATCTCAAAAAAAAAAGCTACTACTTTCTGTAGGTTACTAATTAAAATGTTCAACATAGAAGGTTGTATTCCCTTTTTTTGAATCAGGGCTTTGGAAGGAGGAAGAATAGGGAGGGTTGAAGTTGAGCACACTTCTCCGAGTTACTCACCAGCGGCCCTGCTTTGCCAGGGCTCTGCCCAAAGACCTTGGAACTTTTGTTAGCTCTCTGGCAAAAGTTTCCTGGTCCAATCCCAAGTATATTAGTTTTTAGTGGAATCCACATGGCATATGGAAACCACGGGTTGGAAAATTACAACTGTGTCTGGTGAATATCAAATTATTTACAGATCATATGTTGGTAGCTTCTGAAACAGAACCACACAGCATAGTTGCAGGAGAAAGAAAGGTAAGAAATATGCAGGTTATTATCAACTGAGCTGTAATCCATAGATAAGTCATATTTGAGATGAATTCCTAACTCTTCCAAATGATTAGTCCAGCTTCTGCCAAGGCAGGTCAGGTGTCTAATGCCCCATTAAGCTCCCATCTTGAAGCTTATTTAAGCAATTCTCTTTGCCTCTCTCTTGCCCCTTCCCCCACTTCCTCTCCTCATCTCCTTATTCATGCTTTGTAAAGAGGTTTTGGATCTTTCTGGCCAGGTAAGTTCTCAATATCTATTAAGGAAATGTAAATTACATGATCCTAAGTAAAATAATGACTGCCTGCCAATCCCCTACCCAGAGCTATAATGGTTGGCCTTCCGGCACACATCTTTCTATCCTGTACACTATTTCTAACTTTTAAAAAATCATGAACAGGCCAGGCACAGTGGCTCACGCCTGTAATCCCAGCACTTTGGGAGGCCAAGGTGGGTGGATAACCTGAAGTCAAAAGTTCGAGACCAGCCTGGACAACATGGCGAAACTGTCTCTACTAATAGTACAAAAAATTAGCTGGACATGGTGGTGGGCACCTGTAATACCAGCTACTCAGGAGGCTGAGGCAAGAGAATCACTTGAACCCTATAGGCGGAGGTTGCAGTGAGCCGAGATCTGGCCATTACTCTCCAGTGTGGGTGACAAGAGCGAGACTGTCTCAAAAAAAATCAAAATCAAAATCATGAACAACACGTAGGTGAACCCTGTATATAAATCCGTTTCTGGTTTATTTTCTTAAGATAGATCCCAGAAAGGAATTACCAATCCAAAAAGCTTATGACCATTGTTAAGGATTGTAATTCATCTTGCCAAACCACAACCAGGAAAGACTGCTCATTTCTTCTCCCTGCAGCAGGGAGTTCTTGTTTAAGATCACATCACTGATTACAAGACCTTCAAATGCTTTATCCTCTTCAGATGCCTGGACTCTGCCCTGTTATCATACGTGATTTATTGACACGTTTCATGTCTTTATCTGGACCTGCTATGAAGCCTATGCCTCTCTCGGTCAAGGCTAGGGCAGGGAATGAGCAGGAGGGGAACAGCTGCGGGTACAGCTCCTAAGGCCCCACCTGGTCTCTCTGCCCCTCCCAGCTGGGACACTGCACGCGGTCCCTGTGTTATCCAGGTGCCTGGGTCTTGGCTTAGGGCTGAGGTTTCGGCATTGGGAAGGGTTTGGATTCAAAGTCACTTCGCTGCAAGGATGTCCCCCAAGAGCGAGGAGGGCCAAGATTAAGATTCTACTTCCTTCACTAGGATCTCTGTCCAGGAGCTCCCTTTCTCTGGGTATTGGGAGGGGGGTAGGGTACAACGTTCATTTGTGGTCAGTTAGATGAGAGGTCACTCTGCCAGCGCCCTTTGACATCCTCGGCTAAACGGTGCTCCTCTCAGAGCCCAGCCCACCTGGGCCCTCTTTCCCTGCCTTCGGCCAGCGCCCCTCCCCCGAGGCGTGGCCCCCCGGTCGGAGGTGGGGAGAGGGAGCCTAGGGCCAACCGGCTCCTTTCTTCCCCCACCGTCCTGGCTCCTGCCGGCCACCCCGGGACCGCAGCCACGTCTGAAAGCGCCTCATTGTGTGCGCTCCGGGCGAGCAGCACCGGGCAGCTCCGAGGGTTGTGGGCTGGCGCACAGGGAGTAGAGGGTGCGGGCGGCAGTGCCAGGCTCCGGAGGGGACTCTGCGTCGGGTGCCTCCCTTTGGTAGCCCCAGGACACCCCCACCCTCCACATCGCATTCTGGGACGCCTGCCCTGTTCCCAGATTCGCTCTGCCTCGAGTCTCCGGGAGCTTCCAGTGGCTTGGTTCCCCGACTCCCATCCGTGCCTCTTAGAGCCCCTTTCCTGGCGTCACCGGGTGCCCAGTCATAGTCTTGGGGCCTTAAGGAGCAAGTCAGCCCTGCAGACCCTTCATTGAAGAGAAAGAGCTGGCTGTGCGGTGGAATTTGGAAGAGACGAAGTCTAGGAGCCTTTGCTGAGCCCAGAGAGAGAGGCGTCCCACTCCCTGCCGCGGCAGGTCGGGCAGAGACGCCAAGCTTTGGGGTACGTTGTTTCTTCACTCTCCACACTTGGGTGGGCTGGGAGCCGGACCAGTGGCACAGTTGGGCACGCTCCTCTGTCCTCACTGGGGACCTGGGTTGGCGGGAACAGCTGGGGGTGGCTTTTCCATCAGCAACGTTGAAAAGGCATCGCCGCTGCCGGCGCGGGTTTGGAAGTGTCTTACTGAGGCTTCGGCTGAGCACGGGGATCCTTACTGCGGCGGGGGGAGGCGGGGGAGGCCCTTTTGTCTCTGCTTGGGTTTCAAAGGGCAAGGCTTTCAAAAGCTCTCCAGGGGCTTTTTCCATAGAATTATTGAGAAACAGTAGCTTGGTGGGTTAATTTGGAACCAGACCCAGGGAAATTGGAGTCCTGCGTCACTGCTTCTGACGGCTTCATCTTGGGCTTCAGGACAGGCCCAGTGGGCCTCAGGACAGGTGCGCCTACCAAATGTCGACTTTCCTTTCTCCTCCGTCTTACACGGAGGTAAGGCAGTCGAGTTTCCCATTTTTGAGAATGGGAAAACTGAGGTCTGAAGAGCAGAAAGGACTTAGCTGACTTGAACCTACAAGCGAGTGGGCCGAGTACCAGGGCCTCGGAGAGTGGCGAGCTGCTGGGAGAGCCAGGGCTGGGCTCCTCTCCAACCTGGGAGGCCAGGGCTTTTCTGGCCTTTACAACAGAGTCAACTGGAGCACAGAGAGCCGGAGGGTGACCTGCTCAAAGTCACACCCCTCACTGGTAGTAGAGACAGGATTTGAACCCAGTCCGGCTTCAGAAGCCAGGCTTCTAAGGCTGGGTGCGGTGGCTCACACCTATAATCCCAGATTCTTTAGCAGACTGAGGCGGACAGATCACCTGAGGTCAGGAGTTCAAGACCAGCCTGGCCAAAATGGTGAAACTCCCATCTCTACTACAAATACAAAAATTAGCTGGGTGTGCTAGCGGATGCCTGTAATCCCAGCTGCTAGGGAGGCTGAGGCAGAAGAATCACTTCAACCCAGGAGGCGGAGGTTGCAGTGAGCTGAGATCGTGCCACTGCACTCCAGCCTGGGCAACAGAGCAAGACTCTATATCAGAAAAAAAAGCAGCCAGGCTTCTAGCCATGACTCTCCAGCTTCCTCTGTTTTGTATGTCCATGTGAGATCCCTGCCTGTGCCTGCCACATTCTGTTGCTGGGGCACTGGGGCACCTGAATCCAATAGGGCCATTGTCCTCGGGTTTTCTTCGTTTGAAGACTTTCCCTTGAATTCATAGAATATAATTAATTCTATTCTATTCCGTGGCCCAGGAAGATTCCAGAATGCACTATGCACCAGACATTGTTCTGCTTTATAAATATTCACTCACTCATTCTTTGAATCAAGCCCATGAGTTGAGTTATGTTGTTTCCCTGGGTTTACAGATTTTCTTTTAATCAAGTAGGCACAGAGAGAATGAGTAACTTGCACAAGATCACACAGTAAATGGTCAAGTGGGCTTCACACTCTTAACCACAGTGCTGTATACCTACTGTCTTAATTGAGACAAAACATTCTGCTTCTAGAGTCGTGGGAGGGGAGATAGGTCCGGAAATGCATAAACAAGATTGGTCTGGGTAGTGATAATGGGATTAACAATAATTTCTCAGTATTACCTGTTAGTCATATTGAGGTATATCTAATTACCTCTAGGGTATCTCCTGGCAGATATTTTTTTCAAATCAGAATCCAAATAAGTTCCACATGTTGCATTTGACTATGTGTTTTGAGTTCTTTTTTTTTTTTTTTTTTTTTTTTTTTAATTTTTTTGAAACAGAGTCTCACTCTGTCACCCAGACTGGAGTGCAGTGGCTCGATCTCAGCTCACTGCAGCCTTGGCCTCCCGGATTCCAGTGATTCTCCTGCCTCAGCCTACTGGGTAGCTGGGATTACAAGCACATGCCACAACGCCCAGCTAATTTTTGTGTATTTAGTAGAGACTGGGTTTCACCATGTTGGCCGGGCTGGTCTCAAAGTCCTGACCTCAGGTGATTTGCCCTCGTTGACTTCCCAGAGTGTTGGGATTACAGGCGTGAACCACCGCACTCAGCCTGAGTTATTGTCTTCTAAAAGAGTCTCTTCTTTTTTCTCTCTACGTCATTGATTTGGAAGAATGATTTACTTTTTGAAAATAAAGTAATTAAATGGTTAATAAACCAGAGAACATTCCAGATTATCCCTGTAATGAGAGGGCTCTGTCAGTACTTAGGGAAACAGATGAAGGTGCTAAAAGCACAATCACACTCTATACCATGCATGTGTTGCTGCACACAAGTGGGGAGCCCTCAGACTTTATGGCCTCCAGCTGTAAAGTACTATTATGTAGACTAAGTCAGGTGCTATGAGAATTGCAGTGTGAGAATCCCTAAAGCTCCCAACCAGGAAAAAGGGCTTATGTGTTGCTATCTGCTCATCTGCTCCGAAATGCCCTAGAGCGGTGGCTCTGAGCCAGGGAGGCTTGAGGCTCCTTTCCCAGGCTAATTAGAATTCATTTCGAAGTAGATTCTTGAAGGCAGATCTGTTTCCCCAGCAGCATCTGGGCCTTGTAGTCCCAGCCTACTGCCTCTGGGGGATGCCATGCAGCTGCATCACCAGGACTGCCGGAGGTGGCAGATGTGGCAGGGGATGGGGGGCCAGGCACGGCTTCAGCCACAGCCTGGCTCAGCCCATAGTCCTGGGGCTGAGAGCGTGTTTGGGAGCTTTGACACCTTTTAGTGCAGTAATTCATGCCTCTGACCTTCTCTGGCTAACTGGGTACTCAGGTCAGCTGGGAAATGGATTTGCAGGCTCCTGTCTCTCTGTAGTGACAGCTGGAGAAAGAGAAACTTCACCTTAGCCTCCTTTAACCAACTAGAAATTTACGATTTTATAATCATTGTAATAAAAGTCTGACATAGACTGTCTGGAAAGTGCAGCAAAGCACCAATAAAAAGAAATTACCTGTAAACTGGCCATAGAAAAATAAACACCAAGCTTCAGTGTGCATCTCCCACTCTTTCTAATTTTTGAAAAATAGCTTTATTGAGATAGAATTCATGTACGTTAAAGTTTATATTTTATATATATATATATATATATATATATATATATATATATAAACACATTTTTTTAGATGGAGTTTCACTCTTGTCACCCAGACTGGAGTGCAGTGGTGTGATTTCAGCTCACTGCAAACTCTGCCTCCCGAGTAAGAGCAATTTTCATGCCTCTGTCTCTGCCTCCTGAGTAGCTGGGATTACAGGTGCCTGCCACTATGACCAGCTAATTTTATTTACTGATTGATTGATTGATTGTATTTTTAGTAGAGATGGGGTTTTATCGTGTTGGCCTGGCTGGTCTCAAACTCTTGACCTCAGTTGATCCACCCATCCAATCTAAAGTGCTGGGATTACAGGAGTGAACCACTGTGTCCAGCCCAAAGTTAATATTTTTAAAATGTTCAATTCACTGGTTTATAGTATATTCAGTGTTTTCACATTGAACTGTGTATATATCAGTGCTTTCTTCCTTTTTATTGTGGAGAATCGTCTACTGTGTAGTTATACCATATTTTGTTTATTCATCAACTGATAGACATTAGGGATGTCTCTCCTTTTTGGCTATTACAAATAATGCCACTGTGAAAATTCATGAGCAAGTTTTCATGTGGGCTTATGTGTTCCGTTCTCTTGGGTGTGTACCCAGGAGTGGTTCTGCTGCATCCTATGGTCTCTCTGTTTCACCTTTTGAGAAACCACCAAACTGTTTCTTTAGGAAATGCACCATGTGATATTCCAACTTTATGAGGATCCCCACATCTCCATCATCTCACCAACACTTGTAATTATTATTATTATTTTTTAAGACAGGGTTTTCTTGTAATTATTATTATTATTATTATTATTTTTTAAGACAGGGTTTCACCATGTTGGCCAGGCTAGTCTTGCGCTCCTGACCTCAGGTGATCCAACTGCCTCAGCCTCCCAAAATGCTGAGATTACAGGCGTGAGCCACCACGCCCGGCCCACTTTTAATTATTATAATGACCTTTTTAAAAAAAAAAATTGTATTTACTTAGAAGCATTCAGAATGTCAACAAAACTGCAACTTTTTTTTCTTTTTTCTTTTTTTTTTTTGCAATTACAGACTGGTATTCAGTTAACAGAACAACAATTATTTCGTATAAGCTTCATCAGAGACAACTGAAGTTGAAAAAAGGACCATCCCCATATATAACTGATTTGTGCTGTGTACCAACAAGAACCTGCTTTAAATTTCCATGCCAATTTACAACCCCCATATGGTACCAGGCAAGATTAGTGGCTATTGAAAATACCACCAGGACAGGGCTACCTAAAGACTCATTCGGCAGTGCGTTAACTATCAAAAAAAGACACTGTACAGTTTAAAAACAAATCTTACACAGCCTTACACTTCAATTTTTTTATTTAAAAGGAGTGAGTTGTGTACAGGGGGGTTAAATGCTTTATAGACCAAAAAGAACTGCACTAGAACCAACTTAGTCATCAACATTCTCTTCTTCATCTTCTTCCTCCTCCTCTTCATCGTCCTCATCTTCCTCCTCTTCCTTCTTTTTCTTGCTTTTTTCAGCCTTGACAAATCCCTTTTGGGCTGCAGCAGGCTTTCCTTTAGCTCAATATGCAGCAGTATCTTCGTCGTGTGTTTCCTTCTGCTTCGTAGCCTTTTCATAAGGCCGCTTGTCACCTGCAGCAGAGTTCCTCCACTTCTCTCCCTGTTTCTCCGCCACATCACCAACGAACAGGCCAGGATGTTCTCCTTTGATTTTTGGGCGATACTCAGAGCAGAACAGGAAGAAGGCCAAAGGAGGCCTCTTGGGTGCATTGGGATCCTTGAACTACTTTTTTGTCTCCCCTTTAGGAGGAATTGAGGTTTTCATTTCTCTCTCATAACGGGCCTTGTCCGCCTTTGCCGTGTCTTCAGATTTTCCTTTCTCTTTAGCAGACACGGTCTTCCTCTTCTCTCAGCGCATCTTAGAAAACTCTGAGAAGCTGACCAAAGCATCTGGGTGCTTCTTATGCTCCTCCCACCAAGTGTGCACAAAAAGCACACAGGATGACATTTTGCCTCTCGGCTTCATAGGACCTCCTTTGCCCATGTTTGGTTATTTTTCCTCAGCGAGGTACACAGTCTCCCAGTGCCCATCTGGCTCTCACTTGCCCTGGCGCTGTCTCTGTGGAGCTCAATGTACTGCCTCTAATTACCTTTTCTTAATTGTAACCTTCGTGGTGAGTGGAAAGTGATTTGCCATTGTGGTTGAATTGGCATTTCCCCACTGCCTGAAAATGTTGAGCTGCTTCTTCAGAGAAACATCTCATATCCTTTACTCATTTGATTTTTTTTCTTCACTCATTCTTAAATTTCTTTATATATTTATTTTTTGAGATGGAGTCTCGCTCTGACACCCAGGCTGCAGTGCAGTGGCGCGATCTCAGCTCACTGCAACCTCCGCCTCCCAGGTTCAAGTGATTCTCCTGTCTTGGCCTCCCGAGTAGCTGGGATTATAGGCACACGCCACTATGCCCAGCTAATTTTTTGTGTTTTAGTAGCGATGGGGTTTCACCGTGTTGCCCAGGCTGGTCTCAAACTCCTAAGTTCAGGCAATCTGCCCGCCTCAGCCTCCCAAAGTGCTAGGATCGCAAGCATGAGCCACCAGGTCCAGCCTACTTATTCTTATATTTCTTCAATATGTTCATTCTTAAAAAACTAAGTAGGATGTTTGCCTATTTCGTGTTGAGTTGTAAGAGCTCTTTTTAAATTCTGGGTACAAGCCCATTCTGTAGATACGATTTGCAACTATTTTCTCCCATCTGTGGGTGTTGTTTGATATTCGTGTATTTTTAACACCCAGCCAACTGTGTGAAAAATACATGCACATCAGAGAACACCCACAGATGGGAGAAACGCATATGTGTATGTCAGCTTTGTTACTTGTGATTTCCACTTGACACCATGTAGCGAAGAGCTCTAAAGTCGTGCTGCTAGGCTTCTGATTCCTACTCAGCAGCCACTGTCTGAATTCTTCAGCAAGTCCCTTTTCTTTTTTCCTTTTTTTTTTTTTTTTTTTTTTCAAATTTTTGAGACAGAGTCTTGCTTTGTCACCTAGGCTGGAGTGTCGTGGCATAATCTTAGCTCACTGCAACCTCTGCCTCCTGGGCTCAAATGATTCTTCTGCCTTAGTCTCCTCAGTAGCTGGGATTATAGGCGCACACCACCACGGCCGGATAATTTTTGTTTTTAGTGGAGATGGGATTTCGCCATATTGGTCAGGATGGTCTTGAACTCCTGACTTCAGGTAATCCTCCCGACTGACTTCCAAAGTGCTGGAATTACCGGCGTGAGCCACCATACCCCACCTCCCTTAATTTTTCTATGCCTCAGTTTCCTCATCTATAAAATAAGGATGATCATCAGGTCCATGTCATAGGATTGCTGTAAGGATCAAATCAGAAAATGGCTGGGAAAGGCTGGGCATGTAGGAAAACCTCATAGATGGTGTTTGCAGGAGTTCCTTGTTCCTGGCCCCCAAGAACACTCATCTCCCATCTTTCCTCCCTCCCTGTTTTATGTTTTATCTTATTTTCTGTTTTCTTTCTCTCTTCTTTCTTCCTCTTTTTCTCTTTTTAGCCTTCCCCCTTCCAAATGCCCAGGGCAGTACTAGAGCAGTTTGACCCCTGCGGTAGTTCTTAGTGCCTCGAGGCCACTGGGAATCTGTTTTTTCCAGACTTTGGAATTTTTTTTTTTTTTTTTTTTTTTTTCCGGAGACAGAGTTTTGCTCTTGTTGCCCAGACTAGAGTGCAGTGATACAACCTTAGCTCACTGCAACCTTCACCTCCCGGATTCAAGTGATTCTTCTGCCTCAGCCTCTGGAGTAGCTGGGATTACAGGCACCTGCCACCATGCCGGCTAATTTTTGTATTTTTAGTAGAAATGGGGTTTGACTATGTTGGCTAGGCTGGTCTCAAACTCTTGATCTCAGGTGATCCACCCGCCTTGGCCTCCCAAAATGCTGGGATTACAAGTGTGAGCCACCGCACCCAGCTACCTTTGAGATTCTTCAACAGGGATAGCCTCCGGCCAGCTCTGAACAGAGCATTCTAAACCTGGGTTCTATACCTAGCGTTACGTTTTGTTCCTTTAGGTTCTATGAACAGGGCTGGGACAGGCTGGTAACAGGAAGAGCTGCTGTGCCTTACTGTCGTTTTGGTGGGGTTTGTTTTGTTTGCTTTTTGTTTTTGAGACAGAGTGTCACTCTCTTGCCAGGCTGGAGTGCAGTGGCACAATCTTAGCTCACGGCAACCTCCGCCTCCTGGGTTCAAGGGATTCTCCTGCCTCCCATGTTGGCCAGGATGGTCTCAATCTCCTGACCTCATGACCCACCTGCCTGGGCCTCCCAAATTGCTGGTATTACAGGTGTGAGCCACTGCAGCCAGGTTTTTTTTTCGAGACAGAGTTTCGTTTTTGTTGCCCAGGCTGTAGTGCAGTGGTGCGATCTTGGCTGACTGCAACCTCCACCTCCCAGGTTCAACTGATTCTTTTACCCCAGCCTCTCAAGTAGTTGGGATTACAGGTGACTGCCACCATGCCTGGCTCATTTTTTTTTTTTTTGTATTTTTAGTAGAAACAGGGTTTCACCATGCTGGCTAGGCTGGTCTCGAACTCCTGACCTCAGGTGATCCACCCGCCGTGGCCTCCCAGAGTTCTGGGATTACAGGTATGAGCCACCACCCATGGCCTGAAGCTGCTGCGTCGAGGGTAGGCAGAGCTTAGCTGGAAGTTAGTGCTTCCCAGAGACCCAGGATTCCTGGGCTTCAGGTCGACCCTGCTATGGAAAACCATCTTGGGTTGGTTTTCCCATTTTGCTTTTTCCTATCTTGCTTTTCCCATTTGCACACAGGCATAACCATAGCTCCTTCCTAGGTCTTTCAGGCTGAGAAAGGGTAGGGATATTTAGAAGATCCTGTGACTTTAAGGTGCTCAGCAGAAAGCTATGTGAGCTATTGGGGAATTCTCCTTCTGGATGTGAACCACAGAGTATCTGATTGCAATTGGCAAATATTTATTCATGTCCTCTATTCATCTGGTGTTTGGGACAGTCCTTGAGATTCTTTACTTTTTATTGAAGTACGCCGTTCATCAGAGTGCAGCTCATGAAAGTTCAGCTTGGTGAACTTTCACAAATTGAACACACCCTTGTATTAACACCCTCAAAGAGAAACATGGCAGGGGCAGCCCCCAGAAACTCCACCCCTGCACCCTTCCCACCTCACCCCACCAAAGGGTTCCACTGTCACTATCTAATCACCACTCTTGGGTGTCAGTGACAGAAACTCATCTCCCAGTGACTTAAGCTGAAACCGAATGCTTCCCCCAGCTGAGGGGTCCGTGGATAAACCTTGCACAACTGCATTGAAATGGTTAGATGATGCTGTCAGCTTGCCTGTGAACCTTCTCTGCTGAGTTCTCTTCTGTGTTGAGTTTATACCCAGGCAGTTTCCTCTTCCTTTGTGATGAAGAAATTCCAGGATTGCCTTTGAGCAGATGTCCCATTCCTAGGTCAGTAGTTCTATGTGGGCTGGGGTGGTAGGGTCAGTGTGTGGAATATGGAGGCGAGCCCGTCTTGGGCCACGTGACTGGATCAGCCTCATCTGAGCCACATGCACTTTTTAGTGGGTGAGGGTGGTTCCCCAGGAAAAAGCCTAGAGACGGTTGTCAGAAGGAAAACAGGTACTGAGTGGACAGAACCAAGCAAGTCCAGTATACCTGGGCAGTGCCGATTCTCACACTACTCACCGGAGAACAGATGTTCTCTTGCAAAAAAAACCACAAGCTCAAGCTCCTGGTTGCTCACAGGCAAGAGGGGAAGGAAAAAACATTACAGGGCAGAATGGGGCATGCCTGGACAGGCACAGAGGAGGCATCCGCAGGGAAGGCTGAGATGCCTGCCTGTGGGAGTCAGGGCTGGGCACTCACAGCATGGGGCAAGGGGGTTGGGAGAGCTGGAGTGGGGCTTTTTGATGAAAACTGATGACTCCCGGCCTTCTGAAGCCTGGGATGTGGGAGATGAGGTCGGAAAGCTGAAGGCTGCTGAATAGGAGAATGGTAGGATCCGATGTGTGGTATAGGCACCCCTGGGGGCAACTGTACAAGACGGACTGAAGGGAGGCCGGGTGGTGGCTTTGCCAGAATCCAGGAGAGAAGGATGCAGCCAGGACCAGCATGACCCTCCCACAGCTGGATGTCCAGGCCATCCACTGGGACGTCATCAGGTCCGTTGACCGTCACATAGACAGATGTGTCTTCAGTGTCCCCAACTCGATTGTGAGCTCCACCAGGATTAGGATCCTGAGCACTGGCTTTCCTGGATTGAATCTTCTGCAGATCTTATCTTTTCTCTACTTTCCAACTTTATTTGTCATTTATGTTTTTTGTTCTACTTTTCACATCTTTTAAATTTTTCCTTTCAACCTTTCTAATATCTAATGCAATTAGCCCCAAGGAAAACTAAGAGAAACAAGCAAAAACAAAAAAGGAAGTGTTACTCTTAGTCATTGATGTGCTTCAGCTGTGAGCTGGAGTGTTTTGCTGTGGTTTTAGGTTTTTGATATTTTTTTAGAGAAAGGAGGTCTCGCTCTGTTGCCCAGGCTGGTGAGCAGTAGAGCGATCATAACTTACTGCGACCTTGAACTCTGGGGCTCGAGGTCCTCCCACCTCGGCCTCCCAAAGTGCTGGGATTACAGGTGTGAGCCACCGTGCCTGGCCTCCAGGCATATGTGATCCTTTCTCAAGCGATGTGTAGTATTTTGACAAAAGTACATTTTAAAAAGAGTTAATATCAAAAAAACATTTCTGTGGCATAAGGACCCCTGCTTAGGGTGTTCCTGGGTACCAAAGCGAGAGACAGAGCTTTCTGTTCCCTTTCTGGCCTTTTGTGCTTTTTAGCTCCACCCTTCTCCTGAAAAACATGTGATTATTTTCTTCACCATTATCATCACCATCAGCACCATTAATGACTTGTTGGAAGTTTAAAGTAGAATTGTTTCTGAGGTTGGGGGGCTGGAGAGGGCATCAGAGACAGGAAATATTACTGTCTTCTGTCTCAAAAAAAGAAAGAAAAAAAGAAACATGAGCTGGCAATTAGCTCATCTGTACCTTTAGAATTTTTTTTTTTTTTTTTTGAGATGGAATCTTGCTCTGTTGCCCAGGCTGGAGTACAATGGCACCATCTCAGCTCCCTGCAACGTCCGCCTCCTGGCTTCAGGCAATTCTGCCTCAGCTTCCTGAGTAGCTGGGACTATAGGCACCTGCCACCACACCGGCTAATTTTTGTATTTTTAATAAGAGACCGGGTTTTGCCTTGTTGGCCAGGCTGGTCTGGATCTCCTGACCTCAAGTGATCTGCCCTCCTTGGCCTCCCAAAGTGCTGGGATTACATGCATGAGCCACTACACCCGGCTTAGAACTTTATACATCTTTGTGTTCCCTCTTCCAAAAATTAAACATATAATAAATATGTTCCCCCCATAAAGAGAAAACTTTAGAGGGGAAGGAGATAGGCCTTCCAGGATGGGAAAGTTCACTGGACAAAGGCTTAGGAGTGTCACACCCACCACAGAACCCTGCAGGGAGAGTCTGCTTCTTGGATTTATATATATATATATATATATATACACACACACACACACACACATATACATATATATAAAATTATTTTCATCATCATTATCACCATCATCACTATTAATGACTTGTTGGAGATTTAAATATATACATATATATATATATATATATATATATATGTATATATATATATGGTTTTTTTTGTTTGGTTGGTTGGTTATTTTTTTGAGATGGAGTCTTGTTCTGTCACCCAGGCTGGAGTGCAGTGGCACAATCTCTGCTCACTGCAACCTCTGCCTCCAGATTCAAGCAATTCTCCTGTCTCAGCCTCCTGAGGAGCTGGGACTACGGGTGCCTACCACCACAACCAGCTAATTTTTATATTTTTAATAGAGACAGGGTTTTGCCATATTGGTCAGGCTGGTCTTGAACTCCTGACCTTAGGTGATCCACCTGCCTTAGCCTCCCAAAGTACTGGGATTACAGGCATGAGCCACCCTGTGCTCAGCCTATTTATTTATTATTTATTTATTTATTTTTGAGACAGGGTCTCACACTATTGCCTAGGCTGTAGTGCCATGGCACAATCTCTGCTCACTGCAGCCTCTGCCTCCCAGGCTCAAGCTATCCTCCACCTCAGCCTCCTGAGTACCTGGGACTACAGTTAGACACCACTGCACCGGGCTAATTTTTGTGTTTTTAGTAGAGATGGTGTTTGGCCATGATTCCCAGGCTGGTTTGGAGCTTCTGGGCTCAAGTAATTTACCTGCCTAAGCCTCCCAAAGTGCTGTGATAACAGGTATGAACTACTGCACCCAGCTGGCTCTTGGATTTAAGCCCCTGCCCTGTCTCTTTCTCACTGGGTATTCACATATCTGAGCCCCACTGCTTCAATTAAAACGGACAGGGATGGTCATTGCTGCCTCCTAGGGACTTGGGATGATAGCATTTAATCATGAAGACAAGAGTACCTCTCACAGGCCCTTCCTGACTGGTTCTTCCTAATGTTAAACCCTTGGCCCAGATGGCCACTGTGCTGAACGTAAGGCTTCTATCAGAAAGCTCCCAGCTAGGAACTGGTCTTCTGGAGACTCTGTGGCATAGGATGATTCAACCACTTTCCTAGTTCTTGAGTTTCAATAGTAGGATATTGCAGCAGTTCCTATAGTGTATGAGTCACTTAAGAAGACCTCAAGCTTTCCTGGAACACAGGTAACAAACACCTTGGCTTGAGGTCAAGATCCTACCCAGGCAAGGGCTGGGCTGGCCAGGGCAACCGTGTTTGGCCCAGAGTAGCAGGGTCCTGCACTCTGCAGGGAGCAATCACAGGTGTGAGAGGCCCACAGCCTGGGATCAGTGGTGCCAGGAGCTTAGGAACAGGAGCCCTGGAGTCCCAGCTTTCCCACTGTCTCTGCAAACCTTGGGTCCTTCCCCTGAAAAATGACATCATCATGCCCACCTCAGGGTTCATTGAGTAAATCATCCAGTGGACTTGAAGCACCTAGCACTTGTGATCATCAAAGTTAGCAAACATGAGTTCCCTTCTCCTCTGGTGCCCCATTGGCACTAGAGGAGCATTGATCATGAGCAGAGCAGATGAGTGGCTACTCTCCTCATCTTCCAGGTTTTCCCAGAATGGGCATGGGATCTGGAGTTCGCTGGTGACAGAGCTTTTGGGCATCTTCCATCCACCCTTGTTGCTTCCTGATGAGGGGAAGGAGCTGAGGTGGGATCTGCTCTGAAGTTAGACCCTGGCTTCTCTCAGTGGTGACCTGGACAGGAAGGAGAGGGAGCAAAGGATGCAGGAGCAAGGAGGAAACTTCCAGGCCCCTCCCTTCCAGAGTCCCCCAGCCTTGAGATCATTGCAGAAGCAACAGCTGCAAAGAGCAGAGCACTTTGGGACCTTGGAATGCGGGAGGCGGCTCTGTGTTCCTTCCACCCTGTGAGACATGCGTGACATTCTTAAGGTCCACTAAAAGGCTGGTGGTTGGAGGCCAGAGGATGGCCTGGGAGTTACTGAAATTGGAAATGGAGGTCGTCTGTGGGTGTCTCCTCTTGGGGGAGACTCCCCAGGGGGAGGAGTTCCTCCTCTCTAGATGTAGCTGAGCACAGGGACAGTAACAGTGATGGATGCATGTGTGTAAGAAATGCTTCCCCAGGCCCTCTCTTCATAGATGTTTGCAGGAGCATCTCTCACAACAGCTCTGAGAGGTTAAATGTTGCAAATCCCATTCTACAGAGATGGAAATCGAGCCTCAGGGAAGTTACATCGCATTTAGGGGTATCTTCCCCTGTAGAGTGTGACTCCGTCTCCCTCCTGCTTTACTAGGTGCTGAGGACCCTCCAAGCATCTCCCATGAAGTTGTGATCAGCATTGCAGCACTACCAGCAGCCCTGGGTGGTGGTGAGTCCCCTCAGCTGGCCGGGACAGTACTCTGCTGTCACCTCCCTGTTCTCTGGCTCCATCCCAGCTCCTATCAACTGGTCTCCTTGCAAACTCTCAGGGCTCCAGGACACCCACCCTTAGGAGTCCGTGCTGCCTTTAGCACTTCACTCCCCACCAGTGATGGCAACACTTGGTGTTCTTTGTCCACTTTGTCTGTTTGCTCATTTTTTTTGCTTCTGAGGAAGAGTCTCACTCTGTTTCCCAGGCTGGAGTGCAGTGGTGCCATCTCAGCTCGCTGCAACCTCCACCTCCGGGTTCAAGCGATTCTCTTGCCTCAGCCTCCTGAGTAGCTGGGATTACAGGCATGTGCAACCACACCCAGATAATTTTTGTATTTTTAGTAAAGATGGGGTTTCTCCATATTGGTCAGGCTGATCTTGAACTTCTGACCTCAGGTGATCTGCCTGCCTTGGCCTCCCAAAACGCTGAGATTACAGGCATGAGCCCCCACACCCAGCCATACCTCTCTATTTTTTTTTTTTTTTTTAATCATACAGTGTGGAAACACACACTGTAGCAAGTGCATGCCTCGGTTAGGGGCATGACTACCTGTCCCTCCTGTCCATCCAGGATATTCAAACATGTTCCCATTTTCCAGTAATCCACCCAAATCCTGTGTTATGTGCTGGTACCATCCCCTTTTACAGATGGATAAACTGAGTCACTGGATGATCCAATATGTGGTTTGAGATCACAGGCTGTGTATGTCAGTGTAGTATGGAAAGTTAAAAAACAAAGGAGGCTGGCTGCTGTGTCTTATGCCTGTAATTCCAGCACTTTGGGAGGCTGAGATGGGCAGATCACCTGAGGTCAGGAGTTGGAGACCAGCAGCCAGACCAACATGAAGAAACCCCATCTCTACTAAAAATACAAAATTAGCTGGGCGTGGTGGTGCATCCCTGTAATCCCAGCTACTTCAGAGGCTGAGGCAGGAGAATCACTTGAATCCAGGAGGCAGAGGTTGTGGGGAGCCAAGATCACGCCATTGCATTCCAGCCTGGGCAACAAGAGCGAAACTCCATCTCAACAACAGAGGGGAAAAAAAAAAAAAAAAAAGGAAAAAGATCACAGGCTGCAGTGGAAGAGCCTCAGGGAAACGCACCACCACACCCAGCTAATTTGTGTATTTTTAGTAGAGATGGGGTTTCTCCACGTTGGTCAGACTGGTCTCGAACTCCTGACTTCATGATCCGCCCACCTCGGCCTCCCAAAGTGCTGAGATTACAGACCTGAGCCCCCGTACCTGGCCATACCTGTCTATGGTGCTGTGACATCTGCCAGAGCACCCATCAGCTCCACCTAAAAGAGTTTCCTCACAGGAATTCTTAATCAAAAGACAGGAATTCTGTTTGAAATATATTTCACTCTCCAGATAGACAGTGGGTAGATAGTGTGGGTAGATAACTAAAAAGGTAGGACTCATATACAGACAGATTTCCCACTGCATTCTGCATTTGTACTTTTGCTCTCAGCTAGACTGGATCCTCAGTTATGTCTTAAGGCCACATATTCGGGAGAGTGTCCCACTGAGACCATGCTGTTCTTGGGAGGCTGAGGTCTGGTGGTTGAATCTGCTCCCTGCAGGCACCGGGCAGTAGCTGGGGCGCGGGATGGGCGTGCAGGCTGCAGTCCCTAACCGCTGCGCTCTCCTCCCTAAGGCCCCCGGCAGTCAGCATGTGGCTGCCACGCGTCTCCAGCACAGCAGTGACTGCACTCCTCCTGGCGCAGACCTTCCTCCTCCTCTTTCTGATCTCCCGGCCAGGGCCCTCACCCAGAGCGTGCGGTGAGGAGCGCGTGCACGTGCTAGTGCTGTCTTCGTGGCGCTCGGGCTCGTCCTTTGTGGGCCAGCTCTTCAGCCAGCACCCCGACGTCTTCTACCTGATGGAGCCTGCGTGGCACGTGTGGACCACCCTGTCACAGGGCAGCGCCGCAACGCTGCACATGGCCGTGCGCGACCTGGTGCGCTCTGTCTTCTTGTGTGACATGGACGTGTTTGATGCCTATCTGCCTTGGCGACGCAACCTGTCCGACCTCTTCCAGTGGGCCGTGAGCCGCGCACTGTGCTCGCCACCCGCCTGCAGCGCCTTCCCCCGAGGCGCCATCAGCAGTGAGGCGGTGTGCAAGCCACTGTGCGCGCGGAGGCCCTTCAGCCTGGCCCAGGAGGCCTGCCGCTCCTACAGCCACGTGGTGCTCAAGGAGGTGCGCTTTTTCAACCTGCAGGTGCTCTACCCGCTTCTCAGCGACCCGGCGCTCAACCTGCACATCGTGCACCTGGTGCGCGACCCGCGGGCTGTGTTGCGCTCCCGGGAGGCGGCGGCCAAGGCTCTGGCGCGTGACAATGGCATCGTGCTGGGCACCAATGGCACATGGGTGGAGGCCGACCCTGGCCTGCGCGTGGTGCGTGAGGTGTGCCGTAGCCACGTCCGCATCGCTGAGGCCGCCACACTCAAGCCGCCACCCTTCCTGCGCGGCCGCTACCGCCTGGTGCGCTTCGAGGACCTGGCGCGGGAGCCACTGGCAGAGATCCGGGCACTCTACGCCTTCACCGGCCTAAGTCTCACGCCACAGCTCGAGGCCTGGATCCACAACATCACCCACGGATCCGGACCTGGTGCGCGCCGCGAAGCCTTCAAGACTTCGTCCAGGAATGCGCTCAATGTCTCCCAGGCCTGGCGCCACACGCTGCCCTTCGCCAAGATCCGCCGCGTGCAGGAACTGTGCACTGGTGCTCTGCAGCTGCTGGGCTACCGGCCTTTGTACTCTGAGGCTGAGCAACGCGACCTTGCCCTGGATCTGGTGCTGCCACGAGGCCTGAACAGCTTCAGCTGGGCGTCGTCCACGGCCTCACACCCCCGGCATTAGTGGAGGCTACAGTTATAGAGGTCACCAGGCCTGGAGAGGGGAGTGCATTGTGCAGAGGTGGCTGGGGTGCACGGAGAAGCAGGTCCCTATATTGACCAAGGAGTTCGTGGTCCCCCCATGAAGTAGGCAAGGACTGCCTGTTTCTTTCCAGATTCTCAGTTTTTCTTTTTTCTTTTTTTTCTTTTTCTTTTTCTTTTTTTTTTTTTTTTGAGACGGTGTTTCGCTCGTTACCCAGGCTGGAGTGGAATGGCGCGATCTCGGCTCACCGCAACCTCCGCCTCCCGGGTTCAGGCGATTCTCCTTCCTCAGCCTCCTGAGTAGCTGGGATTACAGGCATGCGCCACCATGCCCAGCTAATTTTTTGTATTTTTAGTAGAGACGGGGTTTCACCATGTTGACCAGGATGGTCTCGATCTCTTGACCTCGTGATCCACCCGCCTCAGCCTCCCAAAGTGCTGGGATTACAGGCGTGAGCCACCGCGCCCGGCGATTCTCAGTTTTTCTTTGCATCCTCTGGAGCTGCCTTCTCATCAAGTGCACTCTTCGTGGAAAGCAACTCTTGCCCCTACCTCCTCTGGGCACAGGGAGTGCGTTCAGATGACTTGGCTTCCACTCAAGTGCTTTCTTTCCCTTTAACTTTCTCCTTCTGGGGACACATCCTGCAGCAGCTGAGGGGGAGCCCTCGCACTGGCTGGGAGTGGAGAGGTAAGGTGGTGATAGGGCTGCGAAAGTCTGTACATCACATCCACAGGCACACATGCACACTTGACCAAACTCAGAAGTGAAAAGACTTGTCCAAAATCACATGGTGAGAAGGAGGATGAAGGGAGGAGCTAGCTTTTTGTCTGGGGCTCCAGTGGGGAGGAGAGAACCTGCCTCCTGGGTGAGAAGGGTCAGATTTTCCCATTTTAATTGCTTTAGGGAAGAGCAGGCAGAGTCATGGCCAGGGACACAGCTGAGAGATAGAGGAAGCTGTGAATGTGAGACCAGAGCTCATCATCCTGGACAAGCCTGGAGGGAGGCAGTAAGTGGGAAAGGTGAGAGGGGGGTGGGGAGGCCTGAGCAGCAAGCCAGGCATAGGGCATGGCAGAGCAAGAGGGGGGCCGCAGGATCAGTGCCTGGAAGGCAGGGGCGGCCGGTTGTGGGGAGTGGAACTCATCAGGCTTGCCAGGAGATTGGAAGGGAAACGGCTCTGGGCTGGATCTGTCTTCCATTGGGATTACAAGTGTGAGCCACCTTGCATGGCGGAGGAAAACTGTTTATTTTGAGATGGAGTTTTGCTCTTTCGCCCAGGCTGGAGTGAAGCCACGCTATCTCAGCTCACTGCAAACTCTGCCTCCCAGTTCAAGCGATCTCCTGCCTCAGCCTCCGCAGTAACTGGGATTATAGATGCCTTCCACCACACACGGCTAATTTTTGTGTTTTTTTAGAGACGGGGTTTCACCATGTTGGTCTTGAACTCCTGGACTCAGGTGATCCACCCGCCTTGGCCTCCCAAAGTGTTGGGATTACAAGCATGAGCCACCATGCCCTGTGAAAAAATGTATTAACACAGACAGCTGACATCACTCAGGATAAGACTCAACAAAGTTATGCCTTGGAACACTGTCTTACACAGCATTAAAAAAAAAAAAAAAAAAAAAAAAAAAAAAAAAAAAACAATAAATTTGTAGAGAAATGACTGGACCAGGGATAACAGTTTTAGGCTTCCAAGGGTGGGAAATTATGGGATGGTAAATATCCAAGAGGAAGCTGTTGTAGCAGGATTTGTCTGCAGTGCCTCTGGAACTGCCTCTGGCTAGGCAGAGTTGAGAGTTGTCTCCAGGCAAGGAGAATTTATATCGTGCCTTTAGGCAGAAGAAGGGAGGGAAACCTGACCTTTTTCTGTACCTTCTGCTTGTTAATTGCCTTCAGCTGAAAATCATTTGTATGTGAAAGAGGCATAATCTGGATCACCCCTTCTGCTTTCTTCCACCTGAAGAGAACGTGCATGCTGCTCCTTTGCTTCAGACCTCTTCCTCCACCACAGAGAAAGCCCAGGCCAGCCTGCCAGACAAGCAGGGACCATGAGAAGGAGAGTTCAGGTGTCCGAAGCCTAGACCAGCCAGCCCCTCACCAGCCCCAGCTGATCAGCACGTGGCCACTTCTGTTACCTTCTACTAGCCAAAGCAAGTCCAGGGCTCACCCAGATTCAGAGGACGGGAAACAGTATGCCGCTTGGGAGAAGTAGCTATAGAGACACACATGAACAAGATCAGCTGAGTCCAGCACTGCCGGCCAAGTCAAAGACTTTAGGAGCAATAAAAGTGCTTATGATGTTTCAATCATTTGAGTGTTGGGGTGGTTTGTTATGTAGCATTGCCTGACCGATACAGTTGAAAACAGAGAGCTCTGGGCACCTGTAGCTTCCAACTTTCCATCAGGTTCCAGTCTGTGCCTCCCTGCTGGTAGGGCTGGAATTAGTCTCTTCTTACCTGTAGGCCCTGTGAGGCAGCTGGAAGTGTCTAGGCCCAGCAGTCACCCGCAATTAGGGGCAGGCATGCTTGTTGCCTCTGCTGTGGGTGTGAGAGCTCAGGAGGGGGCAATCGAAGCCCGAGGTGGGCTGATGGGTGCACAGGAACAGTGTTGCCTGGAATAGGTCAGAGAACCCACCGAGATCACACCACTGCACTCCAGCTTGGGCAACAGAGCGAGACTCTGTCTCAAACAAACAGAAAATAGTCCGGGCGCGGTGGCTCAAGTCTGTAATCCCAGCACTTTGGGAGGCCGAGGCGGGTGGATCACGAGGTCGAGAGATCGAGACCATCCTGGTCAACATGGTGAAACCCCGTCTCTACTAAAAATACAAAAAATTAGCTGGGCATGGTGGCTCGTGCCTGTAATCCCAGCTACTCAGGAGGCTGAGGCAGGAGAATTGCCTGAACCCAGGAGGCGGAGGTTGCGGTGAGCCGAGATCATGCCATTGCACTCCAGCCTGGGTAACAAGAGCAAAACTCCATCTCAAAAAAAAAAAAAAAAAAAAAAAAAAAAAAAAAACAGAAAATAAAAGAACCAGAGCTAAAGTCTTGATGAAAAGGATTGGGCAACTATATATTTTTCCAAGATGGCAATTCATACCAGCCAATCGAGCATTTTCTCCCTAGTGGGTAAGACCAGAAAACCTACAAATCTTGTGTTATTCTGATCCCAGTCCTCAAGAACTCCACTCATTCATTCAACACACATTATGGGTTGAGCACCAACCAGACACTGGGCTGTTGTAGGAGCTGGAGATAGAGCAAGGACCAAGACAAACAACAAGCAAAAACCCCAGCCCTAGGCTGGGTGCAGTGGCTCATGCCTATAATCCCAGTACTTTGGGAGGCTAAGGCAGGTGGATCACCTGAGATCTGGAGTTCAAGACCCTGGGCAACATGGTGAAACCCTGTCTCTACTAAAAATACAAAAGTTAGCTGGGTGTGGTGCCACATGCCTGTAATCCCAGCTGATACTCAGGAAGCTGAGGCAAGAGAATTGCTTGAAACTGGGAGGTGGTGGTTGCAGTGAGCTGAGATGGCACCACTGCACTCCAGCCTGGGCAACAGAGCAATACTCCATCTCACACAAAAAAAACCCCTGCCCTCTGGGAACTTGCATTCTGATGGTGGGGAGAGAGCTAATGAATGATAAGTGTCATAAATGACTACATTATTTTGCGTATTAGAGAGTGCCAAGGATTAAAGTGAAGAAGGTTCTGGGGATTAGGAATGTATGTGGGTGGGGGTGTGAGTTGTAATTTTTTTTTTTTTTTTTTTTTTTTGAGACAGACTCTTGTTATGTCGCCAGGCTGGAGTGCAGTGGCATGATCTTGGCTCACTGCAATCTCAGCCTCCTGGGTTCAAGTAATCCCCTGCCTCAGCCTCCAGAGTAGCTGGGACCACAGGCGTGCACCCCCCCACACAGGTAATTTTTGTATTTTTAGTAGAGACGAGGTTTCACCATGTTGGCCAGGATGGTCTCGATCTCTTGACCTTGTGATCCGCCTGCTTCGGCCTCCCAAAGTGCTGGGATTACAGGCTTAAGCCACTGCATGGTGTGAGTTATGATTTTTAATGGGGTGATCAGGGTAGGTCTTGGTGAGAAAGTGACATTTGAGGCCGGGCACGGTGGCTCACGCCTGTAATCCCAGCACTTTGGGAGGCTGAGGCGGGTGGATCACGAGGTCAAGAGATCGAGACCATCCTGGTCAACATGGTGAAACCCCGTCTCTACTAAAAATACAAAAATTAGCTGGGCATGGTGGCGCATGCCTGTAATCCCAGCTACTCAGGAGGCTGAGGCAGGAGAATTGCCTGAACCCAGGAGGCGGAGGTTGTGGTGAGCCGAGATCGCGCCATTGCACTCCAGCCTGGGTAACAAGAGTGAAAGTCCGTCTCAAAAAAAAAAAAAAAAGAAAGTGACATTCGAGCAAAGTCTTAAAGGAGGTGAGAGAGTATGTCAAGGGCAATAATGGGTAGCCTATCTGGGAAGAGGAAAGAGTTAACACAAAAGCCCTAAGGACGGGAGGCATCTGGCTTGTTGGAAGAACAGCAAGGGGCCAGGAGGTCTGATGTGATGGCCCCAAGACGGAGTGCCGGGAGATGAGGTCAGCAGGTATGGGGAGGGGTCAGGTCACAGAGGGCCTTGGAGGCCTTCAGGAGGACCTCGGCTTTACTTGGTGTTAAACGGAGGGCGTCCAAGGCCACTCTTGTTCTATTATGTCCCATGGGTGAATAAATAAACATAGATATAAATATGTCATATACATGTGTAATATGTCAGGTACCAAAAATAATAGGATAAGTACCCAGTTAAATCCATATTTTGTTATAATTTCACTGCATGTGTTAATATCCTGAATAAGTATAGTGTTGCTTTTGCAAGTATCTGAGTTTGGTTTAACTGAATCACACTGTGGTCTTCTGCAACTTAGGTCTCCCCTTCAAGTTTGTGGAATTTTTTTTTTTTTTTTTTTGAGATGGAGTCTCACTCTGTCACCAGATTGGAATGCAGTGGTAAGATCTCCACTCACGGCAACCTCTGCCTCCTAGGTTCAAGCAATTCTCCTGCTTGAACCTAGCTAGCTTGAACCTCCTAGCTTGAACCTACCTCCTGAGTAGCTAGGATTATAGGTGCGTGTTACCATGCCTGGCTGATTTTTGTATTTTTAGTAGAGACGGGGTTTCACCATGTTGGCCAGGCTGGTCTTGAACTCCTGACCTTGTGATCCCCCTGCCTCAGCCTCCCACAGTGCTGGAATTACAGGACTGAGCCACTGTGCCCGGCTGGGTTTTTTGTTTGTTTGTTTGTTTGACACAGAGTCTTGCTCTGTTACCCAGACTGCAGTGCAGTGGTGCAATCTTGGCTCACTGCAGTCTTGAACCTCCTGGGTTCAAGCGATCCTTGTGCCTCAGCCTCCCAAGTAGTTGAGATTACAGGTGTGCGCCACCACGCCCAGATAACTTTTTGTATTTTTAGTAGAGACCGGGTTTCACCACGTTGGCCAGGCTAGTCTCGAACTCCTGACCTCAATGATCCACCCACCTCAGCCTCCCATAGTGGTAGCATTACAGGTGTGACCCCCCTCCGCCTGGCCTCTCCCTCAACTTTGTATTTCTGGGATTCATCGTGTTGCTCTTCAGTATTACATCATTTATTTTCACTACTTTAAAGGAATTTATTGGAAATCATACCACAATTTTATTTATCCTCCCAAAGTTCTGGGATACACGTGTGAGCCACCGCACCCAGCCAAAATACTGGCTTCCTTCTTAACCTGCTCATTAAAATGTTGAACCATTTTGTCTACAGCTTGAAGGCAATTCCCTTACTCTTCCTGAGGACACCTTTTCTGTTTTAATCTGGACAGATGGCTTCTAGCACTGTTGCACAGAAGTCAGTCTAACACTCCTGGTTAAGTCCACCATTTCTTGCATTGCACATGTTTCTCTCTCTTGGTTAACGCTCTTTAACTTTGCTGGACCGCATCCTCAGCTTCCTTAGAAAGGGCCCATCAATGTGCAGCCAATTAAGCCGACCGAGTTCCTTTCCCTGTGGCGGCCCACTGCAATGGCTGCAAACAGCATCTTCTGTGGTAGTGTAATGCAGAGTGTTTCTTGTATAGGTTGCTCTAAGGGATCTTGGAGACAGGCCTTTCAGATGTACATTCGTGTCTCTGACCTTGCACTTGCCCAGTGTAGGCTCTGAACAGGCATGCGAGGTGCCTTTGGAAAGCCCCAGGGCCGTGTGTTTGGAGTTCACACTGGCCAACTTACCAGGTCCATCCCCATCAAGCTGCAGAACAAGGAGCATGTGATGGAGCCCTGCGCGGGTTCATGTTCCCTGGCCACCAGAAGATCCACACCTCAAAGAAGGGAGGCCTCACCAAGTTCAATGCTGATGAATTTGAAGACATGGTAGCTGAGAAGTGGCTTATCCCGATGGCTGTGGGGTTAAGTACATCCCTAGTCGTGGCCCTCTGGACAAGTGGTGGGACCTGCACTCATGAGGGCTTCCACTGTGCTGCCTCCTCTTAATATGAATCAATAAATCCTACTTCCTGACCAAAAAAAAAAAAAAAAAAAAAGAGAGAGAGAAAGAAAAAAAGGGCCCATGAAACCTACATGTTCTGAGCCTGGCAAGACTAAATGTCTTTTTTAAACCTGTCAGCGGCCAGGCATGGGGGCTCAGGCCTGTAATCCCAGCACTTTGGGACGAAGTGGGTGGATCACAAGGTCAGGAGTTCAAGACCAGCCTGGCCGAGATGGTGAAACCCCATCTCTACAAAAAATACAAACATTACCTGGGTGTGGTGGTGGGTGCCTGCAATCCCAGATACTTGGGAGGCTGAGGCAGAGAACTGCTTGAACCCAGGTGGCAGAGGCTGCAGTGAGTTGAGATTGCACCATTGCACTCCAGCCTGGGCGAAAGAGGAAGACTCTGACTCAAAAACAAAAAAAACCTGTCAATTCATAATTGGACTGAAGATAGAATTATAAATTCAAAATAATGTTTCCTAATGTAATACATAATTGATTATGTAACCCTACAATAATTGGTTTCTTCCACTTCTAATAGACACTGCTACTCTGGGAAATGTACCAAAAAGACAGCATGGTTAAAGGTCAGTATTTCATGACCCTTTTTATACTTTCTATTTTTATTTTAGATAGGTTTCTTGGTTGATGCAAAAAGTGAATTGCGGTGGTGGGGAACTGGCATGGGGAAGCTTCCAAAACAGAGGCTTCAGGAGAGAATTCTACTTTTTCTTTTTTTTTTTTTCTTTTTTTTTTTTTCAGATAGAATCTGACTCTGTCACTGAGGCTGGAGTGCCATGGTGCGATCTTGGCTCACCGCAACTTCTGCCTCCTGGGTTCAAGCGATTCTCCTGCCTCAGCCTCTTGAGTAGCCGGGATTACAGACACCTGCCACCACACCTGGCTAATTTTTGTATTTTTAGTAGAGATGGGGTTTCACCATGTTGGCCAGGTTGGTCTCGAACTCTTGACCTGGTGATCTGCCAACCTTGGCCTCCTAAAGTGCTGGGATTACAGATGTGAGCCACCATGCTCAGTGAGATTTCTTCTAACTTTTTCTTCTTATTCTATTTATTTCTTCTTGTTCTATTTATTTCACTTTTTCTTTCATTCTTTGTTATGATTAATTTGGTAGAGCAACACCATTTATTTCCAGGGCCAACCTTGGATGTAGTATAATTATGGAAAAAGGCTGTCAGCACTAATCACCGTCACGTACCAAAAAAAAATCCTACAGAATCTGAAATGCCAACAAGAAGTCTAGATCCACTGGGAAATATCTGTAAATTACAGATCTTTCCATTTCTACTGGCATGACAAAAACTTTCAGCTTCAATGATTTACTCAATTCCTGAGCCATCTTTAAAGTCTTGTGCATTTATTGTTTGTTTTTTGAAACAGGGCCTTGTTCTGTTGCCCAGGCTGGAGTACAGTGGAGCAATGATAGCTCACTGCAGCCTTGACCTGCCAGGCTCAGGAGATCCTCCTACCTCAGCCTCTGAAATTAGCTGGGACTACAGGTGTACCCCACTACACCTGACTAATTTTTAAATTTTTAGTAGAGAGAAGGTCCTGTGTTGCCCAGGCTGGTCTCAAACTCCTGGGTTCAAGCAGTCCTCCAGCCTTGGCCTCCCACAGTGTTGGCGTTACAGGCATGAGCCACTTCGCTTGGTGGACTGGTCAATTTGTCACTTTTTAAAAAGGTTTTAAAAGTTATGATTTATGTAGCATCAAATTCATTTATTTTAGCTCTACAATTCAATGATTTTTAAAGAAGCTTTCAGGCTGGGTGCAATGGCTCTCACCTGTAATCCCAGTGCTTTGGGAGGCCAAGGCAGGTGGATCACCTGAGATAAGGAGTTTGAGACCAACCTGACCAACGTGGTGAAACCCCATCTCTACTAAAAATACAAAAATTAGCTGGGCGTGGCACTGTGCACCTGTAATCCCAGCTATTTGGGAGGCTGGGGGAGGAGAATCACTTGAACCCAGGAGCGGAGGTTGTGGTGAGCCGAGAGCGCACCATTGCACTCCAGCCTGGGTGACAGAGCAAGTCTCCCTCTCAAAACAAACAAACAAACAAAACTATTCATCAGCCCGGTGTGGTGGCTCACGCCTGTAATCCTCACACTTTGGGAAGCCAAGGTGAGGGATCACTTGAGGTCAGGAGCTCGAGATCAACCTGGATAGCACAGCAAAACCCTGTCTCTACTAAAAATACAAAAATTAGAGCCAGGCACGGTGGCTCAAGCCTGTAATCCCAGCACTTTGGGAGGCCGAGGCGGGTGGATCACGAGGTCGAAAGATAGAGACCATCCTGGTCAACATGGTGAAACCCCGTCTCTACTAAAAATACAAAAAATTAGCTGGGCATGGTGGTGCGTGCCTGTAATCCCAGCTACTCAGGAGGCTGAGGCAGGAGAATTGCCTGAACCCAGGAGGCGGAGGTTGCGGTGAGCCGAGATCGCGCCATTGCACTCCAGCCTGGGTAACAAGAGCGAAACTCCGTCTCAAAAAAAAAAAAATACAAAAATACAAAAATTAGCCTGACCTGGTGGCAAGCCCCTGTAATCCCAACTACTCGGGAGGCTGAAGCAGGAGAATCACTTGAACCTGGGAGGCGGAGGTTGCAGTGAGCCAAGATCCCACCACTGCACTCCAGCCTGGGCGACAGAGTGAGACTCCACCTCAAAACAAAACAACCAAAAGACAAAAATATATTATTATTTGTCAAAAGCCTCTTCATCACCTGGAACCTTGTGGACACCACTTATCCTTGGTACTTTCCCTTCCAGAACACTATTGCTATTGGCTGCTACGGTCTGAATGTGTTCTGCCAAATTCATGTGCTGAAACTTCATGGGAATGTGATAGCACTGAGAGGACAGGCCTTTAGGAGATGATTACGTCAGAAGAGTGGAGCCCCCACTGTGGGATTAGGCCCCTTATAAAAGGGCTTCAGAGAGTGGGTTCACTTTGTTACCATGTGAGGACCACCTGGGCGGTGCTGTCTGACAGGAACACGCCCTCCTCAGACACGGAATCTGCTGCGACCTTGATCTTGGACCTCCCAGCTTCCAGCACCGTGAGAAAATAAATTTCTGTTCTTAATAAATTGCCCAGTCTCAGGTACTTCGTTACAGCAGTGCAAACACACTGAACATTAGCTTATCCCTTTTGACGATTTCTCTGCCTTCATTGTAACAGGATCTCTGAGGGGAGGTGAGACAAAAATGTATGATCCAGTTTTGTTGCACTGAACTGAAGCTCTTTGAATTTTATTTAAAATTAAGTCCAGCTGTATAGAGGCTATGTGGCCTCCCTCCCATCCTGGTCCTACACCAGCCTTTCTTCGCATGAGCTCTTTATACTATCAGCATTTTTTTTTTTTTTTTTTTTTTTTAGACTGAGTTTCCTCCTGTTGCCCAGGCCGGAGTGCAATGGCCCAATCTCAGCTCACCGCAACCTCCATTTCCTAGGTTCAGGTGATTCTCCTGCCTCAGCCTCCTGAGTAGCTGGGATTACAGGCATGCACCACCACGATTCGCTAATTTTGTACTTTTATTAGAGACAGGGTTTCTCCATTTGGTTAGACTGGTCTCAAACTCCTGACCTCAGGTGATCTGTCCGCCTCGGCCTCCCAAAATGCTGGGATTACCGGCATGAGCCACCTTGCCCGGTCTATACTATCAGCTTTAAATAGAGAATTTTCTTGTTCTGTTCATGAAGGTTTTATAAATGCTGGAGTCCAGTCATAAGTAGAAATTTACATATGCGTTCCATCACTGTACTTTGGAATTCCAGATACCCGGTAAATCCACAGCTCAGGTCTTGTGCGGCGCAAGCAATTCCCGACTTTCTCACAGGGGGGCGCCGCAGAGAAGGGCAGAGCAGAGCGCGCGGTCCCAGAGCGTGCCTTCCAGGAGGGGGCACGTCCATAGGGCTGGGTCGAGGCGAGCCGTGCGCAACGTCGGGGGCGGGAACAACCCTGGCCCTCCCCCGCGCGCTGCGGCGCCTTGTGATTGGAGGAGACAACGGTCACTGGGCAGCGCCGTTGGGATTAAGGGAAGAGGGCCGGGCTGGAGGTGACGCTGAGGCGGCCAGGGTGCGGAGGACTGGCCGCTGCTGGAGTTTGGTTGTTCGTCCCTCGTCCCTGTGTGGTGAATGGCGACGAGATGGAGCGCGAGGGGAGCGGCGGGTCTGCCGGGCTCCTGCAGCAGATCCTGAGCCTAAAGCTTGTGCCGCGTGTGGGCAACGGGACCCTGTGCCCCAACTCTACTTCTCTCTGCTCCTTCCCAGGTACGGCCCGCCCCGCGCCTGCGCACTGCGCGCCCCGCCGCCGCTTCGGCGGGGCTGTGGGCGTCCAGTCTGGGCGGGGTCCCCTGTGAGCCGCCGACCGGCGGGGTGGGCGCCGTGCTCCTGGAAAGGGGGTGTCCCGCTGCTCGCCCGGAGCCCCGTTTCCCTGTCGCTTCCTCCCTGGCCCCCGAGCCCCGCTGGCCGTGAGGTTCGGGGAGCGGCCGCAGGTGGGCCCGGGGCTGGAGGTCGCTCGGCCGCCACCCAGCGGGTCTTGGCCTTTGGAGCTTCGGAGCACCCCGGGTTCAGACCTGCACCCCACGAGCCCGGGAGGCGGTGGTCCCCGCCCCGTCTGGGTTGCCCCACGGCACCCGCCTCCTTCGAGGGGCCTCGGAGCGGCCCGGCAGACTGAGGGGTCAGAGCTCGCGTTTTCCTTGCCCGAGGTCTGCAGCCTGGCCTCTCCGCAATCGCGGGCGCCTCGGGCTAAATCCATCCTCTCCGAGACCCGCTCGGCTTTCCAGGAATCTCCTTCCGAGACCTGGTGCCACCTGTTGCCGCGTTCCCACTAAGCCTTCCAGATCTTTGGCACAGCTTCCTTTGAACTCTTCCTGCCCCCTGCAGCATGAGCTGGGCCTGCTAGGAGGGTTGCTCAGAGTTCCGGTGCCAGGAAGAACTGCCCGTGCTCGGAAAGCTGGAGGAAGGAGCGAGGACTCCACCTGGGAAGGCGGAGAAAGGCTTTGAGGGGAGGCACAGTTATTTGTGTGGACCTTGAAAGGCAAGAAGACTGGGGCCTGTGTTTCTGAAAGGGGAGGTGGGGCTTCCAGCAGAGGGGACTGAGATCTTCATAAACAACGGGGGCGCAGAGCCGAGGGAAGGGGGACGGGATTCCAGACTCTAGTCGCAAACAAGGCACCTGTGATTTCTCCTCCCCTGGGCAGCGACTGGCAGGCGCCGTTCAGCGGACACCTGGGACTTGCAGTGTGATTATGTGCCCAGGGTTTTTCCTGGTGGGGACTGTGAAGTAGCTGGTAAGGTAATGAGGCAGACTGGTGTCAGATGCAGATGTTAGCTTGTGGTCATGCCTGAAAAGAGAATCTGGGAGCTCACTTTATTTCAGAACGTGCTAGGATCGCTTTTGACAGTGCTATCAAAAAATCGATGGTATTCTGGGGACCCTATGTGAAAAATGAAATGTTCGTTCGATCTGGAGGCACTGCTGGGACCAGATTAATCTGTTTTTGTTTCCTTAATTTTTCCCCTTTCCTGGAAAATTGTAAGCCTGCGGAAAAATTGAGCGAACAGGACAAGTAGCCATGTGCTTTTCACTTAGATTTGGTTATATTTTGATTCTTTGGTGCGCGCGCGGGTGCGCTCTCTCTCTCTCTCTTTATATATATATATATATATATATATACATATATATATATATAATCACATGTATCATATATACATATGTCACTTACATATGTGTCATATATCCCTTTTTACCTCTGGAGTCATTCAGTACAAAGTTGCAGAGATCATGTAATACATCTTAGCATGTATCGTCTAGAAAACATTTTCTGTAATAACCACAAAACCATATAATATCCAAGAAATTTAACATGATAGAATATCGTTATCTAATGTATGGGCCTTGTTTAAATTTCCTCAATTGTCCACATATGTTATGTGGATATTTTTATGTGGAATATAGTTTATGTGGATTTTTTTTTTTTAATTCCATGATATAAGGTTCACACATTGCATTAAGTTGTCCAGTCTCTTTAGTTTCATTTAACTAGAACAGTTCCTTCCTTGTTTGAATTTCTTTCTTTTTTTTTTTTTTTTTGAGACGGAGTTTCGCTCTTGTTACTCAGGCTGGAGTGCAATGGCGCGATCTCGGCTCACCGCAACCTCCGCCTCCTGGGCTCAGGCAATTCTCCTCCCTCAGCCTCCTGAGTAGCTGGGATTACAGGCACGTGCCACCATGCCCAGCTAATTTTTTTTGTATTTTTAGTAGAGACGGGGTTTCACCATGTTGACCAGGATGGTCTCAATCTCTTGACCTCGTGATCCACCCGCCTCGGCCTCCCAAAGTGCTGGGATTACAGGCTTGAGCCACCGTGCCCAGCTTGAATTTCTTAAGATGGACTTTTTAGAAGAGTTCATGTGAATTGTTTTATAGACTGTTTTACAATCTAGGTTCATTAGATTTTCTTCATGATTAGATTTGGATTAAACATTTTTGGTCAGAATGCTATCTACCTAGGTGATGTGCACTTACCAGTACATCACATTAAGAGACATTGAATGTCAGCCCAGCAAGGTGACTCACACCTGTAATCCCAGCACTTTGGGAGACTGAGGCAGGCGGATCACCTGAGGTAAGGAGTTCAAGACCAGCCTGGCCAACATAGCGAAACCTTGTCTCTACTAAAAATACAAAAATTAGGTGTAGTGGTGTGTGCCCTGTAATCCCAGCTACACGGGATGCTGAGACACGAGAATCTCTTGAACTCAGGAGTCAGAGGTTGCAGTGAGCCAAGATTGTGCCACCGTCCAGCCTGGGTGACAGAGTGAGACTCCATCTAAAAAAAAAACAAAAAGAATCATTGAATGTCAGTTTGTATCTTCGTTGATACTACTAAGTTTTCTCATTTGGTGAAGATGGTGTCTATCAGAACTCTGTACTATAAAGGTACCTGCATCCTCTCTTAATTAAACGTCATAGTTAGGGTCATAAGTAGAAACTGAATAGTCTGTTGAGTCTTTCTGGCTTTTACTTCCCTTTCATTAAGAAAAGATGAGAGCCGGGCGCGGTGGCTCACGCCTGTAATCCCAGCACTTTGGGAGGCCGAGGCAGGTGGATCACGAGGTCAAGAGATTGAGACCATCCTGGTCAACATGGTGAAACCCCGTCTCTACTAAAAATACAAAAAATTAGCTGGGCATGGTGGCACGTGCCTGTAATCCCAGCTACTCAGGAGGCTGAGGCAGGAGAATTGCCTGAACCCAGGAGGTGGAGGTTGCGGTGAGTCGAGATCCCGCCATTGCACTCCAGCCTGGGTAAGGAGAGCGAAACTCCGTCTCAAAAAAAAAAAAAAAGAAAAGAAAAAAGAAAAAAAGAAAAGATTGAGATAAGTGGATTTGGGATGGGTTTAATACATCACAGTAGATAATTTGCAGCCATGCGAATTGTTTTACCTTCAGAGTTTTTTTTCTGAAAATCTTAAACTTCAATATAGTACTTGAGTTTATGATTATTGTTATGGTTATGTAACTTGGAGTACTGATTACCAGAGATCGTTTATTCAGTAAGCATACATTTGGCCAAGTGTAGGCTCTGGTCTGCGGGTATGAGCAGGTGTGAGGCCTAGCCCTTTACCCCAACTAGGTCAGAATTTGTCAGTAAACATATAACCTCCCTGCTGTGTCTCATCTTTAGCAGGAATGATGGGCATAATAAATGTATGAAGTTATATCCTATTTGAGACAGCAAAGTCTGTTGAACAGAAATTGCATTCATTGTCCTGAATCTGGTGTATTTGTATTTTGGCCCCATAGAAAAGGTTACTTGCAGTTTATGCCAACTCATTATGGCAGAATCATTGTTGTGAAGTATTCTGACATATTTATGTGTACCAGGAAGCACTGAATTGATTTTTTTCTCTTTTGTTTTTTTCTTTTTCTGAGACAGAGTCTCGCTCCTGTTTCCCAGGCTGGAGTGCAATGGCATGATCTCCGCTCAGTGCAACCTTCACCTTCTGGGTTCAAGCGATTCTCCTGCCTCAGACTTCCAAGTAGCTGGGGTTACAGGCATGCACAACCATGCCTGGCTAATTCTGTGTTTTTAGTAGAGATGAGGTTTCTCCATGTTGGTCAGGCTGGTCTTGAACTGCTGACCTCAGGTGATCCGCCTGCCTCAGCCTCGCAAAGTGCTGGGATTACAGGCGTGAGCCACCACACCCAGCCAATTTTTTTCTTTTTTACCTGTGTTTGGAGTTCAGCCATTTACCTAAGGAGGGTTAGGTAAACATCTAAACGACGTTTGCAGTGGCTCGCACCTATAATCCCACCACTTGGGGTGGCCGAAATGGGTGGATCACCTGAAGTCAGGAGTTCGAGACCAGCCTGGCTACCGTGGTGAAACCCCATCTCTACTAAAAATACAAAAAATTGCCAGGCATGGTGGTACATGCCTATAATTCCAGGTACTAGGGAGGCTGAGGCAGGAGAATCGCTTGAACCCAGGAGTGGGAGGTTGCAGTGAGCCGGCATTGTGCCACTGCACTCCCACCAGGGCCACAGAGTGAGACTCTTTCTCAAAATAAATACATATAAATAAATGACTAAACTGCAAATGCAGGTTAACAAAATTTCCTTTATTGTCATTTTTAACAAATCTCAAAACGAAGAAACTGACATCTTTGTCTTGTATCAGGAATGACATTGATCTTCTGAAGATACAGATTTCATTTCACTAAATCAGTATCAAATTAGATCTTGTGATAATTAGAAACCCAGTAATATCTTTGTGTTGTCCTTGTTGAAATCAAGACTGGTCGTACTTGGACCATCATTTATTCATTCACTCAAAAAATATTTGCTCTGTGTTGATTGTGTACCTGTTGTTTTCTAGGAACCAAGTCAAAATTTTGTTAGTAACAAAACAAAGCCCCTTCCCACATGGAACTTTCATTCCAATGGGGAGAGAGAGATAACAAACAAAACAGCTGGTGGTGAGGGGCCTGGGAATTGGCAGGGCCTGTGTGGTGCAGGAGTAGGATGCTGTTTGCTGTAAGGTGATGGGGAGGCCCTGGATGGTGATGACATTGGAGTCAAAATCTGAAGGAAGTGAGGAATGAACCAACAGTTATTATGGGAAGAGCAGGTGTTCTAGGCCAGGGAGCAGCAGATTCAGAGGGCCTGGAGCAAGAGCCTGCAGAGGAAACACTGAGGAAGTCAGGGTACCTGGAGGGACTACGTGGGCAAAGCAGAAAGGAGGAGAGGAGGGTGGATCCTGGAGGGCTCTTCTGGGGGGTTTTGAGCAGAGATGGGATGATTCTGACTTTTTAAGTGTACAATCCAGTGGTTTTTAGTATATTTACAGAGTAATACAACCATTACCACAATTAATTTGAGAATATTTGCATCATCCTGAGAATAAACCTTCTTTGTACAAAGAAGAAACTTTGAAGAAACCTACTGGCTTTGCCTGGAGAATAAATGAAAGACCCCATCAGATCAGAGAAGGTCTGGTCAGGCTAGGACCCAAAGACCACTGGGGTGAGGTGGGCCAGGGGCACCTCCAAGAATCAAGGAGGAGCAGGAAGGCAGTATCCAGAGAGAGGTGGTCGATTACAGTTGGTAGTTCAGTGGGCACGTCATCTTGTTAGGGAGGAGTGGAGGAGACAGTTGGACCTCCAGGCAGGGTGGTGAGCTTTGTTAAGAGAGGAGTCTCCCAGTGGACAGCGTGCAGGGCTGCAGGCTGATGGGCGATTAGTATCAAGGCAGCCCAGCTTCAGCATAGAGTTGCAGGACTACAGAAAACTTTTTTTTTTTTTTGAGATGGAGTCTTGCTCTGTTGCCCAGGCTGGTGTGCAGTGGTGCAGTTTTGGCACACTGCAACCTCTTCCTCTCAGGTTCAAGCAATTCTCCTACCTCAGCATCCCGAGTAAGCTGGGATTACAGGCAGGTGACATCATTCCTGGCTAATTTTTGTACTTTTTTTTTTTTTTTGAGACAGAGTTTCGCTCTTGTTACCCCAGGCCGGAGTGCAATGGCGTGATCTCGGCTCACCGCAACCTCTGCCTCCTGGGTTCAGGCAATTCTCCTGCCTCAGCCTCCTGAGTAGCTGGGATTACAGGCACGTGCCACCATGCCCAGCTAATTTTTTGTATTTTTAGTAGAGACGGGGTTTCACCATGTTGACCAGGATGGTCTCGATCTCTTGACCTCGTGATCCACCCGCCTTGGCCTCCCAAAGTGCTGGGATTACAAGCTTGAGCCACTGTGCCCGGCCTAATTTTTGTACTTTTAGTAGTCAAGGTTTCACCATGTTGTCCAGGCTGGTCTCGAACTCCTGACCTCAGGTGATCTACCCACCTTGGCCTCCTAAAATTCTGGGATTACAGGCATGAGCCACCTTGCCCTGCCAAGACTATATAAGGCTCTTAACCCCCAGGAGGACTCATGTGGTCTACTTAGAACCCCAGAAGAGAAAGTGGCCTTGCTGACCCAGTTGTTCAGCTAGAACACAAGATTAGAGTGGGGCCAGCTAGAAGGAGGGCTGCGTGCTGAGTATCATGCTGCCCACTTGGCTCAGGTTCTTTCCATTGCTGCGGTTTGGGGCCAGGGTGGTCTTGAGGACTTGATTGGGAGTCAAGTGACTTGGCTGTGGAGGTTAGAGGCCAGGGAGCTGGCCATTTTAGACCCTTCTGTTAATACAGAATCCACTAGAGGATTCTGCTCTCTGTGTCTGTTCTCTTTCAGTGCAGTATCTCTCTGAATATGTGCCTTAAAGATGTGTCTGTCTAAAAATACATCCTCAAGCAGATCCTCAAATATCTTTTAGGGTAGGGATCTTAGGTTTGTTTTTGTTTTCACTGATGTGTCAGCATAGAGAATGAGGTCAATATATATGTGACTGATTAGTGATTGACGTCTTAGTGTTTTTATGATTCTGCTATTGCTGCTGTAATTAACTCCACAAATTTAGCAGCTTAAAGTCATACAGATTTTATTGTCTTACAGTTATGGAGGTCAGAAGTCCAAATTGGGTGTCTCTGGGCTAAAACCGGGGCTGTGTTCCTTCTGGAGGCTCTAGGAAGAATTTCTTTCCTTGCCTTTTCCAGCTTCTAGAGGCCACCTACATTCCTTGATGCGTGGCTGCCTCTTCTTCAAAGCCAGCGGCATGACATCATCAAATCCGTCTGACCCTCATCTCCTACCTCCCTCTTACAAAGACTCTCGTGATTACATTAGGCCTAACTGGAAAACCCAAGACAGTCTCCTTTTGCAAGATCCTTAATTTAATCACCACAAGGTCCCTTTTGCCACATAAGGTAGTCTATTCACAGGTTTGGAAGATGGGGATGTGAACACCTTTGGGAGCCCATTCTACCACAATGCTTAATCTAATTTTCCCATATCATTTTGTATTACAGATTAATTACCTGATTTGTACTTCACCATAGGGAGATGATATGCCTTTAGCTGCCAAAGTAAACAAAGCTGAAGTAATGTGCTTGCTTTAAAGCAGTGAACAAAGAAATACTGTAAGAAATGTAGACAAAGATTTCTGAGAGAGTTTTGAGCCAGTGAAATTAAAAGTACTGTATGACGATCGATAAATAGCTAAGTAGATGGCAATTAAGGTGCAGTAGATTAAAGGGAAATCACTTAGTTTTTTAAAAAGCATTTTAGATCCACATTTGCTTTTGCTCTTTAGAGTCCTGTAATAACCTCATCCATGTGAAAGTGGTTTATATATAAGCGTACTCCTCTACTCATCTTGAAGTTACTTGAAGTGACTTTAGTGATGCCATATAAAATAGGTAGTGAAGGAGCTAATGAATGTGGCTCAGGGTTGTAGGGGGTACGGCATGCCTCCCCTTCTCAGAATGCTGGCCTGCTGTGTGTGCCAGGCGCTGTTTACAAATTGGCCTTGAAGCTTTTTGGAAAATAGAGATGTGGATTGGTGGCTTAGCAGGCCTCCTGGGACAGGGGCTGTGCTTCTAGGGAAGTGGGGATGAATTGACATTTTTATCTCAGCATGGGCCACCATAACAAAATACCACAGACTAGCTGTCTTTAAAAACAGAAAATGTCTCCTAGTTCTGGAGGCTGGAAGTGTGAGATTAGGGTGCCAGGGTGGTTGGGTTCTGGTGAAGACCCTCTTCCTGACTTGGAGATGGCTGCCTTCTCACCATGTCATCACATAAGAATCTCTTCTCAATCTCTTGATACTTCTCTTACTATTATTACTTCTCTTACTATTATTATAAGTAATGTACCCTTACTGTTCCTATGGTAAACCCAACAGGACTGTGAAGTTGAGTTTAACATAGGAACAGTAAGGGTACATTATTCAGCCCTTAGCAGTTGGATGGCACACCTGTGTTCCAACCTGCTTTCCTGGAAGTTACCAGCTTAGCATGTTTCTGGCAGATTAAGGCTTTGCCTCCCAGCTCAAGGCCTCAGTGGTTCTGGGGCAGCTGGTAGGAAGCTACGCTCCAGCAGTGCCTTGAGTTACTGCAGAAAGCACAGCTTACCCCTAAAACTTTGGCAGCTCCAGCAGAAGCCCTGGATAGCAGGGTCCGACGGCTGGTCTCAGGTCAGTAGGGGCAGCCAGCAGCCAGATGAAGATTGTTTTGAGTTCTGGGAGGCAGGTTTACATTGAGTTTGTCGCCTTTGGGGCAGTGAATTCCTCGTGCCATCATAGAACTTTCTGCAGACTAGGTGTTTGGGTGGTCAGAGGGTCAGATTTATTTGGGAGTGGCAGGTGAGAACTCTGGGATAGAAGATGGTCTTTCTGATTTGGAAGAGAAGCATGGTCCTGTGCTGTGGCTTGGGGATGAGCTGGCAGTGGATGGTAGATAGGGGGCATCAGCTGGGAGGCCGGGCTGCTCTGACTGAGCCAGGGCCACAGTAGCTGCCCAGGGAGAAAGGACCAGAGCTCTGGCAGGTGCACATTTGTTAGGCTAGAGCAATATCTCTCTAGAGCTGCTGCTAGCCAGCGAGGGCAAATCTCTGGGCAGTGGAAGGCAGGAGTAGCTCCGGCCTAATGGCAGCCAGAAAAGAAGCTGCAGGAGGATACTTACTTGTTGTGGAAGAGGTGGAGGCCTGAAACCCCAAGGACTGAGAATCCTGCTCTCAATTTTTGATTGACTAAAGGTAGCTTTTTTCATTGGTGGAGGAAGTCTCCTTCCTCAGCCTCCTGAGTAGCTGGGATTACAGGCATATGTCACCCAGCCTGACTAATTTTTGTATTTTTGGTAGAGACGGGGTTTCGCCATGTTGGCCTGACTGGTCTGGAACTCCCAACCTCAGATGATCCGCCCACCTTGGCCTCCCAAAGTGCACGGTGCTTGGCCTCATTTGTTATTTTTAATAAGCATTGAGACCTAATTGGGGCATCCTTGATGTTTTCACTGAGAACCATTTATCCAGAACAAGACCTGAGCACTTTCACTAGAAGTATTCAGAATATGCTCTGAATGGAAGGTTCATTAATTCCAAATGAGCAAAGAATTTGAGCAGTCATCTGTGACCATGGCCAAGGATGGCTTAAGGGAATTCGGCTCCACCCCTCATCTCCAATGGCCCCTTAAATCCAGCTTCCCAAGATTAAGAAGCCCATGTAAAGGGAATAAAAATACCTTCATAATACTGTGGTTTTCATTGATCTGGGGGAAAAAACACACACACACACACACATACTAACAGTGTGCTTACAGTGCAAACAGCTTCCAGTAAAGCTTCTGGCCCTCCTCTCCTCCCCCTCACTAATCCCCTCAAGCTGATTGATGCCCCAACTGGTCTCTTAAATTGTTCGTCCAATAGGCTCATTCTTTCTGAGCAGTTCTTGTGAAAACAAAAGCTTTGCTTTTTCTTTTCTTTTTTAATTTTTATTTTTTTAGACAGTCTCACTGTGTTGCCAGGGGCTCATTGCAACCTCTGCCTCCCGAGTTCAAGCAATTCTCATGCTTCAGCCTCCTGAGTAGCTGGGATTACAGGCATTGGCCACCACACCTGGCTAATTTTTTAATTTGTATTTTTAGGAGAGTCAGTGTTTCACCATGTTGGCCAGGCTGGTCTCGAACTCCTGGCTTCCAAGTGCTGGGTTTACAGGTGTGAGCCACTGCGCCTGGCTTATCTAATAAATTTTTATTAAATAAACATACTCAGTACACAGAAGCATTTCTACATGTATGTTTATTGTGTTCGTTTTCTTATTCTATAAGCAGCTGCTTTTGTTACTTTACAGTGTGGCTTGGGCATCTTGCACCTTCAATATATATACATCAATTGCATATTTTAATGGGACTGTGTAGTATTCTATTAGGCAGATGCACAGAATGTGTTTTCCAAGTCCTACAGTGATAGCTATGTGGTTGATTTCTAGTTTTTGCTGTTACAGACAATGCTCTTGAGACTCTCTTGTTACCTCTGTCGTTGCCTATCTGTGCTTTTCTGTAGGGTGTATCCCCGGAAGTAAAATTGTTGCAGCAAAGGCAATGCACATTTGACTTCCAAATTACCCTGCAGATAGGTGGTTTTCCAGTTTGTATTTCAGCTAGGAGTGTCAGGGGGCCCTGTGGACTAATGCTGTGACAACCCTACTGCTAAAAACCTACAATGACACTTCCAGATCTTTTGTTAAGTCCTTAGTGTAAGGTCAGCCGAGAGAAAGAATAGACCCAAAGCCTGGCAAGCAAGTTTTATTACCCTGCCTTGCTGCTCTGTAACTGTCAGAGGAGGCAGCCCCAAGCTTACAAAATGAGGGGTTTATATGGGGTAAGAGGGCTGTAAGGGAGTTTCAGGACTGAGGTGATCTTATCAGCTTGTAACAGGCACAGAGATGGTTTGTTTACTTGTGACAGATTTATAATACATCATCCTGTGACTTTTCTGGCAGCAGTTTAAAAAACAGGATTTTACAGGAATTTACAGGTATGGATAACAAACATTTTTGTTTTCCTTGACCTTCTCGGAGCTGCCCGGATGACTGTAATGAGGCTTTGCTTAATTGTAGCAGGTCTGGCAGCCTTGATATGGGGCCTAGGCAGGACTTCAGGAATGCGGCTACAGAGCAAGCAGACTTGGGGGAAGGGGCCAGCTAGCACAGAGGGAGTTTTCTAAAGCAGCTTATCCCTAACACTTAGTCTGCTGTCAAACTCCCCATAAGGTGTCCCTCATCTGTCTTTATAGCTTTAACTGTTACTGCTCTTATAAAGCCTCTGCACTTTGGTAAAGCCCGCAGTTTTTAATCAGGGTAGTTTTGTACCTCCCACCCCCCAGGGACATTTGACAATGTCTGGAAATATTTTTGGTTGACAAGGCTGGGAAGGGAGTACTGCTGGCAGGAGGTGCCTCTCCATATCCTACAGTGCACAGTGCCGCCCCACAATGAAAAGTCATCTGGTCCAAATGTCGGTAGGGTGGCGGAGGGCGGTGGTCAAGAAACCCTGCTGAGCTAAGTTCTTCACTTGCTACTTACCCGCCTCTAGCCAAGGATGGACAGCGGGTATTATCTAATGTGTCACTGCCAGTCCCTGCCTAAGGGTAGCTAGAGAGCTATCTTGAGGATTCTAAGAGTGGGGGAGGGGCTGAAATGCTACATGGGCTGTTTAACAAATCGTAAAGTCACCACATTCCAGCTAGGTGGTTTTCCAGCTAGGGTGCCTCATGGATAGTTTTTCATACATAGTTGATGATTAGGTATACCTTAAGGTTGCCTGAATGACAGACACCTTAAGAGTGATTAGAGCTCTGTAGAAGGCCAGCTCTCTTAACCTGTACAGTTGTTTACCTGCTATTTGTCTTCAAACATTTCTATTTTTTTTTTAATATTTATTTCATATCCTAAAGAGCTTTGAAATCCTAATAGGAGGTGATGGATTGGTGTTTACTGCATTGTCTTTGAAGTGATTGTGGAATGAATATAATTGTATAGCTTTCCATTTTAGAAGAGTTGAGTGAGCAAAAGGTCAAGAAAGAGCCAGCAGGCATTGCTTGCAAAGTTTACAATTACTTCTGGAATGTTGACCCTACCAATTGGTACTTGGGGTTGTGCCTCTTATGGGGGAATTATTTTTGTTGGTTTGGGTTTTTTTGGTTTTCTAGGGGGTTTTTTTGAGACTATCTTACTCTGTTGCCCTGGCAGGAGTGCAGTAGCATGATCTCAGCTCACTGCGGCCTCTGCCTCCCAGGTTCAAGCAATCTCCCACCTCAGTGTCTGGAGTAGCTGGGACTAGCCACACTCAACTAATTTTTGTGTTTTTTGTAGAGATGGGGTTTTACTGTATTGCCCAAGCTAGTCTTGAACTCCTGGGCTCAAGCGACCTGCCCACCTTGGCCACCCAAAGTGTCGGGATTGTAATTGTGAGCCATTGTGCCCAGCCATGGTGGGGGGCATGATTTAGGTCAATTTTGAACTCTTTTTTTTTTTTTTTTTTTTTTTCCAGCTTGAGGGTATAGGGTTGGTCAGCTTTTTCTGTGAGGGGCCAGATAGTAAATATTTTAGGTTTTATGGGCCATGTGGTCTGTGTCACTGTTATCAGCTTTGCCCTTGAAGCTGGAAAGCAGCCATAAACAATACTTAAATGAAAGGGCAGCTGGGCACGGTGGCTCATGCCTGTAATCCCAGCACTTTGGGAGGCTGAGGCGGTGGATCACCAGGTTAGGAGTTCCAGACCAGCCTGGCCAAGATGGTGAAACCCTGTCTTTTGAGAGAGAGAGAGAGAAAAAAAAAAAAAAAAGAAAGGGCATGGGTTGAATAAGTGTGTGTGTACAGAACTCTTGTGAATGGTTTCAGATAAGCGTGTATATATAAAAGTATTATGAATAGGTTCAGATAAGTCTATGTAAAAGCTGGTGGTGGCCTGTGGGCAGTAGTTTGTTGAGCCCTCTAAAACCATCAATACTTGAATATTTGACTGATGAACCCTACTTTGTAACTAAATGGTGCTGAAGGTGGGGTGCAGTGCCTGTAATCCCTGCCCTTTGGGAGGCTAAGGTGGGCGGATGGTTTGAGCCGAGGAGTTCAAGACCAGTCTGGGATCATGATGAGACCCCCCCCCCCGCCATCTCTAAAGAAAAAAAGAAAAAAAAATTTAGCCAGGCATGGTAACACATGCATGTAGTTCCAGCTATTCCAGAGGCTGAGGTGGAAGAACACCCAGACCTACAAGGTCCAGGCTGCAGTGAGCCATGATGGTGCCACTTCACTACAGCCTGGGTGACTAGAGTGAGACCCTGTCTTTAAAAATAACAATTATTCAAAAAAATAGGAAAAAAGAAATGGTGTTGGAAATGAAATCCCTGGTTCTGATGAGTACCCTCTGCAATGATTGTCATGGGAAAGGCAGTGATTCACCACCTTTCTTTGTCTTCCCTCACAGAGATGTGGTATGGTGTGTTCCTGTGGGCACTGGTGTCTTCTCTCTTCTTTCATGTCCCCGCTGGATTACTGGCCCTCTTCACCCTCAGACATCACAAATATGGTAGGTTCATGTCTGTAAGCATCCTGTTGATGGGCATCGTGGGACCAATTACTGCTGGAATCTTGACAAGTATGTTAGACATTAAAATACCAGTCAAAAATGTTTAATATGACTAGTCAATTTCAGGACCTATTTTAGAAACATACCTGAGTAGGATGAAAGGAAGAGTGGCTTTTAACCACAAGTCCTTTATTAATTAATTATTTATTTGAGACAGGGTCTCCCTATGTCACCAAGGCTGGAGTGCAGCCAATCTTGGCTCACTGCAGCCTCGGCCTCTTGGGCTCTAGCAGTCCTCCTACATCAGCCTCTCAAGTAGCTGGGACTACAGATGCGTGCCCAGCTAATTTTTTTCTATTTTTTGTAGAGACAGGGTTTTGTCATGTTGCCAGGTCTCAAACTCCTGAACTCAAGCAATCCACCCACCTCAGCCTCCCAAAATTCTGGAATTACAGGCGTGAGCCACTGCACCTGGCCCCAGTTTTTTAATGTGTATGTTTTTTTTCTTACCCCCAGTGCCCTGTTACTTGGGTAACCTCTTTGACTTGCTGACTCAGATTTCATCTCAGTGGCTTCAGGGAAGTCATGCTAAGCTTTGTGAGATACATCCTGTGAGGCACGCCACCAGCAAAAAGAAAATATCTTTTTGGAAGCTACTTCTCCTTTCTGATCAGCTATCATCACTTGAGGGTTGGTGCTGCAAGATGGTGATGAATTACTTCCACTCATGTGGGTGTGGTTGCTGTAAAGATAGAAGACAAATTCTCTTTTTTTTTTTTTTTTTTTTTTTTTTTTTTTGAGGCGGAGTTTCGCTCTTGTTACCCAGGCTGGAGTGCAATGGCATGATTTCAGCTCAACACAACCTCTGCCTCCTGGATTCAGGCAATTCTCCTGCCTCAGCCTCCCGAGTAGCTGGGATTACAGGCACGCGCCACCATGCCCAGCTAATTTTTTGTATTTTTAGTAGAGACGGGGTTTCACCATGTTGACCAGGATGGTCTCGATCTCTTGACCTCGTGATCCACCCGCCTCGGCCTCCCAAAGTGCTGGGATTACAGGCTTGAGCCACCACGCCTGGCCCAGAAGACAAATTCTTATGACAAGAATTCTTTGCCAGGTGTAATGGCTCGTGACTGTAATCCCAGCACATTGGGAGACTGAGGTGGCAGGCTTGCCCAGGAGTTTGAGACTAGCCTGAACAACATAGCAAGACCCCACCTCTACAAAATAAAAATTTTAAATTGGCCAGGCGCAGTGCCTCATGTCTGTAATCCCAGCATTTTGGGAGGCTGAGGCAGATAGATCATGAGGTCAGGAGTTCGAGACCAGCCTGGCCCACATGGAGAAACCCCATCCCTATTTTTTTGGGGGGGGTTCTTGTTCTCTTGCCCAAACTGGAGTGCAATGGCACCATCTCGGTTTACTGCAACCTCTGCCTCCTGGATTCAAGCAATTCTCTTGCCTCAGACTCCTGAGTAGCTGGGATTACAGGCATGTGCCACCACAACTGGCTAATTTTTGTGTTTTTAGTAGAGACGGAGTTTCTCCATGTTAGTCAGGCTGGTCTTGAACTCCTGACCTCGTGATCCACCCGCCTTAGCCTCCGAAAGTGCTGAGATTATAGGCATGAGCCACTATGCCTGGCCATCCCCGTGTCTATTAGAAACACAAAATTAGCCAGCTATGATGGCACATGGCTGTAACCCCAGCCACTTGGGAGACTGAGGCAGGAGAATCGCTTGAACCCAAGAGGCAGAGGTTGTGGTGAGCCATGATTGCACCATTGCACTCCAGCCTGAGCAACAGGAGCGAAACTCTTGTCTCAAAAAAAAAAAAAAAATTTTAGCCGGGCACGGTGGCTCAAGCCTGTAATCCCAGCACTTTGGGAGGCCAAGGCAGGTGGATCACAAGGTCAAGAGATCAAGACCATCCTGGTCAACATGGTGAAACCCCATCTCTATTAAAAATACAAAAAATTAGCTGGGCATGGTGGCGCATGCCTGTAATCCCAGCTACTCGGGAGGCTGAGGCAGGAGAATTGCCTGAACCCAGGAGGCGGAGGTTGCGGTGAGCCAAGATCGCGCCATTGCACTCCAGCCTGGGTAACAAGAGCGAAACTCCGTATCAAAAAAAAAAAATTTTTTTAATAAATAAAAAAAAAATAAAAAATTTAGCTGAGTGTGATAGTACACCTGTGGTTCCAGCTACATGGGAGGATTGCTGCAGCCAGGAGGTCCAGGCTGGGCTGCAGTGAGTCTCTTTTTTTTGAGACGGAGTTTCGCTCTTGTTACCCAGGCTGGAGTGCAATGGCGCGATCTCGGCTCACTGCAACCTCTGCCTCCTGGGTTCAGGCAATTCTCCTGCCTCAGCCTCCCGAGTAGCTGGGATTACAGGCACGCGCCACCATGCCCAGCTAATTTTTTGTATTTTTAGTAGAGATGGGGTTTCACCATGTTGACCAGGATGGTCTCGATCTCTTGACCTCATGATTCGCCCACCTCGGCCTCCCAAAGTGCTGGGATTACAGGCATGAGCCACCACGTCCAGCCTGCAGTGAGTCTTCATCCCACCATAGCACTTCAGCCTGTGCAACAGAGCAAGACCCTGTCTCAAAAAAAAAAAAAAAAAGGAATTCTTCCTTAGAAAAGGACCTAATTAGTGCTCTGGGAAAAGGACCTAATTAGTGCTCTGGTTACTTTTTTCCCCTTTTAGCACTTTCTGAATAAGAACTGGAGTAACGTGATGTTATAAATTATTTTCAGGCCTGTTTTGGGGGCATTTGTTTTGTTAAGGCTTTTGCTTATGTGATAAGACACAGTTACAGAAATGAGAGCAGTCTCAGTTTAAATCATTTTAAAGCTCAGTTATAAATATAAATGTATAGTTTATATAAACTAAAATTATAAGTAATTAAAATGTAAAATCCTCAATTTTTCCATCCCTAAGTAATAGCCAGAGTTTCCATCTTGGTGTGTATGTCTTTTTTGGGGTATATATATAAACATATTCTACCCAGCCCACTCTGTGTCCCTAAATTTTGAAGGGGCCCAGTGAAACATGCCTTTCAGATGTTTGTGACAAAATGTATGCATTGCCAGTGGAGGTGGGCATTTAAAATCACTGAATGTTCAAGGGAGCCAACTTTGGGTTAATATTGTTTTTTCTTTAAAATATGTTAATATACCTTCATATCATATTTATGAAATGTGCCAGGCTTATTCCTGTAATCCCAGCACTTTGGTAGGCCAGGTTGGGAGGATCGCTTAAGTCCAAGAGTTCAAAACCAGCCTGGGTGATGTAGTGAGACCTTGTCTGTACAATAAATAAATAAACAAAATAGCCAGGCCCGCTGCACGTTTTGTCCCGCGTGTTGTCCCGTCCACCTCTTGACTCGCCGCTCTTGTCCTTCCTCCCGCTTTTCCTTCTCTCCCCTTGTGGTCTGACGATGCCCTCGGCCACTAGCCACAGCGGGAGCGGCAGCAAGTCTTCTGGACCGCCGCTGCCGTCGGGTTCCTCTGGGTGTGAGGCGGCCACGGGAGCTGGGGCCACCGCGCCGGCTTCTCAGCACCCTGCAACTGGCGCCCGCGCTGTGTAGACCAAGGCTATGAAGCAGATCCACGGGGTGATTAACAAGAAACTTCGGAACCTGGAGAAGAAAAAGGGTAAGCTTGATGATTGAATGAACAAAGGGGGAAGGCTTAATCAAGATCAGCTGGATGCCGTTTCTAAGTACCAGGAAGTCACAAATAATTTGGAATTTATAAAAGACTTACAGAGGAGTTTCATGGCACTAAGTCAAGATATTCAGAAAACAATAAAGAAGACAGCACGTTGGGAGCAGTTTATGAGAGAAGAAGCTGAACAGAAACGTTTAAAAACTGTGCTTGAGCTACAGTATGTTTTGGACAAATTGGGAGATGATGAAGTGCGAACTGACCTGAAACAAGGTTTGAATGGAGTGCCAATATTGTCCGAAGAGGAATTGTCATTGTTGGATGAATTCTGTAAGTTAGAAGACCCTAAACGGGATGTGAGCTGGAGGTTGAATGAACAGTATGAACATGACTCCATTCACTTGTGGGACCTGCTGGAAGGGAAGGAACAATCTGTATGTGGAACCACCTATAAAGTTCTAAAGGACATTGCCAAGTGTGTTTTTCAGTCAAACTACTTTGACAGCACCCACAACCACCAGAATGGGTTGTGTGAGGAAGAAGAGGCAGCCTCAGCACCTACAGTTGAAGACCAGGCAGCTGAAGCTGAACCTGAGCCAGCGGAAGACTACACTGAGCAAAATGAAGTTGAATCAACACAGTATGTAAATAGACAGTTCATGGCGGAAACACAGTTCACCAGTGGTGAAAAGGAGCCAGGTAGATGAGTAGACAGTTGAAACAATTGAGGTGGTAAATTCACTCCAGCAGCAGCCTCAGGCCTCATCCCCTTCAGTACCAGAGCCCCACTCTTTGACTCCAGTGGCTCAAGCAGATCCCCTCCTGAGAAGACAGTGAGTACAAGACCTTATGGCACAAATGCAGGGTCCCTATAATTTCATACAGGATTCAGTGCTGGATTTTGAAAACCAGATACTTGATGCTGCCATTGTATCTGCACAGCCTGTGAATCCAGCACAAAACATGGACATGCCCCAGCTGGTTTGCCCTCCAGTTCATTCTGATTTTAAACTTGCTCAGCCTAATCAAGTTCCTGTACAACCAGAAGCTACACAGGTTCCTTTGGTGTCATCCGCAAGTGAGGGGTATATAGCATCACAACCCCTGTATCAGCCTTCTCCTGCTACAGAGCAACGGCCACAGAAGGAACCAGTTGTTCAGATTCAGGCAACAATCTCTTTAAATACAGACCAGACTACAGCATCATGATCCCTTCCTGCTGCTTCTCAGCCTCAAGTATTTCAGGTTGGGACAAGCAAACCTTTACCAGTGGAATCAATGTAAATGCAGCTCCATTCCAATCCATGCAAATAGTGTTCAATATGAATGCCCCAGTTCCTCCTCTTAATGAACCAGAAACTTTAAAACAGCAAAATCAGTACCAGGCCAGTTATAACCAGAGCTTTTCTAGTCAGCCTCACCAAGTAGAACAAACAGCTTCACCAAGAACAGCTTCAAACAGTGGTGGGCACTTACCATGGTTTTCCGGACCAGTCCCATCAAGTGACTGGTAACCACCAGCAGCCTCCTCAGCAGAACACTGGATTTCCACGTAGTAGTCAGCCCTATACAATAGCTGTGGTGCGTCTTGTAGAGGTTCCCGTGGTGCTAGAGGCTTGATGAATGGATACCAGGGCCCTGCCAATGGATTCAGAGGAGGATATATGATGGTTACCGCCCTTCATTCTCTAACACTCCAAACAGTGGTTATACAGAGTCTCAGTTCAGTGCTCCCTGGGATTACTCTAGCTATCAACGGGATGGCTATCAGCAGAATTTCAAGTGAGGCTCTAGGCAGAGTGGACCCTGGGGAGCCCCATGAGGTAATATTTTGTGGTGGTGATCCTAGCTTCTAAATGGAGCTTCTGTTCTGGCCTTGGAAGAGCTGTTCATAGTATGCATGTTAGGAATACATTTATCCTTTCCAGACTTGTTGCTAGGGATTAAATGAAATGCTCTGTTCCTAAAACTTAATCTTGGACCCAAATTTTAATTTTTGAATGACTTTCCCTGTTACTATATAAATTGTCTTGAAAACTAGAACATATTCTCTTCCTGAGAAAAAGTGTTTTTCCAACTGAAAATTATTTTTGAGGTCCTAAAACTTAGTAAATGTTTTTAGGAAGTATTTACTGAAACATTTTTGTAAGACATTTTTGGAATGAGATTGAGTATTTATATAAATTGATTATTCCTCTTCATTTTTTGAAACATGCCTATTATATTTTAGGGCCAGACACCCTTTAATGGCCAGATAAGCCATAGTTAACATTTAGAGAACCATTTAGAAGTGATAGAACTAATAGAATTTGCAGTGTCTTTTGGACTTCTATTAGTGATATAAATATCAAGTCTGACTTTTAAACAAAACTCCCAAATTTCTAACTTATTAAATTATACTTAAAAAAAATATAGGTTTGAAGAGTTTTTGTTTTTCTTTTACTTTTAGAAAACTACTTCCCATTTTGACAGGAAGTTAACCTGTTTAACAATTAGTTAGCATTTCATGTAGTCTGAAATTGTAAATGGTTCTCTGATTTGAGGGAGGTTAAACATCAAATAGGTTTCCTCTGTTTATCAGCCATAGCATGTGTAAAATGTGTGTTAAGGAGGAATTACAAAGTACTTTGATTTGAATGCTAGTAGAAACTGCCCAGGAAAAAGGAACATTTTTCTAAAAATTAATGGATCACTTGGGAATTACTGACTTGACTAGAAGTATCAAAGGATATTTGCGTGTGAATGTGGGTTATGTTCTTCTTTCCCACCTTGTAGCATATTTGATGAAAGTTGAGTTAACTGATAGTTAAAATCTGTTTTAACCGCATGTAAAAAGTGATTTAATCTGTTAAAAGTGATTAACCAATTTTCAATGTTATGTAGTTTCTTTTTAACAGTTTAGGTAATAAGGTTTGTTTTCATTCTGGTGCTTTTATTAATTTTGATAGTATGATGTTACTTACTACTGAAATGTAAGCTAGACTGTACACTAGAATTGTAAGCTCCATGAGAGCAGGTACCTTATCTGTCTTCACTGCTGTATCTGTTCCCAACGCCTGATGACAGTGCCTGGCACTTAGTAGGCACTCAATAAATACTTACTGAATGAAAAAAATAAAATAAAATAAAATAACCAGGCATGGTGGCTGGTGTGTGCCTGTAGTCCCAGCTGCTCGGGAGGATCAGTGGAGCCCAGGAGGTTGAGGCTGCAGGGAGCTGTGATCATGCCACCACATTCTAACCTGGCCGAAAGAGTGAGACACTGTCTCAAAAATAATAATAATAATTGTAAACATGTGATTCAGACACTGTGTATTACTTTGCATTATTGCAAATCTGTTTCTGTCTTGTGTCCCCGTCTAGATTCCAAGTACCTTGAGAATAGGGACCATACTTTATAAAACACAGAAGTGTTCTGCAGATAAAAATTTGAGTGAATGAATACACTATGACCAAGGAGAATTTTGTTTGAAGCATCTTGTTGGGGAGGGTAATCTGGGAAATCTGGATCTATTATTTTTTTAATTTTTGTTTATTTCTGTTTGAGACAGGTCTTGCTCTGTCACCCAGGCTGGAGTGCAGTGACATAGTCATAGTTCACTGCAGCCTCCACCTCCCAAGATCAAGTATTCTGCTACCTTAGCCACCCAAGTAACTAGGATTACAGGCACATACCACCACAGCCAGATAATTTTTGTATTTTTTGTAGAGACAAGGTTTTGCCATGTTGTCCAGGCTGAACTCCTGGGCTCAAGGGATCTTCCTGCCTCAGCCTTCCAAAATGCTGGGATTACAGGCTTGAGCCACCATGCCTGGCTGGATTTTTTTTGTTTTTTTGAGATAGGGTCTTGCTCTGTTGCCCAGGCTTGAGTGCATCACTGTGATCTCGACTCACAGCAACCTCTGCCTCCTGGGTTCAAGCAACTCTCCTGCCTCACTCTCCCAAGTGGTTGGGATTATAGGCTGTGCCATCATGCCCGGCTAATGTTTTGTATTTTTAGTAGAGATGGGGTTTCACCATGTTGCCCAGGCTGGTTTCAAAGTCTTGAGCTCAGGTGACCCACCCACCTCGGCCTCCCAAAGTATTAGGATTACAGGCGTGAGCCACCGTGCCCAGCTGGATCTATTCCTTTCAAACAAATGAAATGTTGACTTTGTTGGTACAATGCTGAACTCCTATAGTAACTCAGATGGGTATCTGCGTAGATACAGGGGTTTTTGTTTTGTTTTTTCAATTTGCAGGAAGTTTTAGTGACTAACATAATAAAAACCATCAATGACTGTGTAACACGAATCCCTAAGTATCTCTCCCCTCATGCCCTTTGAATTAATAACCACTTTATGGCTTAGGGTCCTCCTCTCTTCCTTTCTCACCCCTCTACTCCTTCCTCCATCCACTTCTTTCTTTCTTTTTTTTTGAAATGGAGTCTTACTCTGTCACCAGGCTGGAGTACAGTGGGGCATTCTGAGCTCACTGCAGGCTCCAGCTCCCTGGTTCAAGCGATTCTCCTGCCTCAGTTTTCTGAGTAGCTGAGATTACAGGCATGCACCACCATGCCCAGCTAATTTTTGTATTTTTAGTAAAGATGGAGTGTCACCATGTTGTCCAGGATGGTCTCAATCCCCTGGCCTCGTGATCTGCCCACCTCGGCCTCCCAAACTGCTGGGATTACAGATGTGAGCCACCGCACCCAGCCTCCATCCACTTCTTGAAGGGAACTCTGAGTATTATCGAAGGTGGAGCGGCGATTCCCTGTGACCTGAAACATTGCTTGCTTAGTCTAACTCAAAAGATTCTTTTTCATTTGTTGCCAACAATGTATTAGGTCCCTATTACTGGTAGGGGAATAAACAGTTACTTTTGAGTTCATAATGCGGTTGTGCGAATTGCTGTCTTTGTGATTTTGATTATTTCTTCCAGATTATTTTATTCAGTAAATCTGGGAGACTCTTGTTTTTAAGGAGTCAGCAACTAAAAGTGATCGCAAACTTTGTAATGAATACTCAAAGCCTAGACCGGTCCATAGAAAGAATAGGGAAAAACTAACATTTCTATGACAGTTAAATTTCAATATAAAAATCTGGAACATTCTACTTATAGTAGTATTTTAAGTGTTGTATTTTCATGAGTTTGTTAACCTTGGTTTTTTGTTTTTGTTTAACGCCCTTGCATTTTAAATCAGGTGCAGCTATTGCTGGAGTTTACCGAGCAGCAGGAAAGGAAATGATACCATTTGAAGCCCTGACTTTGGGCACTGGACAGACGTTTTGCGTCGTGGTGGTCTCCTTTTTACGGATTTTAGCTACTCTATAGTATACATCCTTATGCCAAGATGTTGAACCTAAACTTTATGGAATCTGCCAAAAGAATACATTAGGGAGTGTAGAGTTTTCTTAGTTCTTCAAATGAAGCAACTTGGATGAACGGGAATGTGAAGGACAACGTCTTAGCTTTTTCTTCAGTTTGAAGTTCCTAGAATTGAAGACTTTCATGGACTCCCATCCTTCTCAACCAAAACAAAACAAGTCTTCTGGCTTTCTTTTTTGTAGATACTTAATTTAAGCAGTTTTCACATGTACCTTTACCCAAGTCAAGTCAACCATGTCTCTGGGGTGGTATCCCTTGCACTGAAATTTACAGTATTCTGTGAGATGTTGCGTATTTTAGAAAACTATGGAAGATACTGGTTTATTTCAAATGAGCAGAGTATGTTGTATTAAAATCTTAGTTTATCTAATCTTGATTAATATTTGGTAAACTCTTTTCTTTACTACATCTTAGTGACAGTAAATGCCAAATAGGTTTTGGTTGAGTATAGCTTTGAAAACAAATCTGATGAAATAAAACAGGAAAAAAAATTTAAACACAACTCAAGTAGCGGCTGTGGTTCCACTAAGTAAAAAGTAGGTAACAATGAATAATGTGATATTTTCTGGACAACTTTCTTGACCTCTGATTAAGATATTTTAAGAGATGTGAATTTGTTATTTTGTATGTTTTATTTAAATAAGCTAGCTAATTTAGACTTTTCAGATTTTCTCTACCACCTTTCCCTATCACTTTTAATTCTCTTGATCTTATTTTATTTAATTGGAAACACACATACCCTATTAAATGGCTTGAGTTGGAAATTTTAAGCCAGATTGGTTTGGACATTGAGGCACAAGTAAGATTCTTTAAACATTCTGTTGTAGTTTTTCTTAGTAACTTTTGTTTACTAATGACCCTTGAGACACTGTAGAAGTGCATCTGAAACTAAAGTTAGTGGTTATTGATTTTTTAGCTTAACGTGTTTGCCTACGGGTGACTCTTCAGCCTAATTCTACAGTATTGGGTATCAAGTCCCAGAAGGTGCCTGAAGTTTAATTTCAGATGTGTACCCACTCTCCCCTTTAGATTTTTTATTCAAAAGAATGTATATCTTTAAAGAGAGTTAAATATCAATAGTTTTTTTAAATTTAATTTTTAACTATTTTATTTTATTACTTTTTTGAGACGGAGTCTCACTCTGTCGCCCAGACTGGAGTGCAGTGGCACAATCTTGGCTCACTACAACCTCCGCCTCCCAGGTTCAAGTGATTCTCCTGCCTCAGCCTCCTAAGTAGCTGGGAGTACAGGTGCCTGCTGCCATGCCCGGCTATTGTTCGTATTTAGTAAAGACGGGGCTTCGCCATGTTGGCCAGTCTGGTCTCGAACTCCTAACCTCAGGTGAGCCACCTGCGTTGGCCTCCCAAAGTGCTGGGATTATAGGCGTGAGCCACTACCCAGCCAATTTTAGCCATCTTAATTTTTATTTTACTGCCTAACTTTCTTTTTCATTAAAAGGCCTGAAAACTGTGACTTTCTGAAAGGGAAAGGATCGCAGAAATTAAGTATCTAATTTGATCCTTACCACCTAAACTCTTTTCTGTTGAATACAATCAGTGTGGTGGTAGTGATTGTTATCTTTCTTCAGGATAGTTCCTGGTGATGAAATCTGACATCTTTAAAGGAAAGTTTTCATTGTGAGATTAAGGCTAACAATTTATGAGGTTATATATACATGAACATATCTATTCCATTTAAAGCAATATGCACTCTGGCTTCTGATTAAAAATAGCCAGGAGGAGAGTCTCTGAATGTACTATGATTCTGGAGTCTGCCCAATTTGAGGAAAAAAAAAAAAAAGGAAAAGGAGGACCAGTTTGCCAGGGAAACTCATAGAAAAGAATTACAAAGAGATCACAAAAATTGGACATTTTCTTTTGAGTAATTAGACCACTTGTGGCTGGTTGCAGTGGCTCACACCTGTAATCCCAGCACTTTGGGAGATTGATTTGGGAGAATTGCTTGAGCCCAAGAGTTCAAGACTGGCCTGGGCAACATAGCAATACTTTGTCTCTTCTAAAAAACAAAACAAAACAAAACAAAACAAAACAAATAGCTGGGTGTGGTCCCAGCTACTGAGGAGGCTAAAGTGAGAGGATCACTTGTTCCTGGGAGGTTCAGAATGCTGTGAGCCATGATAGCGCCGCTGAACTCCCAGCTTACGTGACAAGGCAAGACCCTGTCTCAATATTATTAATTTTGATAATTGACGTATCAAAATTAGTGACATATACTCAGCAGAAACTTGTATGTAGAGTTGTAATTCAGCCACGTATTCTTAAAAATTCCCCAACAAGAAGCTCGAATCTTTTCTTCCAAGCAGATTGCAAAAAATTCTAGTTTTTAGTTTAAAAAGCTGTGATATTCAGAAGTATCCCTTCAGTTTGAGAAATTTGGGGAATTTTTATCTTTTATTATGGGAAATGATTTCCATCATCTCTATTGAAGCATGCCTCTTACTGAAGAATGCCTGTTGAATGAGTTCTCACCTGAAACATTCTTTGGATATAATTTCATACACAAAACATGTGGGCCAGTAGTTAGTGGGCCCCTCCCCTTAAATACTAATTTTTGAAATACCAATCCATGATTAAAATGTTAGATATTTTTCACTGGAGCTAAGTCATAAAGTTAGGGCATTTTGAAAGGTGTCTTTGTTTCTGTTTCTTGTTTGATATATTTTGATTACTCTTTTTAAAAACTTTCCATATAAAAAGTATCTTCAGATCATTGAATGCTTCATACATCCCAATATATAAAGCATGCCTCGTGAATAAATATATATAGAGTCTTGAAATAGATTGAGCTATGTAGCTTAATCTTTTCAGGGAAAGACTATTTGAATGATAAGGAATATCTTTGATTTTCTTTTTTTATGTCTCAAATAGAGAATTATTTGGGAGTGGTCACTCAGATGGAAGAATATCGGCAATTGTGTTGAACATTTTACCTTACATAGTTTTGAGTCTTTTTGCCAAAAACTGATTTCTTAGAAACATCCTCCCCTAGCTATGCTTTTTTTTTTTTTTTGAGATGGAGTCTTGCTCTGTCGCCAGGCTGGAGTGCAGTGGTGCAATCTCGGCTCACTGCAACCTCCGCCTCCTGGGTTCAAGCAATTCTTCTGCCTCAGCCTTCCCGGTAGCTGGGACCACAGGCTCGTGCCACCATGCCCTGCTATTTTCTGTATTTTTAGTAGAGACGGGGTTTCACCATGTTGGCCAGGATGGTCTCGATCTCTTGACCTCGTGATCCGCCCGCATCGGCCTCCCAAAGTGCTGAGATTACAGGCGTGAGCCACCACGCCCGGCCCCTAGCTATGCTTTTTAAAAAAATAAATAAAGGAGAGGGAGGCAGCCTCCCGACCATAAAAGCTGATTTCTTGGTTTGTTTTTTGTTTTTTGTTTTTTGGTGTTTTTTTTTTTTAGGTAGAGTCTTGCTCTGTTGCCCAGGCTGGAGTCCAGTGGCATGGTCTCAGCTCACTGCATCCTCCACCTCCCAAGTTCAAGTGATTCTCCTGCCTCAGCTTCCAAGTAGCCAGGATTACAGACACCCACCATAATGCCCAGCTAATTTTGGTATTTTTAGTAGAGATGAGGTTTCACCATGTGCCAGGCTGGTCTCGAACTCCTGACTTCATATAATCCACCCACCTTGGCCTCCCAAAGTACTGTGATTACAGATGCGAGCCACCGTACCCGGCCTTCTTGATTCTTGAATTTGTGGTTTTGTGGTGAAAGCATTTCATGAAACTTAAGTTCATACGCAAGAGCATCATGAGAGGTGTCTCTTTATGCTATTAATTTTTTTTTTTGCCACAAAATTTACTCCTTATGAAATGTTTAAACCAGTGAGGAAAAATTCATTAATTACCTTTAAACCCTTCCTTATTTTTTAAGATTTTAAATTGTATTTTGGCTTTTGACTCCAGTATCCTTTCTGGTTGCTCTGGTTTGAATTATGTTCCTGTTATGCTGCAGCACACATCAGCCTTCCCTCAGTAACCATTTCCTGGAATGTGAAGCCTCGGTGCCATTAGCAGACCATATGCAGAAAATGTTGTGTACCTGCGTTTCTTTTTTGTGCACTCTTGAAGGCTGGTTGTGACTAAAATCAGCTTAACTTTTTATATTATGTTATTTCACTAACTGCTAGAGTCAAAATGATCAAATCTTTGTACAATAGAAAATTATTTAAATTTTATTTTTCTACTGACATTTCTAATTCTAGTGTAAATGTTTATCAATAAAAAATTACTTTGAATTCTGAGTTGGAATTATATTTCTTTTTTGGTGGCTGATGAGTTTAATCATTTGTAATAAAGTCTGACTTCAGTTTTCATTTTTTGAATAACTTAATATCTAATATGTGTAACTTTCTTTTATGTTCAACTTCTTACTAATTTATGGCAAAATTATTGTTCAAAGTTGTGATTAAACTGTACTTTTATGTGAACTGGAAAGTCTTAGTAACTCCACTTGCTGGGTCGTATATTGCCATCTAGAAGCTTTTGTATGATTCTACACGGAGATAGGTGAGTACTGATACAGTGTGTGAAGATTTTTTTTTTTTTTTTTTTTTTTGAGACGGAGTTTCGCTCTTGTTACCCAGGCTGGAGTGCAATGGCACGATCTCGACTCACCGCAACCTCCGCCTCCTGGGTTCAGGCAATTCTCCTGCCTCAGCCTCCTGAGTAGCTGGGATTACAGGCACGTGCCACCATGCCCAGCTGATTTTTTTGTATTTTTAGTAGAGACGGGGTTTCACCATGTTGACCAGGATGGTCTCGATCTCTTGACTTCGTGATCCACCCGCCTCGGCCTCCCAAAGTGCTGGGATTACAGGCTTGAGCCACCGCGCCCGGCCCGATTTATTTTAATAGTAAGTCTGCATGAAGAGAAGCTTCAAGTTTGGTGACATCATAAATCTCTCTGTTCTGCCGTTTTCAACCAACAGGACTGTCTAGGTTTGGTAGTTTACCTCATGGTCACAAGATTGCTACCGTTAACAGCAATTGCAGACACATACAGTGAATGTCTGGCAGGAGACCGCCCATCCATTCCTTCGCTCTAATTTTCTAAAATTGAGGTTTAACATGCAGTAAAGTGTACAAACCTTAAGATACATAGCTTAATGAATGAGTAACAGATCAAGTGGGACAGAATGTTTCTAGCACTCCAGAAACATGCAGAGTTCAGCCAGAAGCCCCCAAGACTGTGTATGTATCTGGGACCCAAAAGGGGAGGAACTTTGTTTCCAAAAAACAGTGATAACCTAAGGTTGGACAGTAGAAAGAGACAGTGGAAGATGTGGTACAAAGGTACCGAGATTGACAGGGAAGACACTTCAAATTACTGCCAAGGAAACAGAACAGTGAGCCAGAAATCAATCTTTAGGGAGAGGGAGGGATGAGCGCTGTTGGAAGGAGTCAGCTACTGCTTGGCTCTAGCCTGTTTCTGCTTTGTTCAGTAATTAACCCAATCTCGATAGATAATCATTTTTCAAGAGAAGTTGGAAATCTAAGTTACTGTTTGAAATCTCTCCATTTTTTTTCTTTTTCTGATCAAGAGCATATCACAAAGAATGACATCTTTCCATTTTTAAGTGCTAGCAACTAATTTAAACTTGTGTAAAACACTTCTTTCTTTTTTTTTTTAGCCAGAGTCTTGCTTTGTTGCCCAGACTAGCGTACAGTGGTGAGATCACAGCTCACTGCAACCTTCACCTCCCGGGTTCAAGCAATTCTCATGCCTCAGCCTCCTGGGTAGCTGGGACTACAGGCATGTGCCCCCAAACCTGGCTAATTTTTGTGTTTTTAGTAGAGATGGGGTTTCACCATGTTGGCCAGGCTGGTCTTGAACTCCTGACTTCAAATGATCTGATCATCTTGGCCTCCCAAAGTACTGAGATTACAGGCGTGAGCCACCGCGCCCAGCCTAAGATGCTGTCTTTCAAAAAAAGTGCAAACAAACGTTACAAAATACGAGGAAACATGTTCAAGTCACAAAGGACTGGACCAGCCTGGGTAACATAGTGAAACCTCATCTCTACAAAAAGTATAAAAATTAGCTAGGCATGATGGTGTGTGCCTGTAGTCCTGGCTACTCAGGAGGCTGAGGTGAGAGGATTGCCCGAGTTCAGGGAGGTTGAGACTGCAGTGAGCTATGATGGCACCACTAAACGCCGGTGTGGGCAACAGGGAGCACCTGCTTCAAAAAAAACAAACAAAAAGACAACCCAATTTAAAAATGGGAAAAACAGGCATGGTGGCTTACACCTATAATCTCAGCACTTTGGGAGGCTGAGGTGTGTGGATCACTTAAGGTCAGGAGTTTGAGACCAGCCTGGCCAACATGATGAAACCCTGTCTCTACTAAAAATACAAAAATTAGTGTGCGTGGTGGCTCACAACTGTGGTTCTAGCTACTCGGGAGGCTGAGGCAAGTGAATTGCTTGAACCTAGGAGGCGGAGCTTGCAATCAGCCGACGTCACAACACTGCACTCCAGCCTGGGCTAAAGCGCCAGACTCTGTCTTTAAAAAAGCCTGCCTCTAATCCCAGCTACTCAGGAGGCTGAGGCAGGAGAATTGCTTGAACCCAGGAGGCGGAGGTTGTGGTGAGCCAAGATCGCACCATTGCACTCCAGCCTGGGTAACGAGCGAAACTCCGTCTCAAAAAAAAAAAAAAGGGCAAAAGATCTCTAAAGATATTTCTCTAATGAACATATACAATGGCCAATTAGGACATGAAAAGATGCTTAACTTTGTTAGTCATGAGAGAAGTGCAAATTGATACTACAGTGAGATGTTACTTCACACCCACTAGGATGGCTAGAATGAAAAAAGGTATTGGCAAGGGTGCAGAGAAATTGTAACCCTCACGTGCTGCTGTTGAGAATATAAAATGGTACAACTGCTTTGGAAAACACTGGCAGTTCTTCAAAGGGTTAAAAAAAAAGTTATATGATCAGGCAATCCCCCTTAGGATATACCTAAGAGAAATGAACTTTGAAAATGTCATGCTAAGTCAGTCCCCAAAGACCACATATTGTCTGATTCCACTTAAATAAATGTCCAGAATGGGCAAATCTATAGAGGCTGGTCTTTGAGGAGAAACGGAATGAGCACGAATGCAGAATGAGAAAGGGTTTATTTTAGGGGCAATGAAAATGTTCTAAATGGAGTTAGTGTTGATTGTGGAAGTCTGAATAGAGACTTGTGCACATTTTAATTTTACTTTATTTTATTGACATAGAGTCTCGCTCTGACGCCCAGGCTGGAGTGCAATGGTGTGACCTTGGCCCACTGCAACCTCCACCTCCCGGGTTCAAGTGATTCTCCCACTTCAGCCTCCCGAGTAGCTGGGATTACAGGCACCCACCATTATGCCCAGCTAAATTTTGTATTCTTATAGAGACAGGGTTTCACCATATTGGCCAGGCTGGTCTTGAAATCCTGACCTCAGGTGATCCACCCGCCTCAACTTCCCAAAGTGCTGCAATGACAGGGTGAGAGCCACTGTGCCCGGCCTGAACTGTGCACTTCAAATGGGTAAATATTATGGTGTGTGGATTGTGTCTTAATAAGGTTATTTTTTGAAGTTTGCTGGCATAAAGCCATTGTAATGTCTTATTAATCACATGCATGTCTCATCTATTCCTTGATTCATGTAACATCTATTCCTTGATTTCCTGAATTTACAGATCCAGTCTAGTCAATGAGAAGCAATTTCAGCTGAAAAAAATTCATATCTGTATATAAGAGAAACAGTATGGTAGTCATTGGTGTTTCATTTGAATTTGCTTCTGATTATCACCTCATAAATAGATCATTAAAATGTTTTAATCTGAAGGAATGGTAACAGTTATATATAGTTGGACTTCCCATATAGTTTAACTTGAAGGAAGGGTTCGTGTGGATGATAGCTGCATTCCTGAAGAGTCAATTCTTTGTATTCACAGTAGTTTTGTCTATAAAGTTGTTGAATTAATGAAATTCAACTAACACTGAATTAGTAAAAACTGCACCATGGCTCCTGGGAGAAATACTTCGTTAGGTTCCTGTGAACCTCTAGTCAACACTTTTGTCAACTGATCAATATGTAATGTTTTATATGTGTTTTTGTTCAAATACACCTTATTTAATATGTATTTCTTAGAAATAATCCATATTTACAATTTCAATGACAGTATTTTGGTGTAATGTACTCTAATGTACTGAGATTGTACCACCTTTTTTTTTTTTTTTTTTGAGACGGAGTCTCACCCTGTCACCCAGGCTGGAGTGCAATGTCACGATCTTGGCTCACTGCAACCTCCATCTCCCAGGTTCAAATGACTCTCCTGCCTCAGCGTCCTGAGTAGCTTGAATTGCAGGTGCCTGCCACCGCGCCCAGCTCCTTTTTGTATTTTTTTTTTTTTTTTTTGAGATGGAGTTTCGCTCTTGTTACCCAGGCTGGAGTGCAATGGCGCGATCTCGGCTCACCGCGACCTCCACCTCCTGGGTTCAGGCAATTCTCCTGCCTCAGCCTCCTGAGTAGCTGGGATTACAGGCACACGCCACCATGCTCAGCTAATTTTTGGTATTTTTAGTAGAGATGGGGTTTCACCATGTTGACCAGGATGGTCTCGATCTCTTGACCTCGTGATCCACCCGCCTCGGCCTCCCAAAGTGCTGGGATTACAGGCTTGAGCCACCGCGCCCGGCCGAGTATCCTAAGTTTTATAAAAATAACTAAAATCTTATGTTGATTGAGTTACAAAACATGGGAAAACCTCTGGACCTTGACTTGTCCCACAGAAACCAGAGGAGGGGTGAGTGAAATTTATTCTGCAGAAGAGGAAGAGGGTGACAGGTCACCTTAGGAGTCTGGCTCTCAACACTTGTTGAAGGAGTGGGCAATCTTCCCTCCGAAACTGGCATGAGAAATTGCATCAGCCTTGCCTGCTTGGCTTTCTGCCTAAAATCTTAAGCATCTCAGTGTAAGAGGCAAATGCAGTGGCGGCCACACATTTAAATTTGAGGCTTCCATCAACCATAGGGTCACACTCCTCCATGTCGCTAAAAATTTTTTCCAAGGCAGAACTCCACTCCAATATTTTGGCTGCTGTGTGAGGGAGCATTCTGGAACTCTTAGGCCGACTTTCATGGAGATCCTCTTCATCGACTCCAATGCCTTGTTTTGCCATCTCATCCAGGTCTTGGTTGGTTGGTTCCACTGCTTTATTTGCCAAAATCTCCACATCTTATCCTTCATGTCATCAAAGCCCTCTCCACTTACCTGCTGTGCCATATGCATTATGCTTCTGACACCATTCTTTATATTTTCTGTAACACCTTCAAAGCCTTCAAAATTCTCCACGCAGTCTGGCCAAACATTTTCCCAACAGTTTTTTAAATTTAAATTTTGATTTTTTTTTTTTTTTTGAGACAGAATCTTGCTCTGTTGTCCAGGCTGGAGCCCAATAGTGCCATTTCCACTCACTGAAACCTCCACCTCCCGGATTCAATCGATTCTCCTGCCTCAGCCTCCTGAGTAGCTGGGATTACAGGTGCCCGCCATCTCACCTGGCTAATATTTTGTATTTTTAGTATAGATGGGGGTTTCACTATGTTGGCCAGGCTGGTCTCGAACCCCTGACCTCGTGATCTGCCCGCTTCAGCCTCCCAAAATGTTGAGATTACAGGCATGAGCCACCACGCCTGGCCAATAGTTACTGATAGTAGCCTGCTCAGTGTGGTCCCAGGCTGTGCCAACATAATCAATCATGTTGCATATAGTGATGGACTTCCAATAGTCCAGCATGGTGGTTTCCTACTTGGCCCTGAGAGCCTCACAGGCCGTCGCGTAAAGCGCCCTTGTGTAGTGTGCCTTGAATGCTTTTTTTTTTTTTTTTTTTTTTGAGACAGAGTCTTGCTCTGTTGCCCAGGCTGGAGTGCAGTGGCACGATCTTGGCTCACTGCAACTTCCGCCTCCCAAGTGCCTTGAATGTTTTTATTATGCCCTGATCGAGGGGTTGGATGAGAGATTTTGTGTATGGGGGCATAAAAATAACTTCTGTGTTGGGGTGTGCATTTTCGAGTTCTTCGTAGCAATGGACTGGAGCAGTATCTAAAATTAATAAAACCTTGAAGGCAAGGTTTCTGCCCTGGAGAAAGAGTTCAGCTTTTGGGATGAAGCAGTTGTGGAACCAAATGGACATCGTCCACAGTTTTTTGTTCCACCTCCAGTGGACTGGCAGATGGTTCACATATTTCCCATTAAGTTGCTTGTGGATTTGGGGCTCTGTACACCACTGGGGTTTGCACTTAAAGTCGCCCTTGGCATTGGCGCACACTAACAAGGTTGCATGATCCTGGTACGATTGAAAGCCAGGGGCTTTGGAGGCCGTTTGCATTATATAGGTTCGTTTGCCAACATCCTTGTAAAATAAGCCAGTCTCATCCGTATTGAAAACCTGCTCTTCCAGATAACGCTTTCCTGTGTAACACTTAGCAGGTATTTTAAAAATTCTTCCGCAGCCCCTTGATCTCCAGAACTCGCCTCACATGCAAGTTTAACATTTTTCACCCCGTGTCGCCATTTGAAACCCGCGAGCCAGCCAGCACTCGCCGAGAAGGGCTTGACATTTCTCTGACCCGGAGTAACGTGACCATAGATTTTTAAATTTTTTTTGCTTCACAACAATGCTGTCCACTATGGTTTTTGGTTTTTTTTTTTTTAATCGGTCGACATCTCATGAATCCACAAATTCAGCCGCTTTTCCATCTTTTCCGTAGCTTCATCACGCACTATGGAGGTCACTTTAGCACTTTCCGGAGGGGTCTCACGAACAGATTGGTGAATTTCCTTTTCCTCTTTCTTAATGTACCGGATTGTCGACTCGTTAACACTGAGCTCACCTCCAGCAGCACTGTAACTCATGCATGATAGGAGTCTATCCAGCACGCTGGCTTTCTTCATAAGGCACATCACGGTCTTCTTGCCTTAGGAACGCTGGGCAGAGCTTCAGCACTATGCTTGCGGGCCATTTTAAACAGCAAAACCACCCACAAAAAGCAGAAAAATGAAAAAAAAAAAGTGTCACTAAGCAGACTGCGAAAAGGACTCTCTTAACAGCACCGAAGATGCAACGAGAAGGCGGCGCTTCCCAGTTCAAACGTCTGCTGGGTACCTGCACCTCCGCCAACTCCAAATTTCCACCCTCTGCGCATGCCCGGGAAGAACCCCAAAAAGTACTGTGATGATTGATTTTGGGGTTACCAATACATTTTAGCGAGCAAGTAAGTTTGCACATGACAATAATTCATGATTAATGAAGGTCGCCTGTATTTCCACAGATAAGTAATTTTATTTTAGCAGATTTATTAAATAAAGGCGGTGAGGCAGCGCAGAAGACTACAAGTTCCAGCATGCACCGCATCCAGGAGAGTACCGGCTCCCCGCGAGGGCCTCAGGGGCGCCCGCCTAGAGGCATCGACCGGAAGTGTCGTACAGAGACCACGTGGCACTCTCTGCGCATGTGCAAAGCGCTGTCGGGGGCCGCCCTAGCTGCTGCCGCCACCGCCCGAGCTCTATGGTCTCTCTCTAGAGCTTTGCCGTTGGAGGTAGCTGCTGCGGTCCTGCGAGTTTTACCAGCGTTGAGCTGCAGCGACATGGAGGAATTCGACTCCGAAGACTTCTCCACGTCGGAGGAGGACGAGGATTACGTACCGTCAGGTGAGCGATTCCGCCTGAGGCGACAGGCGGATTGCCCCGCCCCACGCCTCACGTGAGGCGTGTTCGGCTCCCTCGGGGGTCGTGCCAGTGGCCCGGGTGGTCCGCGGGGCGCCCGTTCTCGAGCGTGTGCTCCCTCGGGCCCCTCATTCTCGGCCGTCCCGGCCCGAGGCGTGTGCGCGTGGCGGTTCCGTGCCGCCCTCCCCCTGGGCCAGCTCCGGCCGCCGCCCCCTCTTGCAGCGCGGGAACCGATACGTGAACACGGTCCTGTCCCTGGGGACGCACGTCGGTCGGCCCCGAACAACACCGCTGCTTTAGAAATCGGGGAGGCAGTCCGAGCATTGGAGGCTTTCAGCCCCAGCCTGAGAGAGCTCCTGGCCACCACCCCGTCCAAGATAGCGCTGTCCGCTTTCCGCCTGGTTGTTAGAAATTTCTGATAGAAAGTTCCCCCCGTGATGCCTTTTGCCTCTGCAACTTTCACCCATCTTCTCCTCTCAGAACTTTCTTTCCATAAGGATCTCAACCCGAATGGGGCGAAAATGAATCTTGCTGAAGAGACCTACCTCTTCTCCCTTCTTGGTCTTCCCCAGACATACCCATCTCCTTGAAAGTAATCTTCATCCATACAAATCCTCATTTGAAAGACAAACACAAAAACCCAACCCAGGAGGCCTCCCTATTCTTGTTGTTTTATTTTGTTCTGTTCTGATTTTTTGTTGTTTTGTTGTTTGAGACGGAGTTTCACTCTTGTTGCCCAGGCTGGAGTGCACTGGCACGATCTTGGCTCACTGCAACCTCCACTCCCTGGTGCAAGCGATTCTCCTGCTTCAGTCTCCCGAGTAGCTGGGATTAGAGGCACGTGCCACCACACCCAGCTAATTTTGTATTTTTTAGTAGAGATGGGGTTTCTCTGTGTTGATCAAGCTCTCGACCTCAGGAGATCCGTCTGTCTTGGCCTCCCAAAGTGCTGCAATTACAGGCGTGAGCCATTGCGCCTGGCCTGTTCCCATTTTCTAATATATCACCATGATATTTCTTGGTATGAATATTTTCAGCCATTTTCCTGAGCCTTCTGGGAACTTTTTTTCCTAGAATTTTTTTTTTTTCCTTTTTCTCTTCTTTCTTCTCTTCCCCCTTCTCCTTTTCTTTCTTTCTTTCCTTCCTTTTCTCTCTCTCTCTCCCTCTCCCCCTTCTTTCATTCTCTCTCTCTTTTTTTAAATAAGTAGAGACAGGGTCTTGTCATGTTGCCCAGGCTATTCTTGAGCTCCGCAGCTCAGCTCAGGTGATCCCGCCTACCTTAGCTACAGGTGTGAGCCACTGCACCCCACCTAGAAAATGTCTTGGCAGTTTCCTTTCTCCATTTTTTGTAATCTTCATTTTTCATATATTGAATTTAATGTTAGACTTTCTGGGCTGGTCCTCTTTAATCCTTTTTGGTATCCCTTTGGCTTTCTACTTCGTGGGCAATTTCTAATGTTTTATCTTTCTACTTTTCTATTGCCTTATTTTCTCTTTTCATATTTTTTATTTATTAACGGTTTTTTGTTTAACTCCTAACTGAATAACTTTTTTAAAAGGGTTAATTCACTTTATTTTTCTTGTATAAAAACCCTAAGTTGTAGCCACAGCTGGAGCCTGGGTCTTCTGCCCAGAGACTCTGGTGTGGGTCTTGACGAGGTGGTCAGTGAATTCCTGATAGGGAGACTTGGTGAATACAGTCTGCTTCCAGAGGTCGGTGGTCAGGTAGCTGTAGGTCTTAGAGACGGCCTCAAAGGTGGCCTTGGCGAAGTTACCCAGGGTGGCATGGCAGCCCCTGGCTGAGGTGTAGCAGTCATCAATACCAGCCATGATGAGTAACTTCTTGGGCACTGGCGCCGAGACGATGCCAGTGCCCTTGGGCGCGCGGATAAGGTGCAGCAGCCCAGAGTTGCAGCGCCCTGTCACTTTGCAAGGGACGGTGTGGGGCTTGCCGATCTTGTTCCCCCAGTAGCCTCTGCGCACAGGGACAATGGAGAGCTTGGCCCCGCGGATGGCAATGGCCACCTCCTTGGAGCAGTTAACACCCAGACCGACGTGGTTATTTGTAGTCCCCAATGGCAACAAATGCCTTGAACCTGGCATGCTGGCTGGCGCAGATCTACGTCTACACCGGCATAATCTTCAAAATCTCATCCTTGAGAGAGGCCCACAGGAAAAAGTCAGTGATCTCAGATTCCCTGCTTCCTTCAGGGACTTGATCTTCTTGTCCTTGACCAGGCCGCCCAGCTTGGTGACGGGCATTCACTCCTTATCCTCGGCTTTGTCTTCGCTGTCCTGTCCACGTCGGCAACCCCGCCCCGGAAGCCACTGCGGTTCCCCATCCCCGCCCCCCACCGGCGTCATTTGCAGCCATTTGGTGTTTTCTCCGAGAAGAAACACTATAAGTATATTTTATAGCATTATGTTCTTTTGTAAATGCAGTATCCGCACTTAACATATAATTTTTAACTTACATACAGTAACATTTAGTCTTTTTTTTTTTTTTTTTTTTTTTGAGACGGAATATCGGTCTTGTTGCCCAGGCTGGAGTGCAATGGCGCGATCTCGGCTCACTGCAACCTCTACCTCCCAGGTTCAGACGATTCTCCTGCCTCAGCCTCCCGAGTGGCTGGGATTACAGACATGTGCCACCACGCCTGGCTAATTTTGATCTTTAGTAGAGACGGCGTTTCTCCATGTTGGTCAGGCTAGTTTCAAACTCCTGACCTCAGGTGGTTCGCCTGCCTCCCAAAGTGCTGGGATTAAGAAGTGAGCCACCGCGCCCGGCCACACTTCACTATTTTCAATGTACTGTTCTCTGATTTTTGTCAAATGCCTGGAGTTGTGTAAATACCAATAAAATGAGCAGTTTCAAGCCTCCCACCCTCTTAAAAACAAATTTCCCCTGCTACTCTTTGTAGTTAAACAACTCTCCCTCACCTCCAGCCCCAGCCGTTAGCAACCATTGGTCTGTTTTCTATCTTTATAGTTTTGCCTTTTTCAGAATGTTATCTAAATGGAATCAAAACGTTAGGTAGCTTTTTGTATCTGGCTTTTTCCACTTAGCGTAGTGCATTTGAGATTCACCTATGTTGTTGCTCATGTCAATAATTAGTGCCTTCTGTTGTTGAATGCTAGTTCATTATATAAATATAACACAGCTTATTCAGCATTTGAAGGACACTGGGTTGTTTCCAGTTTTTGTTGTTGTTGTTGTTGTTTTGTTTTTTGGAGTTGGAGTCTCACTCTGTTGCCCATGCTGGAGTGCAGTGGCACGATCTCAGCTCACTGCAACCTCTGCCCGCTGGATTCAAGTGATTCTTCTGCCTCAGCTTTCCAAGTAGCTGGGACTACAGTTGCACGCCACCCATCCCTAGATAATTTTTGTATTTTTAGTAGAAATGGGGTTTCAGCATATTGGACAGGCTGATCTTGAACTCCTCATGATCCACCTGCTTTAGCCTTCCAAAGTGCTGGTATTACAGGCATGAACCACCTCGACATGCCTCTGATTTTTTTATGATTACAAATAAAACTGTTTATAAATGTTTATACACAGCTTTTTCTGTGAACGTGGGCTTTCATTTCACGTGGGTAAATACCTAGGAGTGGGATTACTGGGCTTTTTTGTGATATGATTTCTGTTGGCAGTATGTTTGAGAGTTCGAGATGCTCTTCCTCCTCAGCAGCACTTGCGGTGGTCAGGTTTTTGTTTGTTTGTTTGTTAGTATTAGCTAATTCTCCTTTAGTTTGCATTTCCCTAAGGATGTAGATTCTCTTTTTCTTGTGCCTATTTGGCATTGTTTTATCTTCTTTGGTGATGTGTCTTTTGAATTCTTTGTCAATTTAAAACATTGGGTTGTTTTCAGTTTTGGAATTATGTATTCTGCCTTTAGTTCTTTCTCAGATTTTATTTTATTTTTTTTAAGATGCAGTCTCACTCTGTTGCCCAGGCTTGAATGCAGTGGTATGATCTTGGCTCACTGCAACCTCTGCCTGCTGGGTTCAAGCAATTCTCTGCCTCAGCCTCCCAAGTAGCTGAGATTACAGGTGCCCACTACCATGCCCGGCTAATTTTGTCTTTCTAGGAGAAATGGAGTTTCTCCATATTGGTCAGGCTGGTCTCGAACTCCTGACCTCTGGTGATCTGCCTGCCTTGGCCTCACAAACTGCTGGGATTACAGATGTGAACCTGGCCTTTTTTTTTTTGAGCAAAAGACTTTAATAAACTGTTTATAAAAAAGGAAACATAAATGTGCAATAATAAATATGAAAAACATATAACAAAAAATATTTTTAGATGTCAAATGTGTAAGAACTTAAACTTTTTTTTATTGTACTTTAAGTTCTGGGGGTACATATGCACTGCCTTTACTTTTAAAAAAAATCATTTATCATTATTTTTTGTTAATTTTGGCCTAAGATGTGAGTGATGGATTTTTTTTTTTTTTTTTTTTTTTTTTTTTGCATCTAGATGTTCAGTTCTTTTATTACTTGTTGAAAAGATTATTCTTTCTCCATCTAATTTCCTTTTGCATCTTTGTAGGGTGAATTGGCCATACTTGCATAGGTTTATTTCTGGACCTCTATTTCCACAGTGTTTCAATTACTATAGTTTTGATTTAAGAGTTGAAATCAAGTAGAGAGAGTACTGCAACTTTGTTCTTTTTCAAAGTGGTTTTGGCTGCTCTTACTGCTTTGCCTTTCCATGTAGATTTTTTTTCTTAGTTTTTGAAATGGTGTCTTGCTCTGTTGCCCAGGCTGGAGTGCAGTGGCATGACCTCAGCTCACTGCAACTTCTGCCTCCCAGGTTCAAGGGATTTTTCTGCCTCGGCCTCCCAAGTAGCTGGGACTACAGACATGTGCCATTATGCCTGGCCACCATATACATTGTAGAATCACTTTATTCACATCTCCAAAAGAGTATCCTACTTGGATTTTGTTTGGAATTGCATCGAATCTATAGACCAATTTGGGAAGAATTAACAATTTAACAATGTTATATTTTAGTCTATGAATACAATCTGTATCTACTTTTTTTTAGATCTAAAAAGTTTTTATTTCCACTTGTTTGTAACTACTATATGGAAATAAAATATTTCCATATTTTATTTTATTCCATATTAAAATAAAATATGGGTTCTGCATACTAACCTTGTGTTCTACAACCTTGCAAAATTCATTTACCAGTTCTGGAGGTTTTTGTAGATGTGTGGGATTTTCCACACAGACAGTTATGTCAAATGTGAATGGAAACAGTTTTATTATTTCTTTCCAATATATTTACCTTTTATTTTACTTGCCTTGCTGTACTTTATACGTTCAGCATGATGTTGAATAGGAGTGGCAAGAGGGCACATCATTGCCTTTTTCCCAATATTCTTTTTTCTTTTTTTTTTTTGAGATGGAGTCTTGCTCTGTTGGCAGGCTGGCGCACCATGGCGCGATCTTGGCTCACTGCAGCCTCCACCTCCTGGGTTCAAGTAATTCCCCCGCCTCAGCCTCCTGAGTAGCTGGGACTTCAGGTGTGTGCCACCACGCCTAGCTAATTTTTTGTATTTTAGTATAGATGGGGTTTCACTGTGTTGACCAGTATGGTCTTGATTTCCTGACCTCATGATCTGCCTGCCTTGGCCTCCCAAAGTGCCGGGATTATAGGTGTGAGCCACAGTGTCTAGCCACCTTTTTCCCAATCTTAAGGGGAAAAAGAAATCAGTGTTTCACCATTTGATGTGGTGTTACAGGTTTTTCACAGATGCCATGTGTATATATGTCTGTCTGCCGTTTAAGCACTTCAGCACTGACTAACTTACTACTAACTTAGTCACCTAACACTACGTGGTAAGTACCAGTTGTGCTCTGCATTTTACTGATGAAAAAACTGAGGCACAAAGTCTAAGCAAATTGCTGAAATTCATCCAGCTAGATAGTAACTGAGCTGGAATGTTAACCTTGGCAGTCTGCATGTATTGTCTCTCAGAGATTCCTTTTACCATGTTTAAGTTCCCCTCTGTTCCTGATTTTCAGAGAGGTGAATTTTGTCAAATGCGTTTTCTGCATCTATTGTTTTAATTACATCTGGGCTTTTTTTGGCCTGTTAATACAGTAAATTATAATGATTGATTTTTCAAATTTCTAACAGACTTATTTCTGGGAGACAGCTCACTCGGTCAGGATATATTTATACGTTGCTGAATTTGGTTTGCTAACGTAGTTAGCCCTCTGTATCTCTGGTTTCCACCTCCATGGATTCAACCAACTACAGATAGAAAATATTTGGAGAAAGTCTGGACGCAGTCACTTGTGCCTGTAATCCCATCACTTTGGGAGGCCGAGGTGGGCGGATCACTTGAGACCAGGAGTTCGAGACCAGCTGGCCAACAAGATGAGACCCTGTCTCTACTAAAAATACAAAAATTAGCCTGGTATGGTGACCTACCCACTCAGTCCCAGCTACTGGGCTGAGACATGAGAATTGCTTGATTACCCAGAGTGGAGTGCAGTGGCGCAATCAAGCTCACTGCAGTCTAAAGCTCCTGGGCTCAAGTGATCCTCCCACCTCAGCTTCCCGAGTACCTGGTACTACAGATGCACAGCATCACGCCCATCTAATTGTTTATTTTTTCTGTAGAGATGAGGTCTCTCACCATGTTTCCCAGGCTGGTCTCAAACGCCTGGCTTCAAGTGGTTTTCCTGCCTTTGCCTCCCAAAGTGCTGGGATTACATGGGTAAGAAAACCTGGATTTGTTTGTTTTTAAAAGAAACAGTGTTTTGCTATGTCACCCAGGCAGGAGTGCAGAGGCACGATCTCAGCTCACTGAAGCCTTGAACTCCTGGCCTCAAGCAATCCTTCTGCCTTAACTTCTGAAAATGTGTGTTTTTTTGATTCACAGTTTTAAGACTCTTTAAGAGGCCAAGTATGGTGGATCATGCCAGTAATCCCAGCACTTTGGGAGTCGAAGGTGGGCAGATCCCTTGAGGCCAGGAGTTCAAGACTGGCATGACCAACATGGTGAAACCCCATCTCTACCAAAAATACAAAAATTAGGCAGGAGTGGTGGTGCGTACCTGTAGTCTCAGCTACTCTTGAGGCCGAGGCAGGAGAATCACTTGAACCCGGGAGGATCGTAGTGAGCCAAAATTGTGCCACTGCACTCCAGCTTGGGCAATAGAGCGAGATGCTGTCTCAAAAAAAAGTGGATGGTTATATCTGTATTGGATGCATACAAACTGTTTTTTCTTGTCATTATTTCCTAAAGAATACAGTATAACAAGTATTCATAGCACATTTTGTTAGGTGTCGTAAGTAATCTAGAGATGACTTAAAGTATGCAAGAGGATGTACACAGGTTATATGTAATTATGATGTGATTTTATATAAGGGACTTGAACATCTGTGGATTTTGGTGTGGGGTGGCGGAGGTCCTGGAGCATGTTCCCCAGAGATACGGAGAGACATCTGTCTGTATTTTGTTGAAGATTTTTGCATCTATGTTTATGAGGGATATTGATCTGTATTTTTTTTTTGTTTGTTTAATAATTTCCTTCTGTGGTTTTAGTGTCAGATACTGTAAGCCTCATCAAATGGGGAAACATAGTCTCTGTTTCTTCCAGGGTGATTTTTTATTCACACTGTATGCTTGTTTAGGGTTTTGTTATGTAAGAGGCTTTCTCAGATTTATGGTGATGTTTAGTTGGTTTGGCTCATATTTATGCTTGGGGCACTGAGAAGGTGATTGGAAGCTCTGAGTCTTTGGACAAGATTTGTTCCTTTTGTGCCTGCATTGTTTACAGGGATGTTATTCTGCTTGTTACTGTCTTTTTTTTCTCATAGTAACTGCATGGAATTTGATCTGGAGTTTTTGTATATATTATGTAAAATTTGCTTATCTCTTACTGTTGCAGAACTTTTCCTTAGCTTAACTGAATAGAGGATCCTTGTCCCAATGGCCATGATAATTTAGGCTCGCAGACAATTTGGACCATGAGTAAAGCAGGGTTTTACTGGGTGAAAAGGGAAAAAAGGGGAACAGGACTCCCTGTAAGGCCAGAGTTGCTGCTGTTATGCTTCCTGCCTAGGAGCTTGGAATCTCAGGTTCCACACGGAAAGAAGAGGGGTCAGGGGCCAGGCTCCTCCCTGCTGCAAACAGCAGAACCTCTGTGGCTCCACCCCAGTGCGCATTTCTCCCAGCCTACTGGCTGGTTGGAGATTCTCGAGGGACCCCCTCCCATATGCTGTCTCATTACTGTTGAAATTAAGCATCTTTTTAAATGTTTAAGATCCAGAGCCATGTGCATCTACTTGTGTGAAGTGTCTACCATATTTGCCTGTTTTTATGATGAAAACTTTTGCCTATTTTTATGATGAAAACAGGCAAAAGTTTTCAAAACTAGTGTAGAGCTTTGTACAAAATGCAGACAGTTAAACATAAAGTAATTACAGCCCAACTACCTAGAGACTATCAAGTGTCAGTCCCTTAGTGAATACTCACTCTGATCTTTTTCTACACCCAAGTATAGATATTTGTATTTTTTCCTCAGCCTGCAATTGTATCTGCTCATATCACTTTGCAACTTGAGTTTTTCTGTGGACAATATCTACCCATTTATTTTAGTAAATGTTCTGTCTTATATATGTATATATCATATTCAGATTTCCAGATTGTTGCAAAATGGCTAGAGCTTGTGTGTCCAAATCACAGTTGAGTTCAAGACTATACCTGTTATCCAGTTGTTCATTCCTGAGTCTCTCTTAATCTAGGATACTCCCCTTGCTATAATGTCATAGATTTCCTGAAAAGGTCAAGCCATGTGTCCTGAAGCATGTCTCATCTCTTGGATTTGTCTGCTTGTTCACTCATAGCGTTGTTTTAGTTGTTTCTTTGTACCTTCAGTTCTCTGTAAATCAGAAGTTAGATATAAATGCTTGATGGGTTCCAATGAAATAGTTCAGCTAGAATGCATTATTGACGGACATGTATTTTGTATTGTATAACATCAGAAGACACAATATCTGCTTGATAACTATAGTGGTGACTACTAAATCAGGGTGATGACAGTTTGATCCACCTGTTATATACTTGTTTTTTCCTTTGGAACTTGTAGAACTGGAAAGTATTTCATGTGACAGTATATTTAACAGTTAAAACTTAAATTGCTTTTTATTTTTTTTAGATGAAGGTCTCACTGTGTTGTTCAGGCTGGGCTCAAATTCCTGAGCTCAAGCAAGCCTCTCAAGTAGCTGAGACTATAGGTGCATGCCACAGCACCTGTTATCCGAAAGGGGGTCCAGATCCAGACCCTAAGAGAGGGCACTTGGATCACAAACAAGAAAGAATTTGAGGGGAATACGTACAGTAAAGTAAAAACAAGTTTATTAAGAAAGTAGAGGGATAAAGAATGTCTACCTCATAGAGCAGACCCAAGGCTGCTGGTTGCCTATTTTTATGGTTATTTCTTGATTACATGCCAAACAAGGGGTGGATTATTCATGCCTCCCCTTTTCAGACCATTTAGAATGATTAACTTCCTAACGTTGCTATGGCACTCGTAAGCTGTCATGGTACTAATGAGTGACCATAGGTCTCTCTCATTGCCATCTTGGTTTTGGTGAGTTTTAGCCGGCTTCTTTACTTCAGGGTGTTTTATCAGCAAGGTCTTTATGACCTGTATCTTGTGCCAACCTTCTGTGTTACCCTGTAACTTAGAATGCCTTAATCTCCTGGGAATGCATCCTGGTAGGTTTCAGCCTCGTTTTACCCAGCCGCTATTCACAATGGAGTTGCTCTGGTTCAAATGCCTCTGACACACCCAGCTTCTTAATTTGCTTTTTGACATTACTTGATAACCCCTGCCTAAATTTCTACTGTCAGAGTTTGAATAGTGATGTTTTTCTGATTCTGTGATTCTTTTATACTTATTAGTTGATGTTTGTCTGTAAAGTGTAGCTTTCCCTCATCAGTTGGAACAGTATAAATGTTGAATTCTTTTCCCTTAATTACAGTTCTGAAAATAGGTAGTAACTTTAAATAGCAGTCTAAAATGGCACAGATTTGTTTTCTGTCTTTGAATATCATGAGGAGCTCACGATTTTTTTTTTTTTTTTTTTTTTTTTTTTTTTTTTTGAGATGCTCGCTCTGTCACCAGGCTGGAGTGCAGTGGTGCAGTCTTGGCTTACTGCAGCCTCCGCCTCCCTGGTTCAAACGATTCTCCTGCCTCAGCCTCCTGAGTAGTTGGGACCACAGGTGTGTGCCACCACACCCAGATAATTTTTGTGTTTTTAGTAGAGACGGGGTTTCACTGTGTTGGCCAGGATCTTTTGACCTCATGATCCACCCGCCTTGACCTCCCAAAGTGTTGGTATTACAGGCGTGAGCCACCACTCCCTGCCAATTTCTTTGATTTTATAGTTGTGTTATTTCTCTTATTCTGAAGATTTAGAATCCTAATATGATTAACTTAATTACTTGCTTTAACCTATGACTTAAAGGAAATAGTTTCAAAATATCAATGTTAATGTTACTATAAGAGTAGAACTTTTTTTTTTTTTTTGTCTTTGGAATGCATCTTGATGAAGATATATAGTCAGAATACTGTTTTTAAAGTCTTGGGAATAAATCTTTTGTTAATGTGGTTATGTTTTCATTTTGATATACAGCTATGTTTATTTATTCAAACTTTTGAATTTAAGGGATTTTCAAAGTTCTGTAGAGAGAGAACCATAGTGAACTCTTGCTTCTACCTTGTTTTATTCTGACCCTTAAAAGAGCTGTTTTCATTAGTTTCTAATTTATCCTTCCAGTGTCATTTTTTCTATATACAAATATAATATAAGCATATCCTTAATTCTTTTTCGTCATCGAAAGCTGGCATATTTCATATACTGTTCTTTTGCTTTTTCCTTCCTTTTTATTTCTTTAATTTAAGAGTGTATTTTAGGGCCCGGCATGGTGGCCCATGCCTGTAATCCCAGCACTTTGGGAGGCTGAGGCTGGTGGATCACCTGAGGTCAGGAGTTTGAGACCAGCCTGGCCAACACGGTGAAACCCCCTCTCTACTAAAAATACAAAAATTAGCTGGTTATGGTGGCATGTGCCTGTAATCCCAGCTACTCAGGAGACTGAGGCAGGAGAATCACTGGAACCCAGCAGGTGTAGAGGTTGCGATCAGCTGAGATCGGACCATTGCACTCCAGCATGGGCGACAGCAAGAGACTCTGTCTTGGAAAAAAAAAAAAATTAAATAATTATATCTAGGAGGTAAATACAAAGAAATTCTACACATGCCATTGTAATGACTATATGATATTCCATTATTTAGTTGTACCATAGTCTTTTCAGCCATTACTTACTGTGAGACAACTTGTGCTATTTCTAGTTTTTTTTGTTTTTTTTTTTTTGTTATTACAAATAGTATGCAGTGAATAACCTATTACATATTCTGGGATAGAAAAGTGAGACTGCTGAATATAAAGGTAAATACATTTGAGTTTCATTGTATTTTGGGGTGGTTTTTGTTTTTGAGATAGGGTCTCACTATCTTGCCCAGGCTGGAATGCAATAAAGCATTCATGGCTCACTTCAGCCTTGACCTCCTGGGCTCAAGTGATCCTTCCACCTCAACTTCATTGAGCCACTGTGCCTGGCCCTGAGTTTTTCTTTATCTTTCTTTCTTTTTTTTTTTTTTGAGACAGAGTCTCGCTCTTTAACCCAGTTAGAGTGCAGTGACGCGATCTTGGCTTACTGCAACCTCCGCCGCCCAGGTTCAAGCAATTCTCCTGCCTCAGTCTCCCAAGTAGCTGGAATTACAGGCACATGCTACCATGCCTGGCTAATTTTTTGTATTTTTAGTAGAGATGGGATTTCACTGTGCTGGCCAGGCTGGTCTCGAACTCTTGACCTCGTGATCCACCCACTTCGGCCTCCCAAAATGCTGAGATTACAGGCATGAGCCATTGCGCCCAACCTTGTGCTAATGATTTTACCGGAGGTTCAGGAGGAAGCAGAATTACATTTGTGTGTTTGAACTTCCGTCTTAACCAGAAACTCACTGCTCTCATGAAACACTGACTTAGCCCTTGGGGTTTCGGATATCAAAAGGCTTCCATTTTGGATATTGATTGTTTCCACCTCAGCCTCAAATGCTTATTCTCCAGATTCTTACACAGCTGGCTCCTTCTCATCACCTTTAAAAATTTTTTTAATTTACGTTTTTGTTTTGTTTTGTTTTTTGTTTTTTCGTTTTTTTTGAGACAGGGTCTTGCTCTGTAACCCAGGCTGGAGTGCAGTGGTGTGATCTTTGCCTTGACATCCCAGGCTCAAGTGATCTTTCTGCTTCAGCCTCCTGAGTAGTTTGGACTAGAAGTGTGCACCACCAAGCCCAGCTAATTTTTGTATTTTTTGTAGGGACAGGGTTTCACCATATTGCCACCATGCACAGCCTTTGTTTTTCTGAGTTATTTAAAAAATCTTATTTTTATTGCACAGACGCCACAGTTTCTCTTCTTTTTGAGGATATTAATTACAAAGTCTTTTTCCTTAAGTTTTTAGTCCATCACTCTCTCTACCCCCTTTTTCTGCACTAATTTTGTTCCCTCTGAATTCCTTTCTGTTTATCTTGAATCTGTTTATCTTGAATGTTGCCTTTCAAAGTGTTTGGTGGTCCTTGGTACATTATGAGTGTAGTATTTAAAAGCTCTTTGGAGGCTGGGTACAGTGGCTCACATCTGTAATCCTAGCACTTGGGGACACCAAGGTGGACACATCACTTGAGGTCAAGAGTTTAAGACCAGCCTGGCCAGCATGGTAAAACCCCATCTCTCTTAAAAATACAAAAATTAGGCGAGTGTGGTGGTGCATTCCTGTAATTCTAGCTACTTGGAAGGCTGAGGCAGGAGAATCGCTTGAACCTGTGAGCCAGAGGTTGCAGTGAGCTGAGATCGTGCCACGACACTCCAGCCTGGGCGACAGAGTGAGGCTGCGTCTCAAGAAAGAGAGAGAGAGAGAAAGAGAAAGAAGAGAGAGGGAGAGAGAGAGAGAGAGAGAGAAAGAAAGAGAGAAAGCATGTGCGCGTGCACGCAAGCTGATTAGATGTACCGGAGTATCAAAACACCACCACTTGTAATGACTCCAAACTGGAAACAACCTAGTTGTGCATCAACAGTAGAATGAATAAACAAAGTATGGCATAGCCGTACAATGAAATACTATTTGTTATTTAAGAATGAGAATGAAGAAACTGTAGCTACATTGCAGCAATGTGGGTGATTGTCACAAACATAATGGTGAATAACAGTGACAGAAGAGAACACACTCCAGGCTTCTGTTTAAAGTTCAGCAGCAAGCAAAGCTTCCCCATGGTGTTAGAAGTCAGGATCCTGCTTACCTTTGTGGTAGGGCAGTGGTTGAAAACTGGAAGGGAGCACAAGGGGCCTTCTGGGATGCTGGTAATGTTGAGTTCCTTGAGCTGGGGCCGTGGTTATGCAAGCATGTTCACTGTGTGTGAACTGTATGTTAGATTTTTGTGCTTTTTGGTATGCATGCTTCAAATGAAAGTTTATATGAAGTAAAAGAGAAAAAGTAGTGGAATCTCTTTGTGGGCAGGGTTGGTTTATTGACTGGTATCCACAGCGTGTGGTCAGATATAGAAACAACACTCTTTTGTTAGGGACCCCTGAATGTCAGTGTCCGAAGATGGTACATGTGTGTGTTTGTTCTTTCTGCTATGTTTAACTGGAAGTCTTTAGATTTCCTTTTAAACCGTTTTTTTTTTTTTTTTTTTTTTTTTTGAGATGGAGTTTCGCTCTTGTTACCCAGGCTGGAGTGCAATGGCGCGATCTCGGCTCACGCCAACCTCCACCTCCTGGGTTCAGGCAATTCTCCTGCCTCAGCCTCCTGAGTAGCCGGGAGTACAGGCACGTGCCACCATGCCCAGCTAATTTTTTTTTTTTGTATATTTAGTAGAGACGGGGTTTCACCATGTTGACCAGGATGGTCTCGATCTTTTGACCTCGTGATCCACCCGCCTTGGCCTCCCAAAGTGCTGGGATTACAGGCATGAGCCACTGCGCCTGGCCCTAAACCTCTTTTATTGAGAAGACAAAGTTTGTTTGTTTGTTTGTTTTTTATTGAGACAGAGTCTTGCTCTGTCTCCAGGCTGGAGTACAGTGGCACGATCTTGGCTCACCACAACCTCCTCCTGCTGAGTTCAAGTGATTTTCCTGCCTCAGCCTCCCAAGTAGCTGGGACTGTAGGTGCGCATCACCACGACCAACTAATTTTTGTAGTTTTAGTAAAGATGGGATTTCACCATGTTAGGCAGGATGGTCTCGATCTCTTGACTTCGTGATCCACTTGCCTCGGCCTCCCAAAGTGCTAGAATTACACGCGTGAGCCACTGTGCCTGGCCTACAAAGTATTTTTTAAGTTAGATTTGAAAGATACCTAAGATGAGGTAGTGCATCAGTTTCTTCTTTGAGAAACATGTTTCTTCAGTCATCTTTCTAGAAAAAAAAAAGAAAGAAAAGCACATTGGAATTTCTTTCTTTCTTTTTTTTTGAACAGAGCCTTGCTCTGTTGCCAGAGTGGAGTGCAGTGGTGCGATTTTGGCTCACTGCAACCTCCGCCTCCTGGGTTCTAGCATTCTCCTGCCTCAGCCTCCTGAGTGGGACTACAGGTGTGCACCACATTAATATTATAAATCAATAATATTAATTTATTATTTAAATAAATGATTATACAAATAATTATATGATAATTATAATTTATATTATATAAATAATTTTTGTATTTTTAGTAGAGACGAGGTTTCACCTTGTTGGCCATCTCCATCTCTTGATCTCGTGATTCGCCTGCCTTGGCCTCCCAAAGTGCTGGGATTACAAGTGTGAGCCACCGCATTCAGCCTAGAATTGGAATTTTTATTTATTCATCATTCAGCGAATACTACTTAAAAGTCAAGATAAACAGGGTTCATCTCCTCTTGGAGCATAGAGCATAGCAGAAATTACAAACATTAAATATAAGTGGGATGAGTTATGGAGGGAAGTAGGGACTGCCGTGGAAGCCTAGGGTAGGAGAACATAGCGTAGTCTTCAGGGGCAGAGAAGACTTCCCTAAGGAAATGATGTTTTAGTTAGGTGAAAAACAGAAAAATAGGGGAAAATTCGCTTTTTTCTTAATGAAAATGTCTCATCTTGATGTGAAAGCTTTTATTAATAAAAATGTCTCATCTTGATGTGAAAACCTTTATTCCTGTCTGATCACCCTGTTATGTGATTTCAGGTGGAGAGTATAGTGAAGATGATGTAAATGAATTAGTGAAGGAAGATGAAGTGGATGGTGAAGAGCAGACACAGAAAACCAAAGGGAAAAAAAGAAAGGCCCAGAGCATTCCAGCCAGGTGATGCTGCCCTCAAGGCCCTTAGAAGTCAGGGCTATTGTCACAAGCATCCTGATTGCTAAGATTGGTCTCCTGAGAGGTTTAATAAAGTCAGAGTTTCTAACACTTTTTTCTTCAAGGGAAACATTTGCTGTTATTTTACGATTAACTGCCTCGTCTTTGACAAGCTTAAAAAATTTTGAGTTTTAATGTAAAAAAGATATATATTTATAGGTAATATGTACATATGGTTAAAACAGAAAATTCAGTCACTAAAAACATGTTTACCCTGTTCCTAGCCCTTGTTGCATTGCCTCTGAAGAACTATATTACAGAGATAGTCTGTGCATGTAAAAGCATATATGTATATGTTTTCTATCCTTATTTTTTTTTTTTTAGAAAAAAATATAAATAGTAGCATACTCACTTTCTCAGAATTTTCATTTCTCTTTATTTCACATCTTGGAGATGATACTATGGCAGTATCTCCTCCATTTCATAGTATTACGTCAGTGAATAGGCCCTACTTTATTTAGGCTTTTCTGTGTTGAGGGATGTTTAGATTGTATCTAGTCTTTTTTTTTTTTTTTTTTTGTATCTAGTCTTTACCACAACTGACAAGGCTGAAGTGAATATTCTTTGTATACATGTATACAAAGTATACATGAATACATAAATGTATATAAAATATAGATGTATAAATATATCTGTAAATGAAATGTAGAGAAGTAGAATTGTTTGATCTAACGTTATATATGCAGTTAAGTCAAAAAATATATAGGTATTAGCAAATTGCCTCCCATGGGCCTTGTATGGGCTTGCATTCCCAAGAAAAATTATGATAGTTCAAAAAAATAAATAAAATTAAAAAATAAAAACAAAAAGTTATGATAATTCTGACAGCTTCTTTAACTCAGATAAGGGCATCCTCCCTAGAAGTCTTTTACCTCACTTGGGTGTTTCTGTCTTCCTAGGCATTGAAGCAAAAAACAGGTTATCATTTATGAAAAAAAAATTATAGCTATTAGATTCATTCACTTAAAGTCAAAATAGTCTAAGAAGCAATTTACTCTTAACAAGTTTTTTTGTCCTTGAATTTTTCTATATTCCAGCTCCCGTTTCTTCAAAAAGTGAAAAGAAACATTGTTGTTTTTTTTTTTTCCCCTGAGAACTCTTGGAAGAAATCTTGCGATTAAAGTTGAGGCTCTTCTCAGTAGAACTTGTTCTACAAATTGAATAGCTTCAAAAAGTCAGCAATATCTGGCACATGTAATATGTTTTTAGGATACGTATTCTTTCTGGGCAGATTAAGTCTGTGATTAGGTGATTTTGGATGTTTTCTTTGTGAAAACAGCTGGTCCTGATTTAGAAGGAGAACACTATACTTTGATTTTACATGACTGGAGAAAATGTTAGCAGTAAGAGCTCCATTCTTTCTTTTTTTTTTTTTCAGTTCTTTTTTTTTCTTCGACAGAATTTCAGGTTACCTCTTCTACTCCCTTCATTGTATTATTAGTATTTCCAGATTTTAAAATGTTCTCTGCTTTACAAGATTATATTTAGAGTCTGGGAGGGATAACCGAAATCATTTTGTGTTGTCTGTCTTGTCTTTCTTTTTCCTTGTGACTGCTGGTGATTAGGAAGAAAAGACCAGGTGGTCTCTCATTAGAAGAGGAAGAGGAGGATGCCAATTCAGAATCCGAGGGAAGCAGTAGTGACGAGGAAGATGAAGCTGCAGAGCAGGAAAAAGGCATTGGATCAGAGGATGCAAGGAAAAAGAAGGCGGATGAACTCTGGGCCAGCTTCCTCAATGATGTGGGACCAAAATCAAAAGTGTCCCCAAGTACACGAGTTAAGGTAAGTTGAGAGATTAATGAGATGAATGCCTCTCCGGATTACTGAGATTGAAGCCTGCAGAAATCAACCAGATGCCTTTTGCCAACCATTCTACTAAGTGAAAAACAAAGCATTTCCTATGGTAGAAGAATAAGCTTCTCTAATCAAATAAATTTCTAATAGGCCTTTAACTGGTTAGAGATGAAACATTTAAGAGTGGCTATGGGTTGGGCGCGTTGGCAAAAACCTGCAGTCCCAGCACTTCGTTAGGCCGAGGTGGGTGGATCACTTGAGGTCAGGAGTTTGAGACCAGCCTTGCCAACATGACAAAACCCTGTCGCTACTAAAAATACAAAAATTAACTGATTGTGGTGGCAGGTGCCTTTAATCCCAGCTACTTGGGACTCTGAGGCAAGGGGAATCACTTGAACCTGGGCAGTGGGGAGGGTGCAGTGAGCCAAGATTGTGCCACTGCACTCCAGCCTGGGTGATAGAGTGAGACGGTGTCTCACCAAAAAAAAAAAAAAAAAAAAAGAGTAGCTATAAACACTGTGGTTCATCCTTTGGTAAAACTGATTACGTTTCTTGTTTTTTTCATAGAAAGGAGAGGAGACTGAAGAGACAAGTTCAAGTAAATTGTTGGTGAAAGCAGAAGAGCTAGAGAAACCTAAAGAAACAGAAAAAGTTAAAATCACCAAGGTGTTTGATTTTGCTGGTGAAGAAGTAAGGTAAGAGAAAGTTCACAAACTTTGAAACTAGTGTTTTTACAAAAGAGCATCTCTAACTGGTGTTAGCCATCTGTCCTCATTCCAATCCATCATAATATTTTGGGAGAGTTATATTCGAACTCAAGGAAAACTGGCTGTATAAATTATCAGGGAGCATGAGAAAGGTCCTTTCACATATAGCAATGGAGTTTTTGAGCTTTATGAAGTGGTCAGCTGAACAGAAGCAAGGAAATACAAGATTAAGCATTTAACTTATATAAACATGGCTCATTGCCATGTTTTGTGACGTTTGGTGAGTCGTGGCTCCCTTTTTTACTCTTCTTGACTGAAATATGAGCCCCAGTGAAGTCTCTAAAATCAGATAAGAATTGAAAATACAAGGAGAGAAATTTGGTTTCAATATTATTTTCTTACCTTAATAACATTTTTCTGATTGATTAATGAGGTTTTTTTTTTTTTTTTTTTTACCGTAAGTTGAGTAGAGGCTTAATTCCATGACCAGTTTAGCCTCCTAGCTGTTAGGGAACAGCCACATGCCTGTAATTTCCCCTCCCCCATTTATTTCATTTTATTATGTGAAAACAGCGGATTTGTAATTTAGAGCTAAATGAGAACAGATGAATGCCAATCAATAATTTCATAGGTGGTCACATTGATTTTCATTGGCAGTAATTAATTAGACCTGTAGGCTCTCTAAAAATACAATTTTCCCTAAAATTGTTATTCTTAAAAAAAAGTTTTCAAGAATTATTTTATCTAGTGAAGATATATTTAGGAAAAATAAAATTGGCATTATCACTGTTTTGTTTTGTTTTTGTTTTTGTTTTCTTTTTTGAGAAATGGTCTTGCTGTGTTGCCTGGGCTGGTCTTGAACACCTGGGCTCAAGCAGTCCTCCAGCCTCAGCCTCCTAAGTAACTGGAACTATAGGGATGTACTACTCTGACCATCGTCACTTTTCTTTTCTTTTTTTTTTTTTATGATTCGGTTCCAATGCACATCTTTACTTTTATAAGTAGTATGGAACAAAACTTTTTATTATTAAAAATTTCTCCCTAGCTTTTTCTTCTGAATAATGTCACACTTATAGAAATGTTGGAAGAATAGTATTACAACAAGCACCCACAAACCTATCATCCAGATCTATCACTGGTTAATGTAATGCCACTCTCTCACCATCTATATCTGGGTTTTCTTTTGTTTTGGCTGAACCACTTGAGAATTATTTGTAGACATTGTGACACATCAGCCTTTAATACTTTAGCACATGTCTCTTAAGACCAAGGGCATTCTGCTTTGTAACACAATATAACTCTCATATTCAGTAAAGTTAACATTAGAGCAGATTACTATTTGTAGTGAAAGACCCTGACTTAAAATTTTCAATCTATTGCAGACGAGTACTTTTCTAAAAGGACAATAAAAAGGAGTTACTAGAAAGACAAATTGAAAAGATAACTAAATTTTTACTAAGATTCAACAGATACCCTGCCTCCTCTCTACTTGACTGCAGGGCTTAAGTTGCAGCACAGAGCACCGCGAGTGCATAACTGGAGTCGCCTGCCCCCTCCAAGGGTGGGCCTTTTAACCTCTTTTGGCAGGGGTGGGAGAAAAAAGATTTAATAGACATAACATTACATTTCCGTGCATGTGGTTAAAATGAGCCAAAGACAGGAAAAAGGAAAGAATTACGCAACTATAAAGGCTGTTCATTGAAAGTGTTAATATACAGGGAATCCCTGTTACCTTTTATTCCGTTATTAAAACAAAATACTGGCCTGGTGCAGTGGCTCATGCCTGTAATCCCAGCACTTTGGGAGGCCAAGGCGGGCAGATCATTTTAGGTCAGGAGTTCAAGACCAGCCTGGCCAACATGGTGAAACCCCATCTCTACTAAAAATACAAATATTAGCCAGGTGTGGTGGTGCACATCTATAATCCCAGCTACTCAGGAGGCTAAGGGAGGAGAATCCATTGAACCCAGGAGGCAGAGGTTGCAGTGAGCTGATATCACCTGGCTGACAGAGCGAGACTGTCTCAAAACAAATAAACAAACAAAAGTTATTAAATGTCAGACACACACTTCAAATAAACACTGTTTATATATATATATATATACTTATATATGTTTATACTTATATGTTTATACACTTACATGTGTATATATATACTTTTATACTTATATATATACTTAAATATGTGTATATACATATATACTAATATATCTCTATACATATGTACTTATATGTGTATATACTTACATATATAGTTATATATGTGTATCTACTTATGCATACGTATATATTTATTTTATATATACACACATATATGTATATACTTATATATGTGTGTGTGTGTGTATATATATATATATAAATATAAGTATATACATATTTATATGTATTTTTTGACACAGAATCTTGCTCTATTGCCCAGGCTAGAGTGCAGTAGTGTGATCTCAGCTCACCATAACCTCTGCCTCCCAAGTTCAAGGGATTGAACTGGCTCAGCCTCCCAAGTAGCTGGGATTACAGACTCCTGCCACCACCTCCAGCTAATTTTTTTATTTTTAGTGCGACAGAGTTTCACCATCTTGGCCAGGTTGGTCTCGAATTCCTGACCTCATGATCCACCTGACTCTGCCTCCCATAGTGCTGGGATTACAGGTGTGAGCCACCTCATCTGGCCTACTGTTTAGATTAATATTTAAAGTTTTTATTGTGACGAAAGAGCTTATTTCTTTCTTATTAAACTAAGTTGTGTTGATGACTGCACTCCTCCTGGGAGATAAGGTATATGTAAATTATTTCTGTATTGGTTTTCTCCTTCCTTCCATCCATTCTTCTGTCCTTCACGCAGATTTTTTTTTTTAACAAGGGATCTGCCAGATTGTAACACGGAGATGTTTTCAAGGGATCAGAAGTATAAACTTTAAAATAGTTTCATTAAGTTCAGGGTTTTTTTTTTTTTGCCTTTGTCCAGAATTAATCCGGATAAAAGTAAAAAATGTGCTGTATTGACCAGGCATGGTGGCTCACACCTATAATCACAGCACTTTGGGAGGCCAAGGTGGGGAGGTCACCTGATGTTGGGAGTTCAAGACCATGCCTGACCAACATGGAGAAACCTTGTCTCGACTAAAAATACAAAATTAGCTGGGCGTTGTGGCACATGTAATTCCAGCTACTTGTGCTGAGGCAGGAGAATTGCTTGAACCCAGGAGGTGCAGGTTTTAGTGAGCTGACACCATTGCGCTATAGCCTGGGCAACAAGAGCGAAACTCTGACTCAAAAACATTGAAAAATACACTATGTTTTCTTTCTTTCTTTCTTTTATTTTCTTTTTTTGTGTGTGTGAGACAGAATCTCTCTGTCACCCAGGCTGGAGTGCAGTGGCACCATCTCAGCTCACTACAGCCTCAGCCTCCAGTGCTCAAGTCATTCTTCCACCTCAGCCTCCTGAGTGGATGGGACTGTAGGCTAATTTTTGTATTTTTACTTGCTTGGCTAATTTTTGTATTTTTTGTAGAGATGGGTTTCACCATTTTGCCTACACTGGTATCAGACTTCTGGGCTGAAGTGATTCTCCTGCTTTGGCCTACCAAAGTACTTGGATTGTAGGTGTGATCTACGACCTACTGCCTGTGATACTGTGTTTGCAAAGTTTATATTAAATGTTTCATTAGTAGCCGTTTTCAATAATGTATCCAGTCAAGTTATTATTAAATTTAAGTTATATTTTAGTGAAAGAAAAAGAATTTTGGGTGCCCATATTTTCTGTACATGATTTTTTTTTTTTCCTTTTCGAGAAAGGGTCTTGCTCTGTCATCCACACTGGCCTCATCCTACGAAGCTAAAGTGATTTTCCCCCAACCTCAGCCTCCTGATTAACGGGTTACAGACATTTGCCACCATGTCCAGCTAGTTTTTAAAAAATTTTTTGTAGCAATGAGGTCTCACTGTGTTGCTAAGGCTGCTCTTGAACTCCTGGGCTCAAGTGGTTCTGCCTTGGCCCTGCAAAGTGCTGGAGTTAAAGGCATGAGCCACCACACCCAGCCATGCATAAATATTCTTTTCATAGAAAATACAATTCAAAACATTCTATGAAAACATGTTAATTTGTAGAAACACTATTTTTCTGGGCTTATTCATTTTTACCCTTATAATTTATTTGCCTCTGAAAACTGTGTTGAATTGCTTTCTTGCCTAGAAGTACTAGGATTATTTTGCTTTTTAGAGACAGGAGCTATCTCACTCTGTCACCTAGGTTGGAGTGTGGTTGTGTAATTATTGCTCACTGTAACCTTGAACTCATGGGCTCAAGTGATCCTCCCACTTCAGCCTTCCACCATAGCCTCCTAAGTGAACATAACTGTACCCAGCTAATTATTTCATTTATTTGTTTGCTTGTTTGTTTATTTGAGTCTCACTCTGTTGCTCAGGCTGGAATGCAGTGGTGCGATCTCTGCTCACTGTGACCTCTGCCTCCTGGGTTCAAGTGATTCTCTTGCCTCAGCCTCTCTAGTAGCTGGAGTTATAGGCATCTGCCACTATGCCTTGCTAATTTTTTTTTTTTTTTTTTTTTCTGATTGGAGTTTCGCTCTTGTTGCCCAGGCTGGAGTGCAATGCTGTGATCTCAGCCCACTGCAACCTCCGCCTCCCAGGTACAAGTGATTCTCCTGTCTCAGCCTCCCAAGTAGCTCGGATTATAGGCATGCACCACCATGCCTGGCCATTTTTTTAGCATTTGGTAGAGACAGGGCTTCACTTTGTTAATCAGGCTGGTCACAAACTCCTGACCTCAGGTGATCAACCATCCTCAGCCTCCCAAAATGCTGGGATTACTGGTGTGCACAACTGTGCCCGGCCTAAATTCTGTATTTTTCGTAAAGATGGGGTTTTGCAATGTTGACCAGGCTGGTCTGGAACTCCTGACCTCAGTGATGTGCCCACCTTGGCCTCCCAAAGTGCTGGGATTACAGATGTAAGCCACTGTGCCCGGCCTATTTGCTTGCTTTTAATATTTATTTAATTTTTTTGAGACAGAGTCTTACTCTGTTGCCCAAACTGGAATGTAGTGCCATCATCATGGCCCACTAGAGCCTTGACCTCTAGGGCTCAAGAGATCCTTCACCTCAGCCTCCCTGATACCTTGGAGTATAGGCATTGGCCACCCATGCCTAGCTAATTTGTTGTTGTTTTTTAGTTTTTTTTTTTTTTTTTTTTTTTTGTAGAGATGAGGTCTACCTATGTTGCTTAGGCTGGTCTCAAACTCCTGGCTTCAAGTGATTCTCCTGCCTTAGCCTCCTAAAGTGTTGGGATTACAGGCATGAGCCACTGCACCTGGCCTATTTTGTTTTTTTGTAGAGACGAGGTCTTGCTGTGTTGTTTAAGGTGGTCTCCACCTCTTGTCCTTAAGTGATCTTCCTGCTTTGGCCTCCCAATGTCATGTGATTACAGGTGTGAGCCACGATGCCTGGCCATCAGCCTAATTTTTTTTTCTTTTTAAGATAGGATTTTGCTCTGTCACTCAGGCTGGAGTGCAGTGGTGCAATTTTGGCTTCCTGTAATCCCTGCCTCCTGGGCTCTAGCAGTCCTCTCACCTCAGCCTCCTGAGTAGCTAGGACTACAGGTGCGCACCAATACGTCTGGCTAATTTGTATTTTTGTTTTTTTTTAAATGGAGTCGCACTCTGTTGCCCAGGCTGGAGTGCAGTGGCGCAATCTCAGCTCACTGCAACTCCACGTCCTGGGTTCAAGCAATTCTCCTGTCTTAGCCTCGCAAGTAGCTGGACTACATTTGCACAGTACCATGCCTGCTAAATGTTTTTGTATTTTTTGTAGAGATGAGGTTTCACCGTGTTGGTCAGCCTGGTCTGGAACTCCAGACCTCAAGTGATCTTCCCGCCTCAGCTTCCCGAAGTGCCAGGATTACAGGCATGAACCACCGTGTCCGGCCTGTTGTGTTTTTTGTGGAGATGGTGTACCCAGGCTGGTCTAAAGCTCCTGGGCTCAAGCAATATGCCTGCCTCAGCCTCCCAAAGTGTTGGGATTACAAGCACCAGTCACCACCCTGGCACCTGTATAAATTTTAAAAATTACAATTGGTTGACAATTAAAGTAATTGTAAAAATAAGTTATAAAAATAAATGCTTACATTTTATATTTTTGAGTGTTAGTTGACAAACTAATTCTAAAATATCATGCACATTGTAATGTCCTACTGCATGTGACCGATAATTCATATCACATGTGACTCACCTTTTAAATTCGACATAACTGAATTTATACTCTGCTTGATGGAAAGGCCCACTGCTCATCTCTTGAGTATGTGACATTGTCAAATTGCTGTACAAGTTTCTAAATACTCACAGTTTCTGTGCCCATCTTGTCTTGGACCAATAACAGGTAATTTTGCAGTCAGAACTTGAATATACGTAACTGTATACAGAACCATATACAAATAATTCCATTTAGTTTTTCCTTCAGTTATTCCAGTAATGTTCTTTATAGCTGTATTTCTTGTTCAAAGATCAAATCCAAGATGAAAACTGCAATTGGTCTTTTTTGTTGTTTTTGCATTTGGTCTTTTTAAACTCCTTGTACTTAGAACTATTTTTCTTGCCTTTTCTGTATTTCACAGCATTGGTTTTATGCCTTTTTTTTTTTTTTTTTTTTTTGAGACAGAGTTTCATTCTTGTTGTCCAGGCTGGAGTGCAGTGATGTAATCTTGGCTCACTGCAACCTCCGCCTCCCAGGTTCAAGCAATTCTCCTGCCTCAGCCTCCCGAGTAGCTGGGATTACAGGCATGTGCCACCATGCCCAGCTAATTTTTTGTATTTTTAGTAGAGACAGGGTTTCTCCATGTTGGTCAGCCTGGTCTTGAACTCCAGACCTTGCCCAGGCTGGAGTGCAGTGGCATGATCTCGGCTGGCTGCAACCTCTGCCTCCTGGGTTCAAGAGATTCTTCTGCCTCAGCCTCTTGAGTAGCTGGGATTACAGGTACATGCCACCACACCTGGCTAATTTTTGTATGTTTAGTAGAGATGGTGTTTCACCATGTTGGTCAGGCTGGTCTTGAACTCTTGACCTTGTGGTCCACCCGCCTTGGCCTCCCAAAGTGCTGGGGTTATCATTGTGAACCACTGCATCTGGCAGCTTTTTTTAAAGAGTCCAGTCCTGTTGTATAATGTCTCTCAATTTAGATTATTGCATTGTTTATGATGAGCTTCAGATTAGTTATGTTAGACAGAAATACTGCACTGATGATGCTTCTCATCCATCAAGAGACTCGACATTGATGGGGATAAGTTAGCCCACCAGTAAGACAGTATCTTCCAGAATTCTTCATTGTAAGGCAGCACCCTTTTCCTTGGTAATTAGTTGTTTTTAGGATCCATAAATAATAATAGATAATAGCTAATAAATTTTGTTATATAATAAAATGTTGTATAAAATAGCATTTTATTATAAATAATAAAATTATTATTATTATTATTATTATTAATTTGAGACAAGGTCTTATTCTGTTGCCCAGGCTGGAGTGCAGTGGTGTGATCTGGGCTCACTGCAGCTTCCACCTCCTAGATTCAAGCAGTTCTGCCTCAGCCTTGTGAGTAGCTGGAATTACAGGCATCTGCTGCCTCACCCAGCAAAGTTTTGTAGTTTTAGTAGAGATGAGGTTTCACCATGTTGGCCAGGCTGGTCTTGAACTCCAGACCTCAGGTGATCCACCTGCCTCAGCTTCCCAAAGTGCTGGGATTATAGGCTTGAGCCATGGTGCCTGGCCCAATAAGTAAGTATTGGTGATATGAATTAATAATGTATTTTACTGCCTGAAATCATTCTGGAAGGTGTTGAGTTGTCCAGTAGGGATCCAATAGAACACCTTTTAATAGTTTGAAAGCCTTACAAAAATAATATAGAAAGTATATTAATGTACCATTAGGAATATAGGTTTTTGAAGTTAAGCCCTTTTTTTGGCTTGAATTATTTTCTATGTGTTATGTAGAGTATCTGAGAAAGATTTATTTATGTCTTCACCAGTGGCCCTCACATAATGTGTACAAAAAGCTGGTGAGTAACTATTGCTGTAAGAAGTCATGAGGCTGGGTGCAACCGTTTGGGAGGCCAAGGTGGAAAGATTGCTTGAGCCCATGAGTTGAAGACCAGCCTGGGCAACATAGAGAAACTCCATTTCTACAAAAATTAGCCAGTAATGGTGGTGCGTGTCTGTAGTCTCAGCTACTTGGGAGGCTGAAATAGGAGGATCCCTTGAGACCAGGAGGCAGAGGTTACTGTGTGCCAAGATCACCCCACGGCATTCCAGCCTGGGTGACAGTGAGACCCTGTGTCAAAAAAAAAAAAAGTCATAAATTTTCATTCAAATTCAATGTTATGGGCTTGTTAATAAATACTAATATAGTTGTCTGCCACAAATTTCCTATTTCATTTTTGAAAACAAGTGGATGGTAATTTTAAATGCAGTACATGATGAGTGTTCAGGGAGTCTGCTGTTTTCACAGTTTGTCAGAAGAGGGCAGCACCGTGTCTATAAAAAATAAAACAAAGAAATGCGAATGGAGGTACTTTTTTTGTATAAATTATGTACTGTCATATTTTGTGTTTCAAAAATGGTAATGCTTATCACTTTTAAAAAATAATACATTACAGAGATATATAGAATGAAAAGTCAAAGTTCTATAACTTCCTTCCCCTAAAGAAAACACAACCCCTGTCAGTAGTGGGCATGTTGGCAGGATTTTTTTTTTTTTAACTTATATTATTTATACTTAAATTTAGGTATTATAAGGAATTCTTATGAGGACGCTTAGGATATCTGAATTTTCACTGATAACCAGATACAAATTTGGTGTATGGATTTGAGCGTATCTTCTAATTTTTTCATGTCGTTCTCCTTTTCTTTTTGTCTCTCTATCAAGTTAAGAGCATTCCTACCTCGGTTAAGAATGGTGAGAAAAGAGCTGGTGATGACAGGAGGGAGTTTGTAGATCTGAGTGTAAGGTAGTGTTAGTACTAAGTTAGTCTTAGCTTTTCTAACCGCATTTTAATGTTAAATTCTGGGCTTTGGTCGTTTTGTTTGGTTTTTGTCCCCACTTGAAAAATGTTTAGCTTATTAACCTAGGGGAATGGGGGAATATAGTATTTTGTCTTCTGCCCTATCACATAACCAGCTGAGCCGTTTAGTTCAGACTTTCCTAAATGATTCAACTTTTGGAAAAAGCCAGTCATGGAAAGTTTCTGCCCAAATAAAGACTTTCAGGAAGTTCTGAGTAAGTGAAAATAAAGTTAAAATGGAATTTCTGCTGAGAACACTTGAATTAACTATTGCTAATAATAGGCCTTTTCCTGTCAGGGTTCCCTCTTGTGCATTAGATGTGGTCTATAATTTAACTGTTTTCCTACATGAAGATATTTTGATAGTAGAATCTGTTATTGCTTGTTGAAAGTGGAGTTCTTCTCGGCATACTGTCAGTGAAGAGTAATCTGCTAGTATTACTTTGTGTCAATTTCTAAAGTTCCTGAAATAAATATACCAGTGTTTCTTAGTAAATATAGGTAGGACTTTGGCACTGAGAAATTACGAGCGGTACTCCCACAGTTACTACTTCTGTGCTGCTTTTATGGCACTTACTATGTATCATGTATTATCATGACTTGCTTTCATGGTTGGCTGTTCTGCTGAACTCTGAGCTCCTTAAGAACAAAGGTCATGCCATATATATATTTACATGTTCAACATCTACAGTGGTTGGATCTAGGTTGCTTTTCAGAAAATGTTGACTTAATTGTCTTGGGTGACTCAAGGTGTGTCATTCCTATAAAGGTGGTAAAAAACCCAAAACCAAACATATATTACATAGAGGCTGCTTTGCCTTAAGCTATTATTTGGGCCATTTGATCTTTGTCTTCCCCATCACCAACATTCTGATACTTCACAGTGACTTGTCTTGATGTGAACCTTTTAATTTTTTAATTTTTTTGAGACGAGTCTTGCTTTGCCACCCAGGCTGGAGTGCAGTGGCGTGATCTTGGCTCACTGCAACCTCTTCGTCCTGGGTTTGAGAGATTCTCCTGCCTCAGCCTCCTGAGTAGCTGGGATTACAGGCTTGTGCCACCATGCCCAGCTAATGTTTTTGTAGGTTTAGTAGAGACAGGGTTTCACCATACTGGCCATGCTTTTCTTGAATTCCTGACCTTGTGATCCTCCTGCCTCCCAAAGTGCTGGGATTACAGGAGTGAGACACCATGCCCAGCTGAATCTTTTTATTATTTTTATTTTTATTTTTTGAGATAGAGTTTTGACGTGTCACCCAGGCTGGAGTGCAATGGCACGATCTTTGCTCACTGCAACCTCCAACTCCCAGGTTCAAATGATTCTCCTGCCTCAACCTCCCAAGTAGTTGGGATTACAGGCGCCTGCCACCACGCCTAGCCAATTTTTGTATTTTTTTAGTAGAGACGGGGTTTCACCATTTTGGCCGGGCTATTCTGGAACTCCTGACCTCTTGAGCCACCCACCTCGGTCTCTCAAAGCATTGGGATTACAGGTGTGAGCCACCATGCCCAGCCGGATCTTTTTAAGTTAGCTACATCAAATATTCTATGGCTGTTTGTATGGAAGCTCATCCTTCATTTCTAGGACATTTTCTTTTATTGTTGATAACTTTCCCTATTTTCTGTTTTTGTGGAATTCATTTTAGTAGAATTGATATGACAGGCCGGGCTATGCTGGGTTAACAAACTCAGCAACTCAGTAGCATAATACCGTACATTGCTTCTTACTGGTGTGAAGTGCAGTGTGAGTTGGGTAGTACTGCATCTCGCAACTCACTTGTCCAGAACACCTAGGCTTCAGGGTTACTATGGCAAAGGAAGAGTGAATAGATAGATTTTCATGTAATTCCTCTGTTTTCAGAATGGACTTCAGCCATGTCTTTAATGAGTCTGGAACGTCTGTGGTTTTCATTACTCCGGAGTAATGGGTTCTGCTGGATTGGGGATGGCATAGGGCAGTAGCCTGTGGTATCAGGTGCTGCTGAAGGGGATCTGGGACCTAGTTGCTCCCGAGGCAGAATTCCAACTGGTTTTAGCCCTACTTCTTTCCTCTGCCTTGAAAGGTTCCTGGTATCTCAACTTAATGAGCCCTTCTAGGATACTGTAGTACACATTGGCTTGCCTGTTTTTGGCCATTCCATATGGCTATAGGCTTAGGAGATCATAGAAAACAAAAACCAAAACCAGTTACTACTTGTCTACTTGCTTTCTACTTTCTTTTTTCTTTTCTTTTTGTTAAGACAGGGTCTCACCCTGTTACCCAGGCTGTACAGTACCACCTTATTAGCTCACTGTAACCTTGAACTCCTGGCTTCAAGCAGTCCTCTTGCCTCAGCCTCCCAAGCAGCTAGAACTACAGGTACACTCCATGATCCCTGGCTGATTATTTTTGTAGAGACAGGGTCCTGCAATGTTGCTCCGGGCTCAGGTAATCCTACTCTTGGCCTCCCAAAGTGCTGGAATTACAGGCTCGAGCTACTGCGCCCAACTGCTTTTTACTGTCAGACAATTTGGTCTGGGCACAGTGGCTCATGACTGTAATCCCAGCACTGGGAGGCCAAGGCAGAATAACTGCTTGAGCCCAGGAGTTTGATTCCAGCCCGGGCAACATGATGAGACCCTGTTTTTTTTTTAAAAAAAAAAAGAAGAAAATTCTCTTGGCATCCATTTTCTGTTAAACTTCTTCTCATTATCCTTGTGTAATTTCATCTTTTAAAATGTATTTACCACTATTTAGTAGGACTTTGGCAGGACTGGAAAATAAGGCATGTATTCAGATGACTGTATGTAAGTAGCAGTTTCTACTTGTTCTTCATTAGCCATCTCTGGTCTGCCCCAGATTCTACCAAGAGCAAGGAAATTATATATATATATATACACACAAAAACAGAAAATAGGGAAAGTTATCAACAATAAAAGAAAATGTCCTAGAAATGAAGGATGAGCTTCCATACAAACAGCCATAGAATATTTGATGTAGCTAACTTAAAATATATATTATGTATTTTGAAACAGAATCTTGCTTTGTCACCCGGGCTAGAGTACAGTGGTGGATCTTGGCTCACTGCAACCTCTGCCTCTTGGGTTCTAGTGATTCTCCTGCCTCAGCCTCCCAAGTAGCTGGGACTATAGGCGCCTGCCGCCATGCCCAGCTAATTTTTTGTTGTTGTTGTTGCGACGGAGTTTTGCTCTTGTTACCCAGGCTGGAGTGCAATGGCATGATCTCGGCTCACCGCAACCTCCACCTTCTGGGTTCAAGCAATTCTCCTGCCTCAGCCTCCTGAGTAGCTGGGACTACAGGCATGTGCCACCATGCCTAGCTAATTTTTATATTTTTAGTAGAGACGGGGTTTCACCATGTTGACCAGGATGATCTTGATTTTTGCACCTTGTGATCCACCAGCCTCGGCCTCCCAAAGTGCTGGGATTATAGGTTTGAGCTACCATGCCTGCACAGGAAATTTAAAGGTACTCTTTCTTTCTAGTTCAGTACTCTAGAACCCTTCATTAAGCCTGAAAATTGGATGTGGGTTTATTTTGGGTATTTTTTAAATGGTGTAAGAAAGCACTTCAATATTTAGTAGCTTTAAAAAACAATTGTTTTGTTATAATTTCTCTTGGTTCCAGGGGTAGCTGGGCTCAGCTAGGCAGTTCTTACTCAGGGTCTCTTGTACAGTTGTAATCAGACAGTGACTAAGTATGGAACCACTTCACAGGTTTCCTTACTCTCGTGTCTGATGCCAGAGCTGGGAAGGCTCAAACACCTGGGGGTTGGTACCGGCTTCTGAGGCATCTCTGTATGATCTTCCTATATGATCTCTGCAACATAGTGGCTGCAGAGTAGCCAGACTTCTTGTGTGATGACTTGGAGTTTCAGAGGTGCATTTTGAGAGAGACAGGGGGTCCGGGAGTGGTCCATGTCTGTCTGGAGTCTTGTCACCTCTGTCAGACAGACAGAGAGAGCATGCCAGGTGAAAGATTTATCATCTTTTATTTTCTAGTCTCAGATGTCATGTTGTGCTCCTTCCACAGAACTCTATGAGTTGAGACAGCCACAAAGGCCCATTCACTTTCAAGGGGTGGTGACACAGACTCCCCCTCTAATTGGGAGGGTGATTCTGGGATTACAGAGTGATACTAACAGAGGGAGTCTGGGATTACAGAGTGATGCTAACTGAGGTAGTATCAGGGTTCTGGAAGAGTGAGTGGTGATGGGAAATACCGTCTTTATACCCTACAGCAGAATATACTGTCTTCTATAGGGCTCTCTGTATCATTGTTACTTAATCTCAGGATAGCCTTGAATAAGTAACATAACCTCGAATTTCAGTTTTCTTACAAAATATAAATGTGTCAGTCAGCTATTGCTACAGTATTTCTGCCTAGCACATCATTCCAAAACTCAGTGATATACAATGATAAGCATTTGTTTGTTGCCTGTGTACCTCTGAATGTTTGAGATTGAGTGACTTAGATTCAGCTCAGCTCAGCTCCAGCTGCTTGTTTGTTGGGTTCAGGTCTGCAGCATGTTCTTTCTGCCATCTGGACCAGCTAGTTGAGGTATATTCTTCTTATGACTCAAGGGACGAATTTAAGGGGCAAGAGAAACAGCATAAATAGGTTTAAGCTTCTCTTCCTCTCAGATGAGCTAATACCTCATTCGTCTTTGAAGCAAGTCATGTATCCAAGTTCAGCGTCAGTCGCGTAGGGAAGTATCTTCTTTTTCTTTCTTTTTTTTTTTTTTTTTGAGATGGAGTCTTGCTCTGTTACCCAGGCTGAAGTGCAGTGATGCTATCTCGGCTCACCTGTGTCAGCCTCCCAAGTAGCTGGGATTACAGGCACACACCACCATACCCAGTTAATTTTTGTATTTTTAATAGAGATAGTGTTTCACCATCTTGGCCAGGCTGGTCTCGACCTCCTGACTGCAAATGATCTGCCCACCTCAGCCTTCCAAAGAGCTGAGATTGCAGTCATGAGCCACTGTACCTGGCCTGTTAAAAAAAAAAGCCGGGCGCGGTGGCTCAAGCCTGTAATCCCAGCACTTTGGGAGGCTGAGGCAGGTGGATCACGAGGTCGAGAGATTGAGACCATCCTGGTCAACATGGTGAAACCCCGTCTCTACTAAAAATACAAAAAACTAGCTGGGCGTGGTGGTGCGTTCCTGTAATCCCAGCTACTTAGGAGGCTGAGACAGGAGAATTGCCTGAGCCCAGGAGGCGGAGGTTGTGGTGAGCCGAGATCGCGCCATTGCACTCCAGCCTGGGTAACAAGAGCAAAACTCCGTCTCAAAAAAAAAAAAAAAAAACTTGTCAGGGCGCTACAAAAGAGGCCACTGCAGCCGGCCATAATAGACTGAATTTAAACCACACTCCTTAGGTGTTTTTGTTAACCTGGCAAGCCTAGGCAGGGATAGACATTTCTCCTCTCTATCAGGTACTATAAATACCTTTATTTGACCCTTTAGGACTCAGTTTTAGTTAAGATAACTTTTTCAGATTTGAAATTAGACAGAATTCTCAGTCATGTTCCTTTCATCCATTCACAAATTATTGCTAATTTTGCCCGTTTTAAGGGATTTTGTTTCATCTTTGGGTTGCTTTGGATGTAGAATAGGACCCTTCTGCAGAGTCTTCTCAATTTTTTTTTTCACTCTTGCTTTTCTCCTTGAAATAATGCTACCCTAGGCATTATTTCCCGATTTTATTGCCCATATTCCTGATATTAATGATTAAAACAAATTACATTGTTTAAAGGATTATAGTGCTGCATTGTCTGAAGTTACCAACTCTTGGAATGAATCGTTTGTCTAGACGACATATATTAAAAGTCTCTGGCAGCCGGGCGCGGTGGCTCAAGCCTGTAATCCCAGCACTTTGGGAGGCTGAGGCGGATGGATCACGAGGTCAAGAGATCGAGACCATCCTGGTCAACATGGTGAAACCCCGTCTCTACTAAAAATACAAAAAAATTAGCTGGGCATGGTGGCGTGTGCCTGTAATCCCAGCTACTCAGGAGGCTGAGGCAGGAGAATTGCCTGAACCCAGGAGGCGGAGGTTGCGGTGAGCCGAGATCGCGCCATTGCACTCCAGCCTGGGTAACAAGAGTGAAACTCCGTCTCAAAAAAAAAAAAAAAAAAAAAAGTCTCTGGCAAGTTTGCAGCAAGATCATGTGCATATTATCCCATTGTAAAGCGACTTCAAAAATATGGGAACACAGTTAGTTATTTTTACACAGTTCTTTTTGTTTTTCTGTGTGTGTGCTGTCGCTTGTCGACAACAGCTTTTTGTTTTCCTCAATGAGGAGTGTTGCTCATTTATGAGCCTTCATTAACTCGAAGTGAAATGGTTAAAAATATTTATCCTGTTAGAATAGGCTGCATCTTTTTAACAACTCATTCAAAAACAAATAAAACAAAACAAAAATCTGTGCATCTCAACTTTCACTGGGCCTTTAGGTCTGAGTGCTAATCTGCTTGTGGGGTGCAGTGTGAGGTCCTTTTTCAGCCTTCACATCAGTAACCCAGCATGCAGATTTAGTAGCGACTGCCCTAGTGTGTTTCCTGCTGACAAGTCATGGAGAGGATTTTAGGGAGATAAAATTTATACACATTGTTGTTTCATTTGCTAATTTTAGTGAGGGAAAATGTCTTTATTGAAAGTTAACGGTAGTAAACTTTTATCATAAAGCTGAGCATCCAGAATTTGTCGAAAGCCCAGTGGATCTTTTTCTAGTTGTCTTTATTCCCTTGTCTAGTTTGTTTCTTTCTCTTTATTCTTCTTGCAAACTTTATGTCTTTTTTCTCGGCACAGGGTGACTAAGGAAGTGGATGCTACATCTAAAGAGGCCAAATCCTTCTTCAAGCAGAACGAGAAAGAAAAACCACAGGCTAATGTCCCTTCAGCTCTGCCATCACTCCCTGCCGGGTCAGGGTGAGTATTTGAGTCTCAGTCCCAGATGTACTTCGCACATTGGAGAAGCTTTCAGTGCAAATACCTGCTTTCACTGCAGAGCAGACTTCTTCCCTGAGAGAGAGAATTATGATGCTGCTTTGCCTTTGCTGAAGTATTTACCAGAATGGAAGATGCAAAGGAGAATTAGCCATAGCTTTCTCAGGAGGATTGCTTGAGCCCAGGAGTTCGTGACCAGTCTGGGCAATACAGTAAGACCCTGTCTCTACAAAAAAAAAAAAAAATTAACTGGGTATGGTGGCTTGCACTTATGTCCCAGCTACTGTGGAGGCTGAGGCAGGAGGATCACTTGAGCCCAGGATGTTGAGACTGCGGTGAGCTGTGATTGTGCCACTGCACTCCAGCCTGCATGACAGAGAGAGATCCTGTCTCTTTTAAAAAAAAAAAAAAAAGAAAAGAAAATTAGCTGTAGCTTTCTCATTGGATGCCTAAAACAACTCCTAGTTTATAGTAATTGAACGAACACAAAGCTGAACATGTAAATTTTACATTTAAATGTGATACTTTTTGAGTGAAAATATCAGCATTCATCAGAACTTTTCATGAAGCTTTGGGTTAAATACTCAGTCCCATCCCCCAGGATCTCAGAGGAACATAAAAGATCAAAGATGATTTACAAACAGTTTTCTTAACACATTGTCAGGAACTTAATAGTTTTTCTCCCTTCATATTTTCCATATTACTTGAGTTATTTTTAGCTGAAGGCTAGAATTCTTTCTTTTTGGAAGAGGCAAAAATTCTTTTCTTCTTAACCTAAATGTGAGAAGTAAAGCATTACACTAAATAAGGGAGGCTTAAGACTGTTGCCTACAGGGAAATGAACATAGACCCATACCGTGGATGGCCCTGACTACCCGTCTGACTCCTGTGGGGGGTTCTGCATAGTCTCCTCGCTGGCTTCTGTGACCGTTCAGTCAGAGATTGTCCCCTCTTCCTTCTCTCCTCAAGCATACCTGTCATTGCTATGAACAGTAGAGTTTTGTTTTACATTTTTTAAAAGAGCACTGATTTTCCTGTTGGAGCATGAGCTTTTTTAGGGCAGGCCTTCCCCATCTTTGCAGGCCTGGCTGTAAACAACAGTTATACTCGTTTACTCTCTTAGGTTGCATTTATCCAGAAACAGATCCTGAGATAAAGATTTAAGCGCATGTCATTTATGTGAGAGGTGAATCCAGGAAGCTTCAGTAGAGAGGTGCAAGAGAGGAAAGAAGCCAGTAAAGGACGAGTTATCAAGCAGGTGACTGCTGGTGGTAGCTGGCACTCATTCCTACTGGGAAGAACACAGTGAGGGCTGAGGAGGGTGGGATGTTTAACTTCTAGTGCCAAGCTGACATTGGCTCAGAGCTGCTTTGGCTCAATTTTTGCCCTCTGTCCTCAGGCTATGAGCTGCTGGTGCTTTGTAGTAAGATGCAGCTGTCAGCATATACCGTGGCAAAGAATGGCAGGACATGTGGGTGGGACTTCCTCATCTGTTACATCTTTATCTGCTCCATACTCAGGGTATTTCTCTCCTGCTGAGCAGAAGTCATGTAGTATTTACACAAAAACATAGGGAAGAAGAGGATTTTACTGCTTGCTACCATAGTAGAAATGACATAAAAATCAAATGAAGGCAGCTGTAGAACAGAATTCTCCAGACCTGGCCCTGTTAATACTCTAGGCAAGTACTTTGCAAGCTGTGGTTTCCAATAATCAATAAGAGAAAATAGCAGAGCACACCACTTGTTGTTAAGAGTAGATACTGTTTTCCAGCCTGGCCAACATGGTGAAACCGCGTGTCTACTCAAAATTCAAAAATTAGCCGGGCGTGGTGGCACATGCCTGTAATCCCAGATACCCAGGAGGCTGAGGCAGCAGAATCGCTTGAACTTGGGAGGCATGGGTTGTAGTGAGCCGAGATTGCACCACTGCACTCCCACCTGAGTAAAAACAAGAGTGAATACTGTTTTATAGGATTTTTATTTCAGTTACTGATGTGTTTATACTGGGTAACAAGCTATTTAGGATTTTTAAAATTTGAAGCTATAGGCCGAAACAACATGTTTTTAGCTTTAGATTTATTGTATTGTTTGGAGGGGGTTCTCTTTAGACCAGTAGCTTTCAAACTTCCTTGACTGCCACCCACCATACGGAATACATTTTACATTATGCCCCAGTACACCTGTAAAAATAGTTATATAAAAAGGTGAGCTAAAAATTTGGTGAAATCTTTACCTTACTATGTATAATATGCTCTGATTTTCTGTTTTACATTATTGTGTATAGATGTGTCATTTAAAAAACTGTTTTGACCTGCTGAATTGGTTTCACAATCAACTGCAACCTGAATTTGACAAATACTGCTCTAGACTACGTATGGAATTAGCCTTCAGCAGGCGATTACGAGTTGCCAGGTTTGTGTCTGGTATTATCACAGTGTTTCTTGCACTTATTAAAAGTATCACTATGAAAGTTACCTCTGGGTATAACTACCAGATGGAAGGAAATAAAGGTAAAGAAGCTCTTCTTAGGTTTTTGGTTAGTTTCAGCTAACATAAATTTTTATTTATTTATTTATTTTTGACAGAGTCTTGCTCTCTTGCCAGGCTGGAGTACAGTGGCACAATCTTGGCTCACTGCAACCTCCACCTCCCTGGTTCAAGCGATTCTCCCGCCTCAGCCTCCCAAGTAGCTGGGACTACAGGTGTGTGCCATCACGCCCAAATAATTTTTGTATTTTTAGTAGAGATGGGGTTTCACCGTATTGGCCAGGATGGTCTCAATCTCTTAACCTCGTGATCCCACCTCAGCCTCCCAAAGTGCTGGGATTACAGGTATGAACCACCGTGCCTGGCCAGCTAACACTGTTTTTACTTCTAGTTTTCGTGGATATTTCTTCTTAAATAATCCCTGTTGATGCTTAGAGATTCTATTTGGAAACTGTGTATTTCAGAAAATACTCTTTGTTACTATAATTATAATGGCAGCTTAAAATCAGCTTATTTCCATGCCTGCCTTTCCATGCTAATAGCCTTTTTTTTTTTTTTTTTTTTTGAGACAGAGTTTCGCTCTTGTTGCCCAGGCTGGAGTGCAGTGGCATGATCTCAGCTCACCAAAACCTCTGCCCGCCCCCGCCACCCCCCAACCCCGGGTTCAAGCAATTCTCCTGCCTTAGCCTCCTCAGTAGCTGGGATTACAGCATGTGCCACCACGCCCGGCTAATTCTGTATTTTTAGTAGAGACGTGGTTTCTCCATATTGGTCAGGCCGGTCTCGAACTCCCGACCTCAGGTGATTCGCCTCCCAAAGTGCTGGGATTATAGGTGTGAGCCACTGTGCCCGGCTACTAATAACCTTTTTAGGATAAGAAATCTCTGAGATGGTATCTGTATTAGGGAGACCCAGCAGGAAACAGATGGCATTCTCAAATACATACTTCAGGGAGAGTTTAATAACTCACAAAGTGGTGGAAAACCCCAGGGATAGAAATAGTATGGCTTCCCTGGGGCTGGTAATAATGAGACTCCATGACCACCCCTAGGCCTGAAAGGGCAAGAGTGGGAGCAGTTAATGGCAGGGGAAGACAGGGTTAGGTGGAATGGACCTCCTGACAGGAGCTGAGACCTTCTGTTAAGTGGTGGACTTCCCCCAGGAGGAAGCCAAGGGAATGAATACCCAGATCTGTTTCTTCTCTCTCTGCAGTTTCTTAGGGGCACTCCATTGCCCTCTGAGGCTTATTGAAGAATATTCTGATACTTGTTAAAACCATGAGAATACTTTATCCAAAACTATTGCAGTGTGGGTCAAGACTATCTCTAGGGGAGAGAGAGAGGGCTCAACTCCGAATACAGCAAAGACAGCTGGGGATTTACAGCAGAATCAGGAGGCAGGTGGTCAGTGGATGGAAAATTACTAAGAGGAGACATCAAGGATGGGGGATTCTTGTTCAAGGCAGGCTAGTGTGATCAGATATCAAGAGTAAGGGATTCTCTCTAAACTGACTTGGCGCAAAATTCTTTCTAAAACTGGGCTGTGCAGGCCCAGCAAGGGCAGGGTCCAATGTCAAGGCTTCGTTGAGAAGAGGGCTCAGTGGAGTCTGACTAGTTTGGTTTAAGGAGAGAATATTCATCAGGCTGTTTGTACAGAGCAGCTCCTAGAGCAGAGAGCAATGTGGGGAAAAGTATAGAGGGAATCTAGGGGCCAACCAGGAGCTACTGCAGGAGCTCTTCAAGCAAAATATTTTTCGGTGGAGTAATGAATGCTGACTCCCTTATAAATGGGGTAAAGTGAAATTTGACCAAAATCAGTTTCTTTGAAAGCCCTGATGGAACATAGCACATTACAAGGATATGTCTGCCAAGTGCCTGAGTAAAAGTCCTCAGAGTTTTACAGGAAAATATATGTGTTTGGCTGGACATGGTGACTCACGTCTGTAATCCCAGCACTGCGGGAGGCTGAGTTGGGCTGATCACAAGGTCAGGAGTTCGAGCCCAGCCTGACCAACATGGTGAAACCCCATCTGTACTAAAAATAGAAAAATTAGCTGGGCATGGTGGCACGCAACTGTAATTCCAGCTTCTCAGGAGGCTGAGGCAGGGGAATTGCTTGAACCTGGGAGGCAGAGGTTGCAGTGAGCCAAGATCGCACCACTGCACTCAGAGACAGAGCAAGACTTCATTTCAAAAAAAAAAAAAAAAAAAAGAATGAAAATGTACGTGTTTAATTATGATACTGTGAACCTTGGATTTCTGAATAAATCCAGAATGACCTTCAAGGTTGGTATGCTCATTTTTATGAAATGTATCTCAAAAAGCTTTGCAATTACAGTTGTGCTTGGGAAAAGATGGGGCCAGGAGGAATTCAGCTGATCTGGGGTATCTGAGCAGGCACATTTTATCATTTCAAATATTAGTATCTGCCAACAGTGAATAGCAAGTCTTTTTGTTTGTTTGTTTTTGAGATGGAGTCTTGCTCTTTCGCCCAGGCTGGAGTGCAATGGCACGAGGTCGGTTCACTGCAACCTCCACCTCCTGGGTTCAAGCAGTTCTCTCTCTGCCTCAGCGTTTGAGTAGCTGGGCTACTCAATTACAGGTGCTGGCCACCACACCCAGCTCATGTTTTGTATTTTTAGTAGAGACAGCGGCTTCACCATCTTGGCCAGGCTGGTTTTGAACTACTGACCTTGTGATCCACCAGCCTCAGCCTCCCAAAGTACTGGGATTACAGGCGTGAGCCACCGTGCCTAGCCAGAAAGTCTTTTCAAGGGAAGGATCTACAGGAATAATCTAATATATTAAAAGAAAACTATCTTAATATCATCAAAATTTTTTCCCACAGACTTTTTTCATTTTGGGAGCTACTTCAGTTTATAGAAATTGTCCTACAGAAACACTTTATTTGTTTATTTTCCTCTCTCTAAACAGATGTAAGCAATACAGGAAAACCAGAGCAGGAGAGTAAAACATCCTGTCCCACATCTTTTGCTAAGATAAGCACAGATTCAGAAATAAGAACAGATTTAGAGGAGCAGATGTTTGTAACTGAAAATGCATTTCCTCTATGTGTTTAAAATAGTACACTGCTTAGGCTATAAAAAGCCAAAGTTTATGTTTTGGGAATGGAATAAGCCCAATTTTAATTAGAGGCAGGAATCAGACTACAAAAATTACTCTGCTACATTTGGTAGTAGAAAGCGCAAAGCTTAGCGTGTCTAAATTCCCATGGTCTTTTCATTCCACGCTCTTGATCTGCCTCTTCCCTCACTCCCCAGTCCTTACTACCAGTACTGTAGCTGCTCGCGTCCAGTTTTTTCGACATTTGCTTGTATCTGGCTGGCCAGGCTTCAACCCCACATTTACTACCTGTTTTCAAGCCAACATTTACTGTTTACTTCATTCCAACAGCGGGCCACCATCAGTGTCATTGAAATTTGTGATCCTACCCATGGACATTGGCTTGTTTAATTAAGGGCCTACTGTTTAGTTGCCTCCTTATAGATTGAGAATGACCTAAAGCAGTATAACTTAAGAGTGAAAGACATCATTTTCCCACGTAGTTTTAACCTTGTCTTCCTGATTTGTGGAGTGAAAAAAAAGGCCTTAATGTTGAGTCTCAAACAACATCAGAGGTAATATAAGTGTAGCAATGTTTTCTCCAAAGATAGATGACACAGAATCCCTCACAGTGCCATACTGAAGATACAAGACCCAGACTAAAGACTGAAAAGACAGTAATGCTGACCGCTGTGGTTTGTCAGAATTCAATGTATGTAATCAGTCCCCAGGAACCTTTGGTTTGTTCAGCAGAGTCTTCCTGTATAAGGAGTTAACGGGGTGATCTCTCCCAGTCCCCTCATTTGACAAATATTTAAAACTCTGGAAAATTGACATGAAAATCTGGATTATTGGCTTTTCTTGAGGAATGAACATTTCTGCCACTACCCTCCCTCTTCACCTATGACAGCACCGGGGTGGCACAGAGTAGATAGGATTTGCCCTTTTGTGGTCCCTACTCAGTGGCTACTCATTTATTTTACCTGCAGGGTTCCTGTAGGCAACTGCTTTTCCCACTCTAGGGTCACATGTTTCCCTTCGATGACCATGTTAATTTCCTCTGGGAAACAATTTGTTCTCTAGATTAAATACCAAATATACTATCTTCTCAGACTATAGGTTAAATATTCTTTACCCTTTTTGAAAGAATAAATAAATCCTATTTATTGACTACTTTGCCACATTTAAGACGCAATGCTAAATGTTTTACATGTGTTATTTCACTTAATCCGCATAAACATTCCAAGAGGTAGGCCCTAACTTTGTGCCCATTTCACAGATGAGGACACTGACACTCAGAGAGGCACCCTTAACTTATTGAAGTTAACATGGTTGATGATTGATTGAGTTCAGATTGCAGCCCAAATCTATTTGAGACCAAAGCCTGGGCTCTCAGCCGCTTTGCCATTGCCACTGCTTTTTCTTATCCTCCTGATCTGTGGTTTTGGTTAAAAGAGTCTCTTTCCAGTTTTGTAACTGATGAGGAACTCTTCAAATGTATTTTGTTATTTTTGAAGAAAGTAAGCGGACTGTTTCCCCCTTTTCTTTGTAAGCATTTTCCTCATTAATCCATAACCATTTTCTATACTTCTGTATCATTCATGTCTCATGAAAGTGAAGGTCTAGCACATTTAAAAAAATGAGTTCCAGGTGTGTTTGTATGTACATTGATACCTGTCAGCAGCAACAGCGAAGCTGTAGACAAGATGTGATGTGGGAATAATGGCTATTACTGTTTCTATAGGTAATCAACTCCTACTGAGGTCTGAATCCTACACTGTGGGCAACTTATATGTTGACAGAGAGCCAGGTAGGAGATATATTTGCCCAGCTCATGTCAAGTGCCTTTCTTCTGGCAGCTTTTGTACCAGGATAGGACTGGCTAGAGATAGCTTTTAATAGGATATTTCGGGAACTAGTGGTAACAATGGAAATGATTGATTTTGGCAGCTCTGGTGGTACTGATACTTCAGAATTATGTGATTTGTGTTGAAGCAAGAATATCCTGTACCTGACTTTCACCTTCATGTTCTTCAGTGGATGCTAATACCCTGCTTCGTTTGTTTTTAACTTGTTCTTAATTTGTTTTTAAATAAACCTTTATAGGTGTTGCAGGTACAGAGTAAATAGATTAGAAATTGAATAAGGAAAATAATTTTTAAAAGATTTTCTCATGAACATTTGGAGTATTTTGAATCTATTAAAGGCAATTTCATTCACATCTTAATTCAAAGCTATTATTCCTGGCTAAGCTAGTAACTGAGATAAGTATGAATGGAAAGTCTAGTGTTATCCTTTTGGAAGACGAGAGGATATCTGATAATTTGGATCATGAAATAAAGTCCTTGCCAATGTGAGCATCTGAATGAGACTCCAAACATAGAAAAGGTTTTTGTTTTTTGGGATGGAGTCTTGCTCTGTCGCCAGGCGGGAGTGCATTGTTGACATCTCAGCTCACTGCAGCCTTCACCTCCCAGGTTCAAGTGATCCTCCTGCTTCAGCCTCCTGGGTAGCTGGAATTACAGGCGCCCACCACCTCGCCTGGCTAATTTTTGTATTTTTAGTAGAGACGGGGTTTCACCATGTTGGCCAAGCTGATTTCAAACTCCTGACCTTAAGCAATCCACCTGCCTTGGCCTCCTAAAGTGCTGGGATTGTAGGCATGAGCCGCTGTGCCCGGCCCAAAAGGTTTCAAAGCAAAAACTTTTTTCATTTGTGGTCGCCAGGATGATGTAACCTCTGTGAGTTTGGACTGAATACCTACAGCAAATACGCTGAACCTAGGAATTACCTATAGTGATTTTCAAGGTTGCCTGGAGTTAAATAAATTCTAGTGTTCTTAGAAAATTCTATGAAGTTTATTACACACAGCAGCCTTTTTCCTTTGCTCTTAGCCTCAAATTATAGTGCCAACAAATTTCAAAGCTCTGCGATTTTAAGAGCCAGATGTTTATCAGGATCACAATTTTTTTAAAATTTTACTTTAGGTTCCAAGATACATGTGCAGAACATGCAGGTTTGTTACATAGAAATACATGTGCCATGGTGGTTTGCTAGGATCACAGACTTTTAAAACTTTATATTGTATTCCTGTACCCTTGGTTGTGCCAGATTCTCTTGGTGTGAAAATGCGTAGCTTTAGGTGCGTCTTGGATGTATAGGGAATAGAATAATAGAATAGGTATGTGAAGTAATGTAGTCATAAAAGTTACTTAGTATGATGGTATAAATTGATTTGGGAACAAGGATATGAAGACTTTCATTTAAAAAGATGATTATGATAGCCTAGAAATGAAGTGAAAATATTTTGGTTAACTTTTAAACAGTAGTTTGTTAGTTTCATAGGGCTTTAAGTTTGTTTACTGTACACTAGAGGGCAGAATTCCCCCTGAAAAGATAGCTTGTCTTTGGCAAGATCCCAGGGAAGCATGAAGAAGCATTTGTATTAGAATTTACTTTTTTCAACTCTACCAGTATGCTTAGAAAGTAAGAAATTGTTTTTCTTCTCTCATTTTTTCCCTTGGGATACAAAAACTTTTTTTTTTTTTTTAATTACAAATAAGAAAGTAAAAATGACCTGTAGTCTTACCACTTAAATTTTTTCAGAGAGAAGACAGTGCAAGTTCCTTTCTGCCTGTCCAATTTTTAATTCTCATCCCTAGAAGCTGATAGTGGTTAACTGATGATCAGTTTTGTGCCCATCCTTCCCTGTGTTATGCTAGTACATTGTATTCACATATGTTAATGTTAGTCACAAGACTGTCCATTCATAGTTACCTCAGTTACTAGCTTGGCCTGGAATAGTATCTTTGAATCAAGAATGTGAATGGAATTGCCTTTAATAGATTTAAAATATTCCAAGTATTCATGGGAAAATCTTTTAAAAATTATTTTCCTTACTTAGTTTCTAATCTATTTACTCTATACTTGCAATACTTACCAAGGTTTATTTAAAAATAAATTAAGAATAAGTTAAAATTAAGGAACAGAAAAAACAATATATACATATATAGTGTGTGTGTGTGTGTGTGTGTGTGTGTATGTATTACATTCGTATATACTTAAAGGTGGACTTACCCTGTCTGTATTGGTCTGGTGTGTGTGTGTGTGTGTGTGTGTGTGTGTGTGTCTATTTTAATTTCTTCTTGTAACTTATATTTTTACTCAACAGTCTATCTTGCATCTCTCCAGGTTCAATATAAACATCTACATTTTTTTGTGTCTGCCTGGTACTCCTATTTTGTGACTGTTACATAGTTTGAGTGTTCCTTCTCTTATTGATGAACATTTACTAGTGTTACAAATTTTACAGAAAATAATTCTGTGGTAATCCTTACACATGTATTTTTATGTTCTCATCCTGTTATTTCTGAAGGATAGAATTTTAGAAGTAGGATTGCTGGGTCATTGGGTAAGTGCATCTTAAATTCTAATAGGTGCTGCTAAACAGGCAATAGCGATTTGAAATCATGCCAGTATTACGTTGAGAAGACCAGTTTTCATGCAATTACCAATACATATTTATCTGGATTTTCTCCACGATCATTGTAGTAACCGTATCTTCATATCCTGCTGGTTTGTGTGGTGGTTTAAAATTTTTTTCTCTTGCTTTTTTCTTTATGAGACAGAATCTTGCTGTCACCCAGGCTGAAGGACAGTGGTGGGATCTCAGCTCATTGTAACCTCTGTCTCCTGAGTTTAAGCATTTCTCCTGCCTCAGGCATGTGCCACCGTGCCCAGCTAATTTTTGTATTTTTAGTAGAGACGGGGTTTTGCCATGTTGGCCAGGCTGGTCTTGAACGCCTGACCTCAGGTGATCCACCCACTGTAGCCTTCCAAAGTGTTGGGATTACAGGCATGAGCCACCATGCCCAGCCAAAATTTTTCCTCTTTTGAAGACTATTACCAACACAGACTTTTTATTAAATCCTAATACTATTGTATGCCTTTGTCAAATGTTACAGAATGAATAAATTAAGGTTTGCATATTCCTGTAGGTAATTCCCATATTGTATCAAATTATCGAAGTTTATTAATCCTCAGTCGTTTAAGAGATCAAGTAAAAAAAATCTGACTTTTATAAACACTGAGATAAATTGTGAGCCCAATGTGGGGCTGTATCTTACTGATCCTTTGAAAATGCTATGTGCTGCTTCTCTCTTAGGTCCTCATGTTGGAAGGTGCTATTTCAAAATGTTTTAACATTAGGGAAGAATGTCATTCATCCTAATCATAGCAATCAGTGATTTTTATGTTCTGATTAAGTTCTTGTAAAGGCAGCTTGCTGTCATTTCATGAATGGTTCTGATTGTACAGAAAGATTCATATTAGATACTTTAATTTGGATTGAGGAATTTTTCTTTTGGGAGAGGCTGAGCAGCTGTGTTCTAATTATTTTGGTCAAGGATTAAAAAGCAGGCTGGTCTTACATCCAGCACTTAACTATATTCAGTTACTTGAATTTTGGATTCTTGCCACAACCCTATTACCCAAAGGAACATGTGATAAATTAAAGCTGAAATAATGTAAAGCTAGGCTAATATTTTCCCATCATTGAGGAACTGGAAGATTCTAAACACTCATCTTTTAGACCTACTAATTCTGGTGCTTAAGACCATAAAACATAACCTTTTGATTATTAGCATTTCCTTGAATTTGAAATGTAGTACAATTTCAGTAGTTGCTAATTTGAGAATAAGCAGGAGAAAGTCATGCTTTGCATTGGCTTCTGCTTTAAACTGAGATCCTGCAGTCCTAGCTGCTTGTGAGATGATCTGCCTGTAGGAAGTGGAAACAAAAGGAGAAGAGTTTTCCCCAGTCGGATAGAGCATGACATGACTTGTTTGGCAAGAAGTGCAAATTAGGAAGATCCAAAGAATATCATGTACAAAACGCTCTTGATCTTGGTCTCTTGTATAGTGTTACTAGCTTCAAAGCAAAAGTTGGAGGAAAAGTTTTCTTTGGAACAGTAACCACAAGCATCATATCTGCTTTTCAGCCATGTTTCTGTGTTGTGTTGTGGGGTTAACTAAATCCAAGTTTTTGATACCGTTTCAAAAAGGCACACTTACTTAGCCTGCGTTGGACCAGTTTGACCTCAATTTCTCAGTTTCGATGTGGTGAAACCATTTTCCTGTTGGGCTAACTTGGGTGGGTTGTATGTTACACAGTATCCTGCAAGCCTAAACCAGGCAGAATTTCAGCTGTGTAAAGGCTTAGATTATGAAGTATCTATCTATCTGTCTTTATAGAATATATTTTTTAACCCATTTGAAGTAGAACTTTTTATAACACAATAATGAAAGCAAAGGATCAGTGTTTTCCAAACATACTAGGGAAGGTCTGTGACAGACTTTTTTTTTTTTTTTTTTTTTTAAAGAGGCTGGGTTTCACCATGTTGGTCAGGCCAGTCTTAAACTCCTGACTTCAGGTGATTCGCCTGCCTCGGCCTCCCAAAGTGGTGGGTTTACAGGCATGAGCCATCACGCCTGGCCAACAAAGACTTTCATTTTGCTTATATTGTATCAATCACTCAGGAAATTAGTTGGCAGTGGAAAATGGAACACAACTCTCTCTCAATATAGTATGTCATCTAATTATGGCACACTGTCTCAGAATACCCCTTCTCAGTAAGACTGGTATGCCTCTGAGCTTTCTTTTTTTCTTTTTGAGACGAGGTTTCACTCCCGTCGCCCAGGCTGGAGTGCAGTGGTGAGATCTCAGCTCACTATTACTTCCTGGGCTCAAGTGATCCTCCTGCCTCAGCCTCCCATGTAGCCAGGACCACAGGCACTTGCCACTTTGCCTGGCTAATTGCCTCAGAGCTTTCTACCGCTACCTTTTCTATATTTCTTTAGGGTTTTCCCAAGATTCACAGGCCTCTTGTCTTCCTGCATCTAATAATGTCATCTACTGCTACAACTTTAACCATCTTTTCAACGTTGATAATTCTCTGTCTGCTCTGTCCTTTCAGTACTGCCTTTCTCCTGAGCTCCAGACCCATAGCTCTTGTTGCTTGCAGGAAATTTATTTTGAATCCCATTGACTCCACAACTGGTCCAGTATTTAACTCATTTTTCCCAAATCCTCCCATATTACAGAAGTGAAGAAACCAAACCTTTGAAATTTAAGTAGCTCGCCAAAGAGAGGGAACATGGACTAGAATCTGAGACTTCTTTCCAATCTAGTGCTCTCGTCTGTTGGGCCAAAACTGCCTGTGGAATAGTTGGGCCTCAAGCTCAGTGTCACCTTTAGTTCTTCCCTTTCTTGTCTGTCCCCAATCCCCTAACTGTCCAATCCAGTAAGTCCTTTTAACTGTACTTTCAAAATGTCTCTAAGAATTCATTTATATCTTCCTACTCTCATTTTATCTCCACAATCATTGCCTTTTTCTGGGTTTTACATTCTTTCTTTCTTTTTTATAAATTATTTTAATTTTAATTTTTTTATTGAGACAGGGTCTGACTTTGTTTCCCAGGCTGGTCTCCATGTCCTGCCTGCAGGCAGTCCTCTTGTGTTGGCCTCAGAAAGTGCTAGGATTACAGGTATGAGCCATCGCACCTGGCCCCAGGTCTTACATTCTGAAGCGTCTTTCTCTATGTAATTAGAATATTTTCTAAAGTCTTTTGAAGGACTTCGACTATTGTAATCATTTCCTAAGTTTACTTAAAGCCTGTAGTCACTCTTCCTCTCTCTATTCTACGTGCCACTGCTGGGGTAGTTTGGCAGAGATTTAGCTTAGATCATGTCACATACTCAAAAATTTTATCTTCATTACTGGTAAGTTCTAGTTGATTGAACTGTTACTGTTGATTGCTAACTCTCAAAAAAGTCCTTCAGTTCACTGCCCATATTTCCTTTTATGTTTAATATGTTTTTACTCTTTAGCGAGGTTTTATCTGTGGTGTGATCTTATATGACCTGGGGCTAAGTTTTTTAAGTGGGGATGAATTTGCTGCTTTTAGATGCTCTGGCCTGGGCCAATTTTTATATTAATTCTTTGGTTTGGAGGGCCTGGAACGTTCAGATATTATAATTGAAAGTATAATTTTAAAGCCCAAATCTATGCGGGTTGCAGGCCCAGGTTTCTTTCCTATTCTTGAGAGACCTTTCTTCCTACCCGCTACAGCCCAAAGCTTAGATACACTTTCTTGCCTGTTCCCTGGGCTGTTATGTGATTCTTTTTTTCTTTCTAACTCCGTCCTTTCGTTGAGGTTGGATAGACTTTCCACTTTTCGTCTCAGTTCTAGTTCTCTACCATCTGTAAGCCCAAGACCATTCCTGTTATCACATGGCAAATAAAACCCAGACTGGAAGTTATTGAAACTGTCTGCCCCTACCCAACCCTGGCCACTGTAACCACTATATCAGCTCATGTGCTGTGCTGTGGTTTTCAGTTCCTTCTTTGATCCTAACTCCCGGGGGTTACCCTTTCTTTCTTATGAGTTTAGCTATATGCTTAATATAATTTCTGGTATATTTTATCTAGTGTTTCTAGGTCTTTTATCTGGAAAATATTTAGGTTATCTTAAGCATCCATCTTGCCTAAATTGGAAGTTCATGGGCATTAAGTGCAGATACCCTATATAGCTTTTTATTCTTTTTTTCTTTTTTTTTTTTTTTAAGAGATGGAGTTTCACTGTGTTGCCCAGGCTAGAGTGTAGTAGCACAGTCTCACCTCACTGCAATCTCTGCCTCCTGAGTTCAAGCGATTCTCCCACCTGAGCTTCCTAAGTAGCCGGAACTACAGATTCAAACCTCTGCTTGCTTAATTTTTGTATTTTTAGTAGAGACAGGGTTTCACCGTGTTGTCCAGGCTGGTCTCAAACTCCTGGTCTCAAGTGATCTGCCCATCTCGGCCTCCCAAAGTGCTGGGATTACAGGCATTGAGTCCTTCCACCCAGCGATGGCCTTACCCTTAAAAAAAAAAAAATTAAACCTTTTATTTTTAGAGGTTGTATACTTAATGTGTAGTCATGTAAAATAATGCAGAGATTCTTGTACCTTTGACCCAGTTTCCTCCTATGATGTTATCTTATAATATTATGGCTGGGATACTGACATTGACGGATATAGTCAAGATACAGAACATTTTCATATCTGCTAAGATTGTTCATGTTCTCTATAGCTACATACACTTTCCTTCTGCCCTCACTCCTTTAACCTCTGGTAACCACTAATCTAGAGATTTCCTTTTTGGTAGTTTTTAAATAACAGATTGTTTCCTTAATAGTTACAGGGCTCTTTCATATTGAGTGTCTTATGGTTTGTCTTTTTTGAGGAATTGGTCTATGTTGTCAAATTTATTTGGGTAGAATTCTCCATAACATTCGTTTATCCTTTTGATACCTGTAATAATATGCTGTTTCATTCTCCCCGTCCTCGATATTGGTAGTTTTTGTCTTTTCCTCTTTTTTCTTTTGTTTTTTGGTGAGTCTTGCTAGACATTTGTCAATTTTGTTGATCTGTTTGAAGAACCAGCTCTTTTGTTTCATTGATCTTGCCCTATTGTCTTTGTTTTCAATTTCATTCACTTCCATTATAATTATTTCGTTGCTTTTGCTTGCTTTGCCTATATATTGCTCTTTTTTTTTACTAGGTTCTTGAAGTGGGAGCTTAGATTATTAAGACTTTTCCTCTTTACACGGTATGTGTTTATTACTATAAATTTCCCTCACACACTGCTTTTGCTATGCCCAACAATTTTTGATACATGCATTATTTTATTCCATTCATTATACGTTTTTATTTCCCTTGAGGCATTTTGACTGTGCGTTATTTAAAAGTGTATTGTTTCATTTCCAAGTGTTTGGAGAGGTTTCCGTTGTCTTTCTGTTGTTGCTTTCTAGTTTGATCACATTGTTGGTAAACACACTCTTTATGATGTCAACTCTTTTAAATTTGTTGATATTAATTTTATGGGCCAGGACTTGATCCATCTTCTATATTCTGTGGAGACTTGCAAGCTCAGTATCTTTGTTTTTACCCCAGTATCTTTTAAATAAATTCCTTTTCTGTCAGCCAGTCAGTGCCTGTGTCTTGCATCTAAAAACCCTAACTACTACCCCTTTGCAGCTGCACTTGCTTAATAGCCTTTCTTGTAGCACTAACTATCCCTTACTCTCTAATTGTCAGTTTACACCTTAATCTCTATTACTACACTGTGAACTTGAAGGCACAGATCTTGTGTTTTTTGTATTCATCCACCCTGGTATGTGGCAAATAATTTATAGTATTTATAGTATTTGATTAAGGAATAAATCAATAGGTTTTATAATGATCATCGTTTTTTAAAACTTTGATCTGTGGAGACTAATTCTTATCCTTTTGGTTTTGTGTATTGTTTTCATCTTAAAAGCAGGGTGGTTTTGGTTTCATAGCTTGTGTTCAGTAAGTAATTGACCCCAGAAACAGACTGTAAATGTCTATTATATGATTGGAATGACATTTTCTTTCAGCTTAATCTTGCCATAGTTCAAGCAGAGACATGTGAGAAGTTCCTTACTCATTCCATGAGACCCATTTTGCAACTCCTGCTATTTCCTTTATTTCAGCTTGACTTGTCCTCTAGTTGTAGAAATGTTGTTTCCACAGCAATGCATTTTACAATACATATCCCTGTCAGAGTGCGCAGAAACCCTGCTGTGTTGCCTAGAAACCTTGTTTTCCAGTCAGAAAGGAAGCACATGGTATTCCCTCAGCCTTTCCTGTACTTAATGTTGGGTTGTCTTGTGAATAACAAGAAACTCTTGGTTGTTTGAAAGTTAATAATTTGGTGGGATTTTTGTAAGGTCTTTATGGTCAGTAGAGTAGTCATTAGCTATATGTGGCTGTTGAGCACTTGAAATGTGGCTAATCTGAATTGAGATGTGCTATAGGTATAAATACACACTAAATTTAGAAGAATTAGAAAAAAATAAGCATCAATTTTTACTTCAGTTACATTGTTGAAATAGTAACATTTTTGACATATTGGGTTAAATGTATTAAAAATTTCACTGGCTTCTTTATATATTTAATAGGGCTACAGTACATTTTAAAATTATGTATGTGGCTCCCATTTTATTTCTGTTTTGTTGTTGTTGTTGTTGTTGTTGTTGTTTTAGAGATGGGTTCTCACTATGTTGCCCAGGCTGGTCTCCAACTCCAGAGATCAGGCAATTCTCCCGCCTCAGCTGCCCGCAGTGGGACTACAGGTGTGAGCTACTATGCCCACCCATTTTATTTCCATTTGACAGCTCTGTTCTAAACCTTTCCCTAAGCATTTAGTAGTCGATGTATATGGATGTGTAGCTGAATGGGATACTTTTTTGTTCACGTATAAAAAATGTTTTTATTTATATAAATGGAGTCATCTCACCCTGTTTTCCTGAAGTTTGTATTTTTTTGCTTAAAAATACAAAAATATATATAAATATATTTCATCTTATTGCCTGTAGATTTATCTGATTCTTGTTAATGGCTAACATAGTGTTCTACTTTGAATTTTCTGTAATTTATATTATTTTCGTTTTTTTGAGACAGAGTCTTACTCTGTTGCCCAGGCTGGGGTGCAGTGGTGTGATCTCGGCTTGTTACAACCGCCACCTCTCAGGTTCAAGCATTTCTCAAGCCTCAGCCTCCCAAGTACCTGGGATTACAGGTGCTCACCACCAAGCCCAGCTAATTTTTGTATTTTTAGTACAGATGGGATTTTACCATGTTGGCCAGGCTGATCTTGAAGAACTCCTAACCTCAGGTGATCCACCTGCCTCAGCCTCCCAAAGTGCTGGGATTATAGGCATGAGCCATTGCACCTGGCCAGTTCTATTATTTTCAAAACCAACTCCCTATAGGGACATTTAGGTTATTTATCATTTTCTTTCTGAGAAACAGTATGTTTATAAAGATTGCCTCATGTCTAGAAAGATGATACAATTCCTATCAGAATTTTTTCTCAAATGGAAATGCTTATTACAACTAGGATGAGTAAATTGTGTAGAGGAAGTCAAGGCTTCCCTTATAAAGGACAAAATGGCTTCATATCTAGAGCAGAATACAGTCTCGTAGCCAGGCGTTTCAGACCAGCCTGTGCAACATAGGGAGACCCCATTTGTACCAAAAACAAAACAACAACAAAAAACCAGTCTTTAGGGAAGCAAACCCTTTGAATATAGTGTATCTCTCTAGCTGAAATTCAAACTGTGCTTCTCTTTTGTTCTTGATCAGTTACACAGTGAGTTTATTTAGAATGCGGGGGCGGCAGGGGTCACAGAGAAAAAGAACCCAGTGTGTTCTGTGTCTTATCTTAGAGACATTTATATTGCCCACCATGCGAAAGTTCTTTTGAAAACCTTCCCTCTCCTCTAGTTATTTTCTTTTTTAGTACAAAACAGCCTTTTTAATATTTATAAAACTTGATATAAGGCCAGTTATTTTGTGGGAAGAAAGTCCAATAAGAGAATGAATCTGTGAGCATTCGCAAGAATGAATGAGATGAGATTATTTAAATATACTTTGGGTAATTTAACATCTGTTTGTGTAAGTGTTGAAATAGGTCACCATGTTACTTCCAAAACGTGGCTTGGGAATTATGCCTTCTTTTCAATTAGCACGTGTAACTGGATAAACTGAGACCTAAGTAGCTTTTAGGGGAAGGAGGGAAAGTAGACAGATGAGGGCAGCTGCTTCAGCATAGGTGTGTCAAGCAAATTGTCACCCTTTTATCTCTGGGCCAGAGTTTCAGTTACTACACGAGGAATCAAATGTGTGATCTGCTTCTCTGCCTGCAAACTCCTTTAAAACAACAAGATTATGAATTTTTTTCTTTTACTGTTGATAATTTCCCTTCATAGTTAGCAGTTTGCCTTTAGAATTTTGGAACTAAAATATTCCTTTCTAAGGCTTTCATTTCCCTCTCTGACGTGTACTCTGGGTTATTTAGGATTCAAATGAGACATTCAAAGGGTGTGTATTTGTGTGTGTATATGCATTTTCTTTTACCTCTGTGAGTGACAGCGATTCCGGAGAAAAGTTAATACTCTGTCTTGCCAAAAGGTGATGGTTTTATTTTTTTCCATAAAACAAAACCTGGAGGAAAAGTTGAATGAAGTTTGCAAGCAGTTGAACAAGTAGATTGGCCTCCAGACTAAACCCTGGATAAAGGTACAACTAGAATAACTCACTTAGGTTTTCTGTTGATTCTCTCAGGAAGAAGAAATTTGATGCCTAGAACTTGATCTGTTTTTTTGTTTTTAATTTTTAGTTCTGGTTAGATTTCAGAACCAATCTGCAGGCAACTCCGCATTATCTCCTTAGAGAACTGGAAAATTCCACTGATCTGGATCCTTTGACAGCAAGCTGACATTTTATTGAGGCTGGTCAGCAGTCCTCGCCCCAGAGTCTTGAAATTGCGGATGTTTCTGTTGCCCATTATTGCGTTATTCATGAACAGATATGAAAATCGTATATATCTGAATTTTGTTACCACTAGATGTGATGAGATTTTCTTTTTGATTATTTGGGGATTCTTAGTTCTTTTTCGAACTCTTGAGATTAAAACCCTTCTTACAGCTTTTACTTTGGACTTCGTATGTTTTACAGCATAGGGAAGAGAATGCTCTTGTGGATATTGCTGGCTACTTTTTTTAGAAATAAGTAGAGTAGCCGGGCGCGGTGGCTCAAGCCTGTAATCCCAGCACTTTGGGAGGCCGAGGTGGGTGGATCACAAGGTCAAGAGATCAAGACCATCTTGGTCAACAAGGTGAAACCCCATCTCTACTAAAAATACAAAAAATTAGCTGGTCATGGTGGCGCGTGCCTGTAATCCTAGCTACTCAGGAGGCTGAGACAGGAGAATTGCCTGAACCCAGGAGGCGGAGGTTGCGGTGAGCCGAGATCGTGTCATTGCACTCCAGCCTGGGTAACAAGAGCGAAACTCCGTCTCAAAAAAAAAAAAAAAAAAAAAAAAAGAAATAGGTAGAGTATTATGTATGCTTTTGACTTGGGCAGTCTTGCCTGGTACAAATACTAGATTTACTTAATTCTTTTAGCTATAACATAGGGATCATAATTCCTACTTCATGGAGCTGTTTTGAGAATGAAATGAGATAAGATGTCTTACTGCAGTTCCTGGCACAAAAGGGCTAAATAAAAATTAATAGGTTTCCCTTTTTAAATAACAAGGTTGATCTTCACTTACAAGTTTATATTAGAACAAGGAAATTATAAAAATCATCAGGGGAAACAGAGCAGAGTTAACAAATAAATGAAACTTAAAATGATTTAAAAACCTGTATAGATTTAATCAATATTTTCATCCCCTTCCTACTAAATGTAACCTTTTAGTTAGAGGAGAATACACCAAGACTGAAATTCACTTACTTTTCTTTCCTCTGATTATTCCAATATATAACAAAATACTTGAGAGGGTCTCAGAAAAGACCAAGAGATTCTTCCTGTGAATGTTAGGCTATAATAATATATATATTTTTTTAATTTCCTGGCAACTTTCATTTAAGACTATAGTAATATTTTTATGTACTGAGATATATAAACCTGTATTCAATAAAGAGCCTGAATTAGCAGAACAGGAATTTCCCAACTACAAAGGAAGCTTAACTATAGGGCTTAGAGATTCGTTTTTAAAAAGCATTTGAATATTTAAGAACTTTGTTCAGGTTTGTTTGTTTTTTTGTTTTTTTGTTTTTTTTATAACTCTGTCCCCGTTCAGGTTTCTTAATCTGCTTTGACATCACTATTTTTTTTATGTCCACAGTTTTATTTACTTAAGACATCAGCCAGTGTTTAATCATCTTTAGAGAGAGATATATACAATTAATAATGAAGTTGTATATTATTATGTTGACATTACTTAAAATGTTTTAACTTTTATTTGTCCTAGGGTACATTTGGCAGTGTCTAGAGTCATTACTGGTTATATAATGTGGGCAGGACAGGGGATGCTACTGGCATTTAAGGGGTAAAAAGTTTGGGATGCTGCTAAACATCCTGCAGTACAAAGGACAGCTCCTTGAAACAAAGAATTGTCCTGTTCAAAATGTCAGTAGTGCCCAAGTTAAGAAACCCTGTGGAACACCATATTGAACTCTGCATGAACATGTGATAGTTTGATTATCTTTTACAATTCTGGAATTGGCTTTTTTCTGTACTTGGCATAGTATATGCTCATATAGGGCATATTTGATAAATGAATAAACTAACAAAGAAAGATAGATCCCAACCTGAATTTTGTAGTAAGCAGGTCCTTTTGCAAGTGAGTTGATTTTTGCAAATGGATCTTTAATTTTTTAATTTTTAATTTTTTTAAATTTTTGAGACAAGAGTCTTGCTCTGTCACCCAGGCTGGAGTGCAGTGGTGCAATACTGACTCACTGCAGTCTCCGCCTCCTGGGTTCAAGTGATTCTTGTGTCTCTGTCTTCTCAGTAGTAGCTGGCATCACAAGTACATACCACCGTGCCAGCTAATTTTTGTATTTTTAGTAGAGACGGGGTTTTACCATGTTGACCAGGCTGGTCTCAAACTCCTGACCTCAGATGATCTCCGCTCTCCTCAGCCTCTCAAAGTGCCAGGATTATAGGCATCTGCTACTGCAGCTAGCCTCGCATTTTTTTTTTTAATAGAAAAAATTCAGCCCAGCATGGTGGCACACATCGGTAATCTCAGCATTTTGGGAGACCAAGGTGCAATGCTGGGATTACAGGCATGAGCCACTGTGCCCGGCTGACTGTTAAGTCTTAACAGGTCTCATTTTGCCTTTCCCACCCTGCCCTTATCCCTAGAATTGTATGTTGTTGTTGTTGTTGTTTTTTGGTGGAGTCTTGCTCCATTGCTAGCCTGGAGTGCAGTGTCGTGATCTCGGCTCACTGTAACATCTGCCCACTGGGTTCAAGCAATTCTCCTGCCTCAGCCTCCTGAGTAGCTGGGACTACAGGCACCCACCATCATGCCTGGCCAATTTTTTTGTATTTTAGTAGACGTGGGGTTTTACCATGTTGACCAGGATGGTCTTGATCTCCTCACCTCCTGATCCACCTACCTCAACCTCCCAAAGTGCTGGGATTACACTTGTGAGCCACCATGTCCAGCTTTTTTTTTTTTAAGTTCTAGAGTACATGTGCAGAATGTGCAGGTTTGTCACATATTTAGTGTGACATAGTGGTTTGCTATACTTGTTAACCCATCACCTAGGTATTAAACCCAGCATGCATTAGCTATTTTTCTTAATACTCTTCCTAAATTTTTCTATCTTTTTTTTTTTTTTTTTGAGACGGAGTTTCGCTCTTGTTACCCAGGCTGGAGTGCAGTGGCGCGGTCTCGGCTCACCGCAACCTCCACCTCCTGGATTCAGGCAATTCTCCTGTCTCAGCCTCCTGAGTAGCTGGGATTACAGGTGTGCGCCACCCTGCCCAGCTAATTTTTTGTATTTTTGTAGAGACAGGGTTTCACCATGTTGACCAGGACGGTCTCGATCTCTTGACCTCGTAATCCACCCGCCTCAGCCTCCCAAAATGCTGGGATTACAGGCTTGAGCCACCGTACCCGACCTAAATTTTTCTATCTTTAAACGGCTTTTATGAGGGTGTGGGGGAATTTATACCGTAACATTCATCCAAATGGAAACGTATAGTTTAATAACTTATAGTAAATTTTTGTTTGTTTTTTGAGCTGGAGTCTCACCAGGCTGGAGTGCAGTAGCGTGTTTTTGGCTCACTGCAACCTCCGCCTCCCAGGTTCAAGCGACTCTTCTGCCTCGGCCTCTCTAGTAGCTGGGACTACAGGCACGTGCCACCACGCCCAGCTGTTTTTTTGTATTTTTAGTAGAGATGAGGTTTTACCATGTTAGCCAGGATGGTCTCAATCTCCTGACCTTATGATCCGGCTGCCTCGGCCTCCAAAAGTGCTGAGATTATAGGCATGAAGTAAATTTTTTAAAGTAGTAACTGTGATCATGTACAATTTCATTTTAGAACACTTCCATCACCCAAAAAGTTTCCTCCTGTCCATTTGCAGTCAATTCCTGCTCTCATCTTGAGCCCCAGATAACCACTGATCTGCTTTCTAACTCTGTAGGTTTGCCTTGTCTGGAAATTTCACTATATAGTCTTTCAATGTCTAACTCCCTATAATAATTTTTTGTTTGTTTGTTTTTGAGACAGCATCTCTCTCATTCTGTCCACTCCACTCTAGGTTAGAGTTCAGTGGTGCAATCTCGACTCACTGCATCTTCCACCTCCTGGGTTCAAGTGATTCTCATGCCTCAGCATCCCGAGTAGCTGGGATTACAGGCATGTAGCACTACACCCAGCTAATTTTTGTATTTTTAGTAGAGACAGGGTTTCACCATGTTGGCCAGGCTGATCTCGAGCTCCTGACCTCAAGTGATCCACCCGTCTCAGCCTCCCAAAGTGCTGGGATTATAGGCGTGAGTCAGTGTGCCTGGCCTCCCTTTAATGTGTTTTTGAAGTTAATCCAAAAATGAGTGAATGAGGATCTTCGGGGAGCTCATCAATTTCCCATTTGTCAGTACTGAGCAGTTCTGGAGAGTTGCCAGAAGACAGAATTCTTCCAGTGTAGTATGTATCAGTAATTCCTTCCTTTTTATTACTAAATAACATTCTATTCTATGAATATACCACATTATATTTATTCCATTCATCAGTTGATGGACATTGGGTTGTTTTTACTTTTTGGCTTTTTAAGTAATGCTGCTACGAAGATTGTGTGTACAAGTCTTTATGTGGGCATGTTTTCATTTTTCTAGGGTTGGTACCTAGGAGTGAAATTGCTAGGTGGTATGGTTAATTATGTTCAAAGAAATTTTAAGGAATTGCTCATCGTTTTCCAAAGTGGTCCCACCATTGTTACATTCCTACCAGCAGTGCATGAGGGTTCCCTTTTGTCTGCTTCTCATCAACAGCTGGTAGTGTTGATCTTTTTGATCTAGCAGATGGGTACTAGTATTTCATTATATTTAATTTGCATTTCATTTATGCCTAATGATGTTGAGTATCTTTTCATGTGCTTACTGACCATTTGTATATCTTCTGTGATTAATTATGAGTTGTATATCTTCTTGTTTTTTTTCTGTTTGTGTTTTGGAGACAGGGTTTCACTGTGTTGCCCAAGCTGGAATATAGTTATGTACAGTGTTCTCGAACCCTTGGCCTCAAGTGATCCTCCTACCCCAGCCTCCTGAGGAGCTGGTACTACACCTGACTTTGTATCTTACTGACTTGGGGCTTTCTCCCTCACTTTCCACCTGTTCTGACAGCCAGACTTAGTACTGTCTCCTTAAGCCATGGAGAAGCATCTTTCTGCTTAAGTTTGAATCCCTCTGTGCCACAGACACTGACTAATCTCACACAGTGAAGTCCCCTTCTCTCATATGCTGAATCCACTCTAATTTCTGCTTGGCTTTTGTTGCTCTCCAGTGCTGTCAGCTAGGCAAGAATTTTCTATATATTGGCCATAGTTCATAGTTGTTATCTGTCTGAGGAAGGGTTAGTCCCAAAAAGCTGCTATATTACTATGTTATTCCATTTAATAATAGCTTCTCTCTTGACTCAACATAAATATATTTAACCTTGCCATCCAACTTTAGTTATCACATGTAAGTTATAATTACTTTCTGATTTGTAAGCTCTTTATGGGCTTAGACTAACTCCACATATTAATATACCAAATATTTAAGATGCTATGGAAAAACAACTAGCCAGTCACCATGGTGAAATTTGTATTACGTTGATAGCCAAATAATTGACAACATGTTATAGCCACAAATAAGTAACCTGGTTTTCTTCTCAGCACCCATCCATTTAAAATACACTCTGAACATCCACCAAAATGATGCAGTTAATAGCTAGTGTTTAGCAGTGTTCAGCACTTGGCATACATTTATAAATGTTTAGTGGTTCGCAAACTCTTTGGTCTTAGGACTTTTTTACATCCATATCAATGATTGAGGACTCCAAAGAGCTTTTAATACCTACTGATACTTACTGTAGTAGAAATTAAAACTGAGAAATTTAAAACATTAACTTATTTTCAGTTATCAGTGGTAAGCTCATTACATGTTAACCTAAGTAGCATATTTTTGTGAAAAATAAGTATATTTTCCAAAACAAAAATAGAATGTAGTGAGAAGAGTGGCATTGTTTTACATTTTTACAAATCTTTTAAATATCTGTCTTAATTGAAGATAGCCTACTCTGTATCTTCTTCCCACATTCCATTAGCTTTCAGAGCAGTAATACTGTCACCTACCATGTAGCCTCTGGAAAACTCCACTTATCACCAAATGCAAGAGAAAAAGGTAAATAATGTCTTCGTATTGTCATGAGAATAATTTTAACCTTTTAATTCGTTGAAAAAAAGTCTCGTCTCTCTGGGGTCCCTGAAGCACATTGAGAACTGCGGGTTTAATATATCTCTAGAAGGGTGCTCAAGCAACTAAGAGCAGTGTTTGTCTCGGGGAAAGGGGAATTTGGTAGCAGAAAGACAGCAGAGAGTAGAATGGAGGCTTATTTTAAAATATCTTTTGAGTATTTTGCTTGGTACATTACCATTTTTTTCTAGAAGTGAAATATTAAATAAGCCCTTATCTTCCTTGTGACAGAAAGGTGCTTAAAGTAATAGGGTTTTTGTTGTTGTTGTTGTTTTAATTTTACTTTAGGCACATAGATCTAGAGGGAAGAAGAACCTCAGAGGATACCTCTCCGATCTAAGTTAGGTTCCCACTGGCATTGAACTGTTTTAGCCCCTAATTCTTTTCTGTAGCACTTACCTCAATTTGTAATTGCATAGGGGTGTGTGTGTGTGTGTGTGTGTGTGTGTGTGTGTGTGTGTGTTTGTGTCTATTTCACCTCTTTTCTCCCCCACTGGACTGTTCGCTTCCTTAGGGCATGAATCAAATCTGTTTTGCCCGCTATTCTCAGTTCAGTACTTGGTTCATTAATTGTTTGTTTGTTAAGTATTTATTGAATGAATGAATGAGGATCTTTGGGAAACTCATATCAATTTCCTATGTCAGTGCTGAGCAGTTCTGGACAGTTGCCAGAAGACAGTTCTTGACCAAACACATTTTTTTGGCATAGATAAAATGCTTCCTGGCTAGACATGGTGGCTCACACCTGTAATTTTAGCACTTTGGGAAGCTGAGTAGGGCAGATCATTTGAGGTCAGGAGTTTGAGACCAGCCTGGCCAACATGGTGAAAACCCGTCTGTAATAAAATTACAGAAATTAGCTGGATGTGGTGGAAGGCACCTGTTAATTCCAGCTACTCAGGAAGCTGAAGCAGGAGAATCACTTGAACCCAGGAGACAGAGGTTGCAGTGAGCCAAGATTGCGCCACTATACTCCAGCCTGGGTGACAGAGTGAGACACCGTCTTTAAAAAAAAAAAAAAAAAAAAAAAGGTCGGGTGCAGTGGGAGGCCAAGGCGAGCAGATCACCTGAGGTTGGGAGTTCGAGACCAGCCTGACCAACATGGAGAAATCCTGCCTCTATTTAAAAAAAAAAAAAGATAAAATGCTTCCTGCATTTGTTCTCATTCCTTATAGGTTGTGCACTAGATGAGCAGTAAGTATTAATGATCCATTTAAGAGTGTCACCAGAGGGGATAGCAAAATGAGTTTTTTTGGTGATCAGACTTTCATATATTAAGTCATTTTACTATTTTAAAGATTCCTTTGTCATTCTTTCGTTGTTACATTTTTCTACAGAAAAATAAAATAAGCTTTTTTTTCACCCTATTGGATTTTTCAAACCTGACTCCAGTGCCAGAATAAAGAGCATTATACTAACTTAACACTTCCTTGTGCCTGAATGAAGTTGGCCAAATGCTTACATCTGTTTCCGGTGGTGATTCTTTCAGTATTCTCAGTTCACATGCCACTGGGTCGTCAGAAGACAAGTGTCTGGATTTCAGAGCCAGCGATTTGCTTTTAAGCTGCAAGACCCTCCTTTGCCATAAGCTCTGCCACGGCCATAATAACAAAACCTCAGCTGAAACTTCATTGAGGTCTATTCATAGGCCGCCTGCTCTCACTTCTGGTTCCACGTAATATCATTGTTTATAAAGAGAATTAGTGTCCTGTATAAAACAGCACTGTGGGGCAGAAGATCTGCAGTCATTAGTAGGAGGGGCCACAGCAAACTGCAGTTTCGTTGTAAAGCAATTCTTTGCCCTCTTAGGAAATTGAACTTTAACTTAGGCTTGCTTCTGTAATAACTGAAGGAATGAAGGGCAAAGAGTGGTGTTCTGGAGGGTACTTCAACTTATAACTTGTGTCGTAGGTTGAGATTGGTTTCATTATTATGTTACATCGTTTCTTGAGCTATGGTGAGCATATTTTCCAAACCAAAAATCAGCATACCTATTCTGACAGTATTTTTTTTTTAAGTCAAATGTAATTATACATTTAGAAGTAAAATTTTAAAGTTGAGACTGTCCAGGAAAATCCAGAACATAGGGATGTCTTGTCTGGAAGATAGGAGGTTGACTCCTCGAAGGAGGAGTGTGCTGAACTCTTAACTTCACTCTACCTGCCTTTCTGCAGTGTTGATATCAGTACTCCTAGAGCTGCAGCTGGGCCCCACCTGTCTACCCAAAGTAGGATGCTACATCATAGGCCATAGGCAAGACCACTGGTCTGTATAGAAACTTGATATTTAGTATGAAGGATATTTTTTGCCTGGCCTTGAAGCCTTAGGACATGGAAAAGGATATGACAGTACTGACCCAGAACTGTCCCATCTGACTTATTACCCAATTTGTATAGAGCACACAGTCTAGGAACTAGCAAGCATTCAATTGCTGCAAAAGCATCTCAGAATGAATAACTTCATTGAATTCTTGGGTTTTTCCAAGTTTCTTCATTTTGTAGAAATGACTTCTGTAGGTATGGGAATTTTGGGTCAGGATGGACTCTTTGGCTTGTTTTCCTGAGGCCACGCTTCTAGCTCATGCCATCGCTGTGTACTGCAGAATAGGAAAAGGAAGAGAGAGAGCGGAGGAAAAAAAAAAATCCTGAAAATAAATCCAAGGAAACCAGGTCCAAAAGAGGAAACAGACGTTGAGAAATTCAGAAAGAAACCAGACAATGAGACAACATGTTCATGTGTTCAGAGGTGTTTTCTATAGTATATTTATGGAGGGTACAAGTGCCTTTTGACAGTTCTATTGTATATTATTGTTAAAAAAAAAAAAACTTATTTTTTATTCTTTGAGCTTTTTACCTGATTATCCCTTCCTAAGTTGGTTTTTGGTTTGGTTTTGTTTTTCTTTTTGAGACAGAGTCTCACTCTGTTGCCCAGGCTGGAGTGCAGTGGCATGATCTTGACTTACTACAGCCTCCGCCTCCCAGATTCAAGCAATTCTTGTGCTTCAGCCACTCAAGTAGCTGGGATTACAGCCGTGCACCACCACGCTCGGCTAATTCTTGTTTTTTTTTTAATACAGGTGGGGTTTCACCATGTTGGCTAGGATGGTCTTGAACTCCTGACCTCAAGTGATCCACCTACCTCGGCATCCCAAAGTACTGGGATTACAGGTGTGAACCACTGCGCCTGGCCTTACATTTAAACAATATTTGACTTGACTAGGTGCAGTGACTCACATCCCAGCCTGGCCAACATGGCAAAACCCTGTCTCCACTAAAAAATACAAAACTTAACTGGGTGTTTTGGTGCATGCCTGTATTCCCAGATACTTAGAGGCTGAGGCAGGAGAATCACTCGAACCCAGGAGGTGGAGGTTGTAATAAGCTGAGATCACACCACTATACTCCAGCTTGGGTGACAGAGTATGACTCCGTCTTAAAAAAAAAAAAAAAGAAAGAAAAAGATAATTGGTGAATGGGTGGAATGTTTGAAAAGATAGCCAAAAATGTATCTTAACATTGGGTGATGTTTCTAGAAATGAAGTGGAAGATCAACTGCTGTTTCTTACTCTTTCTTTCTAAAAGAAGAATTCTTATGTGAATCTTTTTAACATCTTACCTGTAACATTTTTATGGTTTGCTTAATGCTCGGTTGTTAAGTTTGTCTACTGAAAATTAATGTTGCTTAATATTACACATAAATTTGTGGCTTTTTCTTTTAAGCACTTTAAACATCTTAACAGATAAAATATAAATAAAATTATTAGACTTATTCTGTGTGGTTTGGGGTAAACTAGTGGCAGATTTCCAGTTATCTTGATTTTCAACAATTTCTACTGGAAGGAATTGTATTCAGCCACAGAAAGGTTATTGTTATGTATGCTCTGTTTTTATCTTTAATTTATGCTCCCCATTGGGGATTATTGAGATGAAGAGGGCTAGTATTCTTTTCCATGTACAAAAACCCATTTTAGACCCACTGGTGCTAAATTATTTTTACAAAATTAGTTTTGTTTCAGTTTCTTTCAGTTAACCATGGTTATTTTCTTCTTGAAGCTGATTGTCATAGATTGGCTAATGGCATTGTCTTGGAGCTGATTCCTTTGTGCTTTTGGCACAGACTCTGGCAGCCTGAAAAGTGTTCTTGCTTTCTGGCAGTGCTGGAAAATACCACAAGGGTGTTTATTGTTTTCTTGCCCCAAGACATGGAGTCATCTCCCTTCTAGGTTCCTGGTTCCTTTCAGTGGAGAGTAATAGTAGAAACCCAAATCTGGGCTAGGCGCAGTGGCTCATGCCTGTAATCCCAAGATGGGAGTCCAGGATGGGAGGATTGCTTGAGGTCAGAAGTTGAAGACAGCCTGTCCAGCATAGTGAGTCAAAAATTTATGAATAAGCATACATCTGTAGTCTTAGCTGTTGAGAAGGCTTAGACAGGAGGATCATTTGAGCCCAGGAGTTTGAGGCTGCAGTGAGCTAAAAGGTGCCACTGCACTCCACACTTTAGCCTGGATGACAGAGTGAGACCCTGTCTCAAAAAGAAAAGAAACCCAAAGTCTAGGCTCAAGGGAGCTCACGAAGGGTGGTGATCAGCAAAACTTCTGTTGTTACTGTTAAACTGATTTTACTGACAGCTTTATTATTTCATTACAAGATATTTTTCATTACAAGATATTTTCTACGTACAAAAAATATAAATCAAACACCTATGCACTTATTACCCGTCCTTCTTTATATCTCCTTTCGTCCCCAAAGAGGAAAGTAACCACCACCTTACATTTTTATCATTCTCCTCTTCTTTTTTAAGACAGAGTCTTGTTCTGTTGCCCAGGCTGGAGTGTAGTGGTACAATCTTGGCTCAGTGCAACCTCTGCCTCCTCCCGAGTTCAAGAGAGTCTCCTGCCTCTGGCTCTGGAGTAGCTGGGATTACAGGTGTTTGCCACCATGCCCAGCTGGGTTTTATATTTTTAGTATAGATAGATTTCACCATGTTGGCTAGGGTGGTCTTGAACCCCTGACCTCAAGTGGTCTGCCTACATCGGCCTCCCAAAGTGCTGGGATTACAGGTGTGAGCCACTGTGGCTTGCCTCTTAAATTTTCCTTTATATATTTTTTTTTCCTTTTTACCATTATGCAAGTACCCCTAGACAGTCATTATTTGAATTTGCTTGTTTTTGAATTTGAATTAAATGTCATCTCACAGCATGTATTTTTCTGTGACTTTTTTTACTTTGTTATTTTGAGATTATGTTGATGTAGTAGTTCAGTAGTATCCACTGCTTTATTATAGTTAATTATGTGACTTTGCTGCAAGTTTTGTGTTTTCTTGTATTATTTCTAGTTTTTTGCTATTGGAAAAATATTGTTGTGGACATTCCCATACGTGTTTCTGTGTGCATTATGTGTAGGGGTTTATCCAGGTTGCCATGTTTGTGAAGTGTTTTTACATGACCCCATAGTAAGAAATATGTTTTCATCATGACTCCCAGTATACCCACATACACTAACCTACACATGACTGAAACAAAAACTTTATTATAATTAATGAAAATGAAATGCAATACTTAGTATAATGAGATAAAAATATAACACTGTGTCGTTAGAATATGGTAATATGGCTGTGATCCTTTAAATTAATTTGGGACCCATTGGGTAACAACCAGCAATGTACAAAACTAAGAATTAATTTGCTGGCTGTAGAATATGTTTAAATGTTAACCTAAGAAGATTCTGTTGATTTGTTTTTCAAAGTGGTTGAACCAGTCTAACAGCAGTTGAGAATTCCTACTACTCTGATCCTTGCTGTTGGCAGGCTGTTCTGAGGGTCTCATGGGTGTAAAATGGCATGTCCTAGAGTTTGAATTTGTATTTCCCCATTACTGATTGGATTAGCTAGGGAGAAGACAGGAAACACAGGTGGTATTAGAGTGTATTAATAGAGGTACGCACATAGTGTTTGTGAAAGCTAGAGATTAAAGTACTTCCTTGGACCTGGGGCAGTCAAGGAAAGTTCTACAAATAAAGGCTTTCAGAAGGTTGTCTGTAAGAAGGCATTTAGAATTTCAGAAGTCATTTCTGATCTGAGTTCTTCCTAGGTAGAATTCTTTCTACTATTAGAGTATGCTGTGGTGTTTATCTAAATATAAGGTAAATCAGAACTTTTCTTGGATCTTGAGAGAGATCTTTGAATATCTGATGAAAATTATGGACCTGCCTCCCAGAAAAATAATATGTGTGTGTGTGTGTGTGTGTGTGTGTGTGTGTGTGTGTGTGTAATTTGACATGAAATTTCAAAATGTTCCTAGTCATTTTAGGACCTTCCAGGGAATAGATAGCCAATTCATCCAAAAAAATGGCTATTGGCCAGGCATGATGACTCATGCCTATAATCCCAGCACTTTGGGAGGCCTAGGCGGGCAGATCACCTGAGGTTGGGAGGTTGGGAGTTCGAGACCAGCCTGACCAACATAGAGAAACCCCGTCTCTACTAAATATATACAAAATTAGCCAGGTGTGGTGGCACATGCCTGTAATCCCAGCTACTCGGGAGGCTGAGGCAGGAGAATTGCTTTAACCTGGTAGGTAGAGGTTGTGGTGAGCTGAGATCGTGCCATTGCACTCCAGCCTGGGCAACAAGAGCGAAACTCCATCTAAAAAAAAAAAGAGAGAGAGAGAGAGATGGCTATTTCTGTATTCTATCTAAGTCTGAGTTGTTTACTGTGCTGGCTTGAGACCTCTTTTCTCTTCCCTTCCACTGTCACAGCCCTCAATGTAGTAACCTTCTGTACACATTCCATTGTGGTCTGCAGCTTTGTGTTGGTGGCACAGTTGAGTTCGTGTCCATCACGGGGCCCCAACAGAGAGAGCGATGTGTCACAGAGCCAAGGTTAGGAATTTATCACAACCAACAAAAATGGAACTCGAAGCAACTAGTAAAAGAAAGACTCTAAGACCACTCAGGGTGAGTACCTGGGATGTGTGTTTTCCCTGCATATGAAATGGTAGATTGAAGCAATTTTATTTAAGTCTTAATGGACAGGCTAATCCAGGAGCCTTGAGGCCTTGCTGACATCTTGGTAACTGATAAGGGTTACATGGACCCCAGATATACACAGCCTAATTTGTCCATGCTTCTGATACAGCTAATAGGTGGTTATAATTCTACATGTGTAAATTGATCTTAAAACAAAATTGGTTTATGCGTTCTTTATCTGCCAGTACCACAAGAATTTTTCAGCTGTTTTCCCTAGGGCTTCTTTTATTCATCTAATGCCAGGATTTAGAGTCTGTCCCACTGCTTTGGCTACAAGGAACTTTATTCACTACCAATCAGTCTGACTCAACACCCAGTCAGAGCATGAGACTTCATTAGATGTGATACTATCTTCTGAGTTGCCCCTAGTTCTTCCCCACCTTCCACCCGAGTCCACAAGTATGAAATAAAGCTGTATTATAATATAAGGACTCTAGTGTTTACTTTCTGAAATTACATCCCTCCAGAAGCCATCTTTTACTTGATGTATCAAGAGGTCTGTGTGGGTAAGTCACAAAACCAAGTATTCCAAGCTCTATTGGGAGTTAAGTGTTTTTAATGGGCAGAAAGTATACATGATTCAACCAAGTAGAAAACTGTTGTCTCTCAGCAGATCATTTTCAGCTTTCTTTGGAGGGTAGCCATTAGCAATGCAAATGTGAGGTTTGATAGCACAATAAATAAAACATTGAAAACTGTAGGATGTTAATTATAAAACACTGGCACTCAGAGAAATCGGGTTTGGTCAAGAAGACATTGAAGCATATCCGTATTGGACCAGAGGCTATTATCCTTTTGCTCTGAATTCAAAACCTGATATGTCTCCAAATTTGCTTAGGGCTATTATCCTGGAAAATAGAATCTGATAGAAGGTGAGTACTGGTACTTAGTGCAAGGTGGAGGTGATCGTGGTCAGGGTAATTGCTTACAGGTGATAACTGCATTGGAGTCTCAGGAAAGATTGGTTTAGTGGTTTGGCAAACCCAGGGCCTGAGTTTTGGATGGTTTTTGGTTTTATCTTATTTTTTCACTCCTTACGAGTCTTAGGGGAAAACAACATCATTGCACAGACTAGCTAAAAATTCAGCACTAAGTCTGCTTCACAGCATATTAGCCTCTGCTGAGCTTTGCTATTTTGGAATCAGTGGTGTGAATTATTCTCTGTTAGTAAGAATTTGGCTTTCTTCTCTTATTGGAAAAGAGGCTTGTGAGCATGTTACTCTGACTCATTAGTTCTCAAACTTTTTGTTCTCAGGACCTCTTTACATTCTTCAAAATTATTGAGTGGGTTATAACTTATTATTTATAGTATAACAAATTAAAATAAACTACTATATCTTTAAAATTTATAATAGCATTTCGAGTGTTGTAAATTTCTTTAATGTCTGGCGTAATCCAAGATGACTGGAGTGTCAGATCTGCTTTTCCATTCAGTCTATTTTAATTGGTTGTTTTGGCTGAATTATATGAAGAAAATTCAGTCTCAGATATGTAGTTGGAAAAGGAAGGAGTATTTTAATAGCTGTTTTGATCATTTTGGTTATCCTTTTGTAATACTGCACCAAAATGTGAACAGTGATAGCTTTGTAAAGTTTTGTTGCAATGTGGAATCTAAACTATACCAGTAAACTTTTTGTACTGTTACATTTAAGTCATTTGGTCTCACTTGTACTTCAAATGATTTTTTTTAACCAGTATTCTTGATTTGTAACAGCATGCATTAATCATTTCAAAAATACTAGTTATTGGGTTATACAGCTCTTCTAATGTTGACTAAATTTCATTAGACATTCTCGACAAGTGACATTCATTAATATCACTGCCAGTCTCATCAGAAAAGGCTTACTTAAGTACAGGGAAGCTGTCTAGTTCACGGTGGTAGACAACAAGTTTTCCAAAATTCTAAAACTCAGAACATATCACTGTCAGCAGATACTGTCAGTTCTTACATAGGCAGACATAGTTCAGTTTTGAGAAAAGAGAAAATGTCTGTCAAATACTTAAGTATGAATAACCATAGTTTATCTGCCATTTTTTCAGGTAAAAATGGTGTTTGTGGGGGAAAGTAGATAATTCAGCTTGCAATTCAGTTGCACAAATGCTCTTCCTGGATACTTCCACTCTTGGCAGAAGTGGAAGTTATTTAAAAGATAACTACTTAAGAATCAAGATTTAATAAGTTACCTCATTTTATGTAAAATGTTTATTTTAGTTAACCTGCTGCTTCATTCTTTGTTTATTAAAAAAAAAACTTTAGAATAATGTTATATTGAATATCTGAATAGATTATTATTTCAGAAAAGCTGCTGTAATGACATGGAGAGTTTCCATATGTAAGCACACATCATCTGATGGCACTGTGCTTTACTGCACTTCACAGAGTATGTTTCTTACAAATTGAAGGTTTGTGGCAACCCTGAGTTGAGGATGTCTCCCGGTGCCATTTTTCCAGGAGGCCGTATTCACTTCATGTCTCTGTCCTGTTTTGGTAATTCTCATAATATCTTGATATTATGGCAATCTGCAAATCAGTGATCCTTCATATTACTATTATAATTGTTTTCAAGCACCATGAGCCACACCCACATAGGATAATAAACTTAATTGGTAAATGTTATGTTCCCTGAGACAAAACAATATTGAAATTAGGCTAGTTAGTAACCCTATAATGACCTCTAAGTGTTCAAGTAAAAGGAAGAGTCACATCTCTCACTTTAAATCAAAAGCTAGAAATGATTTAAGCCTAGTGAGAAAAGCATGTTGAAAGCCAAGACAGGTTAAAAGCTAGGCCTCTTGTGCCAAACAGCCAAGTTGTGAATGCAAAAGAAAAGTTCTTGAAGGAAGCTAAAAATGCTACTCCAGTGAAGGCACAAATGATAAGAAACTGAAACAGCTTTATTGCTGATCTGAAGACACTGAATGGTCTCAAGGGAAGACCATTGTCATCGTTCCCTTAAGCTAAAGCCTAATGCAGAGTAAGGCCTCAAATCTTCACTTCTGTGAGGGAGGAGAGGAAGCTGCAGAAGAAAATTTTGAAGTTAGCATAGGTTCTTTCCTTAGAAAGAAGCTGTTTCACCGGCTGCAGGGGCTCACACCCGTAATCCCAGCACTTGTGGAGGCTGAGACGGATGGATCTCTTGAGGTCAGGAGTTTAAGACGAGCCTGGCCAATATGGTGATACCCCCATCCCTACAAAAATTAGAAAAATTAGCTGGACGTGGTGGCACATGCCTGCTACAGTAAACAACAGATTCTCAATGTAAATGAAACAGCTTTTTTTTTTTGAGATGGAGTCTCTGTCGCCCAGACTGGAGTGCAGTGGCACCATCTTGGCTTACTGCAACCTCCGCCTCCTGGATTTAAGTGATTCTCTTGCTTCAGCCTCCTGATTAGCTGTGATTACGAGTGTATGCTACCACGCCTGGCTAATTTTTATATTTTTAGTAGAAATGGGGTTTCACCATGTTGGTCAGGCTGGTCTTGTACTCCCAACTTCCTGATCTGCCTGCCTTGACCTCCCAAAGTGCTGGGATTACAGGCGTGAGTCACTGCGCCTGGTCTTTTGTTTTTGGGTTTGTTTGTTTTGTTTTGTTTTTAAACAGCTTTCTGGCCAGGCATGGTGGCTCACATCTGTAATCCCAGCACTTTGGGAGGCTGAGGCGGGTGGATCACCTGAGGTTAGGAGGCTGAGGCGGGAGAATTGCTTGAACCTGGGAGGTAGAGGTTGCAGTGAGCGGAGATCACGTCACTGCACTCCAGCCTGGGTGACAGAGTAAGACTCCATCTCAATAAAATAAAAAATAAACAGCTCTCTATTGGAAGGTGGTACCATCTAGCTAATCTTCAATTAGCTAGAAAGGAGAAGTTAATGCTTGGCTTCAAAACTTTGAAGGATAGGCTTACTGTTTTGTTAGGGGCTAATGTAGCTGGTGACTTTTAAGTCGAAGCCAGTGCTCATTTGCCATTCTAAAACTCCCAGGGCCCTTAAGAATTACAATAGATCGGCCGGGCGCGGTGGCTCAAGCCTGTAATCCCAGCACTTTGGGAGGCCGAGGTGGGTGGATCACAAGGTCAAGAGATCGAGACCATCCTGGTCAACATGGTGAAACCCCGTCTCTACTAAAAATACAAAAATTAGCTGGGCATGGTGGCGCGTGCCTATAATCCCAGCTACTCAGGAGGCTGAGGCAGGAGAATTGCCTGAACCCAGGAGGCGGAGGTTGTGGTGAGCCGAGATCGCGCCATTGCACTCCAGCCTAGGCAACAAGAGCGAAACTCCGTCTCAAAAAAAAAAAAAAAAAGAATTACAATCGATCTTCTCTGACTGTGCTTTGTAAGTGGAACAACAAAACATAGATGACAGCATATCTGTTTCTAGCATCGTTTCCTGAATGTTTTAGCCCCACTTTTGAGACACACTGCTCAGACAGAAAGATTCCTTTCAAAATATCACTGCTCATTGACAAGGTACCCAGTCACCCATGTGCTCTGATAGATGTGTACAAGAATATTAATGTTGTTTTCTTTACTGTTAACATCCATTCTGTAGCCCATGGATCAAAGAGTAATTTCAACTTTCAAGTGATTTATTTGTTTAACTCCTGGCAAGCTGTGATGTACTTAAAAAACACATTTAATAAGGCTACAGTTGCTATAGATAGTGATTTCTCTGATGATTCTGGACAACGTTTATTGAAAACCTTCTGAAGATAATTCACTATCCTATAATGCCATTAAGAACATTTGTGATTCATGGGAGGAAGCCAAAATATCTGCAGGAACAGGAGTTTACTAGAAGTTTATTCCAACCCTCATGGATAACTTTGAAGGGTTCAGGGCTTTCAGTAGAGAAAGTAACTGCAGATATGATGAGAAGTAGAGCCTGTATTAGTCCATTCTCACACTATTGTGAAGAAATATCCAAGACTGGGTGATTTGTAAAGAAAAGAGGTTTAATTGACTCTGCATTTAATTGACTCAGAATTCCTTATAGCTGGGGAAGCCTCAGGAAACTTACAGTCATGGCGGAAGGCACTTCTTCGTAGGGTGGCAGAAGAGAGAATGAGTGCAAGCCGGGCAAATGCCAGACACTTATAAAACAATCAGATCTCAGGAGACTCACTCATTATCGTGAGAATAGCATGGGGGAAAATGCCCCATGATTCACTTACTTCTACCTTGTCCCGCTGTTGATGTGTGGAGATTATTATAATTCAATGTGAGATTTAGATAAAGATACATACTCAAATCATATGAGATCCTGAAGATTTGACTGCATCACTTCAATTTAATGAAAAACTTTGACAGATGAGGAGTCGCTTCTTATGGATTAGCAGAGAAAGTTATTTCTTAAGATGGAATCTACTCCTGGTGAAGATGCTATGAACATTGTTGAAATGACAGCGAAGGATTTAGAATAGTATACATTTAGTTGATAAAGCAACAGCAGGGTTTGAGAGTACTGACTTCAGTTTTGAAAGAAGTTCTATGGGTAAAATGCTATCAAATAGTATTGCATGCTACAGAGAAATCTTTCATAAAAGTGGAAGTCAATGTGATAGACTTCACTGTTGTTTTAAGAAATTGCCACTGCACTTAATGTTTGTTTTTGTTTAGCTTGTGGGCAAAGACTTATGGATAGGTACAAAAAATAAATCCTCTTCTGCAACCCAGAACTCATTGTTCAGTATGAGTTTTGATACATGTAAGAAGGGATATTATGATACTTGAGACAGTTAACTGATGGGAGTATTGATAGCCATAAAGGTTGGTTCCAAGCCAGGTGCAGTGGCTGAAGCTTGCAATCCCCACTCCAAGGTAGGAATATTGCTTAAAGCCGGGAGTTGGACAAGAAAGTAACAAACACCTCATCTCCACAAAAATTTAAAAATTAGCTGTGTATTGGGGCATGTGCCTGTACTTGCAGCTGTTCAGGAAAGAAAGGCTGAGGCAAAAAGATTGAGCCCAGGAGTTGGAGGCTGCACTGAGCTTTGATGGCACCACTGTACTCCAACCTGGGTAGCAGACAGACCCTGTCTCTTAATTTAAAAAGATTGATTCTAGGACTGTAGAATAGTTAAACAGGAGGGGATATTAAGTAAATCCTCATCAGTATTACTTTTGCATTCCAATTTCATGTTGACTTGATATATAAGATGGCTGTTTGTTTTAGAGGCTTTTATCTTGAGAACATGATGTCTGGAATTAAAGGTATTGGCATATTTCCACACCTGTACTACCCTTGAGTGTGATCGCTTAGGAATGGATATGATTTGAACTCATTCGTGTTAAGAAAGGGTGTCAAATTGAGAACCAGGCAGATCCACCACCTACAGTAAAAAGGATACTAAAGTAAATTGGTTGAAGAAATTAGATCCCAAAGATTCTTGGTGAATTTTGGAGTCTTCGTCACTATATCCATATTAAAAGGAAATGACAGAAGCCAAAATCAAAGAATTAAGGGCTGACAGGACAACTGGATTAAAATAAGCATCAGTTTCATTAAAAAGGGCTAACTTGAAGATATATCTTTTTACTCCAGCTCTTTAGAGTATCTAAAGTGACCTTGATGGACAGTAGAAGAAATCACAACATGGAATTCCTTGAATAAAAATTTATTGACTTTAAATAATTTTGGCTAATGTTGCATATACACAATTAAAAAAAAAAAAACTCTTTATACTGAAAAAAAAAAGAAAGAAAGAAAGAAATTGCCACAGCTGTCTCACCCTCCAGCAACCACCACCCTCTGATCAGTCATCAGCTATCAACATTGAAGCAAGACTTTCTACCAACATAAAGATTTTGACGCCGGGCGTGGTGACTCATACCTGTAATCCCAGCACTTTGGAAGGCCAAGGTGGATGGATCACGAGCTCAAGAGATCAAGACCATCCTGGCCAACATGGTGAAACCCCGTCTCTACTAAAAATACAAAAATTAGGTAGATGTGGTGGCGCACACCTGTAGTCACAGCTACTCATGAGGCTGAGGCAGGAGAATTGCTTGAACCTGGGATGTGGAGGTTGCAGTGAGCTAAGGTCGTGCCACTGCACTCCAGCCTGGAGACAGAGTAAGACTCTCTCAAAAAAAGGGGGGGATTTTGATTCACTGAAGGTTTAGGAGGTCATTGGCATTTTTAGCAATATTATAAAATGAAGATCTGTACTTATTTTTCTTAGACATAATGCTATTACATAATAGACTACAGTGTAGTGGAAACATGACTTACATATATACTAGGGAAGCAAAAAGTTTGTGTGGCTTACTTTATTGTGATATTTACTTCATTGCTGTGGTCTGGAACTGAACCCAAAATATCTTCTAGATGTTCCTGTATTTTTACCCAGCTTTTTCTGATGTTAACATCTTATATTTGGCCGTGGTACATTTGTCAAAATTAAGAGATTAGCAATGAGTTGGTACTGTTATCCAAACCCCACACTTTATTATAATTTCCCGTTTTCCCCTAAGTGTCTTTTAGCATGTTATTCCAGGATCCGGTTCAGGATACCCTGTTGCATTTAAGCAGTAGCTTTTAAAACAGTGCTTTTTCCCTTTCCCCACCACATTTAAGAAAACAAGTACGTTTTAGACTTAGAGAAGAGTTGGAAAGATGGAACAGAGTTCCGTGTACCCCTTACCCAACATCTTGCATAGCCATGGTACATTTGTCAGAACTGAGAGACTAACAGTGCCACCACGTTTTTTTACCATCATGAGGACACTTCTCTTGGAGATATGTCTTGGATTTTTTTTTTTTTTTGAACCACAAAGGCTGTGAGCCTTATGCTCATATGACTTTAAGGTTGGAGTTAGGCAGACCAGGACTTTGCATTTCTCCCTGGCCATATCCTGCTGTGTAATCTCCTTCAACTTCCTTCTCCACAAATGAGCAAATGCAGAGCCATAAGAGAAGGTGTGGGGAAGTGGCAGGCACTCAACAGTTTACTACACATGTTCCTTGGCATTTGATGGGGTTGTGTCCCAGTGAATGTATTGTAAGTTGAAAATATAAGTCGAAAACGCATTTAATACACTCAGCCTACCAAACATCATAGCTTAGCTTAGCCTACCTTAAATCTGCTCACAACACTTATATTAGCCTATAGTTGGACAAAATCATCTAACACAAAGTCTATTTTATAATACAGTGTTGAATATCTTATGTAATTTATCAAATGCTGAACTGAAAATGAAAACTAGAATGGGTGTATGGGTAATCAGAGTACAGTTTATACTGAATGCATATCATTTTCACACCATGATAAAGGCAAAATAATTGTAAGTAAAGCCATAGTCAGGGACATAGTGTTTTCTCTTCACAGAAAGGGGCATGGAACAGAGAGATTCAGTAAAGCAACAAAAAGCTTTAAAACTGAAGGGAAAGATGGTTTGAAAACTCTGTGAAGGAATTTTTTTTATCATTTTTTTTAAATACCATGGTCCATTTTTTAAAACCAATTCAGTAATTAACCATTAATGACTATTTATATATCACCTGTACTCCTACCTAACCCCCCCATATGATTTTGAAGCAAGTCTCAGATATTGTATATAATTTTATCCATACATTTTTGATATCTGTATCTAAAAATATTTAGATACTAGCATATCTGAGAAAAAGTAATGTCTTCATGGTATTACCAAACACCCAGTCAGTGTTTAACTATCTCATTGGTCTCATAAGTTTGCTTAATTGTTTACAGTTTATTTGGATCCAGTAAGTTCCATATGTGGCAATTAGCTGATACTGTCTCTTAGTCCTTTTTAATAATCAGATTTCTATTCCATCTTTTATTTTATTTTTTCTACTTGGAATATATTTGTTGAAGAAACTGAGGATGTTGTCCACATCTTCATGGGTTTTACTGATTACATCCTCATGGTAGAGTTTAGCATCTTCCTCTGTCCTGTGTGTTTCTTGAAAATTGGTAGTTTTATCCAAAGACTGGATCAGATTTCAATTTCACATACATAGTTTTTCTTATCAAGACTGTATTTGGAGACATATAAAGTCTGGTTTTCTTTTTTTGTGATGTTAGTAGCGGTTGATGATCCTAGATACATTCATGGTTACAGAATGATGGCAGTCTAATTTCATCATTTGTTTGTTTGTTGTACTACTTCTAAAGACAGTAAATCTTACCTTCTCCTATTTGGTTCCCAATTCATATAGGAAGATAAATTCTTTTTTTTTTTTTTTATTTAACTGGGTTATCTTTTTGTTGGGTTTTAAGTTTTTTTTTTTTTTTGAGATGAAGTCTCACTCTGTTGCCCAGGATGGAGTGCAGTGGTACAATCTCAGCTCACTACAGCCTCTGCCTCCTGGGTTCAAGCAATTCTCTTGCCTCAGCCTCGAGTAGCTGGGACTACAGACATGCACCACCATGCCTGGCTTATTTTTATATTTTTGGTAGATGTGGGGTTTTGCCATGTTGGCTAGGCTGGTGTCGAACTCATGACCTCAAGTGATTCGCCTGCCTCAGCCCCCCAGAGTGCTGGGATTACAGGCGTGAGCCACCACGCCCAGCCAATAAATTCTTTCATTTACCTTTTTTTTTTTTTTATTGCATTTTAGGTTTTGGGGTACATATGAAGAACATGCAAGATTGTTGCATAGGTACACACATGGCAGTGTGGTTTGCTGTCTTCCGTCCCCTCACCTGTATCTGTCATTTCTCCCCATGCTATCTCTTCCCACCTCCCCACCCCCCGTCCCTCCCCCATTTCCCCCCAACGGACCCCAGTGTGTAGTGTTCCCCTCCCTGTGTCCATGTGTTCTCATTGTTCTACACCCGCCTATGAGTGAGAATATACGGTGTTTGATTTTCTGCTCTTGTGTCAGTTTGCTGAGAATGATGGTTTCCAGGTTCATCCATGTCCCTACAAAGGACGTGAACTCATCGTTTTTGATGGCTGCGTAATATTCCATGGTGTATATGTACCACATTTTCCCTATCCAGGCTATTATCGTTGGGCATTTGGGTTGGTTCCAGGTCTTTGCTATTGTAAACAGTGCTGCAATGAACATTCGTGTGCACGTGTCCTTATAGTAGAATGATTTATAATCCTTTGGATATATACCCAGTAATGGGATTGCTGGGTCAAATGGGATTTCTGTTTTTAGGTCCTTGAGGAATCGCCACACTGTCTTCCACAATGGTTGAATTAATTTACATTCCCACCAACAGTGTAAAAGTGTTCCTATTTCTCCACATCCTCTCCAGCATCTGTTGTTTCCTGATTTTTTAATGATCGCCATTCTAACTGGTGTGAGATGGTATCTCAATGTGGTTTTGATTTGCATTTCTCTGATGACCAGTGATGATGAGCATTTTTTCATATGTTTGTTGGCCTCCTGTATGTCTTCTTTTGTAGGGGGTGTTCTTCATTACGGTTTCACCAATCCTACAAGGAGAACGGAAGTGTCCCTGTTGCTCTTGACTCCGACGCTGAGGGCCAGGGGTGGGGGTAGAGTGAGGGTGGGGAATGGGTGTAGGACACCGGAATAAGGTCGTGGCTTTCTGTATGTGGAGTTTGAGACAAGCTCCAAAGTAGTGGGACCCGAACCGATGACACTATCCCCGACTCCTGCTTGCTGCCACGTCTTTCTTCTTGCTTGGCCGCTGCTGCCCATTGTCCTCCCAGCAGCACCAGCACCAGCAGAAAACCAAGACTGCCCTCATTTACCTTTTTTTGAGACAGTCTCACTGTGTTGCCCAGACTGGAGTGCAGGGGCGTAATCTCAGCTCACTGCGACTTCTGCCTCTGGGGTTCAAGTGATTCTCCTGCCTCAACCTCCAAGTAGCTAGGATTACTGGCATATGCCACCATAGCTGGCTAATTTTTGTATTTTTAGCAGTGACAGTTTCACCATGTTGGCCAGGCTGGTCTGAATTCCTGACCTCAAATGATCCACCTGCCTCCCAAAGTGCTGAGATTACAGGCATGAGCCAAAAAGCTTCACCATTGACCTTTCATATTCTTTTGTTTTCCCAGTTCATAAAGGAAAGATACATTTTTTCCTTTCATTTTCAAAATGAGTTAGTACACTAACCTCCTCCATAGTAACCAGTTCGTATTTTTTTATACACTCATGAATTTAAACATTTGATGTTGTTTCAGTCCATTGTAGTCATTATCCTTATTGATTCTCAAATTGTTTTATATTTGGCAAATAAGTTCTTCTTCAAATAAGCTAGTAAGTTATTTTGATAGTGGCCTTAATAGTCTTTGCTAATTTCCATATCTGTGTGACATAACAAAATATTCCAGGCTCCTTTTGTACATTACATTTCTTGTCCCAGAGCTGGTATATTCATCTAGTCTGGAAGCCCTGCTATCTTTCTGTGGGAAACATTATTTCAAGACGTTATGGATAAGAGTGCCAGTGGCTACTGAGTTGGTCTTTGTTTCAAGGTTTTATCAGTACATAAAGCAAATAATTATGTTTTGCTTTGTCTTATTTTTGTTTTTTACTTCAAAAACAGTACAAGTACTTCCAAATCAAGTTTTTAGAACTCTGGGGTTATCTTTAATCAGCTTCTACCTTCCTATGAAAGCTTCTACCTTCCTAAGAAAAAACCGCAGGAATGATGGAATATCATATAAATGTCCATTTATTTTATTTCACAATACATACACCCACCTGGTGTATGTATGATTAGTACAAATGGTTTAAAATGGTTTAAATTGTTTTGTTTTGCTTTGTTTTGTTTTGGAAGTTGTTTTTTTTTTTTTTTTTTTTTTTTGTCATTAGATTTCATTTTACTGGAAATGTATAGTCAAATTCCTGTGTTCTGAAGTCACCTGGAGTAGTGTTTTTTTTTGTAGTAATGTTACCAGTTGGACACATGAGATTGATTTATTTTTAGGAATTGCTTATGTTTTCATTTAAATTTTTTATTTATCTTGCATGTCTTGGATTAACACCGTAGACCATATACAGTTTTCTATATCTTTTTTCATTTGAAAGTTTCCTCATTTATTTTGTTTTCAGATGCAAAGTATTTTATTGTATGAATTACCAGAGTTCATTCAGTTAGTTTTCTTTGATAACATTTGGGCTGCTTCTGGTCTTTTGTTATCACAGAACCTTGCAATGAACAGTCTTATGTGTGTTTTGTGGTTTCTGGCAAGGATCTCAGTGTAATTTAAGGCTATCCTCTACTTAAGTTATAGCCAATTAAATGTCTGATTAAATGTCTATATTAATTTTAAAATAACAATACTTAATTTTAAAAAGCTTATAGTACATAATTACTCATTAGAGAAATGCAAATCAAAACCACAGTGAGATAATACTTCCCACCCACTAGGATGGTTATAATGTAAAAAGATGGAAATAGCAAGTGTTGGTAAGGGTATGGAGAAATTGAAACCTTCATACCTTGTTGGTTGGATGTAGAATGGTGTAGCCACATAGGAAAAGAGTTCAGCAGATTCTCAAAGTTAAACATAGAGCTCTATACAATTAACAATTCTTTGTATATACCCACACAAAATGAAAACATGTATCCACACAAAACCTTGCACACATATGTTCATAGCAGCATTATTCGTCCAAAAAGTAGGAATACTCCATGACTTTCAACTGATAAATACAGATGAACAAAAGTGCTGTATGTCCAAACTGTGGAATATTATTCCGCTATAAAGATGAACGAGGCTGGGCACGATGGCTCACGCCTGTAATCCCAGCACTTTGGGAGGCCAAGGCGGGTGAATCACAAGGTCAAGAGATCGAGACCATCCTGGCCAACATGGTGAAACCCCGTCTCTACTAAAAAATACAAAAAGTAGCTGGACGTGGTGCCACACGCCAGTAGTCCCAGCTACTCAGGGGCTGAGGCAGGAGAATTGCTTGAACCCAGGAAGCGGAGGTTGTCGTGAGCCAAGATCGCGCCACTCCACTGCAGCCTGGCGCCTAGTGACAGAACAAGACTCTGTTTAAAAAAAAAAAAAAAAAAAAGAGCAATGAAGTACATTTGGCAAACTAATAATAGAAGGAACTTCCTCAATCTGATAAAGGGCATCCATGAAAAACCCACCACTAATATACTTAATCATGAAAAACTCAATGCTTTCCTCCTAAGATAGGGAAAAGACAAGTATGTCTACTCATGGCATCTCTATTGTACCTTGTACTGGAGCTTCTAGCCAGGGCAGTTGGGCAAGAAAATGAAACGAGACATCTAAATTGGAGAGAAAAGAGTTGAACTGTTCACAGATGACATGTAGAAAATCCTAAGCATTCCACTGAAAAATGATTAGAACTAGTAAACAAGTTCAGCAAGGTTACAGGATCACTGTAAAAATCAACTGCACATGTATATGTGTGTATATACGTGTGTGTGTGTGTATGTACGTGTGTGTGTGTGTATAGGTAGATAAACAATTTTTTTTTTGAGACACAGTCTTGCTCTGTCACCAGGCTGGAGTACAGTGGTGCAATCTCAGCTCACTGCAACCTCCGTCTCCTGGGTTCAAGCAATTCTCCTTCCTCAGCCTCCTGAGTAGCTGGGACTACAGGCACACACCACCACCATGCCCAGCTAATTTTTGTGTTTTTAGTAGAGACAGGGTTTCACCGTGTTAGCCAGGATATTCTTGATCTCTTGACCTCGTGATCTGTCCACCTCGGCCTCCCAAAGTGCTGGGATTACAGGTGTGAACCACTGCGCCTGGCCAACTGCATATATATTTTAAAGACAGTCTTGTTCTGTCACTCAGGCTGGGGTACAGTAGCACAAACAGCTCACCGCAGCCTCAACCTGGGCTCAAGCAATCCTTCTGCCTTAACAGTTCTAGGGACTATATTTCTTTTTTTTTTGAGACCGAGTCTCTCTCTGTCACTCAAGCTAGAGTGAGTGCAGTGGCACAATCCTGGCTTACCGCAACCTTCACCTCCTGGGTTCAAGTGATTCTCCTGCCTCAGCCTTCGTAGTAGTTAGGATTACAGGTGTCTACCACCATGCCCAACTGATTTTTATATTTTTAATGGAAATAGGGGTTCACCATTCTGGCCAAGCTGGTTCTAAACTGGCCTCAAGTGATCTGCCTGCCTGGCCTCCTACAGTACTGGGATTAGAGGTATGAGCCACCACACCCAGCCTAGGAACTATATTTCTATAAACTAGCAGTGAACCATCCAAAAGTGAAATTAAGGAGATAGCCCTGGCACAGTGGCTCATGCCTGTAATCGTAGCACTTTGAGAGGCTGAGGCAGAAGAATTGCTTGAGGCCAGGTATTCAAAACTAGCCTGATCAACAAAGTGAGATTTCATCTCTACTAAAAAAAACAAACAAAAAATTAAAGTTATCCAGGTGTGGTGGCATGCCCCTGAGGTCCCAGCTACTCTGGGTGCTGAGGCAGGAAGGTCGCTTGAGCCTGGGAGTTTGAGGCTACAGTAAGTTATGACGGTACCGCTATACTCCAGCCTGGGTGGCAGACAGCAAGACCCTGTCTTTGAAAACAAAAATTAAAAGGAGACAGTTCCATTTACAAAAGCTTCAAAAATAATAGGAATAAATTTGATAGCAGATGTGCGACTTGTGATCTATGGTAAGTTTTTAATATTAAAAGAGCATTTCTTTCCTGTTCAAGATGAGTCAGTTACCACAAAAGCAGAGCCCAAGAAATTTTAGGCCTTGGGCTTAAAATTGATTTTATTTTTGTTTATTGTCTTTAAATTTTATTTTGAAATAACTTTAGATTTACAGAAGTGTTGTAAAGATAATACAGAGTTCACACAAAGACTTCACCCAGCTTCTTGTGATGCTAACATCTTATATAACCTTAGTACATTTATCAAAACTTAAGAAATTAACATTGGGAGCCAAGCTTGGTTCATACCTGCAGTCACAACTCCTTTGGAGATTGGGGAGGGAAGATTGCTTGAGACCAGAAGTTTGAAGTTGCGGTGTGCTGTGATCACACCTGTGAATCACCACTGCACTCTAGCCTGGGCAACAGAGTGAGTGAGACCTTGTCTCTAAAAAAGAAAAAAGGAAATTAACCATACAGTGCCATTAACTAAATGATAAGACTTTGGATTTTGACAGTTTTCCACTAATAACCGTTTGTGTTCCAGGAACCAAACCCATATTCCACCGTTTAGTCAGTTATCATGTCTTTAGTCTCTTCCCATCCCATGATAGTTTCTCAGCCTGTTTTTATTTTCCATGACATTACCTTTGGAAAGTACTGGTCAGGTATTTCGTAGAATGTCTCTTCGTTTGGGTTTGCTTCATGATTCCACATGATTAGAATGAGGTTATGGATGTTGGGGAGACCACCAGAGAGGGGACTTGCCCTTCTTATCTCGTATATCAATATGTGATGATGTTAACTTTAATCATTTGGTCAAGTTGGAGTTTGCCAGGTTTCTCCACTGTGAAGTTTTCCCTTTAAATTTATGGTTTTGTATTGCTTGCTTTTCCATTTTTAAGGTCACTTTGGATCCATTTTCATGATACGAATAAATGCTGACCTTTATTACTGAACTCCAGCTCCCAGGATGCATTGTGGCACCAACTACTTGCTGTCATGTGGAAGGACAGAGAGACCATCTGTGTTTTCCTAAGCAAAGCAGAATTGTTTTTCAGGAGTGGGGTGGGCAAATCCTGTTGACTAACTAGATTTTCAAGTTTTGATTAGGCAGCAAAATACCGCCTCAGAGGAGAGGAATGGGGCAGGGTAATTTCTAGAGTTTGGAATGCATATCAATGTCTTGCAGTAGGTGTTGACTTTTTTTTTTTTTTTTTTTGAGTGGAAGTTTTCAGAGCTATCTTGGAAAATCAAAGTATATCCAGTATCGATTATATAAAACTTAGTTTATTGTTGCTTCCTTCATCCTGTGTGTCCTCCTGGTACTCTGTACAGTGGAGAGTTTACCTCTAAAGAACTTCAGCACATTGACATTCCTGGTCCTTGGGTTACTTCATTAACATTTACCTACAGGTTTGATGTGAGAATCTAGGACACAATCTCACCACCTTTCTGTTACTAGCACTGCATATGTGCTAGTAAGCACTGAGGATTCAGCAGAGTTTAAGCACAGTGAAGTACTCATGGGAGATGCATTAGGAGTATCAGACATTGGCATTTGAGCCATTGCTCCATGTTGCTCACACTACCATCCAGTTCTATTATTTTTACTTCACATACGTTCGGACTTCTTGTGTAGAGATCTGGAAGCCTCATATCTAGAAGACCTTGATTATGTCCTCTGGTGCAGCCTCAGTGTAGTCACTGATGACATGACCAGGTCTTACAGCAGCTGAGCACCAACTTAGGACGCACTATCATGTGCCTTGAACATTTTTTAAGGTTTTCAGCATTTTTCAAGATTTTACAGTGGACTCACTTATATTCCTCACGGTGGTCTGACTGATCACAGTAAGCAAACAAATGCTCTTTTGTTTGTTTAACAGCTCATGGCTTGAAGAAAACATGATCTTGATCTCTTATTACCAAACTCTCACAGATTTGGGGATGTTCTATTCTTTTTTAAGAGACAGGGTCTCTGTCATCTAGGGAGGAGAACTGTGACATGATCATAGTTCACTGCAGCCTTGAACTCCTGGGCTTAAGTGATCCTCCTTCCTGTTACTCAGCCTTTCAAGTAGTTGGAACTACAGGTGCACAGCCACCATGCCCGGCTAATGTGTGTGTGTTGTTTTGGTTTGGTTTGGTTTTTTGAGACAGTCTCACTCTGTCACCCAGGCTGAAGTACAGTGGTGCAGTCTGGGCTCATTGCAACCTCCACCTCCCAGATTAAAGCAATTCTTATGTCTTAGCCTGCTGAGTGGCTAGGACTACAGGCATGCACCACCGTGCCCAGCTAATTTTTGTATTTTTAGTAGAGACTGGGTTTTGCTATGTTGCCCAGGCTGGTCTCAAATTCCTGGCCTCAAGTGATCGACCTGCCTTGGCCTCCCAAAGTGCTGGGATTATAGGTGTGAGCCACTGTGCCCAACCTGTTTTATTTTTGCAGCGATGGAGTCTCCCTTTGTTTCTCAGGCTGGTCTTGAACTTTTGGGCTTAAGTGATCTTCCCACCTCAGTCTCGCAAAGTGCTAGGACTGGAGACATGAGCCACTTTACCCAGTCTGGGGACCCTCCCTCCCTCCCTCCCTTCCTTCCTTGTTGCTCTTTCTCTCTTTCTCTTTCTTTTTTTTCTGAGACGGAGTCTCCCTCTGTTGCCCAGGCTGGCTTGCAGTGATGCGATCTCGGCTTACTGCCACCTCCGCCGCCTGAGTTCAAGCTATTCTCCTGCCTCGGCTTCTGGAGTATCTGGGACTACAGGCACCTGCCACCATGCCAAGCTAATTTTTATATTTGTAGTAGAGACAGGGTTTCACCATATTGGCCAGGCTGGTCTCGAACTCCTGACCTTGTGATCCACCCAGCCTGGCCTCCAAAAGTGCTGGGATTACAGGCCTCAGCCACCCTGCCTGGCCAGGACAGAGTCTCACTCCGTCACCCAGGCTGGAAGGCAGTGGCTCGATCTTGGCTCACCGCAACCTCTGCTTCCCAGGTTCAAGTGATTCTCCTGCCCCAGCCTCTCGAGTAGCTAGGATTACAGGTGCGTGCTACCACGCCCAGCTAATTTTTTTTTTTTTTTTGTATTTTTAGTAGAGACAGGGTTTCACTGTGTTAGCCAGGATGGTCTTGATCTCCTGACCTTGTGATCTGCCCACCTCAGACTCTCAAAGTGCTGGGATTGGGCCGGGCGCGGTGGCTCAAGCCTGTAATCCCAGTACTTTGGGAGGCCGAGGCGGGTGGATCACGAGGTCAAGAGATCGAGACCATCCTGGTCAACATGGTGAAACCCCGTCTCTACTAAAAATACTAACAATTAGCTGGGCATGGTGGTGCGTGCCTGTAATCCCAGCTACTCAGGAGGCTGAGACAGGAGAATTGCCTGAACCCAGGAGGCGGAGGTTGTGGTGATCCGAGATCGTGCCATTGCACTCCAGCCTGGGTAACAAGAGCGAAACTCCGTCTCAAAAAAAAAAAAAAAAAAAAAAAAAAAAGTGCTGGGATTACAGGCATGAGCCATCATGCCAGGCCTTATTGATATTTTTCTTATGGGCGTTTAAGTCCCATCATTTTGTTTTCTGAAGCAATTAAAGTGATTTGACTCCTGGTTTCCTTTGTTTTCTTACTGTGGTGAAACACATATAACATAAAATTAACCATTTTAAAGTGTACAATTCAGTGGCATTTGATACATATACAGTGTTGTGTAACCATCACTCTGGTTCCTTTTAATGTTTGTACATAGCAGTGAAAAAACATGCATAGTCCCTTGTGTATGCTGACAGAGCAAGCTTTTCTTCAGGTTCAGAATTTATGCACTACCACTGAAAGTTAGTTTCATCCAGCAGCCAAGCAATTCATCCATTGGGTTTTAAGTAACTGTTTTATTACAGCTCGTTGTCATACAGTAATTGAACTAAATAAGACCACTAAAATTATTCATGCTGCTTTAATTTAGGAATGGGGGAAATCTATTTCCTACTAGAGATTCTTAAAATGTCCCACTTAAGCCGGGCGCGGTGGCTCAAGCCTGTAATCCCAGCACTTTGGGAGGCCGAGACGGGTGGATCACAAGGTCGAGAGATCGAGACCATCCTGGTCAACATGGTGAAACCCCATCTCTACTAAAAATACAAAAAAATTAGCTGGGCATGGTGGCACGTGCCTGTAATCCCAGCTACTCAGGAGGCTGAGGCAGGAGAATTGCCTGAGCCCAGGAGGCGGAGGTTGTGGTGAGCCGAGATCGCGCCATTGCACTCCAGCCTGGGTAACAAGAGCGAAACTCCGTCTCAAAAAAAAAAAAAAAAAAAAAGTCCCACTTAAACAAATGCCTTTTTAAACTTCTGCTTAAAATGTGGCATGCTTATATATTGCCCAGTTTACTCAACTATCAAATCATCTGCAGAATTACTTCCTTTTCTTTGCCTTCTTAGGAAATCAGCCTTTCGTGCATGGGATGATCCTGCATTGGTTAACTGAGTTACAGTGAGTGTTATGGCAGGGAAGAGAGTAGGGGTAGTCAGTGCTAGGATATTGACCATTTTTAGTTTACTGGCTAAGGCATTTCTGAAGCTTATTGCTTAGTTTCTTTTTGTAAGCTTGTAAAATAATTGAGCTAGTGATAAAGTCATGAACTTTCCCAGGCTTCCCTAGGTACCCTGGGGTCTTGTGTCTCCCAACCCTCCAAATGACTGGGAATTGGCCTAGCTCTTTTGTCATATATACTCTCTAAAATTCCTTTCCATCTTGGAACTGTTCCATTAGTATTTGTTCCTCATCTACATGATGTGGAACGGCCTTTTTTGCTGGAAAAAAAATGGAGTCAACACATTTAGTGTAAGGAAGCCACAGCCAGGCTGTTCCCAGACCCCTTGAGGGCTGCTCAGAGGTGGAATCCTCAACGAAATAACTCTCTTAAGCAAGAGAGAACATGTATGTGCAGAGAAGCTTGCTGTCTAGTGCCAGCAGTATTTCGTTCTTTAAACAGCTAAAATGTAAAGGGGTTTTGCTGGATGATTTTTTTTTAACATGTTTAGTGTCATGTAGTAGAGTCAGTTTATCCCAGGGACATTTTTCCATTTTTCTGAAAACTAAGCAAGTCTCTGTCTTCCCCAAGAACAACCAAACCACAAGTTGGTACCTATGGGGTTTGTTCACTAGGGGTCCTGACCTTAAATCTAGTTGTTTTCTTCCAGGGAGCTCAGAGTGCCTTACCAAGGAGACTGCCATCTTCCTTGCAGCAGATCTGCAGTGACCCTATTGGATGGGGAGTGTGCCATCTCACCTAGGGCAGACTCCTCAACCTTAGCACCACTGGCATTGGTCCTGCTCATTACAGCATGCTTAGCAGCATCTCTAGCCTTTACCCACTAGATGTCTGTAATTTATTTCCCAAATTGTGACAATCAAAAATTTTTCCAGACAGTGCCAAATGTTTTCTGAGGGCAGAATTGGCCAGGATTGAGAATCACTGCCCTCTGGTTTCTTCCAGAAGCAAGAGAAGATTCCTGATTCTTAACCTAGCCACCTAACCGCAAAATATTTTTTCTTCTTCCCCCAAGTAGGAGCCTAGAGAAAGGATGTCTCTTCTAGTCTGATATGCAGATAGAGCCCACGTGTGCAGATATACAAGGCCAGGCAGAACTCTAACTCTGCGTTTGGCTTTGGCTACCACTAGAGGAGGGAAGTGATGAGCCAGCTGTGACCTCCTTACTATCTGCCCTTCTTGTTCCAAGTAAACCAACTTTTACAGTCTTTCTGTTAATGAGTCAGCTAGTAAAGAAAACAATCTCCCTTTCCAAAGCTGTTCTCAAACTGAGACATGGCTGAGTTTTGGCACATAAATTCCTGTTTTACTGACTTTTTTTTCCTGGCAAATGAGGAAGGATACCATTGCAGACAGTAGTACCAACAAGGATTCATGATTGTAGCAGCAATTTTTTTTAAAACAATACATCCCAGATTTTTCCAGTAACAATAATTCAAAGCACACATGTTCTCTACATCTTAAAGTAAAAAGTAAACTTCACTGCTAACAGAGGGTTATAAAACCATTGGTGTAGCAGAAGCCACAAATCAATCCTGATAGTGAATTTTTGGCAATGTGCTGGCCTTTGGAAACATCTGTTGGTGTGGACTGTGATATCCAGGTATGAGGTATATCCTTAAAGCATTTAACTTGGAATGTGTGAACTATACAAATACTAGGAATTAATAAAATGTCATTGCAGTTTTAGAAGAGAAAGAGACCACAGGGACCTGCTTCTTTTGCAGGAAAGTGAAGTTCGGAGAGGCAAAGGAGCAGAACAGAGTCCAAAGACTTAGGTCTTTTGATTGCTCCAGCTAGAGTTATTTTTCCATGAACCACACTGCCTCGTTACCTGGCTGCGTGAGAAGAGCAATAAATTGAGCACTGAAAGGGAGTCCTAGGAACAGTGGCAAATGCAAAAGCAAGAAGTGGAAAGAACCGGGCAGCTTGGCCTCCCCGAGAAATACTGTGGCTGGAGCTGTGGAAAGTCTGTCAGCGTTGCAGGGTCAAGCTTTTTTTTTTTTCTTCTGTACCCTCCTGAAACTTTGTGCTGTCAAAGAAGCCTTCCCAAATTGCCAGAGCAGTGCCAAACACAGGAGCTCCATTTATAATCCCCTCACTGAGAGGGTTCCCTTGAAGTTTTGCTTTAAACTCTCTGCTAATCTACCCAATCTCTTATTTTGGAGAGAAACTACCAGTCTTCTCTTGACAGGCTTAAGAGAATCTGTTCATAGTTTCCTTCCTCCAAGATAGATACCAGGAACAAGATTACAAAAGAAAGCCTTTCTGAACATTATAGCAAAGCCAGTTGGGTTGCCGTCGGGTTATTAATAGCTTAGAATCCCACTGTGCACTAGGAATAGTAGGTCCCAGTCAAGAACAGCAGCGTGAAGGATAATTGTAGCTGGTGGTATGTAGTGCAGGTTGACAGATGGGCAGTTACTGCTGAAACTTGCCTAATTTACAGCCATTAACATTTACATAAAAATTCATTTAAAAACTGGTACCTCGTCAGTGAAACCCAATGAGATACTCATAGCATCATTAGAAATAATTAACGGGAGGAGGGGAAAGCATTAGAAAGTGCTCTCAGAGTGGAAGCACTTGTATGACCAGTGTGTCTTTGGGCCAAATGTATGGCTGGCCTGAGAAAAGAATGGTCATCAAGAAAATATTTTCTTTTCTTCCAAGTCAGGAAACACTCACAATGGAGTCTGCTTCTCCGCTTGGAATTTTGAGATGGGCAGGAAACAACCAGCCATTACTAGCTGAAGTTTTCCTGCTGATAAATGAACCCTGAGGCCACAGTGACCTGTCTTGTTAATGAGTTAATGAAGAAGCTGGTCCTTGCATTGACCTCATCCTTAAAAGCTTTCTGTAGAGCTGAAACAACATTCCTCTCATTTATGAGTTAACTCTTTTCTTACTCAGCAAATGAGAAACAGAAGACAGTGTCTATGACAGAGAAGCAGAGTGTCTACCAATGGGCTTATCTTTCTTACGTTTTTTTAAAATTTAAACTTTAATTTCACTTGCAGAAAGAAATTTCATCCAAAAAATAGTTCCTTATATGACAGAACCTTAATAAAACTGGTTTTTTATTTATGTTCTCTTCACCCCCAAGGCAGTGACATTTAATGAAGAATTTCCCCACTCATTACTCTGACAAGAAATTGGAATAGAACAACATAAGTGGTTTGAGTTTCTGTAAATATTTTAGTGTGGAGGGAAATAAAGAGAAATTTTTACTTCTGTAAATGCATGTTATTAACCAAGCATCTCATTAAAGGAGGCAGAGCTTGTCTGTAGCTTACTAGAGAAGAGAAAGAACAGTCTGCTTTAAATTGGGTTATATTTGAATAACCAAAAATGAATTCTTCTTACAATTTATTTCTTCTCTTATTGATTGTTGGTGATGTCCCATAATTTGAAGGAGGCTCCAGGGTTGTTGTTGATATCTGTGTTACAGATCATCATAGGATCATTGTGGTTCTGGAAATGTGATTTTATCAGTCGATTAGATTGTGATAAATTGATTCGTGACAGTCAAGGCTGACGTTACATTTGTTTTAGAAAACCCAAATGCTTGTTTATTAACTTAAAATGATTATTTCATTAACTAGAGTAGTTTGTTTTATTGAGGCAGCCTTAAACTAGTATGAGAAAATCATAAAAACAAAACCAGAAAAATCATAAAAAGTAACCGGAAGATTTGTTTGGTAAGCAAAGCAAAGAAAATGGGTTAATCGTCTTAAGACATCTTCTCCATGTGCCATTTAAAGATTTTTAAGGAATCTTTGTCTTCCACAATAAAATCCTTGGTATTAGTGGTTCGTGTCTAGAACAGCTTCTACTTGGGGAGTGCTGAAGAGCCCCTGCTAAGATGGCTCTCAAGTTGGCAGACTGAACACATGTCACAAGTATGCCCCAAATCCGTAATATATTAGAAAGATATATGTCCTTAGCAGTGCTAGAAGGAAAGAAGCATCCTGAGAAGTTTAGAAATCTGAGGCATTCTTGAAGGGCAAAAGGCTGAGGGAATCAGATTAAACGTGAAAGTCAGAGTCCAGAAGCCCTGCATGTCCTGCCCTTCACCACAACCAGTGGAGATTGGCGGTGGTGAAGTAATGCAGCATTTACACACCAAGGATCTGAACAGCCACGAGCAAGCACATAACAGAGTCACCAGACATTAGTGCGAAACCAACATCATAAAAGAAATTCCTAACTGAAGAAACTGAAAAGCTAACATTGAAGGATCCTCGTAAGTAGAACATAAAGAAGACTTTAAGGGAAGTGAATTTATCCATGAAAGAGATAAAAAGAATATTGCACTCATGAAATAAAGAATGATTTTTATTTCCTAGATCTTGGAAATAAGACATGATCCTTTAGTTAGAAACTCATTAAAGGACTGGATAGCAGAATGGATACAACTAAAGGAAGTAAGCGAGCAAGTTGAATGAACCACAGAATTGTCCTAGAATGTAAAATAAGACAAAGAGATAGAAAGGCTGACAGAAAAGTGAATACAATAAGGAGGCTCGTTTCAGAGGTTCCAGAGTTCATCCAGTAGGAGTTCTAGGAGGAGGAGACGGAGACAGTGGAGGAGGGAGCAAATACCCAAAGAAATAATGGGAGAAAGTTTCCCAGAACAGAAGAAAAGCAAGAATTTGTAGATCGCAAGGGACCACTGAGTGCCCACTGTGAAGTCATGAGTTTAAGAAGACTCAAATTGTACACATATAATGGAAGCTTCCAGGGAGAGAAAACCGTCCAGCCTATAAAGCAGCAAGGATCAACTTGGCATCAGGGTCTTCTGGCAACACGCAAGAGGATGATAAAGCAACATGTTCAGAGTTCTGAAAGAACATAGTGCAGAACCTAAGAGTCTGTACGCACAGAAGCTATCCCTCCTGTGTTAAGGGTAATTGAAGACATTTTTAAGGTCTGCAGGAACTCAGTTTCTCACTCATCCCTGTTTTATAGAATTATCAAAGGGATGTTGTCCAGAAAAATGAAAGGGGGATCAAAAAGAATTGATGAGCAAAAAAATGCAAAATGCATTTGGTCAGTAACCCTCTGGAAGGTGAGCAGCTGCATGCTCCCAACAGCAGTGACATCTCTAGACACAGTAGAAACAGCCACCCCGAGGTTCTCATCCACACTGTGCTCTGATATTCGCCACAGTTGTCACCAGAATTCCAGTCCTCCAGATGGTACTCATGTTTAAGATGTTCATCTGTACTCTGCCCTGAACATTCCCTGAATGGATCCCTCTCACCCCTCCCTGTCCTCTCATTCTGTGTACGCAACTGAAACCCATTGGTTCCTTTCAGTTTCAGCTTCCTTGACGAATGATCCCTTTACCCTCTTGCCTTCTCTGAAATGGCCCAGTGGTCCCCTGGAAACACTGCCACCTGCAGTAACCTCAGGCAGAGGCTTTTTTTGGTCCCATGCTTCACATTCCCCAAGAGTGAGAGGTGAAGTAAATGTCTCCCTTGCAGCCCATCATTGCTTCCAAATTCTTCCTTTCTCCTGGATTTGCCATTGAGTTCAGTGGAAGTACAAACGTACCCAAGCTAAGAAGGGTAAGAGGAAATGATCAGAGAGTGGAACCTTTGAAGTAAAAGTTGTGGCAGTTTAATTGGGTATGAGAGAATGCCGTAATAAGTGTTTGAGCTGGGGGAAAGACAAAGTTTATTGGCTCTGAAAAGGCTGAAAAAATTGAGGCCAGGTTTGGATCATCTGTAGATATTGAAGTCATCTGAAAGACAGGAAAAGGGAAAACAAGAGCAAACCCTTCCCAAGTGCTGAAGTTATCTGTCGGTGATATGGTTTGGATCAGTGCCGCGCCCAAATCTCATGTCCAGTTACAATCTCCAGAGTTGGAAGAGGGCCTGGTGGAAGGTGATTGGATCATGGGCGTGGACTTCCCCCCTTGCTGTTTTCGTGATAGTGAGTGAGTTCTCATGAGATTTGGTTGTTTTAAAGTGTGGAGCACCTCCCACTTCTGTCTCTTCCTTCTGCTCCGGCTGTGTAAGACATGCTTGTGTCCCCCTTCCACCATGATTGAAAGTTTCCTGAGGCCTCCCCAGCCGTGCTTTTTACACAACCTGTGGAACCATGAAGGAGTTAAACGTCTTTTCTATGTAAATTTTCCAGTCTCAGGTAGTTCTTGATACCAGTGTGAGAACAGACTAATAGAGTCAGTGACGGGAGTGAGTGGCTGCAGAAGTTAGTTGTGGCAGCAATAAGGAGGGGCAAAGGGCAGTGAAGCCTAATGGCCTGTGCCTCAGAGTAGCTCTGTGTTTGGCTAAGAAGAGGAGAGAGAGTTTGGAAGCAGCGTCTTCACCATCCTTCCAATGCCAGTACCCGTGGATCGTGCCTGCCTTGGGTACTGCCTGTGGCCACTGCTCCACCTTTGTGCTGGGCCTCGCTCCCCCAGTGTCATCATTACTGCGCTTAGTCCCTCTCACGTTGCTGTCTTCTCCCTTTCAGCTGGATCTTTCGCAGAGTGTTCTTGGTAGTACCCACCTTCGAAGGAAGTTCATTTTAACTGGGACAACATCCTTCAAAGGCTTAAAACAATGATACATTCATACTTTTTTTTTTTTTTAAACTTCTGGATGTCAAAGACTGCCATAAACAAAGACAGCAAACCAGGAGAAAACTATTTGCATCTCAGAGCCAAACAAGGTGCAGATTTCCATAAGATGCCCTACAAATCAGTAAACGTGGCAACTGTCCAGTTTTTAAAGGGCAAGGAACCAAAAGCTTGCTAGAAAGGAAATATAAATAGCTCCTACACATTAGAAAAGATGCTAAATTTTGCTAGTAAATAACAAGGAGGTGCCATTTTTTTCACCACTTTGGCAGAAATCCTAAAATAGCAGTGTTTAGACGGGTGTGGCTATCCCTGTTTGTAGTGGTACAGGATTGCCATTGGCAGTCCAGCAGTAACCACTGTTGGATAAATTATGGTTCTTCCCTACAATGGAATAACATGCAGCTTCAACAGAATGAGGATGTGTTTTCTGTGCTGATGGGGAATGATCCCTGAAAAAAGCTAGGAGCAGAATACTGGAGGGGCATACTGCCACTTATGTTGTTAAAGAGGGGTATTTTCATTATTTATATGTTCAGGAAAGGAAGTGGAAGGCCTTCTCCTGGCTCAAGCCAAACTCTCTTTTCTGTTTTTGACTAGATTGCCCTCAGGATTACTGCCTGTTCTTGCTGCTTAGAATGTTCATCTAATTTTCATGTTGCTCCCTACCTCTCATCACTGAGCTCTCAACTGTCCCTGTCCCTACTCAGAGAGGCCTCCCCAGGCACTCTAGTTGCAGCACAACTTCTCCGCCCGCTTCACGCCTGTGCCTGCCAGGATCTAGCATCTTCACACAGGTTCCTGTGCTACCTGTCTGCTCCACAGGCATTAGGCTGCTTGAGGGTAGAGTGTCTTGTTCTCTGCTGTATTTCCAGCTCCTCGAACAATGTCTGTCTGGCTCAGAGAAGGTGCTCAGTGTTTGCTTAATAACAGCTAAAATCCTGATACCAATTCTGATAATGGTGGGAGGAAGGAAGAAGCAGAAAAGGGCAGAGAGGCAGCTTCAGTTTTTTTCCCCACTCATTTGAGGGAGGCTTATATTAATTTCATTTAGACAATTTTCATCCCCTTCTAATTGTCTTCCCCCCAATTCTGAAGCCAGTCATCTATTTTTTTGTGTTATGTCGAGCCCCTGCTATATCCTTGGCATTTTTTACTCTTGTTTGCAGAGCTTTGTTTCCAGACACAAATATAAGCCAAATGTATGGAGATTTTTTACAAATGTTTATAGATCAAGTAGGAAATCAGTTGAAGAGGAGATAGTCTGTGAACTGTTAATGATTGTATGTGCAGAGAATCTCTGTGGTTGGACACATAAGAAACTGGTAACATTGGTTGCCTTGGAGAAAAAATAATTTGGTGGGGAGGGAAATGGGTGGGAGATTATTTTTCATTGGGTCCTTTTTTGATTGTTTTGAATTTTGACCACAAACATAAGCCAAATAAAGGTTTAAGTTTTTTTTTCACCGTAAGGGCAAAGGGGCACTGACTAGACATCTAACAAATTACTATGTCATGTTCTAATAGCTGAAACATTTAATTGTAAATCGAGAGACCTGAGGGCATTTGAAGCCCAACCAGGAAGCAGCTTACCACATTTATGAGCTGGCAAGACCAGCCTGAAATAGAATGATCACAGAACAGGACTAGGTAACTCCATAGACTGTTACCCACATGAAAAATAATTTTAGGGGTACATGAGCCATTTTTCAGCCTCCACACACTTAGTCTTATCAGTTGACCTACGGAATCAGTGATTCACTTTTTCTTTTTTTTGAGGCAGAGTGTCTCGCTTTGTTGCCCAGGCTGGAACACAGTGGCGTGATTTCCACTCTCTGCAACCTCCACCCCCCCAGGTTCAAACGATTCTTGTGCCTCAGCCTCCAGAGTAGCGGGGATTACAGGCATGCTCCACCACACCTGGCTAATTTTTGTTTTTTTTTTTTTTTTTTTTTTTAGTAGAGACTGGGTTTCGCCATGTTGGCCAGGCTGGTCCTCAACTCCTGACCTCCAGTGATCCGTGTGCCTCAGCCTCCCAAAGAGCTGGGATTACAGATGTGAGCCACCGAACCTGGCTTCTAGACTTTTAAGGTTTAGCTTGTGCTTTGGTTTCTTTGTAAGCCTTGTTTTGACAGAGTTCAACATGAACGGTAAAAGAAGAGCAAGAGACAACTTATGCCTGAGCCACCTTTCTCCCTTCCTCCCTCCTTTATTCTGATAGAAACCCCCACCCTCTGTACTGCCTCCAGCTGATAGCTTCTGTTTGGCTCTAGGTCAGCTGGCCATCTAGAATCCTATTTCTAGGGCCTGCATCCCAGGGAAGCGCAGATGTTCTCTAGAGCACTTGGGCCTGGCAGGATGGTCTCAACAAGTGGGACTGCTGTGCAATTTTACCTCATTACCATCGTCTTTCCTAGTCCTTTTCATTCATCTGTTGTTTTAAAGGGTTTTGTTGGGATTAATTAACTACAGAAGGGGAAAAAAGCAAACCTTTGCCTATCTGCAGGGGGTAAAGTGCTACAAGGAGGAGGCAAGTCCTGGATGCCTGGGAGGGGGAGGGGCTGGCAGTGATTGGCCTTTGCAGATGATGGTGAGGTAGCTGGTATTTCCACACCTCTGTTGCACAGAGGCTCTGGCAGAACATTAATGATTATTAATGCTCACAGCCTCTCACAAAGTTAAATTGGTCTCTGTGTGCCTCAGTCACTGAAGTAGAAAATGTAAAGGAGTGATTTATCTGGAATAGGGTCAGCCCTCACAGCAGATGAATTAGGAGTGCAGCCCAGAAGTCTTGGCATCTTCACGCCTTGCTCTCACCACCATAACTTCCTTCCTTATTTTTGAATCAGCTTGTGGGGAGAGCAAAAAAAGTAATGGGCTGTCTTAAAAACCAGAATGTGGTATGAAAGGATTTAAAGACTTCCTTTCTTCGTCTTTTTTTACTTCCCTCTTCCTCTTTCAAAACAACAAAAACAACTTTCTGGTTTGATGACAGTCTGTGGCATTTCAGGACTTCCCTGCCTACTTCTCACTTAACAGCCATTTCCTGGGATCAGCACTGGCTCAGCAGCACAGCACATATCTGAAAGGGGCATCCATCACATTTTTTTGTCCTTTTAAAATTTAGCCTGCAGTAAGTATAATGGTTCTACATTTGCTAGAATAGAGAGTTGGCTTCTAAAACCAAATAGTTTAAAGAAGAAATGCTGATCATTTTGTTTCTTCCAATCTGTAAAATTACTACTTTTTTCCTTTTTTGTTGACCCAGTAGCCATGCAAATACTACTCCTTCTGCCCATCAAAAGGTGTTATTAAGAACATGAATAGACTGGCCATGTGCAGTGGCTCATGCCTGTAATCCCAGCACTTTGGGAGGCTGCAGCAGGCGGATCACCTGAGGTCAGGAGTTCAAGACCAGCCTGGCCAAGGTGGTGAAACCCCATCTCTACTAAAAATACAAAAATTAGCCGGGCATGGTGGCTGATGACTGTAATCCCAGCTACTTGGGAGACCGAGGCAGGAGAATCACTTGAACCTGGGAGGCAGAGGTTGCAGTGAGCCAAGATAGTGCCACTGCACTCCAGCCTGGGCAGCACAGCGAGACGCCATCTTAAAAAAAAAAAAGAACATGAATGGGCAAGCCACAGACAGAAAGAAAATAATTGCAAAATATATATCTGAAATATGTTTTTATATAAATATATGTAGAAGTGACTGAATAATAAAAAAATTTAAACAACCCTTTTTTTTCCCTCCCCCGAGACAGGATTTTCTTGCTCTGTTGCCTAGGCTGTGGTGTAGTAGTGCAATCATGGTTCACTGCAGCCTCAACCTCATGGTCTCAAAGGCTACTCCCATTTCAGCCTCCCGGGTAGCTGGGTTCACAAACAAGCACCACCACATTGAGCTAATTTATTTATTTTTATTTTTATTTTTTCAAATAAATTTTGAAATTTTTTTTGAAAGGGAGAATCAAGTGATTCTTCTGCCTCAGCCTCCTTAGTAGCTAGGATTACACGTCTGTACCACAGTGCCCAGCTAGTTTTTGTGTTTTTAGTAGAGGCGGAATTTCACCATGTTTGCCATGCTGGTCTCAAACTCCTAACCTCAGGTGATCTGCCCACCTCAGCTTCCCAAAGTGCTGGCATTACAGCCGTGAGATACCATGTTTGACCTAATTTATTTTTATGTTTTGTAGAGATGGGGTTTGTCTGTGCTGCCCAGGACAACTCAGTTTTCCAAATGACCAAAAAGTTGACATTTCACAAAAGAAGATATATATATATAAGTGCATCAAAAGTGTTAATCATGTTAGTCATCAGGGAAATGCAAATTACAATTATAGTAAATCTCAGTTTACACGTCTGAAAAGGCTAAAATAGTACAGACTGAATAACAACAAATGTTGGTGAAGATATAGAGCAGCCAGAACCTCTTAAAAAGCTAGTGGTCAACTGTAATGTATGAGAGTTCTTAACTTTGGAGAACTATTTGCCGTTAAAGTTAGATATACATCTACTCTATGACCCAGCAATTCTACTTCTGCATTTTTATCCAAAAGAAATGAAAACATCTCTATAATAAAGCTGTGCAAGCCTGATAGTGGAAAACTGGAAACTCAGGTGTCCTTCGATAGGAGAATGGATAAACAAAGTATGGCAATAACAAGGAACAACCCACTGATACACACGGATGAAGTCAAAAACGTGCTGCATGAAATAAACCAGACACAAAGAAAAAAACATCCTATTATTCCATCTATTTAAAGTTCAAAACAAGGTAGAACTTAACTTTGACTATAAAAGTCAGAATAGGCATTGCTGGAGGGTGGGGATTTGACTGGGAAAGGAACTTCTGTGATGGTGGAAATGTTCTATATTTTGACTGTGGGTATGACTTACGTAGGGGTATCCATTTGCTAAAACTGATGGAAGGTAAACAGCACCTTTAATCTGTGCATTTCAGACTGGGCATGGTGGATTACACCTGTCATCTCAGCACTTTGGAAGGCCAAGGTGGGAGGTTTGCATGAGCCCAGGAGTTTGAGACCAGCCTGGGCACATAGTAAGACTCTGTCTCTACAAAAATAAAAATCAAAATTTAAAAAAACCTGTGCGGCCGAGCGCGGTGGCTCAAGCCTGTAATCCCAGCACTTTGCGAGGCCGAGGCGGGTGGATCACGAGGTCGAGAGATCGAGACCATTCTGGTCAACATGGTGAAACCCCGTCTCTACTAAAAATACAAAAAACTAGCTGGGCATGGTGGCGCGTGCCTGTAATCCCAGCTACTCAGGAGGCTGAGGCAGGAGAATTGCCTGAACCCAGGAGGCGGAGGTTGCGGTGAGCCGAGATCGCGCCATTGCACTCCAGCCTGGGCAACAACAGCGAAAACTCCGTCTCAAAAAAAAAAAAAAAAACCTGTACATTTTACTGTATGTAAGTTTTGATGCCAAGTAAAGGGAGGAGAGGACCCTGGGAAAGACGGAATGATTGACCCAGTGGCCACCCATCCTTCTCCCCTGCTCTCAGTGCACGAATCCTGACATGGAGAGAGGGACACAAAGTGCGTTTGGCCCCCATTGGAACAGGGCAGGTGCAGAGGCAAGCAGCGCTTTGTGGCAGAGGAGGCCTGTCCTGAATAGCTGTGAAATAAGTCCCATTGCTCATTGAAGTTGCCCTGGTGAATAAGGCCCACTTTGTGTGTTTTTTTAATAATTAGAATTTGCTTCCTTTTATCATGAGGACTGGCCCTGTCTGCCTCAGAGGCAGCCTTCAGAATAATAGCAAATTGTGCTACTTGGACTCAGTGTACTTGGGGATGTACAGTGGAACTTGATCATTAGTAAAATGAGAGACATTCTCATCTTAACAAGAGTTATAAACTCTTCATAGTCTAGTTAACAGCATACAGAATTACTGAGAAATAAATCTAAATCTGCATCAACTTTTCCAATAGAAAAGAGCAATCAATTGAGTGCTTATAAGGAAGAGAGTTCAAAACCAGCTGTAGAAGAAAGAGCACTCCATCCTGGCCTCACTTCTGTATTAAAACCAAAATTTCATCATTAATTTTTGGGTTTTGGTTTTTTTTAGACGGAGTTTCACTCTTGTTGCCCAGGCTGGAGTGCAGTGGGACAATCTTGGCTCACTGCAACCTCCGCCTCCTGGGTTCAAGTGCATCTCCTCCCTCAGCCTCCCGAGTGGCTGGGATTACAGGTGTGTGCCACCACGCCCAGCTACTTTTTTCTGTATTTTCAGTAGAGATGGGGTGTCACCATGTTGGTCAGGCTGGTGTCAAACTCCTGACCTCAAGTGATCCACCCTCCTTGGCCTCCCAAAGTGCTGGAATTATAGGCATGAGACACCTAACCAGGTTCATCATTATTTTAGAAAACTAGCCTTGGGCTATCTTAATAACTAGGCCAAGCGATCCCAATTTGAGTCCACCGCCTTGCCCATTTTAGTTTATCTCCAAGCCATAAGGTGTGGATAATTACTGAAGTAGTCAGGTGCATCATTGAGGAATATCAGGAACTTACTCTACAACAGTGGCCTTCAACCCTTAGTGTGCCCCTAGTGAAATGCAAATACTGGGACCCTGTTCCCTAAGAACCTTGGGGTCAGGGAAGTAACCTTGAGTTTGCATTTCTAATAACCTCTGGGGATTCTAAAACAGGTGGTTCTTAACACTGAAAAACACTTAAAAAATAGAACACGTGTTTGAGGGAGAAGGCAGAAAAAGGAATTCATTCTTTGTGTTTATCAGGCACTGTTGGGGGACCATAGCTTCCCAAGAAAAAGAACCATACTTACTCTCAATATCCCTGGCATCAGCGTGGTTGCTAGCACTGAGTTAGAATGTAAGACATTTTGAATGAGTAAATTCATTAAAAGCGAATGAATAAATGATCTATACATAGGATGCTATCAAATACAACTCTCTTCAGATACTTTGATGTTCTTAAAAAGGATTGCACATGTGGAAAATCTTTATTAGAATTAAACAAGAAACATGTTAAGTGACAACAGTAGCAGAGATAAAATAGCACATGTTCCAAATTAGGAAAGTCAATGAGGCAGGAGGATTGCTTGAGCTCAGGAGTTCAAGGCTGCAGTGAGTTACAATCAGGCCACTGCATTCCAGCCTGGTAACAGTGAGCCCTTGTCTCTTAAAAAAAAAGAAGCAAAGAGACTTAAGGTTTATTAAGCCAAACTGGATATCAGGGATTTTTTTTTTTTTTTTTTTAGCATCAAAGTCATGCAGATACATAATCTGGAAAAGTCAGAATGTCCTATGCAATTGCCTGACTCAGTCCTGGGTCCTCTTTCCAGGGGCAGTCACTTTAAACTCTTAACTCGGCCAAGCGTGGTGGCTCACGCCTGTAATCCCAGCTCTTTGGGAGGCTGAGGTCGGATCACCTAAGGCTGAGGCAGGAGAATTGCTTGAACCTGGGAGGCGGAGCTTGTGGTGAGCCAAGATCACACCATTGCACTCCAGCCTGGGCAACAAGAATGAAACTCCGTCTCAAAAAAACTAAAATAAACTCTTAACTGTTTCTTTAGGCATTTTTGTCCATATTGTAAAATTCTATGCTTTGGCTGTTTCATGCCTGTAATCCCAGCACATTTTTTGTTTGTTTGTTTGAGACAGAGTCTTGCTCTCTTGCCGGGCTGGAGTGCAGTGGCGTCATCTTGGCTCACTGCAGCCTCCGCCTCCCTGGTTGCCTGAGCCTCCAGAGTAGCTGGGATTACAGGTACTGGCCACCATGCCTGGCTAATTTTTTGTGTTTTTAGTAGAGATGGGGTTTCACCATGTTGGCCAGGATAGTCTTGATCTCCTGACCTTGTGGTATGCCCACCTTGGCCACCCAGGCCAAGGGTGGGATTTACAGGTGTGAGCCACCATGCCTGGCCAATCTCAGCGCCTTGGGAGGCGAAGTCAGATGGATCACCTAAGGTCAGAATTTGGAGACTAGCCTGGCCAACATCAGGAAACCCTGTCTCTACTAAAAATGCAAAAATTAGGCTGGGTGTAGTGGCTCACACCTGTAATTCCAACACTTTGGGAGGCCAAGGTGGGTGAATCACCTGAGGTTGGGAGTTCAAGACCAGCCTGGCCAAAATGGAGAAACCCCATCTCTATTAAAAATCCAAAAAAGAGCCAGGCATAGTGGTACATGCCTGTAATCCCAGCTACTTGGGAGGCTGTGGCAGGAGCATCACTTGAACCCAGCAGGCAGAGGTTGCAGTGAGCTGAGATTGCACCATGGCACTTCAGCCTGGGCAACAAGAGTGAAACTTCATCTCCAAAAAAAAATTAGCTGGGCATGGTGTCATGTGCCTATAATCCCTGCTACTCAGAAGGCTGAGGCAGGAGAATCTCTTGAACCAACTTGGTCAAGGACCAACTCCTGTTTTAGAAGATGATTTAACACTCTCCTGCCCCTCAACATCCCAGTTCTCTTTCCATTATTCCAGTTAAATTACGTTAGAATTTGGTGTTGACCTGATCATCCTGTGTTGTCCGATCCTGAGCCTTGGCGTCGACTGTTTTTATATTTCCTTTCATGTATATATGTGTATATTTGATTGGCTGGATGGTTTTCTCTTCCCATCACAAATCTTTTTTCCCAAACTCTTCAACAAAACCATAAAATCCCCCCAATTACTCTTTCTACCATACTTTATATTCTACTATAGTCTTTAGTATTCCACTATATTCTATAATTTGTCAGTCCCATCCTTCCCCTCTGCCCCCTCCCCCATTTCCCCTGACATCCCTTTGGAGCCCTCCATTCTCCTGCACAAGTCTGGGCTCTTTGTTCTCTTTGCTTTCTGTGCAGCTCTTGTTCTGGGACGGCCTTTTCTTCCGCTGTGGAGCTCTGTTTCTTGGATTCTGTGTCTTCCTCTTCCAGGTTTATTCCCCTGTTTTGATAGAACTCACCCTCTAATAACTTCCTCAGGAAAGGTTTACAGAAGCTAAATTTTTGAAACTTTGCATGTCTGAAAATGACTTTTTCCTCCCTTCACATGTTATTTGTGGTTTTCTGGGTATGGAATTAGAGGTGAAAAATGAATGCTTTTCTTTCAGAATTGTGAGGCCATTGCTTCACTGTCAGTCTTCTGGCTTCTAGTGTTGAGAAGTCTAAAGCCATTTGGATATCTTGAATCTATATTTATGACCTCATTTTCCTCCTCTCTTTGGAAGTTTTTAGGCTCTTCTTTTTATCCTTGAGGCTCTTACCAGGCACCACAGCCCCCAGCAGTAAGAAGCACCAGTACCTTTTCATGTCTTTTTCTAGCTGCTGTTAGCCAACTTACCGGTTCACTGTGCTCCCCAGCTCAGATTCCCACTCAACAAGAGAGGAAGTTCATGTCCGAAGAATTCTCTTACCTTGCCATGGCAGGATGTGACAGCTTTAGGGAGTGGCCATTTTTTCTGCATCTTAGTGTGCTGCCTGTAGCAAATTTGTACACCTAAATTAATTCTTTCTGGCAGATTCTGAGGAGTAGTTATTCCGTTGGCTATTGAGTGAGATAATTGCTCTAATTATGTCCATCCAGTGTTGGTTTTTAGCTTCCAGACTGGACTAAGGCATTGCTCCTGGCTCATAACCTAGTAGTGTATATGACTTTAAAATTAGCCTTATAAAACCAAACAATCAAAAGCAACCCGGCTGCAGTGTGCCAGTGACAAGGGGAAAACTCATTTGCCATCTCCTTTCAGTAGGTCTCCTGACTTAGAGCTTCATTTTTACATAAAATGAATCAAGTATCGCTGTTCCAAAAAAAAAAAAAAAAAAAAAAAAAACCTGTTTTCATGGACCAAAAAACAAAGACCAAAGAAAAAATTTGTCTACGCTTCTCCTTTTTTCTCCTCCTTGTTTGTCAGCTAAGGATCTTAAGCCTTGTACCTGAGATTACAGTTTATGACAAGATCGTTGAACATTCTACAGGCTCTCATGGGAGGTGCCTAAGCCAGCCTAGGACAAATTCCAGGCTATTGACAGCCGTTCAAGAATGTCTGTCATCTGTTGCAATTAATAAACCCTTCCCTGTGCTTGCTCTGAAATACTTAGTTCCCAGTGTGAGTAGCAACTGACAGGTTAGCCAATGCCAAGAGTTGTTACATCAGTATCACTTCACTGGAATTTATAATGTGTGAAGTTGATATGGTTTCCCAAGATCCATACATTCTTTCAACAAATATTTATTGAGTGCCCACCAAGTGCCAGGCACCATACCAGGTGCTTGGGTTATATCAGTGAACAAAATAGACATTGGTTCCAGCCCTTGGAGAGTTTCCACTCCAGCAGAGAGATAGACAGTAAAAGAATAAGCATAACAAATAAATTATGGGATGCCTTAGAAAATGCTAATATGATAGAGAAAAGACATTCTGAGGAGGAGAGGATCAGGCATGTGGGGTAAAGAGGAAGGTTGCGGTATTAAATAAGACGGGCAGGTAAGCCTCACTGAGAAGTGGAGATTTAAGCAAAGACTTAAGGGAGGTCACGAAGTTAGCCAGGGTACTAACTGGGAAGAGAGTCATTGGGTAGGAGGAGTAGCTTGAGGCAAGGCCTCTAAGATGGATGCATGCCTTAAGGGGACTGAACAAGGGGTTGAACTGGGAGAGGTCTGGGAGATAATGACTGGACAGATGTTGACCCCCACAACTAAAATGTGTGAGGCTCTAGGCCGAGCAGACAAGGGTACTCAAGGCTGTTGGGTGTATAAAGCTGGAGTTAGGGTCTGGGCTGAAGATAAGACATTTGGGGGTCATAGACATGGAAATAGTATTTAAGCCCCGGGACTAAATGCAGTCACTCAAAGAGATGGAGAAGAGTCCAGGGACTTTCTGTGCTAGAAGACTACCAGATGCCATCAAAGAAGCTCAAAGTAGCAAGCAGACAGGTCCAAATAGCAGGCCATTCTACAGGTAGGGGGACTGTTCTAGATTAAAGGAGATCAACTTTTCTAGGTTTGAAATTTCTCAAAATCAAAAGTTTGTGGGGACAGAAACCACCAAAATTTACAATACACTTTGCTGCCAAAGATGACCTAGCCTCAGAAAAAGACAGAACAAGTGACTCCTAAGTCCCAGATTCCTTCATCTTTCCTAGCAGCCGCAATTTTAAAAATTTCTTTCTGGATTCTAGAGTGTGTTTTTTTCATAACACAAGAGTATAAGATGGAGGAGGAGGTATTGATGATCTACTGTGTACCAGACATTATGCTAAGTGCGTTCACACACGTATCAGTGACAGTTGCCTCGTTCTGGACTGATCTATCCCACCTTGTCCCCCTGGCAAATTCCTTCTTATTCTTCAACTCTCAGACACCTCCCCTCCCTCTCTGCAGCCTTCCCCATCTCATACTCTTATACTCCACTGCACTTCCTGTGTAGTGGTTTTCTCCTAATGTAATTGCTTGTTTGTGTATCCGTCTCGTGAACAAATTAAATGAGGATAAGAAATCTGTTTATCTCCAGTGGCCAAAAAAGGTTCTGGAACACTGAAGGTACTCAACAATAAGGGCTAAGTTGATAACTATCTCATTTAATCATCACCCTGCAAGGTAGTTCTTATTATCTTCATTTTCCTAATTGGTTATTTGAGACTCAGAGAAATTAACTTGCCCAGAGTAAAAATAAATAGTCACGTTGTCACTCAATGTGTTCATGATGATGTTGGTGTAAAGAAACCTACCACGCTGCCAGTCATATAAAAGTGTAGTGCATATAATTAGGTACAGTACGTAATATTTGAGAATAAACAGCTATGTTACCATTTTATGTATTTATATATACATTTTTTTTTTTTGAGACAGAGTTTTGCTCTTGTTGCCCAGGCTGGAGTGCAGTGGCACTATCAGCTCACTGCAACTTCTGCCTCCTGGGTTCAAGCAGTCCTCCTACCTCAGCCTCTGGAGTAGCTGGGATTACAGGCACATGCCACCAGGCCTGGCTAATTTTTGTATTTTTAGTGGAGACGGGGTTTCACCATGTTAGTCAGGTGGGTCTCCAACTCTGACCTCAGGTCATCTACCTGCCTCAGCCTCCCAAAGTATGGGGATTACAGGTGAGCCACCCGCCCAGCCCTATAGTATACTTTCAATTGTTATTTTAGAGTGTATTCCTTCTACTTGTTTAAAAAAAAAAAAAAAAAAAAAAAAGTTAGTATGAAACAGCCTCAAGCAGGTCCTTCAGGAGGGATTTTATAAGAAAGCGTTGTGATCACAGGAGATGGCAGCTCCAGATGCACTATTGCTCTTGAAGACTTATCAGTGGGAGGTGAAAGACAGTGATACTGATAATCCTGACCCTGTGCAGGCCTAGACTAATGTGTTTGTTTGTCTTAGTTTTTTTAAATGTTAAAAAGTAAAAACAGTGAAGAAAAAAAATTTTTTTTTTTTTGAGACGGAGTTTCACTCTCGTTACCCAGGCTGGAGTGCAATGGCACGATCTCGGCTCACCGCAACCTCCGCCTCCCGGGTTCAGGCAATTCTCCTGCCTCAGCCTCCTGAGTAGCTGGGATTACAGGCACGCGCCACCATGCCCAGCTAATTTTTTGTATTTATTTATTTTTTTTTAGTAGAGACGGGGTTTCACCATGTTGACCAGGATGGTCTCGATCTCTTGACCTCGTGATCCACCCGCCTCGGCCTCCCAAAGTGCTGGGATTACAGGCTTGAGCCACCGCGCCTGGCCTATTGAAAAAATTTTAAAATAGAAAGAATCTTATAGAAATAGAATATAAAGTAAGTATTTTTCTATAGCTGTGCTATGTTTTAAGCTAAGTGTAACTACAAAAGAGTCACAAAGTTTTGAAAAATTAAAAAGTTTATAAAGTTACAGCAAGCTAAGGTTAAATTGTTACTGAAGAAAGAAAAAAAAAAATTTTTTTTGAGACGGAGTCTTGCTCTATTGCCCAGGCCAGAGTACAATGGCATGATCTCGCTTCACTGCAATCTCTGCCTCCCAGGTTCAAGCAGTTCTTCTGCCTTAGCCTCCTGAGTATCTGGGACCATAGGCGCGTTCCACCATGCCAGCTAATTTTTGTATTTTTAGCAGAGACAAGGGATTCACCACGTTGGTCAGGCTGGTCTCGAACTCCTGACCTCGTGATCCACCCACTTGGCCTCTGAAAGTGCTGGGATTACAGGCGTAAGCCACTGCACCCAGCTGAAAAAAAAAATTTTTTAATAAATGTAGTGTGGTCTAAGTGCACAGTGGTTATAAAATCCATAGTAGTGTACGGTAATGTCCTAGGCCTTCACATTCACTCACCACTTATTCACTGACTCACCCAGAGCAACTTCCAGTCCCGCAGGCTTCATTCATGGTAAATGTCCTATATAGATGTACCTTTTTTTATCTTTTATACACAGGTTAAGTATCCCTTATCCAAAATGCATGGGACCAGAAGTGTTTCAGATATGGGATTTTTTTTTTTTTTTTTTTTTTTTTTTTTTTTTTTTTAGATGGAGTTTCGCTCTTGTTACCCAGGCTGGAGTGCAATGGCGCGATCTCGGCTCACCGCAACCTCCGCCTCCTGGGTTCAGGCAATTCTCCTGCCTCAGCCTCCTGAGTAGCTGGGATTACAGGCACGCACCACCATGCCCAGCTAATTTTTTGTATTTTTTTAGTAGAGACGGGGTTTCACCATGTTGACCAGGATGGTCTCAATCTCTTGACCTCGTGATCCACCCGCCTCGGCCTCCCAAAGTGCTGGGATTACAGGCTTGAGCCACCGTGCCCGGCCGGGATTTTTTTTTTTAATGTTTGTATTGTACTTAGCAATTGAGCACCCCAAATCTGGAAATTCAAAATTTGAAATGCTCCTTTTAGTGTCATGTCAGTGCTCAAAAAGTTTTGGATTTTGGAACATTTTGTATTTCAGATTTTTGGGTTTAGGATGTTGAACAGTACCATATTTTTACTGTACTTTTTCTAGGTTTATATATGTTTAGACACACAGATACTTACCATTGTTTTACAGTTGACTATAATATGTACTTAGTACAGTAACATGCTATACAGATTTGTAGCCTAGGAGCCATAAGCTTTATCAACTTACACGTGTAGTAGGCTATACTGTCTAGGTCACTCTATGATGTTGGCACAGCGATGAAATCACCTAACAATGTATTTTTCAGAACATAATCGACACATAACTTTAAATAAAATTGATTAAGTAGCAGGGACAGGTTTCTACACTGACTGCAAAGCCAGCGTACCCAAGTGCTTTGAAAACACAGATCCAAAATAGTGTTGGTGATATCTGGGACTTCACTGTACAAGCAGTGCTCAGATATTCCGATATTCCTGTGTAAAGACTCGATTTCTGATTCTTCTTACAAAGTATATGCATGACCATCAGGTAGAAAACAAATTAGGAAACTTTAAATATGTTTCCTATAGGAGGTTGTAATAGATACCAACTGAGAGATGTGTTGTTTCTTCTGGATTCTTAGATACAGTCTTAAATTTATGGTTTAAAGCAGAGGTATCCAAAGGAAAGAATACAGTCATGGGTTCTTAGTTTCTATTTCTGTTTAGGCCCATAAAGTCCCTTCCTCGGCCGGGCGCGGTGGCTCAAGCCTGTAATCCCAGCACTTTGGGAGGCCGAGGCGGGTGGATCACGAGGTCAAGAGATCGAGACCATCCTGGTCAACATGGTGAAACCCCGTCTCTACTAAAAAAAAATAAATAAATACAAAAATTAGCTGGGCATGGTGGCACGTGCCTGTAATCCCAGCTACTGAGGAGGCTGAGGCAGGAGAATTGCCTGAACCCAGGAGGCGGAGGTTGTGGTGAGCCAAGATCGCGCCATCACACTCCAGCCTGGGTAACAAGAGCAAAACTCCATCTTAAAAAAAAAAAATAAAGTCCCTTCCTCACCCCTCTTTTCCACTTATCACTTGAGAAAAAACTAAAAAACATGGCTTCAGGCTGCTCAAAGCCCAAAATAAAACAAAACAATAACAACAGATTAAGGCAGCTTGGACAAACTTGGTTTAAAATATTACCTGAGAAACAGGTAAATCTGTTGATGCAGAAAGTAGGTTTGGTTGGGGTAAATGAAGAGTAACTGTTACTGGATATAAGGGACTTTTTGGCAAGAGTGACAATTTTCTAAAATGAGATTGTGGTAATAAATATGCTAAAAACTGTTTAGTTGTACCATTTTAAATGGGTGAAATCTTTAGGATGTGGCTTACATCTCAGTAAAGCTATTATAAAAAGTATTAGCCAGGCTAGGCACTGTGGCTCATGCCTGTAATTCCAGCACTTTGGGATGCCGAGGCAGGAGGATCCCCTGAGCCTAGGAGTTCAGGATCAGCCTGAGCAACATAGTGAGACCCTGTCTTGTAAACAAAATAATAATGATAATTAATTAATTAAAATATTAACGTATTAGCCATTAGCAGAACAAGGCGTAATGGTGTATGCCTATAAGTCCCAGCTACTCAGGAGGCTGAGGCAGGAGGATCACTTGAGCCCAGGAGTTCCAAACCAGCAAGATCCCATCTCTTAAAAAAAATACTACCTGAGAGTAAGAAATGATTGGTCATCAGATTTTCCAGCATTCTTGCAGAGTACAAGTGAATTCAGCAGCTTATATTTAGGTTCTTGTTTCTCTTCATTCTTAGAGGGAAACTCTTCCTCGGTGTGACTGATGTTATGTTTTTGGATTTTGTTCTTTTATTTGCATGAGTCCCCCTCCTTCCAGTTGTTTCATCCACATGAGACCATCAGTGTCCCATATTCTGAGCCCTGTTCCTGCATTATCAACAGTGAGAACAATGAACATGATCACGCAATCCTTGCAGAGTTACCAGCTGAGCCTCACGGTGACTGGAAGGCTGTAACAAAGCCACTGGTCCCCCAGGAGAGGGTGTTAGTCACAGACTGTCAGTCTGGGGTGAGGATCCCTGGATCAGAGGTCTTGCTCTCACAGCAGGGAGATCGTGATACCAAATTTCTCAAAGCAAATGGCTAATACACAAGGAAGAATCAAAGAATGGAATCTGTTGTACTTAGTTGATTGCTTTTGTTTTTTTTAACTAGTGTTCCCTCAAACAGTCTATGCTGGCAGAGTTAGCCAGCTTTGTTTCAGCATACCTTCATCTGCCAGCAGTGAATGCTAAAACATCTTTTTCAAACTTTTTGGCCTTCAATCATAGTTAAACGTTTTACGTTATGATCTGTGTGAGTCATGGTCACATAAAAGCGCATGCTTTGAGAGGGGGTCTCAGAATCTGAAGAAACTGGACTTGTTCAAGGGTTCATACATCACCTAGCAGCAGGGATGGGTGACAGGAACCTTGGAGGACAATCTGCATTTCTGAATTAAAAAGCTGTTTTGGCCACCCATAGCTAGCAGACTAAAGAAAGAAACTACTTAACTGTTTTCTCTTGCTCTAGAGATGGAGGATAGGAATTCTTTTTGATGGTCAGTGATGCCGTGGGTAAAAATCTTCCATTTATTAAAGAGAAACGATGTTGTGGTTTACAGATGGCTCAGCTGTGGTTAGCATCTATGAAAACCATTTCCTGCATGCAGTAAAAAGAAAGTTTTCTGCTTTCAGTATCAACCTCCGTGGGAATAAATATTTCTTTGTTGAAATCCATTTTATTGCCTTAGCAAAGTGACACTTTGGGCACATGCTTAAGTAACCCCATTCTTGTGATCACCCTTGTATACATCAGTGCTTCCTAAGGGCTATGTATGTATGTCTTTATTGATTTATTTATTTTTTGAGAGTCTCGCTGTGTCACCCAGGCTGGAGTACAGTGGCACAATCTTGGCTCACTGCAACCTCCGCCTCCTGGGTTCAACCATTTCTCCTGCCTCAGCCTCCCAAGTAGTTGGGACTACAGGCACGTGTCACCACACCCAGCTAATTTTTTGTGTTTTTAGTAGAGATGAGGTTTCACCGTGTTAGGATGGTCTCAATCTCCTGAACTTGTTATCCACCTGCCTAGGCCTCCAAAAGTACTGGAATTACAGGTATGAGCCACTGCACCCTAAGAGCTCTTTAAATCCTGGGTTGTGAGGGGTGGCACCACTGGGGGAATCCTGATGATGCTGTATCCCAGCTTTGTGAGGAGAGGTGGGAGCTGCCCCCAGAGAAGGAGAGGCAGGTTGGGGTCTGAGCCTCAGTGAGTTTCCCATTGATGTTAGTAGAATTGTGGCCTCTGGTAGGCCAGCGATGCTACCCTGGCAACTGAGTGAGCAAACAATGTTGCAGATGCCACTGAGAAAATAGATTTGGGAGTCAGCGCCCTAGCGAGAGTACCAAGTGCTGAAAAATGACCTTCACCGCTTCACTGTTTAGCTCGTATGAGTTTTGTTTAAAGCCATGTGCTTAATGTGCCTACCCATTTCTAGAAAGGGGCAGGCATGACTCATTTTAAGAGAGGTGTCTATGATGTAAAGAATTACTTCTGATTTGACTGAGGACACCCCTTCATCCTGAAACTTTCGCCTGATCTCCTGGGAGGTGCCCAAGAATTTAAAATTTATGTTAAAATCCTCAGATTTTTTTTCATGAAGAGACGGCGACATGCATGCCTGGGAGAAAAAAGAAAGCTGAAAGTCTAAAAGTGGGATGCTGAAGTTTAAGAAAGCATCCCAACTCCCTAATCAGCAGCCAGCCAAACAGCCCACCACTGAGGTACATTGATCCTCTGCCCGGTGCTTTGTCTCTCCTGTTGACTTGGTTGGAGAGATGTGCCAGTTGCCTGGCCATGATGTCCTTATGGGAACGATCAGGGGTGTGTTCATGAGAGTATGTGACTCTAGCCCTCAGAACGGCACAGACCTGCATCGTCTTGGCACAGTCACAGCAGAGCACAGAACACAGACCTTAAGAGAGGTCACTGACTTTTTTGGGGAGGTTGGGGCTGTGGGACAGAACTCACTCCGTCACCCAAGCTGGAGTGCAGTGGCATGATCTCAGCTCACTGCAACCTCCTCCTCCTGGGTTCAGGCAGTTGTCCTGCCTCAGCCTCCTAAGTAGCTGGAATTACAAGCATGCACCACCGTGCCTAGCTAATTTTTTGTATTTTTTTAGTAGAGACAGGGGTCTCACCATGTTGGCCATCCTGGTCTCAAACTCCTGACCTTAGGTGATCACCCCGCCTCAGCCTACCAGAGTGCTGGGATTATAGGCATGAGCCACCATGCTCTGCCAGGTCATTGACTTTTAATGCCAGATGCTGACTCAGACTCTTTTTGGCCTCTGCAGCTGTGACTGGTGGGAGCCCATATGGAACCAGTATCTGGAAAATAAGCTGTGTCTTCCTCTGTTGAGCTCCCAGGTTTCTGCATAAAGAAAGATGTCATTATGGGCTTTGTTAGAAGCTGTATTTAATAATTCCTTTAAAATTGTGTCTCAGAAATGTAAATTGTATTGGTCAATAAATTATTCTCCCCGGCTGTGTCTGATCATACAAATTAAAGCAACAGCAGAGCAGTTTATACCTCAGGGACAAAGCATCTCCCCAGGCATAATCTAGTTTCCATTAAACTAAACATTTCCTCCTTAGAGAGTCCCCTGGCCTTCTTTACTCCCACACTGCTGTGAAATGGTGGAGTGTCCTTCTCAGCTTTGCCAGGACTCCCCCACCATGGGAGTGGTTGAAAGAAGGAAATTGCTAGAGCAGAGGCGGGAAGGGCAGCAGCATTTTCTCTTTCCCAGGGGAGGAGATGAAACCACATTTGAGTGGACAGAAGGGAAGGGAAATTCAGAAGTATTTCCTAGAGGTCTGGGGGCAGGTCAGAAGAGGTTTTCTTTGTCACTGACTTAAACGTTGTTTAACCCTCATATGTACCAGGCACCAGGCCTTGAGAAGAATCCCCACTCATCTATGTGAGGACCTCCATGTTGTTCAGAGAGGCCTCTGTCCTCCCCACGTGCCTGTCCTATCTGGGACTCTGCTGAAGATCCCATAGCCCTTTGCCTTTTCTCTAGTTAACTCCTCTTTAACTTTTTAAAGACTTTTCTATAGCTAGATCTTTACTATCCTTTGGGGATTTCCTGAATATTTGTGTATTTGTCTTTTAAATAGAACTTTTTTTTTTTTTTTTTTTTTTTTTTTTTGAGACAGAGTCTTACCCTTTTGCCCAGGCTGGAGTGCAGTGGCACAATAGTAGCTTACTACAGTCTCAAACTCTTAGGCTCAAGATCCTCCCTCCCCAGCCTCCCAAAGTGCTCAAATTATAGGCATGAGCCAGCATGCCTGGCCTTTGAAATAGGATTCTTTACTATTAATTCACCCTACTGTGTCTGTAGACATAGCTAAAGACATTGTAGAGTGAGGCACAAGAAATAAGAAGCAATCAGAACTTCCTGAGAGTATTATCTCATATATTATACGTGAATTACAAAGTAATTACAGAAGGAAAATGTACCTTTACAAGTGAGAGCTCTTTCAGTCACCACCTTACCCAAGGGATCACACTTGGCATTGCCAGCATGGGCTGACCTGATGCTAGTACCCTGTTGATGGTGCAGTCAGCAGTACCCAACCTATTCTATTTAGCGTCCTTGGCAAAAATGTTTATCCTGAATCTAGTCATAGGAAACAGATAAATCCAATAAGCAACATTCTATAGGTCAACCAGACTAGACTCTTACTAATTAACAGGACACCAAAGACCAAAAATGAAAACACCAAAAAAGGCAAAGACTGCTAGATTACAAGATGATTAAAGAAGACTAAAGAAACTTTCGGGCCTAGTGGCTCACACCTGTAATCCCAGCACTTTGGGAGACTGAGACAGGTGGATCACAAGGTCAGGAGATTGAGACCATCCTGGCCAACATGGTGAAACTCCATCTCTACTAAAAAAAAAAAAAAAAAAAAAAAAATAGAAAAATTAGCTGGGCTTAGTGGTGCACGCCTATAATCTCAGCTACTCAGGAGGCTGAGGGAGAATCACTTGAAACCATGAGGCGGAAGTTGCAGTGAGCCGAAATCTCACCATTGTACCCCAGCTGAGGCAACAAGAGAGAAACTCGGTCTCAAAAAAAAAAAAAGAAAAGAAACTTTCGAAGATGATGCATGATGGGAGAGAATGCGGAGCAACTGACAAGGCCATTTTGGGAGGCGTGTTGAAGGAAATTTGAACTTGGACCCTTTATTCTGTCATTATATCAATGTTAAATTTCTTTAGTGTATGTTGGAAAGCATCCTTGGGAGACGAGTATGTAGAGATGAAGTGACACAATGGCTCTACAGGCTCTATACAGCCAAAAATAGTAAATACATATATAAAGAAAAGTTGTATGTGGCAAAATGTTAATAACTGAATTTAAGTGAAGAATATTTAGATAAATAGTGGTTCTGTATTTTCAACTTTTCTTTCAGTTTTACATTTTTCAAACTATAAAGTTGGGGGAAATTTCACACCAGACCATATTTGAATTCCTCACCAGACCGTACTGGAATTCTTGTACATAGTCCTTCTGAGTTATCACCTTAAGGTTACAGAAACAAAGAAGAAAAAGCAAGAGACAGCCTCAAGGCAGATAAATGCCAGCGCCCGGAGTATCATTTATTATATATTGCTGTGCCAGGAAACCCTTCTCTCTCTTTTTTTTTTTTTTTTCTGAGACGGAGTTTCACTCTTGTTACCCAGGCGTGCAATGGCGCGATCTCAGCTCACCGCAACCTCCGCCTCCTGGGTTCAGGCAATTCTCCTGCCTCAGCCTCCTGAGTAGCTGGGATTACAGGCATGCGCCACCATGCCCAGCTAATTTTTTGTATTTTTAGTAGAGACAGGGTTTCACCATGTTGACCAGGAAGGTCTCGATCTCTTGACCTCGTGATCCACCCGCCTCGGCCTCCCAAAGTACTGGGATTACAGGCTTGAGCCACCGCGCCCGGTCTTCTTTTTTTAAAGATAAGGTCTCGCCAGCTACTTGGGAGGGTAAGGTGGGAAGATCACTTGAGTCCAGGAGTTCTGGGCTGTAGTGCGCTATGCCGATCAGGTGTCCACACTAAGTTTGGCATCAATATGGTGACCTCCTGGGAGCGGGGGACCACCAGGTTGCCTAAGGAGGGGTGAACCGGCTCAGGTCAGAAACGAAGCAGGTCAAAACTCCCGTGCTTGATCAGTAGTGGAATCGTGCCTGTGAACAGCCACTGCACTCCAGCCTTGGCAACATAGCGAGACCTCATCTCTAAAAATAAAAATAAAAAAATAAAAAGATAGGGTCTCACTCTATCACCCAGGCTGGAGTACAGTGGCGTGATCTTGGCTCACTGCAACTCTGCCTCCCGGGTTCAAGCAATCCTCCCACCTCAGCCTCCCAAGTAGCTAGGACTACAGGCACACACCATCACACCCAGCAAATTTTTTATATTTTTTGTAGAGACAGGGTTTTGCCATGTCGCCCAGGCTAAATCCTTTCTTTCTTTTCTTTTTATTATTATTATTTTTTTAATGTAGAATTTTCCTCTGCTCCAATATTTCTTTTCTCTTTTCTTTTCTTTTCTTTTTTTTTTTTTTTTTTTAACAGAGTCTCGCTCTATCACCTGGCTGTAGTGTAATGGCACACTGCAACCTCTGCCTCCCAGGTTCAAGCAATTGTCTTGCCTCAGCCTCCCAAGTAGCTGGGACTACAGGTGCATGCTACCACACCCAGATATTTTTGTGTGTGTGTATTTTTAGTAGAGACGGGGTTTCACAATGTTGGCCAGGTTGATCTCAATCTCTTGACCTCATGATCCACCTGCCTTGGCCTCCCAAAGTGCTGGGATTACAGGTGTGAGCCACCATGCCTGGCCAACCCTTTCTTTAGGTTGGCCAAATTATAGCCCAATTCTGTGGTGCTTTTGTGAATCCAGGAAACACATTTTGACTTTAAAAATACTTTCCTGCCGGGCGCGGTGGCTCAAGCCTGTAATCCCAGCACTTTGGGAGGCCGAGGCGGGTGGATCACGAGGTCAAGAGATCGAGACCATCCTAGTCAACAAGGTGAAACCCCGTCTCTACTAAAAATACAAAAAATTAGCGGGGCATGGTGGCGCGTGCCTGTAATCCCAGCTACTCGGGAGGCTGAGACAGGAGAATTGCCTGAACCCAGGAGGCGGAGGTTGTGGTGAGCCGAGATTACGCCATTGCACTCCAGCCTGGGTAACAAGAGCAAAACTCCGTCTCAAATAAAATAAAATAAAATACTTTCCTGGCCAAGTGTGGTGGCTTCTGCCATAATCTCTGTACTTTGGGAGGCCAAGGCAAGTGGATCACTTGAGTCAGGAGATCAAGACCAGCCTGGCCAATATGGTGAAACCCCATCTCTACTAAAAATACAAAAGTTAGCCAGACATGGTGACAGGCGCCTGTAATCCCAGCTACTCCAGAGGTTGAGACAGGAGAATTGTTTGAACTCAGGAGACAGAGGTGGCAGTGAGCCAAGATCATGCCACTGCACTCCAGCCTGGGCAACAGCGAGATTCTGTGTCAAAAATAAATAAATAAAATTAAAATATTTTCCTTTTATTTTTCCTGTTGATAAAAGATAAATTGGGCATATAAATCCAGTACCTAGAGAAAGAATAGTCGTTTATCATTTTCAAAACAGCTTTGTTTAGGTATAATTCCCATACCAGTCTACAATTAAATGGCTTTTAGTATATTTACAGAACTGTGCATCACTACAATTTTAGGACATATTAATTACTCCAAAAAGAAATCCTATACCCTCTATCTGTCATTAGGTATCAGCTACCACCACCCCCAACTCTTAACCCCATTTCCTCTTGACCCTGGCAAGCCTTAATTTACTTTCTGTCTGTGTAGGTTTGTCTGTTATGGACATGACATATCAGTGGAATCATACAATATGTGGCCCCTTGTTCCTGGCTTCTCTCTCTTAGCATAATGTTTTCATGGTCCTTCCATGTTACAGCATGTATTGGTACTTCCATGTATTGGTATTCCTTTTTGTAGCCTCTTAAGTAGCTAATCTTATTGCCGTTGAAGGTAGTCATTCACTTCCTTTTCTTTCTATTCAAATAGACAAATAAAACAATGAACAAGGCCAGGTGTAATGTCTCACATCTGTAATCTCTGCACTTTGGAAGGCTGAGGCGGGCGGATCACCTGAGGTTGAGAGTTCAAGACCAGCCTGGCCAACATGGTGAAACCTCATCTCTGTTAAAAATGCAAAAATTAGCCAGTCATGGTAGTGGGCACCTGTAATCACAGCTATTCGGGAGGCTGAGGCAGGAGAATCACTTGAACCCCAGAGGCAGAGGTTGCAGTGAGCCAAGATCAGGGCACTGCACTCTAGTCCTGGCAACAGAGTAAGACTTCTATCTCAAAAAAAAAAAAAAAAAAAAAAAAAAAAAAAAAAATCAACACTCACTCACTTGACTTTAAGACATCTCATTTGCTTTGGTTAGGGACAGCAACTAAAACTTTCAGCTCGAGATTCTCTGTGGAATTTCTTCTTTGTAATTCAAGGGACTACATGCAAAGAGAAGAACTGGGGCATGTTTCACCATATAACATCTCTCAGAAGCAAGAGTGGAATGAACACTTGCATACCTTAAAACTCACATACCGACCAGGCACACCTTTAATTCCAACACTATGGGAGGCCCAAGTGGGCAGATCCCTTGAGGCCAGGAATTCAAGACCAGCCTGCCCAACATGGTGAAACCCATTTCATTACTAAAAATACATAAATTAGCTGGGCATGATGGTGGGCACCTGTAATCCCAGCTATCAGGAGACTGAAGCAAAAGAACTACTTGAACCCAGGAGGCAGAGGCTGTAGTGAGCCGAGATGGTGCCACCATACTCCAGGCTGGGTGATAGAGCGAGAACTTGTCCCCCCTAAAAAAGGAAAAAAAAAAAACCTAACATCCCTCCTGGTAGTACAAGTTCTTTTACATCTTCCTGCAGCATTTATCTCTGTGTTACATGCATGAACCAAGCATCACAGATGTTTTACGTGTACCAGGGAAGGATGTGGAAGAGGATCTGTCCTTTCCTAAGAGTTATCAAAGGTAGACCTTCTCTGAAAGGTCTGAAGTAAGCAGAGTAATAAACACAAACAACACATTACTCTTTGTGGCAAAAAACACAAAGTCACTAAGTTGCCTGGTTGCAGTGGAACAATAGACCAGTAAAGGACTGCTCTTCACAGAGAAGAATGTTAGCTTTCTCTTGGCGCTAGTACTGAGACTGCCCAGCAGGTCAGTTAGCTTGTCCTAGAGAAAAAGTCCATTTCAGTGTCACTTGAGAGCCCCTGTCCCCATCTGACATTTTCAAAATGAATGCCCTTGATTATCATAGAGACCAGGAGTCTGTGCACTTAGAGTATGTCCACTGCTTTTGGGAAAACAGTTCATGCCTTAGCGATTACAAACGGATGGTGGTATCTTATATAGGAAGAGCTCTTGATTTGAATAGAACCAAAGTCAGCTAAAATTTCTTAGTTTTCCTTGACCGTCAACTGAGAGGCCAGAACAGGGGGAGGCACCTCTGCTCAACAACACATGGAAGGAGGGGTTGGCAAGGGCTTTCTGCAGTATGTTTTGGGAGATGTTAGAATTCAGGACTTTTGTCACTATGACAATCAGCTATGTTTCAGACACAGGTTATAAAGATGTAGTGCAGCTGAAATCAAACCAGATGAGTATAAGTGCCCTTCATTCTTAGATTAGCAAAGAATGATAGAACTGAGGAGTAAATCACTTTCTATTTGTATTAAAACGGTGAAGCTGTTGCTATTTGTCAGCTTTTCTTTTCACCTTTTGCTGGTAGATAGCACTTTTCTTGCTGGCACTATATCAACTTTATTAATAAACTTAAGAGTACTGACAATTTTTCAAGCCACAAGAGGTTTAAAATCTTTGGAACTTCTTGTCATACTTCTGGTTTTCTGCTTTCCCAAGGCCGTTGTCCCAGAGAGTATTGTCAATAGTGTTGAGAAGTGAATGGGGGTTAAACTAGCTCCCTAATATCCCACCAGTGGCTTCCAGTCAATTTCCCTGAGTGGTCTCATCTTGGGCTTTGGGTAGATTACTTAGAGATTTATACAGGTGAGCAGTGAAATTTGCCCGGGGATTTGAGTTGTACTTTTTATTCTTAAGGATTTTAGCTAACTCCAGAGAAAATCTTAAAGAGAAGCATTGTTCCAGACAGACAGCCCTCAAGGAAGAATTACCTTCATAAGCTTGCTTTTCTTCATTTCTCAGAGAGTTCCATGCCAGTGTGAGACCTTCCATGGCTCTGGACAATATTAATAGTTCATGTATGAGCTACAAAAAAATCCATTCCTGATGGGTGCAGTGGTGTGTGCCTATAGTCCTAGCCACTTAGGAAGCTGAGGCAGGACGATTGCTTGTGCCCAGGAGTTTGGGGCCAGTCTGGGCAACATAGCAAGACTCCATGAAAAAAAAAATTGTAAAGGTCCATTCCTGCCGTATAAGCAGATGACAAATACTAAAGAAACTGTGTATCTCTGCCAAATAATTTTTGTTCCAAATAAGTTACATTTTAGTGATTATGCAGTTTGTTACATGGAAAGCATAGACTTAATCTAGGCTTCACTTGTTGAAGTTTGGAGTAAAGGTCAGTGGTGCTTCTGTACACGCGTAAACCCTCTCCTTGCTGGTCTACTGGTACTTCTGTACACGTGTTAACCCTCTCCTTGCTGGTCCACTTTTGATAGTGGTCTGTCAGTTCAAGTGTAGGGTTGAATATTTTGTTATGAGAAAAATAGTGTTTGGGTAAGTCCATTATCAAATCATGAGGATTTAGTCCATTAAAAATGTAGTAGGTCAGGTGTAGTGGCTCACATCTGTAATCCCAGCACTTTGGGAGGCCAGAATGGGATGATTGCTTGAGGCCAGGAGTTCAAGACCAGCCTGGACAAAATAGCAAGACTCCCGTCTGTATAAAAATGTTTTTAAAATTATCTGGGTTTGATGATATATGCCTGTAATCCCAGCTATTTGGACTTAAATCTAGCACCAAGCAAGGTGGAAAAGACAGTAGTCTTGGCATCAAAAGCACTGAGTACTAACCGCAAGTCTCCTGCTGTAAACTGTAAAGGTATCTTTTGTGGCGTTTAGTTGACTGATCTATAGAATGAGATTGGATTAAACATTCCTTCAGCTCTTCTTCTTTTGTGCTATCATAATATGTGGTTACAGTTTGCCTATATATTGATCTGTCCTGCACTAGATTTTTGTTTTGAAGCCAAAGATTAAGCTTTATATATTTTTGTATCCCCATTCTGAGCACAGTATCTGGTAGAGAGTAAGTTCTCAGTAATTTACGTTGGATAAATACAATAAATGACTAACTCTGAATTCCTTTCCAAACCTAAAATTATATTCTGTGAGACAGCTGGCTACCTAGAGCTGATTTTAAAGATCAGTGGGAATGATCTTCCTGCTATCCTTCACAAACAGTTGGTAAACCCTGTCAGCCTTTCTACTCAGCAAGTTACTCTCCCGGCGCCTGTCCAGTTCCTCTTTTAAACGAACAGCAGGATCCCGGGCATTGCCAAGGGTGGTCAGATAGAACAGTGCACTTGCTACTAAATAAATCTGTGGAACAAATCCAGGTCCATGCTAATGGACATGGAACAAAGTAAACAAGTTACCACAATATCTCTATGGCAGACTCAACAGGATGGAGTTTATTGTTTAGTTACAGTGACGTTTGTTAAAATTCCGTTTCTTGGCTGGGCGCGGTGGCTCACACCTGTAATCCCAGCACTTTGGGAGGCTGAGGTAGGTGGATCACTCGAGGTCAGGAGTTCGAGACCAGCCTGGCCAACATGGTGAAACCCCATCTCTACTGAAAATACAAAAATTAGTTGAGTGTGGTGTTTGGGCATCTGTAATTCCAGCTATTTGGGAGACTGAGGCAGAAGAATCTCTTGAACCCGGGAGGCAGAGGTTGCAGTGAGCTGAGATCACACCACTGCTCTCCAGCCTGGGTGACAGAGCAAGATTCCATCTTGAAAAAGAAAATTACATTCCTTGGGCTTAAGAGAAGCAGAATAAGTTATAGAAAATTATCATTATAAACTCTGAACCTAGAAAGGAAAAAGATGACTTGTCATTTTACATTCTGTGTCTCTTTTACTTTTCTGAGTTTCTTAATTAAGGTCTTGGTTGGCGTCTGGTGTTATGATAGGTCTTGGGCTGGCATGGTGGGAAGGGAGTTGAAGATAATTGCTGGTTAATGGATAACTGAACAAAATATGCAAGAAAGATAAGCTTGGAAAATAAATGTCTTTTTCACCGCTATGAGCTGCACTCAGCCATGCTCTCAGTCACCTAGCGTGGAAGTTAGCTGATGAGAGCAAAGGCCACACTCCTTGAACAGGATTAGTCTTTATATGAAATTTATGGTAGTAAAGTCAACAAAGTAGCGTGATGTTCAGGAGAAGGAGGTTGCAATGTCATGGTGACACTGGAAGCATTTTGGGAATAATATTCCAGAGTGCCTCAGCATAACATTCTGGATGTACTCTGGGTGAGCAAGTACATGGTGCATTTCTTTGAACTTTGGCTTGCAACAGGTGGGTGAGGAGTTCCTGAATGAAGTACTTTTGTCTTGAGGGTGGTCTATTAAAGCAGACTTTCTGGCAGTACCTTGCCCTACAGCTTAGGATCCAGTACAAAGAAACCAGTGGCTCTGTTGGTCTGGAACTGCCTTTGGTTCTTGATGACAACAAAGAAATTGCAAGGGAATTCTGACTTCCCCATTCTATGGTTTTCCAGGATACACAGCTACCAGAGGCCTGGAGAGCCAGTGCTGATTTGTCCCTTGCTAGCCACAGTGCTCAGAGGGAGGTGCATGGCTGAAGTGGGCTTTCCTATATTCTTCCTCACAATAGGGTCAGCAGCCCCTGCCCAGAGACTGATTCTCGCCTGCCTCAGCTTCCTGAAAGCCTGGTTGATGTCGCTTTGCAGTAGAGAAAGGGCCACGGTCACAGTAAATCTGCCTTTCTGAAAGCTGTGCTGAAATGACACCAGGATTAGGCCACTGAAACCCCTGTCATGGTGGAAGGGCTCAGAACCCTCAGGGAGCCCACATACCAGGTTCTAGGAAGAAGCCGCTGGTCTCCTGGTTATGATGAGCCTCCTGTGTGTTCTGGCTGCTGCTATCAGTGTGTCATTCCCTTTGATTTAGCCTCAAATAAGAGACAGATTGTTTTGCTATAGAGACTATCACATTAGGACGCCTTACACCATGTTAACGACCCATTGAAATGAGAGCTGGAAGTTTTCCCCAAAAACGTCGTCGCGCAGGAGACATTTTGCTGATGTTTAGTGGTGAGCAAGGCAAAGGGATATTATGGTTTTTTCCTTTTCTGGAAACTTTCTCACTGCCGTGCCTCAGAAAATCAAGTTTCTCATAGACTTTTCAAAGTGATTTGTCAAAAAGATGGCCTAACCCAGGAATACCCCTGGAGCTGTAGGCTGACGGGGAGAGGTGGCATACATACTCTGTGGTGCTGCCCAAATTAAATGTTGAGAGCTGATGGGAGAATAAAAGTTAATTATTCCAATACAAGAAAAAAAAAGGGCTTGGCCTGGTGGCTCACGCATGTAATCTCAGCACTTTAGAGGAGGCCGAGGTGGGCCAATCACGAGGTCAAGAGATCGAGACCATCCTGGCCAACATGATGAAACCCTGTCTTTACTAAAAATACAAAAATTAGCTGGGTGTGGTGGCGCATACCTGTAGTCCCAGCTACTCGGGAGGCTGAGGCAGGAGAATCCCTTGAACCCGGGAAGCAGAGGTTACAGTGAGCTGAGATGGCACCACTGCACTCCAGCCTGGTGACAGAGCAAGACTCCGTCTCAACAACAACAAAAAAAAAGAAAGTGAATTAGGGCCAGGTGTGGTGGCTCACGCCTGTAATACCAGCACTTTGGAGGTCCGAGGCAGGCGGATCATGAGGTGAGGAGATTGAGACCATTCTGGCTAACACAGCAAAACCCCGTCTCTACTAAAAATACAAAAAACTTGGCATGGTGGCACACGCCGGTAGTCCCAGCTACTCAGGAGGCTGAGGCAGGAGGATTGCTTGAACCAGGGAGTCAGATGTTGTAGTGAGCCAAGATCACGCCACTGCATTCCAGCCTGGCGACAGAGCAAGACTCTGTCTCAAAGAAAAAAAAATGAATTATTCCCCTTAAAATTTCCAGTGTAGAAGTGCTCTAAAAAATATTTTATTCTACAAAAATCTGATTCTCTTCCATGAATTGGTTCTGTAATCTGGGTGACACTGTTGACCTTATTGAGGGCTCACTCTTCACAGAACTCTACCAATGGGTACAGAGAGGTTTGGAAACACAGGCACTTAAATAGCCACGGAAAGATAAAGATTATACAAGGAAAATCATTTTTCTCCTAAAAGCCTTAGTTAGATTCCCTTCAAAGCAGAACGTAAGAAAGGATTTTAAATGCAAGGAGTTTATTTGGGAAGTGATCCCACGAAGCAGATGTGAGTGGTGGGAAGAATAAGACAAGGAAGGAGGAGAAGTCAATGTAAGAGTACAGTTCCAAGGCCCCGGGGGCTTGATGCCACCAGAACTTCCAAGAAGCATTCAGAGTACCTCCTAGAACTGCCTATGTGAGGACAGGAGCCTGGCTGTTTAATCACCAGCTTTTGTGTCCCTTCAGGCTAGCCCCAATGGCTTGAGCTCCACCTCCTGTCCAGGCAATACTTGTGGCATGCAGGCAGGCTCAGAGGAGGCCCTGCAGCCAGAAATGGGAAGTCTTCAGGCATATGCTTTTGGTGGGGTATTGTCAACAGTGAGTCTGCACTTGCCCAGAACCATCTAGTGCAGCTGCCGCTGAAATAAGAGTCCGCAAGCATCTGAAGAAAAGATCAGTGTTCCCATATGAAAAGAACCGGTGTATTAGAAATACCACTGGGGCACCTAATCCAGAGATCAGGGAAGGCTTCCTGGAGGAAGTGGTTTTAAAGCTGAGATAAGGCTAGATATGGTGGCTCATGCCTATAATCCCAGTACTTCAGGAGGCCAAGGAAAGAGGATTGATTGCTTGAGCCCAAGAGTGTGAGACCATAGCAAGACACTCTCTCTACAAAACATAAAAAAATTAATTGAATGTGGCACACACCTATATAGTCCCAGCAACTCAGGAGTCCGAGGTGGGAGGATCACTTGACCCAGGGAGGTTGAGGCTGTAGTGAGCTGTGATTGCACTGCTATACTACAGCCTGCGTAACAGTGCAAGACCCTGTCTCTAAAAAAGTAAATACATAAAAATTTGTTTTAATTAATATATTTTAAAAGGGGGTAAATGAAGAGACATTTAAGCAGAAAGACATGATAAGCTTTGTGTTTTGGAAAATTCAGTCTAATTACAGCATGTCAGTAGATACCAGGATAGGACCATTGAGTGAGGCTAGGGAAAAACAGGTCAGGGAGACCAGTAAAGAGGCTGTTGAATTATCCAGGTGATATAAGAATGAGAACCAGGGCAGTAACAGGAAGATGAGAAGGAAAAAGGTTTGAGACACAGTAAGTTTCCATATCCCCACTCATGCTCCATTTCTGGTAAAATGGTGAAAGAGAAAGTGTGTGTGTGTGTGTGTGTGTGTGTGTGTGTGCACGCGCGCATGAATGTATGATGTAGGGATTGAGTTGTCTGGAAAACAATGCTTAGAAGATATGAATTGAAAGCTCATGAAGAGGTATTTGGAGTTTTCTTAAGCAAACTGGGAAGTAAAGTAACTGATGAGAAACTCTCAAGTCACTTCTCGTCTGGAGGCAAGACAGCGCAGTGCACCATCCTGAGAGTCAGGAGAGATCTTGCCTTGTCCCAGATCTGCATCGTTATTGCTTTGACCCTTGTTTTATCATTTAATCTCTCTGAACTTTGTTTATTTGTCCAACTTAATACAAAGATGATGAAGTTTGCTCGGCCTATTCTGAATTCATCTTAAGCTCAGCATGTTCTGGGGTGTGACCCACTAGGGAAGCTAACATCCTCTCCACTAAAGTTAATAGAATGAGAATATTTAGGGTCGTTGTTCAGTACCAGCAGTCTGGTGTTCAGTGTGGACACTGGCCTATTGGCTCACCCCCAGCACAGCGGGTGAGTGGTCCTTCACCCTGTTGTGTGGCAGTGATGTAGGATTTTTGGAATGGGTGAGGGTGATATAGGTTATTTCAAAGATGATCCTTTCCAACTCTGAGACTGGGTTCTCTGTCACAGGCCTTAGTGAGAGTTAGATGAGATCATGGCCACGAAAGCACTTGAAGAACAAACATTCTAGACTTTAAGTAAAGGTATTATTATCAGTAGACCATGTGACATTAGCTCATACTTTTTAAATGTTTAGCTTTCTTGCATATTCCCGTGGGGCAGAAAATAACTTCCAAGTTCCTACATGCTGGTAGATGATTTCTTTTCATTTCATAAAGAGACCAAATGTTCCCTCATACCATCTTCTTATGAACTAGCTGCATTTTGTTTTTCTTATTTTATCTCATACGTTTAACAATGACTGGAAACATTTGACCTGCCAAGACTTGAATTTGGGCATCTGGGGTTTCTCCCACTGTCCATGATGGTATCACCAGCAAGTGGAGCACAGGCTGTACATTCCTCTTGTGAGCTTTCAGAGTGAGGAATGTTCTTCACCTCCTGGGAAAAACCAGGGCCCAGCTCACAGGAGTTGAAAGGAAACTGATTTTAGAACCCTTTTACAGGACTGTGACTTTTCACTCATCAGTGTTGGAAACTGCTTCTCTTTCGCTTAAAAGAACCCCCTGGGGCTTTAAGCTCAAACGATGACAGTGACTCAGAGTGGCTCATGCTTATTGCACCTTGATGCTGTGCCAAGTGCTGTTTTAGCCCTTTACATGTAAGATAAACCTCAGCCTGTGAGTACGCATTCGCTCTGTAGATTAGGAAACCAAGAAACATGCAGTAAATAACTAGCCTGGAGTCACACAGTTAAGTTGGAAGTTGGACCTTGGCATGTGACTCCAAAGCCCTTCCTGAAGCTCGCTGCTTCTCCCCTCCTTGCAAGTAGAGACCTGCCACACAGAGCCCACAGAGGTCTGAGGGAGGCAGGATTTCCTGTTCGCCGCGCAGGAGAGCAGTCAGAGGTGTTAAGCAGGAAAAGCACATTAGAATTCCAGTTTACTTACAGTGCTCTCCATACCAGGAAGGAAATACCCCAAATATGAACATGGCTTTCACCAAGACAAATGGCTCCAATCTAGGGGATTCCCATGTGCATCAGAAAAACTTAATCTAGAGATCAGAGTTTTTACCTGCTACATCTTTCATATTTTCTTTCCTTAGGTTAAAAAGATCAAGTGGCATGAGCAGCCTTTTGGGGAAAATTGGTGCCAAGAAGCAGAAAATGAACACCCTTGAGAAGTCCAAACTGGACTGGGAGAGCTTCAAGGAGGAAGAGGGGATTGGTGAAGAACTGGCCATCCATAATCGAGGGAAAGAGGGGTAAGAAGGAGTAGGTTATATGCCTTGGAAAATCCTCAGAACTCTGAAACAAAATGATTTTTTGGAGACCAACTGCCCACTGTAAGCAAGCGGGAGATTTTCATGATGGAACTAAAAATGTGAGCACTTTGGTTCGTCAGTGAGGCTCTGTTCCAATGTGGGGCTGGGCTGTCATCGGGAAGGCCGCTGCAGGTGGAGGGAAGGCGGGGCATGCGAGGAGTACTTCTCTCAGGGCCAGTCACGTCTGCCAAGCTGAGTTTGCTGAATTACAGCTCCAGTGAACTGTAAGTTGCTTAGTGGTTGGATCCAGCCCACCATAGCAGCCTTGGCCTTACCTGAATCATTTGTATTTCGGAGAAGCCAAACCAGTTCAAATCCTTCAGAAACAGAGCCAGTGGAGTTCCTAGGTGTTGCATTATTGTGGAATTTTTTTGGTCTGTATCATCATGGCCCAGGGTGGGGCTTTACCTTTGGCTATATCCTGTGTGATGGGCCACACCCACCCTCAAACAGTATCCCAGGCCACTGCTTGCACCTCCTGCTCTTCACTGTGGCATACAAAGAGGATGTTCAGAACCTATGTATTCAGTTGTGAAAAGGGTCCTCTCCTTGTTGTATTTGTCTTACTGGTGATTTAACCAAAAAATCAAGAAAGAAATAGTGGACAGGCACGGTGGCTTACACCTGTAATCTCAGCACTTTGGGAGGCCGAGGAGGGTAGGTCACTTGAGGTCAGGAGTTCGAGACCAGCCTCGCCAACATGGCAAAACCCGATCTCTACTAAAAATACAAAAATTAGCCAGGCATAGTGGTGCACGCTTGTAATCCCAGCTACTTGGGAGGCTGGGGCAGGAGGATCACTTGAACCCAGGAGGCAGAGGTTGCAGTGAGGTGAGATCAAATCACTGCACTCCAGCCTGGGTGACAGAGCAAGACTCTGTCTTAAAAAAAAGAAAGAAGGGCCGGGCGTGGTGGTTCACGCCTGTAATCCCCGCACTTTGGGAGGCCGAGGCAGGCGGATCACAAGATCAACAGATCGAGACCATCCTGGTCAACATAGTGAAACCCTGTCTCTCTTAAAAATACAAAAAATTAGCTGGGCATGGTGGTGCATGCCTGTAATCCCAGCTACTTGGGAGGCTGAAGCAGGAGAATTGCCTGAGCCCAGGAGGCGGAGGTTGCGGTGAGCCGAGATTGCGCCATTGCACTCCAGCCTGGGTAACGAGAGCAAAACTCAATCTCAAAAAAAAAAAAGAAAGAAAGAAATGGTGTTCATAAGTACTTAGGGACCTCAGAAGGCACTAAGGAAGTTACCATGGAAGTGGTGGCTTCATGTCTCAAGATCAACAGTCCTCATTCCTAGCCATGAAAAGAAATGTTGACTGGCCCACCAGAGAGCCCTGGCTGCTCAGCAACTCTGCCCCTCACCGGTAAGCTCTTCTCCAGCAGCATACTGGGCACCTCTGAGGCTCAGCTCCTTCACCAATAAAATTGGGACAGTGATACCATCCTCACTTTGTGGTTGTGATGATCTCATGAGATAATATATGTGTTGCTTACATATATGTAATATACATAAACCACTTTACAGAACACTTGTCACATAAAGGCTTGCATTAAGTCCAGGTCATTCAAATTGTTTTTTTGTTTGTTTGTTTTTGTTTTTTTGAGACAGGGTCTCACTGTGTTGCCTAGGCTGGTCTCAAACTTTTGGGCTCAAAGGATCCTCCTGCCTCGGCCTCCTGTGTAGCTAGGACTACAGGGGCACACCCCTGCACCAGCTCATTCAGGTTATTAATGACAGGCAAGGGACTTAGTTGGGGGTGATATTTCTAAGTTAGGCTTCAAGATTATCTAAATGAACCTGGAAGCTGACTAGTATGTTTTGTTTTGTTTTGTTGTTTTAAAGAAATACTTAAACAGCTTTATGAGCTTGTTTAAACTAGCAGACTTCTAGGTCATTCTAAGCTGGAATGCTACAGGACAGGGAGAAGGAGCCAGAGTGATGTGGGGAAGGCTCTGGATGAAGCACAGTGTTGTCTCATCACAAGTGGCAGCTCTGACATGTGCCCCAAACCTCCTCATTCAGATTCAGCTCTAGTAACTCACGCTCCCTCCTGTTCTCCACTCTTGCACAGTGATCTGAGGAGCTGAGTCAGCAGAGGAACTATCAGTGTGTGCTATACATTATTGCTTCTCTGAATATTGATTATATGAGTTGGACAGTGCTCACTCTGCTTGAGTTAATAGAGGTCTTACAGAAGTAAGGAGTGCTAGGTGTGGTGGCTCACTCCTGCAGTCCCAGCACTTTTCATAGGAGGATACTTAAGCTCAGGACCAGCCTGGGCAATATAGCAAGACTTCGCCTCTACTAAAAATCAAAAACATTAGTTGGGCGTGATGGTACACACCTATAGGCCCAGTTACGTGGCCCAGTTACTCCGGAAGAGTGAGGCTGCAGTGAGCTCTGATCATACCACTGCACTCCAGCCTGGCTGAAAGAGTGAGACCCTGTCCCAAAAAATAAAAATTTAATTTTTTTTTTTTAAGTAAGGAGCGGTGCTGTTTAAGATAGGAAAAGATAACAAAATGTAGACTGGAAGAGAAAACAAGATTTTAAAAAATCTGCCTAGTGAGAACTTTTCAGGCAGTAGAAACTCACATTACTAAGTGAGGGAGCAACAAACGAACACCATCCTCCTTTATGCAGTGCTTTTCTCTCCTTTGTTTGAGGCTTCTCCCCTCATTCACCAGCCAGATGATTCCACGGATGGGACTTTTCCCAGTGCAGATCTGCCGGCTCCATGCTCTGCCTCAGCCCTTCTCACCTGCCTGCTTGAGTGCCCAGCCCCACACCTCCACTTACTCTCCTTTTCTGGCTCCTGCAGATGGATTAAAGGAGCCTAGCCCTAGGCCAGTGAAGGGACTGGAGCTCTGGTCCTCACCTTGGCCGAGCATGAGAATCCTCTGGTGACATTTTCCAAAGTTCAGGTGACCACCTCTGTACAGAGCTGCTGAATCAAGAGTCTAGAACAGGTAGGTCACAAATATCTGCATCTTTACACTTTACTCCTCAGGTGATTCTCATGCACAGCTAAGGTTGAGAGTCAGTAGACCACACGTTCAAAATTCTAGAGGCATGAGACAAGTGCAGTAGTCTTAAGACATATGACGTGCACCCGTAGTCCCAGCTACTCACTGTACACCCGCCTGGACAACTGAAAAACCCTGTCTCTTTACAAAACAAAAGAAGACACAGCTAAACTAGTGTTGAGGAAACAGAAACTCGAAAGCAAGGAAATAAAGATACAGACAGGGTCTGAACAAGCTCTCACCTGAGTGGGCTGCAGGTTTTGGGGGAAGAGTTATGCAGGGGCCTCCTCGAGGGCCACGCGAGCACGTGCTTTGTAGTCATTTATTGCCCTTAACCAGTTCACATACTCTTCTGTATGTATGTATATGATGTTTTACAATAAACAATTCAAATCTTGGCTCTTCGCCATTCCATGGGTACTAGCCCTATTTTCTCCATCTATAAAGTAGGAACATTTTAATATACTTCTCAGGATTATTGTGGGAATTAAATAGAGGAAATGCCGGGCGTGTTTATCAGTAGGAATCCACTCCCTTTTCCATGAGTCGTCTGCTCGCTTTTCTTTCTCCCACCTGCTGTTACTGACCCCAGCACACCTCAGTCCTTTCTGGAAAGCTAGATGCTTTGTTCCTTTAAGTTCCTTCCTGATATGTTCCTGTTAACTCTTCAGGAATATTTTCCACAGTGGTGGGAAATGGAGCTTGGAGGCATCTGGAAGGAGACCCAGACTCCCTGGCTGGCTTTTTTTTTTTTCCTTCCCTGGGCTTTTAAACTTGGAAAGTCCCAGGACTGGACCCCTGGACAGCTGTCTCTTCCTCCCCAGAAAAGCTCACTAGTTGAAACTACCATTAGACTCAAAAAAAAAAAAAGTATCCCCTGTCCTGACCTCTGAGCACTGAGCTCCAGAGTTACACATGAGCTGTTAGTTGACATCTCCTTCTGGTTGTCCAAGACACATCAAACTTAACTTCCAAAACCAAATACTTATTCCTCTCCATAAACGGAACCCCCATTCCTCGGAATTCTTAGAAAATGGCACAACACTTTCCACCCCACTGTTAAAAGAAAAACTTGGACCTGGGTGTGGTGGCTCATGCCTGTAATCCCAGCACTTTGGGAGGCCAAGGTGGACAGATCACGTGAGGTCAGGAGTTCAAGACCAGCCTGGCCTACATGGTGAAACCTCATCTCTACTGACATACAAAAATTAGCAGGGCATGGTGACGGATGCCTGTAATCCCAGCTACTTAGGAGGCTGAGGCCGGAGAATTGCTTGAACCTGGGAGACAGAGGTTGCAGTGAGCCGAGATCATGCCATTGCACTCCAGCCTGGGCAACAAGAGCAAAACTCCATCTCTTTAAAAAAAAAAAAAAAAAAAGAAAAATTTGAGCTTCATCCTTGATTTCCTCTCTTTCCACCAGTATCTCACAAGTCCAATTGATGGTTTCATCACAGAATACTTCAGCTCATCTCTATTTGTACAGCCCCACTACCACCACCCCCATACAGGCCACAGACAATTGCTCTGCCCGCTGCTTCTACCTCTGTACTCTTTCATCCAGTCTCCACCCAGCAGCTGAAGCAGTCATTTAAAAATACAGACCATTTTTCATTTCTTTCCTGCAGAATGCCCCCTGGTAGCCCTTCAAATCAGTGTTACCCAGGCCCTCCCTGAGTTGTCCCCTGCCCACCCCTATCCTCTTCCCCTGCTTGCTGCAGCCCAGCCTCACTGTCCCTGTGTAGTGCTCCTGCCTGAGGAGGCTCTGGTTTGTCATTCAGGGCTCTACACCAATGACATGCTAGATACCCCCACCCAAGGAACCCTCAGTCACATTACCCTGTTTGATTTTCTCCATGACACTTAATCATCACCTGATGCATGCTGTCAGGTTTCGTTCCTCTGTGGTAAGCCCCTGAGGGCAGCATCTTGTTCCCTATTCTGTTACCAGCCCAGACCAGGTGCTGCACCATTGCAGTGTCTAACACCCATCCCACTAGCTGGCAGATTGTCATGACTTTTGTTTATCGGTCTAGTAGGATTAGAATTAACCACCCAGAAAAGAATAGCATAATACGTCAGAATGATGTTGCCATCCAGGCGTCATTTCAGTTAGCAGAGTTGGTTGAGGCACCTGTATCAGAGACAGTCATCTGTCCGTCAAAGAATTGCTGCTTTTCCTCTGAGCTCCAGACTCCCAGGGCCCAGTGCAGCATTCCAGGATCAGAGTCAGCCACCTGCACTCAGGCATTGAGCATGGCTTCCCTGCAGCCCTGTAACCCATTACTCAGGTTTCTTGGTGGTGATCAGCAGCAGCATGGCATCTAGCCGTGCTAAGGCAGGGGCCAGCCGACTTAGGGAAAGGAAGCCATGCATAGAGAAGAAGAGAAACACTCTAGTGCCAGCTGCTGCTGTCTGTGCAATTGAAGGTCACGATTGGAGACCAGGTGTTCTGTGATTTGGAGAGGCATGAAGGAGGGACTGGAGAAAATTTTCTTTTGCTAAAAAAAATCTATTTTCCTAACCCCACCCCCACCCCCCCCACCCCCCCACCCAGAGGCACTCTTTCAGAACCAGCACAGCCTGGAGGTGACAGGGGAAGAAGGCAGTGGAGAAGAAACTTCTCCACTTGTTTGCAAGTTAAATCCTCTGGAGTGCGGATGTGTATTGTTGGGCACACTGCTTCTTTCAGTTGCATTTCTTGGGGCAGCAAAGTCTGTATCTCTTTACATCGTTCCTAGAACTTTATTCTAGCCTCAGAGTGCTTCCACAGCTCCTTGCTTCCTGGTGTTGGAAGATGCTCTTACTCACTTTTTGTGCTATGTCTGTGCTGCCTTGAATGCTCACCCGGGGAACAGAATGCTGGCTTTGCCTGAGCAGCGTGGTGATCATGCAGCCTTGGAGTGTCCTTAGTGAGTGCTTCAGGCTTCCTTGTACTTCCCTGTGTACTCTGTGTACTCCCTCTTGCTGACCAGGAATGCAGGAGGCCTCTCAGGGCCTTCAGCCAGGGTGACCACGTCGGGTCAGTACTCCATTGGGCCTTACCGCCCTCGAAGGCCCTCTGTCTTCCTGCAGGGTGGGTTCCCAAGTACAGGTTAAATATCCCTTATCTGAAATGCTTGGGACTGGAAGTGCTTTGTATTTCAAACCTTTTTTTGATTTTGAAATACTTGCTTTTACATCATTAGCAATATTGGGGATGGACCCAAGTCTAAACACAAAAACCCAGGAAAACTGAACAGACACCAAATAAAATTGCGTATAAGGCACGCATTTGTTTTACATATAAAACAAATGAATTTTGTTTTATATGTAAAACAAATGCGTGCCTTATACGCAATTCCTGGAGGTAATTTTATGCAGTATTTTAAATAATTTTGTGCTTAAAACAAAGTTTGTGTATGTTGAGTCATCAGAAAGCAAAGGCGTCATGTGTGGAATTTTCACTTGTGTCTTGTCAGTGCTTTAAAAGATTCTGATTTGGGGGGGCGAACCAATTCCTCGGTTGCGGCCCCCACCTGCAGTATGGAGTCGTCTCGGGGGCGGCCCGGGCCGGAGTCGGACCTTCTGGCTGTAGCGGAACAGCAGGCCGCAATCTTCGGCGGCAGGCCGGACCGAACGTCCTCTGAGTCGCCCTCAGGCCTCCGGGTGTCCGGGGAGGAAGAGGCCGAGAACGTTGGGGGCGCGAACCGCCACCGCAGGACGGCCCCGAAGACGTCAAGCTGCAGCGTCGTCCACCGGCCGGAACGAGAGGCTCGGGAGAAGGAGCCCGGCCCTCAAGGGACGCCGTCTGCGGCCGGGAGCCGCAGGGGGGCGCCGGGTGCAGAGCACGAACTGCCCCGGTCCTCCCGGCACAAGGAGCCGGCGCCGCCGGAGGGCAAGCCTGCCTCCGGGAGGGACTGCCGTCGAGGGGGACCAGGCGGCGGGATGGATGTTGAGCAGCGGGAGGAGGAAGACGACGAAGAGGCGGCCGCGGGCGGCCGAGGCGGCCGATCGTTCTCCAGCCGCCTTCAGGACAGCCGCAGCTTGGACGGGCTCAGCGAGGCGTGCGGTGGCGCCGGGTCCTTAGGGAGTGCTGAGTCCGGCGCGGGCGGCGGACGTCGCGCCACCATCTCCAGTCCCCTGGAGCTGGAGGGCACAATGAGCCGCCACGGCGACCTCACCCACTTTGTCGCCAACAACCTGCAACTCAAGATCCGTCTAAGCGGCGCCCCTCCACCCCCGCCTTCTACCCCTGCGCGGCCCTGCCCAGCTCGTGCACCCACACCCACACCGGCCATCCCCCCCATTGACCCCGACGTGCTGCAGGATCTAGAGCGGTTGAGTCGGGAGCTGGGCAGCCGGGTGGACCGTCTGCTTCGCGGGCTGGGTGGCGCGGTGCAGGAGCTGACGGCACTGAGCGTGGGCTGCATCCAGACCTACCGCGATGCTGTGGACTCCTTAGGTGAAGCTGTGGACATGAGCATCAAGGGCATGTACACCCTGCTGGCGCGCTGCGAGGAGCTGGAGCGGGCTCTGCAGCCAGTTCAGGGGCTGGCACGCCAAGTCCGGGATATCTGACGTACTCTGGAGGTGTTGGAGGCCCTGTGCAAGTGACCAGGAGGACAGGAGAGGCCGGGCCTGGCCAGGGCAGGGCCCAGCAGGACCCTAAGGACTCTTCAAGGAGTCCTAGTGGGAAGTGCTCGCTGAGGGGAGGCCTGTGTGTTGAAGGCTCTTCCAGATGCGTTCAGCTGGCCGGCGCCCACTCGCTGGGCCTTAGGCTGGTGTATATGGGGAAGTTATAACGGCTCTCCTGGTGGGAAGGGATGTTGCTCAGCTTTTATTCGGTTGGTCATCTGTAGCTACCCTGTTCTTCCCAACTCTCCTCCCTAGCTAGAGCACCAGCCCTGGGAACACAGGGCTTTAGGTTTGCTTCAAGGTGAGGACGTGACTCCCACATGTAATCAGGGGAAACGGACAGAGGAAGCCCCAGCCTCCATTGTGGCTGTCCTGACTCCAGTGGCCACATCTCAGGTGCCAGGGGCTGTGGGAGCTTGAGTCGTCCTTGGCGAAACCCCCTCGCAGGCAAGGATGCACCCCTGCGCTTGGATAGCCTTCTGCTTCTGCCCTCTGGCCCTCTACCGTACCACTCCCCCAGCCAGAACCGGGGTGCAACTAGGAGGAATGCGTTGCGAGGTGTTGAGATGGGAGGCGTCTCACTGCGCTCAGGGTTCAGGTAGAATGTTGCTGGTTTTGAATCCCACCTATTGTGGAGTGTTCTAATCAGTTTTGGCTTTCTGAGTTTTTGTGGAATTAAAGTGCTGCTGCTGCGAAAAAAAAAAAAAAAAAAAGATTCTGATTTGGGAGGACTTCAGATTTCGGATTTTGGGATTTGGGATGCTCACCTTGTACTGACATGTTCCCTGGTATCATTTTCTGCCCTTCTCTTGTCCCCTTCTTCAGTTTCTCCCTCCTCCCTCTTCATTGGCCTAGATCTCAGGAAAATTGGTGCCAGATAAATAATTTGGGTTGGAAGATTCAAAAGGTGTCAGAGCCTGTTGTGTCTAACCTGGTTCTGAAAGGAAAAACTAGAAAATCCCTTAGTTTTTTTATTAAAGAAAAGGAAGCAAGTGCCCGGCCTTGCTTCATGTTTCTTCTGACTTGACCTCTAGAGAACCTGAAAACCCAGGACAACTGCAGACACCAAGAGACCAAATGTCCCCAAAAGAGGAAGGGATCATTAGGAAGGCCACATCCTCAAAGGTGGCCACTGAGACTCAGGATGTTTTCATGCACTTTAAGTGGGTCACGGCGCCAGGACAGACCCACCTGAGGACGAGTGCAATGGGAATCATTTCTTATTTTATTAAAGAAAGTGGGCCGGGCGCGGTGGCTCAAGCCTGTAATCCCAGCACTTTGGGAGGCCAAGGCGGGTGGATCACGAGGTCAAGAGATCGAGACCATCCTGGTCAACATGGTGAAACCCCATCTCTACTAAAAATACAAAAAAATTAGCTGGGCATGGTGGCACATGCCTGTAATCCCAGCTACTCAGGAGGCTGAGGCAGGAGAATTGCCTGAACCCAGGAGGCGGAGGTTGCGGTGAGCCGAGATCGCACCATTGCACTCCACCCTGGGTAACAAGAGTGAAACTCTGTCTCAAAAAAAAAAAAAAAGAAAGTGAAGAGCCTCTTAAATGGGCCACAGAAGGCAACGGGAGCAGAAAGGGATGATGCATCCCCCACCACTGGGCTTCTCTGTGGACGAGGCTGAGTCATGCTGGGCCCCCAAAGTGGCTGGGCACAGGCCAGAAAAGCACCCAGACAAATCAAGAGCAAGAGCCGTGATTCCCATTGCACTCGTCCTCAGGTGGGTCTGTTCTGGAACCGTGACCCACTTAAAGTGCATGAAAACATCCTGAGTCTCAGTGGCCACCTTTGAGGATGTGGCCTTCCTAATGATCCCTTCCTCTTTCGGGGACATTTGGTCTCTTGATGTCTGTTCAGTTTTTCTGGGTTTTGAGGTTCTGTAGAGGTCAAGTCAAAAGAAATTTGAAGCAAAGCTGGCAGGGCACAGTGGCTCACACCTGTAATCCCAGCACTTCTGGAGGTCGAGGCAGGCAGATCACTTGAGGCCAGGAGTTCAAGACCAGGCTGGCCAACATGGCGAAACCCCATCTCTACTAAAAATACAAAAGAAATAAAGAAATGGGAAGCAAGAACTCTGAGCCCCATGACAACTCTTATAGCTATTTTGTTTGTTTGTTTGTTTTATTGTATACAAAGAACTTCTCGCAGTTTCATTGTATTGCCAGAGGGTTATTGTGATTGTTATTCCTGTTGTACAGAGAAGGAAAAAAAGGCACAGAAGTCACACAGTCTTGCTCAAAGTCACACAAATACTATCTATCAGAGCCACTGTCATTCTTAGCACCTTTTCTGTCTTGGCAGGAAGAGTCCACTGCCAAGTAGTTTTGTTCATGGTCAGCTCTTGGCAATAAACCAAGGCCATCACAGGCATCCTGTTAGCAGCTGCAGATGGCTGTGAATCAGGGAATAAAGTCACCAGACCTGCCTTGATGGCCTTTGTCTGGGTTGCCCTTGAGAATTCAGTTGCATCCTGCACATGTGCCACTCACTGCTGTCTGAGGCCTCCCTAAGCCTAAACTCTGCCTGCACCTGCCTGTTTAGTGCCCAACCTGGTCTTCACTCTTGTTAAGTCTCAAGGTCAGCTGGACCCAGCACAGCTTCTGGGAACGTGCAGGACCTTTCTTCATACCCCATTAGCATCCTCATTAAGTGTCACTTCTTATTTACAGGAGAGTCAGGGCTGGTCTCGACAGCTAACACCTGGAAGGCTAGCACTTGGAAGGCTAAGGTGGGATGATCACTTGAGCCCAGCATGGGCAGCATAGAGAGACCCTGTCTCTACAAAAGATTTAAAAATTAGCCTGCTGGACACAGTAGCTCATGCCTGTAACCCCAGCACTGTGGGAGACCGAGGTGGGCGAATCACAAGGTCAGGAGTTCGAGACCAGTCTGGCCAACAAGATGAAACCCCGTCTCTACTAAAAATACAAAAATTAGTTGGGCGTGATGGCAGGTTCCTGTAATCCCAACTACTCGGGAGGCTGAGGCAGGAAAATCACTTGAAACCAGAAGGCAGAGGTTGGGGTAAGCCAAGATTGCACCAGTGCACTCCAGCCTAGGCGGAAGAGTGAAATCCTGTCTCAAAAAAAAAAAAAAAAGCCGGGCACGGTGGCTCAAGCCTGTAATCCCAGCACTTTGGGAGGCCGAGGCGGGTGGATCACAAGGTTAAGAGATCGAGAGCATCCTGGTCAACATGGTGAAACCCCGTCTCTACTAAAAATACAAAAAATTAGCTGGGCATGGTGGCGCGTGCCTGTAGTCCCAGCTACTCGGGAGGCTGAGGCAGGAGAATTGCCTGAACCCAGGAGGCAGAGGTTGCGGTGAGCCGAGATCACGCCATTGCACTCCGGCCTGGGCAACAAGAGCGAAACTCGGTCTCAAAAAAAAAAAAAAAAAAAAAAAAGGTCTGGTGGTATGTGCCTATGGTCCTAGCTACGTGAGAGGCTGAAGCAGGAATATTGTTTGAGCCTGGGTGGTCGAGGCTGCAGTGAACTGTGTTTGCACCACTGTACCCAGCCTGAGCAACAAAGCAAGACCCTGTCTCAAAAAGATAAAGGAAAGTCAGGAAGAAAGACCCCAAATGCTTAAACCCACATACTTACTCCTTCCCTCCACCTGATCTCCAGACAGGTAGCACCGAAGATGACTGTTGAAACATACCCAGAATTCCTCTTACATCCCCAAGCGAACAGCAACACAGCGAGGTCTCATGCTGAGCCTCACCTCTCTTTTTTTCTGCTAGCACTTCCAAGGGACAGTTAAAGTGCAATGCCATCAAAATCCTAGTCCCCATGGTAGTGAGCTTCCCTGGGGCCAGTGGGGCTGGGGTGAAAAGATGGCTGGTTGTAGTGAATGTAGCCTCTCAGGCCATTTTGATTAGCAGCCCCCACTTGAGAATCACAGGTGTCTTGGTGGGAGGTGGGAAGTGAGTTCATTGTTAGATGTCCACACTTCCCTACCTGTCTCCCCCTTTTCATTTTTTATTTAAAGGGGTCCACATTGTCTGCAGCTTCCCTGACTGCCAGGGAATCTGAAGTTCAAATTCATCCAGGCAGCCTATAATTTTATTTTTCAAATCTGACAACTCTGACTCCAATGGCTTTTATCAAACCTAAGAGCAGGCCCTGTCTCGCTTCCTGCCATTCTTGCCTCATTGACCGTTTAGACACAGCAACTTAGTCCCCGAGCCACACCAGCTATTTTGGTTCCTCATTGCTGAACTGTTAAGTCCAGACTTGGGCCATCTACTATCCTCAGGAGCCTCTTGGAGGCTGGCTTCCTAAAACCATGGTGACACTACCTACCATTTTATTGAGCACCTGCTCTGTGCCTGGCATGATGTAGACACCGTTTTATTTAATTCACACAACAGTTCTTCAGAGTAGAGACGAGTTATTATTATTATAGATTAGGAAACAGAACGTGCAAGGTTAAGTGATTTGCCTAGAGTCACACAGACAGCAGATGACAGCACTCAAATCTCCAGCCCTCTGGCCTCAGCCTGTACATTTCTGGCTAGCCCTCTAACCTAGGGCCAGGGTAGTTAGTACCATCCAGTACGTCCCAGGACACTGTTGGGAGGGAAAGCAGGGCCCTGGATACAGCAGGGGAACACAGGTTCCTGAACCTGGTAGCATTCTCACTATAAATGTAATGACTTTGTAATGACAGATGCACATTTTCCACAGTGCAACAAAAGAAAAATTAGTGCAGAGATTCAATTATGTCTCCCATTTTTGAGGGCAATTTTGCTCTCTCAATAGATTAATTAGCAGCGGAGATCTCCTCCCCCCAGGCAAATCATGGCACACTTTATGGCGAGGAGGTGCATTAAGATGCAGCTGTGTCTCATTAAGCAGCCAGCCTTGCCCCCAGCATGCGCGACCGTGCTGCTTTCCCGTCCTGCCTGGAGAACAGAGGGAAAGTTTGCTGAACCTGACCAGATTAGGGGGCAGAGTGCCCACCTTTCAAGGAGATCCTATATGTGGACTATAGGCCACAGGAATGTAGGGAAAGGGTTCTCCTGTCATCTTAGGAGAAGCAACCTGTATCCAAACAGGGTGGAGGATACCTAGGAGAGAAAAGGATGAGGAGAAGGAAAGAGCTCAAAGCAGTTAAATCGCTTCTAAAGTGTGCACTTTGTAAACCTCAGCTCACTTCACCTTCACAGCAGCCCTGTGAGGTCATTTTTACTGTCTTTCTTCCTTCACTACCACATGCCTCTTTTTCACATTTTGTTGTATGTATGCAGGAGGCATAGCTTTCTCTCACCCACCAATTCAACACACCGCTAAAGCCAAGAAATACAGCATCACCATGCTGCTGTAAGAAAAGCGAGGCTCAGAGATGTGCAGTCCTTTGCCCCGTTAATAAGTGAGCTAGAGCTAGGACTTGAACCCGTGCCTGTGTAAACCCGTGTTCTTCTTCCCTTAAAGTCGTATTAGAAAATTGCAACATATTCCTGCCACCCAGCCTCTAATGTGCTTTCCCTTTGCTAAACTGTTACCTTCCTTTTCATTTTATTTTCTTTTTTTTTCTTTTTTTTTTTTTTTTTTTTTTTTTTTTTTTTTTTTTTTTGAGGTGGAGTCTCGCTGTGTTGCCTAGGCTGGAGTGCAGTGGTGCAATCTTGGCTCACTGCAACCTCCGTCTCCCGGGTTCAAGTGATTCTCTTGCCTCAGCCTCCCAAGTACCTGGGACTATAGGCACATGCCACTATGCCCAGCTAATTTTTATATTTTTAGTAGAGACAGGGTTTCACCATGTTAGCCAGGATGGTCTCGATCTCCCGACCTCGTGATCCCACCTCGGCCTCCCAGAGTGCTGGGGTAACAGGCATGAGCCACCGGGCCTGGCTTCACTTTATTTTCACCATTCTTTTTTAGACCAAATGTGAGTGGTGTGGACTGTACTGGAATCGTCATGGGTGGTCACTCTCAGCACCAACTGTGTCCCTCTGCTTGCATTCACCGTAACTCAGTTTATGTCTGGGGGACGGGACCAGGCAGGGCAGGAGTTTCTCCTACTGGTTTCTGCTGACAAACACTGTTTTTATCCTCTTCTAGGTACATTGAACGGAAAGCTTTCCTCGACCGAGTGGATCACAGGCAGTTTGAAATTGAGCGAGATCTCAGGCTGAGCAAAATGAAACCTTGATGTTACGGGCAAAATCAAGAGCAGCTTAATCCTGTTTACAATGTGAGCTTTTTGTGCGTCTGTGAAATGTTTTCCAGTGTTTCTCATCAGCTGTTTCCCAGCAAGGTCTTTATTTTCTACATTGAAGTTCTGTCTATGTATCTTAATCACAAATGGTTTCATCCACTTTACTTTTAAAAATTTGTCCTTAAATGAATAAATAAAAGTTGGTCCTGTGAGAGGCTGACGAAGATGACGACCTCACTCACCTTCCCTTTATTCTGCTGCAAAGTTCCAACCAGTTCAAGCCAGCACATTCCAGGTCTGTCCAGGCTGGCAGAGGTCTGTCCAGGCATAGTAAAGAGAGCTGATCAACCTGGGTGTAGATTTTCTGGGGCCAAGACGCTCTTTCTGCAGCCAGCCTTGCCCGGAAGACCTAGAGGAGCAGGCTCACTAGTGTGGCTGGAATGCCGGGCCCCTTCAAGGTCTGTTCTCAGTTCCACTCGGGCGTCTCTCCTCATCTCTCTCCTTCCTGAATGGATTCCCGCTGATGGCATGTAAGGCTGCAAATAAGGATATACTATTGCTGAATTAGCAGTTTTTTCCCTTCAGCCTTTTTCCTCTTCCCAAAGAAAAGTTAAATTCAGATTTGCTCCCACTTCAATACTTTGTTTATTTTTAGTTTGTCAAAGAATATTCTGAAGGATTTTCTTTTTTATACTCATAAGAAAATGTAAATTCCAAACTTCCTGCTTACTAGAGTCGGACGTTCTTTGCAGAACAGCAGGGAGGAGAGTAACAAACAAATCCTTGGTGAAGAGGGAAAGGGATAGAGACCATTTGTATTAATAAAGCAGGAAATCCCACAGCCTGCTGCTGGCGTGTGTGTGCCTGCATGTTCAGGTGTGTTACCCGAGTAACATGACAGGTTTGAGTGATGACAGGATCCTTAAGACTGCATTCCATTTCTTGCTGTACCAGCTTTGTGACCTTGACCACAGGTCAGTTTCCTGTGCTTCCATTTTCTGATCTGCAAATGGCATGAATAACACCAATACCTCCAAGGGGTGGAGTGAGCTGATGACAGACCTGGCGGGTATGAGTACTAGTTGATGGCAGGTCTCCCAGTCTACGTCTCTAATGTGGTCAGAACTCGTAGCAACTGAGACTTGACTCAACACTAGATGGTTATGGGCTATGGATCTTACTACTCAGAAAGGTAGTTTACAAGCTAAAATTGAACACAGCGTCTGTTCACATCCCCTCTGATAAATAATTCTCAAAGTGATGATAGAGCATTTCAGGCCAGCGTCACAACAGGCAGCCTGCAAGGTCTTTGTTATGGTCCCAAGTGGGACATAAGAATAACAGAGGAAGGTGGCTCATGCCTGTAATCCCAGCACTTCAGGAGGCCAAGGCAGGTGGATTGCTTGAGCTCAGGAGTTCAAGATCAGCCTGGGCAACATGGTAAAACCCTGTCTCCACCAAAAATACAAAAAAGAAATTAGCTAGGCATGGTGGTGTGTGCCTGTAGTCCCACATACTCAGGAGACTAAGGTGGGAGGATCACTTGGTCCCCGGAAGTTGAGGCTGCAGTGAGCCAAGATGGTGCCACTTCACTCTGGCCTGGGCACAGGGAGTGAGACCCTGTCTCAAAAACAAAAAAGAATAACCTAAGACCAGCCAGTATTTTGATGACAGGACATCCAGACCTTCTGGAGGTAGCAGCCAAGATTTGATGTGAATGTCCTCCCACATGGTACTCTCCAGTTCATCATCTATCATTCATCACCATTTGGCGACTGTTCCCCTAACTTTTCTCTGGAGTTGAGTCCCTCTACCATTACATTTCACAGAGGTCTTCATCGCAGCAGCCAGTGTCTCAGCAGCACACGAGCTGGCTCTCTCCCTGCTTGAAAAATGATCTGGAAGCCAATAAAATGAATAGTACTGAGATCATGATAAGTTAGGGTTTTCTTTTTCACAAATGTTAGCACCTTTGAAGCCTAAAGGATTAAGACAAAAGCTGCAAAAGCCTGCTGGGTTCTTCTCACAGGTGGGTTTGCTATTCCTGTTTTGCTCCGAGGTACGAAGGGAGAACTCAGATGTGTCAGTGAAAGTCGTAACTGTGTGCTTGGGCCCTGCCTTTCTTCAGGATCCAGCCCTTCACACAGGCTTCTCCATCTGTACCCTGGGAAAGATTGGTTCCTTTTTGCTGTCTCTTGATTGCTGTGTCTTTTTTTGTTTGTTTGTTTGTTTGTTTTTTGAGACGGAGTTTCGCTCTTATTACCCAGGCTGGAGTGCAATGGCACGATCTCGGCTCACCGCAACCTCCGCCTCCTGGGCTCAGGCAATTCTCCTGCCTCAGCCTCCTGATTGCTGTGTCTTTTCCCAGCAGGGTTACTGCCCACACTGACACAATCACCCATTACCTCTCCATCAGTCTTTTAGAAATCACCTGTAGGCCAGGTATGGTGGCTCACACCTATAATCCTAGCACTTTGGGAGGCCAAGGAAGGTGGTCACCTGAGGTCAGGAGTTTGAGACCAGCCTGGCCAATGTGGTGAAACCCCGTCTCTACTAAAAAATACAGAAAAATTAGCCAGACATGGTGGCACGTGCCTGTAATCCCAGCTACTCAGGAGGCTGAGGCAGGAGAATCACTTGAACCTGAGAGGCAGAGGTTGCAAAACTGAGAACACGCCATTGCACTCTAGCCTGGATGGCTGAGCAAGACTTTGTCTCAAAAAAAAAAAAAAAAAAAAAAAAAAAACCCTCTAGTCTAGTCAAGCCCCTGTCAGGGAATACATAGCTATTTGCATGGATCCTATTACAGGTGCTCTGTTTCCCAGTTTGTAGATCTCTGCTTTGGAGTCTCACAGTTTCCCACTGTTAACTGTGCTATTTGCCTTGACTTCAGCTGTCACTCTTTTTTTTTTTTTTTTTTTTTAAGACAGAGTTTTGCTCTTGATACCCAGTCTGGAGTGCAATGGCATGATCTCAGCTCACCGCAACCTCCGCCTCCTGGGTTCAGGCAATTCTTCTGCCTTAGCCTCCTGAGTAGCTGGGATTACAGGCACATGCCACCATGCCCAGCTAATTTTTTGTATTTTTAATAGAGACGGGGTTTCACCATTTTGACCAGGATGGTCTTGATCTCCTGACCTCGTGATCCACCTGCCTCAGCCTCCCAAAGTGCTGGGATTACAGGCGTGAGCCACCGCACCCGGCCAGCTATCGCTCTTTAGATCTACATGGAACCTCTTTAAAAGCCTCCTGTACTGACCTCACTTCATCTCACTGATGAAGCACTTCCCCTGGCTGATACATTTGCACTTGTGTGTATGTATTATGTACATGTGTCATCTTACAATGAGAGTTAATAATGGACTTTCATTTAGTCTCACTGGCCATATCTGGGTCATTGAACTCCCTCTATCTGTAGGGAAGGCTGGAAAAGTGAGTGTCTTGGAAAACATGCAAGGAGAAAAGAAATTAGTAGGAGTATGTAATAGGTCGGCTAACCAGTGTACCTGCCACACTCAGTCTTTGTCATAAACCAACAGGTTTTTCTCCATTTGTTCTTTAAAATTGTCCCAGGCTGGGCACAGTGGCTTATGCCTATAATCCCAGCCCTTTGAAAGACCAAGGCGGGAGGATCACTTTAGCCTAGGAGTTTGAGACCAGCCTGGGCAACACAGACCCCATCTCTACAAAAAATAAATTTTTAAAAATTAGCCAGTTGTACTGGCACATTCCTGTAGTCCCAGCTACTCGAGACTGAAACAGGAGGATCACTTGAGCCCAGAAGGTCGAGAGGTTGCAGTGAACCAAGATCAAACACTTCACTCCAGCCTGGGCAACAGAGCGAGACTCCGTCTCAGGGGAAAAAAAAAAAAAAAGAAAAAAATGGGCCACGTGTTGGTAATTGTTGAAGCTGAAAGAGGAGTATATTAGATTTATTATACTGTGCTCTACTTTTATAGAGATTTGGATTTTTCATAATTTTTGTTTATGAAGTCTATAGTAATGTTTTTTAAATTGTCACAGGGAGGCTGGGCACAGTGGCTCACGCCTTTAATCCCAGCACTTTGGAAGGCCAAAGTGGGTGGATTGCCTGAGGTCAGGAGTTCAAGACCCGCCTGGGCAACACAGTGAAACCCCATCTCTACTAAAAATACAAAAATTAACTGGGCATGGTTGTGCATGCCTGTAATCCCAGCGACTCGGGAGGCTGAGGCAGGAGAATCGCTTAAACCCAAGAGCTGGCAGTTGCAGTGAGCCAAGATTGTACACATGCACTGCAGCCTGGGCAGCAAAGTGAGACTCTATCTAAAAAAAAAGCGCCGGGCGCGATGGCTCAAGCCTGTAATCCCAGCACTTTGGGAGGCCGAGGCGGGTGGATCACAAGGTCGAGAGATCGAGATCAACCTGGTCAACATGGTGAAACCCCGTCTCTACTAAAAATACAAAAAATATCGGCTGGGTATGGTGGCGCGTGCCTGTAATCCCAGCTACTCAGGAGGCTGAGGCAGGAGAATTGCCTGGAGGTTGCGGTGAGCCGAGATCGCGCCATTGCACTCCAGCCTGGGTAACAAGAGTGAAACTCCGTCTCAAAAAAAAAAAAAAAAAAAGAAGTCACAGAGAGGCTTCAAGTAAGGAAAGACTTTGAAGTACTCAGGCTGTTCTAGTAGAGTGTGGGCAGCCCCCCAGGGCTCATCTCCCCACCCTGCAGGTCTCACAATGGCCGGGAGTGTAGTAGAGGGGACTGTTGTCCAGGAAGGAGGTCCTCTCTGTCTCCTAAGATCCTGGATGCCTGTTTTTCTTTTCTTTCTTTATTTTATTTTATTTTGAGACAGGATCTTGCTCTGTTGCCCAATCAATGCAATGGCATAATCATGGTTCACTGCAGCCTCGACCTCTTGGGCTCAAGAGATCCTTTCACCTCAACCCCCCAAGCAGCTGGGACCACTGTGTGGGAGGTATACACCATTGCACCCAGCTAACTTTCTAATTTTTTATAGAGACAGGGTCTCACTATGTTGCCCGGGTTGGTCTTAACTATGCCTGTTTTTAACAACTTGGAAACCAGACTGCAGATTCTATGTCACCTCTTCTTCCCAGACTCTGAAGGTCCTCCTCTTGCCCCTTCTTTTTACTCGTTACTATTGTGGATCAAGTTCAAGGGACAGGGGAACTGGCCAGCAAGACGGGGTCCTTGGGCATTGGCAGTTGGTATCTGCAAATGGGTGGCTGCTTCTTGTAGGTATAAGCCAGGCCCTAGGAGGCAGTAGTCTTCTCAAGCCCTGCCTGACCATCCCCATCTGCTGAATGCTGTGGCTGCAGAATGGAGCATGCCTTTGGCACCAGCCAGTGACCCAGGCAGAGGACCAAGCAGGTGCATATCCACGGGGGTGCCTAAGGCAGGGATGGACCACTCTTGGGTGTTCCTCTTGGTCATCTGTGCTGCCTGAGCCCATCTTTGCCCTCAGTGGGACCTACCTTCTCAGCCAGCATTGCTACCTATCCCAACCTCTTCCTAGGAAAAGCCAGTACACCCACTGAGATCAGGCTGGTGGGTGGGACTGATTAAAGCGTGTTTGCCTTTAATCAAGAATCACCTTTTCGGCCAGGCACGGTGGCTCACACCTGTAATCCCAGTTCTTTGAGAGGCTGAGACGGGCATATCACTTGACGCTAGGAGTTTGAGACCAGCCTGGGCAACATATAGTGAGACCCTGTCTCTACAAAAAACATAAAAATTAGCTGGACATAGTGGTGCATGCTTGTGATCCCAGCTGCTTGGAAGACTGAGGTGGGAAGATCACTTGAGCCCAGGATATCAAGGCTGCAGTAAGCTGTGATTGTGCCCCTGCATTCCAGCCTGAGCAACAGAGCAAGACTCTATCTCAAAACAAAAGCTACCTTTTTTATTACAAGTCTGATTTGAACCATGACAGACACTATCCTGCCCAGTTTTTAAGAACAAGTGACTCATGTTTTATCTAGCTCTTACATCCACATTCAGTGAAAACTCATCTATCTAACTCCCAAAGGAAGTGATGTCCCTTTATCCCGGAGTTGGGAATTGTTAAGGAAACTGTTTGCAGGAAGTGGGAAGTGGAAAGAATGAGTCAGTGCTAAGAGGTGTTTGGCAGCCTTCTGTAGGGCACAGTGCTCATCCCCTGCTGTGGGGTGAATGGCTGACAAGGACAATCCAAGGACGCCTTCTTAGCTGGTCCTGTGGAGTTCAGAGACTCCCTTGGAGTTGACTTTTCCTGGCCTTGCTCTTGTCCTGTCCACGTCCCAAATTTTGGTGTGTCAGATTTCCAGGGCATCTGGTACCTTCTCATTACTGAAAACACTGCCCTAAAACAGGATAAGGTCAAAAATAAAATAAGCCTCTTGATGTGCTCTGCTCACCTATTTCCTGAATAACGCAGTGCTCTAATTAGGAACTCTGCCTAAGGTCTCTAGGGGCGAAAGGGGACACATGAAGAAGGAAATCCTATGTGAGCTGTACGCTGTCAGCACCCGTACAGAGGCACTGGACTAAGAGGCCTGACTTCAGAACTGCGCAGTGCAGGTTAGGTGAGTGGCTGGCACTGCAAAGGCCAGGAGACCTCGGCAGGAGTGGAGCGATGGTGTCTCTGTCACCCAGGCAGGGACCAGGAAGGCCAGTGACAGGCTCTCCAGGTGCCATGCTGCCTCGTGGTAGCAGTATAGGCGGTGTGGTTGGTGTGGTGAGGCGGCAGTGTGTGGTGTGGTGTAGTTAACGTGGCGTGGTGTGATGTGGTCTGCGGTTTGACGCAGTGTGGTGGAAAGGGTCTAGAACAGGCTCTCAAGAGCGGTCTTCTGCTTTCTGGTATTAGTCCTTAGCCAAATCTGGAATTGCCCAGGCATGTTGGGTGAGACTCACTACTTTTTGAATTACCAAAAAGCACAGGTGAACAAACAGGAATTGGGCTGAGAATGGGAGTTCCTGGGAAGGATCAGAAGCTTTCAGCTTCATCAGCAAATGATCGGTCAGTTTTGTGTGCCAGGTGCTTCCTCTCATGCTATCTTGTTAGATCCTCTGCCCTTTCAGAGGAAACATGCCTGAGGGCATCCGGTACCACAACCAGGGCCAAACCCACATGGCATGGCTGTAGGGCAGGATGTGGGAGCAGAGCAAGTTCAGTAGCTTCTCATCACCCCCTGGATCCCAGAGCCATGTTGGGAAGGAAAGACCTGAGGGCAAGGAGATGGAAAAGCCAAAGGTTGAGAAGGTTCTTGCAGGTGAAGAGAATGGCACCTGCCCACTGGTACCAAATATTTGTGTCAAGAGTTCACTGAGATGTGGGCATCCTGGCCTCAGCCCTGGTACTGCCCAGTCTAGGCAGCTTCTGAACCACTCTCTACAGGGGAGAGGGGGTGCTGCTGAGAAGTCTTTACCTAAGACTTCAGCCTTGCTTCAGACAGGCCTGGTGGCCAGGTGTCACCCACGTCTAAGCTCTGCTCCACAGTCACGTTTCTGTGCTGAGCATTTCTGAGTGGAGGGTGTTGGCCTCCTCTCTTTGAGACACTGCCTGGGGTTAGGGGGTGAAGGGAGTAGGTACCCAGATGACTGCAGCCGTTTGGTGTGTGGGAGGTTCAGAGAGTCAGGGACATTGAGTGCCACTCCCCTGCCCCACCTTCCCTGGGCTGCAGATTCCTGTGTTGGCCTCTTCTGCTACTTCTTTTTTGAGACAGAGTCTCGCTGTGCCACCCAGGCTGAAGTACAGTGGCATGATCTCAGCTCACTGTAGCCTCAGCCTCCCTGGGCTCAAGCAGGTCCCCCACCTCAGCCTCTTATATTATGCCTCTAATGGCATACTACAGGTATGTACCACCACACCTGGTTAGGTTTTGCATTTTTGGTAGAGACCGGGTTTCACCATGTTGCCCAGGCTGGTCCCCAACTCCTGACCTCAAGCAATTGGTGTTAGCCACCACACCTAGCCTGCTAATAAGTCTTTTTTACCATTGCTTTTATTTATTCCTTCCTAGAGCAACTTAAGTCCAAAAATACTACCAGATGCAATCTTCATGCATAGGCAAGTTGACCCCAGCAAGGAAGCTGGGATGGAGAAGTCCAGCAGGGTCGCACCACAGAGCCCCTCCTCGGGGTCCCTCTCCCTGCTCTGCAGCCAGCTTTCGTTGTTTGTGGTCTCAGAAAGCTGATGTGTAGGCTAAGGCTGTGCTCATATAAGGCACTTGGTGACCGTGCTAGGGAGGAGGGAGAGAAACTAATGTAAGGAGAGCACTGTCAGGTCAGACACATGGGTTGACGTCCTGCCTGTAACCCTCCTATCTCTGTGATCCGACTAAATCCCTCAACCTCTGTATCTCGGATTCCTCACCTTTGAAAGGTTGCTGAGGATGGTGAATAATCCTGCTCTGCCTACCTCACAACACTTTATTAGGTGAAGTACACCATCAAGTTACTTTAATTAAATTGTGCCCCTGGCTCCTCCTTCCCCAAGACAGCCAAGCTTATAGGAGTACAAATTAGTGCCACTTTACAGAGCACTTTGGCGTACCTGGCCCCGGATGCAGCAAATGTACTCCGAGATACATCTTGGAGAAGCACCAGCATGTGCACAAGGAGGCAGGAATACAGGTTAAGTACCCCGACCCCTCGTCTGCCTGGGGTTAGGGAGTGAAGGGAGTAGGTGCCCAGATGACTGCAGCCATTTGCTTCGGCAGCACATATACTTTAAAAAAAAAAAAAAAAAGGAACGATACAGAGATTAGCATGGCCTCTGCACAAGCACGTGATATGGTTTGGCTGTGTCCCCACCCAAATCCCAAATCTCATCTTGAATTGTACTCCCATAAATTCCCATGTGTTATGGGAGGGACCCAGTGGGAGATATTTGAATCATGGGGACGGTTTCCCCCATACTGTTCTCATGGTATAGTGAGTAAGTCTCATGAGGTCTGATGGTTTTACCAGGGGTTTCCGCTTTTGCATATTCCTCATTTTCTCTCGCCTCCACCACGTAAGAAGTGCCTTTCGCCTCCTGCCATGATTCTCAGGCCTCCCAAACCTTGTGGAACTGTAAGTCCAATTAAACCTTTTTTTCTTCCCAGTCTCAGGTATGTCTTTATCAGCAGCGTGCAAATGGACTAATACAGGATGACATGCAAATTCGTGAAGCATTCTATTAAAAAAAGAAAAAAGTATCCCTTATCTGAAATGCTTAGGGCCAGAAGTGTTTCAGATTTCAGATTTCTTTGGATTTTGGAAAATTTGCATTAGACTGATCCAGCATCCCAGATCCAAAAATCTGAAATCCACATGCTCCAATTAGCATTTCCTTTGAGCCTCATGTGCGCACTCAAAAAGTTCCACATTTTGGAGCATTCTGGATTTGAAAGCTCAACCTGTATTGGTAATTATAAAAACTTGAAAACCACTGTAGAGGAGGAAAAATTTCTCTTCTACCCTCTTTATTTTTTTTTACATATACATGGGAGTCCTCTCTAGAAACACGAGGACCCAAAGAAACAGACTCAAAAGCTTATATACTGAGTTGGGCAAAGAGTAGTACGTGTGACAGGGTGAAAGGACCTGAGCTAGGGGAGTTATATTGGTTGGAAAAGTGGGAAGATACAGTTTGTTAACAAGGTTTGTACAGATTTCTCTTAGCCTTAACTTCCCCCTCCTTGGTGATAAAAGGGTCTCTTTCCTTCTGATATGAGAAGGATACATTGGCCAGGCGCAGTGGCTCATGCCTTTAATCCCAGCACTTTGGGAGGCTGAGGCAGGCAGATCTCATGCTTCACCCTCCTTTTGTGGCTGGGACTGCAGGTAGGCACCACCATGCCCCGCTAATTTTTTTTGTATTTTTTGTAGAGATAAGGTTTCACTATGTTGTCCAGGCTGGTTTTGAACTCCTGAGCTCAAGGGATCCTCTTGCTTTGGCCTCCCAAAGTGCTGGGATTATAGGTGTGAGCCACACCTCTGGCCGAAAGCTCCTTTTTGATCTCTCTCTTATCATATAGCCTTCCTTATCCCACAAGAGGCTTCCTTGTGGGATGAGTTCGAGACCAGCCTGGCCAACATGGTGAAACCCCATATTTACAAAAAAAAAAAAAAAAAAAAAATGCAAAAATTATCAGAGTGTGGTGTCACATGCCTGTAATCCCAGCTACTCGGGAGGCTGAGGCAGGAGAATCACTTGAATCCTAGAGGCAGAGGCTGCAGTGAGCCGAGATTGTACTATTGCACTTGAATCCTGGAGGCAGAGGCTGCAGTGAGCCGAGACTGTACTATTGCACTCCAGTCTGGGTGACAGAGCAAGACTCCATCTCAAAAAAAAAGAAGGATGCATTTCACATGACAATTTCACCTTTTTTTTTTTTTTTTTTTTTTTAAGAAAAAGAAGGAAGGTCAGACTAGCCTTCTTACATCTGTTTTTCAAGTACCTTTTTTTAGAGAAAGGGTCTCACTCTATCTCCCAGGCTGGAGTACAGTGGTGCCATCGTAGGTCACTGCAGCCTCAACTTCCTGGTCTCAAGTGATCTTCACATTCAGCCTCTTAAGTAGCTAGGACTATAGGCACATGTCACTAGGCTCAGATAAAATTTTTTTTTTTTTGAGACGGAGTTTCGCTCTTGTTACCCAAGCTGGAGTGCAATGGCACGATCTCGGCTCACCGCAACCTCCGCCTCCTGGGTTCAGGCAATTCTCCTGCCTCAGCCTCCTGAGTAGCTGGGATTACAGGCACACACCACCATGCCCAGCTAATTTTTTTTTTTTTTTTTTTTTTTGAGACGGAGTTTCGCTCTTGTTACCCAGGCTGGAGTGCAATGGCGCGATCTTGGCTCACCGCAACCTCCGCCTCCTGGGTTCAGGCAATTCTCCTGCCTCAGCCTCCTGAGTAGCTGGGATTACAGGCATGCACCACCATGCCCAGCTAATTTTTTGTATTTTAGTAGAGACGGGGTTTCACCATGTTGACCAGGTTGGTCTCGATCTCTCGACCTTGTGATCCACCCGCCTCGGCCTCCCAAAGTGCTGGGATTACAGGCTTGAGCCACCGCGCCCGGCAGAATTTTTTGTATTTTTAGTAGAGGCGGGGTTTCACCATGTTGACCAGGATGGTCTCGATCTCTTGACCTCGTGATCCACCCGCTTCGGCCTCCCAAAGTGCTGGGATTACAGGCTTGAGCCACCGCGCCCGGCAAAATTTTTTTTTTAATGACAGAGTCTGGCCGTGTTGGCCAGGCTGGTCTCAAATTCCTGAGATCAAGCAAACCTCTCACCTCAGCCTCCCAAAGTGCTAGGACTATAGGCATGAGCCACCTTGCCAGGCCACAGGTGCCTTGAACTCAAAATGGTCAATAGGCTAGAGTGGCATATTTTGGGTGGCATGTTCTAAACACCTTCACAGCCCAGTGCCTGCCGGGAGGATGGGTCAGTTGTAGTCACACAATGACATACGATTTGGCAATGAAATACACAAGCTGGGGCTATGTGCATCAACACAGATGAACCTTGTAAGCAGCACTGATGCACAATGCAAATCACAAAAGACATGCCATGCAATCCCAGTTGTGTGGATTTTAAAACATGCAAACGTAGAGGTGTTGGTTGCCCACCCTTGGATGTAGAATTCAATGCACTTTAAAATGGTTTTCTGTTCTGTGGTTCAGAACATGCATATATTTATATATGTATATATAGTATACACATATATATGCATGTATGTATATGTGTGTATATCTGTACGTATACACACACTATATATACACATATATAGTGACAAATTTTTTTTTGAGGTGGAGTTTCGCTCTTGTTACCCAGGCTGGAGTGCAATGGCGCGATCTCGGCTCACTGCAACCTCCGCCTCCCGGGTTCAGGCAATTCTCCTGCCTCAGCCTCCTCAGTAGCTGGGATTACAGGCACGCGCCACCATGCCCAGCTAATTTTTTGTATTTTTAGTAGGGACAGGGTTTCACCATGTTGACCAGGATGGTCTCGATCTCGACCTTGTGATCCACCCGCCTCAGCCTCCCAAAGTGCTGGGATTACAGGCTTGAGCCATCGCACCCAGCTATAGTTACAAATTTTAAGCCTAGCATAGAGGAAACCTCTTGTGGGATAAGGAAGTCCATATGATAAGAGAGATCAAAAAGGAGCTTTGGGGGCCGGGTGCGGTGGCTCAAGCCTGTAATCCCAGCACTTTGGGAGGCCGAGGCGGGTGGATCACCAGGTCAAGAGATCGAGACCATCCTGGTCAACATGGTGAAACCCTGTATCTACTAAAAATACGGAAAATTAGCTGGGCATGGTGGCACGTGCCTGTAATCCCAGCTACTCAGGAGGCTGAGGCAGGAGAACTGCCTGAACCCAGGAGGCGGAGGTTGTGGTGAGCCGAGATCGCGCCATTGCACTCCAGCCTGGGTAACAAGAGTGAAACTCTGTCTCAAAAAAGAAAAAAAAAAAAAAGGAGATTTGGGCCAGGCACGGTGGCTCACACCTATAATTCCAGCACTTTTGGAGGCTGAGGCAGGAGGATCCCTTGAGCTCAGGAGTTTCAGACCAGCCTGGGTAACATAGCAAAACCCCCTCTCTACAAAAAATACACACACACACACACAAAATTAGCTAGGCATCATGGTGTGTGCCTATAGTCCCAACTACTGGGGAGGCTAAGGTGGGAGGATGGCTTGAGCCCAGGAGGTGGAGGTTGCAGCGAGCTGAGATCATAATGCTGCCCTCCGGCCTGGGTGACACAGCCAGACCCTGTGTCAAACAAACCAAAAATAAGGAGCTTTATTTACAGCTGTGGTTTTATATCTTAAATTAGGAGGTATCAACAGATATTTCTTATATTATTCATTATAACTTTTTATTTCTCTGAAATGTTTCAAGATAGTTTTTTTCTATGAGAGATGAGCCTCACCTCAGAGAAACTTGCATCACCTCAGTCAGCCTCCTTTCTGGAGGCCCAAGGGAGGAGCAGCTCAGGATGGATGGGTTGCCATGGTGATGGGCTTGCTTGGGCATCAGGGAGCTTTCCAGAGTGATCTCCTCCAAGTGGCACCTGAAACATTTCCCAGGAGATGAGTGACTCACAGGTAGCCTGCCAGGTGCCCCCATTTCTTTGAAGAGCAGGGTTTGGGTGGCTGGGGAAGCCAAGGGGGCTGGGCCAGGCAGCATGCCTCTCCTCAAGCAGCTGCACAGTGGGATTGCCCCTGCCAGCTGACGGTGCAAAACTGGCCGAGTCAGCCTCCTCCCAAAACATGGCCATGACAGATGCACAGAGGCAGGACATGAACAGGCCATATGTTAGAAGGATGCTGCACAGGCCTCGACTTGTTAGATGCTAAGTAAATGGTTCCTGACCTGGATAAATGAGCTTAAAATGTGAAGACACCAAAATGAATTACACTCAATGTCTGGATTTTTTGGCAGAAGTTATGGGGCTGCCTGTCTTCAGTGCCATATCCTGAGCTGTCCCTGGGCTCTTAGGCCCCAGCCGTACCTTGAACCTCCGATGAGTGCCCTCTCTCAGTGGGAGGTATGGCCCGATCTCCTCAGGAGGAGTCTTGCTGGCGGGGAGCCCTCCTCTCCCAGGTCCGCTGAGCAGCGAGCACTACTCATCTCTGTGAGTGATTTCATGCCTTCCCCCACGCTTGCATTATAACCTGGGCCTGCCAGAGTTTGAGGTACCCCATCTGACAAATGGAAGACAAAAATGTCTTAAAAAATTAAGCTCACTGGGTGCCTGAGGGCACGGTCTGCAGCAAGGTGAACCCCCTCTGTATCGGACACCCTCTCAGGTTGTCTCTCGCAGGCTCACAGTTTTGTTACCCCTCTGCCATTGAGCTCCGTCATTTGATCCTTGAATTTAAGGTATGGGGTCCTGAGTCTTAGAGAAGAAAACCTGCCCATCACCCTGTCACAATTCCCCCCACATCCCAGCCCTCCTGAACCAACAGGGTCCAACGTGTTCCCTTGAGCCGGCTATAGGCAGCTGGGCTGGAGACAACCACAAGAAGCATTATCATCATTATAAAGGCTTGTCTTTGCAATGCAGTAGTACTTTCCTAAAACATTGCAAATATCCGATGTGTTATTAAAAAAAAAAAAAAACTGACTCATGCCTGGAATCCCAGCGCTTTGGGAGGCTGAGGCAGGAGAATCATTCTAGTCCAGGAGTTAAAGACCAGCCTGGGCAACATACCAAAACCCCGTCTCTATAAAAAAAAAAAAAATCAAAAGGCCAGGTGCGGTGGCTCAAGCCTGTAATCCCAGCACTTTGGGAGGCCGAGGTGGGTGGGTCACGAGGTCAAGAGATCGAGACCATCCTGGTCAACATGGTGAAACCCCGTCTCTACTAAAAATACAAAAAATTAGCTGGGCATGGTGGCACGTGCCTGTAATCCCAGCTACTCAGGAGGCTGAGGCAGGAGAATTGCCTGAACCCAGGAGGCGGAGGTTGCGGCGAGCCGAGATCGCGCCATTGCACTCCAGCCTGGGTAACGAGCAAAACTCTGCCTAAAAAAAAAAAAAAAAAAAAAAAATCAAAAAATTGGCTGGGCTTGGTGCCAAGTGCCTGTGGTTCCAGCTACTCGGGCAGCTGAGGCAGGAGAATCACGGCTGGGAGGTCAAGGCTGGAGTGAGCTGGGATCATGCCATTGCACGCTAGCCTGGGTGTGCAAAAGCAAGATCCTGTCTCAATTAATTGTTAATTATTTGGCTTTTGTGTTCCTGGCACAGAGCTCCTAAAACCCTTGGAATTTACTGTCTTTTGTGTGCTAATGAGGGATCATGGCTTATCATAGGGGAGCCCTTGATAACTTCAGGATGGGGTCTGGGTGCCAGAAAACCACAAGATTAGAGGGACAGAACTTTCAGCCCTCCCCTCCCAGCCTCCAGGGTGGGGAGAGGGGCTAGAGATGGAGGTCAGTCACCATGGACCAGTGATTTCATCTATCATATCTATGTAATGAAACCTTCATTAAAAAAAAATCCCGGCCGGGCGCGGTGGCTCAAGCCTGTAATCCCAGCACTTTGGGAGGCCGAGGCGGGTGGATCACGAGGTCGAGAGATCGAGACCAACCTGGTCAACATGGTGAAACCCCGTCTCTACTAAAAATACAAAAAATTAGCTGGGCATGGTGGTGCGTGCCTATAATCCCAGCTACTCAGGAGGCTGAGGCAGGAGAATTGCCTGAACCCGGGAGGCGGAGGTTGCGGTGAGCCGAGATCGCGCCATTGCACTCCAGCCTGGGTAACAAGAGCGAAACTCCGTCTCAAAAAAAAAAAATCCCAACCCCCTTGCACCCCTAAGTCCATGGGGACAGAGGTCCTGCACTCAGGTCCCTCCAGACCTCACCTATATACTTCATCTGGCTGTTCATTCTCATCCTGTGTAATAAACCTCAGTGGTGAGTAGAGCACTTTCCAGAGTCTGTGAGTTATTCTAGCAAATCAGCAGACCTGTTAAGAGTGTAGGCGCAGTGGCCCATTTCTGTAATCCCAGCACTTTGAAAGGCCAAGGCAGGAGGATCAGCTTGAGTACAGGGTTCAAGACCAGCCTGGGCCATACAGTGAGTCTCTGTCTCTAGAGAAAAACATTGGCCAGGTGCGGTGGCTCACGCCTGTAATCCCAGCACTTTGGGAGGCTGAGGCGGGTGGATCACGAGGTCAAGAGATCAAGACCATCCTGGCCAACATGGTGAAACCATGTCTCTACTAAAAATACAAAAATTAGCCGGGCGTGGTGGCACACGCCTGTGATCCCAGCTACTTGAGAGGCTGAGGTGGAAGAATCACTTCAACCCAGGAGGCGGAGGTCACAGTGAGCTGAGATTGCGCCACTGCACTCCAGCCTGGTGACAGAGCAAGACTCTGTCTAAAAAAAAGAAAAAAATTAGCTGGGCGTGGTAACCATGTGGTCCCAGCTACTCAGGATCCTGAGGTGGAAGGGTCGCTTGAGCCCAGGAATTGGAGGTTCCAGTGAGCCAATATTATGGCACTGCACTGTAGCCTAGGCAATAGGACAAGACCCTGTCTCAAACAAAACAAACTCGATAGGAAGAAGGGGTCCTGGGAATCTCCAAATTTATAGTTAGCTGGGCAGAAGTATGGGTAGACTGGACACCCCATTTGTAGCCGGTGTCGGAAGCATGGGCAGTCTTATGGGACCAAGTCCTTAATCTGTGGGGTGTGTGCTAATTCTGGGTAGTGTCAGAACTGAATTGTGTGGCATCGAGTTGGTGATGGAGAATTGGTTGGTGGTGGGAACACACCTCACAGCCCACTTGTCCTAACTCCTTTAAGGCCAACAACTGACACAGGGGAATTGAGAGGCAAGGCAATTAGCAAAACACACCCACGTCAGATGCCCAGATCCTAATCCCAGCACTGCTGACCAGCTGGTGCCCTTGGGCACATGGCTTGGCCCTCTGCCTGCCCTGGCCCCATCTATAAAATGAGGGGGTTGATTAAATTATCCCTGGGGCTTAGCACTAGGAATCTCCACTTCTAACAAGCAGCCAGGTGATTCTTCGGCACTCCAAAGCCTGAGAACCACTGCTTATGACCTCTTTAACAGTAAAGTAATTAAAAGGCCTCCAGCTATGTATTTAGGAAAATTACATCTTTCTTTATCCTTGCTACTTCAAATAACTCAAATTCCTGAACTGCTGCACCAGCAAAGCCACAATGAATAAGCCAGCCCAGGTTCCCTCCCCAAGTCTGCCGAGACTCACCTGTAGGAACTTCCTCCTACTTTCCAAAGAGCTTGGCTGAAGTCTCCTCAAAGTTGTTTGGGTCAAGGCTCAGGCACGGTGGTTCACGCCTCTAATCCCAGCATTTTGGGAGCCTGAAGAGGGCTGATCGCTTGAGCCCAGGAGTTGGGAGACCAGCCTCAGCAACATAGTGAGACCCTGTCTCTACAAAAAAATACAAAAATTAAGTCAGGTGCGGTGGCTCATGCCTGTAATCCCAGCACCTTGGGAGACGAAGGCCAGTGGATCACCTGAGGTCAGGAGTTTGAAACCAGCCTGGCCAGCATGGTGAAACTCTGTCTCTACTAAAAATACAAAAATTAGCTGGGCGTAGTTGTGTGTGCTTGTAGTCCCGGCTGCTCAGGAGGCTGAGACAGGAGGATTGCTTGAGCCCAGGAGGCAGAGGTTATAGTGACCCGAGAGTACACCACTGCACTTCAGCCTAGGTGATGGGAGTGAAATCCTGTCTCAAAAAAAAAAAAAAGAAAAAGAAAAAAAATTAGCCAGGCATGGTGGCACATGCCTGTAGTCCCAGCTACTTGGGAGGCTGAAGTGCGAGGATCACCTAAGCTTGGGAGGTGAAGGTTGCAGTGAGCCAAGATTGCACTAGTGCACTTCAACCTGGGCGGCACAGCAAGACTCAAAAAACTTGTTGGTAACTTGGAGAAGCAGCTGAAGTCAGGCCTGGGAAGCAAGTCAGACATTCAAACAACAAAATCCACCCAAGTACAGCTGAAGAGATAACACTTTGCTGCAGGGTTGGCAAGAGATGGTAAGACCCATGTGCACACACATTCACACCAGCGAAACTGAGTTCACAGTCCGTCGGCTAGGTTGCCCTGCTGCTTGGAGACGACCCAACCCCCACTCACCACACTCCGTTAAAACAAGCCCCGTGCTAGGCGGGTTCTCCCCACTCCTGCCAGCTCAGCCAGGGGAGCCCTGCTGGACCCTTCCTGCCAACCTGAGTTCCCCTGGCCCTTCTCTTCCCTCCTCTCTCCTCCTCATATTCCTCTGCTGTTCTGATGGAGAAAAAAATCTATTCATTGTCTGAGAATTGAAAGCAGAAAAATGAACGAAAATGTAACTCTCTTGTAATCTTCCTAACAGAGAAAACTACTGTATACATTTTGGAATACTCTTTTAGTCATTTTTCATGTGTTTAATTGTTGTTTTCAACCTTTTTCTTTGTTGTTGTTGTGTTTTGTTTTGTTTTTTTTTTTGGCAGGGTCTGTCACCTAGGCTGCAGTTTAGTGCAGCAATCATAGCTCACTGAATCCTTGACCTTGGCTCAAGCGACTCTCCTGCCTCAGCCTCCTGAGTAACTGGAACTACAGGTGTGCACCACCACACCTGGCTAATTTTTGTATTTTTTGTAGAAACTTTTTTTTTTTTTAAGACAGAGTCTCTCTGTGTCACCCAGGCTGGAGTGCAGTAGGGTGATCGTGACTCACTGCAACCTCCACCTCCTGGGTTCCAGCAATTCTCCTGCTTCAGCCTCCCAAGTAGCTGGGCCTGCAGGCGCCCACCACCATGCCCAGCTAATTTTTTTTTTTTTTTTTTTTTTTGTATTTTTAGTAGAGACGGGGTTTCACTAGTTGGTCAGGCTGCTCTTGAACTTCTGTCCTTGTGATGTGCCTGCCTCGGCCTCCTAAAGTACTGAGATTACAGGCATAAGCCACCGCGACCAGCCAGAAACACGGTTTTTCCATTTGCCCAGGCTTGTCTTGAACTCCTGCCCTCAAGTGAGCTGCCTGCCTTAGCCTCCCAAAGTGCTAGGATTACAGGCATGAGCCAATGAGACACTGTGCCCAGCCACCCACACCTTTTCTTAACATACTTGGGATTTAGTGTACCTGTGCAATTCCATACCGAAGTCACTAACAACATGGAGCTCTTCAAATGCTCAGTTTGTCAAAATTTAAAATTCTGTTCTTCAGTTGTGCTAGCCCAGGACTTCCTGTGTTCATTAGTGGCCTGTGGTTGTTGTCTGTGGTCTAAGGGACCATGCAGGTGCAGAACATTTTCTTCATCACAGAGTCGTATCAGCCTGCACTGGTGTGTGCAGTTTTTTTTGTTTCGTTTTGTTTTTTTTCTTATAAAGACGGAGTTTCACCATGTTGGTCAGGCTGGTTTTTTTGAACTCCTGACTTCAGGTGATCCACCCGCCTTGGCCTCCAAAGTGCTTGGATTATAGGCGTGAGCCACCACGCCCGGCCTGGTGTGTGCAGTTTTAACCAAATGTTATGCTCTGAGCATTTCCCCATTTACTTAAACATTCTCAACGTTCTTTGAGTACATGATTTTTTTTTTTTTTTTTTTTTTTTTTTTTTTTTTTTTGAGGTGGGGTCCCTCTCTGTCGCCCAGGCTGGAGTGCAGTGGCATGATCTCGGCTCACTACAACCTCCGCCTCCTGGGTTTAAGTGATTCTCCCACCTCGGCCTCCCAAATAACTGGGATTACAGGCATGTGCCACCATGCCTAGCTAATTTTTGTGTTTTTAGTAGAGCTGGAGTTTTGTCATATTGGCCAGGCTGGCCTCAAACTTGTGACCTTAAGTCATCCACCCTCCCAAAGTGCTGGGATTACAGGCGCGAGCCACTGTGCCCGGCCCAAGCACATGATTTTTAAGGGCTACAGAGCATGCCATTTGTGGTTGTGCCATGGTTTATTTTACCGATCTTCCACCGTTGACCAGGTCACCCACTGTTGTGATTATGAATGATGCTGTGGTGCACTGCTTTGCACTTAGATCCTTTTCCATGTCCCTGATTGTTTCTAGGTTACTTGTACAGATGAGTTTGTTGTGTTGGGCAGGGCATGTATTTTCAAGGCCACACAATGGAATGCCCAGCTACCTCCCAGAAAGTGTTCTTCTCTCACTTAGACAGGGCAGGTGTGCCCCTCTCTGCTTATGTGAACCCTCTAAGAGGAGAGGACTCATCGAGGAAGCCCTGCCTGCCTGTCTGAGCAGAGAGCCCAGTGCTTTGGGGGAGACCTGCCTGACCTAGGAGGAGAATGGCCATTCAAGGAATAGACTGGACTAGATTGTCTGTCAGTTCTAGAACCTTCTGCCATATCAGCCCAGTGCCCTGTCTCTAAAGGCAGCATCTGGAGAGGGGAGGGACATGCTGCCCCAAGGACCCAGATTCATGGTGCATTCATCTGTGAGTTGCTGTGAATGTATTTTCTGAAACCCTGTATCCTCTCACCTCTCAGGGTAAGTGAGTGTTCTGTTCCTTTAAGAAGAGGGGTTTGGCCGGGCGCGGTGGCTCAAGCCTGTAATCCCAGCACTTTGGGAGGCCGAGGTGAGTGGATCACGAGGTCAAGAGATCGAGACCATCCTGGTCAACAAGGTGAAACCCCGTCTCTACTAAAAATACAAAAAGTTAGCTGGGCATGGTGGCGCGTGCCTGTAATCCCAGCTACTCAGGAGGCTGAGACAGGAGAATTGCCTGAACCCAGGAGGCGGAGGTTGCGGTGAGCCGAGATCGCGCCATTGCACTCCAGCCTGGGTAACAAGAGCAAAACTCCATCTAAAAAAAAAAAAAGGTTTGGCCTGGCACGTTGGCTAACACCTGTAATCCCAAACATTCTGGGAGGATGGCTTGAGCCCTGGAGTTCCCCATCAGCCTGAGCAATCCAGTGTCTACTAAAAACAAAAGTTAGCTGAGTATGGTGATGCACGCCTGTAATCCCAGCTATTCAAGAGGCTGAGGCTCAAGAATCGCTTGAACCCAGGAGGTGGGGGTTGCAGTGAGCCAAGATCTCACTCCAGCCTGGGCGACAGAGTGAGATTCCCTCTCGAAAGAAAATAATTGCCCTGGGCAGAGTGGAACCTGCCGAGCCCTGAGAGTTCACACCCACCCCACTCAGGCAGTGGTCAGCCTGGGAGCCCTGTGACCTAGCAGCTCGATCCTCCCTGTCCTCTCCCTGTCCCGCACCCACTTCCTCACCCTGTTCCCCCCACCGCAGAGAGCTCTTTACAGAAGCTACTTTCAGAGACCCTGGGAACTGGACCTAAGACAGCCCCTACAATGCCTTGCACATATGTGTTAGGTCCTCAACAAACATTTTCTGAGTGAAGTCTTCTTCTTTTATAGGTGAAACTGAAGTCCTAAAATTACATACCCCTGAGGCTTAGCTGAAGTTAAAATCCAGACAATAAATAGGACTGCGTGAGGTGGTGCACCCCTTTGTCAGTTTGGGAGGCAGAGACCTGAGACCAGGAGTTCAAGGTTGTAGTGAGCTGTAATTATGCCACTGCACTCCAGCCTCAGTGACAGAGCAGGACTCCAACTCTAATAAATAAATAAATAAATCCAGTTAATAAATACGTTTAAAAGTTCACTCTCAGCCAGGTGTGATGGCTCATGCCTGTAATCCCAGCTCTTTGGGAGGCTGAGGTGGGCAGATCACCTGAGATCAGGAGTTCAAGACCAACCTGACCAACATGGAGAAATCCTGTCTCTACTGAAAATACAAAATTAGCCGGACGTGGTGGCAGATTCCTGTAATCCCAGCTATTCGGGAGAATAAGGCAGGAGAATCACCTGAACACAGGAGGCAGAGGTTGCTGTGAGCCAAGATCGAGCCATTGTACTCCAGCCTGGGCAACAAGAGCGAAACTCCCTCTCACAAAAAAAAAAAAAAAAAAAAAAAAAACTGGCTGGGTGCAGTGGCTCACACCTGTAATCCTAGCACTTTGGGATGCTGAGGCGGGTGGATCACAAGGTCAGGAATTCAAGACTAGCCTGGCAAAGATGATGAAATCCCGTCTCTACCGAAATACAAAAATTAGCCAGGCATGGTGGCATATGCCTGTAATCCCAGCTGCTCGGGAGGCTGAGGCAGAGAATCGTTTGAACCCGGGAGGCAGAGGTTGGTTGCAGTGAGCCAAAATCGTGCCACTGCACTGGGTGAAGAAGCAAGACTCCATCTTAAAAAAATAATAATAATAATTGACAAAGAAAAAAAATTTTTTTTTGAGACAGGATCTTGCTTTGTAGCCCAGGCTGGAGTGCAGTGGCAGGATCATGGCTCAATGCAGCCTCAAACTCCTGGGCTAATGCTGTCCTCCCACCTCAGCCTCTCGAGTAGCTGGGACTACAGGTGTGCGCCAACACACCTGGAAAAATTTTTTTAAATGTTTTGTAGATATGGTTTCAAACTCCTGAGTTCAAGTGATCCTCCTGCCTCAGCCTCCTAAACTTCTGGGAATTACACGTGTGAGCCACCTCCCCTGGCCCTATTTATTGGCTGGGTTTTAACTTCAGCTAAGCCTCCCAGGTATGTAATTTTCAGGACTTCAGTTTTACCTATAAAAGACTTCATCAGGCCAGGAGTGGTGGCACATACCTGTAATCCCAGCACTTTGGGAGGCTGAGGTGGGCAGATCACTTGAGATCAAGAATTAGATTGCCGGGCGCGGTGGCTCAAGCCTGTAATCCCAGCACTTTGGGAGGCCAAGGCGGGTGGATCGCGAGGTCAAGAGATCGAAACCATCCTGGTCAACATGGTGAAACCCCGTCTCTACTAAAAATACAAAAAACTAGCTGGGCATGGTGGCGCGTGCCTGTAATCCCAGCTACTCAGGAGGCTGAGGCAGGAGAATTGCCTGAACCCAGGAGGCGGAGGTTGCGGTGAGCCGAGATCGCGCCATTGCACTCCAGCCTGGGTAACAAGAGCGAAACTCCGTCTCAAAAAAAAAAAAAAAAAAAAAAAGAATTAGAGACCAGTCTGGCCAGCATGGTGAAACCCCGTTTCTATTAAAAATACAAAAATTAGCCGGGCGCGGTGGCTCAAGCCTGTAATCCCAGCACTTTGGGAGGCTGAGGCGGGTGGATCACGAGGTCAAGAGATCGAGACCATCCTGGTCAACATGGTGAAACCCCGTCTCTACTAAAAATACAAAAAAAAAAAACTAGCTGGACATGGTGGCGCGTGCCTGTAATCCCAGCTACTTAGGAGGCTGAGGCAGGAGAATTGCCTGAGCCCAGGAGGCGGAGGTTGCGGTGAGCCGAGATCGCGCCATTGCACTCCAGGCTGGGTAACGAGAGCGAAACTCCGTCTCAAAAAAAAAAAAAAAAAAAAAAAAAAAAAAAAAAAAAAAAAAAAAAAAATACAAAAATTAGCCAGTTGTGGTGGTACACACTTGTCATCCCAGCTTCTTGGGAGGCTAAGCCACGAGCACTGCTTGAACCCAAGAGGTGAAGGTTGCAGTGAGCCAAGATCACACCCCTGTACTCCAGTCTAGACAACAGAGCGAGACTCTGTCTCAAAGAAAAAAAACTTCAGAATTTTTTTTTTTTTTTTTTTTTTTTTTTTGAGATAGAGTCTCAGTCTGTTGCCCAGGCTGGAGTGCAGTGGCACAATCCTGGCTTACTGCAGCCTCCACCTCCCAGGTTCAAGCGATTCTCCGGCCTCAGCCTCCCAAGTAGCTGGGATTACAGTCATCCGGCACCACACCCAGCTAATTTTTGTATTTTTAGTAGGGATGAGGTTTCACCATCTTGGCCAGGCTCATCTTGAACTCCCGACTTCAGGTGATCTGCAGCCTTCATTTCCTGGCCTCAAGCAATCCTCCCACCTCAGCCTCAAAAACTGCTGGGATTATAGGCATGAGCCAATGCACCTGACCTTCAAGGCTATAACATAATCAATCATTCATTGTACAGGATTCCCACACCTGATTTAACTATTCTCTGAATGTGGGTGTTACAGTTCTTTCCAGTTTGGTCCAGTACAAATAAAGCTGAGATGAGTATACTTATAAGTGGATCTTTCTCGATAATCTGATTACTGTATTTTCTGAGAATAAATTTCTGGACATTGAATTAGTGGGTGAAAATATGAAATTTTTAAATAATAGCAATCTATTTAATAACATGTCTTTTATATTCATAAGTAACAAAAAGGCCCTAATTTCTTCAACGTTTAAAACTAGAATACAGGGCAAGAGGCTCACTTGAGGTCAGGAATTTGAAATCAGCCTGGGCAACAAAACAATATCCAGCCTCTACCAAAATAAATAAATAAATAAAAATAAACTAGCCAGGTGTCAGGCTTGGTGTGGTGGCTCATGCCTGTAATCCCAGCACTTAGGGAGACTGAGGTGGGAGGACTATTTGAGCCCAGGAGTTAGAGACCAGCTTTACAACAATAGTAGACCCCGTCTCTACAAAAATTTTTTTTTAGTTAGCTGGGCATGGTTGTGTGGATATGTGATTCCAGCTACTCAGGAGGCTGATGTGGAAGGACCCCTTTAGCCCAGGAGTTCAAGGCTGCAGTGAGCTATGATCACATCCCTGCACTCCAGCCTGGGTGATAGAGCAAGAGCCTATTAAAAAAAAGAAAAGAAAAGAAAGAAGTTGATGGCTGAATCCTACTTCCAGTCTCATTCAATCAAAACACCTGTGTCTAAATGTTTCTGAAATGCCCCAGTGATTGTAATGTGCAGCCTGGGCCTGAACCACACATCAGGCCTTGTAGATGTCTGGGGTTTGTTCTAAGTGGAAAAAGAACACATTGGACAGTTTCAGTAGGAGAGGGACATGGCCTAATAATTTTTCTTTTTTAAAATTACTTAAAGGCTCTGCAGAAAAGCAGTTTTAGGGGCACACGGGAAGGCTAGTGGGAGGTCATTGTCATGGTCTGAGCTGGCTTATACCAGGGCGTAGACATGGAGGTGGAGAGAAGCAGCCAGATTCTCTATTTTTTTTTTTTTTTTTTTTAGATGGAGGTTTGTTCTGTCACCAGGCTGGAATTCAGTGGCATGATCCCAGCTCACCGCAACCTCCAACACCCTGGTTGAAGCAATTCTCCTGCCTCAGCCTCCTGAGTAGCTAGGACTACAGGCATGTGCCACCACACCGAGCTTATTTTTGTATTTTTAGTAGAGACAGGGTTTCACTATGTTGGCCAGGATGGTCTCAATCTCCTGAACTGGTGATCCACCCGTCTTGGCCTCCCAAAGTGCTGGGATTACAGGCGTGAGCCGCCATGCCGGGCTTCACTGCTTCATGGATCCCTGTTTTTGAGACGGGTAGGAAACATGCTTAGAGAATATGAAGATCATGCTGAAGCTCACACGGCAGGACCAGAACCCAGGTCAGCCCCACGCCCCTGCCCTGCCACTGGAGTTCAGTGGCGACAGGGAGCCTGGGTTCTTGCCGAAGTGCAGCCCTCACTCCCCACAGTGAGTTCCTTCCTGTTGCCACAAGGATGGGTCTCACTCAGGGAACAGCGAGATGTTCCTAGTGCCCCCTCCCTGACTCCAACCCCCGGCGGACCCTTGGCCTCGGGCAACCTCCCCGGGCAGCTGCTAGGGGTGCCTGGCATTCAAGCCTTGCTGAGAACATGAAACTGCTGCTCTGGGGACTCGCAGTGGTGACCCCAATGTGGCAGCTGCTCTTTCGGCTCTTTAATAATTTAGAGAATGCATACAATTCAGCAGGCAGTTTCATCTCTGGGTTCAGAAACACAATGCCCTGGGGACTGCTTCCAGTGAAGAGTGAAATTCCACTTGTCACAGTCACTGAGGACGTGAGCCTGTTCCTGGAAGGGGCTCTGGTCTCTGGGTGTTTGCAAACATCCTAGAAGACCAGGAGGCCAGCAGCCAGCACCCTGGGAGCTTGAGGGTCAGTCCCAGCTCAGCTGTCCAAAGACGGGCCTCCCTGCAAGTCCCTTTCCCCCTGCCTCTTGCCTGTGGGAGAGAACAAAGGGGCTGTGCAGACTGATGTGTGCGACTCCACACTGCTGCCAGATGCTTGGCTGCGCCCCTGAGCCCGGCCTCCCTCCATGTCGGCCCCTAGGAAAGACCCTTGCACCAGGCCCCAGAGGGACCGTGAGAACCTTTCCAGGACACTGCAGTTCCTAAAACTTGAGAATTGCATTTTTTTCCCTTAAAAAAAATTATTGGCCGGGCGCGGTGGCTCAAGCCTGTAATCCCAGCACTTTGGGAGGCCGAGGCGGGTGGATCACGAGGTCGAGAGATCGAGACCATCCTGGTCAACATGGTGAAACCCCGTCTCTACTAAAAATACAAAAAATTAGCTGGGCATGGTGGCGCGTGCCTGTAATCCCAGCTACTCAGGAGGCTGAGGCAGGAGAATTGCCTGAACCCAGGAGGCGGAGGTTGCGGTGAGCCGAGATCGCGCCATTGCACTCCAGCCTGGGTAACAAGAGCGAAACTCCGTCTCAAAGAAAAAAAAAAAAAAAAAAAAAAAAAAAAAAAAATTATTCGCCGGGCGCGGTGGCTCAAGCCTGTAATCCCAGCACTTTGGGAGGCCGAGGTGGGTGGATCATGAGGTCAAGGGATCGAGACCATCCTGGTCAACGTAGTGAAACCCCATCTCTACTAAAAATACAAAAAAATTAGCTGGGCGTGGTGGCACGTGCCTGTAATCTCAGCTACTCAGGAGGCTGAGGCAGGAGAATTGCCTGAGCCCAGGAGGCGGAGGTTGCGGTGAGCCGAGATCGCGCCATTGCACTCCAGCCTGGGTAACAAGGGCGAAACTCTGTCTCAAAAAAAAAAAAAAAAAAAAAATTATTCTTCACCAGGCTTGGTGGCTCATGCCTGTAGTCCCAGCACTTTGGAAGGCTGTAGCAGGAGGATTGGTTGAACCCAGGAGTTTGAGACCAGCTTGGGCAACATAGTGAGACTGTGTGTCTACAAGAAATAAAAAACAAAATTAGCCAGGGGTGTGTGCCTGTGGTCCCAGCTACCTGGGAGGCTGAGGTGGGAGGATCGCTTGACCTCTTTGGAGCTGAGGCTGCAGTGTGCTATGATCACACCACTGCATTCCAGCCTGGGCAATAGAGCGAGACTCTGTATTGAAAAAGAACAAAAAAACAGAAATTGTTCTTTAAAAATTACACTTGAAAACATGATGTTAAGTAAAATTAGCCAGACATGGCTGGGCACAATGGCTCATGCCTGTAATCCCAGCACTTTGTGAGGCCAAGGTGGGCAGACCACAAGGTCAGGAGTTCAAGACCAGCCTGGCCAATATGGTGAAATCCCATCTCTACTAAAAATACAAAAAGGAGCCGGATGTGGTCACAGGCACCTGTAGTCCCAGCGACTTGTGAGGCTGACGCAGGAGAATCACTTGAACCTGGGAGGTGGAGGATGCAGTGAGCCAAGGTCACACTGCTGCACTCCAGCCTGGGCAACGGTGTGAGACTCCATCTCAAAAAATAAAATAAAAATTATGAAACCCATCTTTAAAAAAAAAGAAAAAAAAATTAGCCAGACACAAAAATACAAAGAAAATATGATTGCATTTATTTGAGGTACAGAGAATAGGCAAATTCATAGAGACAGAAGCAGAATAGGGATTACCAGGGGCTTCGGAGTTGGGGATCGGGGGTTATCGCTTAATGACTACAACGTTTCTATGTAGGAAATGAAAACGTTCTCGAAACAGTGATGGTTGCACAACATCATGAATGTACTTAATGCCATGGAATTCTACACTTAAAAAATGTAAATTCTGTGTTATATATACTTTACCATAATTTTTAAAGTATATTTACTGAAAAACAAAAAATTGCACAAGTGACCAGGCACAGTGGTGCATGCCTATAATTCCAGCACTTTGGGAAGCCTGAAGAGGATGGATCACCTGAGCTCAGGAGTTTGAGACCAGCCTGAGCAACATGGTGAAACTCCATCTCTACCAAATATATATATATACAAAAAATAAATTAGCAGAGGGTGGTGGTACCTGCCTGTAGTCCCAGCTAGTTGGGAGGCTGGGGTGGGAGGATCACTTGAGCCCAGGAGGTTGAGACTGCAGTGAGCTGTGATGGCACCACTGCACTCCAGCTTGGAAGACAGAGTGAGACCCTGTCTCAAAAATGTAAAAATAGGCTGGGTGCGGTGGCTCAAGCCTGTAATCCCAGCACTTTGGGAGGCCGAGGCGGGTGGATCACAAGGTCAGGAGTTCAAGACCAGCCTGAACAACATGGTGAAACCCTGTCTCTACTAAAAATACAAAAATTAGCTGGGTGCGATGGTAGGCACCTGTAATCCCAGCTACTTGGGAGGCTGAGGCAGGAAAATCGCTTGAACTTGGGAGGCAGAGGTTGCAGTGGGCCGAGACCATGCCACTGCACTCTAGCCTGGGCAACAGAATGAGACTTCATCTCAAAAAAATAAAAATAAAGTAAAATAAATAGTCATGAGTTCATAACTGATATAAGTAAATGATCCAATAAATAAGAGAGAAGAGGCAATCTCTCATCCAGAAGAATTCCAAATCATCGGCCGGGCGCAGTGGCTTAAGCCTGTAATCCCAGCACTTTGGGAGGCCGAGGCGGGTGGATCACGAGGTCAAGAGATCGAGACCATCCTGGTCAACATGGTTAAACCCCGTCTCTACCAAAAATACAAAAAATTAGCTGGGCATGGTGGCGTGTGCCTGTAATTCCAGCTACTCAGGAGGCTGAGGCAGGAGAATTGCTTGAACCCAGGAGGCGGAGGTTGCGGTGAGCCGAGATCATGCCATTGCACTCCAGCCTGGGTAACAAGAGTGAAACTCCGTCTCAAAAAAAAAAAGAATTCCAAATCATCTATATAGAGAATCTACTTTCAGGAGGTGGCGCATAGAAATTCCCTACTCCTTAACTGTGGGCGGTGCACAGGGACTTCCTTCCAAGGAGTAACTTCCAGAAAGCAGGGGGAAGAGTCACCTTACAATGGAGACTCCTGATAAACACTCCCTCAGCCAGGTGGTCAAGGTCCGACTCAACAGTGATCATAAGTCATGTTGTCAGTGTGCACCCCTGATAGGATGGGCTGAAAATGGCACTTGAGCTCTGGGCGTCTTCCTCCCCAAAACCCATAACCTCAGGCTATTCGTGAGAAAAATGTCAGACAAATCTTATATGAGAGACATTCTATAAATGTTTTATTTCATTCTGTAAATGTTTCCAGTACACCTCAAAACTGTCAAGGTCATCAAAAACAAAGTCTGAGAAACTGTCACAGTCCAGAGGAACCCAAGGAGACGCTGGGATCCTGGATGGGATCCCAGAACAGAAAAAAGACAGTAGGGGAAAACCGGAGACATCTTTGGCCAGGCACAGTAGCTCACGCCTGAATTCCAGCTCTTTGGGAGGCCGAGGCAGGTGGATCACTTGAGGTCAGGAATTCAACACCATCCTGACCAACATGGTGAAACCGCATCTCTACAAAAAATACAGGAAAAAAATTAGCTGGGCATGGTGGTGCACCCCTGTAATCCCAGCTACTTAGGAGGCTGAGGCAGGAGAATTGCTTGAACCTGGGAGGCAGAGGTTGCAGCGAGCCAAGATTGTGCCACTGCACTCAAGCCTGGGCAACAAGATCCAAACTCTTATCTTTTTTTTTTTTTTTTTTTTTGAGACGGAGTTTCGCTCTTGTTACCCAGGTTGGAGTGCAATGGCGCGATCTCGGCTCACCGCAACCTCCGCCTCCTGGGTTCAGGCAATTCTCCTGCCTCAGCCTCCTCAGTAGCTGGGATTACAGGCACGTGCCACCATGCCCAGCTAATTTTTTGTATTTTTAGAAAGACGGGGTTTCACCATGTTGACCAGGATGGTCTCGATCTCTTGACCTCGTGATCCACCCGCCTTGGCCTCCCAAAGTGCTGGGATTACAGGCTTGAGCCACCGCGCCCGGCCTCCAAACTCTTATCTTAAAAAAAAAAAAAAAAAAGGCCAGGCGCGGTGGCTCATGCCTGTTATCCCAGCATTTTGGGAGGCTGAGGCGGGCAGATCACCTGAGGTTGGGAGTTCGAGACCAGGCTGACCAACATGGAGAAACCCCATCTCTACTAAAAATACAAAATTAGTCGGGCATGGTGACACATGCCTGTAATCCCAGCTACTTGGGAGGCTGAGATAGGAGAATTGCCTGAACTCGGAAGGCGGAGGTCGCAGTGAGCCGAGATCGCACCATTGCACTCCAGCCTGGGCAACAAGAGTGAAACTCCATCTCAAAAAATAAAAATAGTAATAAAAGGAGAAATCTGAATCAAGTGTGGACTTCAGTTAACAAGGATGTATCCACCAGGTGCGGTGGCTCACGCCTGTTATCCCAGCATCTTGGGAAGCTGAGGCGGGCGGATCACCTGAGGTTGGGAGTTCGAGACCAGCCTGACCAACATGGAGAAACCCCGTCTTCACTAAAAATACAAAATTAGCCAGGCATGGTGGTGCATGCCTGTAATCCTAGCTAGTCAGGAGGCTAAGGCAGGAGAATCACTTGAACCCGGGAGGCAGAAGTTGCAGTGAGCTGAGATTCCACCATTGCACTCCAGCCTGGGCAACAAGAGTGACAATCAGTCTCAAAAATAAAAGAAGCATGTATCAGTGTTGGTTCATTACTGATGTCACACGTGCCACGCTGATGTGAGATTTTTTTTTTTTTTTTTTTTTTTGAGACGGAGTTTCGCTCTTGTTACCCAGGCTGGAGTGCAATGGCGCAATCTCGGCTCACCGCAACCTCCGCCTCCTGGGTTCAGGCAATTCTCCTGCCTCAGCCTCCTGAGTAGCTGGGATTACAGGCATGTGCCACCATGCCCAGCTAATTTTTTTGTATTTTCAGTAGAGACAGGGTTTCACCATGTTGACCAGGATGGTCTCGATCTCTCGACCTCGTGATCCACCCGCCTCGGCCTCCCAAAGTGCTGGGATTACAGGCTTGAGCCACCGCGCCCGGCCACTGATGTGAGATTTTTAATTTTTATTCATTTATTTTGAGATGGAGTCTTGCTCTGCCGCCCAGGCTAGAGTGTAGTGGTGCGATCTCAGCTCATTGCAGCCTCTGATTTCTGAGTTCAAGCAATTCTCCTGCCTTAGCCTCTCAGATCTCTGCGATTACAGGCGTGCGGCGCCATGCCCAGCTGATTTTTGTATTTTTAGTGGAGACAGGGTTTTACTATGTTGGTCAGGCTGGTCCCAAACTCCTGGGCTCAGGTGATCTGCCCACCTCAACCTCCCCAAGTGCTGGGATTATGGGCATGAGCCACTGTGACTGGCCTGATGTGAGATTATTACCAGTGTGTGGTAATAATCATTACACTCTCCAGGAGCAGGAGTTCCTTTGCCAGAGAAGTCCCTGTCACCTGAAGGGGGTACAGGGAGAGAAGGAGCCACTTCCCAGCCTTGAGCCCCTCTAGACATGGCAAGGCCCTGGGGGCAGAGGCCAGCTTGGGTGTTGGAAGAGCTGGCTGTGAAGCTTGTCTCTGCACAGATTTACTCGTCGGCCACGTCCAAGAGGGACAGGAACAATAGTCTTGGGTGTCAGGGCCTCGCTCAGCTCTCAAGGACCCTCTCAGGGCACTGGTGCCTGGTCTGGCAGCCCAGCTGTTGCTTCTGGTTGGAACTGCCAGCCTTGAAACCCCACAGGCTGTTCCCTGCAGGACGGAGTGAGTCATCCTGGGATCATTTGCCTGCCAGGAGTGGGTGAGGGAGGAGCAGCCACTGCCTTCACAGATACCTGGTAGTGTTAGGAGAGGGCAGGCAGTGCCCTGGTGGGGCTCCTTTGGCTGCCCCCAGGCCCACACCCAAGGATCCCTGCCTCAGAGTAAGTGAGGGTTCTAGCCAGGGGCGCTTCTCACCCTGCTAAGGACTGAGTTAGCGATGCCCTAAGCAGCCACTGGGGCAGTTGAAGGCAGGACGAGATGGTTGGAGGGTCCAGCTGCATCTGTCCCCCTCCCATGGGCTCTCATTTCCCTGTACCCAGGCATGTGGAAGGGATCTTTCTCCACTGCCTGCCCCATTCTGTCTGGGCACCTAAAGATGGGGAGATGGGAAAGGAGACGGAAACAGTGGTCCCCAAGTCGGAGCAAGGGAGGGGGGCGGGGCCTGGGCAAGGATTGAGGTAGAGGGCCAGGATGGTGGCAGGTGGGGGCATCGGAGACAGCAGGGCATGTGGCCAGGAGCCCGGGAGCCAGGCTGAGCTGCTCCCAGCCCAGGAGCCTCTGTGCCAGCTGGATGTGGGTGGGCGGGCACGGGCAGGGCCACGTGCCAGACATGCACAGAGCACCCTTTGAGGAGGTGGCAGCTGTTGGTCCAGGCCCCCCTCTGCTTGTTGTGGCCCTGCCTGGCCCCTCCAACAATGCCTTGCTGAGCACTGGGCTGCAGATACTCATGTGCACAGTTGGCAACCCCACTCAAGAGGTGAAGGGGCAACCATACTCAACTGGAGCAGTGAGGGACCCCCATCACTGCCAGAACAAGGACCTGGGTCTCTTGTGGCAAGCCTGAATTTCCCTGTCTCCCATACCTCATACCCCCTCATTGCTCCTGGCTTCTTGGGATCCTTCCCAGGACCCTTCTGGGGAAAAGATCAAGGGTGCTCATTCCTTAGGGAAAAAGGATGAAAGTTCAGTAGGTGACCTGCTACTGGGGGCTTTTGGGAGCTGGGAGAAGTCAGCCTCCTTCCTGGCTCTGCCTCCTCCATCCAGGGACCGTGGCCTTCTGGCACAGCATCCCTGGCAGACAGAAGGGCCTGCCCCCAACATGTGCACCCACAGAGATTCCCTAGGCAGCTGGAGCTCTCAGTCTGCCCCCAGATCCTCCCAAGAGCTCGGGCTGCAGCCAACCAGCCTCATGGAACTAGCTCCGTCTTTCCTTCCTGGGGTGGGCAGCGCTGGCCTCTGGGACACTGCTGTGGACCCCCGACACACTTGCTCTAGATGCTCACCCACTGTCCCCAGGCGACAGAACAGAGGGGTCTGACCCCCGCTCCCTCCTTTGGGTGGGTGAAGGATCTCAGCGCCTGGGCCTATGAAATGTAACGGAGCAGCAGCAAGGCCTGCCTAGCAGGGGTGGAGGGATGGGGACGCACATGCACGTGCCCAGTGTTTGCAGGTGCCATGCGTGGGCACCACGGCAGATGTGAAACAGCTGAAATTGGGGGTGTTTAGTCTAGGGAAAGGAAGCCTAAGGCCCGCGAAGACCCATCTTCCAGCCTCTGAGAGGACGGTGGGCTGTGGGTGGACCCAGGAGTGGGGGTTACAGGGACACAGGACCCTCCCTAGAAGCCAGGCCAGATGTCACTGTCAGGACGACCCCAGGATGAGCCAGGCTGTCTCGCGGAGTGGGGAGCTCCTCTTCCCTGGGGGTCTCGGGGCTCGCTCTCAGCTGGAGGGCAGAGGGGCTCTGGGAGGCCTGCGCTGCTGCCCCGCGATCGCCTTCCGCCGGACGAGCCCTCCCGCATCTGGGCCCGGACCCAGCGCCTAGGAGCCCAGCCAGGGCCACAAGGTAGACGCCCAGCTCCCAGGGACGTGCGTGTCGGGGGAGAGGACTGGTTGGGAGACCTGGCGCTGCTGCGACTGGAGGTGGCCCGCGAGGGATGGCCGAAGAGCGGAGGAGACCGCGCCTCCCCGCCGCGTTGGGCCGACAGAAAAAGGCCGAGGTCCGGGGTCCTCGCCTTTAACGCGGCCCTGGCAGCGGAGACGGGGGGAGGGGCGGCGCGGGCGGCGCATGCGCGGCGCGGCTGGAGCGGCCGGACGGTCCGGCGGCCGGGAGCGCGCAGGAGCCCGCAGAGCCAGAGAGCGCCGGGATCCTGCGCGGGGGCTCTGAGCGGCGCGGGCGCACCCGAGCCCCCAGCCCCCCGGCCCCGCTGCCAGCCAGGCCCTGGGGGCGGCGGCCAAAATGTCCGTGCCGGTGAGTACCGCGCCGCCCGGGACTCCCGGCCGGCTGTCCCCGCCCGCCTGTCTGCGACCTCGCGCCGCCCGCTGCGGGCCTGATGCCGCTGGGGCTCCCGGACTGGGGGGTCGCCCCACGGGCCTGCTCCGGCCCGGGTGAGGGCACACATGTTGGGAGAGCCTCCCCCACGCCAGCCTCTCTGCCCCGGCCTTTCCAGCCTCTTCTAGGAGAGCCGGGTCGGGCTGGGGTCGGTGCTGTCCCCTCGGGGAGCCCCCCAAGATGGCTGGGTCGGGAAGGCTCTTTGTTGGTCCCCGGGAAATCCCCGGGACATCTGGTCCAGGCGGGAGTCGGCTGTCCCCCAGGACCCCGCGCCAGGACCGCTAGGCCTAAAGGGAAGGGGTCTCTGCAGCTCCCGGGATCCCCCTCCGGGACTGCTGGGCCAGATGAGGGGGTGGGAGGCCTGTGCTGGCCCCCAAGGCCTTCCTCGGATTGCTGCCCTGCGGTGCTCCCAGGACCTCCCCCCGCGGGGTGGCCAGGTTGGGGCACGGTCTGTGCTTGTCGCCGGAGCCACCCCTCCCCAAGAACGGCTTGGCTGGGTGGGAGCCGTGCCTGCCCCCCACGGCCGATGCGCTCACTTTCCTGGGAAGTTTTCCTCCCTCCGTGGAACCCCCGGGGCCCTGACTGGCCTGTCCTCCCCGCTGGCCGTGGGGGCTTTTCTGTCCGACACCCCCTCTTCCTAGTCAGGCAGGCTGGCTTCAGCAGACCCCCCCCCCGGCCATGGCTCCGCACTTGGACCCTGGCATCTCTGAGCATCCCAGTCTCACCTCCTGAGGGCAGCAAGTGACCCTGGCTACCCCGGGTGACCAGGCCTCAGGCACAGCCCCCACTTTACAGATGGACAGACTGAGGCGGGAGGCGGGAGGCGGGAGGCGGGAGGCGGACACCCCCGCGTTCTGCCAGGAAGGGACACCATCTGCACCTGGAGAGCTGTGGCCTGCAGCCATCATTCCCTGCCGAGTTAGGGGCTTGTCCCCCCAGAGCCCTGCCCACTCTGGCCTTGTTTCTGGAACTGCTCCTCACCCGGAGGACCCATCCTTTCCCTGAAGCAGGAAGTGGGGGCTTCCTGGCCAATGGCCTCTTGATTAACTACCCCGGAGTGTGTACAGGTGACTGGAGGAGAGGCTGGCCGGGTGCAAAGCATTGTTACCGAAGTAAAGAGCCTGCTCCCGCCCACTTCCAGCAGTTACAGATGAAAAAATGAGGGTTTCCAGACTCTGCTGATGTGAGCCCCGACATCCCTTCTGGTTCAGAGCATAATCGCCTTGTCTTGAGAAAGAAGAGCATGTCTGCCAGGCCCTTCCTCTCTTCTGCTCTGCTCTCCTTGAAAGCTCTGGACTTCTCCGGCTCGGGACCTCAGGGGACTGGCCAGCCCCGCTCCTGTGAGCACTCGGCAGAGGGACAAGGTGGACCACCTGAGCCTCTGGACGGTCAGGGTCCCAGGGCAGTAGTGATGAGGGAGTGTCACTCTGGCCACATCCGAGCCTGGGCGGGCCTCTATGGGGAGGTCCCCGTTGGATTTGGTTTGGTTGGCACAGTCAGAGCCAAGCTCTGGACATGGAATCTGGGATGGCATCCTGACCCATTGCCTTACAGGACTTTGGGCAGCTTTCTTTGGCACTGGGCCTCCTCTGTAACCAGAGAGGGATGGCGGGCTGGGTGAGACTTGGACAGATGGGCACCATCGTGGGGACCAGCAGCCTGGCCACACCATCATGGGCTCCGAGTCACTCCCACCCTCTCACTTGTAGTCACCGCCCATGAAAATTCTGCTGGGAGTGAGTGGGGGTCTTTGCCATCTGCCCCCTATGTGGCTGGCTGGCTGGCCGATCACCGTGGCTCTCTCTCCTGGGACCTTGGGCAGTGTGTGAAGTGGTGGGGCCAAGAGAATTCATTTTTGGAACAGTCCTGAAGTGTTTGGAAAATTGCTTTCATGTGCTGAGGGAGGCCCTGCAGAGGCTTCCAGATGGAGCTGCCTGTTCAAGCCCTGCTCTTGGAACCCAGAGTGGTGACTACTTGGGGACACATCTGGGTTTTAAGCACACCCATCATTTGGGCAGTCTTTTCCTGGATGGGGCTGACGCAGGCACTTGGGCCCACAGAAATTATAAGATGCTTCAGAAGGGGATGGGAGGGGAAGCAGGGTGAGAGGTTGGTGAGCTGATTGAATGGGAAGTAACTCCCTGAGTGTTGGGGAAGGGGGCATGCCGGGGGTCACCCTGTCATTTGACTCACATGAGATCCTGGACCCAGACGGGAAGGCGCCAGGGTGTCCCGGCTCCCTGCTCAGTGCCGCGTCCTCTGCTCTAGGCCTGGAGCAGTGCTCAGGCGGTGCCCGGACACCCGTGAGGGTTACCATGTCTTCCTTTGGGCGTGGCTGCCCAGTGCCCTGGGCCTGTCTCTTCCCGCAGCTGAGAGGACACATTTGGAAGGAAAACAGCGGTGCCACCCACCTCAGACTTCTGGCTGGCGTTGGCTTGGTGGGGGGGGGTCCATGTTTAGGAGTGGCCGGTGCTGGCTACCCCCACCCTGCCAGGTGAGAAGCCCGCTTCCAGCTGCAGAGAGGTCTCCCTGCTGTCTGTTCTGCCTCTCACCGCCCATCTGTGAAGTGGGTGCAGCCACTCCAGCCCCTCCTGTGCTCCTTCACTGAGGGATGGCTCCTTTCAGGGATGCTGCCCTGTGTGCACTGAGCTCAGGGCCTCACAGTCTCATGTGTCTTGAGGGCCTGTGTCTTGCCAGGGTCGCATGTCCAATGAGAGGTGGAGCCAGGGTGGGAGCCCAGTGTGGCAGGATCCAAAGCCATCAAATGACCATCATTCTGCATGGCCTCTCTACCTGTGGGGGCTGCAGCCTGTTGAGCTGTGGACAGCAGCTGACCCTCTCTACCTGTGAGTTTGTGTGACCCTTTCTGCATCCTTTGGAGACAAGGCACCTTGGGCTCAGAGGCAGGTAGCTCACCCAGGGCTGTGCAGCAGGGCGGGTCTAGCCCCGGCAGTAGTCAGTGGAAATGAGTAGACCAGCCATGGCATGTGGTTGAAAGTAATCCTGGGACTGGCTCTGTGCCAGCCAGTGGTGTGAGTGGAAGAGCTGCCCAAGGAACCAGGAGGGTCTGCCCTGGCGTTCATAGCTGGCCGGGGCAACCGAGAGCAGGCAGAGGCAATGTCCAAGTTCAAAGTCTGCAGCTCAGGCCCCCCCCCGCCTCTGCCTCGCCCTCTTCTGCCACCGGACCTTGTCTCGGCTGTCCCTCCCTCTGTGGGAAGTTTACCAGGTCATTCCTGTTCACCTCCAAGTCTGCACTGTCATCCATAGGACGCCTTCCCGGCCCCATCTGCGATTGTCCATTTGTTGGTGGGGTGATTTGGTTGTGTCAGGCTCCCTGAGCCCTGTGCACACAGGACCCATGACTGCCCGGCCCCGCTCGCGCTCTGCCTTCTGGCTGCAGCTTGCCCCTGGCTGCCTGGTGAGGGTGTGGCCCCAGGGGTACCATGGAGCCCCCACAGGCAGGTGGCTGCAACCCCGTGCAGAGCTGGCATCTCAGCCGCTCTTCTCAGAGCCTTGCTTGGGGTGGAAAGGGATTCTCGGAGAGGCTGATTCCGGGTGGGAAGAGTGTTTTAGTGGGTCAAGGGCAAGGTCTCCAGAGTGAATAGTGCTGGCTCTGTGCCTTGAGTGAGAGCTTCACTCCTCCTCTGTGTCATGGGGATGTTAACAGCACGGAGCTCCTGGGGTTTTGTGAGAACTTGGCGAGGGGCACCCAGAGCTGTTAGGACGAGGCTGATTAAGTAACAGCAGCTACTGTTGTTGAGATTACTGTCTGCAGTGGCCCAGACCCATTCCTGACTCCTGGGCAGCCAGTGTAGGGAGGAGGCTGGGCTGACCCCGGCTGATTGGCCTCTGCCCCCAGGCTTCTTTGGCCCTTTCTTTATGGTCAGTGTGGTTTCTGCCAAGGCCTTTGTGGTGGGACCCTGGCCTCTCCCCTGCCCGGCATGGCTTGAAGGACTCTGGCCTTGAGCCTTGGATGGGCAGGTCCTTGTCCTCACCCCACCCAGAGAGTGACCTGCATTGGGACCACCAGCTGGCTCATCGCATTTAGACAGCTGCTGCCCTGCTTCACATGCCCCCAGGAATGAGGTGACTTTGCAGTCTGTGGGAGCCCCTGCAGTGGGGCAGGCCTCTGCTCAGGTGTGGTCTGCAGCAGCTGGGCCAGCCCTGCCAGGCAGGGCCTCCCAGGGAGGCTGGCTCCACCCCTGCCTGGGGATCCTGGCTCCTTAGGGGAGGGGCCTGCAGCCCCGAGGGTGAGTGGGGGACCTGGGTGGTGCCTACAGACCTCCCCATTTCCCACCACTGGTGCCCTGGTCCTCTGGGCCCATACGTGTGTGTCATCCTGGTCAAGCCCCGTGGTTTCTGTGGCTCTCTTAGTCCTGGTGTGCTGGGCGTTGTCCTTCACTCTTCAGGAAAAAAGAAAAGGGTTCTGGGGACAGGTTGGGGACCTCAGTAGAGGCGTGGAAGGGATGCTTGCCCTGGTGAGACGGTCACAAGTTGGGGCTCTAAAGTTAATCTCTTCTCTAAGGGGCATTAGAGGCTAGGAAGGTTTTTCAGTAATTTTTATTTATTATTTAAGCCCTGCCAAATTCCAAGAAGGATTTGAAGCAGATTACAGCAGAAGACACAAATAGTCTGGGATCATGAAAAGATCTAGAATTATGTAATGTGTGGGGAAGGAGGAAGATTTATCCCAGAAAGCCTAGGCTCAGTAGGCATCCAGATTTAACTTTAAGCTCCCTGATGGTCAGGGCAAAGAGAGGAGCATGGTGGGTTTAGGCTTGCATTATCCATTTTTGGTGTTTGTAATGCCACATATTTTTTCTTTGTTTTATTTTTTACCAGTTGAAACTCTTATTGAGGTAAATTTTACATATTGTGAAATGTGCAGATGTTAAATGTACAATTGGTTGGGTGAGTTTTCGTTAATATAGACCTTCATGTAGCCATCAATCAAATCAAGATAACAAATGCCCCATCACCTCAGAAAGTTTGCAAAAGCCCCTTTACAGGCCGGGCGCAGTGGCTCAAGCCTGTAATCCCAGCACTTTGGGAGGCCGAGGCAGGTGGATCACGAGGTCAAGAGATCGAGACCATCCTGGTCAACATGGTGAAACCCCGTCTCTACTAAAAATACAAAAAATTAGCTGGGCATGGTGGTGCGTGCCTGTAATCCCAGCTACTGAGGAGGCTGAGGCAGGAGAATTGCCTGAACCCAGGAGGCGGAGGTTGCGGTGAACCGAGATCGCGCCATTGCACTCCAGCCTGGGTAACAAGAGCAAAACTCCGTCTAAAAAAAAAAAAAAAAAAAAAAAAAAAATCCCCTTTACAGTCAAGGTCCTATCACCCTGGCTTAAGTTAGCTTGTTCTTAAACCTTCTGCAACTGGAAGCCTATGGTAGATGTGCTTTGAGGTTTGGCTTTTTTCTTTCTTTCTTTCTTTCTTTCTTTTTTTTTTTTTTTTTTGAGATAGAGGCTTGCTCTCTCACCCAGGCTGGAGTACAGTGGCATGATCTTGGCTCACTGCAACCTCTGCCTTGCGGGTTCAAGTGATTCTCTTGCCTCAGCCTCCCACGTAGCTGGGATTATAGGTGCCCACCACTATTCCCAGCTAATTTGTATATTTTTAGTAGAGACAGGGTTTCACCATGTTAGCCAGGCTGGTCTTGAACTCCTGACCTCAGGTGATCCACCCGCCTTGGCCTCCAAAAGTGCTGGGATTACAGGCATGAGCCATTAAGCCCGACTGGGTCTGGGTGTGGCTTTTTTCATTCAGCATATTGGTTTTATTCTTTTTTTTTGAGACGGAGTTACACTCTTGTTGCCCGGGCTGGAGTGCAATGGCGCGATCTCGGCTCACTGCAACCTCTGCCTCCTGGGTTCAGGCAATTCTCCTGCCTCAACCTCCTGAGTAGCTGGGATTACAGGCATGCACCACCATGCCCAGCTAATATTTTGTATTTTTAGTAGGGAAGGGGTTTCACCATGTTGACCAGGATGGTCTCGATCTCTTGCCCTCGTGATCCACCTGCCTCAGCCTCCCAAAGTGCTGGGATTACAGGCTCGAGCCACTGCACCCAGCTTTTTTTGTTTTTTGTTATTTTTTTGAGATGGAGTCTCATTCTGTCATCCAGGCTGGAATGCAGTGGCATGATCTCAGCTCACTGCAGCCTCCACCTCCTAGGTTCAAGTGATTCTCCTGCCTCAGCCTCCCAAGTAGCTGTGTTTACAGGTGTCTGCCACCATGCCTGCCTAATTTTTTTATTTTTAGTTGAGATGAGGTTTCACCGTGTTGTCCAGGCTGGTCTCGAGCACCTGACCTCAAGTGATCCACCCGCTTTTGCCTCCCAAAGTGCTGGAATTACAGGTGTGAGCCACCGGCACCCGGCCCCAGTAGTTTATTCTTTTTTGTTGCTGAGTAATGTTCCAGTAATGGATGTGCCGTAAGATACTTACTCATTCCCTTGCGGATGGATACATGTCTCTACCTTTAGTGTGCTGCGTATGAGTCTGAGTCTTGTTATGTTGTCCAGGCTGACCTCTTAGACTCAAACGATCCTCCTGCCTCAGCCTCCCCAGTAGCTGGGACTATAAGCATGAGCCACTAAGCCCAACTTGTGCTGTGTGTTATTAAGTACCAGAACACTGGCACTATTGTCGGCAAAATACCCCATTTAAGTGATTTATAAAACCTGATGTCCAATTGTATGCCTTAAAGCATGCCTAGAGATCTGTGCCTCCAAATCCTGGATCTACCAAAGTTACATGCTTGCTCAGAAAGTGGTACGGCCACACTCCTCCCTGTGCCAGCTCTCACCAGGTGCCTTAGAGTTTGAACTCCCTCTTTGCAGGTTATCTGGTAGGTTAAGTGTCTTAGGCTGTGGAGTCATTTGTATTTCTGCCAGGGCCTGTGTGACCTTCAGAGGTTCCAGTTGGGAGGTTTATAAGGAGAGCAGGAGGTGGTAGAGGAGGAAGCAGAAGCTGCCTGTGGCCCTCCTCTCCTCCCCAGCCCAGGCCGCTTCTGGGGCTCTCTCTTTTTCCCTGGCCGTCTGCTAAGGCCCCCCTCCAGGCAGATACTCCTGGCTGTTCCTGCCCCAGCACTGGAAGCCCCAAGCCCAGGTGGCATGCACCACCCAGCCAGACTGAGTGGGGGAGAGGGAGGCTCCCTGCGGCCTTGGCCCCTGGTGCCTTTGTTTCTTCTGTGTGCTCCTGTGGCTGCCCTGGCTCTTCACATGGAACGAAGGAGCTGGCTTGCCTGTACTGTTTTCAGAATCTTTGTTGTTATTTTTTTCTGCATGATGTGCCTTAGCAAAAGATTCACACATCTGCTCAAATGTCACCTCCGCAGAGAGACCCCCAAGCACCTAGCGTAGAACTGTCCCTCCATCCTTCTGCTGTCTGCGTTGCAAGCGTTATGTGTGTATGCCTTACACATAACTTGGAGTGTGAGTTCCCTAAGGACATGGCTATCCTTTTACACAGCAGTGTTCCCAACAGTTAGACCTCAGTCAGGAGGTGCAGATGCACAAGTGTTGCTTTATAACATGCATAGTGAGAGGGACCACACCAGCCACTTCCTGCATTCTCCAGGAGGGGTCCAAGGGGAGACCCTGCCTGCCTCCAGCATTGGTGGGCGGATCTGGGGGCAACAAAGCTCCAATGAGAGCTTGTTCCCTCGAGTCTCAGACAAGGTTTTGGGGATGGTGAGGGATGCTCAGGGTATCCAAGGAGGGTTGTCTGTGCAGGCTGTAGGGAGAGTGGGGAAGGCTTGGTTGGGGATGGGCTTAGCACATGGGTAGGCCAAGGGAGGGTATGCCCTGGTGCCCAGTGGGGTGGGGCCAGTGTGTGAATGGACAGGGTGTGGGTATGTTCCAGGCATTGGGACACTAGGGTGCCACCATGTGCTTGCCAGCCACCTGTGTCATCAGTCTCACGGCCCCAGGGTGGGCAGAGCTGCTGGTGGTGGGTACATTTAACAGATGGGTAAACTGAGGCCTGAGCAGAACAGTGACTATCTGAAGGCCCACGTCCAGTTGGAGTCATGAATATCTGCTCCCATCCTCTAGTCTAAGCCTGGGCCAGAGCCTGGGCCTGCGTCTCCCAGGGCAAAGGAGCCTTTATCTGTAGGCTGGTGCAGGCTCCAGGGGGACACCCAGCCTAGCCCAATGGTGCAGTACAAAGAGGGAGAAAAAGCATTGCTTTTTCACGCTTGTAATACCAGCACTTTAGGAGGTCAAGACAGGAGGATCACTTAAGCCCAGGAGTTCGAGACCAGCCTGGGCAATATAGTGGAACCACATTTCTACAAAAAATAAAAAAATTAGGCATGTTGGTACACATCTGTAGACTCAGCTAGTCAAGAGGCTGAGGTGAGAGGATCATTTGAGCCCAGGAGGTTGAGGCTGCAGTGAGCTGTGACTGTGCCACTGCACTCCAGCGTCAGTGACACAGAGAGACCATGTGTTTAAAAAAAGAAAAAAAGGCATTGCTTTCTCTTTGGCTGCCACAGCTCTGTCTTCTCTGTATCCACTCTTTCCATTACTGCCACCCAGAGCCCCCAGGGTCCCCTCTTGTGACTCCACTGGCCCCTGGTCTGCTGACCCCAGCAGAGTGGCCGAGTGGGTATCTGTGGGTGTGGGCACCTGTGTTCTGCGGAAGCGGCTGGGAGTGGGCAGCAGATGGTGTGTTAATTCACCCCTCCGCCCAATGCGCTGGGGCTGGTTGCCATGGGAGAAGCAGATGGCTGGGCTGGGCTGGGCTGGGCTGGGCTGGGGAGGCCTCCTGACCACACCCTCATCCCTGCCCACCCAGCCAGTCAGCCGAGAGCTGGGCAGCCCCTAGCTTCGGAGCTGCGGAGCTTCCTCTCTGAGGATGAGGACAGAACTTGCCCCCTTGCCCCTCCTTCTCGCTCCCTCTCTTCCCCCTCCTCCAGGCAGTGCTGAGGGGTTGCCTCTGCCAGGGTGCCGACGCAGGAGGGGGACATGGGGGTCAGCAGGGGGCAGAGCGCACATGGGCCCTCCTCACTGCACACAGGTGTGCCCCTGGTCCAGGAGGACCTGTTTGGGAGGGCCCTGTGCTTGTGCCTGCCCCCACCTGCCAGGCCCAGGAGGCCCTGGCAGGAGGGGAGAGCTGAGAGAGGAGGGTGCAGAAGAGGAAGGGGTTGCTGGGGTGGGTGGAGAGCCTCTGAACGGTGCCCGGGGGCTGCCTTGCTGGCCCACTCCAGCCTCGGACCGCTGTGAGCAGAGCCCCTCTCTGAAGCAGGCACTTCCAGCAGGGGCCTCTGCTGCTTGTTAATTTCCAGATAATTGAGAAAGTTGTGCTACTTTTTCCAGTTCTGTTCCTGACAGGCCTGACATGGAGGCACAGGGCTGGGTTTCCTGGGATTCGGGCAGGATTTGGAGTACAGGGCGGCCTCACCCCACCCCTGTGCTGTGTCCCCTGCCTGGCAGCTCTGCCCACACACCTTGGGTCTGTCCCTGACCCCGGGTTTCTGGAGACTGGCCTTGGGCATGCCAAAGGGGACGACCACTGGAGGGATTTGGCTTCAGGCCATAGGGCCCGCCCACCTTCCCACAGTCAGAGCGGCTACTGTAATGACAAACACTGCCCTGCGGTTACTCCACCCTCGAGAGCAGGGGAGGATGGGAAAACCCTTTATCGCGACAGCTCCAGCTTGAGTCCTGAGGGCAGTCTCTGCTGTCTGGGGTCATATGGGGTGCTTTCCCGTGGGGACACACCTGGGTTATGAGGTAGGGAGGGGTGAGCTCTGCTGGCTGTGGGAGCTGCCTGGGGCACTGCCCCTCACTCTGCCTCGGGGTCGCCATTGTTCCGTCCTGGTCCCCGGGCAGCAGTGAGGAAGGACTGGTGTTAGGGGTGTGGGATGTCCAGTCTGTGTGTGACAGCAGGCCCACCTCTGTGCTATCCACAAGGGTCCCATGCCCTCATCTGGGTTTTTGTTTTTTGTTTTTTGGGTTTTTTTTTAGAGATGGAGTCTTGCTCCATTGCCCAGGCTGGAGTGCGGTGGAACGATCTCGGCTAACTGCTACCTCCGCCTCCTGGATTCAAGCAATTCTCCTACCTCAGCCTCCTGAGTAACTGGGACTATAGGCGCCCACTACTATGCCCAGCTAATTTTGTATTTTTAGTAGAGACGGGGTTTCACCATGTTGGCCAGGCTGGTCTTAAACTCCTGACCTCAAGTGATCCACCTGCCTCGGCCTCCCAAAGTGCTGGGATTACAGGTGTGAGCCACCTTGCCCAGCCTTGCCTGGGTTTTGAGCTTGCCTCTGTGCGAGTCCAGCCTAGGGAGATGGCGTCAGCTCTCATTGGCCCTCCAGAGACATCATTTCTTCCTGTCCCTGGGGCTGGCAGTACTCACCTCCGGCCTCAGGAAATCCTCTCCTGCTGCTGCTCCCAGAGCTGGCCATCAGCTGGGCAGTCCAGCCCACCCTCACCGCTTCTGGGAGGCTGAGGCTTCAGGAGAGGAAGGGGCTATGTGCCTTTACACTGTGCAAGCTAGTTTTAGCCTGCTCTTGTCACTTTACTTTGTTGTAGCATTTTCTTGTATTACTTCAGTCTTTGGAAGAGGCCATGTAATAGCTGTAAGCTATCCTATTGAGGGGGTGTCATGTCTCACCAGTCCTCTAGAGTTGGTATTGATATTATGCTCCATGATTTACTGTCATAAATGCTGCAGCGGACACTGGTGAGCATCAAGCAGGGGAGGAGGGTGCTTAGGTCTCAGCTACCTGCTCTTTTGCAGTCTGATGTGTGACAGGGTTCCTTGGCTTTCTGAGCCTGGAGTTCTGCTGTCCCTGTCCCTAGATTCCCTTCCTGCTGCAGGGTGGGCTGAGGTTTAGCAGCCCCATTTCTTCCCTGGCCCTGTCCCTTCTGTGCCCCAAAGTGTGTGGGATAGGGCAGTGGTTGGTAAACTGGGTCTTGGTCTCTTCATGTGAAAAATGGGGCTAGGCCAGGCACGGTGGCTCACACCTGTAATCCCAGCACTTTGGGAGGCTGAGGCAGGTGGATCATCTGAGGTTGGGATTTCGAGACCAGCTTGACCTTTATGGTGAGACCCCATCTCTGCTAAAAATTTACAAAAATTAGCCAGGCTTGGTGTCATGCACCTGTAGACCCAGCTACTTGGGAAGCTGGGGCAGGAGAACGGCTTGAACCCAGGAGGTTGCAGTGAGCCGAGATAGCACCACTGCATTCCAGCCTGGGCAACAGAGCAAGACTCTGTCTCAAAAACAAAACAAAACAAAAAAAATGGCTAATGGTGAAGCCTGTTTTGCCAGATTGCTGTGTGCACAAAATAAGCACGTGGTCCTAGGGCCCCTGGCACTGGCCTGGCACCAAGGCTGTGCTGGGTACATGGGACTGCATCCCAGTCCTTGGCAGCAGAGGTCCGGGAGGCTGGACTGGGGTGGGGTGAGTTTCTATCCCATATACCCCAGCCAGAGCCTGCCCAGTGAGTGCTCCTCCCCCACCTACCAGCCTTTGGGGGCATCTTCCCTCATCCCCCAGCTACATCCCCATCCACACAGTGGGGCTTAGCTCCTGGGGCCTTGTTTCCAAAGCGGAAATGCCATTCTGGGAGGCACAGCCTTGGGGGGAGGGAATTTAAGTGGAAAAGGAGCAAATTTTTGAAATGCCTGTGTTGGAGCCTGTTCCCCTTGCTGCCTCCCGCTCACACCAGCAGCCCCACCCCCAGCGCTGCTCTAATCCCGCTCCTGGGGGAGGAGGGTCTCATCTTAGCCATCCACCTCCTCACTGCACCCTGCTCCTTGGCCAGCTAGGATGGAGCGGGGGCCAGCTCCCTTGAGGGCCAGGCCTTATGTGTTCCTGCTCATCCCTACAGGGACTGCTGCCTGGAGCCCCGCCTGCGGGCACTCCCTGCCCATGAGGCCTGTTTCCCTCCCCTCCCCACAGAAGTGGAGGCCCAGGGATAACCTGAGGCTCCTGAGGGTCCTGCTGGTTCAGACTTGCTCCCTGGGAAGCTGGTGTGCCAGCTAGGCTGAGGTGTGGGTGGCTGTACAGGGTCAGGGTGCAGGAGGGTTCGGGCACAGCTCTTGGGAACAAGCAGGAGGAGATGCTCCAGGCAGCCTCCCTGACAGCTGGCTCCTCTTCTGAGGTGGGGTGGGCTGTGCTGGGGAGACAGGGTGTTGGCTAGCTGTCCTGTTCCTCCCGAGGACTCTGGGTCACACTGTGTCCCATCCCATTGCACCTTCCTCACCCGCTGTGCTGAGAGTCCTGGCCAATGGTTCCCAAGCCAAATATTGAGGAAATGCAGATGTCCAGTTTTTAGGGGGGGTGGGACTCAGGAGTCTGTTTTTTAACAAGCACCCCAGAGGACCTGGGCTGTTTCAGCCCCTTCCTTTTCAGATGAGAAAGGAGCCCAAAGAGGGCAGAGGGCCTGCCAAGGCAGCACATCTGGCCAGGTGCTGCATCGGCATCGGCTGAGCCCTAGGTGTCAGGCAGAGGGGCAGCTGCAGGCCCGCCTGGGCTTGTGTCTTTCATAGGCCATGCTTGAGAATTCTCTGTGAAGCCGGGTCTATCCCGCCACTTTCCTGCTACCGGAGCTGCCTGATGGCATCCCCTTGCTCAGCCAGTGGCCCAGGATTGTTGACTGAAGGTCCTGTCTAGTCTGGAGTAGGCTTGGTCCTGTGATCTCCCTGCAGACTGTGCATCCCTGGCCTGGACCAGGGTCTCTGGCACCCTGGTTCTGCTGCATGGAGTGACAGTCACTGACCTGCAGCGGAGCAAGAGGCGACTCAGGAGAGCCAAGGTTGTCTCCACTCAGTTTCCCCCCGGGTTCCTTCTGTCTCCCTCATTCCCGGAATGCCACCTTCCTACCCCATGTCGCTGAAGCACGTGAGTTGGAGCAGGGCTCAGGAGGGTACTGGGCCCAGGTTTTAGGCTGAGCCCAGGAATGAGTAATGAGTGGAGGCAGATCAGCTGGAGGACCAGCCGGCGTCCCCAGATGTCGGCACAATGCAAGGAAAGGTCGGTGCTGCAGGTGAAAAGCGCTGGGTTGAGAGCTCGCCAGCCTCCCTGCTTGAGGCTTCATTTCCTGGGTCCTTCCTCACACGGTGGGTCCGCAGCCGGAGCTGTGGTGGTGGCGGTAATTCTTTTCCTGCAGACTGGGGCACGTCCCCACCCCTTTCTCTCTAGATTCAGATCTGAGTCCCACGGCCCATGGACACGCGATGAATGCCCAGGGGTTGGTTAGCGGGCAAGACAGAAGGCTTGCGGCCGCGTCTCGGCTCTGGAGGAGGGCAATCCGGGCAGCCTTCCCAGAAGTGGAGGCATTTGCGTAGGACTTCGGTGCGTTCTCGCCCTGGTGGAAGGCGGGGACGTACATTTGTTGGCAAAGCGGTGTCCTGCGTCCTAGGCTGGAAGCCCGGCCTGGGGCAGGGGCCTGGAGGGTAGGAAGTGGGGGCGGGGCGGGGCGGGGCGGGGGGCGGGCCCACTGGGCGGGCCTTTGCCCGCGCGTCTGCGCCCCCGACAGGGGGCTCATTTGCATGGAGAGCTGCGGCGGCCAATGGCCGCGTGCGGCCGGGCATGCTGGGATCGGGCTGGGCAGGCTGGGCCACGGCGGCGGGCGGAGCGCTGCTGGATCGGTTCTGGGCCGCCGAGGCGGCAGCTGCGCGGCGGTACTGGGGCAGCCGCTGCGCGCTCGGAGCACCGAGGGCACGCGGCCCGGGCAGCTCCGTGTGCGCCCTCTGGGGAGCTGAGGTTCCAGGCCCGCTGGACACCATGAACCACCTGGTGAGGGCGCCAGGAGGGGCGGGGCCGCGTCCCGGCTTCGAGGCGGCCGGCTCCCGGGCGGGCGCGGGCGGGAAGGGGTTAAACCAGTGGCATTTCCTGCCGGACCTGCGGAGCCTGGGAACTGCCGGCCGGGGTCCGCTGTCCCGGGACCTCCTTCCGCCCTGGCCGGGGAGGCGAGAGGCAGGAACCGCGGAGGCTCCGGAGCCTGCGCGCCTCGGGGGTGTTGGCGGGGCCGGAGGCAGGCTGGAGGGTTCCTAGGTCGGGAAAGTGGCTGGCGGAGCCCGCGCTCCCCTGTCGGCTCGCGCCGGCTGTGTCACCTTGAGCCTCTGCGCCCTGCCCCCGAGCCTCAGTTTCCTCGTCTGCGAGGAGGGGCCGGTGAGCCTCCGGCGGGTGGTCCTTCTGGTGTGGCGTGGGGACTGCCCACCGCTCGCAGAGAGGGAGGAGCTCCGGGGAACCGGGGCCGGGCGGGCCAGTGCTTGGCGCCGGCGGGGAAGGCTCGGCCGGAGCACCCGGGTTCGGTTAATGATTCACTCCGGCCGCCGGCGCCGGGTTCCGGGAGCGGAGCCGGGGTGGGGGCGGGCGCGCCGCGGGCTTGCCTCCCCACCCGCCGAGCGCCGTTGGAAGCCGGGTCCTGGCCACGGGAGTCCCTGCCGCACGCGAGAGTCGTGGGAGGGGGCCAGGGCCGGGTTCTGCAGTGTGGCTTCGGAGTCCATGGTTGAGGGACCCGAAGAGTTAGAGCAGGGATGGGGCTGCCGCTCGAGGGTCCGAGAGGCTGATCGGAGGGCCAAGGTGAGGGAGATGGGAAAGCTGAGATTTGCCGAGGAGTGCGGGGCGACGGGCTTACGATCTTAGGGCCTGGAAGATATTAGAGTTTCGAGTTCCAGACCGGGGACAGCAGCTCCATTTTCCAACTCGAGGCTCCCGTTCCCTCCTGAGAGCCCATGGTTTCCTTTCCCCCACCTCTCCCCGGCCCTGCCGCGGCTTTGGTCACCTTTGCAGAATGACCATGGGTTGATAACTTTCTTGCTGGATTCGGCCAGGTGAGATGTTTCCCATCACCCTGGGCCGGGTGACGCCCCCTCTTGTGCCCATTCCTTTCCCTTGATGGAGAGTTTGGGTGGTGGGGGCTGGCTAACCTGTGAGAGCAGGTGTTGGGGTGCCTGGAGAATCCAGGCCCAGGTACGGGGCTGGGGGGACTGTGGGCAAAGGAGCTTGGGGGAGGAGCTGTTGACACTTCCTCCTGGCACTGCTTGCCCGGGAGCTGGGTGGAGGCAGGGCCGGGCAGTCCCAGGTTCTGCCAGTAAAGTCACCTTGGGCTGGGGCAGGAGGCAGTAACGGCCTCTAGCCATTACTGTTTCTCTGAGCAGGAGGTGGAGCACTGTGGGCTGGTACCATGACCCCAGGTCTCAATGAGGGGTGGAAATAAGGACAGTGCCACTAGGGCCTCCTGTCTGTGCAGGAAGGGCCCTGAGGCAGCTCCTCAAGCCCCTCCCCCATTATACAGATGGTGCAAATGGGGACACTGAGGTACAGAGAGGCAGTCAGTTCTCCTCAGAACTGGATCCAGAACCTCGTCTCTTGTCATGGCCCCAGTGCAGCACCACATGTGGCCTCCGAATTCCTAGTCTGGGACTGGGGCTGCTCTGGTCCTTGGAGACCACCATGCTCTTTTGGGGTTGTCACCTTGGTAGGAGCCCTCTGGTTTCAAGGCTGTGCCTTTGTGGCCCTCTCCTGGCAGCTACTGTCCCTTTAGGAGGTTCCACCACCCTTTTCTCCTGAGCCTAGACAACTCCCTCTCTTGCCCCCAGAAGCCCATAGCCAGCTGAAGCAGCTAGAACCAACCAGCAGGGGAGGTGCATGCGCTCCAGGGGATCTTCTTGGAGGAGACAGTATTGGTGTCAGACTTGAAGTGTAGGGTTTGGGGTTGGGTGATAGGGGTATTTCTCCAGCAAAGACACTGGGCAGACCTCTTCCTCTGGGTCTTTCGGGGCCCCCAGATAAAAGGCTGCAAGGCGGTCTCCCTGTAAGAGGGTGGGGCTCTGTCCTCTGTCAGGCCCTTCCTGGCCCTCTGAGCACAGGAGAGGCCCTGGCTCCACCTGTGTCTTGCTGCCCTAACTTCCTCCCACCTCTAGGTGCTAGCCTGGGGCAGAAGGAGGGTGGGGTGGGGGTGGGTCCAGCCCCCTTGAAGACATAGCTGGGGCCGGAGGTGGGGGCTGCCCCTATTCTGGGCCTGGTGCTGTCCCCGAAGTCAGGGGTCAGCCTCACACTGAGCTCTCTGCCAAAATTCCTGGATCATAAGCATCCAGCCAGTCTGCCTGAGTGAACCCCGCTGATCCTGCCTGCAGGGGGCACAGGCCTGGGGGCTGCCAGCCATCTTCACTGTCCGTGGGATGTTTTGGGTTGCAGGTTCCATGTCCTGCAGCAGGAGGGCCCTCCCCGTGCCACCGCCTCTGCCCAGCCTCTTAGGGACACTGCCTGGGATGCTCTGGCAGGAGTGGGGGCTGGAGTGTGTTTCCAGCCCATAGCTGGCCCTGGGCATAAAGGCATCTGCTGTGGCATTGCAGCCAAGGCCAGGCTGTGCTCTGTGCTTGTGTCACTCTGTGCTTGTGTCAGGGAGCCCTTGGCAGTGGACACCCCACAGGTGGCTTTTTATTCCCTCCTGCTGCTGAGTGTCACACGTGGGGCCCAGGGCCTGAGAGCCTGCACGCCTTCCCTGCCTCAGCCTCTTTGAGGAGTCATGTCCTGAGGCCGGTAGAACAGGAGCCGTGCTCCCCAGAGTGGTTCTGGAACGTGGGCCCCGCACACAGGCTGTGTGGTCCGCCCAGACCCTTGCTTTCTGCCACCTGGGCACCCAGGACTTGAGCCCAGACCCCAGCCACCCAGTTGTCTGTGGGAATATTAGGAGAAGATGCCACTAAAGCTGGCAGGTCCTGGAGTTCCACCCAGGATGGGGACATGGGTGGGGGAAGAAATGCTGCCCCTCAGAGCCTGGGCCAGGGCCAAGTGGGATGATTGGGACCCACCTGGAGGGGTCCTGATGTGGTGTGTGGATGAGTAGAGCTGCGGGTGCAGATGGCCAGTGGGGCGCACACTCATTGGGCCTGCATCTGTTGGCCACGGGGGCTCTTTGGCACAAGCAAATAGAATGCCCCAGAAGTAAACTTGGCCCAAGTTTGTGACGGTTCTGGGTATGAAAGAAGCCAGTGTTTCCCAAGTGCCTGCTGTGCTGGGGCGGGTGCGCATGTGCACTGGGGGCATGGACAGGAGGGGTGGGGAAGGCCTGTGACATTTCCTCTCATGGTTTCCACAAACCCAGGCATCACCCAGCTCCACTGTATCTGAGCCCAGAGTTGGCCTCTGCTGCTTCTGGACTCAGTGACCCCCAGGCTGTTGGGGAACTTCTGAGCCTTGGTTTCCCTGTGTAGGGAGATGGAGGTAATCATGTCTTATAAGGTTGTTTCAGAGGTTAAATGAGCTGGTGGCTGTGCGGGAAAGAGCTCTGCCTCTGGCAGGGAGGAACTGTGCTGTTCTTGTTGTTGTGAACCTAGTGACAAGTGTGGCACTATTACTCGTTTCCTTGTCTGTCCCCACCCCAGGGTCTTGGAGACCAGGCGTTCCTCTGGCCATTTCTTCCCAGCTCCCACCTTGCACTGGCTTGCGGGTGCTGAGGTCACGTTTGCTGGGTGAAAGGGTGCAGGCCAGATGTGAGCCAGGCCTGGCAGAGGGGATTTTGGTCAGTGGTGTTGCCTGCAGTGTTCACTGCAGTTGGCTCAGGCTGGCCCTGCGCCTGAGAACTCCTGAGTTGTCTCTTCAGGCAACCAGGGAAGGTTCCTTGGAGCAGCAGCATCTCCTCTTACTACTCCCCAACTCCAGCTTCCCCACACCCAGAGTCAACATCTAGGGACAGCTACAGCACATCCAGGGCTCCCAAGGCAACTGGCAGAGCCGATGAGGAGACCCCAGCACCCATCCAAAGGCTGCAGCTCTCCCTGACGTGTGCCGCCTGCCTGGCCCGGGTGGATCTGGTGCCCAGGCGGACCCCAGGATACAATGAAGGCTGTTCTTAGAGCCAGGCAGAGCCTGTGGGGTGGTCCTGTCGGCTCCCATGTGCAACAGCTGGGATATTGTTTGGGGAGTGCTGGCATCAGGCTGGGGCTCTCCCCATCTGGCCCTGCCAAGCGAGCCCCTGAGTGCATTCCCGGGTTCCTCTGTGCATGCGCCCTGGAGCTGCCCTGCTGAAGAAGGTAGACTTGTCCTCCTGTCCTGGGTGCCTGGGGTCCAGGAGTGTGAATTGGGCTGTATCAAGACATGCTGGGCAGTACTGTGAGGTGAGGGCAGAGGAGAGGTGGTGTCCTAGGAGGAGCCTTCCTGGAGGGTATGATGGTCCAGCGTGTCCTGAAGTGGGAGTAGGGAGCTGCAGAGTGAGGTACCAGAGACTGGGAGAGTCAGGCAGCAGTGTCCACTATGCCTTGGACACAGGTGGCTGACAGTGTCCCCCTGGGCTGGCTTTGCACCCCATCTGAGGTCACAGTTGTGTGTGTCCCTTGAGAACTTGGGCAGGAGCACCTGATTGGCCCAGCTGGGGTCCTGCCCTAGGCCCAGCAGTGCAGGAGGCTGAGAAAGTAAGTCTGGGGAAGCTGGCCTCTCCCCCAGGTTGGAGGGTGGCACAGGTTCCTGGGGAGGCTGCTGGGGGTCCTGCGAGCATGTCCAGTGCTTGCGGTGGTGTGGGCTTTGCTTTTCTGGGCTTACTTGGCCATGGGAAGCTTGTTGTGTGGAAGACTGTCATTGAGCTGTGCCCGCATCATCCACGGAGTCTGCCCTGTGAGTCCTTCCCACCCCTCCAGGCTCACAGCCTGCGTCCCTGCTCCAGCCCCTGGCTGAGGCCCTTTGCCCCGTGTTCTTCCCAGACACAGTCCTGTGGAACATCATCTTCTTGGGGAGGCCGTCTCTGACCCTGTGTTCAGAGGCCTTCTCTCACATTATTTTTGGCACCCCCACTTTCTTCCCCATCAAAGCAAATTATTTGGTGTCTTTCTGTCCCACTATAGTATAAATCCTGTGTGGACAGAGGCCTTGTCCACTAGGCCTGCGCTACCTCTGCGGAGCCCCGCCAAAGCAGGGGCCTGACAAATCTTTTGTTAAAAGAACAGTGTGGCCAGGCAAGGTGGTTCACACCTGTAATCCCAATACTTTGGGAAGCTGAAGCTGGAGGATCACTTGAGCCCAGGAGTTTGAGACCAGCCTAGGCAAGATAAGGAGACCCCATCTCTACACAAAAAAAATTAGCTGGGCTGGTGGTGCTGCTTGGGAGACTGAGGTGGGAGGATCGCTTGAGTCTGAGAGGTGGTTGCATTGAGAGCCACAGTCACAGTACTGGACGATAGAGCAAGACCCTGTCTAAAGAAAAAGAACAATTTTATGAAACCAGGGCTGTCATCATCCAGCAGAGAGGATCTAGGTGCTCAGAGAGTCTAGGGGATTTGCCCAAGGTCCCACAGCCGGGCCCAGGTCTGAGTCTTAGCTGCTGGTTAGCGAGGAGGAAGGAGTGTGCATCCTTGGGGACAGACAGGGAGGCAGAGAGCCCCAGAAAGGCGGGTCCCTGGCCAGCTGTAGCGGTCAGTTGTGTACCAGCAGTGTCCAGAGCTCAGGCTGGCAGGGGGGTGGGGGGACACAGCAGCTGACGCAGGCCGGGGAGCTTCTGGTGCCAGGCGCTCAGTGCCACGTGCCCAGCCTGTGAGGTGCTTCCCAGCCTGGCTCCAGCGGCCCCAGACTGGGCTGTGGCCTGTCATTGAGCTCATGCTGGGAGGGGTTGGGCCTCGAGGGCAGAGGCCCCAGCCGCTCACCTGGGCCAGGCTTCCCCTCCCTGCAAGGCCTTTCCCTCCGCAGAGCCGCCACCCTCCCTGCCTGTGCTCCCACAGCCTCCCTGAGTGCCCAGCCCTGCCTGGCGGGGCCTCTGCCAGCCTTCCCTGGGCCGCCCTCCTAAGAGGTGAGGGGCCTCCTCGGGGCAGTCCCCTCTGTCCACACCCCCACCTTCTCTGACTTGGCTAGAGGGGAATTTTCCTGTGACTCACTCTGCTGGCACTTCCTGTGGTCACCAGGGCAGGGGCTGGGGGACCCGGTGGTGGGCTGCTCCGTGGTGTGCAGGGTCACTGGGGGAGGGTGGCCCGCCCCCTGATGGGCTGTGATTCCCAAAGGCAGGCTGCAGACCATATTTGGGAAATGCTTGTCTTGCTGGCAGCCTAGGATGGGGGCCCTGAGCCCGGGTGGGCTGCAGGAGAGCCTCTGCTCCTCCCACTCCTCTGTGGGGCTCTGGCCCCTCGACCCGCCGCAGTGCCTGTCCCATCCTGCCTGAGACTGGGACACAGTCCACTGATTTCTTTCTGTGTATTTTTTCAGCCCAAAGCAAGAAACACTCATTCCTGAAAAACAGGAAGAGAAAGTGTCCCCATTGTCTCACGCATCTCGATCCCGTCCTCATCCTCTCTCGTCTTTACATTTCACAGGACGTTTTCTTGAGGCATGTTTTTGACTCGAGTACCTTTTTCATTTCTATGATCGTGGTATGGATGGTGCTGCTGTGATCTGGGGCCTCTGCCCTTGTGCCCACCTTGGCTCCAGTGTGACTCCACCTGGGCCTGCCCTCCTGAGCTGCCCCCGGCACCTCCCACGGGCCTTGCTCCTCCTGGCTCCCTACTGTCCAGCCTCTGGCTCTTTTAGGGGCTGGAGGCTCCAAGCTGCTCTGGAGAAATGGGCTCCCAGCTGATGTTACCCAACCGGGGCAAATGAGCAGCGGGGTTTGAACATCTGCCCCTGGGACCTGGGGCACCCACTGCCTGCCCGGGCTGCTGTCTGGTGTGACTTCGCCCTCTTTCCCCCATGCCGGCCAGGGAGGCGGCGCTCAGAGGGGTGCTGTCCAGCCCCTGCTGGTAAAGGGGAGGAGGGTGGGCCCTTGGGACTTGGAAGAGGCCTCACCCCTCTCCTCAGCCCCAAGGCCCAGGCTCCTGCTTCCTGTTTCTGCCCAAGGGGGCGTGGCCCTTCCTTGTTTCACTCCTTGCAGATGGAGTTCAGAAAATGGGACTTGGACCCAAGTGGGGATGGTCACACAGCTACTGGCTGGCCAGAACCAAGGTCCCATTTCCGAGTCAGAATCTACATGAGACTGCACATCTCAGATCCCAGGAGACTCTGAGGAGGGTCCTTGCAGGGCAGCCCAGAGCTGAGGCCAGGCTGGTGGGGCGGCTGGAACCCAGTGTGGGTCACCGCTCAGCTGGCCTGGCACTGTCCTCAGACCCAGCTTCCCTGTGTGTGAAGTCTGGGGCCCCTGTGGAACCCATGCAGCCCTCTGCTACCCTAGGAGCGGCTGCAGCCCTGGCCTTGTCTCACCCCCTGCCTTCCTCACACCTACCTTTTACTGGAACCAACCACACTCTCCAGCTGGGGACCCCCCTGTCCCTGGGCCCCTCCTGCGCCTGGCACCTGGATGGGGCAGCAGGGGCAAGGATGCACGAGTGTGGCAGCAAACTTCGAGGCCTCCCTGCTCGGGCTCTTGTGTGCCAGCGAGGCTCCGAGCCTGCCCTTGCCATGACCCTCCTGCCTCTGATCCCACAGCCTCTTCCAAGTCCCTCTTGGGCTGCTTGGCTCCTGTGCCACGTGGAGCATGTGCCCTGCCCCGGGAGAGTTTGCTGAGGGTGATGGGGCTGGACAGGGAGGGTGCACCTCCTGCTTCCCTCCCAGCCTTACGGAAGGTGTTTGAGATTTCTAAGTTACTGACTTTGGTAGATTTTGGGTAGATGGACTTTGTTAAGAGGTTGCCTCTCATTTTTGTTCAGTTTTTATTCTAAGAAGTTGTCCTTTTTGCTAAATTATGTTCTTTTGTCTCAAGAGAGAACCATTACAATTTCTTTTCACTTGGCAGCACTGTTGTTATTAACCGCTGCTCTCCCCGTGTTAGTCCAGGGAGTGGCCTTGGGTGGGGCTTTTAGGGATATCTTGAGGGTCATCCCTGGAGTTTTGGTGGTGGCAGTGGTCAAGAGGATTTTGTGGTGTTATACAGGTGAAGTTGAAAGGCCAGGATCACCTGGGCCTTTTTGCTGGGAAAGGTAGGGAGAGTGGAGGCAAAGACACAGTGATCTCACCAAACTCCACCAAGTTCCTTTCCCACTAGCAAAGCCAGGTGCCTCCCCAGAGTGGGGCGGGAGCTGGGGAGCCCCCTGACATCCCATGCACATCTCACACCTGTGTCTTCTCTCCCCAGAACGTACTGGCCAAAGCCCTCTATGACAACGTGGCCGAGTCCCCGGATGAGCTGTCCTTTCGCAAGGGCGACATCATGACGGTGCTGGAGCAGGACACGCAGGGCCTGGACGGCTGGTGGCTCTGCTCGCTGCACGGGCGCCAGGGCATCGTGCCCGGGAACCGCCTCAAGATCTTAGTGGGCATGTACGATAAGAAGCCAGCAGGGCCTGGGCCCGGTCCTCCTGCTGCCCCTGCCCAGCCCCAGCCCGGCCTCCCACAAAGCCTCCATGCCCCAGCACCTCCGACCTCCCAGTACACGCCCATGCTCCCCGCCACCTACCAGCCCCAGCCTGACAGCGTCTACCTGGTGCCCACCCCGAGCAAGACTCAGCAAGGCCTCTACCAAGCCCCTGGCCCCAGCCCTCAGTTCCAGTCACCCCCAGCCAAGCAGACATCTACCTTCTCGAAGCAGACGCCCCATCACCCATTTCCCAGCCCGGCCACAGACCTGTACCAGGTGCCCCCAGGGCCTGGAGGCCCTGCCCAGGACATTTACCAGGTGCCACCTTCTGCTGGGATGGGGCATGACATCTACCAGGTTCCCCCGTCCATGGACACCCGCAGCTGGGAGGGCACAAAGCCTCCAGCAAAGGTAAGGCCATCCTGGTTCAGTCATTCAGCCCTCACAGGTGTAGCCCAGGCCATGGTTTCTGGGTGCAGGTCAAGGTGGGAGATGAGTGTTTGGGGAGTGTTCATTTGTCTGGGGAAGGTGGATGTGAACGGGCCCAGGCAGGAGACGCCCTGCTGGCATCTCACCACAGGGAGCAGTCTGTCGAGGCATTCCAGGGGCAGGTGGAGCTTGGCACATGGGGTCAGCAGTCGCTGGGTCCCCGTGGGGGAGAGCCCATCCACCTCATGCCCAGCTGCCCTGTGCCCTCTGGGTTTATGTGTCAGCCTCTGGATGGGGTTCTGCCACAGCTTCTGGCTGCCCCTGCCTCTGTGGGCCAACCCCTTTCCACTTCTGGGGCATGCTAGGAGCCAGTGGGTGCTTATGGTAATCTGGGTGTGACTCCTGGACCCACCCAGGGAGGACGCTGCCCCTGAGATTGCTAGAGGAGGGCTGCTTGGAGAGCCTCCTGGGCTCTTGCTGTGAGATGCTGGGCCTGGGAACGAGACCTCTGGCTTCTAGGCCCTAAGCCCGCTCCCCGAGTCCACAGGCCCCTGACTTCCAAGCTCACCTGCCTGTAGGAAGGAGGTGGCTGGAGAGGGTGGCAAGATCCACTCGCTGTGGCAGGAGCAACCTTTTCTCACCTTTGATTGGCCGTTCCACTGTGCCACAGCCCCCTCAAGAACTGGGTTGTGGAGTTTCCAGGCCTGGAAGCGGAGGAGATGTCCCGGGTCTCTCGTCTTCTCCTGCCTGCTACTTCTTACGGCACACCAGGAGGACCTGAGAAACCCAGCCCGTGCTGCCATCTCAGCACTCCCGAGGGACGTAGCAGCCCCGGCTCTGTGGGGTCAGCTTTCCAGGACGCAGCCCAAGCCTTGTGTTTTTCTATGTCCCGTCTAGAGCCACCTGTGTCTGGAGAGACAGTGGCCAAGTGGACACTCAGCCCAGGGCTGAGGTAGAGACCTCATTGGTGCCAGCTGGGCATCGTGTCAGCAGGAAGTCACCCCCACCCCCGCCCATGGGTGGCCTGCACCCAGGAGTCCTGGTGGGAGGTCATTGGCAGGTGGGACTCCATGGACATGGGCCACCAAGCCTGGCCACTAGGGGAGCATGGGTCACTGGCTCCCGCTTCCTGCTCTACCTGCTCCTAGCCATCTCTCCAGAGACGAGCCTGGCTGGTGCAGGGCTGCCTGGGTGAGGCTGCTCCAGAACTGGCTTTAGCAAGAGGAGCAGGGTCCTGTTATCCTCTGGGAAGGTGGCAGGGGGCAGTGCCCTGTGGGGGAGCCTCAGGCCGTGGCCCACGCACACTTAAGACCCCGCATAGATGCCTACCTGCACCCCACCTTTGCAGACGCGTGTGCATGGACACATGCCTGTGCATGCTTCATGTTTACGAACACGCACATAGCTGCATCCCAGCTCCCACAAGTGGACACATGTATATGCCCACACATGCGCACATCACATGCATGAACACATGCACACCCCAACCCACATGTACAAATACAAGTGTACGCCCACATATACAAAGCATGTTCACCCATCGGTATCCCACAAACATGTACAAATGCATGTGCATATGTACACACAAGACACAATCCATACTCCACATGCCCGAGGCCAGTCACATCCCCTCCTCCCCTCCTCTACCTTGGCAGTGAAGCTTGTCCTGGTGCGGGTGGGAGGCTGGGGCGGGCAGTGGAAGCCCTGTGGGCCGAGCAGCAGCAGCGAGACCGCTGGACCTAGCCTGGCCTCCAGCCTGTGTTTTCGTAGCTGTTCTGTTTCCCCCTCCGGCAAGAGGCCTGCTCTCATTTTTGTCAGGGGCTCAACCAGCTGGGTCTTTCTCTGCCCAGACCCATTGCTAGAGCTGCCCAGTCCTGTGCCCCAAGGCCTGGACCTGGCTGGTGGCCCAGGAAGAAGAGCCCTTCGTCCTGGGCCCAGTTGTTCTTCCCCAGGAAACCTTCAGTCTTGATTGTGTCTGCTTGTATTTTATGATCACAAAAGCAATGCTTATTTGCTATAGAAAATGCATAATGTATGAAGAAGTCAGGAGACGAAATTTTCTAATCAGGGGGTAATCACTGGGAAATTCTGGCATGTTTTGTCTAGCAGCTTCCCTGTGTTTCACAGATGTGTACACGTGGTTTTGCATTTCAAAGTTGTAAATCCAACATTAGATACCAAAAGTATTTTGTTGTCCAGATGAAGTGGCTCACAGCTGTAATCCCAGCACTTTAGGAGTTTGAGATGGACAGATCAGGAGCTCAGGAGTTCAAGACCAGCCTGGCAAGCATGGTGAAACCCCGTCTATACTAATAATACAAAATGGGCGACGCCCATTTTGCAGAAGTGGGAGGCCAGTCACTGAGCTGTAGGGTGGGAGCCCACCTTTTCCCCTTCCCCTGACGACTGCCTCTTGTGCCTTGACGGGAGGCAGGGATGTGTTCCTGAGTTCACTGGTCTCCCTGGCTTGATTCCTCATTCTAGGGGAAGAGAGAGGCAGCAGGACACAGCCCTGGCCCTGGCAGGGCCCCGCACTGCCTGGCTCTTTTGTGTGCACCTGGCAGTGGCCGTGTGCTGCGTTTTCTCTGCATTGTATGAGGTGTGTGAGTGAGTGTCAGAGACCGTGTGGGTCTTTTGTCAGGGTCTGTGTCCTGTCCCCTCCTCCTGGGCTCTGGCTGTGTTCCCAGAACCCCCGGGGGCTCCAGGGCCTGCTAGTGGGGTCTCAGGTGTGCTGCAGGGTGGTCTGTGATTAGCAGCTGGCCTCAGTCATTCCCCTATCCCCCTGGTGGCTGACTTGCTCTGTTTTTCTAACGGAAACATTTGGTCACTGTGGCTGCCTGCTGCCACCCGACTCAGCTGCAGGAGTGACAGGCGGCCATTTGCCTGGGGAAGCCTGGTCCAGCTACACTCCTGAGCCTCATCGCCTGAGGGTGGGATGGAGGGTGCTCACTCCTGTTGGTGCTGGGTCCTGGCTGGGTCCCCACCTGCTTTCAGGAGACTGGGAGGCCTAGAGAAGCCTCAGGCCCTGCCTCGAGGCCCAGCCAACCTGCCACGTCCCTCTGCCCCGCCTGCCCCACTGTTGGCAGGTCCCTGAATCTAAAAATAGCTCTGGAGGAGACTCAAGTCTGGGGCGCGTGGAGGGAGATGAGTCTGGAGAGGCGGCCGCCAAATCTACTCCTAGACGCGCTGGAGCAGGGCGGGGCCACCCCAAGGAGGCCCCCAGCCTGCCAGGCTCTGCTGCCAGGAGCACTGGAGGCCCAGTGGACCCAGCATTACTGCCCAGTTCTGCTGCACTGCAAGAGGCTCTGCCAGGTCTGGGGATGTCGGGCACCTCCGCCACCCCCATGCCCAGTGCACCCTTATAGCAACCTCAGCCAGCAGAGCTGGCTGCCTGCCTGCATTGGGAGGGCCTCGTGGGATTCATGGGCACTGGTCCCAAGGGAGGGACTGCTTTGGTGCTGCTGCCCCCAGGGATGTGCGGGGAGGCCCCAAGTCCACCCTGTCCCACACGTCCCCTTTGAGGAGGGAACAAAAGGCTTTTCTTCGGAGAGAGCTGAACAGGGAGCCTAGTGCTGGAGTTGTATGGGCAAGGTGTGCCCAGGGGCTAGAGAATCTCACCAGGGAGGCCTCGTCCTCCTCAAGGCAAGGAGGCCTTTGGGAAAGAAGGCTGCCTGGCGTCACCCCCACCCGCTTCAGGCCGGTGCTGGTGAGGGGCAGCGTGGCCCTGGGCTTGCCCCTGTGCTGCCTGCCTCTGCACTGTTCAGGCCTTGGCCTCTCTGGGCTCTGGGCCAGGGTAAGAGCACCTGGAGAGGGGAGGGCTGGCCCTGGACCTGCCTCCCCTGCTGAGCCTCCTCATTTCAGGTCACCAGTGGTCTTACTTGCTGCAGGCAGCTCCCCGGGACAGGTGCGGTGGGGAGGAGGCCTTGGTTCCAGCTGCTGCGCTGCCCCCAGCACATACCCAACCTGCCCCTCTGGCCCTGTCCTCCAGAGTCTCCGCACTCTGTGCTATGGGGGAAGGGGGCTGGAGGGGCTGTGGCTCTGTCTGGTCCTGGGCTGGGCGCAGTCCCCTGCTGGGCCAACCTTTCTGGGGAGGCTACAGCTGGGTGGTGTGGACAGCAGGCTCCGAGGCCTCCGCTGTGGCCTTTTATCCTGCCAGGCTGGGCACCCCAGTAACGGGGGTCTTTGCCTGTGGGTAGTGCCTTCCAGAGCCAGGGTCCCAGCCCCTTACCTTGCCGGCGTCATCCCCTCCCCTCCACGTCATGCTCCGCTGTGGAGCCTTATAGGTCAACCGGCTGTAGAGACGTTGGTGGCCTGGCCCAGGACCTGGCAGCTCTTAATAAAACCCAGGGGTCTTGCTGTACCCGGTACTGCTTTCCACTGGAGGAAGGTCAGCGGATGCAGAGGCAGTGAGGACCGGTGCCTACCACCGGGTGTGCCCTGCCCACCTCCCAAAAGAACGAGGCTCCCAGTTGTGAGTGGAGCCTCCCTGAAGACTCAAGTGATCCCGAGGGCAGGTTTGAGGGCAGCTGTGAAGTTGGCTCTCTGTCCCCAGGTTGTGGTGCCCACCCGTGTGGGGCAGGGCTATGTATATGAAGCCTCACAGCCGGAGCAGGACGAGTATGACATCCCGCGACACCTGCTGGCCCCGGGGCCCCAGGACATCTACGATGTGCCCCCAGTTCGGGGGCTGCTTCCCAGCCAGTACGGCCAGGAGGTAGGTGTGTGGTGTGTGGCTGGTGGAGAGTGGGGTGGCAAGTCTGTGCCTCTGCTCGGCCCTGGGCAGGGAACTGCATCTTCTCAGCCCTAGCCAAGCCTGGAGGCCGTATTGCAGGGTTTCCCCCTTTTCCATTCCCCCAAGTGGCCCTAGCGCCATTAACCCTGCACTGTTTCTGCCCCCAGGTATATGACACACCCCCCATGGCCGTCAAGGGTCCCAATGGCCGAGCCCCGTTGCTGGAGGTGTATGACGTGCCCCCCAGCGTGGAGAAGGGCCTGCCGCTGTCCAGCCACCACGCGGTGAGCCAATGCCAGGGCCAGGCTGAGGGGTGGTGTCAGGGTGTGTACACTGGGGTGACAGTCAATGTCTGCAGGGCTGGAGGGCCCTGGCCAGGAAGAGACTGGTTTCAGGCCTTGTTCTGCCCCTCACTGGATCATTGACAGATGAGGAAACCGAGCTCTCTTCTGAGACTCAGATTCTTCGTCTGCAGAGGCCTTCTCTGTGAGTCCCTGAGAGAGTCTGCAAAGTGACCACGGGGTGTGTCATCTCATCCGGGATACTTTGAAGAGTGAAGGGGGTACTAGTAATTATGCGGGAGCATCAAGGACAAACCGGGACTGTCCTGGGCAAACCATAATTGGTCTCCCTGATAATTCACACAGCTCAGCCACACACCTGCTGCAGAGCAGAAAATTTACACGTGGTGGTGGTGGCAGTGGGTGGTAACAGTGATGGTGGTGATGAAATCATGATACAGTGGTGGTTGCAGTGCAGTATGACAGTTGACCTTTCAGTGAGTGTCTGCAGTGACAGTTGTGTGCATTAACACGTGGAATTATTTGGGAGGAAGCTCTCCCACCTTCAGGCAAGCAGACAGGCACAGGAGCTCATCCTGGAGCTGTCATGGGTAGGAATCCTGAAGGATGTATGCACCAGGGCTGCGTGTGTGGGGGGCGTGGGGAGGCTGGGTGCTGCCCCCAGCCCTTGGGGTGGCAGATGGACGGACGGACGGACAGCCTTGATCACCAATTGTCCCCCAGGTCTACGACGTTCCTCCATCAGTGAGCAAGGACGTGCCCGATGGCCCGCTACTGCGTGAGGAAACCTACGATGTGCCCCCGGCCTTCGCCAAGGCCAAGCCCTTTGATCCAACCCGCACCCCGCTGGTCCTGGCTGCGCCCCCTGTAGACTCCCCGCCGGCTGAGGACGTGTATGACGTGCCACCCCCAGCTCCTGACCTCTACGACGTGCCCCCTGGCTTGCGGCGGCCTGGCCCAGGCACCGTGTACGATGTGCCCCGTGAACGGGTCCTTCCTCCTGAGGTGACCGACGGTGGTGCGCCTGACGACGGTGTGTATGCGGTGCCTCCCCCAGCTGAGCGTGAGGCCCCAGCGGACGGCAAGCGCCTATCGGCCTCCAGCACCGGTAGCACACGCAGCAGCCAGTCCGCGTCCTCCTTAGAGGTGGCGGGGCCGGGCCGAGAACCCCTGGAGTTAGAAGTCGCTGTGGAGGCCCTGGCTCGGCTGCAGCAGGGTGTGAGCGCCACCGTTGCCCACCTCCTGGACCTGGCAGGCAGCGCCGGTGGGACCAGAAGCTGGCGCAGCACCCCTGAGCCACAGGAGCCACTGGTACAGGAGCTGCGGGCCGCCGTGGCCGCCGTCCAGAGTGCTGTTCATGAGCTGTTGGAGTTTGCCCGCAGCGCTGTTGGCAATGCTGCCCACACATCTGACCGTGCCCTGCACGCCAAGCTTAGCCGGCAACTGCAGAAGATGGAGGATGTGCACCAGACACTGGTGGCACATGGTCAGGCTCTTGACACTGGCCGGGGAGGCCTGGGAGCCACCCCTGAAGACCTGGACCGGCTGGTGGCTTGTTCGCGGGCCGTGCCCGAGGACGCCAAGCAGCTGGCTTCCTTCCTGCACGGCAATGCCTCGTTGCTCTTCAGACGGACCAAGGCCCCTGCCCCGGGGCCCGAGGGGGGTGGCACCCTGCATCCGAACCCCACTGACAAGGCCAGCAGCATCCAGTCACGGCCCCTGCCCTCACCCCCTAAGTTCACCTCCCAGGACTCGCCGGATGGGCAATACGAGAACAGCGAGGGTGGCTGGATGGAGGACTATGACTACGTCCACCTGCAGGTGGGTGCCGCCTGCCCAGCCCCGGCTCCGCCTCTGCCCCACTCCTCCTCCCCAACTCGGGGCTCCTGTGCTCAGGGGGAGATGTTTTCCTAGCTGGAGCCTGGTCCTTGGCAAGGCCCTGCACCCTCCAACCTTCCTCACTCCACATCACCCCTAAGGGCCAGCATGGCCATGTCATTGAGTTCTGCTTTCAGCCCCTTGGGCTGGTGTCTCTGGTGACCAGCAGCGGTGGCTCTGTTCCTTGTGAGGAGACAGACCTGCAGCAATGTGCATACACAGAAAGATGCTCCAAGGGTGGGGGCTCAGGGGGAGGCGACGGGAGGTAGCTGGGGCTGCTCCTCCCAGGCCAGGCCCTGGAGCAGAGACCTGGGTGCCAGCTGGGCGAGAGTCCCAGTAAGAAGCATTCCAGGCTGAGCTGGGCCAGAGAGGCATCCTGAGGCAGGGAGCAGGTGGCCAAGCCTTTAGGCCAAAGGGGAGGGGTTGGGTTTGGTTTCTGGTGTGGGAGCCTGGGCAGGCAGGGTGGAGCATGCAGTGTGGTCTTTCTCGGGTGCCCCGCCTTGTGCCCAGCCTCCTCCTGGCCTGGCAGACGGTGAAAGGGACGGCCAGCACTGCTTCCTGGGAAGCCACCTTCTCCGTGTGTGTCACGGCATATGCCAGTCTAGAGGTGTGTCCCACATATGTCAGCCTGGAGAAGGGTGTGTGTGTCTGCCTCCACATGTGTGTGTGTCTGTGTGTGTGTGTGCCTGGGGTGGGGGGGGGTGGGGGTGGGGTGTGTGTGTGTGTGTGTGTGTGTGTGTGTGTGTGTGTTTATGCACGCATAGTACCACCTAGTGGCCACTCAGTTCTCTGCACCTCACGGGGCTGGCCTCCGCCTGGGCCTCAGTGCAGCCCCTGTGTCTTCCCTCCAGGGGAAGGAAGAGTTTGAGAAGACCCAGAAGGAGCTGCTGGAAAAGGGCAGCATCACACGGCAGGGCAAGAGCCAGCTGGAGCTGCAGCAGGTGAGGCTCCAGCCCTGAGCATCTTCATCTTTTCATTTGGTTTAAAGTTTTCAAGAGTAACTGTTGGAGACATTTAAAGAGTGAGAGAGTGAGGTGAGAGCAGAAAACAGACCCCTCACAGCTGGCACAGGCTTGGCGTGGGGCTGGCTCTGCCCTGCTCCCTTCTTCACGCTGCTGCTTGCGTGTCCAGGAGAGTGTCCTGTGGGCATTCGATTCTTCTGTCCCAGAATCTGCCATGGCATGAAGCATTCTTCATGGATTCTTTCGAAGACCAGATAACATTTATTTAATGTTTATGTTGTGTCTGTACTTCCTTAGTGTTATTTTATCTTTTGAGACAGAGTCTTGCTCTGTCGCACAGACTAGAGTACAGAGGTGCGATCTCTACTCACTGCAGCCTCAGACTTGTGAGCATCTGGGCTCAAGTGATTCTTCTGCCCCAACCCCCCAAGTAGTTAGGATTATAGGTGCCCACCACCCCACCTGGCTGATTTTTGTATTTTTGGTAGAGATGAGGTTTCACCACGTTGCCCAGGCTGATCTGAAACTCTTGGGCTCTAATGATCCACCTGCCTTGGCCTCTCAAAGTGCTGAGGTTAATTAAAGTGTGAGCCGCTGCCTTTGGTCCCTTATTATAAATATACTGCTATGTCTATATGCAGACATATCAGTAGAAATTTTTTTTCATATTTAGAAACATTTCCGAAGGGCAGAAAAGGGATATTTTTAAAAATACTAAGGGAGCTTTATTCTGGTTATGAAGATAATTTTAAAAGTGAAAATACAGGATAGCACAAAGTGAACATAAAACTATTACCCGTCAAAACTCCCTTGCCCACCATCTGGGCCTGGAGGAGGTGGCAGAGCGGAGGTCCTGAGACCCACACCCCACGGCACTTCCCCAGCTGAGGCTGCCGCCACGTCATCAGAGCACAGTGAGACTCAGTAAAGAGTGGAAGCTGCTCGGAAAGTGCCTGGCATGTAGAGAACACTCAGAAAAGGTCCTCTGAGAAATGGGCAGGGTAGGGTTGAGAAATTACCTAATGGGTACAGTGTACGCTGGGTGGTGGCCACACTAAATGCCCAGACTTTCCTACCAGTGTACCCACATAATAAAACTGTACCTGTACCCCTCTGCTAAATCTATTAAAGTAAAACAGGAAAAGAATAAATGTCACACCTGTAATTCTAACACTTTGGGAGGCTGAGGCAGGAAGATCACTTGAGGCCAAGGGTTTGAGACCAGCCAGGCCATATAGTGAGACCCAAGTCTCTACATACTAAAAATTGTGGCCAGACACGGTAGCTCACACCTGTAATCCCAACACTTTGGGAGACCAAGGTGAGCAGATCACTTGAGGCCAGGAGTTTGAGACCAGCCTGGCCAATATGGTGAAAGTCAATCTCTACTAAAAATACAAAAATTAGCCTGGCATGGTATCACATACCTGTAATCCCAGCTGCTTGTGAGGCTGAGGTGGGAGAATCGCCTGAACCCGGGAGGCGGAAGTTGCAGTGAACCAAGATCACGTTTCAGCCTGGGCAACAGAGCAAGACTCCATCTCAAAAAAAAAAAAAAAAAAAAAAAAATTGCCTGGATGACAGCAAGACTCCATCTTTATAAAAATAGTTTTGGGGCCGGGCACGGTGGCTCAAGCCTGTAATCCCAGCACTTTGGGAGGCCGAGGCGGGTGGATCACGAGGTCAAGAGATCGAGACCATCCTGGTCAACATGGTGAAACCCTGTCTCTACTAAAAATACAAAAAATTAGCTGGGCATGGTGGCGCGTGCCTGTAATCCCTGCTACTCAGGAGGCTGAGGCAGGAGAATCGCCTGAACCCAGGAGGCAGAGGTTGTGGTGAGCCGACATCACGCCATTGCACTCCAGCCTGGGTAACAAGAGCGAAACTCCATCTCAAAAAAAAAAAAAAAAAAAAAAAAAATAGTTTTGGGGAAAAAAAAGACCCACCAGAGCTTGTCTCCTGTACTCTGTTGGGGCTCAAGTGATCTGCCTGCCTCGGCCTCCTGAGGTGCTGGGATCACAGACAAGAGCCATGTCGCCTGCCTCACCAGAGCTTTTAAAAGAAAAAAGCTGAGTATATTCTCTCACTGGCTAAGAGAACCAAGAGATGAAGGATTTCACCAAGTAGCTGCCTCAGGGACAGTGCAAGGTTCTGAGTTAGGAAGGGGAGGTTTCCTGTTGGTTTGGCTCATTCTGGCTTGGAGCTTTGGGCATAGGGTGGGACACAGCTTGCCTGTCCTGAGTCTAGGTACAGCTGGGCACTCCGGGGCCAGAGCAGCTCCACTGATTGTCTAACCGTAATGCCTTCTGCGAGCTCCTAGGCACAGGCAGCTGTGAGGTGAAGTGTTCACTTTCATGTGTAGCTCTGGAAGATGATTTAGCTGAGGTGGTATTTAGGGGCGTCAGATTACAGGTGACATCTTCCTTTTTTCTGTTTGGTATATTTGAATCGTTGTAATGTGTATGTTACTTTTGAACTAAGGAGAAATTTTGTTTAACTTTCCATTTCGAAATATTTATAGATTCACAGGAAGTTGCAAAGATAGAGTCAAGGGGTCCCCAGTGCCCTTGAGTCGGTTTCCCCAGTGCCACGTCAAGTCACATGGGACAGGACCCAAGCCAGGATGGTGACACTCACACCCCCAGCCCCAGGCAGCCACTCTTCTGTTGTCCATCTTGTCATTTCAAAATGTTCAGTGCACAGAGTCTGACCTTTTGAGATTGGTGGAACGGTAACGGAACGGCCTGCAGAAGGCTCATCGTGGTTCCTGGTCCCTTCCCCAGGATAGCAGACCGCCCATCCCCGCAGTTCCATATACTCCGAGTAGCAGCCCTTTTTAGAGAAGTGCAGATCTTGGCCTGTGGTTCCGACTCGCTCAGGAGCCTAACCCTGCTCCTGCTTCCCTCCCGACCCAGCTGAAGCAGTTTGAACGCCTGGAACAGGAGGTGTCGCGGCCCATAGACCATGACCTGGCCAACTGGACTCCGGCCCAGCCCCTGGCCCCAGGGCGGACAGGCAGCCTGGGGCCCTCGGACCGGCAGCTGCTGCTCTTCTATCTGGAACAGTGTGAGGCCAACCTGACCACGCTGACCAATGCCGTAGACGCCTTCTTCACTGCTGTGGCCACCAACCAGCCACCCAAGATCTTCGTGGCGCATAGCAAGTTCGTCATCCTCAGCGCCCACAAGCTGGTATTCATCGGGGACACCCTGTCTCGGCAGGCCAAGGCGGCTGACGTGCGCAGCCAGGTGACCCACTACAGCAACCTGCTGTGTGACCTCCTGCGCGGCATCGTGGCCACCACAAAGGCCGCTGCCCTGCAGTACCCATCACCTTCTGCTGCCCAGGACATGGTGGAGAGGGTCAAGGAGCTGGGCCACAGCACCCAGCAGTTCCGCCGTGTCCTGGGCCAGCTGGCAGCCGCCTGAGGGCAGTGACCCCCCAATGGGGGCAGGGGAAGGGTGTGGCGGCCCCAGCTCCCCGGCCCCCATCTCAAGAGTAGCTGTGCCGCAGGCTTGGGGACAGGACCCCAGCTCTGCCTCGGGCCTGGCGCTCCGTATGCCCAGGATCTGTATATATTTATGGTTGGGCAGGGCATGGGGCCGTGCCCCCTCAGAGCAGCCAAAGCCCGGGGGCCGACCAGGGGCCTTCCCCGTTGTGTACTGCAGGACCTTGTGCCACCCAAGGGCTGAGCCTGGTCCCCAGAGGGTGCCCTGTGGCCTGACGGGGCCAGTGCAGTTGGTGTGTTCCTCCGCCTCACCAGGAGAAGACCCTGAAGAACTATTTTTCATTATTGATTTTCCAATCATTTGACTAATAGTCTCCATTTAAATAAAGTTTTTAAAATGAAGAACAGCTGCCTGAGGGTACCAGATGAGGGCAGCCTGGGGCGGGTGATGGTTCAGGGAAGGCACTTGGGGGCAAGGGCCACTCATGAGAATTCCCAGGAGGGCGGAGGAGAGGTGGGTCCCTCCAGAAGAAAACTTAAGGGGCACCGAGGCCAGGCGTCTCCTGCAGGGAGCGAGTTCTGTGGCTGGCCACAAGGCCCTGGGAGCCAGGGCAGAGCCTGTGCCTGAGAGGAGTTGGGGGCAGTTTCAGAGCTGCAGGGTCTAGGGCCTCGAAGGCACAGCTTGGGCGTGGCCCCTTCGAGTCCTGGGACGTGCCACAGTGAGCACCTCCCGTGCCTACATCCAGCATCTGGAGCTATGGCAGGTGGGGCAGGACCAGAGGCAGGAGGGGAATTATGGGTTCCCATGAGCTGAGGGCACCACAGGGGGCTGCATCCGGAGCTGTGTTTAAAATAATCTCATCCCAGCCTGTGCAACTCCCGAAGCACAGTGCTGGAATGATACATGGACTGGCCTCCCAAGTTGGGAGAGCAGGGCCCAGAGAAGGCCCTTGCCCTGGGCAAGTGTGTCTCCCCGGTGGCTCCCCCACCAGCAGCCCACAGCCCACATGGAGGCTCCAGGGTGCCTGGAAGCCCTGGTGCTCCTCCCAACCCTGACAACTCCGCATATGAATGTGGACCTTGGTTTCCCCATCTGTACCAAGAAGTGGGTAGGGCTGATCCTCCTGATCCACCTCCACAGAGGGGGCCTCCTGACAGCATCCATCTCACGGCACACTTAGCCCACCTGCCTGGCTGAGGACACAAGTAAAGGTGTGTGCAGTTGCTCTCCGTGTCTTTATTTGTGTTTTACACAGGTGTGGGGTAGGAAGGGTCTCAGCCTCCATACCTTCCCAGGAATGAGCATCCAGGCCCAGTGAGGACGGGAGGTGCTGGCGGTGCTCCACAACACGATGCCCTCCGGGCTCCAGGATCGGTCCTGGCAGGCAAGGGCTGCTGGAGTCACCCTGTGGGAAGGAGAGGAGGTGTCTCCAGGACTGAACTGGTGCCGGGGCCTAGGGGACCCAGACCTGGCGCGGTCCAGGGAAGAGTGCAGAGCAGTGGCAAGGGTAGGTGCAGGGAGTCCTGAGGTCTGGGTGAACGTGGCAGCCCCAGCTCTGCCATCCCCCTTGGAGGAAACCAGGGCAAGTGGCTTCCACCCGTGCTGGGGCGCTGTCTGTCCCATGAGCTGACCCTTCCAGCTCAGAGGGCTTGGGAGAGGAGGAAGTCTCCAGGGCAGCGTCACCTGCCTGGTTCAGGAAGCTGTGAGCTGAGGCTTGGCCCTTTTTAGTCACAGGGAGGAGGGCAGAGAGGAATGGGAAGCCCAGGCTTCCATCAGAGGGCTGGAGAATCCTGGGTATACGTTGAGTAAGGAACAGGGCTGGGCTGGACAGGTGGAGTCTATGGAGATTGATGGGGAATGTCCTGTGGCAGGTGGTGATATTTAATGATTATCTTTCCACGTTTTTCTGTAATGAGCAGAACTTAATTTATAATGGAAGACAGCTGTCAGGACGCTTGCAGCAGCTTTAGTACTTGGGAAGGAGAAGAAAAGCGGGCCCAAGTTGGGGAGGCAGGTGCCCATAGGCCCTGGCAGCCAAGGGTGCAGGCGAGGCCCAAGCCAGCTGGGTGGGGTCCCCTGCACCTACTCACCTCCTTACCCAGAGGCCAGTGTGTCCCATCGTGGCCTCATGAGCCACCTCCTCTGCCTGCCTGCGTGGCCTTGCCTCAGCCATCATCAGGACTGGGACGGACTCTGGGTGAGCCAAGCTTAGACTCCTCAGCCACCGCACGGTGGCTTTTCCTTGAGAGAGAGGGTGGGTGACAGTGCTTGGGCTTGTGGGGGTGCCCAGGAAGTGAACCAGTCGGGGTGAGCCCTGCTTGGCCACTGAATCCCATGCAGCAGCTAGCTGAAAACATGGAAAGGCATCGCTTTCTCACTCAGGGTCCCAGTTTCCCTTGCACAGTGAGGGCGTGGGACCCCCCCCAGGTTTCCCCAAGCTGCGGTCCTGGTGGCCTGAGGATGTATGGAGTTGTAGGTGGGGTGCGCAGCCCGGGGTGGGCGTCTCCTGCAGAAGCGCTGGCTCTGCCTGTGGCCGGCGGATGGGGGCGCTGCTTCTCCAGCCTGCGGTTTGTTTCTGACCATTCTCTTGCTGGTTGCAGCGTGTAGTTGGGGTTGGGAAGGGGTCAGCTTCATTCCCTGACACCTGGGGGGGCCCCAACTGCTCAAGCCTCACCTGACCCCACAGTGGGCAGCAGTGACCACCCAGTCCTCGCTGATGAGGGAGCCCCCACAGAATTGGAAGTCAGTTTTGTTCTGGGAGGACAGAAGGGCAGGCAACTCCCACAAGGGTGGGGGGTGACCTGAGGGGTGAGGGCCATGTAATCCTAGCACATTGGGAGGCTGAGGCAGTAGGATCACTTGAGGCCAAGAGTTCAAGACCAGCTAGGCCACATAGTGAGACCCAAGTTTCTATTTATATATTAATAAAAATTGTTTTAAACCTCCCCCTGCCTCCAGCCAGGCCACCACCCAGGCATGGGCAGGCTCCCCCTCCAATCTGCAGGGACACCTGCCAGGCCCGAGAGCTGGGGATGGCACCCTCCCCGTTGACATCCTGGATAGGCTGTTGAGCACAGGGTAAATGGTGGGCACCCCACAGCTGGGGTTGCTAGGGTTGAGGCAGCTCACCTGCAGTTGATGGTGTCCTGAGGTGCCCGGGTGAAGAGCCCCCACCCCCCTGCCGGCATCCAGAGTGCTGGCTATTGCAGTGCCCTCAGCCACCTCCCCTGACCCACTGTGCACCTAAGAGCCCAGGGTGCTGGGACATGTGGCTGGATTCCCTGGGGCCCTGTGCTCCCATGGGCTCTGAGTCAATGGCTGTGGTGGATTGGGGTGTGGGGCCTGGGGACACAAACCTGGGAGGCCACCCAAGTCTAGAGGGTGCAGGGGTTGGGGTGGGTGTGGGCAAAAGGCATGGATTTGGGAGACCTTCAGGAGGCAGAATTCAAGGTGTGGAGGGCCTGAGGGTGCGGGGGCTGAGGGAGGGAAGAAACAGATGCCCCAAGCACGGCCCGGGGTGGGGGGCAAGGGGCCTGAGAGGACAGGGGGACCGGCAGGATGTGAGGAGGAAGGGGAGGAGGATCTGGCCACGGAGGATGTGGTCCTCCCAACATGACATGGCATGGTTTGGCTTTTTGCTTCTGGGCATTTGGGGCTGGAGATGGGCGGGTTTGACCTGTGGCTCCCGGCCTACCTAAGCCCCTCACTTAGAGTCAGTGCCAGAGAGAGGGAAGCCCAGTGATCCAGAGAAAGGCCTTGGGTACCCGGGGTTCCCCTCCTGTCCCTGAGCCCACCAATCACTGCCCACCTCGCCAATGCCCCCTCATCACCCATCCTTGGGCTGATAGTTCTCCTGGCACCAGCATATGTCTGGTAGCCCTTCCCTGGAGCTGCAGGTATGTGGGGCCGGAGTGAGCTTGTCCTCGGGCTTCCGACCCCCTCCTGCAGGGCCCTGAGCAAGGGAGCAAGGGTGGGTGGTAAGAACCCTGCTGCCTGGGGGCAGGTGCTGAGGATGGGGCCAAGGTCCACCCAGGCCCGACCAGCCAGAGCCCCTGTCCGTCTCTGTACCCTGTCATCTGCCTGTGTGTTCCTGGCCACTTTCAGGGATGCAGGAGCCCAAATGGTGGGGAAGGGGCCTAGGGAAGGGTCCTCCCAGAGGCTCCCCATGCCTGGCTGGCCTGGCCCAATCCAGCCCAGGAAGGGCCCAAGTTCAGGAGTGGAGTGAGGCCTTGGAGGCCCCAAAACAGGAGGCAGCCAGCACTGACGTGTGCACCATGGGTTTATTGAGGCTCTATGGGGAGCAGGGTCTGAGGGAGCTGCGGGCTTAGTTGGCGGCCAGGATCTCCTGCACCCAGGGCATGAGCTTGGTGACACGGGCGTAGACACCAGGGCTGGAGGTGGAGCAGGTCCCGCTGCCCCAGGACACGATGCCCACCAGGGTCCAGGCCCCGTCCTTCTGGCAGACCAGGGGACCGCCGGAGTCGCCCTGTGGGAGAAGGAGAGGGGGGCTCGGATCTGGTAGCCCAGGCAGACTGGTCCCAAGGGCCACTGGACATTGTTCCCAGAGCCCAGTCCAGGACCCCACATGCAGCAGAGGCTCAGCACATGCTGTCACATGGGTTAGGAAAGACTCCAGCAGCTGCTTGCGTGTTTCGTGTCCCTGGAAGCCTGAGTGAACTCCGAGATGGGACCCTTTAGTGCAGGCGTCCCCAGACTTTTTACACAGGGGGCCAGTTTACTGTCTCTCAGACCATTGGAGGGCCGCCACATACTGTGCTCCTGTCACTGACCACCAAAGAAAGAGGTGCCCCTTCCTGAAGTGCGGTGGGGGGCCGGATAAATGGCCTCAGGGGGCCGCATGCAGCCCGCAGGCCGTAGTCTGGGGACGCCTGCTTTAGTGGAAGCTCAGTAACGCTGGATTGACCAATAGGAAGAACATGGTGGGGCTGGCCAAGGGGTCTGTGTGAGGGGGAGGGCTGCTGAGTCTGCTATCCTGCCGGGTCCACTGTCCAGGTTGTGCACTGCACAACTCCAAGAGCCAGATGCTCTGATATTGACCATGCAATTTTGCAACAAGGTGACTCTGTGATACCAGGAAGGAGTGAGGTTAGATGAGGGCACAGAGGGGTGGAAAGCCCAGGCCTCCCCAGCACCCCTCTGGCCTGGCAGGGTCTGGGCAAGGCCTGCCTCACCATGCAGGAGGAGACACCACTGGCCCCGGCGCAGACCATCACGTCGGTGATCTTGCTGCCCCAGAACTTCTTGCAGTCGGCGTTGGACAGGAGGGGCAGGGCCGCCTGCTGCAGCTTGTCAGGGGTCTTGTTGGCTGCAGGACAGAAGGGTCAAGGCCCCTGGCCCCACCCAGCCCAGCAAGGAGGGAGAGACCCGGGGCCCGACACGCCTGTCCTCCCCTGCACCATTGCCACGTGGGCACAGCCCCTGGAGGCTGAGAAGCACCTGGGAGACGAGGGGGTGCTGGCTCTGCCCAGGTGGGAGCCCCGAGCTCTGACTCCAGGCAGGTCAGCCAGAGCAGGGCTCACATGGCCGTGCGCCACTGAGAAGCCCCTGTAGAGGCTCCTCATGATCTGGCCTGGATTTTATTTGCATTTGGGGGATTTTAAGTTGAGAGGATTTTCAATAAAGAAAGGACAGTTAGGAGCATGTTGGTATTCAGAGCCAAACAAGAAGAGCCAAACGGTAACGGCAGGGACTCCACGGCAACGCAGCCCCGGCCCCAAGGCAGCCCCAAGGTGGCCCCGAGGCCCTCACCGTTGTACTTGGTCTTGCCCCAGCCGGTGGTGGCGCACAGGGTCCCTGCAGGGAAGTCGTCGGCGGCGCTGGGCAGGCACACGGCTGACACTGTCTCAGAGAAGCGGGCGGGCGTGGCCAGCTTCAGCAGGGTGATGTCATTGCGCACGGTCAGCATGCTGAATTTGGGGTTCTTGAAGACCTGGGGGTGGGGGCCAGAGCGCCAGAGTGAGACCCCAGGAGGAGGCGGGACCTGCAGGCTTCAAGGACACAGACTCCTTCCCTGGAGGCCGTTCGGGAGCAGTCCATACCTAGGGCTGGAATGGGAGCCTCGACGCTGGCCCCGCCCCGCTAGGCACCTGTCCCTGACGCAGCCAAAGGGTCCCCCCTCCCTGTGCCTGCCACCCCTGCTCTCTGCTCTGCCGGGCCTGGGTACCTTGGCGATCTTCAGAACTTGGATGTTCTCCTCATCAGAGCCCTGGTCAAACTCCCCGGCCACGACCACATGGGAGGTGCTGGACAGAGTATAGCGGGTGAGAGGAAGAACGTGCCCTGCTCCCCCCACCCCCACTGGGGCTAGAAGCAGAGCCCCAGGCTGCCGGCCCTCACCTGACCCCACAGTGGGCGGCGGTGACCACCCAGTCCTCGCTGATGAGGGAGCCGCCGCAAAAGTGGAAGCCGGTTTTGTCCTGGGAGGAAGAAGGGGAGGGTCGGCAACTCCCACCTGCGGCACCCCCCAGCCTGGCCGCCACCCAGGGTGCCCCCTGCCTTGCAGAACCCCCACTTACCTGCAGGGACACCTGCCAGGGCCAGGAGCCTGGGACAGCATCCTCCCCATTGACAATCCTGGAAAGGCCGCTGAGCACTGGTTGGATGGCAGGGACCCCGCAGCCTAGGGGGGGGTGTGGGGTGAGGGGTGGGTACCCACCTCCAGGCTGGCGGTCCTAAAGCTCCAGCTTCCTCTCACTCCCAGCTCTTTTCCAGTCTCTGGGATCTAGACTGGCTCCCCGGTCCCCTCCTCTGAGAAGCTGGCCCTGGCTCTCCCCTCGCCAGCGCTGGAATCCTCGGGGACAACCAAGTCCGACGTACTGGGCTGTGGGCTGCTAAGGAAAGGGGTGTTGACCCCACCTCAATTCAGAGAAGCCACACGGGTGGAGCGTGTGGTTTTGGCGGCCTCATGTTCAGGCTGGGAGGCCAGACTCTGCGTTTGAACCTGGTTCCCTCCCTGTCCAGCTAAGCCACTCTGTCCCCATCAGCAAAGTGGGAATCGCACAGTTTCTGACCTCACAGGTTTGGTAGAGTGAGCAGGCAGTGCGCCAGCTCCATGCCTGGCAGGAGGGACTCTGCGCAGTTGAAGAGGGCAAGGCTTGAGGTGCTGAAAGGTTTGGACTGAATGGTGCCAAGCCACAGCTGCCCACACACTCACCACCCAAGCTGTGCGGGAGCCACTGACTGTTCAGGAAGTTTTCTGACGACCTCAGGGCAGGCTGCAGATGCCCGCCTCCTACCCAGGGAGCTTCAGGTCAGATGGGGGTGGCGAAGGGGAGCAGCACTCCGCAGCTCCCGAGCTCCGAGGTGGCAGCTGAGCCTGGGAGGGGGCCTGTGCCCTGGTCCAGGCCTCGAAGTGCCCGCTGCAGAGACAGGGCTGGGGACTTGCCCAGGCCCACGCTGGGGTGTGTAGCTGAGCTGGAAGCTGGGACCCCACTGCCCCTGGCTGGCGTCGGGGCTGGGAGTGAGGGGACAACCTTCGGCCTCCACAGGGCCCGGCACTCACCAAAAGTGGTGCCCAGGAGGGCACAGCAGGAGAGGAGCCAGAGGAAAGCCATGGTGCCGTGGGGTGTGGGCCACATGTCCAAGGGCCTCTGTTATAGCCCTGTGCGCCGCTGTTATCTGGAGACCTTGGGGCGATAATCCCCTCCCTGGGAGTGGGCAGGATGTGCCAGTGCAGGGCTGGCCAGGGAGCCTGGGACAGCAGCAGCTGGGGCCCGGCTGACTTGGAGCTCACTCAGGTGGCCTTTGATCACGGCCTTCCTCCTCCAGACCCGGGCCCGGGCGCACACCTCCAGGGGCCGAGTCCAGCAGCCCTGTGTTTGCGCCCCAGCGCAGTCTCTTGTGGTCTGGAAAGAACTCACTGGATCTTTTGGTGGTTTGAAAACCCCTGAGTAGTGTGGCCAAATAGAGGAGAGGATTGGGGAGGAGGACCGTGCCCCATGGTGCGGCCAGAGGCTGGGGTGCGGGGGCTCCACCCGGGTCCTGGGAGTGGCTAAGAAGGCTCAGTGAAGGCCCAGACGACATCTGTGCTTGTCACTTGGGCTGTGTGCATGGGAGCAGGGAGCTGGGAGCAGGACCTGCCTGCTGTCCTCACACTGGGCTACCCGTGCACACAGGTGCCAGTGTGCCTGGGCCCTGGAGCCGAGCACATGGCATCTCAGGGCAAGCCTGGGCCCAGGGATAGGTGGTGGGGTGGCCTGGCATGGCTCTGATGAGAACTGATGGCGGCTGAACCTCTGGGCAGAGTGTGGGCAGGGACACCTGGCTCCTGGTGTGGGTGACAGCGTGGGTGGTAGAGCTCTTCCCTAGCAGCTGGGAAACTGGGAGGGAGAAATGTTAGGTTGAGGCGCCAGATGCAGGGCGAGCTCCCCAGAATGAGCAAGAGAAGGTGCCTCGTGGCTGTTTTAATTCCTGATGACAGCAGTGTGTGTGTTCACAGCACAAGTTTTGGGGTCAGGCAGCTATGGAGCCTTGGACAAGTTACTTGCCCTCCCTGATCTTGTATGTAATTGAGGACGCTTCCAGTGTGGATACCATGACAAAAAGAAGAGCCTTCTTGAGCACCAGGACCAGGCCTAGTACGCAGTCATGCTGGTCGGGCCCCGACATTCCTTTCTTTAGTCAATCTCCTGTGCAGGCCCTTTGCTCATTGTAGAAGATGGTCTGAGGACAGAGAGGCAGCGGGCACCAGCCAGAATGGAGTGTGGCTTATCCAGGACGGATGAGACCACACCCACCCCTGCAGGCACGTGCGTCCCTTCTGACAGCCAGTGCCCACCAGGCCTGAGGGAACAGCCCGACAAAAAAAAAAAAAAAAAAAAAAAAACAAATTCCTGCCTGTAGCAGGTGACGGGGAGAGGAAGTCGAAGAGTTTAGGGGAAAGCGTCAATTTTTGAAATAAGTAAAATATACACACCAGCCACTAAGGAGTTATTCTTATGATTATTACTGATCCTGAGGCCAGGAAGGCCTCACTGAAGGGGACATTGAAGCAAACAACCCAGGAGCTTGTGGGAGCAGCACAGGCATCCTTAGAGGAGAGGAAACACATCTGGGATCACAGGAGCCAAAGAGACCCGCATCCCGAGGGCAGCAAGGGGCTCAGAAGTCGAGGGGGCAGTCCGGGAGAGCCCTGGTGAAGACAGTACTAGAGCCTCCGGGCAGCCCTTAGCTGTAAGCTAGCTGGGGCTGGTCAGGGAGAGGGCACAGTGGCCTACCCTATCATCCCTTGCCCCGCCTGAGCGACCCGTGGCCTCAGCCGTGTGGCCTTGGGAGCTGACACTTGGCCAGGACCCCACCCGCCATGTCCCCAACCCTGCATGGGCTACGGAGGCTTGTGGGAACTGCGCAGCTGCAGTAGAGCTGCGGAGAGGCACACACAGATGTCCCCGCTCCACTGCTCCTGGGGATGGGACCCTGCCCCCACACTGCCCTCCAGCCCCGATGGAATCTGGACCCAAATGGTGAGGAAGGAGTCCAGGGACAGACTGAGCTCCGGGACACACAGGACAGATGAGAGAGGACACATGCAAGAGCCGGGACCTAGGTGGGGGAGGCAGAGCTGTGGCCTCGGCCAGAGTGGGGGCGGGAGGGGTGTGCTGGGGGTCCCCACGTGCTGCAGCCTCCTAGCCACTGCTTCCTTTGCTTACCTTGAAATGCCCCCACTTAAAATATATATAAAGCCAGGAGCAGTGGCTTCTGCCCATAATCCCAGCACTGTGGGAGGCCGAGCAGGAGGATCACCTGAGCCCAGGAGTTCCAGACCAGTCTGGGCAACATGGCGAGACCCTATCTCTCCAAAAAATAAAATAGTCACTTTGGGAGGCCAAGGCAGGCAGATCACTTGAGGTCAAGTGTTCAATACCAGCCTGGCCAACATGGTAAAACTCTGTCTCTACTAAAAATACAAAAATTACATGGGCGTGGTGGTGCATGCCTGTAATCAAGGCAGAGACCATTTTCTTCACAGCCTCTTGGCAGTCAATCCCCCAACTCCAGAAACAACCACCGTTCTGATTTCTTTTCCCCGGAGATTTGGTTTTGGTTGAGACAAGCTCACTCTGATGCCCAGGCTGGAGTGCAATGGCACGATGGCAGCTCACTGCAGCCTCAACCTCTTCTGCGCAAGCGATCCTCCCACCTCAGCCTCCCAAAGTGCTGGGATTACTGGTGTGAGTCCTCGCACCAGGGGATGTTGTTAGTGTTAAAAATTTAAAACTGTTAGCAGCCAGGCGCAGTGGCTCATGCCTGTAATACCTGCTGCACTTTGGGAAGCCGAGTCGGGAGGATCCCTTGAGCTCAGGAGTTCAGTACCAGCCTGGGCAACATAGTTAGACCCTGCCTCTCAAAAAAAAAAAAAAAAAAAAAAAAGCCAGGCATGGTAGCTGGTACCTGTAATCCCGACTACTGGGGAGCCTGAGGTAGGCGGATGGCTTGAGCCTGGGAGGGAAGGTTGTAGTGAGCTGAGATCATTCCACTGCACTCCAGCCTGAGGGACAGAGCCAGACCCTGTCTCCAAACAACAACAACAACAAAAAACGACAAAGAAAAACCGCTTTAAATTGTGGCAATACATGTAACAAAATTGACCATCGCACGATTTTTAAGTGTACCATTCAGCTCTAAGCACATCCACAGCCCTGTGCGGCCCCTCAGCTCGAGGAACTGAAACTCTATACCCTGCTCATCAATTAGCTTTCGGGTCCCAGAATTTCACGTGAACAGGACCCATGGTGATTCTGGAAGTCCGGCTCCTTTGGCTCAGCATCATGTCTTTGGAGTTCCCCCACGCTGTTGCAGACAGCAGCAGGCTCTTCATTTTCATTGCTGGAATGCACTAGTTTGTCCATCTGTTCTGTGGTTTTGATCTAATGTGAATAAAGCTGCTATGAACCTCCAAAGGCAAGTATTTATGTGGATGTGTGTTCATTTCTCTTGGGCAAACACCTAGGAGTAGGTCAGGTGCGGTGGCTCACACCTGTAATCCCAGCACTTTAGGAGGCCAAGGTGGGCAGATCACTTGAGGTCAGGAGTTCAAGACCAGCCTGGCCAACATGGTGAAACTAAAAATACAAAAATCAGCCAGGCGGGCTGACGCACGCCTATAATCCTAGCTATTTGGAAGGCTGAGGCAGGAGAATTGCTTGAACCCAGTAGGCAGAGGTTGCAGTGAGCTGAGATCAAGCCACTGCACTCCAGCCTGGGTAACAGAGCGGGACTCCGTCTCAAAACAAACAACCTCGCACACATCTAGGAGTAGAACAGTGGGTCGTAGGCTGAGGCTGTTCTTATGGAAACTGACAAACTGTTTTCCCAGTGGCCATCTACTTTTCCTTCATAGCAAAACAGGATCTGAGTCCTGCAGCCCCCCTGAGTGTCTGCCCTTATGGGAGCCACCTTCATAAAACTCCCTTGCCCCCTTCCAAAAAGCAGAGGACTTGGGGGCTGGGTTTACACAATGGGGTTGGAGGTAAGATCCTTCTCTTTATTTTTGAGACAGGGTCTCACTCTGTCACCCAGGCTGGAGTGCCGTGGCATGATCACAGCTCAGTGTGCAGTCTTGACCTCCCAGGTCCAGCCTCCCAGGTAGTAGCTGGGACTACAGGTGTGTGCCACCATGCCTGGATAATTTTTGTATTGTTTATAGAGACAGAATCTCCTTATGTTGCCCAGGCTGGTCTCAAACTTCTCAGCTCCAGTAAGCTGCCTGCCTCAGCTTCCCAAAGTGCCGGGATTATAGGTGTGAGCCACTATGCCTGGCTGGGACCCTTCTCGCAGCACCAGTGTGTGTGTCTAAAATTATCAAGTGGAGCCATTTAATTGTATGCTTCTTTGCCTAAACCTTTTCTGCTGGGTTTTGTCCCTGGCCAAGTGAGGTTGGGGGGAATGTTTTTGTTTTGTTTTGTTTTGAGACAGAGTCTTGCTCTATAGCCAAGGCTGGAGTGCAGTGGCTGGATCTTGGCTCGCTGCAACCTCCATCTCCCAGGTCCCGGTTCAAGCAATTCTTCTGCCTCAGCCTCCCGAGTAGTTGGGATTACAGGCGTGCACCATACCCAGCTAATTTTTGTATTTTTAGTAGAGACGGGGTTGTACCATGTTGGCCAGGCTGCTCTTCGATGCTGACCTTGTGATGCCTGCTCAGCCCTTGCGGAGATCAGTGACGGCTGCCCAGATGAGAACCAATGGGGCTGTTTATTCAGAGCTTGCCACTGCAAGCTTGCAGTGACGAAATGCCAAGGTCGGCAGGAGAGAGGGAAAGCTTCATGGAGGGAAGGGGACAGCTCCCGTGTCCTGGCTCGTGGCTGCTGGTGTGGGGAAGTGGGAGGCAGGCTGCTGCAGTCTGTGTTTGTCCCACTGACACTTGTATTGAAATGTTATTAGTTTTCTGGTTTTGTTTCTGAGTCAGGGTCTTGCTTTGTTGGTCCAGGTTGGAACGCAGTGGTGCGATCACAGCTTACTATAGCCTTTACCTCCTAGGAGGAAGCGATTCTCCCATCTCAGCCTCCTGAGTAGCTGGGACCACAGGTGCACGCCCCCATCCTGGCTGATTATTTATTTTTGTAGAGATGCAGTTTCGCCATGTTGCCCAGGCTGGTCTTGAATTCCTGGACTCAAGTGATCCCGGAGCCTTGACCTCCCAAAGCGCAGGAATTACAGGTGTAACTGCACCTGGCCTCATTGTTTGTATTAATAGGTAGGACCTATAAGTGGTGATAAATGGGCTCTGCTTCCCAGGTACGTCTTTTTGGTTTTTTTTGTTTTGTTTTGTTTTGTTTTTTGAGACGGAGTTTCGCTCTTGTTGCCCAGGCTGGAGTGCAGTGGTGCAATCTCGGCTCACGACAACCTCTGCCTCCCACATTCAAGCAATTCTCCTGCCTCAGCCTCACGAGTAGCTGGGATCACAGGTGCACACCACCACACCCAGCTAATTTTGTATTTTTAGTAGAGATGGGGTTTCTGGCCATGCTGGTCTCAAACTCCCGACCTCAGGTGATCCGCCCACCTCAGCCTCCCACAGTGCTGGAACTATAGGCATGAGCCACTGTTCCCAGGTGGGATTAATGCCATTATATTAATAAAAGGTGAGAACCCCAGTCTCGTTTCTCTTTGCTCTTCTACCTTCCACCAGCTGAAGACACAGAGCTCAAGACAACAGCCTGGGGTCAGAATCGCCAGCCCTGCCTCTGGAGGTTGAACTGGCAGCCTTCAGAACTGAGAAAATACATTTCTGTCCACCGTAAATGGAGCAGTCTGGGGTATTCTGTCTGGGGGTCACACAGGGCCTCATATGCAGCTGAGCTCCGAGTGGGTGTCTTCTGTGGTTGTCCAGGCGTGTGGGGCTCCTCAGGGCTGGCTCTTGGTGCCCTGGGCTGGTTGCTGCACGGTGGGCAGAGCTCTCTTCTCGGCGGTCTGGCCCCGGTTGGTGCGTGTATTCAGTCTCTCTCCTTCTACGCCATGTTTCGTGGCACAGGCGTGGGCACCAGGAGCTGCAAAGGGCTGAGGCCGTTTCTCAGTCATAGGCAGGATCTGTTCTTGGAGGTGGTGGGGATGGGTGGGGTGGGGTCTGCGGAGAATTAGCATCCTCTTGTGAGGCCACCACCCTGGTTGTCACTGGGAGCTCTGATGGAGAGGAAGGTCTGCTCCCTCAGACACAGAAAGGGCTGCGCGTGTCGTCAAGGGAGGCTTGGGGAGATTTGGGTTTGGGGTTCTTTCCCCTTGCTCCGTCTGCCCCAAAGCCCTCACTGTGTGTCTCAGGTACCCATGCCTGCTGTGCTGTGCAGTCCGTAGCGTAGGGAGCATGGCAGGGTTGATCATCACATATTTAACAATTTTTTTTAGAGACAGTGTCTTACTCTGTTGCCCAAGCTGCAGTGCAGTGGCATGATCTCAGCTCACTGCAACCTCCGCCTCCTGGGTTTAAGTGATTCTCCTGCCTCAGCCTCCCAAGTAGCTGGAATTACAAGTGTATGCACCATACCTAGCTAATTTTTGTGTTTTTCGTAGAAATGGGGTTTCACCATGTTGGCCAGGCTGGTCTCGAACTCCTCACCTCAGGTGATCTGCCTGCCTGGCCTCCCAAAGTGCTGGGATTTTGGGCGCAAGCCACCATGCCTGTCCTGACAGTCCTGCACCTCCAGCCCCAAGAGGCCCCTGGCTTGTCCTCGGCCATGTCTGTCCCGTGGCCCCAGGAAACGGGGCCTCCTCCAATGCTGCCTCCAAGGCCTTCTGATTGTCAGCCATGCCCTAGGCTGAATATTCCTTTCCTTTAACTTCTCCTTTTCCCCAAATTTGCTCTCCACGGCCAGTGAAGGAAGGCTTCTGACTCTACAATACTTGACAGCTGTACTGAGCTGTTATGAGCTGTTATGTATAATTCACATACCATACAATTCACCCATGTAAAGCGTGCAATTCGATGGATTTGGGTTTATTCCACTGATTATATTTAATTGTGGTAAAATATATGTAACATAAAATTTGCCATTTTAACCAGTTTTAAGTATACAATTAGTGGCACTAATTACACTCTACAGTATTAATTACACTCTACAGTACTCATTTCATTCATAATATTGTTCAGCTGTTTCCAAAATTCTGTATCCAGTCAACAACAATGCTTCCTTCCTCTCTCCCCTCAGCACCTATGGGCCTCTAGCCTAGTTTTTGTCTCTGTGAATTTGCCTATTAGGAACATTTCTTATATTAGCTGGGTGTGGTGGTGCACACCTGTAATCCCAGCTACTTGGGAGGCTGAGGCAGGAGAATCGCTTGAACCCGGCAGGTGGAGGTTACAGTGAGCTGAGATCGTGCCACTGCACTCCAGCTTAGGTGACAGAATCAGACTCTATCAAAAATAAAATAAAATTAAATTAAAAGATAAGACACTCCAAATCAGCCGGGTGTGGTGGCTTACTAAAAAATTAAACAACAAAAGAATGTTTCATATAAATGGAGTGATACAATACTTGTTTTTGTATTGCTTATTTCATGTAGCATACTGCGATGAAGAACCATCCATGTTTTGGCATATATCAGTACCTGATTCACTTTGATTTGCTTTTGTTTTTGTGTTTGAGACAGGGTCTCCCTCTGTTGCCCCGGCTGGAGTGCAGTGGCACAAACACAGCTCACTTCAGCCTTGACCACCTGGGCTCAAGCAGTCCTCCTGCCTCAGACTCCCATGTAGCTGGGACCACAGGCATGCACCCCACACCCAGCTCATTTAAAAAAAAAAATTGTAGAGATGGGGTCTTGCTTTGTTGCCCTGGCTGGTCTCAAACTCCTGGGCCTCAAATGATCCTCCCCTCTTGGCCTCCCAAAGTGCAAAGACTGCAGGTGTGAGCCCCTGCAACCAGCCTGCCTCATTCCTTTTCATGACTGAATAATAGTCAGTGGTGTGGATCGCTCATATTTTATTTACACGTTCGTCGGCTGACGGACAGCAGGGGTGCTTTCTGTCTTTTGGCTGTTGTGAGTCGTGCTGCTGTGCACACTGGTGTGCAGCGTCTGCTTAAGCCCTGGCTTTTCTTTTGGGGACTATACCCCAGGAGTGGAATTGCTGAATCATGAGGTAACTCTATCTTTGTTTCTTTTTTCTTTTTTTTTTTTTTTGAGATGGAGTTTCACTCTTGTTACCCAGGCTGGAGTGCAATGGCGTGATCTCGTCTCACCACAACCTCCGCCTCCTGGGTTCAGGCAATTCTCCTGCCTCAGCCTCCTGAGTAGCTGGGATTACAGGCACACGCCACCATGCCCAGCTAATTTTTTTGTATTTTTAGTAGAGACGGGGTTTCACCCTGTTGACCAGGATGGTCTCGACCTCTTGACCTCGTGATCCACCCGCCTCGGCCTCCCAAAGTGTTGGGATTACAGGCGTAAGCCACTGCGCCCGGCCTACCTTTGTTTCTTTTGTGGAATTGCTGAACTGTTTTCTTTGTACTTTTTGTTACTTTTTTTTTTTTTTTTTGAGATGGAGTTTCACTCTTGTTACCCAGGCTCGAGTGCAATGGCACGATCTCGGCTCACCGCAACCTCCGCCTCCTGAGTTCAGGCAATTCTCCTGCCTCAGCCTCCTGAGTAGCTGGGATTATAGGCACGCACCACCATGCCCAGCTAATTTTTTGTATTTTTAGTAGAGACGGGGTTTCACCATGTTGACCAGGATGGTCTCGATCTCTTGACCTCGTGATCCACCCGCCTCGGCCTCCCAAAGTGCTGGGATTACAGGCTTGAGCCACTGCACCCGGCCTTTTTTTTTTTTTTTTTTTTTTTTTGAGACAAGGCCTTGCTCTGTTGACCAGGCTGGATCTCGGCTCACTGCAGCCTCGACCTCTCAGCCTCAAGTGATCCTCCAACTTCAGCCTCCTGAGTAGCCGGGACTACAGGCACACACCACCATGCCCAGCGTGTTGTTTTATTTTTTAATTTTTTTTTTTTTTTTTTTTGAGAAGGGGTCTCACTATGTTGCCCAGCTGGTCTCAAACTCCTCAGCTCAAGTGTTCCACCCGCCTTGGCCTCCCAAAGTGCCAGGATTATAGGCGTGAGCCACCTCACCCAGCCATGCCAAACAGTTTTCCATAACAGCTTCACCGTGTTACGTTCCCAGCAACTGCATGAGGGTTCCGGTTTTTCTACATCCTCACCAACAATTGTTATTTTTTGTTTTTTAACTTGTAGCTATCAGCCAGGTGCAGTGGTTCACGCCTGTAAACCCAGCACTTTGGAGGCTGAGGCAGGTGGGTCACCTGAGGTCAGGAATTTAAGACCAACCTGGCCAACATGGTGAAACCCTGTCCCTACTAAAAATATAAAAATTTAGCCAGGCCTGGTGGCACACGTCTGTAATCCCAGCTACTCTGGGGGCTAAGGCAGGAGAGTCACTTGAATGCAGGAGGCAGAGGTTGTGGTGAGCTGAGATCATACCACTGCATTCTACCCTGGGCGACAGAGTGGGATTGTGTCTCAAAAAAAAAAAAAAATTGTAGCTATCCTGGTAGGTGTGAAGCATATCTCTCTCTGTGTGTGTGGTTTTGCTTTCTTTCTTTCTTTCTTTTTTTTTTTTGAGATGGAGTCTCGCTCTGTCACCAGCCTGGAGTGCAGTGATGTGATCTCAGCTCCCAAGGTCAAGCGATTCTCCTGCCTCAGCCTCTCGAGTAGCTGGGACTACAGGTACACACCACCATGCCTGGTTAATTTTTGTATTTTTGGTAGAGGTGGGTTTCACCATGTTGGCCAGGCTGGTCTCCAACTCCTGACCTTGTGATCCACCTGCCTCAGCCTCCCAAAGTGCTGGGATTAAGGCATGAGCCACTTCACCTGGCCTAGCTTTTTTTTTTTTTGTATTTTAGTAGAGATGCAGTTTCACCATGTTGGCCAGGATGGTCTCAAACTCCTGACCTCATGATCCACTTGCCTCCGCTTCCCAAAGTGCTGGCATTACAGGCATGAGCCACCACGCCCAGCCTGGTTTTGCTTCCTGTCTCTATCAGTGGTGCCCTGGGCTATCTATCTTTTCATGGCTTATTGGCCCTGGCGTGGCCCCACAGTAATGACAACCACCCCTCACTCTGTAGGACTCAGTGCAGCACTTCTGCCAGTGCCACGTCCAACGCCAACTCAAGTGACTGTGACGCCGCTGCATGGTGTGGCCCACCCGGGTCTCATCTTCCCTGGTAACAGGTGATCCATGGACTCCTCATATAGGAGACCCCAGAATACCATGTGCAGTGGCCCTGGGGCCTCAGTTTCTGTGTCAGTCATGGGCTGGGCTGAAACATATGATACACTCGAAGCGGGTCATTAGAATGAAGTGTTCACAGAGGGCATTTTTACAAAAGCACCAGCAGGGTTTAACAAGCGAAGGTGCCTCGCACCTAGCTAGCCTCGCCGGGACACACCTAGAGCCAGCGTGACAGGGAGGGTGGCAGCTCTGGATGTGGCCAGCGCAGCCGTGTGGGGAGGGCTGCCTGGAAGGGGCTGTGGTCTCTGCAGAGGAAGCAGCCAGAGAAGCCAATGCTGGCCTCTTCCCTCCTCAGACCCTCTCCAGGGTTGCTCCTGAGACCTGCTGAGCAGCCTCACTGCTGAGGGTCCGTCTCCTGGAAGACAGAACATGGAGAAGGGAGGAGGATGGGAACCGAGCAGGGAATGGAAGACCCCCGCACCTCATCGTGGGGCCTTCGCATCACTTACAGTGCTTTTTGGTGACCACCTGGGGTGTTGCTGGTCACTATGTTGAGTGAGACCCCGTCTCTACAAAAAATTTAAAAGTTAGCCAAGTGTGGTGGCTCATAGCTGTAATCCCAGCTGCTTGGGAGGCTGAGATGGGGGGATCACTTGAGGATTGCTTGAGGCCAGGGGTTCTCAAGCAGCCTGGCAACATAGTGAGGCCCCATCTCTACAATAAACAAGAAAATGAGCTGGGTGTGGTGGCATGTACCTGTGGTCCCAGTAGCTGGGAGGCTGGGGAGGCTGAGGTGAGAGGATCACTTGGGCCCAGGAGTTTGAGGCTGCAGGGAGCGGTGATTGCATCACTGCACTCCGGCCTGGGCGACAGAGCCGGAGTGAACCTGTCTCAAAAAACAACAACAAAAATATGCTTTTCGGCTGGGCATGGTGGCTCACGCCTGTAATCCCAGCACTTTGGGAGGCCAAGGCAGATGGATCAGTTGAAGTCAGGAGTTCGAGATCACCCTGGCCAACATGGCCAAACCCTGTCTCTACTAAAAACACAAAAATTAGCCGGGTGTAGTGGTGCTCGCCTACAATCTCAGCTGCTTCGGAGGCTGAGGCAGGAGAATCACTTGAACCCAGGAGGTGGAGGTTGCAGTGAGCTGGGATCACGCCACTGCACTCCAGCGTGGATGACAGAGCGAGACTCTGTCTCAAAAAAAAAAAGCAACATTGTTAATGTGAACTTGTTTTCTTTTGATGTTTTGTCATTGAGTACAGTGGCTCACACCTGAAATCCCAGAACTTTAGGAGGCTGAGGCGGGTGGATCATGAGGTCTGGAGTTCTAGACCAGCCTGACCAAAATGGTGAAACCCCGCCTCTACTAAAAATACAAAGTTAGCTGGGTGTGGTGGCACACGCCTGTAATCCCAACTACTCAGGAGGCTGAGGCAGGAGAATCGCTTGAACCCAGGAGGCGGAGATTGCAGTGAGCCAAGATCACGCCACTGCACTCCAGCCTGGGGCACAAGAGCGAGATGCTGTCTCAGAAGTTTTGTCTTTAGTTTACAAATTCAGTTTCGGGCCGGGCGTGGTGGCTCAAGCCTGTAATCCCAGCACTTTGGGAGGCCGAGGCGGGTGGATCACGAGGTCAAGAGATCAAGACCATCCTGGTCAACAGGGTGAAACCCCGTCTCTACTAAAAAAAAAAAAAAAATACAAGAAGTTAGCTGGGCATGGTGGCATGTGCCTGTAATCCCAGCTACTCAGGAGGCTGAGGCAGGAGAATTGCCTGAACCCAGGAGGCGGAGGTTGCGGTGAGCCGAGATCGCGCCATTGCACTCCAGCCTGGGTAACAAGAGCGAAACTCCATCTCAAAAAAAAAAAAATTCAGTTTCACTTCACAGTTGTGTGTTCTCCAGCAGGGGAGAGAGTGGGGAGGGGATATTCTACATGCCAAGGTGGCGTGGCCCGCTGACCACAGAGCCCAAGGCCTTCCATGGAAATGCCATCCACCCACTGCGTCTTCCTTTCGGCCCCCGCGGTCGGAAACTGCAGTGCTGCCCGTCCCTGGCCAGCCTTGCCCTGGTGACTGCGGTCACCACTGCGTTACATGCTCACCTGTGTTATGTGTGTCTGTCACAAGCATCTCAGGCCCATGAGGGCAGGAATGCTGTGGGCCCTGTCCCCCGAATACCAGCCCACAGGGTGCCGAGGACCCCTGGGCCTCCACTTCCTGCCCCCAGCCACTGGCCTGTCGCCTACAGCTCTTTCCTCCTTGTTTTGTGACAATGAAAAAAGTTTTTCTGTTTCCTCAAAAACGTTTGTTTTTTGAGACAGGCACGGTGGCTCACACCTGTAATTTCAGCACTTTGGGAGGCCAAAGCCAGTGGATCACCTTAGGCCAGGAGTTCTAGACCAACCTGCCAACATGGTGAAACCCCATCTCAACTAAAAATACAAAAATCAGCCAGGCCTGGTGGTGCGCACCTGTAATCCCAGCTACCTGAGGTGGGAGAATTGCTTGAACCTGGGAGGCAGAGGTCGCAGTGAGCCGAGATTGCACTACTGCACTAAGCAGCAGAGCTAGACCCTGTCTCAAAAAAAAAAAAAAAAAAAAAAAAAACAGAAAAGAAAAAGAAAACCATTAGCCAGGTGTGGTGGCACATGCCTGTCATTACAGCTACTTGGGAGGCTGAGGCAGGAGGATCACTTAAACCCTGAAGGCAGAGGTTGCAGTGAGCTGAGATCGCACCACTGCACTGCAGCCGGGGCGACAGAGTGACACTCCGTCTTAAAGTTTTCTTTGTCATTTTACGGTGTGGAATCAAAGTTTCACTTTATAAGAAACTGAAGCTTTATGAAATGATGAGTTTGTTATATCATGAGTCATTGCAGAAAAAGTGAATTCCGTCGGGTGCTGTGGCAGATGTGGGACACCTGTTAGCAGCTTTACCCACCGATTGTGGCCACCAGCAGGGTGGTTCCTTGTCACCCAGACCCTTGCCACACTCAGAAATGCCTTGGCTTCACTGGTGACATGCAGCGACACTCTGAAGAATCCAGGTTGCCACACGCCCTTTGCTTCTAGGACAGTGCTATTCTGTCCTTCACTGAGAGCCTGTGGCCACACTGAGTTCCTACGGGCTGCTTCCATGAGAACTGCTGCGGCCTCCTGGTGATGACCCTCTGGGCCTCCTTGAGCCCTGGGGTGGGAATGCCTCCACTTCCCCACTGGGAACAGAAGAGCCTGGTGCTGGCTCCTGGCAGGGTTGCCAGAGCTCACAGCTGGCTCTGTGGGGCCACGTCCCCAAGGCTGATGGGTGATGTCAGGGCAGCTGCCCATTTCCCAGGGGCTGGGGTGTCCTGGCAGACAGCCAGGCTGGGCTCTGCCTCCACTATTGCCCAAGGTCCCTGGGTGACAGGGAGGGTGGGCTCAGGCCTCCCTGGCTGGGCGGGGCTGGGGCTCCCGGGGAGGTAAAAGGGGCCCCTCAGCTGGCAGATCCCACACCTCCTGAGGCAGCACCATGGCTTTCCTCTGGCTCCTCTCCTGCTTCGCCCTTGCGGGGGCCGCCTTTGGTGAGTGCTGGGGCCCGAGGGGTTCTGTCCTGAGGGAGCCCTAGGCCTCGAGGAGAGTCGGGGGATCTGAGCCCCCTGCTCTGTCCCCTGCAGCCTCATCCCCAGCACAGGCAAGCTGAGGTCGCAGGAAAGACAGCGTCCTTCTAGGGCTTCCCAAGCCTGCACGACCTGCTTCAGGAGTGGGAAGGACCTTGCTGGCACCTGCCACGGTCTGAGCCTCCAGAAGTGGCTGCCTGGGCAGGTGGGGTGTGCTGTGCACAGGGTAAGGCGTGGCCCTGGGAGACCTCCCAAGGCCTCGGCAGGGGTTTTTATTTATGTGCCGGATACTTGCTAAGCATTTTCTTTTTCTTTTTCTTTTTTATTTTCTTGAGATGCAGTATTGCTCTTGCTGTCTAGGCTGGAGTGCAGTGGCACAATCTCGGCCTCCCAGGTTCAAGCAATCTTCCTGCCTCAGCATCCTGAGTAGCTGGGACTACAGGCACACCATCACACCAGCTGATTTTTGTATTTTTAGTAGAGATGGGGTTTCACCATGTTGGCTGGGCTGGTCTTAAACTCCTGACCTCAGGTGATCCACCCGCCTCGGCCTCCCAAAGTGCTGGGATTATAGGCATGATCCACCGCGCCCAGCACATTTTCTATTTTTTTAAAGAGAAATAGTAGGCCAGGCATGGTGGTTCATGACTGTGGGAGCACTGCTGAGGTGGGCAGATCACCTGAGGTCGGGAGTTCAAGACCAGCCTGACCCAGGTGGAGAAACCCCATCTCTACTAAAGATACAAAATTAGCTGGGTGTGGTGGCACATTCCCATAATCCCAGCTACTCTGGATGCTGAGGCAGGAGAATCACTTGAACCTGGGAGGTGGAGGTTGCAGAGAGCTGAGAACATGCCACTGCACTGCAGCCTGGGTAACGAGCAAAACTGAGTCTCAAAAAAAAAAAAAAAAAGAAATAGTGAAAGAAAATATAGAAGATAACATGACATCTTTCTATCTACTGTTGGAATTCAGCAAATCTTTTTGCAGATTTGCTTCAGATATTTCTTTCTAGAACAGATGCCACTCAGGCTTCCCTTTTCCCCTCCTTCCCTCTCTGGAACGTGAGCCTTCTTCTGAGCTTGCTGTGAGTCATTGCAATGTGGTCGTATACAAATGTGCTACATATTTCTACATCTATACATAAGGATTTAAAAACTTTACACCAACAGTGGTTTTTTTTTTTTTTTTTTTTTTTATGACAGGGTCTCACTCTGTCGCCCAGGCTGCAGTGCAGTGGTGTGATCAGAGCTCACAGCAGCCTCAGACTCCGGGCTCGAGTGAACCTCCCACCACAGCCTCCCAAGTAGCTGGGGCTATAGGCATGCCCCTGGCTAAGTTAAAAAATTTTTTTTTGGTAGAGATGGGGTCTTATTATTATTATTATTTTTTTTTTTTTTTGAGACAGAGTCTCACTGTGTTGCCCAGGCTGGAGTGCAATGGTGCGATCTCAGCTCACTGCAATTTCCACCTCCCAGTTCAAGCAACTGACCACAGTCCAGTTTTATTAAATAGTTAAGAAACCAAGACCAGGCATGGGGGCTCATGCCTGTAATCCCAGCATGCTGAGAGGCCAAGGCAAGAGGATTGCTTCAGCCCAGGAGCTTGAGGCTGCAGTGAGCCCTGATCGCACCACTGCACTCCAGCCAGGGTGATAGAGCAAGACGCTGTCTCCAAAAAACAGGAAACCAAAATTTTATACAATGAATGGTTCCTGAAATTGTGGACTGTCACAGAAATACAGAATTCAACCTGCCCACCGGCGTCCACACTGCCCTTTCACTTTCGAGTCTGCAAAGTGTCAGAGCCCCGGGGCCCCAGTAGACTTGGGGTTATCAGATTTTCTTCCCACTTCCCACCAGTCTAAGGGAGGCATGTTGGCCGGGGGAGCTCACATGGTTCTGCTGCCCATTTTATAGCTGTGGACACTGAGGCCCGAGTGCTGCCCTGCCTGGTCTAGGGTCACACGGCAAGGAAAGGGTGGCCTTGAGGCAGAGCCCAGGCAGTCTTACGGCCTGGCCTGTTTTCTGCTTCTCTAGGCTGGATGGGCCTCAGGTGGGGGCAGCCATGACCGTCTGCATCCTGGAAAGGATGAGGAGCCAGCAGGCAGGGTGTTGAGGGACATCTGAGCCTAGAGCCTGGGGGCCAGGGAAGCAGAGGCAGTATGTGCCAGGGAGCTGGCCTCCATGGATGGGGGCAGAAGCAGGAGTTCTGTGTGCAGGCAGGTGAGGCCCAGCTTGGCTCGGGGCCTCAGCTCTTCTTCACCCACTCCCGCCCCCAGGCTGCGGGGTCCCTGCCATCCAACCAGTGCTCAGCGGCCTGTCCAGGATCGTCAATGGGGAGGACGCTGTCCCAGGCTCCTGGCCCTGGCAGGTGTCCCTGCAGGTAAGTGGGGGTTCTGCAAGGCAGGGGGCACCCTGGGTGGCGGCCAGGCTTGGGGGTGCCACAGGTGGGAGTTGCCGACCCTCCCCTTCTGCCTCCCAGGACAAAACCGGCTTCCACTTCTGCGGCGGCTCCCTCATCAGCGAGGACTGGGTGGTCACCGCTGCCCACTGTGGGGTCAGGTGAGGGCCGGCAGCCTGGGGCTCTGCTTCTAGCCCCAGTGGGAGTGGGGGGAGCAGGGCACGTTCTTCCTCTCACCTGCTACACTCTGTCCAGAACCTCTGATGTGGTCGTGGCCGGGGAGTTTGACCAGGGCTCTGACGAGGAGGACATCCAGGTCCTGAAGATTGCCAAGGTACCCAGGCCCTGCATAGCAGAGGGCAGGAGTGGTGGGCACAGGGGGACCCCTCAGCTGCTTCAGGGACAGGCACCCGGAGGGCAGGTCAGGCTGGCCTTGCTGTTCCCATGCCGTCCCCTGAGGGCGGACTGCTCCCGAACAGCCTCCAGCGAAGGAGTCTGTGTCCTCGAAGCCTGTAGGTCCCGCCTCCTCCCAGGGCCTCACCCCGGTGCTCTGACCCCCACCCCCAGGTCTTCAAGAACCCCAAGTTCAGCATGCTGACCGTGCGCAATGACATCACCCTGCTGAAGCTGGCCACGCCCGCCCAATTCTCTGAGACAGTGTCAGCTGTGTGCCTGCCCAGCGCCGACGATGACTTCCCCGCAGGGACCCTGTGTGCCACCACCGGCTGGGGCAAGACCAAGTACAACGGTGAGGGCCGCGGGGCCACCTTGGGGTCGGGGATGCGTTGCCGTGGAGTCCCCCCTGTTTGGCTCTAAATTCCAACTCACTCCTGTCTGTTCTTCACTGAAAAATCTCTGAATTTTAAATTCCCCAAATGCAAATAAAATCCAGGCCAGATCATGAGGAGCCTCGGCGGGGGCTTCTCAGTGGCGCACGGCCGTGTGAGCCCTGCTCTGGCTGACCTGCCTGGAGTCAGAGCTCGGGGCTCCCACCTGGGCAGAGCCAGCGCCCCCTCGTCCCCCAGGTGCTTCTCAGCCTCCAGGGGCTGTGCCCACGTGGCAATGGTGCAGGGGAGGGCAGGCGTGTCAGCCGTGGGTCTCTCCCTCCTCGCTGGGCTGCGTGGGGCCAGGGGCCCTGACCCTTCTGTCCTGCAGCCAACAAGACCCCTGAGAAGCTGCAGCAGGCAGCCCTGCCCCTTGTGTCCAACGCCGACTGCAAGAAGTTCTGGGGCAGCAAGATCACCGACGTGATGGTCTGCGCCGGGGCCAGTGGCGTCTCCTCCTGCATGGTGAGGCAGGCCCTGCCCAGACCCTGCCAGGCCAGAGGGGTGCTGGGGAGGCCTGGGCTTTCCACCCCTCTCTGCCCTCATCTACTAACCCCGCTCCTTCCTCGGGCCTGGTGAGGGTCCTGACTCAGGCTCACAGCTGCCCATGAGGGCTCCTTCAGGCCAGGCAGGTGGGGCTGACCCTGGGGACTTCCTTGCAGCCCTCTGAGCTGAAGGTTTGGACAGACAGATGGTGACCCGGCTTAGAGAGGGAAGCCACCTGGCACAGCTCCCTCCAGGAGTGCATGACAGAGCAGGGGCTGCCACATGAACCCAGACCTCAAGGCCCCAGTGCCCCCCCGCCCCGGTGCCCAAGCATGGCATTTCTCTGCACCTCTCCCTAGACTCCACCAGGTCAGGGTCCCTAGGCCCTGGCACCTCTCTCAGGCCTGGAGATAGTTCCTCTCTCCTTCCTGCAGGGCGACTCCGGCGGCCCCCTGGTCTGCCAGAAGGATGGAGCCTGGACCCTGGTGGGCATTGTGTCCTGGGGCAGCGGCACCTGCTCCACTACCACGCCTGCTGTGTACGCCCGCGTCACCAAGCTCCTGCCCTGGGTGCAGGAGATCCTGGCCGCCAACTGAGCCCGAGACTTCTACTCCCTCTGCCCCAAGATTTCCCATTAAATGCATCTGTTTAGAAGCACTGACTGCATTGCCTGTGTCTTTCTGAGTGGCCCAGGAGAGGCGGGGTGGAAATTGTCCTTGTCACCCACAGAGGGATGGTACGACCGTTCCCTTTCCAGGCTGCAGTTCATCCTGTCAACCAGCCTTCTCAGGAAGCTGAGGTCTTCTTATCTCCTCCCTGCTCAGGGCTCCACTCTGGGCTTAGAATTTAGGCCCTACCTGCTGAAGCCAGCTTGACCCATGGGGTTTTCTGGAAGGCAGCAGTCCTTGGCCAGGCTCTGCAGTCCATAGCCCCTGGAGATGTCACTGGGACCAATGCTGACCTGCATACTCCAGGTGTCTTTCTCTGCCTTTAGTCCCCCATGCCACATGCCCGAGAATGTGTGTGTAAGCACCACCCCTGTCCCTGACAGACCCCACCCCTCACACCTTCTGCATCCAGCGCTGGGTGCTGGCACCACTGTCTGCTCAGCTCCCACACTCTTCCTTGCCTCACCCTCTGCATTTCCTGTGACTCCGCAGTTAGATTTTTTTTTTTTTTTTTTTGAAAGCTTGTCTCACTCTTTCGCTCAGGCTGGAGTGCAGCGGTGTGATCTTGGCTCACTGCAACCTTCACCTTCCTGGTTAAAGCAATTCTCCTGCCTTAGCCTCCCAAGTAGCTGGGATTACAGGCGTGCACCACCAGTTCCGGCTTATTTTTGTATTTTTAGCAGAGACGGAGTTTCGCCATGTTGGCCAGGGTGGTCTCGAACTCCTGACCTCTGGTGATCTGCCACCTCTGCCTCCCAAAGTGCTGGGATTACAGGCGTGAGCCGCGGTGTCTGGCTTCTGCAGTTAGATCCTGAGGCTTCCTCATGGCTCAGTTTCCATCACTTTGGCTAAACCATGGAGGGGCTCCTTCCTTTCCCAGGATGTGTTCGCACTGACAGTCTCTCTCTCCGTAACCTTTCAGTCTTTCCTTCAATGCAGTGAAAATTTTGTTGGAGACAATTATCTTGTCGTTCCACTGTCTGAAAAGATATTATTCATTTTGACTTTTTAAAAGTTACCCATCATTCTGAAAAATAAATTTTGCTGTGGCATGCATGTGGGTATGTACATGCATATTTGGACTTGGAAGGTATTTCAGCATCTTCTGGCTTCTGGTGTTCTGTGGAGAAGTCAGTGATAAATCTGACTGATAGCCGGGTGCGGTGGCTCAAGCCTGTAATCCCAGCACTTTGGGAGGCCGAGGCGGGTGGATCACGAGGTCAAGAGATCGAGACCATCCTGGTCAACATGGTGAAACCCCGTCTCTACTAAAAATACAAAAAATTAGCTGGGCGTGGTGGCGCGTGCCTGTAATCCCAGCTACTCAGGAGGCTGAGGCAGGAGAATTGCCTGAACCCAGGAGGCGGAGGTTGCGGTGAGCCGAGATCGCGCCATTGCACTCCAGCCTGGGTAACAAGAGCGAAACTCTGTCTCCAAAAAAAAAAAAAAAATCTGACTGTTGCGTTTTTTTCTTTTTTTTTGAGACGAAGTTTCGCTCTTGTTACCCAGGCTGGAGTGCAACGGCGTGATGATCTCAGCTCACCGCAACCTCCGCCTCCTGGGTTCAGGCAATTCTCCTGCCTCAGCCTCTCGAGTAGCTGGGATTACAGGCACGCGCCACCATGCCCAGCTAATTTTTTGTATTTTTGGTAGAGACGGGGTTTCACCATGTTGACCAGGATGGTCTCGACCTCTTGACCTCGTGATCCACCCGCCTCGGCCTCCCAAAGTGCTGGGATTACAGGCGTTAGCCACCGCCTAAAAAGCACTGTTACTTTTTAAAAGGCTTAATGGTTTGTCTTTGGATGCTTTTAAGATTTTACCTTCGATTTTCATTGTTTACCAACAAGCTTAGTTTCTTAGTTTCCTTTGTACTCACCCTGCTTGGGTTTTTTGTTTTTGTTTTTGTTTTTGTTTTCGGGATCTTGCTCTGTAGTCCAACCTGGATTGCAGAGGTGCAATCTCAGCTCACTGCAACCTCAGCCTCCCAGGTTCAAGTGAGTCTTGTGCATCAGCCTCCCATGTAGCTGGGAGTACAGGCCTGTGCCACCAGCCCGGCTAATTTTTTTTATTTTATTTATTTATTTTTTTTATTTTTAAGATAGAGTTTTGCTCTTGTTGCCCAGGCTGGGGAGCAATAGTGTGATCTTGGCTCACTGCAATCTCCACCACCCGGGTTCTAGAGATTCTCCTGCCTCAGACTCCTGAGTAGCTGGGATTACAGGCGTGAGCCACCATGCCCAGCTAATTTTTGTATTTTTATTAGAGACAGGGTTTCACCATGTTGCTCAGGCTGGTCTTGAACTCCTGACCTTAGGTGATCTACTTGTCTCTGCCTCTAAAAGTGCTGGGATTACAGGCATGAGCCATCAAACTTGGCCACAGACACAGCTAATTTTTGTATTTTCAGTAGAGATGGGGTTTCACCATGTTGGCCAGGCTGGTCTTGAACTCCTGACCTCAGGTGATCTGCTAGTCTCTGCCTCCCAAAGTGCTGAGATTACAGGTGTGAGCCACCACACCCAGATAGTGAGTGCTTTTTATTATCAAAGGGGTTGGATCTTGTCAAAGGCCTTTTTTTGCATCAACTGAGGTAATGTGGTTTTCCCCTTTCATTGGATTAATGTGGTATATTACACTGATTGATTTCTTTTGTTTTTTTGAGACAGATTTGCTTCACTGCCCAGGCTGAAGTGCAGTGGCACGATCTTGGCTCATCTCAGCCTCTGCCTCCCAGGATTAAGCAATTCTCCTGTCTCAGCCTCCCAGGTAGCTGGGATGACAGGCACCCACCACCATACCTAGTAAATTTTTGTATTTTTAGTAGAGATGAGGTTTTGTCATGTTGGCTAAGTTGGTCTTGGACTCCTGATCTCAGGTAGTCCACCCACCTTGGCCTCCCAAAGTGCTAGGATTACAGGTGTGAGCTACCACGCCCGGCTCTTTAATTTCTTTCAGCAGTGTTAAATTCTTTTTAGTGTATAAGTCTTTCACTTCTTTGGTTAAATATATTCCTTTGTATTTGATTCTTTTAGATGCTATTGTTAAGTGGAACTGCTTTTTAAATTTCCTTTTCAGATTGCTCATTGCATGTACAACTGTGAAGAAAACTGAATTTGTGTGTTAATTTGAGTAGCTTTCTTGTGGGTCCTTTGGGGTTTTCTACATAGAGGATCATATGGTCTACAAATAGAGGTAGTTTTACTTTTTCCTTTTCCATTTGGATGACTTTGATTTCTTAAGTGCTCTGTCTAGAACTTCCAGTACAGTGTTGAATAGCAGTGGTGAAAGCAGGCATCCTTGTCTTGTTCTTGATCTTAGGGGAAAGATTTTTGGCTCTTCACCATTGAAACACGTTACATGTGGGTTTTTCAAAAATTCCCTTTATTATATTAAGGAAGTTCCTTTCTGTTCTGTCATTTCTCAGTGCTTTTTATCATGAAAGCTGTTGGATCTTGTCAAAGGCCTTTTCTGCCTCAATTTAAGTGACCACGTGATTTCCCCCTTTCATTCGATTAATGGGGTATATAAGACTGATGGATTTTCTTGTTATTTCCTATAGTGATTTGCATGCCAGGATAAATCCCACTTAATCATGGTGTATAATCCTTTTAACATGCATTAGGTTCGGTGTGCTAGTACTTTATTGAAGATTTTTGTATTTATGTTCATGAGACATACTGGCTGGTAATTTTCTTTTCTTGTGATGTTTTTATCTGGCTTTGGTATCAGGGTAATGCTGGCTTCCTAATTTGCATGTGTTCATTTCTGATTTTTTAACATCACAAATTTGTCATTAATTTTCAGTCTTGCTTCTTTTCTCATGCAAGTATTTCAGGAGGCAAGCTTTCCTCCAAACAATGCTTTCATTGAAATTTTTGTGGTTTTTTTGAGATGGAGTCTCGCTCTTGCGCCCAGGCTGGAGTGCAGTGGCATGATTTCTGCTCACTGCAACCTCCTTCTCCTGAGTTCAAGCAATTCTCCCTCCTCAGCCTCCCAAGTAGCCGGGATTACAGGTGCCCGCTACCATGCCCGGCTAATTTTTGTATTTTTAGTAGAGACAGGGTTTCACCATGTTGGCCAGCCTGGTCTTGAACTCCCCACCTCAAGCGATCCATCCACCTTGACCTCCCAAAGTGCTGAGATAATAGGTGTGAGCCACCACGCCCCACCTTTGTTATTGCAATTGATACACACTTTATAGTTCTAAGTATTTTTCATTTCCTCCCCTGCACAGAACCTCTGCATGACCCACGGTACCCTGAGAACACCGGCAGGCAGGGACAGGCACCCCCCTCCCCAAAGCCCTGGAGTTGGTCTGGAAGCAGAGCAGAACACTGGTCTCATTTCCTCTTTTATCCTCCCATAGCCCAGTCCCCAGCCTCCTGGCTTGGGCCACAATCCTGACCTCCCGACACAACCACCAGTTCCGATCTTGGCTTCTTCTCCAGGTCTTCCTGTCTCTCGATGCTTCCCTCTAAAGATCCATCATGGCTGGTGCTGGGGGCAGCCAGCAGCACACTATAGCCAGGCATCTTGGCAGGAAGAAAGCTGGGCTCCCTCTGCATTTCTTCTTCACTGGCTTTCCTGATGCCTTTCTCTGCCTTGTGCGATATCAGATGTTCTGATGATGTGTCTAATAGGTCGAAATTAAGGTTATAGATGCAATTTAATTCTAAGGACATGAAGAGAAATGAACTTGATGTGGAGAATGAATGTGTCAAAGGGGGAAAAGCAAAATGAGAGAGAGAGGGCCTGCACACAGGAGTGGGACCTGAAAGCAAGTATTAAAAATAGTACTAAGCTGGCCGGGCGTAGTGGCTCATGCCTGTAATCCCAACACTTTGGTAGGGCGAGGTGGGCAGTCACCTGAGGTAGGGAGTTCAAGACCAGCCTGACCAACATGGAGAAATCCTGCCTCCTGACCAAAGTGTAGAAATGCCATCTCTACTAAAAAAATACAAAATTAGCCGAATGTGGTGGCACATGGCTGTAATCCCAGCTACTCAGGAGGCTGAGGCAAGAGAATCACTTGAACCTGGGAGGTGGAGGTTGCAGTGAGCCAAGATCGTGCCACTGCACTCTAGCCTGGGCAACAAGAGCAAAAGTCTGTGTCACACACAAACACACACATACACACAGACACATACAAATAGTATTAAGCTGGTTGGGCATGGTGGCTCACTCCTGTGTAATCCCAACACTTTGGGACTTGAGGTCAGGAGTTTGAGAGCAGCCTGGCCAACATGGTGAAACCCCGTCTCTACTAAAAATACAAAAATTAGCCAGGCATGGTGGTATGCACCTGTAATCCCAGCTTCTAGGGAGGTTGAGGCACAAGAATTGCTTGAACCTGGAAGGCAGAGGTTGCAATGAGCCAATATGGTGCCACTCGGTGCCATCACCCTGTTGGTGCCACTACCATGTTGGTCAAGCTGGTATCAAACTCTTGACCTCAGGTAATCCACCCGCCTCAGCATCCTAAAGTGCTGGGATTACAGGCGTAAGCCACCGCGCCTGGCCTCTCTCTCTCTAATTCAGAGCCAGGTTTTTTAAGGAAACTCTCAGCTCAGTGGGGGAGAACTGTTCAAACACAGAGCAAAGACATGTATTTCATGATGTCAACAACCAACCACATAAAAACAAGTGTGAGGCGTAATTAATATAAAAACGGAGTAGCAAGCGCAAACCTGGCTAAGCTACCTTTTCACTCGCTGGTGACACCTGCGTCTGTCCCCTGCTCCACCCACCGGCCTCCAGCGACTCTGAAAACGGAAGTCCTGTGATAAGGCTGCCACCTGGTGACCAATATGAAAACTGCATGGCTATGCCTTGTTGCTCCTAACTCAGCGCTATTTCAAAAAAATAGAAAAGAAATACAAGGTGAGACAAACGGATGATTTTAAATTATTCGGTAGCCCAGCTGAAAAAGTAGAAAGAGGCTGGGTACGGTGGCTCACACCTCTAATCCCGGCACCTTTGGGAGGCCAAGGCAGGAGGTTCACTTGAGCCCAGGAGTTCAAGACCAGCCTGGGCAACATAGTGAGACCCTCTCCTCTACAAAAAAAATACAAAAGTTAGCCGGATGTGGTGGTGAGACCCTGTTTTTGAAAAAAATTAAAAATTAAAAAGGTGAAGTAATTTTAATAATATATTTTATTTAACACAATGTATCAAAAATATTTCAACATGTAATCAATATTTAAAATTTTTTAATAATATTTTCACTTTTTTTTTTTTTTTTTTGAGGCGGAGTTTCACTCTTGTTACCCAGGCTGGAGTGCAATGGCGCGATCTCGGCTCACCACAACCTCCGCCTCTTGGGTTCAGGCAATTCTCCTGCCTCAGCCTCCTGAGTAGCTGGGATTACAGGCACATGCCACCACGCCCAGCTAATTTTTTGTATTTTTAGTAGAGACGGGGTTTCACCATGTTGACCAGGATGGTCTCGATCTCCTGACCTCGTGATCCACCCCCCTCGGCCTCCCAAAGTGCTGGGATTACAGGCGTGAGCCACCATGCCCGGCCTGTTTTTACATTCTTTTTCTATTGTTTGTGAAACCTAGTGTGTAACTTGCACTTCCATCATAGCACCTGGGTGCTAAATTTTCATGAGAAATACTCGACCTGTATTTACATGTCATAAAACTTACAGTTGAAAAGGCAGATGCACATACCCAAATTGTCCCAAGTATGCTTAAACACTTCCCAATGAGTTGTTATCTTGAAAAGTGCAGTTAAGCAAAAGGCTCTGAGTTTAATCAGGGTCTCATTTGATGTAATCTCAGTTTAAAAACAAATTCCACCTCGGACAGGGGCTGCCCCACCCTTGGTCTCAGTTTGACCATGTTAGACGCAGTACACATGCCTGTCCTTGCCCATCCTGTGATCTGCCCATCCGGTTTCTATTAATGGAAACGTCTGGAGCAGTTTCAAGAGAATCCAGTCTTGGACCATCCTGCATCTGTGCCTAATCTAGCGGCTGCGTCATCAGCCGCCCAGATTCCCTCCAGGTCTGTAGGTTGACCTCCCCACGTGGTGCGGTGGCCGGCAGACAGCCCACAGCTGCCCTCCTCTGAGAATTTCCTCAGCTGAAGAGCATCATCCTGACCACGGGTCCTGCCTCCTTTCTGGGCAGCCTGCATCCAATGATTGGTCAGCGGAGTTTTTAAAGGTCCAGCCTTTTCGCCCCAGCTTGGGCCTGTGTGGGAGTTTTGACGTCCTTCTCTTCACGGTTCCGTATCTTCTCTTCCACAGGTACTGATTTCGGGGCACTGGTAAACTTCTGCGTGGTTATTTTCGTTTGAGAGTTTACTTCCTGGCGGAGCTCCAGGTGTGATCATGCGTGCTGGAGTGGAGTGTAGAATGTGGATACTGAGGTGGGATTCTGGAGCTGAACGGCGGATTACAGGGCTGGCCGTGAGGACGGCTTCATGGTTGCCAGGGGGAGTGCATTTAGCTTGTGCACGCGGCAGCAGTGAGGTTGTGAAAACTTCCACTGCTGATGAAATGCCGTGGTATTCTGGGAAGCCTAGTCACTAGTGGGTCCCCTGGGTCAGGAGGTTGAGATAGGAGGGGAAAGAATACCTATAGAACACAGGGCCAGGCGCGGTGGCCCACGCCTGGAATCCCAGCAGTTTTCGAGGCTGAGGTGAGAGAACTGTTTGAGCCCAAGAGTTTATGACCAGCCTGGGCAACATAGGAAGGCCCATGTCTGCACAAAAACATCAAAATTAGCCCGGTGTGGTGGTGTGCCCTGGTAGTCCCCGTGACTTGGGAGGCGGAGGCGGAAGGATTTCTTGAGCCCAGGAGGTCGAGGTTGCAGTAAGCTGTGATTATGCCACTGTACGTCAGCCTGGGTGACAGAGCAAGACCCTGTCTCAAAAACAACAACAACAACAACAACAAAAACCACAGTGAAACTAAGTGGCTGTTGCTAAACGCAGAAAGGGTTTGGAAAATGAAAGAAGCTGAGAATGATTAACAGGTAATGAAAAGCTAAGTGCCTAATCAAGTGACTGCGTGACCAGCCGCCCAGATTCGCTCCAGGTCAGTAGGCTGGAAGTGTCCTGGAAGGCGGAACGCCCCTGGGAAGGCCCCCAAGACAGCCTCCTTAGGAGCACAGACAGATTTTTTATCTGCTGCAGCTGCGAGGTAGAGAAAGCTTAGGACTAAGGCCAGGATGTAGCTGTAAGAGCGGCCAAGTTCTCAAGAAGGCTACAGGCTTCACCTAGACACGTTGGTGGTGGAACCAAGGCCCTGATTTATGAGATGCTGACATCTGGGTTGATGCACCCCAAAACCTCAAATCCCCAGAGCCCATAAGCCCTGAGTGCGCGGAAGTGGCCCACTCTTCCTAGCAGGGGCTGGAGTATCCTCCTCCTCCTCGAAGGACACAGAGGCTTCCGTCCTGCAGGACACAATGACCGCATCTGTCTCTTCCACACCTGGCCATGAGGGCACCAGACCTGGTAAGCCAGGAAAGGGACCTTGTCCCAGGGGAGCTGCAGAATGGTGCCAAAGAGTGCCAGCAGGGCTGGGCACACATGCTAGGAGCTGGGTGCTGAGAGACTGGACCAAGGGGAAGGCCCATTCAGCTGGAAAAAGGTGGGGGTGATCAGTTCGGGAGTCCTCTCCCAGGAACGGCACTTGGTGTCCTGCTCGGTACCCTGGGGGTTGGGCCCCAGTGCTGCCAGATGGCTCCTAGAAGCGGGCAGAAAGCAGAGCACACTAAGGAAAGGGGAGATGTTGGCCCCGCTGTCAGATGGTGAAGGGGGAGTTAAAAGGCTCACAGGTGGGCCCAGTTGTGTGGATGCGCCCTGGAAGGCAGAACCAAGATGCATCCATCAAAAGCATGGACCATCCTACAAAAGCATGGACTATGACCGGGCTGGGGAAGGGCCAGCACAGCTAAACTCACAGGTGGCTCCCTCTAGAAGCCAGGGCGAAGGTGGGAGGTGCTGCTATGGAACAGGCAGCCGGGTGGCCGGGCGCTGGCAGCCTGGGATAATAGGACCAGGAGATGCCGGCAGCGGGGGCCTGCCCTGTTGCCCCACGGAGATGCCTAAGAGTTGGCCACAGGGACAAGCCAATGGCATTGCTCAACCCATACAGTCATGAGTGGGTGACGGGGCTAGGTGGCCTCCATGAAAACACCTGGCTTTCTGTGGCACCAATGTTTTCACAGGCACCAGAATTCTGTCTTCGGCTTCTGTTCCCTTGACTAGAGGTGGGTGCTGGCCCTGTGTGCTGCCATGGGGCACCTGGGCGTCCTCTGTTGGAAACTCATTACACTCCAGTGGACTCACCTGTTCACCCGCCCATCTTCAAACTCCACGGTGGGTTTCAAGGCAGGAGCTGTGTCTGAGTCTGGTGAAGCAGCAGGCTTAATAGCCTGCAGGGCTTCTCCGAGTGTGAGCACCTGGGGACCTCGTTAGCAATGCAGAGTCACAGGTCCCACGCGGGCCTAGATTCAGAAATGGCAGGGACAGGGCCCAGCCTTCCGTGCATTACAGCTTCTGGGTGATTCTGATACATGCTCAAGTGTGAGAATCTGATCCAGAGGAGGGGTTCAGCGGCTGCTGGAAGGACAATTCCCCGGGGTGGAGGGATGGGGGAGAGGCATTGAATCGGACAGGAGGTTAAGAGAAATGTCACTTCACTTTTGGCCAGTATGGGGAAGTATTAGCCCAGGGAAGGCAGCCCAGCTGTGAAGCTGGCTCACATCTGGGGGCTGTTCCGGTTAGGACTCGGAGCCCAGCAGTGGAACATGCTGGAAGGTAGGACAGGCAGTGTTGGTCACAGACCTTAGGTTTTAGGATCTGGCAGCTCTGGGTCCACATCCTTTCTCTGCCACAGGGACCTGTCCTGATGCTAAACATTCTTGCCCCCCAGTCCCAACAAGGTGTGGACTGTCCTTTACCTTCGGCAAATGTTTCACTTTCTCCAGTGGCAGCATCTTGCTCTGTCACCCAGGCTGGAGTGCAGTGGCGCTACTGTAGCTGGCTGCAGCCCTCGAACTCCTGGGCTCAAGCAGTCTTCCCACTTCAGCCTCCTGAGTAGCTGGGGCTATGGGCACACACCACCATGCCCAGCTAACTTCTTTTGAACTTGTTTTGAAAAGATGGCATCTGGCCATGTTGCCCATGCTGGACTTGAACTCCTGGCCCCAAGCAATCCCGCTGCCCCAGCCTCCAAAACTGCTGGGATTACAGGTATGAGTCACGGTGTCCAGTGCACCTGTGTCTTGCTGTTTACAGTGACTGTTAATGTATAATTTGGCCTTGCCTTTGAATCTTTATCCCTTTGACAATTTCTGCCTTTTAATATGGCTGAATTTTAGGTCTACAATTTCATTATTTGTTCTCCCCGCTACTCTCTCCCCTCTTGCGGTTCCTCTTCTTTCTTGGCCTCTTTTGGGTTCAAAATACATATTTTTTTGAGATGGAGTCTTGCTCTGTTGCCCAGGCTGGAGTACAGGGGCATGATCTCAGCTCACTGCAACCTCTGCCTTTTAGGTTCAAGCTATTCTCCTACCTCAGCCTCCCAAGTAGCTGGGACTACAGGCATGTGTCACTGTGCTCAGCTAATTTTTGTATTTTTAATAGGGATGGGCTGTAGTTTTGTTGGTCAGGCTGGTCTCCAACTCCTGACCTCAAGTGATCTGCCTGCCTGCCTTGGCTTCCCAAAGTGCTGGGATTACAGGCGTGAGCCTAATGTACCAGGCCTAAAAATACTTGATTTGAGTTTTAATTTATCTACTGGCTTTTTAGAGATAGTGTTCCTGTTTTTTCAGTAGTTGGTCTAATACGGCCTTAGCTTCTCAGATTCTCAGTACGGTACCAGCTCATGAACGCTGAAATTTCCTTAACCTCTCTGAACCTCAGTTACTTTAGAAGACAAGAATAGTGACTTTCTCTCATGTGTTATCTGGCTACTGGATGAGAGAATGACGCTGAGTCCACGGCCTAGGGCAGAGCAGCAGTGCCTGATGCCTGTCAGGGCTGCTCCTGGTCCCGTCGCTCCTGTTACAGTGTGGTTCCGATCAGTGGTGCTGGGCCCCCTGAGTGCGCAGAGCCACAACTGAGCATCCCTGGCCACCTCCTCATGCGGGGGCAGGGGGTCATGTGTCCACCTGCTGCGATCACCGTCTCTGCTAAATGACTGCCCCTCAGGGATGTTGGTGTCTCGCCAGGACACCCCTCAGCTGCCCTTTCCATGCCCAGGCCTGACCACCCTGTGCTAGCTCTTCAGGCTGTTCCTGGGCCAGCAGAGCCAAACCAGCTGGTGGCAGCCACGCTCCCCTGCTGTGGCCTCTGTCACAGACAAAGCCTGTCTGTCACAGACAAAGCCTGGCTTGATTGTCACCCCTGGAGTCCTCCGTGTGTCTTTCAGATGCCTGGCCTCTACCTGTCCGGACCTTCCGCGGCCTGCTCTTTCTACTTGCAGTCATAGCTTTCACAGTCTGCAGGGACACAGGCCTTCAGGGACATTATCTTCTCACACTTGGCCTCAGCCAGACAGGGTGGAAGCCCCAGGCCTTCCGGGGCAACCTGCAGCACCACTCCAAGGGGGTTTTGGGGAATGTGGTTCTAGGCCTTTATTTTCTCTCTTTTTGGAGACAGTCTCACTTTGCCCCCCACCCCGGTTGGAGTGGAGTGCAGTGTTGGGAACACAGCTCTTGATCTCCTGGGCTCAAGAAATCCTCCCACCCCAGACTGCTGAGTAGCTGGGACTACAGGTCCATGCCACCATGCTAGGCTTATTTTTTATAGAGATGGAGTCTCTATGTTGCCCAGGCTGCTCTCAAATTTGTGAGCTCAAGTGATCCACCTGCCTTGGCCTCCCAAAGTGCTGGAGTTCCCGGCATAAGCCACCACGCCTGGATAATTTGTGTATTTTTAGTAGAGACAGGATTTCCCCATGTTGGCCAGGCTTGATTCCAGGCTTCCGAAGTGGGAGTGAGTAACGCTTGGGAATCTGGATGGGCTGGACATGGGTGGACCACGCAGCCCTGCAGGACACCAGCCATTGCTCTAGAAACGCAGGAGGAATGTGAGTGACCTGGATCCTCACACGCTATGTTTCAAGCTCGTGAAGGGGTTTTGCTGGAAGCGACTGAAGTGGAGGCCTTGAGCTGGTGCCCATCTCTCAGCTTCCCTTCCAAAGTGAGGGTTTTTCCTCTAGGGCAACTCGACCCAAATTCTCTTCTTGACTTTTTTTTTCTTTTTTTTCTTCTTTTTTTTTTTTTTTTTTTTTTTTTTTGAGACAGAGTCTCACTCTCTCACCCAGGCTGGAGTGCAATGGTGCAATCTTGGCTCACTGCGACCTCCGCGCCCTGGGTTCAAGTGATTCTCCTGCCTCAGCCTCCCAAGTACCTGGAATTACAGGTACCTGCCACCATGCCTGGCTAATTTCTGTATTTTTAGTAGAGACAGGGTTTCACCATATTGGCCAGGCTGGTTTTGAACTCCTGACCTCAGGTGATCTGCCCGCTTCGGCCTCCCAAAGTGTTGTGATTACAGGCGTGAGCCACCATGCCTGGCATTTTTTTTTTAAGGCGAAGTCTCACTGTGTTGCCCAGGCTGGAGTGAAATGCAAGCTCAGCTCACTGCAACTTCTTCCTCTCTGATTCAAGCACTTCTCCTGCCTCAGCCTCCTGAGTATCTGGGGTTACAGGCACCCACCACCACGCCTGGCTGATTTTTGTATTTTTAGTAGCGACCGGGTTTCACCATGTTCGTCAGGCTGGTCTCAAACTCCTGACCTCTGGTGATCCACCCACGCTGGTCTCCCAAAGTGCTGGGATTACAGGCCTTAGCCTCCGTACCTGGCCAAGCTCACCTACTTAAAAGGCAGATGATGCAGCCGGGCACGGTCGCTCACGCCTGTAATCCCAGCACTTTGGGAGACCGAGGCAGGTGGATCACAAGGTCAAGAGATCGAGACCATTTTAGTCAATATAGTGAAACCCCGTCTCTACTAAAAATACAAAAAATTAGCTGGGCATGGTGGCGCGTGCCTGTAATCCCAGCTACTCAGGAGGCTGAGGCAGGAGAATTACCTGAACCCAGGAGGCGGAGGTTGCGGTGAGCCGAGATTGCGCCATTGCACTCCAGCCTGGGTAACCAGAGTGAAACTCCGTCGCAAAAAAAAAAAAAAGGGGGCCAGGCGCGGTGGCTCAAGCCTGTAATCTCAGCACTTTGGGAGGCCGAGGCGGGTGGATCACGAGGTCAGGAGATCAAGACCATCCTGGTCAACATGCTGAAACCCCGTCTCTACTAAAAATACAAAAAAATTAGCTGGGCATGGTGGCACGTGCCTGTAATCCCAGCTACTCAGGAGGCTGAGGCAGGAGAATTGCCTGAGCCCAGGAGGCGGAGGTTGCGATGAGCCGAGATCGCGCCATTGCACTCCAGCCTGGGTAACAAGAGTGAAACTTCGTCTCAAAAACAAAAACAAAAACAAAAAAAGGGAGGGCAGATGATGCTACTCTTTTATTTTTATTTATTTTATTTTTTTTGTAGTGACAAGGTCTTGCCATGTTGCCCAGGCTGGCCTTGAACTCCTGGGTTAAAGGGGTCCTCCTGTCTTGACTTCCCAAAGTCCTGGGATTACAGCGTGAGCCCCTGCACCCCACCTGATGCTGCTGTTAACTCAAGCCTCCTAGGGCTTCACATTTTCTCATGGGCAGGCCTAGCCCTCATACATTTCTGGCTTTGTCACGTGGCCTGCCTTCAGGTTTTGCGTCTGCCCCTGGCATGCGCTGCCGAGGTGGAATCGCCCTTGCGGACAGGGCCCTTCTGTCACTCATCCTGTTCACCAGCCTGTCCCCAGCAGCCTCCTGGGCCTACTCTGTTGTTGGGGCTCCAGAGGAATGAATGGCGCACATCCACTTCCACGATGAGTGTCCACAGCCATGGCAGGACATCTGCTCGGGTTCTGTGTTCTTGTTACTCTCTAGTGGCTGAAATCTGGAGTCCCCATGTCTGGATTTTGACGTGAGTCCCGCTAACCTTCATAGGTGTGTGTGGCTTCCTGGCTTTTGCTTAACATTCTGACTGTCCTCAAAAGCAAGCTCTCAGGAGATTCTTTCACTCACATGTGTGCTACATGAGAAATGAATCAATGTCCCAGGTAGAAGCTTCTCTGCAGGGCCCAGCGCAGTGGCTCATGCCTATAATCCCAGCACTTGGGGAGGCTGAGGTGGGCAGATCGCTTGAGGTCAGGAGTTTGAGACCAGCCTGGCCAACATGGTGAAACCCCGTCTCTACAAAATATAAACTAGCCAGGCATGGGAGTGTGTGCCTATAATCTCAGCTACCCAGAAGGCTGAGGCAGGAAAATCACCTGACCCTGGGAGGTGGAGGGTAGAGTGAACCACTGCACTCCAGCCTGGGTGACAGAGCGAGATTCCTTCTCAAAAAAAAAAAAAAAAAAAAAAATGCTCTCTAGGGCTGGGAGGAGAGAAGAGCTGAGGTCAAGACCACTAAGGATGAGCTTAGAGCTGTGGTGTCAGGCAGAGGGGTCCTGAGAGCATCCCACTGGCTGTGGCCGAGCGGGATGGGCTCATGGGCGTTTTCCCTCTGAAAACACCAGAGCATAGAGTGTGAAGCTGGAAGACGCCAAGTGGAGATGCGGTCCCCAGGGTCGAGTCCCACTTTGGCCGGTAGGACTCAGGATGCCCCAGGCCCGCGATTTCCAGGCCAGCTCCTGGTGGGGCAGGGCTCTGTCACTCACACAGCTGGCGGTAACAATGGCGTACTGCAGCTAAGGTGGCAAGTGTGTGTGGCACCGGCTAAGCCTCCATCTACCTCCCACAAAATCCCGCTGCCACCCCACCCTGGGGACCCGTGGCATCTCGTTTCCATACCGCTGCATGTTTTCTGGCTGCTGCCTGGGATGCCCTCGCCTCATTCCCCTCCTGACTTGTCCTGGACTTTCCAACAGTACACGGAAGCCAGTTAGATTTATCTGCATCAGCCTGAGGCCAAGTAGGTGAGTCCCAACTTCAAACTTACAAATAAAGGCATAACCCAAGCCAGGCGCGGTGGCTTACACCTGTAATCCCAGCACTTTGGGAGGCCAAGGCAGGCAGATCTCAAGGTCAGGAGTTTGAGGCCAGCGTGGCCAGCGTGGTGAAACCCCATCTCTACTAAAAATACAGGTGGTGCATGCCTGTAATCCCAGCTACTCAGGAGGCTGAGACGGGAATCACTTGAATCCCAGAGGTGGAGTTTGCAGTGAGCCGAGATTGCATCACTGCACTCCAGCCTGGGTGACAGAGCGAGACACTTTCTCAAAAAAAAAGACATAACCCAATGTGCAGTTCTGTTAAAAAAAAAAAAATACCTAGGGCAGTGGAAAAAAATCTCAAATAGCAGGATAAAAATGGGCTGTGCGCTCAAATACAGTTAGCATGGACTTGGAATCAAACAGGAAAAGGTCTCAGCTGGAAATCCACCCCACAAGCTGGGTTTTGCTGTTTTGGGGATTGCTGCTGTTTGGCTGGCTGCCTCAGCAGGAAGATGAAACCCCCGGCCTCCTAGGCTTGAGTGAGGATTAAATGAAGTACTGTTAGATCTGGAGCTATGCCCAGGCTACAAGAACTTGTCTTTCAGAGGAGTTTCATCTGAAGGCACTGTGGTTTATGAGGATTACAAGGCACTTACACAGAGCTCTGATCTCCCGTCGCAGGGTTTCTCTGTGGTCCAGGGCCCCAACAAGCACTTGAAGCGTGTTGCAGTGCCAAAGCTTTGGGTGCTTGACAAACTAGCGGGAGTATTTGCACCCCGTCCTTCAACATGTCCCCACGAGCTGAGGGAGTGTCTTCCCCAATCGTCTTCCTTAGGAATAGACTCGAGTATGCCTTGACTGGAGATGAGGTAAAGAAGGTACGTGTGCTACGCCTCATCAATGGCAAGGTTCAAGTGGGCATCATGTAGTCTCCTAGATTCACGGGTGTCATCAGCGTTGAGAAGACAAGTGAGCTTTTCCACCTGGTCAGTGACACCAAGGGCCATTCTGCCATTTACAGCTTCACCGTAGAAGAGGCAAGTACAATTTGTGCAGAGTAAGGAAGTTTGTGCAGAGTAAGGGAGTCCCATGCCTGGTGACTGGGGATGCTGGAACCATCTGCTCCCCAGACCTTTTCATCAAGGTGAACGATACTGTGCAGATGGATTTTAGGACCGGCAAGATGATCAGCTTGATCACATTTGACTCGGGCAATGTGTGGAGCCAGCCTCGGTGGTGTTGGTGTGATGACCAATAGGGAAAGACATCCTGGCTTTCTAATATTTTTTGTCACTGGCCATGACAATAAACTTTGCATTTCCCTGCCCTGGGGAAAGGGCATCTGACTTACTGTTGCTGAAGAGAAAGAAGAGGCTGGCGGCCAGACAGCAGTGGCTGGAGTGCGGCAGCAGCCTGTTTTCTGTGCATTAATAAAAAGTGAATTCTCGTTTCTTACAAAAATAAATTTTAAAATCTCTGATTTGAGGCTAGGCATCGGTGGCTCACTCCTATAATCCCAGCACTCTGGGAGGCAGAGGTGGGTAGGCGGCAGACTCTGTCTCAGAAAAAAAAAAAAAAAATCTGGATTTTTAAAGCCTTAGAAACATACAGTTGAGGTGAGAGTGACCCTTGTGGTCACCTTCCTAGTTGTCGGGTGGGGTGAGTGAGGTTCTCGCAGCATTTGTAATGTGCCGATGTGCGGTAATGACCCTGGCGCTCCTGGCGTTGTCTCCGTTGACTTTCCTGTCTCTACTGGTTTTCCTTTCTGTATAAAGGGTTCTCTTCTGTGAACAATGGACGTCAAATACACTTTCTTGGATAGTGTAGTCTCAGTGTGTAACGTAGCTCTGAAAGAGCCGTAGAAGTTTAGTGATAAAGTTCGATATGCGTCCCTGTGCAAATCTCATGCTGAAATGTCATCCCCACTGTTGGAGGTGGGGCTGGGGTGGGTGTTTGGGTCATTAGGGAGGACCCCCTCATGGCTTGGTGCTGTCCTCCATGGTTCTAGTGAGAGGTGGTTGTTGGAAAGTGTGTGGCACCCCCTCCGTGTGCTCCAAACTTTGCCACATGAAGCACCTGCTCCCCTTCCACCTTCCGCCATAGATGTCAGTTTCCCCAGGCCTCCCCAGAAGCTGGCAGATGTCACCATACGTCCTGTACAGTCTGTATAACCGTGAGCCAATTAAATCTCTTTTCTTGGCTGGGAGCAGTGGCTGACGCCTGTAATCCCAGCACTTTGGGAGGTCGAGGGGGGTGGATTACCTGAGGTCAGGCATTCGAGACCAGCCTGACCAACATGGTAAAACCCTATCTGCAATAAAAATACAAAAATTCACCAGGTATAGTGGTACATGCCTATAATCTCAGCTACTTGGGAAGCTAAGCCAGGAGAACCACTTGAACCCGGCAGGCAGAGGTTGCAGTGAGCCGAGATTGTGCCACTAAACACCAGCCTGGGCAAAAGAGTGAGACTGCATCTCAAAAAAAAAAAAAAAAAAAAAAAGGCACAGTGGCTGATGCCTATAATCCCTGCACTTGGGGAAGCTGAGGTGGGTGGATCACTTGAGGTCAGCAGATTCAGTCCAGCCTGGCCAACATAGTGAAACCCTGTCTCTGCTAAAAATACAAAAAATCGCCAGGCATGGTGGCTCACACCTGTAATCCCAGCACTTTGGGAGGTCAAGACGAGTAGATGACTTGAGGTAGGAATTTGAGACCAGCCTGGCCAATACGGTGAAACCCCGTGTCTACTAAAAATACAAAAATTACCTGGGTGTGGTGGCAGGCACCTTTAATCCCAGCTACTCAAGAGGCCGAACGAGGCAATGGAATCGCTTGAACCAGGGAGGGTGGAGGTTGCAGTGAGCCAAACTCACGCCACTGTACTCCACACTCTAGCCTGGGTGACAGAGTGAGACTCCATCTCAAAAAAACCCACAAAACCTCTTTTCTTTGTAAAATGCCCAGCCTCAGGTATTTATAGCAATGCAAGAACGGCCTAATGTATGTAGACAGCTATTTATAGGTTAATTAAGAGACCTTGCCTATGTTGTGCTGTGTTAGCTGATGTTAATTATCAGTGTCCATTTTAATGGGTTTATGGTGTGTTAGGATAAACGAGTGTTAGTTTAGGGACTAATGTGTGCATGAAAATTTTTCCAGTGGAATTAATGGCAATTATATTCTCGACTTGGGAGAATTCACACTAGGAGGAGTTTTTATGTATAAATTACCCTTCTAAAGCAGGAGAATGTAGGTGAAAAATACATGAGACACACACAGTTTTCTTAAATGTGTTTTTTGTTTTATTTGTTTTTGAGACTGGGTTCTCACTCTGTTGCCCAGATCGGAGTGCAGTGGCACAATCTCTGCTCACTGCAACCTCTGCCTCCTGGGCTCAAGTGATCCTCCCACCTCAGCCTCTCAGGTAGCTGGGACTACAGGCATGCACCACCACACCTGGCTAATTTTTTGTAGAGACAGGGGTCTTGCTGTGTTGCCTAAGCTAGCCCTAAGGCCTGGGCTCCAGCAGTCCACCTGCCTTGGTCCCCCCAAGTGCTGGAATTGCAAGCGTCAGCCCCTGTGCCATTGTTAAATGTTTAATAACTGGAGATACATCTAGACATAATGTAAATACAAACACACACGTTGTTGTGGGTGTGATGGGCTGGGGGCTGGTATCATGAGCAGTAAAGGAATTCACCAAGACAGTTGTGGGGAAACAAAGGCAGATTTATTAAAGGGGAAGGAACGGGTTGGGCACAGTGGCTCAAACCTGTAATCCTAGCACTTGAAGAGGCTGAGGCAGGCAGATCATTTGAGCTCAGGAGTTCGTGACCAGCGTGGGCAACATAGCAAAACTCCTGTACCAAAAATTAGCCGGGAGTGGTGGCTCGTGCCTGTAGTCCCAACTACTTGGGAAGCTAAGGTGGGGATCACTTGAATCTGGGGGGCAGAGGTTGCAGTGAGGCGAGATTGTGCCACTGCACTCTAGCCTGGGTGACAGAGCCAGACCCTTTTTCAAAAGTATGAAGGTAAGTTGCAAGGGTACAATGGGCAGCAAGGTGACACCTTCCCTGTTGTTGCTGGCATAGCTTAACAGGACTCCACATTCCCCATGACCCAACAGTGACAAAGTTTTGGCACTGGGGAGGTGGGTTCATTTTGTAACCACTTCCTGTCCATCTGGGGCATACAGTTGACCCCACCTATGGCTGTTAGTCTGTCGGACCCTGTGGGTCACTGTCCTAGATTGTGAGGCCGAGGATGTTGGCATTCCCTGGAGGAAGGGACTCCTCTGAGAAGAGGAGCCTGTCAGGGTGAAACTGATGTCCAGCTGCATCCAGGGAGACTCGTAAAGGGAGCCGCCGCCATCAAGGGGACTGATCCTCCACCCAGCACCGTGTTAAGGTGAAACTGTTGAATCGGTCCCAGTGCTGTTGGGATCACCTGGCTTAAAATGACTGGAGCAGGATGGCTGGCTGTCTCCACAGAATTTAGAGTGAGAAAGGGGGGTGGTCTGAGTTCCCCAAAATGTGTGTAGGTTCCCCTGGGTTGAACTACATGTAGGGATGGGAACTTTTGATGAGAAAGGACAGCAGAGGGCCCTCCTCCCTTCCCGGCCAGGCAGCCAAGCCTGCTTCCCCCTTGGCCTCCAGGCGACACAAAGGAGCGGCCGTAGCCAGTGGCCGTGGACTCTCAGAGGGACATTCTGGGAGGCTGAAAAGAAGAGCAAACCTTTGACTGAATCGGATGGCGGCAGTCAGGCACTCTCCACCGGAACCTTCTGGTCTGCTAGGGAGTATCCCTGGCTGGGGACCTCCCGTTGTATCCAGGCTCAGACGCTGTCCCCTGAGAGGCTGGAGTTGGAGAAGAAAGGGAGGGAAGAGGGAAGCAGTCCCTAAGCAGTCTCAGGCACCTCCCCTATGAGCCACCAAAATGTCACAGGTGCAACTGGCAGGCTGCCGTAAAGCAATTAAGCAATTTACCCCGACAGTTGTCGCGGGGGGGGGGGGGGGGGGGGGGAAGAAGGGGGGGTGTTGGGTTGCGGGGGTGGGACGGCGGATTTATTAGGGGGAAAGTCTGAAGGTACGTTGTAAGGGCAGCACAGCAGAGGAGGCTGCCTGCAGAGGCAGGGCCGGGGGAGCTGTGGGGGCTTGTGCTGGAGTGGCCTCACGCTGCTGGGGCTGTGTGGGGGGCGAGGTATTTGAGAACAGGATGTTATGCCAGCAGCTTATCTGTGATGAGAAACCTCTAGGAGTAATTGTCCCCTCCCCCCCAAGAGCCACCTTCCTCGTTGTCTGCTTACCTTATACGTGTGTGGAGTCTTTATCTGAAAACTGGGCTAATAGAGTACATTATTTTGTACTGATTTTTATCTTATAAATATTTTTTAGAAAATACATCCTAGTAGAAGTGACCGTTATACCTCCACTCTATTTAAAACTATCCCAGCGGTAGTAAAGGTCCTTATTCCAGACATAAGTGCTGTTATAGCTTGCTACAAATCCTTCTGAAGCCACCTTGAAAAACTGTAACAGTGAGAAAATCATGACAATGAAAAGGATGTGACCTGACCAACTCCAGCTTGCTCCTAACCTCCAAGCTGCCTGTTCACTCCTGGACACAGGCTGAACTCACTTCAGGGGGAATTTATAGATTAACTTGGAAACAAAGGTGACAGCCTTTTTGCAAAACAAACCCCCTTCTTGCCTGGGGACCAGGCTGCATTTGTAAGGTTAACCAATTACTCATGAGATTAGAAATTATGGTTTAGGAATCTTGTAGCCAGAGGCCACAAGACTGTAAATCTCTCCATAACATCCTATTGCAAAGTTTTAGATTGGTGCTCGCGACATCTTTCAGACCCTCCATACTGATGGACCAGCTAGTACCGCCCAGAACGGTAATCTGATCATGTCATTCAGCCAGTTCTGTGATGCCATCCAGGAACGTAAGATGGCAAGAGGAATGCACTTTGACTTTCTTTTTCTTTTTTTCTTTCTTTTTTATTTTTGAGATGGAGTTTCAGTCTTCTTACCTAGGCTATAGTACACTGGTGTGATCTCAGCTCACTGCAGCCTCCACCTCCTGGGTTCAAGTGATTCTCCTGCCTCAGCCTCTCGAGTAGTTGGGATTACAGGTGCATGCCAATGCCTGGCTAATTTGTGTGTGTGTGTGTTTTTTTTTTTTTTTTTTTGAGATGGAGTTTCACTCTTGTTACCCAGACTGGAGTGCAATGGCGCGATCTCGGCTCACCACAACCTCCGCCTCCTGGGTTCAGGCAATTCTCCTGCCTCAGCCTCCTGAGTAGCTGGGATTACAGGCACGAGCCACCATGCCCAGCTAATGTTTTGTATTTTTAGTAGAGACGGGGTTTCAACATGTTGAACAGGATGGTCTCGATCTCTTGACCTCATGATCCACCCGCCTCGGCCTCCCAAAGTGCTGGGATTACAGGCTTGAGCCACCGCGCCCAGCCTAATTTTTGTGTTTTTAACAGAGATGAGGTTTCGCCATGTTGGCCACACTGGTGTCGAACTCCCGACCTCAAGTGATCCATCCGCATGAGCTTCCCAAAGTGCTGGAATTACAAGCATGAGCCTTGGTGCCCAGCCAACCTCTTATTTAATCTTTAGACCCAACCAGTCAGCACTCCCTACTCCCTGACCCCTTACCCACCAAATTATCCTAAAAAAAAAAAACAAACAAAAACTGAGTCTCCAAATTTTCAGAGAGACAGATTTGAGTAATAAAACTCTGGTCCTGGTCAGCCAATTGTGTGTGAATTAAACTCTCTATTACAGTTGTCCTGTCTTGATAAACTGGCTGTATCTGGGCAGTGGGCAAGGAGAACGTGTGAGACAGTTATACTTCCTAGTTTTTGTTTCTAGCACACTTCCGTATGTCTATCAATACACATACTCTATAAAAAACATGCTATACCTAAAATCTTGTAACGTTCACGTTTTCTTTTTTTTAATTATTTTTGGGCTCTGGGGTGCATATGCACGGTCTGCATCCTGCGCAACTGCTGCATAGGAACATGCATGCCACGGTGGTTTGCTGTTTCCATCCCCCCATCGCCTACATCAGGCATTTCTCCTGGTGTTATCCCTCTCCATCCTTACCCCCACCCCCACCCTGCTGTCCCTCTCATCCCCTCCCCTTCACCCCCACCAGCCTAGCCCAGTGAATGTTGTTCCCTTACCTGTGCCCAAGCGTTCTCATCGTTCGTCACCTGCCTATGAGTGAAAACATGCAGTGTTTGGTTTTCTGTTCTTGTGTCAGTTTGCTGACAATGATGTTTTCCAGATTCATCCATGTCTACAAAGGACACTAATGGTTTTTGATGGCTGCATAGTATTCCATGGTGTATATGTGCCACATTTTTTGTCCAGTCTATTATTGATGGGCATTTGGGTTGGTTCCAGGTCTTTGCCGTCATAAATAGCACCACAATGAACATACATGTGCATGTGTCTTTATGATAGAACTATTTATAATCCTTTGGGTATATACCCAGTAATGGAATTGCTGGTTCAAATGGTATTTCTATTTTTAGATCCTTGAGGAATCGCCACACTGTCTTCCATAATGGTTGAACTAATTTACACTCCCACCAACAGTGTAAAAGTGTTCCTTTTTCTCCACATCCTCTCCAGCATCTGTTGTCTCCAGATTTTTTAATGATCACCATTCTAACCGGTGTGAGATGGTATCTCAATGTGGTTTTGATTTGCATTTCTCTAATGACCAGTGATGATGGGCATTTTTTCATATGTTTTTTGGCCACATATTTATCATCTTTTGAAAAGTGTCTGTTCATATCCTTTGCCCACTTTTGAATGGTTTTTTTTTTCTTGTAAATCTGCTTTAGTTCTTTGTAGATTCTGGATATTAGCCCTTTGCCTGACGGGTAGATTGCAAAAATTTTTTCCCATTCTGTTGGTTGCTGGTTTACTCTAATGATTGTTTTGCTGCACTCAAGCTGTTAAGTTTAATTAGGTCCCATTTGTCTATTTTGGCTTTTGTTGCCATTGCTTTTGGTGTTTTAGTCGTGAAGTCCTTGCCTGTGTCTATGACCGGAAGGGTTTTGCCTAGGTTTTCTTCTCGGGTTTTTATGGTGTTAGTTCTTAAGTTTAAATCTTTAATCCCTTTGGGAGGCTGAGGCGGGTGGATCACGAGGTCGAGAGATCGAGACCATCCTGGTCAACATAGTGAAACCCCGTCTCTACTAAAAATACAAAAAACTAGCTGGGTGTGGTGGCGCGTGCCTGTAATCCCAGCTACTTAGGAGGCTGAGGCAGGAGAATTGCCTGAACCCAGGAGGCGGAGGTTGCGGTGAGCCGAGATCGCGCCATTGCACTCCAGCCTGGGTAACAAGAGCGAAACTCCGTCTCAAAAAAAAAAAAAGAAAAAAAAAATCTTTAATCCATCTGGAGTTAATTTTTGTATAAGATGTAAGGAAGGGGTCCAGTTTCAGCTTCCTGCCTATGGCTAGCCAGTTCTCCCAACACCATTTATTAAACAGGGAATCCTTTCCCCATTCCTTGTTTTTGTGAAGTTTGTCAAAGATCAGATGGTTGTAGATGTGTGGCATTGCTTCCGAGGCCTCTGTTCTGTTCCACTGGTCTAGATCTCTGTTTTGATACCAGTACCATGCTCTTTTGATTGCTGTAGCCTTGTAGTATAGTTTGAAGTCAGATAGCATGATGCCTCCAGCTTTGTTCTTTGTGCTTAGGATTGTCTTGGCTATGCAGGCTCTTTTGGTTCCATATGAAGTTTATAGTGGGTTTTTTTTTCCAGTTCTGTAAGGAAGGTTATTGGTAGCTTGATGGGGATAGTGTTGAATCTATAAATTACTTTGGGCAGTATGACCATTTTCACAATATTGATTCTTCCTAACCATGAGCGTGGAATGTTTTTCCATCTGTTTCTGTTCTCTCTTACTTCCTTGATCAGCGGTTTATAGTTCTCCATGAAGAGGTCTTTTACATCATTTGTTCGCTGTATTCCTAGGTATTTTATTCTCTTTGTAGCATTTGTAAATGGGAGCTCAATCATGATTTGGCTCTCTGTCTGTTATTGGTGTATAGGCATGCTTGTGATTTCTGCACATTGATTTTGTATCCTGAGACTTTTGCTGAAGTTGCTTATCAGCTTAAGGAGGTCTTGGGCTGAGACAGTGGGGTCTTCTAAATAGACGATCATGTCGTCTGCAAATAGGGACAGTTTGACTTCTTCTTTTCCTAACTGAATACCCTTTATTTATTTTTCTTGCCTATTTGCTCTGGCTAGGACTTCCAGTACTATATTGAAAAGGAGTGGTGAGAGAGGGCATCCTTGTCTAGTGCCAGTTTTCAAAGGGAATGCTTCTAGTTTTTGCCCATTCAGTATGATATTGGTTGTGGGTTTGTCGTTAATAGCTTTTATTGTTTTGAGATATTTTCCGTCGATACCTAGTTATTGAGAGTTTTTAGCATAAAGGGCTGTTGAATGCTGTCAAAGGCTTTCTCTGCATCAACTGAGATAATCATGCGGTTTTTGTCTTTGGTTCTGTTTATGTGGTGAATTAAGTTTATAGACTTGTGTATGTTGAACCAGCCTTGCATCCCTGGGATGAAGCTTACTTAATCATGGTGGATATGGTTTTTGATGTGCTGTTGCAATCAGTTTGCCAGTATTTTATTGAAGATTTTTGCATCGATGTTTGTCATGGATATTGGCCTGTAGCTTTCTCTTTTAGTTGTGTCTCTACCAGATTTTGGTATTGGGATGATGTTGGTCTCACAGAGTTAGGGAGATTCCCTCTTTTTGTATTTTTTGGAATAGTTTCAACAGGAATGGTACCAGCTCCTCTTTGTACATCTGGTAGAATTCGGCTGTGAACCCATCTGGACCTGGGCTTTTTTTGGTGGATAGGCTATTAATTGCTGCCTCAACTTCAGACCTTGTTATTGGTCTATTCAGGGTTTTGACTTCTTCCTGGTTTAGGCTTTGGAGGGTGCAAGGGTCCAGGAATTTATTCATTTCTTCCAGGTTTACTGGTTCATGTGCATAGAGTTGTTTGTAGTAATCTCTGATGGTGGTTTGTATTTCTGAGGAATCAGTGGTGATCTTACCTTTATGGTTTTTTATTGCATCTATTCAATTCTCTGGTTTTTATTAGTCTAGCTAGTGGTCTATTTTGTTGATCTTTTCAAAATAGCAGCTCCTGGATTTATTAAAATTTTAAGGGTTTTTTTGTGTGTCTCCTTCAGTTCTGCTCTGATCTTAGTTATTTCTTGTCTTCTGCTAGGTTTGGAATTTTTTTTAAAAATCTTGCTCCTCTAGTTCTTTCCCTTTTGATGATAGGGTGTCGATTTTAGATCTTTCCTCCCTTCTCATGTGGGCATTTATTGCTGTAAGTTTCCCCGTAGACACTGCTTTAAATGTGTCCCATAGGATCTGGTATGTTGTGTCTTCGTTCTTATTGGTTTCAAAGAACATTTTTCTTTCTGCCTTCATTTCATTGTTTATCCATTTGTCATTCAGGAGCACGTTGTTCAGTTTCCATGTGATTGTGAGGTTTTGAGTGCTTTTCCTAATCCTGAGTTCTAATTTGATTGTGCTGTGATCTGAGAGACTGTTAGGATTTCCATTCTTTTACATTTGCTGAGGAGTGATTTACTTCTAATTATGTGGTCAATGTTGCAAAAGTGCAATGTGCTGAGAAGAATGTGTATTCTGTGGATTTGGGGTGCAGTGTTCTGTAAATGTCCATTAGATCTGACTTGGTCTAAATATGCATTCAAGTCCTGGATATTCTTGTTGATTTTCTGTCTTGTTGATCTGTCCAATATTGACAGTGGAGTGTTAAAGTCTCCCACTGTTATTGTGTGGGAGGGAGTCTAAGTCTCTCTGTAGGTCTTTTTTTTTTCTTTCTTTCTTTCTTTTTTTAAAAGATGGGGTTTCACTATGATGGCCAGGCTGGTCTTGAACTCCTGACCTCAGGTGATCCAACCACCTCGGCCTCCCAAAGTGCTAGGATTACAGGCATGAGCCACCGCGCCCAGCCTGTAGGTCTTTAAGAACTTGCTTTATGTATTGGAGTGCTCCTGCATTGGGTGCATATATATTTAGGATAGTTAGCTCTTGTTGCATTGATCCTTTTACCATTATGTAATGTCCTTCTTTGTTTCTTTTGGTCTTTGTTGATTTAAAGTCTGTTTTATCAGATTAGGATCACTACCCCTGCTTTTTTTTTTTTTTTGCTCTCCCTTTGCTTGGTAAATCTTCTTCCATCCCTTTATTTTGAATCTATGTGAGTCTTTCCACATTAAATGGATCTCCTGAATACAGGACACCAATGGGTCTTGACTTTTTATCCAGTTTGCCAGTCTGTGTCTTTTGATCGGGGTGTTTAGGTCATTTACATTCAACGTTAATACTGTTTTGTTTGAATTTGATCCTGCCATTTTGTTACTGGCTGGTCGTTTTGCCCGTTAGTTGATGTGGTTTCTTCATTGCATCATTGTTCTTTACCATTTGGCACATGTTTGCAGTGGCTGGTACTGGCTGTTCCTTGCCCTGTTTAGTGCTTCCTTCAGGAGCTCTTGTAAGGCAGGTCTTGTAGTGACAAAACCTCTCAGCAATTGCTTGTCCATAATGGATTTTATTTCTCCTTCACTTATGAAGCTTAGTTTGGCTGGATATGAAATTCTGGGTTGAAAGTTATTTTCTTTAAGGATGTTGAATATTGGCCCTCACTCCCCTCTAGCTTTTAGGGTTTCTGCTGAGAGAGCCGCGGTGACTTTGATGGTCTTTCCTTTGTGCATGACTCGACTGTTCTCTGTGATTGCCCTTAGGATTTTTTCCTTCACTTCTGCCCTGGTGAATCTGACAACTATGTGCCTTGGGGTTGCTCTTCTTGAGGAACATTTTTGTCGTGGTCTCTGTATTTCCAGGATTTGAATGTTGGCCTGCCTTGGTAGGCTGGGGAAGTCTTCTTGCATAATACCTTGAAGAGTGTTTTCCAACTTGGATTCATTCTCCCCATCACATTCAGGTACGCTGATTAAGCGGCTGTTGAAACTTGTGTATGGCCCGTGAAGTTCTCATGCTGTGATTTTCAGCTCCGTCAAGTCGTTTATGTTCTTCTCGAAGCTGGTTATTCTAGTTAGCATTTCGTCTAACCTTTTTTCAAGGTTCTTAGTTTCTTTTCATTGGGTTAGAACATGGTCTTTTAACTCAGAGAAGTTTGTTATTACCTACGTTCTGAAGCCTGCTTCTGGCAGTTCATCAGATTCATTCTGTCTTTTTTCTTGTTCTCTTGATGGTGAGGAGTTGTGACCCCTGGGAGGAGAAGAGGTGTTCTGGTCTTTGATGGTTTCATCCTTTTTGCGCTGTTTTTTCCCCATATTCGTGGATTTATCTCCCTTTAATCTTAGAAGTTGGTGATTTCAGGAGGAGTCTCTGATCTTTTTTTTTCTGTTGAGGTTGGGGCTGTATCTTTTTTGGCCTGTAGAGCGCGCTGCTGGGCTCTCCCGGGTTGAGTCAGGTTGCTGGGTGGCTGGTCCTTCCCCGGAGTCCGTTTGCAGGTGAGATGGGCCCCGCCTTCCCAATGGCCTCTCTCCTTCCCCAGCTGGATGTTCCTGGTTGGGGTCAAGCTGGTGTATTTGCTGTCAAGCTCTCTAGCGAGGGCTTCGGTTTGAGGTCCGTGGAGGTGGGGCCTGCCAGGCCCTCTGTCTGTTTCCTGCTTTGAACTCTGCCTCCCTCTGTGGGACCAGCCCTCCTGCGGGTGTTAGTCCGAACTGCCACCCAGGTCCCTGAGACAACTTGCCATCCCGGCAGCAGTCACCTCTCGGATTTGCCTCGACTACCCACGGTGCCCCTCAGTCTGGCAGGGCTCTCGTGGACCATGGGCTGCAGGAGGGATGAGATGAGCACAGGATCCGAATAAGAGCACCCAGGGGTGAAGTCCCCTGACCCTGGGAGCCGGCTACATGTTTCAAGTGTGGACGCATCCCCCTACCCCCGTCTTAATTTGCGCCCCTGGGCGGCCCTCGCCCTGCGGCTCCTTCCCTGGGCCTGTTTTCAGTGCCCTCTCAGTCCCACCGAAAGGAACCCACACCTCGTGTGGAATCGTGAAGTCCTTAGCCCTCTCTGTCTTCTCCCGGCCATCTTGGCGCCCCTCTCCACATTATTTTCAAAATTGGAAAATTAGAAATGTAGAAAATGTGGAATTTTCTACGGAAAAGTAGAGACTATGTAATGTTCAGCCATAGATTGTTGATCTGGATTTGCCAATTGTACGTTGCGGCATCTTGCGCCCTCTGTGTATGTGTATATACACGTGTACACGTCCCTTAACGATCTGTGAGGAGTTAGTTCCAGGACCTCCTGCAGACACCGAAATCTAGATGCTAACGTTCCTAATATAAAATGGTGTCTTACTTATGTGTTACCTATGCACATCCTCTTGTATACCTTAAATCATCACTAGTGCTTATAAGACCCAATACAATGTAAACACTATGTAATCATTATATATTTAGGGAATAATGACATAAGGTCTGTATGTGTTCAGTAGAGATACAACCGTCCATTTTTTTCTTTGTTCCTTGAATATTCAAAGTTGGTTGAATCCTCAGATGCGCAACCCATGGATCTTGAAAACCAACCATCTGTGTGTGGGTATATAGACATTTTTGGCAACTTGCTTTTTAAACTATATCAAACATTTTTCTCGGTCAAAACAATTAGTCTGACTACTTTGACTCTTAGGAGCTGTATGGTGGCTACCACATGCAAGGAACCACACGGTATTCAGATATTCCTCCAATGACCTTGTAGCAAGGACCAAGAAGGAGACTCAAGTGCTCCAAGTCAAACCCGCCTTCCCAGGCTTCCACGCTTCGATTAGCAGGGGTAAAGACGGGCCAAGAACTCTGTGCTCTTGGCAAGATGCCTACCTTTCCCTCCTCCCAAGACTCCAGCTTCTCCACCATCTTCTGAGACTACGAGGTCTGATGTCATTAAAGCCTTTGTCCTTATTTGTCCCATTACAAGAGGCTCAGCATTCCTGGGTCACCTCTTGTCTGGCACTCTAAGCTTCCTTCACTTAGATCCCTTTCTGAGTCCATCTCTTGCTTTTCCCCAACTTCTGGAGATCTTCTTCTGTGCCCAGTGGAACTCATCATAGGTTACAAGCGAAATTCCCTATTCCCTATGATGTGTTTTGTTCTGTTTTTTTTGTTGTTGTTGTTGTTGTTGTTGTTTGTTTTTTTAAATGGAGTCTTGCTCTGTTTCCTAGGCTGGAGTGCAGGGATGGGATCTCAGCTCAGTGCAGCCTCCACCTTCTGGATTCAAGCGATGGTCCTACCTCAGCCTCCCGAGTAGCTGCGGCTACAGGTGTGCACCACCACACCTGACTAAATCTAAATTTTTTTTTTTTTTTTTTTTTTTTTTTTTTTTTTTTAAGCAGAGATGGGGTTTCACTCTGTTGGCTAGTATGGTCTCCAAGTGATCCACCCACCTCGGGTGATCCACCCATCTCAGCCTTCCAAAGTGCTGGGGTTACAGGTGTGAGCCACCGGGCCTGGCTAGAATTCCCTATGTATTAGTGAACATTTCCTATACTTTTCTACTTCACTGTTACCACTGGGCCTGGGGGTGGGAAGATGTTCTTCTCATTGCTTCCAGATCGTTCTCCTTCCATCCTCTCTGAAACCCCTTGGCATGGAGGGTCAGGCCATCAGACTGTGGCACCTAATACTTAATGCAGTCATCATCTGATCCCTGGATTTCTAGAATTTTAGTTCCCACTCTTTAACACTACCATCTGAATTATGTTTTTAATGCTCAGATACATTTAATACTTGGCTTTTCAGTTCCTTGATCTCCACTTTTCCAACGATCCTGTCCTCCTTCCTCCTTCAGGCACTTGTTACTCTGAGACATACTGATCTTATTCCTAGGAATAGCAACCTGCTCGTAATCTGTTTCATGCATTCCATACTCAAGCACACCTTCTTAGCTCTAGCACCCTAACCATCCTACCCCACGGAAACACACAGTTTGACTCTACCACTTTTCACACTCCTTCATCCTCTCAAGTTCTTTGAGATTAGATTTGTTTTTAATTTTTAAAAACTGACTTCCAAAATTGTTTATTGGGGCCAGGTGCGGTGGCTCATGCCTGCAATCCCAGCACTTTGGAAGGCCAAGGCAGGTGGATCACCTGAGATTGGGAGTTGGAGACCAGTTTGACCAATATGGCACAACCCTGTCTCTGCTAAAAATACAAAAATTAGCCAAGCATGGTGGAGCACGCCTGTAGTTCCAGCTAGTTGGGAGGCTGAGGCAGGAGATCAGCTTGAACCTGGGAGGCACAGGTTGCAGTGAGCTGAGATTGTACCACCACACTCCAGCCAGGGTGACGGAGTAAGACTATGTCTCAAAAAAAAAGTATGTTTATTGTATACAACATGATATTTACAAATGTGTACATTATAGAATGACTGAATCAGACTAATATACCCATGTACATGTATTTTTGTGGTACAAATATTTAAAATCTACTCTCAGTGATTTTTCAAGAGTACAGTACAGTCAGGCACAGTGATAATACCTGCAGTCCAGCTACTTGGGAGGCTGAGGTCGGAGAATTGCTTGAGCCCAGGGGTTTGAGACCAGCCTAGGCAACATAGTGAGATCCCATCTCTTAAAAATACAGCACTTAGTAAACATAGTCACCATATTGTACAACAGATCTCTTAAATGTATTCCTCCTTTTGAACTGAAATTGTGTATCTTTTCACTAACATCTCTCTCATCCCCTCCCACACCCCCAGCCCCTGGTAGTGACTATTCTGCTCTCTGCTTCCATGAGTTCCACTTTTTGAGATTCCACATGTAAGTGATATCATGTGATATTTGCCTTTCGATGCCAGGCTTATTTCACTTAGCATAAAGTCCTCCAGGTTCATCCATGTTGTTGCAAATAAATTTCCTTCTTTGCTTTTTTAGACCGGGTTTTGCTCTGTCACTCGGGCTGGAGTATAGTGGTGCAGTCTTGGCTTGCTGCAACCTCTGTATCTGAGGCTCAAATCATGTTTCTGTCTCAGGCTCCCAGGTAGCTAGGACTACAGGCATATGCCACCATGACTGGCTAATTTTTGCTTTGTGGTGTTTTGCTTTTGTTTTTTTTTTTTTTTTTTTTTTTAAGGGTTTTTAAAGGGTTTCATCATGTTGGCCAGGCTAGTCTCAAACTCGTGGACTCCAGCAATCTACCTGCCTCACCTTCCCAAAGTGCTGGGGTTACAGGCATGAGCCACTGCGCCTGGCCAGAATTTCCTTCTTTAAAGCTCGATAGTATTCCATTGTGTATGTAGGCCACATCTTCTTCATTACTTCATCTATTGACAGATACTTAGGTTGATTTCTCATCTTGGCTATTGTGAATAAAGCTACAATGAGCATGGGAGTGCAGATATTTCTTTGACACAGTAATTTCATTTCCTTTGGGTACATAGCCAGTAATGAAATTGCTGGATCACATGGTCGCTCTATTTAAGTTTCTGAGGAGCTTCCTTACTATTTTCCATAAAGGCTGTAGTAATTTACATTCTCATCAACTATGAGGGTTCCTTTTTCTCCACATCCTCATGAATACTTTATTTTTTTAATTTATTTTTATTTTTTATTTTTATTTATTTATTTATTTATTTATTGAGACAGAGTTTCGCTCTTGTTACACAGGCTGGAGTGCAATGGCACGATCTCGGCTCACCGCAACCTCCGCCTCCGGGGTTCAGGCAATTCTCCTGCCTCAGCCTCCTGAGTAGCTGGGATTACAGGCACATGCCACCATGCCCAGCTAATTTTTTGTATTTTTAGTAGAGACAGGGTTTCACCATGTTGACCAGGATAGTCTCGATCTCTTGACCTCGTGATCCACCCGCCTCGGCCTCCCAAAGTGCTGGGATTACAGGCTTGAGCCACCGTGCCCGGCCCATCATGAATACTTCTATTCACCGTTTTGCTCATAGCCATTCTAACAGGGTGTAAGGTGATATCTCATTGTAGTTTTAATCTGCATCTCCTTGATAATTAATGATATGGAGCATTTTTTCATGTATCTGTTAGGCATTTGTATGTCTTCTTTTTAAGAAGTGTCTATTTAGGTCCTTAACTCATTTTTTAATTGGGTTGTTTTCTTGCTATTGAGTTGTTTGAGCTCCTTATCTTTTAGATACTCATGTCTCATCAGTCAATGATTTACAAATAATTCTCCCCATTCCAAAGGTTGTCTTTTCACTCTGTTGACTGTTTCCTCTGTTGTGCAGGAGCTTCTGAGTTGGATGTAATCTCATTTGTCTACTGTTGCTTTAGTTACCTGTGCTTATGAAGTCAGATCGAAAAAGAATCGTTGACCAGACCAATGTCATGGAGCCCTATGCCTTCTTTTGGTGGTTTTAGACTTTCAGATCTTACCTTTAAGTCTTTAATCTAGTTAGTTTATTTTTGTGTATTTCATTATTTTATATGTGTATGTCCAGTCTTCCCAACACCATTTATTGAAGAGATTGTCCTTTGCCCATTATGTGTCCTTGAGACGTTTGTCAAAAATCAGTCACCTGTAAATGGTGGATTTATTTCTGGGGGCGGCTCTTTTCTGTTTCGTTGGTCTATGTATCTGTTTGGATACTTGTATGCTGTTTGGTCACTATAACTTTGTGTGAAATTTTGAATTCAAGTAGTGATACGGTTTGGATTTGTGTCCCCACCCAAATGGCATGTCGAATTGGAGGAGGGGCCTGGTGGGAGGTGAGTGGATCATGGGGGTGGATTTCCTCTTACTGTTCTCCTGAGGGTGAGTTCTCATGAGATCTGATGGTTTACAAGTGTGTGCCACTTGCCCCTTTGCTCCCCAGCTCTCTGGCTGTCATGTGAAGAAGCTGCTTGCTTCCCCTTCAACTTCCACCATGATTGTAAGTTTCCTGAGGCCTCCCAGTCATGCTTCTTGTTAAGGTTATAGAACTGTGAGTCAATTAAAGCTCTTTTGTAAATAAATTATCCAGTCTCAGGTAGTTCTTTATAGCAGTGTGAGAATGCACTAATACAGGTAGTTCGAAGCCTCAAGTTTTGTTCTTTTTGTTCAAGATTGCTTTGGCTATTTGGGGTCTTTGGTGGGTCCATACAAGTTTTAGGATTGTTTTTTCTATCGCTGTGGAAAATATAATGGGAATTTTGATAGGCATTGCATTGAACCTATAAATTCTTTCAGATAGTGTGAACAATTGACCAATATTCTCCCGATCTGTGAACACAGGATAGTTTTCCATTTAATTGTATCTTCAATTTCTTTAATCAATGCCTTTTTAAAGGCTTTTTATTATGATTTTTAGGCTAGTCAAGTGAAGCAGTGGGAGTGGAGAAGGAACAAAGAAATCGGTAACTGGTTGTGATCAGTTGTAAACATCACTGCGCTGGGACCAGCCTATCAGTGCTTTATAGTTTTTAGTGTAGAAGTCTTTCATCTCCTTGGTTAAATTTCTTCCTAAGTATTGAATTTTTTGTAACTGTTGTAAATGGGGTTGTCTTACTGATTTCTTCTGTAGATAGGTCATTGTTTATATAAAACACTTGTGATTTATGTATGTATGTATGTATTTATTTATTTTGAGATGGAATCTTACTCTATTGCCAGGCTGAGGTGCAGTGGCATGATTTCAGCACACTGCAACTTCTGCCTCCCAGGTTCAAGCAATTCCCCTACCTCAGCCTCCTGAGCAGCTGGGACTACAGGCGCACACTGCCATGCCCGGCTAATTATTTGTATTTTAGTAGAGAAAGGGTGTCACTAGGTTGGCCAGGATGGTCTCAATCTCCTGACCTCATGATCTGCATGCCTCAGCCTTCCAAAGTGCTGGGATTACAGGCATGAGATACAGTGTACCCGACCAAAATACTACTGATTTTTGTATGTTAATTTTTGTATTCTGCAAGTTTACTGAATTCATTCATTAGTCGCAACAGTTTTCTGGTAAACTCTTAGGTTTTCTATATGAGATCATGGCATCTGCAAACAGGGACAGTTTACCTTCTTTCTTTCCAATCTGGATTCCTCATTTCTTTCTCTTGCCTAACTGCTCTAGCTAGTACTTCAATACTATGTTGACTAGAAGTAGCAAGAGTGGACATTCTTGTCTTGTTTCTGGTTGTAGATGCAAAGCTTGCTTGCTTGCTTGCTTTTTTGTTTTGTTTTGTTTGAGATGGAGTCCTGCTCTGTCACGCAGGCTGGAGTACAGTGGTGCAATCTTGGCTCCCTAAAACCTCTGCCTCCCAGGTTCAAGCAACTCTCCTGCCCCAGCCTCCTGAGTAGCTAGGATTACAAGGCCCAAAAGACCACGCCCGGCTAATTTTTGTATTTTTAGTAGAGACAGAGATTCACCATCTCAGCCAAGCTGGACTTTAACCAGCCTGAACTTTTTTTTTTTTTTTTTTTTTTTTGAGACGGAGTTTCACTCTTGTTACCCAGGCTGGAGTGCAATGGCGCAATCTCGGCTCACCGCAACCTCCGCCTCCTGGGCTCAGGCAATTCTCCTGCCTCAGCCTCCTAAGTAGTTGGGATTACAGGCATGCGCCACCACGCCCAGCTAGTTTTTTTTTGTATTTTTAGTAGAGACGGGGTTTCACCATGTTGACCAGGATGGTTTCGATCTTTCGACCTCGTGATCCACCTGCCTCGGCCTCCCAAAGTGCTGGGATTACAGGCTTGAGCCACCCCGCCCAGCCTCAGCCTGAACTTTTGACCTCAAGTGATCTGCCTGCCTCAGCCTCCCAAAGAGCTGGGATTACAGGTATGAGCCACTGAGCCCAGCCAGATGAAAAGCTTTCAACTTTCCACTATTAAGTATGTTAGCTGTTGGCTTGTCATATATGGCCTGCCTAGTGCTCAGGTACATTCCCTCTAAATCTATTTTGAGAGTTTCTGTTATGAAAAGATGCTGAGTTTTGGCAGATGCTTTTCCCACATCTGTTAAGGTGATCGGAATAGATGTTGTCCTTCTTACTGCTAACGTGGTAGATCGCATTTATGGACTTGTGTACGTTGAAACATCGTTGCATCCCTGGGATAGCTCCCACTTGATCATAGTGAATTGTCTTTCAATGTGCTGCTGAATTTGGTTTGCTATTTTTTTGTGGAGGGTTTTTGCATCTATGTTCATCAGGGATATTGGCTATAACTTTTTTTTTCCTTTTTCTGGTAGTACACTTGTCTGGCTTTGGCATTAGGGTAAAGCTGGCTTCATAAAATGAGTTTGGAGGTGCTCCCTCTTTTTCATTTTTTTTGGATGAGTGTGAGAAGAATTAGTATTAGTTCTTTAAATGTTTATAGAACTGAGTAGTGACACCATTAAGTCCTGCACTTTTCTTTGATGGACTTCTCTTTAATTCGGCCTCTTCATTACTGGGTTTGTGTTGCTTGTTTTTTGTTTTGTTTTGTTTTGTTTTTGTTTTTTGAGATGGAGTTTCACTCTATCTCCCAGCATGGAGTGCAGTGGGGTGATCTCGGCTCACTGCAACCTCCGCCTCCTGGGTTCAAGCAATTCTCCTGCCTCAGCCTCCTGAGTAGCTGGGATTACAGACATCCACCACCATGCCTGGCTAGTTTTTGTTTTGTTTTAGTAGGGATGGGGTTTCACCATGTTGGTTAGGCTGGTCTTAACTCCTGACCTTGTGATCCGCCCACCTCGACCTCCCAAAGTGCTGGGATTACAGGCATCAGCCTCTGTGCCTGGCCGGTTTTTTTGTTTGTTTGTTTGTTTGTTTGTTTTTGTTTTTGTTTTTGTTTTAAACAGAGTCTCACTCTATTGCAGGCGTCCCCAAACTATGGCCCGTGGGCCACATGCGGCCCCCTGAGGCCATTTATCCAGCCCCCCGCTGCACTTCAGGAAGGGGCACCTCTTTCATTGGTGGTCAGTGAGAGGAGCACAGTATGTGGCGGCCCTCCAACGGTCTGAGGGACAGTGAACTGGCCCCCTGTGTAAAAAGTTTGGGGACACCTGCTCTATTGCCTAGACTGGAGTACAGCGTGCGATCTCGGCAATTCTCCTGCCTCAGCTCCCGAGTAGCTGGGATTACAGCTGTGTGCCACCATGCCAGGCTAATCTTTGTGTTTTTGTTGTTGTTGTTGTTGTTGTTGTTGTTGTTGTTTGTTTTTTGAGACGGAGTTTCGCTCTTGTTGCCCAGGCTGGAGTGCAATGGCGTGATCTCAGCTCACCGCAACCTCCGCATCCTGGGTTCAGGCAATTCTCCTGCCTCAGCCTCCTGAGTAGCTGGGATTACAGGCACACGCCACCATGCCCAGCTAACTTTTAGTATTTTTAGTAGAGACGGGGTTTCACCATGTTGACCAGGATGGTCTCGATCTCTTGACCTCATGATCCACCCACCTCGGCCTCCCAAAGTGCTGGGATTACAGGCTTGAGCCACCGCGCCCGGCCCTAATCTTTGTATTTTTAGTAGAGATGGGGTTTTGCCACATTGGCCCAGGCTGGTCTCGAACTACCAGCTTAGCCTCCCAAAGTGCTGGGATTGCAGGCATGAGCCACCACGCCTGGCCCATTATTGATTTTTCTATTTCTTCACGTGTTGGAAGTTTGTACGTGTCTAGGAATTTATCCTAACAGGTTCTCTAATTTGTTGATGTATAATTGTTCACGGTATTCTTACCTTTTGTATTTCTGTGGTATCAGTTGTAGTATCTCCTATTTCTGATTTCGAGTTGTCTTTTTTCTTAGTCTACCTAAAAGTTTGCTAATTTTATCTGTAAAAAACCAATTCTTAGGGTTTTTTTCCTGCTTTCACTAAGAAATAAATGAATCGATGAATAATTTATTTCTGTTCTCATATTTTCTAACTTTGGGCTTTGTTCTTTTTGTAGTTCTTTGGGGTATAACATTATTTGATCTATTTTGATAAAGGCATTTATTGCTATAAACATCTCTTAGAACTGTCTTTAGTGAATCCCATGACTTATTTATTTATTTATTTATTTTGGAGACAGAGTTTCCCTCTGTTGCCCAGGCTGGGGTGTAGTGGTGTAGTCTCAGCTTACTGCATGAATCCCATAAATTTTGTTGTGTTTCTGTTTTCATTTGTCTTGAGATATTTTTAAATTTCTTCTCTGACCCATTGATAAGGAGCATGTTGTTTAATTTCTAAGTATTTGTGCATTTTTCAAAATGCTTCCTGTTACTGATTTCCAATTTTACACCATTGTGGAAGGAAAAAATACTTGATATGATTGCAATCTTCTTAAATTTGTTAAGATTTGTCTTGTGGCCTAATGTATGTCGTATCCTAGAGAGGTTCTTGTGTGCTTGAAAAGAACATGTATGCTGCTGCTATTGGATGGAAATTCTCTGTGTGTCTGTTAGGTCCATTTGGTCTAAGCGTTAGTTTACATCTCCCTACTGATTTTGTCTGGATGATCTGCCCATTGCTGAAAGTGGGGTATTGAGGTCTTCTATTGATATTATATTACAGTCTTTCTGTAATGCAGTACTCTCCCTTCAGATCTGTTAATATCTGCTTCATATATTTAGGTGCTCAGATGTTGAATGAATTTAAATTTAGAGTTTTATCTTGATAAACTGAAACCTTTATCATACAATGACCTTTGTGTCACAATTTTTGACTTAAAATCTAGTATATCTGATTGGAGCATAGCTAGCAGTACTCTTTAGGTTTCCATTTCCACGGAATATTTTTTCCCTCCTTTCACTTTCAGTACATATATGTCCTTAAAGGTGAGGTGAGCTTCTTATAGGCAGCATATAATTGGTTCTTTAAAAGAAATTAGTCCGCCACTCTGTCTGTTAAGAAAGGAATTTAATCCATTTATGGTCAAGGTAATTACTAATAGCCAAGGATCCACTGCTGTTTTGTTAATTGCTTCTTCCCTAGATCCTTTGTTCCTTTCTTTCTCTTTTGCTATCTTACTTGTAATTAGGTGATTTTTCTTCTGTGGTATCCTTTGATTTAAAAAATCTATATATTTTGTGTATCTACTGTAGATTTTTGCTCTGTACTTACCATGAGGCTTACAGAAAACACAGCTATAATGGGCTATTTTAAGTAAGTAGCAACTTAACTTCGATTGTATACCACACTACATGCTTACCATTCTCACATTATGTTTCTGATGTCACAATTTACATGTTTTTAGTGTGTAGCCCTTAAAATTTTATAGCTGGCTGGGCTTGGTGGCTCATGCCTGTAATCCCAGCACCTTGGGAGGCCGAGGTGGGTGGATCACGAGGTCAAGAGATCAAGACCATCCTGGTCAATATGGTGAAACCCTGTCTCTACTAAAAATACAAAAAATTAGCTGGGCATGGTGGTGAGTGCCTGTAATCCCAGCTACTCAGGAGGCTGAGGCAGGAGAATTGCCTGAACCCAGAAGGCGGAGGTTGCGGTGAGATCCAGCCTGGGTAACAAGAGCGAAACTCCGCCTCAAAAAAAATTTTTTTTATAGCTATTGTTATTTATTGATTATTAATTTTTGAGACAAAGTTTCATTCTGTCACCCACACTGAAGTGCAGTGGCATGACCCTGGCTCACTGCAACCTCTGCCTCCTTGGTTCAAGCAATTCTCCTGTCTGAGCCACCAGAGTAGCTACTGTTACAGGCATGTGCCACTATGCACAGCTAATTCTTGTGTTTTTAGTAGAGACAGGGTTTCACCATGTTTCCAGACTGGTCTTAACTCCTGACTTCAAGTGATCCTTCTGCTTTGGCATCCCACAAGTGCTGGGATTACAGGCATGAGCCACTGTACCCAGTCCCCTTTAGTATTTCTTGAAAGACAGTTCTGGTGGTAATGAACTCCCTCAGCTTGGTTTGTCTGGGAAAGTCCTTATTGCTTATTTAGTTCATGACAGATTTGCTGGATACTGTATTCTTGGTCAGCAATTTTTTTCCTTCAGCAGTTTGAATATGTCATCCCACTCTCTTCATAGCCTGTAAGATTTCTGTTAGAAACACACAGCTAGCCTTCTTGAAACTCCTATATGCTACCTGCTTTTTTTGTCTTGCTGTTTTCAGGATCTTCTCTTTGACAGTTTAATTATAACATGTACTCCTGTAGTCTTGTTAGGTCTCCAATCAGATTCAGTCCTTTTCACCTTTCTGTATCTGAATATTGGTATCTTTGCCCAGATTTGTACAGTTTCTATTGTATCTTCCTTTCCTGTCCGCCTTCTTCCCACTTCCACCCCCTATCGCCCTTCATGCTCCTGCCTTCCCTTCTTCCCCACTTCCTCCCTTCTTTTTGCTTTGTTTTGGAGACAGGGTCTCACTCTGTCACTCTGGCTGGCATACAGTGGCATGATCATGGCTCACTGCATCCTTAACCTCTTGGACTCAAGGGATTCTCCCACTTCAGGCTCCTAAGTAGCTGAGACTACAAGCTCACATCAAGGCTAATTTTTTGTATCTTTTTTCTTTTTCTTTTCTTTTTTTTTTTTTTTTTAGAAGGAGTCTCGCTGGTGCCCAGGCTGGGGTGAAGTGGCACAATCTTGGCTCACTGCAACCTTCAGCTCCCTAGTTCGAGCAATCCCCCTGCCTCAGCCTCCTGAGTAGCTGGGATTACAAGTGGATGCCGTTGCACCTGGCTAATTTTTTTTGTATTTTTAGTAGACATGCGGTTTCACCATGTTGGCCAGACTGGTCTCATACTCCTTACTTGGGGCATTCCGCCCCTCTTGGCCTCCCAAAGTGCTGGGATTACAGGCATGAGCCACTATGCTGGGCCAATTTTTTTTGTATTTTTCTAGAGATGGGAGTTTCACTATTTCTCAGGCTGGTCTTGAACTCTTGGGCTCAAGTGATCCTGCCTTGGCCTTCCAAAGTGTTGGGATTACAGGCATGAACCACCCCCACCTGGCCCTGTGTAAGTAACGTTTCTGCCCTTCTTGAATTTCTGAGAGTCAAACATGCTCTTTTGATGCTATTCCATAAATCCCACAAGTCTTTTCATTCTTTTTTCTCCACTGACTATTTTCAAATTGTGTCTGAGCTCAGATTCTTCTGCTTGATCACTTGTGTTGCTGTTCTTTATTGCATTTTTATGTCACTAATTGTATTAACTTCAGAATTTTTATGATTTATGTTAAATTTCTGATCATTTATTTTCCTGATTTAATCAAATTGTTTCTCTATTTTTTGTTTGTTTGTTTTGAGATGGAGTCTCGCTCTTTTTGCCTAGGCTGGACTGCAGTGGCACAATATCAGCTCACTGCAACCTCTGCCTCTTGGGTTCAAGTGATTCTCTTGCCTCATCCTACTGAGTAGCTGGGACTACAGGTGCATGCAACCATGCTTGTCTAAGTTTTTGTATTTTTAGTAGAGACAGGGTTTTGCCATGTTAGCCAGAATAGTCTTGATCTCCTGAACTCATGACCCACCTGCCTCAGCCTCCCAAAGTGCTGGGGTTACAGACGTGAGCCACTGCACTCAGCTCTTCTTTTTTCTTTTTTTCTTTCTTTCTTTTTTTTTTGAGACGGAGTTTCGCTCTTGTTACCCAGGCTGGAGTGCAATGGCGCGATCTCGGCTCACCGCAACCTCCGCCCCCTGGGTTCAGGCAATTCTCCTGCCACAGCCTCCGGAGTAGGTGGGATTACAGGCACGCGCCACCATGCCCAGCTAATTTTTTGCACCTTTAGTAGAGACGGGGTTTCACCATGTTGACCAGGATGGTCTCGATCTCTTGACCTCGTGATCCACCCGCCTCAGCCTCCCAAAGTGCTGGGATTACAGGCTTGAGCCACCGTGCCCGGCGTTCTTTTTTCTTAAATAAGAAAATTTAACTTGCTGAGCTTCCTTAAAATAATTATTTTGAATTGTCAGACGGCTCATACATCACCCAAATCGGCTAAATTTCCTTAGGGTCAATTACTAGTGCTCTTTTTTTTGTTTCCTTTTTGGAGGGCCACATTTCCCTGATTGTTCTTTTATTTTTCCTTTTTCTGTTTTAAAAGAAGGGGATAAAGAAAAGGAAGGAGCTCCCTGACTGTTCTTGATTCTTGTAGTGTGTTAATGTCTGGGCATTTGAAGAAATAGGGAATACAAGTATTCCAGTCTGCTAACTGGCTTTATCTGGGAAAGCTCTTCACCAGTCAGCCTGTGCGGAAATTCTGGGGAGGCCATCTGGTGTGCGTGCTCTGCAGCGGGGCTTGCTGCTGGAGTCCTCAGCCAGGCTGGCCTGGTACTGCATCAGCAGAAGGGCAGAGCTGGTGCTTGGGTCTGTAGAATGAGGCCGGAAGCTTGGCTCTACTGCAGTGGACCTGTTGATTGGGTACATAGGGGTAACCCTGGAACTTGGGTCCTTGAAGGTAAAGCTGGAACCTGGATCTTCATGGGTTGGACTGAAGCCTGGTTCCATGGGGCTGACATGGTGCTGGGGTAGGCCCAGGGCTATGCACAGTGTGCCAGCGTAGACCTGGGCACCATCTCAGCCCCTGTAGACTGAGGTAGGGCAAGGGCCAGCCTGGAGCCTGAGGCCAGGGGTGCTGACCTGGCTCAGAGCTGGTCTAGAACCCAGGGCAGGCCTGAGGCTGTGTATCTGCAGGCTTGGGGAAGGCCTGGAACCCCAGACTGTGGGACCTGGTCTGAAGCTAGGGTGAGCCTGGGCCACTGAGGTTGGTCTGGGGCTGAGGTGTGCAGACCATGTCTGCTGTGCTGGCCTGTGGCTATGGGATCCAACCTCATGGTGGGGTTGACTCTGGGTTAGTGGCCTGGTCCAGGGTGATAGGGGCCTGCCTAGCACTGAGTTTTACCCAGGTGAGCTGGTGTTGGGGATGGAGGCAAAGTCCAGTGTTCACTTTGTTCTCTTTCCCCAGTGGAGGGTATCTCTGTTCACACTGCGGTACCTGAGGTTAGGGAAGAGATCATGAAAACAATGAAACAGTGTCCTTCCTGCCCTCTTCAATGCAACCTGTTTCCTTGCTAGGCCCCTGTGCCGTGATCTCATACTTGGTTTCTTTAGCTCTTGTGAAGGGATTTTTTGTTCAGGGATAGCTATTCAAACTCATGTTTCCGCAGAGTCAAGCGCTGGAGAGTCCTATTCTGCCATCTTGCTGGTGTCACTCCCACCGATTTCCCTCCCGGAAGTTGTGACTCTTCACCTAATCAGCTTAAGTCCCTTGGTTCATCATGTATTTCACACCAGTCAACCCAGGCTAAATCCAACTCTGCTGAATATGGCTGGAACAAGACATACAACCCTGATAATTGATGTTCTGTTAAACACATGCCTGCTGACCTCAAGTGGGCTTTTAGTGTATCACACATTTCCTTAATTTTTCTCACTCTCCCCTATCCCCCAAACCTCTCTTACCATCTCCACCATCCTCACTTTCAGCTAATAATCATGTTTTCAATTTAACAGAGCAAATAATCAGACAAGAACATTCACAAGCTCTTGCATCTTCTCTGCCCACACTGACTTCCTCCTGGTTGGTGCTCCAGTGTCCGCCTTCTTCACTAGCACCCTGAATCCCTGTGTCTTCATCTGCTCAGACCCTGCTCTAGTGCATTCTCCTCCTTCTCTCCTGCAGTGCCAGTTTCTACTTGTCATTCCTGTGAGTACATAAATTTACCCTAGAATTTGATATTTTAAAACACCACAACCCTCACAAACCCACATCTCTTCCGTTACCCATCCATTTGTCTGTGTTGAGAGACAATTCTCCATGGGTTTCTCACATTTCTGCCTATCTTACAAGTATAGATGGTGATGGCTTTTGTTACAGGCTGTTTTCAGGATGAATGAATAGCCTTCGATAGGTAATTCGCTCTCCAGAGCAGTGGTTTGTTAAGCATCCAGCATGTCTTCCATCTAGAGGTTTGGTAGATGGACTTGTAGACCACTGTTTGATTTGGGGTCCCTGAACTTGGAGCTACTCTCCTGTAATTCCACCCAGTGAATATGTATTCAGCGTCAATAGTGTGTTTCCTGCCAGCATCCGTGAAACTGGTCCTTTAACTTGTTACCTTGCAAGTAGGGCAAAATCTGACTTTTCAGTCCTTAACACTTTGCCCATTATTCATAGTTCATTTCCGGTGTGATCTTGAATCCTCCTAGATTTGCCCTGCCCACCACTCCTTTGTAACTGTTCTTAACAAGATAACCTCACTGATGGTTAATCTCAACCCTCTGAGTCCATTCTCTATCCTTCTACCCTGCTATATCCCAGCAAGACGGCAGCCCCCATGTTCTGATCAGGTTTAGTCAATGGAAGCATCTGCAGGAGACCGAGCAACAAAGGGCTGATACTCCCCACCAACCCGTCCCCACCCCCCACCCTTTCCAGTGTTAGTTCTGTGTTTCTCACAGTAGCTGCATCTTTGTAGAGTTCCAACATCCACTTACTGAAGAGACTCTCTTTTGTCGGGCACAGTGGCTCACGCCTGTAATCCCACCACTTTGGGAGGCTGAGGTGGGCGGATCACAAGGTCCGGAGTTCAAGACCAGCCTGACCAATATGCTGAAACCCCCTCTCTACTAAAAATACAGAAATTAGCTGGGCATGGTGGCACATGCCTGTAATCCCAGCTACTCAGGAGGTTGAGGCAGGAGAATCACTTGAACCCAGGAGGTGGAGGTTGCAGTGAGCTGAGATCGCACCACTGCACTCCAGCCTGGGCAACAGAGCAAGACTCTGTCTTAATTAAAAACAAAAACAACTCTTTTTAAAAAAAAAAAAAAATCTATTTTTTCTGTCTCCTACAGCAGAGACCTTTTCCCAACATTTTAGCTCTCACTGGGCTCTCAAACACCATCTCTGGTTCCTGGTACTGCTGTCTCCAGATACCTTACCATCCGCAGTATCTTCCCTTAATCCTCCTCTCATTCTCCAAGTCATCCTTTCATATGGGCCTAATTCCGTTTACTATTAGAGCCCTCACTGATACAGCCGGTGAGGTCCACAGGTTAAAAGGAAGGAATTCTATTCACTAGGCCCATAAAATCATATACAAAGACACATATATAAATGTTTATCTTTATTTTACAAAATTTGCTACACACAAACACACACACTCTCTCTCTCTCACTCATTCTCTCCTCTCCCTTCTCCCCTCTCGCTTTCCTCATTTGACCTAGAGGAGTATGGAGTTTGCTCCCACACATTCTTCTCAAGGAAATACCATTCAGCCATGGTATGTTTTTTTACCATAATTTATTCATCCATTCCCTTACTGATTTTTTTTTTTTTTTTTTTTTTGGTCCTTACCAAAAAATACAATATGCATTAGTAAACATAATCTTAAGTACTGGCACTTTTTTTCCTTAGGGATAGATTCCCAGGAGATTCCTAGGTTGAAGAGTATATAAATATTAAAACAGAAAGTCACATTGTTTTCCAAGGAGGCTGTAACAATTTACATTTCTAATAGCAGCGTCTGAAAATAACTTTTCCCCCTGCTTCTTTGTGAGTAGGTAAGATGAAAACTTAGACAAAAACTTACTGGGCTATGGATGTTTGGTTTAAGTTTGTTCAGAAAATCACTCAAATTCATATATTGTCACAGCACATCAATGACTTCCAAAAATAATCTTTAAAAGCCAGTTTTTGGTTGCCATTTATAATTCCCAATACATGACTTGGGATTGACAGGGAAAGGCTGAACTTGAAAATCTGAAATCAAGTCTATAATAGCATTTAAATTATTAAAAAAAAAATTCTTGTTAATATATGGAGAGACCACTGAAAAACCTGACTTTAATAAAGTGTAAACATGTAAAGGAAAGGTAATAACTTACACTAAGTCATGTTCCAATGGGAAATGTTTTAGGTTGGCAATAGCGAAACTCAAGGAAGTAGAAATACCTCCTTTAAACAACAAAATACTGTAACAATTCATTTCTAAAGGGGGTTATACACATGAAAAATTTAGAAAGCAATGAAACAGTTGATGTTATTTAAAATAATTTTTTCTGTAAAGTCTCTGAAATGTAACATTTGTGAACTATAGAAGCATCCTACCATTTCTGCTAGACAATTTATGAATTAAGGAAAGACAAAAACAGGTGGTTTCTGTAACACAGTATTTTGGTAATAGACATGCATCTGTATGCAGATATCCCACTGGAAAATAGGAGCATAATGAATGGGAATATTGTCTTTACATGGCAAACTCTTACTCCGTGGTGCATACTGAGTAGTACAGCCCACGTCTGCCTCCTTCATGCTATAGATCAATTATTTCACATTTGCATATTTGTGTAAATAATGCTTCTAGAAAATCTTTAGCAAACCCAAAGCAGGTAAAACTGCAACACTGTCTTCTGTTTCGTAAGAGAGCAGCTCAAGAACAATGTTCATACCAATTTACATATGCCAGCAAGCAGTAGGGAAAGACATAGGTTCCATGCCACTTTAAATCTGTTACACATTTCATGTGGAATACATACTGGATTGTAGAGATACTGAAAAACACATGTGATGTTTAGTATGGAAAATCTTGTTATGTCCTAATTACTGCAGAGGACAAGAATTTCAATTCCCAGTGATTATGCTAAATTTACATGTGCAGATCTAAAACATACAACTTGTTTAGTGGCATACCCACATATTACCACTAAATTCATAAGATACTGTTTGTGTATCTCTTATGCTGCTGTCTACAATACTCAATTCATTCAAGATTTTAAATAGGTCATTGTAGTACAACTGGGTATGGCTATTTACAACTGGATGTATTCTTCAAGCTGGGTATCACATGTAACTTCCAGTATAATGTTCTCATGGGATCCTATTTTTCACACATTTTTGAGTTGAGAGATTGCATGTCAGTATGAATTCCCATGTTCCCTCAGTATTTTCATGAGTATTTTCACCCACGTGAAGAGTTCTGGCAGGAAGGTTTTCCACAGTACAACCTGGTTGGAATTTCAGGGTTTATCCCCCATATGAACTCGCTGATGGACACTGAGTCGGGACTTCCTGCTAAAGGCCTTCCCACATTCAGAACACTCATATGGCTTCTCACCTGTGTGGATTCGCAAATGTAATCGAAGAGTTGACCTCTGGCTGAAAGTTTTGCCACATTCAGTACATTCATAGGGTTTCTCTCCTGTATGAGTTCTCATGTGTATAATGAGTTGTGAGTTCTGGATAAAGGATTTTCCACATTCACTGCACTCATAGCGTTTCTCCCCTGTGTGAATCTTCTGATGTATGATAAGGTTTGACTTCTTGAAGAAGGTTTTTGCACATTCGTTACACTCATAGGGTCGCTCTCCTGTATGAATTCTCTGGTGTGTGGTAAGTTCAAACTTTTGGGCAAATGTCTTTCCACATTCACTGCATTCATAGGGCTTCTTCTCCATATGTGCTCTCTGATGCACAATGAGGTTTGACTGGTGGGTGAAAGCTTTTCCACATTCAGGACATTCAAAGGGTTTCTCCCCAGTGTGAATTCTCTGATGTTTGATGAGGTTGGCCTTATGGGAGAAGGTTTTCTTACATACATTACATTCATACGGTTTTTCTCCGGTATGTATTCTCTTATGACTAATGAGGAGTGACTTAAAGGAGAAAGCTTTGTCACAGTATGTACAAATGAAAGGTTGAACCAAATTTTTTATTTTCTGATGTTTAAAAATGGCTGATTTATGATTGAGGGCTTTTCCACTTTTATTGTATTCAGAATATCCTACTCCAGGGTGGGTTTTCTCTTGCTTCAGGTAGAGAAGTGCTTTTCCAAATTCATTACACTCATCAGTTTGCTTTCTTGCATAACTTCTATTACTACTAAGCAAGTCTGAATTATATTTCAAGGTTTTTTCATATAAGTCATATTTATAGGGTACTTGTCTTAAAGAAACAAAGTCTGTGTTCAGATTAAGTGTTTTTCCAAAGAGATCACCTCTTTCCTCCATTGGGGTTTGGTTCTTAAGAATTAGAAATTGCCTTGGCTGCTGCTCTGGATTCCTGTGGTCTCTCTCCATCTGGTCGTCAGCCTTCCACACCTCTAGGATAGAGCACAATGAAAAGAACCTTGTCAGCCTCTGCTGTAATGTTACAGAATGGGAAGTCTTCACAGGTGTTCTCTCACAGGGCTGACTCTTAAGTTTGGGACCGAGTCTCCCAATATTAAAAAATTCCCAGGCTGGGTGCAGTGGCTCACACCTGTAATCCTAGGACTCTGGGAGGCTGAGGCGGGCGGGCGGGGGTCACAAGGTCAGGAGATAGAGACCATCCTGGCTAACATGGTGAAATCCAGTCTCTACTAAAAGTATAAAAATTAGCTGGGTGTGGTGGCACATGCCTATAATCCCAGCTACTCAGGAGACTGAGGCAGGAGAATCACTTGAACCCAGGAGGGGGAGGTTGCAGTGAGCCGGGATTCTGCCACTGCACTCCAGCCTAGACAACAGAGCGAGACTCTCTCAAAAAAAAAAAAAAAAAAAAAAAAAAATTACCAGCGCAAATGTTTCCTTTCAAACTTGGAAAGAGAAAGACAATAGCTTGTGGTTTAAAAACCAAACCAAACCAAATGAATACAAGTAGCACTGCCAGATGACAAAATAAACTGAGTAGAGCAGGTAAAGTAAGACAGAAAACACAACACAAATAATATGAGAAGGCTGGCAATTCCAGGGATGGAGATTCACAGTGCCCTTAAGGATGCGGTACAGTTAGCAGAGACCAAGAAAGTAAGTAGATGAGGGAGTTAAGGGAAAATCCTAGGCAGATCTCTAGAGTAATAGTACGATTTGCTAAACTCAGACTACTATGGTAGAACCAGCACCACTCTGCATGCTTCTAAGCTTTTCCCCCTTTTTTCTTCTGTTCATCTTTACCAAAATGATTTCCAGAAAGCAGCACTTATGAGGTTTGCAGTGACAACCATAGCAGAGCTCTAAATCTCTAAGTCATACTTGAAAATGGTTGGCAAAATCCAGAAATACATATTCTCTAAGAAATACACAACCCTGATAACAGATCATTGACTGTTGCTGGTTTTATTGCTTTTTTTCCTACTGAAGTTGTTGAGACAGTGAACGTTTTTTTTTTTTTTTTTTTTTTTTGAGACGGAATTTCGCTCTGGTTACCCAGGCTGGAGTGCAATGGCACGATCTCGGCTCACCGCAACCTCCGCCTCCTGGGTTCAGGCAATTCTCCTGCCTCAGCCTCCTGAGTAGCTGGGATTACAGGCACGCGCCACCATGCCCAGCTAATTTTTTGTATTTTTAGTAGAGACGGGGTTTCACCATGTTGACCAGGATGGTCTCGATCTCTTGACCTCGTGATCCGCCCGCCTCGGCCTCCCAAAGTGCTGGGATTACAGGCTTGAGCCACCGCGCCCGGCAGTGAACGTGTTTTCACTATCATATCCTATTATTTATTTTGTGATAGGGTCTCCCTCTGTTGCCCAAGCTAGAGTGCAGTGGCACAATCATAGCTCACTGCAGCCTTGACCTCCTAGGCTCAAGGGATCCTCTCAACATTATAGGCATGAGCCACCAGGCCCAGCCTACTTTTATGTGTTCAGAATCTTAAGGATCCAGTTATACAGACTCATTAAAAAGTCACACAACAGATACTGGCAAGGCTAAGATACACACATTGGCTGGAATTTAAATTAGTTCAACCACTGTGGAAAACAGTCCGAAGATTTCTCAAAATTCAGAACTACCCTTTGACCCAGCAATCCCATTACTGGGTATATGTCCAAAAGAAAGTCATCTAACCAGGAACGGTGGTTCATGCCTGTAATCCCAGCACTTTGGGAGGCTAAGGCAGGAGGAACACTTGAGGTCAGGAGTTCTTTTGTTTTTCAGATGGAGTCTCTGTTGCCCAGGCTGGAGTGCAATGGCATGATCTTGGCTTACAGCAACCTCTGCCTCCTGGGTTGCTGGGATTACAGGCACATGCCACCATGCCCAGCTTATTTTGTATTTTCAGTAGAGATGGGGTTTCACCATGTTGGTCATGCTGGTCTTGAACTCCTGACTTCAGGTGAGCCGGCCGCCTTGGCCTCCTAGAGGGCTAGAATTACAGCACAAGTCACCATGCCCGGCCTGAGGTTAGGAATTCTACAGAGAACTTGTCTTTACAAAAGTAAAAAATAATTAGCAGGTCATGGTGGTGTGTGTCTGTGGTCTCAGCTACTCAAGGCTAAGGTGCAAAGAGTATAAGAGGCAAATATCTGTAAGGTTAAACAGGGGAAAAAAAGGTATGCAAGGAGAGGTGGATATTTGGAGGTATGATTCAGAGACTTGAGGTACAGAGCATCTGTCCTCAGCTACGTTTAAGGGTTAAGGATTTGAAAAACAGTTAACTGAAAAGTATTTCAAAGGTACTGAGCTGCTCATAATCCCCTGGATATTCATTCCCCTGGCTTCTAATTCTCCCTTTCTCCTGTCATATTTCCCCTAAAACGTTCTGAATTGACAACTCTATGCTACCCAAAACTCTCCTCATTGCTCCAACTTGAAAATCACATATGGTTTTACAGAAATTTACTAATGAGACATAGCTCCTAACTACTTGGACTTCAAAAGCCTTGAAAGAAAAGGAGATAGAGCTTCAAAGGCTGCACAATCTCACAGGTTTAACACCTGAAGACTTAGGCCAAAAACATTTAGTAATTTGGAAGTTCATAATTTCTGGTCTCTGAGACAGGACATTAACACCTCTAGGCAAACAGTGAGCTGTACCTGAAAACTGTCCTTACCCACTGAAAGTAAGTTGCTGTAATTCTCCAGCATCACATCCATGTATAGGATCCTCTGAGAGGGGTCCAGTTGCTCCCATTCCTCCTGGGTAAAGTCCACAGTCACATCCGTGAATGAAACTGATCCCTGAAAGGGCACATTGTTACTCATCCTAAGACGATCATTTGGTATAGAAAGAATAGATGAAAACCTTACAAGTCATTCACCATGAAAATTAACACCAGCGATTCATATTGTTCACTGCTTTGTTCACTTCTTCCAAAATACATTTTTATGAACAGCTGAGATTCATTCAGATTCCCCTATAGCTCTGGCACTGTCCCATTTGATAGGTTCTCAAAACACTGTTGGTCAGGTCAAGTAGCTCATGCTTGTAACTCCAGTACTTTGGAAGGTTGAGGTGGGCGGATCACCTGAGGTTAGGAGTTCGAGACCACCCTGGCCAACGTGGTGAAATCCTGCCTCTACTAAAAATACAAAAATGTCGACAGACGTGGTGGCATATGCCTGTAGTCCCAGTTACTTAGGGGGCTGAGGCAGGACAACTGCTTCAATTCGGGAGGCAGAGGCTGCAGTGAGCTGAGACTGTACCACTGTACTCCAGCCTGTGCAATAGAGTAAAATTCTGTCTCAAAAAATAAATGGCTGTTTCTGCTCTCAAGATCTATACTGTGTACCAAGCACATTAGATATTCAGTGTTAACAGTGTGGTAATAAAGCTCACATAGGCATTATTTCTGTGATATTGAAGAGTTAACTTTGCCACTTAAAGGCAGAAAATAAACTTCGAACTACAAAATACCAGGTACAAGTAAGGATTTCCATCCCTTCATCCCCTCCCTGTTCAATCCATAAAAGTGGTAGAAAAAATTTTTTTAAAATAGATGGTTGGATTCAGGACAGACACAGCTGAAGAAATGATTAGTCAAAAGATGTCAGTAAATATCTGGACTGCAATGCAGAATGTACATTAAAGAGCCTAAAAGACAAGCTAAAATGGTCTAATACAATTGCAGCAGGAGTCCCAGGAGGAGGGGCAAAATGCAGTGGAAACAGTATTTGAAGAGATAATAGCTGAGAATTTCCCAACATAGCTCACACCAGGCTATAGTTTTAAACTCCACCAAGCCCAAGTATGCTAAGTGCATAAAATTAAAAAAAAAAAAAACACTCCAGCATATAACAAAACTGATTTAAAACCTCAGAGGAGGCCAGGTCCAGTGGCTCACGCCTGTAATCCCTGCACTTTGGGAGGCAGAGGAGGGCAGATCACAAGGTCAGGAGTTCAAAGTCAATGTGGTAAAAACACATGTCTCTAAAAATACAAAAAATTAGCTGGATGTGGTGGTGAGCGGCTGTAATCCCACTACTTGGGAGGCTGAGGCAGGAGAATTGCTTGAACCTGGGAGGTGGAGGTTACAGTGAGCAGAGATTGATCGCCCCACTGCACTCTAGCTCAGGCAACAGCAAGATTCTGTCTTGGAAAAAAGCGGTACTGCCTTCGGAGGCACAAAAAACCTGACAGCTGATTTCTCAACACAGACAAACAATGGAGATCAGAAGACAAATCTTCAAAGCGCTAAAAATACCTAGAATGAGTTGACAAACTTTTTCTATAAAGGGTCAAGTAAATCATTTTTTTTTTCAGGCTACATGTAGTCTCTGCTAAAACTAACCAACTTGGCTCTGATACCACAAAAACAAGCACAGGCAACATGTCAACAAATAGGCGTGGCTGCGTTCTAATAAAATTTGATTTATGGAAACTAAAATTTGAGTTTCATATTTTCACAGCATAACAGTACTCTTGGTATTTCCCCCCCAACCATTAAAACCTGTTCTTAGCTTGTGGATCATAAAAAAATAAGGTGGCAGCCCATTAGGACAGTGTGCCAGAGTTTGATACCCCTGACCTAGAACAATGACTAGTACATAGCAGATGTCGTGCGTTAGGCATTGTTAATACTGTTAAAAGATGTACCAAACCCGAAATTAAGCTCAGCAAGAATCAGATGTGCAAAAAGAGCAACGGCAAACCAGAAAATCATTAAAACTATGCAAATATGGAAAGGAAGTATTAAACTAATTTTTGGGTGTCATCAACTTAAAAGTTGTGGCAGGAAGAAGGTGCCATGTTTGGAAGAAATATTAAATTTTGTTTAAAATAGGCACATACTGAAAAAGTAATACAAACTTTGAAAAGGGTGGAAATGTATATATTATGACAGACAAGCAGAGAAGGAAAAACAGATAAACTCAGTAATCAAAATCTACACAGGATATATGTCGGTTAAAAGACTAAGATCTTCAGGGTTTTAAAAACCTATATGTAATTTTTACAAGAGGCAAACTTCAATGACCCAGCTATGATATAAATAACAAAGCCTGAAAACGCCACAGAAAGCTATCACAGGAGCATCAGTAATTAAACAGAATTTTTTAAAAAAATGCACATAACATAACCACAAATTCCAAATAATCCTGTTCATGAATATAAAAGTACCTAAAGCATGGGTGTACACCCAGAGAAACCATACTGGTTATCTCCATGATACAAAGACAGGCTTTAAGAATAAAATTTGAGGCCAGGCACGGTGGCTCAAGCCTGTAATCCCAGCACTTTGGGAGGCCAAGGCGGGTGGATCACGAGGTCAAGAGGTCGAGACCATCCTGGTCAACATGGTGAAACCCCGTCTCTACTAAAAATACAAAAAATTAGCTGGGCATGGTGGCGTGTGCCTGTAATCCCAGCTACTCAGGAGGCTGAGGCAGGAGAATTGCCTGAACCCAGGAGGCTGAGGTTGCGGTGAGCCGAGATCGCGCCATTGCACTCCAGCCTGGGTAACAAGAGCGAAACTCCGTCTCAAAAAAAAAATTAGCCAGACATAGTGGCACATGTCTGTGGACCCAGCTCCTTAAAACGGCTGGGGTGGGAGGGTTGCCTGAGCCCAGGAGGTCATTACTACAGTGTACTGTGAGCATGCCACTACACTCCAGCCTGGGGGTAACAAAGACCCTGTCTTAAAAAAAAAAAGAAAGAAAAACAAGAAATAATGAGGCCAGGCATGTGGTGCTAAAATCCCTGCAGGTTGGGAGGCTAAGGTGGGTGAATTGGTTGAGCCCAGGAATTGGAGACCAGCCTGGACAACACAGCGAAACTCCATCTCTACAAAAAATACAAAAATCAGCTTGACACAACGGCATGCGCCTGTAGTCTCAGCTATTAAGGAGGCTGAAGTGGGAGGATCACTTGAGCCCAGGATCACTGAAGTGGGAGGATCACTTGCAGTGAATGGAGATCAAGGCACTGCACTCTAGTATGGGTAAGGCCTTAGAGCAAGACCATCTCAGAAGAAGAAGAAAAAAAGGACAAGACAAAAACAATCAAGAGATAAGCCAAAAGAAGCAGATGTACAGATGACCTATATATTAGTTAACCCATAAACACTTGAGATGAACTATAAAGTCATATGCAAAACATTACAGGAGTGGTCAGTAAAGATTATAAGCTGTAATCTCTACAGCAACCACTTTAAAAAAAGACAAAAGGGAAAATAAATCACAAATAATAAATCAATTAAAAGATAGAAATAGACCAGGCATGGTAGCTCACGCCTATAATCCTAGCACTTTGGGAGGCTTAAGCCGGGGGAATACTTGAGGCCAGAAGTTCAAAACCAGCCTAGGCAACATAGCAAGATCCTATCAGTACAAAAAAAAAAAAATTAACTGGTACAGGCCTGTACTCTCAAGCTACTCAGGAGTGGGGATGGGGCAGGGTGCTGCTGAAGCCCAGGAGGTTGAGGCTGCAATGAGCCAAGATCACATCACTGCACTCCAGCACTCCAGCCTGGGCGAGAAAGAGAAATCCTGTCTCAAAAAAAAAAAAAAAAAAAAAAAAGGCAGAAATAGGCTGGATCAAGGAGGTTGAGACTGCAGTGAGCTGTGTTCATGCCACTAAACTCCAGCCTGGACAACAGAGGAAGATCCTATCTCAGAAAAAGAAGAGAAGGCCGGGCATGGTGGCTCACGCCTGTAATCCCAGCACTTTGGGAGGCCAAGGCGGGTAGATCACGAGGTCAAGAGATCGAGACCATCCTGGTCAACATGGTGAAACCCCGTCTCTACTAAAAATACAAAAAATTAGCTGGGCATGGTGGCGCATGCCTGTAATCCCAGCTACTCAGGAGGTTGAGGCAGGAGAATTGCGTGAACCCAGGAGGTGGAGGTTGCGGTGAGCTGAGATCGCGCCATTGCACTCCAGCCTGGGTAACAAGAGTGAAACTCCGTCTAAAAAAAAAAAGAAAAAGAAGAGAAACAGGCTGGATCAAAACCACGACCAAACTACATGCTGTTTGGTGGAAATATACTATAAATACATGAACATAAATAGGTTGAACCAAAAGGAAATATATACCATAACACTAATTATTTAAAAAGTAGGTATGGGCCAGGCATGGTGGTTCACATTTGTAATCCCAGCACTTTGGAAGGCCAACATAGGCAGATCCCTTGAGCCTAGGAGTTTGAGACCAGCCTGGGCAACATGGCAAGATCCCAACTCCATCAAAAAGAAAAATAGAAAAATCCCCTGGGCATGGTGATGGGCACCTATAGTACCAACTACTGGGAAGATCACTTGAGCCCAGGAGGTGAAGGCTGCTATGAGCCAAGATTAAGCTACTGTACTCCTGCCTGGGTAACAGAGCTGATCTGGTCTCAAAAAAAAAAAAAAAAAAAGTTAGGTGTGGCTTTATTAATATCAGAAAAGGAATATTATCAGAGATAAACAGGGGCATTCCAAAATGATAAAAAGGTAAATCCACCAGGAAAACAGAATCACATGTGTGCACACAACCATAACCATAAATGCAGTGACTAACATGGCTTCAAATTATATCAAGAAAAACTGACAGAATGAAAGTGAGGAATGGACAAATCCACAATGTTCATACCTAGCTATCAATCAAATACCAGAACAGAATGAGGGCCAGGCAAAGTGGCTGTAATCCCAGCATTTTGGGAGGCTGAGGAGGATGTATCACTTGAGGCCAGGAGTTCAAGACCAGCCTGACTAACAGGGCAAAACCCTATCTCTACTAAAAATAAAAAATTAGTCAGGTGTGGGGGCACACACTTGTAATCCCAGCTACTCAGGAGGCTGAGGCAGGAGAACTGCTTGAACCTGGATGGCAGAGGTTGCAGTATGCTGAGATCATGCCACTGCATTCCAGCCTGGGCAACAGAATGAGACTCTGTCTCAAAAAAAAAAAAAAGACATTTTCAGAAATTCAGCCTAAAAAATGTATCTCTCACAAACCCTTTCTCAAGCAGCTACTGAAGCATGTACTTTAATAAAACAACAGTAATCCAGAAAAGACAGAGTCATGAGAAGCAGCAAACCATCAACATGAGAGCATGGAACGAAATCCCCAGGAGGAGTGGGAAGGAGACGGCAGGATGGTGCTGATTCTCTACTAACCCAAACTGTTTGTAATACAGACTGAAACACAGTGATTCAAAAGCTAGCATTTTGAGAGTTCGTCATCAACAAGATACCTGGGGCCACTGTACCAACTTTTTATTAAACTGAGAGCAGAATGCCTGGGTTAGCCTGTTAGCCTGGCCCAGATTCTTATCTGTACTTTGTCTGGCTTATCTTGAACATGTTCTGATGACATCTGTCTTTCCCCTCCACACCAAACTGCCTTGGATCACATGAAGACACTCATTTCATGTCACAGAAGTGTTCTGCTGTAATCTACTGAGAGGTGGCAGTTCACCAGTGAACCAAGATGCAGAAAATACATAGCATCCCACTCCCTCTAATTATATAGTCCTATCAAAATTAAATACCTAGTCTACACTCTGACCCTGTCACATGGCCAAACTGTGCTGAGCCCTATGCTTCTCATGACCTTGCCAATGACTTTCACAAACAGGACTTCCGTAAACTCTCAGGAAAGCCGAAGCCAGGCTCTACCCAGAAATTCAATTCAGCTAATCTTCTCCTCGGAGCCTTTGTTCAACAGTAGCAAAATTCATTTCTTTCTTTCTTTCTTTCTTTTTTTTTTTTTTTTCCTGAGATGGAGTTTTGCTCTTCTTGCCCAGGCTGGTATATAATGGCCCAATCTCAGCTCATGGCAACCTCTACCTCCCGGGTTCAAGTGATTCTCCTGTTGCAGCCTACTGAGTAGCTGGGATTACATGTGCCTGCCACCACACTCGGCTAATTTTTTGTATTTAGTAGAGACTACGTTTCCCTATGTTGGCCAGGCTGGTCTAGATCTCTAGACCTCAAGTGATCCACGCACCTCGGCCCCCCAAAGTGCTATGATTACAGGCATTAGCCACCAAGCCTGGCTCTAACAGTAGCCAAATTTCTAGAGCTCATTTGCACTGCTAAATTTGCTTGGAGTTGCCACGTTGCTCCCAGTAAGGCTGTATCATTCTATGCTACCTCCACCAACACATGAGTGGTTTCATTTCTTCTTAGCTAACACTAGCTAGTATAATTTAAAAATAAATGATAACCAGGCCGGGCGCAGTGGCTCAAGCCTGTAATCCCAGCACTTTGGGAGGCCGAGGCAGGTGGATCATGAGGTCAAGAGATTGAGACCATCCTGGTCAACATGGTGAAACCCCGTGTCTACTAAAAATACAAAAAATTAGCTGGGCATGGTGGTGTGTGCCTGTAGTCCCAGCTACTCAGGAGGTTGAGGCAGGAGAATTGCCTGAACCCAGGAGGCGGAGGTTGTGGTGAGCCGAGATCGCGCCATTGCACTCCAGCCTGGATAACAAGAGCAAAACTCCGTCTCAAAAAAAAATATTAAAAAAAAAAAATGATAACCTAAGTCTTGACAAAGGGCCCACAGGTGCATCTTTTAGATCTCATACGTCTGAAAGGAAAAAACCCTCGACCAATCAGACAAAGGATTATGCAAACCAATACAATATTAATTCCAGTTATAGTTTATCAACTATATTTTATATTAAGAAAATATGTAAGCAGCCGGGCGCGGTGGCTCACGCCTATAATCCTAGCTAACACTTTGGGAGGCCGAGGTGGGTGGATCACTTGACGTCATGAGTTCAGGACCAGCCTGGCCATCATAGTGAAACACCATCTTTTAAAAAAAAAAAAAAAAAAAAAATATATATATATATATATATATATAGTATTCCAATTATAGTTTATCAACTAAATTTTATATTGAGTAAAAAATATATAAGCAGCAAAGTCTTTAAGAAAAGCAAGGGAACGCCGGGCGCAGTGGCTCAAGCCTGTAATCCCAGCACTTTGGGAGGCCGAGGCAGGTGGATCACGAGGTCAAGAGATCGAGACCATCCCGGTCAACATGGTAAAACCCCGTCTCTACTAAAAATACAAAAAATTAGCCGGGCATGGTGGCGCGTGCCTGTAATCCCAGCTACTCAGGAGGCTGAGGCAGGAGAATTGCCTGAACCCAGGAGGCGGAGGTTGCGGTGAGCCGAGATGGCGCCATTGCACTCCAGCCTGGGTAACGAGAGCGACACTCCGTCTCAAAAAAAAAAAAAAAAAAAAAAAAGATTGGGAATAAAAGAATGCACAAACTCCGTATGCTCTGATTTGAAAATACTTCAAATATATGTTACTGATTTAAAAAACACATAATTGGGCTGGGCACAGTGGCTCACACCTGTAATCCCAGCACTTTGGGGGACCAAGGTGGACATGGATTGCCTGAGCTCCGGAGTTTGAGACCAACCTGAACGAAAGGGTGAAACTCCATCTCTGCAAAAAAAAATACAAAAAATTAGCTGGGCATGGTGGCATGTTGCCTGTAGTCCCAGCTACTTGGGATGGGGGTGGGGGAGTGCTTACGCAGGAGGATTGCTTGAGTCCAGGAAGTTGAGACTGCAGTGAGCCATGTTCACACTACTGCACTCCCGCTTAGGTGACAGAGCTAGACCCTGTCTCAGAAACAAACCAAAATTATATAATTAAGAGACTGAAACACAAATCATAACCAGGCACAGTGGCTCGCGCTTGTAATCCCAGCACTTTGGGGAGCCGAGGCAGGTGGATCTCTTGAGCCTAGGAGTTTCAGACCAGCCTGACCAACATGATGAAATGCTGTCTCTACTCAAAATACAAAAATTAGCCAGTCATGGTGGTGCACACCTATAAACCCAGCTACTTGGGAAGCTGAGGCAGGAGAATTGCTTGAACCCGGGAAGCAGAGGTTGCAGTGAGCTGAAATCACGCTACTACACTCCAGCCTGGGCAGCAGAGCAAGATTGTGTCTCAAAAAATAAAAAATAAAACAATAAATGAATAAAATGGCTAAAATCCAGAACACAAAATGCTGGCGAGGATGTGAAGCCATAGGAATTCTCATTCATTGCTGGTGGAAATGTATAACAGTAAGCCACGTGGAAGAGAGTTTGGCAGTTTCTTACAAAATTAATTATATTCCTAGTATATGATCCAGGAGCCTTGGTATTTATCCAAATGAGCTGAAAACATGCCCCTAAAAAACCTGCACACAGATGTTTATAACAGCTTTATTTATAATTGCCAAAACTTGGAAGCAATTAAGTTTATCTGTTCCTTCAATATGTGAATGGATAAACAAACCATGGTACATCACATCATGACACATTACTCGGTACTAAGAAGAAATGAGCTATCAAGCCAAGAAAAGATGGAGAAAACTTAAATGTATGTTTCTTTTTTTTTTTTTTTGAGACGGAGTTTCACTCTTGTTACCCAGGCTGAGTGCAATGGCGTGATCTCGGCTCACCACAACCTCCGCCTCCTGGGTTCAGGCAATTCTCCTGCCTCAGCCTCCTGAGTAGCTGGGATTACAGGCACACGTCACCATGCCCAGCTAATTTTTTGTATTTTTAGTAGAGACGGGGTTTCACCATGTTGACCAGGATAGTCTCGGTCTCTTGACCTCATGATCCACCCGCCTCGGCCTCCCAGAGTGCTGGGATTACAGGCGTGAGCCACCGCGCCTGGCCTTAAATGCATATTTCTAAGGGAAGGAAACCAATCTGAAAAGGCTACCTACAACATGAATCCAACTATATGACATTCTGGAAAAGATACAACTAGGGAGATGAGACAGTAGAAAGATCAGTGGGTGTTAGGGACTTAGGGAGATAAAGCGGGGGTGCATAGGCAGGACACGGAATTTTCAGGGCAGTGAACCTATTCTATACAACACCATACCGACGAATACGTGTCATTATACATTGGTCAAAACACTTAGAATGTACACAAAGAGCGATCTCTACTGTAAACTACATGCTTTAAAGTATCAATATTGGCTCATCAACTGTAACAATACACACATTAATGCATACATTAATAACGGGAAACTGGGGGTAGAGGTTGGGAATGAGGGGGTATATGGGAACATACTGCATTTCCCAATTTTTCTGTAAACCCAAAAATGCTCTAAAAAATTATATATATTAATTAAAGCAGAACACATATAAACAGAACAATATGATTAATATCCTATCTTATGTTTGTGCCTTTATTTGTACTTGTGTAAATATGTGCAAATAGCTCTGGAAAGCTACACAAGAAAGTAATGACAGTGGTACCTGCTTGGGGTGGGGGAATTTAAATAGTGACTGACATACTGACTGCATTCTCTGGGATTAGGCTGATCTGACTGGAAAAACCAAATACATGCAATAATCTTCTGCACTTGCACTGAGGAATGCTACATGAAACAACCACAGATAAAGTGATAACCCTTTCAAAATTGGTTGTTTCTGGGGGTGCGATCCGAAACACTATATGAAGGCTCATAAAATGTATTCAGACCTAATGTACAGAACCAAAGAATTGGTATTCATAACCAATGCAAGACATTTAATAACTCAATTTACTTTTTGGCTGCAGGTATTGATCAGTTATTCTTACTATGTTTCCCTTGCATTTTACTCATTCACACTTTTCTATTTCATTTTCTGGGTCCTTATAAACTTCCTTAAATGCAATGAAAAGCAAAATGGGGAATAAACAACTTACCTGGGATTTATTCATTTTCTGCAGATTTTGGTAAAGGCAGAGAACTATGAAGGCAAAACTGGAAGAGAGAAAAAAGGAAAGCATTGTTATTAAAGGTCTGATCTGCCATACAATTCCTAGAATGACTTGTTTAGAAATCCCTAGAGACCACCTGGGAAAATACCACCTCCTGGGATAGTCCCTTTGCCTCTTCATAAAGGGCAGAAAAGATCATACTAGCAGCACCTATCTTCAATGTAACATTAGCAGACACCCATAAAGGCAAAACAAAGATAATCCATTATTAAAAGAGGCAAAACAATCAACAGAATCCTTGACTGCTGAAATTATCAGACAGGGAATTTAACACAATTATGATTCATATACTAAAGGCTTTACTAGAAAAGGTGGACCACATGAATGAACAAATAGAGAATTCCAGCAAAGATGGAAACTACAAGAAAAAAATCAAGTGGAAATGCTAAGAAAGGAAAGTACAGTAACAGAGATGATCATTCAGCAGGCTGATTAGTAGACAAAAGAGCTAAGACATGTTTCAGTAAACTTGAAGACAGGTCAAAAGAAATTACCGCTGGGCGCAGTGGCTCAAGCCTGTAATCTCAGCACTTTGGGAGGACAAGGCGGGTGGATCACGAGGTCAAGAGATCAAGACCATCCTGGTCAACATGGTGAAACCCTGTCTCTACTAAAAATACAAAAAATGGCCGGGCATGGTGGCTCAAGCCTGTAATCCCAGCACATTGGGAGGCCGAGGCGGGTGGATCACGAGGTCAAGAGATGGAGACCATCCCGGTCAATATAGTGAAACCCCGTCTCTACTAAAAATACAAAAAATTAGCTGGGCATGGTGGCACGTGCCTGTAATCCCAGCTACTCAGGAGGCTGAGACAGGAGAATTGCCTGAACCCAGGAGGCGGAGGTTGTGGTGAGCCAAGATCGCGCCATTGCACTCCAGCCTGGGTAACAAGAGCGAAACTGTGTCTCAAAGGAAAAAAAAAGAAAAAAAAGATACAAAAAATTAGCTGGGCGTGGTGGCGCATGCCTGTAATCCCAGCTACTCAGGAGGCTGAGGCAGGAGAATTGCCTGAACCCAGGAGGCGGAGGTTTCGGTGAGCCGAGATTGTGCCATTGCACTCCAGCCTCGGTAACAAGAGTGAAACTCCATCTCAAAAAAAAAGAAAGAAAGAAAGAAAGAAATTACCCAAACTGAAACACAAAGAGAAACAGAGGAAAAAAATGAAAGGACAGAGCATCCAAGGGCTGTGAGACAATATCAAATGGTCTAATAAACATGTAACTCAAATTCCAAGAGGAGAAAAGAAGTATTTGAAAACATAACAGGCAAGAATTTTCCAAAAATAATAATATCAACCACAGGTCTAAAAAGCACAGACAGGCTGGGCGCGGTGGCTCACGCCTGTGATCCCAGCACTTTGGGAGGCCGAGGCGGGTGGATCACGAGGTCGAGAGATCGAGACCATCCTGGTCAATATAGTGAAACCCCGTCTCTACTAAAAATACAAAAAATTAGCTGGGCATGGTGGCATGTGCCTGTAATCCCAGCTACTCGGGAGGCTGAGGCAGGAGAATTGCCTGAACCCAGGAGGTGGAGGTTGCGGTGAGCCGAGATCATGCCATTGAACTCCAGCCTGGGTAACGAGAGCGAAACTCTGTCTCAAAAAATAAATAAATAAAAAATAAATAAATAAATAAAAAGCACAGACAATTTATCCAAACAGGGAAAATATAAAAAACTAAATTCAAACATGGACACACTGTATCCAAACAACTGAAAACCAAAGTCAAAGTCTTCAAGGTAGCCAGAGGAAAAAAGGCATATTATAGATACAAAAATCAAGATAATGAATCATAGCCAACTTCTCATGAGAAACTATATAAGCTAGAAAACAAAGCAGTGACATCCTTAAAAGTGCTTTAAGAGCAACAAAAATGCAACTAAAGCAAGAGAACTATTAACTCCTAATTCTATACTCAACAAAAATATCTTTCAAAAATGACAGTGAAATAAAAAACCTTTTCAAACAAAAAAACATAGCAAATTCATTATCAGTAGATCTATACAAGAAGAAATGTTTAATGAAGTTCTTTAAATAGAAGAAATATATCAAAAATCTGAATCTACACAAATAAATGAAAATTTCTTGAGAATGCTTAAAAGGAGGATAAATATAATAGAGACTTTTTCTTGCTTTTAATCACTGTAAAAGATTACCTAAAGCAAGAATAGTAGCAACGTTTTGTGGCTTTACAGCATGTGTCAATATGCTGTAAATGTACGACAACAGTAACACAGAAGACGGGAGGATGAAATTGGGAGTATACTGATGTAAGTATACCTACATAAAACAGTATGATAATCTTTAAAGTTTCAATAAACTTTAGGGCAACAATCAAAAACTTTGAATGTTTACAAATACAGAGTAAGACAACAGTGGAGATAAAATGTAATTATAAAAAGGACCCACTTAAGCCAAAAGTAGAAAAAAAGAAAAACAGAAACAAAGACCAAATGAGAAAAATAGGAAAAAAAAACCCAGCAAGATGGTAGATTTTGATACAACTATATCAATAAATTGGTATAAACACACCAATTAAATGATAGAGGTCAACTTACACGAAAAAATAAAAACAAGACGAAACCATGTGCTATCTATAAGCAGTTTTGTTTTAAATATAAAAACATAGCCTCATTTAAATTAAAAGGATGATCAGTTGTAGGAGTCAGGAAATTAAAAAAAAAGATAAATGAAAAAAGAGGGTCAGGCACAGTAGCTCATGCCTGTAATCCCAGAACTTTGAGAGGCAAAGGTGGGTGTTTGAGCCCAGGGGTTTGAGACAAGCCTAGGCAGTATGGCAAAACCTCATCTCTACAAAAAATACAGAAAATCAGAGTGTGGCGGTGCATACCTGGAGTCCTAGCTACTCAGGAGGCTGAGACAAAAGGATCAGGGTGCACACCTGGAGTCCTAGCTACTCTGGAGGTTGAGACAAAAGACCTCGAATCTTAGCTACTAGGGAGGCTAAGGCAAAAGGTTTGAGGTTGCAGTCAGCTGTGACTGAACAAGTGCACACCAGCTTGGGCAACAGAGAGACCCTGTCTCAATCAATCAAGGAAGATTCTACTATCAACAGCCCAGCATTTATTCACATACACATGGAACAGTTACCCAGACAGATCATCATATCCTTGAACTTAAATCACATCAGGCGTGGCACAGTGGTTCCCACCAGTAAAGCCCTTTTGGAGGCCAAGGCCAGCAGATCACTGAGACCAGGAGTTTGAGACCAGCCTGGCCAACAAGGTAAAACCCTGTCTCTACTAAAACAAAAGGAAACAAAAATACAAAAACAAACCACAATAAATTTAAAAGAATTGAAATTTGTAACATAGTATTCTGACCAAATCAGAATTAAACTATAAATCAATAATATAAAAAGATCTGGAGAATCTCCAAAGACATGGAAATTAGGCAATACAATCTGAATAACTAAAGGGTAAAAAATGAAGTCATCCAAGATGGCTGACCAGTAGCAGCTCGGGATTGTAGCTCCCAGTGAAAGCGCAAAGAACGAGAGGACGCCACACCTTTACATGAATTCTTGTTGCTCAGGCACCAGGAGATTCCCAGCGGAGGAGCCCCACGTTGCCAGCGCGACTCTTGTGACCGGCGAGGCGGTTTTGCCGGCGCCTTGGAGCGTCGGTTCTTGGTGCAGAATCAGAAAAGCACTATTAATCTTAACGCCACTGATTTGGTCGGCGCAGTGGGCTGCTCAGATTTCGTCGCTGAGAATCAGTAAGTCGGACGTCCACTCAGAAAACCAATTACAAAGACGGTAAATACAAAGACCACAGATGGATAAATCTACAACGAAGGGAAGAAAACAGCCAAAAAAGGCTGAGAATACCCAAGATCAGAACGCCTCTCCCTCAGCGGAGGATCATAGTTCCTCATCAGCAACGGAACAAGGCTTGATGGAGAACGAGGGTGTTCCAATTACAGAAGCAGGCTTCAAAATGTGGATAATGAGAAACTTCTGTGAATTAAAAGAACTTGTTTTAAACCAATCCAAAGAAACTAAGAACTTTGAAAAAAGATTTGACGAAATGTTAACAAGAATACACAATTTAGAGAGGAGTATAAGTGAATTGATGGAGCTGAAAAACACAATACGAGAACTTCGTGAAGTATGCACAAGTTTTAACAGCCGAATTGATCAAACAGAAGAAAGGATATCAGAGGTCGAAGACCAACTCAGTGAAATAAAACAAGAAGACAAGATTAGAGAAAAAAGGATAAAAAGGAATGAGCAAAGTCTCCAAGAAATATGGGACTATGTGAAAAGACCTAATCTACGCTTGATAGGTGTACCTGAATGTGACGAAGAGAATGAATCCAAGCTGGAAAATACGCTTCAGGACATTATACAGGAAAATTTTCCCAACCTAGTAAGGCAGGATAATATTCAACTCCAGGTAATACAGAGAACACCACAGAGATATTCCTCAAAAAGAGCACATAATCGTCAGATTCACCAGGGTTGAAATGAAGGAGAAAATACTAAGGGCAGCCAGAGAGAAAGGTCAGGTTATCCACAAAGGGAAGCGTATCGGACTTACAGCAGATCTCTCAGCAGAAACCCTACAAGCCAGAAGAGAGTGGGGACCAATATTCAACATCCTTAAAGAAAAGAACTTTCAACCCAGAATTTCACATCCAGCCAAACTAAGTTTCACAAGTGAAGGAAAAATAAAGTTTTTTGTGAATAAGCAAGCACTCAGAGATTTCATCACCACCAGGCCTGCTTTACAAGAGCTTCTGAAAGAACCACTACACATAGAAAGGAACAAACAGTATCAGCCTTTCTAAAAAAATACCAAAAAGAGCATTAATATAATGAAGAATTTACATCAACTAATGGGCAAAATAGCCAGCTAATATTAAATGGCAGTATTAAACTCACATATATTATTATTAATTCTAAATTTAAATTGACTAAATCCCCCAATCCAAAGACAGACAGGCAATTTGAATAAAAAACTAAAACCCATCAGTATGCTGCATCCAAACCCATCTCACATTCAAGTATACACAAAGACTCAAAACAAGGGATGGAGAAGGATTTACCAACCAACCAGAGAGCTAAAATAAATAAATAAAAAGCAGAAGTTACAATTAAGCAACAAAGATCAAAAGAAGCAAAGAAGGACATTATATAATGATAAAAGGATCAATGCAACAACAAGAAGAGCTAAAGATCCTAAATATATACGCACCCAATACAGGAATACGTAGATCAGTACCACATCATATCAACTTAGAAGTTTAAACGAAATGTTGGTTGGCTCCTTGTTTGTTATTCTCTTCCCTCATTTTCTTTTATATCTCCATTATTAAGGACAATTATGGGCATACCCATATTTAGATTGCATTCTAGCCCGGGCAATAAAGCAATACCCCCATCCTCTCTCCCTCTTCCTCTTTCTTCCTCTTCTTTATTCTTTTTCTTATTTAAAAAAAAAAAAAAAAGAAGTCACAAAAGAAGTTAAAAAAAAAAAAGAACTGAATGGTAATGAAAATACAACATAAAGGCTGGGCACGGTGGTTCACGCCTATGATCCCAAAACTTTGGAAGGCCAAGGTGGGTGGATCACTCAAGGTCAAGAGTTGAGGACCAGCCTGGCCAACAGGGTGAAACCCCCATCTCCACTAAACATACAAAAATTAGCCGGGCTTGGTGGTGGGTGCCTGGAATCCCAGCTACTCAGGAGGCTCAGGTGGGAAAATTGCTTGAAATGGGGAGGTAGAGTTTACAGTGAGTAGAGATTGCGCCACTGTACTCTGGCCTGGGTAACAGAGCGAGACTCTGTCTCAAAAGAATAAAAAAAAAAAAAAAAAAGCTGGAGTCGGTGGCTCACACCTATAATACCAGCACTTTGGGAGGCCGAGGTGGGGGCATCACGAGGTCAAGAGATCGAGACAATGCTGGCCAACACGGTGAAACCCCATCTCTACTAAAAATACAAAAATTAGCTAGGCATGGTGGGGCATGCCTGTAATCCCAGCTACTTGGGAGGGTGAAGCAGGAGAATCGCTTGAACCTGGGAGGTGAAGGCTGCAGTAAGCCGAGATTGCACCACTGCACTCCAGCCTGGTGACAGAGACTCCATCTCAAAAAAAAAAAAAAAAAAAAAGGAAATACATAAAAATTTGAGTGATGTAGCTAAAGTAGTATTTAGAGGAACAGTTACATTAATAAATTGTTACTTTTAGAAAAGAAAGGTTTCAGTTGGGTATGGTGGAATGCACTTGTAGTCCCAACTACTTGAGAGGCTAAGGAGGGGGGATCGATTAAGCCCAGGAGATCAGTGCTAAAGGAAGCTGTGTTCACGCCACTGTACTCCAGCCTGGGTCACGGAGCAAAACTGTCTCCAAAATAAAAAAAAAAGCAAGAAAAAAAAAAGGAAGAAGAGAGGAGGAAGGAGGAGAAAGGAGGAGGAGGAGAAGAGGAAGAAGAATTTCAATTAATTGCCTCAGCTTCCATCTTATAAAATCAGAAAGGAAAAAAAAACAGGGAATTAAACCCAAAGCAAGCATATGGAAGGAAATCATGAAGAGCAGAAATCACTAAAACTGAAAACAGGCAAGCAATTGAGAAATGTAATAAAACCAAAAGCTGGTTATTTGAAAAGATCAATAATGCTGAGAAACTGCTAGGCAAACTGGCCAAGAAAACAAAAAGGATACACAGTAACCAATGTCTAGAGTGATTCAGGAGGCCCTATTACAAATACTAGACATTACAAAGGGTGAATCTTTTGATAATAAAAATAGATACTAGCTCAACTAATCAAGAATAAATAGGTGGGGGAGAAATCCCAAATACACAAAATAAGTGGGAAATACCAACACATAGAAGGGAAAAAAATAATAGTAAAGAGATTCTATCTCTATTAGCAGTAAAACACTACACAATTATTAAAAACATATATATTTTACCAAGATTATAAAATGTTGCTGAGGGTGAAAAACCAAAAAGGTCTGAAACAAATGGTAAGGCGTATGAGAAGACCCATAAAGGTGTCAGTTCCCCCTAATTTAACCTAACCACTAACCAGATCACATTAAAAATATCAACACTTTTTTTTAATACAATTGCTCCTCAAGTACAGTCATGAATCACATAATGACAGAGATAGGTTCTGAGAAATGTGTCATTATGCAATTTCAATTTCGTTATTGTGTTAAGATCAGAGTGTGCTAACACAGATGTCGGTATAGACCACTACACACCTAGCCATACACCTATTGCTCCTAGGCTACAAATCTGAGCAGCTTGTTACTGTACTGAATACTGTAGGAAGCTGTACCACAATGGCAACTATTTGTGTATTTAAACATAGAAAAGGTAGAATCGGCCGGACACCGTGGCTCACGCCTGTAATCCCAGCACACTGGAGGCCAAGGCAAGAGGATCGCTTGAGCCCAGGAGCTTGAGACCAGCCTGGGAAACCTACTGAGACCTCCTCTCTACCAAAAATTTAAAAAATTAGCTGGGCATGGTGGTGGGCATGGTGGCAGGCACTAGCAGTCTCAGCTACTCGGGAGGCTGAGGTGGGAGGATCCCTTGAACCCTGGAGATGCAAGCTGTGATCGCACCACTGCACTCCAGTCTGGGTGACTCAGTGAGATCCTATCCCCCCCCCAAAAAAAAAATAAAAAAGAAAAAGAAATGTACAATAAAAAATATAGCATTACAATCACATGGGACCACCATTTTACATGAGGTCTCTCGCTGACAGCCACATAGTTATACAGAGCGTGACTGTACCAAAATTATGGGAAAACTTTCGTATTTCAAAGTAGTGAACACTTTTGGGTGCCAAAAACGGAAAGAACATAAAATTCCATCCGAGAGAAATTCAAAACGTGCACATAGCAAAATCTACCAGCGAGTAAAATCAAAAGATAAAGAAAAAAATATCTGCTGCTCACAAAGTAGCACCGGGTTGTGAGACCTCGGGGAAATCACTTCTCCCTTCTGAGCCTCCGGTGTTCCTGGGGTTGGGACGGAGATGACAACGGCGGAAGTCACGGGGTGGACGCGAGGATCAAGGGGACACCTCACTAAAGACTCCCTGACAAAGGGATCACCGCGCTCCTTCACCACTGGCACCTGCCCAGGATCCCAGACCTCCCTCTAACCCGCGAGGCCCTGGGCATAGGGGCGTGGCCAGGTGTCTGGCCCCGCCCCCTCCCCGCCCCGCCGGGGCCTGGTCCTGGGAGCGCGCGCACGTCGGGGCTTCCGGACTCGCTCCCGTGCGGCCCGAACCCCTCACCGCCTGTCTGAGGCGCATCTTCTGACAAAGAGAAGGCGAAGCCTCGCAGCCGCCTCCCTTCCGCCGTTCCCGTCCTCGCACGTTCGGCCAGGCGTGCCCCGCCGGCCCCGCTCGGAGGAGGACGCTGGGCAACCCCGGACACCGCCCTAAGGGTCACCGCCGCCTACGAGTCGCCGAAGTTTGGGCTCCCACCCTGCGCGGGCACGAGCCCATCCCTCATCTCCATACCCTCGGCCCCAGGCCGCGCGGAGCCACCTGGAAACCCCCCTCATACCTGGAGGGGCGCAGCCTCCACTCCTGGCCCAGTGCCACAGCGGGTCACGGCGCGGGCCGGTGAAGACGCGCGGAGACGGGGGCTCTGTCACCCACTCGCAGCTGGTGGTGGGGGAAGGGCGGCCACCGGCGCGCTCGCAGCATTGCACATGCGCAGATACAGGGGCGCGCGCCGTTCCCAGTGTCCTCGGAGGGGTGGGTCATCGACACTGCGGACTACACTTCCCACAAGACTCCGGGGCCACGGCGTTAGGGACTCTCAGGAAAGTCTACTCTTTGTTAGGAGGTCCGATGAGCTGACCAAAATAATCCCTTGGCCTGCACTGTTGTTTCCAAGTGAATCGTGAATTACAATTCACCACCTCCCCCTTAAATGCAACAACTTGACTTTTAAACATTACACAAATCTGTAATTGTATTTAAATTAGAATATATGGCGCCGGGCGCGGTGGCTCAAGCCTGTAATCCCAGCACTTTGGGAGGCCGAGGCGGGTGGATCACGAGGTCGAGAGATGGAGACCATCCTGGTCAACATGGTGAAACCCCGTCTCTACTAAAAGTGCAAAAAATTAGCTGGGCATAGTGGCACGTGCCTGTAATCCCAGCTACTCAGGAGGCTGAGGCAGGAGAATTGCCTGACCCCAGGAGGCGGAGGTTGCGGTGAGCCGAGATCGAGCCATTGCACTCTAGCCTGGGTAACAAGAGCGAAACTCCGTCTCAAAAAAAAAAAAAAATATATATATATATATATATGTACAAAATTAAAGAAGGCAGTATCCATAATTTCACACTCTAAAGATAACTGCGGGTAACGTTAAGTTCACACTTTGATTTTTTTTGTTTTTGTTACAAAACTGGACATAAAGGTATCATGTGCTGCAACTAGCTTTTTAGCCTTTTTTCTCGTGCCACATTATTGAGGTATGGTGGATCTATGTATTTAAAGTGTACAACTTGATATATACATCGGGAAATATTCACCATAATCAAACTAATTAACATGTGCATCACCTCACAGTTACTATTTTTTTTTGTCTGATGAGAACAGACAAAAGATCTATCTTCTTAGCAAATTTCAAGTATACAGTATTGTCAACTATTGTCACATAGTTGTGCATATCTTCAGAGCTACTCGTGTTGCAAACAGACTGTGTACCCCTTGGCCACCATCTTCCCACTTCCCCTTCACCCTCGGTTCCTTTTATCCTTTATTTTTAGAACAGTTTTAGTTTCTCAGCAAAATTTGAGCAGAAAGTACATTGAATTCCCTTATAACTCTTGTCCCCCAGCACACACAACCTCCCCAAAGTCAATATCCCACACCAGAACAGTGTATTTGCTAAAACTGGTGAACCTACAGTTAAATATCACTCGCGCCTGGCCAGGTTCAGTGGCTCACACCTGTAATCCCAGCACTTTGGGAGCCTGAGACCAGCAGATAGCTTTTAATTAAAATGAGAGCCTCAAACAGGTTCATAGAAAACTGTTTACACCAATGTTCATAGCAGCATTATTCACAATATCCACAGGTGAAGACAACCTAAGTGTCCACCAGCTAATTAATAGATACAGTGTATTATTATTCAGCCATATCAAAGAGTGATGTTCTGGTACTTGCTACCATGTGATTAAAACTTGAAAATACACTAAGTGAAACAAGCCAAGCTATGATTGTGCCACTGTACTCCAGCCTGGGTGATAGAATGAGAAACTGTTTCTTAAAAAAAAAAAAAAAAAAAAAAAAAAAGATAGATAGAAAGAAAGAGGCCAGGCACAGTGGCTCACACCTGTAATCCCAGCACTTTGGGAGGTCGAGGTAGGTGGATCACAAGGTCAGGAGTTTGAGACCAGCCTGGTCAACATGGTGAAACCCCATCCCTACTAAAAATACAAAAATTACCCAGGCATGGTGGTGCACACCTGTAGTACCAGCTACTCAGGAGACTGAGGCAGAATCTCTTGAAGCCGAGAGGTGGAGGTTGCAGTGAGCTGATATTGCACCACTGCTCTCCAGCCTGGGTGACAGAGCAAGACTCTGTCTCAAAAAAAAAAAAAAAAAAAAAAAAAAAAAAAAAAAAAAAAAGGATAATGTGTACTAACCACATGGGGGTTATTTCATTGAGAAATAAAATAATACAGATCACATAAGAATACATGGATTGTAATCCTATTTTTGTAAAAAACTATGCACATTTAAAAAAGACCAAACACTGAAATACATGAAGAGAATGGAGAACCCCCCAACACATAAGCACAAGATAAATTCCCCTAACTGCCTTATGTGTAACAGCACTGAGTAAGCACCATGTGTGTGGGCTGTGCTTTTCAAGACCTTGTAAAATTCACAATCACGCTGTCCTCTATTAATTTTCCTTAAAAAATCAAGGGTGGGATTCTAGCAGAAGGGGCTCCGCTACATTGGAGGGCTGGAGTGGTCTGGAGTTCCACGGCATAGTTGGCTAGAGACCACCTCTCCTGTGGCCTCTTAGTGTCCCGAGGGCGGGGTTCAGCCCGAGCTGGATAGAGACAGCCCTTCGCGGATTTAAACAACCTAAACATTAAGCAATACAGCTGCCTCAAATCTTTGGGAATTTCAGAATGACTGACACTGCCGAAGCTGTTCCAAACTTTGAAGAGATGTTTGCTAGTAGATTCACAGAAGATGACAAGGAATATCAGGAATACCTAAAATGCCCTCCTGAGTCCCCTCCAATTGTTGAGGAATGGAATAGCAGAGCTGGTGGGAACCAAAGAAACAGAAACAACTGATTGCCAGGTAACAGTTCAGAGGCAGGGACAACAGATGTAGGTGGCCAAGTGACAATCGATCCAATCAGTGGCATGGGCGATCGTGGGGTAACTATTACCGCAACACAGACAAGAACCTTACTAGCCCCACCAATATGGACATTATGGTTACAACCGGTGGCCTCCTTACGGTTACTACTGATAGAAACGTTGGCAGCTTTTAGTAAAAGCATTTACTCTGTTACCATGACAGAAGTTTGGGTGTCTTCTGTTGGTCATAGTTACACATCTGATTTTAGAGAATGGATTATTTTTTTGGAAGTTGAGACTTAAAAAAAAAAATAGATCTTACTTGCAGGATGCTATGGTTGCTGGTAATACCTCAAACTGTAGATTATATTGCTTGACTTCTACTTCAGAGTCTTCCTTGTTTCACGACATAATAGTGCTTTGAGTTTGGTATATTTTCTTATTTGACTTCTAGGAGACCTTTGTTTTACAAAGAAATAAAAATTTTAAAATAGAAAATGCTTGCTTTTACTTTATAAGAGAGTATCCATATACTTAGATGTGCTCGTTTCTTAAATTCTAGAAGTTAATGCAATCAGCTCATGAATGCACAGCTATGCTTCTTATGAAAGACTGTACATAACATCAACAGTTGAAAGATAAAACAATTGCCTTTTTTTTTTTTTTTTTGCTTTTGTTACATGACTGTGGTACTTTGTGATTCCTTACTCTATAGATAATGAGTCAGCTCCACATTTATTTGGGTTTCTTTAGAGGGAAATCAGTAATAAGACTGTAAAATAAGAAAAAAGAAAGAAAGAAAGAAAGAAAAATCAAGGGCAAGTGTAGAGGGTGTTTTTGAAAAACCCATTGCTGGTTCGGCGCAGTGGCTCATGCCCGTAATCCCAGCACGCTAGGAGGCCAGGGCGGGTGGATCGCCTGAAGGCAGGAGTTTGAGACGAGCCTGACCAACATGGTGAAATTCCATCTTTATTAAAAATACAAAAACTTAGACGGGCATGATGGCACACGCTTCCTCAGCTACTCAGGAGGCTGAGGAACGAGAACTGCTGAGCCCAGAAGTCAGAGGCTGCAAGAGCTGAGATTGTGCAACTGCACTCCAGACCAGGCTACAGAGAGAGACTCTGTCTCAAAGAAAAAAAAAAAAGTGACAGTTTAAAATGAAGCAAAGATCTCAAAGCATAAATAAAAATGTGGTTTGTTCACAGTATATTAAAAATTTTTTTATTTTGATTTACTTGCTAAAGTGGTATCACTATGGGCACAACGACATGTCACTGCACATAATCACTGTGAATTTTGTTCTCTGCTGCATTAAAATCCACTGGTATTTCTTACACTGTAGATGGATCTTTTATCCGTTCATGATTTTGTAACATCATGTCTTGCTTATTTGAATAATACAGGTTCGGCCGGACACAGTGGCTCATGCCTGTAATCCCAGCACTTCGGGAGGCCAAGGTGGGCAGATCACCTGAGGTCAGGAGTTCAAGTCCCTTGACCAAAATGGTAAAACCCTGTCTCTTCTAAAAATACAAAAAAATTAGCTGGGCATGGTGGCGGGCACTTGTAGTCCCAGCTACCAGGGAGGCTGAGGCATGAGAATTGCTTGAACCTGGGAGGTGGAGGTTGCAGTGAGCTGACATTGCACTACTGCACTCCAGCCTAGGCAACAGAACAAGACTCCATCTCAAAAAAAAAAAAAGAGAGAGAGAAAAAAATACAGTTTAACCATTTTATTATACAGTATCAAACCACCACATTTGTGGTTTGATAATGTGCAGTGGCTCATGCCTATAATCCTAGCATTTTGGGAGGCCAAAGCAGGCACATCCCTTGAGTCCAGGAGTTTGAGACAAGCCTGGGTAACATGGAAAAACATCTCTACCAAAAAAAAAAACCAAAAATTAGGTAGGTACGGTGGCATGCGCCTGTAGTTCCAGCTACTGTGGAAGCCAAGGTGGGAGGATCACTTGAGCCCAGGAGGTTGAGGCTGCAGTGAGCTCTGATTGTGCCTCTGCACTCCAGCCTGGGCGACAGAGTAAGACCCTGTCTCAAAAAAAAAAAAAAAAGTTTCGACCTCCTGGATCCCCAGAAAAGGTCTTGGAGATCCCAGGATGTGTAGATCATACTTTAAACGTAGTAACAATATTATCACACATAAAATATTAACAGGGCCAGGCACGGTGGCTTACACCTGTAATCCCAGCACTTTGGGAGGCTGAGGTGGGTGAATCATCTGAGATCAGGAGCTCAAGACCAGCCTAGCCAATATGGTAAAATCCCATCTCTACTAAAAATGCACACAAAACATTAGCCAGGTGTGATGGCATGTGCCTGTAGGAGTGCCCTTAGCCACTTGGGAGGCTAAGGCAAAAGAATCGCTTGAACCCAGGAGGTAGAGGTTGCAGTGAGCCAAGATCATGCCACTGCACTCCAGCCTGGGTGACAAAGTGAGACTCTCAACAAAAAACAAAAAACAACGACAAAAAAAACCCCACAGTATTTCCTTACTATTACTCAAATATCCAGTCAAACTTCATTGTCCCGGTTTGTTGCCCAAACTCGTCTTGAACTCCTGGCCTCAAGCAATCTTCCCATTTCAGCCTCCTAAAGTGCTGAGATTATAGGTGTGAGCCACCATGTCTGGCCCCCAAATTCTTTTCATAAACTTTATACATTTCTTCAGATTTTTAAAACTCAAGATCCAAATTGGGCGTGGTGGCTCATACCTGTAATCCCAGCAATTTAGGAGGCCAAGGGGGGTGGATCACTTGAGGTCAGGAGTTCAAGACCAGCCTGGCCAACATGGTAAAACCCAGGCTCTAAGGCCGGGCGCGGTGGCTCACGCCTGTAATCCCAGCACTTTGGGAGGCCGAGGCGGGTGGATCACGAGGTCAAGCGATCGAGACCATCCTGGTCAACATGGTGAAACCCCGTCTCTACTAAAAAAATACAAAAATTAGCTGGGCATGGTGGCACGTGCCTGTCGTCCCAGCTACTAGGGAGGCTGAGGCAGGAGACTTGCTTGAACCCAGGAGGCGGAGGTTGCAGTGAGCCGAGATCGTGCCATTGCACTCCAGCCTGGGTAACAAGAGCGAAACCCCGTCTCAAAAAAAAAAAAAAAAAAAAAAAAAAAAAAAAAACCCAGGCTCTACTAAAAATACAAAAACCAGTCAGGTGTGGTGACAGGCACCTGTAATCCCAGCTACTCAGGAGGCTAAGGCAGAAGAATTGCTTGAACTTGAGGGGTGGAGGTGGCAGTGAGCTGAGATCCTGCCATTGCACTCCAGAGTAAGACTCCATCTCAAAAACAAACGAACCAAAAACACAGGCTGGGATTCGGTGGCTCACGCCTGTAATCCCAGAACTTTGGGAGGCCAAGGCAGGTGAATCATGAGGTCAAGAGATCGAGACCATCCTGGTCAACATGGTGAAACCCCATCCTATTAAAAATACAAAAATTAGCCGGGCATGGTGGCACTCTCAACTCTGATTTAGCTGGCTATAACAAGAATGAACCTACAATAGCCTGCAGTCCCAGCTACTTGGGAGGCTGACACAAAAGAATCGCTTGAACCGTCGAGGTGGAGGTTGCAGTGAACTCAGATCGTGCTGCTACAGTCCAGCCTGGCAACAGAGCAAGACTCCGTCTCAAAAAAAAAAAAAAAGGTCAAATGAATCCACATACTCAGATTGTCTGATGTCTTTTAATGTATACATTTCCACTCCATATCTTTTTTTTCTTTGCCATTTAGTTGTTGAAAACACTGGGTTGTTCTAAGAAATTTCCAAATGGTCTGGATTTTCCTGTTAAAATTTGTATACAAATTGTCAAAGTCAAATAAAATATAGAGATGAATCTCTAAATTTAAAATGTTTTATTTCGGGGCTGGGTGCAGTGGCTCAGGCCTATAATTCCAGGACTTTGGGAGGCAAATATGGGCAGATCACTTGAGGTCAGGAGTTCAAGACCAGCCTGGCCAAAATGGTGAAACCCCATCTCTACCAAAAAGACAAAAATTAGCCAAGTGTGGTGCTGGACACCTATAGTCCCAGATACTTGGGAGGCTGAGGCAGGAGAATCATTTGACCTGAGAGGCCAAGTTTGCAGTGAGCCGAGATCGCACCACTGCACTCCAGCCTGGGCAAGACTGTGTCAAAAAATAAAAATAAAATAAATTTTATTGAGGAAGCAAGAATTGTAATTTGAGGCATCTACACAGACTGGGTAGTCTTCAGTATGTCAGAAGAACAAAGTGAAGTTTGGGAATTTTGTGAGCAAGAGAAATATTACAGATTGTTTTAAAAGCAGCTCACTGGTGCTAGAGATGCTTTTGGGAGCTGGCAAGCTCAGATTAGTGAGTACAACAGGAGGTTAACCAATCTTAGAAGCATGGCAGGTCGCTTCAGCAGCTACTAGGTCCAACTGGTCTTAGGGTTATAGCAGGTCATTTCAGCAGCTGGCCCCGAAGAAAACTTATTTATTTTTCCTTTTTCTTTCTTTCCTTTTTTTTTTTTTTTTTTTTTTTTTTTTGAGGGGAGTCTCACTCTGTTGTGTAAGCTGCAGTGCAATGGCACAATCTCAGCTCACTGCAACCTCCACCTCCTGGGTTCAAGCGATTCACCTGCTTCAGGCCTCCTGAGTAGCTGGGACTACAAGCACCCACCACCAAGCCCAGGTAATTTTTGCATTTTCACTGGAGATGGGATTTCACCGTGTTGGCCAGGCTGGTCTTGAACTCCTACCTCAAATGATCCACCTGCCTCAGTCTCCCAAAAAGCTGGGATTAGAGACTTGGGCCACTGTGGTGCAGCTTTTTTGTTTCCTTTTTTAAAAAAATTAACTTGTTTATTTTGTAGAGACGATGTCTCCCTATCCTGCCCAGCATGGTCTAAACTCCTGGCCTCAAGCAATCCTCCCAAACCTTGGCTTCCCAAAGCACTGGGATTAGAGGCGTGAGCTACTATGCACAGATAATTTATCTCTTAAAATAAGCGCTATGTGCCCCAAGTGCTTTCTTTCCTGACCTCTCAACCCTGATTTAGTTGGTTAAGACAAGAATGACCCAATTTGTTTAGCCAGCTTTCACCCAATTTTCTGTTCCTTTATCTGGACTCAGAACCAGAGAAAAGTCAATGTTTAAGAACAATTTTTTTGGCCAAATATTAGCAATGATTCTCTTCTCCTTGCCATGTTTTAAAGCGATTGTTTTTGTGAGGTACTGAATGACAAGTTTAGGCTTTTCCTCCCAAGTGTTTTCTTTTCTTTTTTTTTTGTTTTTTGAGATGAAGTTTGCTCTTGTTGTCCACACTGGAGTAAAATGGCGTGATCTCAGCTCACTGCAACCTCCACCTCCTGAGTTTAAGCAATTCTCCTGCCTTAGTCTCCCAAGTAGCTGGGATTACAGGCACGCACCACCATGCCTGGCTAATTTTGTATTTTTAGTAGAGACGGGGTTTCTCCATGTTGGCCAGGCTGGTCTTGAACTCCTGACGTCAGGTGATCTGCCCGCCTTGGCCTCCCAAAGTGCTGGGATTCTATAGGTGTCAGCCACTATGCCTGGCCCATCCTTCTTTCTTAAACAACCAGTCATTTTACTTTAGCACTAAATCTATCATACAAGATTCTCTCTCATATGAAATTATTTCTCTTCAAGCTTTCTTACCAAAAAAAAAAAAAAAAAACTTCTTTATTTTTATAACTTTTTTAATACCTCTTTTATCTCCTGGTTCCTTTTACTTTCTTTTATTTATGACCTTTAAATAAGCTCTGAGGGTGGGCATAGTGGCTCACACCTGTAGTCCCAGTACTTTGGGAGGCTGAGGAGGGTGGATCACTTGAGGTCAGGAATTTGAGATCAGCCTGGCTAACATGGCAAAACCCTGTCTCTATTAAAAAATACCAAAATTAGCTGGGAGTGGTGATGGGTGCCTGTAATCCCAGGTACTTGGGAGGCTGAGGCAGCAGAATTGCTTGACTCTGGAAGGCAGAGGTTGCAGTGAGCTGAGATTGTACCACTGTACTGCCTGGGCAACAGAGCAAGACTCCATCTCAAAAAAAAGCTTTGAATTAGACAAAAATTGTTCACCCTTTTAAAAAAGATGCACTTTTTTTGTTTTTGAGAAAGAATGTTTTTGGCTGGGCGTGGTGACTCACACATGTAATCCCAGCACTTTGGGAGGGCTAAATGGGTGGACCACAAGGTCAGGAGTTCGAAACCAACCTGGCCAACATAGCAAAACCCCATCTCTACTAAAAATACAAAAATTAGCCAGTCTTGGTGGCATGTGCTTGTAGTCCCAACTACCCAGGAGTCTGAGGCAGGAGAATCACTTGAACATGGGAGGCAGAGGTTGTGGTGAGCTGAGATCACACCACTGCACTCCAGCCTGGGCAACAGAGCGAGATTCTGTCTCAAAAAAAAAAAAAAAAGAATTTTTTCCAGCAAATATGTGTGTGTGTGTTTGTGTGTGTATTCTTTTTTTAGACAGAGTCTCCCTGTCACCCAGGCTGTAGTGCAGTGGCACAATCTTGGCTCACTGCAACCTCCACTTCCTGGGTTCAAGCAAGTCTCCTGCATCAGCCTCCTGAGTCGTTGGGACTACAGTTGTGCACCACCATGCCCAGCTAATTTTTGCATTTTTTAGCAGAGATGGGGTTTCACCATGTTGGCCAGGCTGGTCTTGAACTTTTGACTTCAAGTGATCCACGTGCCTTGGCCTCCCAAAGTGCTAGGATTACAGGAATGAGTCGCTGCACTCGGCCCAAATATATTTTCATTGGAGAATACCCAAATAATAAAGTATCAATTATTTAATTTTAGATTCTAAACTATGATGACTTTGTCTACAAGTATTCATCCTCTTACATTTACTTATTATATTTTTATCATTTACCTAGATTATTTATTAAAACTGTGATTGTCATTATTTAAAATTATGGAACTGCCACTGCAGAATTGTAACTGGGACGGTGAAAAAGATTGGAACTAACTGACTCCATCCTGCTTCTAACCTCCAAGCTGTCCTTGTTCATTCCTGGGCGTAGGCAGAACTAACTTTGGGAGGAACTTATAGTTTGGCTTTGAAACAAAGATGATAACAGTCCTTTTTCAAAACAAACCCTATTGCCGGTGAACTGGATTGCCTAAAGCCGCAAGATGAGAAGTTACGGTAATCTTAGTAAATTTAAGTTGTAGCTATTTTTATTAAACCAATATTAATGTCTTATTTATTAAAGACTACACAAGCAAAGATCATTCTGTTTTGATCTGGGTTTAGAGTCTTGTAACCCCTATGACGAATTTTGACACCTTATAGTATTTGGCAGGGATAAGTATGAAATTGCTTAACAAATGGAAACAAAAATGTATACTGGCAATTTTTAAGACATTTGTAATATTATTTTACCAATAATTTTAAGGCTAGCTTATTTATTAACAATTTTACAGGCCGGGCACGGTGGCTCAAGCCTATAATCCCAGCACTTTGGGAGGCCGAGGCGGGTGGATCACAAGGTCAAGAGATCGAGACCATCCTGGTCAACATGGTGAAACCCCGTCTCTACTAAAAATACAAAAAAATTAGCTGGGCATGGTGGTGCGTGCCTGTAATCCCAGCTACTCAGGAGGCTGAGGCAGGAGAATTGCCTGAACCCAGGAGGCGGAGGTTGCGGTGAGCCGAGATCGCGCCATTGCACTCCAGCCTGGGTAACAAGAGTGAAACTCTGTCTCAAAAAAAAAAAAAAAAAAAACAATTTTACTTAAGTTACATAAACTTGAAAAACATTTGACTAGCCTTTTTTTCCTGGTAAAGTATTTCATTAAAGCAGTTTTATTTTCTTAAGCCAGTTAATTAGAGCTCTTTCATATATTTTCACTAGTGAAGCATTGTATACACAACACATAAATACATAGATGTATTAGGCCTGCTGAAAGAAGTACATCTTATAGATTTACTCAGATTATTGATAAACTGTTTCATAACCCTAGGCAGTTGTGAGCTAAATAGCCTTAAGTCTGCATATTAAAGGAAACAACTCAGGTGAAAATCAAATAGCAAAATTTACATCATAAGGTACAGAGAGAAAAAGTCTGGTGGCACTAGAGGGAGATTAAAGATGGATGCCAAATCAAACATAAAATCATAAAAATCTATCATAAGACTGTATAAGGAGACTATTTTATTTAGATAAGAACTACCTATCTTTTAACTGGATCTCTCAGCTCTGGACAGAGGCTTCACTAAATCCTGGGTCTCCAAGAACAGAGAATTATTATGAAGTTAGATCATGTGATGCTTTTACATGCACTTATAAAAAAACCTTTTTTTAAACAGACATTTCTAAGTGTCTACACCATAGTCTTTCTTAAAAACCCAAAGGTAACCTCTCTTAAAATAACTATTTTAGTCAAAAACAACAACAACAAAAACAGGTAACAGGATACAAAAGTAAGCAGCTTAAGATATGAGACGAACCTGTCTGTTTACACTCTTGGGATTCCATAAGGAAAAAAAAAGGTTTCTCCCCAAAAGGGAGTCTCGCACCTTCTCCATTTTCTTTAAGGAACTCTAAGCTATTACAAACTATTTTAGGTCCCTCATGCCGCAGAGGGTACAAGAGAAAACAGAGCCAGCAGAAGTAAATGAAGAAAAAAGAATTCAGTCAGCTGAGAAGAAAAAAACTTTTAATCGGCCGGGCGCAGTGGCTCAAGCCTGTAATCCCAGTACTTTGGGAAGCTGAGGCGGGTGGATCACGAGGTCAAGAGATCGAGACCATCCTGGTCAACATGGTGAAACCCTGTCTCTACTAAAAATACTAAAAATTGCCGGGCGCGGTGGCTCAAGCCTGTAATCCCAGCACTTTGGGAGGCCGAGGCGGGTGGATCACGAGGTCAAGAGATCGAGACCATCCTGGTCAACACAGTGAAACCCCGTCTCTACTAAAAATACAAAAAATTAGCTGGGCATGGTGGCGCGTGCCTGTAATCCCAGCTACTCAGGAGGCTGAGGCAGGAGAATTGCCTGAACCCAGGAGGCGGAGGTTGCGGTGAGCCGAGATCGTGCCATTGCTCTCCAGCCTGGGTAGCAAGAGCGAAACTCCGTCTCAAAAAAAAAAAAAAAAAAAAAAAAATACTAAAAATTAGCTGGGCATGGTGGAGCGTGCCTGTAATCCCAGCTACTCAGGAGGCTGAGGCAGGAGAATTGCCTGAACCCAGGAGGCGGAGGTTGCGGTGAGCCGAGATCGCGCCATTGCACTTCAGCATGGGCAACAAGAGCGAAACTCCGTCTCAAAAAAAAAAAAAAAACAACTTTTAATCAAAAAAAGCCAAGATCCTTGGAGAAAAACAAAAACATGAAGGCCTTTTAAATATAAACACATACAAACGCACACATACACACGCACACAATACACACACAAACCTTGGATGTTAGCTTTTAATTAAGCTGATTCATAATCATTGAGCTCCTTTAAAAAAATCTTTTAAAATCTCATTACCGTATTTCAGCTAGGACAAACTGCTGCTATTTCAGAAGTACAGCTATTGCTCTCTCAGTTTGGCCTGGCTAGCAAAACAGTGGCCTCGTTATGTAAGTAAAGCCTTTTAGTAGTAAAAATACCTTTCCTCTTTTTTTTTTTTTTTTTTTTTTTTTTTTGAGACAGAGTTTCACTCTTGTTATCCAGGCTGGAGTGCAATGGCGCGATCTCGGCTCACCGCAACCTCCGCCTCCTGGGTTCAGGCAATTCTCCTGCCTCAGCCTCCTGAGTAGCTGGGATTACAGGCATGTGCCACCATGCCCAGCTGATTTTTTGTGTTTTTAGTAGAGATGGGGTTTCACCTTGTTGACCAGGATGGTCTCAAGCTCTTGACCTCGTGATCCACCTGCCTCAGCCTCCCAAAGTGCTGGGATTACAGGCTTGAGCCACCGCGCCCGGCCACCTTTCCTCTTTTTTTAACTTTTTGGCCATTTTTCACCCCCAATCACATAATCTCGTGTGTGTGTGTGTGTGTGTGTGTGTGTGTGTGTGTGAATTTAGCCACTTCAGAGGCCTTGTTCTCCATAATTTGGAATTTCCTTTGGATTTGATCAAGTCGATTGTTAGGAATCAACTTGATTCCTAACATTCCTATTATAAACTATTTTAGGTCCCTCTTGCACCCTCTACAACATGAGGGACCTAAAATAGTTTATAATACCTTGGGGTTCATTAAAGAAAACAGAGAAGGCACCAGGCTCCCTTTTGGGAGAAACCTCTGTTTTTCTTTCTGGAATCCCAAGAGTGTAAACAAGCAATTTCTTCTCATTTCTTCACCCCAATCACATCATTGTGTGTGTGTGTGTGTGTGTGTGTGTGTGTGTGTTAGGAATTACGAGTTCCTTCCAAAAGGTTTGTGTAATGTTCTTATCCTTCGTTCAGAAGCCTAACCTCCTTTACTCTTTTGTTTCTAGCCTGCAAACTACCCTCCCACTCTAGTTGTGCCCTGACATGCCCAGACATGTCCAGACATGCCTTGTGCTATAATGGACAAACCACTCTCATCCCCTCCTTCCCATACAAATCGTGTGCTTACCACATTTAGAAAAGTTTAAGTCTTAGCCAACTGGGACCAGCTTAGTTTGTGAGGTCCAACCCTAGCCAATAGGGGAAGGACACAGGGACGGGAACTGTGTTAGGGATACAAACCCCTTCTCTTTTTGTTTGGTGTGCTCTTGTGATTGTGACTGACATAGGCAGCACCCTTCTGCAGAAAAGTTAATTGCCTTGCTAAGAAAACTTTTTGCCTGAGTGCTAGTTCTTCTTTGTGGCACCAAGCATTTTTTTCCAATGTTGGTCAAGCCCAGTGGGAAAAAGACTGAAACAACAACAAAGACAGAACAAACAACAACAACAAAACCGTTAAGCAGAACAAATAATCACATGATTTAATGATGACTCAGCTCTCTAGTGGTAAGGAGAAATTAAAACCAGCTTGTGGTTTATGTTAACTTAAGCCAAGACTACCCCAGTTCAGCTACTTACCTAGGGATGGATCTCAGGCTGAATACTGCTCTTTACCGTCCTAGAAGCAGGAAAAAAAACCCTCTCATCTTTCCCTGTTGGATGTGAGCTCAAACACCATAAAGGAGTTACCTCCCTTCCAACATCTTGGAAGCAGGAAAAGCTTACCTTCCTTGTGTTAAAAGCAAGTAAAACTCCCCCACAAAAGGAGTTGTACAGCAAAATAAGCTTTAGATCTTGAAAGTTTGAGAGATCAGGGATTCTCTGGAGGGGGTGCTTCCAGGTCTTAGCAAATTGTCCTACTGGTTTGAGCAATAAAGATAGCTCAAGCTGGTACCAAGCACCAACAGATTTGTCAAAGATCAGGGGCACCTCCACTCAGAATTCTTCTGTGGTTACCAAAATATGAACCCTCAAAATCTGAGAAAGGTCTCAGTTAATTTAGAAAGTTTATTTTGACAATGTTGATGGCATGACACAGCCTCAGGAGGTCCCAAAGACACGTCCCCAAGGTGGTCAGAGCACAGTTTAGTTTTATACATTTTGGGGAGACATAAGAGCAGTCAACATATGTAAGAAGAACATTGGCTGGGTCTGGAAAGATGGAGAGAGGGCATCCTGGTCATAGATGGATAAGAGACAAATGGTTGCACTCTTTTCAGCCCTCCAACAGTCTGAGGGACAGTGAACTGGCCCCCTGTGTAAAAAGTTTGGGGACACCTGCTCTAAAAGCTTCAGGAGACAAGCCAGGGACTACTTCCCCTCAGGCATTTGAGATCACTAACCCCAAAAAGTCCACCAACACTTAGGACTCTTTAGACCACCTTCCTCGGCCAAATGCCTCTAACCTCCCTCCCGCTCAAGCAAGTGCCCCCGCCCCTAGCCCTTCCTCTGCTCATGTTGTTCCTGCCCCCCTTATAATCCTGACTCTCAAGTCTGTCCCCAACCCAAATGCCTTCCCCCAGGAAGACTTCAGCGTGAGACAGAACAATGTAAAAAAGATATTCAAGATTTGTCTTTCCCTGATACCACCAAAGAATCTGCTCCAACCCTCTTTTCCTTAAGGGAAGTGCCTCTAGGAGGATGGAGCGTTGGCTTTATAGGCACTCCCTTAACCAGCTCAGAAGTCTGAAGCTTAAAAAGAGAGCTCAAACCACTCTTAAATGATCCCTATGGAGTAGCAAATCAAATCGACCAATTCTGGGGCCACAACTGTACACTTGGGCTGAATTAATGTCTATTTTAGGTATTCTCTTCTCAGGAAAGGAGAGAACTATAATGGGAACATCCTCCTAACCAAAATATGCCTGCAGCAGAGCAAAAATTCTCAGCCCAGGACTCTCAATGGGAGCCCACCAAGAAAACATAAAAAACCTCAGGGATATGATAATTAAAGGAATTTGGGAATCAGTACCTCGAACCCAAAATATTTCCCAAGCATTTAATGTAAAACAAGGGAAAGATAAAGGGCCCACGGAATTCTTAAACAAACTTAAAAATATATGTATAAAAGTAAGTCAGCCATTACTAAGTTATTGTTACTTCTCAAAGCAGGAACTAATTTATTAGGGAGGGACTTTAAGTTAAGGCCCACATGTTGGACAGGTAAAACTCCTTACTTCCTTAAATCTGCTTCTTATAAAATGATCTATGGGCTGCGTTATCTAAATTCCACTGCTAACCTCTCTACATTTGTAATAAAACATCAGTTTCTCAAAAACTATATATTAGGTTTGTCACCACCTTTTTTTCCCTCAGGACTTAAGATCTTCTAGCACAAACGCCACCCCTTGAATTTCCGGTCCACCACCACCGGCCCAGAGACCACATACTCGTTAGAGGTGGGAAAGAGGGAAAGCTCGAACCCATCTGGGAAGGACCTTATCTAGGACTCCTAACAACTGAAAGGGCTTTGTGGACTGCTGACAAAGGATGGATTCATTATATCTGAGTCAAAAAGGCATCACCCTCTCCAGAATCATGGACCACCATTCCGGAGCCCACCCCAACCAGAGTAATGTTGAAAAGAAAGGTTTGATTTGTCTCTTCCTCCTTTTCCTCCTCTCCCCAGGTACCTCACATCTTCTCAATGTAACTAGGTCTAATTCTCCACAAACCATTACCTTTGATGCTTGTCGTGCCCTGTGGAGATCTCCAGAGCCAAAAAAAGCCTCTTCAGAAAAGTACCTTTGCCCTTCCAGAAAAAATAACTGCCTATAAAAGTGACTCACCAGAAGGGCACAGGGCAGTCAGTGGAGGTTCTGTTACGGTTGGAGTCTGGAACACCAAGTGTCAAGGCTGGACCTCCCCAGGAGGAGGTTGAGTTAAAAACCCTACATCCACTTTACGAACTCCCTCTAATTGTCAGCTCCAACAACGTAACCCTGTGCAAATCTCCACCACTGTCCCCACCTCTACTGACACTAACCCCACTTTAGGTGGCCTCTAACGGCCTAGGAGCTGATGCTCCTAGAACAGACAGACCCTACAGGATCCTTTAAGACGCGCTTCATTGCTCCTCCACCTGCTTCCCTTCCTCCTCCTTCTAAACCTTCTTCTTCCAATCAAACAGTTACTCTTTTCATACCCAATAATAAACTGTTGTAGACATCATGGAAGTTAAAGATTTAAAACAAACTTTAGCGACTGAAATGGGATACCGAGATGCGAATGCCTGGCTGGAATGGAGTAAATATTCTGTTAATACATTAAACAAAAGTGACTGTTACACTCGTGCGGCAGGCAGGCCAAAGGTTCACATAGTCCCCCTCCCACTTGGATAGTCTTCTGACTGACTGGGCATGAGCTGCACGGTAGGTCTCTTTCAGATCCCCATAGACTGGGGCAATGAGGCATGCAAGAATCTCTCACTCTCACTGCTATTCCCTGAAGTTAAAGGCTCTGCAGGTCAGCCCCCAAGGGTCATCTGGCCTCTAGCCCTGGATGCTAATTTTATCTCGTGTCTCTCATGGAGGGGGGAGGGGAGCATTAACACTTCTCAGAGACCTAAAAGAATGCAGTGAAACCAAGCCTTTCCAAGAGGTTACCACTCAAGTTGCCCTTGTTCATTCCTGAGCAGATGTATAGTGGTATTGCGGTGCACTACTATTAGGTACGCTGCCAAGTAGCTGGAGTGGCACTTGCTTCTGGTCCAATTGGCCATCCCTTTCACCCTGGCATTCTGTCAACATAACCGGAAAAGGAATCAAATACAAAGAATTGCTCCTCATGAGTCTTTTGAACCTCACATTTATATAGACGCTGTTGGGGTCCCATGAGGGGTACCAGATGAATTTAAAGCTCAAAATCAAACAGCTACAGGATTTGAATCTGCACTGTTTTGGTGGTCAACTATAAACAAAAATGTAGATTGGATAAAACTACATCTCCTACAATCAACAGTGATTTGTCAATTACATCAGAGATGCTATTAATAGAACAGCTGAACAATTAGGCCCCACCAGCCAAATGGCCTGGGAAAATAGAATAGCCCTTGACATGATGTTAGCAAAAAAAGGTGGAGTCTGTGTCATGATTGGAATCCATTGCTGTACTTTTATCCCTAACAACACAGCCCCCGATGGAACAATTACAAAGGCCTTACAAGGCCTTACCTCCTTACCAAATGAGTTAGCCAAGAATTCTGGAATAAATGACCCCTCACAAGTCTTATGGAAAGGTGATTTGGCAAATGGAAGGGACTTATGCCTTCAATATTAACCTCTCTTGCAATTGTCATAAATGTCCTCATTTTTGTAGGATGCTGCATCATATCCTGTATCTGGGGGTTAATGTCAAGACTTATAGAAACAGCTCTCACAAAACCCTCCCTTACCCCTTCTCTTCCACACTCAGATAAGTTCTTATTCTTTTTTTTTTTTTTGAGACGGAGTTTCGCTCTTGTTACCCAGGCTGGAGTGCAATGGCGCGATCTCGGCTCACCGCAACCTCCGCCTCCTGGGTTCAGGCAATTCTCCTGCCTCAGCCTCCTAAGTAGCTGGGATTACAGGCACGTGCCACCATGCCCAGCTAGTTTTTTGTATTTTTAGTAGAGACGGGGTTTAACCTTGTTGACCAGGATGGTCTCGATCTCTCGACCTCGTGATCCACCCGCCTCGGCCTCCCAAAGTGCTGGGATTACAGGCTTGAGCCACCGCGCCCAGTCGATAAGTTCTTATTCTTAAACGATCAAGGAGAGCAACAAAGCCAAATCATACTACAAAAATATGAAGAGGAAGAATTATCAAAAGACAAAGGGAAAATTGTTAGGAATAATGAATTGCTCTTCAAAAGGTTTAATTGTGTAATGTTTTTATCCAATGCTCAAAAGCCCCGCTTCCTTGTACATTCTTGTCTCCAGCTTGCAAACCACCCTCCCACTCTAGTTATGCCCTGACGTGCCCAGACATGTCCATACATGCCTTGTGCTATAACAGACAAACCACTCCCACCCCCTCCTTCCCTTACAAAGTGCACGGCTTATCATATGCAGAAAATTTTAAGTCTTAGCCAACCAGGATCAGCTTAGATTGTGTGGTGCAATCCTATCCAATAGGGGAAGGACAAAGGGACAGGAACTGTGTTAGGGATACAAACCCCTTCTCTCCTTTGTTTGGTATGCTCTTGTGATTGTGACTGACATAGGCAGCACCCTTCTGCAGAAAAGTTAATTGCCTTGCTAAGAAAACTTTTTGCCTGAGTGCTAGTTCTTCTTTGTGGCACCAAGCATTTTTTTCCAATGTTGGTCAAGCCCAGTGGGAAAAAGACTGAAACAACAACAAAGACAGAACAAACAACAACAACAAAACCGTTAAGCAGAACAAATAATCACATGATTTAATGATGACTCAGCTCTCTAGTGGTAAGGAGAAATTAAAACCAGCTTGTGGTTTATGTTAACTTAAGCCAAGACTACCCCAGTTCAGCTACTTACCTAGGGATGGATGGATCTCAGGCTGAATACTGCTCTTTACCGTCCTAGAAGCAGGAAAAAAAAAAAAAAAACCCTCTCATCTTTCCCTGTTGGATGTGAGCTCAAACACCATAAAGGAGTTACCTCCCTTCTAACATCTTGGAAGCAGGAAAAGCTTACCTTCCTTGTGTTAAAAGCAAGTAAAACTCCCCCACAAAAGGAGTTGTACAGCAAAATAAGCTTTAGATCTTGAAAGTTTGAGAGATCAGGGATTCTCTGGAGGGGGTGCTTCCAGGCCTTAGCAAATTGTCCTACTGGTTTGAGCAATAAAGATAGCTCAAGCTGGTACCAAGCACCAACAGATTTGTCAAAGATCAGGGGCACCTCCACTCAGAATTCTTCTGTGGTTACCAAAATATGAACCCTCAAAATCTGAGAAAGGTCTCAGTTAATTTAGAAAGTTTATTTTGACAATGTTGATGGCATGACACAGCCTCAGGAGGTCCCAAAGACACGTCCCCAAGGTGGTCAGAGCACAGTTTAGTTTTATACATTTTAGGGAGACATAAGAGCAGTCAACATATGTAAGAAGAACATTGGCTGGGTCTGGAAAGATGGAGAGAGGGCATCCTGGTCATAGATGGATAAGAGACAAATGGTTGCACTCTTTTGAGTTTCTGATTAGCCTCTCCAAAGGAGGCAATCAGATATCCATTTATCTTGGGGATCAAAGGGGTGACTTTGAAAGAACAGGAGCAGGTTTTCTGTAAGCAGTCCCCAGTTTGACTTTTCCCTTTAGCTTAGTGATTTGGGGGACTCAAGATATTTTTCTTTCAGACCTCCTCAGTATAATTCTTTCTTCTGATAAGGCAAGAATTGAGGTTGGTGCAGACCTGTACAGATTTGCCACCTCTAATGTGAGAACCATGACCTGTGACACAGTCCCTGGAGGTCCTGAGAACATGGACCCGAAGCAGTTTCGTTACAGATTGGTTTTATATGGTTTAGGGAGACATCAGACATTAATCAATATGAGCAAGGTATGCACTGGTTCCTTCCAGTGGAGGGTGGAGCTTACAGGTCATAGGCGAATTCAAAGATTTTTCTGATTGGCACGGTGCATGGTGGCTCATACCTGTAATTCCAGCACTTTGGAAAGCCAACATGGGTAGATCACTTGAGATCAGGAGTTCGAGATCAGCCTGGACCAAAATGGTGAAACCCTGACTACTAAAAATACTAAAATCAGCTGGGTATGGTGGCCGGGTGCGGTGGCTCGTGTGTGTAATCCCAGCACTTTGGGAGCCCGAGGCAGGTGAATCACGAGGTTAGGAGATCGAGACCATGGTGGCCAACATAGTGAAACCTCCTGTCTAATAAAAATACAAAAAAATTAACTGAGTATGGTGATGCACACCTGTAGTCCCAGCTACTTGGGAGGCTGAGGCAGGAGAATTGCTTGAATCCAGGAGGTGGAGCCGAGATAGTGCCACTGCACTACAGCCTGGGTGACAGTGTGAGACTCCGTCTCAAAAAAAAAAAGAAAATTAGCTGGGTATGGTGGCACACCTGTAATTCCAGCTACTCGGGAGGCTGAGGCATGAGAATAGCTTGAACAGGGAAATGGAGGTTGTAGTGAGCAGAGGTCATCCACTGCCTGGGTGACAGAGCAAGAATCTGTTTAAAAAAAAATTTTTTTTTTTTCTGATATTCAATTGGTTAAAAGAATTAAGTTATTATCCAAAGACCTGGAATTTTATATAACAAAAAAAATTTTTTTTTTTTGAGACGGAGTTTCCCTCTTGTTACCCAGGCTGGAGTGCAATGGCACGATCTCGGCTCACCGCAACCTCCGCCTCCTGGGTTCAGGCAATTCTCCTGCCTCAGCCTCCTGAGTAGCTGGGATTACAGGCATGCGCCACCATGCCCAGCTAATTTTTTGTATTTTTAGTAGAGACGGGGTTTCACCATGTTGACCAGGTTGGTCTTGATCTCTCGACCTTGTGATCCACCCGCCTCGGCCTCCCAAAGTGCTGGGATCACAGGCTTGAGCCACCGCGCCTGGCCTACAAAAAATTTTTTTAATTAAAAATTAAACAAAAGACAACGCGGAATCAATAGAAAGAAGTGTCTGGGTTAAGGTTCTTACTATATAAAATAGATGATAAATGTCTCTTATAAGGCCTTAAAAGTTTCCAGACTTAGTTAAATCTCCCCTAGATCGAGATAAAGCCTGGAAAGGGGAGGGGATTCTCTGTAGTACAGATTCTAGATTTCCCCCACAAGAGACAGCTTTTCAGGGCCATTTAAAAAATGTCAAAGGAATATATTTTGGGGGTAAAATACATCGATTTCTTTCAGGGCCTGCTATCTGATGTGTCATGCTAGGGTCAGGTTGGAATTTGGTATCACTGCTACAAAGATTCTGTTTTGTGTCTTAAGACCTCTGTTTTGGGCCGGGCGCGGTGGCTCACAGCTGTAATCCCAGCACTTTGGGAGGCCTAGGTGGGTGGATCATGAGGTCAAGAGATAGAGACCATCCTGGTCAACATGGTGAAACCCCATCTCTACTAAAAATACAAAAAATTAGCTGGGCATAGTGGCGCATGCCTGTAATCCCAGCTACTCAGGAGGCTAAGGCAGGAGAATTGCCTGAACCCAGGAGGCGGAGGTTGCAGTGAGCCGAGATCACACCATTGCACTCCAGCCTGGGTAACAAGAGTGAAACTCCATCTCAAAAAAAAAAAAAAAAAAAAAGAAATATCTGTTTTAATGTTTTAATGCTGGTCTGTTGTGTCTGGATTCTAGAGGGAGGAGGGGATAATGAGGCATGCCCTAAACCCCTTCCCATCACAGCCTGAATTAATTTTTCAGGTTTACTTTGGAATGCCCTTGGTTGAGAGGAAGGTGCATTCAGTTGGCTGGGAGGCTTAGAATTTTATTTTTGCTGGGATTGAGAGATGCATAATGAAAAATAAATAAATAAAATAGGGAAAAAAATAGAATTTTACTTTTGCCTGACAGTTTCCCAAAATGTCCAGTGAGCCTCACCTCTCCTTTAGAAGTATCGCCCCTGTGCCCACAAAAATCCCTGCAAAGCCTGCAGGGGCTACCTTAAAGCCTGTTCCACCTTAAGCAGGCCCCACCCCTGGCCCAGCCAATGGTAGGCTGCGGGAGCACCAGCTGCTGCCACAGTGGCTGACTGGTCGGTCACCCTGCCCACCCAACTCAATGCTCACACCCTTTGGCCAGTGTTCACACTTTCTGGCAGGTCCCAGTGCTCACACCCTCTGACTGGTGCCTGGCTATGGCCCAACTGCTCCGCGCTGCGACCTGGGGGCTGTTCCCCTCGAGGAGCTACTGCTCCCAGAAGGCAAAGGTAGGAAGAGAGAAGAGAAGTGCCCTGGAGGGACGGGGTGGGGAGAGGGGAGCAGGGAGTCTGATCCCAAGTTTCCCGGGCTCTGTGACGACCCAGCACCAAGTGATCTGACCTTGGGCAAAAGAGCACTGGGCTGACCCTGTGGCAAATGGGGGTGTAGGGTGAGCTGAAGCCCCAGTGCTACCATGAGTGGGGCTGGGGAGTCAAATGGGTGCTCCTGGGTGGCTCTGGAATAAAGCAAACCTGTGGAAGAACGCCCTGAAGGAGAGGACCTGGGTTCCAGGCTGGGTTCTGTCCTTAACTTGGCCTCCATTTCTCATCTGCAAAATGGGAAGAAACCCTCTGAAGGGCTCCAGAAGCCCCCAGCCAAGGCAGAGTAGGGAGGGGGCAGTGGAAGTTTTTCCTCCCTGCCATTCCCTCATCAAGCTCTGAGTCCCTTGTGGCTAGGGCAGTGCTTAGTTGGCCCTGTCGAAAGGAGGAAGTGAGGGACCTTTCCAGTTCACTCAGGCAGGGCTGGCTGTTGAAGGAACCTGGCCCATAGCCTTTTTTGCAGAGTGAATTCTGGTTATTTTTATTTGGCCAGCTGGGCACTGTGGCTCACGCCTGTAATCCCAGTACTTTGGGAGGCCAAGGCAGGTGGATCACTTGACATCAGGAGTTAGAAACTATCCTGGGCAACATAGACACTGTTTTTATTAAAAAAAAAAAAAAAAATTCTAGGCTGGGTGCGGTGGCTCACGCCTATAATCCCAGCACTTGGGGAGGCCGAGACGGGTGGATCACGAGGTCAAGAGATCGAGACCATCCTAGTCAACATGGTGAAACCCCGTCTCTACTAAAAATACAAAAATTAGCTGGGCATGGTGGTGTGTGCCTGTAATCCCAGCTACTCGGGAGGCTGAGGCAGGAGAATTGCTTGAACCCAGGAGACAGAGGTTGCGGTTAGCCGAGGTGACGCCATTGCACTCCAGCCTGGGTAACAAGAGCGAAACTCCGTCTCAAAAAAAAAAAAAAAAAATTCTGGTGGTGTTTCTTTTGAGGGGAAACTTTGACCCCCCAGTGGTTCTGTTTGGAAAAGGGGCATTTCTGGATAGTGGGTTTGTTTAAAACCTGGCAAGGATGGTGTCAGTGAGGGGTGGGAGGGGAGGCCCACTCCAGTCCCCAGCCCTACTCCCTGCCACTGGGGCAGGGCTGTGGCCCCAGGTGTTTTTCAGGGGACCCCGGCAGTGTATTTCTTCCCTACAGGGCGAGCTCTGCAGGGACTTCGTGGAGGCTCTGAAGGCCGTGGTGGGAGGCTCCCACGTGTCCACTGCCACCGCGGTCCGAGAGCAGCACGGGCGCGATGAGTCGATGCACAGGTGTGGGGGAGCTCGCGGGCCCCCTCCCCTGTCTTCCGGATTCAACCGCAGCTGGGAGCAAGGGCCCTGGGTTGCCTTCCTCCTCAGTCACCTGTTTTGGGGTGCTCTAGCGTGTTCTCTGCCCCTCGCTCACTGTAGCCTCGGGACCAGAGGGCGCCACGCCCCCCTAAATCGCAGAGGGTCTGGTTCTAGGTGCCAACCTCCGGATGCTGTGGTGTGGCCCCAGAACGTGGAGCAGGTCAGCCGAGTGGCCGCCCTGTGCTACAGCCAAGGTGTGCCCATCATCCCATTCGGCACCGGCACCGGGCTGGAGGGTGGCGTCTGCGCTGTGCAGGTACAGTGGGGCTCCCCTGCCCGCCCCGGGGCTGGTCCCACCACACCTTGGCACACCTGTGGCTGCCTTCCCCGCCACACGCGGCTCCTTGGGTCCGCTCCCGCCCGCGGGCTGCCTGCCTCTGGGGTTCTGGTGTGGCTGCTGGGGGTCACCCGCGGGGTGTGGCCCGGGGGCCGTGGCCAGGTCAGAGACCCAGGTCCGTAGTCGTCTCAGCACCCGTCCCCACCAGGGCGGCGTCTGCATTAACCTGACGCAGATGGACCGGATCCTGGCGCTGAACCTGGAGGACTTCTCTGTGGTGGTGGAGCCCGGAGTCACCCGCAAAGCCCTTAACACCCACCTGCGGGACAGCGGCCTCTGGTTTCCCGTGGGTAGGACTCGCGGACCTTGGGGCCCTGAGGACACCTTGGAAGCAGGGCTGCGTCTGGGGTTCAGGGGACCTTCCTCCCCCAGCCCGAGGGAAAGGGCCTCCCGCTACTGAGGCTGCCTTCTCCTGCACGCCGCTCTCCAGACCCAGGCGCCGACGCCTCTCTCTGCGGCATGGCGGCCACCGCGGCTTCGGGCACCAACGCGGTCCGCTACGGCACCATGCGGGACAACGTACTCAACCTGGAGGTGGTGCTGCCGGACGGGCGGCTGCTGCACACGGCGGGCCCAGGCCGGCACTTCCGGTGAGCGCCCTCTACCGGGGCCCTGGCGGGGCTATGAAAGGCGCCTCCTGCGGGCCACCTGGTTTGGCGGGCTAGACTTCCACAGGCTCTGAAACCCGGTCACCTGGGCCAAAATGGGTGGGACATGGGTTTGCACCCCCTGCGTGAGGCTGATTTGGTTTGTGGAGCAGAAAGCACTGGGCCAGGGAATCTGGGCCCGAGGGAGGGCAGCCCAGATCTCATTGCCTGGGGTCGGTGTGCTGGGTTCCCTTATCACATGGCCTGGCACTCACCCTGTGTGTCCCTGGGACCTAGGAAGAGTGCGGCCGGCTACAATCTCACGGGGCTCTTCGTGGGCTCGGAGGGGACGCTGGGCCTCATCACAGCCACCACCCTGCGCCTGCACCCTGCCCCTGAGGCCACGGTGGCTGCCACGTGTGCGTTCCCCAGTGTCCAGGCTGCTGTGGACAGCACTGTACACATCCTCCAGGCGGCAGTGCCCGTGGCCCGCATTGGTGAGCTGAGGACTGGGGCAGTCCATGGAAGGTGGGCTCCATGGAAGAGGCCCCTGGAAAGGCCAGGTCTCACCTGGCCTACCCTCTCCCTGGATCCAGAGTTCCTGGATGAAGTAATGATGGATGCCTGCAACAGGTACAGCAAGCTGAATTGCTCAGTGGCGCCCACACTCTTCCTGGAGTTCCATGGCTCCCAGCAGGCACTGGAGGAGCAGCTGCAGCGCACAGGTATGCTGGGGTGGAGTGGGGCAGCCGGGTGGGCAGCCACTACGACCCTGTGTCAGCCCTCCTCCCCCAACTGCAGAGGAGATAGTCCAGCAGAACGGAGCCTCTGACTTCTCCTGGGCCAAGGAGGCCGAGGAGCGCAGCAAGCTTTGGGCAGCACGGCATAATGCCTGGTACGCAGCCCTGGCCCTGCGGCCAGGCTGCAAGGTAAGCTGGGGCTGGGCTGCAGCTGGGGCCCACAAATCTTTCCTCAACCCACCACCTTAGTGCACAGAGCAGCAGGCTGAGCCCCCACAAGGGGGCTGGGCCTGGCTGAGCAAGTGCTAGATCGCGGGGCTGCAGAACACCCCACCCAGCTGTTCAGACACCATCTACAGGGAAAGCACAGTTGTCTGCTAAGCCCTCAGAAGGCCTTCCTGTGAGCCAGGTCGTGGGAATGGTGGGAATGCTCTTGGGAGTTGTAAACAGGGACAGCTTCCTGGAGGAAGAGATGATACAGAGGGGGATGTCAGCCTAACCTGGGGAAGGTAAGTCTGGGCTCCAAGCAGCTATGCAAAGGCTCAGCAGCCTGGGGGCTGGGGTAGTAGCCACGGGGGAGTGTGGACAGCCTCTGCAGGGAGGTGTGGCAAGCACACCTGGGCCAGTGGTCTCCTGCGTTGTGTTGCGGGGAGGTGAGGGCTGAGGCCTAGAGAAGAGCGGGACATTTCCTTGTGTGAGGCCAGGAGCTGAGGCCCAGTGCCCCCAGACCCATCTTCAGTCTTGACCACGGTGACCCTCTACCCCCAGGCAGGCAGGGGGGACTCACAGGCCTCCCCTTTGACCAGGGCTACGCCACAGACGTGTGTGTGCCCATCTCCCGGCTGCCGGAGATCGTGGTGCAGACCAAGGAGGATCTGAATGCCTCGGGACTCACAGGTTCTGCCCGCCCTGCTGCTGGGAGAGGTGGGGAGGTGTTGGGGCTGACCAGAGTCTGGTCCAGCAGGAGGCAGAAGGAGGGCTGGGCTGGAGAATAGCTCTGTCCTCTGGGCCCCCAGGAACCATTGTTGGACATGTGGGTGACGGCAACTTCCACTGCGTCCTGCTGGTTAACCCTGACGACGCTGAGGAAGTAGGCAGGGTCAAGGCTTTTGCAGAACAGCTGAGCAGGTAGGAGCAAAGCCAGGGATGAGGAGAGCTGAGGGCAGCCTAAAGGCGGCCCACTGAGGATGTCTCATCCCTGCCCTCAGGCGGGCACTGGCCCTCCATGGAACGTGCACGGGGGAGCATGGCATCGGGCTGGGCAAGCGACAGCTGCTGCAGGAGGAGGTGGGCGCCGTGGGTGTGGAGACTATGCGGCAGCTCAAGGCAGTGCTGGATCCCCGAGGCCTCATGAACCCGGGCAAAGTGCTGTGAGCAGCTCTGAGCACTAAGCCCACGGGTTCCCAGGCTACGGAGCCTCTGTTCTGGAACTTTTCTTCATGCTACAGCCCCTGCTAGGGATAGACAGTAGCTGATGCTGTCATCCTGCCAGCAAGCCCACAGAGAAGCCTGGGCACCGGGTTAATCCCCAGACCTCTGGCTGGCCCCAGGGTGTTTCCCAGCAAAGCTGCTTCCTCTCTGTTTCTACGCATCCTGTCCTGGCTGGAAGAGATGGTCTGAGTCCACTCAAGACTCTGATGACCTCTCCCCCGAGGCCTCCCACTGCGGAGGACCCTTCACCCTTCATGTAGTGACAGAACACTCCTTTCCTGGTATGGGAAGCGACCTCCCATGCCATGCTGATAGGTCTTCTCGTTGGCGCCTCCTCAAATAAATCTGAAATCAACCTGAAACCCACCTGCAACTAAGGTTCTCTGTCCTTTGGCCAGTGACCTCTTCATTTTGGATCAGTTCTCTGGCGTCTTGTAGCCTGGGGAGGGGATGGTGTTCAGGCATCGGAAGATGTGGCAAGCACACCTGAGCCGGTGATCTCCTACAGGGACAGAACCCAGGTCCCTGTCCCAGTTACTCCACCTCACACCTGAGGACCTGCCCATGGCAGATATCACTTAGGATGGGGTCCCCAAGTGGGCCTGAACTGGGCCTCTGAAAAGATTGTGTTCCTCAGCAGCTGCTACATCTTTAGAAACAGAGGTGAAACTTTTTGCACCCCCCCTCCTTGGGGTGATAAATCATACTACCAGCTGTTTTGCCCTGAAGGTCTGTCCACCCTGGTTAGGGCCTGCCCCTGTCTTGGGCTGGAGCCCGTCTTGAGACCTTGGCAGTTGTTCCTCCTAAGCCCACAAGAGGGCACCTGACATCACAAAGCTCAGGAACCACCGGCATCTGCTCCAGACTCAGGACTCACTTCTGCCCAGGGCTTGCAGCTCTCAGCCCTGGGCAAACCTCCCAGGGACAGGGAAGGCCTGGCAGCCTGGAAGCCGGGCTAAGTCCTCCACCCCGCCGACAGGTCCCAGGAACCTGTAGTGCTGTCTCATCTTCCTTGCCCTTTCAGCCTTCGGTCTCCTTAGGAAAGGGGCATGTCACACCCCATGGCCTCCCTGGCCTCCAACCTGCTCCTTCTCCCATCAGCTGTTCAACGCTCAGGCGGGCTGCTGGGCCTTGGGCAGAGGCAGCTGTGCTGAGACGCTTCAGTCCAACTTCAGTTTTTGGAACCCCTCCTCCGAGCTAACACTAGACTCCAGCAGACAGCAGTGACACTGACCTGAGCCTGGAGGCTACTCCTCTGTGATGTTTCTGTCCCGCTCTGCCCTCGTGGGAAGTAGAGACCATGCCAAGGGCTGATTGTTGACAAATCTCAGCCCTTTCCCCAAAACACCCCAGCACACGTGTGCTCATCACTGAGGCAGCCCTCTCGCCCCTCCCCTTCCAGCCAGCCAACCAGTCACCCACTCTTGCAGGCGAGAATCCTGCAGCGGCCAGGCTCTCCCTCCTGGGTAGAGCTCGTCTGTGACACGCCCTCCAGTGCCTGGCGACTAGGAGGCGCTCAGCAAATGACCGTTTCCCCACAATCTTTTATTAAGAAAAATTCCAAACATACAGAAAAGTTGAAAGAACAAGTACACTGTTCACTGAAATACCAGCCACTGCAGATTCAACAATGAACATTTTGGCCTTATTTGCTTTGTGTATTTTGGGGGGAATCATTTGGCATTAAATTACACATTTTTTGAAGGCATTCACCTATATAATTCAGCATCTATCTCCTAAGAATGAGGACATTCTCCCATGAACCTCAGTACCATTAGATGGCTATTAGAGAACGGTTGTTCTTAGTGAGGGGCTTATATCCTGGAACCTCATAAAGTGTGCTAGGCCCTTAGCAGAGTGGGTAGAATCTGCTCCCCAGTTCCCTCACATTCTCTCCCATCCCAGAAAGGCAGAACAACGGCAACATGGGATTCTGGAGAGCTGTCGGGATGGAGTATGGCAAACACAAGCTCCACTTGGGAAGCCCTGACAGCCTCAATCCCACCCCCACACCAAGAGTGGGCAACCTGGGTCCAAATTCAGGATACTGCAGCCGACAGGGGGCTGCAGCGTGCCAGGTAGGAATGAAGTTGCTGGGGGTGGGGGTGAGCACCAGCCCCTAGAGCCTGGAATAGCACCCGGCGTGGGCTACAGCCCTGCCCCACCCGACTCGCAGCTGCTTGGCTCACCCATGGCACTGCCAAAACAGCAGAATCAAGCTGCCAAGGTGGGCACACGAAGCCTCCGTTTCCAGGTCCAGGGGTCAGGCAAGGAGATCTCCTTCAGGGCTGGGCCCTGCCTCGCCAGCTTTGCTGGTGGAATTAAATATAGCACAGGGAGACACAGTTGCCAGGCAGAAGCAGGAGGTGCTGTGAATAGAACAGTGCCCTTTGTGGTGACAAAGCTATGGGGAGCCCGCTGTGACTGCCAGGACCTGCAGGGCAACTCCCCCGGCCCACAGTGGCCTCGGAGCTGCGTGGTTTTGTCCCTGCTTCACATGGGAAACATCTGAAGTTCAGAGGAAGCTGTTTCCCCACAATCACCCTGCCAGGCAGGAGAGCCTGAATACGTTCCTGCCACCAGCTCTCACAACAGCCCCAAGGTCTTCACCCCAGACGGGTCTGCGCTGAGGCCCAGGCTCCAAACCACCAAGTCTTCTTCAGTGTTTCTCCGCTGGCCCTGCCTCATGTTTGCCCACTGGCCTGTTGTGAACGCCCTTGCAGAGTAGGTGCTTCTGGAAGCATCTGATGGAGGGTGACTGCGGAGCCATGGGCTGTGGCAGCAGGGAGATGGTCCGGCACATCAAGCGGGCCTGAGAAGGGTCAGAGCAGAGAGGGTGTGTAGTCGTCTCCCTCCAGAGCTTTCCCTTGCTGGCTCTGCAGGAGGCTCTGGAATGCTGCTCCGGGAGCCTGCTGGGCACGGGGACACAGGCCAGGCCTGCACTGCTGCTCCCTGCCTGAAGCTGCCCGCCCAGCCCACAGTTTGCCAACTTCTGTGAGCCTGAGCGGCTGGTTCTGGTTCAAGGGCTCCAAGCTGGCACAGCCCCAAACCAGGGCCTCTTCCTGGGCCTCAATGAAGCATGCCCGTGAGTCAGCACTGAGATGCAAACTGAGCAACAGGCAGGGCGAGTGGAACGTGGAATGGGGAGCAGAGGCTGGAAGGAGGGGGGCTGGGCCCACACCTGGAAGAACCCACATCCTTGCAGCCGCTGGTGGCTGCAACATCTTGGCCCCTGCAGATCTCTCCAGAGTTCCAGCACAATGACTTCACAGAGGAGGGCAGATTGGTTCCATGATGCTTAAGAGGTCAGGAAGCTTATAGGAGGTACACCTGACTTGCCACTCTCCCTCCACCCAGGTCTGACAGTTTGAGGACCAATTCACACACCTGGAGCCCCAAGTAGTGGCCTGAAGGAATGCTAAGGAGGTAGGTGAGGGAGTGGGGGCAGGCCCTTGCCCCCATTTCTTGATTGTATAACAACACTTCATTAAAATAAAATCACACAGTGCACCTTTTATTAGACATTTTAATACCATATCAAAACACCTTGACTAATGAAGAAAGCTTTTCTCCCAAGCTTTGAACATTGTTTTAAACATTTTATGTGTGTTTTTTTTTTTTTTTTGTATTTTAATATATAAATACAGAAACCTATCTTGCATGGGCTGATGCCTCGTGTGAACATCAATGGCTAAAATGTTCTCAAACATAGTGCCTGAAAACAGGGGTAGCTGTACATATTTCTTAGTTAAGTATTTTTTTTTTTTTTAAGTTTTCTGGAAAAAAAAAATCCACAAGGGCCTAAGAATAATGTTCAGGCATTTTTGCAGGACACTTGTGATTGTTAAATCCTCTGAACTGACTGGAACCAGGAGGAAAGAAGGGAAAAGAGATGGGATCAGTGGGAAGAAAGTTCTCGATGGGTTGTGTTTTGGCAATGAAGTCAAGATATTAGGCTCTCAAAGGGAGAAAAGAGCAAAACCAAGCCAGAAAAGTAGAGGGGAAAAAAAACTAAACCCAAAGTAGAGAAGTTGGTGGTGGAGAGGGCCAGCTGGGGCAGGGGAAGAGACTGTGTGCTCTCCCGCCGTCCAATGGCTGGCAGCGAGGGCTTGGCTGTGTTCGTCTGTCACTGAGAGGGTTATGGCTGGGCAGCAAACAGCAAGCTGTAAACATCACGAGGGAAAACACCAGTCGACACTAGACTTTTTTTTTATATAATTTTTTTTTTTTTTTTTTGTAAACACTTTAAAGACAGACCCACAATGCCTTTCAAAGGTGAAAAAGAAAATGCCCTTTCCCTCCTGGGCTGAGGGGTGAGGGGAAGGATAGCAGTTGATTCATTCTTCTTTCAAACTTGTTCTCATCCAATTTGGTGTCCTCAGGGAGGAAGGGAGAACCATGATCTGGAAGTCAGTGCAGAAGGGGTGCCCTGTTCCCGCTGGTGTCCCAAGCTCAGCTCTGCCCCAGGGTTCGGTGAGCCTCCTCCTGGGAGCAGGGGCTGTCTGTCCCTGTGTGGACCGTAATAAGTAAGTCGTGCTCTGTCGGGCCGAGGGCTGGCTGCTGCATCCCAGGGCAGCTGCATCCCGAGAGGGCAGGCAGGGCTGGGGCGTCTGCACAGGACCCCCGAAGCCAAACAGCACGCAGGAAATTTGCAGCCATGCGCCTGGGCAGGTTCTACTCCCCTGCCTCTCTCCCCCTCGCTCTTTCTTCTCCCCTTGTCATCAGTGTTTGAGGTGAAGGTAAAAAGAGCAAATGTCCCTGATTTGTCTGACATCATCAGCTGTTCTGGGAGTTTACTTGGAATAAATAAAATAAACCTAACAAAAGAAAACAAAAACAAGAGAGAGAGAAAGGGAGGGAGGAAGAAAAGAGGCCCCAAAACTTTTGGCTGTGAGATGAGTTGGGCTTTTGGTTTTTATGGGGGTTTTGTGGGGTTTTGTCTACTTTGCTTTTACCAGAAAAAGGAAAATGGCAGCACAGAACTTTGAAGGGACAGGTGAGATGGGCATCAGGAAGGATGGTCGGCAGCGAGCAGGGTACCCCTAGGGGAGACCTGGAGAGGCCAGACTCAGTGGTGAGCCGTGGATGTGTGGAGTCAGCACCCATTACTGTGGGATGGAGGGGTCGAGTCTGGTCTGGAGGCCTCAGATTCATCTGGAAGCCACGCGGGAAGAACCAGCGGTTAAGTGATCGCTGACAAGCACTTTGCAGGGAACAATGCGCCGCCTCCATGGCTGGCTGTTTAGTAAGTACAATGTCCTTACGGCAGCAGGGAGCAAGATGATCCCCATCAGACTCAGAGGTGAGCCAGGATGAGGCCAAGCCAGGCACACACCCTGCGCTCAGGCTCCTTTTCCTGCTTGTGCACATTCCCAACAAGAAAGATCTTCCTGAACTTTCCTTAGGAACATAAACTGCACTGGTCTTTCCCCAAGGAATCCTAACTCTTTTGAGTCTGTTCTTCATAACTGCCCATGTTGATTTGTATCTCCTGTCCTTCCCAGAGAAAATCATTTCCAGATAACTACCTGCTAACTGACAAGGTGCTCCTTCCCTCTGCTCCTGCTTTCTTCTTGGTGGCATAAGGGCAGCTCCGTTCCGCCACCTACAGGCCCCTTAAGTGACCTGACGCCAAGCCTTAAGGCCGGAGCACCCCCACCCATGGGCTCACCTTTAAGAGGAGTCAGCAAGCAGGCCTGCAGGTCAGTCCGCAGGGTGTTCCGGACACGATCTGTTCACTTCAAACCATGAGTCTATGCAGCTGTGGGGAGAGGCCGCAAGAGAAACTGCGTTACCTGCTGCCCAGGGTGTTTCGAAGGGGATCTTTCAAAGGGACAGATTCCTGAGCAGGAGCTTCCTAAGTCTCTTCTGAAAGGACCCCAGGGTAACACAGTCATGTCTCCAGATATCCCAACTTTCTGAAGCAGGAAGAAGAGAGAATACCAAGACTGGTCTTGGCACAGCCGGAGACAGCGGTGGTAGGTACAGGCTCAGGGGGATCTGGTGCAGTAGGAAGGGGCAGAGTGACCTTGAGAAGTACCAAAGCTTTCTGTGCACAAAGCCCAGGAGGATGGCAGCAGCCACCATCGAGAAGGTGAGAGCGGTGGACCCGCAGGTCAAGCTAGTCAGCTGTCTCCAAGACTCCAAGGGCAGGGAAGTGGAAACAGCATGGCAGGAAGGCCATGGCTAGGGTCCTGAAAAAGCCCCTTCCTGGGTCAAAAGAACAGCTGTGAGGCTCCCTCCCAGTGGGTGACCTCTTAGGAGAGCCCCAAGCTCTACCCCTCAGCCATGATCAGCTGATCAGCAGCAGCATCTAGTCCTTCCTGCAAGAGGAGGGAGGGGAGCCAGAGAGTGAAGCCCCCGTCTTCAGTGTTTACAGAAAAAGGCTCTCTGCATCAAAGAGGGAACAGAGTTTGCCCCAAGACAGCTTCCTGATTTGTAAACCAACATCTGGGCATTTTCAAAGACAGGAACCAGACAGATAATTTGCATAATTCTCCCCTAGGGCCAAAGATTTCCTTTTCTGGTTCTGGTTAATGTTCCCAGGGACACTGCAAGGCTCTGCACTAGGAACTAGACCAAGAATCTCTTCCAGGCCAGCCTTGAGCCTCCTCTGCACCAGCCACGCCACGTGCCGTGCCTGGTTGTCACCCTGTGCAGCAGTGGCCCTGAGAGGCAGGCTTTGAAAGGCCTGTGTCAGGAAGAAGCTCTGGGGTTGAGGACTCGGACAGCAGGTTCTGGCCACAGGCAGCACAGTGTCCTCCTGTCTTGGGTATGAAGGTGTCTTCCTTCCAGCTGAAAACAAGGAGGAGGCTTAACACTGGAGCCTGAGGACGAATTTGGGCCCTGCTACTTATAACTGCGCCTAGTAGCCCTCAGGAAATGGCTCTTCCTGCCTCCTGGCCCTCTAGGGAGAAGGCCAGTTCAAGGCCATGGCACACTCTCTGCCTGGACTTCGTTGCACAGATTGACGTTCTCCCCCTGTGAAGCAGACGAGCCCAGAGAGGAAGAAAAGGCTGGAGATGGAGAACCAACCTTCCCGGTGGGATCCTAAGCTCCTCCAACCTGTGAGGCTCTACAGGTCTCACCATCAGCTCCTAACCCCAAACCCTCAAACCAGAACACACCTCCAGCAACTCAACTCTGCCCTGCGCTTGGGATGCTCATACCTTCCTGCCGGCACAGTGGGTATCTGTGTGCTGGACTCTGCCCTTACCCACTTGGAGCCAGAGGTGGGAGGAGAGGTCATCCCATAACCAAAGGAGACAGAATGGCTGGAGATGGGGGTCTGGCCCTCTGGGAGGGAGATGCACTGAGCTGCCCTGCCGACCCCTCCCCTACCTTTTGTGATAGATGCACAAGCAGGGAAGCCTGGCTATCGTGTCCCCCTGCAGCAGCTCCTCCAGGCAGATCACACACTCACCCGCGTCTTTAGTCAGCACATCATCTGCAAAGGGGACAGAGGAGGGTGCAAGAGGGTTAGTCACCAGTGGACAGGTAGCACGGGGCAGGCAAGGGCCTAGCAACCAGGGGACTGCTTAGCTGCCCCAAGCTGTGCCCAGCTCTGTGGGAGACACAGAACCCCAAGAGGGACCTTGACCTTAAGACTCTCACTGTGGAGATAAGGCATGCACACCACATGTTAATTACCCAAAGACAAAATGGGATTAATCCCAACATGGGATTAATCCCAACATGCGATTAACCAAAAGCTGAGGTAACGGTGGACGAAAAAGGCCTGGAGAAGGGTAGACGTGAAGCAGGGGCAGCATGAGGCAAGCTACTTGACTCCACAGACGCTTTCCTAAACACACAGAGCTAGGACGCGGATTTCTGGTTTGGAAAAACTGGTAATGGGGAGAGTGGTAGGAGGCAAGAAAGAGGGGGAGAAACAGGTCCCCAAGCAAATGTTGTGTGCATGGAGGTTCACAAGGGCCCAAAGTGGAAACAACCCAGTGTCCACCAACTGCGCAAGAGATAAACAAAAGATGTTTTCCTACGATGGAATGCTACTCAGCCAAGAAAAGGAAGAAGCACCACATGCTACAACATGGATAAACGTCAAAAATATTACACTTAGTAAAAGAAGCCAACTATTGTATGAACCCATTTATATGAAATGTCCAGAAGAGATAAATCCATAAAGATACAAAGAAGATGGGGATTGGGGACAGGGGGAAATGGGGAATGACTGGTTAATAGGTAGGGGGTTTTCTCCCCACCACCTTTTTACCCTTTTTTCGTAGGGGGAGTGGGGCACAAGATTCTCATTCTGTCGCTCAGGGTGGATTGTAATGGCACAATCTCGGCTCACTGCAACCTCTAACTCCCAGGTTCAAGTGCTTGTCCTGCCTCAGCCTCATGAATAGCTGGGATTACGGGCAACCGCCATCACGCCCAGCTAATTTTTTTTTATTTTTAGTAGAGACGGGGTTTCTCCATGTTGGCCAGGCTGGTCTTGAACTCCTGACCTCAGGTGATCCACCTGCCTCTGCCTCCCAAAGTGCTGGGATTACAGGCACGAGCCACCATGCCTGGCCAAAAACTTTATTGTGGTAAGTCTAACATATGCTCTATCTTCTTAACAAATCTTCAAGTGTACCATACAGTATTGTCAACTATAGTCACTATGTTGTATGGCAGATGTCTAAAACTTACTCGCATAATTGAAATGTTATACCCATTAATCGACCACTCCCCTTCGCCCTGCCTAGCTGCTGGCCACCACCAGTCTACTCTCTGCTTCTATGAGTTTGACTATTTTAGCTACCTCATATAAGTGGAATCACATTAGGAGTTTCTTTCTGGGGCGATGACGTATTTAGAACCAGATAAAGGTGGGAATTGTGAAAGTCCTAAGTGCAACTAAACTGTACATTTAAAAATGGTTAATTTCATGGTGAATTTCATCTCAATTTTTTTTTTTTTTTTTGAGATGGAGTCTCACTCTGTCCATTGCCCAGGCTGGAATGCAGTGGCATGATCTCAGCTCACTGCAACTTCCGCCTCCCAGTTTCAAGCAATTCTCCTGCCTCAGCCTCCCGAATCGTCGGGACTATAGGTGTGTGCCACAATGCCCGGCTAATTTTTTGCATTTTTAGTAGAGATGGGGTTTCATCATGTTAGCCAAAATGGTCTCAGTCTCCTGACCTTGTGATCCGCCCGCCCCAGCCTCCCAAAGCGCTGGGATTATAGGTGTGAGCCATCGTGCCCGGCCTTGATCTCAATTTTTAAAAAGAAAGAAACAAAAAAGACCCTGCTCACCATCCCAAAAAGAAAGAATGGAATGAAGCTACTTGCACCTGTGGGAACCCAGTAGTTAAGTTCCTATGACATTCTGAATTTCATCTCATTTTTTAAAAAGAAACAGACACCGCTCATCAACCCACAAAGAAGGGATGGAAGGAAGCTACTTGTACCTATGGGAACCCAGTGGTTTGTATTAAGTTCCTATGACATTTTGTGTGCTGGGGACCCAGTGAATAGCCATCATCTTGGGATTCAAGCAGCTCATACACTAGCAGGGAAGCTGAACAAGGCACCCAAAAGACACAGCATGGAGATTTCCAGTAGGTCCTCTGATGGACAGGCCCAGGTTCAAGAGTAAGGAGAAAGATACCTCATCAGGGCAGGGGCTGTTCTGGTAAGGCTTCAGAGAAGGTTGAGGATGGATGCAGCTGGGGTGGGGACGGGAGATTCTGGGCACAGGGAGCCTTGTGTTCTGCTGCAGTGCCTGAAGCTGACACCAAGGAGTGCCGATGGGGGCAGCGGGACCCACAGCAGATGCCTGCACTACGGGAGGGTGTCCAGGAAGAAGGCATGAGAATGAAGGGACCAATTCTGAGCTGGGTGGAAGGAGGCCCGGCAAGCTGATGGTGACCTCCAGGAGGCTGCTGAAGCCTAGAGCTGAGGGTTGGAACAGAGACATGGGTGCCAGGCATGTATATGAGATAAAGAGGCAGTCCAGGGAGAAAGTTCAGACCAAAATCCAGAAGACAAACCCAGGCTGACATGAATATTTGAAGGGCAGGTAAAAGAGGTGACGTGAACAAAAGGCGACCCAGAGGTTCTCTAAGCCAAAGGGGAAATAACAGGAGAGCGGCGTCTCTGCTGTGCAGAAGGTAGAGCTTGCGGCAGGATCCCTTCTCCATCACTAAAGGAGCTTGACTTTCCCGAACACTGCCAGGGACAGACTGTGAGTCCGTGTGCGTGATTTCCTTTGAGCCTCACCATCTTCTGAGCTGGGCACGGCACCCGGTGTTATTCTCATTTTGCAAATGAGGAACCAGAAGCCTAAGGAAGTAACATACCTGCTCATAAGAGGGCTCGCAGATGGTGGGGCTGGGACTGGGACCCTCTGTTTGAGAGCTTTCACACTGCTGTTTCTTTGTGTTCTCTCATTATTCTGGTAGAAAGGCAAATGCCTAGAACCCATAAAATGAAGATTCTTCATAACCTAGAAGGCTATGGCTTCCACTCCTCAAAGCCCCCCCCACCACCAGGAACCCCAAGGGACCCTGAAGTCCCCAGGCACATGAGTTGTAAGAGAAGTCACTCTCAGTTTCCTGGTCACCAGGACAACCTGTGGTCATTTTCTGTCTAGAACATCTGGCTAGCCCAAGGACCCACCTGAAAAGGTGACACAGACTGAGAAGGGGAATGGCACAGAGTCTGCTGCTGGAGCATCTGTCCCCTCAGACTCCAAACGTGGCAAGCAGTGGATGAACACATGAGCGTGATCCCCCTGCTCGAAAGCACTAGATACCATGCATATTCAAATGCTTGTATAGGCACAGATCAAAGTCTGGAAGGAGGCACACACTTTCACAGGGTGGAGGAAAGGAAGACTTGAAGAAAAATCCTTTTATGTGCTTCTGTAGCGTTTGAATGTGCACTACTTTAGTTAAAAACCCCAACAGGGAAGCAGACTGGTGTTTGCATTTTACTACAAAATGCACCAGAAGGAAAAGATGGGTTGGTGGATGGATAAACGGGTCTAGTATACTGCAGGCTCCAGGTGGTGTGTGTGCTGTTTAATAGGGGCATTCTGTATACAACTTTCAACTTTGCTGTACACCAGGCACAGTGGCTCATGCCTGTAATCCCAGCATTCTGGGAGGCTGAGGCGGGTGGATCACCTGAGGTTAGAAGTTGAAGACCAGCCTGGCCAACATGTGTCTACTAAAACTACAAAAATTAGCCAGGTGTGGTGGCACACGCCTGTAGGCCCAGCTACTTGGGAGGCTGAGGCAGGAGAATCACTTGGACCCAGGAGGCAGAGGTTACAGTGAGACAAGATTGTGCCACTGCAATTCAGCCTGGGCGACAGAACGAGACTGTCTCAAAAAAAAAAAAAAAAAACATTAAAACTTTGCTGTATGTTTGACATTTTTCATAATAAAAGAGAGGGAAACCCTCAACATAGATGGGAGGAAAAAAACACAGCTTAGTGAGGGCAGAGTCATCCTGCAGACATTCTTGGACCTGTATTCCCCACTCTCTTCATCTTGGGCACCTCATTCATGACATGAGCATATAGGCTACAGTCCTTAGTTTCCTTTAAAGCATTCCTTCACCTCCATACTTAAGGAGGATTTCCTGGGAACACAGCAATTACTGATTCCTAAGTAGTTTCCTTTTGCATTTTCTCCTACTGATTGGAAACTGTGAGCCCAAGGGACTAGTTAGAATTCTCTGGGTATGGGACCCATATGGGAAGCTGTATGGACAGCTTCCCACACTAGGTGCGTTCTCCCCGCATCTGTGTCAGTTCCAGGAGGGCACATGTGGTCTCCCCTAGAGGCCCCCAGGAGGCGATGGATTCAGGGAAGGGAAAGGCAGGTATGAGGATAAGGCTTAGGTGCTTTATAACAAGACTGGGCTTGACTGGCTTGACTCTCCTTTCTTTTTACACTGAACCTTGGGGAAGGGGCAGGGGAAGGGGTAGGGGAAGGAGAAGGGGCTGCGAGGGTGACTCTTCCTGTCCTGGGTGGAAGGCCTGTGTACTAAAGGACTCAGACTTGGGCACAGCAAGGTTAGAGGCAGCCTTTCCTCACCACTCCACAAAGCAGTTTTATGCACAGTGCAGGATGGTGCCTTACCAGCTGGCCTGAGTCTGCACACTGGTGGGCAGAACTGAAATGTGCAGGCACCCCATCCAGGCTGGCACATGGCAGGGAGCACATTTCAGTGGGACCAAGAGCCACAGGCTGCAAAAGGCCACCTGGAGATTCCTGGGAATAGGGAGGAGTCAGGGGCTTAGACTCAGACAGCACGGGGAAGCCAGCAGTGCCCATACAGAGCCCAGTGCCCAGGGAGCAGCATTCTTCTCTGGCAGAAGGCGGGAGGCACACAAACCCAGCAAGAGGTCAGAGTGGGCTGAGTACAACCTCCTGTCCCCAGCCCTGGGTCTGTGGGAGTCAGCAGCCTCCAGACATCCCTGGGATCCTGGCAGGGAAGTGGAAATGGCTGAAGCTAATGACTGGATATCAACTGGTTTCTATAAGACTTCCATGCTTATCTGACGCGAGCCTGCTGCCTGCAGTCAGAGAAGCTATGGAGGGGCCCTCACAGCACAAAACCCAGGCTCCTGGTCCACACAAACTGAGACTCTGCTGCAGATGGACTCAAATGTCCCTTGTTATTCCTAAGCTCCCAGAGAAGGGATTCAACAAACACTGCTTGGTAAGAACACGGGAGCAAAGCCAAACTCTCTGCCGTTTGGGTTCTACCCTTTTCTCACTACCTCTCAAACACTTCCCAAGTTTCCTGACCCCAATGTACAAAGCCAGCCAAAGTCACTGCCCAAGGCGGAGCCTGGAAGTGTGTTTGGCCTGGCCGGGGATGGTATCAGTGCCTGTCCCTCTCACTACACCAGGGAACCAAACCAGAATGGCGGGCACGGCCCCGGAACTGAAACAAGAGGGAGGGATGATGCCTGTGACGGGCTGAGGGTGGGAGGTGGTGGCATCTTCTGCTCCTGCCCTGGGATCCAGGCACAGTGTTTCTGACAGCTACTATTTGTTAAAGTAAAGGTATCTAGGAGGAGGAAGAAAAGAGCCTTACTTCTCTGAGCCAGCTAAATGCAGGGAACTCCCCAGACACACAGACCATGACTCCTAAAGCCCCTGCAGGGATCTCCAGTTAAAGCTCATGTAGCTGCTAAGTGGCGATGACTCCCAAGCCCAAGTGACTGCCACCCAGAGACCTGGCCTCTTTTCCTTAAAAGACCAGGCTATATGGGTGTCTTCCTTCCAGGCTGGAAAACACTACCTATCTTTTTTTTTTTTTTTTTTTGAGACGGAGTTTCGCTCTTGTTACCCAGGCTGGAGTGCAATGGCGCCATCTCGGCTCACCGCAACCTCCGCCTCCTGGGTTCAGGCAATTCTCCTGCCTCAGCCTCCTAAGTAGCTGGGATTACAGGCACATGCCACCATGCCCAGCTAATTTTTTGTATTTTTTAGTAGAGACAGGGTTTCACCATGTTGACCAGGATGGTCTCGATCTCTCGACCTCGTGATCCACCCGCCTTGGCCTCCCAAAGTGCTAGGATTACAGGCTTGAGCCACCGCGCCCGGCCAACACTACCCATCTTACAGGCAGCTTCCTTCACATCTCTCCCTTTCTGTGAAGTGTGTGCAGGGAACCGAGGTGGATGGCGGAACCTTGTCACTGAGTGAACAGACCAGACAGGGGGAGCAGCACACCTGCCTCCCCACCACGCCAGGCTCAAGTGTCCTGGGGAAAGCTCTGGCAACACATCCCCAAGAGATCCTGGAGCCGATGGAAGCCTGGAGGGGTGGGGAGGCCCACACGGCTGCAGATCGATCTGCGCCTGGCTGGGAGGGAAAGCTTGTGCAGCTCTGAGGCAACAGCTGAGGGCAGGAGCATTACCTCCCCATCGCCACTTGTGCCTGGTGGCCACTAAGGCCCCAGAGAGAAGGAAGGTGGGAGTCAGAGGGAAAACCCCTAGCAAATGATGCAGACGCTCAGGCTCCACCCCCTGGCCTCATTTCCAGCCTAGGTGCACTGGAGTGCCTGGTCCTGCCACCTCTTCAGCATGTAGAGCTGCTGGCCCAGTCTGCCAGTGACAGGACAGGGCAATGCCACCCAGGCTAGGCCTTGTCAGCTCCCCTTTTGGGAAATCTGGGGCGCTGTGCTCTTCAGGGAATAGGGAGACCTTGAGCAGAGAGCGTCGCCTACCGGCAGGAGCCCATTCAACTCCCCAGGCTTTTGAGGTGCAATGCAATTGTTCTGGTGTGCTAGGCCGCCTGTGATGAGGACAGTGGGGGCAGCCAACTAAAGCTCAGGGCTGGAGCACTTCATACTTTCCTACTGAGGCCACCACAGCTCCCTCCCACAGTCCCTTTCCTGTAGCCACCTGTTTCTGGTTTCCCCACTTGTGTCAGGGCCCTGCAGGCCTCCCCTCATCCCTTTTGCTTCTCAGGCACCCAGCAGTGGCCAGGCTGGGGGTCAGTGCATCTGGTCAGCAATGGCTGGGTGCCCTGGATGAGCGGTTGCCTGCCCCTCCTCACTGTCCTGTAGGAGGCGTGGCAGGACAGACACCTCCACAGTCTGACTCCAGCCTGTCCAGCCTGACTTCACCCCTGGCTCCAGCATCTAACAATAGCTCCGGGCAGTGCCCCAAGCAAGGCTGGGCAAAATCCTAGGCCAGCACCCAGCTTCCCCAGGCAGGGAAAGAGTAGGGTGCTTTCAATCTGACCATACAGTCTCTGAGAGGAAAAGATATAGGACAAAGACGTGCCCGCAGGCACAGCAGAAGCTACAGCAGGAGCCACTTCGGCTTTTCCAGGAAGCCAGATCCTCTCACCTTTATTTTTATTTTATATTTCATTTTTTGAGACAGGGTCAAGCTCTACTGCCTAGGCTGAAGTGCAGTGGCATGATCAAGCTCACTGCTGCCTTGGTCTCCTGGGCTCAAGTGATCCTCTCACCCCAGCCTTCTAAGTAGCTGGGACTATAGGTGCTTGCCACCATGTCAGAGAAATTTTTTATTTTTAGTAGATGGGGTCTCACTATTTTGCCCAGGCTGGTCTCAAACTCCTGAGCTCAAGCAATCTCAGCTTCCCAAAGTGTTGGGATTACAGGCGTGAGCCACAGCACCCTGGCCTCCCTTGCCTTTAAATACAGGTTGTGTGACATTTAGCATCTCAAGAGCCTTGAAGATACGGGCAATGGCCTTTGGCAGAGGGGAGGAAGAGGGCATCATGACATTAAAAAGCTGGGCATGGGCCTGCGCCCCAGAAGACAGCTGAGGGGAGAATCTCCTGACAGCATCAACCTCTCTTTGGTGCTGCTGGCAAACCAACCTGCCACCCCCCAGATTCTCCCTAGGCCAAGGACTCCTAAGCTTTCAGTCAACAGCGGGTCATCACTGTAACTCCACAGGATTATGATGCTCTTCTGTTGAGAGCATCATAAATCAGATCCCCATCTCCTCCCTCTCTGCACTCGTTCTGCTAGCCCAGAGACTCGATGGTCAAAACTTGAGTGCGTGTATTTTAGTGCAAGGTCCCTCAGTCTCAGAGTTGCAGAGATATTAGAAAGGGAGAGAAATTAAAAGGCCCATACAATTGATCCATTTTACCTACAAAAACGAACCAACAAATCTCCTCCCTCCTATACACTGTCCTCACTTTCCAGGAAGGCACTTAGGAGAACAGGGAGTTTAACACTCGGTGCTCCTAGGTCGACCACCCTCCCTGCCTCTCCAGCAGGGGCTCAGCACACTCCCAAACCTCCCCAGCCAGGTGCCTGTCCTTGTAGCACCAGACACTGGCTGAACCAGTTAAACTAGTCTCGCTTTTCCTAAGTTGCGTTTTTTTTCTAAGCTGGCAGGCAGCTACTGGAGGCCTTCCAACCCACCACTCAGGCCAACCCTCATAATAAGAAAAATACTACTTTCTATCTGCCTCATTTAGGAGGTTTCTACTTTTTTCCTTTGGTGGTTAACTAAATTTCATCTTATATAACCATCATAAATTTTCTAAAAATTCCCCCAATTGGTGCCAACAACCGCAGAAAGTATGTGTGTAAATGGGAAGTCTTCAGGGGAGTGACCAGGAGTTCTAGTGAATTGTCATGAGAAAACGCTTCACTCTCTAAGAAAGCCCCATCTCACCCTCTTTCCAGAAAGATTCCAAGAACTTACACCTCTGACTCTTAAGTCGTTTTTTAAGTTAGAAAAGGTAACATGAAGCAGGTGAGGTTGGGATGATGACAGACCACGGGGGAAACACTTGGGCTCCTGACCTTTGGCCCACGGTTTGTGCTCTCTGGGCTGAAGCAGGCCCTGAGTGGGCCCCAGGGACACCCACTCCACCTTCGCCCCGGGAAGAAATGCTCTCCTCCTACCTGGAAGGTTTAAGGTCTTCAGAAAAGTCAAAGACTGAACGTGAGGAATCCAAGCCACATGAACAGCGTCCACAGAGGGCCGGACCACTGTTTCTGAACAAAGCACTTTACCACCTTGAAACAAAGTCCACTGGAAGGACTGGAGACAAGTGGCCTCTCTGACTCCAGTGGTAGAGGGCTGGCTTTTCCAAGAAAGATCCTTAGGCTTAAAGCCTCTAGTTTACATACATACACGCAGGTACACACGCACACACTCAAACACAGAGACACATGCGCCCTTGAGGAGGTGACTTCTCCATTCCAGGACAAGGGAAAAACTAGAACCAGAACCTGAGGAGCAGTGGTCATGCCTCAGGCTGGCTGGCCAACCTTCCTCTAAGGGAGCCCCGACTCCCAGTGTGCTTTCTGTAACCTTGGGTGAGGGTGCCAGTGGTGGGGTATAGGTGGGTGGACGAACAGCACCAGGCACTCAAGTGCTGACACAGAGGGGGACATGGGGACACATGGTGGTGTCCCAGGCAGTTCTCTGGCAGAGAAATGGAGAGCCTCACCTTCCCTGTTCTCCACAGGGCAGTGGGGTAGCTGTATTTGGGGCATGGGGGCCCAAGAGCACTGTCTTCCTCGGCTGCTCTTGCAAAGTTCTTCCTGAGAGCCAGGTTTTCTCAGGCCGAGCCCCTCTGAGGCTTCTTTGTATTCTTCCTACAACAAATGCAGTGTCTACAGAGAACTCCCCAGCAACCCGCAAGACAAACGGAGGTCTTGATGAGGTCTCCACACATGTGGGAAAGAAGTGAATAGAGTTTTTGAGGCCGTGGCTAGGGAGGGCTGTGAGATGCAGGGAAGGCTCCTCTCCCTCCCTGGTCCCAGGCGGAGATGGTGAACAGGAACAAAGCCGCCTGAGCCTCCTGACAGCATGCATGCGACAGGACCGATGCAAAGCCTACAGCACATGCGACAACAGACTTAAGAGGCTTGGCAGTAGTCAGACCGGGAGAAAGGAGAGGCTGTCCCTTGGGGAGGAAAGGGGCTTCCCAGACCGCAGCTATGATGTCCATGGGAGGGCCATGCTGGTCCTCCCACCTGCACGTGGGCTAACACACATGTGGAGCTGAGCCACATGGGCAACGTGCCCACCTGCATCCAGAGTCTTTTGGCTGAACAAGTAATTAAGAGAAAAGTTTTCAGGAGACCCAAGTGGATGTGATTAGTCAGAGTTACTTCCCAGGAGCGCTCTCTGACCATGATCCCTCTTGGGCTCATGCTGTGTAGGGGAAAGAGCCTTCTGAGATTTAGGAGGCTACGGGGCAGAGAAGAATCTCCCCAGGAAACATTCTCGCCAGGCTGGTTTCAAATGATCCAGTCCTCACATACTCTCAGAAATCCCAGAACTCTTTTTCTAACCACTACTATGACTTGAATCTGGGAAGGTGGGCCAGTACCGGGGTTGGAGTGCACTCAGATCCACTGCCTGTGATAGTGGAAGATGCCGTTTTCTGACGAACATGGTTTGGAGACCAGACTAAACACATGAGTATGGAAAACCGAGGGTCAGCAGTGGCGTGGGCTGAGCAGCACTGAGGAGAAGTCTGTGGGCTCTGGAAAACTGCGAAAAGAAACCTAGGGAGATCTCACGTCTTTCACGGCAGCTGTAACTTCCCAAGCACTGACCACGGGCTAGGCTCTGTACCAAAGGGCTTTATGTGCCATCTCCTACCCAGTTCTGACAACCCTATGCACCAAGTATTGCTATTCACACTTTACAGACAAGAAAATGGAGGCTCCACTAAGCTGAGCAACTTGTCCAAGACGAGACATGAGTGGTAGAGGGAGATTCGAACTCCCATCAGCTGGACTCCAAGCCTTACGCACAGCATGCTAGGCAGATGTTGGCAGTCATTTTGGTCCCCAGAGGCGTCCTGTTGGATTAGCTTGGCTGTTAAGAAATCCCCTGCCTTCAGGGTCCTACCCACTGCGGTATTCACTGCTGGGCTCTGAGGCAGTTGCCAAGGTAGGAGGCGACAAGGTCTGGGTGGAGCAGCAAGGTGGCCCACCTGCATTTTCAATCCCTATAGTGTCTCTGTGTCACACATACTCCCCGTCAAGGTCTCTGGTGTGGAGTCACCGGGCTAAATCAAGTGTTCACCTGAGTTTGAAAGTGACAAAGAGATGACCAGCTTCCCAGCACTCTGCATGCTATTGGCACATAGCCCCCATTTCCCCAAGGAGAGTGGGTGCTTGCTCGGGGCCTGTCTGCTGAGCCGTGGCGTGCATCTGGCTGTCTTGGGGCCTTCCACAGTCAACTGTGTCATGGGTGAAGGAATGGCTGCATCTCCCAGCCAAAGTCCTCACAACCGAGTTGTAGAGGGGCAGGGGACTAAGTGAGCAACCTGAGAGGCTTCCCAGGCCTTGGACCTGACCCCTGAGCCTTCTTTCCTTGTCCCGCCCCTTTTCCTCTCTGACCTGGGCAACAAGGCTCCCTGAACAATCCGCTTTCCTCACCACCACTCAGGAATGCCTGGCAGAGGGCAAGGTGAAAATACTGCCCAGAACCACCCTCGACTGGAGGCTCCCCCAACAAATGCTTTGGAGGCTGGTGAGGCAGGCCAAGCCCTTACCATTGTAGGAGAGGCGAGGTTTGCTCAAACACATTATAAAGTGCATTTCCATCTCGTCAGAAGCCACAGACTTGGAGCAAATGGGGCACTTGAAACCTGAAAGAGAGGAGAATGGGATGAAATGTTTTCTCCAGATCCAGCACATCTGCAGGACATGTCCACACTCTCGAATACCAGCCATGTGGGGTCAGGGTCAATGTGGAGGATGGCCAATGGAACAGACCCTAGACCTGTCCTCCTTCAATGATTCATTCGAACATTTGCCTTTTTTTTTTTTTTTTTTTTTTTTTTTTTAAATGGAGTCTCGCTCTGTTGCCCAGGTTGGAGTGCAGTGGCACGATCTCGGCTCACTGCAACCTCTGGGTTCCGGGTTCAAGCAATTCTCCTGCCTCAGCCTCCTGAGTAGCTGGGATTACAGGTGCCCACCATCACACCCGGCTAATTTCTGTGTATTTAGTAGAGATGGGGTTTCACTATGTTGGCCAGGCTGGTCTTGAACCCCTGACCTCAGGTGATCCACCTGCCTCAGGCTCCCAAAGTGCTGAGATTACAGGCGTGAGCCACCACACCTGGCAGCATTTGTCCTTGTCCTTTTTTTTTTTTTTTTTTTTTTTTTTTTGAGACAGAGTTTCACTCTTGTTACCCAGGCTGGTGTGCAATGGCGCCATCTCGGCTCACCGCAACCTCCGCCTCCTGGGTTCAGGCAATTCTCCTGCCTCAGCCTCCTGAGTAGCTGGGATTACAGGCACGCGACAACATGCCCAGCTAATTTTTTGTATTTTTAGTAGAGACGGGGTTTCACCATGTTGACCGGGATGGTCTCGATCTCTTGACCTCGTGATCCACCCGCCTTGGCCTCCCAAAGTGCTGGGATTACAGGCTTGAGCCACCGCGCCCGGCCCATTTGTCCTTTTTATTGCAGCCTGTGACTGACCACCAGCTTTCACTAGGGATCTCCTTGCCTTACGTTTCTTGTTAAGGTTTAACAGAGGCCACTGACACCTGACTTGAGGTTTAGTTTCTTTAGACCCCTTCTCAGAGGGGTCTGGTGGACAATGGGGATAGGGAGGCATCAAATCAAGGCACCTGGAAACTCAGCCTTTGCATAATAGTTTAACATCCTTCTGCCTCCCAGCCTTTCAGCCACTTGGTTGGATCACCCTGGGAGGAATCTCATCCCTCACCCAGCTCCTGGCCTCAGCTGCCCAAGCCAGGTAGGACCTCCCTCCCTCACCTGCAGCCCCCTTTGCCTCCCTTGTGGCTTATGGCCACTGTCCTTTAAGACGTGTGTAAACCTAGCTGAGGGGTGGCCCTCCAAAGTGCTCCCAGATGCCACATGAGCCTTGGCCAAATGCTACCAAGAGTGACAGCTGTTTCATGGTACCAGGCCATTACCGGGTACTGTGATCCTGCCGTTTTATTCCCAAGGCAATGTGGACTGCTTACACAGCCAGAGTTTCCACTGATACAGAATTATACCCAGACTGGAGAATTCTGATTGAGAATCTTCCGAGTTGAACTCTGTTAAGCAAACCTAATCCCTTGATCCATTTTTCCATACAACACAGATGAATTATTTCTAATTTTTTCCATTCTACTTTCACTGAAATGATTTTCAAATGGATCAATTCTTTTCCATGTGAACTCTATCAAAAAGATCTGTCGCCACTGAAATCTTACTTGTCTGCATTAAATTGTGCACATCACAGCTTCTCCCTTTTGTGACTGTGATTCCTGCCCACCCAGCCTGGACCTCCTAATGTGGCACATCCAACAACAGCTGACCCTTGAACATGGGCTCGAATGGCAGGGCTCCACTTCCATGTGGATTTTCTATGGGCTCTGCCACCCTGAGACAGCAAGACCAACACCTTCTCCCCATCCTACTCAATGTGAAGAGGAGGATGAAGACCTTTATGATGATCCACTTCCACTTAATGAACAGTAAATATATTTTCTCTTCCTTACAATTTTCTTTTTAACATGTTATTAAAAACTTTTTTATATTAGAGACGGGGTCTCGCTATGCTCCTTAGGCTGGTCTTGAACCCCTGGGCTCAAACAATCTCCCAGCCTCGGCCTCCCAAAGTGCTAGGATGACAGGTGTGAGTCACCTCACCCAGTTACTTCCTTATCATTTTCTTAATAACATTTTATTTATCTCTCTTTATTGTAATACAGTATGTAATACGTTCATAACATATAAAATCCATCTTAATCAACTGTTTATGTTTTGGTAAGGCTTCTGGTCAACAGCAGGCTATTAGCAGTTAAGTTTGGGTTAAGTCAAAAGTCATACACAGGGCTGGGTGTGGTGGTGCCTGCCTATAATTCCAGTACTCTGGGAGGCTGAGGCAGGCAGATTGCTTGAGTTCAGAAGTTTGAGACCAGCCTAGGCAACATGGCAAAAGCCTGTCTCTACAAAAAATAAAAAATTAGCTGTGAGTGGTGATGTGTGCCAGTAGTCCTAGCTACTTAGGAGGTCGAGGTAGGAGGCTTGCTTCAGCCCAGGAAGTTGAACCTGCAGTGAGCCGTGTTTGCACCACTACACTCCAGCCTGGGAAACAGAGCCAGACCCTGTCTCCAAAAAAAAAAAGGTTATATGCAGATTGACTGTGCAGGGGTTGGAGCTACCCGCCCCCCCCCCCCCCCCCCACCGCAATGTAGTTCAAGTGTTCACTGTACTGTTGTAAAGACTGGATTCTTGTTAATTTTTAGTCAAATTTTCCATACACAGTTTTCTTTGACACTAGTGATAATCATCAACAACATTTACTTTTTTTTTGAAATGGAGTCTTATTCTGCAGCCCAGGCTGGGGTGCAGCGGCACCATCTCGTGGCTCACTGCAACCTCCGCCTCCTGGGTTCAAGAGATTCTCCCATCTCAGCCTCTGGTGTAGCCAGGAGTGCAGGCATGCGTCACCACGCCTGGCTCATTTTTGTGCTTTTAGTAGTGATGGGGTTGTGCCATGTTGCTCAGGCTGGTCTCAAACTCCTGACCTCAGGTGATCCACCCGCCTGAGCTTCCCAAAGTGCTAGGATTTGGGGCATGAGTCACCCAACTTTTCTTATGAAACAGATAAAAGGCTGAATGTGGCCGGACACGTTGTCTCACGCTTATAATCCCAGCACTTTGGGAGACCAAGGTGGGTGGATCACTTGAGCTCAGGAGTTCAAGACTAGCTTGAGCAACATAGTGAAGCCCTGCCTCTACAATTAAATAAATAAATAGTTTTTTTGGGTTTTTTTTTTTTTTGTTTTTTTTTTTGTTTGTTTTTTTAAAGGAGGCTGAAGTTGACTGTTAAATGTTCCAGGACAGAGGAGGAGTGCATACCTTCACAAGTGACACCTTCAGGTGGGTGCTTAACTCTGCATGAAAAGCCGTGACTCTGGCGGTGGGGGCTAGCAGACAGGAGGCTAGCAGACAACCAATTTGCTTAAGGTCCTCTCCAAATCCTCTTTTTTTCCCCTTCATTAGCAATGCTTTGAACTATAGGACCAGACAGAAAATTCAGGCCTGGCTAACTACAGACAAAGGGGACACTTGACTCCAAGGCACAGTCCCCATTTCCCCAACCTCTTTCCTCAGAGATTCTTAGCATCTAAGCATCTGAGCTAAAAAGTCTTGGAAATAACAAACAATCCAAGCACTCTGGAGGAGCTCTGAGAAAGGGTTGTATTTCTGACACCTGGGGGGTTACAAATCCATCAGTAACAAAGCTAGAAGACCAGTCCCAGCATGGTGGCTCACACCTGTAATCCCAGCATTTTGAAAGGCTGAGGTGGGACAATCACTTAAACTCAGGAGTTTGAGACCGGTTTGGGCAACACAGCAAGACCCTGGTCTCCACAAAAAGGAAACAACAAAATCCCCAGAAGAACGTAAAGAAAGGAGGGGAACTCCATCCCCAGTTTCTTGCACAGTGGGATGTAAACACACCAGGCTGATTATTTTCTAACCCAGTTTAGAAATGTGCAGACCCAGTGTCACAGTCTGATGGGAAGGTGAGGAGTGAACCTGCATCTCACAGACGGAAGATGCTTTTCCGATTCAGCCTAAGTCCCTCTGCACTCACATGGGTTTTTCTTTGAACCCCAAAGACCAAGGTTTTGCAACCCTTTGAATAACTAAAGGACACCTGCACTTTAACTTGGGAAGGTGGCACCTGCCTGCAAGCTGAGGCTGTGGGAGGAGAGGAGGGATGTGCTTTAGGACAGGACCCCTGCCTCCAGGCCCCGACACTCTCACTGCCAAGCATTAAAGTGACCTGTGACTAAGAACAAAACTACACCTCACAGGTACTTATGTTTCCGATAACTCAGAAGAGACTCAAGGTTATCCCTATAATAGCATCATTTACTCCCCTGTATTCCAACATGATTCCTTGAGTGCAGGAGAGGGGCTGAGTTATAGCTAAGGTGCTAGGAAGTAGGCCACCCAACAAGAAGGTCTATAAAGGAATGTCACTGGACATTCATGTCCTAGAAAAAAAAGGCTGAGACTCACATGTTTAGAGCAATCCCCTCACCGTACAGATGAGGGGACGGGCCCTGGTGAAGGCCTCTGAGTGGCACACTGTCAAACAACTGAGAAGGTAAAACTGAGACTAGCCTCAGGGTTCTCAGCTTGCAAACTAAAGTCCTTTCTATCAGGGCAGGGAGACTTGGCCATAGAGTTTTAAGAACGAGGTAGGTTGGGAAATATTACTTCTGGAGGAACCACCACTGGTATAGGAAGAAACCTACACTTTACCTAAAGCAGGGTTAGCAATATCAGCATCTTCTATCTCTGGTGTTTCCGTTTTATTTTATTTTGGTATGGCTCAAGAAATAACTCTGGGCTGGGTGTGGTGGCTTATGCCTGTAGTATCAGCATTGTGGGAGGCCATGGTGGAAGGATCACTTTAGTCCAGGAGTTTGAGATCAGCCTAGACAACATAGGGAGACCCTGTCTCTATTAAAAAAAAAATTTTTTTTTTAATTAGCTGGGTGTGGTGGTGCGCACCTCTAGTCCCAGCTACTTGGGAGGCTGAGGAGGGAGGACTGCTTGAGCCCAGGAGGTTGAGGCTGCAGTGAGCCATGATCAGGCCACTGTACTCCAGCCAGGGCAGCAGAGTGAGACCCTGTCTAAACAAAAAATAAACAAAACAAGTAAGTTGGTCTCTATGAAGTGAGGGAAATCACATGATGACCTGGCTTTTCCATCCTAGAGACCATGGCAAGAGCACACTGGCCACGGGCTATGTAAGTCCACTAGGGAGTGCCAGCGGCCCCCGCCTCTGCCAGGTGACATTGCTGTTTCCTCTGAACCTCTCGAGCACTGTGTGCTGTGACTGGCACTTGCCAAATGGAAACCAACAGTCTCTCTTCAACCTCTGCAGCACCTTCTCTTGCATATGATAATAAACAATACTTTGCATTTATTGAGTCCTTACTATGGACAGCCATAGTGCTTTATGTGGCTCCTCATATAAGGTAGGTAGGTACTATCTGTCATTAACGCCACTTTACAGATGAGGACATCAAGGCCCAGAAGATTACATAACCTGATCAAGATTCACATGCCCAGAAAGAGCCAGAGCTGGCCCACCACACCGAGGAAGTCTGCACTCTTGCTCATGTGCTGTGCTACTGTCTAGCACCAAAGAGTTACGTGGCAGAAAGAACAGAAATACTGGCTCTGACCAAATACTCATTTATGAATCTTCTACATTGTCCCAGCAATTTCTCCTTAAGTGCCCATGGTCCTGGCTAACCCCGTAATGTGAAACAATGGACACTTTTTTTTCCTAGGAACTCTGTTAATCTGGAGTTCTGCTTTCAGTTTGGCACTGAGCCTACAACACTGGTTGTAAGAAACTGGATCTGCAATTACCTTTTAAACGGGGGAAAAAAAAAACGGGGTAAAAGGTAAGAAAGAGAGAAGAACACAGAGAGCTAGAAAAGACTAACATCCCCACTTTCTTTCCTGAAAGGTCATCTGATGATCAAGATGGATTCTCCCACTCTACTGCCCATAATCAGTTCCCATAATCGTTCACTGCGGCCCTACAGAATGATAAATCCTGTGCTTTTTATGAGCTACCAGAAGGTTAAAATATCCAGGAAATTTTGATCCCATTTTGGAAAAAACGCTCGCACAAAATTAAAATTAGCCCAGCAAAACAAAAGTAAACCAAAGGTCTGCAAAGTCATCCAGGCCACATGATTTTGTTAAATTTCCTAAGAGACTTTCATCAGCACTCAGAGCAGTTAAGCGATGCTTTTTTATTTTCTTTCCAGAGAAAGCTACAGGACATTCCCTATGCCTCTGAGACCAGGCTCTGCACATCACACCCTGGAGGCCAAGGGAGCAGCCAGTCAGCGTTCCAGCCAGTCCTTGCACAGAGGTTGTGTCTGCCAAAAGTTTGCAACTGTCAGTGAAGGGAGATGTCAGTTTGCTCAGGCTTGCTGGCCAAGCCTAACACTGGTTCACCTTAGGCTATCATCTCCTCCCACCAGACAGAGGAAGAGGCAGGGAACGTACCTAGTTCCTTGTCCTTTTCTGCCATTAACTCAAAATGAGGAAGAAATGAATGACAGAGCACTGTGGGGAATGTGTCCTTAGTCACACAGTTCTGCTCTGGGTGGGTTCTGCCAAGCAAATGCGCCTAAAGGATCCTTCCACTTGCAATCTAGAGAAGCCCACGGAGTCCTTCTAATGGAGACCTGGTTTCCTTTCTTTCCTTGTCATCAGATCAGCTCACTGTTTACACAGCCAGAAGAGCTGAGCAGAGTTGGATCAGCCAGAGTCCAGCTGCTTCCTGTCGTTCAACAAGTGCCTTAAGTGGGGAATCCTTTGCCATTTGGTTGGCTGTACCAGAGAGCAGAGCTCCCAAGAGAAGACAAGTCTGCACTTGCCACCTATGACCCCTTACTGTCAGGTCAAAGGGACACTCGCAATATCAGGATAAGCCCACTGGTGAGTGAAGCAACAGGAATGCTGACGTGGTCACGTGCATCAAGCGTGTTCCTGGGTCAGGGTAACTGGGCATCTCTTCATCCAGGCCCTTCCATTTGACAGAGCAACAGAGGAAGGATGGTGGCAACCAGTTCAAGCTACAAGAACTCTCCCAACCCACTGTAACATTTATCTTGCAACATAAACTCGAGTTTTAGTGCTCTCAAGACGGATACACTTCTTATTTTCGAAAGCTTCTCATTTTCCTTTAAGACCTGATTTCTCAAGCAGGACCACGTGCTGGCGGCGTGTTGCTCCAGTTTCCCTCCCCAGCCCTCCCTTCTCCCCTCTCCCCATGCTGATGCGCTATTTTAAAGGCTGCCCCAGTTCTGCCTGTCTCTGGGATCACCTAAAGGTAGAAGAATCAAATGAAGCAACCAGGGTAAAGAAAGCCACGCCACGCAGACAGGAGGTCCTGGGGCAGACAGGTAAATGAGGGTGCCTCTTGGCTGAGGTGCTCAGAGCGCGTCTGCCCCTTGACTTTGTTCTTAGCATTCAGTTCTTAGCTTCCAGCCTCCATCTTTCCATCACATCCTCATGGTGCTTAGTGTCCATAAAATGGGACTTGAATAAACTAATTTTAATAAATGGGATTTATTACAAATAGAAGTTCAAGGGGTAATATGGATGATTTTCATTTCTAAGCTGTAGGTATCACATTTCTTCACCCTCAAAGACACACAGACTCCCTGTCAACACAGAAATAAGTGAAAATCAAAACAATTTATCAGTTGCTGAACTGTGAGTCAGTCTCTCCTAGAGAACATTCTTGACTGGGAAAGGCTCAGGGATTCTGGCTTTTGACTCTTCCAACACTTCTCTTCTGGACTCACCCTCTGCAGTTCTGCTCTGGAGCCTGGGGGCTCACCTGTTTCCCCAGAAAGTTCTCACAAGCAGACATCAGAAGACAGCCATACTGACAATGAAAGAATAATGTATCTATGTATGTGTATTAACATATTTGTTGTGACGGGTCAATCTGACCCGTTGTAATGGGTCATGGGGTGCCCAGATATTTGTCTCAACATTATTTCTGGTGTGTCTGTGAGGTGTTTCCAGATGAGATCAGCAACTGAAACTACAGACTGAGTGAAGCAGACCGGCCTCCCCAAGGTGAGCAGGCCTCATCCAATCCACCGAGGACGTAAACAGAATAAAAAGGCAAAGAGGAGACATTTCACTCTCTCTGCCTACCTGTTTGAGCTGGGACACTGGTCTTCTCTTGCCCTTGAACTAGGACTTATACCATCAGCTCTTTGATTTCTCAGGAGAAACTCCAGTTCAAACTTGAAATGGAACTACATACTCCACAAGTTTTCCCAGGTCTCCAGCTTGCAGGTGGCAGATCATGGGATTTCTCAGCTTCCATAATCATGTGAGCCAATTTTTTATAATAAATCTCTTTACACACACACACTCAAACACACACTCACACACATTGTTGGTTCTGTTTCTCTAGAAAACACTGACCAATAAATCTAACTACTAAAATACCAAACAAAAACTTAAAAGGACTAGCAACACCAGATGTTGGGAACGTTGGTGAAGATGTGTAGCAACTGGAACTCTCGCATGTTGTCTGAGGGAATAGAAAATGACACAGCCACTTTGGGGGAAGGTCTGGTAGTTTCACATTAAACAAACATACACCCAGACTATGACCGAAGCAATTTCTCACTATGGATTTACCCAAAAGAAATGTCAACATATGCCTACAAATAGTCATTTACAAGAATGTTCATCTCAGCTTTATTCCTAACAAGCAAAAACTGGAAACAATCCAAGTGTCTGTCAGCAGAATGGATAAAGAAACCGTGGTACATCCATGGAATAAAACGGAACACTACTCAGCTGTAAAAAGCAATGAATTACCGATACATGCAACAACATGGACGCATTAAACATGCCAAGTGAAGGACACAAAAGTGCACACGTGATTCTAATTATGTGAAGTTCTAGAAAAGGCAAAATTAATCTACTGTGGAAGAAATCAGAACAGTGGTTGTCTCTAGGGGTTAGGGTGGGGGCAGAGATTCACTGTGAAGGAAATGAGAAAACTTTCTGGGGTGACAAAAATGTTCTGTTTCATTAGGAGGGTTTGAGTTACACACGTGTATGTGTTTGTCAAAATTCACCAAATATATACTTAAGATTTGAGATTTCATTGTTTGCAAATTTTACCTCAACCAGAAAAAAGACCTGTAAACAAATAAGGAACTGTAGTTAATTAACTGTGGTTAGTGATCCGTATCAGGGAAGTACACGGATATTTGCACTAAAATGAAATGAACAAACAAACAAAAAAATAAGATGCAGAAGTTAAACTTCTTCGAACTTTTCCAAACGTTTGAATTTTTAATAAACATCGAACCAAGTGTCAAGCAGTGAGCTGTGTTGTGAAGAGAAGGCCAAGCAGGGTGGGTGTGTGTGCTAATTTGGATACAGTGGTCCGGGACAGCCTCTGAGGAGGTGACAGACAAGCAGAGCCCTGGATGTATTAGAGGAACAGTGAAGGCAGAACACCTAGGCACTGTGAGGCCAAGGGCCGTGGGTGACAGCTGAGGCGCACTCTCAGTCCTTGTATATGCTCAAATACCTTTCTTTCATTCTGACAGCTGAATGGATAGCTTGCCTGGGGTACAGGATACTTGAGTAGCATTCCCTTTATCCCCCGTGGTCTGTAGATGAAATTCCACCATCTTCTAGCTTCTTGGTGTTGCAAATAGGAAATCTGGTGCCAGTGTGACTTTTTCCTTAAAAATTTGTTCCTTTGGCCTGAAAGCTTGAAGATTTTTCTCTTCATCCTAAGAGTTCAGAAACGTTACCAGGATATGCTTAGAGTGTCTTCTCTTATCAGTTTTACCTTTCAATATGCAGACTCAAGTCTTCCTTCTTTAGGGAAATTTTCTTCTATATGTTTCATTACTTCCCCGGGTGGTAACTCATCAGTGCTGTTCACTATATATTTCTAGCCTTCCTCCTTCTATCTATATATAATGACTGCATGTGCCTGCTCTCTTTGAAGTTAAGGGTGGGTTTGTGATTTGCTTTGGCCAATGAAATGTGAGCAGAAGAAACCTGCACACACCCAAGTGGACTTTAGGAGTCAGTGTGTGACTCGCCATGCTACCTGTACTGCTGCAGTAATCAGGGAGGAGGTGTTGCAACAAAGCCTCTGCTGGCTCAGGTCCCTGAGTAACAACAGTGAGCACAGTCCTCCCTCTTGACCTGCACTGTATGCTGCAGCATGGGGAAGAGATCAATGTGCCAAGCTGAGCCACAGAGCTGAGGGGACTGTGTGTTATGACATTAAAAGCTAGTCCTGGCCTGGCCTGCCTCAAGTGCCCTTCCTCTACCTTTTTCCATTTCTAGTACTCCTGCTGCTTTTATGTCTTGGTTATATCGTCCAGATCTCTTACCTTTTCTCCGTAACTTCTCTTTGCATTTTCTCTGGAGCTCAGCCTTTCTAACTCTGTCTGGGTCTCACCTGCCTGCCCCATGCTTGGCTCAAGGAGGTAAATGGTTGGCATTGTGAGCCAGGGAGTTTGGATATTTATATTCTGCTCTTTACATACATACGCTTCCTTGTATCAACTACAGTCTAGGTACTTGTCATTTTCAATGTCTGTATTCCATATGATAATCTAATAATATTGTGCCTACCCACCTTCTTCTGTTGGGTATTAGGATTCTCAATTTTTACCAACTATAAAGATCCTCTTAGTAAAGTAATCCTCATTTTCTTTTTTTTTTTTTTTTTTTTTTTTGAGACGGAGTTTTGCTCTTGTTACCCAGGCTGGAGTGCAATGGCGCGATCTCGGCTCACCGCAACCTCCGCCTCCCGGGTTCAGGCAATTCTCCTGCCTCAGCTTCCTGAGTAGCTCGGATTATAGGCACGTGCCACCATGCCCAGCTAATTTTTAGTATTTTTAGTAGAGACGGGGTTTCACGATGTTGACCAGGATGGTCTCGATCTCTTGACCTTGTGATCCACCCGCCTCGGCCTCCCAAAGTGCTGGGATTACAGGCTTGAGCCACCGCGCCCGGCTTGATCCTCATTTTCTACTCTATGCATGGTATATTCCACTCTGACATATTCCTGCTGCTTCTGAATTCTACATTGACTCGTATGGAAGACAGAAAATCAGACTAGGCATCAGAAGAAAATGGGCTTTCCCAATCACTAGGCAAATGGCCTTGTACGAGCTACTTAGTAATATTCAAGTAATTCCCTGCCTATTCCAGAGTTGTTTTAAAGTCCAGCCAAGGATGGATGTGTGAATGTTCTGTGCAGAGTAAACCATTTTATCGGCTGCGCCCACTACCGCTCAAATATGCTGAAGATTGCTGGTAAGTCTGTCCATTCGAGGAAATTCGCAAATTCTTCAGGCAAAAAAAGTGAAAAATGAGCTCAACTTACATAATGTATTTTGTGGACTCCAAAATGCCATCAATCACCATTATAAACCTCCAAGAAAGGCAAGAAAAGCTGCCAATAATTTTTTTCAATATGGTATTCCACAGAAATTTATAATTTTAAGATGTGATTACATGGCACATCTTGATTTTGAAGTTGTTAAACTATGAAGTGTCTGTGCCTTAGAATCGATGAACATATGAAAAATACACATATGAATATCTGAAAAATCATACAGACTGAATTCCAATAATAGATCCAATAAATTTATTCCTGGCTGGGTACGGTGGCTCAGGCCTGTAATCCCAGCACTTTGGGAGGACAAGGCAGGTGGATCACTTGAGCTCAGGAGTTCAAGACCAGCATGGGCAACATGGTGAAACCCCATCTCTACCAAAAATATAAAAATTGGCCAGGCATGGTGGCACATGCCTGTGGTCCCAGCTACTTGGGAGGCTGAAGTGGGAGGATGGCTAGAGCCCAGGAAGTCGAGGCAGCAGTGAGCCTTGATCAGGCCACTGCACTCCAGCATGGGTGACAGAGTAAGACCCTGTCTCAAAATTACTCCTGTATATTTACTGCAAACCAGAAGAGCCCGAGTGAAGACATCTACAGCTAGGAACAAAAGGAAGCACGGTATGTGCATATAAGTGGGAGTGAGGATATCAAACCCACCCTGCTGCACAATGAGTCCAAGCTGCAGCCTGCCAGGTAGAGCCTCAGCAACAGTATTCCAGCCACATGAAGAATGGAGAAAGCATCTACCTAGAGCAGGAGCTATGGTCATTCACTGGTCTTGTTCCCTTTGACACTCTAACTCATTTCTTCCAAATAGAGGCCCTGGAAGGGCTGCTTAGGAGAGAAATGACGGGGAAGCAGGGACAGGGACATGATGGTCCGATGACCTGAGTCTGAGCAGATACAAGAAGCTGAAAACTGACCGGGTGCAGTGGCTCACGCTTGTAATTCCAACACTTTGGAAGGTTGAGGAAGGAGAAATGCTTTAAGTCAGGACTTCAAGACCAGCCCGCCAGCCTGAGCAATATAGTGAGATCCCCTTCTCTACCAAAAAAAAAAAGAAAAGAAAAAAAGAAAGGCAGCAGCGGCAGCAGCTGAATCACATCAGCATGAGTGTGAAATGAGAATCAACTCCCAAATTATTCTCTAGGAAATACAAATATCAATTTATAACTCCTTGTCACCTGGCTACCGTGACTGGGCAAGTTTAGGGGCATTCATTTTGATTCCAAAAGTGTGGATATAAAGTCTCCAGGGAAACACTTGGCTTGTATCTTGAAGATGTCTTACTTAGAGGATGTGCTATCTGTTGAAAAAGGAGGTCCTCTTCGTCTTGGTGCAGTAGCCCAAGAATTTCTTCTAGTTCTTAGACATTAGGGATTACCTACAAGCTAGGCAGTAGGACAGACAGGTCTGGCCAGGAAATGCCCAGTAATTCGGCTGAACAGCATGCTGTCCTCACACATGGCTGCCCCACCTCTGTTGCCACCCCCCACACACTGCATACCTACATCCCTTGGACCCCAAACCCACTGCTGCTGCTGGTGTGGACTTTCTAGCGTTTGGGTAATGCCAGAGAACATTCCTAAGAGTAGGCTTAATTCCCCTGCCTTTTCCTCAGAAAATCAGCAGCAACTGGAGACAAGCACCATCTTCCTTCAAGAAACAAAAACAAAGGCAACAATAAAAACTGCTCTCTAGGCAAAAGAGGCAATTACCACTCCCAAGGGATTTGTGGGCTGTCTATACAGCAGAAGGAAGTGTCGCTTCCTCCACCCGCAGGAGGAACACTGTCCAAGTAGGACACCAACCATGCAGGTCGAGCTTCACTCTTGGCAGATGCTCACAGAAGACCTTCCTGGAGAAACGGGACTGGCCTTGGAACTGCCTGGGTGCAGGCTTGCTTCTTCCCTGGATACAGACTATTTTCTAAGTTCTAGAGTCCTTATTTTTATTTTTTAAGAGACAGGGTCTCTGTTGTCCAGGCAGGAGTGCAGTGGTGGGATCTTGGTTCACTGCAACCTCCACCTCCCAGGCTCAAGCAATCCTCCTACCTCATCCTCTCAAGTACCTAGGACTACAGGCGTGTGCGCCTCTCAAGTAGCTGGAGTTTTTATTGATTTAGTTAGAAATCCCAACCTTCAACTAACTTGCCTTTTTTTGTGGAGTGTATGTGGGGTGGTGGGTGTTTGGAGGGGAAATGGGGAAAAGAGTTAGGGAAGGGAAAAGAATAATGAAGCAAAGTTTTACAGAGAAGCTATACAGGACCAACAGTTTATTTCTGGGCTCCTAAGGCATTGTCTACCCTACTGTCCACCCTACTGGCTGACAGGAATTTTTCACTGACAAGAAAGAAAATGCTTGAACATACTACTAGATCATGTTCAGCATAGCATCTGACTCACCAGCGAACAGACATGACACTCACATCTAAGTGACTGCTCATATGGAATAAAACCATTTGCCTTCACTGTGTAACTTCTACCAGCTGATGCCAACAGCTCAGCCTTTCTGTCACTGGAGGTCTATGAAAAGGCTCCTTCCTTGGCTCCCACTATAACCCGGGGATGCGGAATGTATGGTGCTGTATTCATTTAATTAAAACCATCAGCTCGGCTGGGTGCGGTGGCTCACGCCTGTAATCTCAAGCACTTTGGGAGGCCGAGGTGGGGGGATCAGGAGGTCAGGAGTTTGAGACCAGCTTTGCCAACCTAGTGAAACCTCCTCTCTATTAAATATATAAAAATCAGTTGAACATGGTGGCACGTGCCTGTAATCCCAGCTACTTTAGAGGCTGAGGCAGGAGAATCGCTTGAACCCAGGAGAAGGAGATTGCCATTAGCCAAGACTGTGTCATTGCAATCCAGCCTGGGTAACAGAGCAAAACTCCATTTCAAAAAAAATAATAAATAAATATTGACAAATACCATTTATTGAAATGTATGACCAGGTGTGGTGGCTCACCCCTATAATCCCAGCACTTTGGGAGGCCAAGGCAGGTGGATCACCTGAGGTCAGGATTTTTGAGACCAGCCTGGCCAACATGGTGAAATCCCGTCTCTACTAAAATGGAAAAATCAGCCAGGTGTAGTGGTGGGTGCGTGTAATCCCAGTTACCTAGAAGGCTAAGGCAGGTGAATTGCTTGAACCCGGGAAGCAGAGGTTGTAGTTGAACAGAGATTGCACCACTACACTCGAGCCTGGGCAACAGAGCAAGACTCTGTCTCCAAAAAAAAGAAAAAAGAAACGTGTAGAGGATAATTTAAAAAAAAGTAAAAAAAAAAACAAGCAGCCAAATATAATGGAAAAACCTGGTGTGGGCTCAGAACTCTAGCATTCAAGTTCTGACTTCTCCATGCATGAGTTATGTACCAAGGGCATGTCCCTGAACCTCCCTGAGCTTCCATTTTCTCATCTGTAAAACAGGAATCATTTTACCACCCTAGCCATTACACGGGAACATGTGTGTAACCGGGTGTACAAAGGTGTGGTTGGCAGAATAATGGCTCCCCAAACACGTCCACCACTGAATCCCCACAACATGTGAATGTTACCTTATGTGGAGAAAAGGATTTGGCAGATGTGATGAATACAGAACCTTAAAACGGGGAGATTATTCAGGTGGGTTGAATGTAATAACAGTCTTCATTAGTTAAAGAGAGAGGCAGAGAAGAAGACATGACTATGAAAGCAGACACAGAGATGTGAAGACGCTTTTAAGCTGGAGGAAGGGGCCACGAGCCAAGGAAAGTGTGTGGCCTCCAGGAGCTAGAAAAGACAAGGAAACAGATTCTCCCCCAGAGCCTCCGGAAGGAGCATAGCGCTGCAGACACCTTGATTGCAGACCAGCGAGACCACTGCAGACTTCTCATCTCCAAAAATGCAAGAAAATATATTTGTGTTGTCAAATTTGTGGATATTTGCTACAGCAGCAATAGGAAATTAATGTAAAACCTTCTAAGAGTAATGGCTGTTCTTCCAAAGGATCAATTCTTTTTTTTTTTTTTTTTTTTTTTTGAGACAGAGTCTCACTCTGTCGCCAGGCTGGAGTGCAGTGGCACAATCTTGGCTCACTGCAATCTCTAACTCCCTGGTTCAAGCAATCTCCTGCGTCAGCCTCCTGAGTAGCTGGGATTACAGGCATATGCCTCCATGCCAAGCTGATTTTTTGTATTTTTAGTAGAGACAGAGTTTTACCATGTTGACCAGGATGGTCTCGATCTCCTGACCTCGTGACCTGCCCACCCTGGCCTCCCAAAGTGCTGGGATGACAGGCATGAGTCACTGTACCCAGCCTGGATTAACTCCTAAAGGAGACTGAGGTTCAGCAGAGGTGTTCCCTGACTCTGCTGAAAATTATGAAGCAGGATATCTCAGTAAGTTTGGGCTGCTATAACAAAATACTGCAGACTGGGCGGCTTAAACAATAAACATTTACCTCTCACAGTTCTGGAGACTGAGAAGCCCAAGATCAAGGTGCCACCAGATTTGATGTCTGGTGAAGGCCCTCTTCCTGATTTGCAAATGGCCACCATCTTGCTGTGTCTTACATGCTAGAGACAAAGTGCTGGTGTCTCTTCTCCTTCTGGAGGCACTAATAATTTCATCACAAGGGCACCATACTCGTGACCTCTTCTAAACTCACTTATCTCCCAAAAGTCCCCCTTCAAATGCCATCACATTGGGGATTAGGATTCAACACATGAATTATGGGGGAGTACGGGGAATAAAATACATTCGGTCCATAGCACGTGGCATTCTATCTTGGGGAACTACTGAAAACTGTGCCCTAGAGAGGATGCCATGTGCCATGGACTGAATGTGCCACACTTAAGTAGGATAAGCAACTCAGTCAGTCCATCTGCCTATTCATTCATATTTATTCTAGTTATTAAGTCGTAAGGAAGATGGCAAAACAAATATAATTTCTATGCTCAGCGAACTGATAATCCATTAGGGAAGAGGAGAAAAGAGGAGGCCACAGAGCTCTCGTTTCTTTCACATCCCTAAGTGGCTGTCTAGTAAATGCATCCCACACAGGCTCTTGACCTGAACCCTACGGGAATGGACATCATCAGCATCAGCAGATCTATCAGCTTCCTGAAATAAGATGCCACATTCTAGGGGAGACTGAGAGTTAGATGTCAAAAGTATTTGGACTCAGAACCCAAAGGTTCAGGACCATTTATATAACAAGAGAAAGATTATAGATAAAAGACTGAAACATATTATAATAGATATTTCAGTAACAATCCAAATATTTGTGATTTACTTTTAGTATGGAGAAGATGGGACTCTCAAGGAAGAAGAAAACTGAATCAGGCCCTCCAGGGCTTCATGATTCATGATCAGGGTCATTCAATAAAGCATACAGAAGGGTCACTTAGAACAAGTTCCCTTAAGCATATTTTTCCTCTCTCCTGAGTCCGCATATGCAAGCTATTCCCTACCTCACATATGCAAGTTATTCCCTACCTCACACAACGCTCTCTCAATCCCACCTACACCTGCAGTAACTGCCCCAGTTCCAATGAAGCATCTCCAATGGCCATCTTCACTTCCTCTCCCAGTTCCTCTTGAACCTGCTCCAATCTCTAAAACCGTCCTTTCCACAGTTGCCAATGACCTCCACGTGACAGCATCCTAACATCAATTCCTGAGCACTCAGCAGCCAGGGGAGAAGATGAGCCTCCTCCTCCACCTTTGCTGCACCTGCTGTCTGTGGTCCCCTTACAATATAAGCCCCATGAAGGCAGAGTCTGTTTCTTTTACTGCTGTAGCCCCACAGCCTGGCATATGATGGGCTCTTGAAAATATCTGTTGGATGAATGAACATCACACTTCATGGAAATGTGTGAAAAAGGCCCAGCTGTACAACCGGAAAGAGATACCAAATTAAGGGCAGTCAGCCTGCTGTCTGAGTCCATTCCCAGCAGAGACTACCTTCTATCACTCAAGGTTCCAGTAACTGCCATACCACAGTGAGGGTTAAGTAGGACAGTGAAGGATGTGTGAGACACAATGTCGGTTAGGAACCTACTGCGGTTATGCTGCTTCCTGCCCAACCCACAGTTCCGATAAGGGGTGCAGATAACAATCATGTGTGCATGTGCAGAGACTGCAGGTGCCCCTGCCACCATGCTGGGTATGCAGTGGGCATGAAGGGATCGGCTTCAGCTGCCACCTGGGCAGGCCTTGACAGTACTGGGGGCGGGAGAAAGGTCAGCCTCTGCCCTCAAGTAAAATCAAGTCATAGTCAGCTAGGACAGCCTCCGGGTTCTCATTCCTCCTACCAACAATGAGGAGTAGGTGGAGCCTCTCCATCTACTCCCTCCCACCGACCCCCACCTGGAAGTGCCCAGAGAAAGGGAAGAACAGCCAGCCCAGTGACCTGGGCTTGTGACCCCCAGGCAGGGATTGGCAACGGACCCATCAACCATTTCTTGGACAGTGGGAACTTCTGAGTGCTTGTGCACTCTGATAGATACATTTCCTTAATACATTTTTTCAATATTTCATTATTATTATGTTTTATAGAGACAAGGTCTTGCTATGTTGCCCAGGCTGGCTTCTAACTCCTGGCTTCAAGTGATTCTCCTGCCTAGGCCTCCCAAAGTGCTGGGATTATAGGCATGAGCCATGGCACTGGGCCTTAAAAAAAAACCTTATTATGGAAATTTTCAGACAAAAAAATAGAATACAGTGAGCTCCCAGGTACTCATCACCCAGCTTCAACAATGATCAAATCAGGGTCAGTCCTGTCTGATTTTCCAGTGAGGTGCCCATGTCTTGGTCTGCTTGAACAACCCCAGTTTAAGCTTGTCATCTTGGTGTAATTAATAGCTCCCTCTTCCAGTTTCAAACATGCTTGCAATTAAATGATAAATTATATGGTCATCTGATCTTTATCCCAACTCACTCTCCCTGTACTAGATTATTTTGAAGAAAATTCCAGACATTAAATAAATCCACCTATAAATATTTCACAATGTGATGATAAAGACTTAAATACAGCTCTATACCCTTTAAACACCAACTTACAGGGCACTGTGCCCTCTCCTCTCAAGGGACTGTTGGAAGGGTCACCCAGTAGGCTCTGTGCTACGTGCTGACACATGGAGTCTCACCGGGTGGCATGACCCCAACTTAGGGATGGGGCTAACACACATGCAGAGAAGCCAAAGGTGTGCTCACGTTGGCCTGACTCCACTGCATGCCTCCTTCCATAGCACCCACTGCCGCTGCACAGGAGGTCTAGAAATGGCCACGGACAGCAAAACAGCAGAATAGACTGGCAGTCCGTGGCTCATTTTACACATGCACCCAGAAGGCGCAGCACGCGTTTCAATAATTCAGAGTGAATAAATGCAAACCACAAACCAATCCACAGAGAATAAAATACCAATCTTTACCTCTGCTCTCTGGATGGTATTGCTGCAAGATTTATTCAGAGTGAATAAATGCAAACCACAAACCAATCCACAGAGAATAAAATACCAATCTTTACCTCTGCTCTCTGGATGGTATTGCTGCAAGATTCTAGAGCTAGGCTCAAAGTTAGGATATTTTAAGCAACCTACCTTCCTGACATTCACGAGAAAATAGTGAGAGAAAAGGGAAATAACCATGTCTTCTGAGTCCTCAGAAGTGAACCAAAAAGTTCACTGGTCTATGATCCAGCAACCCTATTTCTGAGTGTATTTCCTAGGGAAATCCTCACACAGGTCAACCAGAGACAGCACAAGCATGTTGGTGACAGGACCATGTTGGGCAGCAGATGATCCCCATGAGAATAGGCAAGGACCCCAAAGAGCATGTACATGATGAATACCATGCTGCAGCCACAAGCAACGGATGAAACATATACACTGGACAGATCCAAAAACAGTGCTGACAGAAAAGGAAACAAAAGGATCCATAGCACTAAGCCATTTGTACCATTTTACTTAAGTTAAAAACATGCACACAACTAAAACCTTAGATTAACAAAACCATACACAAAAAACCCAGGTATGCATAGAAAGTAGCAATTGATAATAAACCAATACATCAGATATATTAACATGGTTGTCTATGGTGGGAAGGGGAATAGACAACAGGAATGAAAGGAAGAGATCAACATTATGAAGGAATAAAACCAAGAAAGCTGTCAGGTCTCCATGAAGTCCTGCTTGCCTCTGCTGATGTCTCCCACCGCCCACGCCTGCGTTCGCCATTGTCCCTAATCGCCCGGCTGTGGTGGAGCTTCCCTGGACAAGCTCTTCACCCAACCCTGTCATCTTTACTGTTCTATGATAATGTAAATACCTCTCACCCAACTCTGCCATCGTAACTGAACTTGTGGTCATGTATACTCCCTTGCCCTTACCCCCTACCACTGTAACTAAACTTACTCTGCAACACCCCCATCCCCCCAAAAAACTACTCAAACCTATAAAACCAACTCCCATCCCACTGCCCTTTACTAATGCCCTTTTTGGCCTTAGCCCATTTGCACCCAGGTGAATAAACGGCCATGTTGCTCACACAAAGCCTGTTGGGAAGGTCTCTTCATTCAAAGCACACATTTTAAAAAAATTTTTTTATTTTTATTTTAAGATGAGGTTTCACCACGTTGGTCAGGATGGTCTTGAACTCCCGACCTCTGGTGATCCGCCTGCCTTGGCCTCCAAAGTGCTTGGATTACAGGTGTGAGCCACCATACCCGGCCAAGCCCGTTTTTTCAACAGCCCCCCTGCCAAGACCAGTGAGACCAGCAACAGTGTGTCAAACACGGAATAGCATTAACTCAACACCACGCACTGGAGGGTGGTCCAAAAAGGAAAAAAAAAAGAAAGGAAAAATAAGAACTATTAATAAAAACTAGCAGGCAATCAACGATTCTGCAAAAAAACAGTCTTGCCTCAATTTTATATGTATGTACACACACACACACCACACACACAAGAGCGGGGTGTCTCATTACGTTACCCAGGCTGTCTCCAACTCTTGGGCTCAAGCAATCCTCCCACCTTGGCCTCCCAAAGTATAGGATTACACCTGGCCCCTCAGTTTTTTAAATGCTTTCTTTCACCAGCAAGATAACCGGTTGTGTGTGTGATGAACAGTAGCACTGGGGCCCATCACTACATCAACACAGTCCCGGCATCTCAGAGGTGAAGCTGGAGGGGCTCAAATGGAGGCCTTCGTTGCAATGTCTCCCTCGGAGTGAGGGCCTAGGATTGCTGGTTGCAAGGCTACCTGCTTCCAACTGGATGAGCCACGTAGCAGCTCTGTTTACATTTCTTACTTGCAAAAGAAGGGGTTCAATGGGACAATCTACAGCTGAAATTGCTTCCTGCTCTAACACTTGACACAGGTGTGTGTGCGTATACTACAACATAGCTAATCCTATGTTCTAAACTGTGTTAGTGATTAATTTTGTGCATATGTTATTGTCTCTAGCAGGTGGACACTGAGGCCGAATCCACTTTCTCCACTTAACGCAGGTTACTCTGTGTCAGGCACTGAACTGGACACTGAACAGTACAAGGGGCAGGGAGAACTCCTTCCTGGAGCTTAAACTCTGATGAGGGATCCAGACAAGTAAACAAGCCCCAGTGCACTACCTTGTGATCAGCATTGTGAGAGGACGCGACAAGGTCCCAAATGGAACTAGGAGTGGGGCCTGCACTGCCTTTTGGGGCCAGTGGGTTGGGATGACAGTGATGTTGGGAAAGCCTTCTTGTAAGAAGGAAAGTTTAGGCTGAGACTTAAAGATAAAGAGGACAGGAATGGTGGTTCACACCTATAATCCCAGCACTTTGGGAGGCTGAGGCTGGAGGACTGTTTGAGTCCAGGGGTTCGAGACCAGCCAGGGCAACATGGCAAAACCCTATCTCTATGAAAAAGACAAAAACTTGGACTGCATACCATGTATCTGGCAATCAAAAAAAAAAAAAAATTAACTGGGCATGGTGGCATGCACTTCATAGTCCCAACTACTCGGCAGGCTGAGGTGGGAGAATCGACTGAGCTTGAGAGGTAAATGCTAGAGTAAGCCATGATCGTGCCACTGCACTCCAGCCAGGAAGACCATCTCAAAAATAATAAAAAATAGAAGATAAGGCCGGGCGCGGTGGCTCAAGCCTGTAATCCCAGCACTTTGGGAGGCCAAGGTGGATGGATCACGATGTCAAGAGATCAAGACCATCCTGGTCAACATGGTGAAACCCCGTCTCTACTATAAATACAAAAAAATTAGCCAGGCGTGGTGGCACACGCCTGTAGTCCCAGCTACTCAGGAGGCTTAGGCAAGAAAATTGCCTGAACCCAGAAGGCGGAGGTTGCAGTGAGCCAAGATCACGCCATTGCACTCCAGCCTGGGTAACAAGAGCAAAAACTCTTGTCTCAAAAAAAAAGAAGATAAGCAAAAGTCAGCCAGGCAGACAAGGGGTACCCCAGGTGCAGGAGTCAGGGGTGAGAAAGAAAGAGTTCCAGGTAGAGGGGACATCGTGTGCAAAGGCCCCGGGGTGACACAGAGACTGTTCTTTCAAAACAAAGGTAGAATACTGATATGGTTGGATCAGAAAGGTAGACACTTATCAGCAGCTGACGCATACAGTAGGCTGTATTTTCCCAAAACAGCCTCATGACTATTTCCAGTCCCGCACGTACTTCTAGAACCTTGCCGCTCTTCATCAAACACTGGAGTCTGTTTTCTCTCCCCTTGAACCTGGATGGGCTTGGAATTATTCTGACCCAGAGTACAGCCAAAATGCTATGATTTGTAAGGCTAAGTCACACAAAAGATGGAGCCACTGCCCAGCTCTCAGGACCCTCACCCTTGGAAGCTTGCCACCATGCTGTAAGGAAGCCCAGGCCACATGCAGAGGCCACCATCAGCATTCGGATCAACAGCCCTTGCTGAGGTCTCTGTGGAGAACCAGACATGTGAGGGAATGAGCCATCCAAAGACACCTGTGGCCAGGCGCAGTGGTACACCTATAATCCCAGCACTTTGGGAGGCCAAGGCGGGCGGATCACTTGAGGTCAGGAGTTTGAGACCATCCTGGCCAACATGGTGAAACTCTGTCTCTACTAAAAGTATAAAAATTAGCCAGGTGTGCTGGTGGGTGCCTGTAATCCCAGCCAGTTGGGGGCTGAGGCAGGAGAGTCTCTCGAACCAGGGAGGCAGAGGTTGCAGTGAGCTGAGATTGCACCACTGCACTCCAGCCAGGGCAACACAGCGAGACTCTGTCTAAAAAAAAAAAAAAAAAAAAAAAAAAAAGCGCACCTGTTCCTAGCCTTCTAGTTTTCAGCTGAGGCCCCAGACATCATAGACCAGCAGAAACTAGTTGCTTTTGCTGTGTCCTACACAAATACAGTACCTGACCCACAGAGTCCGTGAACATAATAAGTAGTTGTCTTAGGCGACTGAGTTTGGGGTATTTTGTTATGAAGCAACAGTACGAGAATAAATGGATAAAGCATAGTTTATTCATACAATGGAAAACTATTACAGCAAGACGATGAAAAGTCTACAATCCTACAGAACAAGATGGGCAGCTCTCAGACACGATCTGAGTGAAGGAAGCAGACACATGAGTGCCTGGGATCACTGTCTGATCCTATCTACTTAAAGTACAAAACAGGCAAGGCAAATCCATGCTGTTCCAGGTCTGGAAAACAATACCTGCTATGTGAGCTGCAACTGGGAAGAGGTACGGTGGGTGGGGTGGGGGGGATTCCTAGGATGCCGGTTACACATAAGTGTTTAGTTTGTGAAAATGCATCAGGATGTATACTTACAATGTATACACTTCTTTGTATGGAGATTAAACTGCAATAAATAAGTTTCCTTTTGAAAAATGCTGACAGAGTGGCAAAAAAATGTAGACATGGACGCTAAAGAGGAAAGCAGGATCAGTGGGCAAGGCTCATTGAGGGTTTAGGTGCATCATTCCAGAAACTGCAGGACTATCCAACAGTTCAGAGGTGGCTTATATTTCAGAAATACTACTTTTGCCATGGTGCAGGAAATGGATTGGCAGGGGTCTAAAAGCTTGCAGAGCAGTTGGGAGTCACTGCAGTCATTCAGGCTATTGGTAGTGTGAATGGAGAGGCCAGCTTGGGCTAGGCTGCCCTGCTGCCCTGCCAAACATTAAGGTCCCTACGCTCCTGGGGCCCCTGGGCCGGCTGCCCAATGGGCCATCTGTTGGACTCAGAATCCAGAAGGGACATCTGGTCAACCCAACTCTGAACAATTATTTGTCTTGATTACTGAGCTTTTTGGCATCCCCTTATATTTTCTCCCTGGCTCTGGCAGAAAGTGCATGGATTAAAACGATTTTTAAAGGGTTTGCTCTCTTGGACATGTTATTAGCTTAGAAGTCAGAGAATTAGGAGCGTAGAAGTTAATGATATTCAAGTGGCTTTCTTGGGCAACTGGGTAAATGGTGGTTTTCGCAGAGACATAAACTCTCTAAGGGGAACAGGTTGCTAGAAAGGGGACAGGGGGTGAAGATGACAGTAGAGTTTGGGCTACCAAGCAATAGGAAAGTGAGAAACATGTAAGTGGAAATAGCTGGTTTATCTGGTGTAAGGGGCTGAGGCCCAGGGGGAAGATCTGGACTGGAGATATGGATTAGGTTACAAACAGTTTTTAAAAGCCCAGATGAGCCCACTCCAGGAGAATGTACAAAGATTCAAGATTGAGCCCTGAGGGGAAACCATTTAAGGGAACAGACTTTAACACCTGGGCAAAGATGGTGGACACAGGAAATAGAGGAGAGCAGTGAAGAATAACATTTATAGCAGGATCAGAGGAAAAAAATAACCCTCCGCCCCAAACAAATGATGCTCCCAAACTGGAGATGTCTATGTGCAAAGCAACTCTTCTTGCCCTCTTTTTCCCCCTTTTTCTTAAAAGGCAATAGTGCTACTAAAAGACTACAACCTAACTTTGGTTAAACAACTTAGATCTTTAAAATGATGAGCCAATTAATCCTATTCACCCCTTTAGCTAAAGAGCAACAGAAAGTACCATTTTTCTGACTTTCTTGGGTCCCTTTGGTGTTCCTCCGGCATCAGCTTGATTCTATCCATTTTCTGAATGAAGCACAAGAGAGGAGCGGGTGGGGCCCTCACATTTTTTAATGTACCCAAAATAACTGAGTGAGGAACTTCTGGCCCATTTCACAGAATAGGAAAGAAAAAAAAAAAAGACTCATACAAGTAAAAGAATAGATGTTAGATGAAAAGGGAAATGTGTTCCCTGGCCTTGGCTACTAAGGCCAAATTTAAAGCAATGATTAGGGCGATTTCATTTTGTGCCTTGGAGGGAGTGGGTTGTGTGGCTGCAGAAGTGGTGAGGAGCTTGTTGCACAGATGCTGGACCCCAGCACCAGCCCCGGCCCTGCTTATCCACTGCAGCAGCTGGTCTCAGAGGCCCTCACACACACCTGGGGTAATCTTCCTCCAAAGGTCCTGCTATTATAGTGGGATCACTGTGTCTGTAGCTTTTTGGACAAATATTTGAGTTTGGCTTTAAAAGGCAAAACTAATCAACTAGACAATATGTGAAAAAAGAACAGTAGGTATGGATCAGAGCCCCACTCTGCCACTGGAGAAAGGGACTGGCCACAGTAGCACAGCTGCTCCCTGCAAACTGAAACTGACCATGGCCTGGCTAGTATTAATTGGTTCATGACTTTTTGAGACAAGGTCTTGCTCTGTCACCCAGGTTGGAATACACTGGCATAATCACAGCTCACTGTAGCTTCGACCTCCAGAGCTTAAGCCATCCTCCCACCTCAGTCTCTCGAGTAGTTGAGACTACAGGTACATGCAATGATGCTCAGCTTTTTTTTTTTTTTTTTTTGGTAGAGACAAGGTCTTGCTATTGTTGGCCAGGCTGGTCTTGAATTCCTGGCCTCAAATGATACTCCTGCCTCAGCCTCCACAAACACTGGGATTAAAGCCATGAGCCACTGTGCCTGGCCCTTTTGTACTATTTTTTAATTTTTCTGAATGTTTGAAAGTTTTTATAATAATAATTTTTTTTTTTTTTTTTTTTTTTTTTTTGAGACGGAGTTTCGCTCTTGTTACCTAGGCTGGAGTGCAATGGCACAATCTCGGCTCACCGCAACCTCCGCCTCCTGGGCTCAGGCAATTCTCCTGCCTCAGCCTCCCGAGTAGCTGGGATTACAGGCACGCACCACCACGCCCAGCTAATTTTCTGTATTTTTGGTAGAGACGGGGTTTCACCATGTTGACCAGGATGGTCTCCATCTCCCGACCTCGTGATCCACCCGCCTCGGCCTCCCAAAGTGCTGGGATTACAGGCTTGAGCCACCGCGCCTGGCCTTATAATAATAATTTTTTAAAGCTGCAGTGAATTGTGTGGTATTCACATTAAGCAGGATAAATAAATGATTATAAATAGCTTCACCTCAGCTCGAATTTTGCTGCCATGTAGGTTAAGAAAAAGCGTTTAGTTTTCAGAGTGTTCTGGATTTCAGATTTGTAGATAATAGATGTATTAATTTTGTGGTGTTACCATTCTCATGTATGTCTTTAACCCTTCTAGACTCGACCATTGTGTGTGATATTCTGAACAGTTAATGTTTCTTCGTGTTAATTAGTCAATTCCCCTAACATTATCTATTAAGCAATCTATCCTTTCTCCATTGCTTCATAGTGCCTCCTTATTGTATATTAAATTCCCATATGTACATGGGTCTTCCTCTGAGATCTTTATTCTATTTCATTTGTCTATTACCTGTTTTTGCGCAGACATCAATTGCTTTTAATACTATGGTTTGGAAGCTTAAAGTTCCGTTTTCTCTTCTTTCTAAAGTTTAACTTAGGTAATCCAAATGCATTTAAAAATAAAATTTCTATGCCGGGCGCGGTGGCTCAAGCCTGTAATCCCAGCACTTTGGGAGGCCGAGGCGGGTGGATCACGAGGTCGAGAGATCGAGACCATCTTGGTCAACATGGTGAAACCCCGTCTCTACTAAAAATACAAAAAATTAGCTGGGCATGGTGGCGCGTGCCTGTAATCCCAGTTACTCGGAGGCTGAGGCAGGAGAATTGCCTGAACCCAGGAGGCGGAGGTTGCGGTGAGCCAAGATGGCGCCATTGCACTCCAGCCTGGGTAACAACAGCGAAAGTCCATCTCAATAAAATAAATAAAATAAAATAAAATTTCTTCCAAAAAATCCAATTAGAATTCTGAATGAGTTTTACTTGTAGCAGACTGTATTTTCCAAAGATAGCTGCACCAATATAAATCTCATCCCACATGACCTTCTTACAATGTGATATTAGCACTCCTCTATTGAGACATGGGGTCTATGTTCCCTTGTATCTGGAGTGACCTCCCCACCTGCCTGAACCAACAGAATGTGCTGTATGACTTCCAAGGGGCAGTCAGAAAGATAAAACGGCTTCAACTTGGTTCTCTTTTGGGACAAGGGCTGTGGGAGCCCTGAGTCAACATGTACTTAGTGCAGTGACCCAGAAGGCACCACATTGGAAAGATCACATGGAAAACATACACAGGAACAGAGATGCTGGAGAACTGCAGCTGTCCCAGACCCCGACTGCTTGAGTCTTCCCAGACCAGACATCAGGCATGTGAGTGAAAAGCCTTTGAGATGGTCACAGCCACAGCCACCATAGGAGGGCAACCTCAAGAGAGGCTTCAAAAGCCAAAAATGCCTGGCAGAGCTGCTCCCAAATGCTTGATTCACAAAAACTGTGAAACGTAATGATTATTACTGTTTTAAGCTATTATGTTTTGGAGTACTTTGTTACCCCACAGTTACTGAAATAGCACTGAATTTCTAAGTCAAGGAGAGAAGAAGATTATCATTTTATAATACTACATCTCATGCAAGGACATAGAATGTCTTTTCATGTATTTGGATCTTCCAGAGAGGTTCTACATATCGTTTAAGTTAACGAGAAAAACTTTATAGTTTCTTCTGCTATTGTTTTGTTTCTTATAATATTTCTAGGAGGAACTTTCCAGAATGCTCAGTGAGAGGCGGAGGAGTGGTAGCTGCCCGAGCTGCGCACAGCTCCGCGCTCCTTCCCACTCCCTCACACACCGACCTCAGCCCGCTCACCGGCAGTAGAAGATGGTGAAAGAAACCACTTACTACGATGTTTTGGGAGTCAAACCCAATGCTACTCAGGAAGAACTGAAAAAGGCTTATATGAAACTGGCCTTGGAGTACCATCATGATAAGAATCCAAATGAAGGAGAGAAGTTTAAACAGATTTCTCAAGCTTACGAAGTTCTCTCTGATGCAAAGAAAAGAGAATTATATGACAAAGGAGGAGAACAGGCAATTAAAGAGGGTAGAGCAGGTGGCGGTTTTGGCTCCCCCATGGACATCTTTGGTATGTTTTTTGGAGAAGGAGGAAGGATGCAGAGAGAAAGGAGAGGTAAAAATGTTGTACATCAGCTCTCAGTTATCCTAGAAGACTTATATAATGGTGCAACAAGAAAATTGTCTCTGCAAAAGAATGTGATTTGTGACAAACGTGAAGGTAGAGGAGGTACGAAAGGAGCAGTAGAGTGCTGTTCTGATTGCCGAGGTACTGGAATGCAAATAAGAATTCATCAGATAGCACCTAGAATGGTTCCGTAAAGTCAGTCGGTGTGCATGGAGTGCCAGGGCCATGGGGAGTGGATCAGTCCTAAAGACAGATGTAAAAGCTGCAATGGAAGGAAGATAATTCGAGAGAGGAAGATTCTAGAAGTTCATATTGACAAAGGCATGAAAGATGGCCAGAAGCTAACATTCCATGGTGAAGGAGACCAAGAACCAGAACTGGAGCCAGGAGATATGATCATTGTGTTAAATCAGAAGGACCATGCTGATTTTACTCGACAAGGAAAAGACCTTTTCAGTATGGACATACAGCTGGTTGACGCACTGTGTGGCTTCCAAAAGCAAGTATCTACCCTTGACAACTGAACTATAGTCATCACCTCTCATCCAGGTCAGACTGTCAAGCATGGAGATATCAAGTGTGTACTAAATGAAGGCATGCCAATTTATCATAGACCATATGAAAAGGGTTGCCTAATCATCGAATTTAGGGTAAACTTTCCTGAGAATGGTTTTCTCTCTCCTGATAAACTGTCTTTGCTGGAAAAACTCCTACCAGAGAGAAGGGAAGTGGAAGAGACTGATGAGATGGATCAAGTAGAACTGGTGGGCTTTGATCCAAATCAGGAAAGACAGTGCCATTACAATGGAGAAGCACATGAGGATGATGAACATCATCCCAGAGGTGGTGTTCAGTGTCAGACTTCTAATGGGCCAGTGAATAACACTCACTGCTGGCATTTTAAGTGCAGTAGTGAATGAGTAAGGACTGTAATCATAATATGCTCACTACTTGCTCTTGTTTTTCTTGAATTATTCAACTATAGTAGTGTTTTTAAAAAGAATAAAGGCAAATATAAAAGCTCAAAAAAAGATGTTTCTAGTTGATTATTGATGGCCTAGAGAAAGTCTTTTTTTTTTTTTTTTTTTTTTTTGAGACGGAGTTTCATTCTTGTTACCCAGGCTGGAGTGCAATGGCGCGATCTCGGCTCACCGCAACCTCCGCCTCCTGGGTTCAGGCAATTCTCCTGCCTCAGCCTCCTGAGTAGCTGGGTTTACAGGCACGCGCCACCATGCCCAGCTAATTTTTTGTATTTTTAGTAGAGACGGGGTTTCACCATGTTGACCAGGATGGTCTCGATCTCTCGACCTCGTGATCCACCCGCCTCGGCCTCCCAAAGTGCTGGGATTACAGGCTTGAGCCACCGCGCCCAGCCTGAGAAAGTCATTTTAATTAGACAGATTTTGTTCTCATCAGTTCATATCAAGTAAAAATAAAGTGTTATCTCATTCCTTCTTTAATTTTCCTTTCCTTAACCTGTTGGTCAGTACCTCCACTATTATGTTTAACAAAATTTCTTCCTGGCCGGGTGTGGTGGCTCATGGCTGTAATCCCAGCACTTGGGGAGGCCGAAGCAGGTGGATCACCTGAGGCTGGGAGTTCAAGATCAGCCTGGCCAACATGGTGAAACCCCAGCTCCTCTAAAAACACAAAAATTAGCCAGGTGTGGTGGCGCATGCCTGTAATCCCTGCTACTCAGGAGGCTGAGACAGGAGAATGGCTTGAACCAGGAAGGCAGAGGCTGCAGTGAGCCAAGATTGCACCACTGCTCTCCAGCCTGGGCAACAAGGCAAAATGCTGTCTCAAAAAAATAAAAAACTTCCACTGAATAACCGTTTGCTGTAGATTTTTGGTACAACATTTTAAAATCAAATTGTTTCTTTGTCATTATTTTGTTGAGAATGTTAAACATAAAATGGCATTGAACTCATCAAATTTGTTTTCTGTATCAAGTGACATAATTACGTCTTCCCCTTCTTTGGTCTATTGATGTAACAGGGTCTCTGATGTTGAACCAATCTTACCTTTTGGGGGAAAACAGAACTTGTGATATATGTCCTCAATATATTATTAGATCAATTAGCTGATACTTTATTTGGGAGCTTTTTCATTTGTGATCAAACATTAGTATCTATTTAGTCTTTTTTCTGCAGTGGTCAGTTTCTTCAAAGAAAGTCTCCACAGTCTTGTCTCTACCACTGAACTTCTGGACCTGAATGGGAAACAAGTTTGAAGTCTGGCTGCAGAGATGCCTTCTGACCCTGTGGTTTGGCATCTCACTCCTACTTCCCTTCCTAGGTGCTTGGCCAAGTCCATGCACTCCTGCTCTCCAGAGGAGCCCTCCCAACAGGTACAGGGCTCAGAAGGACAGTCACCTGACAGAGGGGCAGCAGCAGTGGCTTCCACATACAGGACTTTCCAACAGTCCTCTTGTCTCTAAAGTTAATTATGATCTGGCCAATAATTGGTGGAATGTCCACAGGAAGGGCTATCAGTAGCCTCCAAAAGGGTAAAAATTCCATATACTGACTTGTCCACAGGCTGAATTAAAGGGAAAATAAAAAAGCAAGTTACAAACATGTAGAATGTGACACCCTTAGCAAACAAAGAAAACCCATTCATGCTTGCACACGCATAAGGAAGGATATACTTCTGAGCATACACACCCATGTTTCACAAGGGCTACCTGGTCACCCAAGAGCAGGGAGATCAGGGCAGAAGAAGGGATAAGACCCTTAACTTTAAGCTTCCTATATTGTTTGACTCTGTGATGATGAACTCAAATTACTTTCATAACTAAAAAAAATTAAGTCCCCCCACACCCTAATGCCTACACTTATTATCCCTGATCTCAGCTAGAAGTCACAACAGTTGGCACTGCTACTACAAAGGTGTAAGTGACAAACAGCTGGAGTGTGGCTCTGGCCAGAACAAACAATAAAACCCTGGAGGAGCTGAGGAGTTGCTGTTGATGGCAGTAGTCTAAGGCATCCCCGACTCAGGGAGGTGCTAACACGTCCAGCCCTATAATATGCAGGGGTGACCTGCCAACTCCAGTGAGGAGCTTCAGTCACAGGAGCCTCTGGGTTGGCAGACTGTACTAGAGTGAGAAGTGAACAGCCTCCCCCGGGCTTTCTTATCATTTTTGCTTTCCCTCATCTTCAGCTCTAGCTGCCTGCTATCACTTGGAATACTATAATTACCAAGGCAATGGGATTGGTATAATTTCTCCTACCATGAAGGCACATTCTCTTTTTTCCTTATTTCAAAGCGCAAGAGTTACCTAGCAAGGGTCACAGGGACACAGCCTATCTCTCACGTGAAGTAGGTTGAGACACGCCCACTCTGCATTCCTGCAGGACCAGGTCTGCACCCCGTGCACCTGTTGGTTTGCTGGGCCCTGTGAGGGGCAAAGGACACACATGCGCTGCTGAGGGAGCAGCAGGGTGAGCTGGGGCAGAGCCAGCAGTCGGTTCTTCCAAAAAGCCCTCTCTGGCTTTCCCCGATACAAGACACATGGGGTGCCAGGTATTACGAGAAGGGCCAAGAGCAGCCTGAAAAGGTCTCCATTCTCTCTCCACAGCAGCTCTGAGTCCACTGCTCATTTAACTCTTCCATGGAGTGGGGAGGGCAAGAAGGAAGAAGAAAAAAATGAGAGCGACAGCCTACATTTCTAGAGCCACTCCTATGTGCCAGGCAAGTTCTAGGAGATTTATTTACATTGTTGCATTTAGGCCCATGAATCTCTGCTCTAAGCACCATTATTTATTTTAATTTATTTTATTTGATTGATTAAGACACAGTCTGGCTCGGTCACCCAGGCTGGAATGCAGTAGCATGACCTTGGCTCACTGTAACCTCCGCCTCCCAAGTTCAAGCGATTCTCCTGCCTCAGCTTCCCAAGCACCCAGCCCTGCTAATTTTTCTATTTTTAGTAGAGACAGGGTTTCACCATGTTGGCCAGGCTGGTCTTGAACTCCTGACCTCAGCTAATCTACCAGCCTCAGCCTTCCAAAGTGCTGGGATTACAGGTGTGAGCCAGCACTATTATTACTCCTACTTTACAGATGAGGAAACAGAGGCCCAGGAAGGCAGCTATGAGTGACCAGAGCTAAGATCTCAACCCAGGCAGCCTGACCTGGGGTCAAGAGAGAAAGAAATGCCCAGGGCAAGGTAGGGGTTAGAGAGGAATAAAACAAACCAACACTCAAGACTTGTTCCTCTTTTTCAGTCAAGGACAAATCAGGTCCTTACCTCAAATATTAGTTAATGGGAGACTCGAGGTAGGGGAAAAGTTTCCAAGAATTAATATTCCCATATTCCTTGGGGTGATCTAGAAATATATACAATGAACTATAAGAAACACAGGGAGGCTGGGTGTAGTGGGTCACATCTGTAACCCCAGCACTTTGGGAGGCTGAAGAGCCGGAGGATTGTTTGAGGCTAGGAATTCAAGACCAGCATGGGCACATCGTGAGAATTCATCTCTACAAAAAATTTTAAAAATTGCCAGGCAGGGTGGTGTACACCTATAATCCTAGCTACCTGGGAGGCTAAGGAAGGAGCAACACTTGAGCCTAGAAGGTAGAGGCTGCAGTGAGCCATGATCATGCCACTGTACTCTAGCCTGGGTAACGGAATAAGACCTTGTCTCATTAATTTTTTTTTTTTTTTTTGAGATGGAGTCTCACTCTGTCACTCAGACTGGAATGCAGTGGCACAATCTCTGCTCACCGCAACCTCCACCTCCCAGGCTAGAGGGATCCTCCCAACTCAGCCTCTTTAGTAGCTGAGACTACAGGCACACACTACCACCCCGGGCTATGCTTTGTATTTTTGGTAGAGATGGGGTTTCACCATGTTGCCCAGGCTAGTCTCAAACTCCTAAGGTCAGGTGATCCCCCTGCCTCAGCCTCCCAAAGTGCTGGGATTTACAGGCGTGAGCCACTGCACCTGGCCAAGACCCTGTGTCTTTAAAAAGAAAAGAAATATCAGTAATGGAGCTTTGTATTTTCACAAAAATCCTAAGCCAGGAGACTATCTCCAATACTTCTCTAGTGCCACCTAGCATGAGGGGGCAGATACACACAGGGAGGTCACAGCCAACCCAGAACGCCACTCTTCCCCTCCTCATTGCTGAACAAAGGCAGCGACTGCACTGTGTCTGGAGTTTCCCTCCTCTCATTCCTTCTCTGATTGAGTCTTCCACTCACAGAGCTTAGTGGAAGGTCTGCAAGGTGCTCGCAATCATTCACCTCTCTTGATAGCCCCTGAATTTCAGAGTTCACGAAGTAACTTCACACGCTTCATCATTCACTGAAATGACCAGCACTGTCTTCCTTGATTTATTAATTCCAATACTTTTAAGAGTAGATCAAGGTCTTTGGGCTAAAATTTAAAATACACCAACGAAATACCACAATGTATTTTTCCAAAACTAAATGCCATGCACACCTATCCACAGCAAACACTGAATGCAGTAAACTGGATGCCAAGCAGCATGGAGGTGGCAGACGTCAGAGATGAAGGGAGAGAAAGTACAACGGTTGGGGCCTGGCTGGAGATGCCCACCCCAAATCTAGGCTGGAGTTAAACCCTCACCTCCAGGAATGTGGACGTCCTACAGGCAGGCTAGAGTGCCTCCCTGAAGGCATTCCCTGCAGATCAGGGTGGGAGGAATGGCCCAGGACTTTCCAGAGTCTGGCTGTGGGTGCCCAGGTTGCTGCTGGCCTGGTGCACGGGAAGAGGGGCTACACAGGAAGCTGACAGCAGGTAGGTTCTCATCCACCCTAGCCACTCGTGTGACTCTGCACAAATCTTAGCTTTGTCTCCTGTTTTTCACTTGTACAGTGAGCCTTATGCCTCTAAGTTCCCTTCCCATTATAAAGCCTCTGGAAAGTTAGAGATTATTGTCGTATTTCTTTCCTATTACAGGCCCCTCAAGGGGAAGTTCCGGGAGAACCTTGGGTTCTTCCATCCTGAAGAAAGGGAGCACTCTTGCCAGGTAAACCAAAGGAGCTGGGAAGCCCCAGGCCTCCCATGTAGTAAATGTTCTATAATATTGCCAGAACTGACACCCTGGTTAAAAAAAAAAAGTCTATATTACAAAAGGCAAGGGGATATTTGTTATTCATATAGCCTGTAACTCAGAAGATTCCTCCTTGTTCCTCCCATATGTGGCATATGGCCAGGCCTGCCTCTCCTAGCACCACAGTACAGCCCACCACCTCATAGGAGCCTCCATTACGCAGCGGCTAGACGTACGTACAGAGGCTCTAACAAAGACACGAAAGACTGAGGACTGTAGGAACATTCGTCTTGCCACGGGCAGCCAAGAGGAGCCTGATATGGGGGCATACCTGCTCCTCCTGTGTGATCCTGCTAAACACACAGATGAGAAAGTGAGCTCAGGGGCATGCGGCCAAAGCTGCTGTGGAAAGGTAAAGACACAGTCCACATTTGCACTCTCTCTTACTTAGCTCTTTTAATTGACTCTTTCTGATAAAGAATTCATTTCACTTCAGTAACTGCCAACTTTAGCAAAAGGTCAGAGTACTGGCCGTGAGCCACTGTCGATGGAAACTTCTCAGCTGCCTTCAGAGATGCCTTGAGAGGCTGATGCTGCATGGGCACGGGCCTCTGCTGCCTTTATCTCCAAGGGCTGTGCTCCACGCTGCTTCCCAGGGAGACGACGACTAGGCATTACCTTCTGCCACACTCTTGAACACAGAAGGTTCTAAGCCTGTTATTACAAATGAGCCAGAACAGCTCTGTCAAAGCAAGTTCTGTAAGCTGTCTCCATTCTTCTGAAGTGACTGAACAGCCATTTGCTTAGATTTCTCATTTCACTTAGATCTCTCTGCGTAACAACAAGAACATGAATATTTTTTTCATTGACACTTTGTCAAGTCAAAAGTGTAACCTAATTTTAAGCCTCTCTTACAGATTACCTTAAGGGAAATACAATATAAACCACCGTCTTCCACTGTCTCGGCTGCAGTCTCTTGGGAAAGGAAACCTCTCCCAGTTCTGCTACACTTGGGCCAGTTGTCAGTAGAAGGTGTCAGCCAGGTCAGAAACTGACGCAAAGGATCTGGTTTCTCAGAAGAGTGCTTTAGACCAAGTTGGTGGCAAGACGACTCATTCTGTTAAGAGAAACCTGGTAGAGTGAAAGTCATATTGGGGTGCAGGGCTCAACTGAGAACTCCCATACTTTTAATGTCTTCTTCCCTAGGTAACTTCACCATCACAAACACAAGCAAAATCAAATCACAAAACTGCTGGCAAAAACATCAAGAGCGGTCCATCAACAGATGAATGGATAAAGGAAACATGGTACATATACACTATGAAGTACGATTCACCCACAAAAAAGAGTAAGAGCCAGTCATCTGCAACAACATGAGTGGAACTGGAGATCATTATGTTAAGTGAAATAAGCCAGGAACAGAAGATAAACATCGTATGTTCTTACTTATTGGTGGGATCTGAAAACCAAAACAACTGAAGTCACGGACACAGAGGGTAGAAGGATGGTTACCAGAGTCTGGGAAGGGTAGTGGGGGGAGGTGGGATGGTTAATGGGTACAAAAAAAAACAACAAAAAGAATGAATAAGACCTACTATTTGATAGCACAAAAAGGTGATTATAGCCAGTTAATAACTTAATTGCATATTTTTAAATAAAGAGTGTGATTGTTTTGTGTGTAACTCATAGGATAAATGCTTGAGGGGATGGATACCCCATTCTCCATGATGTGCTTATTTCACATTGCATGCCTGCATCAAAACATCTCATGTACCCCATAAAAACGTACACCTACTATGTACCACAAAACATTTAAAAAATAATTTTATCCATGCCCAGAGCTGTTTGTAAAAAAAAAAAAAAAAAAAATGGGCAAAGGATATGAACAGATACTTTACAAAAGAAGACATACAGGAGGCCAACAAACATATGAAAAAATGCTCATCATCACTGGTCATCAGAGAAATGCAAATCAAAATCACATTGAGATACCATCTCACACCAGTTAGAATGGTGATCATTAAAAAATCGGGAGACAACAGATGCTGGAGAGGATGTGGAGAAATAGGAACACTTTTACACTGTTGGTGGGAATGTAAATTAATTCAACCATTGTGGAAGACAGTGTGGCGATTCCTCAAGGACCTAAAAATAGAAATCCCATTTGACCCAGCAATCCCATTACTGGGTATATATCCAAAGGATTATAAATCATTCTACTACAAGGACACGTGCACACGAATGTTCATTGCAGCACTGTTTACGATAGCAAAGACCTGGAACCAACCCAAATGCCCAACGATGACAGACTGGATAGGGAAAATGTGGTACATATACACCATGGAATATTATGCAGCCATCAAAAACGATGAGTTCACGTCCTTTGTAGGGACATGGATGAACCTGGAAACCATCATTCTCAGCAAACTGACACAAGAGCAGAAAATCAAACACCGTATATTCTCGCTCATAGGCGGGTGTTGAACAATGAGAACACATGGACACAGGGAGGGGAGCACTACACACTGGGGTCCGTTGGGGGGAAATGGGGGAGGGGTGGGGGGTGGGGAGGTGGGAAGAGATAGCATGGGGAGAAATGACAGATACAGGTGAGGGGACGGAAGGCAGCAAAGCACACTGCCATGTGTGTACCTATGCAACAATCTTGCATGTTCATCACATGTACCCCAAAACCTAAAATGCAATAAAAAAAATAAATAAATAAATAAATAAAGTTTTTTTAAAATCAGAGCTTCATAGCAGGATCTGAATTCATTAGTGCCCCATGAAGGGGAGTCATCACTGCACAGCCTTACTGAGAATTTCCTTCCCCATTTTCCTAGTCTTCTCTTCCTTATGCCAGTTATGAAACTCTAGTACCCTCATAGTACAGGGAAGAAATGGAGACAGCCTGAGAAGTCTACCATCAAAATCAAGGGTGCAGCCAAAATTAAAATCCAAGTTTTCTGGCCGGACACGGTGGCTCATGCCTGTAATCTCAGCACTTTGGGAGGCCGAGGCAAGCGGATCACTGAGGTCAAGGAGTTCAAGACCAGCCTGGCCAACAGGGCACAATCCCATCTCTACTAAAAATATAAAAATTAGCCGGGCATGGTAGTTTTTGTCTGTAATATCAGCTACTTAGGAGGCTGAGGCAGGAGAATCAATTGAACCTGGGAAGTAGAGGCTGCAGTGAGCTGAGGTCATGCCACTATACTCCAGCCTAAGTGATAGTGAAACTTGTCTCAAAAAACAAATAAACAAAAAACACAGATTTCCGGAGGCTGGTATGCTAGGGTGGATTTCATGGTCATGGTGCTCAAACATAGAGATAAGATGTATTTCCCTGCTCCTGCCACAGGCAAAGTGGGACTACCCTAACTTAGAAACTGTTGGCAGGTGCGGTGGCTCGCACCTGTAATCTCAGCACTTTGGGAGGCCGAGGCAGGCTGATCACAAAGTCAGGAATTTGAGACCAGCCTAGTCAACACAGTAAAATCCTGTCTCTACTAAAAATACAAAAATTAGCCAGGCATGGTAGTGTGCAACTGTAATCCCAGCTTCTCAGGAGGCTGAGACAGGAGAATTGTTTGAACCCAGGAAGCAGAGGTTTCAGTGAGCCAAGATTGCATCACTGTACTCCAGCCTAGGCAACAAAGTGAGACTCTGTCTTAAAAAAAAAAAAAAAAAAAAAAAAAAAAAAGACAAAAAACCTGTGCCATCACCTTGGTTTGTAACAGCAAGTCCAAGCGCTTCTGCATTCTTACAACTGAGAGAAGCTCCTCATATCCTGGGCTATACCAAATAATCACACCAAGTCTAGCCATAAAATCCTAGCCAGGGCCAGGCGCAGTGGCTCAAGCCTGTAATCCCAGCACTTTGGGAGGCCGAGGCTGGTGGATCACGAGGTCGAGATATTGAGACCATCCTGGTCAACATGGTGAAACCCCGTCTCTACTAAAAATATAAAAACTAGCTGGGCGTGGTGGCGCATGCCTGTAATCCCAGCTACTCAGGAGGCTGAGGCAGGAGAATTGCCTGAGCCCAGGAGGTGGAGGTTGTGGTGAGCCGAGATCGCGCCATTGCACTCCAGCCTGGGTAACAAGAGTGAAACTCCATCTCAAAAAAAAAAAAAAAAAAATCCTAGCCAAACTGTCAGTCTGACCCCCTAGATACGTAAAGGAGTGAAGAGAGAAATGAGATGAAGGAATGTGAAGAACGTGACTTCCAAGGGTCAAATGAAACAAAGCCAGGCTGAAGGAGAGAAAGGAGGGATCAAATCCATCAGCCTAAGACCTTTACTCCACTTTTATGGATTTATACAATTTTATGGATTTATACTTTTATACAATTTCCAAACATTACAGGTAGAGTAAAAACTTCGAATTTTTGGCTCCAAACACTTCTCTGCTCACATTCAGAAATCGAAGGATCAGTTAAGACCCGCAAACAAACTTCAAGAGATAGATGGGAGTCTTTGATGGCTGAAAAACCCGTTCCTAGGAGATGTGAACCATTTCAGCACAAACAAAAGTAAGAAGATGGTAATTTTCTTTGATACCTCCACTGCATCTGAGATGTATTATGCTTGATTTGAATTCATTATGCTTTTCTTTTTGAAAATCCAAGACATCTGGGGCCAAGACTACAAGGGCAAAGGGTAACTGCAAAGCCCTGACACCTACTATGAAAACAGTCCTGACAGTGGGCAGCTCCTCTGGCTCTTCTTATAGCAGGCAAGCCTAACACATTCTGAGGCTTCCTTCACTGCTCCCACATGCTCACACAGCTGGGGATTAAGGCGAGTATCTAGTTGTTTATATTCAAGTATGAAAAACCTGGCAGGTAGCAGCCCCTTGGAGGGGAAACATTTGGCAGCAGATCATAACAGTCCAAGGAAAACACAAGGTGGTCACCCCCTCTGAACTAAGGCACACAGAAAGCCCAGCGCATCACCTGGGGAATGAGAACCGGTTTATTTAAAGAAGAAACGAGAAGGAACCACGAGGATGTGGAACTCTCCTGAGTCCAACCAGCAGAGCACGATGAGTACTAACACTCACTGCCATCTACTCTCCACCTCATCTGTCATCAGGTTACCAATTCAACCAAAGCCCTTTTCCAAACCATCGTGATGAGGTTTGTTGCTCACTTTGTGCCCAAGTGCTGGGAACCTTATTGTCCAGTAGGGCTCTGAATTCCCCTTTAATTGATCCCCACTATGGCAGTCATTTCTGGTTTAGAGTAGTTGTCCTGTCTTTAACTATTTATCTCATCCTTTTCAGAGGACTTAGCCACTGTTCTTCCCCTTAGTTCCTGCTGCCTGCAGTCATGTTGGGCCAGCAGGTTTAGGGAAATAATTCTTGGGTTTAACAGTTATTATATTATTCTTAGAGTGCTCCTTGCAAGCAAAGCTACTGAAAGCCAAAGAATAAAAAGCTGCGTATAATGGATGAGAACAGCCCACCTCAAGAGACCAGCCACAGAGCTCCTCAGATCTAAATGCTCCCACACAGAAAGCAAAGGAGTGGCCATGGTGGTGCATGCTTATAGTCCCATGGAGGCTGAGGTGGGAGGATTGCATGGGCCCAAAAGTTCAAGATCAGCCTGGACAACACAGTGAGACCCCTATTTCTACAAAAACAAAATAAAATAATAATAATAATAAAAAAAAACAAAGAAAAAAGGGGAGGTAAAGTATCAGTATATTTAGAGGACCAGAAAGGGTGGAATAGTGGATCTCTCTCAGGCCTCATATTTGTTGATAAGGTATACAACGGCAGTGGTCCTTACTCTTCTCCACACATAGCCCACCAAGTATATATAAATAGCAGTTTCTGGCTGGGTGCGGTGGCTCATGGAATACGCGGGGGTAATCCCAGCACTTTGGGAGGCTGAGGAGGGTGGATCACCAAAGTCAGGAGTTTAAGATCAGCCTGGCCAGCATGGCAAAACCCCACCTCTACTAAAAATACAAAATTTAGCCCGGTGTGGTGGTGGACACCTGTAATCCCAGCTACTGTACTCAGGAAGCTGAGGCAAGAGAATTGCTTGAACTCGGGAGACAAGGGTTGCAGTAAGCCAAGACTGTGCCACTACACTCCAGCCTGAGGCGACAGAGAGAGACTCTTAAAAAAAAAAAAAAGATAAAAATGAAAAATAAAGTTTCCAAGGCTGAAGGAAAGAAGCAATTCCACTGACTTCCTTGCGAAGCAGCTGTTATGAAGATCCTGAGGCCAAGGAAGATGAATCCCTTATTTATAAAAATGAAAGAGACTGAGATAGCGCCTGAAAGGCCAGAATGAATCTGGTCACTCTGCCATAACAAACAGGCCAAGCCCTGGCTAAGGAATAAATTGCTCCTTCAGGAGCTTTTCTTAACCTACCACCTCTCCATCTCGGATCAAATCAATACATGAAAAAAATCTCCAAGTAGGCCGGGCACGGTGGCTCAAGCCTGTAATCCCAGCACTTTGGGAGGCCGAGGTGGGTGGATCACGAGGTCAAGAGATAGAGACCATCCTGGTCAACATGGTAAAACCCTGTCTCTACTAAAAATACAAAAAATTAGCTGGGCATGGTGGCGCGTGCCTGTAATCCCAGCTCCTCAGGAGGCTGAGGCAGGAGAATTGCCTGAAACCAGGAGGCGGAGGTTGCAGTGGGCCGAGATCGCGCCATTGCACTCCAGCCTGGGTAACAAGAGCGAAACTCCGTCTCAAAAAAAAAAAAAAAAAAAAAAAAAATCTCCAAGTATTGATTAAACCTGGTGATTCAAGCAGAGCAAAGAAAAAAACAAAACTCTGTGGCCATCTATATTTGTATCAGAATAACCTTACGAAATTCCATTTAGATTAGAAATCTGGCATGAATAAGCAGGAAACAAGCACATGAACTACACTGGAGTCAAAGGAGCAGGGAAATGCAGCAGGACGTCAGGGTGGGGGAATTCTAAGATGCCGCAGTAGTACCTGATTCTGAATGACAGAAACCCCCAGGAAATTCTGAACAAATCTGAAAGACTATGCAACAACACCACAGTACTCTGTACAGAGGAATGCCCATCAAAACAAGAATCTAAATCTGTTAATACCAGCTACCCAGGAAACTGAACTGGAGGATGTCACAGGCCTAAATGCATCTGGAGAGGATCCAGTGGCATTAAAAAGTCTTTTCCTGGCCGGGTGCGGTGGCTCAGGCCTGTAATTCCAGCACTTTGGGAGGCCAAGACAAGTGGATCACACGAGGTCAGGAGTTCAAAACCAGCCTGGCCAACATGGTAAAATCCCCTCTCTACTAAAAATACAATAAGTAGCCAGGCATGGTGGTACACATCTATAATCCCAGCTACTCGGGAGGCTGAGGCAGGGGAATCACTTGAACCTGGGAGGTGGAGGTTGTAGTGAGCTGAGGCCATGACACTGCACTCCAGCCTGGGAGACAAGAGCAAAACTCCATCTCAAAGAAAAAAGAAGTCCTTTCCATAAGACAAGTCCGAGGAATGAAAATGAGAATCTATCCTCTCACATCATGATACTTATGAACTTCAGTATCTGTATCTTCAGTATTTTGTCCAGAGGACCACTACCAGATTTATTTGTTAACCAAGAAAGGTAAACATCAACATCACACATAATCTTACACCTGACTTTCAAACCTATTCTGTTCAGAACAACTAGAATTTATGAGCAGTACTCTCATTGAAAATGATAAAATCCTCTACCATGCCCAATCCTTTGAGGGCCTCTGGCCAGAGCTGACTGATCAAAATGTGAATGAACAGTCACTTGGCTTGCATGCTGAGCTGTATAGAATAAAACTCGTCCTTTTACAGTTCAACTTCCTTAAGCCTATACCTCTTAAGAAGATGATTCCAATTCATCTTTATGGATCCTTACAAACTAGATATAACAAGGAGTCCTGATGTTATATGGGGAGGGGCACCTACAGAACTGACTATCAGCTATTAATGGCTAAAATGATTACAGTCCTCAGAATTTTCTCCAATGGCAAATATGCCCAATTACATGGAATATAACGTGCCGGCTCAGCAAAGAATAGATCTAAATTCTGAGCAGCTTAGAAATGGCTTGAGTCACTGGCTGGTGAATGTCTTTACTGAGGAGATACTGGAGCAGAAACATTGATGGTTTTCCTAGAAGCTTGTATTACAAGAGACACCCCCTTGGTCCTTCAAGGATGCGTCCAGTTGGAGACAAGGCTGGCTTTCCCAGGTAATGCTACTTTTAGTAGGAAAGGCAAAAATTACTCCCACTAGACTAAGTGTTTATGCTGTTTTTCTTCTGTAAAATCAAAGACCTTTAATCTCTAAGGTCACTTAGAAAGCTCGGTAGGGTCCTGAGGTCAAGACTGCGGCATTCTTTTGTCTTTCCAGCAGAAATGAGACTCTACAGGCTGGTAGGAAGGAGCTCCTTCCTCCAGGCAGGCAGCTGGTGTGTCCACAATGCTCTGTGGACAAAGGAAGGAAAAGGCCTCTTGTAGGAAGATGAGCAATGCCTGTCATCAGGCCTGCAGTCTACCCAAGACTCCAATGACTGAGGACAGAACACAACCTAGTCCTGGGCTGGTAGAATGGAAAGTGCTGGAACCAAGTTCTTCACAACAGAGACATCTGGTATCTTAAATCAGGGCACTGGTTCTGCTGCAAGAAGGTGAGATTCTAAATCATACGCTGGGGACTGGAGAGACAGAATGGATATACACACACGAAGGAGTGGTTCTAAATTCTAGTAAACCTGGGCGACAGAGCGAGACGTCACCTCAAAAATAAATAAATAAAATAAAAATAAATAAAATCTAGCAAGCCAATGTTGCCACTTCATTTAAACCTGAGAAACAGTTCCTTTAAAAAGCATTAAAATGGGAGCAAGGGGAAGAGTCCAAACGATATTCCCACACTTCTCAATTCACTCCCTGCCTCAATGCAGCATGCCCCAATGCATGCCTGGCCCTCCTTGTTGCAAGAGGGAAGCCCTCTCTCTACAAACAAACACCTGCCCACCCACTGTGCCTGTTACAAAGGGTCTTCTTTCTGAATTTGCTCTGGGAAGCTGATATGATCACACCAACAGGTTCATCAAGACACCCTGCTCCTTTAATTTCTCCTCTAAAACAAGAAAGCTATAAAAAGACCAAGAAGAGAGTCAGATTCTCTTGTCTGGACTTGACCTGTAAAAAAGGCTACATAGAGAAAAAGAGGGCTGGAATGGTCCCACTAACGTGGGCAGTGAAAGCCAAGGTACCATCACCAGGGAACAATTCCCACATTCCTAGAGAAGCCACACACCATGTGAATAGGTAAAGCCAATCTCCCAGGGGTATTAGTATCAGGAGAGAAATCAAGTAAGGCCACCACAGAACTTAGCTGGAGAAAATGGCCAGGGGAGCACAAAGTGCTAGTATTACCTGACTGCTAAATTATTAAATTGCTGCTTAAAGTAAAAGGCAATGATTCCTTAGACCCTTAATTAAAAGCACCTGACACAGAGCAGCATCAAGACTGATAACACAGCATGAGGACTGAGAAGCCCACATAGTGGTCCCATTCTGACCATACCCACACTTTCCCCTACTTCCCTGCAGACCCTATGGAGCAATCTGCCCAGAGAATCAGGCAGGAAAAGATGAGCCAGTGCCTGGCTTGCCCCTTGAGCCACCAAAGTCAACAAAGCAGACAGAACAGGCAGGGTGCCAGGCAGGCAGTGGCATCAGCTTCTCCCGGCAGGGCCACCCCTCAGCACAAATGGACTTTCAGAACCAGACCCAAGAGTCCCCTACCCTCACAACAGATGTTGCTGCGTTTACCTTCCTTCTCCAAAGCAAAACTGCTGAAGCCAGGCACCGCAGTTTTGGACCAACACAGTTAAGGTCCTTTCCACTCTGGAAGACAAAAAGCGCTCAGCTGGTTGAAACACAGCAGGATGAGGATTTTCCACACAGGCTTCTGCCTTTTTCACAGGAACCACAAAACCAGAGGAGACTAAGGGGCCTTGATTAGGGACTTTGGGGAGCACAAAGGGAACTGTCAACAAGGAAGGAAGAAATCATCTAAAATGGAATCAGTCCTGTTCCCTGAAGGAGAAGATACAGTTCATGCCACGAAAAGCAAAGTTTTGACCAGGGCTTGGGAAGACTCCGACCACGAAAGGGAATGTCTAACAGAAGAAGCTGTGCTGCCACGATGAGCCAAACGAAGCCAGCAGAGGTGACCTGAATGGGGACAGGAGCCCAGGAACAACCTGGGAATACCCTAAAAGCTCTTTTCTAAAGTCTAGACTTTCTCGAAAATGTGATGTGTACATACCAAAGTACAAACTGAAAAGACATTTTCAGAGTTTGTGAGGAAATTACTACTTACAGGAGGCTACTTTGCTTATTTCGTAAGTGGATGTGTTTCACAGCATGGGGCACACCTATCATGGGCATTAGGGAAGCTCACAAACAGCCCGGTAGTCACAGCCACTGGACATTGGCGATTTTTTTTTTTCCTAAGACAGAGTCTCACTGTCGCCAAGGCTGGAGAGCAGTGGTGTAATTTTGGCTTACTGCAACCTCTGCCTCCTGGGTTCAAGTGATTCTCCTGCCTGTCTCCCGAGTAGCTGGGACTACGGGCATGTACCACCAGGCCCAGCTAATTTTGTACTTTTAGTAGAGATGAGGTTTCACCATGTTGGCAAGGCTGGTCTTGAACTCCTGACCAGGTGATCTGCCGACCTTGGCCTCCCCCAAAGTGCTGAGATTACAGGCGTGAGCCACTGCACCCAGCCAGTGGTGACTTTTATGTTTTCAGCTGGAGTCCTCAAGTTAAGAGAACAAAAATGCTTTTCTGACCCTCTATTCCCACCTCACATGTATATTCAGATAATTGGTGTTTAACTTTATGTTTCTATCTAGACACCCACCTGAACTAACTTTATTAAGTAGGGTGGGAAGTGAGATCACTCCCACCCCCCACCCCCCAGATTTCCTCTGTGATCTATAAATAGAGCTTCGGGAAGGCAATCAGCCTACTTAGAGCAGGAATTTCAGTCCATTTCCTCAGGAGGCTCCTCCCTCACTTCCAATCCAGAAGTCTCAGGGAGCTAAACCAGAAGGTGCCAATTCACATTGTGTCCCCAATGGCAGCAAATGAAAAGGCTCAGATTCTCCTCATTCACATGCATCACCAGTCTTGCTTTAATTCTGTAAGTCTGTTTCACGGAGCAGAATCACAGAAGAGATCATGCAAAGATTAAGACTTCATTAGTTGAGGCCGGGCACGGTGGCTCAAGCCTGTAATCCCAGCACTTTGGGAGGCCAAGGCGGGTGGATCACGAGGTCAAGAGATCGAGACCATCCTGGTCAATATGGTGAAACCCCGTCTCTACTAAAAATACAAAAAATCAGCTGGGCATGGTGGCGCGTGCCTGTAATCCCAGCTACTCAGGAGGCTGAGGCAGGAGAACTGCCTGAACCCAGGAGGCGGAGGTTGCAGTGAGCTGAGATCGCGCCATTGCACTCCAGCCTGGGTAACGAGCGAAACTCCATCTTAAAAAAAAAAAAAAAAAAAAAAAAAAGACTTCATTAGTTGAAACGCATCACAAAAGTAAGATGGACAGACAAATGGATGGTGGGAAGGAAGGTTGTACAGTTTATGATAAAGCAACATAGACAATGTTGGCTGCACAATCCAGGTGGGGGTTATATGGGTGTTCACTCAACAGTTCTCTCAATTTTACTGTCTTTGACACACCTGCCTGCTGGAAATGGAGGTGGCCTTGAAGAAGTGAGAATGGCAGTCATAGCCCTGAGGTCAGAGGACCTGGCCTCACCTTAAACAAGCCTGCTGACCTGGAAGAGGTCTGTCGCGTCCCCAGCGTTCTTTATTTAAAAGAGTAGGCATCGGTGGGGGCGCGATGGCTCAAGCCTGTAATCCCAGCACTTTGGGAGGCCGAGGCGGGTGGATCACGAGGTCAAGAGATCGAGAGCACTCTGGTCAACATGGTGAAACCCCGTCTCTACTAAAAAAAAATACAAAAAATTAGCTGGGCACGGTGGCGCGTGCCTGTAATCCCAGCTACTCAGGAGGCTGAGGCAGGAGAATTGCCTGAACCCAGGAGGCGGAGGTTGCGGTGAGCCGAGATCGCGCCATTGCACTCCAGCCTGGGTAACAGGAGCGAAACTCCATCTCAAAAAAAAAAGAGTAGGTGTCAAAAATCAGGGAGCTTTTACAAACATCTCACAATTGGGGTCCACTGAGTCTACGGACTCACAATGTGAGGAGGCAGGTGGGGTAATATAACATTATCTTTTTTTTTTTTTTTTTTTTTTTTTTTGACAAGGTCTGGCTCTGTCACCCAGTCTGCAGTGCAGTGGTACCATGCTGCCTCACTGCAACCTCTGTCTCCTGGGCTCAAGCAGTCCTCCCACCTCAGCCTCCCAAGCAGCTAAAAATACAGGCACACGCCACCACACCCAGCTAATTTTTTTTTGGTATTTTTGGTAGAGATGGGGTTTCACCATGTTGCCCAGGCTGGTCTCAAACTCCTGGGTTCAAGCAATCCTCCAGTTTTGGCCTCGCAAAGTGCTGGAATTATAGGCGTGAGCCACCACGCCCGGCCACATTCCCTATCTTGACAGGGGTTTGGGTTTCACTGATGCATGCACTTGGAAAACCCAGTGAACATGTAATTAAAATGTGTACATTTCATTGCATATAAACTTTCCATCCGGAGAAAAAAGCTATAAAGAAACATTTAACACCAACTAATGATGTACATATTGAAAAATTTAAAGATAAGTATAAAGATGACTGCAGTTTACTTTGAAATGTGTAGAAAATAACAGGTTTATAGATACATAAACAAGTGGACAAATGGATAGATATGTGATGATTAAACAAGCATAGCTTAAAAAAAGATTGATCGGGAGCGGTGGCTCATGCCTGTAGTCCCAGCACTTTGGGAGACCGAGGAGGGCAGATCACAAGATCAGGAGTTCAAGACCAGCCTGACCAACATAGGGAAACCCATCTCTACTAAAAATACAAAAATCAGCCAGGTGTGGTGGCATGTGCCTGCAATCCCCGCTACTCAGGAGGCTGAGGCAGGAGAATCGCTTTAACCCCGGAGGCGGAAGTTGCAGTGAGCCAATATTGCACCACTGTACTCCAGCCTGGGCAACAGAGTGGGGCAACAGAGACCCTCCTGCTCGCCACAGTGGTCTCTGGCTGTAAGTTTATAAACAGATAAAGAGGCAACATGACAGACTTGTAAGTTAAGTCTCATCCTTCTCTGTGAAAATACTGAGGAAAGATTTAGGAAACAAAGTATTTCCTCTGAACACCATCACTGATTCTTCAGAACTACCCTTCTGTGTATGGGACTCAGCGCAAAAGAGTTTGAAACATAATTTATATACAATTTATACTTAAATAGGAGAGAAGCTGCGTAAGAACCATTAAGAATCTAGAGAGAATGTTATATTTTATCCCTTTTTGTAATCATCTCATCTCAGGGTAATCAATGTGAGAAAAGTCTTCCATCATAAATTTGACTTCATTAGATACCCAATAATTAATATTGAAAATACATCATATAATTTAGTGAATTTGGGAAAGCTTTTATCCTTATTACATCTTATTTGATACAAGCGAAATCTCCTGATTAAATTCACATGCATGATAGGAATGCTGGAAAGTCTTCAGCATGAATCTGATCTTCAGCACGATCAAATTCATACTGGAGAGAAACCTTATGAATGTAATGAATGTAGAAAAATGTTTAGCCTAAAGCAAAACTTCCCAGAGCATAAGAAAATGTATATGGGAGAGAAATCTCACGAATGCACTGAGTGTGGTATGGTGTTCTCTTGGGTCTCATCCCTTACTCTACACCAGGCGTCCTCAAACTACAGCCTGCGGGCCGCATGCGGCCCCCTGAGGCCATTTATCTGGTCCCCCTGCCGCACTTCAGGAAGGGGCACCTCTTTCATTGGTGGTTAGTGAGAGGAGCACAGTATGTGGCGGCCCTCCAACGGTCTGAGGGACAGTGAACTGGCCCCTGTGTAAAAAGTTTGGGGACACCTGCTCTACACCCAAGAAGTCACACAGGAAAGAAAGCATATAAATGTAACAAATGTGGAAAAGCCTTCAGCCAGAAGAAAAACTTCCTTTCTCATCAGAAACATCACACTGGAGAGAAAACATGAATGTGGAAAAGTTTCTACTCAGATGCCAACCCTCATCAGATACCAGAAAAATCATACAGAAACCAAACCCTTTAATGGCAAAGCATATCTCACTGAGCATGAAAAAATTCATACTCGACAAAGACCATTTGAACGTAATCAGTGTGGAAGAGCCTTCAGCCAGAAGCAATACCTCATTAAACATCAGAATATCCATACTGGAAAGAAGCCCATTAAATGTAGTGAGTGTGGAAAAGCTTTTAGCCAGAAGGAACACCTCATTATACATCAGAGAACCCATACTAGAGAGAAACCTTATGAATGTAAAGGGGGTGGGAAAGCTTTCATTCAGAAGTGAAGCCTCATTAAACACCAGAAAAGTCACACTGGAGAGAAACCTTATACATGTAAGGAATATGGAAAGCCTTCAGTGGCAAATCAAATCTCACTGAGCATGAGAAAATTCATATTGGAGAGAAACCCTACAAATGTAATGAAGGTGGAACAATCTTCAGGCAGAAGCAATACTTCATTAAGCATCACAATACTCACACAGGAGAGAAACTCTATGAATGTAATAAATGTGGAAAAGCCTTCTCTTAAATCACATCACTTATTGTACATGTGAGAATTCATATAAGTGATAAGCCTTATGAGTGTAAGGTCTGTGGGGAAGCCATCTGTCACAGCTCACTCTTACTGTGCATATGAGAAGCCACACAGGTGAGAAATCCTATGGTTAGAATGAATGTGAGAAAGCCTTTTCTCAGTTCGCAACTCTTGCTCTGCATAAAAGAATCCATACTGGTGAAAAACCTTCAGTGTAGTGAATGTGGGAAAGCTTTCAGAGAAAAGTCACATCACAGTAGACACCAGAGAATTCATACTCATTACAGTTCTCTATGAATGCCTTGGATTTAGCAAAATGTTCAGCAGATTTTACACTTAATAGTGTATTAAAAAATTCATTTTACATTAAAGTGGCATGAATGTGGGAAGTCCTTGAGCAACAATTCAAAACTTAAATACTGTGATGTTTAATAAGTATTATAGTATAAAGAAAACCTTTTCCCTCAAAACTCCTACAACAAGCATTATCGATGCCATACTTCTAGAAGTATTTTCCCTGAAGTTAGGATCTAGTCATGGACACTACTTAATGTGTTCCTGGAAGGCCCACCAGATGCATTAAGAAATCGATATGAGATTTATAAGGATTTGAAATTAAGAGACAAAATTATCATTTTTGTGATATGTTTTGCTATATATAAGACTTGTAAAACTATAATCATCAAAATTATTTGTTGTTGAAGCAGTCATAAAATTGAGACTGAGACAGAATATTGAATTCAGAAATATGTGCATAAATATATAGGGAACTTTTAATTGATACAGGTGGTATCCCAAATTGGTGGGGAAATCATGGATTATTTAAAAATTGACTCTTCATATGGAAAAATAATAGATCTCTGCCATCATTATAAATTTAAATATTTTTCTTAAGAATTCCAAAAGTATCGAAGACTAAAATGCAAAAAGCAATACTTAATACTACAACAGGTTTTTTTTTTTTTTTTTTTTGAGATGAAGTCTCACTCTGTTGCCAGGCTGGAGTGCAGTGGTGCAATCTCGGCTCACTGAAACCTCTGCCTCCGGGGTTCAAGTGATTCTCCTGCCTCAGCCTGCTGAGTAGCTGGGACTACAGGTGCATGCCACCATGCCCAATTAATTTTTGTATTTTTAGTAGAGATGAGGTTTCACAATGTGAGCCAGGATGGTCTCAATCTCTTGACTTTGTGATCTGCTCGCCTCAGCCTCCCAAAGTGCTGGAATTACAGGCATCAGCCACCGTGCCTGGCCCACTGTAACAGTTTTAGAGGAAAATGTTTTTAAAACTTTGGAGCAAAAAGAACTTCTAAAACATTCCAGAATATCTGGCAGTTCCACTCTTGAGTATAACAGTCCTCTATTTTCTGCAAGGGATAGACTCCCAGATCCCCAGTGGATACCTAACACCAAGATAATACCAAACTGCATGTTTTTTCTTATATATACATACGTATGATAAAATTTAGTTTACAAATTAGACACAGCAAGAGATTTAAAACAATAATAAATACAATGGAACAATTATGACGTACTGTAATAAAAGTTACGTGAATACCAAGGAAAAAAAATGTGTTTGGAGGTGGGCAGTAGTGGAGGTGGTGGTCTGTCGCCCAGGCTGGAGTACAGTGCAATCATAGCCTTTAAGTCCGAGGCTCAAGTGATCCTCCTGCCTCAGCCTCCTGAGTAGCTGGGACTATAGGCATATGCCATGACACTCAGTTGTTTTTTTTTTTTCTTTTTGTAAAGGCAAGGTCTCACTATGTTGCCAGGCTGTTGTTAAACTCCTCAACTCAAGCAATCCCCCCGCCTCAGCCTCCCAAAGTGCTAGAATTACAGGTGTGAGCCACCATACCTGACTACAAGTATTTGTACTTTTTTAATATCAGAATACACTTTATTTTTATTTATTTATTGTTGAGACAAGGCCTCGCTCTGTTGCCCAGGCTGGAGGACAGTGGCACAATCTCAGCTCACTGCAACCTCTGCCTCCCAGGCTCAAACCATCCTCTGATCCAAGTAGCTGGGCCTACTAATTTTTGTATTTTTCACAGAGACAGGGTTTTGCCATGTTGCCCACTCTGGTCTCAAATTCCTGGGCTCAAGCAATCCTCCCGCCTCAACCTCAGAAAGTGCTAGGATTACAGGAGTGAGCCACTGCACCTGAGCACAAGTATTTTTAAAAGATCCTCAGATGGATTAAACAAACTATGGTCCATCCATACCGTGGACTACTATTTAGCAATAAAAGGAATGGACTACTGAAATACACAAAAGTTTGGAGAACTACGCTAAGTGAAGAAAGCCAATCCGCAGGATTATATGCCATATGATTCCATTTATATAGCATTATTGAAGTGATGAAATTCTAGAGCTGGAGAACAGATTAGTGGCTAACTAGTATTAGGGACGGGAGGAGAGAGAGAGATGGGTATGACCATAATGGGAAGCATTAGCGATCTCTGAGGCAGAACAGTTCTTTATCTTGATTGTGGTGCTGGATACATAAACCCATACATGTGATAAAACTACACTAAACCGGGGCTGGATGTGGTGGCTCATGCCTGTAATCCTAGCACTCTGGGAGGCCAAGGAAGGTGGACCGCCTGAGCTCAGGAGTTTGAGACCAGCCTGGGCAACGTGGTAAAACCTCGTCTCTACTAAGATACAAAAAATTAGCCGGGTGTGGTGGTGTGCACCTGTAATCCCAGCTACTCGGGACGCTGAAGCAAAAGAATTGATTGAATCTGGGAGGCAAAGGTTGCAGTGAGCCAAGATTACGCCACTGCACTCCAGCCTGGACGACAGAGTGAGTTTCCATCTCAAAAAAAAAAAAAAAAAAAAAAAAATACACTAAACCACACACACGCACAGCACACATACACATGCACACACACAAACGAGTGCCGTGAAAGTGATGAGATCTGAATAAGGTCTATGGATTATACCAACAGCACCCATGCCATTTCCTCATTTTGCTATTGCACCATAATTATGTAGGATGTACCACTGGAGAAAACTGGGCAAAGTTACAAAGGACTACTCTGTGGTCTAGTCTTAGCATAGAGAAGTACGTAGCAGCAGTGAAATTTTTTTTGTTTTTTTTTTTGTAGAGATGGGGTTTCACCATGTTGCCCAGGAGGGAAGGACAAAGTAGGTGAGAAAAAGAATTAAACAGAATTTCTAGAAATGAAAAGGATTGTCATTAAAATTTTTTTAAATTCAAAGAACGTTAAGGATTATCCATGGGTTTTAAAAAACACTGGTCAGGCCAGGAGCAGTAGCTCACACCTGTAATCCCAGCACTTTGGGAGGCCAAGGTGGGCAGACCACAAGGTCAGGAGTTCAAGACCAGCCTGGCCAATAAGGTGAAACCCTGTCTCTACTAAAAATTCAAAAAATTAGCTCAATGCGGGTGCCTGTAGTCCCGGCTACTCAAGAGGCTGAGGCAGGAGAATCACTTGAACCCAGGAGCAGAGGTTGCAGCAAGACAAGACAGCGCCATTGCACTCCAGCTTGAGAGAAAGAACGAGACTCTATCAAAATAAAAAATAAATAAATAAATAAATAAATAAATAAATAAATAAAAAACAAGCCACTGGTCAAAGGTTACTGGGAAACAAGATAGGCACGCCATCTCTCAGTTGGCAGCTACAGATCACCTTTGTCTGGCAGAAACCACCTGAACCAAGTCACGGAAAGACTGACATCACAGGCTTCCTGATAGGATACAACAGGAAAGACACATTATCACCTGTGCAGTCCTTCTGCAACAGTGCCTAACTGGCAAAGGCAAGCCCTAACGGTTCTATTCTTGAGAGCTGACAAGTTGCAAAAGGGAATTTCTTTAAGAAACCCACATCAACCGCCACTTGTAATGGTGAATTTTCTTTTTTTTTTTTTTTTTTTTTTTTTTTTGAGACGGTGTTTCGCTCTTGTTACCCAGGCTGGAGTGCAATGGCATGATCTCGGCTCGCCAGGCAATTCTCCTGCCTCAGCCTCCTGAGTAGCTGGGATTACAGGCACGTGCCACCACGCCCAGCTAATTTTTTGTATTTTTAGTAGAGACGGGGTTTCACCATGTTGACCAGGTTGGTCTTGATCTCTCGACCTTGTGATCCACCCGCCTCGGCCTCCCAAAGTGCTGGGATTACAGGCTTGAGCCACCGTGCCCGGCCAGGTAATGGTGAAATTTTAAGAGCATTCTCTTTAAAATCTCTCTACGGTCAGGAACAATACAAGGATGCCCACTTTCACCACTTTAATTCAACGGTGAATTACAGAGCCCAGCCAGCATTATTCAGTGTTAGGGGCTGAATGGTGTCCCCTCCCAAATTTACATGTTGAAGTCCTAACCTCCAATACCTCAGAATGTGACTGTGTTTGAAAATATGAACTTTAAAGAGGTAATGAAGTTAAAATAAGGTCAAAGGGGTGGGCCCTAATTCAATGTAACTGGTGTTCACGTAAGAATAGATAAGGGGGCCGGGCGCGGTGGCTCAAGCCTGTAATCCCAGCACTTTGGGAGGCCGAGGCGGGTGGATCACGAGGTCAAGAGATCAAGACCATCCTGGTCAACATGGTGAAACCCAGTCTCTACTAAAAATACAACACATTAGCTGGGCATGGTGGCGCGTGCCTGTAATCCCAGCTACTCAGGAGGCTGAGGCAGGAGAATTGCCTGAGCCCAGGGGGCGGAGGTGGCGGTGAGCCGAGATCGCGCCATTGCACTCCAGCCTGGGTAACAAGAGCGAAACTCCGTCTCAAAAAAAAAAAAAAAAAAAAAAGAATAGATAAGGGGCTGGGGCTGGCTCATGTCTGTGATCCCAGCATTTTGGGAGGCCAAGGCAGGTGAATCACTGTCAGTCCAGGAGTTTGAGACAAGCCTGGGCAATAGAACAAAACCCCATCTCTCCAGAAAATGCAAAAATCAGCCAGATGTGGCAGTATGCCTATAGTCCCAGCTACCTGAGAAGCTGAGGCAGAAAGATCCCCTTAGCGTGGGGAAGTTGAGGGTGTAGTCAGCCATGATCACACCACTGCACTCTAGCCTGGGCAAGAAATCCAGACCCTGCCAAAAAAAAAAAAAAAGGAAGAGGAAGAAGAAAGTAGAAGAAAGGAGAAGGAAGAGGAGGAGGAGGAGGAAAGAAGAAGAAAGAAGAAGGAAGAAGGAAGAAGTAGAAGAAGAATATAGATTAGGACACAGACACATACAAAGGGAAGACCAAGTGAGAGCACGGAGAAGACCACCATCTGAAAGCCAAGGAAAAAGGCCTCAGAAGAAACAACCCTGCCGATACCTTGATCTCGGCCGTCATTCCTCTAGAACTGTGAGAAAATTAATTTTGTTGTTTAAGCCACCCAGTCGGCAGCCCTAGCAAACTAACAGGGTAGGCAAAAGATTTAAGGGCTAAAAAGGAAGAAACAGCTATTATATGATTATGTATATTGGGAAAGGCAAGAAAATCTACAAATGGCAGTAACTAATACAAGTTCAGCAAAATTACTAGACCTAAGATCTACACACACACAAGTCAACAGCACTCCTCCATATGCCAATAACAATTAGAAAACAAACAGCCACGAAAGTGTTCATTGTGACTCTATTTCTAACAGCTAAAATTTGGAATCAAATTAACTACCCCTCACTACGAAACTACATAAATGAATTAAGCCAGGCAAGGTGACTCATGCTTATAATCTCAACTCTTTGGGAGGCCTGCTCAAGGCCAACAGTTCGAGACTAGCCAGGGCAACATAGCCAGACTGCATCTCTACAAAAAATTTAAGAATTAGCTGGGCGTGGTGGCATGCACCTGTACTCTTAGCTACTTGGGAGTCTGAAGCAGGAAGACTGCTTGAGCCCAAGAGTTCAAGGTTACAGTGGGCTGTGATCATGCCACTGCACACCAGCCTGGGTGACTGAGCGGAAGCCCATCTCTTAAAATAATAAATAAATCTGCTTTGGTATTTATCCACATATCAAGGGAATACTACAAAGCAGTTCAAATGAATGGAGTGGATCTGCATGAATACATCTTAAAAACAGAATGCTGCATTTTTTTTAATGGCAAGAGATACATACATTATATCTATTTCTTGGCGGGGGGGGGGTCAGAAATGTCCTCTTTATTGTATGACAGCTCATTATCTTTTGTAGGTAGTTCTCACTATGTGGTAAACACCTGTACTTTACAATGATCAGAATTAAGAGAAGCAGAGAACCGGAAATTGCCCAGAGAATTGGGATGGGTAGGCAACACACTTTGGACTAGTTTGGTTCAATTAAGAGATTTTCCTATTCCATCTCTTTTGTTTCTTCTGTAATAGGCCAGAACAGTTGCAGACTTATAATCTCAGATGGTGACAATGTCATTAATATTTACTCTTGCTGTTGTCATCTACTCTACATTTCTGAAAAAAATTAACATTGATAATAGGGGGGAAAAAACCCCCAAGAACGTCTCTCTCTCTCTCCATATCTCCCCCCTCCCCCACACCCAGCGGCTCCCACTCTCTCCAGCTCCCTCTCATAAGTAATCACCTTTTCCCATCTGAAACAAATTAACTCCTGGGGAAGACAGATGTTCCAACAGCTTTCATATAGTTGTTTCCAAGGAAATAGCTTCTATTGTCCATACACATCCTGCAGCTCAGACAGTAGATGGTTTTGTATCATCAGATATGTGTTGACCACCTTCAAAGAACTGGGAAAAAACACACTTTAAATTTCATATGGAACCAAAAGAGAGCCAGCATAGCCAAGACAATCCTAAGCAAAAAGAACTAAGCTGGAGACAACATGCTACCTGACTTCAAACTATACTACAAGGCTACCATAATCAAAAGAGCATGGTACTGGTACCAAAACAGAGACATAGACCAACGGAACAAAGCAGAGGCCTCGGAAGTAATGCCACACACCTACAACCATCTGATCTTTGACAAACCTGACAAAAACAAGCAACGGGGAAAGGATTCCCTGTTTAATAAATGGTGCTGGGAAAACTGGCTAGCTTTGTGCAAAAAACTAAAACTGGACCCCTTCCTTACACCTTACACTAAAATTAACTCCAGATGGATTAAAGATTTAAACATATGACCTAAGGAAAAAAACAAACAAAAAAAACCACATAATACCTAACACCATAAAAACCTTAGAAGAAAACCTAGGCAATACGATTCAGGATATAGGCATAGGCAAGGATTTCATGACTAAAACACCAAAAGCAATGGCAACAAAAGCCAAAATAGCCAAATGGGATCTAAGAGTTTATATCTATTCATTTTCAACATATACACAAAATTGTGGAGATTCATATAAGTTGTACAAGTACAGAGAAATCCACAGGAATGATTAAAAAAAAATCCCATAAACATTTCATTTTGGTGATAACCCATAGATGTTTGCTATTTTATATTCTTCTGTTCCATATACTTGAAACACTTCATTAAAAACAACAACAAAACAAAACAAAACAACAACAACAACAACAACAAAACAGCTGGGTGTGGTAGCTCACACTTGTAATCCCAGAATCTTGGGAGGCCAAGGCAGACAGATCACCTGAGGGTGGGACTTCAAGACCAACCTGGGAAACATGGTGAAACCCCATCACCACTAAAAAATACAAAAATTAGCCAGGTGTGGTGGCGCATGCCTGTAATCCCATCTACTCAGGAGGCTGAGGTGTGAGAATCACTGGAATCCAGGAGGTAGAGGATGCAGTGAGCCGAGATAGTGCCACTGCACTCCAGCCTGGGTGACAGAGCAAAAGTCCATCTCAAACAAAGTAAAACATGGCTCACATCTGTAATCCCAGCACTTTGGGAGGCCGAGGTGGGCAGATCACCTGAGGTCAAGAGTTCAAGACCAGCTGGTAAACATGGTGAAACCCCCATTTCTATTAAAAATACTAAAAGTCAGCACCTATAATCCCAGCTACTTAGGGAGGCTCAGGCAGGAGAATCTCTTGAATCCGGGAGGCGGCGGTTGCAGTGAGCCAATAGTGCGCCATTGCACTCCAGCTTGGGCAACAAGAGTGAAACTCGGTCTCAAAATAAATAAATAAATAAAGCAAACATTAAATTCTAAAGGGCAGCTAGACACAGTGGCCTGTAGCGCCCGTTATTTGGGAGGCTGAGGTTGGAGGATCACTTGAGTCCAGGAATTTGAGACTGCAATGAGCCAAGATCATGCCAATGTACTCCAGCGTGGGTGAGCTGGTCGTCTCTGGGAAAAAAAAAAAAGAAAGCCAAGATCATACCAATGTACTCCAGCCTGGGTGAGCTGGTCCTGTCTCTGGGAAAAAAAGAAGAAGAAGAAAGAAGAATCATCAGGTTTACAGGAACCAGATGCAGATTCATACTCAAAGTCAAGACCATGCTATGGCCATGGCAGGAGGATCACTTGAGCCCAGGAGTTGGAAGGTCCTGAGCAACACAGCAAGCCCCTGTCTCAAAAAAAAAAAAAAAAGACTATTACTATGGATAGCTCAGATAAAACCAGTGATTGATACTGTCGTGACATCTTTATTGCTAACTTAAAATTTAAAAACTTAGACCCAGCACAATTTGCACTGGTTCCACCTCTACTTATTAGCAGTAACTTTCACGGCTCATCCATCCCCTCTCTATGCTTAAGATAATGACTCAAGCTTCTCCTTCCCAGCCTTTTCCTAAGAGAAAAAAAAGGTCAAGAGTACCTAATAAAAAACCATAATGCAAATGCAAAAGGGCAGGCAGAGTTCATGCATTTAATTTTAGGTCAGTTACCAGGTTTTTCTTGAGCCCCGGCCAGGGTTATTCTGGTACTGGCAAAGGGAACATGGTTTGCATGGGTGTGGGTTAAATTAAAAACAAACAAACAAATAAAACTCTCACATCAAGTGCTCAAAGAACATGTCCCTAGGCCGGATCCTTGAGGCAGCTGGACAGGCAACACCCATTATCTAACCAGGACACCTGCCAGGAGATCGTAAGTTTGTTTCCCACATCACAGAAAAAGACAGGGGCAGCAGCTAACATAATCACTATTTCAAATACTCCACCATCTCCTTCTTCTGGTGAAAGTATTTTGCAACATTAGAGAAAAGAATTCCACTTTTAATAAGGCCATGGGTGACAGAGCACCATACAAAGCTTTCCTTAGGGAATTATATTAAATAACAGATAAGCCACTTAAAATATTATGTTACTTCACTTTTAAGTATGTCACTCATGGTTCATAAATGCAGTTCCTTTTCCAAGGGAAAGGGGTATGCCCATCAAGTAACTTGATTAAAAATATGACCATATTGCCTTGTGAAATTAGTGGCAGAAAAGTCAACAGGACAAGGAAGTCTAAAAGTCAAGAGCTTGGGCTGGGTATTGTGGTTCACACCTGTAATCCCAGCATTTTAGGAGGCAAGAGGATCGCTTGAGGCCAGAAGTTCGAGACCAGCTCGGGCAATACAGGGAGACCCCAACTCTATTATTTAAAAAAAAAAAATTGGCTCGGGGCTGGGCACAGTGGCTCAAGCCTGTAATCCCAGCACTTTGGGAGGCCGAGGCGGGTGGATCACAAGGTCAAGAGATCGAGACCATCCTGGTCAATATGGTGAAACCCCGTCTCTACTAAAAATACAAAAAATTAGCTGGGCATGGTGGCGCGTGCCTGTAATCCCAGCTACTCAGGAGGCTGAGGCAGGAGAATTGCCTGAATCCAGGAGGCAGAGGTTGCGGTGAGCCGAGATCACGCCATTGCACTCCAGCCTGGGTAACAAGAGCGAAACGCCATCTCAAAAAAAAAAAAAAAAAAAATTGGCTCATGCCTGTAATCCCAACACTTTGGGAGGCTGAGGGAGGCAGATCACTTGAAGTCAGGAGTTTGAGACCAGGCTGACCGACATGGCAGGTCTACTAAAAATACAAAAATTAGTTGGGCATGGTGACGCATGCCTGTAGTCTCAGCTATTTGAGAGGCTAAGGTGGGAGGATCACTTGAGCCCAGGAGGCAGAGATTGCAGTGAGCTGTGATTATGCCACTGCACTTCAGCCTGGGCAACAGAGCAAGACTCTGTCTCAAAAAATAAAATAAAATAAATTTTTAAGAAAGTCAAGGGCGCCGTATGTCCTACACCTAGGAAAGGTGACATCTAAACCACTATAAGAGATTCCAAAGCTTAAATTCTGAAAGTCAAGACCACATTTTAAAAGTACAAAGTGGACAGACACAGTGGCTCATGCCTGTAATCCCAGCCCTTTGGGAGGCCAAAGCTGGTGGATCACCTGAGGTCAAGACCAACTGGCCAACAGGGTGAAACCCTGTCTCTACTACAAACACAAAATTAGCTGGGCATAGTGACCCATGCCTGTAATCCCAGCTACTTGGGAGGCTGAGACAGGAGAATCTCTAGAACCAGGGAGGTGGAGGTTGCAGTAAACAGAGATTGCGCCATTATGCTCCAATCTAGACAACAAGAACAAAACTCTGTCAAAAAAAGAAAAAGAAAAAGCAAGAATGGTCTTGATTTGCAACAGGTTTCTTGGAAAAGCAGTACTCCACCCAACCCAGGGATCTTCCATGTCTCTTACATGCTATCTTCTATACCTACCTATGTATTTATACTATATACTGTCTCTTTTATCAGACTGTATCAGATTGTAAGCTCCATAAGGGCAAGAACCATGTCTTATCAATTTCTGTGTATTTATGAGAACCGAAAATGATTCCTTGCATATATTATAGTTCAATGTTCAGTAAGTATTAGCTGGGTTTAAGTGAATCCAGCACAAAAAGGCCTGGTGAAGTAGAAGGAAATAAGAACTATGCCGGGCGCGGTGGCTCAAGCCTGTAATCCCAGCACTTTGGGAGGCTGAGGCGGGTGGATCACGAGGTCGAGAGATCGAGACCATCCTGGTCAACATGGTGAAACCCCGTCTCTACTAAAAATACAAAAAAACTAGCTGGGCGTGGTGGTGCGTGCCTGTAATCCCAGCTACTTAGGAGGCTGAGGCAGGAAAATTGCCTGAGCCCAGGAGGCGGAGGTTGCGCTGAGCCGAGATCGCGCCATTGCACTCCAGACTGGGTATCAAGAGCGAAACTCCGTCTCAAAAAAAAAAAAAAAAAAAAAAAAAAAGGAAATTTTGGAAGGCAGCCTGTTCAAAAACATGTCTAGAATGCTAGAATGTAAAAGAAGAACAGCCAAATTTTGCAAGAAAGAGATAAAGCGTTCCTCAAAGTAAAATTGAGGAAGGGAAGCACCAGTTTCTTCTTACAAGCTTCTGAAAAGATAAAAGCATGTCTGGTTTCAGTCATAATGTGCTACAGGCTTAGGCAAGAAAAAAATCTGATAAAAGCAATCAACTATGAAGCTGGCCACAGCTCAGGGCCAAGGGAACCAGAGTTGGCCAGCCTGCTTAGAAACTCACTGGTATAAATATGGCTTTAAAACATGGGAGGCTCAAAAAGAGGAGAGATGATAAATGCATCAGTCTCAACTTGTTCTTTACTGTAGACAGTCTCCTTCTCCCATTCAAGTGCTTTTGGAGTGCCAACTACCAGTGAGACAAGGAGGCAGGGTGACACTGAGTGTAACACCAAGGGAAGCACTCAAGGGTCATCTTTACAGTGCTGGAGCTGGCCTTGACCGGCATTCCCACTGGCTACTAACCCAACATGCGAAACCTGGAAGAACGCCAATGCATCAGGCATTGATGTACGTCAGGCCTTCACTTCTTACAACCTCTCAAACAGCAGTAAGCTGATTTCGGGCCCTCTGTGAGAGGTCACAAGGACCCCGAATGAAGAAATAACAGGATTCAAAAACAGATAACCATTCTGCAGAAATCAACAGGCTGATCCAAAAATATACATGGAAATGCAAAGAACCGAAAGAGCCAAAACTCAATACTACTTTGAAAAAGAGGAACAAAGATGGAGACTGTACCCTACCCAATTTCAAAACTTACCATAGAGTTACAAGTAACCACAATAGCAACAGACATATAAATCAATGGAACAGAATTGAAAGTCCAGAAATAAACCACTACATTGATGATCAGTTGATTTTGCCAAGGGAATTCAGTGGAGAAAGGATGGTCCTTTCAACAAATGATGCTAGTACAACTAGATATGTGTTTACAAAAAAAAAAAAAAAGAAAGAAAGAAACAGATACCTCCTCCCTCATACCATATGCAAAAATTAACTCAAAATGGATCACAGACATATATAAGAGCTAAAACCAAAAAACTTTTAGATGAAAACAGGGAAACTTTCTGTGACCTTAGACTAGACATTTTTTTTTCCTATAATACCAAAAGCATGATCAGTAAAAGCAAAAAAATCGATAAATCAGACAATCAAAATTAAAAATGTTTGTTCTTCCAAAGATACCATATAAGCAAATAAAAGCACAGACCACACATTGGGAGAAAATAGTTGCAAATCATATCTGATAAAAGATACTCATAATATGTAAACACAACTCAGTAAGATGACAAATAACTCAATTTTTAAAAGTGACGATATACAGAAAATCATTAGACCTTTCTCTCAATTTTGCTGTGAATGTAAAACTGCTCTACTAAAAGAATTAAGTCTTTTTTTTTTTGAGATGGAGTTTCGCTCTTGTTGCCTAGGCTGGAGCGCAGCTGTGTGGTCTTGCCCTACTGCAACCTCCGCCTCCCAGGTTCGAGTGATCTACTGCCTCAGATTACAGGCATTCCCCCACCACGCCTGGCTAATTTTCTTTTGTATTTTAATAGAGATGGGTTTTCACCATGTTGGTCAGGCTGGTCTTGAACCCCTGACCTCAGCTGATCCACCCACCTCAGTCTCCCAAAGTGCTAAGATTACAAGCATGAGCCACTGCACCCAGCCCAAGAATTGAGTCTTAAAAACAAGCAAAAAACAACAAGCAAACAAAGATTTGAATCAACATTTCACCAAAGAAGACAGACAAATTGCTAGTAAGTACATGAAAGGGGATCATGACTAGCTAAGGGAATACAAATTAAAATCACAGTGAGGACTGGCGAGGTGGCTCACACATGTAATCCCAGAACTTTGAGAGGCCCGGGTGGGCATATCGCTTGGATCAGGAGTTGGAGACCAGCTGGCCAACAAGGTGAGAACCCATCTCTAATTTAAGAAAATACAAAAACTAGCCAAGCATGGTGGCATGCACATGCAGTCCCAGCTATTCTGGAGGCTCAAGTGGGATATCACTTGAACCTGAGGGGTGGAGGTTTCAGTGAGCAGATTGCACCATTGCATTCCAGCCTGGGCAACAGGATGAGACCCCTCTCAAAAATAAATTAATCAATTAAAATCACAGTGCGGTACAACTACACACCTACTAGAATGACTATAATCCATAAGTCAACAATACAAGGTGTTGGCAAAGATGTGGCAAAACTGGAACTCTCAACCACCGACCACGAAAATGTAAAATGTACAGCCACTTTGGAAAATTCTGTCAGTTTCTCAAACGTTTAAACACAAACTTCTCATATGGAATCACAGCCACATAAAATCACGAACATGAATGTTCACAACAGTATCATTCATAATTGTCTTAAGTTAGAAAGAATCCAAAAGCCTTTCAGCTGGTGAATGGACAGACTGAGTGCAGTAAATTCATATAATGGAATACTATTTAGCAATAGAAACTACTGATGTCAGCACAAGCTACTGAAACATACTCAACACGTACCAACTTAAAAACATGATGAGTGGGCCGGGCGTGATGGCTCACGCCTGCAATCCCTACACTTTGGGAGGCCAAGGCAAGTGGATCACCTGAGGTCAGGAGTTCCAGAGCAGCCTGGCCAACATGATGAAGCCCTGTCTCATTAAAAATACAAAAGAGTTAGCTGGGTGAGGTGGCGTGCACCTGTAATCCCAGTTACTCAGGAGGCTAAAGCAGGAGACTCGCTTGAACTCAGGAGGTGGAGGTTACAGTGAGCTGAGATCACGCCACTGCACTCCAGCCTGAGCAACAGAGCAAAAACACCATCTCAAAACAAAACAAAACTATGGTGAGTGAAGGATACCAAATGCAAAAGAATACATATGATTCTATTTATATGAAATTCCCAGAAAAGGCAAATCTAGAGAAATAGCAGTTGCCTGGTGGGGAGCAGAGACTGACTACAAACAAAACTAAGAACTTTCTTAAGGGCCAGATGTGGTGGCTCACATCTGTAATCCCAGTACTTTGGGAGGCCAAGGTGAGAAGATCACTTGAGCCCAGGAATTTGAGGCTGAGAAAGAAAAAAAGAAAGGAAAAGAAAAAAGAAAAGAATGAGGAAAGGAGGCGGGGCAGGGAGGGGAGGGGAGGAAAGGGAAAGGGAAAAGGAAAGGGAAAGGGAAGGAAAGGAAGAACCAACTTTTTGAGAGAAGGAAGTGTTATAAAATTGGATTTTAAGCCATGCGTGGTGGTGCTCATCTGTAGGGCCAGCTATGTGGAGGTTGAGGAAGGAGGATCCCTTGAGCCTAGAAGGTCAAGCCTGCAGTGAGCTATAACCATGCCAATGCACTCTAGCCTGGATGACAGTCTTATTCCGTCTCCAAGAAGAAGAATTTTAGTGATGGTTGCATAACTCTATATATTTACTAAATATCACTGAATTGAATACTTGTAATGTATGAATATTATAGTATGTCAACTATACCTCAGTTTCAAAACAGTAACAACCAATATCCCACAATATCTGGAGGATCCCTAACTGCAGATTCCTATACATAGTGAAAATCTTTTGGGATACTTTCTGGTAGAACTGTGGTTTTGTGGCAAAGAACTGTGAAAGGGATTTCTCTATTAACAGTGCTTCTTCAATATGAGCACATGTAAGAATCACCTGGAAAACCTGTTGACAGACCAACAGCTCCCCTCCTGTGAGGATTCAGTAGGTCTGGGGTGAAGCTCATAAATCTGCATTCCTAAAAGCCCCAGGACCTCTCATTAAAAACAAAGATTTCGAAGTCCCACCAGAGATCTACTGTATCACAATCTCTAAGAAAGGGGAATCTGGGAATCTATCCCTCCTACAGGTATCAGGGAGAATCTTATGATTGATCTTATGGTTTAGTACCCTGTAAACTACAACACTCTCATATACCATCAACTCCAAAATTTTTTTTTTTTTTTTTTGAGACGGAGTTTCGCTCTTGTTACCCAGGCTGGAGTGCAATGGCGCGATCTCGGCTCACCGCAACCTCTGCCTCCTGGGTTCAGGCAATTCTCCTGCCTCAGCCTCCTGAGTAGCTGGGATTACAGGCACACGCCACCATGCCCAGCTAATTTTTTGTATTTTTAGTAGAGACGGGGTTTCACCATGTTGACCAGGATGGTCTCGATCTCTTGACCTCGTGATCCACCCGCCTCGGCCTCCCAAAGTGCTGGGATTACAGGCTTGAGCCACCGCGCCCGGCCCCCAAAATTTTTATAAGTAGTTTCGAGAGTAAAATCTGTGTGTTCCTATGTTAAAAATGATAACTTACCTGTATTTTAAGTGGTTCTAAGTCTTTAGGGTTCTGCCTTAGACCTTTCTAAAAAAAAGCAATTTGCAGGAAATCAACTTATATTTATTCAAAATATTCTAAATGTTTCCACATAAAAGAAAAAAAAGTTTTCCTCCTGCTGTAGGCCTTTTAGTAAAAAAAAAAAAAAAAAAAAAAAAAGTTTTCCAAAAAAATAATAAATAATAAATAAAGTACAAAGTTTCTCCGTTAAGAATGTTTAGGCTACTTTTCAAGTTTACTATAATTTTAAATCTGTTCATTTCAAGACCATGTTCTTCTGAATTTCAAGCAGGATTGTGTAATTGTTAGATCCATAGGAACTATTAATTCTGCACAACTCTGATAGGCACTGATAACAACAGAAGAGAGCCATTTTCAATGGTTCAATTCAAGGATTTATCACATACTGAGATCTAACGCTGTGCTTAGCACAGAGGTTAAACACAGGAGAAGATACGGTTCCTACCAGGAATTCACCAATGATTATAAAAACAATAGTACTCAACATCAGTGTATACTGGAGCAGATGGGGAATTTTTACAGAAGTAGGACTGTATCCTAAAAAAAAAAAAAAAACAAAAAAAAAAAACAGCACTTAAATTATTTTCAATTTTTCTTATCAGTATGGCTCAAAGGAGTGGGAGGACTCACAGTCTTGCACACTGGAATGCCATGTTGCATGAGATAGAAAGAGCCAGACTGCAGACCTCAGTGGGATCGTGCTTAGAAGAACACACACACAGGACTTCCCGGAGAATATCTCACTGTTTCTTTAGGGATTCTTTTTTTTTTTTTTTTTTTTTTGAGACGGAGTTTTCGCTCTTGTTACCCAGGCTGGAGTGCAATGGCGCGATCTCGGCTCACCGCAACCTCCGCCTCCTGGGTTCAGGCAATTCTCCTGCCTCAGCCTCCTGAGTAGCTGGGATTACAGGCACACGCCACCATGCCCAGCTAATTTTTTGTATTTTTAGTAGAGACGGGGTTTCACCATGTTGACCAGGATGGTCTTGATCCCTTGACCTTGTGATCCACCCGCCTCGGCCTCCCAAAGTGCTGGGATTACAGGCTTGAGCCACCGCGCCCGGCCAGGGATTCTTATTTAATTGGCCAAGAGTGGGGCTCAAGCTTTCCAAGGAAAGAGTTATGTGGTAAATTATGTTTCTAAAGATAGATGCAACAAAAGTGTCCATCTCACAGCTCTTCTGCAATGTCCTCTCTCCTGTCCTTCCCCTTGCCACAGTGCCAAACCAAATTCTTGTGGAGAATGCCATGCAACTTCCAAGGCTATGTCCTAAGAGAATTGCAGCTTCTGCCTTTACTGCCTGGTATGCTCACTTTTGGAATTTGGCTGCCAACAGCAAAACCCAAGCTAGTCACAACTAGAGAGACAGCCGCAGGGAGAGAGAGAAGTCTTGGCCTCCTAGTCATGGCCACCAACTTGCCAGATGTGTGAAAGAAGCCGTCTTAGTCATTCTAGTCACTATTTGACTACAATGTCATGAGACACCCCAGCTGTTAGTCACATAGAGAAGAACCATCCAGCAGAGCCCTGCCTGAATTCTTAAATCATAGAATCACAATCAAATATAAAACAAATGTTTTAAGCCACTAACTTTTGAGGTAGATTTTGCTCCCTAACAACAGACAACAAAACTAGGCTTCAAGTCTGCTCTTGAACATTCTTCTAGGTAAATGACATGCAGTTCATAGTCAACATATATGGACTCAGTCTCTACACCTCAGGAGTGTAGAGAAGCTTGAAATCTTGCTACCAGAAGGAAGAAAATAAGTGTTCACAAGCAAGATTCAATCCACTTCCTATTCACAGATTTTTCCACATGTGTCAGCAAAAGGTTTTGTTGCTGTTTTGTTGCTTCCTAAATTTTGTATTAGGAAAGCAGGTTATATGAGTGCTTAAACTCCTTTCTAAAGGCCATGCTAACTAAAATCAGTGCTTAATGACATGTTTTCAGCTCAGTACTCTCCTTCCTCTAAGCACATTGTATTCATAGATTTGGGGGTCTAGAAACCATTGTTTACAATTTTAAAGGAAACGGAAGAAAAGGTGAATTGAAGAGAAGGTCAAGGGTGGAGGGAAATCTACCTACAAACAAGAGCAGGCCAGGAATGGTGGACCATGCTTATAATCTCAACTCTTTGGGAGGCTGAGGCTGGTGGATCACCTGAAATCAGGAGTTCGAGACCAGCCTAGTCAACTTTATGAAACCCCGTCTATACTAAAAATAAAAAAATTAACCAGGCATGGTGGTGCATACTTGTAATCCCAGCTACTTGGGAGGCTGATGTTCAGAATCACTTGAACCCGGAAGGCAGAGGCCAGATCGCACCACTGTCGTCCAGCCTGGGCAACAGAGGTAAACTGTCTCAAAAACAAACTAGCAGAAGAGTGAAGACCAAATGACATTAAAAACTGAGTATTTCCAGGCTGCTTTGTTTTACAAAGCAAATGAGACACAGGACAGGCATTGTACCCCTATCTAACTGATGTAGTTCCAATCTTAAGAGTTTGCTTAAACAGGAAGAACAAAAGACCCTAAAGATACCTACCTCAACAGTATCATCCATTCTGCTCTTCCCTCTACACACCAAAACTTCCTATCAAACTCAATCAAATCCAAAATGCCACCCATCATGAAAGCTTCAAAAGACAATACTGGAATCGACAGATTCAAATTCTGGCTCTCAATTCCCATCTGTAAGATGGAAATAATTTCTTTCCACCTCTTGGGATTGTGAGAAAAAAAAAACATAAGCGCACGTGTAAAGTACTAGCCTGGTGCCTGACAAAGAACAGGCACTAAAGAACTGTCAAGTTCATGTTCATCTTCTCTCTTCTCTCCCAGATCAATGCAACTGGACCTAAAAAAAGTACTGCATAGTCCAAGCATCTTATTGAATATCCTCTAAGCAAACAGAATAAATAAATGGAATCACACATGGCTCAGCTGAGAATGGCCAAGGGAATCAAACATATATATGTACACATACACAGAAACATGCCATCCATGTGTAATCTGGACAAATCTTTACCCAATTATCATACAGGTATTAGTATCCTTTTTTTTTTTTTTTTTTTTTTTTTTGAGATGGAGTTTTGCTCTTGTTACTCAGGCTGGAGTGCAATGGCGCAATCTCGGCTCACCGCAACCTCTGCCTCCTGGGCTCAGGCAATTCTCCTGCCTCAGCCTCCTGAGTAGCTCGGATTACAGGCACGCGCCACCACGCCCAGCTAGTTTTTTGTATTTTCAGTAGAGACAGGGTTTCACCATGTTGACTAGGATGGTCTCGATCTCTCGACCTTGTGATCCACCCGCCTCGGCCTCCCAAAGTGCTGGGATTACAGGCTTTAGTATCCCTTTTAAACATTTAAAATTTGAACAGCTGAGCAAGAAAATGCATGAAGTTGTTTCTACATTCAGACAGGTTGTTCAAAGTTCTCTGGATGAAAGAGCAGACATCCAAAGTTCTCTGGATGAAAGTTCTCTGGTGCCTGCCAAAGAACAGGCCCAGCTTATACAGAGATGGATCTTTAAAAGGAGAAGTGCAGAGATGAGCTCTGAGCCCAAGGCAGCTAAGCAAGTCTGAATGATCTCAACTCCTAACTGAGAGCTGGCCAGTGAACACGTTAATGATTGGAATTAACAGATCCTTGAGTCTATCCACCACTCGGGAAAGAGAAGCTTAGTTCTCCTAGGATTAAGAAGGAGACTGAAGACTCCTAATCTGATCCTTCTACCAAGGTAGTAAGCGGAATCTGCCAATCTCACTGGCATTAAACTGATAACAGGCCTTAAAAAATGGCCTACTAATTATTGCCCAACTTTCACCTGTTTCTGCACACTAAAATTTCCCTATTTCTCCACTCGAACCACAGAACCAGAAAAATGAGACTATATGTACTTTTCAAGTGTCAGTTTCACATGGCTCAAGATCTTACAAAGTCTGCTATATGAACTGTGAATTCTAGATACTATTATTTAGAGGCTACTCATTCACCCTCCTCTCACAGTGGTAGAATTTGAGGCTACAGTAACGAACTTAAGAGATCTTCTGCTGCGTGTGTACTTCTGAAACCATTTAAAACCAAATTCACCTGGGTAAATAATAAAAGACTTTTTCTTAATTTTAAATTTCTTTAAAAGATAATTAACTGTTTAAAGCAAAAACAGAAACCAAGCCCCCTGCCAAAAGAAACCATGTATTCTGAGGTTATGCGTGCACACACCTGTGTGGGTGTATAAATTATATGATAGCAATGACCCAGAGGTTAGGAGGAAGTAAATGTAAGAATACTGTTGCAAGGTTCTTACGCTATATGTGAAGTGGTATAATACTAACTGAAAGCACACTGTGGTAAGTTTATTTTAAGCCAGAGCAACCACTTTTTTTTAAGCCAGAAGTAAAGCTAATAAACCTGTAAATTTAGATAAAATGGATTACAAACTTTTGTGCTTGCTTCGGCAGCACATACACTAAAAAAAATTGTAATGTATAGACTGGCATAGCCACTGCAGAAGGATGACATGCAAATTCATGAAGCATTCAATGTTTAGAAAAATAAATTTAATTAAAAATAAAGACATTTTTGCTTTTTAGATAAAGTCTCGTTCTGTCACCCAGGTTGGAGCACAGTGGAGCGATCTCAGCTCACTGCAACCTCCACCTCCCAGGACCAAGCAATTCTCCTGCCTCAGCCTTCCGAGTAGCTGGGATTACAGGCATGTACCATCACGTCCAGCTAATTTTTATATTTTTAGTAGAGACAGGGTTTTGCCATGTTGGCCAGGCTGGTCTCTCACTCCTGACCTCAAGTGATCCACCTATCTCAGCCTCCCAAAGTGCTGGGATTACAGGCATGAGCCACTGCGCCCAGCCAAAAAAATAAAAATTTATCTTAATCCAAATGAAGGAAGGGGAGGGAGGGAGAAACAGAAGAAAGGGATACAAAACAAATAAGCAAGATAATTAATTTAAATTCAATTATATTGATGACTGCATTAAATATAAACATTCCAGTTTAGGGGCGAAGATTCTCAGTCTGGATTAAAAGCAGCATCAAGCCTGGTGTGTTGGCTTATGCCTGTTATCTAAGCACTTTGGGAGGCTGAGGCAGGAGGATCACTTAAGCCTGAGTTGGAGACCAGCCTGGGCAACACAGGGAGAGCTCATCTCTACAAAAAATAAAGATTAGCTCGATATGGTGGCAGATCCCTGTGATCCCAGCTAACCAGGAGGCGGAGGTGGGAGAATCACATGAGCCCAGAAGGTCAAGACTGCTGCTATTAAACTGAGATTGTTAAAGGAGGTAGCTAGTCTGACATGAGCAGGGCAAAAGAGGTCCCCTCACACCCGCAGCCAGAAATATCAGGTAACCATCAGGTAATGGTTAGGCAGTTGTTAAGCTGTGTTGATAAAATAATAATTGGTCGCAGCTGGTGCCAGGGAAAGGCAGTGTCCCAGCAGATAGAAAAACCTGAATCTGGTGATCAGCAACTTCCCAATACTATCTCAGGAGCTGGGTGAGTGGGCTCGAGCATGAGCACTAAGGGGCAAAATGGCAGAGTTTAACTAGAATTAAGACCTTCCTGTAGGAACACTCAGCTGGTCAGGGAATGCTTCAAGTGGGCACATGCACAATTTCAGGAAGCACACTGCACATGCCGCCTCTCCCAAGTGTTGGTAGGCCACTGAGCATGAGGACAGCCAAACCCAAGAGAAGAATCAAGGGAGAAGTAACACAACACCCTGGAAGCATGCCAACATGTAAAACCCCAAGTCAAAGGGTCAAACCACGTATCTGATCTCGTTGCCCACTTGGTCCTCTTCCAAGTGTACTTTACTTCCTTTCTTTCCTGCTTTAAAGCTTTTTTATAAACTTTCACCCTTATTCTAAAATTTGCCTCAGTCTCTCCTTCTGCCTTAGGCTCCTCAGCTGCATTCTTTCCTTTGAGGAGCCAAGAATTGAGGCTGCTGCAGAGTCCTTCGAATTTGCCACTGGTAACAAGATGACACCACTACAAGATCATACCACTGCACGATTACTGCATTTGGGTGACAGAGTAAGATGTCTCAAAAAAGAGAAAAATTAAATTGTATACTTTCTATAGAAAAACATTTTAAAGCCCAGGCAGTGGCTCAGGCCTGTAATTCTAGCACTTTGGAAGGCTAAGGCAGGAGGATGACTTGAGCCCAGGAGCTGGAGACCAGCCTGGGCAACATGGCAAAACCCTGTCACTACCAAAAAAAAAAAAAAAAAAAAAAAAATAGCTGCATGCACACCTGTGGTCCCAGCTACTTGGGAGGCTGAGGCAGGAGGATCGCTTGAGCCCAGGAGGCAAAGGTTGCAGTGAGCTGAGATCGCTCCACTCCAGCCTGGGCGACAGGCTGAGACGCTATCTCAAAAAAAACAAAAACAAGCAAACAAAAATCCCCAAAACAATACACACACACATGGAAAATCAAAAGAAAAACACTTTCAATGGAAAGCCACAGATAAGTTGATAAGTTAAAAATAAAAAGATAGGGCCAGACACAGTGGCTCACACCTGTAATCTCAGCACTTTGGGAGGCCAAGGTAGGCGGATCACAAGGTCAAGAGTTTAAGACCAGCCTGGCCAACACAGTGAAATCCCGTCTCTACTAAAAATACAAAAATTAGCCAGGCATGGTGGTGTGCACCTGTAATCTCAGCTACTTGGGAAGGCTGAGGCAGCAGAATCACTTGAACCTGAGAGGCAGAGGTTGCAATGAACCGAGGTTGCCCTACTGCACTCCAACCTGGACAATAAAGTGAGACTGTCTCAAAAAATATATATAAATAAATTAAAAAATAAAAAGGTAGAAAAAGATAACCATGCAAACAGAAAGCTGGAGTGGCTATATGAACATCCACAATTATTACTGGAGATTTCTGGCAATCTCCTCCCTCTGTGATTAATAAAATAAGTAGACAAAAAAATCAGTGTAATTCTAGAAGACCTCAAATATACAATCCACCCAACAACAAAACACACATTCTTTTCAAATGCACATGGAACATTCACCAAGCTAAAATGCATTCTGGGCCATAAAACAACTCTCGAAAAAGAAATTAAGAGGATTCAAGTTATACAAGCCATGTTCTTTGATCACAACAGAATTACAAAAACCCATACCAGAAAGACATCTAGAAAATCCTCAAATATCTGGAAATTACATAAGACATGTCCAATAACTTGTTACTCATAGAAGAAAAAAATCACAAGAAAAAGCAGAAAATATATTGAAATGCATAAAATATAAACATATCAAAAATTAATGGGATATGTAATACAATAGCTTAAAAAAATCAGTGTTTACAAAGAAATTTATAGTTTTAAATGCTTACATTTTTGAAAGTCTGAAATCAGTGATCTAATCTTCAACCTTAAGAAGCTAGAAAGAGGAGCAGATTAAACTGGAAGAAGGAGAAAATAAAAAACAGAAATAAAAAAGACAGAAAAACAACAGAGAAACATCAATGACCAAAAGCTGGTCCTTTGAAACAACTGGTAACTCTCTAGCCAAACTAATGTCAAGATAAAAGAGGGGTCATCCCTAAAGATCCTACAGCAATTTAAAGGAAAATAAAGAAATATTATTGCAAACAACTTTATGCTAATAAACAACACAAATGAATAGACAAATTACTTGAAGAAGAAAAACTACGAAAGCTTACTTGGCAAGAAATAAATGGCAAAATTAGCCCTATATCTGTTAATGAAATTTGTGGTTAAGAACTTTCTTATGGAGAAAATTCCAGGACTAGAAGGCTTTATTGATGAATTCTATCAAATTTAAAGAAGCGGGGAAAAAAAAAAAAAAACTACTCAAGCTCTTCCAGAAAACAGAACAGGAAGACTTCTCAACTCATTGTTTAAGGTGAACATAACTGATATAAAAATAAGATTAAAATATTACATGAAAAGAAAATTAGAGACAAATACCGTCAAAAACATAAAAGCAAAAATCCTTAACAAAATTTTAATAAACTGAGTTCAGTAACATAGAAAAAGAATAATACATCATGACCAATTTAATTGATTTAGTATTTGAAATCAAACAAGGTAACTGATCATATTAAAAGAGTAAAAGAGAAAATCCTCTGATCATCTTAATAGAAGCACAACAATCATTTGACAGAATTTAACAGCTACTGATACTAACAACTCTCTGCAAACTAGAAGAAAACGTATATCCTAACCAGTGCAAAGAAGCAGTAGAAATGTCAGGATTTGCAGATAATGTAATCATGTGTAGAAGCTTCTATGGAATACACAAAGGCTATCAGAACCAGTAAGTTAATTTAGCAAGGTTTTGAAATCCTTTGCAGGATAAAAAAAGAAAAATTAACAAGGCCACAGCATACAAGATCAATATACAAAAATCAATTGTATTTATATAAACTAGCAACAATCTATAGGAAAATAAAGTTTTAGAAAATACTATCAACCAATATGTCACCAAAAGCACAGGCAATGAAAGTAAAAATAGATAGATAAACTGAACTGCACCAAAATTTAAAACTTCTGTAAATGAAGGATACATGAGAGTGAAAGGCAACCTAAGGAACAGAAGAAAATATTTGCAAATTGTGTATCTGATAAGGAGTTAATATCCAGAATACACAAAGAGCTTCTACAACTCAACAACAAAAATAAGAGAGAAAGAGAAAGAAAAGAGAGGAAGAAAAGAAGGAAGGAAGAGAGGGAGGGAGGAAAAGAAGGATGAAGGGAGGCAGCCAGGCAGTGGTAGCTCATGCCTGTAATCCCCGCACTCTGGGAGACTGAGGCAGGCAGATCACTTGAGGTCAAGAATTCAAGAGCAGCCTGACCAACATGGTGAAACCCCCATCTCTACTAAAAAGATTTCAAAAATTAGCTGGCATGGTGGTGCACACCTGTAATCGCAGCTACTCAAGAGCCTGAGGCAAGAGAATTGCTTGAACCTGGGAGGTGGAGGTTGTAATGAGCATATGAAGAAATTGGAACCCCTATGCACTGTTCTGTTAGTGGGACTGTAAAATGGTAAAACGGTACAGTTGCTATGAAAAAGTTATGGCAATTCCTCAAAAATTTTTAAATAAAACTGTCATGTGATCCAGCAATTTCACTTCTGGATACATGTATCCAGAAGAAGTGAAAGCAAACTGGGCACAGTGACTCACACCTGTAATCCCAGCACTCTGGGAGGCCAAGGCAGGTGGATCTCTTGAGGTCAGGGGTTTGAGACCAGCCTGAACAACATGGCAAAACCCCATCTCTACTAAAAATGCAAAAATTAGCCAAGTGTGGTGATGCGCACCTATAATCACAGCTACTTGGGAGGCTGAGGCACAAGAATCACTTGAACCCAGCGGGTAGAGGCTGCAGTGAGCCAAGATCAAGCCACTGCACTCCAGACTGGGTAACAGACCAAGACTCTGCCTCAAATAATTAATTAATTACTTTAATTAAAATCAAAAGAACTGAAAGCAGGGTCTTGAAGAGATATTTGTATATTCATGTTCATAGCATTGTTCACAATATCCAAAAGGTAGAAGCAACTCAAGTATCCATAAACACAATGCATTAATGGATAAACAAAATTATATACATACAAAGGAAGTCAATTCTGACATTTGCTACAACATGGATAAATCTTGAGAATGTGGGCCGGGCGCGGTGGCTCAAGCCTGTAATCCCAGCACTTTGGGAGGCCGAGGCAGGTGGATCACGAGGTCGATAGATCGAGACCATCCTGGTCAACATGGTGAAACCCCGTCTCTACTAAAAATACAAAAAACTTGCTGGGCGTGGTGGCGCGTGCCTGTAATCCCAGCTACTTAGGAGGCTGAGGCAGGAGAATTGCCTGAACCCAGGAGGCGGAGGTTGCGGTGAGCCGAGATCGCGCCATTGCACTCCAGCCTGGGCAACAAGAGCGAAACTCCGTCTCAAAAAAAAAAAAAAAAAAAAAATCTTGAGAATGTTATGTTAAGTGAAATAAGCCAGTCACTACAAGACTTATACGAGTTATTAAGAGTGGTCAAATTCGGCCGGGCACGGTGGCTCAACCCTGTAATCCCAGCACTTTGGGAGGCCAAAGCGGGTGGATCACGAGGTCAAGAGATCGAGACCATCCTGGCAAACATGGTGAAACCCCGTCTCTACTAAAAATCCAAAAAAATTAGCTGGGCATGGTGGTGCATGCCTGTAATCCCAGCTACTCAGGAGGCTGAGGCAGGAGAATTGCCTGAACCCAGGAGGCGGAGGTTGCGGTGAGCCGAGATCGCGCCATTGCACTTCAGCCTCAGTAACAAGAGCGAAACTCTGTCTCAAAAAAAAAAAAAGAGTGGTCAAACCCATAAAAATAGAAAGTACAATGGCGAAACTCATAGAAATAGAAAGTAGAATGGTGACTGCTGAGGGGAGAGGGAAATGGAAAGTAGTTGCCTAATGGGTACAGAGTTACAATTTTGCAAGATGAAAAGAGCTCTGGAGATTGGTTGCATAACAATGTTAATATATTCAACACTACTGAACTATACATTTTTTAAGGGTTGAGGGTAATTTTTATGCTGTGTATTTTGTCATGATTTTAACAATATTTAAAAACATCAACAAGAATCATTTAGAGGTAAATATTTAAAAATGTGCACAAGACTTTTATTCCAAAACTATAGTCCAGGCACAATGGCTGACGACTGTAATCCCAACACTTTGGGAGGTCGAGGCAAATGGATCACCTGAAGTCAGGAGTTCAAGACCAGCCTGGCCACCACGGGAAAACTCCCATCTCTACTAAAAATACAAAAATTAGCCAAGCGTGGTAGTACACCTGTAATCTCAGCTACTGGAGAGGCTAAGGTGGACGAATCGCTTGAACTCGAGAGGCAGAGGTTTCAGTGAGCCCAGATTGTGCCACTGCATTCCAGCCTGGGTGATGGAGCGTGGCCCTGTCTCAAAAAATAAAAATAGAAAATAAAACTATAAGACACTGATGAGAAAAATTAAAGAGCACTTAAATGAAGCTGGAGAAATACCATGTTCATGAATTGAAAGTTGCAATTGTTAAGATGTTAACTTTCCTTAATTTTATCCATAAATTCAACATAATCCCAATCAAAATCCCTGCAAGCTTTTTTTTTTTTTTTTTTTTAGAAACAGGATGATTCTAAAATTTATATGGAAATCTGAAGGCCTGAAAATATCCTAAATAATTACTAAGAATAATTTTTAAAAAGAATAATAAAGATTTGCAAATTTGCAATATTTGATTTTAAGACTTATTAAAACACCAAAGTAATCAAAGAAACATGGTATTGGCAAAAGGACAGACATATAGACAAAAACAGAACAGAGTCCAGAAATAAACTCTACATATATTGCCAATAGCATCCTTAAAGCTTCCATGGTGCCGGGCGCGGTGGCTCAAGCCTGTAATCCCAGCACTTTGGGAGGCCGAGGCAGGTGGATCACGAGGTGAAGAGATCGAGACCATCCTGGTCAACATGGTGAAACCCCGTCTCTACTAAAAATACAAAAAAGTAGCTGGGCATGGTGGCACATGCCTGTAATCCGAGCTACTCAGGAGGCTGAGGCAGGAGAATTGCCTGAACCCAGGAGGCGGAGGTTGCGGTGAGCCGAGATCGCGCCATTACACTCCAGCCTGGGTAACAAGAGTGAAACTCTGTCTCAAAAAAAAAAAAAGCTTCCATGGTAATTCAATGGAGGAAAGGATAGTCTTTTCAATATGTGACACTGGAACACGTGGTGGAAAAATGAACTTTACAAGGAAGTACAAGACTTGTAACACTGAAAACTACAAAATATCACTGAAAAAAATTAAAGAAAATCTAATAAATGGCCAGGCATGGTGGCTCACCCCTGTAATCCTAGCACTTTGAGAGGCCAAGGCAGGAGGATCACTTGAGACCCAGACCAGCCACAGCAACACTCTGTCTCTACAAAAATAAAATAATTAACTGGGCATGGCGGTATGTTCCTCTAGTCCCAGCTACTCAGGAGGCTGAGGGAGGAGGATCACTTGAGCCAGGCATTCAAGCTTGTAGTGAGCTATAAGCACACTGCTGCATTACACCTGGGTGACAGAGCAAGACTCTGTATTAAAAAAATAAAAAAATAAAAAATCGGCCGGGCGCAGTGGCTCAAGCCTGTAATCCCAGCACTTTGGGAGGCCGAGGCGGGTGGATCACGAGGTCGAGAGATCGAGACCATCCTGATCAACAAGGTGAAACCCCGTCTCTACTAAAAATACAAAAAATTAGCCTGGCATGGTGGCGCGTGCCTGTAATCCCAGCTACTCAGGAGGCTGAGGTAGGAGAATTGCCTGAACCCAGGAGGCGGAGGTTGCGGTGAGCCGAGATCGCGCCATTGCACTCCAGCCTGAGTAACAAGAGGGAAACTCTGTCTCAAAAAAAAAAAAAAAAATCGACAAAGGACTTGTATAGACATTTCTCCAAAGACTACATATGAAAAGCCAATCAACACAAGAAGAGGCTCAGCATGACAGTTCACACCTGTAATCCCAGCACTTTGGGAGGCCAAGGGGGCCAGATCACCTGAGGTCAGGAGTCAGCTACTCAGGAGACTGAGGTGGGAAAATCACTTGAACCCAGGAGCAGAGGCGGTAGCAAGCGAAGATCATGCTACTGCACTTCAGCCTAGCGACAGAGTTGAGAATCCATCTCAAAAAACAAAACAAAACAAAAAAAACTTGAACACAAATGTTCACAGCAGCATTGTTCATAACAGCCAAAGAGTGGACACAACTCAAATGTCTATCAACTGAACAGATAGTCAAAATGTGATATATCTACACAGCAGAGTATTATTCAGCCATAAAAAGGAATAAAGTACTGCATGCTACAATATGAGTAAAGCTTGAAAACATTATGATAACTGAACCAAACCAGAGGCTAAAAGCCACGCATTATATATTATTCTATTTATATAAAATGTCCAGAATAAGTAAGTTTATAGAGGCAGAAAGTGGATTAGTGGTTGTCATGGGTATGGGAAGATGGAGGAAAACAGAGTTACTGCTAATGATTATGGGGTTTCTTTTTGGAAGAATGAAAAAAGCTTCTAAAATGTATTTTTCTCTTGTGTTGCTTGTGCTGTTGGTGTCATGTTTACGAAACTACTACCCAACCCAAGGTCAATAAGATTTCCATCTGCATTTCCTTTCTAAGAGTTTTATAGTTTTCTTTTTATTTTTAAAAAATGTTCTTTTTTAAGCTACTGCAGATTAAAGTTTTAGTTCTTCTATTTAGGTCTTTGATCCATTTGGAATTAATTTTTCTATGTGGTGTGAAGTAGGGGTCCCAACCACATTCTTCTGCATGAGGATATTGAGTTGTCCCAGTAGCATTTACTGAAAACACTATTATTTCTCTGTTGAATGGTCTTGACACCCTTGTTGAACATCCATTGACCACAGATATACGTGCTTATTTCTGTACTGTCAAGAGTGTGCTGAGTGTGGTGATGGTTGTACAACTCTCAGAATATACTAAAAACCATTCAATTGTTTACTTTGAATGGGTAAACTGTATGATATGTGAATTGTTTCAACAACAGTTTTAGGTTTTTCTTGAGAAAGCATCTGGCTCTGTCACCAAGGCTGGAATGCAGTGGCACTCTCAGGTTTGCCTCCCAGGTTCAAGCGATCCTCCCTCCTCAGCCTCCTAAGTAGCTGGGATTGCAAGCATTCACCACCACACCTGGCTAATTTTTGTATTTTTTGTAATGATGGGGTTTCACAATGTTAGCCAGGCTGGTCTCAAACTCCTGACCTCAAGTGATCAGCCCGTATCCAGCCTCAATAATAGTTTTTGTTTGTTTGTTTTGAGGTAGAGTCTCACTCTGTTGCTAGGGTGCAGTGGTATGATCTTGGCTCACTGTAATCTTTGCCTCCTGGGTTCAAGCAATTCTCCTGCCTCAGCCTCCCGAGCAGCTGGGACTACAGGCGCATGCCACCACACATGGCTAATTTTTCTATTTTTTTGTAGAGATAGGTTTCACCATGCCCGCCAGGCTGGTCTCGAACTCCTGACCTCAAGTGATCCACCCACCTCAGCCTCCCAAAGTGCTGGGATTACAAGCATGAGCCACTGAGTCCAGCCAAATAATAGTTTGTTTTCTTTGTTTTTTAAAAAGGTCAAGATTGTAGTCAAGCTGGAGATGTAGCACATACACTGTATTTACAACCACTAACATCAATGACTTCACCAAATTTGTAACATACAAAAAGATGAGAATTGGTTCAAGGACCAAGACTTCACGCTTTTTAACAGTTGAGGCAGACAGATAGAGAGGAATCAGCAAAGGAAATAAAACCGATGAGAGAGGAAGAAAACTCAGTGAGCATGGTATTCCAGAAGCAGTGAAGACAGTGTTTCAAGGGGAAGGGAATGACCAGCTGGGTAAAATGCAGCCACTTTTCCCAAGCTGAGAATTGACAATAGGCTACTGGATTTAGCAATACAAAGGTCCTCAGTGACCTTGATAAGAGCTGTTTCAACTGAGTGATGAGGGCAAATACCTGAGTGGAGGAGATTCAAGGAGAATGGAAAAACAAAAATCAGAAAACCAAGAAAAAAGAATTCTTGAGAAGTTCTGCTATTAAAAGAAGTAGCAGGGGCCAGGCATGGTAGCTCACGCCTGTAATCCTAGCACTTTGGGAGGCTGAGGTAGGCAGATCACTTGAGGTCAGACGTTCAAGACTAGCCTGGCCAGCATGGTGAAACCCCGTCTCTACTAAAAATACAAAATATTAGCCAGGCATCATGGCACATGCTTGTAATCCCAGCTACTTGGGAGGCTGAGGCAGAAGAATCGCTTGAACCAAGAAGATGGAGGTTGCAGTGAGCTGAGATCGCACCACTGCACTCCAAACTCCATTAAAAAAAAAAAAAGTAGCAGCAGAATGGGGTAGTATCTGTAGGGAAAGCAGAATAAAGGTAAGTTAATTGATCATTTCTGTTTTCAAGACAGAAGACACAGCAGCAGTTAGTATGCTGACAGGAATCTATCACTAGAGAGGTAATATTTAGCAGAAGAGCAGAGGAAGGCTGGAACAGTGCTCTCGACTCAGGAAGTGGGAATGAAATTTAGTTTGCAAATGGAGGCATCGGCCCTTGCAAGGAGCATCTACAGCTCATATCTAGTTAAAGAGGGAAAAGGCAGATATATAAACACCAGGGTGGAAATGGTGGCAAGTGCCATTGTTTTGTCAGTGAAAAAGGAAGTAAGGTCATCAACAAAGGCTAAGAATGAAGTTTTGAAAACAGAGGAGAGAAAGTATGGAAGAGTCCTCTAAGAGGAAGGAGAATCAAAGAATTATGGAAATACAGCAGGATTCCCAGACAGCATTAGGGGCCCGTTTGAGGTTAGTAATCATGAATTAAGAGTGAGGCCATCAAATGTCCTCAGTGTTTCTTCTAACCCAGGAGCACACCCATAAAGCAAGCAGAGATTTGGATTTAACCAGAGTTGTGATTTAGCCAAAAGTGTAGCAAAGAAAAATAGGGGAAGAGGATAGAGAGTGTAGTACATGCGGCAGTGATTATAATGACTGACCATGGAATTTAAGTTATTTAAGGAGAAAAGTACAGACATGAGGGTGTGAGGGAAAGAGAGAAGAAAACAGATCAATGGGCTATAGTTCCTGCTGGAGTCAGATGGTTGAAGGACTGCTATTACAATAAAGAGCAGGAAAATGGAGTCGCAGGGGGCAACTCTTACGGCTGACACAGTAAGAAAATGTGTTTTATTTCTCCACCATTTTACAAAATTACAAAGAATGTCATAGGCCTAGCTACAGGGCTAAAAAGAATTCCCACAATTCAATTTTTGATGGCCAAACTGATTGCAATTTAATAACAACATGAAATACCATTTATTAGAGCCACAGTACTTTTTTAATTTTCTTCCTTTTTTTTTTTATAAGAGACAGGTTCTTGCTATGTTACCCAGGCTGGAGTACAGTGATGTGACCACAGCTCATTGCAGCCTTGACTTCTTGGGCTCAAGCAATCCTCCTGCCTCCCCTTCTCAAAGTGCTGGGATTACAGGAATGAGCCTATATTTGGCTACAGCCATACCACTGTCTGTCTACGTAATACTGGCTGACTTCCCTAACTGCTGGGGCTTAGTTTCCTTATCTGTGAAATAGGAATATTAATAGTAGCCACCTTAAGAGATGAGGATTCAATGACTGAATGTTAAGAATTTAGAACGGTGCCTGGCAGTTAGTAAGATGAAATCAATGTATGCTATTAGTGATATTCTTTTTCTTTCTTTTTTTTGAGACAGCCTCGCTCTATTCCCCAGGCTGGAGCACTGCCTCTGGGTTCAAGCGATTCTCGTGCTTCAGCCTCCCGAGTAGCTGGGATTACAGGCGTGCACCACCACGCTTGGCTAATTTTTGTATTTTTAGTAGAGACGGGGTTTCACCATGTTTGCTGGACTGGTCTTGAACTCCTGACCTCAAGTGATCTGCCTGCCTCAGCCTCCCAAAATGCTGGGATTACAGGTGTAAGCGACTGCGCCCAGCCAGTAATATTCTTATTACATACTACTGTTACAACTCTACTTCATCATGTATTTTCCTTAATGCCATCACGAACAAAAACTGCTATGAAAGCAGAAGTCTCAGTAGGGAAGAGTTCAAACACTCAAGTGTTAAGCCTGGCTGAGGCTCAAATCATTACAGAATTTTTCCAAATACTTTCCCTAATCTGCTCCTGTTTCTCCACTTTTTAAAGGCATGGGGGAAATGACACATGTCATGCAAAAGGGCTCTCATCTCCAGGGAACGCTATAAACACTGACCTTGCTGTTGGGTAATGGGTTCAACTTCATTCTAAACTCTGTTTCCAGGTTCTATGCCAGTACCTTTACTCTTGCCCACACAGTTGCTCAGTCACATGTAATAAATAGCAACAGCTTAAAAAACAGAAAAACAGAATCTTAGAATGTTTTTCTTATTTAGGAATATTTTAAATGTTCCTTTAAACACAGATGAGAGTTCTTTTACAACTCAAATAAGATGCTTAGTTATTGGTCATTTGATTATTCTGCAGATCACTCGAAGAGGGAGGAAAATCTGGGCCCTTGCTGGCCTGTCACCTGACTCAAACCATGGGATTATTGGATCAATCACACAAGACTCCTCTGTGGATCCAATCCCAGACAGATGTAATAGGCCTCACCAGCATGCTGCCTATTTGACAGTTTCTGTTGGCAGTACCCCAAGGAAACAAAAGCACCAGGCTGAGTGCAGACCCATGACTAGCTGCCTCTTTTAGGCCTGACTTGAAATCCCACCCACCCAGTCCCCCCACTGCCTGGTGTTTTCTTTTAGAGCTGCTCAGATGTGGATCCAAGATAAAAATTTCTTACGTTCTAGTCTAGCCATTGGCAGAAGCAATCATCCCATCAGAAAGAAACATGGAAAGAAGCAGTGAACTCTGGAACAAGTTGAACACACTCAAGATTCTTCAGAACAGAGGGCTGGGGAAGAGAAAATGGGGCTCGTATGAATCCTCTCTTATGAAATGTCCTCTGCAGTGTGGGCCGAGCTCTTGGCTGGCTTATAATTAAGTTGGTCCCTAAGAACAAACTAAGTTTATAGAAGGGGCTATGTGATCTTTCCTGTGGTCTTAGAACTTATAGAGAAATTTTGGCCAAATGGTAGATATGGCCTCTAGCAAAGAGCTTAACTGCTATAAGCACTTTGGGGAACAATTTTGGGGGGATGGTCAAAGAGAAGTGTGCTGTGAATAGGTTTCACTTCCAGGTACTGGAAAAGTTTCTGGAAACTACAACAGAAAAAAAAAATCAAAATAATAAAATCCACACATGCACATGGAACAACATGAAACAATGAAGAGGGCATTAAATAAAAACCAGAAGTTGTGAAACAAACAAAATATGCTTTCTACTGCTTTACACATACCCATTCATCCAGAGGTGAAAATTTGGAGAAAGATACACCAAAGGGATCATGGGGGAAACTTCCACTTTCTACATTAATGTTTAAAATCTTTACCATGAACATTGTGATTATTTTTGTGACCAGAAAAGAAGTAGGAATAACTTTTGTTTCTAGACTTGCTTAAAAAACAGAAAATACCCCAGGACTTTGGGAGTCCAAGGCAGGTGGATCAAGCGGTCAGGAGATCGAGACCATTGTGGCCAACATGGCGAAACCCCATCTCTACTAAAACACAAAAAATTAGCCAGGGGTGGTGGTGTACACCTGTTGTCCCAGCTACTCGGGAGGCTGAGGCAGGGGAATCACTTGAACCCGGGAGGCGGAGGTTGCAGTGAGCCGAGACTGTGCCACTGTACTCCAGTCTGGCGACAGAGTGAGATTCCAACTCAAAAAAAGAAAAAAAAACAGAAAATAATGCATTGGAAACCACAAAGGTCTGTTGCCTTTGTTTCTGCACAGTGCATGCTAGTTCAGCCTCTCCAACTCCCTCACCTGTTTCAGGGCTTTTCTTCTGCAACTTCTTCCTCTTCCTTCTGCAAACGCTGCCTCTTTCTAAACCCCTTCCTGTCATCTTAGAAGCTATCTTTTTCATTTGAGATTAGTTTCTTGCAGAAAGTCAGTATCAAGCCACCGTAGTGGTCTGGTGACTACAAAAATCACAAGAAGTAACCCAACTCTTTTCCAACAGAAACTACCTTTATCTTTACCCCTACAATTAACGTATTTCTTCACATGTCTCTTTTACTGAACTTTTATTAGGCACCTAACTCCATATCATGGGTAACAAACAATCAAAATAGACAAAAAAACGTTCTCAACTAACACAACTGGCTCATAATAAGTACTCTGCAGTCAGTAACAGCATGCTTTTTCTTAATAGCAAACTCCAAGCCTCAATTCCCTAAGCCAAGGACAGTAAACAGTCTTAGTCTTAACACATCAACAACAGCAGTTAGCATGGACTGTGGGCACCTGCAGTACTATGTTAAGGAGGATTATGAGTCCCTGTAGAGCTTCATAATAAACAATGTGGTAAACTTTAACAGTGTCGGCAATGGGCAAAGAATAAGGTTGGGAGTCAGTGGCTCTTCCCTCCTGCATAGCCTGTTGGGACCAGGGCTGGTGTGACATTCTTTTTCTTTTTTTGAGATGGAGTTTTGCTCTTTCACCCAGGCTTTAGTGAAGTGGCACAATCTCAGCTCACTGCAACCTCCACCCTCTGGCTTCAAGAGATTCTCCTGACTCAGCCTCCCGAATAGCTGGGATTACAGGAGCCCGCCACCATACCTGGCTAATTTTTGGTTTTTTCTTTTTGTAGAGATGGGTTTTGCCATGTTGACCAGACTGGCCTAGAACTCCTGCCCTCAGGTGATCCACCCACCTTGGCCTCCCAAAGTGCTAGGATTACAAGCATGAGCCACGACATCCGGCCTAGTATGCCACTTTCTTAACCTTGGTCTATCTGGAATCCAGTCACTGTGAAATGATGCTGTATTTAAAGAAGGTGTGGGTGTGTGAATATAGGGGGTTGGGTAGGGTAAGGTATCTTTTCTTTTCTTGAGAATCTTTAACTGTTCTATAGCAACTCAAAGGAGAATGAGACGGCAATTTAAGGGGGTGGAGAGAAAAGATGACATAATTAAAAGGAATTTCCAACTTGAGTCAAATTTCAAGTCATAAGAACTTGGGCTGTTTTTCTCCAGTCACCTCACAAACTCATCCTCCCTAGTCGCAGCTTAAACACAGCTGCATAACATTAACGTGGAAGTTTTTCTCCATTTTCCCCAAAGCTTATTCAATACTGGGGGTTCCTAGTTACCTGGTTTCTCCTCTTCCCATGGTACCAAATTATAGGCAAGACAAGTAAGCTTGGAATCACCAATAATCTCATAAATCATCCTAAGAATGTAACACTCTGAATTCTTCCTAAAAATAGATGATGCAGAACAGCGTGATGCTAAAGAGAGCCTTGTTGAGGAACATTAAGTTTACCCTGCCCCTAGGGCTCCCCTGTGGAGAATACTTTGTAATTTGTGGTAGGCAGGTAACAGCTGACTACTTGATGTATTTTTTTAGATATATAGAACACCTGTGTATTAATGAGACTCACCTGTCTAAGAGCAAATAAATAAATTGATGAAAGTCTGCTCCAAGCCTTCAGTCTGAAAGCTGTCAGCCCTGCAGGCTCTCAGGCTGTTGGTCCGCAGGATAGATCCAATCTGTTGTGCTATCTGGGTGTCTGCCTCTCAAATACCTTCAGCGCCTCCTGGGTGGGGGTCTCCTGACCAAGCTGGTTCTAGGTAGAGCCTCCTAGATTCTCAGTACAAGGGCACGTTCGCTTGATCCATTTACTGAAATTAAACATTTACCAATTCTCTATGTACAGTAAGAGCACCACAAGAGTGTCAAGCAGTACTGTCCAACAGGACTTTCTGCAATGATGGAAATGTTCTTTATGAATGGTGTCCAATTACAGCAGTCACTAAGCATTTGTGGCTATCGAGCACTGAAAATGCAGCTAGAGTAACTCAGAAATGGAATTTAAATTTTGTTCATCAATTTCTGTTCATCAATTTACTTATTTTAATTAATTATTTTTAATTTTCCCAAAGTGTCACTCTGTCACCCAGGCTGGAGTGCAGTGGCACAGTATCAGCTCACTGCAACCTCCACCTCCTGGGTTCAAGCGATTCTCCTGCCTCAGCCTCCCGAGTAGCTGTGATTACATGTGCTCACCACCATGCCAGCCCACTCCAAGGTAAGCAACAGAGTGAAATGAACGAGTGGACAGATGAAAGGATTAGTGCACCGAAAACAGAGATAAAAAATTACCCAGAGTACAGTATAAAAAGAATTGGACAACACAAAAGAGTTTAAGAAACAGGAAGGTAGAAAGAAGGCCCAATATATGATTTCTAGGATTTTCAAAAGCAGGGATGGGAGAGAATAAAGGAAAGGTAAAATTTGAAGAGATAAATAGATGATAATTTCTTAGGTGCCCTGAAACACATGAAATGTGATATTCAAGGACAAACAGCAAATAGATATATAAAAATAAATCCAGAACAAATAACAGGAAATTTGCAGAGGACCATGAATAAAGAGAAGATTAAAAAAAAAGTAGCCAAGAGAAAAAAATGTTGAGTTGAAAAGTAGACTTTTCAACTGCAATAGCAAAAGCTAGAAGATAATGAAACAGAATAACATCATCTAATTGCTGAGAAACAGTAACTGCCAACCCAGACTTTTATATCCAGCTACATTATCCAATAGTTATGACAAATAAAAACACTTTTAGGCAAGCAAAAAGAGTTTAGCACTAATAGACTCTCACTAAGAAACAATGTTAAAGCTTACTTCTAGTAGAAGGAAATTTAACTCAAAAGGATGAAGTATGATGAAAGAAGGAAGGGAAAGCAAAGAAGCTGGCATGCAGATGAGTGAATCCAAATAAGCAGACGGCATCAAATAAGAATAGCAACAATTCCAGGGTATAAAAACAGAGTGGAAGGCTGGGCATGATGGCTAACACCTGAAATCCTAGCACTTTGGGAGGCCAAGGTGGGCAGATCACTTGAGGTCATCAGGGGTTCGAGACCAGCCTGGCCAATGTGGTGAAACCCTATTGCTACTAAAAATACAAAAATTAACTGCGCATGGTGGCACGCGCTTATAATCCCAGCTACTTGGGAGGCTGAGGCAGGAGAACTGCTTGAACCCAGGAGGCAGAGGTTGCAGTAAGCTGAGATTGCGCCACTGCACTCCTGCCTGGGCAACAAGAGCAAAACTCTGTCTGGGGGTGGGGGGAGGAAAGTGGAATCATAATACTGATCCACAGTAATATGTAAGGCAAACTGTGGGTTTCTATTTGGGAAGAGAGTAGAGACACTGATTTAACTTTAAGATTTTATTGAAGTATGCAAGCCAAAAATTTAAGAGTAGCCTCTAACAGAACTGAGTTTCCAGATGGTAGGATAAAGAAACCCTTTCTAAGAGAAGACCCTAAGGAGAAAAATGCAAACAAAACATGGTCAACAGCACAAAGTAAGACATGAAATAATAATGTATTTAATGATATTAAACAATAAATTACATAAGATATTAAATGGGATATTAAGATAATACATAATTGTAATCGTAATACTTTTAAATGGGTTAAACATTCCAATCAAAAGACGGTCTCAGAATAGGCTGGAAAAAAAATCTAACTTTATGTCATTTCCAGGAGATACACCTAAGACATGGACACAGAGACTGAAAGAAAGGGGATAAGAAAAGATGTACCAGACAAATATTCACGAAAAGAAAGCTAACATTAATATCAGACAAAAAAAAAAGACCAAGAGAGAAAGTACTGTTAGGGATAAAGATGCTCTCTACAATTCTCCAGAAAACAATTTTAAACAACTATTCATTTAAGAGAACTTCAGGCCGGGCACGGTGGCTCACGCCTATAATCCCAGCACTTTGGGAGGCCGAGACCGGTGGATCACAAGGTCAAGAGATCGAGACCATCCTGGTCAACATGGTGAAACGCCGTCTCTACTAAAAATACAAAAAGTTAGCTGGGCATGGTGGCGCATGCCTGTAGTCCCAGCTACTCGGGAGGCTGAGGCAGGAAAATTGCCTGAACCCAGGAGACAACGGAGGTTGTGGTGAGCCAAGATCGCGCCACTGCACTCCAGCCTGGGTAACAAGAGCGAAACTCTGTCTCAAAAAAAAAAAAAAGAGAGAACTTCAAATTAAATGCAGACACATTTGACAAAATTATGGAGAAGTTGACAAATTCAGTCATTTAAAAAAAAAAACTTTAATATAGCTCTCTCCAGAATTGTTAGATCAAGAACACCTGGCAAGGCACAGTGGCTCACACCTGTAATCCCAGCACTTTGGGAGGCCAAGGTAGGAGCATCACCTGAGCCCAGCCTGGGCAACATGGTGAACCCCCATCTCTACAAAAAAATATAAAAATTAGCTGGGTGTGGTGGCACGTGCCTGTGGTTCTAGCAGCTGAGGCAGGAGGATTGCTTGAGTCCAAGAGTTTGAGGCTGCAGTAAGCCATTACTGTGCCACTGCACTCTGGCCTGGGCAACAAGCAAGACCCAGTCTCAAAAAACAAACAAACAAAACAAAAAAACACCAAACATTGGTAAGATATTAAAGATTTGGACAATACAACTGATAAGCTTGATCTAAGGATATACAGAATAAAACTTCACCCAACATTTTTATTTGTTTGCACTCCACAGGCCCCCTCACCCAACATTTGCTATACAAACTTCTCAAGAACAAATGAAATGTTTATGAAAACTGATCATGTAGTATGATACAAATTAAGTACAATAAAAACCAAACAGTATCATACAGACTGCTCTGTGACTATAATGCCATTAACTTAGAGGCCAACTTTAAAAAAAAATTAAAATATTACAATTTACACCTTTGCACTCCAGCCTGGGCAACAGAGAAAGACCATGTCTCAAGAAAATAAATAAAAGGCTATATTTGGTCAGGCATGGTGGCTCATGCCTGTAAGCTCAGCACTTTGGGAGGCCAAGGTGAGAAGATAACTTGAGTCTGGGAGTTCACGACCAGCCTGAGTGACATAGAAGTCTCTACAAAAAAAACCCGTAAGTAGTCTCTACAAAAAAACAAGCAAGCTATATTTATCTTTTTGCTTCTTTGTTTTGTTTTTTTAGACAAAGTCTCACTCTGTTTCCCAGGCTGGAGTACAGTGGTACCATCTCGGCTCACTGCAACCTCTGCCTCCTGGATTCAAGTGATTCTTCTGCCTTAGCTTCCTAAATAGCTGGAATTACAGGCACACGCCACCATGCATGGTTAATTTTTATATTTTTAGTATAGTTAGGGTTTCAGTATGTTGGCCAGGCTGGTCTTGAACTTCTGACCTCAAGTGATCCACCCACCTCAGCCTCCCAAAGTGCTGGGATTACAGGTGTGAGCCATCGTGCCTGGCCTTATTAATCTTAATAAGAGAAGAAAAAGACAGTGTAACAAAATTATGAGTGACATTTTATGACATGCAAAAATCCAAAGGAGAATATTAACATATTAAATCTGGAAATGTGTTAAAAAAAAGAATACATCACAACCAAGTAGGATTCATTTCAAGAATATAAGGATAGCTTAACATTAGAAAATCTACTAACATAATCCAAATCACTTACAACTGAAAGGAGAAAGACTGGATGATCATATGAATAAATACAAGGAAAATTGTTGATAAAATTACTGTTTGTGATAATTTAGCAAAGTAGGAATAAAAGAGAATAAAGGAAATGTACCAAAAACATACGTGATGCTTCCAAAATCGGGAAACATTCCCTTAAAAAGCAGAAGAAAACTAAGGATTCCCATGATGATAGATTCTAACATGTTTTTTACTGGAGGAACTAGCCAGCAATCTTAAAATAAGAAAGAGAAGTGACACAAAAGAAGATTAGAAAAGAGGAAACAAACCAGTCATTATTTGCAAAGGGTGTGATTCTCTGAATTTTCTGTCAATGCTTCTCATTAAAACTATAAAACCTCCAAGAGTTCAGCAACTCTGCTGAACGTTAACATGAAACAATTATAAAAAATTTTAAGAGCTATTGTTGATGGTAAGGACGAAAAGACTATAGGGGATCTAGTGATAAACCTAACAAAAGGAATTCAACATCTTTAAAAAATCATAAAGCTTTATCCAGTGACATTAAATATTAACAGCTTACAGATACTGATCACTTACTACCTTCTGGGCACTGTTCTGAGTGTTGTGAATATGCTATCAACTCATTTAATTTATAAAAGACTCTTATATGGTAGATACTGCTATTAGTGTTAGCTTCACTTTAGAGGTAAAGAAATTAAGGCACAAATTGTTAGGGTGACCTGCCAAAGGTTCCAAAACTAAAAATCAGCAACAGTGGATTCACACCAAAGACAGTCCAGTGCCACGCCGGTGATCTTAACTACTACCCTATACTGCCTCTCCCAAGAGAGGGTGTCCCATTCCTCCAATAAAGGCATCTCTGGCTCAGCTGAGCCAAACTTCCAGAAGCCATTCTTGTATGTCATCCTGAGGCCAACTTAATCTGAATTCTCTAGCCTACGACTGCCTAAGAAGCCCCTCTTTCAACAGATTGGATCAGAGTAACTTGGGAGCAGAGGGTGGCAGTGGATTTATTTCTGTTCACATAAGGATACAGACCAACAATGATAGAGATCTCAGTCTTAGGCCTAGCCTAAGTGACACCATGTCACTTTTAAGATCACACGGTTCTCCCAATCCGAGGAGCAGGTCAATATAGATTTCTTAAGCTTGAGAAGTTGTATTTATTAAGATCTTAAGCTGCTTTGCAGACTCAAGAATGTAATGGATGTCAACAATTTGTCTTTCTGGTAACATTTGAGAATTCTGGGAGATGGACATGTAATATTTATTTGTATAAGTCCTGCAACTTCTCTGTAAGTCTAAAATTATTTCAAAAAAATTTAAATGTCAATAAAATCTTAAAAATTGTTATTTTTGTATCTGTAAATCCATTCTATCAGATTAATGGATAAGCCCAAATTTGCAAATCTGGCTGATTAATAAACTCAACATAATTCTAATAAATACCCTAACAGTTTTTTCTCCTCACAGAAAGTTAACAAAGCTGATTCTAAAATTTATCTGGAAGCACAAAAGTGCCAAAAATAGCTAACAAGTTTTTGTTATTTTACTGTTGTTGTCTGTAACATACAGAACTGTTTACTCTGCTGTTTGCAATACAAAGACATCAGGAAATGTTATTGTTTTTGCAATATAGTAGGGAAAAAAAATTGAAACTGCCCATTAGGGTGGGTTTGCCAAACGTCCTGTCATTAAAAAAGAACACCAGCTATAAACAGAGCAGTTATTGGTACTCTGTACTTCATTGTGTTATTCTATCTGGATTCCCTTATTTGTCCCTTAGAAAGATTCAGTTAGCCAACACGGTTCTGTCTTTCCACATAGCAAGACCTAATACAAAAACTATAGTAAATAAAAGAGTAGGCTGGGCGTGGCTGACACCTGTAACCCAATCCCAACACTTTGGGAGGCCGAGGCAGGTAAATCACCTGAGGTCAGGAGTTCGAGACCAATATGGTGAAACCCCATGTCTACTAAAAATACAAAAATTAGCCTGGTATGGTGACAGGTTCCTGTAGTCCCAGCTACTCGGGAAGCTGAGGCAGAAGAATTGCTTGAACCAGGGAAGCAGAGGTTGCAGTGAGCCAAGATCATGCCACTGCACTCCAGTCTGGGCAACAGAGCAAGACTCTGTCTCAAAAAATAAAAATAGGCTGGGCACAATGGCTCATGCCAGCAATCCCACCACTCTGGGAGGCCAAGGTGGGCAGATCACTTGAGGTCAGGAGTTCAAGACCAGCCTGGCCAACATGATGAGACCCTGTCTCTACTAAAAATACAAAAAATTAGCGGGACATGGTAGCATGCACCTGTAATCCCAGCTACTTGGGAGGCTGAGTGGGAGAACTGTTTGAACCCAGGAGGCGGAAGTTGCAGTGAGAGAAGACAACACCACTGCACTCCAGCCTGGGCAACACAGTGAGACTCCATCTCAAAATAAATAAATAAATAAATAAATAAAAATAAAAAACTATTAGCACAAAAACTAATGACTTTAATACTCCTCAAATACTGCTGAGAGAGCTGGCCACTCATATGTGGAAAAAGAAAAATATATCTCTATCTTGCCCCATTCAAATTTATTTATAGACTGGGAGCTGTCGCTTATGCCTATAATCCCAGTACTTTAAAACAGTCAGGTGTGGCAGTGCACATCTGTAGTCCCAGTTACCCAGGAAACTGAAGTGGGAGGACCACCTGAGTCCAGGAGTTTCAGGCAGCAGTAAGTGGTGATTAGGCAACTACTTTCCAGTCTGGGAAACAGAGTGAGATCCTGTCTTGAAACTAAATAAATGAATAATTTTTTTTTTAAAGTATCCATTGATTAAAGAGTGAAATACAAAAAGCAAATTTTTACAACTTTTAGAAGAAAACAATATTTTTATGATCTCAGGTTAAAAAAAAGTTTCTTAACACACAAAATGCATAAGCCATAAGAGAAAATACTTGAATATTCAGTTATATTAAAATTAAGTAACCATAAGAAATCACAAAGAGAATAAAGAGAGAAGCCACAAACTGAGAGAAGACACTTCTACATTACATACAACAAAGAATTACTATCCCCACACAAAACAAAAATAAATTCGTACAAACCGGTAAGAAAAAGCTAAACCACCCAATATAAACATGAGTCAGAGACATGAACAAGCATTTCACAGAAGAGGAAACACAATGATTAAACATACAATATTAATATATTAATTATAGATAAGTATATATTTTCAAGTATATAAATAAATAAAATCACAATAATATATCAGTTACACCCACTAGAGCTTGCCAAAAATTAAGGTATGACAACATCAAATTTTGGCACGGACAAGGAACAAGCAAAAATATATTATTTCTGGAGTGTAATCTAGTATAAGCATATTGGGGATATACTGGGAAATATTTAATTATGAGTTGAAGACACACACACACACACACACACACACACCCTGTAACCCCACTATTTCATGACTAAGAATGTATCCCAGAAAAACTCATTCAAGTATGTAAGGAAACAAAAGTTTCAAAGAACTAAAAGTAACTTCAAAATCCACTGATAACACAATGGATCAATAGTGATGTATGTGGCATAGTCACACCATAGAGTATAAGACTGAAAATAAATATGCTATAGCAGTAAATAGTAAAATGAATTTATATACTACCTCCATTTTGAGGTAGTATATATACACACACACCTCCTAATACTTTCTCCTTCCATGTCTGTACAATTTACATAAAGTTTAAATAAAACAAATGCTGTTTTGGATAGATACATGGAGCAAAAGCATTAACATATATAGCAGGAGAAACACAAGTCACAGCAGTCGTTCCCTTTGGGGAGGGAAGGAGAAAACGGGAATAGGCCAGGGTACGTACAATTGTAACTGTAATGTTTTATGTATTAATCTGCTTGGTAGTTGAGTGTATTATCTCTTTTGAATGCCTAAAATATTTCATTAAAAAAATACAATTCCGGGCTGGGTGCAGTGGCTCACACCTGTAATCCCAGCACTTTGGGAGGCTGAGGCGGGCGAATCACCAGGTCGAGATAGAGACCATCCTGGTCATGGTGAAACCCCATCTGTACTAAAATACAAAAAATTAGCCGGGAGTGGTGGTGCATGCCTGTGGTCCCAGCTACTCAGGAGGCTGAGGCAGGGGAATTGCTTGAACCCAGGTGATGGAGGCAGCAGTGAGGTGAGATCATGCCACTGTACTCCAGCCTGGAGCAAGGTGAGATCATGCCACTGCACTCCAACAGAGCAAGACTCTGTCTCAAAACATATATATATATATATATATATATATATATAAAATTCCAGGGTAAAATTCCAGGGCCAGGTGTGGTGGCTCATGCTTGTGATCCTAACACTTTGGGAGGTGAAGGCGGGCAGATCACGAGGTCAGGAGTTTGAGACCAGCCTGGCCAAAGTGGTGAAACACTGTCTCTAGCCAAAAAAAAAAAAAAATTAGCTAGGTGTGGTGACGCACGTCTGTAATCCCAGCTACTCAGGAAGCTGAGGCAGGAAAATCATTTGAACCTGGGAGGCAAGTTGCAGTGAGCAAGATTGCACCATTGCACTCTAGCCTGGGTGACAGAGCGAGACTCTGCCTATACTACAAGGGTCTCAAAAATAATACTAATTCTTCCAGGCTGGGTGTGGTGGCTCATGCCTATAATCCCAGCACTTTGGAAGGCTTAGGCAGGTGGCTCACCTAAGACCAGGAGTTCAAGACCAGCCTGATCAACAAGATGAAACCCTGTCCCTACTAAAAAACAAAAAATAGCCGGGCATGGTGGCACTTGCCTGTAATCCCAACTACTACGGAGGCTGAGGCAGGAGAATTGCCTGAACTCTGGGGGTGGAGGTTGCAATGAGCCAAGATCGCACCGCAGCACTCCAAGCCTGGTGATAGACTGAGATTCCAACGCAAAAAAAAAAAAAAAAAAGTGAATGAACAGAAAAAGTAAGAGTCAGGGCTCCAGGCTGGAACTCATGATAAGACTTAAACTCACCCTGTGGGCCCTCAAGTAAAGAGACAGAGAAGCAATTTTTATTCCTTTATAAAGGTGATCATCACTTTTCTGATGTGTTCTGAACTCCTTAGGCAAAAGATACTTTATAATTACTATATGCCATCATATTAAAGTGTTGAACCTCTACTACATAACCTAAGAAAGAGTAGTCGTTTCTGAACAGGTTCCTAACTGCTTTTTCCTTGTTTGAAGGAGTTAAAAGCCATTGTTGAAGGGTATGTCTGTAATCCTACAGACCTCACACCTTCAAGAAAACTCTCTCCCACAGTTTTCTCTCCCAGTTCCATGCTCGTAGCCTTTTCTCTATTACGTTTTGCTGGCCCTTATGCATCAAATGCTCACTTCCTGTTTCCCCTTTATTGAGCTCTGGAGACCTGGAACCCGTAAGAGCCTTTGAAGAAAAGTACAAAGCCAGGAAAACACAGAATGGAGACAGCCATGACTTTCCAAAGGAAAGCAAATCTTAACACACTTTTAATAACCTTTCAGCCCTTCCGGTGTCTGTAGCTTACGTAAGATAGTGGTTCAGACATGAGTCCCGAGAAACTGTAAATCAATGAAGTTGAAAACAGTTAAAACTCAGGCTAGGTTGGCAGAGTTTAGGACAGGCAACTGAGGTTTGATATCACAATCCTGGCTTGTTCTAAGCTCTCAGTATCCCTAAGTGTTTCCTTTTCACTATCCTCCAAGGAGGCTGACTGGGTGGCGTTTCTTCTGGGCACCACTCTAAATGCTTTAGACCTAAAATCTTAGAAAAGTACAGATAACCTGGTATGAATCCACTCTTTGCAAAGTGTGCCATAATCAGTGCCAGGCACCAAGGTGACCACATGGAAAAGGGAGGCAAAGACAGTAAAGAAATTCTTCATAAGCTTTATACTCTTATCATTATGTCTACAGCCATCCTTCAATCCAGAAAGCTGATGTTCTTCCTGTAAATGGCTTCCGGCTCTCTAACACAAGGCCTCCCTGCATTTCATGATCCTTTTACACTACAACGGTGTTTTAATTGAAACTCCAGTTTCACTGGTCATGCTACTGCAGCGATTCACTGAGCACAGGCTTCTCTGTTCTATTCTGCTGTCCTGCACTTTGAATTCAGGGCTTGGTGTCAGCATGGAAAGCACCAGTGTTCTGATATGGCAGCCTTTGGTTATGTTCCCCCCAAGAGATTTATCATCCACAACCTACTCAAATCCCTCCCCCAACAGCTACCAAAAATTCCCCTGGTGAGAAATGCTATTATGAGAAGGGATGGCTGCTTTGTGACTCACACTGTTTCATTAAAAAGATTTTTTTTTTCAAACAAATTTTCAGCAGAGGAATCCAAAGGTTTTCCAAAGCCACAGCACAACAGAACAGCTCATAATACTATTTTTCAAAGGTCTGCCACTTCAGAGGAAATTCCTATACCTCAAAATACTGGAGACATTTAGATTCACTATCCTTTTGTGTGCACTTGCCCTCTGGGTTGAGAAAGTAGGTAGGAAATGGATGAATTAAATGCAGCCAACATGACTGGGCTTGTCAGATATTAAGATGGAAGGCAGCTAGCTTGCAAGTCAGCCCTCATCACAGGTCTGAAGACTTGCCTATAGCTTTCCACGGCACTGACTGCAATGGAATGAATGTTTCAGTCATAGCTAACCAGAGTTGAGGAAATCTAATAATATATGATGTACATGAGTATTTAGGGATACTTGTTAAAGCAGCAGGCAGAGCTATAAAAAAGTGTCTTTGGCCAGGAGAGGTGGCATGTGCCCACAGTCCCAGTTACTCAGGAGGCTGGGGTGGGAGGATGTCTTAAGCACAGGAGTTCATGTCCAGCCTGGGAAATGCAGGGAGACCCTGTCTCTGACAAAAGTTTGTTCTTTTTTTTTTTTTTTTTTTTTTTTGAGACGGAGTTTCGCTCTTGTTACCCAGGCTGGAGTGCAATGGCGCGATCTCGGTTCACCGCAACCTCCGCCTCCTGGGCTCAGGCAATTCTCCTGCCTCAGCCTCCTGAGTAGCTGGGATTATAGGCACGCGCCACCATGCCCAGCTAATTTTTTGTATTTTTAGTAGAGACGGGGTTTCACCATGTTGACCAGGATGGTCTCGATCTCTTGACCTCGTGATCCACCCGCCTCGGCCTCCCAAAGTGCTGGGATTACAGGCTTGAGCCACCGCGCCCGGCCCCAAAAGTTTGTTCTTAATCAAAAAATAAAAGTTTCTTTGAAAAGCTGACTTAAATGGTATTATACTTTTGAGTGTGTAAATGATCTAAATGGACTAGAACAATATTACAGAAAACTAATTTGTCAGGTGCGAATCCCAAGAGCTCCCTCGAATCCTTGTAGGATTCCCAGAATACTCAGGCAGGCAGCAGGATAAAAGAATCTTAATGGCTCTCTCCAAAAAAGGCACTTTTCCACAAGGAAAAGGTTATTTAAGATGGAAACAAATGAAAAGATCTCCAAAAAGCTAAGAAGTATGGGCAAAATGACCACATCAGATGAGCCCTGGGATCTTGAGTTCCTCTACCTTTGTCCCTGACTCCAAATTAATGCTTCTCCCAGCCAGGTATGGTGGCTCACGCCTGTAATCCCAGCATTTTGGGAGGCTGAGGTGAGCAGATCATTAAGTTAAGAGATGGAGACCATCCTCACCAACATGGTGAAACCCCGTCTCTACTAAAAATACAAAAGTTAGCCAGGTGTGGTGGCATGCGCCTGTAGTCCCAGCTACTCGGGAGGCTGAGGCACAAGAATCGCTTGAACCTGGGAGGCAGAGGTTGCAGTGAGCCCAGATCATACCACTGTTCTACAGCCTTGCAACAGAGTGACAGTGTGTCTAAAAAAAATACACACACACAGAGTACAGTACAGAGGTGACTAATTTCAGAGCAACTCTTTGTGAAGCATGGATTAATTATACTTTTCAGAGGGCTCAAGCTACTACCAATGAGAAAGTCGGAGCACTGCTATGACAAGTCTGATTCACTGAGACCAAGATGACAGACCATACATGCCTAAATACGAGGTTAAGTTTCTCCAAAAATTATCCTTCTGAAATCAAGGCACTGCCAACAGCCAAAGTACTCATAAAGTCTCTCAGCATGAAACAATTTGTTAAATTCTTTATTTTGAGCAAAATGTACTCAAATATAACACAGATTTATTACTTATTCCTGAGGGGAATACATTACAGTCACTAGCGTTGGCTATCATAAACAAGGTTTTAAAAGTGTCTTAAGACTAAACTAAAATAAACAACAATGAAAGAGAAAAGCAACCCAGTCCAGGCGCGGTGGCTCACACCTGTAATCCCAGCACGTTGAGAGGCTAAGGCAGGTAGATCACCTGAGGCCAAGGATTTGAGACCAGCCTGGCCAACATGATGAAATCCAACTCTACTAAAAATACAAACACTGGCCGGGCATGGTGTCAGGTGCCTGTAATCCCAGCTTCTCCAGAGGCTGAGGTAGGAGAATCACTTGAACCCAGGGGGCAGAGGTTGCAGTGAGCCAATATCACACCACTGCACTCCAGCCTCGGTGACAAAGCAAAACTCCATCTCAAAAGAAAAGAAAAGAAAAAAGTGGCCGGTGCAGTGGCTTACGCCTGTAATCCCAGTACTATGGGAGACTGAGGAGGGTGGATCACGAGGTCAGATTGAGACCATCCCGGCCTACACGGTGAAACCCCATCTCTACTAAATACAAAAATCAGCCAGGCGTGGTGGTACGTGCCTGTAGTGCCAGCTACTTAGGAGGATGAGGCAGAGACTGCAGTGAGTCGAGATTGTGCCACTGCACTCCAACCTGGGCGACAGAGCGAGACTTGGTCTCAAAAAAAAAAAAAAGAAAGAAAGAAAGAGAAAAAAAGAAAAAACCAATCTGATTTAAAAATGGGCACACAAATAGGTATTTCTCCAAAAATATCAAATGGCCAATAAACACATGAAAAGATGCTCAACATCACTAATCATTAGAGAAACACAAATGAAAACACAAATGATACTACCTCACATCCATTAAGATGGCTACTATGAAAAAAAAAAAACCCAGGAAATCAAGTATTGGCAAAGGATGTGGAGAAACTGGAAGCCTGGGCACTGTTGGTAGCAACATACAATGGTGCAGCTGCTGTGGAAAACAGTATGGTGGTTCCTTAAAAATTAAAAATAGTATCACCAAATGATGGAACAATTCCACTTCTGGTTATATCCTCAAAAGAACTGAAAGCAAGGTCTTGAAGAGGTTATTAGAGAATTCACATTTCTAACACTGAATGACAGCTGTTTACAATAGCTAAAATGTGGAAGCAACCCAAGTGTCCAGCAACAGATGAATGGAAAAGCAAAATGTGGTTTACAGACAATGGAATACGATTCAACCTTTAAAAGAAGGGAAATTCTGAAATACACCACAATGGGGATGGACATTATGCGAAGTAAAATAGGACAGCCACAAAAAAAAATACTGTATGATACCTCTTATATACAGTACTTAGAGTACCACTGAACTGTATACTTAAAAACTATTAAGATAGCAAATTTTGTTATATTTATTTTATGACAGTTAAAAAAACAACAACTGGAGAGGTGGGGCTGGTGGAGCCGGCACAGAAGCGCAGATGTCGTGAAGCTCAGAGACACAGACTTATAATACCAAGGAGGAAATTTCCTTATGGGTATTTGTAGCTTAGGATACATTTTACAGAGACAGACTTCAAAAGTGGTGAATCATGCTTCTAGAAAATAGTGTTCAATGACCAGAAAGAAAAGTGGCTCTAGGGATGACAAAGATACTGAAATCAAAGATGCACATGAAGAGTTTGAAAACCAGTTTTTCTTTTGATATTCTCACTGAGAGGACACAGGACCCCTTATACTGAGACATATGAGGAATTTCTTGGTACGTACTTGGCTGGAACCACAAAGAAAAGATCACTGGCTTCAGCCCAGAAATAGGGCTTCGGAAAAAAATGAGTAAAGAGAAGTATATCCTTGCAGGAGCCTCATTGACAAACACCTACATTTATTTGTTTATTCAACAGAAGAGTTGATGAAAAAGATAAAAATCTCCCACAAGCTAAAATATTCAGACTCTTAAGGAGTGAGGAAGCAAAGATTCTTGGAAAGAACAAAATAAGTTAATCGCTCTGTAATAAATATACATGCTCAGTACCTACCATAGGTCCTGGTATACCGGAGGCTATCAATGGAATAAATCAACGTTTTTGTTCAACAGATCGTTACACACAAAGAAAATAAAGTCTAATCAGGCGCAGTGACTCACACCTGTAATCCCAGCACTTTGGGAGGCTGAGGCGGGCAGATGACAAAGTCAGGAGTTCAGGACCAGCCTGGTCAATATGGTGAAACTCTGTCTCTACTAAAAATACAAAAATTAAGCCGGGCGCGGTGGCTCAAGCCTGTAATCCCAGCACTTTGGGAGGCCGAGGCGGGTGGATCACGAGGTCGAGAGATCGAGACCATCCTGGTCAACAAGGTGAAACCCCGTCTCTACTAAAAATACAAAAAATTAGCTGGGCATGGTGATGCGTGCCTGTAATCCCAGCTACTCAGGAGGCTGAGGCAGGAGAATTGCTTGAACCCAGGAGGCAGAGGTTGCGGTGAGCCGAGATCGCACCATTGCACTCCAGCCTGGGTAACAAGAGCAAAACTCCGTCTCCAAAAAAAAAAAAAAAAAAATACAAAAATTAGCCGGGCATGGTGGCAGGCGCCTGTAGTCCCAGCTACTAGGGAAACTAAGGCAAGAGAATCGCTTGAACCTGGGAGGTAGAGGTTGCAGTAAGCTGAGATCGTGCCACTGCACTCCAGCCTGGATGACAGAGCAAGACTCCAACTCAAAAAAAAAAAAAGAAAAAAAAGTCTTATACTTTTGGGTCAGTCAGAGAAAAGGAAAAACAGGTCTTCCAACCTCTCTAGATTCATCCTAAGCTCTTGAGTTATCCAGCCACCTGGCTGGGGATGTAGGAAAAGAGGTTAACTCAGGAAGCCCTTCTGCAGCACCAGCAGCCAAAGAAGAAAAGTTGAGAGAAGGAAAGGGGACACTGACACGATTACCTTCTGAGTAGAGCAACTTCAATTCTCAGACCAAGGCAGATTGGCCTGGGCCTATAAGTAGGCAATAATGCTTAGTCCCATGTAAAAGAAAACCATCAAATAGCCAACAATGTTGTTCCTGGTTGAACCTACCCTCTGAGAGCTGTTGTAGAGATTGCTTAGAAAATACCTGACTAGAAATACTGAAAATAAAGGCCAGGCACAGTGGCTTCATGCCTATAATCCCAGTGCTTTGGGAAGCTGAGGTGGGAGGCTCACTTGAGGCCAGGAGTTCAAGACAAGCCTGGGCAACATAGTGAGATCCCTTCTCTACCAAAAACAAGTAAAAAAATTATCTGGGTCGGCCAGTCGTGGTGGCTCACGCCTATAATCCAAGCACTTTGGAGGCCAAGGTGGGCGGATCACCTGAGGTCGGGGGTTCAAGACCAGCCTGACCAACATGGTGAAACCCCGTCTTTAAAAAAACAAACAAACAAACAAACAAATAATCTGGGTATGGTAGCATGGCCTCTGTAGCCCCAGCTACTCCAGAGGCTAAGGCAAGAGAACTGCTTGAGACCAGGAGTTCCAGGCTGCAGTGAGCATGATCTTGCTATTGCACTCTAGCCTGGCCAACAGAAGAAAAACCTTTCTCTAAAAAAGAATAAAAAGAAAAAAATTAATGAAAAGAAAACTAATGAAGACACCAAAAAAAAAAAATTCAGTTTACTTTTCTGATTGGGGAGAGAAAATCTAAATGCCTGGTAGAGTTGAGTTTCAGATGTAGAAGGTCTTCTTACTTGCCTTCAGATTCATTTGTTACAAACTTAGATTCTTGGGATCCAGCTCTACTGAATTCTGGAGTGGTGTCCCGTTATCTGCATTGTTAACTACCTCCTTAGAGAATACTGGGCACCGTTAGGTTTAAGAACCTTTTTGGGCCAGGTGCGGTGGCTCATGCCTGTAATCCCAACACTTTGGGAGGCCGAGGCGAGTGGATCACCTCAGGTCAGGAGTTCAAAACCAGCCTGATCAATATGGTGAAACCTCGTCTCTACTAAAAATACAATAATTAGCCAGGCGTGGCGGCATGCACCTGTAATCCCAGCTACTCAGGAGGCTGAGACAGGAGAATTGCTTGAACCTGGAAGGTGAAGAGTGCAGTGAGCCGAGATCACACCACTGCACTCCAGCCTAGGCAACAGAGCAAGACTGTCTCAAAAAAATAAAATTAAAATTAAAAATAATAATAAAAAAGAATCTTTTTGAACCATTCATAGCAATCAGGAGAGCTCTTGTCTGTATCTGCCTCCTTCTTGTTACAGATCCAAGAGTGCACTACAAATTCTTATCATGCCTCCCTAACTGGGAGTTTACAGGGATCCAGTGAATTCTTTGTTCCTCCTTTCTCCCAACAGAAGGCGGCCGGCTCTATGCTCAAGAATAAAAATTCTACGGAGGACTCCAGGCAAACCATTTCATCAGTCTAGAAACAATTTCAGCTAGCTACTGCTTTAAGATTAAATTTGGCGCCTGGTATGGTGGCTCACATCTATAATCCCAGCACTTTAGGAGGCCGAGGCAGGAGGATCACTTGAGCCTAGGAATTTAAGACCAGCCCAAGCAAAAGGGAGGAGATCCCGCCTACACAAAATTAAATATTAGCCAGGCGCAGCAGCACACGCCTGTAGTCCCCTACTCTGGAGGCTGAGGAAGGAGGATCGCTTGAGCCCTACAGGTTGAGGCTGCAGTGAGCCTGATTGTGCCACTGCACTCCAGCCAGAACAGACGGAGACCTTGCTTTAAAAATAAAAATAAAAATAAAAATAAAAAGATTAAAATTGATTATTTGCTTCACACCTGAAAGCTATCTTCAGGTTATTCACTCATACATACATCTCATTCTTCATCCACACAGCACATAAAGGACAGAAACCCAACTGCAGGATTCAAGAATAAACCTGAGTTCTAGTGAGAACCTAAGATTCAGAAGTGAAAACTGCTGGTCTCTAAGAATTCCCTTCTCATACTCAAGACTAAACCCATGGTAATTACTATGAACCATCTGATTCAGATTAGGCCATGAGAATACCTGGAAAAGAAACAGATTGAAATTTATATTCACCCATCATTCTAACGGACTGAGGCAGCCAGGGCGCAGTGGCTCATGCCTGTTATCCTAGCACTTTGGAAGGCTGAGGTGGGCGGACCGCCTGAGGTCAGGAGTTCAGGACCAGCCTGGCCAACATGACAAAACCCTGTCTCTACTAAAAATACAAATTAGCTGGGCGTAGTGGCACGCACCTGTAGTCCCAGCTATTTGGGAGGCTGAGGCAGGAGAATCACTTGAACCCGGGAGGCGGAGGTTGCAGTGAGCCGAGATCACGCCACTGCACTCCAGCCTGGGTGACAGAGGGAGACTCTATCTCAAAAATAAATAAATAAATGACTGAGGTTAAGTTTCAGGTTTTGAGCCAAGTTCAAGATTCTGTAACTACAACCTAAGTGATCCACTGTCATTAAAACACCCCTATTTGAGGGTGAGTAGGGGCAGAATTAATATCCCATTTAAGTTACCACCACTACCCTGTGAAGCTTTTCCAATTTTGAAGCTGTCAAAATTGAAGTTTAGTTTTATAACTGGGTATACAGCAGTACCCCTTGCCCCAAGGCAAAGGAGTACTCACTTTCCTTAGTTTCAGTTACCTGTGGTCAACTGAGGTCTGAAATACTAAGATACCGTCATGTACCACTCAACATGCATGGGTCAACAATGAACTGCATACGTGATGGTGATCCCATAAGACTATATACTGTATTTTTATTGTACCTTTTCTATGTTTAGACACACAAATACTTAAAACTGTATTACGATTGCTAACAGTGTTCAGTACAGTCACATGTTGCACAGGTTTGTAGCACAGGAGCACCAGGAGCAACATCTACCCTAGGTATGTAGCAGGCTATACCATCTAGGTTTGTGTAAGTACACCCTATGATGTTTGCCCAGTGACAAAATCCCCTAATGACCCATTTCTCAGAAAGTATCTCCGTCATTAAGCAATGCATGACTGTATTTGGAGACGGGGAGAGAGAGAGAGAGAGAGAGAAAGAACACATTCACATAACTTTTACCACAGCATATTGTTACAATTGTTCTATTATTAGTAGTTACTGTTGTTGAGCTTTCATAGTACCTAATTTATAAATGAAACTTTATCAAGGGTATGTATATACAGGAAAAGATAGTAGACACAGGGTTCAGGTTAGGTACTATCAACGGTTTTAGGCATACACTGTGGGTATGGGAACGAATCCCCCTTGGATAAGGAGGGACTACTATACTAAAATTTCTGCATCCAATAAGCTTGGGGTGAACACCACATACATAAAATACAAAGCATGTTCCTTTTCCCAAATGGAACTAGAGCTTGCTTCATTTTTTTTGGCTAAGAATAGTCTGACTTGGCCGGCGTGGTGGCTCACGCCTGTAATCCAAACACTTTGGAGGCAAAGGCGGGCAGATCACCTAAGGTTGGGAGTTCAAGACCAGCCTGACCAACATGGTGAAACCCCATCTTTAAAAAAAAAAAAAGAATAGCCTGACTCAAAGTATTCATTGTGACATGACATACTGAAGTGGGTCTTTGTTTAATATCACAATGTACATATCCCATAAAACAAATGCTTTAAGAGCTAAGCCACTGTTTCTTACAACACTATTCAAACCTCAATAAGCAAGAGTTAACTATGACCTTGAAGAAATTATCTTTGCCTCAGGGTAACTTTTCTATTTTAAGAACATAAGCCCTCATGGTAATAAAGAGTTAAAAATTCTGCTTTTTTTAAAAAAAAGTTTGTATTAACAATAGAACTTTTGCAGGCCAGAAGATCCATCATGCTCTTTGGAGACCACAAAATGCTTTTCCTTCTCCAGAAACCACGTGAAGTACCATTACTTCTAGCACAGCTATGGTGCGGCCCAAAGACTTTCTGATCCACTCCAACGGAGCTGGCAACTCTCCCCCATTAGCTAACAATAAAAGAAAATTAAATCACTTGAGAACCCTACAGTGGCAGCAAAATAGAACCCAAAAGATACCCTGCTAGCATGTTCAAAGACTTATTTAAAGCCACTTTGGGCCAGGCGTGGTGGCTCATGCCTATTATCCCAACACTTTGGGAGGTTGAAGTGGGAGGAATGCTTGAGGCCAGGAGTTTGAGACCAGCCTAGGCAACACAGTGAGACCTCAGCTCTACAAAAGATGGTATAAAAATTAGCCAGGTGTGGTGGTGTGCACCTGAGTCCCAGCTACTCCAGAAGCTGTGGTGGGAAGACAGCTTGAACCCAGGAGTTTGAGGCTACAGTGAGCCATGATTGCACCACGGTACTCCAGCCTGGGTGACAGAGCAAGACCCTGTCTCCAAAAAAATAAATAAATGATGAAAACAAAATGCAATCACTTTGGATCAGTCTCACTGGATGGCTTGATGACAGTAAAAACAGTTAGGACTTTTCTGAATGTGCATATGTATATATACATATGACTAAGAAGTTGAAGTGTACGCCTCAATGACCAGCCATTTTATAGTAGAACCTAGAAAACATCAACTTCTTTCAACATGGTGGATCCTGCATGTTTCATACCCCACACTTAGAAATCCATACTCTGAGACAAACAGGACTACCACAAGAGAATAGCCACGCCTCCAGAATAGCACCTAGGCAACCATCAGGAGTTACAGCCAAACTTACATTTTAATGTGGAAAGGGACTCACTCTGTTTCTGTAAAGCCGCCCTTGTCAGTGGCATTATGAGTATAAGCAGCCCACCAATGCAGGTCAGACTTTAGGACACAGAACCAGATTCCATTTGGGGGCTACAGCTAGCACAGCTGTAAACCTCTCCACCCATCAAATTCTGAGACGATTAGGCCTGGCTCGGTGGCTCATGCCTGTAGCCCCAGCACTTTGGGAAGCCAAGCTGGGAGGATCATTTGAGCCCAGGAGTCCGAGACTGCACTGAGCTATGATCTCGCCACTGCACTCCAGCCTGGGTGACAGAATGAGACCCTGTCTCAAAAGAAAAAAAAAAAAATCTGAGCAATTAAAGGCAGAGAATTATAAGTTAGTACCCCCACAGGAACTCCCCCACTCTCCATTTAGATGTCCTTTGGCTTTTGTGCACATGATCTCATGAGACCCTCACAATGACTCTGAGAGGTAAGCAAGACAGGTGTCATCTCCATTTTACAGATGAATAAATTGTGACTCTGAGGTTAAATGACTCACTTGCCCAAGGTCATAGGTCATGCAGCTAATCAGCCGCCTAACTGGGAGACAGCACTCTGACTCGTGGTCCAGCACAATCTCCAGGACACCACTGGGGTTCCTGATGTTTTCAGATAAGAGGCAGAACAGGGAACTGGTTAAGAGCCCACGTTCTGACACAAACGGACGTGCATTCTGGTCCCATCTCCCCCACCAACTAACTGCCCGATCCTGTGTGAGTTCCTTAACTGCCCCCAAACCTGTTTCCTTACCTGCACCATGGGGGTAAGGGAGAACAGTCTTACTGCACAGAGTTATAGTGATGATTAAGTGAGATGATGGACATAAAGTACTCAAATTCATGTACTCGAAACACATGAGTGCCAGGCACAGTGCAAGACCTACAACAGGGATCAAGGAACACTACTGCTCTCATGGAGCTTAGACTTTAGGCAAACTATACGTAGAAAAAAGTAAACATAAAATACTTACAAAGTGTATTCAGACTAATTAAGGTAACAAGTGAGTGACTGGAGAGAATAACAGGAGGGCCCAATTTTTAAGAGTAGTCTCTGAGCCCTAAGAGATCAGGAAGATAAATTCCTGTGAAGAATGGATAGAAAAGCATTCCAGGCATAGGGAATGGGATATTTGGGGGTCACAGCACAGGGAAGCCAGGAACCTAGAGAAAATAAAAGTGACTACAGCGCTTCCTCTCCCAGGATTTGGGGAGCAAGGCTGACACTCATTAAGATGATCACAGCTATTTAAAAAACAAAAAAGATGAGGCTTGAGAGAGGGGATATGTCTTGCCCAAGGTCACAGCTACTCAGAGGAGGAGCTGGGACCAGGACCCTTTAGTATTCTACCTCCAGACTCAGCCTAAGCCCGTTCTCTCTGAGAAGGCCTCGTATACACTGAACTCCCCCACGTATTTCACTGACAACTGTTTTCTGTGCCCATGAAGAGTTGCAAGAGCACCTTGAAAACACAAGCAAAAGCATCACATATCAACTTGCAGGCATCTAATCAATTGTGCACCGAAATCCTTACCCTTCTAATCTTACAACACAAGAGCAAAAGCTGCTTAGACCTTACTCAAAGGCTTCAAAGCAAAAACAAGTTTTGCTTCTTGCAGTAATGAAGAAGAGAGGAAACAGACATCCTGTAAGAGCCCATGGTCTGTTCCAGGTGAGATGGAACCACTGCTGCACATGAAGCCTCATCTCAAATGAACTGCACTGAAAAAGCTAATTACTTTATTGAATAATAGAATAAATCCCTAAAAGCAGCGGTTCTTAATCAGAGTGGTACCACCCACACCCCAAATGGCATTTGGGAGTTCTTGGGGACATTTTGGGGTGACACACTGAACTGCTGGATGCTGTCAGCATTTAGTAGGTGGGGCCAGGTATGCTCAATGTCTTGCAGGAGGACATGATGGTCCTACACAGTAAGGAATGGATTACCTACTATATTAATAGCAGCCGCCCATACACACTTTCAACACTCTCCCTAAAGGATTAACATGCTCCAACTTTCGTGTATCCCCACAGGTCAGTGGCTCTCTCTACCCTTACCATAACCGGATGAAAGAACTTAAGATTTCACAGCTTAGGAGTGAAATTTTGGAATCCAATTATAAGCTCATAACTCTAGCATGGAACCTGGTGGCAGCATAAGAATAAATAAATTTTTAGTAAGAGAAAGACTTAAGAAATTTTAGCAAAAAAAGAACCCCCGCCGGGCGCGGTGGCTCAAGCCTGTAATCCCAGCACTTTGGGAGGCCAAGGCGGGTGGATCACAAGGTCAAGAGATCGAGACCATCCTGGTCAACTTGGTGAAACCCTGTCTCTACTAAAAATACAAAAAATTAGCTGGGCATGGTGGCGTGTGCCTGTAATCCCAGCTATTCGGGAGGCTGAGGCAGAAGAATTGCCTGAACCCAGGAGGCGGAGGTTGCGGTGAGCCGAGATCGCGCCATTGCACTCCAGCCTGGGTAACAAGAGCGAAACTCCATCTCAAAAAAAAAAAAAAAAAAAGAACCCCCTTTCTTCCTCTCTACATATTATGTTTTTCAACACACAAAATTCTGTAATTTTAGAGACACTTCTTATAGTGCTTTTCAGTTCAAAACCAGATACTCATTACAGTTCTTTTAAGCACTTAACCAGTCATCTCAAAAATATGGCTAACTCTCTGGACTAAATTTCATAGGAAAGATTATTAATTTCAAAACGCCTAATTCTAATCAAATGCCTCAAGGAGCCAAAGGCAATCAACTCTTGCATCTCATTCAGGGCAGAGTTCGATGAGGTCAGAAAAGCTCCAATGATATCCAGAAGTCTGTTCAGAGATTAAAATATCCTAACAATTCACAAGCTACTTCTAAGTGTTACCCTAAATTAATCACTAATACAGCTTCTCCCCCAACACTATTTCACAAATTAAAGTTCACATCATTAACAAAAAACCAAACCAAATGAAAATAAACCCCAGGCTATTTGTGGGGGACGGGGGAGATAACCCAAAAGTCAACGCTGTTTCACAGTAGCTACAACAGTGATCCAACTGATACTATCCTCCATAAAGTACCCTAAAGGCAGGAGAAATCTTTCCCCCACACAATATCTAAATTTTCCAACTCACTCAAAAGAATCTGAAGATGTAACTTCTTCATTCAACTTGCCAATTAGCAAATAGCGGCCCCACACCCCTTTTGACCAATTTTGTAGAAGCCTGACCTAGCAGACAGACCTGTTTTCCTCCTGCCAGGTCTTTTCTGCCCTGCCAGTAGGAATCTGGGAAATCCCCCTCCAACCTTTCGCTGGCTTGTCACCAGAAGTTCATAAAATGAATTCATCCAGATTCCTTGAATCTTCCTTTTCCCCAGTCATGTGCCAACAATCAGGCAATAATGCCCCACCTTGACCGGCTCCCTGTTACAAAAAGATGCAGATTCACAGGAAGACCAAGCACTTTGCATGACGGAGAAGAAAAAAGATGGAGGGAGGTGAGAGTCGTGGAGCCAAGCCTGCTGCATGCAGCACAGGTGACCGGAGCCCTGGTCCTGCAAAGCCCCCGCGAGCTTGGCTGGCTGGGCCCTCCATACAGCAGCCACACCTGTCTATGCCAACCGCCTGCCGACTGCTCCATTTTAAACATTTCAAACAGATCTCCAGCAGGGTGTCAAAACTGGGCACCTCTCTCTCCCAGCAAGAGTGAGAGCCCTAATCCAGGCATCACTTGCCCCTAATTTTATTTCATTTTCACACTCTGTTTAGGAGACACTGCTTGCTCAACTGGCTCCATCTCTCCGTTACCAGTGAGGCAGGCACAGTGCTGCAGTGGCAGAATGGAAGCACCCAGGCTGACTTGCTATCGGCCAGACAAGACCTCTTCACTGAGGGTGATGACAATAGATGGGACTCCAATAGGCAGGCTTCTCTCTGCCCTTCCACAAGTGAACACATGCCGGGAGTCCTAAAACGCCGGGCTCCGCAGCCTTGCAGAAAACCTCGCAGAAAGCCTCGCTTCCAGAAGGTAGGTATCCCATTCATCCCTTGGCATCGGGAACCAAAAGGAAGGCAGGCAGATCCCGGTCGTGCACTACATTCCCAAACCTTGGCACGCACGCGAAGGCTTGGGGCGCCCTGGTGCGCCCTCCCTCCGAGGCCTCCACCACCCACGGACTCACCACTGTGCGAGCTGAACCACCTGGGTCCGATGTGCAGAGGTAGAGCATCCGCCAGCGAGGCTCGGGAGCCCAGGTACAGCATCCCGTCTCTATGGTGACCGCCGCCCGTCTCCTGGTAACCATTGCCATGGGCATAGGTGGAGTCGGACGTGGACCCTCCGCCGCCAGGAGCCCTCTCGGAGTCGCCGGTGCCCCGAGAGGCGGGGGTGTAGAGGCCAAAGGGCACCCCCCCGGCCGTGCTGGGGTCCATGCCCATGCCTGCCACCGAGCTGACCGAGCGGCTGCGCAGCCCCATGGCCCCGCCGCCCGTCCGGTAGTGCCCGAAATGGGGCGCCCCTCCCGGCGGCGGCACGGCGCTGTCATCGGTGGAGACCCCCGGGAAGGGTCCCCGGGAGCGAGCCGCCGTGCTCTGCTTGCCCCCCATGCTCGCCCAAGCCCCGGTGGGGCGGGAACCTGGAGGCCGAGACCCTCCCCCACTTCTCAGCAGCGGGGGGAGGGCTGGGAGAGCATAAAGGGGGAGGGAGTCAAAAAGGAGATCCGGAGGGAGAAAAGGAAAAAAAGCAAAAGAAAAAAGGAAAAAGCCGCGGGGCGGAAGAGGCGGGCGGGCGGGGATCCCAAACTCAGAATTTCAAACGATCCAAGCCAAATGCATGTTTCCCCTCAAGGTCCAAAGAGGCGCAGTCCGGCGCGGGCTCCGCGCGCCACAGGCCGCCCCCGGGCTCCGAAAGCCAGGGGGAGCCGCAGGGAAGGAGGGAGGGAGGCGACTGCAAGTGGCGGGCGGGCGCGGGGAGGCGCCGGAGGAGGCCGCCAGCCCCACGGGAGGAGGCGGAGGAGGGCCGGGGGCGCCAGGCGCGTCCCCCGCCTCAGGACGCCGCGACCATAGACCGCGGCCCGGACCCCTCCAGGCCTCGGGCTGGCCGCGGCGCTGGGCGGCCAGGCTCAGCACGGGAAGCCGCGGTCGCGTCGCGCTCTCGCTCCAGCCGCCGCCAGCCCGGCCAGCCGCGCCGCCCAGCTCGGTCCCGGGCTGCGCTCGCCGGCGCTCCTCGCCGCCGTGGAGACAATGGAGGGCGGTAGAGCGCAGGCGCGACCCGCGCCTCCCCTCCCCCCGCCGGATTAACCCTTTCGCGGCCCCTGCGGCGCCCGGGCCGCTGACGCCCTAGCGGTCCCCACCCACCGCCCGCCCCCGGCCGGCCTGTGACCTGGGCGACCTGAGCCACTGGGCGTTAGCCGCAGAAACCAGCCGTCTTTAAAAAGCAAACCCTTCTTAAGTCCCAGAAAGTGGCTAATTATTTAAGGGGAACCGCGTATGGGGGAGGAGCAGCAATGGTTCGAGGGGTGGGAAGGAACCACCGGGAAGAAGGAGCTTTACTCCCTACGCGTACCTGACTCTGAGGGTCACCGCTTGAGCTCCCCTCCTGGCACAAATTTGCCCCCACAGCACCCTCTGGTGGACGTGCGGTCCATTCTTTCGGGGGTTCCCCATCCAAGCACCCCTCTCGTCCAGAATCTCAACATTTGGCGGGGTTTAGCTCTTTGGGGGTAAACAGCCCCATAGGGTCCCTTGGGAATCCAGGGTTTTGCTGACACTAGGTCAGAACTTCCTGTTTGGGGCTTAAGCAAATGAGTAGGTTCCTTAACTAAAATGTAATTTTCAAAATCAATAGGCGTACCATAGAAAGTGAATAGATATGGCTATGGAAATACAACAATGCAGCTAAAAGTGATTATAGAAACCTTCCGTCCAAGGCTGGAGCCCTGTGTTTGTTTACCACGGGCTATGTTTCGGCCCACACCACAGGCCAAGGACATGGTGGCTCCGCAGTAGGTACTGCTGACCAAGGCTGCATCATGTTGCAAGGGAGTATTCCTTTGCTACCTCAGTCCCTGTCTTTCTCCTACATTCACATTCATTCATTTAAGAATTCTTTTTTTTTTTTTTTTCTTTTTTTCTTTGAGACGGAGCCTTGCTCTGTCGCCTACGCTGGACAATCTCTGCCTTCCAGGTTTAAGTGATTATCCTGCCTCACCCTCCCTAGTAAAAGTCTGTTAGAAATTTGAAAAACAGGCCAGGTACGGTGGCCCACACTTGTAATCCCAGCACTCTGGGAGGCCGAGGCGAGGGATGGGGGGAATCACCGGAGACTAGCCTGGTAAACATGGTGAAACCCCATCTCTACTGAAAAAAAAAAAAAAAAAAAGTCAGGCATGGTAGCTGACACCTGTAATCCCACCTACTCGGGTAGCTGAGGCAGGAGATGGCTTGAACCCAGGAGGCAGAGGTTGCAATGAGCCTAGATCACATCACTGCACTCCAGACTGGGCAACAGAGTGAGACTCGATCTCAAAATGTATATAATATGTGTGTATATACTAGTGTATTGTGTGTATATGTGTGTATACACACAATAGTAAATATATATATGTGTATGTATATAATAAATATGGGAGTTTATATAAAATAGGGAAACTCCCAACTTTACTATATATATACACACACACACATATATATATATAGCAAAGATGGGAGTTTCCCTATTTTGCCCAGGCTGGAACTCCTGGCCTCAAGCAGTCCTTCCTCTTTGGCCTCCCAAGTGCTGAGATTACATCATGAGTGACCGTGACTGCTGAACAACTATTTATCAAGTGCTAGGTGCTGGGTGTATCATAAAGTCCCTGGCTTAACTGACTCCCACCTATTAAATGACCCCAGATACTTCTAAACCAGGGGTAAAACAAGGTGTAGAGAAATATTAAAAGAAAACCAAAAAGAGCAAGGCTAGCCTGTCACAGATATTGATTATTCCAGTGGGGCCAGCCTGTAAACAGAAGGAAAGCTATTGCAAGCATGAAATGCCTGGAGGTGAACAAACAGCCCTGTAGAAATAGGAGGTATTTGCTAGAGAAATAAAAATAGGAAGAAATAAAATGTGCTGACATTGAATAAATTACTGTAGGTGCCTATATGACTATGTGTATGCATGAAGAGAAAAAACAAGAAAGCTTAAATTTAATCCAATTTCCTCCTAGAAGAAAGACTATGGGGGCCGGGCGTGGTGACTCATGCCTGAAGTCCCAGCACTTTGGGAGGCCGAGGCAGGTGGATCACGAGGTCAAGAGATTGAGACCATCCTGGTCAACATGGTGAAACCACGTCTCTACTAAAAATACAAAAAATTAGCTGGGCATGGTGGTGCATGCCTGTAATCCCAGCTACTCAGGAGGCTGAGGCAGGAGAATTGCCTGAACCCAGGAGGCAGAGGTTGCAGTGAGCCGAGATCGCACCATTGCACTCCAGTCTGGGTAACAAGAGTGAAACTCCATCTCAAAAAAAAAAAAAGAAAGGCTATGGTATCAGAAGAGGAGGTAGTTCCGAACTATTAAAAGAAAAAGGTAGTAGACCCCTTAGAAGATCCCTATTTATTAGATAAATACAAGATACCCGTTGAAACTATCCAAATAACTTTTGATTTATCAATTCTCTCAACAGTTTTTTTAGTGTACTTAACTAAATATTTAGTATGTAATAAATTCCAGGCACTGTAGTAGGTTCTGATATACAGTCTGAACCAGACAGATGAAGTCCCTATTCCCACAGAACTTCATAAGAAGCACTTCACACCCACTTGAATGGCTATAATTAAAGAGAAGGGCAAGAGTAAGTATCGATGAGAGGTGGAGAACTGCAACCCTTGTACCTCGCTGGTGGAAATGTAACATGGAGCAGTTGCTTTGGAAAACAGCCTGACAGTTCCTCAAAAAGATTAAATGTGTAACTCGATCAAGACAGTGCAGGTGGGCAAAAAAAAAAAAAAAAAAAAAATTAAATGTGGAGTTACAATATGACCCAGCAATTCCACTCCTACCTAGGTATAGTTCCAAGAGAAAGCAAAACATGGTCAGGCACGGTGGCTCACGCCTGTAATCCCAGCACTTTAGTAGGCCGAGGTGGGTGAATTGCCTGAGGTCAGGAGTTTGAGACCAGCTTGACCAACATGGTGAAACTCCATCTCTACTAAAAATACAAAAATTAGCAGGGCTTGGTGGCAGGTGCCTGTAATCTCAGCTACTCAGGAGGCTGGAGAATTGCTTGAACCCGTGAGGTGGAGGTTGCTTTGAGCCGAGACTGGGCCATTGCATTCCAGCCTGGGCAACAAGAACAAACCTCCATCTCAAACACACAAACACACACACACACACACACACACACACACACACACAGAGAGAGAGAGAGAGAGAGAGAGAGAGAGAGAGAGACGTATGTCTGCAGAAAAACGTGTAGGTAAATGTTCGAAACAGCATTATTCAAAAGGACCAAAAAGTGGAAACAACCAAATGCCCGTCAATTGATGAAGAGGTAAACCAAATGTGGTATATCTATACAATGAAATGTTATTCAGCTATGAAAAGGAATAAAGGGGCCGGGCGCAGTGGCTCACGCCTATAATCCCAGCACTTTGGGAGGCCAAGGCGGATGGATCACCAGGTCACGAGATCGAGACCATCCTGGTCAACATGGTGAAACCCCGTCTCTACTAAAAATACAAAAATTAGCTGGGCATGGTGGCTCGCGCCTGCAGTCCCAGCTACTCAGGAGGCTGAGGCAGGAGAACTGCTTGAACCCAGGAGGCAGAGGTTGCGGTGAGCCGAGATCGTGCCACTGCACTCCAGCATGGGTAACAAGAGCAAAACTCTGTTTCAAAAAAAAAAAAGGAATAAAGGACTGATTCAAACAACATGGAAGAATCTTGTAAAATCATATTAAATAAAAGAAGCCAGCCATAAAAGACCATATGTTATATGATTTCACTTAGGTTAAATGTCCAGAGTAGGCAAATCTATAGAGACAGAAAGATCAGTGGTTGCCATGGCCTGGGGGGATGGGAGAATGGAAAGTGACTACTAAAAGGTTTCTGTTTGTATGTATGTATATATTTTGAGACAGAGTCTTGCTCTGTCACCCAAGCTGGGATGCAGTAGCATGATCTCAGCTCACTGCAAACTCTGCCTCTCTTGACTCAGCCTCCCCAGTAGCTCGAATTATAGGCACGCACCACCATGCCCCACTAATTTTTTTTTTTTTTGAAACAAGTCTTGCTCTGTCACCCAGGCTGGAGTGCAGTGGCATGGTCTCAGCTCACTGCAACCTCTCTCTCCTGGGTTCAAGCAATTCTCCTGCCTCAGCCTCTCTAGTAGCTGGGATTACAAATGCGTGCCACCATGCCCAGCTAATTTTTGTATTTTTAGAAGCAATGGGGTTTTACCATGTTGGCTAGGCTGGTCTCGAACAGCTGACCTCAGATAATCCGCCTGCCTTGGCCTCCTAGAGTGTCTGGGATTATAGGTGTAAGCCACCATGCCTGGTACAAATTTTTGTATTCTTTAGTAGACCCAAGGTTTCACCTTGTTGGCCAGGCTGGTCTTGGACTCCTAACCTCAGATTATCCACCCACCTCAGTCTCCCAAAGTGCAGAAATTACAGGTATGAGCCACCACGCCCAACCTTTTTCTGTTTTGTTTTTTGTTTGTTTTTTATATATATTTTGTTTATTTATTTATTTATTTTTATTGCATTTTAGGTTTTGGGGTACATGTGAAGAATATGCAAGATTGTTGCATAGGTACACACATGGCAGTGTGGTTTTCTGCCTTCCGTCCCCTCGCCTGTATCTGTCATTTCTCCCCATGCTATCTCTTCCAACCTCCCCACCCCCATCCCTCCCCCATTTCCCCCCAACGGACCCTAGTGTGTAGTGCTCCCCTCCCTGTGTCCATGTCTGTTTTGTTTTTCTTTAATTTTAATTTTTAATTTGCATGGTTACAAAGGTATCTTTCTGTTTTATTCATTTATTTCTTTAGAGACAGTCTCACTCTGTCACCCAGGCTGGAGTACAGAGTGGCATGATCTCAGCTCACTGCAACCTCTGCCTCCCAGGTTCAAACAATTCTCATGCCTCAGCCTCCTGAATAGCTGGGTTATTTTTATTTTATTATTTTTTTGTGGAGACTAGGTTTCACCATGTTGGCCAGGCTAGTCTCGAACTCCTGGCCTCACATGGTCCATCTGCCTCGGCCTCCCAAAGTGCTGGGATTACAAACATGAGCTACCACGCCTGGCCTTGTTTCTTGAAATCACATTTTTTTTTTTTTAATTATATGGATTTCTTTTTGAAAACGTTTGGGAATTGGGTAATGATTATGCTTGCACAAACCTGTGGATATACTAAGAACCATTGAATTACACACTTAAAAGGGTGAATTTTATGGCATCTAAATTACACTACAATACCATATATCTCAAGAACTATTGGTGGGCCGGGCATAGTGGCTCAAGCCTGTAATCCCAGCACTTTGGGAGGCCGAGGCGGGTGGATCACGAGGTCAAGAGATCGAGACCATCCTGGTCAGCATAGTGAAACCCCGTCTCTATTAAAAATACAAAAAAGTAGCCGGGCATGGTGGCATGTGCCTGTAATCCGAGCTACTCAGGAGGCTGAGGCAGGAGAATTGCCTGAACCCAGGAGACGGAGGTTGTGGTGAGCTAAGATCGTGCCATTGCACTCCAGCCTGGGTAACAAGAGCGAAACTCCAACTCAAAAAAAAAAAAAAAAAAAAAAAAAACTATTGGTGGGGCTTGGTGGCTCATGCCTGTAATCACAGCACTTTGGGAGGCTGAGATGGATGGATCACTTGAAGTCAGGAGTTTGAGACCAGCCTGACCAACATGGTGAAAACCCGTCTCTACTAAAAATATAAAAATTAGCCGGGTATGGTGGTACAAGCATGTAATCTCAGCTACTGGGGAAGTGAGGCAGGAGAATCACTAGAATCCGAGAGGCGGAGGTTGCAATGAGCCGAGATCACACCACCGTACTCCAACCTGGGTGACAGAGTGAAACTCCATCTTAAAAAAAAAAAGTACTGAAGCAGGCAATGACTATACAGTATGATAAGTAAGCCTAGAATGGTGACTAACATGTAGTAGGCACTCAATAAATATTGTCGAATGAATGAATGAAGGAATGAATGAATAACTAAGTGATATGAGAGAGAAAGAGCATGGTGCTGAACAAAAGGCAGGAGGTAGGCACAGACCATTCCAAACTGATGCCTGATAGGTGAGTTGGAGATTAGCCAGGCAAGGAGGCAGGTCAGGGAAAAAAGTCTGTGTTTCAGGAAGAGAATACTGTTTCAGGCAAAGGGAACCGCCCAGATGTAAGAGAACACGGCATATTCAAGGAACTGAAAGAGGATATATTGCTGCAATGCAAGTGGGTGGGAGCCTAAGATGAATCTGGTCCTCAGGGCCAGGCAAGCGGGTCCTGGGAGCCATGGCAAGGAGTGTGGACCACATCCCAAGGGCATGGGGAGCTGGAAAGCCTTTATCAGCATCATTAGATGCTGTCTATCTAGCACCACCATCATTGGTGCTATCATTAGCACCAATAAGAATGGCCTCCCAGTACTGTGGGAGGTCAAGACAGGCAGATTGCTTGAGCCTGAGTTCAAGACCAGCCTGGGCAACAGCAAGACCCTGTTCAATAAACAATACAAAAATTAGCCAACCGTCTTGGCATGTGCCTGTGGTCCCAGCTACTTGGGAGACTGAGGTAGGAGGATCTCCTGAGCCCAGAGAGATTGAGGTTGCAGTAAGCCATGATCATGCCACTGTACTCCAGCCTGGGTGTCAGAACAAGATCCTGTCTCAATAATAAAATAAAATAAATAAAAGGAAAAAATCAATTTTGATAGATGATAGATAAAACATACTACACACACATTAATGGTCACACAGTCAGTAAGAGCAGAGCTGGGCTCTTAAGTTTTACAGTGAATATGCTCATCAAGGAATATTTTTTTTTTGAGACGGGATCTCAGTCTTTCAGCCAGGCTGGAGTGCAGTGGTACAATTTGGGCTCACTGCAACCTCTGCCTGCCAGGCTTAAGGGATCCTCCCACCTCACCCTCCTGAGTAGCTGGGATCACAGGCACATGCCTACAATACATGGCTAAGTTTTGTAATTTTTTTAGAGACAGTATTTTGCCATGCTGCCCAGACTAGTCTTGAACTCCTGAGCTCAAGCAACCCTGTCTCGGCCTCTGAAAGTGTTGAGATTACAGGTGTCAGCCACTGCATCCAGTCAAGGAATTCTTCAAATAAGAATTTTGTTTTCTCTGTATGCTTCCCAAAGGGGTGAAAAAGACTAAATCTACTTAACAGCTGTATTTCTTTTTGTGAATTAATTATTTGGCCTTAAGTTTTATATTCCATTGTGCTTATTATTTTAAGCCCAACTTTCCCCATAGCTGGCACCACTGAACAGCTGAGATCTTGCACTGCAAAGGTGAAGCCCCTGCTCTCTGGAATATGATTACACTAAGTTTAGTTGCCCTGTGGGACCCTGAATGGTAGCAGCATTTCATGCCTGTAATCCCAGCACTTTGGAAGGCCGAGGTGGGTAGATTGCTTGAGGACAGGAGTTCGAGACCAGCCTGACCAACATGGTGAAACCCTGTCTCTAGTAAGAATACAAAAATTAGCTGGGCATGGTGTCAGGCGCCTGTAATCCCAGCTACTCGAGAGGCTGAGGCAGGACAATTCCTTGAACCCAGGTGGCAGAGGTTGCAGTGACCTGAAATCGCGCCACTGCTCTCCAGCCTGGGCAACAAAGCAAGAGTGTCTCAAAAAAAAAAAAAAAAAGAAAAGAAAAGAAAAGAAATAAAGAAAAAAGAGAAGAAAAGAAAATGAAAATGAAAATGTCCTGTTATTTCCTTTTGTACTTACATAAACTACTGACCCACCTACCACAACAGTCAGGAGAAAGAGAAAGGCCCTTTGCAAATGCGAGTGCTTATCTATTCTGTTATACAAAACCTGGGACTGTTCAGAAAATAGAGGAAATGGCCTGTTAGGGCTACTCTTGAGAAGTAGTGGGAAATTCTTGTCCACCTCCCTGTCTCTGTGAGCCAGAGGAAGGTGAGGGTTTCCCATGGCTTTGGAGGGCGTCCCCAGCACCCTCATCACCCTCATTGGGGGTGACAAATGTCTTTTTTTTTTTTTTCTGAGCCTGTTGCCCAGGCTGTAGTGCAGTGGTGTGGTCTCGGCTCACTGCAACCTTTGCCTCCCAGGTTCAAGTGATTTTCCTGCCTCAGCCTCCCAAGTAGCTGGGATTACAGGTGTGCACCACCACCTCCAGCAAATTTTTTTGTGTTTTTAGTAGAGTCGGGGCTTCACCATGTTGGCCAGGCCGGTCTTGAACTCCTGACATCGTGACCTGCCCGCCTCAGCCTCCCAGAGTGCTGGGATTACAGGTGTGAGCCACCGCGCCAGGTTGACAAATGTCTTTTAGGGAGAAACTTCCTTCCAGGCCCTCTCAGAGCTCTTTAAATTTTATTGTTTTGCTTAAAAAGAGACAGCTTAGAGAAATCAAGATAATGAGTAACCAAACACACATAGCCAGGAGGTTGAGGACCGGAACATGTTCATAAATATTTGTTGATTTATGAAGGGAGGGAAATTATTACGGGGGCTCAGGGCAGGGGTCCAAGGTTCCCAGACGTAAACAAACTGAGTAGTCAGCCAGCTCCAAATTCTGCAGATGAGCAAGCAGAGGACCAGAAAGATAAAGGATCATGTTCAAATTACATGGCTAGTTGCTGATAAGAGCCAGCCAGGGCTCCGAATTTCTTTTTTTTTTTTTTTTTTTTTTGAGCTGGAGTTTCGCTCTCGTTAACCCAGGCTGGAGTGCAATGGCGTCATCTCGGCTCACCGCAACCTCTGCCTCCTGGGTTCAGGCAATTCTCCTGCCTCAGCCTCCTGAGTAGCTGGGATTACAGGCATGTGCCACCATGCCCAGCTAATTTTTTGTATTTTTAGTAGAGATGGAGTTTCACCATGATGACCAGGATGGTCTCGAACTCTTGACCTCGTGATCTACCCGCCTCAGCCTCCCAAAGTGCTGGGATTACAGGCTTGAGCCACCGTGCCTGGCCCCCGAATTTCTGGGTTTGCTCTGTACCCTGCTTTCCTGCAGCTTGGCTAGCAAGTGTCCTTCTGAAAAAACATGGTTTCATAATAAAGCCCCTGTGGCCTGGTCAGCAAGTTGGGATCTACTTGACAAAGGACCCTCAATGGTCCCCAGCCTCTGATTCAGATGCAAAATCCTAAGTCCCCCAACAGATGGAACAGACCACCGCCTTGGGGCAAGGGGCTCCCAGAGAAACCTGAAAAACTCAATTTCTGGCCATCACGGGAAAGAAGGTCATTATACCTCCTCCCTTTTGGAGTTTAGGCACAACTGAGCAGCATCAGGGTTAAAACAGGACCACAAGACTGACAGAACAGATGCTTTGTGGCAGTAAGACATCAAATTCCAGCCTGACTCTGGTATAGCATCATAGGACAGATAGCAGACCCTGAAGGAAATAAAAATATTTTAACCCAAAATATATTTCTTTGATATATTTTGAAATGGCCCTTCAAAGCATTCTGTTGTGGGGAAAATTTTGCATCTTTAGTGAATGCAGCTGGGACTTTCCTGGATTTAAGAGATTAAGTGGCCAAGAGTGGTGGCTCGCACCTGCAATCTCAGCACTTGGGGAGGCCACAGGGGTGGCAGGATCGCTTGAGCCCAAGAGTTAGAGACCAGCCTGGGCAACACAGTGAAACTCCATCTTTTTTTTTTTTTTTTTTTTTTTTTTTTGGAGACGGAGTTTCACTCTTGTTGCCCAGGCTGGAGTGCAATGGCGCGATCTCGGCTCACCACAACCACCGCCTCCCGGGTTCAGGCAATTCTCCTGCCTCAACCTCCTGAGTAGCTGGGATTACAGGCACGCACCACCATGCCCAGCTAATTTTTTTTGTATTTTTAGTAGAGGCGGGGTTTCACCATGTTGACCAGGATGGTCTCGATCTCTTGACCTCGTGATCCACCCGCCTCAGCCTTCCAAAGTGCTGGGATTACAGGCTTGAGCCACCGCGCCCGGCTGTGAAACTCCATCTTAATTTTTTTTTCTTAAGACAGGGTGTCGCTCTGTTGCCCACATTGCAGTGCAGTGGCACTATCTCAGCTCATGGCAACCTCTGCCTCCCAGGTTCAGGTGATTCTCCTGCCTCAGCCTCTAGAGTAGCTGGGACTACAGGAATGCACCACCATGCCCAGCTAATTTTTTTTTTGTGTGTGTGTGTTTTTACTGAGACGGGGTTTCACCATGTTGGCCAGGCTGGTCTTGAACTCCTGACTTCAAATGATATGCCTGCCTTGGCCTCCCAGTGTTTGGATTACAGGTGTGAGTCACTGCGCCTGGCCTTTTTTTTTTTTTTTCAAATGAGATGGAGTCTCACTCTGTCACCAAGGCTTGAGTGTAGTGGTGAGATCTCGGCTCACTGCAACCTCTGCCTCCCAGGTTCAAGTGATTCTCCTGCCTCAGCCTCCCAAGTAGCTGGGATTACAGGTGCATGCCACCATGCCCAGCTAATTTTTATATTTTTAGTAGAGATCAGGTTTTACCATGTTGGTAAGGCTCAAACTCCTGACCTCGTGATCTACCTGCCTTGGCCTCCCAATTTGTTGGGATTACAGGCATAAGCCACCACAACTGGCCAATTTTTTTTTTTTTTTTTAAAGAGAGAGATAAACTCTGCCGGGCATGGTGGCTCACGCCTGTAATCCCAGCACTTTGGGAGGCCAAGGCGGGTGTCACGAGGTCAAGTGATCGAGACCATCCTGGTCAACATGGTGAAACCCCGTCTCTACTAAAAATACAAAAAATTAGCTGGGCATGGTGGCGCGTGCCTGTAATCCCAGCTACTCAGGAGGCTGAGGCAGGAGAATTGCGTGAACCCAGGAGACGGAGGTTGTGGTGAGCCGAGATCGCGCCATTGCACTCCAGCCTGGGTAACAAGAGCGAAACTCCGTCTCAAAAAAAAAAAAAAAAAAGAGAGAGAGAGAGAAACTGAGTCTGACACCTTTTAAGGCCCTGAGAAATTTACTGCCTATTCTCTCTGAAGGCTGATGCCTATGAGGCTTCATCTTCTTAACAAGAGCCTTGATCTCTGTGGCTTCCCTCATCTTAACTCAAACATTTCTTTCTACTGACTTCAGGTTTCTGGACACAGTTGAACTCTTTTTTTTTTTTTTTTTTTGAGGCAGAGTTTCGCTCTTGTTACCCAGGCTGGAGTGCAATGGCGCGATCTCGGCTCACCGCAACCTCCGCCTCCTGGGTTCAGGCAATTCTCCTGCCTCAGCCTCCTGAGTAGCTGGGATTACAGGCACACGCCACCATGCCCAGCTAATTTTTTGTATTTTTAGTAGAGACGGGGTTTCACCATGTTGACCAGGATGGTCTCGATCTCTTGACCTCGTGATCCACCCGCCTTGGCCTCCCAAAGTGCTGGGATTACAGGCTTGAGCCACCGCGCCCGGCCACAGTTGAACTCTTTTAACCAACTGCCAATCAGAAAGTCTTTGAATCTGACTATGACCTGTAACTCTGCTCCCTCCAAGACATCTTGCTTCTTCAGGCTGAACCAATGTATACCTTCCACATACTGACTCATGATTTTACCTACAATTCCTGTCTCCCTAAAATGTGCAAAACCAATGTGTACCCTGACTGTCTTGGGCACACTTTCTCAGGACCTCCTAAGACTGTTCCCCAGGCCACGGTCACTCATATGGCACTCAGGTGGTCTCAGAAGAAACCTCTTTAAATATGTCACAGAGCAGCAGTTTGGGAGGCCAAGGTGAGTGGATCACTTGAGCTCAGGAGATTGAGACCAGCTTGGGCAACATGGCCAAACCCCATCCCTACAAAAAATGCAAAAATTAGCCAGATGTGGTCATGTGTGCCTGTGGTTCCAGCCCCTCAAGAGGCTGAGGTGGGAAGATCGCTTAAACCTGGGAAGTTGAGGTTGCAGTGAGCCGAGATGGCACCACTGGCCACTGCACTCCAGCCTGAGATCTGGTCTCCAAAATATAAACAAAAAGTTTGGCTTTGATTTTGTTTAATTTTTTTTATCAACATGGAAAAAACATTTACATGCAGATCTCAGGGGCAAATAGCAATGAAGAAGCAGCCAGAGAGCTCTGGATGTTGCTCCAGAGTCCCCACTATTTCTTTTTCTTTCCTTTTCTTTCTTTCTTTTTTTTTTTTTTTGAGACAGAGTCTCACTCTGTTGCCCAGGCTGGAGTGCAGTTGCGTGATCTCAGCTCACTGCAACATCCCCCTTCAGGGTTCAAGCGATCCTCCTGCCTCAGCCTCCCAAGTAGTTAGGTTTACAGGGCACCCGCCACCACACCGGTTAGTTTTTGTATTTTTAGTAGAGATGGGGTTTCTCCATGTTGGCCAGGTTGGTCTCAGCCTCAAGAGGAGACTCCTGATCTCAGAAGATCCACCCACCTTGGCCTCCTGAAGTGCTGGAATTATAGGCGTGAGCCACTGCGCCTGGCCGAGCCCCCACTATTTCATGACAGCGTCATGACATATGGGTGGGAGACTCCAAAGAAGGACCTGAGGAGGTAATTGGAAAAGTGCTTCTGCTCTCTTTCCCCAAAATTCTGCTGGACCTTTTTTCCACTTAAGAAGAAAAGCAGTGGGAGAACAGAGTGCACCAAGGGCTTGAAAGTCAAAGTGCTGTCTTTGCCTATGAACCATGACAGGCAGATTTTGAGAAATAGATAAATATGAACTAAAGAGGTGGGAGTGGGGGAGGGTTGCAGAAACGCTCAGGCACCATGATCTTAGAGCCCACTCATTTTGGTGGGAAGCAAATTACCAAGCTATGTATACATAGACAGAGAGCTTTAAGAGCTGTATCTCTATCCGTACCTTTGTCCAAAAGGCAGGGCTCTTTTTTTTTTTTTTTTTTTTTTTGAGACAGAGTCTTGCTCTCTGTCACCGAGGCTAGAGTGCAGTGACCAGATCTCTGCTCACTGCAAACTCTACCTTTCAGGTTCAAGCAATTCTCCTCCCTCAGCCTCCCGAGTAGCTGGGATTACAGGCGTCTGCCACCACGCCCAGCTAATTTTTGTATTTTTAGTAGAGACGGGGTTTCACTGTGCTGGCTGGGCTGGTTCGAACTACTGACCTCAAGTGATCAGCCAGCCTGGGCTTCCCAAAGTGCTGGGATTACAGGTGTGAGCCACGGCACCTGGTCAGCAGGGCTCTTCTTCTTCTTCTTTTTTTTTTTTTTGAGACGGAGTTTCGCTCTTGTTACCCAGGCTGGAGTGCAATGGCACGATCTCGGCTCACCGCAACCTCCGCCTCCTAGGTTCAGGCAATTCTCCTGCCTCAGCCTCCTGAGTAGCTGGGATTACAGGCACGCGCCACCACGCCCAGCTAATTTTTTGTATTTTTAGTAGAGACGGGGTTTCACCATGTTGACCAGGATGGTCTCGATCTCTCGACCTCGTGATCCACCCGCCTCGGCCTCCCAAAGTGCTGGGATTACAAGCTTGAGCCACCGCGCCCGGCTAGCAGGGCTCTTCTTAATCAGTACTTGCCAACTTTTCCAGTGATACTCTTTCGTTGTTTTCTCCCCCCCCCGTCCCTCCCTCCCTCCTTCCTTCCTTTCCTTCCTTCCTTCCTTCCTTCCCTCCCTCCCTTTTTTCCTTCCTTCCTTCTTTCCTTCCTTCCTTCTCTCTCTCAAAAAAAAGACCAGGTTTGGCCATGTTGCCCAGGCTGGTCTCCAGCTTCTGGTCTCAAACGATCCTCCCCCGTTGGCCTCCACAACTGCTGGGATTACAGGTGTAAATGACAGTACCTGGCCTGTTAATCAGTTATTCAGCAGATTTTTATTGTGCACCTACTACATCCTGGTGTTGCCCTAAAAGGAGGAAGCTGAGGCAAAATGAACATAAACAGAGAATTTATTTGGGCCAAACTTGAGAAAACAATGTAGGAGCATAGATTCAAGTTGCCCTGAATACACACTCCAGTTAGCAACAGTTACAGTCAGTTTCCAAAGAAAAAGAAGGGGCAGTTCCTAAGGTTTTTTTTTTTGAGACGGAGTTTCGCTCTTGTTACCAAGGCTGGAGTGCAATGGCGCGATCTCGGCTCACTGCAACCTCCGCCTCCTGGGTTCAGGCAATTCTCCTGCCTCAGCCTCCGTCAAAAAAAAAAAAAAAAAAAAAAAAAAAAAGAAAAAGAAAACAGCTGGATTGCAGGAGTGGGTATAGATCAGAAGTAGAGCATTTCTTTCTTGCAGATCAAGAAAACGAAAGCAGCTGGATTCTCACATTCAAGTCCACCTTCAATCTGTTGTGGGAGGTGCTGCTGTATTGTATGAAATAATAAATTGCACATTCAGACTTTTTAGTATCTTGATGGGATAGGCATGAGGCGAAGAGGTATATTAGGTTTGCACGAAGGTTTATTTATTTATTTATCAGATGGAGTCTTGCTCTTGTCGCCCAAGCTGGAGTACTGTGGCACGATCTCGGCTCACTGCACCCTCTTCTTCTCGGGTTCAAGCGATCGTCCTGCCACAGCCTCCCGACTTGCTGGGATTACAGGCACCTGCCACCAAGCTTGGCTAATTTTTTGAATTTTTAGTAGAGACGGGGGTTTCACCATATCTGTGAGGCTGGTCTCGAATTCCTGACCTCAGGTGATCCACCTGCTTCGGCCTCCCAAAGTGCTGGGATTACACGCGTGAGCCACCGCACCCAGTCCGAACATTGGACTGGGTCTGGAGGAGTGCCTGGGGGTCCGGCGAGGAGTTAGTGAGGACAATAGACACGTCCCCTGACCCAAACCCAAACCTGCGAGCTCTTCACGTGTCATCCACGCTTGCTCGGGCTTGGACTACAACTCCCGGCAGAGCTCGAGGCAGGGGGCGTGGCCGCAGCCGTGAGGCACGTCGGTGGCTCAAACCGAGTGACGGAAGTGAGAGAGGGCGTGCCTGTTTGTGGCAGGAGCAGTGCAGCAATTGGAGGAACCAAGACGAAGGGGCGGAGCCTGTTCTTGGATCAACCAATGGCTTGCGTTCAGGAGCAACTTGGGGACGGGCCGTGTCAGGATTGACTCTAGGGCTGTGTGGGGCTCACGGTCCCGGAGTTCTGGGGACGGCGGGCTTGGAGGGCGCAGTCCTAGGGCTGCGGCGGCAGGGCGGGGTAGATGGCGGCGCGATGGAGCAGCGAGAACGTGGTGGTGGAGTTTCGTGATTCCCAGGTGAGCTGGAGGCCGAGTGGAGCCGTCTGGGCATGCGTCCTCCCCACAGCCCCTCCCCCACGCAGCTGTTTCCGTCCCGGGGGGCAACTGGGAGACCCCCGGCCCCGAACTGAGGAGGTGGGTGGGGCTGACCTCAACTCTTAGACCCGGGCGGATGATGGGGAGGCTTGACCTTAGGGGACAATCGGGCAGGGACGGACGGAGTTTCGTGACTCCCCACGCGGATAGGGGATTGGGGTCCGCCTTGGGACACTGAGGCAGAGACTGCGCGATGTGATTGCTGAAGGGAGGCTTCCCACGATCAGGGTGCGGAGCGAGGGGGTGACGACTCCCCGAGGCCCCAGCCGTGCGTGGCGACTTCAGGCAAATCTCTGGACTCCTGTGAGCCTCAGCTGCGCCAACTTAACCCTGTTGGGGTGAATTCACTGAAACACTGTTTGCAAAGTGCCAGTTGTAGCGTCTGAGCGATTAAGTGGTTCTTAATGCCATCATAGTGGAAAATACCGTGTGATGGATAGGAGTGTACACTGCACGTGTGCCTGAGTTCGAATCCCGCAGCCCTTACCCTGTCATCACTCTCTACATGTTAGTTTTCTCACCTGTAGAAGGGAGATCGTTGTACTTGTAACATTGGCCTCAACATTTTATTTTTTAATTTTCTATTTTATTTTATTTTACTTTATTTGAAATAGAGTCTCACTCTGTCACCCAGGTTTGAGTGCAGAGGTGCAAATCACCGCTCAGTTTGGCCTCCACCTTGCAGGCTGAAGTTATCCTCCCACTTCAGTCTCCCAGTAGCTGAGACTGCAGGTGTACACCACCACCACGCTCAGCTAAATTTTTTGTTTTTTGGTAAAGGTGGCTTCCCTATATTGTCCAGGCTGGTTTGGAACTCCCGGCCTCAAGCGATCCTCTTGCCTCAGGCTCCCAAAGTGTCAGGATTACAGGTGTGAGCCGCTGAGTACAGCCTCGTGTGAAGATTTTGTGTGGTCATATATTTAGGATGTGTGGCACAGTGAAGTGGACATGCTAGCCCTCAAGAAATGTTAGAACTTACTAGGGAGTTTTACCATTTTTCTTTACTATGTCTTCCATGTGCCAGACCTCCTTTGAGGCGATTTATCTACATCTTTTTCTAATTCATAAAATAACCATGCAAGGTAGGTATTACTCCTTTTTTCCCAAAGGGGAAACTGATCCCCTATTGACTGATCCCAGTGACTTGGCTAAGGCTTCCCATAATGTGGCCAGTGGCATTGGGCTTCGGATGCTGGGTCGGATCCCAGAGCTCTTGTTTAGCTCATTGGACTACTTTACTCATAGTGGGTAGCTCTGAACCTGTCATATACATCCTCTCCTGACCTAGGACAGTGTCTTGGTGATTCTCTTTAATTTAAATATTATTTATATATTTTTTGAGTCAGAGCCTCACTCTTGTTGCCCAGGCTGCAGTGCGATGTCATGATCTTGGCCCACTGCAACCTTCACCTCCCAGGTTCAAGTTAATCTCCTGCCTCAGCCTCCAGAGTAGATGGGATTAAAGGCATGTGCCACCATTTCTGGCTAATTTTTTATTTTAAATAGAGACGGCGTTTCTTCATATAGGTCAGGCTAGTCTCGAACTCCAAGCCTCAGGTGATCTGCCTGCCTCGCCCTTCCAAAGTGCTGGGATTATAGGTGTGAGCCACGGTGCCAGCCTTTAAATTTATTTTTTATTTAGCTTTTTTTTTTTTTTTTTTTTTGAGACACAGTCTTGCTCTATCACCCAGGTTTGTAGTGCAGTAACATGATCTCGGTTCGCTGCAACCTCTGCCTCCCAGGTTCAAATGATTCTTGTGCCTCAGCCTCCCGAGTAGCTGGGATTACAGGTGTGTGCCACCATGTCTGGCTAATTTTTGTCTTGTTTTGTAGAGATGGGGTTTCGATATCTTGGCCAGGCTGGTCTTGAATTCCTGGTCTCAGGTGATCTGCCTGCCTTGGCCTCCCAGTGTGCTGGGATTACAGCTGTGAGCCACCACAACCTGCCTATTACTTTTTGTAAAGACAGGTTATCACTGTGTTGCCAAGGCTGGTCTCAAACTTCTGGCCTCAAGCGATCCTCCAACCTTGGCCTCCCAAAATGTTGGGTCAACAAGTGTTTCACTCTTAATTTATCCAACTAATATTTATGGAATACCTTCTGTGCGCCACACTTTTATTCTCTCATTTATTCAACAAGGATTTACTGAGCTCCCATCATGTATACACTGTGCTAGGCCCAGGTGAGATTATACTGAGCGAGATCTGGATTACAATAAGTGGGTGGTGTGGTTTCTTCTTTCCAAAAACCCATCCTGTCTTTTGCCAGAGGATGAGTGAGTGGAGGAGCCACTCCCCACTTTGCTCTGGGGTGCCCTCTGATCAGTAGCATCCACTGAGAATTTGAGCAGTAGCATTTGCATTAAGGATCCCCTAGTACTGTCAGCACAGAGTCTCCTGCTTTCCCTAGGGAGGCGCCAGACTCCTCGAGAAAAGGAACCATATTCCTGTTTCCTCCTTGTTAATTGCTTTCACTGGGGAGTAGGACAGAAGAGAATCACGTATCATGCCTCTCAGCCTGCTAATTTGGAAGCTGCTAATCTGCAAATGCTTTAATTCTCACAGAAACCCAGGTAGTCTCATCCCTGCCTCTTTATAGAGATGTAATTGAAGAGACCTGCAGAGAGGGTGCTGACATATATTAGGATGCTCTGAAGTTGTAGCAAATAATTAAACCACAACAGCAGTTGTCACAGTAAGAGAACAAAGTAAATTGGGTAATTTTACTGCCTTGTGGGAGTTTCTGTTTTTTGTTTTGATTTTTTTTTTTTTTTTTTTAGAAAGGGAGTCTCTCATTCTGTTGCCCAGGCTGGAGTGCAGTGGTGTGATCTCAGCTCACAACAACCTACACCTCCCAGGTTCAAGCAATTCTCCTGCCTCAGCCTCCAGAGTAGCTGGGACTATAGGCATGCACCACCATGCCCAGATTGTTTTTGTATTTTTGGTAGAGATGGGGTTTCACTATGTTGGCCAGGCTGGTTTCAAACTCCTGACCTCCCAAAGTGCTAGGATTACAGGTGTGAGCCACCGAGGAGGGCTGATTTTTCTATTTACAAGGCTTCCTCTTTGTGTGAACTAGTATGGTTTTGTGGGTGATTCTGCTGATGATTGGAAGGGCCAGGAACCCATTTTATTAACTATTTTGTTAATGTAGAAAGAAAAAGTTAAAACTCTTCATAGTGCGTTTCTGAATAGGAACAATAAACTTTTCAAAACACTCTACATGTTTTAAATAATACTTTTATTGAATTAAAAAAGTTTAATTAAAATATTTAATTTTTTTTTTTTTTTTTTTGAGATGGAGTTTCGCTCTTGTTACCCAGGCTGGAGTGCAATGGCACGATCTCGTCTCACTGCAACCTCCGCCTCCTGGGTTCAGGCAATTCTCCTGCCTCAGCCTCTTGAGTAGCTGGGATTACAGGCACGCGCCACCAAGTCCAGTTAATTTTTTGTATGTTTAGTAGAGACGGGGTTTCACCATGTTGACCAGGATGGTCTTGATCTCTTCACCTCGTGATCCACCCACCTCGGCCTCCCAAAGTGCTGGGATTACAGGCTTGAGCCACTGTGCCCGGCTCAATTTTTTTTTCTTTTTCTTTATTTTTTTTTTTTAGATGGTGTTTCGCTCTTGTTGCCCAGGCTGGAGTGCAATGGGGCAATCTCGGCTCACTGTAACCTCTGCCTCCCAGGTTCAAGCAATTCTCCTGCCTCAGCTTCCTGAGTAGCTGGGATTACAGGCATGTGCCACCATGCTCAGCTAATTTTTTGTATTTTTAATTGAGACGGGGTTTCACCATGTTGACCAGGATGGTCTTGATTTCTTGACCTTGTGATCCACCCTCCTTGGCCTCCCAAAGTGCTGGGATTACAGGCTTGAGCCACCGCACCCGGCCTGCTGTAAGTAGATAAGTATCAAGGCCATTTTTTTCTTTCTTTTCTTTTCTTTCTTTTTTTTTTTGAGATGGAGTCTCACTCCATGGCCAGGCTGGAGTGAAGGGGTGTTATCTTGGCTCACTGCAACCTCTGTGTCCCGGGTTCAAGCGATTCTCCTGCCTCTGCCTCCTGAGTAGCTAGAACTACAGGCGTGCACCACCAGGCCCAGCTAATTTTCGTATTTTCAGTAGAGATGAGGTTTTACCATGTTGGCCAAGATGGCCTCGATTCTCCTGACCTGGTGATCTGCCTGCCTTGGCCTCCCAAAGTGCTGGAATTACAGGCATGAGCCACTGTGCCTGGCCAAGGCCATTTTTAAAAATACACGTTTTCATATACCCCTCAGTGAAGATCCTTCAATGGCATTCTATTGCCCTGAGAAGAAAATAAAAATTCCTTATTTTGGACTATTTTGTGTACTGGTCTCTGCATGCTTCTCGGATTATTTCTTTTATTACATTGTTTCTCACTGTCTATTAATTTGGCTTTCCCTCTACCATAGGGTAAGCTCTCTGAGGATGGAAACCTTTTTTATTTGGCTCTTGTGTCCCCACTGCCTAGAATAGTACTTGGTATATAAAAGGTGCTCAACAAATATTTGATAAATGAATAAATTTTAAAAACCAATTATGTTGACCGGTCATGGTGGTTTACACCTGTAATCCAAGCACTTTTGGAGGACAAGGCTCATGGATCACCTGAGGTCAAGAGTTCAAGACCAGACTGGCCAACATGGTGAAACCTTGTTTTTACTAAAAATACACAAAATTAGCCGGATGTGGTGGCGGATGCCTGTAGTCCCAGCTACTCATGAGGCTGAGGCAGGAGAAGCTATTGAACCTGGGAGGCACAGGTTGCAGTGAGCTGAGATCACGCCACTGCATTCCGGCCTGTGTGACAGAGCAAATTTCTGTTTAAGACAAACAAAAAACCCACAAAACCCAATTATGTTGATTAATAATTTTAACAGGAATTAGGAAAAAGTATTTCAGTGTCCACAGTTCTTAAAGTGTTATTTTAAAATAGTTTTAGATTTACAGAAAAATTGACATATCATACAGAAAGTTCCCATATACCCTGGAACCAATTTCCCCTCTTATTAATATCATACGCTAATATGGTACATTTTTCACAAGTAATGGACTGATATTGACTCATTATTATTAACAAAAATCCTGTGCTCGCTTCGGCAGCACATATATTAAAATTGGAACAAAACAGAAGATTAGCAATAAAGAAAAAAAGGAATATTAACAAAAATCCAATTTTTACTCTGATTTCCTTAGATTTTTGCCTAATGTCCTTTTCTGTTCTGGGATCCTATTTAAGATCCCACAGTATATTTAGTAGTCAGATCTCCGTAGACTCCTATTGTCCGTGATCAGACTTTCCTTGTCTGAGACAGGGTGACAGGGTCTCACTCTTATCACCCAGGCTAGAATGCAGTGGCGCAATCTCGACTCACTGCAACCTCCACCTCCTGGGTTCAAGTGATCCTCCCACCTTAACCTCTCGAGTATCTAGGACTATCTAGGCATTTTTGTATTTTTAGTAGAGATTGGGTTTCATCATGTTGGCCAGGCTGATCTCAAATTCCTGACCTTAAGTGATCCACCTACCTCGGCCTCCCAAAGTGCTGGGATTACAGCTGTGACTCATGCACCTGGCTTTCCTTGTTTTTGATGACTTTGACAGTTTTAAGGAGTACTAGTCAGGTGTTTTGTAGAATGTCCCTCAGTTGGGGTTTGTCTGTTGTTTTTTTCATGAGTAGACTGAGATGATGGATTTTGGGATGAAGACCCCAGAGGTAAAGTTCCCAGCCTTATCACAGCATATTAAGGGTGATGAGCAAGACATATCACTGCTGGTATTGATCAAGAGCAGCTGGCCGAGGTGGTGGTTTTCAGGTTTCTCTACTGTAAACGCTCTTTTTGCCCTTTTTCTATACTATCCTTTTTGGAACATAGTCTCCAATTGTAGCCCATACTTGAAGAGTGGCAAGTTAATCTCCCTTATTTATTTACTTACTCAGTCATTTGTATATATCACAGATATTTATTTTAGACTTTGAGACCATAAAGAACTCACAGATATTTATTTTATACTTTGTATTATAACCCAGTATAACTTAATTTTGTACTGAAATTGTTCAAGCTTTTACCATGGGAGCCCTTTCACTTGGCTCTTGTATTCCTTTGACACCTTCATCATCAGTGTTTTTGTTTTAGTTTTTACTTTCTGGCACTGTGCGATACTCAACCTTTTTTTTTTTTTTTTAATTTCGAAAAGAGTTAAGATTTCTTCAGCAAATAGATGATTCACATCTTCAGAGCCTTTTTGAAATCAGTTATTAAAATTATTCTTTCCCCAATTCCATCTAAATGACCACAGCAATACCGTTTTTAGTTACTCAACATCTTCAGGCCTGTAACTCCTAGCCCCATGTCTTAACCAGGCAGTCGTTGCTCCCTGCTGGTCTCTATCTGCCTGTACCAGCCTCCTCTTTCCTCCCAATCTCAAGGTTACTTTTAAAAACTGGTAAGTGCAAAAAGAACTTTTAAAGTGGCAAGGCATGGCCCATCCAATGTCAGTCCAAGAGCAGTTTTCAACCCTGCCTCACCTGGGTCTAGTTCAGCTGACAGATGAGCTGATTGATGCATTCACCCTGGCAGCCAGGTGTGTCCACCTCCTTGAGGAAGACCACTCTATTTTTGGTAGCATGAGGGGCCACTGAGAGGTGGAAAGGGTGCAAGAACCATGAGATCTCCTGGAAATGCTTCCCCAGGAAGGCAATTTCACGAATGAGGTCTTCCAAGCAAATGAAACAAACTTGCCTAGGTGCCCTCAATCACAGTGATGTCTGTCAGAGGGATGGTGGTATTCTTGACCTTGGCTTGTCCATGTTTCAAAATGAGTTCCTGGACAGAATTCAGATTTGGAAATCCCCAAGTCACACAACATTCCACTATACAAAGCGTTTTTAGGTTCTGGGGGTGACTTTTGCAAAGACGCCACTAAAAATTTTCTTTAGGCGAAGTCTTGCAGTGGTTCTCTGCACCGGTAAACTCACACCGTCAGTCCTTTCGATACATATGACAAAGGCAAGGAATTTATCTGGCAATTCCAAGGCATGAGGTTTCGCTTCTAGTCATCTGACATGAACTTGTCATGTTTCTGCCACCAGGAATCATGTAGGAATGATTCCAATCACTTAAACCTGGGCCCTTCTCCTTTCCTCTGCTCCTTTTTTGCCAAAAGTGCCTGCTTTGCCTGGGTGGCTTTGAGGGCTCGATAAGCTTTCCTCTTTTTCAGGAGATTTTCTGGAACCAAAGGGATTTTTCTTTGCTTTTGCTCCGCCATCTTTCTCGTGTAGCGGCTACTGATCATGCACAACTCCTTCAACTTTGATCTTATGTATTTCCTGCCCCAGTCCTAAAATCAGCCATTTCTCAAAGGATCCCTGGTTCCTTTTATTGGAGAATAGTAGAAATCAAGGCTGGGACTGGGCGATGTGGCTCACGGCTATAATCCCAGCGTTTTGGGAGGCCGAGGCGGGTGGATCACTTGAGATCGGGAGTTTGAGACCAGCCTGACCAACATGGAGAAACCCCATCTCTACTAAAAATACAAAATTAGCAGGGAGTGGTGGCGCATGCCTATAATCCCAGCTTGAGAGGCTGAGGCAGGAGAATCGCTTGAACCCAGGAGGTGTGAGCCGAGACTGTGCCATTGCACTACAGGATGGGTGACAGTGTGAGACTCTGTCTCAAAAAAAAGAAAATGTTTATATTCTAGGTTCATAAAGATAATCTCCAATATTTTCTGTTGTCTTGAAATGAATCATCTCAGCAGAAAGTATGCTCTCTGCTGACCTAATAATGGTTGGTGGTTTACTAGTCTCAGCATTACAACAACTTTTCCCCAAAGATAAAGATTGAAGACTGTGTTTTACTCTAATAATAAAGAAAATAAGCTGGGCACGGTGACTCACGCCTGTAATCCCAGCACTTTGGGAGGCCGATGCGGGTGGATCACGAGGTCAAGAGATTGAGACCATCCTGGTCAACATAGTGAAACCCCATCTCTACTAAAAATACAAAAAATTAGCTGGACATGGTGGCACGTGCCTGTAATCCCAGCTACTCAGGAGGCTGAGGCAGGAGAATTGCCTGAACCCAGGAGGCGGAGGTTGCGGTGAGCCGAGATCGCGCCATTGCTCTCCAGCCTGGGTAACAAGAGTGAAACTCCGTCTCAAAAAAAAAAAAAAAGAAAAGAAAATAAAAGAAAACATAAAAACACAACTGAAGAAATTCTTTGGCTAGGAGGAAAATTCTGAATAATTAACAATTTGTACGTTTTTCTGGATCAATCCAGATTTGGTTCCTGCTTTTCTAGTTTCATATGATTTTCATTTGGAAAAACTATAGAGATGGAGGGGCAAAGTAGGACTTTTTAGGGTAAGTGACTGTTAATATATGTACTGTGAATTATGACTTTTTCTTTTTTAAAAAATTTATATATATATATATATATATATATATTTTTTTTTTTTTTTTAAATTGAGATGAGGGTTTTGCTGTGTTGCCCAGGCTGGTCTCAAACTCTTGAGCTGAAGTGATCCTCCCACCTGAGGCTCCTAAAGTACAGTGATCATAGGTGTGGACCACTACGTCTGGCCTATTTTATTTTATTTTTTCAAGAAAATTTAATACAGAGATGCGGTGATGAATGGGAGAAGAGAATAGTAAAGTGGTTAAGGATTTGGTGCCAGACTGTTAAGATCCAGGTTATGCCACCTGTCTTCCGTGCGATCTTGAGCAAGTTACTTCCTTTCTAAACTTCCATTTCTTTTCCTTTCCTTTTCTTTTCTTTTTTTTTTTTTTTGAGACAGAGTTTTGCTCTTGTCGCCCAGGCTGGAGTGTAGTGGTGCGATCTTGGCTCACAGCAACCTCTGCGTCCTTGGTTCAAGCAATTCTTCTGCCTCAGTTTCCTAGGTAGCTAGGATTACAGGCACCCGCCACCACATCTAGGTAATTGTATTTTTAGTAAAGACAGGGTTTCATCATGTTGGCTAGGTTGGTTTCAGACTCCTGACCTCAGGTGATCCACCTGCCTTGGCCTCCCAAAGTGCTAGGATTACAGGTATGAGGCAATGTGCACAGCCCTGGTTTTTTGAGACAGAGTCTTGCTCTGTTGCCCAGGCTGGAGTGCAGTGGTATGAGCTTAGCTCACTGCAACCTCCGCCTCCCAGGTTCAAGTGATTCTCCTGCCTCAGCCTCCGGTATAGCTGGGATTACAGGTGTACACCACCATGCCTGGCTAATTTTTTGTATTTTTAGTAGAGATGAGGTTTCACCATGTTGGCCAGGCTGATCTCCAACTTCTGACCTCAGGTAAACTGCTCACCTTGGCCTTCCAAAGTGCTGGAATTACAGGCATGAGACTCTGTGGCTGACTGATTTTTTTCATTCATAAAACAAGGATAGTAGTACCTACCTGTGTTGGGGGTTCCCTGGGCCACGACAGATTCAGTGACTTGCAAGGAGGATTCACAGTTATGTTTGCAGTTATGACATATTACAGCAAAAGGACATAATAAAGGGAAAAGGTGTGTGGCATGAGGCAGAAGGAAACCAGGCCTAAGCATTTTGGAGTCCTATCCTGTAGAGGCACACAGGATGTGCTCAGTTCCCTCCACGTGTAACTGGAACAATGTGTGAGAAACGCTGTGTACCAAGGAAGCTCATCAGGGACTCAGTACCCACAGTTTCTATTTGGGGCTGGTCATGTGGGCACCCTCTGCCTTAACAGGTACCAAAATTCCAGACCTTCAGAAGGAAAGCAGGCACTCAGTGTAAACCACATTGTTTATACATACAGTTGAGGCACAGGGAGCCTCTCATACCAGTTAAGAGGCAGTGAAATGCTCCCAAAATCCAAGTTCCTAGACACCAGCCAAGAGCCACCCTTGCAAGCAGGCCTCCTAAGGATAGAGTAGATGGTACTGCAGGCATAAGCCACCTTGCACAGCTAAGTTTTTCATTTTCGGTAGGGATGGGGTCACACTCTGTGGCCCAGGCTGGTCTCAAACCCTTGGGCTCAAGTGATCCACCGGCCCTGGCCTCTCATAGTGTGGGCGTGAGCCACCACGCTTGGCCCAAAGCTTTTTCTGAGCCATCCTTGTCTGACACTCACTACACGTTGGCTATCGCAGACTCTTGTTCACAAGCTCAGCAATAGGGGTTTTGCTCAGGAAGTCTTCCCTTTTAAATGAGAAAATTCTTTGAATGTCATGGTGGATCACAAAATTAAAAATTAATTAATTCGGCCAGGTACAGTGGCTCATACCTGTAATCCCAGCACTTTAGGAGGCCAAGGCAGGCCAATCACCTGAGGTCAGTAGTTCAAGACCAGCCTGGCCAACATGGTAAAACCCTGTCTCTACTAAAATACAAAAATTGGCTAGGAGTGGTGGCTCATGCCTGCAATCCTAGCACTTTGGGAGGCTGAGGTGGGTGGATCACCTGAGGTCAAGAGTTTGAGACCAGCCTGACCAACATGGTGAAACCTCGTCTCTACTAAAAATAAAAAAAATTAGCTGGACATGGTGGTGGGCGCCTGTAATCTCAGCTACTTGGGAGGCTGAGGCAGGAGAATCACTTGAACCCAGGAGGTGGAGGTTGCAATGAGCTGAGATCATGCCACTGCACTCCAGAGTAGTGACATGAGTGAGACTCCATCTCAAAAAATAAAGAAAAAAATTAATTGATTAATTAAATTCAATTGAATGGGAATTTTCTCACTTCCTTACAAACTAAAACATTAATTGGCTAATTAAATTTAATTAAATGGGAACATTCTCACTTACCCACAAACTAAAATGGCACTCACTGGGTACTACTAGGTACATCCCCTAATCTTTCTCCTTATCTGTAAAATGACAGGGCAGATAAGAGGGCTGTTTTACCAGGCTGAGGGTGTTGCTTCCTTAGGCCAGTTTTCTAATTTAATATTAATAACAATTAACATTTATCAACCACTTAATGTATACTGACCACTAAGCTAGGTACCATCTACCATCTACTCAGGAGGCTGAGGCAGGAGGATTGTTCTCGAGGAGTTTGAGGCTGTTCTCCAGCTGGGGTAATAGAGACCCCTATCTCAGAAGCAAAACAAAACAAAACAAAAAACAAACAAGCATGGGCAGCAGTGTTCATATCTAATTTAAATAGAAAGCGGCTCTTGTCCTTTGAAATCGTCGGACCCCTTTAATAATCAGTGGTTTTCAGTGTGTGGCTTTAGTCTATAAAACCTTTTTTTTTTCGAGACAGAGTTTCATTCTGTCACTCAGGTTGGAATGCAGTGGCATGATCTCAGCTCACTGCAACCTCGGTCTCCCGGGTTCAAGTGAATCTCATGCCTCAGCCTCCTGAGTACCTGGGATTACAGTTGTGTACCACTATGCCCGGCTAATTTTTGTATTTTTAGTAGAGATAGAGTTTCACCACGTGGGCCAGGCTGGTCTCGAACTCCTGACCTCAAGTGATCTACCCACCTCAGTTTCCCAAAATGCTGAGATTACAGGCTTGAGCCACCATGCCCAGCCTAGTTATGGGTTTTATTTTATTTTATTTTATTTTATTTTTGTGAGATGGAGTCTCGCTCTTTTGCCCAGGCTGGAGTGCAGTGGTGCAGTATCGGCTTACTGCAACCTCCACCTCCTGGGTTCAAGAGATTGTCCTGCCTTAGCCTCCTGAGTAGCTGGGATTACAAGCGCCTGCCACCACACCCAGCTAATTTTTGTATTTTTAGTAGATACGGGGTTTCACCACATTGGCCTGACTAGTCTCGATCTTCTGACCTTGTGATTCGCCCACCTTGGCTCCCAAAGTGCTGGGGTTACAGGCATGAGCCACTGCGCCCGGCCTAGACATGAGTTTTAATTGAATTCTGACTGCAAAGCCCATGTAAGCCCTTCCTGCTGCACCAGGCCATGTCCGTTTTACGTCTGTAGAAATGGTAGAAATTTTCCTCCTTTTGATAAATTGTGACTTGTTGCTTTGGATGCTGAAACCAACTGCTTCAGAACACAGCTGCCTTTGGAAGTTGGCTCACCGAGAAATTTTTTAAACAAGGGCAGCAGCAATTTGTATATGGAGTCTTGGGGTTGATTTCCTTCATCAGTTAGCTTGACTTTTTCAAATTATTAATTATATTTTCTCCAAGATAATAAGAATCAAATATCACCATCAACTTTATTTTTAAAAAGGGTGTATAATTCCTAAAGTGGTAGTGTGCCAAAAGCCACCATCCTTCTTGCAGTTGAAGGAACAAAGTCTCCTAAGAAGGACTTGATTCTCTTTTTTTTAGAGATGCCTGTTTTGACAGAGAGCAGTCCTCCACAGTAAGTTGGTTTTCCTGCAGTTTTGGAGAACTTTTCAGAGTGGAAAAGCAAGGATTTGGCTGGGCATGGTGGCACATTCCCATCACCCTAGCCACTTGGGAGGCTGAAGCTGAAGCAGGAAGGTTGTTTGAGCCTAGGAGTTCAACACCAGCCTGGGCAACATAGTGACACCCTATCTATACAAAACATTTAAAACTTAGCCAGGTATGGTGGTGTGCACCTGTAGTCCCAGTTACTTGGGAGGCTGAGGCAGGAGGCTGAGCCCAGAAGTTTGGGGTTACAGTGAGTGCAACTACACTCCAGCCTGCACGACAGAGTGTGACTCTTAAAGAAAGAGAGAGAGGCTGGGCGCGGTGGCTCACATCTGTAATTCCTACACTTTGGGAGGTCGAGGCAGGTGGTTCATTTAAGGTCAGGAGTTTAAGACTAGCCTGGCCAACATGGTGAAATCTCCTCTCTAAAAAAATACAAAAACCATTAGCCAGGCATGGTGGCAGGCACCTGTAATCCCAGCTACTCAGGAGGCTGAGGCAGGAGAATTGCTTGAACCCAGGAGGTGGAGGTTGCAGTGAGCCGAGATCATGTCACTATGCTCCAGCCTGGTGAGGGAGCAAGACTCCGTCCCCACCCCCCGAAAAAGAGAGAGAGACAGAGAGAGAGAGAGAGAGAGAGAGAGAGAGAGAGAGAGAGACAGAAGAGAGACAGAAGAAACAAGGAAAGAAAGAACTGATTAAAATTTTACAGTACAGTATAAATTATATGGGTAAGGTATACAAATCTTTTTTTTTTCCCCTCTTTTTGGGGGGGTCACTGTCAGAAACACAAAATTTTGTTTATCCCTTTGTTTTTTTTTTTTTTGAGGAGGAGTTTCGCTCTTGTTACCCAGGCTGGAGTGCAATGGCGCGATCTCGGCTCACCGCAACCTCCACCTCCTGGGTTCAGGCAATTCTCCTGCCTTAGCCTCCTGAGTAGCTGGGATTACAGGCACACACCACCATGCCCAGCTAATTTTTTGTATTTTTAGTAGAGACGGGCTTTCACCATGTTGATCAGGATGGTCTCGATCTCTTGACCTCGTGATCCACCTGCCTCGGCCTCCCAAAGTGCTGGGATTACAGGCTTGAGCCACCGCGCCCGGCCTTATCTCATTATTTTAATAGAACATTTCACATAGCAGGCAGTGAGTTAATACCCTAGGACAGGTGTCCCCGAACTTTTTACACAGGGGGCCAGTTCACTGTCCCTCAGACCCGTTGGAGGGCCGCCACATACTGTGCTCCTTTCACTAACCACCAGTGAAAGAGGTGCCCCTTCCTGAAGTGCGGCAGGGGGCCGCATGCGGCCTGCGGGCTGTAGTTTGGGGACGCCTGCCCTAGTAGGTATTAACGAAACAAATGAACTTGAAAAGTTTATATAAACTCATGGGTGATAAATTATTAAGGGGAATTATCGAGAGAAACTACCAAATATATTCTCAGAGACATCCAGGAACACCTTGGTACATTGTGAGCTGGAAGGACCCTGAATTTGACCTGGTTCTGACCTACCACCTTTTTTTGACTTTTTTTTTTTTTTTTTTTTTGAGATAGGGTCTTGCTTTGTTGTTCAGCCAGGAGTGCAATGGTGTGAACATGGCTCACTGCAGCCTCAACCTCTCGGGCTCAAGAGATCCTCTCCCCTCAGTCCCCCAAATAGCTACAGGTAACATGACTACAGGTACATGACACCATTCCTGGCTAATTTTTTTTTCTTTTTTTAGAGTTGGGGTTTCACCATGTTGTCTAGGCTGGTCTCAAACTCCCAGGCTCAAAGCAATCCTCCTGCCTTGGCCTCCCAAGTGCTGAGATTCTAGATGTGCACCACCATGCCCAGCCCCGACCATCTTTCACACTATAGATTATTACAGAGCACCTTTGTGTATAAAGCACCTTGCTGGGTGCTCTGGGAAAAATGAAATAGACTGTGCTCAGCAGGGCTCATCAACTAGTGGAGGAAGAAAAACATGTATAGCCATAACTAAACACAAAGCAAGTTGTGGTGTGACAGAGGGCAGAGAAAGTGCTTTTGGAAAAGGTGGAACCTGCTTAGAGGTCCCTGGGAGAGCTTCTTAGAGGAGGTATATCTTGAGATTTAGGAGATAAATAAAATCAAGCGAAATGACAAATCTGGAGGTTTCACATTGCCTGCCTTTAAATTTTACTGTACTACTGTGTTAACTAAGACAGCATGGTACTGCTATAAAAATCAACATATCGATCAATGGAACACAATAGAAAACAGAGAAATAAAGCTACATACCTACAACCAACTGATCTTTGACAAAGTCGACAAAAATTAACAAAGGGGAAAGGAGTTCTAGACCAGCCTGGGCAACATGGTGAAACCCCATCTCTACCAAAAATACAAAAAAATTGGCTGGGCGTGGTGGCTCACACCTGTAATCCCAGCACTTTGGGAGGCCGAGGCGGGAGGATCAGGAGGTCAAGAGATTGAGACCATCCTGGCCGACATGGTGAAACCCTGTCTCTACTAAAAAATACAAAAAAATTAGTTGGGTGTGATTGCATGTCCCTGTGGTCCCACCCATTTGGAAGGCTGAGGTGAGAGGATCACTTGAACCCAGGAGGTGGAGGTTGCAGTGAACTGAGTTTGAGCTACCGCACTCCAGGCTGGGCAACAGAGTGAGACCCTGTGTCAAGAAAACTCCCCAAAACTCCACAAAAAGTAGCTGGGCATGGTGGTGTGCACTCGGGAGGCTGAGGTGGGAGGATCATTTCAACCTGGGTGTTTGAGGCTGTGGTGAGCTGAGATCGTGGCACTGCAGTCTAACCTGTGTGACGGTCTCACACATACGCATGAAAGTTTATTGCAAATTGACTTTATATGTCTTTGTTTGGTACAAAATGTTATTATTTATGAATATAATTATTTAAGAATAGTTAAATCAGGCAAATTAACATATTTAGAAACAATTACTTGTAAACATTTTGATATACTTTCTTCAGTGTTTCTTTCTTCCTTTCTTCCTTCCTTTCTCTCTTTCTTGCCCGCCTGCCTGCCTTCCTTCCTTTCTTTCCTTCTTTCTTTCTTTCTCTCCTTCTCTTTCTCTCTTTCTTTCATCTCACTCTATCACCTAGGCTGGAGTGCAGTGGTACGACCTCGGCTCACTGCAGCCTCTGCCTCCTAGGTTCAAGGGATTCCTCTGCCTCAGCCTCCCAAGTAGCTGGGATTACAAGTATGCCGCCACACATGGCTAATATTTGTATTTTTAGTGGAGACGAGGTTTCACCATGTTAGCCAGGCTGGTGTCGAGCTAGCCACAAGTGATCCGCCTGTCTCAGCCTCCCAAAGTGCTGGGATTACAGGCATCCTGGCAAACATGGTGAAACCCCGACTCTACTAAAAATACAAAATTAGCTGTGATGGTGCATGCCTGTAATCTCAGCTACTTGGGAGGCTGAGGCAGGAGAATCACTTGAACCCGAGAGGTGGAGGTTGCAGTGAGCTGAGATTGCGCCATTGCACTCCAGCCCGGGTAACAAGTGAGAAACTCTGTTATATATAAATATATGTAATATATAACATATAATACATAGTATGTAATATATAAAATATGTGTAATATATAATATAAAATGTATAATATATAATACAATATATAATGTAATATATGTATATAAGATATAAGATATAATATATAATGTATATAACATACATATTTTATGTTATATACTATATAATATAATATATACATATTTTTAAGTAGCCAATTTAAATTTTAGTCTGGAAGAGGACATAAAATGCCACTTGACTTCTCTAACCTGTCTTTAATCTGCAGCAGGCACCTTTCTTTAGACTGCCAGGAGATTCCGTCTCAGTCATCACAGGGCTTCCCCTCCTCACTTGCACTGGATCATACAAAATCCCACAGTCCCGTGGTTCTTAACCGATGTCTAGAATTCCCCATCTGGTGTGCTGAGGGTGGACAGGGCTTGGGTTGCAGACTCCTTTCATCCCACAAAGCACTAACTTTGTCTAGTCAGGCTGTCTTCACTTCCTCTGCTCAGTGTTTCTTTCTCCATTCCTTCTTTGGGGCAGCGTAGTGTAACCTTCCTTAGTGTATTCCTGCAAATGCAGTGGTAGCCTTTTTTTTCTAGGGTAGTGGTGGGGAAAATCATATAGGTGGTATTGTGGTGGTGGTTTTTCTTTTTTTAAATAACTTCCCCTGATATGGGTGAGTTATGATACTATATTTGCCTTTTTTTCTTTTCTTTTTCTTTCTTTCTTTTTTTTTTTTTTTTTTGAGACAAAATCTCTCTGTGTCACCCAGGCCAGAGTACATGGCAAGATGTCAGCTCACTGCATGCAACTTCTAGCCTCCTGGGTTCAAGCAATCCTCCCACCTCAGCCTTTTGAGCAGCTGGGATTACAGGTGCATGCCACCATGCCTGGCTAATTTTTGTATTTTTAGTAGAAATGGGGTTTCACCATGTTGGCTGGGCTGATCTCGAACTCCTGACCTCAGGTGATCCATCTGCCTTGGCCTCCCAAAGTTCCAGGATTACAGGCATGAGTCACTGCATCCAGCCGAGATCTTTCTATCTTAAGGTCAACTGATTGGGACCTTAATTATATCTGTAAGATCCCTTCCCGATAGTACCTAGATTAGTGTTCAGTGAGTGCTAAAAAGTGGGGGAAAAGGTGTGTATATACCAAGTGCCTGGAATCTTGGGGGCCCCAGACTCCCCAGAAAGATGACACAGATCTTGTTAGAGGAACCATCTTGCCCTCCTCCTTACTGTCTGTAAATTGCACAGAGGAGTCCTGGAAATGGCATGTCATTTCACTGCCTTCCTTTCCGTCTTCTTTCTGCTCCTGACTCTGATGCACTGAGGGGTGCATATTAATCATTTTGCAGGCTCTGGCGAGAGTACTTCGGCTTCCCCAGTATTACCCATGTTGTTTCTTGAGGGTGGACAACTTGAGAAACCCACTAAATAAGGCCAGCGAGGGTGAGGGAAAGAATGTGCTTACCATTTGTGATTGTGACACAATGTATAAAATGGATTCTTTGTTGATACTGTCTTGGAGAGAACTTAGAGCATTTAATGACCAAACAGTGGTACAGACTGTTTCATGATACTGCCATAAGTATGCAGCAGGATTTGAACTTGACCAAAGAAAAAAAATCAGGGCAATAACTGCCAGGATTAAAATAAGCCTTGTGGCCGGGCACGGAGGCTCACACCTGTAATCCCAGCACTTTAGGAGGATGAGGCGGGTGGATCACCTGAGGTCAGGAGTTCGAGACCAGCCTGACCAACAAGGCGAAACCCTGTCTCTACTAAAAATACAAAAATTAGCCAGGCTTGGTGATGTGCACCTGTAGTCCCAGCTACTTGGGAGGCTGAGACAGGAGAATTGCTTGAACCTGGGAGGCGGAGGTTGCCGTGAGCTGAGATCGTGCCATTGCACTCCAGCCTGGGCAATGGAGTGAGACTCCATTAAAAAATAAATAAATAAATAAACCTTGTGCTTCAGACTGAATGCACATTCTTTGGACTCAGTGCAGTCTCTTGGGAGTTAGACCTTGGATCCTGAAATGATATGATAGTGCTCCCTAGGAATTGGGAGTCCTGGGAAATAGAAACCAGTTAAATGTGCTAGAAATTTCAGAGCAAATGTGACCTGGGCATGTCAGCATCAAGCATATGACCTTGGATTCATCAGGGATGGTGTTTGAATATTGCCAACTGCCATTTGGTTTGAGAAGTCCATGCCCTTTGGGAAGTCAGTCCATGCCCTTTGGGAAGTCATGAGTGTCTTGGGTGTGTGTGGGGGGGTGGGGGCCTCCTGGGTTAGGTTTCACTTGGAAGAGGTTCTTTGTGCACAGTAGCTGCTGTTTTCTCTGAGCTAGTCAGTCTCCCCATGGGCTCCAGGACTTCTGACTCTTCAATTTATTTTTTATTTGTTTTTTTGAGATAGAATCTCACTCTGTTGCCCAGGCTGGAGTGCAGTGGTGCGATATGGGTTCATGCAACCTCTGCTTCCTGGGTTCAAGTGATTCTCCTGTCCCAGCCTCCTCAGTAGCTGGGATTGCAGGTGCCAGCCACAATGCCTGGCTAATTTTTGTATTTTTAGTAGAGATAGGGTTTCACCATGTTGGCCAAGCTGGTCTTGAACTCCTGACCTCAAATGATCTCAGCATCCCAAAGTGCTAGGGTTACAGGTGTGACCTACCACCCACACCCAGCTTGTCTCTTCAGTTTAGAATGTGCCGGCTTGGTGGTGTGTAGTCTTGGTGTGGGAGTAACAGATAGCAACTGCCCTGTTGTCAAAAACGAATGTGTACTTGGGAGGCTGAGATGGGAGGATCACGTGAGATCAGGAGTTCAAGTCCAGCCTGGGCAATATAGCAAGACTGTCTCTACAAAAAAATATAAAAAAGCAAATGCGAAATTTGGTTGTGAATTAGAAGTGGGTCAGCAAAAGCATCCACTGTAGAGAACTAATGATACTTTCAAGCTGGGGACTTCTGGGGAGATAGGAAGAGGGAGAGCCACGGAGACCTCTGCCTTCTCTCCCTGGCTGGGTTTGCTGGCAGCACTGAATCTGTGTTCTTTCCCACAGGCAACTGCGATGTCTGTGGACTGTCTTGGGCAGCATGCAGTGCTTTCTGGGTAAGTAAGCTTGCAGAGTTTGTCTGCCATGATTTCTGGAAACAAATTGCAAATCAGGGGGTTTCTGGGAACTTGGAAGCTATTCTTATATTTAAGGATTACAGTTGTAGAGTTTATTTCTAATATCTTGTTTACCTCAGTGCTACTTGTAGGGATTATTTGCAGTTTATTTTAATCTCTTATCTAATAGCTAAGCAATAAAATACCTTTGAAGTTTTAGTGACTGGTAGCTTGGACTTGAAATTGCAATTTTTTTTTTTTTTGAGACGAAGTTTCGCTCTCATCTCCCAGGCTGGACTGCAATGGCACAATCTCGGCTCACCTCTGCCTCCGAGGTTCAAGTGATTCTCCTGCCTCAGCCTCCCAAGTAGCTGGGATTTCAGACATGCACCATTATGCCTGCCTAATTTTGTATTTTTAGTAGATTTGGGGTTTTTCTATGTTAGTCAGGCTGCTGTCAAACGCCCCACCTCAGGTGATCCGCCTGCCTTGGCCTCCCAAAGTGCTGGGATTATTGGCGTGAGCCACCACGCCTGGCGAAATTGCAGTTTTGTGTTTACCACAAGACTCAAGGATATTTGCAACTATATACCTGAAGGATGTAATCTGGGATAATCAAGGAGGTAGTTCCTGGGATTGAAGGAATCTGAATTCCAGTTTGGTGGTGCCATTAATTATGAGCCTCTGGACATTTATTCAGTTTGGCCTAACTGGACTTTGGTTTTCTCATGAAGGAATGTTATTTCATCATGAAGGAATCGAATGACGTAGTTTCTCTAGTGTCTTCTGGCTCAAAATTTTTAAGACTTGGCCAATAAGGGCCACGTCTGCTTTTGCTAATGAAAACCCTAGCATTGTAACATTGGGATAAAGTGCGATAATCAAGCCGGGCATGGTGACTCATGCCTCTAGTCCCAGATACTTGGGAAGCTGACATAGGAGAATTACTTGAGCCAGGGGCTTTTCAAGACCAGCCTGGTCAACATAGCAAGACCTCCTCCCCACCAAAATGTTTTTAACAGTCATGGTCCCCTTTCCCTTTTGTGTTGCTCTCAATGATAGCCCTTACCCCTAGGAGTGACTGTGTTTTTATTAATGTAGTTGTTTATGAACCCATTTACAAATCAGTGAAAATACTTTCTTTTCTATTAGCTACATTACTTTATTTTGAAATTGTGTTTTAATTTACCTTTTTTAAAAAAAGCACACAACATGGTAAACATTTAAAAAGTTCAAAAGGATATACAGTGAAAATCAAATTTCCTTCCTACCTCTGACCTCCTCCCCAGAGACAATTATTATCATTTTTTTGTGTGTCATACTGGGTACACAGGCAAGGAAAGGTTGGTATCTCTTTTCTGCCACCAGCTCCCTGCTCACATTTTTTTTTTTTTCTTTTTGAGACGGAGTTTTACTCTTATTGCCCAGGCTGGAGTGCAGTGGCGTGGTCTTGGCTCACTACAACCTCCGCCTTCCGGTTTCAAGTGATTCTCCTGCCTCCGCCTCCAGAGTAGCTTGGATTACAGGTGACCGCCACCACCCCTGGCTAATTTTTGCATTTTTAGTAGAGATGGGGTTTCACCATGTTGACCAGGTCAGTCTTGAACTCTTGACTTAGTGATCTGCCTGCCTCAGTCTCCCAAAGTGCTGGGATTACAGGCATGAGCTTCCATGCCTGGCACACATACTTACTATTTTTCAACATGATATTGAAGCTCTTTATTTCTTTTTCTTTCTTTCTTTTTTTTTTTTAAGAGTAGGGGTCTTGCTTTGTTGTCCAGGCTGGTCTTGAACTGCTTGGCTCAAGCACTCCTCTCACCTTGGCCTCATTTCATTTTCTCCTTCTCTCTCTCTTTCTTTCTTTGCTTCTTTCTTTTGAGACAGGGTCTCACTCTGTCGCCCGGGCTGGAGTGCAGTCACTGGTGTGATCTCAGCTCACTGCGGCCTCGACATCTCATATTCAAGCGATCCACCTGCCTCTGCCTTGGCCTCTCAAAGTCTTTTCTTTTCTTTTTTAAATTTAATTTTATTTTAAGTTCCAGGATACCTGTGCAGGATGTGCAGGTTTGTTACATAGATAAATGTGTGCCATGGTAGTTTGCTGCATCTGTGAACCCATCACCTAAGTATTAAGCTCCACATGCATTAGCTATTTATCCTGATGCTTTCCCTCCCTCTGGTCCCCCAACAAACCCCAGTGTGCATTGTTCCCCTACCTGTGTTCTTGTGTACTTAATGTTTTAGCTGGGCATGGTGGCACATGCCTGTAATCTCACCTACTCAGGAGGCTGAAGCAGAAGAATTGCTTGAACCTGGAAGGCACAGGTTTTGGCTTTCTGTTCTTGTGTTAGTTTGCTGAGCATAATGGCTTTCAGCTCCATCCATGTTCCTGCAAACGATATGATCTTGTTCATTTTTTATGGCTGCGTACTATTTCATGATGTATATGTACCACAGTTTCTTTATCCAGTCTACCATTGGTGGGCATTTGGGTTGATTCCATGTCTTTGCGATTGTGAATAGTGCTTCACTGAACATATGTGTGCATGTATCTTTATATTAGAATGATTTAGATGCCTCTGGGTACGTACCCAGTAATGGGATTGCTGGGTCAAATGGTATTTCTTCCTCTAGGTCTTTCAGGAATCTCTTACCTCTCCTGTTCAACATAGTGTTGAAAGTTCTGGCCAGGGAAGTCAGGCAAGAGAAAGAAATAATTAATATTCAAACAGGAAGAGAGAGAGAAAAAAGAAAAAACAAATGGAGAGGAAGTCAAACTGTCCCTGTTTGCAGATGACATGATCCTATATCTAGAAAACCTCATTGTCTCAGGCCAAAAGCTTTTTAAGCTGATAAGCAACTGTAGCACAATTTCAGGATATAAAATCGATGTGTAAAAATCATAATCATTACATACACTAATAGTAGGCAAGGAGAGAGCCAAATTATGAATGAACTCACATTCACAATTGTTACAAAGAGAGTAAAATACCTAGGAATACAGCTAACAAGGGAGGTGAAAGACCTCTTCAAGGAGAACTACAATCCATGGTACAAGGAAATCAGAGAGGACAGAAACAAATAGAAAAAATAGTCCATGTTTATGGATAGGAAGAATCAGTATTGTGAAAATGGCCATAGTGCCCAAAGTAGTTTATAGATTCAATGCTCTTTCCATTAAACTTCCGCTGACATTCTTCACGGAATTATAAAAAACTATGAAATTCACGTGAAACCAAAAAAGAACCTGTATAGCCAAGACAGTTCTTTTTTTTTTTTTTTTTTGAGGCGGAGTTTCGCTCTTGTTACCCAGGCTGGAGTGCAATGGCGCGTTCTCGGCTCACTGCAACCTCCGCCTCCTGGGCTCAGGCAATTCTCCTGCCTCAGCCTCCTAAGTAGCTGGGATTACAGGCATGCACCACCACGCCCAGCTAGTTTTTTGTATTTTTAGTAGAGACAGGGTTTCACCATGTTGACCAGGATGGTCTCGATCTTTCGACCTCGTGATCCACCCGCCTCGGCCTCCCAAAGTGCTGGGATTACAGGCTTGAGCCACCGTGCCCGGCCTAGCCAAGACAGTTCTAAATAAAAAGAACAAACCTGAAGGTATCACGTTACCTGACTTTAAACTATCCTACAAGGCTACAGTAACCAAAACAGCATGGTACTGGTACAAAAACAGACACATTCACCAATGGAACAGAATAGAGATATCAGAAATAAGACCACCCATCTACAACCATCTGATTTTTAACAAACCTGACAAAAACAATGGGGAAAGGATACCCTATTTAACAAGTGGTGCTGGGAGAACCGGCTAGCCATATGCAGAAAATGGAAACTGGACCCCTTCCTTACACTTTTTTTTTTTTTTTTTTTTTTTTTTGAGACAGAGTTTTGCTCTTGTTACCCAGGCTGGAGTGCAATGGCGCGATATCGGCTCACCGCAACCTCCGCCTCCTGGGTTCAGGCAATTCTCCTGCCTCAGCCTCCTGAGTAGCTGGGATTACAGGCACGTGCCACCATGCCCAGCTAATTTTTTTGTATTTTTAGTAGAGACGGGGTTTCACCATGTTGACCAGGTTGGTCTCGATCTCTCGACCTTGTGATCCACCCGCCTCGGCCTCCCAAAGTGCTGGGATTACAGGCTTGAGCCACCGCGCCCGGCCTCCCTTCCTTACACTTTATAAAAAAATTAACTCAAAATGGATTAAAGACTTAAATGTAAAACCCAAAACTGTAAAACTGTAGAAGAAAATCTAGGCAGTACCATTCAGGACATAGGCATGGGCAAAGATTTTGTGACAGAAACACCAAAAGCAATTGCAACAAAAGTGAAGTTGACAAACGGGATCTGATTAAACTAAAAAGCTTCTGCACAGCAAATAGCAAATGAAACAATCATCACAGTGAACAGACAGCCTACAGAATGGGAGAAAATTCTTGCAAACTATCCATCTGACAAAGGTCTAACATCCAGAATCTGCAAGGAACTTAACCTCATTAAAAAGTGGGCAAAGGACATGAAAAGACACCTTTCAAAAGAAGACATTTATGCAGCCAACAAATGTGTGGGAAAAAAAAAGCTCATCATTACTGATCATAGAGAAATGCGAATCAAAACCGCAATGAGACCCCATCTCTTGCTCGTCAGAGTGGCAATTATTAAAAAGTCAAGGAACAACAGATGCTGGTGAGGCTGTGGAGAAATAGGAATTCTTTCACACTGTTGGAGGGAATGTAAACTAGTTCAACCATTGTGAAAGACATTGTGGTGATTCTGGAAAGACCTAGAACTTTCATTTTCATTTATATATATATTTTTTTGAGACTGAGTTTTGCTCTCGTTACCCAGGCTGGAGTGCAATGGCGCGATCTCGGCTCACCGCAACCTCCGCCTCCTGGGTTCAGTTAATTCTCCTGCCTCAGCCTCCTGAGTAGCTGGGATTACAGGCACGTGCCACCATGTTCAACTAATTTTTTGTATTTTTAGTAGAGACGGGGTTTCACCATGTTGACCACGATGGTCTCAATCTCTTGACCTCGTGATCCGCCCGCCTCGGCCTCCCAAAGTGCTGGGATTACAGGCTTGAGCCACCGCGCCCGGCCCTCACTTATATATCTATATATTTGGAGACAAGGTTTCACTCTGTTGCCTAGGTGGGTATGCAGATCATGGCTCACTGCAGTCTTGACTTCCAGGGCTCAAATGATCCTTCTGCCTCAGCCTCCTGAGATGCTGGGACTGCTGGCATGTACCACCACGCCTGCCTGGCTAATTTTTTTCTTTCTTTTTTTTTTCTTCCTCTTCCTCTTCTTCTTCTTCTTCCTCTTCCTCTTCCTCCTCTTCCTCTTCCTCCTCCTCTTCCTCTTCCTCCTCTTCTCCTTCTCCTCCTCCTCCTCTCCTCCTCCTCTCCTCCTCCTCTCCTCCTCCTCCTCTCCTCCTCCTCCTCTCCTCCTCCTCCTCTCCTCCTCCTCCTCTCCTCCTCCTCCTCTCCTCCTCCTCCTCCTCCTCCCCCCTCCTCCCCCTCCTCCCCCTCCCCCTCCCCTCCCCTCCCCCTCCCCTCCCCCCTCCCCCTCCCCCTCCCCCGCCACCACCTCCTCCTCCTCCTCCTCCTTTTTTTTGTAGAGACAGGGTCTCCCTATGTTGCCCAGGCTAGTCTTGAACTCCTGGGCTCAAGTGATCCTCCTTCCTTGGCCTCCCAAAGTGCTGAGATTATAGATGTGAGCTGCTGCACCTGGCCTTTTCTTATACTGAATTTTACAATATATGTAGTAAACTGTTTAAAGCGTGGTAAACTTAAGTAAATAGCTAAAATTTACAAATATATACACCCATCGCGCCCGGCTATTTTTGTAGTTTTAATAGAGACAGGATTTTGCCATGTTGGCTAGGCTGGTCTCAAACTCCAGATCTCGGATGATCTGCCCACCTCAGCCTCCCAAAGTGCTGGGATTACAGGTGTGTACCACCATGCCCAGCCTCATTTTTTTCTTCTCTTTCTTTCTTTTTGGAATTCCTATTAGTAGTCAGTGTTGGGTATCCTATATGACTTTTCTTTTGGCCTTTTTGTCTCTTTTACATTCTGGGAGTTTTAAATTTAGCTTCTAACACTGCTATCAGATTTTTTTTTTTCTTTTTGAGATGAAGTTTCACTCTTGTTACCCAGGCTGGAGTGCAATGGCACGATCTTGACTCACCACAACCTCTGCCTCCTGGGTTCAAGCAATTCTTCTGCCTCAGCCTCCTGAGTAGCTGGGACTACAGATGCGTGCCACCATGCCCAGCTAATTTAGTAGAGACGGGGTTTTACCTTGTTGACCAGGATGGTCTCAATCTCTTGACCCCGTGATCCACCTGCCTCGGCCTCCCAAAGTGCTGGGATTATAGGTGTGAGCCACTGCACCTGGCCACTACCATCAGATTTTTAAAGTTCAAATACTATTTTAATTTTCAAAAAATTTCAACTATTATTTTAATGTTTATTATTATTTATATTGTCTCTTAACTCTTCCAGAATATTAATTCCAAGATTTTTTCTCTTCTTGGAGATGGAATCTGGCTCTGTTGCCCAGGCTGGAGTGCAGTGGCACAATCTTGGCTCACTGTAGCCTGTGCCTCTCGGGTTCAAGCGATTCTCCAGCCTCAGCCTTCCGAGTAGCTGGGATTATGGATGTGCGCCATCATGCCTGGCTGATTTTTGTATTTTTAGTAGAGACAGGGTTTCACCGTGTTGGCCAGGCTGGTCTAGAACTCCTGGCCTCAAGTGATCCACCCACCGCGGCCTCCCAAAGTGCTGGGATTACAGGTGTGGGCTACTGCGCCCGGCCTCTCTCCTGTGTTTATCTCTGTTTCCTTTGCATTCCCTCTCTTCTTCATCCTTTTTCCTTTTTCTTTTTATTACTATTATTTTGGAGGGTAGTGGGGAGGCAAGAGAGGAGTTTTTTCTTTCTTTTTCTTTTTCTGTTCTGTCACCCAGGCTGGAGCTCAGTGGTGTAATCATGGCTCACTGCAGCCTTGAACTACTGGGCAAGCAATCCTCCTGCCTCAGCCTCCTCAGTAGCTGGGACTACAGGCACATGTTAGCACATCTGGCTAATTTTATTATCAATTTTTTTGTACAGATAGGGTCTTGCCATGTTGACCAGGCTGGTCTTGAACTCCAGGCCTCAAGCGATCCTTCTGCCTCAGCTTATAGCGCTGAGACTTTAAAATGTGAGCTGCTTCGTCCAACCATAAAGCCTTGTTTTATTTTGGTTGTGTTAGTCTCTGCCGCATAGAGGAAGATTTGAGTACAGCACTTTGCACTTCCCAGGTCTGGGGCTGCTCTAGGGGAGAAGAGCACCCACGCTCCACTGAGGCAGCCACCTGGCTGGATGGGTTGCATGTAACCCTCTCCTTAGTGCTCTTTCACACACAGCTCTCCTAGCTTTGTTTTGCGTGTTGTCTTCCAGCCCTACCCCTTGCTCTTGTTTTGAGACTACAGCCTCCAGTTGTGGGGGGAGCAGCTTGCTTCACACTCACTTCTCTCTCCACGAACTTCGACTTTATTTACCCTTTTTTTTTTTTTTTTTTTTTTTGAGATGGAGTCTCAGTCTGTCACCAAGCCTGGAGTGAGGTGGTGCAATCTTGGCTTACTGCAACCCCTGCCTCCCGGGTTCAAACAATTCTCATGCCCCAGCCTCCTGAGTAGCTAGAATTAACAGCTGCCTGTCACCATGCCTAGCTAATTTTTTAGTATTTTTAGTAGAGACGGGGTTTTACCATGTTGGCCAGGCTGGTCTCCAACTTCTGGACCTCAGGTGATCCGCCCACCTCGGCCTCCCAAAGTGCTGAGATTACAGTCGTGAGCCACCGCACCGGCCTACTTAGCTTTCTTTAGCTCAGTTACCATTTGTCCATCTGCTTTTCATTTCCTATCTCATTTTCTTTGCCTTTGGAGGTTTTTTTGTCTTTCTTTACTCTTATTGTAGTGGAGCGTTGGGGAAAATGAAGATAAACACCTGTGTTCTATCAGGCATGTTTACCCTGAAGTGCCCACTTTCTGCTCTTTTATATTTGCTCTGTAAGGTGTCTGCACCCCCATATTGATGCACACCTCATATGTATACCTACTAGCCTTGTGCAGTTGTTCTTCTGATGGGACGATGCCTGCCAGCCATCGCAGGATCAGGTGATTCCTTTGAAGGAGGCCAGAGATTCTAAGTGATCTTTGTTCTGTGATTTTCTTTCTTTTTTTTTTTTTTTTTTTTTTTTGTAAGACGGAATCTTGCTCCGTCGCCCAGGTTGGAGTGTAGTGGTGCGATCTCGGCTCACTGCAACCTCCGCCTCACGGGTTCAAACGATTCTCCTGCCTCAGCCTTCGAGTAGCTCTTCCGAACAGGAATCCTCCACTGCATTTTGGCTCCACGTATGCACAAGATTTCCTTCTCCTTGCACTTGGTGATATCTAGCATGTGGTAGTACTGCCAGTGGTAATGGTAGTACCTCTTTTTTGCGTACTGCTGCTCTGTAACTCTGCAAACACAAACCCACATACTCAAAAGCCCCACTGGGTTAGATAGGCTTTTAATTTGGTGATTTCTCGTAAGCCCCTTAGAGGGGAGGGAGGAGAACTTCCTGAATGTCCCAGCATTTAGAAAACGGAATTCGTCTCTCTAAGAAGAGATGTGGCAGGCCAGGCAGTCCTGTGAAGACCTAGGGACTACAGGCATACGCTACCATGCCCGGCTAATTTTTGTCTTTTTAATAAAGACAGGGTTTCACCATATTGGCCACACTGGTCTTGAACTCCTGACCTCAGGTTCCACCCGCCTCGACCTCCCAAAGTGTTGGAATTACAGGTTTGGACCACTGTGCCCAGACTTGTTCTGAACTTTCTTAGAAGTCCTGGAAGTTCTGTGAAATTGTGTTTTCCCCTGGCTTTTCTTCTTCGAATCCATCATCTCTTCTCAGAGTTTCTGCTACCACATAGAGTTTGTATGCCATTTCCTGGCTCTTCTGAGGAGGGATGATTAATCTTTTCCTTTATTTTGGAGCCTACCTGTTCTCATTGATCTCCACAGGCTTTGAGTGGTCTCTAGGAAAGAATCAAAACCTGATGGCTGCAGTGATGTTGATTCACACACCAAGGGTATTTTACTTAAAAAGAGAACAGGTGGGCCGGGCGCCGATGGCTCAAGCCTGTAATCCCAGCACTTTGGGAGGCCGAGGCGGGCGGATCACGAGGTCGAGAGATCGAGACCATCCTGGTCAACGTGGTGAAACCCTGTCTCTACTAAAAATACAAAAAATTAGCTGGGCATGGTGGTGCGTGCCTGTAGTCCCAGCTACTCAGGAGGCTGAGGCAGGAGAATGGCTTGAACCCAGGAGGCGGAGGTTGCGGTGAGCCGAGATCGTGCCATTGCACTCCAGCCTCAGTAACAAGAGCGGCACTCTGTCTCAAAAAAAAAAAAAAAGAAAATAGGTGAATGTAGGACCTCCCTGTTTTCAGATCATTCATATTGGTTGGCACCTTGAACGTTACTGGCACTTAATGTGTTAGTTTCATTATTATTCCTTTTTGTTATTGTTAGTTCCCCTCCTAATAGATATAGTTTAGTTCTCTTGACCAGGGAGTAGTCAACTTACAGGGGAATTTTGAGATTTTCTACTTCTACAGGATTTTGTCTTAGTAATAAGTTATATGTTTAGCTGCGTGCAGTGGCCCACACCTGTAGTCTCAGCCCTTTGGGAGGCCAAGGTGGGCAGATCACCTGAGGTTGGGAGTTGAAGACCAGCCTGACCAACATGGAAAAACCCCATCTCTACTAAAAATACAAAATTAGTGGGCATGGTGGCACATACTTTTAATCTAAGCTCAGCTACTTCAGAGGCTGAGGCAGAAGAATTGCTTGAACCTGAAAGGAGGAGGTTGCAATGAGCCGAGATCACACCATTGCATTCCAGCCTGGGCAATAAGAGTGAAACTCTGTCTCAAAAGAAAAAAGTTATATGTTTAATTTAACTCACATTTGTTGAGTACAGAGCGCTGTGCCTAGTAATGTGAAGCATACAAAGATATTCAAGATGACCGGGTGCGGTGGCTCACACCTGTAATCCCAGCACTTTGGGAAGCTGAGGTGGGTGGGTCACCTGAGGTCAGGAGTTTGAGGTCAGCCAGCCCAACATGGAGAAACTCTGTCTCTACGAAAAATACAAAAATTAGCCACGCATGGTGGTGGGTGCCTGTAATCTTAGCTACTCGATTGGAACTTGGGAAGTGGAGGTTGCAGTGAGCCGACATCATACCACTGCACTCCAGCCTGGGTGACAGAGTGAGACTGTCTCAAAAAAAGAAAAAAAAAATATTGAAGACATGGTTCATACTGTGAATGCTTAGCTGACTCAGGACAAGAGTCTTAACATTAGTAGTCCTGCTATAGAGATCAATTCTGTGGTCAAAATGTAGACCATGCAATTGGAGTAGTGTGGAATTGATTAATTTAGTAATTAACCTTAGTGGTAGTGGCAGGTGGGGATGTTGGGAAAGGCTGGGAGAAGGGTAGGTTGGAGCTGAATCCAGGGGAGGACCAAACTCTTATGGATGGATGTGGTACGGAAGGCCATCTCTGGAGGTGGGACTCTCACAGGGATACTTCTTCCCTTTGACAGCCACCTTAAGTTACTGTTGTCACTTCTTTGCCTTTCAGAGTAAATAAATGCCATGTGTGTTTGGGTTTTTTGGAGCACTGCTTGCAAATTGTAAGCAATTCCAATTGTGCTTTTCTATATTAATGCCAATGATGTCGTGTTTTTATACTATTATAATGTTGATATTGGTCTCTAGTCGCAGATTCTTATACATCGTCAATCTAGATGCTCCTTTCGAAGGTCACCGAAAGATCTCTCGCCAGAGCAAATGGGACATTGGAGCTGTGCAGTGGAATCCTCATGACAGCTTTGCACACTATTTTGCAGCTTCGGTGAGCTTATTTAAGGAATACAGGAGAATGCTGTTAATTGTGTCATCTGGGGCTGGCGGATCTATGTCCTGTGTAGAGAAGAGAATACAATCCTCATTGCTCAGTTGGAAAAGAGGTTTGGATGGTTTTGAAAGAAAGACAGAGGCAAGTTACCGATTAAATATACATGGGAATGCTCGCTGGTCCCATTGGTGTCAGGCCTTGTGTTTCTAGGGACTGAATCCAGATTTTGAAAGGGAAGCAGGCAAATGCATCCATTACTGTGAGTGGTGAGAACCTGTTTCGTCAGCCGCACTGTAACGAGCCAGTGGACAAATGGCAGATGACTCTGAAAGACATTCTAAGGAGGGTAACCGGGGAGCTGGTGTGGAGTTGACCTTCATTGCTCTCAGAGGGATAAGAAGACTCCCCCTACCCTTCCATTCAAAGGAAGGGATTCTTCTTTGATTGAGAATCATTAGATTTCGTTAACCTCATCAGGTTTTATGTGCCTGTTATGTGTAATTTTTTTCCGCAGAGAAAATGTGTAAGTTTTATTAGGTTTTCTAATAAAACCTAATAAAAGGGATTCATGACTCAAAAAGATTCTGGGCTAGAACCTCTCTGGCATCTTTCTTCAGATTCTGTGTCACACTCTATTCTTCTAGAATAATGAGAGGTCTAAACTTTTTGCTCTTTTTACATTGGGCTGGCAGGAAAGTATTTACAAGAATCCTTCTGATTCACCAGAGGCGGGACCACTGTACAGTCTGTCTCCGTTCTTGTCAGGAAAGGCAGTCTGCAGAAGGAAGGCATCTGAGCAAAGAAAGAACTTTGTCAGCTTGAGAAGGATCAGAAAGCCGCCCTTCCCAGCCATTTGCAAAATAGGATTTGACTTGAACTGTGCATGTCCAAGGTTGCGCTGATTTTCAGGGCTATTCTGAAAGAGAAAGGGAGAGTAAGTCTTCCTGCCTTTCCACTCTCAGCCTGTTTCCTGGGTGATAGAGGGAGCTCTTTTGGTTGGTTTATAACTCTGGATCCTTATTCCCCTCTCACCCTCAGCCCCTGATCGTCTGGTCCAGGGTTTTTTAACCTTGGCACTATTGGCTTATTAGGTCATTCTTTGTCATGGGGCTATCCAGTGCATTGTAGAAGTTCAGTAGCATCCTGGGTCCCTACCTAGAGCTCAGTAGTATCCTTCCCGCCCCTTGTTATGACAATCAGAAATATCTCCGGACTCTGTCAGATGTCCTCTGCAAAGCAAAGTCACCTCTGATTGGGAAACGTAGGTTTAGGCTGATGCCTCAGTAGTTGTACTCAGTGGATTAACACTGCATTTGTCCGGGAATGCTAACAAAGACGGCCTTTTTCGTTTATTTGTTCTTTCACAATTAATCATTTTAAAGTGAAAATTCAGTATCCTTCACTGCGTTCACACTGTTGTATAACCATCACCTCTCTCCAGTTCTCCAACATTTCTGTCCCTCCAGGGTAAAGCTCCTTACTCATTAAGCAGTTTCTTCCCATTCCTCCCTCCCTTGTGACTCCTGGCAACCACCAGTCTGCGCTCTCTCTCAACGGATTGATCTATTCTGGATCTTTCATAGAAATGAAATCATAAAATAAGTGACCTTTTATGTCTGACTTATTTAATTAATTAATTTATTTTGAGACAGAATTTTGCTCTTATCCTCAGGCCTTAGTGCAATGGCGCGATCTTAGCTCACTGCAGTCGCCACCTCCTGGGTTCAAGTGATTCTCCTGCCTCAGCCTGCCATATAGCTGGGCTTACAGGCACTCGCCACCACGTCCGGCAAATTTTTTTGTATTTTTAGTAGAGACAGGTTTCACCATGTTGACCAGGCTGGTCTCAGATGCCTAACTTCAGGTGATCTGCCTGCCTTGGCCTCCCAAAATGCTGGGATTACAGGCGTGAGCCACCGTGCCTAGCCCCTGACTTCTTTTACTCAGCATAATGTTTTAAGGTTCATCCATGTTGCAGCAGGTATCAGAACTTTTTTCCTTTTTATGAATGAATAATATTCCGTTGTATAATTGTCCATTCATCCATCAGAGGACATTTGGGTGCCTATTGAACAGAGGTGGTATGAACATATGTATGGCTGTACTTGTTTTCACTTCTTTTGGGTATACACCTAGGAGTGGAATTGCAGGGTCATATGGTAATTCTGTGTTTAACTTTTAGAGGGAAACACCAAACTCTTTTCCAAAGTGGCTAAATGTTTTATACTCCCATCAGCAATGCACAGAGTTCCAATTTTTCCACAACCTCTCCAAAATTTGTTATTTTTTATATTAAAAAAATAGCCATCCTAGTGGGTGTGAAGTGGTATTTTGTTATGGTTTTAATTTACATTTCTCCAGTGACTAAGGATGTTGAGTATCTTATTGGCCACGTATATGTAATTTTTTTGGAGAAATGTCTATTCAAGGCCTCTGGCCTTTTTTGAATTGGGTTGTTTGCATTTTTACTGTTGAGTTGTAGGAGTTTTTTATATATTCTGGATATTAGACCTTTATCAGATGTATTATTTGCAAATGTTTTCTCCCCTTCTGTTGGTTGTCTTTTTTGCATTCCTGATAGTGTTCTTAGATACACAAAAGCTTTAATTTTGATGAAGTTTAATTTACCTATTTTTTTCTTTTGTTCTTGGTTGGAAGGCAACTTTTTTTTTTTTTGAGATGGAATCTTGCTCTGTTGCCCAGGATGGAGTGCAGTGGCGCCATCGGTTCATTGCAGCCTCTGCCTACCAGGTTCAAGGACTTCTCGGGCCTCAGCCTCCCAAGTAGCTGGGACTGCAGGTTTGCGCCACCATGCCTGGCTAATTTTTAGTAGAGACGGGGTTTCACCATGTAGGCCAGGCTGGTCTTGAACTCCTGACCTCAAATAATCCACCTGCCTCAGCTTCCCAGAGTGCTGGGATTACAGGCATGAGCCACTGTGCCTGGCCAGAAGGCAACCTTTTGAGAAATCTTTATTAGGCAAATCTGAGGTCAAGTCCTAGTTGTTTTTTTTGTTGTCGTTTGTTTGTTTTTTTGAGATAGAGTTTCACTCTTGTTGTCCAGGTTGGAGTGCAATGGCACGATCATGACTCATCATAACCTCCGCCTCCTGTGTTCAAGCGATTCTCCCAAGTAGCTGGGGTTAAAGGCATGTGCCACCATACCCGGCTAATTTTGTATTTTTAGTAGAGATGGAGTTTCTCCGTGTTGATCAGGCTGGTTGCGAACTCCTGACCTTGTGATCTGCCCACCTCAGCCTCCCAAAGTGCTGGGAATACAAGCATGAGCCACCGTGCCCGGTCAGGTCAAGTCCTACTTTTAACATTCAGTCTTTTATCTTCTAAGCCTTGCTTGCCTCATCTATAATGTGGGGGATGATACCCACTGTGTGTGTGCTGGAAGAGGTCAGAGGCCAGATTCGTTAAGGTGGACTGGCACTAGCAGACCCTCCAGAAACGGTAGGGAATATTATTAGAAGATGAGGGAAGTTTTCTTTTCATTCCTATTCTCATTGGAAGCTATTTTGAATCCTAACCTTTTCACAAGAATCTTACCTTTTCAATATGGAAACTGGTATTTCAGGATAAAAATCTCAGAATTCTATACATCTGTCTGTCTCTGAGCTAAAATGAAAATCAGTCTATTATGTATATATCAGTTCAGAAATTATTAAGTGGCCTGCTATTGTTCTCAGTCTCTTGGTAATCTTTATCACTTTCAGTGTGTTTCATAAACTCATGATATGTAGGGAGCCTTTGCTGTTTGGTTGTGTTAAATGTGAAATGTACTTTGATGGAAGTTTCTTTTCCGTTGTACCTGTGGTTTCTTCTGGTTCATTTTCCCCGTCTCTTTCTGCTTAACCCATTGAGAAATTAAATATAGGCACATTTCAAGGAGCGTTGAATAATTTTCTTTTCTAGGACACCCTTTTGATGGTCTTTCTTCTTTCTTTTCTTTTCTCTCTCTTTCTCTTTCTTCCTCCCTCCCTCCTCTCTCTCTTTCTTTCTTTTCTTTCCATCCCCTTCCTCTCCTTCCTCTTTCCTTCTTTCCTTTTCTTTGCCTCCCTCCCTCCCTCCCTCCCTTCCTTCTTTCTCTTGCTGTGTCACCCAGGCTGGAGTGCAGTGGCACAATCATGCCTTACTGCAGCCTCGACCTCCCAGGCTCAAGTGATCCTCCCACCTTGGCCTCCCAAGTAGCTGGGACCACAGGCATGTGCCATTTTTATTTTATTTTTATTTTTGTAGAGACTTCATTTGGCTATGTTGCTCAGGCTGGTCTTGAACTCCTGGGCTCAAGCAGTCCTCCTGCCTTGGCCTTTCAAAGTGCTGGGATTACAGGGATTACAGACATGAGCCACCACACCCAGCCTCTTTCTTCTCTCTTGTGCACCTGTGGTTGTTGGTGTTTTTTGTTTTTTGTTTTTTAATGGAGTCTTGATCTTTCACCCAGGCTGGAGTGCAGTAATGCGATCTCGGTTCATTTCAACCTCCACCTCCCGGGTTCAAGCAATTCTTCTGCCTCAGCTTCCTGAGTAGCTGGAATTATAGATGTGCAACATCACGCCCAGCTAAGTTTTGTATTTTTAGTAGAGGTGGGGTTTCACCATGTTGGTCAGGCTGTTCTGGAACTCCTGACCTCATGATCCTCCCACCTCGGCCTCCCAAAGTGCTGGGATTAGTGGCGTGAACTGCCACGCCCAGCTGCACCTATGTTTTAAAAGAGTCATAGGACCCAGGTATGGTGGCGCAGTCCTGTTACCTTAGCTATGCTAGACGGTAAGGCAGGGGGATTGCTTGAGGCCAGGAGTTCTAGAAAAGCCTGAGCAATATAGACCCTATCACAGGAAAAAAAGAAAACAAACAAACAAACAAACAAAAAAACCTGCGGTAGGTGGACTCTGGGCATTTGATCGGGGTAGGGTGAGGTGGAGACATCCAGTATGCCAGCAGCTGGAGAAGACAAGTGTGTGACCTTCAGAGGGAGGAGGTTCCTCTGGTGGCTGGGACATTTTCCTGGCCCATGAAGCTTGTGTGCAGAAGTGATTCTGCACCTTCAGTTCAGCTGTGACTGTTCAAGATATCTTAAGATAGTCCTGCCTTTCCATTTTGAGATTCACAGACCTACATACTGAGCTGAAGTTAGCTCAAGCTAATGTTAATTGTGCTTATTTCTGATGGCTTTTTAAAAAAGAGTTCAGCCTGAAGGATCTCTGCCATGCGTGAGATCCCTGGCTTCTTCTTTTCCGCCTTAAACTGACTGGGGCAAGAGCAGCTACCCCAGTGTGCACGCCTGTGGCCTTCTTCCCTTCCTTTCAGAGTAACCAACGGGTGGACCTTTACAAGTGGAAAGACGGCAGCGGGGAAGTTGGCACAACCTTACAAGGCCACACTCGTGTCATCAGGTAGGCACCTCCGCAGCTCCTTGGCTGGCTTGCTTTGTCACAGTCCCCTGGGGAGAGAAATGATGATGCGGTCCTCCTTGCCTGGCCTGACCCTCTGTGTTGCACAGGCCCTGGGTGGTCAGTGCGTTATTTGCATTCACTGGGATGATGGTGAAGAACACAGTGAAGAACAGCTGGCATTTAGGAAGCTCCATCATGTAGCTGTTGACCCCCATCGCAGACGACATCCTGGACATCTCAGTTCAGAGTAAAGGATTAGAGCTGATTTTTTTGGTGGGGATGGAGTCTCGCTCTGTTGCCCAAGCTGGAGTGTAGTGGCACGGTCTTGGCTCACTGCAACCACTACTTCCCGGGTTGAAGTGATTCTCCTGCCTCAGCCTTCTGAGTAACTGGGATTGCAGGCACACGCCACCACGCCTGGCTAATTTTAATGTATTTTTTAGTAGACACAGGGTTTCACCACGTTGGCCAGGATGGTCTAAAACTCCTGACGTGAAGTGACCCACCTACCTCGGCCTCCCTAAGTACTGGGATTACAGGCATGAGCCACTGCGCCTGGCTTAGAGCTGATTTTTCTCATGGGAGTGGAGGAGGTTATTCAGCAGAATCCCCCAGTTCGTGATCAGTGGTGCCTGGGAGGACATGGAGATGTCAGGGAGTGGCCCTTGGCTCTTTCTCCAGTAGCAGTAGGTTCCCACACAGAGCTCCTGCATCACAGTTCATTACCCAGGGGCACAGCTGCCTCCCAGTTGAGGACTTCCAGTTGGTTTTGAGTGTTCCTTGATCCACTCTTTCCCTGGGTCACTGTTTCTGGGCTAAGCTGACCTGGAAGTGCTGGGAAAGGTGGGATGTTTGGGTGGGGTGGAATGTGCCTGTCTAGGAAGGAGAGCAGTGGGAGGGGACGCCGCAGGCTTTTGGCCCTGTCTGGGTGCTGCCTGGCAGTGTGGTGCTTTGCCGCTGCTTAAGGATGTTAGCTTTAACCAAGGTGCCTGTGGTGGAATTTGATTTAGAAAATGGTAACTCAAAGATTACTACGTGTATTTTTCTTTTGTTTTGTCTATTTAGAGAAGAAAGGTTTTGTTTTGTTTTATTTGAGATGGAATTTCACTCTTGTGGCCCAGGCTGGAGTGCAGTGGCACAGTCTCTGCTCACTGCAACATCTGCCTCCCAGGTTCAAGCTTTCTCCTGCCACAGCCTCCTGAATAGCTGGGACTACAGTTGCCCATCACCACACCTGGCTAATTTTTGCTTTGTTAGTAGAGGCGGGCTTTTATCATGTTGGCCAGGCTGATCTTGAACTCCTGACCTCAAGTGATATGCCTGCCTTGGCCTCCGAAGTGCTGGGATTACAGTCATGAGCCACTGCACTCAGTCCAGAGAGAGAAAGTTTTAAGTTGAAGCACTCCATTTCTTTTTTGGAAGCAGGTGTTAATGTATCTGGCAACTATTGGGCGAAGGACCCGACAGTTACTTCCAAACTCATGTTCATTCCCAAGGAACTTTGGAGACTCCCAGCCTCAACCACATTAAGAAGTCCATCAACAGTGGCATTCTGAAGCCCCTGGAGACTGGATGTGCTAGTGCTTTGGACCTGGACTCTGAATTTTTTTTTTTTTCTTTTCTTTGTTCTGTTTGTTATTTGTGTCCCAGCGACTTGGACTGGGCAGTGTTTGAGCCAGATCTCCTGGTTACCAGCTCTGTGGACACCTACATCTACATTTGGGATATCAAGTAAGAACAATTAGGCGGTGTAACCACTTGGTTGAGGGTGATTTGGGACCTTTGCTTTAGCGATCAAGTGTCTTACTGGTTTCCCCTTGACACAGACTTTGAGCCCAGGATTTGAGTGCAAATATATTATTTGGGAGTGAAAGACACGGTTATAGGGGGATGGAGATGAGAGCTAAGACCTCTCTAGGCAAGACCTTAAGGAGAATTCTTCCCTAGTCAGATTCCTTCCTCCCTCCCCCACCCCCTCCCCTCTCCCTCTTTTTCACCTTCCCCCTTCCCTCCTGTTTTTGTTTTCTTCCTGTCTTTCTTTCCTTTCTACTTTCTTTCTTTTTTTTTTTTTTTTTTTTTTTTTTTGAGACAGAATTTCGCTCTTGTTACCCAGGCTGGAGTGCAATGGCGCGATCTCGGCTCACGGCAACCTCCGCCTCCTGGGCTCAGGCAGTTCTCCTGCCTCAGCCTCCTGAGTAGCTGGGATTACAGGCACGTGCCGCCATGCCCAGCTAATTGTTTGTATTTTTAGTAGAGACGGGGTTTCACCATGTTGACCAAGGATGGTCTCGATCTCTCGACCTCGTGACCCACCTGCCTCGGCCTCCCAAAGTGCTGGGATTACAGGCTTGAGCCACCGCGCCTGGCCTTCCTTTCTACTTTCTTTACTTTCTGTTTTTTGAGACAGGGTCTTACTCTGTCACCCAGGCTGGAGCGCAGTGGTGTCATCTCAGCTCAGTACCGCCTTGAACCCCTGGTCTCAGGGAATCCTCTCACCTTAGCCTCTTGAGTAGCTGGGACCACAGGTGCTTGCCACCATGCCCAGCTAATTTTTTTTTTAAGATGTAGTCTCACTCTGTCACTCAGGCTGGAGTGCAGTGGCATGATCTCGGCTCACTGCAACCTCCACCTCCTGGGTTCAAGTGATTATCCTGCCTCTGCCTCCCGAGGGGCTGGGACTACAGGTATGCGCCACTATGCCCAGCTAATTTTTGTATTTTTTAGTAGAATCGGGGTTTCACCATATTGAACAGGCTGGTTTTGAACTCCTGACCTCGTGATCTGCCCACCTCGGCCTCCAAAGTGCTGGGATTATAAGCATGAGCCACTGTACCCAGCCTAATTATTATTTTTTATTTTTTTTCTGTAGAGACAGAGTTTTGCTCTGCTGTCGGGCTGATCTCAAACTCTTGGCCTCAAGCAGTCCTTCTACCTTGGTCTCCCAAAGTGTTGGGATTATAGGTGTGAACCATTGTACATGGCCTGTAATTTGTTTTTTCTCTCTTTCCCTTTCCTTTCCTTTCCCTCTTGTCATCTTGGCTGGAGTGCAATGGCACAATCTCAGCTCACTGCAACCTCCACCTCCCGGGTTCAAACAGTTCTCCTGCCTCAGCCTCCCAAGTAGCTGGGATTACAGGCATATACCACCACACCTAATTTTTGTATTTTTTTTTTTTTAATAGCGACATGGTTTCTTCATGTTGGCCGGGCTGGTCTCGAACTCCTGACCTCAGGTGATCTACCTGACTTGGCCTCCCAAAGTGCCTCCTAAAGTGTTGAGAATACAGGCGTAAGCCACTGCACCTGGCCTTGTTTTCTTTGGATAAAACTCTGCGATTTGAAATTAAGACATGGCCTCACTGAAGTGGCTGAGGAAGTTGATCTACCTCAAGGGAAGCAGGTCTCTCATTACACCTCTTTTTTTTTTTTTTTTTTTTTTTTTTTTGAGACGGAGTTTCACTCTCCTTACCCAGGCTGGAGTGCAATGGCGCGATCTCGGCTCACTGCAACCTCTGCCTCCTGGGTTCAGGCAATTCTCCTGCCTCAGCCTCCTGAGTAGCTGGGATTACAGGCACGCGCCACCACGCCCAGCTAATTTTTTGTATTTTTAGTAGAGACGGGGTTTCACCATGTTGACCAGGATGGTCTCGATCGCTTGACTTTGTGATCCACCCGCCTCGGCCTCCCAAAGTGCTGGGATTACAAGCTTGAGCCACTGCGCCGGGCCTTACACCTCTTTTTAAGGCCCTCGCCGCAGATCTCCCAACACCATCCCACTGAAAGGAAAGCAAAGAAATGTGTGCAAAGGGTGAAGAACACCAGGTGGCTGGTGGTGTGTATATCGGACATTTGACTTTTTATTTTTATATTTCAGAGACACAAGGAAACCCACCGTTGCACTGTCTGCTGTTGGTGAGTGTATGCTTCTCCTGCCTCACCCTGGCGTCCCGATGTGTCTTCATTTTATTCCTTCCAGTTCTTTCCGTTCCTTCCTATTCCTTGCCCTCTCCCTCTCTGACCACCTATGCCCAGGCTGTGCCATGGCTGAGTGGACTTGTAAGTCCCATGTTGTTGGAAGGGGCTTACTTTAGGCTGCTCGCAAAAGCCACAGTTAAGACTGTTGGGTGTGGAGGAGGACCTCATTTCAGAGTCCAAGGACAAGAGGCAAGTTGATTTGATTGTAACCTTTTTATAGTGGAAAATTTCAAACATTCTGTAAAAATAGGGAGAAGAAAATGAACTGCCTGTGTTCATCATCGGCTTCAACACCTGTCATCATACAGCCAGTTTTACTTTATCTTTTCCTCCACCCACCATTTCACCTCCACCTTCATCCTCCTTGTGATTTTTTTTCTTTTTTGAGACAGAGTCTCGCTCTTGTTGCCCAGGCTGAAGTGCAGTGGTGTGATCTCGGCTCACTGCAGCTGCCGCTTCCCAGGTTCAAGCAATTCTCCTGCCTCAGCCTCCCAAGTAGCTGGGATTACAGGCACCCACCACCACGCCTGGGTGATTTTTGTATTTTTAGTAGAGACAGGTTTCACCATGTTGGCCAGGCTGGTCTGCAACTCCTGACCTCTAGTGATCTTCCTGCCTCAGCCTCCCAAAATGCTGGGAGTACAGGCGTGAGCCAACATGCCCGGCCCCCTTGTGATTATTTTGAAGCTAGGTGTCATATCATTTCTTCAAGTATTTTAGTATATATATATATATATATATATTTTTTTTTTTTTTACAAAAGAAGACTCCCTGAACAAAAAAGTAACCACAATACCATACTTAAAAATACCTAACATACTGAAAAATATTAAAAGTAAATCTTCAGTATCATCAAGTATCTAAGCAGTACTCAGATTTCTCCAATCTTCTCTCTTTTTAGTTACAAATTGTTTGAACAATGGTTTGAATAAGAATCCAAACAAAGTCCATACTTGGAAGTGGTTGATATATTTCTCATCTTTTTAAGTCTTTCTCCTTCTTCTTTTTGGATGTGTGTTGTTCTTTTCCTGAAGTTTATTAAAGCAATGGTTTATCCTGTAGTTTCTCCCCAATTAGATTATGCTGATTGTGTGTATGGTGTCGTTTAACATGGATGAACCAAGTCCTTTAAGTTACTTTCTGATCTGCCTGTTCTCATGGCTTAGTTGAAACTGACCGTTTCTGGAATTCTCAGTTGGGGCTACCAGGGAATATTCCCACCACTTCCTGAGAGTAGAATGTGGAATAGAGCTGGTATAACTTGGCTGGGTGCAGTGGCTCACGCCTGTAATCCCAGCACTTTAGGAGACTGAGGTGGGTGGATCATGAGGTCAGGAGTTCAAGACCAGACTGGCCAAGATGATGAAACCCTGTCTCTACTAAAAATGCAAAAATTAGCCAGGCATGGTGATGGACGCCTGTAATCCTAGCTAATAGGGAGGCTGAGGCAGGAGAATTGCTTGTACCTGGGAGGTGGAGGTTGCATGAGCTGAGATCGTGCCATTGCACTCCAGCCTGGGTGACAGAGAGAGACTCTGTCTCAAAACAAACAAACAAACAAACAAACAAAAAACTGGTATAACTTATTCAGAGGGATAAAACTGAATTGTCAGTATTTTGGCATCCTTTTTAAAAGCATGTATTATCTATGTGTTCAGTCCTGTCCCTTTGTATCTCCTTGGTGCATTGGAACACACATTTGGTGTTTGCTCTGAAATGGTTGCTGTACATAGTTCTTTTTCCCTCTGTATCCCCATGCCTTTTTATTTAAAGGCCTTTAGCATCATGATTGTATTAAGCAGCTGGATGAATGATTTGTGAAGTTAGAAACCACTTCTTTCTTTTTTTTCTTTGAGACAGATCCTCACTCTGTCATCCAGGCTGGAGGGCAGTGGCAGAATCTCAGCTCACTGCAACCTCCACCTTCCGCGTTCAAGTGATTCTCCCACCTCAGCCTCTTGAGTAGCTGGGATTTTTTGTATTTTTAGTAGAGACAGAGTTTTACCATGTTGGCGAGGCTGGTCTCGAACTCCTGACCTCAAGTGATCCACCCACCTTGGCCTCCCAAAGTGCTGGGATTACAGGCATGAGCCACTGCGCCTGGCTGAAACTGGTTCATTTTTTAGCTTACTTGTTCTCATTGTGTTTTTTTTTTTTTTTTCTGTTACAGATCTTTGTGACAAATGGAAGTAGGAGACTTCTTTCCTTTGTATTCAGTGTGGTTTCTCAGTGGTGGCAGAGCTACCCTGGGGTAAAAGAGGAAAGTGAGAGGCTTGTGGACCTTGATAAGCTGCTGGATCTAACATTCCCCGAGTGGTGCAGCCTTGGGTACTGCCTGCTCCCCAGAGTCTGTGGTCCTCATCTTTCAGGGGGCACATTATTTATGCCCTTTGGGGTACAGAGTCACGTTGTGACTTTGTATTCTCTGTGTCTGGGAGCTCTCATAGCTTGGGACCTCCATTTGACCCTGGTATAATGATTTTTTTCTTTTTTTGACATGGCGTCTTGTTCTGTTGCCCAGGCTGGAGTGCAGTGGCACAGTCTTGGTTTACTTCAGCCTCCCCCTCCTGGGTTCAAGCGATTCTCCTGCCTCAGTCTCCTGAGTAGCTGAGATTACAGGTGCACACCACCACACCTGGCTAATTTTTGTATTTTTAGTAGAGAAGGAGTTTCGCCATGTTTGCCAAGCTGGTCTTGAACCCCTGACCTCAGCTGATCCACCTGCCTTGGCCTCCCGAAGTGCTGGGATTACAAGTGTGAGCCACCACGCCTGGGCCCTGGTGTAATAATCATCTTGATAAAGCAGGTTGCATTTGGGAGTTCCCAGGGTCCTTTGGGAGCCCTCCCGTTCTGATGCCCCCCCACTGAGAAAGATGTGTTCTCTTGGACACTTAAGTAACTCTGTCAAGAGGAGGTAGAGCAAGCTCTTCTCAGTCACTTTCTCCTTCAGCTGGTATCTTTTCTTGCAAATAAACTGCACCTCCTAATACTCTTTATTGCTTCATCTTCACTGGTCTCCACTATTTGTTCTTAGATGACTTAAGATATCCTATGTGTCAAGAAAGAACATGACCAATAGCCTCACCAAAACCAACAACATATCCTTGGACAGGACCTAGTTCTAGGCCTAATGCTCCATGTCCTGCTAGGTTCTGAGTCCTTGATCTGTCATACTCTGGGCTTCTTGGATCAGGTAGCTCTCCAAAGCCGTGGATCTACTATGGGTCTCCCCAGTAATAAACACCAGGCAGAGGGAAAAGTATCACAGCAGTAATGTCATGTGTGCTGTGAGGGAGGACAGGAGGAGGCAGGAAGGAGTGCTGTCAGTTCGGTTCTGGTTTGGTTCTGGATTAATGATTCATTTTTAACAGTCAGCCAGAAGTGTCACTATGTCCCAATTTTCTATATGTCTCAGCTCTTTCTGGCCTCTCACATTATGCATCCTGTCTTAAGTAGTTCTTTTGTCACTAATGTATCAATGACACTCTCTATTGGCAGAGAAGGAGAAGAACTGAGGTCACACACTGCCAAGGGGGTTCCCTTTCCCTGATCAATGTGGTGCCAGTGGCCATGGCTGGCAGGGAGATGGGGTATGGAGAGCTTGTAATCCTTGAGGCAGAATTGGTCAACAGTGGGGCTTATTCTGTAGCTGATCTTCAGCTAAGGCTGTGTTTATCTAAGACTGTTGCTCAACAATTTAACAAAAAGAAGGCGCAGGCCTGAGAGCTGAGGCTTTTCTGATTAGGAGTGTGAGCAGGTGTTATTTGGGGATGAGAAAGGGTTAGGTTGCATGACAAGTCAATTACCAGCCAGGAGTGCCATGCTTAACTGCTGCTCTCTAAGAAACTAGGTTCTCCTGCTGCATCTGCTCAGAGTAACCTGTAGATTTTTTCCCTGAGATTATTTCCTCAATTAGGTGACTATGATCCTGTTCCCATGTGTTAATTCAGTTATTTTTTGGCTTCGTTTCATCTGGAATAGTGGAGTTGGTGCAGTCATAGAAACTTAAAGGGTTCTGGGCTTATTCAGCCAGAACTCATTATCCAGCTCCCTGGCTGTGCTCCGCTCTGCTTCCAAAAGCACCAAGGGCAGCAGCTTTCTTCCCTGATTTTTCTTTGCAGCGGGTGCCTCCCAGGTCAAATGGAATAAAAAAAATGCTAACTGCCTTGCCACCAGCCATGACGGCGATGTGCGGATATGGGATAAGAGGGTGAGTAATCTCTTTTTCTCCCCTTCGTTGGTCTTTGATCCCTCCCGGAGGGTGTGAAGATGATTTTATGAGTGCCAGGACTTGGCTTGAGAATCTGGGAACCCTGTGCAGCATGGTAAATGGTCATTTTAAGCTCATAGTACCAGATGACATTTGTGTCTCAATCCAATGTTGAAGGAAGATAGGGAAGTGAGACATTAGGACCAGTGGTTGAAGAAAATCAGCCCCGTTTTGCCACTTCCTGATTGTGACACCAGTTAAGCCACTGCACTTCTCTTAGCCTCAGTTTCCTTCAAAATAAGATAATAACAATGTGTGTATCCCTGGCATTAAGGTGTGGAGCTTAATGCTATCTTAGACTTGCCAGCAGTCTTCTTATCCCTGCCTGTTTGCAAGGTGAAATGTTATTGTTCTTGGACATCTGCCATCCTGAGTACTTCCAGTAATGATGAGTGAGGCAGGGCACTCATTATGCTTAAATTTCCCCTTACAAGCCTAGACATCCCATCAGCCCCAAAGTTGCCTGCACATCAATCATATGTTCTCACTGCAGCAGCCTGTAGACACCTAGGGATGGAAACAGTGGCGGGTCCTTAGCTGTGACTAGAATGGAAAGTCTACTGAAATTGGTCGTGTTGGCCTCAGTGAGGGTCATGGTACAGGGAAAAGGCCTCCCCCGCATTTTACTCCCAGACCGTTGGGTAATAATGAACAGAGCGGTCACTGCCATCGGACCTGGGTGTAAATCCTGCTTTCTGCCTGTGAGACCTGGGGCCAGAGATGTTCAGGCGTTGTGGGGAGGGCTTGTTCTGGGATGTCCCCGTTGTATTCTGACTGCTCCCTTCCCTTTGTACATTTGAAAGAGAAGTGGGAGGTGGAGCAGAGATTAGGCATGGCACATCCTGTATGCTGCATTAGGCTCCAGGACATGCTATGGAAGCCTTGTGTGGCAGAAGCCCTCTGCCTTACGTAGCTCTTAGGTGAGAAGGTGATTCCGTAGAGGTTGGGCAGGTGCATCTTATTATTATTATTATTTTTTTGAGACAGTCTTGCATTGTCGCCCAGGCTGGAGTACAGTAGCGCGATCTTGGCTCATTGGAACCTCCACTTCCCAGGTTCAAGTGATTCTCCCGCCTCAGCCTCCTGAGTAGCTAGGATTACAGGCCTATACCACCATGCCCAGCGAATTTTTTTATTTTTTTTAGTAGAGACGGAGTTTCACCATGTTGGCCAGCCTGGTCTCGAACTTCTGACCTTAGGTGATCCACCTGCCTTGGCCTCCCAAAGTACTGGGATTACAGGTGTGAGCCACCGCGCCCAGACAGTACATCCCTTTTCTACACATGAGTAAACCAAAGCACAATTTGCTGCCAAAAGTTGAATCCAGGCAGGCTGGTTCTAGAGACAGCACTGTTTTTTGTTTTTGAAACAGTCTCCCTGTCTCCTAGGGTGGAGTGCAGTTGTACAATCGTAACTCTCTGCAGCCTCACAGTCCTGGACTCAAGTGATCCTCCCGAGTTAGCCTCCTGAGTAGCTGAGACTACAGATGTGCACCATCATGATGGGCTAATTAAAAAAAGTTTTTTGTGTAGAGATGAGAATCTTACTATGTTGCCCAGGCTGGTCTTGACTTCTGGTCTGAAGTGATCCTCCTGTCTTGGCCTCACAAAATGCTGGGATTACAGGTGTGAGCCACTGCACCCAGCCTGGAGACGGCACACTTAACCTCATTGACTAATGCTAATTATGGAAGTAATACCTGCTCTCTGTAGAAAATATAAATGAAAAAATAAAAATCATTAATAGTCCTACTACCCAGAGACAATTGCTAACCTTTTGGTGTTTTCTGTTCCTATGCTTTTTTTTTTTTTTGAGATGGAGTTTTGCTCTTGTTACCCAGGCTGGAGTGCAATGGTGCGATCTCGGCTCACCACAACCTCCGCCTCCTGGGTTCAGGCAATTCTCCTGTCTCAGCCTCCTGAGTAGCTGGGATTACAGGCATGCGCCACCATGCCCAGCTAATTTTTTGTATTTTTAGTAGAGATGGGGTTTCACCATGTTAACCAGGATGGTCTCGATCTCTTGACCTCGTGATCCACCCACCTCGGCCTCCCAAAGTGCTGGGATTACAGGCATGAGCCACCATGCCCGGCCTGCTTTTTTTTTTTTTTTTTTTAACTTAGTTTGTCATACCATGTACATAGTTGTGTACACTTTTTTGTTTGACACTACAACAGATGCATTATCCTTGTGCTATAAGCTCTTTCTAACTTTCAGTGGCTACATCATATGTATCATCTTATGGTGTCACATAGCTGTAATATGTGATTCATTTCATTATTGCTCTTTTGTTGATCATTTATGTTTTTTCTGGTTTTCTAGTGTTTCAGATAACATCAGGATGAACTGCTTTTATATCTAAAGCTTTCTATGAGTTTGGATTATTCTCTTAAGACAGGAAAAATTGTGGGCTAGGCACAGTGGCTCAAGCCTGTAATCCCAGCACTTTGGGAGACCATAGCAAGAGGATTGCTTGAGGCCAGGCGTTTAATACCAATTTGGGCAACATAGCAGGACTACATTTCTTCAAAAACATACAAAATTCAAAAAAAAAGAAAGGAAAAATTTTTTTTTTCTTCTTCATATGAGCTGTGGCTTTGTTGTAGAAAATTTTAAGTCTCTGTATAAATCTTGCCAAATTTCTTCCTAAAAGGGTTGTACTGTTTTGGCCAGACATGGCTCACGCCTGTAATCCCAGCACTTTGGGAGGCCAAGACAGGCGGGTTGCCTGAGGTCAGGAGTTCGAAACCAGCCTGACCAACATGGCGAAAGTGCGTCTCTGCTAAAAATACAAAAATGAGCTGGGTGTGGTGGCAGGTGCCTGTAATTCCAGCTACTCGGGAGACTGAGGTAGGAGAATCGCTCGAACCCGGGAGGTGGAGGTTGCAGTGAGCCGAGATGGCACCACTGCACTGCAGCCTGGGGGATACAGTAAGACTCTGCCTCCAAAAAAAAAAAAGGTTGTACTGTTTTATATGCACTCTGATAGTGACAAATGGAGCCTCAATAGCATTCTTTACAAATGTCTTCTAATTTGCCAGCTTAAAAAAATCTTGTTTTAATGTATATTTCCGAGGTTTCCTTCAGCTTTATTTTCTATATGCTTATTAAGCATGTATTGTTTTCTTTTGTGATGTGCATTTATTCTCCTTCAGAATATTAGGCACCAGCCCTTTAAGATGGATGGTTTTACCCTCTTCTTGAAGCTGGGTCCGTTCGGTTGTCTCAGCCCCTCTTCTTGGGTGATCCTGAGGAAAGGGAGTGGGAATTGTCAGATTGCACTATTAACGTGTGAGGCTGGGCATGGTGGATCAGGCCTGTAATCTCAGCACTTTGGGAGGCCAAAGCAGGTGGGTCGCTTGAGCCTAGGTGTTCAAGACCAGCCTGGACAACATGCAAAACCCCATCTCTACAAAAAAAATACAAAAAATTAGCCAGGCATGGTGGTGCGCACCTGGAGTCACAGCTACTTGGAGGGCTGAGGCGGGAGGACTGCTTGAGCCCAGGAGGTTGAGGCTGCAGTCAGCTGTGATCATGCCACTGCACTCCAGGCTGGGTGACAGAGCAAGACTCCGTCTCAAAAAAGGGGGTGAAAAGCGCCCACTACCTTGTATCCTTCTTTAAAGTGGGAAGATGTGAGGCTCACAGGGGCATTTGCAGAGCACGTGAAGGAGAATTGGGGAAATGTTTTGGTGATGGTGTTTTGTTTGGCTTAACCAAAACAAAGTCTGTGAAGGATAGAAACAGTATCTGGTAGTATTTTTGCATCCTCACTCAATAGCTAGCAAACTTTTACATGGTAGATATGCAATGAATTCTTTCTAAATCTGTAGCATTCGGTGCTGATCTGTTGCAGAAACCCAGTACAGCAGTGGAATATCTAGCAGCCCACCTCTCCAAAATCCATGGCCTGGACTGGCACCCAGACAGCGAGCACATTCTTGCTACCTCCAGTCAAGACAATTCTGTGAAGGTGAGTGGCACCCGTGGGGAAGTTGGAGAAGCAGTGTCAGGGTGGCATCAGGGATGTATGGTTCCACCTTGGAAGGAAAGCTACAGTACGTTAGCATAGTATGTATTTCACGGGTGCATGTGCTTCTTGGGCAACTGAACACGTAAATTTGGTTATGTTACCAGCCAGATGCAACAGAGCAAGACCCAACATGGTGCTGTTCATTGTAACCGTGTTACGTCATGACAGCAGAGTGACATGCCGTAGCATCTCCTCTGATACGGCTCTTAGAATTTGTTCAGAAGGTTTTTGTCTTTCCCTTTGTGAAAGGAAGTCAGAGACAAAAGTACTTAGAAAGGGAAATAAGTTGGTCAGGCGCAGTGGCTCATACCTGTAATCCCAACACTTTGGGAGCCAAGGCAGGCAGATCACTTGAGGTCAGGAGTTCGAGACCAGTCTGGCCAACATGGTGAAACCTGGTCTCTACTAAAAATACAAAAATTAGTTGGCCATGGTGGCGCATGCCTGTAGTCCCAGCCACTCAGGAGGCTGAGGCACAAGAACTACTTGAACCCAGGAGGCACATGTTGCAGTGAGCCGAGATTGTGCCACTGTGCTCCAGCCTGGGTGACTGAGCAGGATTGCCTCAAGAAAGGGAAAGATGTTTACTTGCAAAGAAGCTGCAAGGAAGTCATATATGCATAACAGAGATACAAGTAAAGGAGAAACGCCTGCAGAGTTGTTAAGGTTGCAAAGTTGACAATTAGTCTGTTCCCGGTGGAAAAACAGCTGCTTCCTCCCATGTTTATCATATGTATAAGGTTCTGACATTTTCAGACATCAGCAGTGCGCGATTCAGAGATACAGTCATTTTATTAATGATTGTCTAACTTGCAGGAAATGCTCAAGATCTTATATGTTTCAGTAAACTGATTATTTTTAGTGTATCACAAGTACAGCGTGTTTTGTTTGCCTTTCCTCTCTGGCACATGATGTTCACCCTTGGGCAGAATGATGGCAGGGCAGAGACATCTTTGCTCCAGTAGTTCCTCCTTGTGGTCAGGTCTCTGTCTCTAAGGGCAGGGGTTTGACCATAGCAGTTGGATTAGCAATTTTATGATTCAGTGTCATTTATTTAATGCTTTGTTGTATTTATATAGTCATGTTTGACATCTTTGTGATATGATTGGCAAAACTGTAGTCATATAGTAAGTTAATAGTTAACTTCTGTCTTGAAGTTTATAAATCCCTTAGGGTTGTAAGGTTTTTTTTTTACTGTGCCAGACATGACTTTTGTTTGTTCATATTGCATTTGTTTTTTTTTTTTTTTTTTTTTTAAAAGACGAGGTTTCACCATATTGGTCAGGCTGGTCTTGAACTCTCGACCTCAGGTGATCCACCCACCTTGGCCTCCAAAGTGCTTGGATTACAGGCATGATCCACTGTGCCTGGCCTAGGGTTTTTTGTTTTTATTATTATTATTATTTTGAGACTGAGTCTCACTCTGTCATCCAGGCTGGAGTGCAGTGGCACAATCTTGGCTCACTGCAGCCTCTGCCTCCTGGGTTCACTTGATTCTCCTGCCTCAGCCTCCTAAGTAGCTGGAATTACAGATGTGCGACACCATGCCTGGCTAATTTTTGTATTTTTAGTAGAGACGGAGTTTTATCATGTTGGCCAGGATGGTGTCAAACTCCTAACCTCAAGTGATCTGCCTGCCTCGGCCTCCCAAAGTGCTGGGATTACAAGCATGAGTCACCATGCCCGGCCGCATTTGGATTTTTGTCCCCATACCCCAGTCAGCTTGTCTCCCAAGTTCAGGAATCAGAAACCATCCAGTTCAACTCCACCTCTTTCTCTGAGATGCTCAAGTTTGTTGCTATTCAGTGACATCTTTCCTACCTGTTGAGGTTGGGGTTTCATAGGTAATAAAGCAGGTAACAGCCAGTTTCCTGGGAGGACTTGATGGGCCTTGTCTCCCCATACAAAGCCTTCTCTGTTCTTTACCAGCAGGCTTAGCTTATAATTGAAATGAGATTTTTGGCATGATATTTGATTTATTCCACTATATCCTGGAAGCAAGACAATTTTTACTGAATGTATGTCAATAGCATGATCATAAAAAGTGAAGAGACTTAGAAAAGGGACTTTGTATAACATTCAACCATTATTTTTAGTAGATAAGGATCAATATGTGTAATTTTTCTACATAATCATTCTTAAGTTTATATGACAATTTATTAGCTCATTATTTATATTAATAATTTTTATTATATTTTTATTTTCTGAATTCTAAGGGGTCAGTTGGAGCAAGGTACCACTGCATGTGTATTTCATTTCAGTTTGTAAATTAAAACAGTTAAGTTGAAGTTTAGGGATAGATCAAGAAGAAAGAAAAGAATTTTTCATGTGTGGCTCTTAGAAATAGAACATTAACTACAGTTAAATGAGGTCGTATTATTTTATATAATCTGTATTTTCCCTGATCTTGCGTTAACAGCAGTCTATTTCACAGAATTGCTGCCTTCTACACAAAAAGGATCCTAGAAATCCAGACATAGTCCCTTGGTTCGTTCTTTTTTTTTTTTTTTGAGAAAGAGTCTTATTCTGTCACCCAGGCTGGAGTACAGTGTCACGATCTTGGCTCACTGCAACCTTTGCCTCCCGGGTTCAAGTGCTTCTCATGTCTCAGCCTCACCCAGTAGCTGGAATTACAAGGGTGCACCAACATGCCTGCCTAATTTTTGTATTTTTAGTAAAGATGGGGTTTCACCATGTTGGCCAGGCTGATCTCAAACTCCTGACCTCAAGCAATCTGCCTGCCCCGGCCTCCTAAAGTGCTGGGATTACAGGCATAAGCCACTGTGCCTGACTACCCTTGGTACATTCTGATGAGAAACATGTACCTTTGAGTCTGTTTCCTAGGGTATCAACACTCAAGGAAGCCTGGTTCTTTTTTGACCAAGGCTCTTCTGATATTTCTTTATATCTCTCTCTTTCTCTGGATAGATATGTACATATCTGTATGTGATATTTCTATCTGTGTAGAGAAATATAGATCTACATAGAGAAAGATATAGATATGTACATATGTATACATCTTTATATACAGATACAGATATGTACATATTTGTATCTACACATAAAGAAAATATATATATTTTGTCTTACCATGTTGTCCAGGCTAGCCTTGAACTCCTGGGCTCAAGCAGTCTTCCTGCCTAAGCCTCCCAAAGTGCTGGGTGGCATTACAGGCATGAGCCCCACACCTGGCCCCTGATACTTCTTCAGAGAACTTTCTGATCTGTAGCTTGTAGCAGGAACCCTTTGGCAAGGGTAAGTGAAAAGGAGGAATTATCTATGAATGGGAGGATGGAGTGTCTCCGGTTAATTTGTAATAACTACCTGTATCAGACTGAAAGCTTGAAGTCTTCTGTTTGCAAATGACGTGTAATCATTTTGTAAGACTGCATCAGTGATTGCCTTGAGAGCAAGAGCATGTTATGAACAGTGAGAAGGTTGTCAAATCTCCAGGGTCCTCTAATTGAGCCCATAAATTGCATAATCATCACCAGCTGGTGAGCACATTTAATCTAGAAACAGTCTTTATTTTTTTAAATAAAAGGATTAATCTTGCTAACAGTTACATGCCAGTCTTTGTACCTGAACATGAATATGTTTCTATCGAAATTGAAAAGTAAACAGTTGCTGAAATGCATTCATATGAACAACATTTTTCTTGTGTTTAATGAATCTGGGGAGGTTGAACTTTTCTTTGCTAGCCTTCCACGTACTGTGGATTTGATAATAGGGCAGTGTGCAGAGTGTGGAGCTCATTAAAAATCTGGAGAGTACCAAGGATACCTAATTATTTTGAGTATCATTCCTTTTATAAGTTGAGGGGAGAATTACAGTTTACCCTGTGGCCATCTGGGAAACCAAAAAATAAGTTGAAAAGATATTTTGACCATTTTATGATTTTGAACATAGGACCTGAATTTGGCAAGAAAGAATAGTCAGATAAGGGTCTAAAGATAAGAAATGGCTGGGTGTGGTGACTCACGCCTGTAATCCCAACACTTTGGGAGGCTGAGGCAGGTGGGTCACCTGAGATCACGAGTTCATGACCAGGCTGGCCAACATGGCGAAACTCTGTCTCTACTAAAAATACAAAATTAGCTGGGCATGGTGGTGCATGCCTGTAATCTCAGCTACTGAAGAGGCTGAGGCAGGAGAATCACTTGAACCTGGGAGGTGGAGGTTGCAGTGAGCTGAGATCACGCCACTGTACTCCAGCCTGGGCAACAAGAGCTAAACTGCCTCTTAAAAAATAAATAAATTAGTGGCCGGGCACGGTGGCTCAAGCCTGTAATCCCAGCACTTTGCGAGGCTGAGGTGGGTGGATCACGAGGTCAAGAGATCGAGACCATCCTGGTCAACATGGTGAAACCCGATCTCTACTAAAAATACAAAACATTAGCTGGGCATGGTGGCACGTGCCTATAATCCCAGCTACTCAGGAGGCTGAGGCAGGAGAATTGCCTGAACCCAGGAGGTGGGGGTTGCGGTGAGCCGAGATGGCGCCATTGCACTCTAGCCTGGGTAACAAGAGCGAAACTCCGTCTCAAAAAAAAAAAATTAATTAATTAATTAATTAAAATAAAGAAATGAGTACAGTCTTGATATAGAGTGACACTAAAGTTAAATACAGCAGAAGTGACAAAAAGTATTAAAAATGGTAGTGTTTTTAAAAAATAAGGGACTTTAGGCACATGATTCAGGAGCTTTATGAAAAACAAAAAGTAAGTATTTTGGTGAACCCCTGTTCTCTGGGTGTAATATAAGTTTTTACTGTTTTAAACAAATGATGTGCTCAGAAATCAGTTGCTGTTTAAATGGAAAGAAAACCTACATCTTAGGTGTTGTTTTGTTTTTTAGAGACAGGGTCTCACTGTGTCACCCAGGCTGCGCTATAAGCGGCATGATCACACCTCACTGCAGCCTTGAACTCTTGGGATCAAGTGATCCTCCCACATCAGCCTCTCAAGTTGCTAGGACTACAGGTGTATGCCACCATGTCAAATTATTTTGTCTTTTTGTAGAGATGGGGGCTTGCTGTGTTGCTGGGCTGACATTTTGGTTTTATTCCTTTTGTGCACTATCCATACAATGTTTTGCAGAAAAGTCTTTTCTACAAAGCATTTCTGTTTTATAAGAAAATCCATAGCATTTGGCCAACTTTGTCAATGTGAAACATAAGATAAAATTATTCCATTTTTCTCCTTGATAAAGCAAGAAACACGTTTGTTATCTTCCAAACACATCCTCATGCAATCATAGATAATATTTGACATTCTTAAAGCAGTGGAAGTAATCATGTTTACTCATGTGATCAAAAGATATTTGTAAATCCTTTAACCCTATTAACTGTTAAATAGTCAATAAAGTATCAAGACTGGGTCTGGTGGCTCATGCCTATAATTCCAGCACTTTGGGAGGCTGAGGAGGGAGGATCACTTGAGCCCAGGACTTGGAGACCAGCCTGGCCAACATAGTGAGACCCCACCTCTACAAAAAATAAACAAATTAGCTTGGTGTGATGGTGCATACCAGTAGTCTTAGCCACCCAGAAGGCTGAGGTAGGATCGCTGGAGCCAAGGAAGTTGAGGTTGCATTGAGCTATAATCACACCACTGCACTCCAACTTGAGTGACAGAGTGAGACCCTATCTCAGATAAATAATAATGTATCAAAATAAGGAGCAAGGATGTGTGTGTATGTGTGTGTGTGTGTGTAAAAATTGTGTTTCATAATTCAATTTAACAATTTCAAAAGGTGTCCTTGGCTAGCTCATCATGCCTGTAATCCTAACACTTTGGGTGGCTGAGGTGGGAGGATCCCTTGAGGCCAGGAGTTAGAGATGAGCCTGGACAACATAGTGAGACCCTATTTCTAAAAAAAAAAAAAAAAAAAATTAGCTGGACTGGTAGCATGCATCTGTAGTCCCAGCTACTCAGGAGGCTAAGGCAGGAGGATTGCTTGAGCCCAGGAGTTCAAGGCTGCAGTGAGCTGTGATCAAATTACTGCATTCCATTCTAGGTGACAGAGTGAGATCCTATCTTTTAAAAAAAATGCATAGACATAAATTCAAAGGTTATTCATTAATATTAGTTGAAGGTCAAAATTAATCTAAATTAAGCTGATATAACACAGAAATAAAAGTTTATGTTAAGAGTTTGTTAGAGAAATATTAAACATATTTACCTTGATACTGTAATGGAATAGCTAAGTTGTTGTTTTTTCTTTCTTTCTCTTTTTTTTTTTTGAGACAAGATATTGCCTTGTTATGTAGGCTGGAATGCGATGGCATGATCATGGCTCACTGCAGCCTGGACCTCTTGGGCTCAAACGATCTTCCCATGTCATCCTCCAGAGTAGCTGGGACTACAAGTGCAAACCACAATGCCTGGCTGGCTTTTTTGTTTTTTGTAGAGTTGGGGTCTCCCCATGTTGGCTGTAGACTTAAGTTCTTGTGATCTTTGGTACTATAAAAAGTTCAGCCAGGCACGGTGACTCATACCTGTAGTCCCAGCACTTTTGGAGGCTGAGGCGGGCAGATTGCTTGAACTTAGGAGTTTGAGACCAGCCTGGGCAACATGGCAAAACCCCATCTCTACAAAAAATGCAAAAAACTAGCCAGGTGTGTTAGCAAGCACCTGTAGTCCCAGATACTTGGGAGGCAAAGGTGGGAGAATTGTTCAAGCCTGAGAGGTCGAGGTTGTATTAAGGCAAGATTGTGCCACTGCACTCTACAAAGGGAGACGGTCTTTCAAAAAAAGAAAAAAAAAGGTGATAAGAGCAAACACTTTTTAAAAAGCATCATTTGTTATTATTCATTCAATTTAATATAATTTTTACATTTTAATAATTTTAAACATTTTGTGGAAATGACAACTCCTATAATCCATGAAAACAGTTATGCAATTTAGGATGTTTAATTAAGCTTTCCATGAGAAAATAAACCCAAGACTTATTTAAGTTAGAATAGTATGTTAAAATCAATATTTACACTGTGATAAACCTGAACTTTTTTCTTTTCTTTTCTTTTCTTTTTTTTGGAAACGGAGTCTCGCTATGTCGCCCAACCTGGAGTGCAGTAGCGTGATCTCAGCTCACTGCAACCTCCTTCTCCTGGGTTCAAATGATTCTCCTGCCTCAGCCTCCCAAGTAGCTGGGATAACAGGTGTGCATCAACACGCTTGGCTAGCTTTTTCATTTTTAGTAGAGACAGTTTCACCACGTTAGCCAGGCTGGTCTCAAACTCCTGACCTCAGGTGATCCACCCGCCTCGGTCTCCCAAAGTGCTGGGGTTACAGGAGTGAGCCAGTGTGCCTGGCAGAACTTTTTTCTATGTTTATGTATTATTTAAAACCAAAACTTTCATAAAGTTTGTTTTAAGTTACTGGTGTTTTCTTCATTTTCGTTTTATTTGATTTTTGTGTTTTATTTTTTAACCTGTTGTCAAGCTTCTCGTTTTACATCCTAGCGTCCACAGCCGTTAATTTAACTCACTGCTAATTTTTCCCTGAGGTACAGCTTCAGCAAGCATTTGAGACTTTTCTTTTTTCTGTTTCCATTTTTAAAAAAGAAATTTATGGGTAACTAGTAGGTACGTATATTTATGGGGTACATGAGATCTTTTCATACAGGCATATAAAGTATAGTGATCACATTAGGACAAATTGGGTCTCCATCACCTCAAGCATTTATCATTTTTTTTTGTGTTGTAAACATTCCGATTATACCCTTTCATTTATTTTTAAATGTCCAATAAATTATTGTTGACTGTAATCACCCAGTTGTGCTATCAAATCCTGACTCTTACTCATTCTGCCTAGCTATATTTTTCTAGCCATTAACCATTGCCACTTCTGGCTCCCCCCACCCTGCCCCACTGCCCTTCCCAGCCTCTGGTAACCATCATTCTGCTCTCTTATCTTTTTGAGTTCAATTGTTTTCATTTTTAGCTCCCACATGTGAGTGAGAACACAAAGTTTATTTTCTGTGCCTGGCCTATCTCACTTAACATAATGTCCTCTAGTTCCTTCCATGTTGCAAGTGATAGGATTGCATTATTTTTCATGGATGAATTGTACTCCATTGTGTATATATACCACATTTTCTTTTCCATTCGTCTGTTGATGAACACTTAGGTCACTTCCAGACCTTGGCCACTGTGAATAATACTGCAATAAATATGGGAGTGCAGATGTCTCTTCATTATACTGGTTTCTCTTTGGGGTATATACCTAGCATTGGTTGCTGGATCATCTGATAGTTCTATTCCTTGTGTTTTGAGGAATCGCCATACTGTTCTCCATAGCGGCTGTACTAATTTACATTCCTACCAACAGTATATGAGGGTTTCCTTTTCTTCACATCTTTGCCAGCATTCATTATTGCTTGTCTTTTGGATAACAGCCATTTTAACCAGTGTGAGATGAAATCTCATTGTAGTTTTGATTTGCATTTCTCTGAAGATCAATCATATTGAGCATTCATATACTGTTTGCTATTTGTATGACTTCTTTTTTCTTTTCTTTTTTTTTTTTTTTGGTGAAAAGATATGCATATATTTAGAATTAGCCAGCAGTTTAGATGATCCCAATTTTGTTGGCAACATCCAAAGCATCGTAATCAGGAGCCAGTCGAACGTACGCCTTCTTCTCTCCATCAGCCGAATCCTGGTGTCGACCTTGGCCACATCAGTGTCGTAGAGCTTCTTCACAGCCTGTTTGAGCCGGCGCTTGTTGGCTTTGACATCCACAGTGAACACAAGTGTGTTGTTGCCTTCTCTCTTCTTCATGGCAGACTCAGTGGTCAGCGGAAACTTGACAGCATAGTGGTCAGGCTTGTTTCTCCTGGGGGTGCTCTTCCAAGCATATTTGGGCTGCCTCAGGAGTCACAGTGTCTTGGGCCGCTGGAAGGTGGGTGACATACAGATCTTCTGTTTTTTGTGGCTGTGGACACCTTTCAACACTGCCTTCTTGGCCTTTAAAGCCTTTGTTTTGCCTTTGGTTTTAGGAGAGGCAGGAGCTTCCTTCTTCGCTTTCGACACCATCTTGTGAAAAGGGCTGTATGTCTTTTTTTAAAAGATGTCTGTTCAGATCTTTTGCCCATTTTGTAATTGGATTATTAGATTTTTTTTCCTATTGAGTTGCTTGAGATCCTTATGTATTCTGGTTATTAATCTCTTGTCAGATAGTTTGCAGATCATTTCTCTGAGTCTGTGTATTGTCTCTCTCTCTCTCTTTTTTTTTTCTTTTTTTTGAGACAGAGTCTTGCTCTGTCGCCCAGGCTGGAATGTAGTGGTGTGATCGCAGCACACTGCAACCTCCACCTCCTGGGTTCAAGCGATTCTTGTGCCTCAGCCTCCTGAGTAGCTAGGATTACAGATGCACACCACCATATTCAGCTTATTTTTGTATTTTTTTTTTTCAGTAGAGCTGGGGTTTCACCGTGGTAGCCAGGCTGGTCTCGAACTCCTCACCTCAAATGATCTGCCCACATTGGCCTCCCAAAGTGCTGGGATTACAGGTGTGAGCCACTGTGCCCATTTCATTGGAGTATTTTAGCATTTTTAAATAGATTATTGTAAAACTAAGGAAAATTACGTAACTTCTTTCTCTGTAGCTTTTCCATGGAAGGCAAATCTGGCCTTATGAGAACAGGGAAAAAAGCTGGACGTAGTAGCTCATACCTGTAATCTCAGCATTTTGGGAGGTTGAGGCAAGCAGATCACTTGAGCCCAGGAGTTCAAGACCAGCCTGGGCAACATAGGAAGGCTTATCTCTACAGAAAAAAAGAAAAAAAATCTGGGTGTGCTGGTGTATACTTGTAGTCCTATCTACTCATGAGGCTGCTGAGGCAGGAAGATCACTTGAACTGGGAGGTCAAGGGTGCAGTGAGCCATAATCCTGCCACTATACTCCAGCCTGGGCTACAAAGTGAGATCCTGTCTCAAAACAAAGTGAGAGGCCGGGCGCGGTGGCTCAAGCCTGTAATCCCAGCACATTGGGAGGCCAAGGCGGGTGGATCACGAGGTCAAGAGATCGAGACCATCCTGGTCAACATGGTGAAACCCTGTCTCTACTAAAAATACAAAAAAATTAGCTGGGCATGGTGGCGCGTGCCTGTAATCCCAGCTACTCAGGAGGCTGAGGCAGGAGAATTGCCTGAACCCAGGAGGCGGAGGTTGCGGTGAGCCGAGATGGCGCCATTGCACTCCAGCCTGGGTAACAAGAGCGAAACTCCGTCTCAAAAAAAAAAAAAAAAAAAAAACAAAAAAAACAAAGTGAGAAAGAAAAAAAGAAAAGGGAAATAAAGGAATCCTTGATACTTTCCTCTTCAAGTCCAGCATTTGGTTCTTTAATACACATCTCATGTGAAATAGAAAAGATATTTTGAAAAAACAGCCATGGAGTAAAGTTTTTCTTGCTGTTATAAAGTGTGTCCCTTGGACTGAAAATGAGAAAGCTGAGATTTTTTTTTTTTTTTTTATGAGCAGCAAATCGAAAGCATTAGAAGTTTTATTTTTTTTTTTCTTCCTATAATTTTTTCTTTTTTTTGAGATGGAGTCTCACTGTGTTGCCCAGGCTGGAGTGCAGTGGCACAGTCTCAGCTCACTGCAGCCTCCACCTCCCAGGTTCAAGTGATCCTCCTGTGTCAGCCTCCCAAGTACCTGCGACTACAGGCACCTGCCACCATGCCCTGCTAATCTGTGTATTTTTAGTAGAGACAGGCTTTTGCCATGTTGGCCAGGCTGATCTTGAACTCCTGACCTTAGGTGTTCCATCTGCCTCAGCCTCCCAAAGTGCTGGGATTATAGGCGTGAGGTACCATGCCTGACCTCTTCCTAGAAATTCTCGAGTTCTCTCATTTTAGGTTTAGCTGCATGATTATTAGTCTTCATAGTGAATCAAAACAGGGATGCCATTAATTTGAACAGTTAGGCCATTTAAACTTTTCAATCTAAATCACTAATTTTTTTTTGGAAGTAGGCAAAATTACGTGTTTGCTCAGAAATGATTGCATTCACCTCTTCCCACACACACAATAGAAGACCCTCATCCAGCCCTCAGGCAGGCTGGGGAACTGAGCGGGAGTTTACAGCTGGGTGTTTGCCCGTTCATTATGTTCTGTACTTTGTAATAGTTGTTCATTCATACTGCGCATTAAGTAGAGGAACAGCTAAGATTTATTAACACCTCATTGTTGGCACATAGAATACCCCCTTGCATTCCAGCTTGGCTCGTTTGGATATTTCTTTGGAAGATCCTAATTTTCTTTTGAGACGAGAAAAAGTCACCCACTTAGAACTCTTGAGATTTTTTAGAAGGTAATGAAACTCCAGACAGTCATTTCCGTTTCCATTCAGGCTTATTCACAAAATTATTAACCAAACCAAGCAAAACCTTTGGAAAGTCTCTTATCTTGCTCTAAAACCATGTAAAACCAGTTTTAAAACATTTTGAATATTTTAGAGTTTCATAAGAGATTTTGGGGCCTATACTTTTTTAACTCTCTAAAAGTTTTGAAACAGAGAAGCCAGTTTGAGAGTACCTGTGTGGGTCAGCCCCTTCTACAGAAAAGTTTATGATTATTAAAGGCCATTATGAAAACTGGTTTCTTTTGTAAGAAGGAGGAAAGTAGTTCTTACATTTGTGGCTTGTTGGCTGTCTTCACTTTGGGGAAATTTTCAATCATTATTTTCTCTTCAAATATTACTTCTGTTCCATTTCTTCTCTTTCCTTTCCTCTGGAACAATAATTATACATCTGTTAGACTTTTTTACGGTGTTCCATATAGTCTGATAAAATTTTTCTTTTCTTTTTTTGAGACTGAGTCTTGCTCTGTTGCCCAGATTGGAGTGCAGTGGCATGATCTCAGCTTGCTGCAACCTCTGTTTCCCAGGTTCAAGCAATTATCCTGCCTCAGTTTCCCCAAGTAGTTAGGAGTATAGGTTTGTACCACCACGCCCAGCTAGTTTTTGTATTTTTAGTAGAGATGGGGTTTCACCATGTTGGTCAGGCTGGTCTCGAACTCCTGACCTTGTGATCCTCCCACCTCAGCCTCCCAAAGTGCTTGGATTACAGATGTGAGCCACCGCACTCAGCCAATTTTAATTTTTTTTGTTAAAAATTTTTTTTGAGACAGGGTCATGCTCTGTTGCCCATGCTGGAGTGTAGTGGTATGATCATAGCTCACTGTAACCTTGAACTCCTGGGTTCAATTGATCCTCCCACTTCAGCGTCCCAATTAGCTAGGTGCAGAGATAGGGTCTTGCTTTGTTGCCCAGGCTGGTCTTGAACTCCTGGCCTCAAGTGATCCTCCTACCTTAGCCTCCCAAAGCACTGAGATTATAGATATGAGCCACTGCACCAGCCTTGAAAACCTATGAAATGTAACATACGCAGAGTTGCAAACATATAACTGCCGCCACGGTCGGGGTGTTAAAACAGTTCGATGACACTAAAGAGCTACTTTGTGTTATTCCTTTGCAGTCATACTCTCTCCTACCCCTAACTTCTGGCAACCGCTGGTCTGTTCCCCACCACTATAATTTTGTCTTTTTGAGAATGCCTTTTTTTTTTTTTTTTTTTAAGGTGGAGTCTCACTTTGTTGTCCAGTCTAAAGTGCAATGATATGATCTTGGCTCACTGCAACCTCCGCTTCCCAGGTTCAAGTAATTCTCTTGCCTCAGCCTCCTCCCAAGTAGCTGGGATTACAGGCACCCACCACCATGCCTAGCTAATTTATTTTTGTATTTTTAGCAGAAATAGAGTTTCACCATGTTTGCCAGTCTCGAACTTCTGACCTCAAGTGGTTTGCCTGCCTCGGCCTCCCAAAGTGTTGGGTTTACAGGTGTGAGCCATTGCACCCAGCCTGAGAGTGCCATTTAAATGGAATCATGTAGTATATAACCTTTTTCTTTCTTTTTTTTTTTTTTTTTTTTTTTTTTTGTGACAGAGTCTTGCTCTGTTGCCTAGGCTGGAGTACAGTGGTGCCATCTCAGCTCACTACAACCTCTGCCTCCTGGGTTCAAGCGATTCTCTTGCCCCAGCCTCTTTAGTAGCTGGGACTACAGGTGTGTGGCACCACACCAAGTTAATTTTTGTATTTTTGGTAGAGATGGGGTTTTGCCATGTTGGTCAGGCTGGTCTCAAACCCCTGACGTCAAATGATCTGCCTGCATTGGCCTCCCAAAATACTGGGATTGCAGGTGTGAACCACTGTGCCCGGCCTAGTATATAACCTTTTAAGGTTGTCTTTTTTTCACTCAACAAAATGCCTTAAGAGTCATCCAAGTTGTTTTAAAAATTAATAATGCATGACTTTTTAGTACTGAGTATTTCATTTATGGATATGCCACTATTAATTTTCTGTTGACCCATTGAAGGACATTTGGATGATTTTTGGTTTTTGATGATTGCGAATAGAGCTGCTGTAAACATTCATGTCTAGGGTTTTGTGTGAACAGACATCTTCTATTTTCTAGGGCAGTTATGTAGGAGTGCTGGGTTATATGGTATGTGTACTTTTAACTTTATAGGAAATTGCCAAAGTAGCTGAGATTAGTGGCTCACACCTGTAATCCCAGCACTTTGGGAGGCCGGGGTGGGAGGACTGCCTGAGCCTAGGAGTTCGAGACCAACCTGGGCAACATGGCAAGATTCCACCTCTATTAAAATAAAAGGAAAAAGAAATGACCATAGTTATTTCTTTCATCTGTGATTGCTGTCATCTGTTTTTGAAAATGATTCCCTAATACTTAAACAGTTCCGAGTTTCACTCTTGGTTTTCCTGCCTTTGTGACAGATGCTGGAGCTCTAAGCATATGTGCCTCTCCCGTTAGAAGGTAGTGTGTCCGGCTCACTTTGTGTGTGCTACAGTTTCAAGAACTGCACCTCAGATGTTGGAGGATGACAGCGGGTGTGGACTTGAATGGATTGGCTCCTAGGTTCTCACACAGCTGCCTTTTTCTTTGTGACGCTGAGCATATCACATTGTTTCCTTATATAGCCTCTACATTTGAAAAAGAGATGAATAACGTGCATTATATGGTTGTTACAAAGATTAAATGGGAGAAAAAAAGTTCTAAACATATGTCTGAAATGTAATGAGTAGTCAGGACACTTCAGCTATTGTTCTTAAATCACCTGCATGATGTAAACATGATACAGGATCAAACACATCATTTTTAATTTTCAGCGCTAAAGATCGTTTCATAATCAGGCCTATTGACAGTAAGCTGCCCCGACTGGTGGTGCTCATAAAGTCCAGAAATTCTCCTGTAGTGTTTTAGAAATGGAAAGGGAGGTTTCTTTATGTCTGTCACAGTGGCGTGGTTATAGGGGCTGAACTAAAAATACGCTGTTGAAGTGTTTCTTTAGAGGACTAGAAACAATGAGTTCGAAGGCTACGCTTACTTCAGTAAAATTGTTTAATGGCATTTATTTCACTAATGATCTTGCTTGCTCTCTTCTAGTTCTGGGATTACCGCCAGCCTCGGAAATACCTCAATATTCTCCCTTGCCAGGTGCCTGTCTGGAAGGCCAGATACACAGTGAGTTAGCCACCCTGCCTCTTGATAGGAAACTTTCTCTTGGGTGTTCCAAAAACAAGGAGCCCAGGGAAATTTTCTCTTATTTTCTTTGTGAGGCAATTTTCTCTTTCTGTCTTGGTTTAGTGGTGGGACAAATGTGATAATGATGGCATAAATGCTATTAACTATTTAAAATTTTTTTCTCGGCTGGGTGCAGTGGCTCAAGCCTGTAATCCCAGCACTTTGGATGGCCAAGGTGCATGGATTGCCTGAGGTCAGGAGTTCAGGACCAGCCTGGCCAACATGGTGAAACCCTGTCTCTACTAAAAACACAAAAATTAGCCAGGCATGGTGGTGGGCACCTGTAGTCCCAGCTACTCAGGAGGCTGAGGCACGAGAATTGCTTGAACCCGGGAGGTAGAGGCTGCAGTGAGCAGAGATTGCGCCACTGCACTCCACCTTGGGCGACAGAGCGAGACTCCGTCTCAAAAATAAATAAAATAAAATAATTATTGAATTGTTAAGTATCTACATCAGAATTGCTTATCAAAGATCCACAGAAAAGCTTGGCCATGTAAAGATACTCACTAATGATAGGGCAGGAAGTAGGGTAGATGAGGAGAGGGTCAAGAGGCTTGAAGTCAGTGAATTATGGTAAAAGGAACCCTGACTTTAGATTCAGAAGACCTGGGCTGGGAGCCATGTTCTGTCATTGATACAACCATTTGATGTTTTTGAGCAGAAATTTCCTTTTCTGTAGATGCGAATGGTAATTTTTACTATACCCTCCTTTTTTATTAAATTGTGACAAAATCCACCATTTTCAAGTATACAGTTCTGTGGTTCACAAGCTGACTTTCTTTTGAAATAACTTATATGGTTTTTAAACCATTAAATGCTGCAAATAGAGTGAGTAGACTGTTATTAACTTTCCAGTAATTTTCCACTGCCACATGGGTGAGAGATAATGTATTTCCTTTAATGTCAATTTGAAAGCAAGCACAGGGATGCATAAAGCTACCTTTATACATTCAGCTGTCACTATCGAGCATTGTGGAGCTAAAAAGATAATTTGGGTATTAAGTTGGTTTTGTATCTGGGATCACTTGCCAAGAAATCAGACACTCTTCTTATGAATTGAATTACTTTTCTGGATTAATATGTTTGCTTTAAAAAATAAACAGAAGTGTTACCAGGAGGGATGGTGAAGATAAATGTGCCCTTAGGTGATGGTGGTTTATTCCTTAAATAACAGAACTATCAACCAAGTGGGCCCCTTAGCTTCCTAGCAGTTGGGGTTTTGCTAAGTAAAACATGTCAGTCCCGTAGTGACCAAGTTTTCCTTTGAGCAGTTGCAGTACTGGGGAAGTAGGAAGGTGATACTTCATGTGGTTGGCATGTTTCTAGTGTGTTTCCACGTGGCAAGAATTAGGTTTAACACTCCAGGGATTTCCCAGTCAGCCCTGCATGCTTGTTCTGGGAAATCACTTAGTAACTCTTCAGTGGGAACTCATGTAGAGTAGCTGGGATGTGAAACAGTGTGTTTCAGTGCATAGCAATTCGAACCATTTGCTTATTTTAGAATTTTTTTTTTTTTTTTTGAGACGGAGTTTCGCTCTTGTTACACAGGCTGGAGTGCAATGGCACGATCTCGGCTCACCGCAACCTCCGCCTCCTGGGCTCAGGCAATTCTCCTGCCTCAGCCTCCTGAGTAGCTGGGATTACAGGCACACGCCACCATGCCCAGCTAATATTTTTTGTATTTTTAGTAGAGACGGAGTTTCATCATGTTGACCAGGATGGTCTCGATCTCTTGACCTCGTGATCCACCCGCCTCGGCCTCCCAAAGTGCTGGGATTACAGGCTTGAACCACCGCACCCGGCCCAGAATTTTTTTTTTGAGACGGCGTTTCACTCTTGTTACCCAGGCTGGAGTGCAATGGCGCGATCTTGGCTCACCGCAACCTCTGCCTCCTGGGATCAAGCAATTCTCCTGCCTCAGCCTCCCGAGTAGCTGGGACTATAGGCGTGTGCCACCATGCCCAGCTAATTTTTGTATTTTTAGTAGAGATGGGATTTCACCATGTTGACCAGGATGGTCTCGATCTCTTGACCTCGTGATCCACCCGCCTCGGCCTCACAAAGTGCTGGGATTATAGGCATGAGCCACCGTCCCCGGCCTTTTTTTTTTTTTTGACAGAGTCTTACTCTGTCACCTGGGCTGGAGTACAGTGGTAGGATCTTTGCTTATTGTAACCTCCGCCCTCACCAGGTTCAAGCAATTCTCCTGCCTCAGCCTCCCTAGAAGCTGGGATTACAGGTGCCCGCCACTATGTGCAGCTAATTTTTTGTATTTTTAGTAGAGGTGGGGTTTCACCATGTTGGCCAGGCTGGTCTTGAACTCCTGACCTTGTGATTTGCCTGCCTCAGCCTCCCAAAGTGCTGGGATTACAGGTGTAAGCCACCACGCCCAGCCTTATTTTAGAATTTTCAAAGTTCTTCAAGCACTTGCCTCAGCTTGAGTTTTTACCTGCTGTGGTCCCTTCCATAAGCAAAGAGAAAAGTAGATGCAATGTTCAGCTTACGGTGTTTGGCAAAAATTTCTCCAGATGAGTTGGGGCCTTCCATTATCTCATTTATTTTACTTAGGAAGAATTCCAGGTTTCGAAGCTCAAGACTCAGCTGGTTTTCCCTGAAATAATCTAATCACCTGCTTTTCCCTTCTCTGCCGTAGCCTTTCAGCAATGGATTGGTGACTGTGATGGTTCCCCAGCTGCGGAGGGAAAACAGCCTTCTCCTGTGGAATGTCTTTGACTTGAATACCCCAGTCCACACCTTCGTGGGGCATGACGATGTGGTGCTGGAGTTCCAGTGGAGGAAGCAGAAGGAAGGTGAGTGCGAGAGGCCTGATGCCAGCTTTCCTTCTGAGCTCTGGTCACAGCAGTGCCAGTCAGTGTTGCCACGGAGTCCAGTAAGGAAGACACAGACAGAGCTGGGCTTCAGGAACCAGCCAGCCAGGGCTGTTGCTGCCTTTCATCATAGGTGGGTAAAGGGACGATATAAGGCTACTTTTCTCTTCCAAATGCTGTCCTCTTCTCTGATTTTCAGTGTAGTCTCTTACCTGGAGGAGATCTGATCCAGTAAGAGATGGAAAATGGAGTTCAGGGCACTTGGCCCTTGCCACGCTGTTGATGAGGGAGACCCAAGGTGGTCATTGGTACTGCCTGCTACATACTCTCCATTGTTTTCACAAGCATGTAGTGCTATTTTACCTCCCAGTTCTTTGAAGACAAATTTGGCTGATAGGCTTGCTTTGGTCATGACCTATGAGCAGAAGTGATGCGATCTTTCCTGGGTTGAAAGGTGAGGGGCTGATGGGTAGTTAAACGCCCTCTTTGCCTCTACCACATCAATTGACAAAGCTCCAGGTGGAGCTGCTTCCAGCACATCTGGCACGAGGATGAGGTAGAGATGAAGAGCAAGCAAGAAATGTAGCCACTGAGGGGCTAGGGCCTTGTTACTGCAGCTTCATGATCTGGCCCTCATTCATGCAGGGTCCTAGTGTAATGGTAATCAAGAAGCCACAGCCGGTTTCTCTATCAACTCACCGTACAAGTTTAGATGCAGCCTGTCTTTTCTTACGATGTTATTGCTAAGTGTTTGGCAGGACACAAGTTTGTTTGTTTGTGTTTCCATATTGCACACAGGAAGCCAGTCAGGTCGAGCAATATGACTTGTCCAGGGCCCCCGGAAAGGTCTCTGGTGGACCTGGGATTAGCGCATCAACTTCCGTCCCAGCTAGTTTGTGACTCTCACAAACTTTTTCCAGGATATTTATTCCAGAGACTCTTTTGATCATCCTGTTGACTTTTCCATCTACATTTCCGAAAACTCTCTTGCATCCGGAAACATAAGGCTGCCTGGTGTTTATCCCACCAATTTCATGCATGGGTTGTGGCTTTGAACTTAAGCGCTTGCATTTTGCCATGGAAAACAGATGATGTGATTTCCTCACAGTCCAGCGGGCAGGGTTTGACCTGTAGTTTTGAATGGAAATAAAGTTTTTAGGAACCCATTTTTAGTTATCCATATTGTCTTTAAGCTGATGGGTTGAGTTGTGTAAGTTGGAACTGCTCGGCCAGAAGCAAAAGTTTGACTACAAGTTACTATTTAACTTTTTTTTTTTTAAACTGTGAAAGAGGGAATGGTAGACACAGGGCCTTCTTGAGGGTGGAGGGTGGGCTGGGGAGAGGATCAGAAAAAATAACTGTTGGGTACCGGGCTTAGTACCTGGGTGATGAAATAATCTGTACAACAAACCCCTGTGACATGAGTTTCCCTATGTAACAAACCTGCACGTGTACCCCTGAACCTAAAATACACGTTTAAATTAAAAAAAAATTTTTTTTACTGTGAAATATATCATGTATTTGAAAATTACTTAGAACATATACAGTTTAACAAATAATTGTAAAGTGGAAATCTGTGTAATTACCATGCTGGGCAAGAAATAAAACAATGCCAGGACCCCTGAAGCTTCCTGATCACAATCCCCTCCCTTCCCCCAGAGCATTATGCCCCTGATGCTTATGATAGCAATTGCTGGATTCTTCCTTTGTGGTTTCACTGCCTATTTATGAATCCCTAAACATAGTTTTTAGGCTTGCCTGTTTCTGAACCTTTTGCAAATTTAGTTGTTTTTTCTTTTTGAGATGGAGTCTCACACTGTCACCCAGGCTGGTGTGCGGTGACGCAGTCCTGGCTCACTGCAACCTCCACCTCCCAGGTCCAAGTTCAAGCAATTCTACCTCAGCCTCCTGAGTAGTTGGGACTACAGGTGTGTGGCACCATGCCCAGCTAATTTTTTGTATTTTTAGTAGAGATGGGGTTTCACTGTGTTAGCTAGGATGGTCTTGATCTCCTGACCTTGTGATCCACCTGCCTTGGCCTCCCAAAGTGCTGGGATTATGGGCGTGAGCCACTGTGCCCTGCCTACAAATTTAATTATTATGCATGTGTTTTTGTTCAGATATTCCTTTACTTAAAATGGGGTTATGTCCCAATAAACCCCTTGTAAATTGAAAATATCATAAGTAGAAAATGTATTTTAAACTGTGCGTGGTGGTTTACCCTATAATCTTAGTACTTTGGAAGGCTGAGGCGGGTGGATGACCTGAGGCCAGGAGTTGAAGACCACCTTGGCCAACATGGCAAAACCCCATCTCTACTAAAAATATAAAAATTAGCTGGTTATAGTGGTGGATGCCTGTAGTCCCAGCTACTTGGGAGGCTGAGGCAGGAGAATCTCTTGAACTAAGAGGTTTCAGTGAGCTGAGGTTGTGCCACTGCACTTCAGCTTAGGAAACAGATCGAGACTCTGTCTCAAAAGAAAAAAAGAAAAAGAAAATGTATTTTACCCACTTAGCTCACTGAACATCATAGCTTAAGTAGCCTACCTTAAACACGCTCAGAACACTTACATTGGCCTACATTTGGGCTAAATCCTCTAATACAAAGCTTGTTTTATAAACAAGCATTGAATATCTCATATAATTTGTTGAATACTGTATATTATGTTAAAACTGTGACAGTTTCGCACCGTCCTAAAGTCAAACCATTATAAGTTGAACCACTGTAAGTTGGGAACCATCTTCATCGTACTTCTTTCTCAACCGAACATTGTTCCAGTTTACCTTCACTGCCATGTCTTCATCATCATTTTTTGAGACGGGGTCTCGCTTTGTCACCCAGGCTAGAGTGCAGTGGCATGAACGTGGCTCACTGCAGCCTCGACCTCCTGGGCTTAAGCGGTGCTTCCACCTCAGCCTCCTGAGTCGCTGGAACTACCAGAGTGGCTGGGCTGATTTTTTGTACTTTTTTGTAGAGATGGGTTTTGCCATGTGGCCCAGGCTGGTAGTCATCCGTTTTTATTGGACCACTTCATGCTTTGATTTTCACTGTGGGGAAGGATTTCTTTTTTCTTTTTTCTTTTTTTTTGAGGCGGAGTTTCGCTCTCGTTACCCAGGCTGGAGTGCAATGGCGCAATCTCGGCTCACCGCAACCTCCGCCTCCTGGGTTCAGGCAATTCTCCTGCCTCAGCCTCCTGAGTAGCTGGGATTACAGGCACACGCCACCATGCCCAGCTAATTTTTTGTATTTTTAGCAGAGACGGGGTTTCACCATGTTGACCAGGATGGTCTCGATCTCTTGACCTCGTGATCCGCCCGCCTCGGCCTCCCAAAGTGCTGGGATTACAGGCTTGAGCCACTGCGCCCGGCCGGAAGGATTTCTTAAAGAGTTAGGAAGAGACTCAGGATGTTGTGGCCAGGGGAAAAGGATGCCTCCTGAGGGGGGCGGTAATCGTTGGTTTTGGGTGTTGCTGACAGATGAAAATGCAGATTAAAAGAAACACATTTAAGCCGGGCGCGGTGGCTCACGCCTGTAATCCCAGCACTTTGGGAGGCCGAGGCGGGTGGATCACGAGGTCGAGAGATCGAGACCATCCTGGTCAACATGGTGAAACCCCGTCTCTGCTAAAAATACAAAAAATTGGCTGGGCATGGTGGCACGTGCCTGTAATCCCAGCTACTCAGGAGGCTGAGGCAGGAGAATTGTCTGAACCCAGGAGGCGGAGGTTGCGGTGAGCCGAGATTGCGCCATTGCACTCCAGCCTGGGTAACAAGAGCGAAACTCCGTCTCAAAAAAAAAAAAAAAAAAAAAGAAAGAAACACATTTAACTGACCAAATAGGAAGCCATATGATCATTAAGAAAGGAGTTTCAGGCCTGGTGTGGTGGCTCATGGCTGTAATCCCAGCACTGTGGGAGGCCGAGGCAGGATGATCATGTGGGGAGGCCAGGAGTTCGAGACCTGCCTGGCCAACATGGTGAAACTCCATCTCTCTCTCTCTCTCTCTCTCTCTCTCTCTCTCTCTCTCTCTATATATATATATATATATATATATATAAAATATAAAATTAGCCAGGTGTGTTGGTGCGTGCCTGTAATGTCCCCAACTCGGGCAGCTGAGGCAGGAGTGTTGCCCGAACAAGGAGGTGGAGCTTGTTGCAGTGAGCCGAGACTGCACTCCACTCCAGCCTGGGCGACAGAGTGAGACCCTATCTCAAAATTTAAAAAAAGAAAAAAAAAAAAAGAAGTTACAAAAGTGAATTGAGGAGAGAAGCCAGGTCATAGGGTGGCATAAACAGGGGCAGTAAGAACCAGTTTAGTGAATGAAGTTACACTCAAAGTCAGGACATAGAATTAGCCAGTTGGCAGAGGCTACCGCCCTCTCTGTGGGAAGGCAGGGAGAAGACACTGGGAGTTGGGGAAGCAAAGGGCCCCTTGGGACCAGCAGGGGAGGCACAGGTTGAGTGGTTGAATTAATTTATAATATTAGAAAGGAATTAGGCATACCTTTTCCTTAAAGTCAGGGGCATGAAAAGAGGCCAGACTTAGGGTCAGAAGATTGTTAATGTGGACGTGGGGCATGATGGTGCCACTTGCGACAAGCTATGGTTCAGGATAGTTGCTCTCTGGCTGGCCGTGCCTAGCAATATATGAAATATTGAGGAGTGAATTTTTGGTTGGAGTTGGTGATGCAGAGATGTAACCGATAAGGAAGAGAACTGGCCCTCATTTTCCTGCCGTCTCACTCTGTGACCATGGACAGATCATATTCTCTTGCCTCAGTTTCCCCATCCATAAAATTAAGAAATTGGATGAAATTATTTCTGAATTCTTCACTCTCTGAAGGTGGCCATGAAGGAGATTCTAGATACTGCATAATTGCCCCCAAATGTTCTGACTTTCATGAAGTTATTTCATAAAGCACCTTGAACCTTCTCAGAATAATTTCCCTTTGACCAGAATTAAAATGAAAATGTGATTCAGTCCATTAAGAACATTAAGGATTGATGATTTATTTTACAAAGAGATGCATCACTTTACCAAAAAATTCTTTGGAATGGTAAGATGCTATGATGCATTTGAAACAATCCATTTTGCAAAAATGTGTTCATCTTCAGCTCCTCAAGAGCATGTAAAAGGAAGAACATTTGCAGAGGTGAAAGTTTAGTGTGACATTAAATCCCAGCATTGCTTGTTACCTGCTAATTTGCCAGTTATTATTTCACTTCATTTAAGTTTCTGCTCAAATGTGACTTCCTTGGGGAGTTCTAGCTAAAAATAGTTCCACTGTCAGTCTCTGTCCTCTTATCCTGTGTTATTTTTATATCAGTTATCCTTACCAGATGTTTTATATTTATTTGTCAGTTTTTACCATTGGAACGCAAGATCTATAAAGATAGACGTTAATTTATTCATGCTGTAGTCCTGGTACCTGGATTAGTGCCTGGGATAGCAGAGGTGTTATTGAATGGATGGATGAATCTCACTCCATTTCAACCTATAGCAAAGTGGATGTTGAATCCAGAAGAATTTCCAGGATTCTTATTTGATGATTTCTAGGGTCCAAGGACTATCAACTGGTGACGTGGTCCCGGGATCAGACCTTGAGAATGTGGCGGGTGGATTCCCAGATGCAGAGGGTATGTATTCAGTGCTATGGTGGTGAAATGTACCTGGATCCACCAGAAAGTGTAAGATTCAGGATTTGTGGAAATTAGAGATTACAGGATAAACACTTTTTTTTTTTTTTTTTTTTGAGACTGAATCTCACTCAGTCTCCCAGGCTGGAGTGTAGCGGCGAGATCTCGGCTCACTACAACCTCCACCTCCTGGATTCAAGCGATTCTTGTGCCTCAGCCTCCCAAGAACCTGGGATTACAGGCCTGCCCACCACTATACTTGGCTAATTTTTGTATTTCTAGTAGAAACAGGGTTTCATCATGTTGGCCAGGCCAGTCTTGAACTCCTGACCTCCAGTGATCCGCCTGCCTCGGCCTCCTAAAGTGCTGATATCACTGATGTGAGCCACTGTACCTGGCAAGATAGACATTTAATATGTACTTACTGGTTGGCTGAGTGGCTGGTGTGTGCCACACCAAGGCTTTGAGGTCTTTAAGAACCAACCTCAGTATTCAGCTCTTTAAGGCCAGGGTCTAAATGTCTTTTCCCCCCTTATCTAATACAAGATAGTATTAGTAGCTTCCTGAGCCTGTGGCTTGTGGGGTTCATTTCTTTCTTTTCTAAATGTGCTAAGAAATCTACCCTTGCCGGTTGTGGTGGCTCACGCCTTTAATCCCAGCACTTCAAGAGGCCGAGGTGGGCAGATCACAAGGTCAGGAGTTCGGGACCAGCCTGACCAACATGGTGAAACCCTGTCTCAACTAAAAATACAAAAAAATTAGCTGGGCATGGTGGCGTATGCCTGTAATCCCAGCTACTCAGGAGGTTGAGGCAGGAGAATCGCTTGAAGCCAGGAAGCAGAGGTTGCAGTGAGCTGAGATCTCACCACTACACTCCAGCCTGGGTGACAGAGCGAGACTCCATCTCAAAAAAGAAAAAAAAAAAGCCTACCCTTGCATTCTGCAAATGCTTAGAGGCCTCTACATCCATCAACAGCACCACTTCTATGAAGCTGTTTATAATTTTTTCCCAATAAATGATATCTGTTTCTTACACAAACCACATGATATGAGCTGCTTTTGTGATTCTTGCTCTGCTCTGCCTTATCATAGGGCTCTGTCTGCTCCCCATTTGATGGCTCAATTTCTTGACAGTGGGAAGGTGTCTCACTTGTGTTGCATTTCCCACAGCACTTGGGACACTGCTTTGCATAGAATGAATAGAAAATACCAGATAAAAATGCCAACACTGCTTAGTATGAAGTCACTCTTGAGTATTTTGTTCAGATCTCATTACCTTATTGCATTTTCAATCTGTTTTCTCTGAAAGGTACAATTTGCACCAAATGCCTTGAGGTTATGATTTCATTTTTTGGGGGGGACGAAATCTCTCTCTGTTGCCCAGGCTGGAGTGCAGCCACGTGATCTTGGCTTACTGCAACCTCTGCCTCCTGACTTCAAGTGATTCTCCTGCCTCAGCCTCCTGAGTAGGTGGGACTACAGGCGTCTACCACCAGGCCTGGCTAATTTTTGCATTTTTAGTAGAGATAGGGTTTCACCATGTTGGTCAGGCTGGTCTCAAACTCCTGATCTAAGGCGATCTGCCCGCCTCAGCCTCCCGAAGTGCCTGGATTATAGGTATGAGCTACCATGCCCGGCTGGTTATGATATTTTTGCTCCTGGATTAGCTTAATAACTCCATCAAGGCTTGGAGTTAAAAGTAATTTTTTTTTTCCTGAGGCTTGCATGAACTCTGAACATGATGAAAAATTTCCAGGACTGAATAATAGGGTCTATTATCCTGGGTGTTTAACTAGGGAGAGCTGGTGATGGGTAAAATCTATTTTGATTATGTCAGCTCTTGGCTGACACATCTCTATCCATTGTCATTCCCATTTTTAACTCTTTAATCAGACATGATGATCTTTTCCACTGACTTCCCTGGAACTACATCTTCCCCACTTTGTTGCAGCTTTGTGCAAATGACATATTAGATGGTGTCGATGAGTTCATTGAGAGCATTTCTCTTCTGCCGGAACCTGAGAAGACCCTGCACGCTGAAGATATAGATCACCAACACAATGCAAGCCACGGGGAGGAAGAAGGTAATTTGTCAAACTGACGTCTCAGGTGAGGTGCCACTCTATGCATTGCAGAGATGTGGCAGATACCCCAGACCTGTTCCCTGATTGATTTTCAAAAATGCTTTCCAACATTGAACTTCTCTCTCCTGTTAGCCCTAAAGGAAGATCCCCCTAGCAATCTTCTGGAAGAGAGGAAATCAGATCAATTGGGACTGCCTCAGACCTTGCAGCAGGAATTCTCCCTGATCAATGTACAAATCCGGAATGTCAATGTGGAGGTACTTAGTTTAATCAACTGTGTCTCATGTTTGCAGACGGCAGTTTGTGGGAGAGGGAACCGTTTCAGCAACGATTTCAGTTAGTGAACAGCTTCACAGCTTTAACAGAACTTTGTCTGCTTGCTTTTTTATTTCCTGGGTTTTCTGGCCAGGTACGGTGGCTCACACCTGTAATCCCAGCACTTTGGGAGGCCCAGGTGGGTGGATCACTTGAAGCCAGGAAGTTAGGAGTTCGAGACCAGCCTGGCCAACATGGTGAAACACCCATCTCTGCTAAAAACACACACATACACACATACACACACACACAGAATTAGCCAGGTGTGGTGGTGGGTGTAGTTCCAATTACTCAGGAGGCTGAGGCACAGGAATCACTTGAACCTGAGAAGCAGAGGTTGCAGTGAGCTAAGATCACACCACTGCCCTCCAGCTTGGGTGACGGCAAGACTCTGTCTCAAAAAAAAAAAAGGGGGGGGGAATGCAGACTTTCTTCTTAATCCTATTCTTTTCTCCTAAGATCAGCCAAAGGAGAACCTGATGCTCATGTGCCTTAGCTCCTCCTTAGATGCTTCAACATTGCATTTTACTATAGAGGAAGACACTTGAACCTGGGAGGCTTAGTGTTTTGGCAGGAGTTGCTGCTGAGGTTATGGGCAGAGTTGACTTGGGAAGCCAGCCCTCCAGCCCCTGCAGGGTGCTCTGTGCTGTGCTGTGCTGTCTTCCCTCACAGGCTGAGGGATTTAGATTCATAGTAAGAAGGCAACCAAAACCTCTTTATTCACTTAGCCTGTGGAACATTTACTCTTCCTTTGGGGCAAGTATCGAAACTCTGCTTCAGAAAATTGAGTATCTCTCCAGGAAGGAGTTTTAAAGCTTGATTAGTTTTTCCTTCACCGAAATATAATGACTAGCAGGAAGGGGTACGTGCTGTTACTTAACTATCTCATGGGGCCTTTAAAACAAGTCTGCTGTAAGTGCTTTTAGCCTCACTTTACAGCTGAGGAAACTGAGACATCAAGAGAAGAAATGACTTGTCTGAGGTCAGCAGCTGTTTGGTGGAAGAAATAACATGTCCCCAGATTTCCCACGTGTGTGGTTCTTTTCACTTTGCTCCAGCTGCTGTCTCTAGATGGCAACACAAATCAAAAGATAGAAAGGGTTTTTTGCTGAATTAGTGATCTATATCAAGTCAGTTTATACTCCCTTTGTCCCATGTGAGGCCAGTGTGGATACCTGGTGATCAGTTTAAGATCTTGATTCCTTTTTTTTTTCTTCCTTTTTTTGAGACGGAGTTTCGCTCTTGTTGCCTAGGTTAGAGTGCAATGGCAGGATCTTGGCTCACTGTAACCTCTGCCTCCTGGGTTCAAGCGATTCTCCTGCCTCAGCCTCCTGAGTAGCTAGGACTACAGGCATGGACCACCATGCCTGGCTAATTTTGTAGCTTTAGTAGAGATGGGGTTTTTCCATGTTGGCCAGTCAGCCTGGTCTTGAACTCCCAACCTCAGGTGATCCACCCACCTTGGCTTCCCAAAGTGCTGGGATTACAGGTGTGCGCCTCCATGCCTGGCCTTGATCCCTTTCTTTGAGAGTACTTTAAAAAAATCATTGAGATATAATTCACATATTATAAAATTCACCTTTTTTTTTTTTTTTTTTTTGAGTCTTGTTCTTTCCACCCAGGCTGGAGTGCAGTGGTGCAATCATGGCTCATTGCAACTTCTGCCTCCTGGGTTCAAGCGATTCTTCTGCCTCAGCTTCCTGAGTAGCTGGGATTACAGGTGCACACCACCAAGCTCAGCTAGTTTTTTTCCATACTTTTAGTAGAAATGGGGTTTTTGCCATATTGGCCAGGTTGGTCTTGAACTCCTGACCTCAGATGATATGCCCACCTTGGCCTTCCAAAGTGCTGGGATTGCAGGGGTGAGCCACTGCTCTGGCCAAAATATACCTTTTTAAAGTGTATTATCTGGTGGTTGTGGGTATATTCACAAAGTTGTGCACCCATTCCCACTGTCTGATTCCAGAACATTTTCATCATTTGCAGAAGAAACCCCATACCCATGACAGTTACTCCCTATTTCCCCTTCTCCCAGCCCCTGGCAATCCCCAGTCTACCTTATTCCCCTCTGGATTTTCTCAGGAGTACTTTTTAAGTTGACTCTGGCATTAAACTTTTTCCTGTGTTATTTTCCCATCTCAAAAGAAATATAACAAGTTTCTACCCCACAGCTTTGGGAGGAACCTTTGTTCAAGTCAGAATACTTTGAACTTTGTGATGGCTCACACCTATAATCCCAGCTCTCTGGGAGGCCAAGATGGGTGGATCATTTGAGGTTAGGAATTTGAGACCAGCCTGGCCAACATGGTGAAACCCCATCTCTACCAAAAACGAACAAAACCCACAAAGATTTGCCAGGCATAGTGGCTCATGCCTGTAGTCCCAGTATTTGGGAGGCTGAGGTGGGAGAATCACTTGAATGCAGGAGGTGGAGGTTGCAGTGAGCTGAGATCCTGCCACACCGCACTCTAGCCTGGGTGACAGAGTCAGACCGTGTCTCACACACATACACACACACACACACACACACACACACACACACACACAAGAATACTTTGAGCTTATTACATTGGTATGAAAATTTAAGAATCTTTTTGAAAACTAATTGTCTTGCACACACATTTGTCTTCGTAGACTCTTTCCCTTCACCCAATTACTAGGAACATGGAGTGTTCAGTTCAATGCACTTGTGTCAAAAGACGCTTTGTGACTTGTCCCCAAAGCAGTTGTGGATTTGTTTGTTGCAGATGGATGCGGCGGACAGGAGCTGCACAGTGTCTGTACACTGCAGCAGCCATCGCGTCAAGATGCTGGTGAAGTTCCCTGCGCAGTACCCAAACAACGCTGCCCCTTCCTTCCAGTTCATTAACCCCACAACCATCACATCCACCATGAAAGCTAAGCTGCTAAAGGTAGGGGTCTGGGTTCCCAAATTCTTCTTGCTGTTCTGCATCTGCATCGTTGTCTAGGTTTTTCTTGGGATGGAGCGTTTCTCTCTCTGCCCAGGGTAAAGTGCAGTGGCGCAATCTCTGCTCACTGTAACCTCCGCTTCCTGGGTTCAAGCGATTCTCCTGGCTCAGCCTCCCTAGTAGCTGGGACTACAGGCATTCGCCACCATGCCTGGCTAATTTTTTGTATTTTTAGTAGAGACGGTGTTTCACTGTGTTAGCCAGGATGGTCTTGATCTCCCGACCTTGTGATCTGCCCGCCTCAGCTTCCCAAAGTGCTGGGATTACAGGCATGAGCCACCATGCCGGTTTGTCTAGGTTGAGTAGAAAAGAAGAATGAAAACTCCATTCAGTGAGGTTTAGAAGTCATCTGTTTCATACACACTCTAGGTATTAGCAATGTTCTTAACCTTTTGTGAGTCATGGACTTTCTTTGAAGTCTAATGAAAATTATGGACCCTTCCTCAGAAAAATCTGCACAATGATTGCTTATAATTTGAAAATATTGCCTATAAATATATGAATTGCATATAATCTGGCCACAGATCTTATTAACGCTATGCATCATCTCAAGTTAGGAGATTTGCAATCCAATTTCATTTAGGAGTCCAGGTTAGGAGCCCTGCAATCCAATTTTATTTACATGGAAATATAGGCAAGATGTATTCTGAAGCTAAAAGTTATTTTATAATTAGAAAAAAACATGTATAAGGTCATAAAAAAATTTTATCCTATAGAGGGAGCTGGTGTTATCCTCGAGACAGGCTGGCTAGCTGCACAGCAGGTGTCCAGATGGAGGCGCCACAGCCTGGCATCTGTGTTTAATTCTGCAGATTCAGAGACTTGATGCATCAGTTCATCCACAGTGAATCAGGTAGAATCTCCATGACAAAGCCCATGAGCTTTTTCATCACCTTGTTCAGTCTGAGCAGTGTCACAAGTGAAGGGTCTGAAGTATTCTGACAAACTCAGGCCACCCTGAGTGCTGCTCTTTTTTTGCCCAGTTTGGGTCATGGACACTTGATTGTTTCATATTGTTGAGTTATCCCACGGAACCAGAAAATTTTCAGATGCCTTAAGGATCTCTGAAATGCCATTAATTCAGATCTTGTGGTATTTGACATGTTAAACTTGGAATCTGAATATTTCACTGCCTAGTTTGGACATATGCAAAAGATAGATTTTTTTCTGTTAGTATAAAATGATATGATTAGGAAGTGTCTTTAAAGGTCTAATTTGTCTAATTCAGGGCTGGTTGCTGTGGCTCACACCTGTAATCCCAGCACTTTATGAGGCCGAGGCAGGTGGATCACTTGAGCTCAGGAGTTTAAGACCAGCCTGGGCAACACAGCAAAACCCTGTCTCTGAAAAAAATATAAAAATTAGCCAGGTGTGGTTGTGCATGCCTGTAGTCCCAGCTACTCAGGAGGCTGAGGTGAGAGGATTGCTTAAGCCTGGGATGCCGCAGTTGCCATTAGCTGAGATCGCACTACTGCACTCTAGTCTGGGTGAGAGAGTGAGACTGTCTTAAAAGAAAAATAGGTCTGATTCAGTGCAATCCAATAGAAATATAATTTAGGCCACATGGAATTGTAAAATTTTCTAGTAACTACACTAAAAAAATTAAAAGTAACAGTTTGTTTTGGGAATATTTTTATTTAATTCAGTATATCTGAAATACTCTCCTATTAAACATATAATCAGTATAAACTTATGGAGACATACACACTTCTTTTCTGTACTGTCTTCCACATTCACTGTGGATGTTATACTTAACAGCATCTCTCAGTTTGGACTAGTGACATTTCAAGTGCTCAGTAGCCCCATGCGGATGGTGATAACCCAGGCTCAGTTTATATGCCTGTCTTCAGTGTTGTATGTTAGTTCATGTCTGTAGCATACACCTTAACCCATTTATGCTGGAGGTTGCAATTTTTTTTTTTTGGTGAAAAATAAGACCTTGGCCAGGCACAGTGGCTCACACCTGTAATCCTAACACTTTGGGAGGCCAAGATGGGTGGATCACCTGAGGTCAGGAGTTCAAGACCAGCCTGGGCAACATGGTGAAACCCCATCTCTGCTAAAAATACGTAAGGTAGCTGGACATGGTGGTGTGTGCCTATAATCCTAGCTACTCAGGAGGCTGAGACATGAGAATCGCTTGAACTCTAGAGGTGGAGGTTGCAGTGAGCCAAGATCGTGCCATTGCAATACAGCCTGGGCAATAAGAACGAAACGCTATCTCAAAAAACAAACGAACGAACAAAAAAACAGTAGCATAAAAAAAGAGCACTGGTATATAAATAACTCCCACAAGCTTGGTGTTCCAGTAATGGAACACTAGGCATAATGGGTTTAAAGTGTTAGTATTTATATATATATATATATATATATATATTTTTTTTTTTTTTTTTTTTTGAGACGGAGTTTCGCTCTTGTTACCCAGGCTGGAGTGCAATGGCGCGATCTCGGCTCACCGCAACCTCCGCCTCCTGGGTTCAGGCAATTCTCCTGCCTCAGCCTCCTGAGTAGCTGGGATTACAGGCACGCGCCACCATGCCCAGCTAATTTTTGGTATTTTTAGTAGAGACGGGGTTTCACCCTGTTGACCAGGTTGGTCTCGATCTCTCGACCTCGTGATCCACCCGCCTCGGCCTCCCAAAGTGCTGGGATTACAGGCTTGAGCCAAGTATTTATATTTTTAAAGAACAAAAAGGATACTATAATTTTCACTGAAGTGAAATCGGTTCCTCTTGTCTTATATCATTGAGAGCAATTTCAGCCTGGACCTGTGGGTATTACTTCCAAGGTACTGATATTTCTCCTGGAGAGGGTAGTGTTGGGGGTGAGGAAAAGGGCTTTTATTCACTATAAAGAAATAATAGTCCTTCTGTTACTAAAAGCTGCCCTCTCAGTACCCACGTATGTGCTGCCTTAGTTAGGGAAAGAGCTTCTCTAGCCAGGCTGAGGAATAAATCCTGTTTGAACCTCTGTAGAGGTAGAAAATAGATTAGTACACTGCGTTGGAAGCCTTGACTTAACCCTGCACCCGGCTCCCAGCGTCACCCTGTGTCTGACCACTTTGCAGAAGAAAAGGCAGTCAGGGCCGACCGTGGTGGCTCATGCCTGTTATCCTAGCACTTTAGTAGGCTGAGATGGGCAGATTACTTGAGGTCAGGCCAGCCTGGCCAACGTGGTGAAACCCCTTCTCTACTAAAAATATAAAAATTAGCCAGGCATGGTGGCGGGCACCTGTAATCCCAGCTACTTGGGGGGCTGAGGCTCGAGAATCACTTGAACCCGGGAGGCAGAGATTGCAATGAGCTGAGATTGCACCACTGCACTCCAGCCTGGGCAACAAAGAGAAACTCTGTCTCAAAAAAAATAAAATGCCTATAGGAGAAATGTGTTCCTCTTCTTGACTGTGTTTTGGGCTTTTTCTAGATCCTGAAGGACACGGCCCTGCAGAAAGTGAAGCGTGGCCAGAGCTGCCTGGAGCCCTGCCTGCGCCAGCTCGTCTCCTGCCTTGAGTCCTTTGTGGTGGGAAGCATGAACTTGTCGTACCAACTTATGCTTTACTGTTTTGTTTATTTCTTTCTCCCTAAAATCATGAGTTTTCTGGTTTTGTAATGCTGGGTCTTTATTTCGTAATTCAGCTTTAAGGCAGGTTGTGGTTTTCAGTTTGTGGATTTTTAAATTTCAGAACCAGGAAGACAGTGCTTCCAGCAACCCGTTCGCACTCCCCAACTCCGTCACACCTCCCTTACCCACATTTGCACGGGTGACCACTGCCTACGGGTCGTACCAGGACGCCAACATTCCTTTTCCTAGGACTTCTGGGGCCAGGTTCTGTGGAGCAGGTGGGTCTCTTTGGTTCTCCGATTCTAGATTTTGAGAGGGAGCAGCTAAGAATGGCATAGATTCTGTATAAACATCGTCATCAGGAAATGTTTGCTTTTATTTCCGGAGAACTTAAATGAGACTTTCATAGCAGTGTCTCTGCGGACTTCCCCTAAGAATGTGCACTAGAATGGCGGTCTTAGCTTTCTTCATTCTGATGAACTTGGATTTGGGTCTTCACTCAGAGCCCTGATTCTTAGTGGGGGACAGCCCCTGCTAGGGAGGCTTAGAGTCCCACTGACGACTCTGCCCAGTCCACATGCGTCCTCCCTCCTGGACCCTGGAGTGCTGACCTTGGTTCCTGGTAAGGGTCACTGCAGTCATGAGTCTTGCAGCTTATGAAAATGTGTCTGACCCTCAAGTATACAGAGATAGAAGAAAGACTGTCTAGTCCTGCCTCAGGATTTCCCAGGTCCAGCTTGTTGACACTGATATGCTCATGTGATATCTCCTTCAGGTTACCTGGTATATTTCACAAGGCCCATGACGATGCATCGGGCAGTGTCTCCCACAGAGCCGACTCCAAGGTGAGTCCAGGAGATACAGAAGCCACTCTGTGTACCTGAGGCCAGACGTGGGCAGAGACCTGAGAAGGACCACTGAGTTTGTCTTCGGACAATGAGTTTTAGTTCTTCAGTGGGAGCTTTTAAACTCCCATTTTAAGATTTATTTGAGAAAGACTGAAGTCAGTTAAATTGCAAGAAAGCTGAGATTTCTGCTTTATGGTTATTACCAAACCATTAGAAGAAGTAGCTTGATAAAAGCTATTGTCAAAACAAGCCAAATTCTTTTTAAATGTGCCTTTCCCCATTCCTAGCTTATTATTGTTTGTTTTTGAATATTTTATTATTCAATTTACCATGAAATAAAACTGGAAAAATAACAAAAAGACCATCTGTAGATTCACACCACTAATATGCCACTTCTTATATTACCAAACAATGTTTAATTTTAAAGCATTGCATAAGTAGTGCATTGGGAAAACACAAATGTGCAAGTTTGTTTTTTTTTTTTTTGAGATAGGATCTGGCTCTGTCACTCAGGCTGGAGTGCAGTGGTGTGATCATAGCTCACTGCAGCCTCTGCCTCCTGGCTCAAGTGATCCTCCTGCCTCAGCCTCCCAAGTAGCTGGGAATACGGGTGTGCACCACCGTGCCCAGCTAATTTTTATATTTTTTGTTGAGACCGGATTTTGCAATGTTGCCAGGCCAGTCTCAAACTCCTGAGCTGAAGCAATCCACCTGTCTGACTTGCCTAAAGTGTTGGGATTATAGGTGTGAGCCACCATGCTGGCCTGGAAGTTTTAAATTAAAATGTCAAAGCCCTTCTTTTCTTTTTCACTGTTTTAGGCAGAATGATGCTTAACAACAGAACATGTTTCTGTCTAGTCATTATTTTTCTGTGCTTTAAAGTTTTTCTTTATAGGCAATCTAGTGTAGCAGACAGGAACATGGACTTCAGCGCCAGTGTGCCCAGATCCAGATTTTGGCCCTGTCATTTTATGACCTTGGGCAAGTTACTTAAACTTCAGCTTCAGTTTCTTCAACAGTCACATGGGGATGATCATAGCACCTACTACCTTCAGTTGCTGGGAAGATTAAGTCCCTGTAAAAACATTTAAAACACCATCTGGCACATCGGAAGTGTTCCGTGTTTCGTGTTATGATTACTGGTTTTTAAAACTTTAGGATTATACAGTAGGCTTCTGGTTCTGTAGTCTGGTGGCCAAGATATAACAACTTGCAAACCTCCCTGCTGCAAACCTTTGAAGGCATTGGATACAATATACTCAGCATAGTCATTGTTTTAGTCCATTCTCACACTGCTATAATGAGCTGCCCAAGACCGGGTAATTTATAAAGAAAAGAAATTTAATTGACTCACAGTTCCACATGGCTAGGGAGGCCTCAGGAAACTTAAAGTCATGATGGAAGGTGAAGAGACACATCTTATATGGCAGCAGGCAAAAGAGAGTGTGTGTACGAAGGAGAAATTGTCAGATCTGATAAAACCATCACGTCTCACGAGAACTCACTCACTATCGTGAGAACAGCATGGAGGACACTGTCCCCCGATCCAGTCACCTCTCACTATGTCCCTCCCTGGACACGTGGGGATTGTGAGGATTACAATTCAAGATGAGATTTGGGAGTAGGCATAAAGCCTAACCATATCAGTTATGAATGAATAGCTGAGTTAACAAGAAAGAAGGAAAGAACTGAATGACATGTGTGAGCAGACACTGCTGGTTTGCCAAGAGGTGGCTAGTCTCTGCAGTAACCCAGGCACAGATGTGACCTGGGCCCCATGGGAACTGGGGTTAAGTACTAGGGAACACCTACATTACACCCAATTCCTTATTGCAGTAGAAAACATTCCCATATTCTCAAAGGGAAACAAGGAATATCTATATCTGGACTTTGGATTAGAGGGGAAAATGTTCCTATTAGAATGTTTTTCAACTGACAGTCCTTTACTGAGACAGTTTACTGTACAAAAATCTGAAGCATACAGCTTGGTGACCAACACTCATACCAAGATATACAGCATTGTCCTCATCCCCAAAGGTTCCCCGTCCCTTTCCCCAGCCCTTCAGCACCCAGAGGACACCACTATGTTGACTTCTGTCATTGTAGTTAAGTTTTGCCTATTCTTAAACTTCATTGAATGGAATCATGCAGCATGACCTGTTTTATGTATGGCTTACTTTGCTTAATGTAATGTTATTGACATTGGTCCACATTGCTGCATGTGTCAGTAGGTTCATCGTGTGAATATAATACAGTTTGTTTATTCATTGTCCTGTTGGTAGATATTTGCATTCTTTCCAGTTTTGGGCTCTTCTGAGCAAACCTGGATACATATGTTTATAAAAAAAACTTGTGTATTACTTTCTGCACCTGAGGAGCAGAATTCCTCAGTCATTGGATAGATGTATGCTTAACTTGAGAAATTGCTCAAAAGTTTGTACGCAGTGGTTGTGCCATTTTACCCTGTACCAGCAATGTTTCAGAGCACTGGTTGCTGTGTATCCACTCCGAAACTGGGTATTGCTAGTCTTTTCAACTCTAGCCATTGTGTTGTGAGTGTACTAGTTTTTCACTGTAGTTTTAATTTGCATTTCCTTGTTGATGATGAATGATGATGTGCATATTGACCATTTGGGTATCTTTTTTTTGTGATGTGCTTGTTAAATGTTTTGCCTATTTTGGGGGAACTGTTATTTCTTATTTATTTGTGGTTGTTAACCTATTTTGGTTGCAAATTCTTTGCTAGATGTATGTATTGACTTTCTCCTAATCTGTGGCTTGCCTTTCTCCCTCTTTAATGTTTTTCAGTGAACAGCATTTCCTAATTTTGATGATGTCCAGTTTATCACTTTTTAATTTTTATGTTTAGTGATTTATGTGTTGTGCCTCAAAAATCTTTTCCAGTCCCAAGGTCATGAAAATACTCTTCTTTTTTTTGAGACAGAGTCGCACTCTGTCATCCAGGCTGGAGTGCAGTGGCTCAAACTCCTGACCTCAAGTGACCTGCCTGCTTCGGCCTCCCAAAGTGCTGGGATTACAAGCATGAGCCACTATATCCGGCCTTGTGTTTTCTTTTAAAAGATTTATAGAAAAATAAATAGATAAATAAATAAAAATAAAAGTTTTGTAGATTTAAATTCCTTATTTAAGGTCTGTGATCCATTTCAAATTGATTTTTGCATGTAATGTGAGTTAGGGGTCAAAGTTTGTTTTATTTTGTACAGAAAATTAGTTGTTCTAGCACCATTGATGAAAAGATTTTCTTTTGTCATTGAATTTGTATTGATGGCTTTGGTGAACGTCACTAGACCATATATGGTGGTCTTTCTGTACTCTTTTCCTTTGATCTATTTATCTTTTATGCCAACACTAATAATGTACCTTTATGTAGTTAAGTCTTCAAATCTGATAGGTCAAGTCCTCCAAGTACATTATTCTTGTTTAGTTCAGGTTGGCTATTCAGGTTTAGTTCCTACTAAAAAGCCTGGTTGCATTTTGATTGTAATTGTGTTGACTCTATAGATCAGTTTAGAAAAAACTGCCATCTTAAGAATATAGACTCTTCCAATCCACTAGCATGGTATATTTCTCCATCATTGTATATCTTTAATTTCTCTCAGCAACATTTTGTATTTTCATAAATTAAATTTATTCCTAGGTATTTGACATGTTTTAATGCTACTATAAATGAGTTTTAAAAATATTTATTTTTCAAATATTTGTTTCTAATGTATGGAACTGTAGTAGATATTTGAACTATAGTAGATATTTGACCTTGTATTCAAATTCACTTATTCTAGTAGTTTGTAGATTTCTTTCAATTTTTAATGCCTGTAGTCATAGAAGCATTCTATGCTTCTGCAGATGAAGCATTTTTCAGTGTTAAAAGTTATACTGACTTCTTTTTCTGGAGTTTCCATTTTCTCATTTTGTCTTCTCTTGGTGTCAAGTACTAACAACAGCACCACTTGGAAATATGACAGGACTGCAGCCAGTGTGGATAATTATCATTTTCAACTACAGATCTCTCTCAGCTTTGTCCGCTTATCACACGGGCTTGATTGCGCCCATGAAGATCCGCACAGAGGCCCCTGGGAACCTTCGTTTATACAGTGGGAGCCCCACTCGCAGTGAGAAAGAGCAGGTCTCCATCAGCTCCTTCTACTACAAGGAGCGGGTAAGTGCCAGAGCTGTGGCCTTTGATTCTTAGCCCGCCTCCTGGATTCTTGTTCATCATCTCCTGTCTGGCCCAGCAGCTAGATTAGTAAACCCCCTGTAGTCTTCCACTTTCATAATCAGTTTGTTCAAGAAAGGCATTGCTTTGTTCCTTTTAGTTGGTTTTAACTGCTGTTAGTTGTGTGTGTATGGAGGGGTGGGTGGTTCTTATGGTCCGTAGTCTTTAGTGCCCATTTAACCCTGTTCTCGCAATCTCCATTCACTGAGTCGGTTCCCATTATTTCGAGGTAGAATACCTTAGCTTCACATCTTCCATGGTTTTCTGATGTTTGTCAGGAAATTAAGAGATACCTCTGAAGTTTTGGGATCTTAATATATTTGGAACTTCATAGTTGTAAAAAGTCTTAAAGTTGATGTCTAAAAGATTGGATTGTTGTTTTTTTGTTGTTCTTTTTTTCACTAAGTCTACATGGAAATACCCATTTGAGTGGACCAGATGATATAAAAATTACCTGAGCTTGTCCTTATGTGCCTAGCTTTTCAAAGAACTCATTGTCCCTAAAGTAGTTATCATTAAGCTGTCAGAAACCTTTGGTGCCAACAGTGTAGAGAATGTTGGCAGAACACAGGAATGATCCCAAGAAAGCTTTCTGTGTTGACAGATCGCAAGTCTGGCTTAAACAGACTTTTAGCTGACATGTTTTAAACAGAGTTACCACTGAGCACTGCACAGACTTAGGAATTCTTTGTTGTTATCTCTCGCTCCACGAGAAATAATGGATTGTAATTGATATGTGTTTTTTAAAAATTGAATTATTTTAGACCAGGCACCCTTTTCTAGGAAGTATTAATAGTGTCTTCAGTTTGATTGCAGTAGAATGTCTAACTTTATAAGTTTACACCGATAGTTGACTATCTCTGACTTTATTTTAGGGTTGTATGTAACTAAAATGAGTGGCAGCAACTGACGTTTGAGACCAAACCAGTCTTGAGCAAAATCATTTAGTCAAATAGGGAAAACTTTTTTTTTTTTTTTTTTGGCTTTTCGGGACGCTTTCCTATAGTCCCCTTCCTCACATCTCTGATGGAGTTCTGCCCACTTGGCTATTACAGACCTCCCTGGAACACCCACTAATCTGTATCATCTCCAAGTCCTTTCCATGCAAAATTGTTAGTTCTTTTTTCCCACATGCTCCCAGGTAATTGGATAGATGATTTGATAAACAGGTTGAAACTAAGACGTTTTGTTGAGATGAAAGCCAGGTTCATGTGGGGTAATGTGGGGATTTTCTTGAGTGTCAGGCCCAGAGATCAAGGAGAGCTTTCAGTCCAAGAGGCAGTTCTGAATTCCTCTTTGATTCATGTCATATGCCACCCATATTTGGGTTCAGATTGGGCAGAATGGACTAATTTTGGCTTTGTGGAGGTGTGTAAATCCCACTCTAATCAAAATAACTCCATTTCCAAGATGAGGCCTCTTTCAAGCCTGTGTTCATGTTTTTGATGGTATGGCCCATTTTTTTTTATTTTTTTAATTTTTTTACTACAAACACCATAATTATAAAGAGGAACCAAGAGCATGTGGATAATTCTCTCATCAGATAGGATCTGCAGGGGAGTGGAGGAAGAGTTGTGATATTTTAGTTCGGGGTGGTTCCCACTGCACTGTTCTGCAGAGAAAATGGGCTGTTCAAGCCCCCTAACAGACATAGTAAGGGGCCTTTTATGTTTTATTTCAAATAATGACCAAATAAAATGGGGTGATGCTTTGATTATAATTTCATGTGAAACTCATATTGATGGATACCACATAAAGAAAAGTTCACAAATCAAAGCGTATAGTTCAGTGAATTAATAATCACACAGGTCAAGAAAGAGAACATTTCAAAAACCTCAGAAACCTTGGAGTGTTAGCTTAACTCATACGAAATTGCTGATATTTGACCATTTTTGACCTAAACAAAGATTCATGTGGTTCAACTTAATAGACTAACAAGATAAAAATGAGTAGTCAGTCCTTTTGTGATGAATTTGATACAAATTTTTCTCTCTTTGAAGTTTGTTCATGTCCATCCCATTTGTGTAGGGGTCAAGGTGGGAATTACATAAGTGGAATATGGCCATGATATCTTTTTTTTTTTTTTTTTTTCTTTGGAGACAGAGTCTTGCTCTGTCGCCCAGGCTGGAGTGCAGTGGCACAATCTGGGCTCACTGCAACCTTCAGCCTCCTGAGTTCAAGTGATTCTCCTGCCTAAGCCTCCCAAATAGCTGGGATTACAGGCACCTGCCACCATGCCTGGCTAAGTTTTGTATTTTTTAGTAGAGACAGGGTTTTACCATGTTGGTCAGGCTGGTCTTGAACTCCTTACCTCGAGATCCGCCCGCCTCGGCCTCCCAAAGTGCTGGGATTACAGGCTTGAGCCACTGTGCCTGGCCAGCTGTGATATATTATGTGAACTACCTTGCCTTGCTTACAAAGGTTGATACCTCTTGAGGTGCATTTTCTAATCCCCAGCTGTCTAGTTTCACATGTCAAATGATGTCACTTTTGTTGCTTTTTTTATGGAAATGATTCCAGTCTACTAAGTTTCTGTTTGTGTTTTTAGGTTTTGGATTTTTTTTTTTTTTTTTTTTCCTAATAAGACATGGGGCCTTTCCCTATTGCCCAGGCTGGAGTGCAGTGGTGTGAACATGCTCACTGCAACCTTAGTCTCCTGGGCTCAAATGATCCCCCACTCAGCCTCCTGAGTAGTTGGAACTACCGGAGTATACCACATCGCTCAGTTAATTAAAAACAAGTATTTTTGTAGAGCCGGGTTCCCAGTATGTTGCCCATGCTGGATTTCTCTGTGTTTAGGTCTTCATTTTTAGCCCAAATTTTTCTCCTACATGTTTTTATTCCCTTTTAGATCTCTGCCCTTGAGAGCTTTAAGTAAGTGAGAATAAGGCATAACAATGAGGGAAGTATTGTGAGGTTTTTTTTTTGGTTTTGGGGGGTTTTTTGGTCTGTTTTTTTTGTAGAGATGAGGTCTGGCTTTGTAGCCCAGGCTGGTGTCAAGCTTCTGGGCTCTAGCAAGTCTCCCAGCTCAGCCTCCCAAAGTGCTGGGATTATTGGCATGAGCCGCTTCACCCAGCCAGTATAGTGGTTTTTTTTGACACAGAGTTTTGCTCTTGTTGACCAGGCTGGAGTGCAGTGGTGTGATCTTGGCTCACTGCAACCTCCACCTCCCGGGTTCAAGAGATTGTCCTGCCGCAGCCTTCCGTGTAGCTGGGATTACAGCCCCCTCCCCACCAACGCCCAGCTAATTTTTTGTTTTAATAGAGGTGGGGTTTCACCATGTTGGCCAAACTGGTCTTGAACAACTGACCTCAGGTGATGCAGCCACCTCGGCCTCCCAAAGTGCTGAGATTACAGGTGTGAGCCACTGCATCCGGCCCAGTATAGTATATTTTTGAGATATCAAAACATCTTTATAGAGCCATTTAGAGATTATTGTTTGTTTCTCTCGTGGCTTTGTGTGTTTTTAACCTGCCCTACTTAGGTTTTATTATATTCACTCAAATATTCTCTAGATGGAATTCCAAGGTTTGCTCCTGAAAATTTTAAAATGTGAGATGCCTAAAAAAACCATCAAATTGCTAACATTCATTTGACAAGTGGACCAACTCTTAGTGCTGATAAAATGTTCATTCCTAGGATAAATCAGAAGGCCCAGAACTCAGGATAAGCATTAGGTATTGCCTTGCATACATTTAAACCTTTTTGCAAACTCCCACCCTTGCTTTAGTTTATGTTACTAAAATAGCTCTGAGGTAAATAACTAGAATCGTCTTTAGGTTAATAGAATAATTTCTGATCTCCATAAACAGATACTCATATTGTTAGCAAGGGTGCTTTCAGGAAGGTCCCTCCTCAGCATTATCCCCTTCCTTCCCCTCGTTTTTCCAGGGCTCCCACAGCCCATGGCATCACTCTGAAGATAGTCCTGCAGGCCCAACGTCCAGACACCCAATCCCCTCATTGCCCCCACCACATACCAGAAAACATTTGGTATTGAGCCTGTTCAAGAACGTCTTCCTTTTAGGAATGAGAATGTGCTGTTCTCCTTACCTACTACAGGGGAAGACAGGCTTCTGCCTGTTTCTCCACTTGCACAGTGATCTTAGTGCTATCAGTGTTCCTCAAACCTATTTGTAGTTCCTTTGTCAGAACTATGTTAATATCAGCCTCCATATACCTTGAAATGTGACTGAAAGAACAATGAAATTGAAGCTGTGTTTGGAGTGTGATGGGTGGGAGGGAGGTGAGGGAATCCGAATACTGCTGTGCTTAGGTTCATATTTTTTAGTCATTTCAATCCCGACTTTACAGTGTATTATGGTACATTTGAATCCATCAGATATATAGGAAGCTTTCACTTTATTCTATATTTTTCCCTTTTAATTTTCTTGGTGTTTTTCTTCCCTCCTCCTGGGTGTAACGTTTTCATGCACAGATGTCTCCTCGCTCTGCCCGGCGGCGTTGGTCCATACAAGCAATTAACGACTTCCCGGTACTGTGCGCTGTGCAAATGCTCTCCTTAACTAATCCTGTCTCTACCCAAGGCCCAAGAATAAAATGCCACCTGCCTGGCTTTGAGGAACCTGAAATGACAGGCTAGCTGTTTTCAGGACCAGCAACAGTCAATTTTTGCTTGGGGGAGTTCAGGCACCCAGGGCTGCCCCCTTGTCCAATCACACAGTTTCAAATGGCTAACGTTGTCAGGGATCCTGAATGGATTCTTTTTGCAAAGGAAACTTAATACTGCATTTCTTGGAAAGAACCCTAATTGTAAGCCGTTAGCTCACCCAATTTCACTTGGAGCATTTGTGTAATTTTTTGGAGCTTTCAAAAGCCCACCTTTGGCATGGGGGGAGCAGAGGAAGATATAAGAGGCTTATACTGTTTTGTCTCTGCTTTTATAGTCATGGTCTAGTTCAGAGAGGGAGGTGCCCACCTGCTTCATTGGCATAACACAGAAGCTAGTTTTTATCCTTTGGGAAGTTTCTGGAACAAATTTTTTCCTTACTGTCACTATTTTGTGTAGACACTAAAACCTCTGCTGTGGACATCCTCTCTTCCTTTTCTTTCTTTCTTACTCACTTCTTTGGCCATTTCCCCTCTTCTGTCTTCCTCTCCCATCCCCTTCATGTTTCAGTAGTGCCAAGATGACCTCATGCTGTGCATGGCAGCCTTGAGGCTTTGTATAAATTTCATTTGGTATAAAGAATGTTCAGGGGAATCACCTTATAGCCTTGTCATTGAAAACCAGTTGGAATCAGAAGACCCAATTAGCAAGTACCACTGCTGCCAACAGCTTGTAGGTGGAGCCTCCAATGGGGCCACCTTCCAAAAGTCTGCCCCAGCCAACCTGACTGCCGAATTCCCACTGATTGTCCAGAAGTCCCTGCTCCCGCTGCTATTTCAATAGGGACTCATTTAGACTCCCTGCCCACTCTGCGGATTATGCATTGCTAATGGGGTTTCTACGAAGCAGTTGGTGGCTTATTCTTGGGCTGTTCTTACATTCAACCCATTTATTGGCATCAATGTTGCCTCCGATTGTAGCAGTAACACTGGTGGTACAGTCTCAAGCTGGCTATTGGTTGTCATTCAGTGCTATTTGCACCAATGCCTCCCTCCTGCCCCCCAACCCCCACCCCACTCCTTTCTTCCTTGTCCTCTTTGCCATAACTCCATGAACGCCTTCTTGGTTTGTTCAGAGGGGCAGCCTGGTGCTCATCATGTAGTAATTTGTCTGTCTCGCTTTGTCTCTCTTCCCTCAATTTCTTCTCATGAAATCTGTAGGACAGGACATTTGCTATTGATTGAGCATTGAACAGGTCAAGTCCTTTGCCTCCCAGAGGTATTAACTTGACTGCATAGAGAAGAACCCATTTTTAAGCCCATGACAGTGGGACTGGAGCGATGCAGGAGGTTCAGGGGCTTTTAGGCCATGGTGCCCTTCCCCAACGCAGAAAGATTAACCACACCTTAGCCGCACATGTCAGTATGCTCTGGAACCAGAGGATCCTAAAAGAAATCTGTATGTTATTACCTGTCAGTTGCACAGACAAGAGAGATTCCTAAAATTGCCAGCAAGATCCTAAGAGGAAAATTGCTTAGGAGAGGTGTGGATGGAACATGAGTGCTTCTTATTGCCAGGGCACTGGGGAAAATACCCTGAAAAGGTGTCCATCTACTCATTAGGTAGCAGCAGGGGCCTAAGACCCCAGCTAGTAGCTGATCTGATTTGAGATTTAGCCTCTCCATTTAGACAGCCTTGTTACATGAGAAATACCAGAGTAACTGGCCAATAGTCACGATTACCAACTAATCCCTGAAGCCTGAAGGAGAGATATTTATGTTTAAAAACCACTAACCAACACATTTAAAAAAAAAGGGCAGTGACAGTATTTTGCAGCCCCTTAAAGATTTTTGACAATGTTTCACAGTTACTTCTTGCTAGATTTAAAAAATGTACAACACTGTCCCATAATTGCTTTTACAGTTTGGTTCCTGGTAGCAGGTCTAATTAGGGTGATCCTCTGTTAGGGAACCTCCTTCTATGGCAGGCTTAAAGGCAGCTGAGAGAGATTTCATAAAGCACCTCCTATTTATTCAGTATGGATCAAACAGAAATACATAGAAGCCTGGTGTCTCAAGAATTCCCAGCATATACAGACTGTTATTTTCATAATTCAATGAAGGGTCATTGCAAAAAGTTGCAAAGAACACCCTCTATATTTTCATCAAGTATTGATGGGTCACGTAGGTTTGTTTCCACTGATCTTTGAAACCCAGAGCTGCAAATGGGGGAAGAGTCCTTAAGACATCTCTTCGGACTCTTAGTTTTCTTCTGTCTCATTGTGCCTAATCCTAACAAATCCCAAAAGGAGCCTAAGCAATGTGAGGTGCCCGGCCTGAAAAGCAGCATCTTGGTCGGAATCTGGCTTGCCCTCCTATGAAGCCATGTAGCTGCAGGAGCTGCAGCCTCTGCAGATCTTCAGTAGACACTCAGGCTGAGCAGAACATAGTCACGATGCTGACAGAAAGTGACTAAAGAAGTGAGTCATGGTAGAAGGGTGGAGCTGGACAGGCATCACTGGAATCCAATGCTAATCTCCTTCATACAGAACGGATCCTTTAAAAAATGGGCCAAGCGATTTCCATATTAACAGGGAACTCAGGATTTATTATTTATTACTTTTAATCTAAAATTATATACTAGACCAAGTGATTTCTATATTAACCGGGAGTTTGGGATTTATTATTTTTTATTATTATTATTTTTGAGACGGAGTCTTGCTCTTGTTGCCCAGGCTGGAATGCAATGGCACGATCTTGGCTGACTGCAGCCTCCACCAGCTAGGTTCCAGCGATTCTCCTGCCTCAGCCTTCTGAGCAGCTGGGATTACAGGTGCCTGCCATTATGCCTGGCTAATTTTTTATATTTTAAATAGAGATGGGGTTTCACTATGTTGGCCAGACTGGTCTTGAACTCCTGACCTTATGCGATCCACCTGCCTCAGCCTCCCAAAGTGCTGGGATTACAGGTGTGAGCCACTGCACTCGGCCTATTTATTATTTTTTAATCTAAAATTATGTGCTGAAAATCAAGTTAACAAGAATGGGCTTAGCAGCCTGACAGGCCTGTGTTCAAATCTCAGCACTTATGGCTGTGATCTAAAGGAAGCCTCATGTCCTTATTTGTAAAATGGAGGGAGTATCCCTTGTCACAGAGCTGTCGTAAGTGAGGCTTATGCTAGCACAGAGTGAGCAATCCAGGAGCAGGAGCAGATACTCTAAGTCTTCAGTCAAACATTCATACACGTGGACTTGTGTCATTTGTCAATTCCAAATGAGCTAGTCTGTTTTGCAAATGAGCTGCTTTGGGCATATGGATCTTAACATAATTAATAATATGCTTTTATTAAGTTTGTTTTAAAGGTCAGGAAATGGTGAGTTTTTTTTTCTTTTTTCTTTTTTCTGAGGCAGGGTCTCGCTCTGTCGCCCACGCTGGAGTGCGGTGGTGCGATCTCAGCTCACTGCAACCTCTGCCTCCCGAGTTCAAGCAGTTCTCCTGCCTCAGCCTCCCAAATAGCTGGGACCACAGGCATGAACCACCATGCCCTGCTAATTTTTGTATATTTTGTAGAGACGGGGTTTTAACTTTTGGGCCAGACTGGTCTCAAACTCCTGGCCTCAAGCAATCTGCCTGTCTTGGCCTCCCAAAGTATAGGATTACAAGCATGAACCGCCGCACATGCCCGGCCCAGGGTTATTTGTATTTCAAAAGCTAGTAGACTTCATTGTTCTTTGAGGCCTTCATTTCAGCTGTGCAGTTAAACTGAGCAAAGTGAGTTGTTCAGTTGTTTAAGTGCTTCTCATTTTGTCTTTTTGGAATAAAGAGCCAGAGTGACTGCCTGGATCAGTGTTTTAGAAGCCTTCTACCCTACCCAGAAGACCAAATTAGATGGATCATATTCCACTCTAGGTGGAATCTTTTTGGCGTAGATTGTGTTTTTTTAATCCAATACTCTGAGTCTCACTTGAGATGACCAATTATGTACGACCTGTGGGTGTGTTGTTTCCTGGACTTTATAAACTCCTGGAAACCCGAATGAAAATCACAGTGAATGAGCTTGTATACCTTGTACCTTCTCTGTTCCAGTTAAGCCCCTTGTGCAGTTCACTGTCACTGCAGGGTAGACTTAGGCTAAATGACCCTCCCTAAAACAGGCCTTGTCATAGTATTTAGTGTACATGTGACTATGTCTGTCTTAGGTCATAACACTGCCTGGCTCCAGCCCATTCTGACAGGTTGTTTGCTCTTTAACAAGCCTCCCCTTACTTACACGCGTGTCAGGATGTTTGCGGCTAAAAGGATAGCACTTTTGTGAATATGCACATAATTCTTTAGAAAACCAGGGCAAATAGGAATGAAAGGGCTACCCCATAATAATTGATAAAGGTTCCCCTTGTATTGCCGAATAAGGACTTGGGTATGCATACATGGTAAATAGTCAATGAACTGTTTCTTAAGATCAAATGGGGCCAGGTGTGGTGGCTCACACCTATAATACTAGCATTTTGGGAGGCTGAGGTGGGTGGATCCCTTGAGGCCAGTAGTTCAAGACCAGCCTGGCCAATATGGTGAAGCTCTATCTCTACTAAAAATGCAATAATTAGCCAGGCATGGTGGCACATGCCTGTAATCCCAGTTACTCGGGAGGCTGAGGCAGGAGACTCCCTTGAACCCAGGAGGCGGAGGTTGCAGTGAGCCGAGATCGTGTTTGTGCTCCACGAGCAGAGATCGTACTCCACCAGGCTGGAGCCTCAGCAACAGAGTGAGACTCTGTCTCCAAAGAAAAAAGAAAAAAAGATCAAACGGATTAAGGTTCCAAACTGATAGTGTGACATGCATTTACAAATGACAATAAACAATTCACAGATACTTCAGCTAAACTTCATTTACCTGCCCTGAACTAAGTCCACATGTCCTGAATTTAATAGGTTCCAAGATGCATAATAATCCTATAGGAAGTTACATGCACTGGACAACTTTGGGGACTAAATGGGATATCAGTGGTCAGAGACCCCTGACTTTAGACCAAGAGTAATTTAACGAAGAGTGATTATATAAAAATCACTTGCAGGCCGGGCGCAGTGGCTCACGCCTGTAATCCCAGCACTTTGGGAGGCCGAGGCAAGCAGATCATAAAGTCAAGAGATCCAGACCATCTTGACCAACACGGTGAAACTCCATCTCTAATAAAAATACCAATAGCCAGGTGTGATGGCGGGTGCCTGTAGTCCCAGCTACTCGGGAGGCTGAGGCAAGAGAATCGCTTGAACCTGGGAGGCAGAGGTTACAGTGAGCTGAGAGCGCACCACCACCCTCCAGCCTGGTGACAGAGCAAGACTCTGTCTCAAAAAAAAAAATCACTTGCCAAAAATGAATTTGTTTGTGGGTAATCTAGATGATGAGCCAATGTAAATTCCTGAGAGCTTATATCCATTCATAATAGTTATATGTTTCTAGAGTACCCCTTTCAGTTTATATAATTGACACCCCTACCTCTTCATCATACGCTCATTAACCTTGTGAGACTGGAATAACAGAGGTCATGATTGGCCGTAAGTTGTCAGTGAGCGAACGAAGAGTGACATTCCTTAGACTAAACTCACAACAAATCAAAACTTCCCCTGGGTTCTGTTGAGCCAGTACGTGTGGTAGTAAGACCTGTTAATCTTGGTTTTCTGATTCCAAATTGTAAGCCCTTTTTACTAGCTCCTTTTGCCTTTTTTGTTAATAAATATGTCACCCCTTCCTTAGCAGAATCACTTTGGTGACCCCCTTTTAGCTTCTGGCAACAAAATAGAATACTGCTCCTTTGGCTTGTTGTCATTTTAAAGATACCAGATAGGGCTGTGCTCTAATAATTCTCGTTTTTCAGGGCATCTCTCATTTCACACATACAGGCTCCTCACACATATAGCCACTCATAGGTAAGCCTGGGGAAATGGGATACTTGCTCACCATCTTCCCTGTCCATTACCCAAGCCCCTGCAATCAGGTATTTTTGACATGGAGAATGATCACTTTTAGAAATAATTCAAGTCTGCTAGAAAACCGGGGTAATTCTCCTCAAGCTGCAAAGTGCCTCTGTCTTCCTACTATAGATTAAGGTTTGCAGAGCCCACACTGCTATGCCTGAATTAAATTTTCAACAAGTGCTGTTGAAACTGCCTAAGGAAAAAAAATCTTGATTAGTTTCAGGCAGGAATTTTGAACCTAGGACCGAATTCAATCTAAAAATTGTTCTCCCACATTTTTGTGGCCTTTACTAACTTATTCACTTGCTGTTTTTACAATTCATTAATTAATGTATTAATCCTGGCTTCCTGATAGCTGTTTTTGAGCACCTGCAAAATGTATCTAGCCCTGCAGTGCGTGCTTATTTTCCTGTTAGGATTTTTGAACCAAGAGCTCATCCTTTTATTTCCTACAGATGCTGATTCCTATAATTGTGGGCATGATGTAATTTTTTTAAAAGTGCAAATTACCAATGACCCCAATACGATGAGCTCTCTGCAATTGTTTTCTGCTTGTCAAAGTCCCCATTAGTTACATCTTGTCATCTACCCCTAGAAATCAAGGCGATGGAAAAGTAAGCGTGAGGGATCGGACTCTGGCAATCGACAGATCAAGGCTGCTGGGAAAGTCATCATCCAGGATGTTGCCTGCCTCCTGCCTGTTCACAAATCACTGGGAGAACTGTACATGTAGGTACAAAATTTCAAGTATGCTGTTCCTATCACTTAGCCAGGATTAGCCAACTTTTGTTTGTTTGTTTGTTTTTGAGTGTGGGAATCCTTTCTTCAAAAGCAGTTTTAGGAGAAGCCTGATGTATTAGCTTTCTGTTGCTTTGTACAAATTCCCACAAACTTAGCAGCTTCCAACAACATTCATTTATTATCTGTCAGTTTTTGTGGGTCTCTAGTCTGGGCACAGCTTATCTGTGTCCTTGCCCAGGGTCTCAGCAAGCTGAAATCACGGTGTTGGCCAGGCAGTGATTTCATCCAATGCACAGGATCCTCTTCCAAGCTTGTTCAGGTTGTTAGCAGAATTCAGACCCTTGTAGCTGTAGAACTCGTCTGTAAATTTCATCTTGAGACCACTAGGAATGGCTCAAGATGAAATTATTAATGCTTCACGTTCCCTCTAAGGCCGAATTTGCCTGATGAGGTCAGCCCCACCCAGGACAGTTTCTCTGTAGGTGACTTCAAAGTCAATTGCTTAATAACATAATCACAGAAGTGATATCCCATCAAAATTCACTGGTGTCACCCACATTCAAAGGGGGTGGAGTATTGTATAAGGCATGCTACTTTACAACACGGAGCTCCTGTGTTTTAGCAGAGCTGTTACACAAAGCAGAGCTACTTTTGTTTGGAATGAAGTGAGAGGTGAGTAATCAGCATGCAGAGGCCGCCTGCCGTTCCCCTGCCTCTTCCTAAAGTTGAACTTAAAACAGAAAGTGTTTCCTCTGTCGTGTATACATAGTACACCACTCTTTCTGTTAGGGACCATAGTCAATGCTGCATGTCTTTCAGTTCATTTTTATTCAACCCTCAAGGCTTGGAACTCCACAGAAAAGCTGGTTGGTAAATTTGTATTTGAGTATGGCCTCCTCCTGACTTTAAAGAGGTGAGCAATTTCACCTTCCCTGGGCTGGAACGCCGGGAAGCTGCTTTAGCATTAGCTCTAGTTAAGCTTTTCCTCCAAGTCAGATAGGAAGGGGTTTCAAGGCCAACACAGAATAAAACATTTTGAGTGGCAACCAAAGAGGTTGTTTCTCATCCATTGGTTAAACTGGGAGTCGTTGTTTAGGAAGTTACACTAGAAAGAAACCTTTCAATTCTTTTATAAAAATTTCAGATTGAATGTGAATGATATTCAGGAAACATGTCAGAAGAACGCTGCTTCTGCCTTGCTTGTTGGAAGAAAGGATCTGGTCCAGGTACTGTACGTCCCTTTTGGTGGAGATTCGGAATTTTCCTCAGGAGCAGATTGTTTTTACTTGGTCGTTGGCGTTAAATGACATTTTCAAAGTGTGTCTTGTTTTGGAATTCCTTTTCCATTTGCTTTGCCACTCTGTAGGGTTAGAGTGGCTTTCCAAATGCTGGAAGTTTTTCTTTGTTGTACTTAGTTGGGAAGGTCCTAAAGCATCCATTAATATTTTTAAAAAATTATACATCTCTTTTCTATTCCAGTGTCATGGTGAGTGCTATGTAGCTAACCTTGGTGTCTATTTCTTTGCCATTCAAACCCTCAATTCTTTTTTTTTCTTTTGAAAATGCTCTAGTTTACACAATATTTACCAAAGTGTTCCTTTAGATAGAGATGTTCAGTTTTAAAATAGTATCTAACATTTCAAATATTTAAATTTTCCTTATCTTTGCAGCAACATATCAGTGTATTATAACAAACTATCCCTGTATTTTTTTAAACGGCTTAACTGAGATGTAGCCCACCTATCATGCAATTTACCCATTTAAAGTATACCATTCAGTGGTTTCATTTTGTTTTGTTTTTTTGTGGCAGAGTCTCATTCTGTTGTGTAGGCTGGAGTTCAGTGGCATGATCTCGGCTCACTGCAACCTCCGCCTCCTAGGTTCAAGCCATTCTCCTTGCCTCAGCCTCCCCAGTAGCTGGGATTATAGGTGCATGCCACCATGGCTGGCTAACTTTTGTATTTTTTAGTAGAGATGTGGTTTCACCGTGTTGGCCAGGGTGGTCTTGAACTCCTGACCTCAAGTGATCTGCCCACCTTGGCCTCCCAAAGTGCTGGGATAACAGGTGTGAGCCACAGCACCTCGCCACCATTCAGTGATTTTTAGTGGATTCAGAATTGCGCAACCACCACCACAAACACACTTTTAGAACATTTTTCTGCTCCCCAAAATAAACCCTGAAACCCTTAATTGTCACTTCATACTCTCTTCTTCCTCCCAACCCTAGGCAACCATGAACCTACTTTCTGTCTCTATTGCACAGTTTTTTTTTATGTTGTTGTTTGTTTGTCTGTAGCCCAGGCTGGAGTGCAGTGGCACAATCTCAGCTTACTGCAACCTCCACCTTTTGGGCTCAAGCCATCCTGGTACCTCAGCCTGCCATGTACCTGGAACTACTGGCAAGTGCCACCATGCCTGGCTAATTTTTGCATTTTTTGTAGATATAAGGTTTCACCATATGGCCAGGCAGGTCTTGAATGCCTGACCTCAAGTGATCGGCCCACCTCGGCCTCAAAGTGCTGGGATTATGGGCGTGAGCCACTGCGCCTGGCTTTATTTCACTCTTATGCTTTGGTATGAGGATTAGGGTGAGCAGTGGAAACTGTTAATACTAGCTGTTTTTCTGTGGGCTGTTTGTCCCCGATAACACTCCAAAGGAATCAAAGACAAGGTCTTTCCTTGATGTTTTATCTGATTTAAAAATCACTAAGATTTCCATTGTCTTCCCTTTTTTTTTTTTTTTTTTTTTTTTTTGAGACAGAGTGTTGCTCTTGTTACCCAGGCTGGAGTGCAATGGCGCGATCTCGGCTCACCGCAACCTCCGCCTCCTGGGTTCAAGCAATTCTCCTGCCTCAGCCTCCTGAGTGGCTGGGATTACAGGCACGCGCCACCATGCCCAGCTAATTTTTTCTATTTTTAGTAGAGACGGGGTTTCACCACGTTGACCAGGATGGTCTCGATCTCTCGACCTCGTGATCCACCCGCCTCGGCCTCCCAAAGTGCTGGGATTACAGGCTTGAGCCACTGCACCCGGCTCCATTGTCTTCTCTTAAACACTCTCAGGTCTCTGCCTGAAACCCTTGTAGGAGAAATTCGGTGATGGATTTAATCTGGTTCTCTAAGGACCCAGCTACCTAGGTCCTGTGAACGCTGAGAAGGCAACAGGAGGTGGCAGAAATAGTGCAGCATTGGTAGCAGAGGCCTGGGCTCGACTCGGTTTCCTAGCAAAATGACCTGGGCAAGTTACTCCAGTGTCTCTCACTCTCTGCGTATGTTTGTCAGTGGAGAACCTTAAGAACTGAGAACTTTATAAGGTTGATGAGAAGACTGGTAAATGCAATACTAAGGCAGGACCGTAGCTTGTATTCTGAAAAAATATTCTCGGCCAGGTGTGATGGCTCAAGCCTATAGTCCCAGCACTTTGGGTGGCTGAGGTAGAAAAATCACTTGACCTCAGGAGTTTGAGACCAGCCTGGGCAACATGGCGAGAACCCATCTCTACGCAAAATTTTTAAAGATTAGCCAGGCATGATGGTGCACGCCTGTAGTCCCACTGCTTGGGAGGCTGTGGTGGAAGGATTGCTTGAGGCCAGGAGGTCCAGGCTAAAGTGAGGCCCTGTCTGAGAAAAAAAAATTCTCTAGGAAAATTTACTTCCTAAGGTGTTTTTTTTTTGAGACAGAGTCTCACTGTGTCTGTCCAGGCTAGAGTTCCGTGGCGCTGTCTCAGCTCACTGCAACTTCCACCTCTTGGGTTCATGCGATTCTCATGCCTCCGCCTCCTGAGTAGACGGGATTATAGGCACATGCCACCACACCTGGCTAATTTTTATATTTTTAGTAGACTGGGTTTCATTATGTTGGCCAAGCTGGTCTTGAACTCCTGACCTCAAGTGATCTGCCTGTTTAGCCTCCCAAAATGCTGTAATTACAAGCATAAGCCATCATGCCCAGCTCTAAGGTTTTCTTAATGTTAAGTTTTGAGTACTTTCTGGCAGAATAGATTGGGAAGGGCAGACCTGCCCTTGTGAAGTGGGGAAGACTCTTGTGTTCAAACAGACCCAGCTGAAATCAATCTGGACCCTGGCACTTTTTTGTCGTGTCTTGGCAGGCAAGCCGCCAAATCCTTCTGCACTTCAAGTTCCTCTGCTATAAAATGGAAACGATACTTCTGAAGTCATTATGAGAACTAAATAAGATAATGCATGAAAAGTTGCATAAATATGTCTGGTGGATAAGATACCCATCTACATGGTGCAGTTATTGCTGCTGTTCTTGTAATTATCATTTGTGACATGGTGCAATTGAATGGGACAGAGAAATGACATCGGTGAACATGCTTAAAGAATTTTTTTATTTTATTTTATTTTTTAAAAATATATAGAGATGTGGTCTTTCATTGTGTTGCCCAAGCTGGTCTCGAACTCCTGGCCTCAAGTGATCCTCCTGTCTTGGCCTCCCAAAGTGTTGGGATTATAGATGTGAGCCACCACACCCAGCCTTTTTGTTCTTTTTGCTCATGTTGAGGATATGCTTACTATTTTGCAAAGAGTTGCAGAAGTAAATGCAAGAGTCACTATTTCTGTTAAGGCATTCAGGAAATGTGGATTCTGAGTGAGGAAATAACATGCCTCAGTTGTCAGCCAGGGTAGTAAACATCTTATCTTATCCCAGAAAGTCATTAACTTCCTCTGGTACTGATTTACTGGGTCATTGATTACCAAAATGAATGTGTACTTCAAGTTTCTCCTTTTGACAATACTTTCTATGTATTTCTCAAGTATGTTGGTGCCACATGATTTAATTGATTTTCTTTTTTTTTCTTTTTTTTTTTGGAGACGGAGTCTCACTCTGTCATCCAGGCATGTGGCTCACTGCAATGTCTGCCTCCCGGGTTCAAGGTATTCTCTTGACTTAGCCTCCCGAGTAGCTGGGACGACAGGCACGCACCACCACGCCTGGCTAATTTTTGTATTTTTAGTAGAGACGGGATTTCACCATGTGGCCAGGATGGTCTCGATCTCCTGACCTCATGATCCGCCCACCTTGGCCTCCCAAAGTGCCAGGATTACAGGTGTGAGCTACCATGCCCAGCCTTTAATTGATTTTCATGCCTAAGGCTTCTCTACCTGTTTCTCAGTATCTTTGTTTGCTTATTATTTCTCCTTAGATTGTAAATTCCTTGATTCAAAGTCCATATCTTCTTCGTTTTGAGCGTTTCAGAGTCTAGTAGAGTGTTTTCCAGTCAATGGGCATACAGTGATGTGCTGCTACTAAGAAAGGTTTTCCAGAAGTAGGATTTGATTTTTAAAGGTATCGAGGGGATGGGGGGCTGTTTATGACGATGATGTGTTTAGCGTGTGCCTTGGATTTAATAGACACTTAATGGCTATTGGTTTCTGCTCAGTGGCTCTCAGCCCCATGGGATTTCAAGTTGGGAGGTATTCCTCAGATTTGATGTCAACAAAAAGAAATTCAAATCCATTTTGCTTGGCCTATTATTATTATTCTTACTTGTTAGTTTCAGAGAGGATACTGAAACTTTTATAATGAAGGCAACAAAGTTTTTCATTATTTAGATGAAGAAGGACAGATCTTAAATGTGTTGTACACTGCCTTTTTTTTCTTCCCTGCCAGCCCAACTTACTGATGAAGCAGCTTTTTTTTTTTTTTTTTTTTTTTTTGAGATAGAGTCTGGCTCTATTGCCCAGGCTGGAGTGCAGTGGTATGATCTTGGCTCATTGCAACCTCAGCCTCCCAGGTTCAAGCAATTGTCCTGTCTCTCTGCCTCCGGAGTAGCTGGAATTACAGGTATGCACCACCATGCCTGGCTAATTTTTGTATTTTTAGTAGCAACGAGGTTTCGTCGTATTGGCCAGAGTGGTCTCGAACTCCTGACCTCAAGTGATCCACCCGCCTCAGCATCCCATAGTGCTAGGATTATAGGCGTGAGCCACCATACCTGGCCTGAAGCAGCATTTCAAAAAGTCATTCGATGCTGGATGTGGTGGCTCACACCTGTAATCCAAGCATTTTGTGGGACTGAGGTGGATATATCACTTGAGGCCAGGAGTTTGAGACCAGCCTGGCCAACATGGTGAAACCCCGTTGCTACTAAAAATATAAAAATTAGTCAGGTGCAGTAGCTCACGCATGTAATCCTACCTACTTAGGAGGCTGAGGCAGGAGGATCACTTGAACCCAGGAGGCAGAGACTGCAGTGAGCTGTGATTATGCCACAGCACTCCAGCCTGGGTGACAGAGTGAGACTCTTGTCTCAAAAAAGTAAAATAAAAAGGCATATGAGTTAGTGGCTAAGTAGATGACCTGTTGAAATTATTACACTGTCATTTCTCTGAAGTTTGCTTAATAAAACCTTTTTAAGGCTAGTGTTTCTTCCAACCTTAGAGTGCACATAAGTCCCCTAAGGAGTTGGTTAAAATGTAAACACGGATTCAGTAGTTCTAAATGGGCCCTAAACTTCTGCATTTCAATAAGCTTCCAGCGTTTGCTGCCCTCAGAGTAGCAAGGCATCAGGTTTTATTTGGAGGACAGGTGGAGTTGCTTCATGTTTCTGTTCCTGTCCTTCCCAGTTTGAGTTTGTATTTCTCTTTGATCTTTCCAGGTTTGGTCGCTGGCTACAGTAGCTACAGATCTTTGCCTTGGTCCGAAATCTGACCCAGATTTGGAAACACCCTGGGCTCGACATCCATTCGGGCGGCAGCTGCTGGAGTCCCTGTAGGTTTTGAGAGCTAAAAGTGAGAAAAATGAGTGAAGTCCATTTTCAGTCTGTAAACACTTCAAATGTCATCACCTAAGAGAAGGGTGCAAAGGCCCGAGGAATGAGAGAAAGGAATGGGATCTTTCCTTTAAGTGCTGAAATGGTTTCTGTGCAGAACAAACTTCTTAGAGCACACAGAACTATACAATACTTGTCATCTATAACAAGGATTTGAGACCCCTAAGATGCATGTATCCTTTAGAGATTCATGCTTTAGTTCATAAATCACATCAGTCCGAACACAGGAGTTCGAGCTCATGAGATGGTAAGTTTCTTCTTGAGAGTTACAGGGTCTCACCCTTGATAATGGATTGGAGAACGGTGTGTTGGTGTTCATGTTTGCCAAAGACCATGCATGATGCTTTCACCCTTTTAGGCAATTCGAGAAAACATTGATTTTGTGTTTAGTTCATTGCACTGACACATGGAAAACTGGGATATACTGTACAAAATAATTTAACACCAAGTAAAACCACTTGAATCTCCATAACTTGGAGGCCCAGGGCCTGGGTAGAGAACCGCTCCTGCCTTCAGGTTGAGGTTTGTTTTATTTATGACTCAAGGCCACCCTGGGACACGTGTTCATGCTTCTGCTTCCTTATCGTTAACACAGGGATGATCAGGTTTGCTCACCCTACTTGGTGTAAAACTCAAATACGATAGTGAGTGTGAAAACACAAATACTAGACATTTAGTGATAGGAAGACCGTACTGTTACTCATTCTCAAAGGCAAAGCCCCTTTGATTCCTTTCTCACATTCTAGCATAGGAGTAGAAAAGAAACACTCCCTGTTGTTCTTACCTTTTTTTTTTTTTTTTTTTTTTTTTTTTTTTTGGAGACCGAGTTTTGCTCTTGTTGCCCAGACTGGATTTTAGTGGCACAATATTGGCTCACTGCAGCCTCTGCTTTCTGGGTTCAAGTGATTCTCCTGCCTCAGCCTCCCGAGTAGCTGGGATCACAGACATGTGCCGCCACGCCTGGGTAATTTTGTATTTTTGGTAGAGAGGTGGTTTCTCCATGTTGGTCAGGCAGGTCTTGAACTCTTGACCTCAGGTGATCCACCTGCCTCAGCCTCCCAAAGTGCTGGGATTACAGGCGTGAGCCACTGCACCCGGCCAGTTGTTCTTACTTCATAGGTCATCTTCATAACTGCACCTCAGAGTCTATTGCCTGCTAGCATACTGTGGTGGTCGAGTGTCCTCTGAACTCCTTCATACAGCTTTAAGTTATATAAATGATGTGTATGGGAATCTTCCAAAAGCAGTATGATTCTTCCTTGGAGCTGGGGAGACAGAGGGAGCATCTCTTGCCTTGCTCAGATGTCAGGTTAGTCTACTTAGTTCTTGGAGAAGCCGCGTTCATATTTAAGCCCATGCCTGAATGTCAGCCGGAGGTTTTCAGATGTGTCCTTTAGATCATTTGTCTTACGTTGGTGCCTTATATTCCAAAGCAAGTCTAGGCAAACTCAAAAGTAGGTCAAACTGCTGGATCTGTAGAAAGCCCCATTTCCTGATGGGGGTTTTTGAGGCAGATTCAAGAATCCTCCTGTCCCACCCCTGTGGCAGTAACCCACCATGACTGTGATCGTTTTTCCTTCCTCAGCTCCTCCTCTTCACCTTGTTTTCTTTCCTCTCACCTTTTCCTCAGGTTGGCTCATTATTGCCAGCTCCGAGATGTTCAGACGCTGGCGATGCTCTGTAGCGTGTTCGAAGCCCAGTCTCGGCCTCAGGGGATACCAAACCCCTTTGGGCCTTTTCCCAACCGTTCTTCTAATCTTGTGGTATCCCATAGTCGATATGTAAGTGTTGTTTTCTGGTTTTGTCTGATGTTTTCTTTTCTTTTCTTTTTTTGAGACGGAATTTCACTCTGTTGCCCAGGCTGGAGTGCAATGGTGCAACCTCAGCTCACTGCAGCCTCTGCCTCCTGGGTTCAAGCAATTCTTGTGTCACAGCCTCCTGTGTAGCTGGGATTACAGGCGCCCACCACCACTCCTAGTCTATTTTTGTATTTTTTGTAGAGATGGGGTTTCACCATGTTGGCCAGGCTGGTCTTGAACCCCTGACCTCAGGTGTTCCCCCCCGCCTTGGCCTCCCAAAGTGCTAGGATTATAGGCATGAGCCGCCACACCCAGCCTGATGTTTTCTTAATGTGAACTGTCATGGGGAACAGTGTTCTCATGCTAGTCCTGTTGGTTCTTCTCTTCCCATCTGCAGCCTAGCTTTACCTCTTCTGGTTCCTGCTCCAGTATGTCAGACCCAGGGTTCAACACGGGCAGCTGGAACATAGGTGTGTATGGAAACATCTTAGCCCATGCTGGATTTTTTTAGTTCTCTGATAGCTGTGTGTATGTAACCTTTAGTTGATGCTTATTCTTATTTTTTCTTGTTTCTCATTTCTCTTTACATTTACTGTGATAGGGATACTCTTGCTGGAGGCCTGGCTTTGCATGTGGAACAGGCCACTTGCTGCAGGTCTTTGTGCCTTGCCATGTTGCTTGTTATCTCGTAACCTTGAGAAACTGACAATGGGACTAACCACTGTTCACCCCAAAACCTGACCCTTAACCTTCTCCTTCTCCTGCCCTTTCCATGATCCTCTGCCACCTACCGCTTCCCATGACCGCTTTCAGTATAGACAAATGCAGCTGGGCCTGAGTCCAGCTGATCATAAAGCTGTTTGCCGAGTAGGTGTATTTGTGTTTCCTGGATTGAGGAAAAAAAGCCAAAAAAACATTTTTTAGAATGATCTTAATTTTCCTGATTTCAAAAGTAGCACATGCCCAGCGAAGAAAAGCAAACAAAAAGTTATAGAGAAGAAAATAGTAACTGTTGCTCTCCCACCTAGGAATATCATCCATTAATATTCTAGAACATTTTCATCCATTCTTTGTGTGCAGAAGTGTGGTTTTTCCATGTATGTGATTTTGTGTTCTATTTTTAATTGTATCACGAGCATATATTGTTCAAAAAGCCTTTGTAAATAATGACTACATAACATTCTACTGTATCTCTGTGCCACCATTTGCTTTATTTATTTTGTTTTTTATTTTTTGAGATGGAGGTTTGCTCTTGTTGCCCAGGCTGCAGTGCAATGGCATGATCTCAGCTCACTGCAACCTCTGCCTCTTGGGTTCAAGTGATTCTCCTGCCTCAGCCTCCCCAGTAGCTGGGATTACAGATGCCCACCATGACGCCCAACTAATTTTTGTTATTTTTAGTAGAGATGGGATTTTGACATGTTGGCCAGGCTGGTCTCGAACTCCTGAACTCAGGTGGTCCACCCGCCTTGGCCTCCCAAACTGTTGAGATTACAGGTGTGAGCCACTGCACCTGGCCTGCTTTATATATTTTTTATTTTTTGGTTTTTTGAGATGGAGTCTCGCTCTGTTGCCCACGCTGGAGTGCAGTGGTGTGATCTTGGCTCACTATACCCTCTGCCTCCCAGGTTCAAGCAATCCTCCTACCTCAGCCTCCTGAGTAGCTGGGATTACAGACGTGTGCCAGTATGCCTGGCTAATTTTTGTTTTTCTTTTTTTTTTAAAGTAGAGACGTAGTTTCACCTGACCTGAGGTGATCTGTCCACCTCAGCCTCCCAAAGTGCTGGATTCCAGATGTGAGCCACTGTGCCCAGCTCATCATTTGCCTTAGCATCTGTGTGTACTTAGTTATCACGTTCTCTTAGTAATAAATACCTGGGCAAAAAGGTAAGGGTAGAAAAGAGTTCTGTTATATTTCTCAGAATATTCAGCCTTGCTTACTTTTCTTCTGGGAAATCCACTGGCTACATGCCGTCTTATGAGACTCTTCAGATACTTTCCATGCCTTCTCTGATTGCCATCTTCCCTTCGCATTCAATTTTCTTCAGCGGGAAGAGAGGCAGAGCACTTGTCTTCCCCTTGGGGAGAATCCTCACCAGAAGAGCTCCGCTTTGGGAGTCTGACCTACAGTGATCCCCGTGAGCGAGAACGTGATCAGCATGATAAAAATAAAAGGTAACCACCTTCCCAGATGAGAGCTGCAATGCCAGGACTTCAGTTTCTTCAGAATCACAACTCTTGCTTTTTTTTTTGAGACAGAATCTTACTCTTGAGCCAGGTTGGAGTGCAGTGGCGCGATCTTGGCCCACTGCAACCTCCGCCTCCCAGGCTCAAGTGATTCTTCTGCCTAAGCCTCCTGAGTAGCTGGTATTATAGGCACGTACCACCATGACCAGCTAATTTTTTTGTATTTTTAGTAGATACTGGGTTTCACCATGTTGCCCAGGCTGGTCTCAAACTTCTGACCTCAAGTGATCCACCCAGCTGGGCCTCCCAAACTGCTGGGAGTGACAGGTATGAGCCACTGAGTGTGGCCGGGGCTCCTGCTTTAAGAAGGGTATATTAAGTGCCATTTAGTATCAAGGCTGTTTTTCTTTCTTTCTTTTTTTTTGAGAAAGAGTTTTGCTCTTTTTTTTTTTTTTTTGAGACGGAGTTTCGCTCTTGTTACCCAGGCTGGAGTGCAATGGCGCGATCTCGGCTCACTGCAACCTCCGCCTCCTGGGTTCAGGCAATTCTCCTGCCTCAGCCTCCTAAGTAGCTTGGATTACAGGCACGTGCCACCATGCCCAGCTAATTTTTTGCACTTTTAGTAGAGATGGGGTTTCACCATGTTGACCAGGATGGTCTCGATCTCTCGACCTCGTGATCCACCCGCCTCAGCCTCCCAAAGTGCTGGGATTACAGGCTTGAGCCACCGCGCCCAGCAAGAGTTTTGCTCTTATTGCCCAGGCTGGAGTGCAATGATGTGAGCTCAGCTCATCGCAACCTCCACCTCCTGGGTTCAAGCCATTCTCCTGCCTCAGCCTCCTGTGTAGCTAGGATTACAGGCGTGTGCTACCACACCCAGCTAATTTTGTATTTTTAATAGAGATGGGTTTCTCCATGGTGTTCAGGCTGGTCTTGAACTCCCGAACTCAGGTGATCTGCCTGCCTTGGCCTTCCAAAGTGCTGGGATTACAGGTATGAGCCACTGCACTTGGCCCTGTTTTTCCTTAAGGTAACTGACAGGAAATCTATTTAACTTTATCCAGGCTCCTGGACCCTGCCAATGCCCAGCAGTTTGATGACTTTAAAAAATGCTATGGGGAAATCTTGTACCGTTGGGGTCTAAGAGAGAAGCGAGCTGAAGTGCTGAAGTTTGTCTCCTGTCCTCCGGACCCTCACAAAGGGATTGGTGAGTGTGAATTTCTCTCTCTTCCTGTCACTGTCTGAAAGATCCTGTCATTTAATTTGTCCACAGCATCAGACTTGGAATGAAGTTTCAGCTTCTCATTTCTAAGCAGAAATTTCTGAGGCATTTTGAATCTATTCCAAGCTTTCATTTCATCACAGGATGAAATTCTCTACTACAGTAGAAGTAGTTTATAATACAGGACTCCAACATGGATCAGAGGGATGGCTTGTTCTTCATTTATTCCTTGATGTGTCCAGCTCCTCTTAGGCACAGTGCCCACACATTCCTTGCCCCCGCCATCCTGCCCCCCCGCAACAGAGCTTACAGCTGAGTTGGGGGGAGGAGGGAATGAAATAATTTCAAATTGTGAAATAAGCAAACAAAAATGATGTGGGGCAGGGAGAACAGGGAGGGAGAATCTTAGAAGAGAAATAGAGGTGTGTTGGGAAGGCCTCCAAGGAGCTGAGGTCTGAAGGTTTAAAGGAACCATGGAGCCATCGGTGCAGTGGTGAAAAGAGCGTTCTATGACGAGGGGGCAGGCCCTGGAGAAATGACTGTCATCATGAACAAGTGAGAAGGCAGCACGGTGTGGCCGGAGTACAGTGGGGCATCAGATTAGAGTGTAGAGTACTTAGGGTTGTGTCAGGCAGGGACTCGTAAGTTGTGGTAAAGAATTTGCATTCGGCTGGGCGTGGTGACTCATGCCTATAATCCCAGCACTTTGGGAGACCGAGGCAGGCAGATCACTTGAGGCCAGGGGTTTGAGACCAGCCTGGCCAACATGGTGAAATCCTGTCTCTACTAAAAATACAAAAATTAGCCAGGTACGATGGTGCATGCCTGTAATCCAAGCTTCTTGGGAGGCTGAGGCAGGAGAATTGCTTGGGAGGTGGAGGTTCCACTGAACCGAGATCGCACCATTGCATTCCAGCCTGGGTGACAAAATGAGACTCTGTCTCAAAAAAAAAAAAAAAAGAAAGAAAGAAAGAAAAAGTATTCCAATTGTATCCTAAGTCCAATGGTAAGCTTACAAGGGCATAAGAAATAAGCAACGTGCTTTGGGTTGCTTTTTAAGAGGGTCACTTTGGCCTTCCTACGAGGAAAGGATGGGAGGAGGGCAGGGCAGGAGCAGGAAGCCCATTCAGAGACGTTGCAGCTGTCAGAGGCAGACAGCCTGGTCTGAGGGTGGCGTCGCTGCAGTTGGGGAGAGATGATGGATGGGTTATAATGTATTTTAGAGCTAGACTCAGTATAACTTGCTTATAACTTGGATGTGGGTTCAGGAAGAGAAATGAAACTTGGACGATTCCTAGATTTCCAGCATGAGCAACGGGGTCAGTGGCAGTGCCAGCTTCCCAGATGGAAAAAAGACTGGAAGAACACTGTGGGCTGGGCTTATTTTGGGGTCATCAGTGATGTGTGTGAGATAGCGGACTAGAGAAGTCACCTAGGCAGTTGGATGTGATTTGGGTTCTCAGAGGGGAGACTGGGGCTAGAACCGAGAATTTGGGGATCCCCAGAATGTGGATGGCAGTCCAGCTGTGGGAAGGGGTGTGTTGACCTTGGAGCTGGGGCTGGGAAGGAAGAGCACAGGGAGAGGCCACCCGCCCTGGGTCTTGGGAGAAAGCAACGCTTAGGGCTTGAGTCCTAGAGGAAGAACCAGACAGAGAGAGTTAGAATGAGACCTCAGTGAGTGTTGAGGAAAAGCAAGACTCATGTGACAGAATCTGAGCCTAGAGAGGTGTTTTACAGGATGAAATAGAAGGCTGCCAAAGGTAGCCAACTAAACATACATTGATTTCCTCTTCTCCAGGACCCCACCAAAACGTCTGTACAGAGCTCTTCTGAAAAACCTAACTGTACAAGCAGTAATGCTGGCAATAAAATTTGGGATCTGGGGAGCAGAGAGCTTAGTGGCAGCTGATTTTGCAGGGCCGGATAAAGCTGAACCCTGAACTGTGGTCAGAAGCACAGAACACACTGCAGAACCCTCACATGGCTCAGGGACGCTGGACGCGGCTTGGCAGTGAGGTTAAAAGCAGGGGTGTTGTTTAATTGTCCTTGTAGGATCCCCAGATTCCTACTCCGAGTTTGCAGAGCAGCTTGTTGTTCTTCCTGTACCCTAGGAGTTTATTCTCTAGAGACGGTAAACACGTTTCCAGTTGGAAAGGGCCCACCAAGCACCTGACGTAGTGAATGAGAAAACATTTACAGAGAAGACCTAGAAGCTTCCAGAGCGAAAACACAGGTCACATTCAAAGGATGAGGAATATGATTGTACTGGAAATCAAATGACAAGGCGGCAGTGCCTTCAGCATTCTCAAGAAGATGGTTTCAAATTAGCCAAGTGTGGTGGCGGGCACCTGTAATCCCAGCTACTTGGGAGGCTGAGATGCAAGAATCACCTGAACCCAGAGGCAGAGGTTGTAGTGAGCCGAGATCGCGCCATTGCACTCCGGCCTGGGCGACAGAGAGAGACTGTGTCTCGAAAAAAAAAAAAAAAAAAAGATGGTTTTTAACTGAGAATTCTGTATTTGAAATTATGAATTAAGTGTGAAAGTAAACCTTCAGCCTATCTTAGAAAGAGGACCTGTTTCCATCCAGGAAATGAGGGAGTCGAATTGCTGGTGAAGGGAGCTGTCTATGACAGACTGAGAGAGACTAGTCCAGACTGCGGCTTCAGGAGCGTTGGCTCCAAGAGGCGAAAAATGAGAAAATATCCTGGTGGATTCAGTGTTCCATGTATTTGTAGAAAATTCAGATATTTGAGGGAGAGTTTGGCGATGAATTATTACTTTTTTGTTTCTTTTTTTTTTTTTTTGAGACAGAGTCTTGCTCTATCACCAGGCTGGAGTGCAGTGGTGTAATCTCAGCTCACTACAACCCCTGCCTCCTGGTTCAAGCAATTCCCTGTAGCTGGGACTACAGACGTGTGCCACCACACCCAGGTGATTTTTGTATTTTAGTAAAGACGGGGTTTCACCATGTTGGCCAGGATGGTCTCGATCTCCCGACCATGTGATCTGCCTGCCTCAGCCTCCCAAAGTGCTGGGATTACAGGCGTGAGCCACTGTGCCTAGCCTATTTTTTTATTTCTTAAATTTATTTTTCGTTTTTATTTTTTTGAGACAGGGTCTGGCTCTGTCACCCAGGTGGGAGTGGAGTGGCACGTTGTCGGCTCACTGTAAACTCCACCTCCCTGAGCTCAGGTGATACTCCTGCCTCAGCCTCCCAAGTAGTTGGGACCACAGGTGTGTGCCACTGTGCCCAGCTAGTTTTTGTACTTTTTGTAGAGACAGTTTTTGTATTTTTTGTATTTTGTTTTGCCATGTTGTCCAGGCTGATCTCAAACTCCTGGCCTCAAGTGATCTTCCTGCCTTGGCTTCCCAGAGTGCTGGGATTATAGATGTGAGACATCATGCCTGGTAGTTTCAAGAAACATACTAGAGTAATATGTAGGTTTAGGTAGTGAATATCAAGGATTATTTTAATATGGATTATGTTGGTATATGTACCTGAAGAAATATAAAGGCCCAAAATGCTATTTGGGCAATATATTTTTTCATTATCAGAGCATCTAAATGCATGAAAGTATCTCAGGAAAAGATTAATGATGGTCTGGAGAATTTGTCTTTTAAAAATTAGTTTTCAGGAAAACGTATGAATCACGGAGATATCGAGCTGATGTATCAACCCATCAATCAGCTAAACCCTTATTGACATCTGCTATTAGAAAGTGTCATGGTGGATTCTGTGGGATGTACAAAGAAATATAAAGTGTGGTGGGGGGGCGGTCAAGATATCTGTAATATAGTCAGAGTCTGAAACATAAAACTTGGGAAGACTTAATGATAGTCAAGGATAAATAATGTATCCCAATTCCAATAAAACCAATGTCACAAGATTTATAAAGCAAGCAGGATTGTGAAAGATGGACTCACAGACAAAAACAGTAAAAGAAGTATATCCTTTCCTTTTGAGACCGAGCTTTGCTCTTGTTGCCCAGGCTGGAGTGCAATGGCGTTGTCTTGGCACCTCTGCCTCCTGGATTCAAGCGGTTCTCCTGCCTCAGCCTCCCAAGTAGCCGGGATTACAGGCATGCACCACCACACCTGGCTAATTTTGTATTTTTAGTAGAGATGGGCTTTTTCCATGTTGGTCAAGCTGGTCTTGAACTTTTGACCTCAGGTGATCTGCCCTCCTCGACCTCCCAAAGTGCTGGGATTACAGGTGTGAACCACCACGCCTGGGACCTCCTTTTTTTTTTTTTTTTTTTTTTTTGAGATGGAGTCTTGCTCTGTCACCCAAGCTGGAGTACAATGGCACAGTCTCAGGTCACTGCAGCCTCTGCCTTCCAGGTTCAAGTGATTCTCCTGCCTCAGCCTCCTGAGTAGCTGGGATTACAGGCATGAGCCACCACACCTGCCTAATTTTTGTATTTTTAGTAGAGATGGGGTTTCACCATGTTGACCTGGCTGGTCTTGAACTCCTGACCTCGTGATCCACCCACCTGGACCTCCCAAAGTGCTGGGATTACAAGTGTGACTCCCTGCGCCCTGCCAAGAAGTTATTTTCTTTGGCAAAATTTTACAAAGTAGTCTTGACTTTGGAGGAACCGGGCTGCTTCAATACAGGACATAGCAGGTATTGAAGGAAAAGTTCAGGCTGGGTGTGGCTGCACACACCTGTAATCCCAACACTTTGGGAGACTGAGGCAGGCAGATTGCTGGAGTCTAGGAATTTGAGACAAGCCTGGGCAACATGGTGAAACTATGTCTCTTAAAAATTTTTAAAAAGAAAAATACCCCAAGGCTGCCAAGGGTACATGTCTTCTCTTTGCGGTGGAAAGGCAGCAGTTTCCTCTGTGCCAATCCTGTCTGCAAGGGTCATCCCATATCCAGACTTCAGCGCAGCATATTTGAGGGATAATGTTAGTTTCATTGGGATTAAATATTTACAGACAGGGCTCATGGTTTCATTCATTTTGTGGGGATTCTGCTAGATAGAGTACTCCTTTAGAGAAAGTCTCAGGATGTGAGATGATTTTTGTTTGTTTTTGTTTCTGATTGTGGCATGCGATGAGTTTGATCTTGCTGGTGGCATGGTGGCAGAGCAAAGTACTTGTTTTCCCAGCCTCCCCATGGGGAGAACTCCCTCCCTGGAGGTACGGATCTGCTCACTTAAAGTTTGTTCAGCAGTTTTCTGGTTCAGTATATTAATTTAACGTCTTATTTGGCCAGTTTTATTTACTTTTGTGTAATAGGTAATGTTGATTAATACACAAAACTTGTTGTATGGTTAACATACTAGAGCCATATGACCCTCCAGCTTTGGAGTTCGATTCCTCCTGGAAGTTTTGAAAAGCCTTGGGATCATACTTTGATTGTTCTGTGTACTGGGAGCATTTTTATGGTCTTTATTGGTTTGTCTATTAGGACCCAAGAATGATTCATTTCACCTCTGTCAAGTTTCACCTGCAAGACCTATCCTGCAGGGCTGTGCCTCTTACCTGTGATCCCCAGGGTTGTCTGTTTCTGGCCTGTCAGGAAATGACATCTGTACTTTGTGCAAGGTTGGAATTCCCTAAGCCAAAGAAGCTTCCTGGCAGGCCTTGTAGGCTTCATGTTCACATATGAAGCCATCTTTTAATAATGGCTTATCATACCTAATTTAAATGAGATTTGAATCTAAATGTGACATTTTGGGCATGACCTTGGCTGGGTAAATCTGATCTATCCATGTATATCCTGATAAGGAGGAGGGCAGCTTCTTTTGTTTTTTAAATTTTTGTAAAATAGAGACAGAGTCTCACTATATTGTCCATTCTGGTCTCAAACTTTTGGCTTCAAGTGACCCTTCCACCTTGGCCTCCCAAAGTACTGGCATTAGAAGCATGAGCCGCCATACCCAGCCCCAGCCCCAGCAGATTCTCCCTGAACCTGTATAAATACATTGTCATGAAAAGAAAAGGCACTTTGTATGGCATTCACCCATTTTTCTGAGCACTTTTGCCGATGAGGTTAATCAGCATGTGATATTTCCTATGGAATTACTGTTCTTAAGTTTCCCTGATGATTCGGTATCTTATAGTCTATATTAAGATTTTTTGGGATTTTGTTTCCTCCTGAAAGTCATTGGAACGAGATACCATTTCAAGAGTGTTTCGTTTCAATGTCTATAACATGTTAAACTGAGGGGTAGAGGTGGGGCAAGAAAGAAGAAAACGTTTTCTCCTTTCTGGTAGAAAATAGATCATTAGGCAGAATTAAAATTTTCCATCAGTTGTATTCAGCCCCTGCTAAGTAATTATTACTCTAATTTTCTTGGATTCTCTACCCATCTACTTTCACTAAAGTCATCTGCTTCTGAACCAAAAAGTCCTAGAAATCTCGATCCATTCCATAGTCTGACAGGTGTCTCCTGGTGGTAATGGTGTCCGCTTATTTGTTTGACTTGATTGTTTTTTGAGACAGGGTCTCACTGTGTCACCCATGCTACAGTGCAGTGGCATAATCACAGTTCACTACAGCCTCAACCTGCTGAGCTCAAGCAATCCTACCTCAGTCTCCTAAGTAGCTGAGACCACAGGCATACATCATCATGCCCGGCTAATTTTTTTTTAATATTTTTGTAGAGATGGGGTCTTGCCACGTTGCCCAGGCTGGTCCCAAACGTCTGGGATCAAGCGATTCCCCCACCTCAGCCTCCCAGACACCGGGATTACAGGCGTGAGAAACTGCTCCTGGCTGGTGTCAGCTTATCTGGAAAGCTGGTATTGAGGAATCTCTTCAGTAATCACAATAGTGAAGCGTACCTTTAATAGTGTCTAAAGAGGCTTTATTTTGACATGTCTACTATAAGTTTCTGTTTCTGACCTATAGTTTATAGCAGGTGACTTTAGGCCAGTGTGAGGCAAAAACAGAAACTGGCCATTGGAATAAAGCTAAATGGCTCTGACTGGTTTATGATAATAATATTATATGGAGCAGAAGCAACACATAACCATTTCCTAAGGATTCAGTTAGTGATACCCCAACACTAAAATATTTGGGCACTGAGAATATTGACAGCTCTCCAGGCTCTTTTAATTCATCCCGTAAAATGTTTGTTAAGATTATTGTCAAATGAGAGGAGTACTACATTTAATTTAATTTATTTATTTAATTAATTTATTTAAAGACAAGGTTTTGCTCTGTCACCCAGGCTAGAGTGCAGTGGTGTGATCTTGGCTCACTGTAACCTCCGCCTCCCGGGTTCAAGCAGTTCTCCTGCCTCAGCCGTTCAGGGATTATAGGTGTGTGCCAACACACTTGGCTAGTTTTTGTGTTTTTAGTAGAGACGGTTTTGCCACGTTGGTCAGGCTGGTCTCGAACACCTGGCCTCAGGTGATCCACCCACCTTGGCCTCCCAAAGTGCTAGGATTACAGGTGAGAGCCACAGCACCTGGCTGAATACTGTATTTTCATTTTAAACATAAAACAAGTTTAAAAAATATATTTGTCAAAAGATATGCCAGTCTTTGTAATAGATGTGAGTATCCATCTATTGATCTTGAAAGAAGTTGCTAAAAAATTCCTATTAATAATTTTGTATACAATTCCCTAGGGAGATTGAACTTCCCTATTTGATTTATCATATTGTGGATTTAATAAATACAAGCGCTCTAATCATAATGCTAAGCTAATTAAAAGCATAGAGAATACCGGACATTCCCAGTCATGTCTGGCTTCCCTCCTTCCTGTAGTGAGGTAACAAGTCTAGTGTTGGCCACTTGTTATCTGGGGAGTTCCACAGGTAGCTGAGATGTATAGAACAGTGAGAGCTTTATTCTTTCAAATTTGGGAAAAGGCAGTTTGAGAAAGAGTTGTCAGAGGTGATTTGATATAAGCATAAGTTATTAGGTGTATAAAGACAAGACATGGTAATATACTTGGTTTAGAATGACGATATTTAAAATAAACACAGCAGCAAATAATTAAGAACCCGAGACTTTTCAGAAGTAGACTTTTGTTTAATGGGATTCAAAAGCATCACAAAAAGCACCAAAAATTAACCAGCTCTCAAGTGATATTTTGGTGCAGTAAGGAACCTCTCTTATCCAGGTACAGAATTACATTTGACATATTCTTTATCACAAAGCAGTTTTCTTTGGAATTATTAATTTTTTCCTCTTACAGTGTATATGTTGTTTTACTTTGTTTGAAAATGTTAAGATACCTTTGTGTGTGTGTGAGTGAGTGTGTGTGTGTGTGTGTGTGTGTGTATTGAGATATACACAAAACCAGCACATTTAAATCTTTTCACTTTAAAAGAGACTAAACTTTATCAGCACATTCAGGAAGACAATACCCATACAACATTGATTGATCATCTTAATAAAACTGGAACATTTCTCTTGATGAACTAACAGAACACATCAATTATCTTGAACACAGATTCATACTTGCAAATGGTATCGCTTTGCAATTTGTATCTAGTATAGCCCCAGCCTCACAGAGTCATTATTCTTCCTTCAGAGACCCAGAGAAAACCTGAAACCATTAGTGACCAGCACTACGAGTGGATTGTCAGGGAAATTCCAAAGGCAGTCAGATGTGAGACACCCTGCCAGCTCTGTTTTTGGGAACACATCCCTTGTCTCTTCATGCCCCCTAAAGTGGTGAGAGGAAGCAGTACCAGCAAGGCCCCCGGGTGTCTGTAGGTCCTTCTCAGCCTGTTAATCCTCTGAGCCATTCCACTATGTATACCGGGAAGAGGCATGGGAGAGTATCTTGGTGTTTTTGTGTTTTCTGGCTTTGTGAATTTCATCTTCTTAGAAATTGTCCAGATCCCCCAAAGATTATTCACTATTTAACGAAATGAAATATGAGTTCAGGGTCTTCAAGTTAATAAGGAGCTTGGAAACTATATTCGATCTGATTCACTATGGCGAAACAATTACTAATGGTATTATGAAATGATATTTTGATAATTTTAGTCAGATAGATATGGAGAATAATGAAGTGTACAGTTATATCAAATACCAAAGAACAAACCCTTTTAGACATTATAGTTAAATTTATCTGAGCACACAATATTTACCTTGTCATAATGTTAAATGTTGGCCACGAAAACCAGTAACGAAAATTTGAGAGTTTTCAACTAATTAGGCTTTTCATGAGAACATAACCAAAGTTTGTACATAATATAAAAAATTATGCTTAGAGGGAGAAGACATAGCTATTTTTTTTTTTCTTTTTTTTGAGATGGAGTTTCGCTCTTGTTACCCAGGCTGGAGTGCAATGGCGCGATCTTGGCTCACCGCAACCTCCGCCTCCTGGGTTCAGGCAATTCTCCTGCCTCAGCCTCCTGAGTAGCTGAGATTACAGGCACGCGCCACCACACCCAGCTAATTTTTTGTATTTTTAGTAGAGACGGGGTTTCACCATGTTGACCAGGATGGTCTCGATCTCTCAACCTCGTGATCCACCCGCCTCGGCCTCCCAAAGTGCTGGGATTACAGGCTTGAGCCACCGCGCCCGGCCGACATAGCTATTTTTTAAATCGAAGTTATCAAACCTGTCTGATTTGCCTCAGGATTTGCCTTAATTGGGGCTATCATATAATATGCCCTTAGTTACCACAGGAGAGTTTTTATTGATGTATTTTTCTGATCACCAATTGTCATTCAACAGAGCAGCCAGTTCTGCTGGAAGAAGGGACCCCTCCTTTGTTTTAAGAGGGAGGTTGTGCGATGCATGGTGTAAAGATGAAGGGAAGTAAGAGAAGAGGCCAGCAGGTGCGGGAGAGAGGGAGAACAGGTGTGAGGGAAGAGTTTGCAGAACATGGCAGAGGCCTGAAGTCACCATCTCAGGGTCAGAAGGGAAAACACAGGGTCTGCACAGGGCTGGGTGTTGTGTCCATCGGTGATCGCGTGCATGAAGTGAGATGCATTTCTTGACTGTGGTCGTTTCTCCAGGGTCACTCAGCCTCTTGTGGGCAGGCATGGAGTGGGCAGGTGACAGAGTTCATCCAGAATAGAGGTTTTGCCAGGTGGTACAGGAGGTGGGCAAAGGAATTGAAGGCATTTGCAAAATAAGTGATTATAAAGTGAGTTCATGTAATTCAGGTTGGCCAAAGAGCACAGCAGCTAGAAAGGGGCAGAGGGACCAAAGTGGGGGTAGTGGCAGTGAGTTAGGGATGAGGGCAAAGACCAGAATGGCCGGGTGGGCACAGGGTTAGTGGTGTGGACCTGGGAGACTCATGGATCGTGCTAAGAACTGGGGTAGTCCAGGTGTGGTGGCTCACACCTGTAATCCCGGCACTTTGGGAGGCCGAGAGGGTGGGCGGATCACAGGTCAGGAGATGGAGACCATCCTGTCCAACATGGTGAAACCCCATCTCTACTAAAACTAGAAAAATTAGCTGGGTAAGGTGGCGTGTGCCTGTAGTCCCAGCTACTCAGGAGGCTGAGGCATGAGAATCACTTGAACCCAGGAGGCGGAGGTTGCAGTGAGCAGAGATCGTGGTACTGCACTCCAGTGTGGCAACATAGTGAGACTCTGTCTCAAAAAAAAAAGAGAAAGAACTCGGGTACAGAGAAAATTGAGAGCCAAGAGCAAGTCTTCAGTGAATGGGGGCATGTTTCCAGAATGTCCACAGGTGACAGAGAGAAAAAGGGGAAAGGCTCGTGAAGCTGGATGACGTGGGCCTCCAGCAGAAGGGTCATGGTTGGAAGCAGCGATGGGGCCCAGTCCCCACCCGCCTGCCCCTGCAGTCAGAGGACTTAAGGAAGAAATGGCCTTTCGTCCAGAGGCCAGCAGAGGCAGCAGGGATTTAGTTAGAATCAGGTGATGAGGGGACTCTTGCCAGCAGAGTAGATAGAGCAAGTTTTACTCTGGGTAGCCCAGTGGGACCAGTCCTCGCCCAGTGGTGGAGCAGCACCATGGTGTCCTGATTTGGGCCAGTGGTGAGTGGGCAGTACTAAGCATTGGCTTGGTAAAACCAGTCTGCCCTCCGCTGAAGCATTAGTACTGAGTCATTCAGTTCTTTCAGCTGATGCCTGTTCAACACCTCCTGTGTGCCAGGCCCCTAGCAGCCTTCGGGATGGGAAGAGGCATCAGACGCAGCTGCCCTCTGCTGTGGGGCACTGGGTTTCCGTGAGGGGCCCCTGAGAAAATACAGTACTCAGCCAGGTGCAGTGGCTCCGAAGGAGTTCTGCTGTTTAAAAACAAAACAAAACAAAACAGAATGTGGCCTGGGTAAGGTGGCTCACGTCTGTTATTCCAGCACTTTGGGAGGCCGAGGCCAGTGGATCACCTGAGGTCAGGAGTTTGAGACCATCCTGGCCAACATGGTGAAACCCCATCTCTACTAAAAATACAAAAATTAGCCGGGTCTGGTGGCACGTGCTTGTAATTCCAGCTACTTGGGAGGCTGAGGCAGGAAAATCACTTGAACCCAGGTGGTGAAGGTTGCAGCGAGCCGAGGTTGCACCATTGTAGGCCACCCTGGGCGACAAGAGTGAAACTCTGTCTCAAAAAGAAAAAACAAACAAAAAAATAAGAAAATGAAAACCACTGGTCTAAGATAATCTGCTAGAGTCTTAAGAGGAAGACGTCATTCTTCCTTGCAAGGCCCACTTTCCTTTTTCGGAACTAAACCCATGCTGCCTCTTGTTTTTGCCCGTCCCTGCCCATTTCCAGAGTTTGGCGTGTACTGCAGCCACTGCCGGAGCGAGGTCCGTGGCACGCAGTGTGCCATCTGCAAAGGCTTCACGTTCCAGTGTGCCATCTGCCACGTGGCTGTGCGCGGATCGTCCAATTTCTGCCTGACCTGCGGACACGGTGGCCACACCAGCCACATGATGGAGTGGTTTCGAACCCAGGAGGTGTGTCCCACTGGGTGTGGGTGCCACTGCCTGCTTGAAAGCACATTCTGACCCTACAGACCATGGGTGTTGTCTGAAATCCCAGAGGACCCATAAATGCCGGTGACAAGCTGCTGCCAGGGGCAAGGCTCCAGAACCAGGGTTCATCCCCAGTGAGACGGGAGCATGGTTCCCCAGGATGTGGAGCATCAGCTCCTGGCAGGCCTCTGCCTTCTCTTCTGTTTGCTGCCTGGCGTGGATGTCAGTGTGGGAAGATGAGGGCAGACGTGGGCAGAAGTGCAGAGCTGTGCTTTGTGTGTCGTCTCTGTCGGCTCAGCTACCAAGATGGAAGTTTTCATGGAGAAAAGCCCCGGTTCCAGGGCTGATGTTCCCCTTCAAGGTGTTAGCCTTAAAACACCAAGCGGCATTCTCCTGATGCCAATGTGGAGACCAGAGTCAGATGGAAAAATGGTCCCCTGAGCCCGAGGACAGTGGGTAGGAATTTAATCAACAAGTGTGCCTAAGGCATCCTGGCTTTAGAACCTGGTACATTTAATGAGTTGATGGACCGTGGCCTTCTAAAATATGATACTTCAATTGTAAATATGCAGTGTACTTAGGGATTCTTAAGATGTATTTTTTTGTATATTATTTCTCCTCCAGCTGCTATTCCTTGGCTAATAAAATTCTAGTAATTATTTGAAAAAAAAAAAAAAAAAAGAATGTTAAACAACATTTTGGTGAATCATTTTTTTACCTACTTCTAATTGAAGGTAGCTATTTTGAATAGGACCAAAGACAGTGCTCTGATTTTTAAAGGAACTGCTCATTTACTTTTGTCATCTGACAGGAGAAAATAGAATTTGACATTTAAGGTTCTTCCCGGCCCCTAGTGTCTTCTTACTTCTTCTAGCAAAAGGAGGACGAGATTGCTGTGCAGCCTGGATAGCAGAGTCTCCCTTGGGCGGGTGCTGTGGCTCATGCCTGTAATCCCAGCACTTTGGGAGGCAAAGGTGGGAGGATCACTTGAGCTCAGGAGTTCGAGACCACCCGGGGCAAAATAAAGAGACCCCATCTCTGTAAAAAGTAAAAAATAGGTCAGGTGTGGTGGCTCATGCCTATAATCCCAGCACTTTGGGAGGCTGAGGTGGGAGGATCACCTGAGGTCAGGAGTTCGAGACCAGCCTGGGCAACATAAGGAGACCCCCCCCACAATCTCTACAAAAAAATTAAAAAATAGGCTGGGCATGGTGGTGGACACCTGTAATCCCAGGTGCTTGGGAGGATGAAGCAGGAGAGTCACTTGAACCTGGGAGGCAGAGGTTACAGTGAGCCGAGATTATACCATTGCACTCCACCTTGGCCAGCAAGAGTGAGACTCCATCTCAAAATAAATAAATAAACAAAAATAAATTTTAAAATAGGCAGGTTCAACCTCCTGGGGGCTCAAGTGATCCTCCCACTTCAGCCTCCTGGGTAGCTGGGACTACAGGTACGCACCACCACATTCAGCTAATTTTTTTGTGGAGGTGGAGTTTCACTACGTTGCCCAGGCTGGGCTCAAGTGATCCACCCTCTAGGGCTTCCCAAAATGCTGGAATTATAGGTGTGGGACATTAATTCTCTATTTGATGAAAAACGTTTATAAATAAAATTTGGGGAAGGACCTTGGAAATTCTCCTTGCCAAAAAGCTTACGGTGCGACAATTATATTAATGGCCTAAAGGAAACTCTTACTACTTAAGTCTTCCTTAATTCCCATTTCCTTCATTTAGGTTATGAAGTAACATGCAAAGTATCTTGCAGCTAGAACTGGGTAAGTTCATGTTAAAACTTATTTGCAGCCGGGCGCGGTGGCTCAAGCCTGTAATCCCAGCACTTTGGGAGGCCGAGGCGGGTGGATCACGAGGTCAAGAGATCCAGACCATCCTGGTCAACATGGTGAAACCCCGTCTCTACTAAAAAAAAAATACAAAAAATTAGCTGGGCATGGTGGTGCATGCCTGTAATCCCAGCTACTCAGGAGGCTGAGGCAGGAGAATTACCTGAACCCAGGAGGCAGAGGTTGCGGTGAGCCGAGATCGTGCCATTACACTCCAACCTGGGTAACAAGAACGAAACTCCGTCAAAAAAAAACAAAAAAAAACAAAACAAAACAACAAAAAAAACTTATTTGCAGACAGATCAAGACTTCAACAGACAAAAAGATATTTTTACTACAATTGTTAATTAAAAAAAAGCTATATCTTTATTAAACATTTATTACTTACTGATAAAAACAAAAACAAAAACAAAACAAAAAAAACAACAGCCAGGTATGGTGGCATATGCCTGTGGTTGCAGCTACTTGCGGGGCCGAGGTGGGAGGATCACTGGAGTCCAGGAGTTCGAGGCTGCAGTGAGCCACGATTGCACCGCTACACTCCAGCTTGGCCAACAGAGTGAGACCCTGTCTCAAAAACCAGTCTTCCTAGCCTGGACTGAGTTCTAGTAAGTTCCCTCACTCTTCCTTTGGGCTCCTTCACAAACTTCCTGTGTTTGTGTTCTGAGTAGTTAGAACACCTTGTCCGCAAATTCTTCAGAATTATTTTCTTTTTTTAAGTTTAATTTTTTAATTTTTTCTTTTTTTTAGAGAGATATAGGGTCTCACTCTTTCGCCCAGACTGAAAAGTGGTGATGAAGTCCTAACTCTGTAGCCTCTATTGCCCGAGCTCAAGTGATCCTCCCACCTCAGCCTCCTGAGTAGCTGCTGCTATCGGTGTGCAACTACCACACCTGGCTAATTTCAGAATGACTTTCAACTTCACATTTTCTATGTGCCAGTGAAAAGAAATTTTCTTTTTTATTTCTATTGAAATATCTATTTCTGTTTGTTAGAATGTTGCAGTTCCAAGTTGATTAACTTAGGGAATAGAACCGGTCCCATATCATGCCACTGCACTCCAGCCTAGCGCCTGGCAACAGAGCAAGACTCTGTCTCCAAAAAAAAAAAAAAAAAGAACCGGTCCCATAATATGAGAGTATTGTGTATTAGTGTGTTTCAAACTACAGGTCAGGACACGAGTGGATTGTGACATTGATCTAGTGTGTAAAGCCAGGATCTAAAAAAATGAAACCGCATAGAAGACAAATGATCAAAATGTACTATACATAGGAAAATGTTGTTTTGTGTAACTTATGAGTGTGTAGCATGCATGTGCACAGGTGGACACTGGATCACAGTGTAAGCTCACTTCTTACTGAAAGTCGTGGTGAAAAGCATTTTCAGAACACTGTTTTGGATGAAGCTTATGCCTCGTCCCCTGTGTTACTGGGCACAAAACTTCATGATGTAAGAAAAGAACTTAGATCCTGTGCAGTGGGAACAGAGGTTGAGTGCTGGGCTCTGGTCCGAGGTAAGGTGCCAACGTCTCAGTACAGTGAGCACCGGGGTCCAGTGGGAGGACCCCCGGAGGAGGCCCTGCCAGGAATTTGTGCACACAAGTTCTTTTGTAATGGTGATCACAGAATAGGTTGACTGATTTACACAGAGGGAAAGGATCTGTTGTGTTCCTCAGTGAAATTACGCCATTTGCAGAGAACAATCTTTTCCTGTTCCCCACCGCTCAGGCTAATAAAAAAATCTGTCCCTATCTGTCCCCATCACGAATGAGATGTTTTTCTAGTTTTAGTTTATTGTTGGAGGAACATTGGCTTTCACAAATGAAAAACCTTAATAATGGGTGTGAAGAAATTTCAAGTTTAAAATATTACATAATGTCTTCCTTCAAGATGGAAATTCCTTTTGAATTTCCAGGTTACCAGAACAAAAGTCTAATATCTTAAAAATGTTCACATTTGGTAACATGTTGGTTGTCTGGATGTAGGCTGTGGCCGATATCCTCTCTGCCACAGAATAGATGATGATTCTCTCTGCCTCAGTCTTTGTTTGTTTGGTTTTAAATGCAATACAAGGCCAAGCGGGGTGGCTCACACCTGTAATCCCAGCAGTTTGGGAGGCCAAGGCAGGTGGATCACCTGAGGTCAGAAGTTCGAGACCAGCCTGGCCAACATGGCGAAACCCTGTCTTTACTAAAAATACAAAAATTTTCCGGGTTTGGTGGTGGGTGCCTGTAATCCCATCTACTCAGAAGGCTGAGGCAGGAGAATTGCTTAAACCTGGAGGCAGAGGTTGCAGTGAGCTGAGATCGTACCACTGCACTCTAGCCTGGGCAACAGAGCAACTTAGTCTCAAAAAACATAAATGAATAAAAGCAATACAAGCTGTGTTTGAAAGTACCTTTGTACTTGGCTAGGAAAACAGGCCCAGCAGTGTTATTTGTACACCAGCAACAAAAGGTTGCTCAAGCAGGCTACTGAAAAGAATGGGGGAAGGGCAAGCTTCAGGGCAAACCAGGTTGACTCTTTGTCCCTGTCCCTAACCCAAGACACAAATGGTATAATGCTTTCCTTGGCAATGTCACATACGTAGAATCAATGTTGCTTTAATAGTTGTTTTTTTTTTTTTCTTTGAGATGAAGTCTCGCTCTCTCTGTAGCCCAGCTGGAGTACAGTAGTGTGATCTTGGCTCACTGCAATCTCTTTCTCCCAGGTTCAAGTGATTCTTCTGCCTCAGTCTCCTGCGTAGCTGGGATTACAGGTGTATTCCACCACGCCCAGCTATTTTTTTGGGTTTGTAGTAGAGACGGGATTTTACCATGTTGGCCAGGCTGGTCTTGAACTCCTGACCTCAAGTGAACTGCCCACCTTGGCCTCCCAAAGTGCTGGGATTACAAATGTGAGACACCATGCCTGGCCAACAATTTTTAAAAATTTAATATAAAAATGCTTTCAGTCTGAAGACGCCAAGTTCACCTGCTGGGAGCTCCTTCCCTTACTCAGGGGTTCCCTGGGTGGCTGGTAGGATTGAGGAGAAAGCCCGCTCCTTTTTAGTGGTTTAGTGCTGCAGGAACTAAGGAGAAGACCTAGGCTGTGGCCATCCTAAAGGGTCTGGGCTCTGTCGCCCAGGCTGGAGTGCAGTGGCACACGCGGTCTCTGTTCACTGCAACCTCCATCTTCCAAGTTCAAGCGATTCCCATGCCTTAGCCTCCTGAGTAGTTGGGATTATAGGCGTGCGCCACCACACCTGGCTAATTTTTTTTGTATTTTTAGGAGAGATACGGTTTCACCATGTTGCCCAGCCTGGTCTCTAACACCTGACCTCAAGGGGTCCACCTGCCTTGGCCTCCCAAAGTGCTGGAATTGCAGGTGTGAGCCACCATGCCTGGTCCCTAAACAGTTTCTTAAAGGGCTGATTTTGCTAATTGCAGCAAAATAGTTCAGCCAACAGGGTGACAAATCACACCCTCTACTTTATGCCTCACCTTTGCATGCCACCCTCCAGGTGGGACCAGCCGCGGGGTGTGAGGCACACTCGGTGGTGGGGTCCGGGCGTGTGGGAAACACACCTGAGTTTCTACATCTTCTTCGAATCTAATGGCCTTGTCCATATCAGAACTAAATCTACCATTCTGTCATATTGGTGAGTTTATGTCACCACAATATCACTAATTTAGTATTTCTTCCTCAAATCTGAGAAGGTGTGGCGCTACTCATCAAGTATTGGACATTAGAATGGACACTTGGGTAAAGATGAACCATACCAAATGTGTTTTCTGACCTGCTGGAGGCGGAGTCTGCTAGGAAACCTAAGTTGTTTTTTTTTTTTTTTTTGAGACGGAGTCTTCCTCTGTCTCCCTGGCGGGAGTGCAGTGGCACAGTCTTGGCTCACTGCAACCTCCGCCTCCCGGGTTCAAGCAATTCTCCTGCCTCAGCTTTCCAAGTAGCTGGGATTACAGGTGTGTGCCACTACGCCCAACTAATTTTGTTATTTTTAGTAGAGACAGGGTTTACTATGTTGGCCAGGATGGTCTCGATCTCTTGACCTCATGATCTGCCTGCCTCGGCCTCCCAAAGTGCTGGCATTACAGGCGTGAGCCACTGCATCCAGCCGAAACCTAAGTGTTTATGTAAGTGATTACACCAAAACGTGCTGTTGGCCTCCAAGGAAAGAAGGAATTCCACCAGGACTGAGATTGCACGGAGGAGGAGGGTTTGGCTGAGTTCATATGAAGGGTGTTTTCAGATAAGGAAGAACAGGAGAACACAGGGAAGGGCTGAGCCAAGGACACACAAGACAACGTGGCACTGGGGCTGCTGTGTGTAGTTTCTTAGTGGAGCACGTGCTGGGGCTGACTGACAGGGCTGGGGAGGAGGATGGGAGCCAGCTCAGGAGCTCAGAGGCCTGTACGCTGCCCCAAGGTGGCTGGGCTTTTCCGTAAACCTGGGTTCTCAGTCTTCCTGTGCTCTAATCTACCGCTAGGTTTCCGCCTCCTTCCTTACACTCACCTCCAGGCCTCTTAAGATCCACCCGTGCTTGCTTGAGCCCCTTTGCCAGTGGTCCCCCGGAGCCCCTCCAGCCCCCTGGCCTGTCTGGGGCAGCACTGGGACGCGGTCCCCATCATCGCCGCGAGCCCCCTGCCTTCATTGCATGGGAGGAGCATCCCCACAGGGCACACCCGTGTCCAGCATGTGTGGGGATCTCCCCGAGTGCAGCAGGCAGTCCTCCAGCAGACACTGACTCATTCAACGCAATCCTCACGCCCTCTACCTGGAGATGGTGTCAGATCCCACAGGCGGAGGGCTCAGCCCCACAAGGCTGCCTCCACTTCAGACGCCAGTCTCAAGTCCCAGGTTGTGACCTGTGCTTCTGACCTACCGGCTATAAATTGGGGGTTCCAATGATACCCGTCTCAGGTTTCACTAGGAGACAGACGTGCAGAATTCGGGGAAATACTTTACTTGCATTTATTTATTTATTTATTTATTTATTTATTTATTTAATTGAAATGGGGTTTCACTATTTGCCCAGGCTGGTCTTGAACTCGTGGGCTCTAGCATTCCTCCTGCCTCAGCCTCCGGAAGTACTGGGATTACAGGCAAGAACCACTTCGCTTGGCTACTCATGTTTTATGAAGGGGCTTACAAAGGATACAGGTGGGCAGTCAGATGAAGAGATACATTGGACAGTCACATGGTTGGTTCCCCTGGCATCCAGCCCCCATCCTGAGGCTGTCCGGGAGCCCACCAAGAGCCCACTCATTAGAAAAAAAGCTGTTTCACCTACAAAATTCCAAGGGATTTAGGAGCTTTGTGTCAGACACTCCAATCACTCAGGAAATCACAAAGGTCGTAGGAGCTCTGGGTTAGGAACCAGATCAAAGACTAAATATCAGAACAAAAGATTCTCCTAGCAGCCCTATTGCTCAGGAAATCCACAGGATTGAGGTGCTCTATGTCAGGAACCAGGGCAGAGACCGGATATACATTTCTTTTTAAATCAGAGGATCACACCCAGAAAAGGAAAGCAGTGTCTCAACTCACACTCGGGTCTATCTGACCCAGACAATTTTAAGAGAAGATTTTTCTATCTTGATTGTTTTTTCTAATTCTAGAAGCACTTTAAATATTGTTACTATCTTGTTCTGTCTGCCTCGTCTCCATGTGATTTCCTTAAGTAGGGCTTACTTTTATTTTCACAAATCAGAAAAACACAGACACAAAGCAAAAAGAGGTGAAAGCCATCTCCTTATGAAGAAGGTCTGGGGAGCCTCAAGCACTGCTTCCCAGGGAGATGAAGCAGCCAGAGTTAAGAAAACGCCTGGGAGGCTGGGCATGGCGGCTCACGCCTATAATCCCAGCACGTTGGGAGGCCGAGGTGGGCAGATCACTTTAGCTGAGGAGTTCCACGCCAGTCTATTTTAAATATAGAGACCCCATCTCTATATTTAAAAAAAATACATTCAAAAAAGGAAAAAGGCATAGGAGCTTATGTGTGAGGGCAAGTCTTTCTACCCACAGGAAGACAAGACAAAGGAAACAGAAGAACAAGAAACAGGAAACAAACAGAAAACAAAGACTAGAACGCAGATTTGTAATAGCCCCAAACAGAAACTCTCTTAGATGACCTTCGACAGGTGAATGGTTAAACTCTAGCGCCTCTGTCCTGTGGAATGCTTTTCAGCCCAGAAATGAAGCCGAGTTATGGTCTGGGGCAGGTCTTGGCACGTCATTGCCTCAGGCTAAGGAAATCAAGGACGTGGACTCCACGTGAGGTTAAGAGCTGAGTTCAATAGGCAAAAGAAAGAGGAGAGAGAATAGCGCTCTCTCCTGCAAGAGAGAGGGGCACCCGAATGGGAATTCTGGCCTGAGGCAGAGTGCACCAGATTTTATAGACAGCATTGAGGAGGCAGTGTCTGATTTTTATAGGGTCCGAAGATTGGGTGGATCAGGTGTGAGGTTTAGCACACCAGGAAGCTGGTTTCCCCGCCCTAATCTTGTTATGCAGATGGGGTCTTTGCGCGTCTGGCGCCATGTTGGCTTTTCCTTACTGTACGTGTGGTTTGGCAAAGAGAAGGGAAGATGGAGCCACCATGTTGAACATGCCTAGTCCCAGGTAACCTTTCGCTATTGGCACAGCTGCCGGCATTCACCTGTGCCAGCTTCCAGCTTATCTATGTCTGCAGCTTGATTTTACAGGCTGCTCTTTGTTAGAAAAGAAAATGATTTGGGGGCTGCTTTTTGTTGAAAGGAAAACCTTACCGAGGTCTTCACTACCCTCACTATCTGCGTAAGTAATTTCTTCTTAACTCCTGTATCATCAGATACACATAGCAATTTAGATGACTGTCAAGCGAATTAGGCTGAGGGAAAAAAAACAAACCAACCCCAAAAGGTTACCTTCCTCATGAATTTTTTTTTGAGACGGAGTTTCATTTTTGTTGCCCAGGCTGGAGCTCAATGGCACAATCTTGGTTCACCGCAACCTCCACCTCCCAGGTTCACGTGATTCTCCTGCCTCAGTCTCCCTAGTAGCTGGGGTTACAGGCATGCACCACCATGCCTGGCTAATTTTGTATTTTTAGTAGAGACCGGGTTTCTCCATGTTGGCCAAGCTGGTCTTGAACTCCTGACCTTGTGATCCACTTGCCTCGGCCTCCCAAAGTGCTGGGATGACAGGCGTGAGCCATCGTGCCTGGCCATCTTTTTAGGTTTTTGCATTTCTATTGATGTCTCCATTCCTACCTGCCAACCAATCCTGTGACCCGACTCATCGTGCACAAGGACCATGTTCCACACCCCTAGGATTGCACCCCCAACCAATCAGCAGCACCCTGGCTTGCCAAACTATCCTTGAAAGACTTTATGCTCTGAGCTTTTGGAGAGACTGATTTGAGTAATAAAACTCCAGTCTCCTTTTCAGCCAGCTCTGTACCAATTAAATTCTTTCTCTATTGCAGTTCCCCTGTCTTGATAAATGGGCTCTGTCTGGGCAGCAGGTACAATGAACCCGTTGGGTGGGTGGTCAGCTGTGGGGAGGGGCAGGAGGTCCGTAGATGTGGCTATAAAAGGGCGACGCAAAGGACCCTTGTGGGGATGGGACCTTTTCATATCTTGACCGTGGTGGTGAATGCATACCTACACATGTGATAAACTGCACAGAACTAAATACACACCCACAATGGAGTAAGGGTGAGGGAAAATCTGAGGAAGATGGGTGGATTGTCTGAATGTCAGTATCCCAATTGTGATATTGTACTGTAGTCTTGCAAGATGTTACCATTTGGGGAAACTGGGCAAAGCATACACAGGGTGTCTGTATTATTTCTTTTTTGAGATGGAGTTTCGCTTTTGTTGCCCAGGCTGCAGTGCAATGGCATGATCTTGGCTCACTGCAACCTCCACCTCCCTGGTTCAAGTGATTCTGCTGCCTCAGCCTCCTGAGTAGCTGGGGTTACAGACATATGCCACCACACCTGGCTAATTTTGTATTTTTAGCAGAGATGGGGTTTCTCCATGTTGGTCAGGCTGGTCTTGAACTCCCAACCTCAGGTCATTCACCCACCTTGGCCTCCTAAAGTGTTGGGATTACAGGCGTGAGCCACCGTGCCCGGCTGTCTATGTTATTTCTGAAAACTGTATGTGAATCTACAATTCTCTCAAAATAAAAAGTGTAATTATTTTTGAAAAGCTGGAGAATGTGATTCACCACACTTGGGTTTGATAAACAACTATTAACTTTGAATATCAACTCAGCTGTGCTAGACTCTCTCTGGACCTAACTGAAGACTCACCCAGCCTGGGGTGCAGTGGTGCAGTCAGCAATTAGAGCTTACTGCAGCCTCTGCCTCTGGGTTCAAGCCATTCTCCTGCCTCAGCCTCCTGAGTAGCTGGGATTACAGGCACCTGCCACCACGCTTGGCTAATATTTGTATTTTTAGTAGAGATGGGGTTTCGCCATGTTGACCAGGCTGATCTCAAACTCCCAACCTCAAGTGATCTGTCTCCCAACCTTAAGTGATTGGCTTCCCAATAGGCTGGGATTACAGGTGTGAGCCACTGGGCCCAGCCAGTGGGGCTTGTTTTAACTAATTGCACAGGGGCTTATGGACTCATTGTGTCCTACCTAGGGCGGGATTTGATCCTTCATTAGCACGCTCACCCCCTGACACACACCAGCTCCCCAGCTGCTCTTTCTTCCGGCAGAGTCATGTGTGGTGTGTGCTCCCTTGCCTGACAAGCCAAGAAATTATGAGCTTGTTGTGTGGGTCATGGTAAAGATTTTTGTCTTTCCTTTGAGTAAAGAGAGTAACAGTACTGAGGGAAAGTTTTTTTGATAAGGAGTAGCAATGGAGAGAAGGGGGAAGAGTCAGTCGATATTTAGGTGGTAGCCTCAGTGGCACTGAGTTCAGCCCTTGTTTGCCACTACTAGAAGGGATGTCTGATGTGAAATAATAAGCATATCTAGTGTCTTAGTCCGTCTTCACATTGTAAAGAACTGCCTGAGACTGGGTGATTTATCAATTGACTCATAGTTCGGCATGGCTGGAAGTTCGCGGGAAACTTAGAATCATGGTGGAAGGAGAAGCAGGCATTTTTTTTTTTTTTTTTTTTTTTTTTGAGACGGAGCACTCTTGTTACCCAGGCTGGAGTGCAATGGCGCGATCTCGGCTCACCGCAACCTCCGCCTGCTGGGTTCAGGCAATTCTCCTGCCTCAGCCTCCTGAGTAGCTGGGATTACAGGCATGTGCCACCATGCCCAGCTAATGTTTTTTGTATTTTTAGTAGAGACGGGGTTTCACCATGTTGACCAGGATGGTCTCCATCTCTTGACCTTGTGATCCACCTACCTCAGCCTCCCAAAGTGCTGTGATTACAGGCTTGAGCCACCGCGCCCGGCCTAGAAGCAGGCATCTTACATGGTGGCAGGTGAGTATGTGTAAGAGGAACTGTTAAACACTTATAAAACCAAGAGATCTCATGAGAACTTGCTGTCACGAGAAACTGCCCCCATGATCCATCCACCTCCTGCCAGTTTCCACCCTCAACACGTGGGGATTGTGGGGATTATGATTGAAGATGAGATTTGGGTGGGGACACAGAGCCAAACCATATCAACTAGTTTGTGTTCTGTGTTGAGTTCTCTTTCTATATGTCCCTTATAGTAGTGGGAATTATTTTCCAGTTATACTTGTGGTTGAAAAGCAATACAAACTTTGAGGAATAGAGGGCAACCATCATGTTTGCCGTCACTTTGGAAATACACAACTAATCTCAGGAGACTAGTTTATTTCCTCCCAAACCAGATATCAGAAAATCCCACGGCTGCCACCAGGGAGAATGCCAGTTCACGTATGGGAAGGCCCATGGATAAGCTGTCTTCACAGTGGGCTAACTGGAAAATGTGAGGAAACCACAGACACAGCCAGGTATGGTGTCTCACACCTGTAATCCCAGCACTTTGGGAGGCTGAGGCAGGCAGATCACCTGAGGTCAGAAGTTTGAGACCAGCCTGGCCAACATGTTGAAACCCTGTCTCTACTAAAAATACAAAACATTAAGCCGAGCATGGTGGTGTATGCCTGTAATCCCGACTACTCAGGAGGCTGAGTGAGGCAGGAGAATCACTTGAACCAGGAAGGTGGAGGTTCCGGTGAGCCAAGATCGAGCCGCTGCACTCCAGCCTGGGCGACAGAGAAGGACTCCATCTCAAAAAAAAAAAAAAAAAAAGAAAGAAAGACAAAAAAGAAAAGAAAACCACAGACACGAGGACCCAGCTCTTCTTCTGTCATAAATATTTTTCTCTTACAGCAACATAAATCACAACATGATCTCTAATTACTGCCTTTATTTTGCTACGTGAAAGATACAATATAAAGGATGAGAAAACAATGAAATAGAGTTGCCATTCAGGAGAGCATTTTCTCTCTCCTTTGGGTACTTCTGGATTGAAAATTCTTTCAGCATTAACTGGCTTATATCCTCTGTTTATACCTGTTGTTTGTGCAGTATAAATAGAGGATACACTCGTTCTTGTTTTTCCCACAGAAGGCTTTGAAAGAGTTGGAAGTCCCATAAGAGATGGCTGCAAGAGCTCTGAGTGTAATTTTTAGAGCTGAGGGTGTAATTTTTAGAACATTGGTCTCTTCCCGAACATTTACGACTTTAAAGCTGAGAAATTATTAACACTAGGTGGCAGCAGAGACCTAGTGCAGGTGAGCCGTCAGCCTTCTGAAATGCAGATGAGGATAAGGGTTAATTCATTCTAGTCTACACTCGTTTCTCTAGTTGTGAAATGAAAGATCAGCTCACTTGTAATTCATTCTGGATTTATCAATAAAATTATTGAACAAACACAACAGAAAAGCTGTTTCAAATCCTGCCTTACCTTCATGGGCATGAATGTGGCTTACACATTATTGCTAAAATCAGAGCTCTAAACATTAACTTGAAATTACATTTAAAAATGAGAAACATAGGCCGGGCGCGGTGGCTCAAGCCTGTAATCCCAGCACTTTGGGAGGCCGAGGCGGGTGGATCACAAGGTCAAGAGATCGAGACCATCCTGGTCAACGTGGTGAAACCCCGTCTCTACTAAAAATACAAAAAACTAGCTGGGCATGGTGGCGCATGCCTGTAATCCCAGCTACTCAGGAGGCTGGGGCAGGAGAATTGCCTGAACCCAGGAGGCGGAGGTTGCGGTAAGCGGAGATCGCGCCATTGCACTCCAGCCTGGGTAACAAAAGTGAAACTCCATCTCAAAAAAAAAAAAAAAAAAAAAAAAAAAAAAAAAAAAAGAGAAACATAGTTATAATGCACTTATAAGTAAGGAAGATGGTTGTGGTCACATCAGATCCAGGTGTTTGGTCAATAAGGTGGCAGGGGGACAAAAGCGAGACTGAAATAAGGAAAACGAGCTGAAACCAGGTACATGTCTGTGTATTTCGCCATTGACCTTCACACCAGCCCTATCCGGGACACAGCTCATCTGACAGTTCTGTGAGAATAAAGCTCAGAGACGTTTGCCCCAGTTCACAGGAAGAACAGCAAAGCCAGGACTGGAACCCAGCTCTCCTCTAGGTGAGCCTGACTTATTTTGCTCTATCATGTTGCTTTAATGGCAAGAATGTGTAGCTACCCTGATGGGGATGGTTCACAGAAAACGTAGTCTTCTAAGATGGATCAAAGCCGGAGAGCTGAGATAGATAATTCATGTGCTGGATAATTGCATCAAATCCAGAAGAAAAAAATCTCAACAAATGATGGTTGTAAATCCAGGCTGAAAAGATAAGTTTTATGAAGGGGCCGGGCGTGTTGGCTCACGCATGTAATCCTAGCACTTTGGGAGGCTAAGGCGGGCGAATCACCTGAGGTCAGGAGTTTGAGATCAGCCTGGCCAACATGGTGAAACCTCATCTCTACTAAAAATACAAAAATTAGCTGGGTGTGGTGGCGAATACCTGTAATCCCAGCCTCTTGGGAGGCTGAGGCAGGAGCATTGCTTGAACCCAGGAGGCAGAGGTTGTAGTGAGTTGAGATCGCACCACTGCCCTCCACCCTGGGTGACAGAGTGCGATTCCATCTCAAAAAAAAAAAAAAAGAGAAGTTTTATGAAGAATGGATGCAAAGTCTCTGGTTGGTTGGAAATAATTGTAGAAGTGCAGGATGAGGGTGTTTCTATGAAAAAGACCCAGAAGTTTTGGCAAACTGCTTGGTATGAACCAGCAATGTGCATTTACGGTTTAAAAAAAAAAAAAAAGTCAATGAAATCTCCAAGTTCTCTGAATGGAGAGAGAAAAATAGCCCAATTTATTCTACTTTATTAGCCCACTTGTGAATCATTCTGTTCAATTCTGGGACATTGTTAGAGGGACAGAATTCAAAGGATGGGCAAGATGGTGACGAATTTGAAACTATATACAATGGAGAATCACTGCAAAATTGGAAGATTTTGGCCGCATAAAAGGAAGATATAAACAAGATATGAAAAAACTTTTTTTTTTTTTTAAAGAGACAGGGTCTCATTTTGTTGCCCAGGCTGGAATGCAGTGGTGCAATCACAGCGCACTGTAGCCTTGAACTCCTGGGCTGGAGTGATCCTCCCAAGCAGCTAGGACTACAGGCACGTGCCACTATGCCTGGCTATTTTTAAATTTTTTGTAGAGACAGGTTCTCACTTTGTTACCCAGGCTGCTCTCAAACTCCTGGCCTCAAGTAATCCTCCTACCTTGGCCTCCCAAACTGCCTGGATTGCAGGCATGAGCCATCCAGCCTGGCCTGAAAAGCTGACTTTTAATGGCTAAAACTAAATTAGATTTATTCTGTAGTTTCAGAAATCAAAAGTAGGATTAATGGAATCAAGTTACAAAGATGTAGATTTCAGCTCAGTTGAAGTGTAGCAGAAAAAACAAATCAATGGATAGTCCTGACTTTCACTTATTATGGGTATAACATAACTCACCTGAGAGTATTTCTGTTTGGGGAATTAACCTTAATGAGCGTCTTTGGCTGTGCAAGGTGAGCTGCCTCTGGTTGCAGTTAGAGGAGCAAGATACAAAAAATAAAGTCCAATTCTACTCCTGGTAAGATGGGAAGAATGTTTACTTTCCCTGGGGACCTGTGGAAAGAAGGAAGAGACAGGCTGGGTGCAATGGCTCATGCCTGAAATTCCAGCACTTTGGGAGGCCCAGGCGGGCAGATCACCTGAGGTCAGGAGTTCAAGACCACCCTAGCCAACATGGAGAAATCCCATCTCTACTGAAAATACAAAAAAATTAGCCAGGTGTGGTGGTGCATGCCTGTAATCCCAGCTACTCGGGAGGCTGATGCAAGAGAATTGCTTGAACCTGGGAGGGAGAGATTGTGGTGAGCCAAGATCGTGCTACTGCACTCCAGCCTGAGCAACAAGAGCAAAACCCCATCTCAAAAAAAAAAAAAAAAGAAAAGAAAAAGAAGAAACAAAAGCAGCACAGCGCTGGGGAAAGTCCAAGTCTCTGGAGGGACTCAGAGAGTGAGAAATTTGCCAAGGTGGGGAATGACTAAGTTTCCCATTCAGTTTGCAATTATTTCCTGTTTGGGGCCATAATTATCCTTCACAATAACTAACTCTTCAGAAAAGTCTGCCAGACACAGTGACCTATCAGTGGTGTTTGGTGGGGGGAGTGACAGAAGAGGACTGGAGTCCATGGTGGGTGGAGGGGCCCATGAGAAGGTGAAGAATGTGGACACTGAACTGTGGCCAAGGGTGGCAGGCGAGCGACAGCCTGGACAGACTGCTCAATACGGGGAGTGCTGGAGGAGGCCCCCCACAGTCTGCCTTCTGTATTTCTTAAAGGTGACATCAGTAGGACAGAGGAATCGGGGGTATCTGGATTACACTAGGGGAGACTTAAAATTGTCCAACAATGAGGTAGTGAGCTCCCTGTCACTGAAGGAGTTCTCTTGGGAACATCTGTCAAAGCTGTTGTAGAGGGAATTCTTGCATTGGTTAAGAGGGTGCACCAATGAACCAAAAAGATTCTTATGAAAGCTGGGCGCAGTGGCTCATGCCTGTGATCCTAGCTCTTTGGGAGACTAAGGTGAAAGGATTGCTTGACCCTGGACCTCGAGATCAGCCTTGGTAACATAGGGAGACCCTGTCTCTCTTTTATTTTTTGAGATGGAGTTTCACTCTCATTGCCCAGGCTGGAATGCAATCGTGCAATCTTGGCTCACTGCGATCTCCGCCTCCTGGGTTCAAGCAATTCTCCTGCCTCAGTCTCCCAAGTAGCTGGGATTACAGGCATGTGCCACCATGCCTGGCTAATTTTTTGGGGCAGGCTGGTCTCGAACTCCCAACCTCAGGTCATCCTCCTGCCTTGGCCTCCCAAAGTGCTGGGATTACAGGTATGAGCCACTGCGCCAGGCTGGGAGAGCTTGTCTCTAGGAAAAACAAAAAAACAAAAACAAAAAAAAAACAAAAAAAACCGTGTGTGTGTGTGTGTGTGTGTGTGTGTGTGTGTGTGTGTGTGTGTATATGTATGTATGTACAGCTGGGCATGGAGGTAAACACCTTTCGTCCCAGCTACTCGGGAGGCTAAGGTGGGAGGATCGCATGAGCCCAGGAGGTCAAGACTGCAGGGAGGCATGATCACACCACTGCACTCCAGGCTGGGCAACAGAGTGAGACCCTGTCTCAAAAAAATAAAATAAAAACTTTAAGATCCTTATGAAAGAAGCTGACCACCTTTCCTTTTACCTGCCTGATTATGTCCTATCATTCAAAGGTCGACTTCGGGTTGGCAAAAACTTGATGGTACTCAATAAATTAATATCTAAATCACTGGCTATTTTAAAAATAATACTGATTCTACTTTTCTATCCATCCACTTAAGGAGTATCTGTTCAGTTTCAGGCAATTATGCTGCCCTTTTCAGGGACACACTTTTTAAATATATATATATATTTATATTTTATTGCACTTTAGGTTCTGGGGTACATGTGAAGAACATGCAGGATTGTTGCCTAGGTACGTACATGGCAATGTGGTTTGCTGCCTCCATCCCTGTCACCTATATCTGGCATTACTCCTCATGTTATCCCTCCACAACTCCCCACTCCCCACTGTCCCTCCCTTAGTGCCCCCCACCACCACAGACCCCAGTGTGTGATGCTTCCCTCCCTGTGCTCATGTGTTCTCATTGTTCAACACCCGCCTATGAGTGAGAACATGTGGCGTTTGGTTTTCTGTTCTTATGCCAGTTTGCTGAGAATGATGGTTTCCATGTTCATCCACGTCCCTGCAAAGGACACAAACTCATCGTTTTTTTTTTGGCTGCATAGTATTCCATGGTGTATATGTGCCACATTTTCTTCATCCAGTCTATCCTTGATGTACATTTGGGTTGGTTCCAAGTCTTTGCTTTTGTAAACAGTGCTGCAGTGAACATATGTGTGCATGTGTCTTTATAATGGAATGTATAATCCTTTGGATACATACCCAGTAATGGCATTGCTGGGTCAAATGGAATTTCTATTTCTAGGTCCTTGAGGAATTGTCACACTGTCTTCCACAATGGTTGAACTAATTTACACTCCCACCAACAGTTAAAAGTGTTCCTATTTCTCCACATCCTCTCCAGCATCTGTTGTCTCCAGATTTTTTAATGATCGCCATTCTACTGGCGTGCGATGGTATCTCAGTGTAGTTTTGATTTGCATTTCTCTAATGACCAGTGATGATGAGCCTTTTTTCATATCTTTGTTGGCCTCATATATGTCTTCTTTTGAAAAGTGTCTGTTCATATCCTTCGCCACTTTTGAATGGGTTTTTTTTTTTCTTGTAAATCTGTTTTAGTTCATTGCAGATTCTGGATATAAGTCCTTTGTCAGATGGGCAAATTGCAAAAATTTTTTCCCATTCTTTTGGTTGCTGGTTCACTCTAATCATTGTTTCTTTTGCTGTACAGAAGCTCTGGAGTTTAATTAGATCCCATTTGTCTATTTTGGCTTTTGTTGCCAATGCTTTTGGTGTTTTAGTCATGAAGTCCTTGCCTGTGCCTATGTCCTGAATGGTTTTGCCTAGGTTTTCTTCTTGGGTTTTTATGGTATTAGGTCTTATGTTTAAGTCTTTAATCCATCTGGAGTTAATTTTAGTGTAAGGTGTCAGAAAGGGGTCCAGTTTCTGCTTTCTACACATGGCTAGCCAGTTTTCCCAACACCATTTATTAAACCGGGAATCCTTTCTCCATTGCTTGTTTTTGTGAGGTTCGTCCAAGATCAGATGGTTGTAGATGTGTGGTGTTGCCTCTGAGGCCTATGTTCTGTTCCATTGGTCTATATCTCTGTTCTGGTACCAGTACCATCCTGTTTTGATTACTGTAGCCTTGTAGTATAGTTTGAAGTCAGGTAGGGTGATGCCTCCAGCTTTGCTCTTTTTGCTTAGAATTGACTTGGCTATAGAGGCTCTCTTTTGGCTCCATATGAAGTTTAAAGTGGTTTTTTCTAGTGCTGTGAAGAAAGTCATTTGTAGTTTGATGGGGATAGTGTTAAATCTACAAATTACTTTGGGCAGTATGGCCATTTTCATGATATTGATTCTTCCTAACCATGAGCATGGAATGTTTCTCCATCTGTTTGTGTCCTCTCTTATTTTGTTGAACAGTGATTTGTAGTTCTCCTTGAAGAGGTTCTTTATGTTCCTTGTTAGTTGTATTCTTAGGTATGTTATTCTCTTTGCAGCAATTATGAATGGCAGTTCATTCTTGATTTGGCTCTCTTTAAGTCTGTTACTGGTGTATAGGAATGCTTGTGATTTCTGCACATAGATTTTGTATCCTGAGACTTTGCTGAAGTTGCTTATCAGTTTCAGGAGATTTTGGGCTGAGACGATGGGTCTTCTAAATATGCAATCATGTCTTCTGCAAATAGAGACAGTTTGACTTCCTCCTTTCCTAAGTGAATACCCTTTATTTCTTTTTCTTGCCTGATTGCTCTGGCTAGAATTTCCAATACTATATTGAATAGGAGTGGTGAGAGAGGGCATCCTAGTCTATGCTAAATTTCAAAGGGAATGCTTCCAGTTTTTGCCCATTCAGTATGATATTGGCTGTGGTTTTTGTCATAAATAGCTTTTATTATTTTGAGATATTTTCCGTTGATACCTAGTTTATTGAGAGTTTCTAGCATAAAGGGCTATTGAATTTTGTTGAAGGCCTTCTCTGCATCTGTTGAAATAATCATGTGGTTTTTATCTTTGGTTCTATTTATGTGGTGAATTACCTTTATAGACTTGTGTATGTTGAACCAGCCTTGCATCCCCAGGATGAAGCCTACTTGATTGTAATGGATAAGCTTTTTGATGTGCTATTGCAATCAGTTTGCCAGTATTTTATTGAAGATTTCTGCATCTATGTTCATCATGGATATTGGCCTGAAGTTTCTTTTGTTGTTGAGTCTCTTCCAGGTTTTGATATCAGGATGATGTTGGTCTCATAAAATGATTTGGGAAAGATTCCCTCTTTTTGGATATTTTGGAATAGTTTCAGAAGGAATGGTACCAGCTCCTCTTTGTATGTCTGGTAGAATTCAGGTGTGAACCCATCTGGACCTGGGCTTTTTGTGGTAGGGAGGCTATTAATTGCTGCCTCAACTTCAGCCCTTGTTATTGGTCTATTCAGGATTTCAACTTCTTCCTGGTTTAGGTTTGGGAGGGTGCAAGTGTCCAGGAATTTATCCATTTCTTCCAGGCTTACTGGTTTATGTGCATAGAGTTGTTTGTAGTAATCTCTGATGGTGGTTTGTAATTCTGTGGAATCTGTGGTGATATCCCCTTTATTGTTTTTCATTGCATCTATTTGATTCTTCTATTTTTTCTTTTTTATTAATCTGGCTAGTATCTATTTTGATTTTTTGAAGGGCTTTTTATGTCTGTCTCCTTTGGTTCTGCTCTGATCTTAGTTATTTCTTGTCTTCTGCTAGCTTTTGAGTTTTTTTAATCTTGCTCCTCTAGCTCTTTCAATTTTGATGATAGGGTGTCAATTTTAGATCTTTCCTTCCTTCTCATGTGGGCATTTATGGCTGTATATTTTCCTCTAGACACTGCTTTAAATGTGTCCCAGAGATTCTGGTACGTTGTGTCTTCATTCTCATTGGTTTCGAAGAACATCTTTATTTCTGCCTTCATTTCATTGTTTATCCAGTCAACATTCAAGAGCCAATTTTTCAGTTTCCATGAAGTTGTGCAGTTCTGAGTTAGTTTCTGAATTCTGAGTTCTAACTTGATTGTCCTGTGGTCTGAGAGACTATTATGATTTCTGTTCTTTTGCATTTGGTGAGGAGTGATTTCCAATTATGTGGTCAATTTTAGAGTAGGTGTGATGTGGTGCTGAGAATAATGTATATTCTGTGGATTTGGGTTGGAGAGTTCTGTAAATGTCTATTAGGTTTGCTTGTTTCAGGTCTGAGTTCAAGTCCTGGATATCCTTGTTAATTTTCTGTCTCGTTGATCTGTCTAATATTGACAGGGGAGTGTTAAAGTCTCCCACTATTTTTTTTTTTTTTTTTTTTGAGACGGAGTTTCGCTTGTTACCCAGGCTGGAACGCAATGGCGTGATCTCAGCTCACCGCAACCTCCGCCTCCTGGGTTCAGGCAATTCTCCTGCCTCAGCCTCCTGAGTAGCTGGGATTACAGGCACGAGCCACCATGCCCAGCTAATTTTTTGTATTTTTAGTAGAGACAGGGTTTCACCATGTCGACCGGGATGGTCTCGAACTCTCGACCTCGTGATCCACCCGCCTCGGCCTCCCAAAGTGCTGGGATTACAGGCTTGAGCCACCGCGCCCAGCCAAGTCTCCCACTATTATTGTGTTGGAGTCTAAGTCTCTTTGTAATTCATTAAGAACTTGCTTTATGTATCTGGGTGCTCCTGTATTGGGTGCTTATATATTTAGGATAGTTAGCTCTTCTTGTTGTATTGATCCTTTTACCGTTACGTAATGCCCCTTCTTTGTCTCTTTTGATCTTTGTTGGTTTAAAATCTATTTTATCAGAGACTAGGATTGCAACTCCTGCTTTTTTTTTTTTGCTCTCCATTTGCTTGGTAAATCTTCCTCCATCCCTTTATTTTGAGCCTACGTGAGATGGGTTTCCTGAATATAGCACACCAATGGGTTTTGACATTTTATCCTATTTGCCAGTCTGTGTCTTTTGATTGGCGCATTTACCCCATTTAGATTTAAGGTTAATATTGTTATGTGTGAATTTGATCCTGCCATTTTGATGCCACCTGGTTGTTTTGCCCATTAGTTGATGCATTTTCTTCATTGTGTCGATGCTCTTTACCATTTGGTACATTTTTGCAGTGGCTGGTACTGGTTGTTCCTTTCTCTGTTTAGTGCTTTTTTCAGGAGCTCTTGTAAAGCAGGCCTCATGGTGATTAAATCTCTGGACAATTGCTTGTTCGTAAAGGATTTTATTTCTCCTTCGCTTACGAAGCTTAGTTTGGCTGGATATGAAATTCTAGGTTGAAGGTTCTTTTCTTTAAGGATGTTGAGTATTGGCTCTCACTGTCTTCTGGCTTGTAGGGTTTCTGCTGAGAGATATGATATGAGTCTGATGGGCTTCCCTTTGTGGGTAGCCCAACCTTTCTCTCTGGCTGCCCTTAGCATTTTTTCCTTCATTTCAACCCTGGTGAATCTGATGATTATGGGACATACTTGTTAATTAGACATGATTCCTGCTCTTTTATGAAACATTTTCATATGTACCATGCTTATTAGAACAAATTTTCTGGATGAGGAATTTGGAGCAGTGGGAATAGCAGCTGTGAATCTGGAGACCTTTGTTCTCACTGCAACTTTGCTCTGTGACTGAGAGAAGACACACAACCTCTGTCAATCTCCAGTTACTCATCTGCAAAATAAAGAGGCGGAACCGTTCCAGGTGTTGCAAACTCCAAAGCCTACGGGGCTCAGGCATGTAACCTAAGTACATGAAGCAAGCAGGTGTTACGATTTGTTTCATAACCACCTTCAGTAGAATTCGCTAGGCCGTCACTTCGCATTTCAAGCATATTGCACTATTCTTCTCTTCCGTAGGGAATTGTGTTCTCCACAGACAGAAAGAGGGGAACCACGGACACGGGCCTGCCTGAGGGCGGAGGATAGGAGGAGGGAGAGGTTCAGGAAAAAAACAACCAACTATTGGGCACTTAGTACCTGCATGACAAAATAATATGTACACCCAACCCTCAAGTCACGAGTTTACCTAAATAGCAAACCTGTACATGTAGCCCTCAACCTAAAATAAAATATACAACTAATATATACAATAAAACATATATATAATAAAAAGTATATATGTAGAATTGTGTTCCATCCCATATTTCTTAAGACACTCAGCCTTCTAGATCTTTCATTTATTTTTCCACATTGATGGAGACACAGTGTAAAGGGTTTTAGTGGCAAACAATAGTCTCCACTATGGCTATGTTAAGCAGGAAAGAGATTTATGAAAGAGATACTGAGCCAGGCGTGGTGGCTCACGCCTGTAATCCCAGCATTTTGGGAGGTCGAGGTGGGTTGCTTACTTGAGGTCAGGAGTTCAACACCAGCCTTGCCAACATGGTGAAACCTCATCTCTACTAAAAATAAAAATAAAAATAAAAATAAATTAGCCAGGTGTGGTAGTGTGTGCCTGTAATCCCAGCTACTTGGAAGGCTGATGCAGGAGAATTGCTTGAACCTGGGAGGTGGAGGTTGCATTGAGTCAAGATCATGCCACTGTACTCCAGCCTGGGGGACACAGCAAGACTCCATCCCCCACCCCAAAAAAAAAAGAAAGAAAAAGAAAAAAAAAGAGTTACTGAGTAATTAGTTATTAGTTGGGGTGTGTGTGTGTGTGTGTGTGTGTGTGTGTGTGGTTTTGTTGTTGTTTTGTTTTTAGACAGAGTGTCGCTCTGTTGCTCAGGCTGGAGTGCAATGGCACGATCTAGGCTCACTGCAGCCTCTGCCTCCTGGGTTCAAGCCATTCTCCTGCCTCAGCCTCCCGAGTGGCTAGGATTACAGGCACCTGCCACCACGCCTGGCTAATTTTTGTATTTTTAGTTGAGATCGGGTTTCACCACGTTGGCCAGGCTCGTCTCAAACTCTTGACCTTGTGATCCACCCACCTCAGCCTCCCAAAGTGCTGAGATTACTGGCATGAGCCACTGCACCTGGCTGGTAAGGGGTGTAAGACTTCTCATAACGGCAGTAATTGTTTTCTTCCAAAGCTGTTCATTAGAGGTGAGGAAAAGGTGTAAGATTTACCACACTTGTACTTGATTTCTACTTAGCGTATTTTTGAGAATATTTATATAAACAAAACAATGTGGTGACCCCTATTAATTGTCACCATTACCAAAATTTCAAATGATTTGTGCTGACTTTTTTTAAAAAATGGAGTCAGCATCTCACTAAGTTGCCCAGGCTGGTTTGGAACTCTTGAGGTCAAGTGATCCTCCTGCCTCGGCCTCCCAAAGTGCTAGGATTATAAGCATGAGCCACCCTACCCAGACATGAGCTAACCTTTCTAAATAATTGAATCAAAATCGTAATTACTCTTTATGTTATCTTGAGATTCTCTTAATTCTTAGCTTGATATTTTAAGATCAAGGAGTAATCGGAAAGCGGCACAAAAGTGCTACTTAGTACATGAAAATCTTTCCAATTTAGGCTGCAAAGCCAATTAATCATGCTTAAAAGTAAGGATAGGCCAGGCATGGTGGCTAAAGCCAGTAATCCCAACATTTTGTGAAGCTAGCATAGAAAGATTGCTTTGAAGCCAGGGGTTTGAGACCCGCCTGGGCAACACAGTGAGACTTGGTCTCTACAAAAAAATTAAAAAATTAGCCAGGTGTGGAGTGTGTGCCTCAGGGCTACACAGGGAGGCTGAGGCAGGAGGTTTGCTTGAGCCCAAGAGATAAATGCTACAGTGAGCTCTGATCATGCCCCTGCACTCCAGCCTGGGTGACAGAGTGAGACCTTGTCTCTAAAAAGAAAAAAAAAAAAAATCCCAGGCCGGACGTGGTGGCTCAAGCCTGTAATCCCAGCACTTTGGGAGGCCGAGGTGGGTGGATCACGAGGTCAAGAGATCAAGACCATCCTGGCCAACATGGTGAAACCCTGTCTCTACTAAAAATACAAAAAATTAGCTGGGCATGGTGGTGCGTGCCTGTAATCCCAGCTACTCAGGAGGCTGAGGCAGGAGAATTGCCTGAACCCAGGAGGCGGAGGTTGCGGTGAGCCGAGATCACGCCATTGCACTCCAGCCTGTGTAACAAGAGCGAAACTCCGTCTCAAAAAAAAAAAAAAAAGAAAAAAGAAAAAAAAACCCCAACAACCAAAAAGATAAAAATTTGAAATAGCGTTTATACCTCTTACTAGTCTGCATTTATTTAATTGGGCCCCTGTGCTCAGAAATGGCAGCAACCTTGAACTCATTGTGGACTGGCTAAAAGCACACACATCCATGTAGGCAATACCACTTCCTAGCTATCCGACTGGCGAAGATTAAAAATGGAAAAAACACAGTGTTGGTGAGTGTTGGTGAGTAGAGAAGCATGCAGAGTCATACGCTGCCGATGTGAGTGTGAAGTGGCGAAGCCTTTTTGGAAAACACTTTGGCAACAGTGCTCTGAAAGTTTAATACTCGCTCCTTTGATTCAGCTTCATTAGAGGGAATTGACCACATAGCTGTGCTTATGCAAATGCACGAAGATGTTTGCATGAGAATGCTTTTCTTTCTCACTCTGTTGCCCAGGCTGGTGTGTAGTGGCGGGATCAAGGCTCATGGCAGGCTCGAACTCCTGGGCTCAAGCAGTCCTCCCACTTCAGCCTCCCAAGTAGCTGTGACCACAGACATGAGCCACCACTGTGCCCAGCTAATTTTTAAAAATTTATTTTTATAGAGGGGGTGTGTCATTTATGTTGCCCTGGCTGGTCTTGAACTCTTCAGCTCAAGTAATTCTCTCACCTTGGCCTCCCAAAGTGCAAGGATTATAGATGAGAGCCGCTGCACCTGGCCAGAATGTTTACTTTCACTTTGTTTATTACAGTGAGAAAAAGGGGCAGCAACCTAAATAAATATCAACAGGGAACGGATAAACGAAATTGTACCTATGTTTATACAGTGGAATACTACAAAACACTGGAAAAACGTGGATCCGGATTCTATATGCTGCCATAAATATTTTTCAAAGAACACACAGACAAACTACATATAAAATGTGGTTCTATTTCTTAAAAATGATATATGATATATAAACTATATCAATGTTTAAATATATAAATGATATATATCAATTATATATATTTATAGCTGGGCGTGGTGGCACATGCCTGTAATCCCAACACTTTGGGAGGCTGAGGTGGGTGGATTACCGGAGGTTAGGAGTTCGAGACCAGCCTGGCCAACATGGTGAAACCCCGTCTCTTAAAAAAAAAAAAAAAGAAAAAAAAATTATATATATATTTATAAATGTGTATTTATACATTTACAAATAAACATTTACATTTGTACATTTCTAAATATAAATATTGATAAATACATAGACAATTTCTCTTTTTGGGGGGGCCCCTTCATTTTATTTTATTTTTATTTTTATGTTATTTTTTATTGTACTTTAGGTTCTGGGGTACATGTGCAGATCATGCAGGATTGTTGCATAGGCACACACATGGCAATGTGGTTTGCTGCCTCCATCCCCCCGTCACCTACATCTGGCATTTCTCCCCGTTATCCCTCCCTGACCTCCCCAGCCCCACGCTGTCCCTCCCTTGGCGCCCCACCAAAAGACGCCACTGTGTGATGCTCCCCTCCCTGTGTCCATGTGTTCTCATTGTTCAACAACCACCTATGAGTGAGAACATGCAGTGTTTGATTTTCTGTTCTTGTGTCAGTTTGCTAAGAATTATGGTTTCCAGCTTCATCCATGTCCCTACAAAGGACACAAACTCATCATTTTTTATGGCTGTGTAGTATTCCATGGTGTATATGTGCCACATTTTCCTTGTCCATTCTATCATCGATGGGCATTTGGGTTAGTTCCAGGTCTTTGCTATTATAAACAGTGCCGCTGTAAACATACATGTGCATGTGTCTTTATAGTAGAAAGATTTATAATCCTTTGGATACATATCCAGTAATGGGATTGCTGGGTCAATGGAATTTCTATTTCTAGGTCCTTGAGGAATCTGCACACTGTCTTCAACAGTAGTTGAACACTCCCACCAACAGTGTAAAAGTGTTCCTATTTCTCCACATCTTCTCCAGCATCTGTTGTCTCCTGACTTTTTAATGATCACCATTCTAACTGGCATGAGATGGGATCTCAATGTGGTTTTGATTTGCATTTTTCTACTAATCAGTGATCATGAGCATTTTTTCATATGTCCATTGGCCTTATATATGTTTTCTTTTGAAAAGTGTCTATTCATATCCTTTGCCACTTTTGTATGGGTTTGTTTGTTTGTTTTTTCTTGTAAATCTGTTTTAGTTCATTGTAGATTTTGGATATTAGCCCTTGTCAGATGGGTAGATCGCAAAAATTTTTTCCCATTCTGTTCATAGACAATTTCTGATAGGACACATTGTTAATAGTAATCTTCTCTGGCGAAACGGCCTGAAGGGGTTGGGTGGGAAAAGAACTTTACTTTTTTATTTTTAATGTTTTGTGCTGTTGGATTTTATTTATTTATTTTTTTGTTGAAAGAAGTCAACACAACACAATCTCAGCACACTGCAGCCTTGACCTCCCGAGTTCAAGCAATTTTTCTGCTTCAGCCTCCAGAGTAGCCGGGGCTACAGGTACATACCACCATACCCAGCTAATTTTTTTGTATTTTTTGTAGAGATGAGGTTTCACCATGTTACCGACGCTGGTCTTGAACTCCTGAGTTCAAGCCATCCACCTGCCTCGGCCTCCCACAGAGCTGAGATTACAGGCATGAGCAGCCTCGTCTGGCCATGTTTGATTTTTTAAGTTTCTTTGCGTTTTTGCACGTAAACAAAAGCTAGCTGACACTTTGGGAGGCTGAGGCGGGAGGATCCCTTGAACCCAGGAGGTTGAGGCGGTAATGAGGTCTGATTGCAACGCTACACTCCAGCCTGGGTGACAGTGGAAGAGTGAGACCCTGTCTTAAAACAAAAACAAAACAAAACAAAAGCTAGTTAAATATTATAAGGTTTTCTTGCCGAAAAAATCCCAAAACTTTTTTAAATATAAAAAGGGAAGTGTTTGCAGGCTGCTCAGTACATAGCTAAGAAGAATAACATGCATTTTATTCTTTTTTTCTTGAGAATGACACATATTGGAGGCAGCGCTCAGCACCCATTGTTGGGTGCAAAGCACTGTCATTCCTCCGCTTTGTTTTCATTGGGGTGGCTATACCTGGCCAAATGTTTATATGGGTCAAATAAAGCACACACCCAAACAACATGCACTTATCACCAGATTTATTACGAGGCAACTTTTATAGGTGTGTGTTACCTTTCAAATGTTATACCAATATGCCCTGAAGTCATCAGCCTGACATGAAGGTTAATAGCTTACTTAACAGTAGTGACAATGGAAATTATATTTGAAAAGTCCCTCCCTAAAGACTTCTGGCATTCTGAATATGACATAGTCCTTGGGAATAATAGTGTGATCCAAGAAAACTTGACTTTTCTTCCAAATAGTCTCAAATGGGGTCAATTCCCTCTAATGAAGTTGAATCAAAAGATTGAGTATTGAACATTCAGAGCACTGTGGCCAATTGTAAAGAGTGAAAGGGAAGAGGAGTTTTGTTAATAACTCAAACAGGCCAGCTGAAGTCAGTTCTGAGAAATTTGAATGCAAGGGGTCTGAAACAATTTGGAGTAAATAATGAGAATATATTAGTCAAAAAAGACATGATAAAGAACTTATATTTATGTTAGTAGTGAGTAGTTTCTGTTTAAAAAAACAAATTTCTGTACATATACACATTGTAAATCATGGAAAAATAATCCCAATCACAATTCTAGTTCATCCATCTGCTTCTCCTATACCAATCGGCTGCGAGGTCTGTGGGCTGACAGGTGTAGTGGGACTTGGGCCACGCACCAACAGCGTTTAAGTGCTTGCCAGTCAGCTCTGCACGGCCCTGCACGTGGGCCGGGAAACTTCCTGGGCCCTGAGAGGGGAGGTCTACTCTGGCTTTTTCTCTGAGTGCCTGGGTCTCGGAGGCTACTGGAAGTCAACCTCTTGGACAGGTAGGCTGAGTGGGAGAGGTTACCTGAAAAATGGTGTTAGTGGTGGTTACCAAGAGGAATGGGGAATGGATGTCAGGAAAGTGGTCATTAAATTCACTATGGGAAGTGGTTATTAATGAGACTTGACCTATGAGTATTTAGGGCAGGATCCATTGTTTTTCTTTCTTTTCTTTCTTTTTTTTTTTTATTTTTGAGATGGAGTCTCACTCTGTCACCCAGGCTGGAGTGCAGTGGTGTGATCTCGGCTCACTTCAACCTCTGCCTCCCAGGTTCAAGCGATTCTCCCACCTCAGGCTCCTGAGTAGCTGGGATTACAAGCATGCACCACCATGCCCGGTTAATTTTTTGTATTTTTAGTACAGATAGGGTTTCACCACGTTGGCCAGGCTGGTCTCGAACTCCTGACCTCAGGTGATCTGCTCACCTCGGCCTCCCAAAGTACTGATTACAGGCGTGAGCCACCAGAACTATTGTTTTTCAAGTTTTAAAGAAAATCCCTGTCAATACTTCCAGCCAAAGACCACCAGGAACACACCTGCAGTTAAGCAAGTTGGGTTTATTGCTCATTTCGGGAAAGGAAATCTCACACATGGAAACCTGGGGCATTTCAGAAAGAAAATGCTCTGAGGGCCTTATTCAGGATTTGCACTTCTGGCTGGTGATTTGGGGGTGGATTTATGGAAGAGGAGATTTGGTACAGTTGGATGTTTCTCTTGGAAGTAAGTGTAATTCTATGATTGGATATCTTACTAAAGCTTAGCTATAGGAAGGGTAGATGAGAGTGAGGCTACAGCTGTAATTAGTTAAGAAATAGCCGTCCCTTACGCTGGCTGGGAGAAGGTGGGGCAATGGTTGGTATTTGTGGCTTTGAAAATGTTCAGGTTTTGTCTGTTCAAACACAATACCCAAGCGGTCTTGCATTTTGCCTTGACTGTCACCATTGCCGAGATCCTTGTCTGATACAGACACTGTGTGAAATTGTGTATGCTCACCAGCGGAACAGCAAGACACAGCCACGGGTGTCAGGGCTGCCTTCCTCTGTCTCACGTGCAGTTACAACAGAGTTTTTCAGGCCAACAGCACTTTCAAAGTAACACACCCAGCTTTTATCTACTGAGCCAAATCCTTAGCATCTTGGTAGCTTTTCTTATTCTCTGGTCTTTTCCTCTCTTCCTTCCTCTCTTCTTTCCAACTAATGATGTATATATAAGTCAGCATCTTAATGATCACATACTTTTTTTTTTTTTGAGACGGAGTTTCGCTCTTGTTACCCAGGCTGGAGTGCAATGGCACGATCTCGGCTCACCGCAACCTCCGCCTCTTGGGTTCAGGCAATTCTCCTGCCTCAGCCTCCTGAGTAGCTGGGATTACAGGCACGCGCCACCATGCCCAGCTAATTTTTTGTATTTTTAGTAGAGACGGGGTTTCACCATGTTGACCAGGATGGTCTCGATCTCTTGACCTCGTGATCCACCCGCCTCGGCCTCCCAAAGTGCTTGAGCCACCATGCCCGGCCTGATCACATACTTTTAATCAAGATTCATAAAACAGTCAGATGACAGCAAGAAAGGAGTTCGAGACGAGTGTGTTAGTTTGTTCGCACACTGCTATAAAGACATGCCTGAAACTGGGTAATTTACAAAGAGTTTTAATTGACTCACAGTTCCACATGGCTAGAGAGGCCTCAGGAAACTTACGATCATGGTGTGAGGCAAAGGGGAAGTAGGTATGCTTCACATGGTGTTAGGAGAGAGTGAAGATCTGTTTAAAAGTGTGTAGCACCTCTCCCTTAACTCTCTCTCCTCCCCCACTACCATGAGAACAGCAACGAGGAAATCCGCCCCCATGATCCAATCACCTCCCACCAGGTCTCTCCCCAAACACTGGGGGTTACAATTCAACATGAGATTTGGATGGGGACACAGAGCCAAACCTTGTAAACAAGCACACAGAAATACACAAAATGGGCCGGGTGCGGTGGCTCATGCCTGTAATCTCAGCACTTTGGGAGGACAAGGCGGGCGGATCACTTGAGGTCAGGAGTTCGAGACCAGTCTGGCCAACATGGTAAAACCCCATCTCTACTACAAATACAAAAAAATTAGCCAGGCGTGGTGGCACACACCTTAGTCTCACCTACTCGGGAGGCTGAGGCAGGAAAATTGCTCGAACCTGGGAGGCAGAGGTTGCCATGAGCTGAGATTGCACCACTGCACTCCAGCCTGAGCAACAGAGAGAGACTCCATCTCAAAAACCAAACAAAAAAACCATACACACACACACACACACACACACACACACACACACACACAAACACACTGATGCCATATGTCTGCTATGGTACATATATATATCTGTAAATACATAGAGAATGTTCTGGAAGAACATACCAAACCAATAACTGGTTAATTCAGAGCAACAGGGAGACCAAGACTGGTAGTGATGCTCAAAGTAAACCTTGCTTTTTAAAAAAAACTGACTATGTTTTAGAGCAGTTTTAGGTTCACTGCAAGTTGAGCTAAAGGGACAGAGTTCCCACAGAGCATAGAATTAAAACCATTTTAAATAACAAGTCAGGCAGACTTCAGCATGGTGGCTCCCATTCATCTGAGCACCCCAAATAACAGGCACTTTATAAATAGTTCATTACCTTTCATCCTTATAGCAACCCTGAAAGGGAGGTATTTTCTTCCCACATTAACAAACGAGGAAACAGACCCAGTTAAGAGCGGTGCCCAAGGCCATTAGGCTAGTATGTGGCAGAGCTGGAGTCAGAGGCACGTGGTCAGATTCCAGAACACATTCTTCTTTCATTCTGAAAAATTTGGTTGCACTTGGCCTGGACCCCTCTTTCCCAGCTGCCACCCATTGGCTGGGGACCCACCTGTGAATGGACCCTGTGGTGTGCTGGGGACCCACCTGTGAATGGACCCTGTGGTGTGCTGGTGACCCACTGGCCACATGGCAGTCTGACACAGGGGATGGCCAATGCCACCTGTGCTTAGAGGAGCTTTGTTGGGGCTTCCTGTGTGTGGTTTTCAGGACCCACAAATTTGAGCAGCTCCTGGAAGCCCACTGTTCACCGCTCATACCAATCACCACCTCTAATCTGCCAACTGAGAGGTAAGGCCTCTCCCTCTGGATTAGACCATCACAGTGTGTGGTTTAAGTTATTATTATTATTATTATTTGAAACAGTCTTGTGCTGTTGTCCAGGCTGGAATGCAGCCATGCAGTCTCTGCTCACTGCAAACTCTGCCTTCAGGGTTTAAGCGATCCTCCCACCTCAGCCTTCCAAGTAGCTGGGACTACAGGCGAGGGCCACCACGCCTGGTTAATTTTTGTATTTTTAGTATAGATGGGGTATCACCATGTTGGCCAGGCTGGTCTCGAACTCCTGACCTCATGATCTGCCTACCTCGGCCTCCCAAAGTGTTGGCATTACAAATGTGAGCCACTGTGCCCAGCCTGGTTTAAGTCTTAACATTTCCTTTACTATGAAAGTCATACAAACTTGTTTCTCCCTTGTGTAGAATCCTGGTTTCTTGCTCCCCTGGTACTGTAACTGACGTGCACACGCAGTGGATCTGCAGTTGAGGGCTCAAGCCTCCCCCTGCTTTTACCTTTACACCTTGAATGATCAGTAGCCAAGTTACAGCCAAAAGCTGGGGGTAGACTTTGGTACATGTATTGTGATTTTTATTTCCTGGTTCTAAGATTTCAGAAATGATTATTTCGAGCTTATGGGAATTTCTTAGCCAACAGCATGAAAGCCTTGGTGATAATTTTGAAAAATCATTTAGCCTTTCTAAGTTGACATCCAAGCGACCAAATAGAAGCATTTCTTGTTACTGTTCATAGGCAGAGCGTATAAGTGTTCTGGAAGAAGGAGTCGGCATTTGCTCGCCAGCATTGGAGGAAGCCAATAAAAACAAAAAGCGTTTCTTAGCATTTATAATTATTGTGGTAAAAACAAAGTACATACAAAGGAGAATTTAAACATTAATTATAAAAAGATTTCTATCAAATGGACCTTAATTAGTGCACACCCCAGACCCGCTTTGTGAACAGATACTTTTTTTAATTGTGCTAAAATATATATAACATAAACGTTTACTATTTTAACCATTCCCCCCCCTTTTTTTTTTTTTTTTACCATTTTTAAGTGTATAGTTCAGTGGCATTAAGCACGTTGCTCTGCTGTGCAGCCATCACCACTATCCCCATCCAGAACCATATCTTCCCGAAAAGAAACTCCATACCTGTTAAGTAAGAATGCCCTGCTCTCTGCACTGCCCAGCCCTTGGTAACCTCTTCTCTACTTTCTGTGTTTACGAATTTGCCTGTTCTGAGTTCTTTGCTATGTCTAGTGAGATCATCATATTTGCCCTTTTGGTAGCTTATTTCACTCAGCCTGAGGCTCTGCAGGTTCATCCATGTGGAGCTTGTATCAGAACCTCATTCCTTTATATGGAGGAATCATACTCCATTGCATGGATACACCACATTCTGTTTGTGCATTCATCTGTTAATGGACACTTGAGCCGTTCCCACCTTTTGGCTATTGGGAGTAAAGCTGCTGTGAGCGCATTGGTGTACAAGTGTCTGTTTGAGTTGAATATCTGTATTCTTTTGTTTTGATCCCTGTCACTAATATAATATGGCAGAAGTGATAGCATCTCACTTCTGGGTTATAAACATGCTGCTGCTTCCAATTTGTGTGCTCACTCTCTCATCACCAGTGGCTAAAGTTGCAAAGATGAGCAATTGCTTCTTGGTCGGTCATTTGGACAAAATCAACTGTAAAAAGATTGGCAGTACCATGTTGCGCAGAGATTGTGTAGCAACCACAGCTCTGAAACATTGCTGGTGACAGGGCAAATGGCACAATCGCTGTGCACAAACTTTTTGGCAGTTTCTCAAATTAAACATACACCTATCCAATGACTGAGGAGTTCTCAGGTGTAGAAATTAACGCACAAGTCTTTTTAAGAACATATGTATCCAGGTTTGCCCATGACAGCCAAAAACTGGAAATGATGCAAATATCTGTCTTAGGACAATGAATAAACAAACTGTATTATATTCACACGATGGACCTACTGATACATGCAGCAATGTGGATCAATGTCAATAACATTACATTGAGCAAAGTAAGCCAGACATAAAACAGGTCATGCTGCACGATTCCATTCAATGAAGTTCAAGACCAGGCAATACTAAACTACAATGATGGAAGTCAGCATAGTGGTGTCCTCTGGGTGCTGAAGGGCTGGGGAAAGGGACGGGGAACCTTTGGGGATGAGGACAATGCTGTATATCTTGGTATGAGTGTTGGTCACCGAGCTGTATGCTTCAGATTTGTGTATTGTAAACTATCTCAGTAAAGGACTGCATGTGTCAGTAGGTTGCAAATCTCAGGCACTGTATCATTTCATTAATAATACTTCAGGATGTATCTTTAAGAGACAGAAATTCTTTTGTAAAACACAACCATGATACTTAAAAATTTTAACAATAATTCTTAAATATTCTATTGGTCTTCAAATTTCCTAAATTGTGTGATAAATATTTAAGTCCACATAATGTCCACACATTAAATTTATTGCTATGCCTCGAAAGTCTCTTTTCGTTATCTTTTTGAGACCAAGTCTCACGCTGTTGCCCAGGCTGAAGCAATTCTCGTGTCTCAGCCTCCCGAGTAACTGGGACTACAGGCACATGACCACCATGACAGGCTAATTTTTGTATTTCTAGTAGAGATGGGGTTTTGCCATGTTGGCCAGACTGGTCTGGAACTCCTGACCTCAGGTGACCCGGCTGCCTCTTCTTGGTCTCCCAAAGTGCCAGGATTACAGGGGTGAGCCAGCTGGCCTGGCCCGAGTCTCTTTTAATCTGAAGAATCTATAGATTTTTCTCCCTCTTTCATTTTTGCAATTTATCTGTCAAGAACAAATAGCTTTTTTTTTCTTTCGATGAGCAAATAAACTATTGTTTCCTTACAGTTTATTTTTTGAAGAACATTTGTCCCACAGAGTTTCTACATTTTAGACCTTCCTGGCTGTGTTTCTATGTATTTCCTGTGAACTGGTGGTTAGATTTAGAAGTTTTCCAGATAAAATGCAGGCTGCCCAGTTAAATTTGAATTTCAGCTGAACAATGAATAATTTTGTTAGTGTAAGCATGCCTCCTGTAATATTTGGGCATCCTGTATTTTTTTCTTTTGAGACAGGTTCTCTGTCACCCAGTCTGCAGTGCAGTGGTACGATCTTGGCTCACTGCAGCCTCCCCCTCCTGCAGTCAAGTGATCCTCCCACTTCAGCCTCCCAGGTAGCTGGGATTACAGGTGCATGCTACCATGCCTGGCTAATTTTTGTGTTTTTGGTAGAGACGGGGATTTCACCATGTTGCCCAGGCTTGAACTCCTAAACTAAAGCAATCTGCCCGCCTGAGCCTCCCACAGTGCTGCGATTATAGGCATGAGCCCCTGCACTTGGACCCTGTATTATTTTTTTATCATCCTGCATTTTTATTTGCTAAATTTGACAACTTTAACCTAGAGACATGATCACGTTCAGGAGTGGTGTTTTGGCAGGACATTCTAGGTGTGTTCTTACAGCTGTTTCTCTTTTTGTGATGTGATGTGATGTGATGTGAAGATGAATGGATTCAGGTTTCATTAGTATCAGCCAGATAGGCCAAGCACAGTAGCTTATGCCTGTAATCCCAGCACTTTGGGAGGTGGAGGTGGGTGGATCCCTTGAGGTCAGGAGTTCCACACCATCCCAGCCAACATGGCAAAATCCTGTCTCCACTAAAAATACAAAAATTAGCCAGTGTGGTGGTGCACATCTGTAATTCTAGCTACTTGGGAGGCTGAGGCAGGAGAATTACTTGAACTCAGGAGGCAAGATTCACAGCGAGCCACAGTTGAGCCCCTGCACTCCAGCCTGGGCAAGAAAGCAAGACTCCATCTAAATACATCTGTTTTGAATGTATCCCCTTGGCGTTTAACCTGATGGTTTTGGCAGCTGGTGTCCTAGAATCACAACTGTCTTAGTGTTTGCAAAATGATATTCGAAGGCTTTCACTCCTGCATTCATTAGTCTACGTTCTTCTAAAGGAAGACCTTACCCTCTAGTTTACATAGGGAAGTTCAGCTCTTTCTTTAACTCTGATTTTGTAGACCCCTAAGAGACAGCTAATGTATCAAAGAATAAAATCTTGATAGGGTTTTAGATAACTCTTAAGAGTCAAATATACATGAATCAAAATGTACCTTTAGTAAGATCAAAATCTTAAAGTGTTTCTACATGTTGAAAATCAAACTTGTCTATTTCGAAAGTGAGAACTCTTCAGCATTTAAATGTTGATTGCACACTTAAATAGCTAAAGCTTCCTAAGGATTACAATTAAAATTGTATGTTAAGTTCTCTAGTATATATCAGATTGCCTGAAATGTTTCAAACCACTGAAAACTGAAGAAAGCATATAAAAAGAAACACAATGATTACATACTTTTCACACCAGGATTAATACAGTTTATATTAAAACTTATTTTCTTTTCTTCTTTCTTTTTTTGACAGAGTTTCACTCTGTCACCCAGGCTGGAGTGCAGTGGTGCGATCTTGGCTCCTGCAACCTCTGCCTCCCAGGTTTAAGCAACTCTCCTGCCTCAGCATCCCGAGTAGGTGGGACTACAGGCACAAGCCATGACACCCAGCTTATTATTATTATTATTATTATTATTTTGTATTTTCAGTAGAGACAGAGTTTTACCTTATTGGTCAGGCTGGTCTCGAACTCCTAACATCAGGTGATCCCACCACCTTGGCCTCCCTAAGTGCTGGGATTTCAGGCATGTGCCACCACACCCAGCCTAAAACTTATTTTGTCACTTATATGCTTCTTTCTTTTTTTATTTCTAAAATTTTTATTTTTTAGAGACAGGATTTTACTATGTTGCCCAGGCTGATCTCAAACTCCCCAGCTCAAGTGATCTTCTTGCCTCAGCCTCCCAGAGTGTTGGAATTATAGGCATGAGCCACCATGCTCAGCTTATGCTTATTTCTTAGGTTATTCTAGGATTGCAAATTCATTTATCTGCTTAAGCAGAGCTGAGCTAGTGTCTCAAGCTTGTACTGTAAATACCAGTTCACAGGAAGTGCATAGGGATACAAGAAAGGGCTAGAATACAGAAAACTCTACAGGACAAATGTTCAAAATTCAAGAAATAAATTGCAAGGAAATAATAGTTTATTTGCTCCTTGAATGAGGAAAACCTTTTTGTTCTTGGACAGATAAAGGGTGACTCAGGGCTACTGGCCGAAGGCAACCAGAACACAGGAACCTGGGTTCAACAAACTGGAAGTGGAGCAGCGTGATTCATTCTCAGTGTGTGGCTCTTTAGGCCACATCGTCAAACTGGGGGTAATTGTAAATTTCCGGAACCAGTGCATCACACATTCCAATGTTCTTTCAAATGTCATTCTTACCAATTTTACTTTTCAGATTTCAGTAGATGGAATTCAGCAACTCTCCCCCTGTCCCCAGCTTGGGTTTCCTTTTGTTTTTTTGAAGTCGGAGTCTCACTCTGGAGTACAGTGGCATAGTCTCAGCTCACCTCAACCTCTGCCTCCTGGGTTCAAGCGATTCTCCTGCCTCAGCCTCTCAAGTAGCTGGGACTACAGGCACCCACCACCACGCCCGACTAATTTTTATATTTTTAGTAGAGACAGGTTTTCACCATATTGGCCAGGCTGGTATCGAACTCTTGACCTTGTGATCCACCCGCCTTGGCCTCCCAAAGTGCTGGGATTATAGGCGTGAGCCACTCTGCCCGACCCAACTTGGGTTTCTTCCTGTTCCTTGTTAAGAGCGAGCTAAATTCTGCACTCTTCTTATATTTGTGGCATCCACCCATCAGCCACCATCCTACCATGTTGACAAACCAAACTCACAACCTCTAACAAAATGTGAAAAGAGTCTCCTGGCTAAGCTTCTCATCGCCAAAAGAATTTTCTTCGGGTAAAGAAATAGCCACTGAGAAACAAAGTAAGTGTCTCTTATTACAGGTTTTCAGCTGAAAGGTCAACGCTATAATCAGCACTGTTTTCCACCTATGACTAGGTCAAGAGTAGACAGTGTGTGACTTGGCTGCTGTTGTTGGGCATCTGCAGGTGACACTTTCATCCACCCTTTCACTGCCTGCCTCTACTCTTGTATTTCTTCATATCTATAGATGAGATATCATGGGAAAAAAATTTACAAAAATACTATGATGCAACACATTGATTGTGACATCTGTGTATACTTCAAACACAAAAGTATCTTACAGTCACTGTTCATGAAGTTATATCAAAAACTTACAGCCACTCACTTATTTGAACAGCCCTTGGGCTTTCAGGAAAGGATATTGTTTAAAGTATCCTGTATCACTCCCTTTACTATTAAGCAACATACTTCCAATCTAAAGACACAGATTCATCTAAAGATTACTGTTGCCTTGGCTCTTCAGCCCATTCTTATTGTTGATCTGTCTTATGTTACACAAAAAGATGAGTTTCTATTATATCTGAAATAAAAATCTACTCTAGAAATGCCTAAATGTAAATATATAAATTTATAAAGTTTGGACTTAAGAAATATATGGCCCAATTCTATACAGTAGTTTATTTAAAAAAAAAAATTTATATTATTTTTATGTTGTTATTTTATTTTCTCACTCTGTCCCCCAGGGTAGAGTGCAGTGGCATAATCTTGGCTGACTGCAGCCTCTCTGCCTCCTGGGCTCAAGTCATCGTCCCACTTCAGCCTCCCAAGTAGTTGAGACGACAGACTCAAGCTACCATGCCTGGCTAAAAAAATTAAATATACTAGGCCAGGCACAGTGGCTCACGCCTTAAACCCAGCACTTTGGGAGGCCAAAGCGGGTAAATCACCTGAAGTCAGGAGTTCGAGACCAGCCTGGCTAACATGGTGAAACCCCGTCTCTACAAAAAATATAAAAATTAGCTGGACATGGTGGCACATGCCTGTAATCCCAGCTACTCAGGAGGCTGAGGCAGGAGAATCACTTGAAACTGGGAAGCAGAGGTTGCACTGTGCTGAGATCACACCACTGCACTCCAGCCTGGGCAACAGAGCGAGACTCCATCTCAAAAAAAGAGAAAATTCGATATACTTGTTTAAAAAGAAAATGCAAGATGGAATTGACACTATGATGTTCTAGCTTGGCACATTAATTATAATTTATAGGGGTGAATATAGAAGGTACTGTTATTTATCTTCTGATGGTAATAGCTTTCTTTTTTCTCACGGACTCTTAATTTTTTTTTTTTTTTTTTTGAGATGGAGTTTCGCTCTTGTTACCCAGGCTGGAGTGCAATGGCGCCATCTCGGCTCACTGCAACCTCCGCCTCCTGGGTTCAGGCAATTCTCCTGCCTCAGCCTCCTGAGTAGCTAGGATTACAGGCACATGCCACCATGCCCAGCTAATTTTTCATATTTTTAGTAGAGACGGGGTTTCACCATGTTGACCAGGATGGTCTCAATCTCTTGACCTCGTGATCCACCCGCCTCAGCCTCCCAAAGTGCTGGGATTACAGGCATGAGCCACTGTGCCTGGCCCTCTAATTTAAAAAAAAAAAAATACTAGTTCATTTGGAATGTTGTGTCATCTTGGGAGTGGAAAAGTACTTTGTAGTTGGAAATATTCCAAAGGAGTAAAACCAGCCATGCCTTGGCCAGCTCACAGAGAAGAGAGGCCATAAGCACCCATTGTCTTTAACCTTTTCAAATGATATTTATGCAGCTCAGTCTTTTTTTTTTTTTTTTTTTCAGACAGAGTTTCGCTCTTGTTACCCAGGCTGGAGTGCAATGGCGCGATCTCGGCTCACCGCAACCTCCGCCTCCTGGGTTCAGGCAATTCTCCTGCCTCAGCCTCCTGAGTAGCTGGGATTACAGGCACACGCCACCATGCCCAGCTAATTTTTCGTATTTTTAGTAGAGACGGGGTTTCACCATGTTGACCAGGATGGTCTCGATCTCTTGACCTCGTGATCCACCCGCCTCGGCCTCCCAAAGTCCTGGGATTACAGGCTTGAGCCACCGCGCCCGGCGCAGCTCAGTCTTAAAGGGATTTTGCAAACTCTCTGAGGCTCACATGACTGGCTAGCTCTGCCTACAGTATGCCAAGTTGGTAAACAAGAGCTGAACGAATAAAATCTAGGCCAGAATTAAAATTCTATTTTCTATTCATTTGTAAAAGCCTTATAAGCAGCTTACAGTAGAAAACCTTGCTCTGGTAGGCTCAACAATGATCCCTGTAAGGCAGATTCCCCATGCACTGGCATAGCGTTAGCCTGCTGAGTTTCAGGCTGTAGTTTCTACTATGGTATGAGTCCAGTGAGACAGAACACTCTCACAACTTATATAAAAACTTTTTTTTTTTTTTTTTTTTTGAGATGGAGTCTTGCTCTGTCACCCAGACTGGAGTGCAGTGGCGCAATCTCAGCTCACTGCAACCTCTACCTCCCAGGTTCAAGCAATTCTCCTGCCTCAGCCTCCTGAGTAGCTGGGATTATAGGCATGCCACCATACGTGGCTAATTTTTTAATTTTTAGTAGAGTGGGGTTTCGCCATGTTGGCCAGGCTGGTCTCGAACTACTGACCTCAAGTGATCTGTGCGCCTCAGCCTCCCAAAGTGCTGAGATTTCAGGCATGAGCCACTGCATCCGGCCACAAAGCAGCTTTTTATTACTCACAGATAGGCAGCAAGGGATAGCAGAAACCTAGGATTCGTGGAGAGCCAGTCCCCCGAGGCTTAGGAGAGCTGCCTGGTGTGGATGGAACCCACTTCTACCACATCTGAGGGACCCTGGAAAGAAGCTTACCTTGGGTTTTCAACCATGGGAGTCATGAGATTTGCTGGGCTAAAGCGTGAAGGGCATCCTATTCTAGGAGGTACAGAAACGAGCTTGGACTGTTCTGGCCGGTTCCTCTTTATCTGAGAGTATTGCATTCTCAGCACATTCTACAGTCAATCATTCTTGAGAACTAGAAGTGAGAAAGAGGGAGGAACTGAATTGGTCCAAGGTCACCTGGAGAACGGACATGCACCTCTCTTCCCTTAAAGATGGCACACACTCATCCCAGCAACCCGTGAATTCATGTCACCTTACATGGTGGGAGAGGCTTTGCAGATGTGTTTAAATGAGGGGTATTCTGGATTAAGTGGGTGGGACCAGTGTAATCATGAGTCATAACAAGGAGGGAGGAGGCCAGAAGTGGTGGCTCATGCCTGTAATCCCAGCAGTTTGTGAGGCCAAGGTGGGCAGATCACCTGAGGTCAGGAGTTCTAGACCAGCCTGGTCAACACTGTGAGATCCTGCTTCTACTAAAAACACACAGATTATCTGGGTGTGGTAGCAGGTACCTGTAGTCTCAGCTACTTGGGAGGTTGAGGGAGGAGATTTGCTTGAATCCAGGAGGCCGAGGTTGCAGTGAGCCAGGATCACACCACTGCACTCCAGCCTGGGTGACAGAGAGAGACTGTCTAAAAAAAAAAAAAAGAAGGAAGAAAAAGGAAAAGAAGGAGGCAGGAGGATCAGAGCAGAGAGGAGATATGAAGGTGGAATTGATGATGGAGTGATGTGCTTGGAAGGTGGAGGAGAGGCCATAGGTCAAGAAACATGGTGACCTCTAGATGTTGGAACAGGGAGAAAAGCAGTTCTGCGGAATTTAGCCTCAGAGACCCACTTTGGACTTCTGAGATAATAAGTTTATGTTGTGTGTTAAGCCAAAATAACAACAACAACAACAACAACAACAACAACAACAAAAGGCATTGTTGTAGCTTTTTCCTCTGACCCAGAAAATACAGCATAGTCATTGAGGCAAAGAACAAGACAGCAAGAAAATCTGGACTCCACAGAAGGTGAATGGGCTGTTTTGCTGGGCGCAGTGGCCCGTGCCTGTAATCCCAGCACTTTGGGAAGCCATGGTGAGCAGATCACCGGAGGTCAGGAGTTCAAGACCAGCTTGGACAACAAAGTGAGACAAAAATGAAAAAATCAGATGAGTGCGATGGCATGTGCCTGTAGTCCCAGCTACTCAGGAGGTTGAGGTGGGAGGATCACTTGAGCCTAGGACTTTGAGGCTGCAGTAAGCTATGACTGTGCCACTGTATTCCAGCCTGGGCAAAAGAGTGAGGTCATCTCTAAAAATAAAAACAAACAAATAAAATTACATTAAGCTAAGTTTAAATTAAAATTTAGTTTCTCAGTCACAGAAGCCACATTTCAAGTGCTTAATAATCCGTGTCAGCTGGGCATGGTGGCGCATGCCTATAATCACAGCACTTTGGGAGGCTGAGGCAAGAGGATCACTTGAGCGCAGGAGTTTGAGCAGGATCAACCTAGGCAGCATGGCATAACCCCGTCTCTCCAAAAAGATACAAAAAAAAATTAGCTAGATATAGTGGTATGCACCTGTAGTCCCAGCTACTTGGGGGGCTGAGGTGGGAGAATCACTTGAGCCCTGGAGGTCAAGGTTGCAGTTATCTGTGATTGCACCCCTGCACTCTAGCCTGGGTGACAAAGTGAGATCCTGTCTTGAAAACTAATAATCATCATCAATGGCTACCATATCTGGACAGTATACATATAAAATATTTCCAAATATTCTATTGGAAAGTTCTACTGGACGGTGCTGCTTTGGAGGAGAAAACCAAGATGTCACATGATTCTGACTTGGTAGAGATCACAAGACAAGCCAGTGGAAACGAACAGAAACATTTTCCCTCAACAGTCTCAGAATATTAGATAATGGCTGGGTGCTGGAGGGCCAGGACGGGGCAATGTTCTTCAACTTCAGCTGGTTTCTTTGGACGTCCGTATTTGGGTATGTGCCTCCCATTCCGGTTCCTCTTCTGACATCCTGATTCTTGAAGCCTCCTTCTGCATTCTGCATAGCTTCCTTCTACTGCAGAAGGCAGAGGCTCCCAACTTTTTTTTTTTTTGGAGACAAAGTCTTGCTCCGTCACGCAGGCTGGAATGCAGTGGTGTGATCACAGCTTACTGCAGCCTTGAACTCCTGGCCTCAAGCGATCCTCCCCCCTCAGTCTCCCCAGTAGCTGGAATTAAAAGCATGTGTTACCACACCCAAAGAACTTCTTAAACGTATTTTGTAGAGATGGGGACTCAGTGTATTGCCAAGGCTCCAACTTTGTTTTTGAAGTTGCTCGACCTTCTGAGAATCTGATGTAAATATGACCCGCTGCTGCCATACCCACTCCACTTCTCTCTGAATTAAACAAGGAACCGAGAAGAAACCTAGAAGAGATGACTGTAGTTATGCCTTCGCTTTTAGGCAGAGTCACTTATCCACTTCCAAAGGCAAATCCCATTCAAATGAATCTGTTTTCTCCGAAAATGTGAGTAGACAGGGCCCCAAGGCCTCAGTTTTGTGTGAGTGAACAAAAGAACTTTCAGTGAGGCCGGGCGCAGTGACTCACGCCTATAATCCCAGCGCTTTGGGAGGCTGATCACTTGAAGTCAGGAGTTTGAGGCCAGCCTGGCCAACATGGTGAAACCCCATCTCTACTAAAAATACAAAAAGCAGCCAGGTATGGTGGCCTGCCTGTGATCCCAGCTACTTGGGAGGCTGAGGCAGGAGAATCGCTTGAATCTGGGAGGCAGAGGTTACAGTGAGCTGAGATTGAGCCACTGCACTCCAGCCTGGGCAATACAGCAAGACTCCATCTCAAAACACAAAAATAAATGAAGAAAAACAAAAGAACCTTTCAGCAAAATCTGCAGAGTGCCCATAGCCCTCTGTAGTAACCGTCATTGCTAACATTTATTGGGCTGATCTGGTGTATCAGGTGTGATGCTGTCTGCTTGGCATACTTCATTGAATAACGGCCTCTGAAGACAGTACTATTATTAACTTCTCTTTACAAGTGAGGAGGCAACTAGAGGTGAAGCACCTTTTCAAGGTCATACAGCTTCCACCTCGCAGAACCAGGATTTTCCTCCCAATTATCTGACTCGGGTGAACTCTGTCTGGATCATGTCTCTAACATGGCGTTTATTATTCTGTGTTTGGTTGGTTTGTTTACTCTCTCTCTCTCCTTCCAGATGGGGCACTTTTCAAGGACAAGGTCAGTGCCATACTTATTGAAATGTGTCATTGTTTTTGGTTGCCAAGCCTCCAAACTTCCTTTCCTATTTGTTTGTTTGTTTGTTTTTGAGATGGAGTCCCGCTCTGTCCCCAGGCTGGAGTCCAGTGGCACAATCTCAGCTCACTACAAACTCCTCCTCCCCAGTTCAACCGATTCTCCTGCCTCAGCCTCCCAAGTGTCTGGGACTATAGGCGTATGACACCACGCCCAGCTAATTTTTGTATTTTTAGTAGGATGGGGTTTCACCATATTGGCGGGGATGGTCTCGATCTCTTGACCTCATGATCTGCCCACCTTGGCCTCCCAAAGTGCTGGGATTACAGGCATGAGCCACTGCACCCAGCCAATTTATTTATTTTTGAGACAGAATCTCACTCTATCACCCAGGCTGGAGCACAGTGGCACAATCATGGCTCACTGCAGCCTCCATCTTCCTGGGCTCAGATGATCCTCCCACCTTAGCCTCCCGAGTAGTTGGGGCCAAAGGTGCATATCACCATGCCCAGCTAATTTTTGATCGTGCCACTAAACTCCAGCCTGGGTGATAGGGTGAGACTCTGTCTCAAAAAAAGTAAAAAATAAAATATAGTGGTTCTCTTTCTCTTCCCTAGCCCTCTGCTGCAGTCCTGTTTCCTGTTCATTTTCCAAGCCCTTGCCTCCCATCTGCTTCTTCCAGAATATTCCTTTTCTGTGTAGAGTTGTCTGCAGCTTGAAACCAGCCCGTGTAGTTAGTAAATGCTTGTTGAAGGAATAAATAATGAAACTTTTAAGCAGTCAACGTACTTTACATAGAAAGAACAACTAAAAGGGGGAAAAGGATAAGAATGAATATGTTAGAATTGTAGAAAGTGGGGTAGAGAGGAAGTTTCCCATTTAAATTCTTCTCCTTTTCACTTGCTAGATGTGCTTGTAAGAAGCTCTGACAGACTGGGCATGGTGGCTCACAGCTGTAACCCCAGCACTTTGGGAGGCCGAGGCAGGTGGATCTCTTGAGCCCAGTAGTTTGAGACCAGCCTGCACAACGTGGTGAAACTGTCTCTACAGGAAAAAAAAAAAAAAATTAGCTGGGCATGGTGGTATGTGCCTGTGGTCCCAGCTACTCAGGAGGCTGAGAGGAGGGAGGATCATCTGAGCCCAGGGAGTTAAGGCTGCAGCATGCCATGATTGCACCACTGCACTCCAGCCTGGGTGACAGAGACCCTGTCTCAAAAAACAAACAAACAAAAAAAACCAAGCTCTAGTAAATTCAGGGCATGAGAAATGAAATTTGATTCTTAGAAGTACAATTAAAGAAAGGGAACTCCCTCGGTGAAGTCTGAGTTGCAGGGCTCCAGCTCTCTCTGGAGCTTCCTATGAATTCCACTGTGAGTCCTTCCACAACTGCTGTTCAAACATGGCAGCCCTGTCCCTTCCAGGTTGTTAGTTATTCAGCTCTCAGGGTGACATGCCTGCAGGAACCTGCCCCATGTCCCTGCTTCTGGCAGCATGGATGAAGAGCAAGGATTAGCAGGGCTACGTCTTTCATGAGTTACGCCAAGAGATTGGGAAAGGGTTCCTCCTGGGTCAGGCCATCAGCAAGATGCATTTTATGAAGTTAAGCTTCATTAATTCAGCACTATGTTAATCCAGAAGAAATGCAAGTAGACATTTGACTTCACACAAAATGCAAATGAGTAAATGAACAGTGTGAGCAAGAATGCAGGAAACTCATTGAAACTTACACAGAAACAAAATGTTCACCTCTCTAGAAACATATCACAGTGGCTCATTATAAATTATTCTTATGCATTCAAAGAAGTTATTCTTCCTTGAATAATTATTTGATGGTCTAAACCAGCTGAACTTTCTTAGTTTGGTTCTACACACTGTTTATACTTGCATCAGACCCAGGCACAGTGGCTCACGCCTGAAATTCCAACATTTTGGGAGGCCAAGGTGGGAGGATTGCTTGAGCCCAGGAGTTCAAGACCAACCTGGGCAACATAGTGAAACCCCATCTTTACAAAAATTAGCCAGGCGTGGTGGCTCACACCTGTAATCTCAGGACTTTGGGAGGCTGAGGCAGGCAGATTGCTTGAGCCCAAGAGTTGGAGACCAGCCTGGGCAACATGACAAAACTCCACTCTACAAAAAAATACAAAAAGTTAGCAAGACATGGTGGTGCATCCCTGTAGTCCCAGCTACTAGGGAGGCTGAGATGGGAGGATCACCTTAGACCAGGAAGTTGAGGCTGCAGCGAGCTGTGATTGCATGATTGTACTCCAGCCTGGGGAACAGAGCAAGACCCTGTCTCAAAAAATAAAATGAAATAAAATAATTTTAAAAGTAACATTAAGAAATATGCTTACATCAGTTGGGGGACCCTAGAAGACAGAAGATACATTCAAGACTCTGCCTGCTATTCATTCTCTTGATTAGAAGAGAGAGACCCAGAGATAGAGACAACAGAATCTGCTGCGCTTTTGCCCTTTGAACAGACTCCAAACTCCCTGCCTTAGCTAACAAGGCTGGGTCTGACTCATGAGGATGGTGCCCAAATCTCCTACTCATCTTCTCACACTGCAGTTCTCTTCCCCAACATCTTTGGTCTGCTTACGCAAACACGTCTCCATTACTGCCTTTGTTTGCATTAAATAGGTATTTTCTAAGGTACCGTTTCAATTCCTTTGTCACTTCTTCTACTATGTGTTTTGAGTTGGTTACCCTGGGAATTATAATGAACATCCTATAAGAATCGAGTTCTGATGAATACATCTTGACATGAGTATTACATAAAATCTTTATTCTCCCCTTTCTCCTTTGTATCATTATTGTCTTAAGGATTATATCTATAGATTATGTGCACATTAACACTGATTTTTAATTATTACTTTATGCAATTGTCTTTTAAATCAGATAGAAGATAAAAGAGGTACAACAAAAATACATTAATACTGCTTTTTATCTTTACCTATGCAGTTATCCTTACAAATGCGCTTTATTTCTTCATATGAATTCAAGTTACTACTGTCTAGTGTCTTTTTATTTCAGGCTAAAGGACTCTCTTTAGTATTTGTCACAGGGCAGGTTTGCTGGTAATGAATCCTTTTAGGTTTTGTTTATCTGAGAATATCTTAGTTTCTCCTTCAGTTCTAAAAGTTTTGTCAGATACTGAATTCTTAATTGACAATGTTTTTCCTTTTGTCTTCTGGCCTCTGTGGTTTCTGATGAGAAATCAGCTATTAATCTTATTAAGGCTCTTGTGAATGTAAAGAGTCCATTTTCTCTTGCTACTTTTGAGATTCTCTCTTTGTCTCTCAGCAAGCTGATTATGATGTATCTTGGTGTGGTTCTCTTTCTGTTTATTCTACTTGGAATTTGTTGGGCTTAGATGTGTAAATTTTAAAAATTGGGGAGTTTTCAGCTATTATTTCTTCAAAAAATTATTTTTAAAGCAAGGTCTTACTGTCATCCAGGCTGGAGTTCAGTGGTACCATCTTGGCTCACTGCAACCTTTGCTTCCTGAGCTCAAGTAATTCTCCCACCTCAACCTCCAAAGTAGCTGGGACCACAGTGTGCACTACCACACCCAGCGAATTTTTGTATTTTTTTTTTTTTAGAGGTGGGGTTTTGCCATGTTGCCCAGGCTGCAAATATTCTTTTTGTTGCTTTCTATCCTTTTTTCTGAGTCATCTTATGTATTTTATGGGACACTTATGGTATTCTACATGTCTCCAAGGCTCTGCTCATTTTTCTTTCCACTCATTTTTCTTGCTTGTCCTCAGGCTGGATAATCTTAATTAATCTATCTTCGGGTTGTCTGATTCTTTCTTCTGACTACTCAAGTCTGCTGTTGAGCTCCTCTAGTGAATTTTTCATTTCACTTACTGTGCTTTTCAACTTCAGAATTTGTGTTTGGTTCTTTTTATAATTCTATCTTTTGATATTTTCTATTTGATGAGACATTAGTCTCAAACTTTTGTTCATTGTAAATGGCTTCATTTATTTGAACATATTGAAGGTAACTAATCTGAAGTCTTTAGTAAATCCAACATCTGGACCTCCTCAGGGACAGTTTCTATTGATTATTTTTTCCAGTGTATGGATTACATTTTTGTTTATGTGTCTCATGTTTAAGAGAAAACTGAATATTTTAAGTAATATAATATGAGAACTCTGGAAATAAGATCATTCTTCGTCCTCCCAACAGATTTTGTTGTTGCTGCTATTTGTTGTTACTGTTCGTTTGTTTAATGACATTTCTGAAGTAATTTTATAAAGTCTGTATTCCTTGGTTGTGTTAGCCACTGAAGCCTCTGCTTGGTTTGTTTAGTGGTCAACTAGTGATTGGACAGAGATTTCCTTAAATAAATGGAATCAATAAGTCTTTGTTAAGGAGCTTTGTGTGCATGTTGGAGTGTGCTTTCAATAAGCAAAGGAATGTACAATTGACAACTCCACCCTAGCCTTCACTTCCTATTTGTACAGAGCCTCAAAGTCAGGCAGAGGTGAGGGCTTAGGGATTTCTCATGTCATTCTTGAGCATGACACAACTCTACACATGCGTGACCTTCTAGGTTCCTGGGCATATATCAGAGCTTGTCAAAGCTTTATGAAACTCTCATTCTCAAACTTTTCCTCTTAAGCCTTTTTGTTAAGCCAATTGTTTGCCCTGGCTATTATCCACAATCTCAGGCAGCTGTGAAATCAGACAATTGCTTCTAAATGTTATTGACAAACGCAATTGGGGAAAAGGCTCCCCCTACTCCAACCCATGGGGCAAGCTCCAAGTCAGGAGAAATAAAGAAAGCTTTGCAAGTGGTTTTCCAGGGAACCACTAGATAGGTCAAATAATGAGAATTCTCTGGGAAATAGACTTCGAAGGAGCTCCAACCTCAGCCCCTTCTGGTGGCTACTAGACCACCAGATTTCCCTATGAGTTCAGGCTGTTCGTTTTTAGGGTTACCATGGAGCTGAAGAGAAAGGGTTAGGACTAGAACAAGTAAAAACACCACAATGCTAGCTGTTCTTACCAAGAGCCATTTTTCTTGAATAAATGCTTTCTGGATTGCTGCAACCATTTGGTTAATTTCTAGAATTCCAAAAAAAAGTTGATCCTGATGATTTTTGCCAGTTTTCTCACTGCCCTGTGGAGGTCAGATTTTGGAAGTCCTGTAGATTGTTGGGCCCCTCCTCAAATATATGGAATCAACATTCCAGAGGGTTAGAGTGAAAATCTGCATTTTAATAAGCATCGAAGTGATTTGTACCAAATTCTAACATTTGAGAAACTGCTACTTAAAGTCATTATTTAGTCACCACATTTTAAAAATCAACCTTACTGAGCCAGCGAAACAATAGAATTTACATGATACAAGAAATTTTAAGGGCTTTAGAACCTTCAGACAAGGATCATATCACTTTTTTCCTTGCTTTCTCTACACCTTCCCAAAGCAAACAGAAAACATACTAATCTTAGGAATCGCATGTCCAGATAGTATGGAAATTGTCACAAGAACTTGGGGTCCTTGCTTTCCCTAAACTACTTCGGAATGACACTTCCGCTCATAGCTAGTTCGATAGCACCCTGCGAGCTTCTAGAGAAGGTTGAAGGTAATACAGTTTGGCACATTTTAGCCTTTGTAAGAACAATGTAAATCCCATTGCAAAACACGGATAGAAGTCAAAACAGCCATTTCCTGTTCTGATCTCTGCTTGAAAAACAACAGCCTGCATAAATAGACATCATAAATCAATAGGAAAGTAAATTACAACCTTTTAACTTCTGAACTAAAAGTGAATAAGGGGATGTTATCAAGCTCACGCCTGATTCCTTAACAACAGTTTTAGCAGCCAGTGATGTGGTGGCGGTGAGAATTCAGTTGGCCAAAATGCACGTCCATTTAAAGCTAAATCTTTATTAACTCAGCCTGCAAGAGTGCACAGATAGGCTTCTATTTCAAAATGCCCTGTAATAGGAACCTGCGTTGGAAGATGTGTGTGGGGCTTTGGGGAGACCATGTGGAGGCTTTTTGTGGGGACGGCTTCTGCCTAACGCTTGCTGGCCTGGCCTCAGTCTGTGGCTATGGAGCTTTGGGCTAGTTTCCTAATAACTCTAATCCTCAGTGTCTTCATGGGGAAAGTGAATGTCGTAATGGTGTTACTTACAGGACTGCTGAGAAGATTAAATGCAATAATCCAAGTGAATTCTTTAGCGGATCACCTAGGGTGGCAGAAGCAGGAGGCAGGTGGAGTAGGTTGATTCTGATTGTTTGTATCACAGGGATATGGGTATAAACGGCTCAGCATAATAACTACTGTATGGCAGATGCCCTAAATCTCTGCTGCTCAATCTGGTAGCTACATGTGGCTACTGAGCACTAGAAATGTGGCTTATCTGGATTGAGATGTGCTGTAAGTGTAAAAGAAAACGTATACTTGGTTCTAAAGACTACTACGTTTAGGGACAGGCACAGTGGCTCACATCTGTAATCCTAGCACTTTGGGATGCCGAGATGGGCAAATCACTTGAGGTCAGGAGTTCGAGACCAGCCTGGACAACATGGCGAAACCCCATCTCTACTAAAAAATACAAAAATTAGCCACATGTGATAGATTGGGCCTGTGATCCCAGCTACTCAGGAGGCCAAGGCAGGAGAATTGCTTGAACTCAGGAGGCAGAGGTTGCAGTGACCTGAGATCATGCCACTGCCACTGCACTGTAGCCTGGGCAATAGTGAGACTCCATCTCAAGGAAAAAGAAAAAAAGACTTCATTTAAAAAAGAATAAAATCTCCCACCAGTAATTTCTATATTGATTTATACTGCCTTTATCACATTTGGAGTATATTGGGTTAAATGAAATATAGTACCGAAATTAATTTCACTTGTTTCTTCTTACTTTTTAAAATGTGGTTATAAGAAAATTTAGGTTTCTATGGGTAACTTGTGTTTTATGGCTCCCACCTAATTTCTGGTACAATACACTCTATTGGGTCTACATCCAACCAATTTATTGAATGTCTGCTATGAATCGGGCCATGTGGAAATGGTCTAACAGGGGAGTGTGCCACGTACCACAGGGGTACGCAGCAGGAAAGCCTGGCACTGGGCATCTAGGAGGTCATTATAGAGGAGGTGATGTCTGAGCTGGGTCCTTCTCTTTCCAGAGATCAGCAGGAAATTCAAAGGTGCTGGTTTGCTGTGGGTTTGCTCCCTTCAGAATCTTCCATTACATTTCAGAGGCATGGAAGACTCCCTACCCTATGAAAACCCAATAGCCAGACAATCTCAGCAAAGGGCCAGGTTAGTGTCAGGGACATTTTGATATTTGAAACTTCATCTTTACTATTTGGCCTCATGTACTTGTTTGTCTAGTTAGGAGTAGATTAAAATTACTGGAAAAAATGTTTTGTTTTGTTTTGCCTTTTGAGAACATCTAAGTATAATAATAATCTTTTTTTTTTTTTTTTTTTTTTGAGATGGAATCTTGCTCTGTCACCCAAGCTGGAGTGCAGTGGTAGAATCTCAGCTCACTGCATCCTCTACCTCTCAGGTTCAAGCGATTCTCCTGCCTCAGCCTCCCGAGTAGCTGGGATTACAGGCACATGCCACTACCGCCTGGCTAGTTTTTGCATTTTTAGTAGAGATGGGTTTTTGCCATGTTGGCCAGGCTGGTCTCTTAACTCCTGACCTCAGGTGATCCACCTGCCTCGGCCTCCCAAAGTGCTGGGATTATAGGTGTGAGCCATCGCACCCGGCCAGTAATGATTTTTAAAAATACAGTGCCAAGTGAAGACAAGTGAAGTTTTGGGAAGTCAGTGTTCAACTTCTGCTGGGATAGTCTTGAAGTCTAGAGGCACTTTGAGGCCCTGGGTCAGGCGCAGTGACTCACACCTGTAATCCCAACACTTGGGGAAGCCAAGGCAGGGGGATCGCTTGAGCCCAGGAGTTTAAGAGCACCCTGTGATAACTTGTTTCTACAAAAAAAAAAAAAAAAAAAAGCCAAGTGTTGTGGTGTGTGCCTGTGGTCCCTACTGCTCAGAAGGCTGAGCAGGAAGGATCACTTGAGCTGGGGAAGTAGAGGCTGCAGTGAGCCATGCTCACACCACTGCACCCTAGCCTGGGCAGCAGAGTGATATTCTGTCTTGGAAAAAAAGAAAAGGCCCTGCAAACTCACCAGTTTTTTGTCTTTCAAAAAGCTGAAAGTTTCAAGTTGTTGCCAAAACAACTTCACGAGTGATCTATTCAGGGACTGTATCTTCAAGGAGTCCCACCGTGCTGAAGACGCTGGAAGACAGGCAGTCTTTGCTTGTTTCTCCCAGCTGTGGCTGCACGGGTAATACAGGGTGCAAGAAGGTGCTGTGATGATTTTTCTGTTTTTAAAAAATTTATTTAAAAAGTTTTTATTTTTAATTTTAAAGTTATTATTTATTTATGTTGATACTAGGTTATGAGACTGGCTAATTTTTATATTTTTAGTAGAAATGGGGTTTCGCCATGTTGCCCAGGCTGGTCTCAAACTCCTGGGCTCAAGCGATCATCCCACCTCGGCCTCCCAAAGTGCTAGGATACAGGTGTGAAGCCACAACGCCTGGCTTGTTTTTTGTTTTTTTAAATAACAGCTTTATTCTTCACATATGTATGATTTACCCACTTAAAGTATACAATTCGATGGCTTGCAGTCTGTTCACAAAGTCATACAGCTATCACCACACTCAGTTTTAGAACGGTTTCTTCACCCCAAAGGAAACCCTGTACTCTGTAGCCATCATGCCTAGTAGCGGGTTGAATTGTGCCCCCACCAAATCTCTGTCCACGTGAAATCTCAGAACGTAACCTTATTTTGAATAAGGGTCTTTGCAGATGTAATTAAGGAAAGGAGCTTGAGGTGAGGTCATCCTGCGTGAGGGAGGGTCCTAAATGCAATGAGTGTCTTCATAAAAGACAGAAAAGAAAACACAGAGACATAGATAGAAGGTGACATGAAAACAGAAGCTGAGATGAGACTTATGAAACCCCAAGGCATGCAGCACAAAGGGTTACTAGTATTTTATAGATAAATAGCAGTCCCCGCTTATCTGCAGGAGGTACGTTCCCAGCACCCCAGTGGGTGCCTGGAACCATGAGTAGTACTGAACCCTATGGACACTGTTTTTCTTATCTGTACATATCTATGATAAGGTTTAATTTATGAATTAGACACAGAAAGGACTGATGACAAGATAAGTAAAATAGAACAACTGTAACAATAGACTATAATAAGCTTACAGTGAGCTCTCTCGCCTCACTCTCAAAACATGCTATTGTACTGTACTCACCTATTTTTGGACCTCGGTTGACCGTGGGTAACTGAAACTACAGAAAGTGAAACTGTAGCTAAGAGGCACTACTGTGCCACGTTTTGCACGTTTTGTTTATCCTTTCATTGGTTGATGGACATTTGAGTTGCTTTCTTTTGGCTATAATAGCACTGCTATGAACATTTACAGGCAAGTTTTGGTGTGGACATACGTTTCTATTTCTTTTGGGTATATGTAGGAGTGGAATTGCTAGATCCTATGGTAACCCTATGCTTAACATTTTAAGAAACATCTAAGCTTTTCCAAAATGGCTGCACCATTTTACATCCCCACCAGCAGCATAAGAGGTGCTCGTTTCCCTGCATCCTTGCCAACACTTGTTATTATCTGTCTTTTTATTAGCACTGTGGCCAAGCTGGGTGTTATGGCTCATTGCCTGTAATCTCAGCACTCTGGGATGCTGACACGGGAGGTCAAGGCTGCAGTGAGCCATGTTTGTGCCACTGCACTCCAGCCTGGCTGATAGAGTAAGACCCTGTCTCAAAAATAAAAACAAAAACAAAAACAAAACCAGCAAAATCCAATTGCTGTGTCCATAACACACATTCCCTCATGATTTTAACTTCCTCATTACGTGTCCCTATGGCATTCACAACCTTGTGGGTCCACACCACCAGTCCCTTGGGTTAACACGGCTTCCTGTGTCCACAGGACAAACACCCCAAGGTATACGGAATCTTCCACATCAACCGTGACAGGCACCTCAGGTACACAGGAGCTCTACCTCCCACTACAAGTTGCCTGCAATACACAGTCTTCTCATCCAACACAGATAGGGCCTTAGATGCATAGAGCCTCCCTACCCAAACCCACACACCACAATTCCCCTGCACATGGACAAGTCTGATGTTACAGTCTCCAAAATTACCAGAAACCTGCATTCAAGAGCACCTATTAGAGTTTTACGGCAGATTATAAAACCACTTCTTAAAGAGGACCAAAACAGAGGCACACGGTCTTTTTTTTTTTCCTTGTGATGGAGTCTTGCTCTGTGGCCAGGCTGGAGCACAGCGGGGTGATCTTGGCTGACTGCAACCTCCACCTCCCAGGTTCAAGCGATTCTCTTGCCTCAGCCTCCCAAGCAGCTGAGATTACAAGCACGCATCGCCACACCCAGCTAATTTTTGTATTTGTAGTAGAGACGGGTTTTGCCATGTTGACCAGGATGATCTTGATCTCTTGACCTTGTGATCCACCTGCCTTGGCCTCCCAAAGTGCTGGGATTCCATGAGTGAGCCACTGTGCCTGGCCCTTTTTTTTCAGGTCTCCACCACAAGTTTCCTCAGGGTCACAGAACTGCTGTGTCCACAGCACAAGCCTCGAAGGCACGCAAGCCTTTTATCCACACAAGGAGCCTCCTCAGGTGCACACAGCCTTTGTGCCATGTCACACACGCCCTCGTGTATAACCTCCTCCTGTGTCTATACTACAAGTCTTGCTGGGAACAAGCAGCTTTCTAATTCACTCCACAAGCTGTCTTGAGCCTACATACCTCAGTGTGCGTGTCGAGCCCTTGCAGGTAGATACCACCTTCTTTTTTTTTTTTTTTTTTAGACGGAGTTTCGCTCTTGTTACCCAGGCTGGAGTGCAATGGCGTGATCTCGGCTCACCGCAACCTCCACCTCCTGGGTTCAGGCAATTCTCCTGCCTCAGCCTCCTGAGTAGCTGGGATTACAGGCACACGCCACCACGCCCAGCTGGTTTTTTTGCACCTTTAGTAGAGACAGGGTTTCACCATGTTGACCAGGATGGTCTCGATCTCTCGACCTCGTGATCCACCCGCCTCGGCCTCCCAAAGTGCTGGGATTACAGGCTTGAGCCACCGCGCCCGGCGATACCACCTTCTTGGTCCACATCCGGTGTCCACACTGGCAGTCCCTTCAAGTTCACACAGCCTTGTTTTCTAAATTCCCAAGTCCCTGGCACTCCTGGGTTACGCAGCCTTCCATGTCCTCTGCCCGCACCAGAAGTCCCCTTAGGAACAAGTGATTTCCAGTGTCTACACCACAAGTCACATCCCATAAGGACAGGTTTCCACTTTCACAACTACAAGTCCTTTTAGGAACACACAGCCTCCTACCTCCACTCCAGAAGTCCCCTCGGGGATACAAGGACACCTCTGCCCCCACCATGAGTCCTCTGGAAGCCATGCTGTCTTCTGTGGCCACAGCACAAGCCTCCCCTCCCCACACGAACCATCGAAGTCCACACCACCCATCCCCTAGGTGCTCACAGTCAGGTCTCCGGGTCACAGACAAACATTGTGTCCACATTACAAGTCTCCGTGTGTCTATACAGCCTTCTGGAAACAAATGTTCCCTCAGGAGTACACGGCCTTCCCTGAACATACCACTGGTCCCCAAGATTCTCACACCCACACCACAAGTCTTCTCAAGCACATACAGGCTTCCATGTCCACACCACAGGTTTCCTCTTATATTCCCCTCCTCTTGGTCTCAGGCCTCTGAAAGCCCTGCCCTGGGCAATTGGTCGTCTGATACTTAGAGAAATCATGATGATTCGTGTTCATTGTGCATCAGTCAACACGGACTGGCATTCTGATCAAGTATATTTTAATTTTTCTATTTTTTTCTTTTAAAAAAAATCTTTACAGTCATTTTCACGACCTACTTTTTTCTTTCTTTCTTTCTTTTATTTATTTTTTTGAGATAGTCTCACTCTGTCGTCCAGGCTGGAGTACTCTGGTGCAATCTTGGATCACTGTGATCTATGCCTCCTGGGTTCAAGTGATTCTCATGCCTCAGCCTCCAGAGTAGCTGGGACTACAGATGCATGCTAATTTTTTGTATTTTTAGAAAAGACAGGATTTCACCATGTTGGCCGGGCTGGTCTTGAACTCTTGGCTTGAAGTAACCCACCCTCCTTGGCCTCCTAAAGTGCTGGGATTACAGGTGCGAGCCACTGTGCCTGGCCTTTATTTTTTTCTTTCTGGACATTTTTTTTTCTATATCCAAGCCACTGATTCTCATGGCTTTTTTTTTAATATCTGGGGACAATTAAACTATTTGTGAAATGTAAGCTGGTTTATTCAAGCAGGCTTCGTATGTGATTTAGAATCTTAAATGGAATTGAAATTCTTTTCCCAGCTTGCTGTCTTCCTTTCTTCTTTTCTTTTCTTTCCTCCCTCCCTTCCTTCCATCCTTTCCTTTCTTCCTTTACTTCCTTTTCTTCTTTTCTGCTCTCTCTCTCTCTCTCTCCCCCTCTGTCTCCCTCGCCTTCTCTCTCTTTCTCTGTTTTTCTCTTCTTTTGACAGGGTCTCACTCTGTCACCCAGGCTGGAGTGCAGTGGTACGATCTAAGCTCACTGCAACCTCTGCCTCCCTGGCTTAAGCAATTCTCCCACCTCAGCCTCCCAAGTAGCTGGGATCACAGGCACCTGCCACCATGCCCGGCTAATTTTTGTAATTTTTTTTATAGAGATGGGATTTTGCCATGTTGGCCAGGCTGGTCTCAAACTCCTGCGCTTGAGTGATCCACCTACCTCAGCCTCCCAGAGTGCTGGGATTACAGGCATGAGCCACCACACCCAGCCACCCCAGCTTTCTTGAGGTATAATTGACAAATAAATATTGTACATAGGTATTTAAAGGGTACAACATGTTTTGATATTTGTGTACATTGTGACACGATGACCACAATGAGCAGATCCTCCATGTTTGTGTTGGTGTCACTTTTCCCCATCACCGCAGACCTGTCAACACATTTCGTTCACAGAGACTAAGTCCCACAAACCCTCATGGAGCAGAGAAAACAGGAGCTGGGTTATGATAAATTGGTCTCCTAGACTGAATTTCGATCTGGGACTTTGTCAGTTAACAAAAAGTCACCAATTTTATCTAGTCAAACAATATTTTTCCAGCTTGGCAGTGAAAGGAGGGGAGATGGTCATGCCGTGTAAGTCTTTGGGCAGAATGAGGTCTGAGTGACTTGTGACAATGGTTGACAGTGAAGCCAGCAGGGCAGGACAGATGAGGCTTCCACACCCATACACTGAGGATTAGGCTGGTTCTAGCCTCATCATTTGTGTTCAGGGTTGGACTTGGGTGGCCACTGGTCTGGGAGCTTCCCCAGGGTTACAGGCCAGTCACAAAACAAATCCTCTCTAATCCTCAAACAAACCAAATCCAAACCTTAAAGCCAGCCTTAGAATAGACTGTTTTCTTAATACTCTAGAACAGTGATTCTGCCCAATACCCCTTTCCCATCCTAGACACCTATCCTACTCCTTCTGAGCCTCACTGGCTCCTTGAGGCACATTGCATGGATGGGTCTCCCTGAAGTGTCTCATATTGGTAGGACTGTGCAAGGGTAAGCAGGTTTCTTCACTGCAGGATTTTTCAGGACTTTAATAGGCATTTTGACTCTCTAGGAGAAGAATACAATTTGCAGAGTTGCTCAGATTTACTTGGCCATTAAGTTTATTTCTCATCAACCTCTCAGAGGACTGGTGTTGGGCCGGACACTATTATAGGTTGGATTTTCCAGAAGCAAGACCTGAAATGGTGATTCTTGTGTGCATGATTATTGAGGGAGGGGTCTCTGGAGAAACTTGTATAGGGCAGGGAATGAGCTAAGCAAAGATGTGAGTGTGGGCTAAGTTGAGCCTTAGCCCAACTCCGCAGGGAGCACTGGAGTGTAAACTGTACTACAGAGGTTGTCCCTGTACCCCTGCCCAGATAAGGGGGCTGGGCTTTTATATACCCATCTCCCTTAGTCATTGGCCACTGGCTACCCCATGAAGATGGTGCATAATTTTCCAGGCATCTCCAGGCGAGGCGGCTCTGTCCACCAAGAGCAAGAGAAAAAGGCAGGTGTGAGTAGTGGCAACACCCAGGAGCTAGAGGGCAAGGTGTACCAGCCCAGGAAAGAAGATATGGGCAGGGCACCAGGTCTGCCACAGTCACACTGTGGGAGAAACAGCATGGCGCCTCAGTCCTGTCTATGCCTCTCCCCAAGGCTGCAAGAGAACCAGACTACTCTTTGGACAAATGTTCATCTGTGTTCTCATGTCACGTTTTCATTATCTCTAAGGTAGAGGAAAATTATCTTGGAGATACCTGATCAAGATGTACAGGATTCAGAGCAATTAGGGAAGAGAATGAAATAAAGGGCATCCAGATTGGAAAGGATGAAGTCGAATCGTCCCTGTTTGCAGATGACATAATCTTACATACAGAAAAACTTAAAGACGCTACCAAAGACTCTTAAAACTGATCAATGAATTCAGTAAAGCTCCGGGATACAAAATCAACACACAAAACCCAGTAGTGTTTCTATATACAAACAACACGCTAGCTGAAAAATAAGAAGACAATCCCATTTACAGTAGCTACAAAAATGAAAATACTTAGGAATAAACTTAACCAAGGAGGTGGAAGACATCTACAAGGAAAACTACAAAACTCTGATGAAAGAAATTGAAGAGGATAAAAACAGGTGGAAAGATCTCTCATGCTCATAGGTGGAAGAATCAATATTGTTAGAATGACCATCCCACTCAAAGCAATCTACAGATCCAATACCATTCTTATCAAAATACCAAAGACATTTTTTATAGAAATAGGAAAAAACATCCTAAAATTTGTATGGAACCAGAGAAGACCCCAAATAGCCAAAGCAATCCTGAACAAAAAGAGCAAAGCTGGAGGTATCACACTGATAGACTTCAAAACACACTACCAAGCTATAGGAACCAAAATAGCACAATAGTGGCATAAGAACAGACATAAACTGGTGGAACAGAGAATGCAGAAATTATTCCATGGATCTATAGCCAGCTGGTTTTTGACAAAGGTGCCAAGATCACTCACTGGGGAAAGGACAATCTCTTCAATAAATAGTGCCAGGAAAACTGGATATTCATATGCAGAAGAATAAAACTAGATACTCATCTCTCATGCTATGCAAAAATCAACTCAAAATGGATGAAAGAACTAAAGGTAAGAACCAAAACGATAAAACTACTGGAAGAAAGCATAGGGGAGATGCTTATGATGTTAGTCTGGGGACATATTTTATGAATAAGACTTAAAAAACACAGACATTGAAAGCAGAAGTAAACAGATGAGATTACATCAAACTAAAAAGCTTCTGCATAGCAAAGGAAACGAGTGAAAAGACAGCCTACAGAATGGGAGAAGAGATTTGCAGACTATTCATCTGACAGGGGATTAATACTGGGACTGTACAAGGAATTTAAACAAAAAAGCCCCAAACAATCTGATTTTAAAATGGCGATTTGAACAGGTATTTCTCAAAAGAAGACATACAAATGGGTCAAAAAACAGATGGGAAAAAATGCTCCCCTTAACTAATCATAAGGGAAATGCAAATCAAAGCCACTGTGGGGTGTCATCTCACCCCACTTAGAATGGTTCCTATCAAAAAGACAAAAAACAACAAATACTGGTAAGGATGTGGAGAAAAGGGACTCCTATACACTGCGGGTGAGAGTGTAAACCGGTAAGGCCCGCACAGTGGCTCACGCCTGTAATCCCAGCGCTTTGGGAGGCCAAGGTGGGCTGATCACTTGAGGTCAGGAGTTTGAGACCAGCCTGGTCAACATGGCGAAACGCCGTCTCTACTAAAAATATAAAAAATTAGCCAGGTGTGGGGGCAGGTGCCTGTAATCCCAGCTACTCCGGAGGCTGAGGCGGGAGAATTGCTTGAACCTGGGAGGTGGAGGTTGCAGTGAGCCAAGATCGCGCCACTACACTCCAGCATGGACAACAGAGCAAGACTCCATCTCAAAAAAAAAAAAAGAATGTAAACCAGTTAAGCTTCTATGGAAACCAGTATGGAAGTTCCTCAAAAAACCACAAAGAGAGCTCCCATAAGATCCAGCAATCCCCTCACTAGACATTTAACCAAAGGAAAGGAAATCGGTCTGTCGAGATCTGTATCCCCATATTTATTGCAATGTTATTCAAAATAGCGAAGATATGTGTTCATCAACAGATGGATTAAAAAAATGTGGTCTATATACAATGAAATGTTATTCAGCTGTAAAGAGTGAAATCCTGTCATTCGTGGCAACATGGATGGATCTGGAATACGTTAAGTGAAACAAGCCAGGCACAAAAAGTTAAACACTGCATTTTCTCACTCATGTGGAAGCTAAAAAAAAGTTGATTTCATGGAAGTCAAAAGTAAAACAGGATACTAGAGGCTGGGGAGGGTGGGGAAAGGGTGGCAAAAGGAAGGATACAAAGTTCCAGCTAGATAGAAAGAAAAGTTCATCAGTTCTCTGAGTATACCACTATAAGATGACTATAGTTAACAAGAATATGTAGTTTCAGGTAGCCAAGAGGATATTGAATGTTCCCAACAGAAATAAATAATAAATGTTTGAGATGATGGATATGTAGAATATGGAATTATCCTAATCTGATCACTACATATTATATGTTTGAAACATCACTATGTACCTCACAAATATGTATGATTATGATATGTCAACTAAAAAAGATGAAGGGGAAACTTCATCTTGAGGTTGCCAGACTATGAAGTTGGGACCAATGTGTATATATAGAGTACAGGAGGTTTCTTAGGGAAACGCACTTTTCAACAAGACCACGAACTTTTTTGGTTTAGAAGGAACAGGTTGGAGGAACAGAAAAGTTACCAGTGTTCCACAGCAGGGACAGAGCGGGTCTGGTGGAGATAGGGCTCTCTTGAATTCTTTGGGTATGCTACTTCTGGAAGCAGGGCAGGCAGTAATGCTTGGAGTTCTTGGGGTGGAGGATGGGGAGTTAATGGCTGTGAAAATGTGCGTCAGCTAGGGGCATGGGGCACATCCAGATCAAGATCAAGGGACTCTGGAATCCACATTTCTACCCTGCCAGCCGGCTCCACCTTGGGACTTGGCAGAGAGCCCTTGGCCTTGGGGTCCTGGCCAATTTTTGTTTTTTTGTTTTGTAGAGACAAGGTTTTGTCATGTTGGCCAGGCTGGTCTTCTCCAACAGTGCTGGGATTAGAGGCATGAGCCACCATGCCTGACTCTGAGAGTGACACTTTCTGTGCTCCCCAAGCCAGCTTCATCACCCCTCGCAGAGACGTCAGCAGCCAGGCAGTGCCCACCCCGTAGGGATCTGGGTCCTGGTTCTGCAGGACCATCCATCTACCTTCCAAGGAACCAACACCTGCCTGGGAGTGCCCTCTCCTCGGAAGCCTGAGCTGTGGTTTCCCCAGCCTCCCCCATCTATTTCTAGGTTCTAATAAACCCAATCTTTCCCTTTTGTTCTCCCAGTCCTTAGAGTGGGCGTTACTTCCTGAAGTTACAATGTCTGTGTTTTGTCCTTTCCTCCAGTACTGTTAATTCTCTGTATTAAATTCTCTCTGTAAGATAACTAGTGTGGTTGCTGTTCTCCTGAATGGACCATGACTGATATGCTTACTAAACATTTCAAGGCTTCCTGGGGCTCAGTGGGGCCATGGATGGCTTCTGGAGGACCTCGGATCAAATGAGACTGGGGCAAAGATCATAAGCAAAAAATGAAGAGGGTCAGGCCAGACTTGACTGGCTGGGAGAGAGAATCCCATGTGGATTGTGGGAAGCATCTGGAAGGATTACTATTTCTGAAGAGTATTTTCATTATTTTCTACATCAAATCCTCTACAAGAGCCCCAAACTCATCTTGCCCCTCCAGCCCCTTCCCAGGCAGCATCCCTACAACCCTTCATCTGTGGCAGGACCCTGTCTTGTCCTCATTTCTGCACACTTGTGTCACTGTTCATCTCTTCCCACCCTCAGGCCTTACAGGACTTATGGTCACCATACCAGACTGGGTTAGCTCAGTGTGGGGGCTGCTGGCACTTGATTTATTGCTGCAATGCTACTGCTGGCCCATCACCCAGTTACTTCTCTTGGTTTGTCCCTGGGTTCCAACAAAGAACTCTTTCCTTCTAGCAGTTTCCTCATGCATTGCTCCAGGGTCTCTGTAGGCATCCTCTCCAGGAGGACTGACCCAGATTTCAAGATCATCTGGAAGGCTCTGGTGACCTTTTATTATAATATCCACTTTCAACAGGGTGTCCATAAGACAAATAAATATTTCCAATTCAGGTGGTAGAAGTGGAAATTGTCATTTAGGGTTCTGTTAATCTAGGATTATATCCTCCTCTTTCTCAGACCACAGGAGATTCACTCCTAAGCTCCAGAAGTGATTATGAAACATCTTTCAGTTATAGGCAGGGCTGAATTTATGGATGTGTGAACTGTAGAAATTGCACAGATCCCTATGCTTGGTTTAATGCTCTGCTGTCCCCATCTTGAAATTCTTGATCATTTTTCAAGAAAGGGCCCTACAATTTCATTTTGCACCAGGCCCTGCAAGTTACGTAGCTGATCCTTGAGATAGGGTGTATGAAATCCCAGCAAAAGGCAATAAAGAAAATTTGCATATTGAACTATGAACACAACTTGTCCCACATACTCTTTGCTCTAAACCCTGAGCTTCTGCTTGGGCCGGGAAAATACTGGGAGAGTGCAGTTCCCTGGAGCTGGGTCACTATTAGACATGAGAGTCTCTGGTCCAGGCTCTTTGTAGAACAGCCAGGGCTGTCCCATCCTCTCCAGATGGTAGCATCATTTCTCCCCTACATCCAACTGCCTCCTCAACAAGTGTGTGGGGGCCAGGCAGAAACAGGCAGAAGGGACAGAGCACAGGAACCAGGGGCTCATCATGGACAGGCAGCATCTGCCTCTTGGCCAATGGCTACTACTTCGAAGTCTAAACGATGTCTTGAACCCACATGTCAAAAACTAAATTCTGGCACTCTCTCCATTTCTCACCACTTCCACTGCTGCCACCCTGGTCAAAGCTGCTGCTGCCTCTTGTCTGGATCCTTTGCCATGGCATCCTGACCAGTCTCCCTCTTCCTGTCTTTGCCCCCTTTAGTCCACTCTCAGCACAGCAGTCATGCGATCCTGTTAAAGTGACCATAATTGACCCCTTCTTTAAGGGCAAAAAGAAATGCTATTGATAATTACAATGGATAGCAGGAGTAAGCCAGTACTGGCCCTGGCAAACCAGAACATGCGATCACCTTGATTAAAACTAAGTCAGATTTTATTCCTTCTCTGCTCAAAACCCTCTCTCACTCTGTTTTCTGTTGCTATAACAGTATTCTACAGACTGGGTAATCTATAAACAAAAAAAGTTTATTTAGCTCACACTTCTGGAGGCTGGGAAGTCCAAGGACGTGGTACCAGCATCTGGCAAGAGCCTTTTACCTTCATCCTAACATGGCAGAGGGCAACACATGGCAAGAGGGTAAAACAAAGCATGTGCAAAAGAGAGCTCACTTTGATAACAAAGGCATTCCCATGATTACCCGTTCCCCTGATGGTGACAACATGAATCTATTCGTGAGGGCAGAATCCTCATTCATCCATTAACCCATTCATGAGGTCACAGTTTCTAACACATGGACTTTTGGGAAACACATTCTGACACCGGCAGCTCTACGCCAAGTCCACATTTCACACAGCATAAAAGCTGAAGTCCTTATAAGAGGATGATTTTCTAGATTGGGTCTCTGGCTACCTCTCTGACCTCATTCATGCTTCACTCCACATTAGCTGTATGACTTCCTTCTGGAAGCATGCCAGGCATGTCCACTGGTGCTGCTGCACTGGCTGTTTTTTCTTCTTGAACTTATTGCATATTTAAATAATAATGGGGTTAGGTGCAGTGGCTCACACATGTAATCCCAGCACTTTGGGAGGCTGATGCGGGTGGATCACCTGAGGTCAGAAGTTTGAGACCAGCCTGGCCAACATGGTGAAACCGCGTCTCAACTGAAGATACAAAAATTAGCCAGGTGTGGTAATACATGTCTGTAATCCCCGCTACTTGGGAGGCTGGGGCAAAAGAATCACTTGAACCTGGGAGGCAGAGGTTGCAGTGAGCTGAGATCACGTCACTGCACTCCAGGCTGGGTGACAGAGTGAGATTCAGTCTCAAAAAAATAATAATGATAAATAAATAATAATGGGTGGCAAAATTCATGAGGGTAGTGTTGACTGTGCTCAGAAATCAAAAGCAGTGTCCAGCTGAGCATGGTGGCTCATGCCTGCAATCCCAGCGCTTTCAGAGGCTGAGGTGGGAGGATCGCTTGAGGGTGGGAGTTTGAGACCAGCCTGTGCAACATACTGGGACTCCATCTCCATGTAAAAGGAAAGATAGCAAGGCCTCTATATGACCTGAGTGGTTCCCACCATGCCTCCTCTTCTCAGGGGAAGAGGGAAATGCTCTTCCCCTGACATCCACATGACTCCTCCAAGTCTTAGCTCATGTCACTTTCTTGGGGAGGCTTACCAGTCCCCTCCCAATTGTCCTCTAGTCTGAAATGGAGAAATGGGTATGGAGTGTGGATCTTTAGCTCTGGCCTGAATGAGACGGAGATGCTGGGTGCTGACTCCCTTCTCTGTCTCAGTGTCTGGAAACCAAACGATTGAGCCTGGATGATATATTAGCCCCCTCCCAGTCACCATTTACCCCAGGATCATGCATATCCCGTGCTGCTATAGCTCCTGAAGGTCAAGGCAGAGAGTGGATACTGAGGAGGCCCTGAGCGCTAAAGCTGGGACAGAACAGGAAATGGACAGGGAATTCTGGTGTGCTCAGCTTGTTTCTTCCATCTCGCCTCAATTTTCACTAGGTTTTTGTGTTTTTTTTTTCCTAATTTTTTTTTCACCCTGTCTGGAAATTGCCAGGCGCTAAAGGTTCCTTAGCCGTGGGCATAGAATTTATGGAGTCCCTGAACTTGAATAGGAAAATAATTAAATCCTTAAGTGATACTTGGGATTTTCTTCAATTATGAATGCAGGCAGCAAATGAACCATAGTGGTATTAGCAGTACCAGTAGAAATGGAAGTTATGTTCATGTCATATTACGGTCATTGCAGTGGTCTAGTAAAGTCCCTTGTGCTCATTTTTCCAGAGTCCTAGCTCTTGTTATGTATTCCCATCTAGTTCATGGTTTTAAAAAAGATGATTCTGAGGAGAGTGCCACAGTATAACCAGTCTGCGCACAAAATGAGGTCAAGAATCTCCATTAGAGGTTATTTTCATTTCCTTGTGGCTCAAGCAGCTCTGAGATTTGGTTTTGAAGGGGTGAGACTAACTTCGCCAAGCTCAGCTCCAGGTGTGCAGGGCCCCTCCGGCAGGGGCCGCGAGAGGGCAGGCGTGTCCCAGCCTGTTCCAGCAGCTCGGGCTGCAAAGGGCCACGCCGCTCCGGGGATCTGCGCTGCTCATACTGGGAACGCGCGTCCGCCACCTAATGGTGAAGCGTGGTGCTGCGCTCCGAGTACTTGGCAAGACCCACGCCCGAGGCCAGGGGTCACACCCAGCAGGCTGCTGTTCCTGTGCCCTCACTGAGGCACCTGCTTTCAGGCCCCTTCAGACTGAGGAACATTGGCAGAGCCCCCAATTTAAATGTTCTCTTCCATCCCCTTTGGGTTCGGGCATACATGGCCCAGATAACTTGGTGTGAACTATTCGCCCAGGTCATATATAGGGGCCTTTGTTTTCTTTTAATATAGAGATGGAGTCCTGCTATGTTGGCCAGGCTGGTCTCAAACCCCCGGCCTCAAGTGATCCTCCCGCCTCAGCCTCTCAAAGATGCGATTGCAGGCGTGAGCCACTGTACCCAGCTGGGTCTTGCTTTTGATTTCTGAGCACAGTCGACACCACCCTCATGAATTTTGCCACCCCATTTTTTTTTTTTTTTTTTGAGACGGAGTTTCGCTCTTGTTACCCAGGCTGGAGTGCAATGGCGCGATCTCGGCTCACCGCAACCTCCGCCTCCTGGGTTTAGGCAATTCTCCTGCCTCAGCCTCTTGAGTAGCTGGGATTACAGGCACGCACCACCATGCCCAGCTAATTTTTTGTATTTTTAGTAGAGGCGGGGTTTCACCATGTTGAGCAGGGTGGTCTCGATCTGTCGACCTCGTGATCCACCCGCCTCGGCCTCCCAAAGTGCTGGGATTACAGGCTTGAGCCACCGCGCCCGGCCTTTTTGCCACCCCATTTTTATTTAAATATGCAAAAACTTTCTTTAAAGGACTCACTTTTTAACTGAAATTAATGCATATAAAATGAAAAGTTTACATCCCTATCGCAAGTGGAAAACTTTGCCTCCCATAGTTCCAGCTAGACTTAAAGACTAAGTAGCACAAACAAATGCTTTCTCTTTGACATGATTAGAGTGTCTTGGGGAAAAAAAACTGAAAAGGGAATGGCTTTTGTAAACTTTGGCATTCAATGTTATTACAGGAACATCATCCCACCCTTTGGGGAACACTGAGGGAGAAAAGGCCGAGTCCTTGGTGACTTCTCAGCACTGAGCAACTGCACCCTGGGAGGCTGGCAGTGCAGACTAGGCCCTTGGGGAAGGTGTTCAGATGCTGGAGTGACGGGTTATTGATAGATTCAACTATCAGTGGGGATTTTGGAGGACTTCTCCTTTCCTCCAAGCAGATCTGCAGATTCCCCTTCCTGAGCTTCAGCTGGAAAGCCACTTGGTCTATCCCCTGCATATGTGGCAGATTCTTTGTGTAATTGGGCTCAGGGAAGCTACAGGGCTGGGTGTGGCAGCAGAGGGAAGGAGCAAGGCCATGATCCTGGCTGGGCACTGGGCATCCTGCCCACGAGTTCATTGTGTGGCCAAGATCTTTCCTTAGCAGGTGCCTGCCTTGAGGTCTGTGCCAGGATTTGGCTCTTGGGGCTATATGTTGCTCCATTTAAGACTTACCCATAGAATTTCCAAAGGACAGAAAGAATTTGAATATGGATCTGGTAGCTTAGAGAGCAAGCTAAGATAATAAGTGAGAATGTGAGCATGTGTGTGTATATTGAAAACTATAGAACGCTTCATACATAATAGTAACAAACCTCTGTACTAAGTAATACAGAGTACTAAATGAAATACTAGTACAGCTTCTCACAGCATAATGCTGTGTCTCTAGGATGTTACTAGAGATAAAGAAGGACGTTTGGTAACATTAAATGGGTCAATCCACAATGTATACATGTCAAAACATATTGTACACTGTGGATCCCAAATATCTGAGCCAAGTCTAGATTTCGGAAGTTTCATTTGCCAGGGTTCAGGATGTGCACCTGTGACGCAGCCTCAGGGAGTCCTGATGACATGTGCCCAAGGTGGTCAGGGCAGAGCTTGGTTTTATACATTTTAGGGAGGCATGAGTCATCAATCAATCTATGTAAGATGAACACGGATTCCTCCCAAAAGGCAGGACAACTCAAAAGCAGAGAGGGGGCTTCCAGGTCACAGGTAGGTGAGAGACAAATGGCTGCATTCTTCTGAGTTTCTGATTAGTCTCTCCAAACGAGGCAATCAGATATGCATTTACCTCAGTGAGCACAGGGATGACTTTGAGCAGAATGGGAGGCAGGTTTTCCCTAAGCAGTTCTCAGCTTGACTTCTCCCTTTAGCTTAGTGATTTTGGGGCCAAAAGATTTATCTTCCTTTCACATTTCCCCTTTTTGTTTTTAAAATCTTTTGGAGAAAGCATTTTTAGAAGAAAATTAATCCCTTGTCTCAGGTTTCATCTGCTCTCTCACAGCGAAGACAGTTTATTCCTAGACGGATGGATCCTAAGTTCACAGGAAAGCTCATTTTTAGCAGATTGTGATGTCTCATGTCCTGTGAAGAGACAATAGGAGGAAGAAAGGAGAAAAACAACAAACAGAAAAAAAGCCTGCAAAATCAATATAGGCCACCTTACTCTGAAGTCCATATATCAGCAGGCAGGTATAAAAGGGGCTTGTGTATGTAAAAGGTTGCTGTTACTTTCTCTTGAAGTTTAAGTTGTCTGCTTTCAGTTTGCAGGGCTTTACAAAAGCACAGCTTAGTTTTCAGTGATTTCAAATTAGGAAAAATGGGAGGGGGGAGGAGGAAAAGAAAGAAAAAAAAGAAAACATTATTTTGGAGACTTGTAGCCAGGAAAAATTAGAATTCAGTCCTGACTGTAGAAAATAATGAAAATAAAAATAAATAGGCAAGACTAGAATCTAATGGCAGATGTACTTTAGTTTTTGAAATATAATTTTTCTCTCTCCAGTTTCCCATTTTTAACTAAAGACAAATCATGGTAGGACCAATTTGCTTTATTATATTTGGCCAGATTATTTGTATAAAGTGCAGGTAAAATAATTGTTCTTCACATGGGCTTTATAAATTGGCTTTGATGGAACTTTGTTCCATAGAAGGAATCTCAGGTAAGATTTTTTTTAAAGCCAAGCCCAGCCATGGATTTGTATCATCAAATACCTATGAGTTGGGTGAATTCCTCCCATCCTGAGATCCCAAGATAACTTGGGGATCCTGGGCTTGTCAGAAAGTGACATTCATTTCTTACCACAGGTTAAGAACCCTGTACAGGGACTGTGTAGATAAGGTATGAGGCCAGTTTTCCCCAGGGGCTTTTATTAGCTCTATAAGTCAAGTTTAATTCCTTAACGGAAAGCACACCATTACAGTGAAAGTTTGGTAAAATAACCAGTTTCTCCAATCATGTCCTGTTACAAATGAAAACATATTCTTATTGTACTTATGCAAATAACTATATAGCCATAAGTTAAGAATACTCAAAATAGTTTCCAAATTCTGGAGAAATCAGGTAGAGAGAAACAAATATGCTCTAAATTTTGTTTGTAGGAGTATACTTAATTGTTAAAAGCTGTCAATAGTGCAAAAGAAAAGTTCCTTTGACTCTGAAAAACAAAACAAAACATCATCATAACATTTTAAGCAAAAAATCAAAAAGATTACTTCAGTCATTTGTTAGTTCAATCCATGCAGTTAATTACAGTTCTGCTTGATATTCATGAACATTTCAGCTCTCCGTGAGTCCTGAAAGTTTTTCTTCTATTCTGATGTCACAATCTCCAAAATGATCAGAAACCTGCATTCAAGAGCACCTATTAGAGTTTTATAACAGATTATAAAACCACCTTCTAAGGAGGACCAAAACAAGACAATTGTCCATGGGTGACAAAAACTTTTAGAACAACCATAGTCAAAGATACAATTGACAAGGAAATTTGTTACCTCTGTGGCACACAAAAATTTAACATAACAATTATTATTACTAATAATGTACACTGAGTCATAACAGAATATAGGAATTATCATAATTTTGGAACACATACCAATAAGATATTTATACAAATACAGCCCAAAGAAAACCAAACCATTTCATGTTTGACAATGCTTCCTGTGTAATTTTTATACCAAATAAACCAAACATGTCATTTTTGGAAACCTAACATCTGAAAGGATTAATTAGGTCAGAAAAAAACATGTATAATTTGATTTTGAAAAGTCTGTCAAATATCAAAAGTTTAAAATACTTGATATCATAAAACAGGATAATAGGTCAATATAAAATAAGTGATTTATTTAACCAAAGTGATAACTTAAAAGATTTTTTTAAAAGATGAAAACCTTTATTCTTTGATAGAAGGGACTTAAGTTTCCAAACAATAAACCCTAATAAAAACAGCATGAAGCCAATTTGTTTTTCAAAATTTATAAAGAATCTATAAAATGTTAATTTTGACCATAAGATCTAACATCCATAAGCCTTTTTATAACCTTTATAACCTTTAATAAGGAGTCAGTTAATGCTTCAAGAAAACCTTGTTAATCTGGCATCATGTGCTGGTGTTGCATCAGTGTGCCTTTTACATTGATGGTTAATTTATAGAGAAACTGAACTTTTATCTTTTAAAATTGGCCCTCAAAATCTAATGTACCCACCTCTTCTGTGTTCGTCCCTGGGCCTTGAGGAGTTTCGTATCTTTAATTTCTGACCCTGAGTCTTAGGAATGCAGTTTATTTTGATTGGCATCTTCTACTGGACCTGAATATGATGCTTTAATTGCTATCAGGGTTTAAGAGTTAGCAGGACTTGATGTCCCTTTTAGACCCAGGAGTCAAAGCCCTGTAACTCAATGTTACAAGGACTTTAAAAGCACATACAGAAAGATACACAGATGTAATAATCTTAATTGAAAAAAAAGATTTTTTAATCTCAGATTTTTCTAAGCAAACCAAAACTTAATAATAATGTCATAGGAAGTATTTGATAAGACATAAAATCTGGGGCCAGGCGCGGTAGCTCACACTTGTAATCCCAGCACTTTGGGAGGCCAAGGCGGGTGCATCACAAAGTCAGGAGTTTGAGACCAGCCTGGCCAAAATGTTGAAACCCCGTCTCTACTAAAAATACAAAAATTAGCTGGGCACGGTGGCACATGCCTGTAATCCCAGCTACTCAGGAGGCTGAGGCAGGAGAATCACTTGAACCTGGGAGGTGGAGGTTGCAGTGAGCCGAGATTGTGCCATTGCACTCCAGCCTGGGTGACAGAGTGAGACTCTTGTCTCAAAAAAAAAAAGACATAAAATCTGTTAGGCCAGTAACTAAAAGGCCAAAGAAAAGACTTTCTGCAGTGCAAAGAATATTATGTCAGAAGAAAACATTTCCTTTAGACCTTTAAGGAAACATTGTTAGCATCAGGCCATGACAAACAGAACTCAAGGGGGAAAAGCCTTACATGAGCTGAAAATGAGTCGAAGGAGAGCATTACTATTTTGCACCTTACAAAAATCGTTTAAAACCAAAACAATTACAAGTTGAACTTTTTTATCTAGAACACTCCATTTAACAACAGCAGAATACACATTCTTCTCAAGTGCACGTGGGACATTCTCCAGGACAGATCGTATTTGAGGCCGTAAAAATAATCTCGGTAGTTTCAAAAAGGATTGAAATTATACAAAGTATGTTCTCTGATCACAATGGAGTAAAATTAGAAATTAACAGTCAGATACAGTGGACCACATCTGTAATCCCAGCACTTTGGGAGGCTGAGGTGGGAGGATTGCTTGAGCCCAGAAGTTCGAGATTAGCCAGCGCAACGTAGTGAGACCCCATCTCTACAAAAAATTTAAAAATTACCCAGAGTGGTGGCATGTGCCTGTAGTCCCAGCAACTCAAGAGGCTGAGGTGGGAGGATCATTTGAGTCCAGGAGATTGAAGCTTCTTACGGCCATGATCATGCCACTGAACTCCAGCCTGGGTGGCAGAGCAAGACCTTACCTCAAAAGGAAAGGAAAGGGGAGTAGAGTGGAGGAGAGGGGTGCAGGATGGGAGGGACAGAGGAAGGAGAAGGGAGGGAAGGGGAGGAAAGGGAAAAGAAAGAAATAAATTAACAACAAAATATACATTGAGAACTTCATAAATATGTGGATATTAAACAGCACACTTTTTTTTCTTTTTGAGACAGAGTTTCCCTCTGTTGCCCAGGCTGGAGTGCAGTGGCGTGATGTCAGCTCACTGCAACCTCTGCCTCACAGGTTCAAGCGATTCTCCTGCCTCAGCCTTCCAAGTAGCTGGGATTACAAGCATGCACCACCACACCCAGCTAATTTTTGTAGTTTTTAGTGGAGACAGGGTTTCACCATGTTGGCCAGGCTGGTCTTGAATTCCTGACCTCAGGTGATCCACCCACCTCAGCTTCCCAAAGTGCTGGGTTTACAGGCGTGAGCCACCACACCCAGCTGAACAGCACACTTTTAAATAGCAAGTGGGCCAATTAAGAAATGACAAGGGAAATTAGTATTTTTTTCTTTTCTTTTTAATTGACATATACTAATTGTACATATTTATGGGGTACAGGGTGTTTTGAAAATATTTTGAAATGAATGCAACTGAAGACAAACACTCCCAAAACTTAATGGGTTGTATTGAAGACAATGCTTAAAGGAAAATTTATAGCTATAAATACCTATGTTTAAAAAGAAGAAAGATCTCAAACGAATAACCTAAATTTATACCTTAAGAAACTACAAAAAGAAGAGTAAGCTAAATCCAAAGCAAGCAGAGAAAGAAAATAATAAAAATTAAGGTAGACAGCAATGAAATAGAGACTAAAAAATAATAGAGAAAATCAACAAAACCAAGAATTGGTTCTTAGAAAAGATCAACAAAATGGACAAATCTTTAGCTAGACTGAAGAGAAAGGGAGGGAGGGAGAGAGAGACAGAGAGAGAACTCAAATTATGAAAATTAATAATAAAGAGACAGCATTATTACAATCTTACAGAAATAAAATAAAAGGACTATTAGGAAATACTAAGAACAACTGTATGCCAACAAATTAGATAACATACAGAAAATGGACACATTAATAGAAAAACACAAAGTATAAAAACAACTGACTCAAGAAGAAATAGAATATCTGAATAGACCTACCACAGGTTAAGGTACTGAATTAGTAATTTTTAAAACTATCCACAAAGAAATGTCAAAGCCGAGATTTGCTGGTGAATTCTACCAAACAATTAGAGAATTTATACCAATTGTTTGCAGTTCATCAAAAAAATAGGAGAGGAGGTAACACTTCCTAATTCATTATGATGCCAATACCACTCTGATACCAAAGGCATCACATGAAAAGAAAATTACAGACCAACATCTCTTGTGGACTCATAAACAAAAGCCTCAACAAAATACTAGCAAACCAAACCCAACAGCATCTATGTTGTGTTGGTTATACAACACAACCAAATGGGATTAATCCTAGGAATGCAGAGTTCATTTAACATTTGGAAATGAATAATATGTCATATCAATAAGATAAAGGAAAAAAACCACATATTTAGTAGATGCAAAGTGAGCACTTAACAAACTTCAATACCCTTCATGATAAAACCATTAGACAAGCTAGGATTAAAAGAGAATTTCTTTAACCCGGTAAAAGACATCTACAGATAACCCACAGTTAACATCACACTTAATCCACTTAATCATGTAAGACTGAGTTATGTCATCTCCCAATAAAGACAATTTGACTTCTGTCTCTTCAATCTGAGTGTCTTTTACTTCTTTTTGTTGCCCATTGCATTGGATGTAATATTTAGTATAATGTTGAATAAAAATGGTAAGAATGAAATCCTTGCATTCTTTCTGAAATTAGGGGGAATATATTCAATCATTTACAATTACATTTGATTTAGCTGTTGGATTTTTGTAGGTATTGTTTATTGGGTTGAAGATGTTCCCTTCAATTCCTCCTTTGATGAGTGGATATGAGTGGATGATGGAAATGGATTTGACGGTATTGTGTTAAATGCTTTTTCTGTACTTATTGAGAGGATTGCATGGTTTTACATTTTTTGGTTTGTTAATACAGTGAATATTATTAAGTTTCTATTGTTAAATCAAGCTTGAATTCCTGAAATAGAACGCATTTATTCATGATGTATTATCCCTTAAATATACTGTTGTATTTGATTTGCATAAGTTTTGTTAAGAATTTCTGCAATAATGTTGATGAATTGGTCTGTAGTTTTACTTCTTTGTAATGTTTTTGGTTTGTTTTGTTTTAGAGACAAAGTCTTGCTCTGTCACCCAGGCTAGAGTAGTGACATGATCATAGTTCACTACAACCTCAAACTCCTGAGTTCAAGTGATCCTCCTGCGTCAGCTTCCTAAGTAGCTGGGATACCAGGTATGTGCCCATACCAGTCTAATTGTTTTACTTGTTATAGAATCAGGGTCTCACTGTGTTGCCCATGCTGGTCTTAAACCCCTGGCCTCAAGAGGCCCTCCCACCTTGGTTTCCCAAAGTACTGGAATTACAGACATGAGCCACACCTACTCTAATGTTACAATGTTTGTTTTTTTTCTGGTTTTGTGTAAGAGTTATCTTGACTTCAAAATATGACTTGGAATGTATTGTTACTTCTTCAAATCTTGGAAGAGTTTGTCTAGAATGGTATTATTTCTTCCTTAAATATTTGGTAACTTTCCTTATGAGAGATATTGAAAAAAAGATTTGATAAAACTACCAGTGAAGCCAATATTCCATAAAATTAACCAGTGAAGTCATCTAAAATTTCTTTTGTGAGTACATTTTAAACTATAAATTCAATTTTGTTAACAGGTATAGGGCTATTTAGGTGATCTATGTCTTCTTGAATAAGCTTTGGTAGTTTGTGTCTTTCAATTAGTCTATTTTATCTCGTTGTCAAATTTATTGGAGAAAAAATTGTTTGCGATATACCCTTATTAACATTTTAACAATGACAGATTCTATTGATCTCACCTCTCTCTCTCTCTCTTTTTTTTTTTTTTTGAGATGGAGTCTCATTCTGTCTCCCAGGCTTGAGTGCAGTGGCGAGATCTTGGCTCTCTGCAACCTCTACCTCCTGGGTTCAAGCAATTCTTCTGCCTCAGCCTCCCGAGTAGCTGGGATTACAGTCATGCACCACCATACCCAGCTATTTTTTGTATTTTTTGGTAGAGACAAGGTTTCACTCTGTTGGCCAGGCTCAAACTCCTGACCTCAAGTGATCTGCCCACTTCAGCCTCCCGAAGTGCTGGGATTACAGGCGTGAGCCACAGCACCCAGCCACCTCTCTCATTCTTGATATTGGTAAGCTATGTCTTTTCTCTTTTCTTCCTTATTGGTCTGGCTAGAGATTTCCCAATTTTATTGATCTTGCCAAAGAACTAACTTTGGTTTCATTGTCTCTATTTTAAATTTTGTTTTCTACTTCATTGATTTCTGTCTTCATCTTTAACATGTCTTTTCTTATATTTTCTTTGGGTTTAATTTGCTCTTCTGTTTCTACTTTCCTAAACTTGAGGTCATTGATTTGAGAACTTTCATGTTTTCCAATACAGGTGTTTGCTATTTGATGCTGTAAACTTGTAAGTTCTGTTTCATTTGCATCTAGCACATTTTTATGAGTTATACTTTTTTTCATTCAGTGTAAAATATCTCCTAGTTTCCATTTTGACTTCTTTTTTTTTTTTTTTTTGAGCCATCAATTATTTAGAAGCATGTTTAGTTTCTAAATATTTGGGCATTTTCAGATATTTTTCTGTTAGTGGTTTCTCATTTAATTCCATTGTGGTCAGAGAACATACTTTGTATGACTTCAGTCCTTATACATTGATTGAACTTGCTTTATGGACCAGAATATGGTCTATCTTGATAAATGTTTCATGCAAACTTTAAAAAAATATATGTGTTGCTGTTGTATGGTAGAGTATTTCATAAATGTCAATTAGTTCAAATTGTTTTTATAACAGTGTTCAAGTATTCTATACCTTCACTGATTTTTGTTTACTTAATGTATCAATCATTGAGAGAGAGAGAGGTGCTGAAGTCTCTTGCTATAATTATGAATTTTTAAATTTCTTCTTGCAGTTCTATCAACTTTTACTTCCTGTATTTTGAATTTCTGCAATTATTTATATAAAAATTTAGGATTGTTTACACCCGAGTTCATAGTAGCATTATTCACAATAGCCACAAGGAGAGAACAACCCAAGTGTTCATCAAAAGATGAATAAACAAATAAAATGTGGTATATCCATACAATTGAATATTATGCAGCCATAAAATGGAATGAAATTTTCATATATACTGCAACATGAATGTACCATGAAAACATTACGCTTACTGAAATAATCCAGATAAAAAAAGACAGATAGTGTATGATTCCACATACACGAGGTATCTAGAGTAGCCAACTTGATAGAAACAGAAAATAGAATGGTACTTTCCAGGGGTTGAGGGAAGAAGGGAAAGATAAATGTTTAGCGTACATAGAGTTTTAATTTTATAAGATGAAAAAGTTCTGGAAATGGATGGCAGTGATGATTGCGCAAGGTGAATATACTTAACACTACTGAATTGTACGTTTAAAAATATTTAAGATAACATTTTATGTTATGTGTAGTTTACCACTTTTTTAAGTTTAAGATTGTGGCCTCTTGATGATTGGTAACTTTATTGTTTTAATTATTTATGAATAATTGTTATAATTACAGTTTATTCTTGGTAATGTTCTTTGCCATGGAATCTATTTTGTTTTACAGCAATATTTCTACTTCAGCTTACTTGTCATTAGCGTTTCTGTGATAGAGCTTCCATCATTCTACTTTAAATTTATTTGTCTTTGTATTTAAGGTGAAATTTCTTGTAGGCAGCATATGGTTGAATTTTATTTACCTAATTTGGTAAATTTTTTTTTTTTTTTTTAGAGACAAGGCCTTGCTCTGTTGCCCAGGCTGGAGGGCAGTGGTGTGATTATTGCTCACTGCAGCCTCTAACTCCTAGGCTCAAGTGATCCTCCTGCCTCAGCCTCCTGAGTAGCTAGGATTACAGGTGCATGCTACCATGTCTGCCTAATTTTTATTTTTATTTTTTGTGGAGATGGAGTCTCACCATGTTGCCCAGGCTGGTCTCAAACTCCTGGCCTCAAGTGAACCTCCCACCTCAGCCTCGCAAAGTGCTAGGATTATAAGTATGTCACTGCACCCAGCTGACATTTACACTTAATGTGGTTATTGATATGGTTCCATCTTGCTCCTTGTTTTCTATTTGTCCCATTTGCTTGTTGTTCCCCTTTTGTTATTTTGCTGCTTTTTTTTTTTTTTTTTTGATTGAGTGGTTTTTTTGTGTGTTTTTCTTTCAGACAGTCTCATTCTCACCCAGGCTGGAGTGCTGTGGGGCATCTTGGCTCACTGCAACCTCTGCCTCCCAGGTTCAAGTGATCCTCCCACCTCAGCCTCCCAAATAGCTGGGATTACAGGCATGGACTATCATGCCTGGCTAATTTTTGTAGTTTTAGTAGAGACAAGGTTTCACCATGTTGGCCAGGCTGGCTTCAAACTCCTGATCTCAAATAATCCACCCACCTCAGCCTCCCAAAATGCTGGAATTACAAGCACAAGCCATCACACCCAGTTAATTGAGCATTTTTTATGGTTCCACTTATCCCATGTTTTAGCTTATTAGCTATAACTCTTCATTTTGTTATTTTGGTGGTTGCTTTACAATTTATGGAATACATATTTAACTGTCTACTTTCAAATGATATCATGAAATTTTACATATACTATGAGAACCTTACAACAGTATCTTGCTATTTCTGCTTTTCCTGCCTTCGTAACATTCATTTTGTCATACATTTTACTTATACATATGTTATAATCCCCAACATACATTGCTGTTTTTCTTGTTTAAACAATATTTTAAAAATATATTTAAATAATAATTCTTTAGATTTCCAACATAGTTATCATGCGTGGTGTTTATTTCTTTAAATAGATCAGTGTTGCCATATGGTATCATTTGTCTTCTGTCTGAAAGACTTTATTTCTCATAATATAGGTCTGCTATAAGTGTCTTCTTTCAGTTTTTTTATGTCTGAAAAGGTTCTTGTTTTGCTTTCTTTTGTCTCTAAATATATCTTCACTGAGTATAGAATTCTAGGTTGACAAGCTTTATTCTTTCAGTACTTTAAAGAGATTGCTCCATTGTCTTCTGGCTTGGATTATTTTCAGTAAGAAATCTGTTGTCACGCCAGGCGTGGTGGCTCAAGCCTGTAATCCCAGCATCTTTGGGAGGCTGAGGCAGGTGGATCATGAGGTCAAGAGATCGAGACCATCCTGGTCAACATGGTGAAACCCCGTCTCTACTAAAAATACAAAAAATTAGCTGGGCATGGTGGCGCATGCCTGTAATCCCAGCTACTCAGGAGGCTGAGGCAGGAGAATTGCCTGAACCCAGGAGGCGGAGGCTGCGGTGAGCCGAGATCGCACCATTGCACTCCAGCCTGGATAACAAGAGTGAAACTCCATCTCAAAAAAAAAAAGAAAGAAAGAAATCTGTTGTCATCCTTATCTTTATTTTTTAGACAAAGGTCCTCAACCCCTGGGCTGCAGATCAGTACCAGTCTGTGGCCTGTTGGGAACCAGACTGCACAGTGAGCAGCCCAAGTGGGCAAGTGAGCATTACTTCCTGAGCTCCTCCTGTCAGATCAATGGCAGCATTAGATTCTCATAGGATTTGAACCCCATTGTGAAATGTGTGAGGGATCTAGGCTGCACACTCTTTGCGAGAATCTAACTGATGCCTGTTGATCTGAGGTGGAACAGTTTCGTTCTGAAACCATCCTTCCAACTCCTGTCCATGGAAAAATTGTCTTTCACAAAACCAGTCCCTGGTGCCAAAAAGGTTGGAGACTGCTGCTTTAGTATGTAATGGGTCCCCCTGCCCATTCCTCTCCCCAGCTACTTTTAGGATATTTATCATTATTGCTAGTTTTAAAAAATTGCTTATAATGTTCTTTGGTGTAATTTTCTTTGTGCCCCTTATACTTGGGGTTTGTTGAATTTTTTGGGTCTGGGGAGGGGATAGTTTTCATCATATTTGGAAAACTATCAGCCTTTATATCCTCAAATATTTTTGTTTCTCTCCATCCCTCTGGAATTTTAATTACATATGTATTAGCCTGCTCGAAATGGTCTCACAGCTCACTGACACTCGATTGATTTTGTTTCTATCTTCTTTTTCTTTGTATTTCATTTTGGATAATTTCTACTGCTTTAGTTTCATAGTGAAGCATATATTTTCAGTGAACACTGCTTTTACTTCTGCAATTTCAAACCAGTCCTTCATCCTCTCCAGTGTATTTGTCATCTCAGGCATTGTAGATTTCATCTCAGAAGTTTGATTTGGATCTTTTTTTTCTGTCTTCAGTGCATCTATTTAAGATGTTTTGTCTATCCTTTAGCTTCTTGAGTGTGTGAGAACACTTACGATAACTGTCCTAATGCTCCTTTCTACTTATTCTCTGAGCTTTGTCATTTGTCATCTGTGGGACAGTTTCTAATTTTTCTCAACATTATGTAGCAATATGCTGTTAAAATACTGGCAAAGAGGTAGTATTTTCCTGCTTCTTTGTCCTTTGGGGATCTTGCCTTTAAAGTTTTTTAGGCAAGACAGGAGAAGCTAATTATTCTCTACAAGTGAGGTAAAAGCACTTTGAGTATTCATTCTTAAGAATAGCATATAATTGCATAACAAATATATAGCAAGAAGAAACACAGGGAATATAAGCCAGAAACTAAGGAATTCAGTTTAACTATGATGGGAAATGGAACAGGGGAAAGTTATAAGGAAGCGAAGTGAATGGGCTTTGCTGAAGGGATTTTTAATATAATCTTGAACCAGATTAATTCTTTACATGCCTAAAAATAATATTGCACTGTGAGAGGCCAAGATGGGCAGATCACCTTAGGTCAGGAGTTTGTGAGCAGCTGGCCAACATGATGAAATCCAATCTCTACTAAAAATAACAAAATTAGTCAGCCATAGTGGTATGCACCTGTAATCCAGGCTACTCGGGAGGCTAAGGCATGAGAATCGCTTGAACCCAGGAGGTGGAGGTTGCAGTGAGCTGAGATCACACCATTGCACTCTAGCCTGGACAACAGAGCAAGCGTCTGTCTCAAAAGAAAATAATAATAATAATATTGAATTCACAAGCGTGGGGAGAAATCCCTAAAACTGAATACAACAGGAACAATGGAAACTAGGTATAGTCTTGTGCTGCAGACAGACGTTGATGTTTTGGTCAACCACGGCTGCATGTATGACAGTGGTCCCATAAGATTATACTACATTCTTACTGTATCTTTTCTATTTAGATACACAAATAATTACCACCATATTCCAACTGCATATAGCATTCAGTACAGTAACATGCGGTACAGGTCCATAGCCTCTTATGACATAGCCTTGCTGTGTAGTAGGCTATGCCATCTGGGTTTGTGTAAGTAGATACTATGATGTTCACATAGTGATAAAATCACCTAACAATACATTTCTCATATGGATTTGGATTGTTAAGCAGCCCAGGGCTGTATATACACCAAACTGATGACAGCCACAATGAAGACAAAGTGAATCTGCATTTGTTTTGAGCACTGTACTTAATCAGGTACTGTCAGTGAGATGTAGGATTAACTTCATCAGGCAGGTCCCATGATACTTTTTATTGGTGGGGGAATTTGGTGTCTTGCTATGTTGCCTAAGCTGGACTCAAACTCCTGGCCTCAAGGGTGCCTGTCACCTGTGCCTCCCCAGTAGCTGGGTCTACAGGCATGCACCACCTGTATTCACAATACTTTTAAGGATCACAAACAGGTATTAATTTTGCTTACTTTCTTTCCTTCCTTCCTTCCTTCCTTCCCTCCCTCCCTCCCTCTTTCTTTCTTTCCTTCTTTCTTTCTCTCTTTCTCTCTTTCTTTCCCCCTTTTTTTTTTTGGCCACAGAGTTTCACTCTTGTCACCCAGACTGGAGTGCAACGGTGCAATCTCGGCTCTTGGCAACCTCTACCTCCTGGGTTCAAGTGATTCTCTTACCTCAGCCTTCCAAGTAGCTGAAATTACAGGCATGCACCACCATGCCCAGATAATTTTTATATTTTTAGTAGAAACAGCGTTTCACCATGTTAGTGAGGCTGGTCTTGAACTCCTGATCTCAGATGATCCACCCACCTTGGCCTCCCAAAGTGCTAGGATGAGAGGTATGAGACACCACGCCCAGCCAATTTTACTTTCTTTTTTTTTTTTTTTTGAGACGGAGTTTCAAAAAAACTCACCGTTCGGCTCACCGCAACCTCCGCCTCCTGGGTTCAGGCAATCCTCCTGCCTCAGCCTCCTGAGTAGCTGGGATTATAGGCACGCGCCACCATGCCCAGCTAATTTTTTGTATTTTTAGTAGAGACGGGGTTTCACCATGTTGACCAGGTTGATCTCGATCTCTCGACCTTGTGATCCACCCGCCTCGGCCTCCCAAAGTGCTGGGATTACAGGCTTGAGCCACCGCGCCCGGCCCAATTTTACTTTCTTTAACATCAGAAGAAACACTAGGATGGGTATGATTTTTAAAATAGAAATAACAGTTATTGGTGAAGATGTGCAGACATTGGAACCCTCGTGCACTGCTGGAGGGACTGTACAATGGTGCAGCCACTGTAGAAAACAGGCAGTTTCTCAAAAGGTTAAACATAGGACCATTGACCCAGCAATTTCACTCTTAGACATGTATTCGAAAGAACCAAAAGCAGGAACTTCAACTCCTGTACACCAATGTTCATAGCAGCATTAGTCACAATAGCCAAAAGGTGGAAATAATGCAAGTGTCCATTAACAGATGAATGCATCAACCAAAGGTGGAGCAGCCATATGTGGAATATTATTCAGCCATGAAAAGGAATAAAGTTTTGATGTAGCTACAACATGAAAAAACCTCAAAACCATTATGCTTAGTAAATAATCCAGACACAGAAGGACAAATATTGTATGACTCCATTTATACTATGTACCTAAAATATGCAAATTCATAGCGGCAGAAAGGAGAATAGGGGTTGCCAAGGGCTGGGGAGAGGGAGAAAGGGGAGTTGTTACTTAATGGGTGCAGAGTTTTTGTTGAAAATGAAAAGGTTTTGGGTATAGCAGTTGTATTTGTCAGTTCTCGAATTGCTATAAAGATCTACCTGAGACTGGGTAATTTATAAAGAAAAGAGGTTTAATTGGCTCATGGTTCCACAGGCTGTACAGGAAGCATGGCTGAGAAAGTCTCAGGAACTTACAATCATGGTGGAAGGCAAAAGGAAAAGCAGGCAGTCTTCACATGGCAGAGCAAGAGAGAGATAGTGAAGGCAGAGGTGCTACACACTTTAAAACAACAAGATCTCATGAGAACTTAACTACCACAAGAACAGCAAGGGGGAAATCTGCCCCCATGATCCAGTCTCCTCCCACCAGGCCCCTCCTCCAACACTGGTGGTTACAATTCAATATGAGATTTGGGCAGGGACACGAATCCAAACCATACTGGTGGTTATGGTTACACAACATTATTTTGATGTATGCCACATGAATGGACCTCAAAACCGTTATGCTTCGTGAAATAAGCCAGACATATATAATGCCACTGAATTGTACACTTATACATAGTTAAAATTATAAATATTATGCTATGTATATTTTGCCACTGTAAAAAATACAGGCCAAGTTAACAGGCTACACACCTCCAAAAACTCAGAAGAAAACAAGAAACATGATAATAATTACTATATAATGATGAACCCAGTTAGATTATGTTCTTTATAACAATAGAGTCATAAAATACAATATTTAATGTCTTCCTACACAGAAAGGGCCCCAAAAGTCATTATACAATTCTGGAGGGATATATCTGATGACAAGAACTGCCCCAAACTTCTGAAATTGACGTAGCATGTTTGTCATAGTACTTGTGTAACAATTCTGTACATATCTTGTGTCTATTGTAGGCTTACGCAAATAAGTATCTATGATGATGTTTGTTGGAAACCATCATAGGATAAGGGAGATAATAATATGGAATGGAAGAAGGAGAAGAAGAATCCAGTGGTATTAGATTTGAACCACAGGGATCAGTATGAACCCAGAATCTTTTAAGAAATAAATTTTCTTTTTGGGAACATTGAAAGCTCCAGGAAGCAATGACACCCCGCTAGCAATGAGCACACATAGTGCTCTGATTTTATTTTCAAAATCCAACTCCCCACTAAAAGAAACGAAGGTTCTTTGGAGAAGTGATGAATTCAGAGCTGGAACAGAGGAAGTACGAGGAGAGTCTATAATATCTTTTTATGCCAGAAAGTAAGGAAGTACTTAAAAACTGATAGGGATGGCCAGGTATGGTGGCTCACACCTGTAATCTCAGTACTTTGGGAGGCCAACGTGGGAGGATTACTTGAGCTGAGGAGTTTGAGACCTGCCTGGGCAACATAGCTAGACCCTATCTCAAAAAAAAAAAAAAAAAAAAAAAAGTTAAAAAAACTGGTAGAGACTTGACAAAAGAACAACAACAACAAAAAACCCAGCCAGATTGAAGGAGCTCCGATTGGCCAAATTTGGATTAACTTGAGTGGCAAAATGAATAATGGGAGAAATGGATTATAACGTACTCAAGAAAAAGTTTGGGTTTTTTTTTTTCAATAAAATAACTTCAGCAAATAAATGCATAAGATGTGATAGAAAATCACTGTATTGCAATCAGAAATAACTAATTCAGGCAAGAACATTATTATAGGATATTTACTAAGTCTCCTAGTAAGATAAAAAAAAATCTGTGAGATGATAAGTAAATATCTTTATGTGAGATGATATTCGCTTATCATCTCATAGATTTTTTATTAATTACAAAGGAGAAAATGGACCTCTACAGTGAGGAAATCTGGTAGACATGATCCTAACCAAATAATTACAGTTAAAATCACTAATAATGGAACAAACTGATCTCATGTGCTTCCTGATATGAGGCACCAGGAAGGACACTATGTATCCTATGTAGTATTCCTGCTAAAAATGTTGTACTTGAATTTAGTAATAAGGAAACTATCAGGCAGATCCAAATTGGGCTACCTCCTACTTTGAAAACAACCTTGACTCATGCCGGGCATGGTGGCTCACACCTGTAATTCCAGCACTTTGGGAGGCTGAGGCGGGCGGATCACAAGGTCAGGAGATCGAGACCATCCTGGCCAACATGGTGAAACCCCATCTCTACTAAAAAATACAAAAATTAGCTGGGCGTGGTGGTGCATACCTGTAGTCCCAGCTACTCGGGAGGCTGAGGCAGGAGAATTGCTTGAACCCGGGAGGCGGAGGTTGCAGTGAGCCAAGATCACACCACTGCACTCCAGCCTGGTACCTGGCAACACAGCAAGACTCTTGTCTCAAATAAATAAATAAATAAATAAATAAATAAATAAATAAATAACCTTGACTCTTCAGAAATGTCCTGGACTCTTCAGAAATGTCCATGTCACAAAAGAGAAAAGAAGGATATGAAAAACTGTTCTAACTTAAAGGAAACTAAAGAGAAATGACAACTAAATGCAATGTGGATCTTTTATTATAAGGCCCTGGACTTTAAAGCAAAATCAGCCGGGCGCGGTGGCTCAAGCCTGTAATCCCAGCACTTTGGGAGGCTGAGGCAGGTGGATCACGAGGTCAAGAGATCGAGACCATCCTGGTCAACATGGTGAAACCCCGTCTCTACTAAAGATACAAAAAAATTAGCTGGGCATGGTGGCACGTGCCTGTAATCCCAGCTACTCAGGAGGCTGAGTCAGGAGAATTGCCTGAACCCAGGAGGCAGAGGTTGCAGTGAGCCGAGATCGTGCCATTGCACTCCAGCCTGGGTAACAAGAGCGAAACTCCGTCTCAAAAAAAAAAAAAAAAAAAGCAAAATCAGCTTTTTTTTTTTTAAAGGCATTATTTGGATAATAGATAAAATTTGAATATGGATTACATATTAGATGTCACACTAATGTTAAAATTTTTCTGAGAATGACAATTGTGGTTATGGGGGAAAAAAGCATCCTGGTTCGTAAGAGACACCTGCTAAAGTATTTAGAGGTAAAATGTACAGTGACTCTAATTTACTCAAAATGGTTCAGACAAAAGTATGTACATAGACATCTCTGTCTCTCTCTCACTCTGTGTGTGTGTGTGTGTGTGTGTGTGTGTGAGAGAGAGAGAGAGAGAGAGAGAGAGAGAGAGAGAGAGGCAAACAGAGATAAAGGTTAACAATCATGCAAATCTAGGTGCAGAGTTTAAGGGTAGTCATTGTATGATGCTTGTGCTTTCTCTTTAAGTTTGAAAGTTTTGTAATTAAAAAATGCATGTGAGGTCCAGGATGAGTGGGTGAGACCAGAAGGAAATATGCTCAGCTGTGAGTTGTGGCTGCCTCTTGTCAGGGAAATGAAACTGGGAAGACTGAGCTGGGCAGGGAGGGCTGAGAGAGGACATGGCTCTCTCACTCTATAAACTTTTCTATTGTATAATTCTTGTATTTTAAGTCAAGTTTATTGAGGTATAACTTACATACTGTAAAATTCATCCTTTGAGGTATATAGTTCTATGAGTTTTGACAAATATGTACCATCATGTTATAGCCAAAAATCAAGGTATAGAACATTTCCATCACCCTAGAAAAGGTCCTTCATGAACCCTGTGGTCACCTCCTGCCCCGATCTGTAGATCTTTTATACAGTAATATATAGCTATGTGTTGCTTATATAAGTAAATACATTAATCTGAAAAAGATTGTTTCTTTCTCACCCCACTGTCCACACATGCGCATTATAATAATGGGGGGAAAGCAGGAAATATAGGTATGGAAAAGAAGGTGACTTCCAATAAATCTTGGTGCAAATTCTTCCAGCTTTCCCAAATAGATACTCTGACGAACCAGCCAGCTCTGCCATGTTTGTCTAATATGTTTGCTTTCTACTCTCCAACTGAAGACAGGTTAATAAGAGAGAAGAATGTCCAGGACAACTAGAATATTCTCTGTCCTCAGAGAATAGTGTGGGAAGCTGGTTGCTTTGTTGCTGTTGTTGTTGCTGTTTTGAGATGGAGTCTGTCTCTGCCGCCCAGGCTGGAGTGCAGTGGTGCCATCTTGGCTCACTGCAACCTCCACCTCCTGGCTTCAAGTGATTCTCCTGTCTCAGCCGCCTGAGTAATTGGGATTACAGGCAGGTGCCACCAGCCCTGGCTAATTTTTGTATTTTTAGAAGAGACGGGGTTTTACCGTATTGGCCAGACTGGTCTCAAACTCCTGACCTCAAGTGATCCACCCACCTCAACCTTCCAAAGTTCTGGGATTACAGGCATGAGCCACCGTGCCCAGCCAAAAAAAAATTTTTTTTGAGACAGGGTCTTACGCGGTCACCCAGACTGGAGTGCAATGGCACGATCACGGCTCACTGTAGCATCAACCTCCTGGGCTCAAATAGCTTTCCAGGTAATGGGAATTCATGGTGAGTCAGAACCAGACTAACTATACTACATACTCTAATTTGTCCTAGTAATCAACTAGTTAATTAAACACTCCTTGCTGAATGAAATCACATGAGGTCTACGGTAATGTGAAGAATTTGTACCTGATGGTTGGGGCGAACATGAGCTTCCTCTCAGAGGTAGAATTGACAGACATGGACAGTGGATTGGTTTGGGGAGGGTGGGAGGGGAGAAAGAAAAGAGGCGTCTGAGGTTCCTTGCTGAGTACCTAAAGTTTCATGATGCAGAAATAAGAAAGCTAGTTTTCGGAACAAGATAATGGGTTTGGATTCAGCAGGTTGAGCTTGGGATATGGTGGTCATATAGTGATCAGAAACCTTTCTGGAGCTTAAAAGAGGGTCAGAGAGGGAGCTACGAATGTAGAGTTCAACAACTAGAGATGGCTGTTGAGATGGAGAAAGTATACACTGCCACCAAGGGAAAGAGTACAGGCAGAGGAGGAGAGAGTCATGGGCGACCTTGGGAAATAGCTCCACCTTAGAGGCAGGAACAAGAAAGTAAGCTAGTGACGACAAGAAGAAGGTGCCAGCAAAGGCTGGCCAAGATCAGGGGAGTGGGAGTCAGGATCCACAAGGAAGTTGCATGTTGTATTTAACAACTTAAGAGCAATGACAGAATTACAGCCCGGATCATTAAGATGCCATTGAATATACTCCCATGAACACATTGGGGCCAGGGCTGGTCAAAACAAGAACTGAAAATACAGCAGCCCCCGACTGGCTGCAAGGACCTGAAATCTGTAGCTCTGGCTTCACTTGCACTCTTCCATGTGATCTTGGTGTGGGAGTGGGAACAGGGGAAGAAGGCTCTAGGGTTGTGTAGTGGTGGTTGGCTGTGCAGATGGGACTGCCATTTGGCAGGCAGGGAGCGACACTTCAACCCCACATACCACAGTATGTCCCAGAAAGTGGGTAGATGTCACAGGAGATGGGATGTGGGCCGTGACCCCCTGAGCAGAGACTCTGGGACTGCTGGAGTGACATATACCCATCTCTAGTCCTCCCTTTTCTTTTTCTTTTCTTTCTTTCTTTCCTTTCTTCTCTTTCTTTCTTTTTCTTTCTTTCCCTCCCTCCCTCCCTCCCTCCCTCCCTCCCTCCCTTCCTTCCTTCCCTCTCTCGCTTTCTTTCTTTCGAGTTTCACCCTTGTTGCCCAGGCTGGAGTGCAATGGCACGATCGCAACTCACTACAACCTCCCCAAGTAGCTGGGATTACAGGATGTGCCACCACGTCCAGCTAATTGTGTATTTTTAGTAGAGATGGGTTTTCTCCATGTTGGTCAGTCTGGTCTCGAACTCCCAACCTCAGGTGATCCACCCACTTTGGTCTCCTGAAGTGCTGGTATTACAGGCATGAGCCACCACGCCCCACCCAGCCTTCCCTTTTCTAAGTGAGCATTCATTCCCGGGGGGCTTTTCTATTAATTTCACTAAACCCTCTCTTTAAATATGTGTGCATGCCCTCTGCATCTCTGCACCATGGCAATTTAGATAATTTTTTGGAGTGATTTGTTTTACAAATACCCTCACAGCTTCACAAGCCCTTTTCCTCAATCTGAGACATATGAATGACGTCTTTCCTTTCCTTTATGTTCCCAGCTCAAGATATAGAGAGCAGGCACCTGAAAAAGATGAAGGGAGTAAATAAGTAAAACTGTTCTGCACTGTCGTTATATCTAGCCTAGAGCACTAGGGAGTTTCTCAGTAACCCCAGTCACTTCCTGTCTTAGCTGTCTAAATGCACCTCACCCAGCAGATTTCTTCCAAATTTATTCCGTCCAACTCACACCCAAAGGCAACAAGACCAAATAATGATGCAGAACTCCAAAGCAAATTATTGTTAACTGGCCCTTTGCCCTGATTGCTATATCTGAATGACCAAGCACTGACATCTAGATATACCTGTGGTATGATTTGGCTGTGTCCCCACCCAAATCTCATCTTGAATGATATCTCCCATAATTCCCATGTGTTGTGGGAGGGACCTGGTGAGAGATCATTGAATCTGGTAATTTCACCCATACTGTTCTTGTGGTAGTGAATCAGTCCCACAAGATGTGATGGTTTGCAAGGGGAAGTCCCTTTTGCTTGGCTCTCATTTCTCTCAGACTGCCGCCATGTAAGATGTGCCTTTCACCTTCCGCCATGATTGTGAGGCCTTTCCAGCCACATGGAACTGCGAGTTCATTAAATCTCTTTTTCTTTATATATTCCCCAGTCTTGGGTATATCTCTTTTTTTTTTCTTTTTTTGAGACAGAGTCTCACTCTGTTGCCCAGGCTGGAGTGCAATGGAACAATCTCAGCTCACTGCAGCCTCCACCTACTAGGTTCAAGCAATTCTCCTGCCTCAGCCTACAATAATCTGGAGATTATTCAAAATTAGTACACACAGATCTATCTCATTTTTTCTGTTTTATTTATTTATTTATTTTTGAGACAGAGTCTTACTCTGTCACCAGGCACCAGGCTGGAGTGCAGTGGCAGGATCTCAGCTCACTGCAACCTCCGCTTCCTGAGTTCAAGCAATTCTCCTGCCTCAGCCTCCCGAGTAGTTGGAACTACAGGTGCACGCCACCACTCTCAGCTAATTTTTTGTATTTTTTAGTAGAGACCGGGCTTCACCATGTTGGCCTGGATGGTCTCAATCTCTTGACCTCGTGATCCACCCACCTCGGCTTCCCAAAGTGCTGGGATTACAGGCGTGAGCCATTGTGTCCGGCCAATCTATCTCATTTTTTCTAATGGCTACATAGTATTTCACTATCTGAATATACCATAATTTATTTAATTGATCCTCCCTAATGATGAACATTTGAGTTGTTTCTAGTCTATAAATAAGTTGCAATTAATACTATCATTCATGCATCTTGATATAGTTTATCTGTAAGATTAAATTTCTAAAAGTGGAATAAGTAGGGCAAGAAGTGTGAGTGTTACAATTCTGAACAGATGGCCAAATTGTTTGTTCAATTTCAAACACTGAGAGTTTATGGCCATGGTTAGAAATCCAAATGGGAGTGCCCATAGATATTGTCAGCAAGAAGTACCTGAGCACACCTGTGAGTGTGTGCTTGGCTGCTTTGGCACATGCAGGGGATCTGGAGAAGAGTAGGTGTGGAAGTTGGGTAAGAGTGACTGCTTATGCATTCACCACTTGAGAAAAGCAAAAGCTCTGGTGACGTAAGGCCTCCAGGCCTGATGGGCAGCTGCTCCATAGACCCACAGATAGCAGAACTCTCCCCTACTCCCTGAGGATCAGCCTGGAGAGAAGGGAGAGGGGAGGGGGGCGGGTCTTCTGACCTGGATGGCCCCTGAGGCATCTGGGCCAGGCTTCCCACACTTGATCTGGCCCAGCACAGATGCCTGGCCCCAGAAGGGCACAAATGGGGTTGATCTTTAAAATATCTTTCCTGAAAGAGACAAAAGCCAGCTGGATGGGTTAGCCTCTGTACCAAGAGCATTTGATTACAAATCATGGTTCAAGTGGGATCCCCTGTGGCTGGGAAAGTAAAGTTGTGTGCAGTTTTTCCCTGCTTTTTGGTTTTTAAGAGATGGGGCTCACTCTGTTGCCCAGGCTGGAGTGCAGAGTGGTGCAGTCATAGGATATTGCAGCCTCGAACTCCTGGGCTCAAGAGATCCTCTTGCCTCAGCGTCCCTAGCAGCTGGGACTACAGGCCTATGTCGCCACAACTGCCTAATTTATAAAATTATTTATTTATTTAATTATTTTAGAGATGGAGTCTCACTCTGTTGCCCAGGCTGGAGTGCAGTGGTGCAATCTCCACTCACTGCAACATCTGCCACCTGGGTTCAAATGATTCTCCAGCCTCAGCCTCCCAAGTAGCTGGGACTACAGGGGTGTGTCACTGTGCCTGGCTAATTTTTTTATATTTTTAGTAGAGATGAGGTTTCACCATGTTAGTCAGGCTGGTCTCGAACTCCTGACCTCAGGCAATCCGCCTGCCTCAGCCTCCCAAAGTGCTAGGATTATTGGCATGAGCCACCACACCTGGCCTCAATTTAAAATTTTTTTTTGTAGAGACAAAGTCTTGCTGTGTTGCCCAGGCCGGTCTTGAACTCCTGGGCTCAAGCATTCCTCCTGCCTTGGCCTCCCAAAGTGTTGGGATTACACGCATGAGCCACCATGTCCAGCCAAGTTTTTCCTGTTCTAAATAAAACTGTGATGAACAAGCTCAGTCCTCCTTTCCACGCAGCATCACCCCCAGGCTTTACTCCTGTGGGCCGCTATTTCCCCTTCTGCAATGGAGACAGGATTCTCTGTTCTCCCCTCAGGTCCTTCCCCAGGGCTCAGGATTAGAGTGAGGGAGCAAGGCACCAGCCCAAAGTGCAAAATTTACAGGCATGCCAAAAAACAAACAAACAAAAAACCCAAACAAGCAGTAATGAAGATAAAGAATATCTTAATTCAGTATTTTAAAACTTCAAAATTAATACAAAAATATCCAGGATGGACAAAATATCAAAATTTTAAATAAAAACAGGAGCTAACCCTGCACTTTCACATCATGTCTCATAAATCCCTGGCTCTAGTTCCAATAAAACTTTGTTTACAAAAACAGGTGGCCAATGCCACGCCCCCAACCCCACCCCTCACCCCTGTGGTATGCCAATATGATTTTTAAAAACATTCTTAATTAAATATTTTGTGCCGGGCACGGTGGCTGATGCCTGTAATCCCAGCACTTTGGGAGACCGAGGCGGGTGGATCACGAGGTCAAGAGATTAAGACCATCCTGGTCAATATGGTGAAACCCCGTCTCTACTAAAAATACAAAAAATTAGCTGGGCATGGTGGCGCGTGCCTGTAATCCCAGCTACTCGGGAGGCTGAGGCAGGAGAATTGCCTGAACCCAGGAGACGGAGGTTGCGGTGAGCCAAGATCGCGCCATTGCACTCCAGTCTGGGTAACAAGAGCAAAACCCTTTCTCAAAAAAGAAAAAAATTTTGTATTGGGGTAAAATATACATCATGTAAATTTACCATTTCAACCATTTTGAGTGTACAGTTCAATGGCATTAAGAACATTCACATTGTGCAACAATATAATTTTTTAAAATATTACATTCAGGTATTAGATATAGTGATGACTGAGTTCTGGGGTGTCCCATTAAATTTTACCCCATTATAAAAAATTCGAAAAACTGTAGATGTTGGTGTGGATGTGGTGAAAAGGGGCTGCTTATACACTGCAGTGGTAATGTAAATTAGTACAACCTGTTGGAAAACAGTACAGAGACTCCTTAACAAACTAAGGGTACATTTTGGGGCTGGGTGCAGTGGCTCATGCCTCTAATCCCAGCACTTTGAGAGGCCAAAGCCGGTGGATCTCTTGAGGCCAGGAGTTCAAGACCATCCTGGCCAACATGTCGAAACTCCGTCTCTACTAAAAATACAAAATTTAGCTGGATGTGGTGGTGCACACCTACAGTCCAAGCTACTCTAGAGGCTGAGGTAAGAAAATCTCTTGAACCCAAGAAGTGGAGGTAGCAGTGAGCTGAGATCTCACCATTGCACTCCAGCCTGGGCAACAGATCAAGACTGTCTCAAAAAAAAGAAAGAAAAAAGAAAAAAAAAACTCCCACTATGAGAGGCCATAGCAGGCAAATCGCTTGAGTGCAGGAGTTTGAGACCAGCCTGGGCAACACGGTGAAACCTCTCTCTACCAAAAATACAAAAATTAGCCAGGCGTGGTCACACATGCCTGTAGTCCCAGCTACTTGGAAGGCTGGGGTGGGTAAGAGGATTGCTTGAGCCAGGGAGATGGAGGCTGCAGTGAACCAAGATCGTGCCACTTCTCTCCAGCCTGGGTCACAGAGTGAGACCCTGTGAGAGAGAGAAAGAGAGAGAGAGAGAGAGAGAGAGACAGACAGACAGACAGACAGAAAAGCAAGAGACGAGAAGAGAATTAAAAGTAGATCCAGGAATCCTGCCACTGGGTATCTACCTACCCAAAGGAAAAGAGTCATTATATAAAAAAGACACTTGCACCGCTATGTTGGTTTTTTGCAGCCCAACTGACAACTGCAAAGATAGGGAACCAACCTAAGTACCCATCAACCAATGAGTGGATAAAGAAAATGTAGTTGATACACACCATGGAATACTACTCAGCCATAAAAAGGAATGAAATACTGTCTTTTGCAGCAACTTTCAGGGAGCTGGCGGCCATTATCCTAATTGAAGTGACTCGGGAATGGAAAGCCAAACACTGTATGTTCTCACTCATAAGTGGGAGCTAAGCTGTGAGAACGCAAAGGCATACAGAGTGATAAAATGGACAGTGGGAAGAATGGGAGGGGGGCTGAGACAAAAAAACCAAAACAAAAAAAAAACAACCAAATGAAAAAACCCTACACATTGGGTCAGATGCACTAAAATCTCAGGATTCACCACTATACAGTTCCTCCATGTAACCAAAAACCACTGGTACCCTAAAAGCTACTGAAATTTTAAAAATATTACAAAACAAGGCCGGGCACGGTGGCTCAAGCCTGTAATCCCAGCACTTTGGGAGGCCGAGGCGGGTGGATCACGAGGTCAAGAGATCGAGACCATCCTGGTCAACATGGTGAAACCCCGTCTCCACTAAAAATACAAAAAATTAGCTGGGCATGGTGGCGCGTGCCTGTAATCCCAGCTACTCAGGAGGTTGAGGCGGGAGAATTGCCTGAACCCAGGAGGCGGAGGTTGCGGTGAGCCGAGATCGTGCCATTGCACTCCAGCGTGGGTAACAAGAGCGAAACTCCGTCTCAAAAAAAAAAAAAGAAAAGAAAAATATTACAAAACAAAACAAAACAAATATTTGTACCCAAGGCGAGTGTCTCACTCGCCTCTCGCTCTCTCGGGCACCTCCTGGAGCCAGAGGGTCCCACGCGGCCAGCTCCACCCTGGAAGCAGTTGAAGTTATTCCAGAGGCAATCAGGCCACCAAGGATGTCCGCCCAGACAGCCACCCGCGACCTGGACACTTGCTCCTCCCGCGTCCGCCCGCCCTCCTTCCGCGCGGGACACACCTGGCGGGCGCGCCTCTCCCCGCCCGGGGCCACCTGGCGCACGGCTCCCGCCGCCGGGCCCGCCCCCAGGGGCAATGCCGGGGCTCCCTGCCGGCCAATGGGAGCGCGGCATGCAAATGAGCAGGTGCGGTGGCGGCCCGCCCGGAGCGGCCTCCGGGCTCCCGGGATGTTAGAGGCGCTCAGGGCGGCCGCGGAACAGACGCCGGGCTGCGCGCTGGAAGCTGCGGTCTCCGGCCATGGCCCCCGCTCCGCCCCCCGCCGCCTCCTTCTCGCCCTCCGAGGTCCAGCGGCGCCTGGCGGCCGGCGCGTGCTGGGTCCGCCGCGGTGCCCGTCTCTACGACCTCTCCAGCTTCGTGCGGCACCACCCGGGGGGCGAGCAGCTGCTGCGGGCCAGGGCGGGCCAGGACATCAGCGCCGACCTGGACGGGCCGCCGCACAGGCACTCGGCCAACGCGCGCCGCTGGCTGGAGCAGTACTACGTGGGCGAGCTGCGCGGGGACCCGCAGGTACAGTCGGACCGGGTCCCCCACCCCACCCCACCCCAACCCAGCCCTCCACTCCCGTTCACCTGCGCTCTAGGAGAATCCAAGGTGACAGCCTCTGCCCTCCCTTCCCTAGCTTCTCCTGTCTTCCCTCCAGGCAACAGGTCACTGTCGTGCCCGCAACCCCTCCTTCCTCTCTCCAGGAACTTGCTCTTCCTTCCATTCTTACCGCCTGGCCCGCCTCCTTGCTAGCTCTCCCACTTCCCCAGCACCCCTCCTTCCAGCGTGTTCTTTCTTCTGCCACCCCTGCCCTCCAACAACCTGGGTTCCCGTTTCTGGCCGCGGCCCCCAACACGCCCCGTTTTTCCGTCCTCTTCCCTATCGGCCTCTCCCTCTTTGCAACTACTCTCCGTTTCTATTTGGATAATGGGCTCACCTGTCCCCAGCTCTCCATCCCACCTCACTTCTGCTTCAAAGAGGCACGGATCAGTAGCTCTTCTCACTAGCTTGGGTTTCCTGGTGCCGCCCTAGCCTTGCACCAAGGCTCCCGTGGGTGGGTAGAGAGACCTGGACCGTGTCTGGGGTGAACTGTGTCCTTCAAACCCTCAGAACTCCCCTTACATCCTGTCCTACACGCTGTCTTGGGAGTCCAGAAGAGTGAAATGAAAGGCATGAGCAGGTTTTGCTAAGGAAAAGCGACTGGCTCTTTGAGCCAGACTGTGCTGAGCTGCACACTGTTATGCAGTACCAGCTCATGGTACTATTTAAGTCCTTAACTAAACCTGGGGCAAGTTCTGCTATTCCCATTTCGGAATATGGCATCTGAGGCTCAGGGAGGCTCTGATGAATGTGCCTGAGGTCAAATAGCAAAATAGTGGAAAAGCCACGTGAATTTGACTCCAAAATCAATGCTGGCTCCATCCCCAAAATCTTTGGGTTAGGGAGACAGACCTAGTCCACAGGATTCCAGGTAGGCTCAGGCCAGAGGCAAACCGAGTCTCTGCGTGTTCCCCAGGCTCTGGGACTGGTGACTATGGGGCCATCATGCTTAGATATACAGAAATTTCCCTTGTCTAAGGGGATACATTCCAAGACCCTTGGCAGATGCCTAAAACCACGGATAGTACAAAACCCTGTATGCACTATGTTTTTTCCCATAGATACATACGTATGATAAAGTTAAATTTATAAATTATGAACAGTAGGAAGAGATTAATAACAATAATAAAATAGAACAATTATAACAATATACTGTAATAAGAGCTATGTGAATGTGGTCCTTTTCTCTCAAAACCTCTTATTGTACTGTGCTCACTCCTCTTGCGATGATGTAGGATGGTAAAATGAGGCTGGCGTCTGGCATCCCAGCGCTTTGGGAGGCCATGGTGGGAGGATCACTTGAGCCCAGGAGTTCAAAACCAGCCTGGACAACATAGGGAGATCTTGTCTCTACAAAAAATACCAAAATTAGCCAGTTATGGTGGCATGCACCTATAATTCTAGCTACTTGGGAGGCTAAAGTGGGAGGATCACCTGAGAGGTGGGAGTCGCAGTGAGCCATGATTGTGCCACTACACTCCAGCCTAAGCAACAGAGTGAGATCCCCATCTCAAAAAAAAAAAAAAAAAAAAGATGGTAAGATGCCTCTATGATGTATTGGAGTGAGGTGAATGATGGGTATGGTGATGTGGCATTGGCTACTATTGAAAACTAATTTAAAACATATGAATTATTTCTGGAATTTTCCATTTAATTATATTTTTGGACTGAGGTTGACCATGGGTTACTGAAACCATGGAAAGTGAAACCATGGATATGGGGGGCTCCTGAAAACCAACAGCTGTCCCCTGCTTCTAGCTCTTGCTTTCAAGATGAACCCAACCAGTATTCTTAAATCTGTGGTTGAAAGAACTTAGCACTCACTGTTTCGGGTGGCTTTTCATTGGACCATCCTACCTAATTTCTCATTCATTTATGTAATCATGTAACAGGTTCCTTAATGGGTTGATAGCACTGTGCTGTGCATGATGAGGCATCAATGAACAAAATAATTTGGTTCTTGTCTTCATGAAGCCAACAGGATAATGGGGAAGGAGAGGGAACACACAGATCATACAATAGTTGCTTAATTAATGGCGCTATCAGAATATGGGTCTAGAGTGGAGGAGCATAGAGAGAGCCTTCTTGAGATGGTGACATTGACGCTGTGAGCTGATTGATAGACTGGGCTTAGCCAGGTGACATGTAGCAGGAAGAATATTTCAGCAAAGGGGACAGTATGTGTGAAGGCTCTGGCAGGAAAAGCTTGACATAGTAAAAGATCAGAGATAAAACCAACGTGGCCAGAGGCTGATGGGCAAGGACAAGGATGTCAGGGAGGCCAAAAGTCAGCTGGGGCCACATCACACGGGGCTTGGTAGGTGTGGTCAGGATTTGTGACTTGACTCTAACAAAAATGGGAAGCCAGGTGAGCCTGGGAAGTGGAGGTTGCAGTGAGCTGAGATCGCACCACTGCGTTCCAGCCTGGGTGACAGAGCGAGACTCCATCTCAAAAAAATTGGAAGTCATAGAAGAGATTCAAGTGGGGTTCATGGTCAGACTTGCATCTTTGGAAGAAGATCCTGGCTGCAGTGTCAAGAAGGAACAGAGAAAACCTAAGTGGGCGTGAGGAGATCAGGCAGAATGCTACTGTGTGACTGCCACTCAGTGGCTGTGGCCACAGGGAAAAGGGGGATGAATTTGGGAGATTCTCTAGAAGATATGCTGAGACTCCGCATTCTGCAGTGGGAGCCCAGTTTAATCTTAGAAGTCGGTGTTTGGTGTTGGGGCATGCTGAAGGGTCTTGGAGAAGATACAAGAAAAACTGAGTGCAGGAGGCCGGGTGTGATGGTTCACACCTTTAATCCCAGCACTTTGGGAGGCCGAGGCAGGCGGATCACTTGAAGTCAGGGGTTTGAGACCAGCCTGGCCAACATGGTGAAACCCAGTCTCTACTAAAAATACAAAAAAATTAGCCAGGCGTGGCATGGCATGGTGGTGCACTGGGCATGGTGGTGGACTCCCAGCCGCTTGAGAGGCTGAGGCAGATGGATCATTTGAGGTCAGGAGTTCAAGATCAGCGGGGGCAACATGGTAAAAGCTTATCTCTGCTAAAAATACAAAAATTAGCCAGGTGTGGTGGTACATGCCTGTAATCCCAGCTACTTGGGAAACTGAGGCAGAAGAATCATTTGCACCTGGGAGGCGGAGGTTTCAGTGAGCCAAGATCACACCACTGCACTCCAGCCTGGGTGACAGAGCGAGACTTTGTCACACACACACACACGCGCACACACACACACACACACGAAGAAGAAGAAGAAGAAGAAGGAAAGAAAAACTGAGTGTAAAAGAGGTTGAGACTGCCAGGCTTGTGGTGGCTCCTGGGGTCTGCACTGTGTTGTCACTGTGTCCTCTACACAGGAGCCTTAGGGTGTGGCTGGTCCTCCCAACAGTATCCTGAGTGTGCTTCTGGCCACCCCTGGCCAGCTGCCCTGAATGGCCCCTACTCCCAGCTCTGCTAACCACCTAGCACCATGCTTTGCCTTGCCTGACCCTCAGAGAGGACTCAGGGACCCAGTTTACATGTGCTTCTGACCTGTATGCTCACCTGTTACCTAAGAGTCCCAGGGCAGCCTGCTGCAGATATCCCTATTTCTGGGCCCCAATCTGAGCATGCAGAACAAAACTCAAAACAATGCACCTCTAGATACGTGGCCCAAACTTGACAATGGTCACACTAGCCCAGCACACCACTGGTCTGCCAGCGTCTGCCTGCAGAGTTCTAATCTAAGAAGTAGTACAGCGTTGTCTTTAAATTGAGAGAGGGGAAGCCCGGGCACAGTGGCTCACGCCTGTAATCCCAGCACTTTGGGAGGCCAAGATGGGTGAATCACTTGAGCCCAGGAGTTCGAGACCAACCTAGGTAACATGGCGAAACCCTGTCTCTACAAAAAATTAGCAGGGTGTGGTGGCTCTTGACTGCAGTCCCAGCTACTCAGGAGGCCGAGGTGGGAGGATCACTGGAGCCGGGGAGGTAGAAGTGGCAGTGAGCCAGATCATGCCACTATACTCCAGCCTAGGTGACAGAGCAAGACCCTGTTTCAAAAAAAAAGAAAAAAAAAAAAAAAACTTGCTGTAAAGGTGTCAAAGGAGAAATATGGGTGTGGGGTATCCTTTCAGAGAAATGCCTGGATAGAGATCATTTCTATTCATCTTGCTAGCTAAGCCCTTCTAGCAAGCCCCAAGCTGCCGTTTGCACTTCCCTCCTCTCCTGCTGGACCAGGGATGCTGACGCCCCTGTGGTTGGAGCCCCACCCCGTCTCTGGAGGAGCAGAAGGGTTTTGCTGGGGAAGGCGAGTGCTATGAACCAGCGCTGTTGTTTGGGGCTCCTTTCTGAATGGTGCCCCTCCTAGGGGCCTGTCCTGCCGGCTTAGCCCTTGGATAGGAACATCCTGGCCCTGAAGGCCTGACCCTGTTTGTCCCCCCTGCACCCAACTTCACTGCACTCCCTCTATGTACATACATTCACACTCACACGAAGGCACATTCACAAAACAAGTCCAACTTGTTTGAGCCAACATGCTGTCTGACACGGCCTTGGACAATGGGAAGCCGAGCTGCTCACCTCCAGCAGGTGACAGAGCCATGGCTGAGCAGGGAAGTCCTCGGGGAAGTGGGGTCAAGAGCCTCACCCCAAGCTCAAGCCAGAGCCGTGCTTTTCCAGTTGCAGCCACATGTTAGCCGAGTATAAAGTTCATTTATTGAGCTGCGACCGGCATTTTTCACCAAAGAAATAGAGGAAAGGACTTTAGGCTAAACCTCCTTCCCAGGCTATGCTGTTTCGCAGACTCCAGGCATCCATGAGTCGCCAGCCCAGGGCTTTTCCCCCCCGTTTAGTGTGCTTTACTCTGGTTTCTCATATAAGTCTTTCACCTTTCACCAGTTTGGTGTACCACGTGAACTATCATATTTAATATTTATCTTTAAATTGATCCACTTTATTTTTCTCATGCTTGGCGATAATAACAGCAAGATCAAAAGTTTTACATGCACTTTGAAGTGAATGGGGGCCAGGCACAGTGGCTCATGTCTGTAATCCCAGCACTTTGGGAGGCTGAGGTAGGTGGATCACTAGAGCCCAGGAGTTTGAGACCAGCCTGGGCAACATGGTGAAACCCTGTCTCTACAAAAATTAGCTGGGCGTGGTGGCCTACACCTGTGGTCCCAGCTACTTGGGAGGCTGAGGTGGGAGGCTCACCTGAACCCGGGAAGTTGAGCCTGCAATAAGCTGTGATCATGCCACTGTACTCCAGCCCGAGTGACAGAGGAGACCTCGTCTCAATAAATAAAGTGAATATGGAAGAACTGGGGTTCTTCCTGAGCCCCAAACCTGCCACCCAGAGAGATGACAACTGTCAGAGGGTGGCTCATAGCCCCATGTCCCCCAATCCTGGAGAGGTTCTCCTGTGGGCAGATATCTGACCATGCCAGCTGACCATGCCCTCTGTTTGAGAATACCCTGGAGGAAGGCAAGCCTGAATCCCCAGTCACTATTGTTGGGGTAACATTGCTGTCTGAAGGTCTCCATGCCACGTTCTAATTCTACAGGGTGCGTCTCTGTCTCAAGTGGCTGAGAAGTCCACAGATTCAGCCACACATGGGTCTGCAAGACTTTGCGTTCTGGCCATTCAGAGCTTCAAGGCTTGATTCATTAAATGGGGATGGGCAATAAGGAGGAGATCTCAGTGCAGGAAGACTTGGGGTTCCCACCCCACCCAGATCCTAGAACATCTTGAGCTCAGCCTGTCTTGGAAAACCAGTCTGATAAAAACTAATGCTTGGGGAATTTGCTGAACTGCCACCACCTTCTGAGCACAGTGGAGCTGAGAAGTCGGCTCACTGACAGGTTTGAGATCACTTGGCTCTAAGGGGGCATCCCAGGGAGGCTGCCTGACCAATCAACACACTGCCCTCCACCACCTGCCAGGGCTTCTACACTCTGGCCCACTGTGGTGCCAGGTGAGTCTCACCTGGAGGAAGAAGCTAGGGCCAGCTGGTGGAGCATCCAGGGCCCAGGTCGCTGCAGTTCCATGGCCACCCCAGGGCAGCACAGGCTCCAGGAGTGCTCTCTGATGTCACCCCATGATTCAGTGAATGAAGAGGCTTCCAGACCCAGAATTGGGAAGAAGGTCAAAGGTTAGGATTCTCTGGAGGAAATATCAAGAAACAGATAGGAATCCTAGAAACAAATGAGAGTAATTGTCTTTGGAAGTATTCATGGGAAATAACCTGGACTGATGCCTTGGCAACAGCATTCATCATCTTCATTTATTTTTTTCTTATGACACATGCTCAGCATTGGTCCGTATGTAGTCTTCATTTATGTAGACAGGGGACAAGCACCCCATGCACTCTGAAACCCACCACACCACTGAAACAGCCCTTGCTGGTGTTACCAGAACCTTCGCCTTCCTGCACCTTGTGGTCAATGCTTCCCTTATCTTACATAGCCTGGCAGCAATTGGTGACACCATTGATCACCCCCCTCCACCCCAATATACTTGCTTCTCCTGTCTGCCAGACGCATACCCTTTTGGTTTTCCTCCCAAATTCATTTTCGATTGCTTCTCTGACAAATTACCACAAACTCAGTGACTTAAAGCTACACACATTTACTCTCTTACAGTTTCAAAGTAAAAAATGAATCTGCAGGGCAGCATTCCTTCTGGAGGCTCTAGGGGAGATTCATTTTTCCTGCCTTTTCCAGCTACTGGAGGCTGCCTGCATTCTTTGGCTCATGGCCCAGCCAGCAATCTCATCATGCCGGCCTCTGCCTCCGTCGCTGCGTCTCCTCCTATGATTGACACTCCTGCATCCATCTTCCACTTAAAAGTACGCTCGGGGTCACACTGGACACACCTTGGTGATCCAGGATAATCTCCCCATCTCAAGATCCTTCACTTAATGGCATCTGCAAAGTCCCTTTTGAAAACCCAGGTAGCATGTTCACAGATTCTGCCTCCCACCCCACCCAGATCCCTGTCATGACTTCTCAGTCTCCGTTGTTAGTTTCTCTCACTTCTCATTTCCCGCAAAGTTCACAACGCTTAAACGTACAGCTCAATGATTTTTTTTTTTTTGACCCAGGTAAACATCTCTGTTACCACCACACAGATCAAGGCCTAAAACTCTTCCAGCACCTAGCACAGGCTCCTTCCTCCTTTCAGACAAGAGTGCCTCCCAGAGGCGGCCACTGTCCTAATCGCTATCGCCATGGGATGGTTTTGTGCGTCCCTCATCTTTATACGGGAATCATGCACTCTGCGGACAGCTGCTTTCACTCGGTATTATGTCTGGGGTATTATTGATGTTTTTCTCTTTACGGTAACCATTTCCCTTGCCTACTCTGTCCTAGAGAATCCATAGGCAGAGGGAGAAAATAGGGAGTAACTGCAACAAGAAGAGCCAGTGACTTAGAGCACCTGCCTGTCTAAGCCGCTGACTTCGCCCCCGCTTAGTCCTTCTTCTGGAACGTTTCCCCCACTGCTACCCTAACTTTGGCTAGAGCCTCGTTACACTCACTATTGCAATAGACTCTTGGGCAGATATTCCTCTGTTCCCCCTTGTCTGTGAACCTTTCTAAAGAGAACTTGATTATGTTATAGCAGTGCTCCTAAGTCTTCGATGGCTCCTTATTGCCATTTCCCTTAAGTCCAGCTTGAATGCTTTTTCTTCCACAGAGATTCTCTTTACCTCCTCACCTATACCTGTTTTTCCCCCTTCTCTCAGAATCTCATAGCTCTTTACCTGAACCTATCTTTTTTTTTTTTTTTTTTTTTTTTTTTTTTTGAGACGGAGTTTCGCTCTTGTTACCCAGGCTGGAGTGCAATGGCGCGATCTCGGCTCACCGCAACCTCCGCCTCCTGGGCTCAGGCAATTCTCCTGCCTCAGCCTCCTAAGTAGCTGGGATTACAGGCATGCACCACCACGCCCAGCTAGTTTTTTGTATTTTTAGTAGAGACGGGGTTTCACCATGTTGACCAGGATGGTCTCGATCTTTCGACCTCGTGATCCACCCGCCTCGGCCTCCCAAAGTGCTAGGATTACAGGCTTGAGCCACCGCGCCCGGCTACCTGAACCTATCTTATCTCTCAGCGTTCATAACATTCTTTTCTTTTCCTTCCTTCCTTCCTTTCTTTCTTTCTCTTTCTTTCTTTCTTTCTCTCTTTCTTTCTTTCTTTTTGAGACAGAGTCTTGCTCTGTTGCCCAGGACCCAGGCTGGAGTGCAATGGCATGATCTCAGCTCACTGGTTCAAGCAATTCTCCTGCCTCAGCCGCCCTAGTATCTGGGATTACAGGTGCCCACCATCATCCCCCAACTAATTTTTGTATTTTTAGTAGAGACGGAGTTTTGACATGCTCTCAAACTCCTGATCTTACCCACTTTGGCCTCCCAAAGTCCTGGGATTACAGGCATGAGCCACCACACCCAGCCGATAACATTACTTCTTATTTAATATATTTTCACTATGGCTCTTGTCTTCTATATTTTTATGTCTACTAATCTGTAAACTCTTTGAGGATTGGACTTGCCTAATTCATCTGGATTTCTCTAGCACACACAGGCACACTGGTACATACCAACTAATAAATATTTGAATGGTCTGCGTATGAGCTCATACGTATGAGCTGTAATCCCAGCACTTTGGGAGGTCAAATGCAGAAGGAGAACGAGACCAGGAGTTCAAGATCAGCCTGCACCACATAGTGAGACCCTATCTCTACAAAAAAAACTTCTAACATAGCCAGGCATGGTCATGTGCCTGTAGTCGCAGCTACTTGGGAGGCTGTGATGGGAGGATTGCTTGAGATACAGCCAGGAGGTCAAGGCTGCAGTGAGCTGTAATTGCACCATGTACTCCAGTCTAGGCAGCAGAGTGAGACCCTGTCTCAAAAAATGAATGAATGAATAAACGTTTAAATAAGTGAATGAATGGAAAACTGAGGTATGTGCATAACTGAAAAGGAGTTATTAGCATACACAAGATACTTTAAGAATGGAAGATTAAGAAAAACCTCTTTTCTGTGTCTTGTTAGCTAAAGGGTTGGGAGTTGATGGAAAGAATGGAGACCCATCAACCAAGTCACTCATTTCTGCCTTTGTCCTTGGTTCTTTGCAGCCAGAGAGAGTTAGCAAAACCTCTCCTTCTCTCCATTCAGGCTTTTGCAGTTCACCCATCCCATGAGTCTCCTTCAAGGGTTAGAAGTGAACTTCACCATACAAAATCTCAATTGAGACCCACATTGCTCTCAGGGTTATGACCTCTGAGTCCCCATGGAGCTATAAGTACCTGGGTGACATTCATAGGCATGTCCCAGGTTGCCTGGGTTTCTAGTCCTGTTTACTTTTCCTGGTGCCTTTTCATGCAAAATTCTCTAAAGCACATAGACTCAGAACAGCGGTTCTCAGTCTTCTCTTATTGCTGCTATTCTTTTTTTGTTTTAACTTCTAAGTTCAACAATACGTGTGCAGGTTTATTAAATAGGTAAACTCATATCATGGGGGTTTGTTATACAGATTATTTTGTCACCAGGTGTTAAGCCTAGTACCCATTGGTGATGTTTCCTGCTCCTCTCCCTCCTCCCAGCCTTCCCCTCAGGTGTGCCTTGGTGTCCGTTGTTTTTGTCTTTGTCTCCTTAAGTTCTCATCATTTAGCTCCCACTTACAAGTGAGAACATGTGGTATTTGGGTTTCTGTTCCTGTGTCAGTTTGCTAAGGATAATAGCTTCCAGCTCCATCCATATTACTGCAAAGAACATGATCTCATTCTTTTTCATGGCTGCATAGTATTCCATGGTATATATGTACCACATTTTCTTTATCCAGTCTACCATTGATGGGCATTTGAGTTGATTTCATGTCTTCGCTATTGGGAACCCTGCTGCAATGTACATACATGTTCATGTTTCTTTATGATAGAATTATTTATATTCCTTTGGGTATACACTCAGTAATTGGATTGCTGGGTCACATGGTATTCTAAGGTGGGCAGAAGACTCTAATGACTACTTTCCCCACCTACTCTTTATTTCTGATGGAAAAAGAGCTCAGTCATGGCCAGGCGCGGTGGCTCACACACTTTGGGAGGCCAAGGTGGGCAGATCATGAGGTCAATAGATCGAAACCATCCTGACCAACATAGTGAAACCCCATCTCTACTTAAAAAATACAAAAATTAGCTGGGTGTGGTGGCTCGTACCTGTAGTCCCAGCTACTCAGGAGGCTGAGGCAGGAAAATCACTTGAACCAGGGAGGCAGAGGTTGCAGTGAGTGGAGATCGCACCACTGCACTCCAGCCTGGGTGACAGAGCAAGACTCCATCTCAAAAAAAAAAAAAAAAAAAAAAAAAAGAGCTCAGCCATAGCAACAAAATTAGAGAACAACAAACTTGATGCTGGCAACACTTGTGAAGCTTGTAACTGAGAAACATGAACCTCAAACTCAGCACTTTCTATTGTGAAACACTGCCCCCAAAACCTTATCCAAATACTTCAGTTTCTTACCTTGATGGTATATTGCAAGGTATTTAAATAGCAATCGCAGATGAGCAAATTTAAGGGAGGTGGCATTTGCTTTAACATATTTGAAATCTGATGCATACAAAGTTTTTAAAAATCCTGTTACAGTGAAGCTAGTAGCCAGCAATTTCATTCATGCAAGTATGTCATTACATACTTAAGAGTAAACCATGCAACCTGCAATAAACTTGGCTGAAAATTATCTACATGAATTAGTTGTAATTTCTCTTTTAAAAGGGAGAGTAGAATTCTAGTTCTCTACATTTTCTTGTTCCCAGTAGAACCTTTACAATGTTGCTTAGCATTGAATTATGTTCAGATTACCTAATGAGAAATGGAATCGGAGTTTTTTAGGGATTTCTAGAAACGGCTGGTTTTAGTTTATAAATTCCAGGCAGGGTGTGGTGGCACATGTCAAGAGATCAAGACCATCCTGGTCAATATGGTGAAACCCCATCTCTACTAACAATACAGAAAATTAGCTGGGCATGGTGGCACATGCCTGTAATCCCAGCTACTCAGGAGGCTGAGGCAGGAGAATTGCCTGAACCCGGGAGGCGGAGGTTGCGGTGAGCCGAGATCGTGCCATTGCACTCCAGCCTGGGTAACGAGAGAAACTCCGTCTCAAAAATAAAATAAAATAAAAATCTACGAAATGGCATCATTTACTCATAAAGATCAAAGAAAGACCTCAAATTTTCCAGTCAGTTTGAGGCCTACACTTTGAGACTCTGCTGTGGAGGAATAAGGAGCACCTACGTTGGACTGAATAAATCCAGCTTCTGTGATCTGGTGTTGTCCCCAAACAGGGAAAGGGACAGACCAGCTTAGTTTCACAGTTGCTTTCTTTTGTGCCAGGCAGGGTCTTCTGGAACCAACCATAATGACTTATGCCAATTGGAGAAAATGTGCTATAAAAAGTTCAGTTGTTCCCTAGGCCCAAGTAGAAGAGTCCTTGAATCCTAGAATAAAAGGCCACTTTTTAAAGTTACTCTATTCTAAATGAAGACCAAAATTTCATAGACATAGGACAAGGGATTGGGGAAGGGAAATTGATTCTTCAAAAAAGAAACTGACAAGGACTTAAAGATTTCAGTGGTGCACCAGTTCCTAAGTTGAGCAAACAGTGAGTCAAGTCATGTTGGGTTTGTGGACATGTGTGGTTTTTTCAACAAAATTATATGGGCTGGGCACAGTAACTCACGCCTGTAATCACAGCGCTTTGGGAGGCTGAGGCAGGCAGATCACTTGAGGTCAGGAGTTCAAGACCAGCCTGGACAACATGGTGAAACCCCATCTCTACAAAAACACAAAAATTACCCGGGCATGGTGGCACGTGCCTGTAGTCCCAGCTACTCAGGAGGCTGAGACAGGAGAATTACTTGAACCTGGAGGTGGAGGTTGCAGTGAGCTGAAATCATGCCCCTGCACTCCAGCCTGGGTGACAGAGTAAGACCCTGTCTCAAAAAAAAAAAAGAAAAAGTGTGTGGAAGCACAGTGTAACATGCTGTAAATTCCACTTTGAACATTCACAGCATACTCCTAAATAAGTCATCTCATTAGCAAGGCTATTTAAGGGTTAAGGGTCTCTCTTCATCCTTTGACAAACAGGTCTATCTCTTTTGAAAGGCTTCTTCCTTTGTTCATTGCCTCTTCTTCGACACTGGCCTCCTTAATTGGCCATGGAATTGTGAGTCAAACAGTTCTCTGTTGCTTTCAGTGACTTCATGAAGTTTTCTATTTTTTTTTCTGCATTGATGTTTATCATCATTTGCATTTTGTTACATTGCATATTGTTGGATGATAGCAACCTCTAACCATCAAAGAGAGAACACTTTGCCTAGATAGGCAGGGCAAAGTTGGGGGAGGAGGTGGTCAGTGTTTGAGCAAAGGCCAAATTTTTTGATCAACTGACTCATAAATACCTATAAGATTTTTGCTGTCTAATAAATATCTACATGATTTTTGCTGTCCTTTGCAACTTGAATCTTCAGGAACTCAGATAAAGAAGACATGGGTAACGATGATCCCTGTAGAGCTAATAGTAATGCACTTTAAGTGGATATAGCAATCTATATTTTTCTTTTTTGAGACAAAGTTTCACTCTTGTTGCCCTGGCTGGAGTGCAACGGTGTGATCTCAGCTCACTGCAACCTTCACCTCCCTGATTCAAGTGATTTTCCTGTCTCAGCATCCCGAGTAGCTGGGATTACACACATTAGGCCACCATGCCCGGTTAATTTTTGTATTTTTAATAGAGACAGAGTTTCACCACATTGGCCAGGCTAGTCTCGAACTCCCGACCTCAGGTGATCCGCCTGCCTTGGCCCCCCAAAGTGCTGGGTTTACAGGTGTGAGTCACCACACCCGGCCCAGTCTAGATTTTTCAGAGTATTTTTTCCATAGATTTTTTTTTCCCCTTCTAACTTTTATTTTAACTTCAGGGGTACACGTGCAGGACGTGCAGCTTTGTTATGTAGGTAAACGTGCCACAGTAGTTTGCTGCTCACATCATCCCGTCACCCATGTATTAAGCCCAGCATCCATTCTCTATTCTTCCTGACACTCTCCCTTCTCCCACCCTATCCCATAGATTTCTACCTGAACTCTTAAAGTTGGTGGAGCAACTGTAGGAACCTGTAGTTCAGAGAGATCCTGCAGTATGGGTCTCCAAGTGCCCAATATTTTCAATGCATACTCATTAGGGACAAATCTTAGGCATGAGATTAAGCCAAGGGGTAGCAAATGCATTTCTTTTGTGTGTGTGTGTGTGTGTGTGTGTGTCTGTCTGTCTGTCTGTGTGTGTGTGTGTGTGTGTGTACTTTAGGTTCTGGGGTAACGTGCAGATCAGGCAGGATTGTTGCATTGGTACACACATGGCAAGGTGGTTTGCTGCCTCCATTCCCCATCACCTATATCTGGCATTTCTCCCCATGTTATCCCCCCCAAACCTCCCCACCCCTCCTCTGTCCCTCCCTTAGCCCCCGCAACAGACCCCAGTGTGTGATGCTCCCCTCCCTGTGCTCATGTGTTCTCATTGTTCAACACCCGCCTATAAGCGAGAACATGGGGTGTTTGGTTTTCTGTTCTTGTGTCAGTTTGCTGAGAATGATGGTTTCCAGATTCATCCATGTCCCTACAAAGGACATGAACTCATCCTTTTTTATGGCTGCATAGTATTCCGTGGTATATATGTGCCACATTTTCTTTGTCTGTTCTATCATCAATGGGCATTTGGGTTGGTTCCAGGTCTTTGCTATTGTAAACAGTGCTGCATGAACATATGTGTGCATGTGTCTTTATAATAGAACAATTTATAATCCTTTGGGTATATACCCAGTAATGGGATCGCTAAGTCAAATGGAATTCTATTTCTAGATCCTTGAGTAATCGCCACACTGTCTTCCACAATGGTTAAACTAATTTACACTCCCACCAGCAGTGCAAAAGTGTTCCTTTTTCTCCACATCCTCTCCAGCATCTGTTGTCTCCAAATTTTCTTTTTTTCTTTTTTTTTTTTTTTGAGACAGAGTTTCGCTCTTGTTACCCAGGCTGGAGTGCAATGGCGCGATCTTGGCTCACCACAACCTCCGCCTCCTGGGTTCAGGCAATTGTCCTGCCTCAGCCTCCTGAGTAGCTGGGATTACAGGCACGCGCCACCATGCCCAGCTAATTTTTTGTATTTTTTTAGTAGAGATGGGGTTTCACCATGTTGACCAGGTTGGTCTTGATCTCTCGACCTTGTGATCCACCCACCTCGGCCTCCCAAAGTACTGGGATTACAGGCTTGAGCCACCGCGCCCGGCCTGTCTCCAGATTTTTTAATGATTGCCATTCTAACTGAGCTAGGAGGATTAAGGTACCATTTAGAGTCCTCTCTGATCCTTCTGAGTGAGCTGAAGTCAGGCCTCTGAAGACAGAAGGAGAAGAATCCTTAGGCTGAAGCTGTTTGCATTCTAGACACCATAAACCTGTCTTCTAGGATGATGTGAGGCGATGCATACACTCACGTGAGGGGGATTTCCTGGGGGGAGCAGGTGTGCCTTCCTCCGATGTGTGATTGACTCCCAGCATGCTCAGTTACTGATTAATCAGTGGATCACTCTGGCTTCCTGGCAGCTGCCCTTCCATGGGGTGAGGGAGTGTAGGTCATAGCGTGAGCTGGGATGAGTGTTGGCTTGAAAAGGTTTACCGGGTATCACAGGCACTTAGGAAATGCTTGGTTGCTGCAAGTTGGATCCTGAAGCCTTTAATTTAGACAATTTTAACATAGTCAGGCTAGAGAAACACTTCCTTTATGAGCAGTAGGGTTTGTGAAATGCCCAGATATGTGGGAAACCTGAAATAATAATGATCTGTGGCTCCCAGCATGCTCCCTTAGGGGAGCATCCTGGGGGTTGGTCTGACTTGCCTAGGGGTCACTGGTGTGTGGCTCAGCTGCAGCAGTGTTGTAGGGGGTGTCCAGGGGAATGGACAATTTCATCTTTTCCATCACACATGGAAGGGGAGTTGCTAGGTCAGGAAAAGCTGCTGCTAAGCTAAGGTTCTTGTCACGTGGTCTTTGAGTGCCTCAGGAGGGGCCGTCCAGGACCAGGGGACTTTGTAGAGCCTCACCTCCTTCCTAAAAATCTTGCCATGAGGTTGCAATGGGCCATGTTCACCAGTGCTCCAGCAGACCCCAGGAGAGGAAGAAGGGACCCTTGGGAGGTAGCGCTGCTTCCCCTTTCCAAGATGCAAGTTCCCAGACGAGGCCCTGGCTGCATTGCCAGACTGTAGCCCATAGGCAGGCAGAACCTCAGGCCAGCACCCTGCCTTCCAGCCAGCATGGCTGTGACTCCCTAAGCAGCCTAATCCAGGACTGTGGTTCCCTCTGGGTTTCCCGGGGAAAGTGGGGGAATTTTCAATGTTCCTTCTATCTAGGTTTCTCTTGTTTTAGAAAACATTGAAGTACTTGTGGGTGACACAGGTGAGCTCATCAAACAGCCTTAAGAAGAGTCTTTGGCAGGAATAATGGAAAAAGGAGTGGGAAACTCTTACTTCTTCCTCCACCACTCTCGATCACACTCACGGAGGTGAGTTTGCTTTGTACCCTGAGTGGAGCTGATTCCAGCGAATCAGCCAATGGTGTGTTCCTCATTCATAGCCAGGAAAAGCCCATCTCAGCAGTCAGACCTAGGGCCCTTCACAGCAGACCTTCTCCACAGTGGTGGCTGGTCTGACTTGGGAAAAGGGAGGAAGATAGATGTGTCATGAATGAAATGTGTGTAGTATGTAGGTGCACATTTAAAGACTGACACAGGCTGGGTGCGGTGGCTCACGCCTGTAATCCCAACACTTTGGGAGGCTGAGGCAGGCAGATCACCTGAGGTCAGGAGTTTGAGACCAGCCTGATCAACATGGAGAAACTCCGTCTCTCCTAAAAATACAAAATTAGCCGGGCGTGGTGGCGCATGCCTGTAATCCCAGCTACTCAGGAGGCTGAGGTAGGAGACTCGCTTGAACCCAGGAGGCGGAGGTTGCAGTGAGCTGAGATCGCGCCATTGCGCTCCAGCCTGGGCAACAAAAGCAAAACTCCATCTCAAAAAAAAAAAAAAAAAAAAAAAGACTGACATAGAAGTTCCCTTATAGAAAAAAATGAATCCTGGAGTACTCACTGCTAGTCCCACCTAAGTATCTTCTCTCTTAGGATAAGAGTATAGAGAATGTCCCAGACTAGATGTCATGAGTCCAGACCCATGTTGAGGGAGAACCTGCCAGATGCAATGGAGTGGGACGTGACCTGGTAAGGCAGTGGACCAAGGGGACCCATGAACTTGAGTGCAGAGCCAGGCAGCCATGTTGAGAGCAGAGTTTGTAGGCAGCTACCTGGCTTTGAGCCTGGCATGCAACCAAGATCCTAAGGCCTTCAGGGGCTCCCCTGGAATGTTCTAGATACAGGAAGCAGTACCTGCCAAAAGGGCCGGGAAGGAGCTTTTTCCTGGGCTATTTCAAATCTACCATGTCCCAGATAATTGCATTTTTCAAAAGCATTTTTTAATATGTGTGGAGACAGGGTTCTTGGTCTGTGGCCCAGGCTAGTCTCGAGCTCCTGGCCCCAAGTGATCCGCACACCTCAGCCCCCCAAAGTGCTGGGATTATAGGCATGAGCCACTGTGCCTGGTTTTGAAACTCTCATTCTAATTGACATTAGTTCTCACTAATGGCATTTAGTCAGGATAGCTGTCAAAGGTTATCACATTCCACAGTATTCTGTTTGTTCAGGGGATGGTTAGCATAGTTGATTAAAGTTAGACTGTAGATTTTTTCTATCATAATAATTACATGTTAGTACAGTTTATAAAAATTTAAATAGTTAAGAGGAATGTGCAAAAAAGAATTGTTTCCCTCTCACTCTAGTCCCTCTATAAATACATCATTTCTTGTGTAATCTCACAGAGATTTTACCCATATATGTGCATATATATATATGTATATATATGTATATACACACACACACACACACACACACACATATATATTATATATATATATATATATATATATATATTTATTTATTTATTTATTTATTTTTATTTTTATTTTTTTAAGACAGGATCTCCCTCTGTCTCCCAGACTGGAGTACAGTTGTAGGTGCTCTTGGCTTACTGCGGCCTTGACATCCCAGGCTCAGGTGATCCTCCTACCTTAGCCTCCCAAATAGCTGGGACTACAGACACACACCACCACACCCCGCTAATCTTTTTATTTTTATTTTTGTAGAGACAGGGTTTTGCCATGTTGCCCAGGCTGGTCTCAAACTCCTGGGCTGAAGCAATCCATCCACCTCCACCTCCCAAAGTACGAGGATTACAGGCGTGAGCCACCACGCCCAGCCATGCATATATTGTCCTCTTTTGATTTCTCACATAGAGACACAGACTGCTTGACAACTTGCTGTCTTTTTCACCCAAGGACATATTTTTGTTCCTCTTTCCATATCGGCAATATAGGTTTATGCCATTCTTTTCCATTTATTTATTTATTTTGAGATGGAGTCTCACTCTGTCATCCAGGCTAGGGTGCAGTGGCCCGATCTCAGCTCACTGCAACCTGGCCTTCTCAATTCTTTTTAACAGTTGTAGCCGGGCGCGGTGGCTCAAGCCTGTAATCCCAGCACTTTGGGAGGCTGAGGCGGGTGGATCACGAGGTCGAGAGATCGAGACCATCCTGGTCAACATGGTGAAACCCCGTCTCTACTAAAAATACAGAAAATTAGCTGGGCATGGTGGCACGTGCCTGTAATCCCAGCTACTCAGGAGGCTGAGGCAGGAGAATTGCCTGAACCCAGGAGGCGGAGGTTGCGGTGAGCCGAGATCGCGCCATTGCACTCCAGCCTGGGTAACAAGAGTGAAACTCCGTCTCAAAAAAAAAAAAACAGTTGTTCCTATTGATGCTTTTTCCCATTATATCAGTGCTACAAGAAGCATCCTTACACACTTTGCATATACATGCAAATCAACCATAATACAGAGTCCTAGATTTGGAATTTCTGCATCTAAATAATATGCATTTTGGATTATAGCAGATAGTGCTACCTTGCCCCTGGAAACAGTTGTGCCAATTTTAATTCCCTCCAAAAACGTGTGAGAATGCCTGTTTCTCCACACTTTCACCAATTCTATGTATGTGCAGTGTTTTTGATCATTGTGAATGGATAAAAAATTGCTCCTGTTTAAATTCTTATTTATATGAAGGATGAGGGAGGTTCTGAGTCTTTCCACGTTTCTAAACTTTTTGCATATTTTTAGTAAACTGCCTTTTTATATCTTTTGTCCCTCTTTCTATTGATTGTTGTTTTTTTCTTATTGATTTGTCATCTCTCCTTAGATGCAAACGGTGCTAGCCTGGTTTTTTGGCATCTGTGTTACTATTTTCCCTCCACTTTTCACTTGTCTTTTGCCTCACTTAATGTTTTTTTACTTCAGCGCAAAATCTTTAAATTTCCTTGCAGTAAAAGATACCAGTTTTATCATTCTGAGAAAGTTCTGCCTCTACCTTAATATTTTATACATAAAAGCAAAATATTTTGTGTCCTACTAATAATTTTATGTTTAGTGTTTTTTCTCATTTGTTTGTTTTTGCTTAAATACTTTGCTTCCATGGATTTTTCTTTTTTGGGGGGTATAAGGAAAAAGATAGGTATAAGGAAAGGTATAAGATGAGGTATAGGATGAGGTATAGGTATAAGATGAGGAAAAGGTATAAGATGAGGTATAAGGAAAAAGATAGGTATTATTTTCGGTTTATATTTTTCCAAATTACTAACAAGTTGTTCTAGTAGATTTATTGAATAATCTATTTTTTCCACTGATTTTTTTAAAAGCATAAGCTTTTCACTTATCAATCATTTGCATATATATTTGTTTAGATCTGTTTCTGGACTGTATTCTGTACCAGTGAAATCATGATTGTTTTATTAGGTTTTAGCCATTCATTTTTTTTCTCCTTCCATTCCCTTCCAGCCAAGACTCTGCTCCACTAGAGAAAGAAAAAGAGCAGGAGGTGTGAGTGATTCAGGAGCCTGTTGCCGGCCTTGACAAATACAGTAAAGTTTGACTTTCAGAGGCTAGGGCTGCCAGGCTTGCCCTGGGTCCTGGGCCCTAGGTCATGTGGCTGGAGCAGATAAGAAGCCACTTTGGAGAAACCCATGCAGACAGCAGCCCCCGGCAGTGTGTGTGTGTGGCCTGCAGTGGTTATCCGTACAAGCAGCAAACAGAATAGCAGTGATTGCAGACAGGGGATGCGGGCATGGGGAGGGGTGTGGAAGGAGCATGTAGCAGCAGCTTGCCCTGGAACTCAGCCTTCAGATGGGTCCTGCTTATTCTTCCTGCTTTGTGTTCACAGCTTGTAGTTGGAGGGGAGGCCTACAGCCCTGGTTCCACCTATTCGTGGATAACCAAGGCTAGGACGGCATGGGGGCAGCCATGTTTGCTGGAGGGAACATGGCTCCTCTCCAGGAAATCCATGTGAATCTCAAACTTACTCTCCCTCTGGCCGAGAGAACTGGATACATGTTCCCCATCTCCTCCTCGTTCCTTTCATCAGAATTGCATGAGGAGTGTATTAAAACAGATTCCTGGGACTTTCTGGGGAAATTGAACTGTCGTGTATCTTGATTTGGCCATTGGCCATAAGGAGGCATATCATTGTCAAACTATACCCTTAAGATTGATTTTTTTTTAACTATATGAAAATTACACTTAGTAGAGGAGGAAAGGAGAGGCAAATACATTTCACACCAGCTTCATAGTCACTCCTAAGCATGTGGCCTCAGTTTGCAAGAGTTACTGCTGCTGTACACAAGCCTGTAAAGACTGCTTTGGAAAAAAAGAGTAGAATGTGAATGGTGAAGTCCAGGTTAAAGGGGATGCATGTGCTTCTGATGAGATTCTCTCAGTTTACTGTATGTTTAAAATTTTCCCAACGAAATGTTAGACAAAATGCTAAGTAGTACCCCATGGAAATCACTCACAGATGTGTTCTTAAAGAATGAGCAGGAGGCCGGGCGCGGTGGCTCAAGCTTGTAATCCCAGCACTTTGGGAGGCCGAGGCGGGTGGATCACGAGGTCGAGAAGTCGAGACCATTCTGGCCAACATGGTGAAACCCCGTCTCTACTAAAAATACAAAAAATTAGCTGGGCATGGTGGCACGTGCCTGTAATCCCAGCTACTCAAGAGGCTGAGGCAGGAGAATTGCCTAACCCCAGGAGGCGGAGGTTGCGGTGAGCCGAGATCGCGCCATTGCACTCCAGCCTGGGTAACAAGAGCGAAACTCCGTCTCAAAAAAAAAAAAAAAAAAGAATGAGCAGCAAAAAAAAAGTAATGGCGCATAAATGGTTATATACGGCAAAGGATCACATTTCCTGTGATATTATGTTGGCCATCACCAAGCACCACACACAGGATGGCTTAAAGCGACAGAAATGTACTTTGGGAGGCTGAGGAGGGTGGATCGCCTGAAGTTAGTTCAAGACCAGCCTGGCCAACATGGCAAAACCCTGTCTCTACTAAAAATACAAAAATTAGCTGGTATGGTAGCATGTGCTGTCGTTGCAGCTACTCTGGAGGCTGAGGTGGGAGAATTGTTTAAATCCACGAGGCAGAGATTGCAGTGGGCCGAGATTATGCTACTGCATAATAGATTATGCCACTGCATCCCAGCCTGGGCGACAGAGCAAGACTCCATCCCCACCAAAAAACAGAAATATATTCATTCCCTTATGCTTCTAGAGGCTGGACAGTAGACAGCAAGATTTCAGCAAGGCTGGTTCCCTCTAGAGGCTGTGAGGAAGAATCCACTCCAAGCCCCCTCTGGGCTTCCAGTGTGGCTGCTGTCCTTTGGTGTTTCTGGGCTGGTAGTTGGAGCGCTCCCATCTCTGCCTCCATCTTTTTGGGTTTTCTCCCCATACGGGTGGTTCTGTGTCCATGTCCCCTAATTCACCTCTTAGGAGGACACCAGTCATACTGAAGTTAGAGCCCACCCTCATCCAGCATGACCTCATCTTACATTGATTACATCAAAGATCCTATTTCAGGCCAGGCGTGGTAGCTCACGGTGTAATCCCAGCACTTTGGGAGGCCAAGGCAGGAGGGTCACTTGAGCCCAGAAGTTTGAGACCGGCCTTGGCAACATAGGCAGACCCCGTCTCTATAGAAAATACAAAAATTACCTGGATGTGGTGGCATGCACCTGTAGTCTCAGCGGCTCAGGAGGCTGAGATGGGAGGGTCACTTGAGCCCAGGAGTCAGAGGTTGCAATGAGCTGAGATCACATCATTGCACTCCAGCCCTGGGTGACAGAGCCAGACCCCCCCCCCCCCGCCCAAATTGTGTTTCCAAATAAAGTCACATTCATAAGCTCTGGTGGACATGAGTTGGCGAGGGAGGGATGGGGAATCTGGGGAGGGACACTTTCTCTGGGTGGACATGAGTTAGCGGGGTATGGGGGGACACTTTTCCTCCCAGTGCAGTTATTTTCTTTTTTGTTCTTGAGATGGAGTCTTGCAGTGCAGCGGCACAGTCTCGGCTCAGTGCAACCCCCGCCTCCCAGGCTCAAGCAATTCTCCTGCCTCAGCCTCCCATGTAGCTGGCACTACAGGCACATGCCGCCATACCTGGCTAATTTTTGTATTTTTAGTACAGACAGGGTTTCTACATATTGGCCAAGCTGGTCTCGAACTCCTGACCTCAAGTGATCTCCCCACCTCAGCTTCCGAAGGTGCTGCGACTGCAGGCATGAGCCATCATGCCTGGCCCCAGTACAATGATTATTAAACAACTTCTGCCACTCAGACAGCCTAGATGAAAGTCAGTATGAATGTTCATTGGAGAACTGTGGTCTGTTGCAGAAAAATGACTCCAGCAGAGACAGAGATTTCAATATTGAAGAATCGTGAAAAGTTTGATGCTTTACTTGAGTGAAAAGAAATCCATGTGTAACTACAGAATTAATGTGCATAGATTACATTTTTAAAAGATTCTAAGGCCACCTTCCAAATCTACAAAATTTAACTCTCTGGAGTCAAGACCTCAGAAATCTGTATTTTTCATAAATACTCTGTGTGACTCCAGAGCACCATGAAGTTTGTTGTAACTTACTGTCCTAGAAGGGTAAGCGCAGAAGAAAAATGGAGATGGGGAAACTGGAGGTGCTGGGCGTGGCTTGGCGGGCAGTGTTCGTAGAGTTGTTGTTATTATTATTATTGAGACAGAGTCTCACTCTGTCTCCCAGGCTGGAGTGCAGAGGTGCAATCTCGGCTCACTGCAATCTCCGTCTCCCAGATTCAAGCAATTCTCCCACCTCAGCCTCTCAAGTAGCTGGGATTGCAGGTGCATGCCTCCACATCTGGCTATTTTTAGCAGAGACAGGGTTTCACTTTGTTGGCCAGGCTGGTCTCAAACTCCTGACCTCATAATCTGCCCACCTCGGACTCCCAAAGTGTTGGGATCACAGGCGTAAACCACCTCGCCCTGCCACTTGTGTGGTTATTAGAGAAGCCACATCCTCAAGCTCCTGTGGTTGTGCGTGGAGTCCAGGATCTGGACCCGAAGACTGCTCTAGTTCTGGCTCTGCATCTAACTGACGGTGTGACTTGGAGCAAGTTCATCAACCTCTCTGAGCAATGGTTTCCTCACACCCTGCCTCCCTGCAGGATGCTGTGTGGCTACAGTGAGATCATATGAGAGCCGTGAAACAGGACACAGGGCTCACACTCAAACAGGAGGGCGAGGGGTCCCTTCAGCTCCAGCTTCTGCTAAGCAGGGGTGGGCTTCTGTTAGGAGTAAGGGACAGGTGTGCCCAGAACCCCAGCTGCTGTGTGCTTGGACCCTCCTGGGCAGGACTGCGCACCCCTGGAGGAGCTGGAGAATGTGACATTCTGGTCTCTCTGAGTTGTCTCTTCAGGCCAGCCAGGGGCATCTCTGCTGACCCCCCATCCTCACTCCATCTTCACCTGGACAGGTGCAGCACTAGACCCAGGACACTCCACCTGGTCAGGGAAGGACAGTCCCAAAGGTGAGGCCGGCCATGGCCCCAGTGTGTCTCAGAGGCTTACAGAACTGCCTCCCCCTCCCCACGATCCCTTCCTCCATTTAGCCACAAATATGCTAATATTTCCTCTGTGCCAGGCACCCTGCTTAGTCTGGGGACAAAAAGACACTTGGCTAAGACACTCATGGGGCTTACCTCGGAGCAGTGAGACAGACATGATAATTACAGGTGCTGGGTAGTGCTGCAGCAGAATAGAAATACTCTGTATGTACCAATATCCTGGGTCAGAAATATTCCAGGCAGAGGAAACAGCAAGTGCGAAAGCTCTGAGGTGCAGCAGGACCGCGGAGACTCAGGCATTGCTGGAGCATGGGGAGAGATGGGGTGTGGTGGGGGCTGAAGTGGAAGGAACTGGGCGAGAGCCCTGACTTGGTGGGGCCCGTGGGTTATGGCTAGGGATTTCGATTTTATGCTGAGAAGCAGGGGCAGCCATGGAGGGTTTTTTGTTTGTTTGTTTGTTTGTTTGTTTTGAGATAGTCTCTCATGCTGTTGCCCAGGCTGGAGGGCAGTGGCACAATCTTGGCTCACTACAACCTTCGCCTCCCAGGTTCAAGCAATTCTCCTGCCCCAGTCACCTGAACAGCTGGGGTTACAGGCACGCACCAGAACGCCTGGCTAATTTTTGTGTTTTTACTAGAGACGCGGTTTCACCGTGTTGGCCAGGATGGTCTCAGCCTCTTGACCTCGTGATCCGCCCGCCTCGGCCTCCCAAAGTGCTGGGATTACAGGCGTGAGCCACCGCGCCCAGATGCCACTGGAGAGTTTTAAGCAAAAGACTAATGACTTTGCTCTACATTTGATCTGATAGCTCTGGCTGCCATGTGGAGGGCAGATTGGGCTTGGTTGGTGGTGGGGGGTCAGGTCAAGAGTGGAAGCAGGAGGAGAGCTAAGAGGCCATTGCTGTTGTCCAGGTGGCAGTCAGAGGTAGCCTGAATGGGTAACTGTGAGGATGGAGAGAATGTGAAATTGTCATAGACATGGAACCGTAGAAATTGCTGCCGCACTGGATGCCAGCAGCAAGGGAAGAGAAGTTGAGGATGCTGCCAAGGTTTTGGTCTGCGCAACTGGGTGATTTGATTTATGGAAATGATTAATACTGGGATGGGGACCCATGTTTGGGATAGGGCCATCAACATTCATTGGGGTCAGGTTTGAGGTGCCAAGGAAACATCAGTAGATTTCAAATTTGAAATCTAAGTTCATTGAATCATAAATTCATTGAATATATGAGTCTAGAGCTGAACTGTCCAAGGTGGGAGCCACCAGCCATATTAAACAGCACAGATATAGAACATTTCCATCACTGGACAAAATCCTGCCAGGCGGCGCTGATCTAGACCTGTGGCCCAGTGCCATAGGCATTTCTCTCTGGGATAATGGCACCCGATCTGGTGGTGCTGTCTAGAAAGCTGCTGTCCGTGTGTTGTTCACAAATGGCTCTTTCTTGCCCTCTCGGCTTGACCACACCAGAATGTGTATTCAGTGATGTCCCTTACCTGTGGCCATGTCAGGCAGGCAGTGACCTCCCAGTAAGACAATTCGCCCTGTTCCCATTTTTAAGAAAGTCACTTCCTGGGCTAAAGCATCATTTTGGTGATGAGTCTAACACATAGAATAGAGGGTATACCCAGCAGGCGTCACCAGTTGTCATGAGTTCTCGTACTCACTTTATACATTGCTAATTTAAGAAATGTTCGACGGGGCCAGGGGCGGTGGCTCAACTCTGTAATCCCACCACTTTGGGAGGCAGAGGTGGGTGGGTCACCTGAGATCAGGAGTTCAAGACCAGCCTGGGCAACATGGTGAAACCCCTATCTCTACTAAAAATACGGAACTCAGCTGTCACGGCAGCATGTGCCTGTTATCACAGCTACTCGGGAGACTGAGGCAGGAGAATCACTTGAACCTGGGAGGCAGAGGTTGCAGTGAGCTGAGATCGCACCACTGTACTCCAGCCCCGGTGACAGCGCAAGACTCTGTCTCAAAAAACAAACAAAAAGGAATGTGCGGTGGGACAAGGCACAATGGCTCATGCCTGTAATCCCAGCACCGTGGGAGGCTGAGGTGGAAGGATCCCTTGAGGCCAGGAGTTTGAGACCAGACTGGGCAACATAGCATGACCCCATCTCTAAAAACACAAATTAATAGATTAGCCAGCCACTGTGGCATGTGCTCATACTCCTAACTCCTCAGGAGGCTGAGGGGGAAGGATCACTTGAGGCTGAAACTCGAGGCTGAGGCTACAGTGAGCCATGACTGCACCGCTGCACTCCAGCCTGCTGACAGAGCAAGACCCTGTCTCTTTCACACACACACACACACACACCAAAGAGTGAAAAAGAGGACATAGGCCTGAATCCAATGGACTTCTCTTCTAGAACATACCATGCCACCTGAGACAAGTCAGTCAATCTTTCTAAGCATAAACATCCTTAACTGCAGAGGGGAGGAGGTTGCATGGTTGGGCATGGGGAGGGGGAATTGCGTGAATCAGCAAAAAGAAGTAAGGGTCATGAGGCAGAGTGGTGTTGTTTGGGGTTTTTAAATAAGACAGTTCAGTGACTATTACTGTTTTTCACAGTATAATCATTTGCCATTTTAGAAACAGCGGCAAGAACAACAATATTTTTCTTTCTTAAATTATCCGATTATGGCCAGGCGCAGTGGCTCATGCCTGTAATCCCAGCACTTTGGGAGGCTGAGGTGGACGGATCACGAGGTCAGGAGATCAAGACCATCCTGGCCAACACGATGAAATCCCATCTCTACTCAAATACAAAAATTAGCTGGGCATGGTGGCACGTGCGTGTAGTCCCAGCTACTCAGGAGGCTGAGGCAGGAGAATTGCTTGAACCCGGAGGTGGAGGTTTCAGTGAACTGAGATCGCGCCATTGTCCTCCAGCCTGGTGACAGGGCTAGACTCTGTCTCCAAAAAATAATTATTATTATAAAAGACACATTTAGAAATATTGTTTCTGGAATAATGGCATATGAGGTTGTCGGTAAATCAATAGTCTTGATTCTCCCTTTAAAAATAGCAAAATACAGAATAATTCCTAGATTAGAGTGTTATGCAATAGATCTGAAATCTGCTTTATTACGCCACTTGGGTCAGTGAGGAAATAATGTATTTTAGGTGCCATATGCATATTTTCCTTGTGAATAGCACATCCTATAACCTTACCTAAGGTGGCTTGAGGTCTAAGTCTTGAGAGACTACGGTCCAGAGTGATCTCAGCAAGTCTGCAAAAGGACACGTTTTAAGGAACTCATGTCCCACGAGCTGTTGATGCTGCCCATTAGAGTTGAAACTCAGATCCTCCCATTTTACCCCTGCAGCGAGAGGCAGGATTTTGTAAGGAAGGACCCAGACGGGAAGCCTCCAAAAGTCCCTCTTGTTTACCCAGACTAAGCCCAGGCCATGCCCCCCTCCCAGCGCAGAGAGTTTCCCTGGGGGCCTCTCCAGATCCCTAAGTCAGGCATTCATTGGAAAAACCCACGTGTCTCCTTGACTCAGTACATTCCTGGAAAGTTTGCCCTAATCTGAGGTTAGAGGCTGGAGGGCTGAGGATCCCAGTGGCTGCCAACATTCAGTGGCAACATTTGGTAAAAAATGGAGTTAGTGGCTTGAAAACCCACAGGTACCCTAGTGAATTCCCAGCAGTCATTTCATTTTTACAAACCACTGGCCCCTTTTCCGACGACCTGGGCTGCCCGCCCACCTGTGCTGGCTTCTGCGTCTGGTGTTGAGGTTGCTGGCTGTGGCATCAGAGGGGGCTCATTTCATGAGCAGAAGCAATGCCAGGTCCATGGCGAACAGTCAAAGCCCCAGAGCCCAGGACTGTCCTTCTCCTTCTCCCCACAACTGCGCTGGCTGGAGAGTTGGTCACAGCCCAGGCACGGGTTTCCTCCTTGTTTTCTTTCTTCCTTTCCTCTTGCTGCCGTGAATACTGGGACAGTGACCTCCCATCGCTGTGCAATGACTGCAGGGAGGGCGAGGGGTGGGTGGGCTTCAGGGGTTCTGAGGCTTGTCACTTGCCAGGTATGGTTTCTTAGGCCACCATAGGCATTCAGAGCTCAGCCCCTGGCCAGCCCTGACTCCTGGTTTGGATCTAGCAAGGCAGAGGGCAGTTTATCAAGGATGGGTGCAGATGGATCCACTGCCTTCATTTCAGCCAAAAGCTTTTACCAAAAACAACTAGCTCTGAGGGGAACGCTCCCTGGGGGCCCGCAGACAGGGGCTTGTTAACACAAAAGCTTCCTCCCCGAGAAAGACTCTTGCTGCAGATACAGATGCTGCTCTCACAGCCTTGGCACCATCATCTCCCTCTGAGGCCTGCCCTTTCCTAGCTGCCAGGGGCTGCATGCCACCCAGGCGTGCTGCAACACCTGGACCCCCCACCTTTCCCCTGGGCCTGCACGGGGTAGGGGCAGCTGGACCAAGGGCTCAAGGAGACTGTCCCCTTTCAGAAAAAGGGTTTTCAGGCAAAACCCAGGCTGTGGGATAAAAGGCCATCTGTCCGTCCCTCGGTGCCCAGCCCCGGCTTTCCCGAACAACATGCCTTTATGCAGGCGCCCCCGCGCCCAGCCCCCGCCTGCCGCACACTGCCTCCTTTCACGCTGCCTCTATGGTGGACTTGTTTGTTTGTGGTGCACAGCGCAGACTTTCTGTTGTTCTTCTCTGTTCTCTCCCCCGTGCACCGTCCAAGCAAACCCTCTCTCGGGAGCACAGGGTCTGAGACTCTGGAGGAAGCTGGGGGCTTGGGGACCTACCAGGGAGTCCTCCAGGAGGAGAGAAAGGGGGGTGCGTGAGGAACCTTCCCAGGGATAGCTCTGGTAGTGGGCTGCTGTCTGCTCCCCCGCCCCTCCCGCAATCAGTTAAGAGATCTACAGTCATTCGGGCTGTCTGTGCCTCAGTTTCCCCCATGTGTGGAATGCCTCCTGCCAGTCTCTCAGGGAAAGTTGTGTCCGTCCCAGTGAGATGCCACCACATGTGCGTCGTGGTCAAGGTGCTTGTGGTGGAGGTTGCAGGGCTGTCCCAGCTGCCACCTGGGGGGTGGGGAAATGCAGAATAGAACAAGGTTTGCACTGAAGAGGGCGGCAGTTTGCTTCGCTGTCCCCACACACAGCCTTTCCTTGTGGGGAAGCTGGGAAGTGACCTTTCAGGCCCTAAAGAAGGGGAACAAGGCCACCCTAGCTACAGACGGGCAGCAGTGGGCTAGGAGCAGACCTACTTGAGTGCCCGTCTCCCCGGGGCCATCTGTGTGGGGTGCCCCTGGAGGCCGGGTGGTAAGGCTGTGCTGACAAGAGCCTGGTTTCTGCCATGTCGCCAGCGTGGGGTGAGGAGTGGACTTCTGGCTCCACAACTCCTCCGATGCCTCCCTCAGCTGTCCCCTCTCCTGGTTGGAGTCCCTCTTCTTTGGTGGTTGGTCTTGATCCAGGTGAAACTGATTCAGGTCTTGTTAAAGGTTTCCTAGGTTTCAGTAACAAACTGTCACAAACTGGGTGGTTGAACAACAGAAACGTATTATCTCACAGCTCCGGAGGCCAGAAGTCTCAGATGAAGGTGTTGGCGGGGTTGGTTCTTCTGAGGACGTTGAGGGACAGTGTGTTCCGGGCCTCCCTCCGAGCTGCTGGGGCTGCCGGCCGCTCTTGACAATCCTTGGCCTGGAGAAGTGTAACTCCCATCTCTCTGTCCATCTTCACACGGCGTGTGTTTGTGTCCACATCACGCTTTTTATAAGGCCCACTGTAATGTCCTCATCTTAATCTGCAACGAGCCTGTTTGCCAAGGTCACTTTCTGAGGAACTGGGGGTCAGGACTTCAGCATAGAGATCTTTTTGACTGGCACAACCCACAGCCTCTACACTGGGAAGCGAGACCCTGAAGGTAAGGTCCCTGGTGCGTGGCCTGAGTCTCTGCTGTGATTCCTTACCCCTCACAGATTTTGTCACCTTTCTTATTTATTTATTTATTTATTATTTTGAGATGAACTCTTGCTCTGTCACCGAGGCAAGAGTGCAATGGCATGATCTCAGCTCACTGCAACCTCCACCTCCCAAGTTCAAGCAATTCTCATGCCTCAGCCTCCCAAGTAGCTGAGATTACAGGCGCCTGCCACCATGCTCGGCTAATTTTTGTATTTTTAGTAGAGGTGAGGTTTTGTCTTGTTGCCCAGACTGGTGTCAAACTCCTGATCTCAGGTGATCCACCTGCCTCGGCCTCCCAAAGTGCTGGGATAATAGGCGTGAGCCACCATGCCCGGCCAATTTTGTCACCTTTCTAGACATAAGGGGAGGAGAAGCAGGAAAAACCAGGTCCAACCCCCACTTCTGCTCCCTGACCCAGTGCTTCCTCTAGAAACCAGTCCCCGCCCAAGGTTGCCCTTCATCGGACCTTGCTTGGGGCTCAGGTCCCTCTGGCACGCCTGCCTGCCTCCAATCCCACCTGGGCCTTGGCACCACCAGCACTGCAGCCTTCCCCATGTGGGCGCAGCCCAGGCTTCCCCCTGGAATTCCCTGTTCTGGCAATTGTCAGGGAGAACAAAATCCCTGCTCTCGTCTGTCTGTCCTTCTCATCGTCTATCCTGCTCATCCTTTTCTGTGGACGGTGCATCCCGTGGAGCAGGAGGCTGCAGCTTACCCGGGAGTTTCAAACTGGGCATACCAGGGGCCACATTTATATTCATACCTGTGGGTCTGGCCTGCATCATTTGTTTTAAATGCAAGTGAAATTTTAAAATCTGGAGATTTTACATAAAAAAATGTATTTTTACAGCTTTTCATGGAAATTAGGACCAGGCACAGTGGCTGATGCCTATAATCCTAGCACCTTAGGAAGCTAAATTATGGCTGGGCATGGTGGCTCACCCCTGTAATCCCAGCACTTTGGGAGGTCGAGGCAAGTGGATCATGAGGTTAGGAGTTCAAGATCAGCCTGACCAACTTGGTGAAACCCCATCTCTACTAAAAAAAAAAATACAAAAAATTAGCTGGGCATGGTGGCCCGTGCCTATAATCCCAGCTACTCAGGAGGCTGAGGCAGGAGAATTGCTTAAACCCAGGAGGCAGAAGTTGCAGTGAGCCAAGATCACACCATTGCACTCCAGCCTGGGTGACAGAGTGCGACTCTGTCTCAAAAAGAAAACAAAAAAAGGAAACCAAGGTAGGAGCATCACTTGAGGCCAGGAGTTCGAGGCTAGGAGGTCAAGACTAAGCTGGGCCACATAGCGAGATGCCATTTTCTACCAAAAATAATAAGAAAAATTGAGCCCAGGAGTTCAAGGCTGCAGCAAGCCATGATCACACCATTGCATTCCAGCCCGGACAACAGAGTAAGATGCCGTCAGAAAAGAAAAGAGGAGAGGAGAGTAGAAATCAGAAGGTCTGACACCCCTTGGTCCCCATCCTCCTGTGACTTGGTCCTAAGTCGGGGCTGCCCTCTTAGAACATGGCATGGCCCCTCTATTTCACTGCAGTACGCTTCATTCCCTGCAGCCTCCCTGATATAAAGATGCAATGACAAGTCAGGCACTGTGGCTCATGCCTGTAATCCCAAGGAGGCCAAGGTGGGCAAATCGCCTAAGCTCAGGAGTTCAAGACCAGCCTGGGCAACATGGCGAAACCCCATCTCTACTGAAAACACAAAAAATTAGCCAGGAATGGTAGTGCATGCCTGTAGTCCCGCCCACTCAGGAAGCTGAGGCAGAAGAATCGCTTGAACCGAGGAGGCAGAGGCTGCAGTGAGATGAGATGGAGCCACTGCATTCCAGCTGGGACTACAGAGCAAGACTCTGTCTCAAAGAAAAATAAAATAAAATCCAGTGACAGTAACATCGATATTGTCCTTGTGGCTTGGGCTGACCAGAGAGAAAATAATGCTTGGTGATGAGCCAGGAATTAGCCTGGTGCTGGGCGCTGTGAGAGTTGGGACTGCTGTCTGAATGGCTTCTCTCTTGTGTGGCCTTGGACTGTGGCTGGAAGGATCTAAGGAGGTCGAAGTGCCCTCCCTGCCCTCCATTGCCCAGCACATCCAGTGGCTCTCGGCTGGGAATACGCAATGCCTGCCAACCCCGTATCCTTGGCAGAGTACCGCGGCTGTTGCTTGCGCCCGACCTCTCTCCAAGTAGACGTGGGCTGTGGAAGGCTCTCTTCCTGCCTGCCCTCCCCACGAATTGGTGGCCTCTCCAGGCCTGGGCTCTCAGAATCCACCAGGCCACCCACCTGCTCGCTAATGGATCACTCAGCAGGTATTGGCGGGCCGAGCCTGTGCTGGGGACTGGGGAGTAAACAGTGAGCAGGACTGAGTGGGGTCTCTACCGCGAGGAGCTTACGGGCTAGCTCAGGAGATAATCAACAGGTAAATGCGGCATCAGGAGAGCCAGATGCCCCCTCGCCACTCAACAGCCCTGAGCCTGAACACATGAGTGTCTAGCTATCTCTGCTACCTGCCTTCCCAAGGCAGAGAGGCCAGGAGGGACCGCAATGAGGGTTTCCATCCTCAGCACCAGGCTGTTGTCCTAGGACATTCTCGTCCCCCTAAGTTTACAAGAAAACTGTCACCTGATAAAGATGGGTTTGACACCCCCATCAAGCCACACTCATCCACACTTGTGCCAATCACGCCTATGAAAGTCATTGTTAGTGTAACCACAAAATTCTTCTCTTCCCTTACCAAATACTGAAACCTGCTCAATTCAAAGGCATCACTAGCCAGGCACGGTGGCTCAGACCTGTAATCCCAGAACTTTGGGAGGCTGAGGTGAGCAGATCGCTTGAGCTCAGGAGTGTGAGACCAGCCTGGAAAAGAAAAAGATCCCATCTCTACAAAAATAAAAAATTCGCTGGACATGGTGGTGCACACCAATAGTCCCAGCTATTAGGGAGGCTGAGTTGGGAGGATCGCTTGAATATGGGAGTTCAAGAGCAACTGGAGCAACAGAGTGAGACCCCATCTCTCCAGAAAATTTAAAAATGAGCCTGGCATGGCAGTGAATACCGTAATCCCAGTTTTTTGGAAGACTGAGGTGTGAGAATTGCTTGAACCTGGGAGGTTGAGGCTGCCGTGAGCCGAGATCATGCCACTGCACTCCAGCCTGGGTGACAGAGTAAGATCCTGTCTCAGAAGAAAAGAAGAAGAAGAAAAAAAAAAAAAAGACATTATCTAGAATAATTTCCAAATACTAGACAAAAGAAGCCACACGTATCTTCATGTGGGGCACTTTTTGGTTTTTAAAGTGTTTAAAACCCACCCTTTGGCTTGCTTCTGGGACCAGGAGAGCCTTTTAAATCATGAATGTGGAAGTTTCCAAGAAACCTTTTCTAAAAGCCTTTTAAAGCTGGGGTTGTACCCTAGTTCCTAGGAATGACCTTTACACACTTCTGATTCATGGATGGTGTTTGCCTGTGGAATTCAAGGGTGAGCTGGCTCAACTATAAAATCAACACTGGGCGGAAGTCTGGAAAAGGTGGCCCAGATCCGCGTGTGTGGCGTGCGGAGGAGCAGCCGCTGGTGGCGGGACTCAGTTCCTGGAGTCCTGGCATCCCCCAGGTGGGAAAGGGAGATCTTCTTCGGGAGGATCTTTGTCTTGGCTGTGTGGAGGGAGAGTTTCTAGACCTGGAATCTCACAACTACACTTGAGAAAATGAATCAATGAACAAGGCACTGGAGGACGTGTCCCTGTACCTAGGAGCATTCCCTCTGCTGACACCGGGTGACACCGGCTCTGCTTTTCCTTGGAGTCTCCTCCCATGTTGGAGGTGTTTCCCATCTTGTGATAAGAACCTGGGCTTCTGCCAAGGAGGGGTGTGGTCCCGATGAAGCCACCCAGAAAGCACCTTGCTTATTTGGTCAGTCTGAGGTTTATTTGCCAAAAGTGTATCAGTCCTGACATTACTCCCTTGGGTGGCCCCAGGACCAGAAATGCTGTTTCTGTTTTTAGCCAGCATCTCTCTAAGAAACTAGATTTTTGTGACTTTTGAAGTAGAACCTTAGAACCAGGACAGAGTGAACATTTGATTTACTTCCTGTTATAGATAGATAATAGAGCCCCACATCAACCACCCTGAGCCAAAAGAATGATTATGTACAATTAATCCTTGTAAAAACAGAATGTTGTTGTAATTGTTCTTCATTAATACAAAAAAAAAATTTTTTTGAGATGGGGTCTTGCTCTGTTGCCAGGCTGGAGTGCAATGGTGTGATCTCGGCTCACTGCAATCTCCAACTCCCAGGCTGAAGCGATTCTTCTGCCTCAGCCTCCCAAGTAGCTGGGACTACAGGCTTGCGCCACCACGCCTGGCTAATTTTTGTATTTTTGGTAGAGACGGGGTTTCAGCATATTGGTCAGGCTGGTCTTGAACTCCTAACCTCATGATCCGCCCACCTCAGCCTCCCAAAGTGCTGGGATTACAGGCTTAAGCCACCAGGCCCGGCCAATGAATATTTTAAAATAGAGGCCAGACATGGTGGCTCACACCTATAATCATAGCACTTTGGGAGGCAGAGGCAGGAAGATCACTTGAGCGCAGGAGTTCAAGACCAGACTGGGCAGCGTAGTGAGACTCCATCTCTATGAAAAGAAAAAAAATTAAAAATAATAAAATAGAGCCTTTTTTGGTAATGTCAGTATAAAGTTGCCAGCTGCCTTCTTTGGAAAGGACTGCCTTTTATTCTGAAAATATGTATTTCCTACATATTTAGTATTGAAAAAATTTTCTCTTGTTTATGAAATGTTGCTGATAGTAAATTTTTTAAAAAATTGAGACAGGGTCTCACTGTGTTGCCCATGCTGGAATGCAGTGGTACAATCATAGCTCACTGCAGCCTCAACTTCCTGGGCTCAAATGATCCTCCTCCTTCAGCCTCCTGAGTAGCTAAGACTACAGGCACACACTACCACCACACCTGGCTATTTTTTTTTTCTTCGATGGAGACAGAGTCTTGCTTTGTTGCCCAGGCTGGGTCTCAAACTCCTGGCCTTAAGCAATCTTCCCACCTCAACCTCCCAAAGTGCTGGGATTGCAGGCGTCAGCTGCGGTGCCTGGCCTTGAAATATTTTTATTTGGCAAAATAAAACGCTGGCCATTTGGTATCAGTCTTATATACTTTTTGTTCTGCTCATGTCTGTCCTGTGTACTCAGCCAAAGAGCACTGAGAATCTGTGGTCTAGATTGTTGGAATTTTGATCCTTTTATCTGGGCACTGCCCTATCTAGCCCAGAGTGCAAGATGCCTGTTTTGTGTCCTGGCCCACCCCCTCAGGCAGGGAGCCGCATTTCCCCACCACATGGCAGTGGAGTGGGGTGGGGCACACACGCCCACTCCCTTTGTTTCACACCTCCAAGGAGTGTGAGCCCTGCAGAGCCTCAGGGCTTCGCACCCCACAGCCAGGCCATCACACCACAGGAGTCTGAGGAGACCGCCGCTGCTTGCAGAGACCCAGCATTGAAATGTGGGTGGAGCATCCAGTATTTGCAAGACCCATGCTAGGCACAGGGAGAAACCAAAACAGAAATCCACAAGGTCTCTGCCTATTGGAACCTATCACACCACTGGACAAAAAAAGATCATTATCCCAACATTCAAAAACAACAGGAGGCAAAATATTATAAATACCAACCAAGTAAAAATCATAGATGGAAAATATGACTTTTTAAAAGTTGGAAAATAGGCCAGATGCAGTGGCTCATGCCTGTAATCTCAGCATTTTGGGAGGCCAAGGCAGGCAAATCACTTGAGTACGGGAGTTCAAGACCAGCCTGAGCAACATAGCGAAACCTCATCTCTACAAAAAATACAAAAATTAGCCTGATGTGGTGGTGCGTACCTGTAGTCCCAGCTACTCGGGAGGCTGAGGCAGGAGAATTGCTTGAACCCAGGAGGTGGAGGTTGCGGTGAGCTGAGATCGCACTGCTGCACTCCAATCTGGACGACAGAGCAATACTCTGTCTCAAAAATGAGAAGAAGATCGTGGCAGTAAAGAGAATATTCTGAGGTGGCACTGCTGGCTCGACCTCTCACTAGCTGTGGGACTGCCCCAAGGGCTGGTCCCTTTATCTGTCAAATGGGAATGATCAGTGTGCCTACTTCATGCAGTTGTTAGGAAGATTAGAGGGCTGAGCATATAATAAACACTCATGAAATGCCAACTTTTGTCCTCATTCTGGACAAGGTGACATTTAAGAAGGAAAATGTAAAGCACGCTTAGAAAATAATGAGTCATTCCTTCTGACTAGAAGGGAAAAATAAGGTTAATCCAAGTGCATTACGAGAGAGGAGCTTAGACATCTAGGGAGAAAGCTGTAAACATACAGAAGGCAAAGATAAGCTGGTGTGCAGAGGCCAACCCCATGCTGGCTTTCAGGAAGGATGTGGCCGAGGTGACAGTAGAGCCTTTGGTCAGACTATGTGTGGGAAGCTGGAAACATTCTTCTGGGGACAAGGAGCAAGGCCAATGTCAGAGAGAGAGGGACACTGGAGAGTCTTGGGAGCTGCTGCTTCTGCTGCATTGTGGATGCTCGGATGTGTGTGTCAGTGAATGAGTGAATGAGAACAGTGGATATGGGTGAGATCCTTGGGAGGGAAGGATTGGGTCACAGTGATACTGCACCAGGACACCAGCCCCTGCAGACCCCTGGAAATTCCCCTTCCTGATCTCATTTCCTAGGCTTTCCTGGTTTTCCACTGCATCCTGCTCTCCCATCGAGCATCCCAGTCTCCATTACACGTCTTCTGGGGCACTCCAGGGAACAGGTCTGCAGGCCCAGATCACCTTTGAGACTTTGTCAGCTCTCCATGCCTGCCAACAGCAGCAGTCCATAAAGAAAGCATCCAGGCCAGGCGTGGTGGCTCACGCCTGTAATCCCACCACTTTGGGAGGCTGAGGAGGGCAGATCGTTTGAGCTCAGGAGTTCAAGACCAACCTGGGCAACACAGTAAAACCCTGCCTCCAAAAAAAGAAAAAAAAAAATACAAAAATTAACCTCACATGGTGACACATGGTGACTCTAGTACCAGCTACTCAGGAAGCTGAGGTGGGAGGCTCATGAGCCCAGGAGGTCAAGGCTGCAGTGAACCAAGATCATGACACTGCACTCCAGCCTGAGTGATAGAGTGATACTGTCTCAATAAAAAAAAAGGCATCCAGTGGCCATAGGCTGCGTGAATGAGCTGTGTAGTGCGGTTGCCAAAAGGACTGATGGCTGCTCAGTTGCCATGATTAGGAACAGGATGTTATGGAAGACAGAGGCACAAGCCCTGCTGGGTTCTGCGCTGGTCCCATTACACCTTGCCTTGGGCGAGGAACATGGGCCAACCAGCCTGCTTCCAGGCTCCACTGTGTCCTAAGAGAGTCCTGGGAAAAACAGACAGCAGGGACTGGGAGTAGGGGCTGTTTCCAAATATTTACAGGCCCCTCAGATGAAAGAGAAGAGGCCCATGCAGCTCTAGAGGGAGCGGGAGTGACGCATGGAAGGCCGGAGGCAGCTGGCTGAACGTGAAGGGGCTTTTCCAAGGACTGCAAGCAGGAGTTGGATACATGAGGGCTTTGCATTCAGAGCAGTAGATGATGAGACAGACACCCTCTCTTCTGCTTCCAATGGTGGTTTAGTTGGATGTACCCAAAACAGATCTGTGTCTACCACCCTGAGACATCTGAAAAGTGTAGCATAAACAAAAACATTAACAGTACTAGGCATGGTAAGCCCTTCGCTGCTGAGATGAGCCTTGAGTTTTGCTAGGAGAGGCAGATGGGGTTGCAGTGAGTGGGATTGCGGGTACAGAGGAGTCAGCCGCCCTACTTAAGGAAGCACTTGAGTGACCTAGAGAAAGCCACCCAGGAGGAAGGAAGTCAGTGGCTCACTGGGGCAGGGTGGTAAGGTGTGGGGAGGGCACACCGTGGGGTATTTTGATGTTAAACAGAATTGGAAGGATTATTGAGCTGCTGTCATGGGAATCAGAAGGACATTTATATTGGCTATTTAGGGTATTTCCTTGTATGATGTGCTATAAAATCCACTTTTCTTTGTCCTCAAGAGAACATGAGATATTTATACACACACACACACACACACATATTTTTTTTTAAATCAGGTGTTGGCCCAGCACAGTGGCTCACCCAGCACTTTGGGAGGCGAAGGTGGGTAGATCACCTGAGGTCAAGACCAGTCTGGGCAATATGGCAAAACTCCAACTCTATTAAAAATACAAAAACTAGCCGGGCATGGTCATGTGCACCTGCAGTCCCAGCTACTTGGGAGGCTGAGGTGGGAGGATGGCTTAGGCCCAGGAGACAGCGGTAGCTGTGGGCCATTGCACTCCAGCCTGAGTGGCAGAGCAAGAGCCTGTCTCAAAAAATAAACAAAAAAATGTCAAGGATTAGCTTGGCGATACTGACTAAATATGCTAAGACACAGACCAAGACAGGACCACAAAAGCTGACTTTTACTTGGTTTACATGTGGGTTTTCCCATAAAATGCCAAAACAGTCACTGTTACCATCAGGTTCTCTTGGGTCCATTTGGAAATGAAATGTACAAGTCGTGACAGTAGCCTCTTGGCCACTTGCCAATGCCCAGCCTCCCAGCTCCTGTCCATGGCCACCAGCACCATGGTTTCCTTCAGTCACAAGGACACAGAGCAGGCAAGCACTCTCCCCACCCCTCCTATGGGGCAACATGGGTTTCACTTACGTGCCAGCCTGCTCGCTCTGGCCTCACCCTGCGTGACATCAGAGCTGGCTGGGGCTGTGTGTTTTTCCTAGCACATCCCATTTCCCTCTGACCTTACCTCTTTGTGAGTTCGATTTAACCTTGAGTCCACTTGGGCACTGCTCTGCCAATCCCACCCCACGTGTGGCTGCTGACTGACTGGCACCAGGCATTGCTGCAGGGACAGCCTGTCTCACTCCCTGCTGCCTTTCTTTCTTGTGGACATGTGGCCCTAGAAGCCACAGCCTGTGACTCACCAGTGTGGACCCTTGAGCCCCATCAGGTGCCCTAGGCGCTACCCTGGGACTCCCTTTGCCAGGTCCCTGCCAGGGACCTGAAGGAGGACTGGCAGGGACTCCTTTCCTGGGGGGTTCCTACTAAGCATGCTCCTTTCCCTGCAGTCTCTCTACCAGCTCACTTTCTCTCCTAGATCTTTCTGCCTCTTTTGTTCACGCAGAAATAATAATAATAATTATTATTATTATTATTATTATTATTATTTGAGATGGAGTCTCACTCTGTCACCCAGGCTGGAGTGCAATGGTGCAGTCTCAGCTCATTACAACCTCTGCCTCCCAAGGTTCAAGCGATTCTCCTGCCTCAGCCTCCTGAGTAGCTGGGATTACAGGTGTGTGCCACCAAGCCTGGCTAATTTTTTTGTATTTTTGGTAGAGATGGGGTTTCACCATGTTAGCCAGGCTGGTCTCGAACTCCTGACCTCAGGTAATCCACCCGCCTTAGACTCCCAAAGTGCTGGGATTACAGGCGTGAGCCACCGCGCCCAGCCAGAAATTAATTTTTAAGGGAGATGGAAAATACAGAGAATAACAAAGCCCACATCAGGGTCTCTCCGTTTTCAGAAGTACCCAGCGTCCTTGATCTCCACCACCCTGCCCCACCCATGGGGCTTTTACCACTCTGGGCTGCCTCTTCCCGGGGGAGCTCGGGGCTCTGTCCTCTTCCCCCACCTGCTGTATATAATCCTCTTGTATCTTCTCTTTCTAGGGCTCCATGGAGAATGAGGCTGTAGCCGTTGAGGAAACTCAGAAGACAGATCCTGCTGTAGAACCACGGTTCAAAGTTGTGGATTCTGACAAGGTACTTGGCATAGGACCGAGTTGGGTGATAACTGGGGCTGGCGGGGGTAAAGAGAGGGAGAGGGTGTGTGGAGCCAAAGGTGGGGGTTGGCATGATGTGTGCCCAGAAGAGAAAGGGAAGGGGAGGCAGGTATACACAGCGCACAGGCAGGACCTCGGGTAGCAAACTCAGGCAGGGGCATGAGGGTGCCTCGTTGGCGGAAAGTTCAGAAAAATAGCAGACAAGGTCTCAGCATGGCGCCAGATCCCAGATACCCCTGGAGAAGAAGAACTCTCCCACCAGGACCCCTGAAGCTGAGAAGGGCCATGATGGGTTTGGCGGGCCCAGACATTCCCACTTTGACCAGAGCGCAAGGTAGAGCTGCCCCTGGCACCTACGATCATCTGGAAGGCTCACTGGCCAGTGCAGGGCACAGGAGCCTGCTGAGTGCAGGCAGGAGACAGCACTGAAGCCATCCTCCGTGGTTTGGGAGGAGCCAGAGGCATCTGCAGTCTTAGAATAAATCTCTTTTTGGCATCAATAGGCCAGCGCCTTGCTGTGGCTAAGCAGACCCCGTAGATCAGGCGTCCCCAGACTACAGCCCACGGGCCACATGCGGCCCCCTGAGGCCATTTATCCGGCCCCCCGCCGCACTTCAGGAAGGGGCACCTCTTTCATTGGTGGTCAGTGAGAGGAGCACAGTATGTGGCGGCCCTCCAACGGTCTGAGGGACAGTGAACTGGCCCCCTGTGTAAAAAGTTTAGGGGCGCCTGCCATAGACTGTGAGGTGAGCCCAAGAGGAGCTAGGCGGTCACGGCAAAAAAGGAGTGTCACTCAGCAGCAGGGAAGAAGCAGCGTTGCCTGGGGTGACCTGGAGGGAACTGGGCATGGTGCTGTTTTATTCCTGCTTAGGAACAGACACAAATATGCATGTCCATAAACCCTACCCTGCATGCCCTTTGCCTAGGATGTCCATAACCCCCTTCCCTGCGTGCCCTTTGCCTGGGCTGGGCCTCAAAGGCACAGAAACAAATGGGACAGGCCCCTCCTTGCAGGAGCCCATAGCCTGGTGGAAGGGACAGTAACCTCTCCCTACCACAGCCATAAAGTTATTACCCCAGGAGGCAGCATGAGGCGCGTGCCCAAGGAACACAGGCGAGCAGAGTGGGGGTGGGGATCCCACAAAGCTGACTGCTGGGCCCCCTTGGCCCTGACCCTGGGAACACAGAGATGCCACCTGTCACATGAGATCATGACTGCCTCATCCACCCATGGCACAGACGCCTTGGGGATCCATCCAGAGGCGGAGAAAAGTTATTCTGTGCCACGTCCTTTCCCGAGAAGTGCAAAATGCAGAGGAAGACGGAGGCCAGCCCGAGGAAGGGCCGCCTGGCCGTGCAGCCAGCGGGCTGGGACGTGGTTTCCGAGCCTCAACCCTCAGCTTGGGCCCTCGGCGCTGGCAGGGTCAGGACTTGAGCCTGGAACAGGGGAAGTTCGGAGAGGAACAGAGAGGGTTTGGGAAATGATGAGAGGACCAGAGGTGAGCTGCTGCATGTCCCAGCTCAGGTGCGAGTGGCCAGAGGATGGTATCAGAAGAAGCTGCAGAGAGAGGCCCTTGGGGCACCATCTGCGAGCGTGGCTTAGGGTTTGAATTCTGCAAAGAGCTGGCCAGGACTGAACAAATGTGGCAGCCATCAGGGTGGAGTGGCTGACCCCTGCGCCCTCCCCCGCCCCTGACATTCCTTCCCCCACCTGCCCCCCCCCCCCCCCCCCCCGCCTCCCCGCCATGGGCAGTCACTGCAGGAGGGAACGGGAGGATTAACCCGGGCTGTGCCACCGTCACCTGTGCTGCCATCAAGGCCACACCCAAGGGGAAGAGGGGCCCCTCCTCCCCCACGGCCTGCTCCCTGCTTGGCTCTGGGCCAGCTATCCAGGCAGCCTGACTCACCTCCCCACCTCTCTTTCATTCTCTCTCCACACACTCTCTTCCTCCCCTTCCTTCTAAGGGCGAGGGCTGGGCCGAAGGAGGATGTGGAGGCCAGTCTGGACGGAGCCCCCACCTACCTGGGTGTGCATGGGAACTGCCCTTAGCACCCTGGAAAATCAGCACAGGGAGCGGGGCTTCCCTGGAGAGTGGAGGGTGCTTTTTTGCTTTTTTTTTTTTCTTTTCACCTTTGACTTTCCAAAAAAGGGTGCGGCTCCTGTCTCGTTGACCTCATGGGCGATCCCACTCCGTTACTGGGAACAGAGATGCTGGGGTGCCAGCACTCCAACCTGAGCCCTCCACCTGCTGCCGACCCAGGCAGGGGGGCTGGGGTGGTCTTTTGGGTTGCTACATGGAGGAGCTGGGAGAGAGGCCACCAAGGTGGCAGCTCTGTCTCAGCCGAGGGTCCCAGGCCTAGGTGGGTTTGCACACCTGCCCCCAGGGCCTGAGGGCTTGATGGGGTTAACCCTTCTGGCCTTGCATCTAAGCTCAGTGCTGTGAGTGCTGCTGAGACTGGAGTCCTGCGCTCCCAGGGCCCCGTTTCTCAGCTCTAGAAGCTGGGGACAGAGTAGGCCATGCTGGGACACCAGGCCAGGAGAGCCAGGGCAGAGGTAGAAGGATCTGGAAAGACAGCGAGAATGGCTGCGAAGCAAACCCTGGTACCCCGCCCTGCTCAGACATGAGGGATGGTCTGACTCTCAGGCTCTGCGTGGAATTTTACCAGAACAGTTTCTAAATCATCCCTTCAGTGGCCCAGCCAGGCAGGACCCAGGCTTCCTTATGGGACGACAAACCAGGCTATGGGTTCTCACTTTCCACATCCTTCCCTGTTTCTGGAACACAGCCAGGTGGCATGGCCAGAGCTGCCCGCCACCCTCAGCTTCTGGACATACCTGTCCCCTCAGTCCTGCTGCCTCTTTTTGCCACTTCACCATGTCCTTTTCAGAGCCCTCCCTTGGGAGCCCTCTCCACCCTTCCTGCGCTGGGGACCAGCCTCCCTTTGCGAGAGTGGAGAGGTCGCCTGTGATTTGAGGGGTTTGCGAAAGTTCCCTGCCCAGACACTCAGCAGCAGAGTTAGCCCTGAATTTATACCTCTTGTACTGAGCCCTCACCGTGTGCCAGCTGCTTTAAATGTATTATCTGTTATCTGGTTTAATCCTGCTGACAACAGGGATAAGGATTATAATTATCATGATTTAACTGGTGTGGAAGAGCTTAAATCTCCCGCCCAAAGTCACTTCTGGGCACACCAGCAGCCCAGATGCAGCCCCCTGCCCTCCACAGGTCCTAGAACCCTTCCCCCCTGAATAAGACCCTGAGGCCGATGACTAGGAGAGGGGTTGGCAGAGGGAGGGAGGAGGCTGAGCAGATACCAGCGGTATCTCGCAAGCCAGCCACATCTTCTTCCCCATCCTTCCTCGGGCTAAGCCGTATGCAGGCATTACCGGCTTCCTTCCAGCTCCCTGGGGCCAGTCAATGGGTGTGATCACCCTCTTTCCTCAAGAGACAGATAGACCCATCCAGCAGGCATGTCAGCAGTCAGCTCCCCAAACTCCTTATCCCACCCCCTGCCCAACATAACACACACCATCCTGACACCAGGGTCCTCAGGGTCTGGCAAGGCTGTTGATATTGGCCATAGTGTTTTATCATTTAGGGCCTCCAGATAGTCACTGAGGATGCAGGGAAATAGATCTGGATCAGCAAAGCAGGCAGGTGGGCTAGGCACTGCCCTCTGCTTCCATGGGTCTTAGAGGACACCCTGGGAGAAAAGTGGGCAGGGAAGACTGGGAGGCAAGAGATGCCACACAGCGCCCCAGTGATGGAGAAGGCCATTCCCTCCATCTTTTTAATTTTTTTAGAGACAGGGTCTCACTCTGTCACCCGGGCTGGAGTATGGTGGCAAGATTATAGCTCACTGCAGCCTCAAGCCATCCTCCCACCTCAGCTTCCTAAGTAGCTGGGACTACAGGCGCATACCACCGTATCTGGCTAATTTGCTTAAAATTTTTTGTAGCGATAGGGTCCTGCTCTGTTGCCCAGCCTGGTCTCAAGCTCCCGGCCTCAGTGATCCTTCCACCTTGGCCTCCCGAGGTGCTGGGATTGCAGCCCTGCATCTTATGGTTAGTGGTATTATCTGCAGGACCTGGTGGAGTGTACTACGGGATATCAGAAAGTGTGCTGCCAGGGAAAGACCACCCTACCTGGCTTTGGGGCGGGGCCCCTGAGCGGGCCCCTTTTGCTGGCCTTCAGCCCTAAGGGCGGAGGTCATGTTTGCTCTCTGCCAGTGCTCAAGCTGTCTTTCCTCTCTCCCTGTGTCTCTGGCATCTTTGCTCCCTATCCACTCTCAGCTGCCTAAATCCTTGTGGGATGAGTCTGAGGCCACCTCCCTGGCCTCACATCCCTTGGGTAACAGGAGGGCCATAGGCCTCGGAGGAGGCAAGTGATCAGAGCCACATCTGTGGACTTAAGCTTGTCCCAGTTAAACTGCACAGGACTTTGCAGCCAGTGTGGCAAAGCCACCAGGAGCCCCACCTCGCTGTTCCCCCTGACGCCGTTGGGCTTCCTCACAGCCTCTACGCTGGGAAGTGGCAGCTGTGGGGGGTCTGATCTGGCTGCCAGGAGGCCTCCTGGCTGAGCCTGCGCTGTGAACGGGGCACTCGGTCCAGACCCTGCCACAGTGCATGGCCGAACATCTGACCCTGCCTTCTCATCTGTCAAAGGAGGTCATCATCGGCCCCACCTCGCAGAATTAAGGCTCATGAAGGGAAGGATTGGGGATGTGAGGCCTGAGCCTGGCTGGCCAGCGACCAGGGTGCAGACAACAGGCCTCGATTCTGTCGGGGCTCCTCAGCCCACTCCCCGCCCTCGGCCCAACTGCCTGAAAGCACATCCTCCGCCTCTCTGCTCAGAAAGCTGCCCTGGAGCCATGTGACCTGGGTTTGGGGGGACATTTCTTTAAACAATTGCCTTAGCTCATGGCTGATGGGGTGGGCAGCACGGCTGACACCACACAGCTACCCCACCCTCTCCCCCCACCCTCACCACATTTGCTACCCTGGGGAAAAGCAGATTCTGGGCACACCATTCCCCAAGAAAGTGTCCTGTGACACCTGGCTCTGTGCTGCTCAGGAAGGGGGGTCCTGGGGAGGAGGAAGAGGAAGAAAGCAGGGAAGGCCCCCTCCTACCCAGGCACCACACCCTTCCGCCCACCCTCTGGGAAGCAGGCTGCCCTTTCCCCCTGCCCCTGCTGCTGCGGGCCACATTCCTGGCATAGCCTGGGAGAAGCCCTCCCCTTCTCTCTAAGGCAGGGACAGAGCAGGCTGGGGGAGGGGGCATGGACCCCACACAGTCAGCACAAGATGCTTTGGCCAAATCCACCTCGCCTTGCATCTGCTTTCTGGGCCCTGGCCCCTTGGTCAGGTCTTTGAATCACCAAAAAAATCCCCCCACCCCAATGAGGTGCTCATTCCAGAGCAGTTTCGGGCATAACGGTGCTCTCACCCACACAGGCCAGCTTTCTCTGGGCAGCCCAGAGTGCTGGAGGTGCTTCTCTAGTCTCGGGTTCCACGGCTGTAAAAGGGGACTTGTTACTGTAGGGGGAACCGTGGGAGCCCCCAGATGCCTGGGAACTGGAGGCGTCCTCAGAGGCCTGATCTCCCCTTCTCCCCCACCCCAGCCACATACAGAGGCCACAGATCTGTGCCCATGCCTTCCCTCTGTCCCCCAAGCCTTGGGAAGTAAAGGGTAGATGGGGCCAGGACCAGGATCGAGCCGGGAGGAAGAGAGCTGTCAGTGTAGGAGCAGGAGAGGAGTCTTTGGTCAGCTAGAAGAGGGTGGCGGAAGGGCATGGTGCCCGGGTAGGAAGGGGCCTTCTCTGCTTTCCTCCTCCTCCTCTCCAGGACCCCTCCTCCCGGGCAGCACAGGGCCAGGTGGCATAGGACACTTTCTTGGGAAATAGTGTGCCCAGAATCTGCTTCTCCCCATGGTGGCAAATGTGTTGAGTGGGGACAGGTGGGGGGCGGGGTAGCTGCTCTGTGTCAGCCGTGCTGCCGACCCCATGGCAATGAGCTAAGGTCAGGTAGAGCAGGAATCAAAACGTGTCTTACATCACTTCCCCTCTCATTGGATCCCAAGCTGTCATCTTCTGCTGACCTCCCTTCTCAAAACCAGGTAACGCCAGCTGTCATGTTGGAAATGACAGCAAGTGAGAAGCCTTGAGCCTCTCAGCATCCAGTTGAACCTTTCTCCTTCCATGCTGAGGACCAGAGACAATTAAGAAAGGACACCCTGTCAGTGCATGCACCACCTAAATCAAGGTCAAGTGCACAGGGTGCCAGTCCCAGCTCTTGCGAAACTGTGTGGAAGCTGCTACAAGCTGGGAGGAGGGGGGAGTGAGGTTCCCACTTCAGGCCCAACCAATCCTATCTCGAGAGTCACTTGACCTCTCGGGCCTCAGTATCCTCATCTATAAACTGGGTCAGGGGTTGGCAGGCCTGAATTTCTGTGCTGATCTGGAAGGCTCATGGGGCTTTCCCTGGAATAGGGGGACTGAGGCCCCAGCCATAGAACTATAGGTGTTGGCCTTTGATGACTGAAGGGGGTGTTCACAGGAGGGAGAGCGAGGCCTCCCTGGGATTCCTCCAGGGTGGTCCTTCAGCCCCAGAGTGAAGTGGCCTTCCCTGGGCATCCAGGAGGGCTTCCTTGTGGAGAGGCAGCACGGGCTAGGTAAGAGCTCGGGTGTGAGGCCCTCCATGGCGCCAGGCAGGCCAGCGGCAGCTTGGAACTGACTCTCGGGCACAAGTCACCATGTGTACATGTGGCAGTGCTTACGGCTCTACCCAGGGAGTAACTGAAATCAGGTCAATCAAATGACATCACATGGCAGACCCCTATGCAGGGGCTCTGCTCCCGCTGCACCTGGCAACACTTCTTCCACAGTCTAACTCCAGTTTCCACACCAGCAACATCCTTTTGTTCAGTTTCCGCACAACCAGGTGTGAGAGCTAGGCGGAAGTTTCTGTTTGTAACTTACCTAGACATTGATTCTTGTGGCTCAACTGAATTCAACGTACGAATTCTATGCCATTTTTGGCGGGTACAGTGGCTCACACCTGTAATCCCAGCACTTTGGGAGGCTGAGGTGAGATCACCTGAGGCCAGGAGTTCGAGACCAGCCTGGCCAACATGATAAAACCTCATCTCTACTAAAAATACAAAAAAAAAAAAAAAAATTAGCCAGGCATGGTGGTGCATGCCTGTAGTCCCAGGTACTCAGGAGGCTGAGGCAGGAAAGTGACTTCAACCAGGGAAGCAGAGGTTGCAGTGAGCTGAGATTGCACCACTGCACTCCAGCCTGGGTGACAGAGTGAGACTCAATCTCAAAAAAAAAAAAAAAAAAAAAAAAAAGAAAAAGAAAAAGAAAAGAAAAGGAATCCTATGCCATTTTCTATTTCCTTCACAAAATAAGGACAAAATGGATCAATAGATTAAAATTTGCAAAACCACTGCTAGGCTGAGGGAGGGGCCTACCTGGCTGCATCCCTGTGCTCTAGCTGGAAAAGTTCGCATTCAAGGTAGCCGAGTCTGTGTTAGTTCAAGGTAGCTCAGTCTCTGTTAAATACACAAGTGAATCACAGGATAGCGATGTCTATCATGTATAGCATCCAAAAGTGAGACTGAAAACCAGGGGTGCTGGTCAGGCGCAGTGGCTCATGCTCATAAGCCCAGCACTTTGAGAGGCTAAGGCAGGAGGATCACTTGAGCCCAGGCTGGTCACTTGTTGACCAGGCTGGTCTTGAACTCTCTTCTGGTGTTTCAGTTGAGTTCTGCCTTTGACTCCTATGCCATTTTAGAATGAACACAGGGGTTCACGCCTGTAATCCCAGCTGTTTGAGAGGCTGAGGCGAGATCACCTGGAGTGGAGTTTGGATTATTGCTTGATTCAGTTAGTGCCAGGGCGGGATGGCTCCTGGCTGACCTGGGTCATCTTCCAGCCTGAGAAGCAGGAACTTTTTAGAAATACTTCATCTCTTAAAAAAAAAAAAAAATTAGCTGGGTGTGGTGGCATGAGCCTGTAGTCCCAGCTACTCCGGAAGCTGAGGTGGGAGGATCACTTGAGCTTAAGAGGTTGAGGCTGCAGTGACCCACAGTCGTCACAGTCATGCCACTGCACTCTCACTGCTCAACAGAGCAAGTCCCTATCTCAAAAAAAAAAAAAAAAAAAAAAAAAAGGGAAGAAAAAGAAAAGACCAGGGGATTCCTCCGAGAGAGATGGTGGTAAGTTGCAGATGTAAGTGATCACTTTTAGAGCAACAACTGCAAGGAAAATGCCAAAAAGCATGGCCACAAACCCAGCAGAGGAGACAGGATGGAACAGTGTAAAATATTTCATACAAAAAAGACAAAGGAAGAGCAGAGGAGACAAATCGAAAACAGCAGCCAGGTGTGGTGGCACCTGCGTGTAGTCCCAGCTACTCAGAAGGCTGAGGCAGGAGGGTTGCTGGATCTCCAGAGGTCAAGGCTGCCATGAGCCAAGATGGTGCCACTGCACTCCAGCCTGGGCGACAGAGCAAGCCCTGTCTCAAAAAGAAAAAGAAAAGAAAACTAGAGTAGACCTATTCCCACATTAAATGTAAACAGATTTAGTGCTTCAATTAAAAGGCAGAGATTGACTTGATTAAAAAGGAAGACCCAGCTATATTCTGTGTGCAAGAGATGTAAATGTAAAGACATACACCAGTTGAAAGTAAAAGTCGCCAGGTGCAGTGGCTCATGCCTATAGTCCCAGCACTCTGGGACGCTGAGGTGGATAGATCAGGAGATCAGGAGATCGAGACCATCCGGACTAACACAGTGAAACCCCATCTCTACTAAAAATACAAAATATTAACAGGGCATGCTGGTGGCAGGCGCCTGTAGTCCCTGCCACTTGAGAGACTGAGGCAGGAGAATCACTTACACCCGAGAGACAGAGGTTGCAGTGAGCCGAGATCACCCCACTGTACTCCAACCTGGGCGACAAGAGCAAGACTCCATCTCAAAAGTATGGGAAAACATAGATCCTGTGCACACCAAGCTTCAGGAAACCAACGTGATTCTATTACTATCCAAGTGGACTTCAGGACACGGAGTATCTCCAGGGACCAAGATGGCTCTTTGCTAGTGGTAAATGGGCCAACTCACTGAGGAGACATAACTGGGCATCCCTGGGCAGATTACTCAGCCTCAGTTTCCCCATCTGCAAAATGACAATAGTTAGAATACCCGCCTAGTTAGGGGTATGTGAGGATCAAGCGACTGAACCCGTGTCAGGTGTTTAGAACCAGGCTTGGCATGTAACTAGGGCTCCATGGGGATCAGTTGTGAGTACTACCACAGCTGGGACAGAGCCTCACGCTCTCGCCATGACCCTGGCCCAGCTTCTTCTAAGGTGCGGCTCTTCGGGCTGCAGCAAGATAAGGTGGTAAACACAGGCCGCTAGCTGGTTCCTCCAGTTCTTTTTCCTGGTGGTGGTGGTAGCAGTGGTGGTGGTGAAGGGGTGTGTGTGTGTATGTTTCAAGATCTGGGGCAGAGGACTGGAAGGAATGAGACAGCACACATCTGATGACCTCACTGGCTGCTAGACTCAAGGGCTGAGGTCAAGGAGACTGGGGTCAGGAAGAGAGCGGTGACTAGGTGGAGTTTGGATGACTGCTTGATTTAGTTAGTGCCAGCGCGGGAAGTCTTCAGGCTGACCTGGGTCGCCTTCCAGCCTGAGAAGCAGGAAGTGACCGCACCCCCCCACCCTCCACCCCTGCTACAGGAAGGCAGCCAGTACCTGAGAACTGCCAAATTCACATGGCAGAAGCCACAGACTTCTTTGAACCTTTCACCCTGGCCACAGGCACAGAGAGAAACCCAGTGGCCTTGCCTGCTTGCTCCTGGGACCCCCACACCCCTGCTCCCAGGTCGTGATGGCAAGACTAGCTTCACCTCCAAATGAGCTAGGTGCACATGAGAGTTCCTGGAAGACCTGCTGGGGCTGCAGAAGCCTTTGGTGGGGAGGCCTGTGCAAGGATGAGGTGGCAGCCAGGGCCAGGGGAAGGCAGGTTTCTGGAATCACTGATGGCTGTTTCATCCAGGCTTGCAAGCTCTTCCACGTGCAGCCCTTGCTCCTCTCTCCTGCTCTCCCTGCCTGTGGTTCCCCACTTCCCTCCTGCAGTGGCTGTCTGTACCCTCCTTCTGAAGATTGTCTGAGCATCCACCATGACACCCTGACTCCAATTGTGGGTGGTGGGTTGGGGCCCACCAGCATCACAGATGAAGGCACTAAGGGTCCCTGAGAAGTAAAGATGCATGTCTAGGATCTTATAATTGGTAAAAGGCACAGCCAGGCTTTAATGGTGCTCCCCTGACTCCAGGCTCATTGTTCTTTGCTGGATTCAGTCCAGATTAACCTAGCACTGGCTTGTCAGAAATATTCAAGGGCTTCCCAGTATCTGGAGCTGAAACCTGCAAACTTTTCTGACCTTGTATCCCTGAGTGAAAATTGCTGCACACACTTACGTGTTTATTATATATTTAAATTAGTTTTTAAGTATTTGCATATGTTAATGTACTCTCATAGTCTGTGCATTAGAACACAGTCAAATGCCGTGTAAAGGTGAAATCAAGCCTGCATAATGGCGTGCTCCTGTAATCTGAGCTACCCAAGAGGCTGAGGCGGGAGGATCACTTGAGCCCAGGAGTTCAAGTCCAGCCTAAGCAACATAGCAAGACCCACCTCTTTTTTTTTTTTTTTTTTTTTTTTTTGACAGAGTTTCGCTCTTGTTACCCAGGCTGGAGTGCAATGGCACGATCTCGGCTCACCGCAACCTCCGCCTCCTGGGTTCAGGCAATTCTCCTGCCTCAGCCTCCCAAGTAGCTGGGACTACAGGCACGCGCCACCATGCCCAGCTAATTTTTGTATTTTTGGTAGAGATGGGGTTTCACCTTGTTGACCAGGATGGTCTCGATCTCTTGACCTTGTGATCCACCCGCTTCAGCCTCCCAAAGTGCTGGGATTACAGGCATGAGCCACCACGCCCGGCCCGACCCATCTTTCAAAAAAAGAAAAAAGGGCCAGGCACGGTGGCTCACACCTGTAATCCCAGCACTTTGGGAGGCTGAGGCAGGCAGATCATGAGGTAAGGAGGTCAAGACTATCCTAGCCATGGTGAAACCCCGTCTCTACTAAAACACAAAAAATTAGCCCGGTGTGGTGGTACGCGCCTGTAGTCCCAGCTACTCAGGAGGCTGAGGCAGGGGAACCACTTGAATCCAGGAGATGGAGTTTGCAGTGAGCCGAGATCGTCCCACTGCACTCCATCCTGGTGAAAGAGCAAGACTGTCTCAAAAAAGAAAAAGAAAAAGAAAAAAGACATAAATAGATTACAAATACAAATAAATACAAGTAATAGAAATAGGATCGTTCATATTTTCTCCCTGCCTCTGGGGACCAGCCTGTGAGTACCCCTGGGATACACATATACCCCTGCCTTGGAGACTGCAGGCCTGGAGAATAAACAACCCCTGGGCATGGCACAGTGTTCTGTTATCTAAGCTTTTTCCTCCTGCTGCCCACAGGGCATGTCAAGGTGCCAGAAAGGGCACAACCATATTCAACTTTAAATCTGTGCCCACACTCCCGGCCATCCCTTCCTCTCTCCCCCTTGTCAAATCTTCCATGTTAATGAATTCCAGCCCAAACCCCTCTGCAAAGCCCTCCTCGCCCACCTTGACCCAGGCATCTGTACCGACCATTCTGCCTCTGGGTCTCAGCCTGCTTTGTATCTCCACAAAACCATCCTTGCTTGGCATGCTGCATCTCGCTGGGCACCTAATGCAGGTACTGTTATTATTTTTTTATTTTTCTAGAGACTGAGTCTCAAAATATTGGTCAGGCTGGTCTCAACTCCTGGCCTCAAGCAGTTATCCTGCCTCAGCCTCCCAAAGTGCAGGGTTTACAGGCATGAGCTACCGCAACCAATGATTACTTCCATTTTATAGCTGAGGAAACTGAGGCTCAGAGAGGTTAAGTAATTCTCCCAAAGTCACACAGTAAATGGCACATGGATTTGTACCCAGGGCTGACTTTAGAGTCTAACTCTAAGCACTAAGCTACATGAAACAAGGTTGGTCTCTTTCATTCCCGTTGATTCTTTCCAGCACCTAGCATAGAAATATATATAAATATTTCTATATTTATTTCCAGAAATTTATATATTTTTATATAGAAATATTCATATATATTTCTAAAATTAAAAATACATAGGAATATATATTTATACATATTATATATATATAATATTGAATAAATTGCTGAATAAATGATTGAATGAATGAAATACCCAGATCAACACCAAGAAGAAAGCCTGTGGTACAGGGAAAAGTTTCTACTCCATTTCTGATGCAGAATGTATTGCCTCCTGTACCTCAGGAGTCCTGAGCAAGACTTCAAACTTCAGATGTGGCTGAATCTGGATACTCAGATATTATTACCGGGATTCTGTCACCCTAGCTCTTGGTTTGGACATCTTCTATGCTGGTGACACCTTCAGGCAGGCTCTGCTAGCAACTCCAGGCTCGTGCCCTGCCAGTGTAGCACCTTCAACAGAAAGAGAGGGTGTCTGATGTCTCATCACACCAGTATAGATAGCGAGCCTGTACTGGGTCCTATTGCTGCCACCAGGGGGCTGGGATGAGCAACTTGGTCAGTTCTTGATCACTGAAGCAGGAGGGTGGGTGGCCCCACGCAGATCGAATGAGCTGAGGTAGGAGGCGGGGACTGGGATGCTGTAACGAGGAAACGGGGGAATGAATGTGGGAAGACGTGAATGTCAAGTGACCACTTGACTTCATCTCTTGCAGGACCTGGTGGACTGGCAAAAGCCCCTTCTGTGGCAGGTGGGCCACTTGGGAGAGAAGTACGATGAATGGGTTCACCAGCCGGTGACCAGGCCCATCCGCCTCTTCCAGTCCGACTTCATTGAGGGCCTCTCTAAGACAGTCTGGTAAGCTCTTCCCTGAGCCTGTGGCAGGCTGCCCCTCCCTTCTGATGGTGCCAATCAGATATGGAAAGGGAAAGGGCAGTTGGGTCCCTCCCCAGAGCCCAGGTCTATACTGTAAAGCTCTCAGGGAGGGAGGAACATGCCATGGGATTAATTCATCCCTATGCATAGTTTTGTCCACAAGGTGGGTCACAACCCAACATTGAATATGAGGAGTTTCTCGCGTCTGATGCACATGGGAACAATTTAGCCTGCAATTAGCTCCTCTGCCAGAAGAGGTCAGCATCTGTCCAGTTGCATAGAGTCAGTAGCCCTGGGGAAACTTCTTTTCTGCCAATAACTCAACTCAGAGGCAGGAGGCAGATGGGCTTACAGCCTCTCTCCTCTTTTCTCTTCCCCACCCCCATACCAGTGTTCCTTTGACCCCATATGCTTTCTGCATCTGCTTTGGTGTCATCTTTACCCCCCTTCGGTAGAAAGCTAGACCCTGCCAGGTGTGGTGGTTCACACCTGTAATCCCAGTGCTTTGGGGGGCTGAGGCAGGTGGATCACCTGAGGTCAGGAGTTCAAGACCAGCCTGACTAACATGGTGAAACTCCATCTCTACTAAAAATACAAAATTAGCCAGGTGTGGTGGCACATACCTGAAATCCAGCTACTTGGGAGGCTGAGGCAGGAGAATCGCTTGAACCCAGGAGCCTGGGCAACCAGAGTGAAATTCCACCTCAGAAAAAAAAAAAAAAAAAGAAACCTGGACCCTGTAAAGCCCCATGCATGTATCTCTCTTGCCCTGATGGCCCTCCTGCAGGTACAGTGTCCCCGTCATCTGGATGCCCCTGGTGCTGTACCTCAGCTGGTCCTACTACCGAACCTTTGCCCAGGGTAACGTCCAACTCTTCGCGTCATTTACAACAGGTAATGCCAGATTCTTTCCTGACTTTCCCCTGATGATCCTAGAGGGAGGAGACCTCAGTGCTTTCCCTGGCCCAGAGTTTCTGATAGCATAGAACCCCGAACAACATCACAAGCGTTTTTTAGTGAAGTCTTTCTGTACAAATAGTCTTCCAAAGAAGAATTTTATCAGACTCCCACTATCTCCCCAAATGGATACAAAACCCAGCCACACATCAACAGAAACTAAATGGAACCATTTCATGAGGTGTCAGAGCAATAAAAGAGAGAGAGTGTGCTTCTTATTGAGTCTCACACCAGAAAACGCATGATCTGGGATTCTTTGCTAAGAAACTAGATGAAATCACTTCATCAGGTCGCACCGCTGAGAGTTAGACTTGACCGGCCTAGGAATGGAGCACAGAGTAGCAGAGAACTTGGGAGAGAAAGATCTGGGAGTGTCCTGGAGTGTGTCCAAGGCAAAGGCTCATGCTGCGGACCCCCAGGCTGGGAGTAACAGCCCACTAACCTCTATGGGACACTTGCCATGTGTGGGGCCATGTGCTCTCCTGGGACTGTCTCATTTGCCCCTCCCAGCAGCCCCATAGAAGGCTCCTGTTATTATCCTCTTTTAGAACTGAGGAAATGGAGCCTCAGAGATATCAAGGGAGCAGTTCGAGGTCATGTGGCTAGGCTGTGGATACCAGGTTCTAGTGGGGGCGTGGGGACAGAGGATGAAAAGAGGGGCTAGCATGGGGCAGTGTCTAAAGAGCCTATGAGACTTGGTCTTTCAGGATGACTGTGGGTTTAGGTATGGCCACTGGGGCAGCTAGCCCCGAAAGCGCCTTGTGTAACTTGGGCCTCCAGGTACATGCCACCTGTCCAGGTAGTCATTCCGTCCTGGTTCTGAGCTTCCTGAGCAGCCCTCACTCTGCGAGGAGCAAGGTCTTTTCCCTGCATTCTGCAAGTCAAGTGCCTGAATGGTTGAGATGAGAGGGGCCGTGGTCACGGCATCCGGAGCTTCATTCATCCACCTGACCCAGGGTGGGTTGGAGGTGAGCAAGCTGCAGGAAGACCCTCAAATCCAGCCCAGAGCTGCTCCCGGTCACCGAGGGTTACTGTGGGCATCCCTGGAGCCATGGTGGCCCTGTTCTGCCCAGCTCAGGCATAGCACAGGGCTTGTTGCTCAGAAGACCTGCTCGCTGAATCGCCCACTGTCCGCCCGGCGCTCCCCTAACAATCACAAACAGTGGCAGGGCCGCCAGGCTGGCAGCCGGAGGGGGAAGGGGATGCTGAAGCTTTGGCCCAGGTCCCTCTGCCGGATTCCTCCAGAGATGCCACTCAGTACCAGCTCCGGCCGGATGGGCAGACAGGGTGATGCTGGGGTGAGGGGGCGGGCAGAGGCTTGACCTATAGGAGAGGACTTTTCTGCACGGCAGGGAGGGTGATTTGAGGACCCTGTCAGCCCCATGGCCCTGCCATAGAGCTAAAATGTGCCTGTCTTATAAAGATCCAGTATATATGGTTAGTAAGCCTGTGACCATGATGCCAGCGATGGGGGCATGAGAGATACATCTCCACGTGCCTCCCTCAGCCCCCAGCTTTTCATGCAAGGCACAAGCCACAGGCAGAGAAAATAAGAGCCCGCAAAGCAAGGCGAGGGGAGACTCGGCGGGGTCCCAGTGCAGCTGCTGGACAAAGGACACACTGGAATCAATACAGAAGAGTCAGGGTGCCAAGAAGCAGTGGAAGCTGAACGGAGACACCAGTTCAAGGCTGGCACTCCTAGATGCGCCCATGAAAATGCTTTGAAAAGCTGGGGAGGTGGTGGGGGCATTGCATGCTCAGGATCGCTCCGGAGCAGCTCCTGAGAGCATGTTAGAGCGAGCAGCATCCTGGAGCGGAGGGGGAGGCAGGCCTCTGGTGGGGTGGTGTGTAGGGGCTCAGCAGAGACCAGGACCCAGAGAGTGCTCCCGCGAGTCCAGTCCTTTCCCTACCAATAAGAGAGTTAAGGCTGGGTATGGTGGCTCGCGCCTGTAATCTCAGCACCTTGGGAGGCCTAGGTGGTCAGATCACCTGGGGTCAGGAGTTCAAGAGCAGCCTGACTAACATGATGAAACCCTATCTCTACTAAAGATACAAAAATTAGCCAGACGTATAGCCGGCACCTGTAATCCCAGCTACTCAGGAGGCTGAAGTAGGAGAATCACTTGAACCCAGGAGACAGAGGTTGCAGTGAGCCCAGATCGTGCCACTGCACTCCAGCCTGGGTGACAGAGTGAGACTCTGTCTCAAAAAAAAAAAAAAAAGAGAGAGAGAGAGAGAGAGAGCTAAGTGACAAGGGAGGGTGCCTCAGCTCTGGGCAGGGGAGAACTAAGGGGCTGGGAAACTCCTCCCCACCCAGCTGGAGTCCCTGAAGAGCTCTGCAAAGAGAATGGAGAGAAGTGGGGAAACAGGAGAACTGCTGGATGGACAGACACTGAGACCGTGACTCAGAAATTACAGTGGCCCCTTGTTAAACATCCGACTATAATAGTATAGTAGCATATAGAATAGTAGTAGTATAAGAAAATTATAGGCCAGACTGGTGGCTCATGCCTATAATCCCAGCACTTTTGGAGGCCAAGGCGGGTGGATCACTTGAGGTCAGGAGTTTGAGACCAGCCTGGCCAACATGGTGAAACCCAGTCTCTACTAAAAATACAAAAATTAGCTGGGTGTGGTGGTGCGTGCCTGTAATCCCAGCTACTTGGGAGGCTGAGGCAAGAGAACCGCTTTAACCCAGGAGAGGGAGGTTGTAGTGAGCCAAGATCATGCCACTGCACCCCAGCCTGGGTGACAGAGTGCGGTGGGAAAAAAAAAGGAAATATAGTATTATTAATATTATTATATAATATAACATATATACTCATCATGTAATCAGATATTCTGTTACCTCCATCCTAACCACAGCCCTTCAAGATGGGGAAGGTATTTCCCTCAAAAAACTCTCTAGGTGGTGCCGAGCCAGGATTTGAACCCAGGTCTGCAAATCCAATGCCTGCGCTCGCTGCACTTCACCGGAGTGACCTGAAGGACCCCAGAGGTATCAGGGCTTCCCACCAACCAGGGTCTCTCTCCAACCAGACCAGCCCAGCTAAGACCCAATGGCCCCTTGCAGTCAAAGCCGGCAAAGCTGTTAGACAAGTGACTCGTCCCACATGTGAACACAGCAGGCCCTGCTGATGAGGGATGTCAGACTCACCTAAAACCTGGCTTGAGAGAAAGGACCTTTGAAACTGTAATCTTGGCTGCATCAGATTTTAGTTCCCAGGTGAACTGTGAAACATGTTTTCATGGCATGGAGATTTGTTTGGAACTGAGTGTCCAAATCGGACTTGACCTGGAATCTGGCCAAAGAGCTGGGAGGTCACCTCTACCTTCCTCAACTATCTCCCTTCTTCAGTGGTCACTGGGGCCATCTGTTCTGGGCCCACGGTGGGCTCGGGCCCCTCGGATATATTTCCTTAACTGCAACTGGAGCCGCCTCCGCCCGGCCTGGTTCTAGTCAAACCTCATCCATGCGCAGGCCCACACAAAGGCTTTATTTTACCTGTCACTCTCCCCGCAAGTCCCTGAGAACCTGCCGTGTGAAGCATTGGAGATATAAAGTGAAAGGCCCCACCGCTGCCCATGAAAAACTAGTAACTGAGTAGGAGGCAAATGAGCGAGACCGCAGGCATAGCATGGTGTGATGGGGTGATGTGCAGGGGCAGAGGAGGGGCTGCGAACGCAGCCAGTGCCAGTGAAGGGCATCTGCACAGGCTTCCAAGGAGCGGAGTCTCCAAGGATAAGGATGGCAGGGAGGGAATTCTGGGGAAGGACACACCAGCAAAATTATGGAGCTGAGGGAAGAGAAGGTGGCACATCCACGGAGACCACATGTGGTTTGACTTGGCCCCAGGACCAGGTGATGGAGAGGGCAGGCAGGGATGTGGCTGGCAGGGTCAGGTCTCAGAGGACCCTGAGTGTGGTGCAGTGGGGTTAGGACTTTGCCTGAAGGTCGTGGGGCACCATGAGGGGTCTGAAGGCCTGTGGAGGTCATGAGTTAAGCAGAGACTGACAGTGTCATTGCAGCACGAGGTTATAATGCGACAGGATCAAGAGCAGTGACCCACCCGAGAGCTATGCAAATCCTTTTTCTTTTTTCTTTTCTTTTCTTTTTTTTTTTTTTTTTTTTTTGAGTCTTGCTCTGTCACCCAGGCTAGGGTGCAGTGGCACAATCTCAGCTCACTGCAACCTTCACCTCCCGGGTTCAAGCTATTCTTCTACCTCAGCCTCCCGAGTAGCTGGGACTGCAGACACACACCACCATGCCCAGCTAATTTTTGTATTTTTTGTAGAGACCGGGTTTCACCATGTTGGCCAGGCTGGTCTCAAACTCCTGACCTCGTGATCCACCCACCTCAGCCTCCCATAGTGCTGAGATTACAGGCACGAGCCACCGTACCTGGCCCTATGTAAATCTTTCTTATTGCAATGAGAGTCTCATAAAATTAAATATGGTCTTTAGTATATTCACAGGGAGGTTCAGCCACCACTCTGTCTGGCTCTAAAACATTTTCATCATCCCAAAGAAAACCCTGGACAATCGCTACCCACTTCCCCTCCTTCCAGCCCCTGGCAACCACTGATCTGCCCTCTGTGTGCATAAATTCACCTATTCCGGACATTTCATATAAATGACATCATATGCTTCATGGCCTTTGGTGTCTGCCTACTTTGACTTTGCCAGGAGATCTTAAGTAGGTGGTGCTGAATGGGCTTGGGGACCAGTTGGATGTGGGGGAGACAGGTCACTTGAACCTGACTCCTTTGGTAATGAGTGGATGTCGGTAACCCCAGTCCCCAAAGAAGGAAATCCAAGAGGAGGTGGGCAGGAAGAAGGAGGAAGACGGTTGGCCTCATTTGGGAGGTGTTCAAGGCAGGGGCTGTGGACAACCACATGGAGCTGTGCAGTAGGAAGCAGCCACCCAGGGTGAAGGTGGTGTAGACCATCAGTCATCAGCACGTGGGAGAGGAAGAGATTGAGCTGAGAGGCAAAGGGTCCAGGCTTGGACCCTGGGGACAGAGGCAGAGTTTCCAAGATGGAGCCTGCGCAGGAAGATCCAGGGAGAGGAGAAAAGCCAAGTATAGCGGCAGCAGAAGGTGGAGCTGTGGATTCCAATCTTATTGCTCCCAGATATTTTGAGAATTTGAGAAACCAGGGACATTCTACGGAGAAAAAACGCCCATAGATGTGCAATTCCATATATCAGCAAGTTCACAGACACTCTGCGATCCTACTTAGGACCCTCAAATATTCATAAGCCTCAGGATAAGGGCCTAGACGGCTGCAGATTAAAGAAGACGGTGGTGCTAATGGCATATGCCACAACCAGGTCAGACGTGGACTAAAAAAAAAAGTTCCTTAGATTTGCAAGAAAGACATCATGAATAGCCTTTGAATTTCTGATGGTTTAAGGAAGAAGACATACTTTTTTTTTTTTTTTTTTTTTTTTGAGACAGAGTCTCACTCTGTCACCCAGGCTGGAGTACAATGGCACTATCTTGGCTCACTGCAATCTCTACCTCCTAGGTTCAAGTGACTCTCCTGCTTCAGCCTCCTGAGTAGCTGGGATTACAGGTGCACATCACCACCCGGCTGGTTTTTGTATTTTTAGCAGAGATGGAGTTTCACCATGTTAGTCAGGCTGGTCTTGAACTCTTGACCTCGTGATCCATCCACCTCGGCCTCCCAAAGTGCTGGGATTACGGGCGTGAGCCACCGTACCCGGCCAGGAGACAGATTTTAAGAACTTGACAAGCCAATGGAAAGTGACAAAGTGGAGCCATGAGTCCAGCCTCACTTTTACTTCCTGTTTTCTTTTTAGCTTTTTGAGACATCAAAAAGCTCTGTCATCCAGGCTGGAGGGCAGTGGTGCAATCACAGCTCACTGCAGTCTTCAACCACTGGGCTCAAGTGATTTCCCCTGCCTCAGCTTCCTGAGTAGCTGGGGCTACAGGCATGGGCCACCACGCCCTGCTAATTTTTTTTACTTTTTGATGAGGTGGGAACTCACTGTGTTGCCCAGGCTGGTCTCCAACTCCTGGGCCCAAACAGTCCTCCCACTTCAGCCTCCCAAAGTGCTAGGATTACAGGTGTAAGCCACCACATTCAGCCTAGCCTAGCTTTTTAGGAATCTTGATGATAAAGAAGCTGATTCCATGATGGGAAAGTCTTGCCTACCTCAGAAAGATGAGCAGAAGAGCCAGAAGAGAAGGAGAGACTGAAGGGGGCCAGAGGAATCCCTTGGGAGGGAGGGTGGGAGGAGGCAGCTGAGGGTTTGCACTGCCAAGTAGGGGGAGCCTGGCAAGTCATGGACTTTGTCCACATCCTCATGCAGGCAATGCCAGGGCTTCCCTTGTAAGGCTGTGGTGACATGAAATAGAAGTCATCCATGGAAAGCCCTTGGGCAGCACCTGGCACACAGGAATTGGTCAGGACACATGTCTGTTACTGTTTCTCTGACCATCCAGCACCTGTCTGCCAGTGCACACCTCTTCCCTGAGAAGCAATGAGGATGCCCCAGGGTACCGGCAGGATCTGTTGTCCTTGGAAGTTGGGGGGAGTATGTGGAGGGGATAGCTCCCCCCTCAACCTCAGGGCCTCTCTTCTCTGTGAAGTAGGAGGCTGAGTGGAAGGAGAGGAGGTGAAGGGGAGCAGAGAAGATCCAAGGGCAACAAGGAGGGAGATGAACCTGAACATGCTCAGGGATCACCCATCGGGCTGTGTCTAGGGTCTTGTAAAGGTCAAAGGTGCTAGACCCACTGTGTGACTCTCCATGCTCAGCAGCTTGGGGATGGGGTGTAGAGGCAGATTCCCACGAGGGCCCAGGGGGAGGGTTCGTGGGTGCAGGTGAGGGAGATGGAGTACAGGTTAAAAGAGAATGGTTAGGCTGGGCGCAGTGGCTCACGCCCACAATCCCAACACTTTGGGAGGCCAGCCCCACTTGAGGTCAGGAGTTCAAGACCAGCCTGAGCATCATGGTGAAACCCCATCTCTACTAAAAATATAAAAATTAGCCAGGCATGGTGGCGGGCACCTGTAGTCCCAGCCACTCAGGAGGCTGAGGCAAGAGAATCATTTGAACCCAGGAGGTGGAGGTTGCAGTGAGCTAAGATCATGTGCCATGCACTCCAGCCTAGGCAACAAAGCGAGATTGTATCAAAAAAAAAAAGGATGAAGATGAATATGGAGAAAACAGGAGTGAGAGCTGAAATCTCCATGAGGTCAAAGAATGAATGAAGTGGAGGGAAGAACTGAAAGCCGCAAGGGCTGCAGGCCGTCTCCGGAGGATTGGGCAGTGGGAAGCTTGTGCTTATAGACGGCGCCCTCTCCCGTCTTCCCTCCCCACCCAGGCCGGTCGTCTTCAGTGTTTTCACATATTCCTCCTGAGCTGTGACTTCACGTCTCGTCTGTTGAGATCTCAGTGCTTGTTTTCTCTTGTCCTTCCTGTCCCACAGTCCCTGGTGGTTCACACTTTCCATCATTAACACCCTGGAGGCCGGGTGCAGTGCCTCACATCTGTAATCGCAGCACTTTGGGAGGCCAAGGCGAGAGAATTACTTGAGTCCTGGAGTTTGAGACCAGCCTGGGCAACATAGCAAGATCTCATCTCTACCAAAAAAAAAATTAAAAATTAGCTGGATGTGGTGGCATGCGCCCATGGTCCCAGCTACTTGAGAGGCTGAGGTGAAAGGATCACTTGAGCCCAGGATGGGGAGGCTGCAGTGAGCTGTAATCACACCTCTGCACTCCAGCACTCCAATCTTCCAACCTGGTTGACAGAGAGATACCTTGTATAAATAATAACAATGCCCTGGCTCAGGAGTGTCACCTTCTCTTCTCCACTGTCCTTGGGGCAAGGTCACCCTTGCAGGTAAAGGTCCAGCCCCGGCCATAGCCACTCCTCCCACAGCCTCTGTAAGGAGGCCTCCAGCCAGTGGCCCATCACTCCCGTAAATGACCCCCAAGACCTAGGCCAGAGCCCCGCAGCCTCCTTCCCATTTTGACCCAAGGGCCCCAGCAGTGTGGCCTGGCCTCGTAGCTGTGGGACAGAGGGCAGCAGCTCCCAAGCTGATCGGGGCGGCGAGGCGTGGACGCCTGGAGCTATCTGGCTGCTGTGCACCAGTCCTCACCTCGCTCTCCCTGCCACCCTGCAGAGCATGCGGTGGCGGTGCCCAAGTCCATGTTCCCTGGGCTCTTCATGCTGGGGATCTTCCTCTGGAGCCTCATCGAGTATGTCATCCACCGCTTCCTGTTCCACATGAAGCCCCCCAGCGACAGCTATTACCTCATCATGCTGCACTTTGTCATGCACGGCCAGCACCACAAGGTGAGCGGGGCAGGGTCCCAGCCTGGACACAGCAAGTGCAGCCCAAACCAGCTGGTCCGGTAGCTGGAACCAGCTTCAGGCGCTATGGAGCCTCCTGGGAGTCTGGCTGTGGTTTGAGAGTGACAAAACATTTGATGTGAATCACAGAGGCAACTGGGTCAGGCATCCGAACCTGAGCCAGGCAGGCACAGAGTGGATATGCAGTGTCATGCTGACACCCAGACCTCTGCACCCCTATTTATCCATCACCTTTAATCCTCGAAACAACTCATTCATTTGTTCATTCATTCAGCAAATGCCCAGTGAGTTCCTTCCGTGTGTGAGACACTGTTCTAGACATCATTGAACAAAACAACAAAAAGCCTTGCCCTCCTGGAGCTTCTCCTGAAAATGGTGCCAGGATTTTCCTTGTTCCACAGAGCAGGAGGCTGAGGCCTTGGGGAGCTAAGGAGCTTTCCCCACATCACACTTGGCAAAGCCAGGATGTCCTGCCCCATTCTGGGGATTCCAGAATCTTTGCTCTCAATCACCCTTTCTCCTGAGGCCCTTCAAGGACTCCATGACAGTCCCAGAAGCTGGCCCTAGAAGATAGGTCTGCCCAAAGGAAGCTGCCTCCCCTATGCCCCCCACGGCCTCTCTGACCCTGCACTGTGCTGTTCCCCAGCCAGTCTCCACACTCTGTTCTCTGCTGGCTATAAATCGGAGAAAATGTGGCAGATATGATGCTTTCAGGACACCAGTTTAGACCCTTATGCTACTCATGTTGAACGTGGGTTTCACATCAGTTTCCCAGCAGCAACTTAATCTAGTTCATCTCAATGAGCCGATTCAGGGTTTAATTGGCCACCTAGGAGAGTTCTCAGGTTGGTTGGGCGTTGCCCTCCCAGGTCTCCCCAGAGTTGATCTGCATCCTTGGGGGCTTTCCTAGGGGCCAGTATCAGGGTGGGTGCCCAGTCCTGGGCCAACCCGTCCCTCAGGTATGCTCTCAGAGGAAGCGCAGCCCAGGCCTGGTCTGTGTCCTCCAGCCTCACCTGGCCTCTGCTCTCCAGACTTGCCGCGTCCGCTGCTGCATTCCTTCCCCGTTTGCGAATCCTTTTCAGATCCTCTGCCCCGTCAGCTATCTTTCCTATCCGCAGGGGACACAAGAACCTTCTGGGGACCTGATCAGACTGTTCTGGGGCCCCAGGGACTATCCCAGGCTCCCTCTTCTAAGACATTTCCACCCCAGTCTGTCCAGTCCCCTGCTGCCACACCACAAGGACCTGAGGAGCTTGTGTGGCCTGTAGCCACGTGAGCTCCAATCAGGAACATGTTCTCAGATCTCCAAACCTATCCATCCCAGGATCCTGATCCAGCTGTGACCTGGAGCTGGCCCATCCTTTCCTGTTTCTGCCGCAGTGACGCCACCTCAGCCCACGAAAGCGCCAGGGCAGGAGTTGGAAGGAATTAGCAAACCTACCAACCAGAGCTCTCCCTCCCTTCCTTTATTTCTCCCTCCGTCCTTCCCTCCCTCCTTCCCTGGCTTCCTCCCTTCCTCCTTTTTCTGAGAGCTGGTTTTCCAGCACACCACTGATCCTGTTGATCCTGGTCTGAAGGGAGGGAGGCCCACGGCAGCATCTCACTGTGTCACTGTCACCTGCTTTCTCGATGTCTCCGTCTCCAGCCCAGAAAGGCGGCAGGATTCTGTTTTCAGAATCCTCACCAAGCCGTAGCTAAGATCTCACCTCCATGCCAGGCCCTCGGCTTCTGAAGCTCAAGGGCCTCTGTGAAGCAGTTGTTCTCTGGTTCACTGTGATGACACCCCCTTGGATCAAAGAAGGAGGCCTCCTGTTTGGACATGGGGGTGGGGAGGACAGCTGTAGTGACACGTCAGGGCTGCATTAGCCTCAGCCACCCGGTGCCTTGGTCTCCCAGACATCATCAGGCCACAGTCTAGGTGCCCTGTCTCCAGAATGCTGTCTAGCCAGAGGCATGATATTTAGGGATGGGACACCTGTCTAACACCTGATGAATTCCAGAGTCACAGTGGCCTCTAGAGCATGAGATGGGCTCTGAGCCACCAGCACACCCTGCCTGCCTGCCTCACACCATCCCCCTCCCATGTTCCTCTGCAATCTGCCAGGTCCCTTCCTGGCTCACAAATGGGGAGTAAGACAGTCTTTCCAGAGCTTCCAGACATGCTGGCCCGCCCTCTCCAAAGCCACCAAAGGTGCCAAGCCTACCCAGTGGAATGTCTGGGCCGCTCCGCCCCTGTCCTCTGCAGGGAGCAGCCCAGGCTTGGCCAGCTGTGGCTACAGACAGGTCCTGGGGTCCCCAGCTACCTCCTGATGCCTGAGCCTCTCCATCTGCAGGCACCCTTCGATGGCTCCCGCCTGGTCTTCCCTCCCGTGCCAGCCTCCCTGGCAATCGGTGTCTTCTACGTGTGCTTGCGGCTCATCCTGCCCGAGGCAGTGGGGGGCACTTTGTTTGCAGGGGGCCTCCTGGGCTACGTCCTCTACGACATGACCCATTACTACCTGCACTTTGGCTCTCCGCCCAAGGGCTCCTACCTGTACAGCCTGAAGGCCCACCACGTCAAGCACCACTTTGCACATCAGATGTCAGGTGAGGATGGGCCTGGGCCTCCCAGCCCACTTTGTGTGTTCATTGATTTATTTGCCAACTACCTCGAGCTCCTGTGAACAGCCAGGCACTGTTGCGTGTCCTGGGCATATACAGAGGACTCCTTCTACCCTCCCTGCCGGGCAGACATCTATAAATGGCAAAGATTTCAAACTGTGATAAATGCCATGAAGAAAATAAAGCAGCCGGGCATGGTGGCTCACGCCTATAATCCCAGCACTTTGGGAGGCCAAGGCGGGTGGATCACCTGAGGTCAGGAGTTCGAGACCAGCCTGACCAATATGGAGAAACCCCATGTCTACTAAAAAAAAAAAAAAAAAAAAAAAAAAAGTACAAAATTAGCCAGGCATGGTGGCACACACCTGTAATTCCAGCTACTTGGGAGGCTGAGACAGGAGAATCGCTTGAACCGGGAGGCAGAGGTTGCAGTGAGCCAAGATTGCGCCATTGCCCTCTAGCCTGGGCAACCAGAGCGAAACTCCATCTCAAAACAAAAAAGAAAGAAATATTATGTGGGCCACATAAGTGATTTTAAATTTTCTAGTGGCCACACTAAGACATGAAAACAAACAGATGAAAAGAATTTTAATAACATATTTACTTAACCCAGTATAAGCAAGTTATTATTTCAACATGTAATCAACATTAAAAAATCATTAATGAGTGGCACAGTGGCTCAGGTCTAGGCCTATAATCCCAGCACTATAGGAGACTGAGGCAGGGGACCACTTGAAGCCAGGAGTTCCAGACCAGTCTGGGAAATATAGCAAGACCTCGTCTCTACAAAAACAAGTTTTAATTATCTGGCTGTGGTGATGTGCACCTGTAATCTCAGCAACCTGGAAGGCTGAGGCGAGAGGATCGTTTGAGCCTAGGAGTTTGAGGCAGCAGTGAGCTATGATCATGCCACTGTACCCCAGCCTGGGTGACAGAGTGAGACCCTTTTTGTAAAGTCTCTTGAGAAAAAAAAAAAATCATTAGCAACTTTTATACTAAGTCTTTGAAATCTAAGGTGTATTTTGTGCTTACAACACATCTCGATTCAGATACTAAAGTTTCACTGGAAATACTAGATCCATATCTAGATTTTTTTTTTTTTTTTTTTTTTTTTTGAGATGGAGTCTCGCTCTGTCGCCAGACTGGAGTGCAGCGGCAGTCTCAGCTCACTGCAACCTCTGCCTCCCAAGTTCAAATGATTCTCCTACCTCAGCCTCTCGAATAGCTGGGACTACACGGGCATGCCACCACGCCCAGCTAATTTTTGTATTTTTAGTAGAGACGGTGTTTCACTATGTTGGCCAGGATAGTCTGGATCTCTTGACCTCATGATCCACCCTCCTTCCCTCCCAAAGTGCTGGGATTACGGTTATGACGCACCGTGCCTGGCCTATATCTAGATTTTATAAAATTTGCAAATAATAGTTCACATAGGTAAGTTGCTCCAAACATGCTTAAAAATTTTCCAGTAATGCACTTTGGGAGGCTGAGGTGGGCGGATCACCTGAGGTCAGGAGTTCCAGACCAGCCTCACCAATGTGGTGAAACCCCATCTCTACTAAAAATATAAAAATTAGCCAGATGTGGTGGTGCGTGCCTGTAATCCCAGCTACTCGGGAGGCTGAGGTAGGAGAATCACTTGAACCCAGGAAGCAGAGGTTGCAGTGAGCCATGATCGTGCCACTGCACTCCAGCCTGGGCAACAAGAGTGAAACTCTGTCTTTAAAAAATATTTCCAGTAACTGAATCGAGCATCAGTTTTTACACTGACATGTTAATTCATCAGAATTAAATGAAGCTAGAAATTCCATTTCTCTGGAGCTCTAGCCACATTTCCAGTGCTCAGTAGCCACACATGGCTAGGGGCTAGTTGGACAGCAAAGAGATTAAATGGTCCAGGAAGGTGTCACTGTAGAGGTACCATTGGAGCTGAGACCCTAATGAAGAGAAGCCAGCATCTGGCATCCCAGGAGTAGCTGGCGCAAAGCCCTGAGACAGGAATGAACTTGGCCCCCAAGGAAGGGGAAGAAGATGGAGTTGGAGGTGGGAGGGGGCCAGGTATTCTAGAAACACAGGCCAGATAAGGAATTGGGTTTTATTCCCACTTCATGCTGGAGATAATAAAAAACACAAGTGCCGGGCGCGGTGGCTCAAGCCTGTAATCCCAGCACTTTGGGAGGCCGAGGCGGGTGGATCACGAGGTCGAGAGATCGAGACCAACCTGGTCAACATGGTGAAACCCCGTCTCTACTAAAAATACAAAAAATTAGCTGGGCATGGTGGTGCGTGCCTATAATCCCAGCTACTCAGGAGGCTGAGGCAGGAGAATTGCCTGAACCCAGGAGGCGGAGGTTGCGGTGAGCCGAGATCTCGCCATTGCACTCCAGCCTGGGTAACAAAAGCGAAACTCCGTCTCAAAAAAAAAAAAAAAAACAAAAAAAACACAAGTTCCCCACCCTTGACTTGTGCCAGGGTGGCCCTGGGAGTTGGGAAGGCCAAGGGGACAGATATTGACATTGTCTCCACGTGGTAACCCTCCCCTGGCACCCTGCCCAAGCCAGTGCACACCTGCTCCTTCAATGTGTCGTCTTCTCCCCGTTTGTCTCCCTCTCTAGGATTCGGCATCAGCACTAAACTGTGGGATTACTGTTTCCACACACTCACTCCAGAGAAACCCCACCTGAAGACGCAGTGACAACTCCCACCCGCTCCGTCCTGCCATCAGCCCAGCCCGGGCGCCTTCCCGACACCCCACCCGCCATCCAGACCCCACCAAGACGATTGGCTTGGCCAGGCAGGATAGGCTCTGTCCAGGGCCGAAGGTGCTGAGGGCACCCTGAGGCAGGACTGCCCTCCTGACCCCTCGTAGGAGGGTCACATCCACTTGGCGGCCAGGTGGCCCTTGGTGACCCGCTTCTTCCTGGAGTGTCCCTGCCTGGAGCTCAGCCCACAGGACCACTTCAGAACCTGGCCGCAGGTAGCCGAAAGGGGAAATGAAGAAAACTGACCCCCGCAGGCACCTGTGTCATCCGTGTGCCTTAGCATTGTGGGCTGCCTGGGAGTGGCCTGCATGGTGCAGCTCTGTGTTCACAGTCAGGGGTGGGTCTGTGAGACCTGTGTTGCCCGTCCTCCCTGCTGTCTTTTCTGGGGGAGGCCTTGGTGGCTCTGAGGTGGACGAAGAGTTCTTGAAAGAAGAGACAGCATGATGCCTCCCACAGTCCACCCCAGATCCTGGGCAGCCCCTCTGGCCCTGCCAGCTGCCTCTGCCATTGGGCCCAGGGTGGCTGAAGGAGTCCCAGCCCTTTCTTTAGGACCTGGCAGCTTCTCTAGCCATCCCTTCCCTGCCTCCAGAATCACAGCCCTTCTTGCCAAGAGAGGCTGAGGAGGCTGTTCCACTGATGGCCGCCCCACCCTGTCCCTGCCTTTCTCCGCCGCCACCTGGCACAGGTGTCAGCCCACCACAGAAGGAGCCTCCCCTCACCTCTCCCTGCCCCACCCTCTGCAGATGAGGCTCCTGCCCCTTCTTTTTCGTAACCAAAACCCTCACTGCTCCCAGGACGGTCTTATTTATGAACCAGATACATGTTCTTAGTCTGGTTCCAGACCAAGGAGCTGGTCAGGCAGCCCTTTCTAATCCTACGTGTTGAGCTTATGTAAAACACATTGTTTCCTCCTTTATTCTTACCCACACACCATTACTACTTGAAACTTAAAAAAAAAAAAAAAAAAAAGGCCCGCCAAGTGTAAAGGCTAAAGAGAAGCAGTTTGACAGACCTCGGGATTTGTACTGTTTACTGCAGAGCTATTTAAAGATTTCGGAAAAAATATACAAAACTATGGTTGTGAAATAAAAACTTAAATTGTATATTTTGAAAAATAAAACATCGAAAAGAAACCAAGAAAATGAATTGCTCATCAGACTCCCTCGTGGTTGGGAAGGGGCAGTGGTGTGGGGAAGGGTGGAGAGGGGGGCCGGTCCCCAGGGAGGGGGATTTTAGCCCTGACCCAGATGGGTAGAATTGCTGGGGCCTGATGGTGATTAAAAGCTGACTGACTCACAGCTGGGCCCGATGGCTCATGCCTGTAATCCCAACACTTTGGGAGGCTGAGGTGGGAGGATCACTTGAAGACAAACCTGGCCAACAGAGTAAAACCCTATCTCTTAAAAAAAAAAAAGAGAGAGAGAGAGAGAGAGAAAGGAAGGAAAGAAAGGAAAGGAGAAAAGGAAAAGAAAGGGAAAAAAAGAAAAGAAAGGGAAGGGGCAGGGGAAGGGAAAGAGAAAAGAAAGGAAAGGAAGGAGCTGACTGAGTCTTACTCTCTCACTCGGCTTTTCTGTTTCTAAATTCTCTGCAAAGAGCATCTCCTCTTACTGCCAGCACCTGGGGAGCATTACGCCCACAAACCGCTTTGATTGGCTACTGGGGCGGGATCTCTTCTAGAATGTATCCAACCCCAACCGAGCTTCCAGCGGACTCTCCTAAAACAGAGGGGGTAAGGCCCCGGCAGCAAACCCCCGACCGTGGGAATTGGAAGCTCAGGCGGCTCGGTCTTGGTGAAGCCGCTGCCCCAATGTCTTTCTCTTCGGCCTGATCAGAACCACCTGGGCAGCTGACAAACTGGGCTCCAAGGCCTCGCACTCAGGGTCTAGTTCAGTAGGTCCAAGGGGGTTGGCCCTGGACTCACCTGTCTGAGGACACGGAAGCAGAAGCAAGCTGATGTTGGGGAGACTCGGGGCGGGAGCCCCGAACCCTGCTGTGTCGCCCTTCCCTGTCACTTGTAGGGGCAGCTTTATGCCTGCAGCTCCCAGCCTGAAGGTAAGTGGGACCTATTGGAGCCACCCATCACTCAAGTCCCTGAAGCCTGTCACTGGAAACCAACCCGTCCAAGCAGCAGAACTCATAACCTTTATTTACTCATGGAGCTGAGCAGTTCACCCTAGACCATCACACCCTGGGGAACGCAGGAGGAGCTCCGGGTGAGTAAACACACACGGCCACAGAGAAAAAGCTTAAGGTAAGATTTAACAACAAAAATATATATATACGGCCGGGCGCGGTGGCTCACGCCTGTAATCCCAGCACTTTGGGAGGCTGAGGTGGGTGGATCACGAGGTCAAGAGATCGAGACCATCCTGGTCAACATGGTGAAACCCCGTCTCTACGAAAAATACAAAAAATTAGCTGGGCATGGTGGCACGTGCCTGTAATCCCAGCTACTCAGGAGGCTGAGGCAGGAGAATTGCCTGAACCCAGGAGGCGGAGGTTGCGGTGAGCCGAGATCGCGCCATTGCACTCCAGCCTGGGTAAGGAGAGCGAAACTCCGCCTCAAAAAAAAAAAAAAAAAAAAAAATATATATATATATATATATACACACATATATGGAAACCTTCTTTAAGAAGAGTGAAACAGGCCAGGCGTGGTGGCTCATACCTGCAATCCCAGCATTTGGGAAGGCCAAGCAGGGTGGATCACTTGAGGTCAGGAGCTCAAGACCAACCTGACCAACATGTTGAAACTTCGTCTCTAGTAAAAAAATTAGCAGGGTGTGGTGGTGTGTGCCTGTAATCCCAGCTACTCGAGAGGCTGAAGCAGAATTGCTTGAACCTGGGAGGTGGAGGTTGCAGTGAGCCAAGATTGCACCACTGCACTCCAGCCTGGGCAACAGAGTAAGACTCTGTCTCAAAAAAAAAAAAAAAAAGAAAGAAAGAAAGAAAGAAAGAGACTGGCATAGAGGCTCACACCTGTAATCCCAGCACTTTAGCAAGATGAGGCAGGAAGAGCGCTTTAGCTCGGGAGTTCGGACCAGCCTGGTCATCATAGTGAGACCGCCCCATCTCCACAAAAAATAAACAAAATTAGCTGAATGTAGTGATGCACACCCATAGTCCCACCTACATAGGAGGCTGAGGTGGGAGGATCACTTGAGCCCAGGAGGTTGAGGCTGCAGTGAGCCGTGATCACACCACTGCATTCCAGCCTGGGCAACAGAGTGAAACCTTGTCTCAAAAATAAGAGAGTAAAACAAAACTAATAAGAAAGGCCAAAAAAATAAGTGAGTTTATAGTATGGTAATGAGAAGATTTAGAAAGTGACAACACTAAACCAAGCCCACCTATTAACAAAAAGATCCAGCTGATGAGAATCTGACAGATTCCCCCAGAGCTCCCCATTGTGCCTGCTCTAACTTTCCAATGAGGCTGGGAGTATCCACAAAGCATTTGGGAGAGAGTGCTAGTCTCACCTCACAGGGACTACTTGAGAGTGTAGAGGTAATTGCCTGCGTTTTCTTTTTTTCTTTTTTCTTTCTTTTCTTTTTTTTTTTTTCTTTTTTGAGACCGAGTCTTGCTCTGTCGCCCAGGCTGGAGTGCAATGGTGCAATCTCGGCTCACTGCAACTTCTGCCTCCCGGATTCTTCTGCCTCCACCTCCCAAGTAGCTGGGACTACAGGCCCACGCCACCACACCTGGATAATTTTTGTATTTTTCATAGAGGCAGGGTTTCACCATTGGCCATGCTGGTCTTGAACTCCTGACCTTGTGATCCACCCGTCTCAGCCTCCCAAAGTGCTGGGATTACAGGCATGAGCCACCGTGCCGAGTCATATTGCCTACGTTTTCACAGGAGGCCAAAATACAGGAAGGCCCCAAAGTCTACAACCCCCAGGCAGTTAGTGCTCATGGAGAAGCCCCTACCTCAGTGAGCATCTAGGGGAGCTGGAGGATTTTGCTATCAAGTGTAAAAGGCAAAGATTACATGTTAGAGCAAGCACAGGATATTATCAAACTGCCAACATATCTGGCCTGATGGGAGATGCCTGGACCTGTGATGTGTGATTGCATTTATTCCTGTAGTGGGAGAAACACAAAACCAAAAACGTCTGATGTTAGCTCAGGGAGGGGGCTATTTATTTACAGAGACAGGGTCTCACTATGTTGCCCAGGCTAGAGTCCAGTGGCATCGATCATAGCTTACTGCAGTCTTGACCACCCAGACTCAAGCAATTCTCCCGTCACAGCCTCCCAAGTAGCTGGGACCGCAGACATGTGCCATCGTGCCCAGCTAATTTTTAAATTATTTTCAGTAGAGACAGGGTCTGTGTTACTCAGGCTGATCTCCAATTCCTGGGCTCAAGCAGTCCTACCTCAGCCTCCCAGGGTGCCAGGATTACAGGCATGAACCATAAAGCTCAGCCAACAGGGCCATTTAAATTCTGATCAGCATAAAGTAAATCTGCAGATTGACTGACCCTCAGTGGTCCTACAAATTTGCCTCACCTGATTCTCCAGGGATGACCCAGCTACCATGGCCAAGAAGAGACACAGAGCCATCGCATTTATTTCTTGTATTTTGAGAGTTCCTTAGCTGACCGGAAGAACTGTCCTCAGTTCTGCTCTGTTCCACTCCCGCGTTGGTTCTGACCTCTGATCTCTGCCCTTGAACTTTGTATGATTTTTTATTGTGCCCAGCACAATGACTAACTTGTAACAGGGCCCAATAAATGCTTGTCTCGTCTCCATCAGATCTCAGGTGGGGAACTTTAACTGGGCCTTGCTTCCCGACCTGTTCTTGGCCTCTGCTGCCCTCTGGTGGCAGCATGCAGCCCTACCGCATTATTACTGCCCTCGGGGTGACTGGGAAGCAGGTGTCTGTGATTTCAAAATTCTGGCCTTTCCCACTTTACCTGCTCTCTTAACTTATGTTCTTCACTCATCTGCCATTTTTGAGAGAAGCCGGAACAATGTATGTGAATAGTTCTAACTTTCTAAAAAGCCATATTGGTTGCAAAATTTCAACTGGAGTTTTCTTTACAGTTAGATGTTTTCCCCAAAGACCACATCAGGCACCAATGAGTAAATCTTATCTATAAAGAATGCTACAAGGTGAAGATAAAATTTGGAAAATTGCAGGACTCTCATAAGTGTCTGTCTCATCCCAGACACCTATGGCAAAGAAGAAGAAATTAAAAAGAAGGAATTGTTCTGGCAAAATCAGAACAATTTCTTCATTTAGGTTCCCTAAAAATCAAAACCTAAAACAAGCACGTGGGTGCAGGCAGTCTATTTGGGAGGTGGCTGCAGAAGTAAAGAGCAAGAACTGGGGATGACTAGAAAGGGAGAAGTTGGAGCAGTGTAAGGTTGAGTATGTGAGGTTCTCCTACAGATTCTGCAAGGGCATCTTGAGAAGCATAGCGGAAACCTCAGAATTGTCCAATAGGACTGGAGGCTGGAGTATTTATCCACCAGCTTCCACTCCTATTGGTGAGGACTGTCTTCAGGGACATGGATTCCCCCTTACTTACGGACTTCCCTGGCATGCAAGCCAAGCAGATGCTGGCTTTGGCAAAAGTCCCTGGACGAAAGCAGGAAGACAGAGGTATGCATTTGCAGTGGGATTCTATCAGAACAAGTTGAGTATGAGCTTGCTAGGCAGGAACTATCCATGGGAACTGTGGCTGAAATCAAAGCTGAGACAGAGTTCACACAGCACCTTCTGCCGCAGTTGAGGTTAAGACCAGAGGTAGACAGACGGGACATGATGAGGAGAAACAGGTATGTTCACTACAGACCACAGAGGCTTATGTCCTCAAGGTAAGAGTGAACCAGGAAGGCAGAGTCCTCATGGAGGTCTGAACCAGGAAGGCAGAGTCCTCATGCAAACTGCGTCGTCTGAAATACCTCAACCCAAAATGGTAATGTAAAATAGCCCTGGCTGGTGGAGCCACAAGGCTCGCATAGGAGCAACTAAAATTAAAACTATTTTGGGCCGGGTGCGGTGGCTCAAGCCTGTAATCCCAGTATTTTGGGAAGCCGAGGCGGGTGGATCACAAGGTCAAGAGATTGAGACCATCCCAGTCAACATGGTGAAACTCTGTCTCTACTAAAAATACAAAACATTAGCTGGGCATGGTGGCACGTGCCTGTAATCCCAGCTACTCAGGAGGCTGAGGCAGGAGAATTGCCTGAACCCAGGAGGCGGAGGTTGCGGTGAGCCGAGATCGCGCCATTGCACTACAACCTGGGTAACAAGAGTGAAACTCCGTCTAAAAAAAAAAAAAAAAAAAAAAAAAACTATTCTGGCCGGTCACAGTGGCTCACACCTGTAATCCTAGCACTTTGGGAGGCCGAGGTGGGCAGATCATGAGGTCAGAAGTTCGATACCAGTCTGGCCAATATGGTGAAACCCCATCTCTACTAAAAATACAAAAATTATCCAGGCATGGTGGCACATGCCTGTAGTCCCAGCTACTTGGGAGGCTGAGGCAGGAAAATTGCTTGAACATGGGAGGCGGAGGTTTCAGTGAGCTGAGATCATGCCATTGCACTCCAGCCTGGGTGACAGAGCAAGATTCCGCCTCAAAAAAAAACTTGTTTTCTGGAGAAATGTATCTTCAATTCAGGCCTCAAAAAATTCCCACAGATAGCCAGGCGCAGTGGTTCACTCCTGTAATCCCAGCACTTTGGGAGGCTGAGTCGGGCGGATCACCTGAGGTCGAGAGTTTGAGACCAGCCTGACCAACATGGAAAAACCCCATCTCTACTAAAAATACAAAATTAGCTGCGTGTAGTGGCACATGCCTGTAATCCCAGCTATTCGGGAGGCTGAGGCAGGAGAATCGCTTGGACCTATGAGGCAGAGGTTGTAGTGAGCTGAGATCACAGCACTGCACTCCAGCCCGGGCAACAGGAGTGAAACTCCGTCTCAGAAAAAAAAAAAAAAAAAGAAAGAAAGAAAGAAAAAGGAAAAATTCCCATAGATAAAATTTCAAGGATTATAAACCCACAATTTTTTTAAAATTGAGGCAGAGTCTCACTCTCTGTCACCCAAGCTGAAGTGCAGTGGCACAATCTCTGCTCACTGCAATCTCTGCCACCTGAGTTCAGGTGATTCTCCTGCCTCATCCTTCTGAGTAGCTGGGACTGCAGGCACGCACCACCACACCGGGCTAATTTTTGTGTGTTTTTAGTAGAGACAGGATTTCACCATGTTGGCCAGGTTGGTCTCGAACTCCTGACCTCAGGTGATGCACCCGCTTTGGCCTCCCAAAGGGCTGGGATTAGAGGTGTGAGCCACCTTGTCTGGCTGTTCTGTCACCTCTTGAATGCTTTGCTACTTAGAAATATCTTCTGCCAGCCGGGCACGGTGGTTCAAGCCTGTAATCCCAGCACTTTGGGAGGCTGAGGCGGGTGGATCACGAGGTCAAGAGATCGAGACCATCCTGGTCAACATGGTGAAACCCCGTCTCTACTAAAAATACAAAAACATTAGCTGGGCATGGTGGCGCATGCCTGTAATCCCAGCTACTCAGAAGGCTGAGGCAGGAGAATTGTCTGAACCCAGGAGGCGGAGGTTGCGGTGAGCCGAGATCGCGCCATTGCACTCCAGCCTGGGTAACAAGAGCGAAACTCCCGTCTCAAAAAAAAAAATAAAGAAATTTCTTCTGCCACATACTCTAGATCATCTTTCTCAAGTTCAAATTTCCACAGATCTCCAGGGCAGGGGCAAAATACTCCCAGTCTCTTTGCTAAAATATATCAAGAGTCACCTTTACTCTAGTTCCCATGAAGTTCCTCATCTCATTCCTAGACCGCCTCAGCCTGGACTTCATTGTCCATATCACTGTTAGCATTTTGGTCAAAACAATTCAGTAATTGTAATCCACATGTGTTAGCGGGGAGAGCTCGTGGGAGGTGATTAGATCCTGAGGGCAGTTCCCCCCTGATGTTCTCATAATAATGAGTAAGTTTCATGAGATCTGCTGGTTTTATAAGCATTTGACATTTCTCCTGCTGGCACTTCTCTCTCCTGCCATTATGTGAAAAAGCATATGTTTGCTTACCTTCCCACCATAATTGTAAGTTTCCTGAGGCCTCCTAAGCCGTGTGAAACCATGAGTCAACCAAACCTCTTTTATTTATAAATTACCCAGTCTCAGGTAATTCTTCATAGCAGTGCGAAGACAAACTAATACAGGCTATGAAGAGAGAGCTCTCATGCTTATATGCCTGATAACAAAACTTATCACAAAAAGCTGGAACAAGCTGGATATGGTGGCTCATACCTGTAATCCCAAGGCTTTAAAAGGCTGAGGTGGGTGGGTTACTTGAGGTCAGGAGTTTGAGACCAGCCTGGCCAACATGGTGAAACCCTGTCTCTACTAAAAACACAAAAATTAGCCAGGTGTGGTGGCATGCACCAAGTAGTCCCTGCTACTTGGGAGGCTGAGATGGGAAAATCACTTGAACCCTGGAGACAGAGGTTGTAGTGAGCTGAGATTGCACCACTGCACTCCAGCCTGAATGACAGAGGCTCTGTCTCAAAAAAAAAAAAAGACTAGGAAAACCAGATTTATGCACAAAGGCCATTGCAGTCTTACACAAAAAGTATTTCTGCAAAGACATCTGCTCAGCAACTGCCTTTCCAACCTCAGACTGGCATCACGCTTATTACTAATCTTTGTAGCCAAGGATAATTATCTCGAAACAATTATGCAATCCTCCTCATTTTCTCTTTAAAAACTATTGTCTTTCTTTACCTTATGGGATATGCACATAGTTTACTGTAACATGCATATTCCATCATAATGCCCTACTTCTGAATATGTATCTTTTTCCTTTAGAGAGCCTCTCTGTTTCTTACTCAGTTTGACATAAACAGTGTCAGAGGTGGGAGCTGAAGAAAAATCACTATCAGAAGAATCAGCAGTTCTTGGAACAAGTGTGCAGTGCTCACTTGAACCTTTTGAACTCTGCTCTCACAGCTCACCTTTTCTGCCCTGATGAGTCTTCTCTTAGGCCAAGCCTCTTTTCAGTGAAAATCTTTAAAATATTATTCTGGGCCAGGTGCAGTGGCTCACATCTGTAGTCCCAACACTTTGGGAGGCCAAAGTGGGCAGATCATTTGAGGTCAGGAGTTTAAGACCAGCTTGCCCAACATGGTGAAACCCTATCTCTACTAAAAATACAAAAAAATTAGCCAGATGTGGTGGTGCATGTCTGTAGTCCCAGCTACTCAGGAGGCTGAGGCCAGAGAACTGCTTGAACCTGGGAGGCAGAGATTGCAGTGAGCAAAGATCATACCACTACTCCAGCCTGGGTGACAGAGTGAGACTTCATCTCAAAAAAAATGTGTGTGTGTGTGTGTGTGTGTGTGTGTGTGTGTGTGTGTGTAATTCTGGATTGGTTTGGTTATAAGGCTGTCTTTACAACTCTTCTGGAATGATAAAATACTTTTTGTCTTTTCTGGTATAAAGACAAGTGTCTTTCTGAGGTGACTGCTCCAATTTCTACAGAACTTTCGTTCTATGAGGCACATCTTTTCTGGTGAATTCACTTTGGGTCTGCATGTCTTATTTATTTAGGAGACAGGGTCTCACTCCGTCATCCAGGCTGGGATGCAGTAGTGCCATCACGGCTCACCACAACCTCAATCTCCCTGGGCTCAGGTGATCCTTCCACCTCAGCCTCCAGAGTAGCTGAGACCACAGATGCATGCCAACATGCCCAGCTAATTATTTTTGTATTTTCTGTAGAGACAGCATTTCACCATGTTGCCCAGGCTGGTCTCAAACTCCTGGGCTCAAGCAATCTGCCCACCTCAGCCTCCTAAATTGATAGGATTTCAGGCATGAGCCATCATACCCAGCCTGCATGTCTGATTTAATAATGTGTATGATCTGCATGTGTGGGTTAAAATTTGTACAAAAAGAGTCTCTTCTTGGTCTTATTTTGGTTATACCTGTCTAATTTGGCTCTTTTGCTTATTTCTGAAAACCTTCTGAAACATTCCAAATGGTAGATACAGAGTGGCTAACTAAAACCGCTATGGCAGTCACCATCATTTAAAGCATCAGTCCAAACATCTGACCGTCTCTGACAGAATTTATAGGATTTTCTTTGCTCTTGAGGGATTAATAAGAAATGGAATGGGATTCTCAAACATTAGGGTATACCAGGTTTTCTGGGATCCTAGCCAGATACTTTTTACAGCCTGTTCTCTGCACATCTTTAAACTGAAGGGCAAAATAATTATATTAGGGAAGATTCACAGTCCAAATGGTCGTTATTCAAACTCTTCAAAAAAAACAAAAAACAAAAACAAAAAAAACCTTACAACATGTAGAGCCTTCTAAGTTTTCTATCTCCATTTTTTCTCCAATTACTTTAAATCTGCTGACTTTTTTACAGGTGATGAGATAAAACTCACTGCTTATGGCATTTCAGCCAAGATTTTTTTTTAATGTCTTAAAACCTTTCAAATTAATGGTTTTACAAGTTACAACAACAACAAAAAAAATAAAAAAGAAAATAAGTTACAACAAATCCACTGATACCAACAACTTAGAAATTTTTTGAAAGTATAAATTTAGGTTTGCCTGACCAACAATTCTTTAAAAGGAAAGAATAGATAAAAGCTTATAAAAGACTATTAGATCAAACAAGTCAAAATACTGAGTTCAGATTAAGACTATAGGATATATCTGTCTAGCATAAAGATTTTGCCATAGGCCAGGCACTGTGGGTCACGCCTGTAATCCCAGCACTTTGGGAGGCCAAGGTGGGCACATGACCTGAGGTCAGGAGTTTGAGACCAGCCTGGCCAACATGGCGAAACCCCATCCCTATTAAAAATACAAAAATTAGCCAGGTGTGGTGCACACCTGTAATCCCAGCTACTCAGGAGGCTGAGGCAGGAGAATCACTGGAACCCGGGAGACAGAGGCTGCAGTGAGCCAAGACTGTGCCACTACACTCAGCCTGGGCAACATAGCAAGACTCCGTCTCAAAACAAAAACAAAAAAAAAAAACAAAAAAAAACGAACAAAAAAAAAATTCACTGGGACCTAATCAAACTCCACAGCTTCTGCACGGCAAAAGAAACAGTCAGTAGAGTGAATCGGCAACCAACAGAATGGGAAAAAATTTTTGCAGCCTACCCATCTGACAAGGGGCTGATATCCAGAATTTACAAAGAACTAAAGCAGATCTACAAGAAAAAAACAAACAAGCCCATTCAAAAATGGGCGAAGGATATGAACAGATACTTTACAAAAGAAGACATACAGGAGGCCAACAAACATATGAAAAAATGCTCATCATCACTGGTCATCAGAGAAATGCAAATCAAAACCACATTGAGATACCATCTCACACCAGTTAGAATGGCGATCATTAAAAAATCTGGAGACAACAGATGCTGGAGAGGATGTGGAGAAATAGGAACACTTTTACACTGTTGGTGGGAATGTAAATTAATTCAACCATTGTGGAAGACAGTGTGGCGATTCCTCAAGGACCTAAAAATAGAAATCCCATTTGACCCAGCAATCCCATTACTGGGTATATATCCAAAGGATTATAAATCATTCTACTACAAGGACACGTGCACACGAATGTTCATTGCAGCACTGTTTACAATAGCAAAGACCTGGAACCAACCCAAATGCCCAACGATGATAGACTGGATAGGGAAAATGTGGTACATATACACCATGGAATATTATGCAGCCATCAAAAACGATGAGTTCACGTCCTTTGTAGGGACATGGATGAACCTGGAAACCATCATTCTCAGCAAACTGACACAAGAGCAGAAAATCAAACACCGTATATTCTCGCTCATAGGCGGGTGTTGAACAATAAGAACACATGGACACAGGGAGGGGAGCACTACACACTGGGGTCCGTTGGGGGGAAATGGGGGAGGGGCGGGGGGTGGGGAGGTGGGAAGAGATAGCATGGGGAGAAATGACAGATACAGGTGAGGGGACGGAAGGCAGCAAAGCACACTGCCATGTGTGTACCTATGCAACAATCTTGCATGTTCATCACATGTACCCCAAAACCTAAAATGCAATAAAAAATAAAAATAAAAAATAAAAATAAAAATAAAATAAAAATTCACTTTGTCTGCCACATAGAGGCCAAGAAAAAAAATTTAAAAAATTAAAAAATAAAAAAGCCCTGCTTGGCAGATTACTGCCCTCAAAAGTAAAAATAAAAATAAGCCTGCTAAAATACTTCCCTGTCTGCATTAACTAGTCGCACAAACCAGACCAGCAAGCAAAAAATGGATTCGAAGCTACTTGAAGATATTCTTTTGCTTATACAATACGGCTAATCCTAGTTAAAATGTAAACATTAAAATTTTGACCCTAAACTCATTTGAAACTGAAAAAAGAAACAAAGGGATGAAAGGGTTTTATTATTGTTATTATTACTATTATTATAAACTGCCATGGATACTGCTTTACCCAGAGTTTTGGGTAAAACAGTTTTCAATAAAGTTTAGTGATGTGAACAGATCCCAATTCTGTCAAAAATAGAATTTGGATTAAACTATCTATGAGAAACCAGTGAGTTTGAATTACTGTCTCATGACTAAAGTTCTAAAATGAAAGCTGTAAGATCTTTGTGTGCGTGTGTGTATGTTTAGATGTGCTTATGCATGTGCATGTCTATTACTTTGTGTTTTGTATCTAGGTGGTGAAATCTGGCATAGTTAGCCAGAAATCCATTTAGAAATTCTATTCACTGGCCAGGTGTGGTGGCTTACACCTGTAATCCCAGCACTTTGGGAGACCCAGGCAGGTGGATCACCTGAGGTCAGGAGTTCGAGACCAGCCTGGCCAATGTTGTGAAACCCCGTCTCTACTAAAAATACAAAAATTAACCAGGAGTGGTGGCAGGTGCCTATAATCCCAGCTGCTCAGG